>NC_138226.1:6994942-9989942 GCF_964197995.2 Scardinius erythrophthalmus | reverse complement strand
AGTTGTTTATGCTCTTGTAATGGGTATTCATTAGACTTTAACCTTGAGCTCTAAATGAAAACATTTGAAGATGCTGCCCTAAAACACCAAAACCATATTCACTTGAGTATGTAAGCTACTTCTCTGGCTCTGGCTCTTGTCTTTTGGAAATAATAGACTGGAATTGCAAATTATGCGCTTGTGTGAATGTGCACAACATCTAGAGAACGAGAGGCAGGGCCCCGTCATCCATCTTGACAAATGAGCTGAAATTGGTCTGCTACAGGAATCATAATTGCAGAGTTTGCATATAGCTCTGCTTGACTCTTTTGCTGCATTTCATTTCTTCCATTAGAAATATTCTCAGAGTGAATGAACCCAGTATTGTGGGTGAGTCTGGATTGACAGCTACTGGCCAAGCAAAAGCATCAGTGAACAGGAATCAGATACTCCAGAGAAGAAGGGCTTTTATGGTAGATCAGGGTTCCCAGCCTCCCTCATTTAGCACATCCTGTCAGCTAGCAGTAAGAGTGATAGCTTCATTTCATGTTTTAAGGGACAGTGCAGTTTTGGATTGCACATGTACAGGCGCTAGCAAGCAAAAATATATAGTGTGTAGAGAAAAGCAAAACCTTCTCTTGTAAGTAATTTCAGACTCAAGCATTTGCTTGATTTTACATTTAGAGATACCCAAAAGAGTTTTAAAATGATTAGATGCTGTTTTACAGACTCAGGAGGACTTAATGCTGGAATTTAGTTTAATTTAACTGTGCAACATTTTTTGTTAACATTGTGCTGGTTTGTCTTCGATCTGCGTGGATGCAGAATCCTGCGAAAATAACGGACACAATGCAATTGTAGAAATGCACTATTAGTGGCCGTTCACACAAAACGCATTTTTCCATTACGCTGTGCTATTTTTCCATTATTTTTCTTTGTGAACACGGGCTAGACGGATGTGTTTGATGGTTGCGCTCGTGTCTTGCATCTTTTGCAGCGTCTCATGCATGACACGGCCTTCTGAAAACGTGGCGCTCAAGTTAAAATAAGTTCAAGTTTTAACAGATGCGTCTCGAGACCTTAAAGGTATAGCGGAGGATCTTTCCGAATTTTAGATAAGAACCGCCCTCTCCACTTTTTGAAAAAATGCACATGCGCAACACACTACCTGCTCCCGAGAGGGAACACCTATTAAACGTGTGCGAGGTTCTCCTCGTGCACGCTCTGTTTACAAGTTGCTGTCGGCATCACTCATACAAGATTACTTTCCAAAAGAAGATTGACACTTTTTCTCCAAATAGCATGCCAAACTTTACCTGTCGAGTAGAAACTTCGCGACTGAGGCATCAGTGGGAAGCCCAACCTGTGTTTTCAGCGCACGCCATCGTGTGAAACAATCTCCCAAAAACACTGATCTTGTTTCTCTCTTCTGAGGCCTTTCTCTTCTTCTCATACAGTTCGTACAAACTTTTTCTCTTGCGACCCTCAGACATTTTCAAAGGACCCGGTGAAACGGCGAGCTTCAATGAATGGCCTAAACCGTAGCTCTAGCTCACCACCACACATAAACACCTGAAAGTGCGCATGCGCAGAAAGCGAAAACTAAGGGACGAGCATGTACGACGGCCTTACGTAAACATATCACCAGAATGATTGACACTTAGGTGGACCAATAGTTTACACTACCCACCCGGAAAAAGAAAATCCTCCGCTATACCTTTAAGGTTTTTCCCCACTGCCGACATCTCACGATTTTCAAAGCAAAAACGCTTTCCGTGTGAACCAGCCCTTAGCATTCAACCGTTAGCTTTTTAAATTATCAACATGATCAAAACTGGATAACCTATTGCAAACAAGTTACTATAGGTACTACAGGTACAGATGCCATCTGTCATCTGATTGATAGTTTATACTTTAGCAAGTAAAAATAGGGCCCTACAGTATAATTTCCGCAATCACGGAATCGCAGAATTGGCAAATTAACGCGTAATCTAGTGTCAACGCGGAATTTCGCGGAATTTTACATATTTGGAATAAAATTCAGTTTTTGTGTGGGAGAAAAACGTATGTCTGAGGAAAATCGCATAATACTGAAAGAACGAGCAGAGAGAGAGGCCCGGTCGCGCGTGCGTCTTCAAACTGTCTTGCTCTCTCTCACTCCCTCGCGCTTATTAACCTAAATCAATTGAGAATTGACACAATGGTAAAAGATCGGAAGAACGAAGTTTCATGTGGAGCATTCGGATATTTTTTTCCTGAATTAGGCTACCGCTGGGTGTGAATTGTGCAAAAAAAATATTTTTTTTTACCTTGCCTTCTCTGAAAAGCGTTCCGCCCATTTAGCTGACATGAAAAACACTTTCAATAAACTAAACAAAACCTATCCAATTATGAAATGTTTTCTGTGTTGACAAATCTTGTGCGATGTCCTAAATGCCGGGATAATCACACAACGCGTACAAGTCTGCTAATGATACGTCCGATTCGCGAACTAATGACTCCTTTGAACCGATTCACTTTAATGAATGGTTAAAACAACTGATCTGTCCAACACTGAATCGGTTCGGTGTATAACAAAATCGGTAACACTTTACAATAAGGTTCCATTTATTAAACTCTAGTTAACTAGATCAGTTAACATTAACTATTAATAAACTGCACTTCTACAGCATTTATTAATCTTTATTAATGTTAATTTCACCATTTAGTAGCCTACATTATTTAAATGAAAAGTTGTATTTGTTAACATTAGTTAATGCACTGTGTGAAGTAACATAATAAAAATACAGGGTTAGGGTTAACTAAGATTAACAAAGATTAATAAATACAGTAACAAATGTATTGCTCGTGGTTCATGTTAATTAGCCTAATACATTCACTAATGTAAACAAACCAAACCACATTTAACACCTCTTAAAATGAGAATTTTGTTTGTTACCTCAATAAATTTAGGGTCATTCCTATTTTATTTGTGTACATTTTAATCATTAAAGGTGGTATCAGCGATTTCAGGCCCAAACATAAATGATCACATTCATCTAATATTTCGCTAGCTGCACGCCCCATAAGCATGCTGTCAAAAAAACGCGTCTCTCTTGGTAGCCTAGGCTCTGAGATCTGCACACAAAAACAGTTGGTATCAACATCACTCAAAACCAAAATAAATAGTGTTCCAACCATCATCGACAGGGGCGGGTGTTGTGAGGTTTTGCGCTCGTGCACGGCTGCCTATGACGGCTGCACGCGAAAACCTCACAACACCCGCCCCTGTCGGTGATTGGTTGGAACACTATTTGTTTGGGTTTTGATTATTTGGCCAAACAGACTGAAAACAGCTGTGTTTGTGTGCAGATCTCAGAGCCTAGGCTACCTAGAGAGACGCGGTTTTTTGACAGCATGCTTATGGGGCGTGCAGCTAGCGAAATATTAGATGAATGTGATCATTTATGTTTGGGCCTGAAATCGCTGATACCACCTTTAACATTAAAAACACAACATTTTACGACTAAAATAACAGTAAAGGGTAAAAAAACAAACAAACTGAATTCCCAAAAATTAAAACGGAAAATACAGAATTTGCAAAAATTTAAAACGGAAAAAAACAGAATTTGGGAAAAAATAAAACGGAATTTGGGAAAAAATAAAACAGATTTTATAGGGCCCTATAAAAACTCCTTTTACTATAATTCTTAAAACGTTGTTAAGAATGTTGAACGTTGTATTAATATTCAAGATGAACATTTGCTGGATTAAAGCAACCTGGATTTACTTGATTATCCAAAATTTTTTTTTTTTTTTTTTTTTAGAAAAGTCATGTTAAAATGTGAATACATCAGGCTTTTGAAGAACATTTGTACATCTCTCAGTCATCATTGTATTGCATTGCATTATGTTCAGTTTTAAAAAAGAGATTTTACTAATATTTTATGTCACACTTTACAGAATTAATTTATACCATGAAACAGCTAAATGGAGCATTCACCTAATCATGTGACTTCAATATGGCACCCTCATGAGGTGCTCTATACAGTCCTTCCAGAAAAATGCGGAGTTTTTTTGTGATTGTTGCTGGGAAAAATCCTTGATTATGCAGCATGTTTTATTAAAAAATGCAATGGAATATGTGGTTATTTATGCAATTTTATGCGATGAAATTGCGGGAACTTGCAAAATTGCGGGAACTTGCAAAAACTGCGGTTTGATGAAAAAGAGAAAAAAAAAAGGTTTGGATTCCCCCAACACCCTGTTCTCACTAGGCTACTACCTTAAAGGGGGGGTGAAATGCTCATTTTCACTCAATCTCCTGTTAATCTTGAGTACCTATAGAGTAGTATTGCATCCTTCATATCTCCAAAAAGTCTTTAGTTTTATTATATTATATTAAGAAAGATAGGATGTACCGAGTCTTTCCGGAAAAAACCGAGCGGCTGAAGGCGGCCCGTGTGGGCGAAGCTAAAGCTGTGCTAACGCGCCGAGCTAGTGACAACACACAGAGACAATAGATTAGAAGCAGTTTTACTCACCGAACCTTTATCATTGTGACTGCTCGATCCTTAAGCATTAGACGATCTGCAAATCCGTCGATCTGGGCTTTGTTTATAAAACAATCATCGTCGAAATGCAGGGAACAAACAGTCTACACAACTCCGTTTATGCTCAGGAAAAACAAACTCCATCCACTGGTGCCTTAACGCCGGGTTCTTTGGGAATCTGTGCAGGGTTGTCTTGCCCTGGCAACCAAAAACACACTTCTTTGGTGACATTGGCTTCCCAAAAGCCGGGCAGGGCGCTTTGATGGCGAACTGCTTTCGCTCTCTTTCTCTGGTCTAGGAGTGCGGAGAAGTGCCCTTAGAACCCATATAAGGAAATTCCGTTACATCTGACGTCACACATACCCATACTCGAAAAAAACTTTCCGAAACTTGTGACAAACCGGAAGGACAACTTTTGGCACAGAAATACTCCTTCAAACATGCAATTAAATTTTTTAAACTTTGTCCATGTTTAGCATGGGAATCCAACTCTTTAACAGTGTAAAAAACTCAGTATGCATGAAATAGCATTTCACCCCCCCTTTAATGTAAAGAGTAATTTCTTATTACTTCCTATGATAAGCAAAGTTCTCATCTTGTTTTATTTCAGACCTTAATAAACACATGGCTCAAACTTACAAAACATTGATGAGTCAAACAAGTTCAGTAAAAATTAATAAATAAAATATAAAAAATAAAATGTGTGCTTCCTGTTTTACAGAGGTAGCTATACAAAACAGACATCTTCTGTTAAAATAAGTGTTTCCAATGCACAAAGTGCAATCTCTTACTGTAACGTAAATTTACATACTACTAATATACTTACAAATGTAATAACGTCAATTCATAACGTTCCCATGGCAACAGGGGAAAATGGCTGCTCTTGTGTGAAGTAAACACAACATTTTTCAACTTTCTGCTAATATATGTGACATTTTTGCAACGAAAACGCGGGGATTATGAAATCATGCAAGCCCCGCATATTTTGCGCGCAGAAATCGCCATTTTATGCGGCGAAAGTGCGGCGTATTTGAAAAAATGCGGCCCCCGCAAAAATATGCGGACTTTGGCTGATTATGCATTGAATTATGCGATCGCATAATCGCATTTTTCTGGAGGGACTGTCTATATAAAAAATAAAAAAAATTATTGTATTTGGCTATTCTAATGACTGCAGCCTTCATCTCAGGTGAGTCTATACAATTGTAATTATATTATTCAATGGTAATTTTAGGGTTGAAACTGCCCATCAAACATCATCTCAGATGATCGTCCTAAAATTACTATTTCATAGGTGAAATAAAAAACATCTGTTGACATACAATAAGGTTATGTTTGGAACTTTGAGTTCATATTACAGTTTTTTACAATCACTTTGCTACTATTTTCAGAACCTTGATCTCATTTTTCAAAACTCTAGACACAAAACTCAAAACGGTTATCACTTGTAACACAGGCTGTCTAATGTTCAAAACACTGCATTGTGCATTCACATCTTTAAGGAAATCTTGCACTTGCACAATCATTGGTTCAAAAAACAAATTTACTGTGAAATACCATTGAAACATAACTATAGATCACACACACACAAGCAACCGATAGTTTCACTGTGTCATTGTTCGTACAATCATTAAATATTGTAGAACAAAATAGGTGATACAGGTTTCATTATGGTACTACATGTACAGTAGATACATCTCTGTAAAAGTACTGCAGTAGTAGAGAGAATACGACAGACAGTGGAATCATTGAACAAAGTTTGTAATATATTGATGCAAAACACTACAGTACAATCACAACATAGGGTTATTTGAATCAAAGCAAAAATAATTAGCTATGAAATAGAAAAGAAAAGACAGTACTGTAAAACATCAAATGCAGTGTTCCTCAACTTGCTTGCTTGTACTGTAAGAAACAAAAGAGTGATTATCTATACAGTGCAGTGCTGTCAATACTGTAAATAGTCTGAAAAGGTGGTACAGTATTTGGGACCAAGACTGATGAAGCATTATGATACAAATATTACAGTAGGCTACATCCATGGATATTGTAGTCTAATTGGTTCATGCTCAATTAGCGTGGAGCAGGGACCAATTAGACTACAATATCCATGGATCGTTATCTTGAAACTTTCATGATTTACTGTAAACATGGAAGATTGTTTGTCTGTTTCCATTAGAGGTGGGCATAGATTAATTTTTTTAATCTAGATTAATCTAGATTAATTTTGAAATTAATCTAGATTAATCTAGATTAAAATGGCTCATTTGAATTCTGCCGAAGGCATTCAGAATGTGTGTGCTACCCAAATAATGACTATAAAAGTAAGTCTTTGAGAACGGGTTTCTCAAGCCAGGTGGCGCATTAGACCAGGGGCTCATCTCCTGTTTCCAAAATGCATCACAAACTGCTTGAGAAAGCTGTTCTACTCATAGACTGTAAAAAGTTACTACTGTACTGTTACCGTCCGTAGGCAACATTAGGTAGGCCTATGTTATTATCAACTACTATAGGCTATCAATTAGGGATGGGCGATATGGCCTAAAATCCATATTGTGATATACATTGCAGCCTCTTGCGATAACGATATTATAATAAAACCATTACAGAACAGGTTACACAGACCTTACTAAACAACTGCTAAATGTTTTTTTTTTTTAAAGGGTGCATGTAGTTTTGAGAACATATATTGTGCAAAACTGTAAGTATACAACATAATTTTGCAGATAAATAAAATTTAAGTACACTAGCTGCAGAGACTTAAGTAGGTCTAATGTTTATTATGGCTTGGAGCTTATGAAACCCCAAATTTAAAATTAGAATATTCTAACTGATGTCTTTTCAGTTAAAAAGAAACACAACAAAGATTCTTTAAATCGGGCGACAGAGATTATGTTCTACACCACTCAGATATATTGGGAATAATACGCGCGCGCTGGTATTCAGTGATATGTTTCGTTTTGAATTTGAGGTGGTAGAACGGATTAGTCGTGTGTTAACTTACCGAACTGTTACACCACACAGTCTACGTCGGACGGCTTAAATCCGAACCAAGTCCAAATAATGGATGTTGCACCGATCTTTTACACCAGCTTTAACTTTCAGCCGTGTTTACTTAAGATGACGACGAATATGATGCGTTGCAGCCGGGTTTACCTCGCGGCCGCGGGTAGATTGCGTCATCATAGCTTGTTTAGCTTGAGCCAGCTCCCAACCCAACTTGGAGAATAGAATAACGGTGATATTTTTTTTATCGCGCTATAAGTGTCTCGCGTTAACGCCGATAACGGCCCACCACTAGTTTCCATACAACTATGCATTAAGAGTAATGCAACAGTAACTTATCATTTTGAGCAGTTGTATCAATTGATAGTTAGATCATTGTAAGGAAATGAATAGACACTCATTTGAAATGTAATGTGTGAATTGCCTTTTGAAATAGTAGTACTTTGATGTTAAGTTGTGTCATATTGAACAGGTGATTTTTGTTGAATGAACAAATGATCTAAGTTTTATGTGTATTGTATCCAAGCAATTGAGAAAAGGGTTAGAGTTTTGAAAAATTTGCATTTTGATCATTGGTTGTGAGTTTTGTGTCTAGAGTTGTGAAAAATGACATCAAGGTTCTGAAAATAGTAGCAAAGTGATTGTAAAAACTGTAAAATTCATGATTCTCTCTTCTGAAACTTCAGAGGAGACATGAGATTTTTGGTCTTTTTTTTCGTAGGAGAACACACATACTGTACATACATACATACAAATATATATACATTTTTACATAACCTAAGAAAAGTATGTTTGCTTTCCCATTTCATCTCAGTGTTGTCTAGAAGAATCAGCTGATATATTAAATAGAACTCTTTTTGGATTTTTACATGGGTAATGCTCCAAGCACAACCAAAAGAAAGAGGAAACAGATAATCTAATGTTTTCTGATTCTGTTTTTCTTCCAAAATGTCACCTTAAAAGATCCAAAAAAATCCTATGACACTCATTTCCTCTCACCCCATGAAGGTTATCATGACCATGACACTAAAGTTCAGAGATTGATAAATTTCAGAATATTCACAATCAGAATCATCGCTCAACCGCAGGAGGACAAGTCTGATAGCATTATCAACACTGAAGGAAGACCAACGAAAAAAGGCCATTGTTTGGCAGAAATGGTAGGGAAATTAAGCAACATTTCATGAAATTCAGGGAGAAAGCTCCAAGAGGGAGAGGAACTTATAGCACAATATAGGAGACAAATACCAAATTAAAAATTTCATAGTTTTGTCTGTACAAAAGAATCGTACAGTTCTCCCTCCAAATACATCACAATATGCATCTAGGTAGGTGTATTATTCAGTGTGCTATATGTGTAGCTCTATGACCACCAAACATGCCATTTCAATTCATACAAACTGTCAAGCCTTGAAGATTACTCACACCAGTGAGAGTGATGCTATCTAATAAACATTTATCAAGGCTGCGCTTGGGGTGGAGTATTATCTCACACAGATCTTATATTTGATCAAATCATACATCCAAGCCTTTCCCTGAGTAACAGAATTTGCTCAGCAATATTTTACAACTGATTGCGTTTACCTTGGCAAAAGGCGATATGATTCACGTAAACACGTTTAGCATTGATTTTACATCACTTCAGCCATCCAATTGTAATGTAAATAGACTAACCACTCATAGCAAACAGAATGGCAAAGGGAGACCACAGAATGTGAGATATTTAGTGCAGATACATTATTTTTGGTTTTGCCAAATATTAAATTCAGTCAATTGCTCATTATTTGCTCAGTGGCTTTATTTAAATAACATCAATATTATTGTTGCTTGTTGGTTCGTTGTTTTAGTGCTTACAGTGGCCTCTGAGCTGGTTTTCCTGCAGAGGAGGCTGGAATTCATTGCAGGTGAGGCATGATGTTATTGCCACTAGATAAAGAAAGCAAAGACTAGATCAATGACATGAATGGAAGATGTTTATATAGCCAATAGTTTTAGTAATAATGACTTTAGAAATTAGCATGAGCAAATAAATTTTTTCACCATAAATTGTTTTTGATTTCACTTTAGGTATACTCTATGAAGGAAAGGAACAGCCACAAAAAAACAAAAACAAAAAAAAAACAATGTATCATTATAGAACCTGTAAGTACAACTTTGAACCTTTTTGATAGTTAGAGGTTCATATTTGCACCTTAAAATATTTCCACCTTATTTGAAATCCAAAGGTTCAATCTCTTCTATAGAGGATAGATAGATAGGCATGCCGACCAACCAACCAAAAAAAGTTTCTGTTTGGATTTAAACAGGTAAATGCTCAAGAGTCTAAAGGCACATTCACACCAAAGACAATAACTATAAAGAATATTTAAGAATAGCAGAGTTTACACCAGAGCTATAACTATAATTGCACAGAGGAAAAAATATAGTTGGAATCACTTTCAGAACAATTTTATCCAGCTGATGAACGATAAACAAATTGGCAGCCAATCAGAATCCATCCTGCTCTAACAAGTTCAAACAATTAAAGCGACAGACAAGCGCATGCTTAGAATAAACAGAACAATAGTGCCCACTAGTGTGGACGTTAATATAGTTATCTTTATAGTTCTCGTTCTTGGTGTGAACAGGCCTTAAGAAATGAAAACCTGTGATCCAATCATTAACAACCACGTAGGAAGACAAATCATGGCCATATTCCAGGATGACAATGTAAAGATTCATCAGGCTCAAATTGGGAAAGATTTGTTGGGAGGGAGCATGAAGAATCATTTTCACATATGAATTCGTACCTAAAGTCCAGACCTTAAATTCATTGAAAGTCTTTGGGATGTGATGGAGTAGACTATCTTGACCAAAAATGTATGCACCTCCTAATGGAAATAAATGTTGTGATATTATTAAATTATTATAGTTTTATCAGATAATTTTAGAAACTATAGTATTTGGGCAAAAACTATTGTGGTATTGTGGCATTGGGACTCATTCTGCTGACCGAACAGGAGCTCTTTAAAAGTCATAGCAGGTTCACTTTAGCATGCAGAGGATTGGTCTTGGTAAACATTG
Organism: Scardinius erythrophthalmus; assembly: GCF_964197995.2. Lineage (NCBI taxonomy): Eukaryota > Metazoa > Chordata > Actinopteri > Cypriniformes > Leuciscidae > Scardinius > Scardinius erythrophthalmus. The sequence continues at coordinate 9,979,362 of NC_138226.1, read as the reverse complement.
TTCAATCACTCTTCCTAAATGGCAAGGACCATTATCATAATAATCACTGCTGTTAGCAGCTAGATTCTCCTGCAAATGATGACAAATGGAGAGCTAGAATTAGAAAGGTCTGGGGATGTTCTCAGAGGTCAGGACAGGTTTAAACAATCCGGACATGATAATTTAGAAAACCAGTCCTCTCTCCTTGATCGTTTTCTTGGAAATGAAAGTGTCTGTTTTTCTGTGGCCATGGAAATGCACTCACTGATCTCAATGGGATCTCAATGAGTTAGTAATTAGCATAATGCACCCCCAAAACATATCCATATAAGGGCTTTTCATGCAACCTTTCCTGTACAGCCATTCGTCACTCTTTGCAAAAGTACCTCTCTAAAGATGCACTCAAGTTCTTTGACAAGTGTGCTATTCTCAAAACCTGTTTTCACCTTTTATATAGGCCTATAGACTACACATGATCAGTTGCATTTTACATTGTACTGAGGCTAGGAGTAAAAAGCCCAAATGTAAAATTTTAAATGCAACAAAAAATATAAAACATTTAATCATTTAAAACGTTGTCACCATTGTTGATATTTAGGAAAACTTACTGTGGTTTTATGCAGCGATGCCCGCAAAACTTCAGCACACAATAAATGGAATAAAAATTCTTGGCTGCAGACACCAACAACAATGCTAAATCAAGACTGAAATTCATTATATACACTCTTAAAGATAAAAGTTGGCACTGATGATTACAAGAAGAACCTTTACCATCTATGGAGCCTTGATTATTAAAATTATTTTAAAAAACACACTAAGAAAAAAATTGTTCTTTTAAGAACTGTTCAGGTTCTTTGAAGAGCCAAAATGGTTCATCAATGGCATCACTGAGAAAACACCCTTCTAGAACATTTAGTTTTAAGTGTAGTTAGTGGTAATTTTCATAGCTTTACACCAGTGGTATCAACAAGTCGAGTGCTGTTTGCAGTATTTTACATGGAAATGTGTTCTTCCTAATGATTTATTATGGTCAGACCACTCCTAATTCTCAAAAATAAATTCACTTTACGAAAATAAATTCTAGTCCTACCTATTTTAGGTTCATTCTGCGACTGCACATGGCACCAGACTCTTTCAGTATTCTGTCGATTTGCCCTACCTTGTCAGATTTTGCTACCACTCATTAAAACAGTAGGTAAAAAGCCCATATTTGCACAAATACAGTACATGCGCACGCACATTCTGAATGAGATCCAGTGTTGTTTAAGACCTTTTGGAACATTAAAGTTCATGGTCTGCATAAACTGCATGGTCATGTCTACAGGGCATGTTTATTTGAGCGGTAGGTAAATATAAGACAACGCGCTTAATGAAAAAAACTGATGTGTTATTTATGCTTAGAAGGTAGCTTTTTTCTTCCTCCCCTATTCCTCACCTTTCCTTGCCTCAACAATTCCGTCCTTTCATAGAGATGTGAGGGGCGAGTGAAGTCTCTAGAGGAAGTGTGTCATTGTGAGCAGGATGGGGCAGGTGGAGGGGGCATTAATTGCTGAATCAGATCAGGTTCTCTGCCCTGCTGCGGTGCTGATAATTGGGAGGGAAAGCTTGCTGACAGCGCAATGCCAAGGTCAGAGAAAGAAAAAAATGTGAGATAACTGAACGAGAATCGGACGGAAATAACAGGAGAGAAATAATTTAAATCTGCACACGAGAACAACAACTGGGTAATCGGATATCAGATACAGACACACTTTTTTGAACAAAGATTCTTTGAACTAAAAGTACACAGCTTTACAACCTATTGTCTTTCATAATCACACATTTACAAGTGAAACAGATATTTCATATTTAATAAGAGAAATGGATTGGATTGAGGAGTGTATAACAGACAGTCAGACAGACAAGACATTAAGTTTGATTCAGAAATATTAAATAATATTTTTAATATTATACTTATAAATTTAGATGTTACCGCATAAAGAACCTATTTTAATTTTATTTTACATTTTTTCATTGTTAGGGTCCATTTTGTTTTTATTTTTACTAACTTTTACAGTTGTGTTTTTTGGGTTTTTTTTTTTTTACAGTCACGTAACTTTTACGTTTTTTTTAGAAGCTAGCGCCTTTTTCTTGCAACCCTTGATAAAACATTTAATTTCCAGATTTCCCATCGCTTTACTAAAATACGATTCGTCGCAGTCATGAATAGTGTTTGCCATTCACTTTCAGTGAAAATCTCTTGAGCCTGGAGGCACTTTATAAAAGCAATTTTCACCACAGTGGTAACCCTGTATTTGAAGGTCTACCAAACAATGCACACTCTTTTATTTGCCACTATGATGTTGTTAGAAGTATCTGTCAGGAAAGGGGTGTGAATTGAAAAGTATATGTGACCTGAGTGGTGCTTTGCTTAAGTATGTTTTCCTGTCAGTTTGTTGTGTGATGTTGTTTTAAAATGGTTCAAAATAGTTTCCAGATGAACTGAGCTATGTTAGACCCTGAGGTGATGTAAACAATAAATGTAATTGTGCATTTCTCTGTATGTTTATTTGTGAATCTGTGGCAATGAGTCAAAGGAGGGGAAAAATAGTGACAATTCTGTATATTTTGCCTTAGAGGAATTTCTTGCCCTCATTATACCATAATGGCCTTTTGGATATGCTTTCCATTTCTTTCTACTGAAAAGACATTTACAATATAAATACAGATCCTGTGATGTTCTTTCTCAAATGCTACATGATTCAATGATTCCAAATCCAGCATTAATAAATAAATATAAAAAATAAAAAAAATTATATATATATTATTTTACAATAAATAAATGTATTAAAGAAAATTAATTCATTAAATGAACCAAATAAAGCAACTGGATTATGTGGAAAAAGTTAATGTTATCACTTCAGTCTCGTAACTCGTTTTATCAGAAATACAAGCTCTATCTGTGAAAGCTAAGCCATCTTATCACTTCAGTCTGCTTCCTTTTGCCTGGAGGAGGCTGAGGTGATGCGATTCAGGTTGGATGCTGAGATCAGACATGACACAGTACCGCTCAGCACTAATTGGACCTTTCATGTGGTCAAGCATTGACCACAAGCTCCATATTTTTCATTTTGTTGACAGTTGTAAACATCTTGCCTACAGCTTTTATGAATGATCATTTGCAAGACATATAAACCTGGCTTCCATACTGTAACCAGCCCACATGTGTGTCCCTGAAGTCAAGCGCAGTTTGTCACTCGGCTGCTGATGTGATCACAGCATTGCATTATGGGTGTAGAAATTTACTTTCGTATCTTGATAAGAAACAGATGCTTCAGGTGACATTTGCATCTGCTGCACGGTAAATGACTTTTCAAAGTTGTAAAAACAAATATTAGAACACATTTTACAAGCAAATACTTTTATGTTTAATTCAATGTGTTACTTGTCATTTTTTTGGTAATCATTTGCTAAATTTACAAGCCATTTCTATGTGAAAAATTGTTTCAAAGTCAATATAAACGTTTTACTTGTTTTGTCCAAGATGCCGTTCAGGAATTAAAGGGATAGTTCACACAAAAATGAACATTTTGTAATCACTTACTCACCTTCAAGTTATTCCAAACCTGTATGAGTTTATTTCTTCTGTTCAACACAAAAGAATATATTTTAAAGAGTGTTGTTAATCAAAACGTTGACAATAGCCGGCGCAAACGTTCAATGAAGCTCTAGCATAAGTTCTGCCGGGAAGACTCAATTGTTACGTCACTTTTTACCTTCTCATCTATCCAATCATATTCCTATACTTGTGGTATAAAAGATTGGTACTTACACACGTCTGAGTTCGCAGATGCTGACGCTTCCATTCACCTCCATCCTCCCCACCACCATCAAGACGGGTCTTTCCCTCCATCCTCCCCAACACCACCAGGATGGTCTCTTCTCCCCATCCACCCCACCACCACCAGGATGGTCCCTTCCTATACCTCGCAGGGGGTCGGCTGCGCCCCTGCTTTCGTCTTCAGGCAGGATATGCAGAGTCCGGACCCTCGGATTGCAAGCTACGGACGGGGCCTACGCCAAAGAACTTGATTGCTTGCTGGGCTGTTAATAAATGTTAAATTGTCACCGTATTTATTCTCCCGAGTCTTTCTGGTAGAACTGGTGCTATTTGCAGTTCCAGAAAACAATACCGCCAAAGACCAGGAAAAACCTAGTCTAAAGTCAGTGGCGCGTTATTCAGATGCTATTTTAAGAGCACATGCTTGGCCATAATGTAGCGTGTGCACAACGCGCATACACTTTGCTTCTCTGATCAACACAGACGCGGCAGTTGCCATTTTTGCAAACCATACATAATTACAAGGAAAAATATTCCACACGAGGGAAATCATTGTGGTGTCCATGATGAAGATGTGAAAAAAAATAGGCATAGATCTAGCTTACACATTTACCCAAATTATTATACGCCTGTTTAATACGCTTGTTGTTTTTATTATACGCCCGCCCACAAAGTTACTTGCATTTAGCATTTGATACTTGCGTTTCAGATCGTTAAAATAGGGCCCTATAAGTAACTTTGCAACTACATGCCACCTAATTCTCATTAGAGTATTAGTAGACTGTCTCCTTATCTGCCAACATTGTGATGGTCCTCCAACATATATTCTACTGACTATCAGTACCTTTGCAAGTACATTAACTTATTCTAACCCTACCAGTCAACTAATACTCTATAAACACTCTAATGAGAGTTTGTAGACATGCAGGTGCAATGTTACTTATAGTCAAGAGAATGTGTTAAAGGGACCATCAAAATAAAGTGAAGTCAAAGGCTACCATCAACTGTCTGGTTAACAACATTCTTTTGTGTTCAACAGAAGAAAGAAACTCATACAGGTTTGGAACAAAATGAGGGTGAGTGAATGATGACAAAAATAATTTCTGGGTAAACTATCCCTTTAAATGTATTCAATGTTTCACACTTCATTTATTCCTTCAAACCTCATGGTCTCTGTGCCATAAAAATACATATCTGATTATGATAAATTATATTGTCAGAGAGTTACAGTGTAGGACTATTTAAAAATATATATATTCCCAAATAATTGTGCTTTGCAAAGCCGCAGTTTCAAAGTAGCTTCCCCAACATTGCAAGCCACATACCCTAATATAATGTCCCATATACTGGCTGAAGAAAGGATCTTGGGAACATTCTGCAGCATTTGTGTCAGCCCAAGAACTCTGTCCCAGGAGACGCTCAGCCAGGGCCTGTCACTGTAGCTCTCTCTGCCCCATAAATCTTCACATAGCATAGCCTTGTGTTACTCTGCCAAGAAGAATTAGGCCTGGAAAACAAGAAGCCATGACAAGACGACAGAGCATCCACCTGAACCACAAGGGACATATGCAGCCTAAAACTTCAGTGGTGTTGTAGTATAGTATTATTATACATATAAGAGTGTATATCGAGCCTTATTACATGGCTTGGCTGAATTCCAATATAGAATGCGGTCTGTTATTTCTTTATAACAGACCGCTGCGAAGTATAACAGACCGTTGCCATGAAAAACAGCGCGTTGCTATGGACGCGGAACGGACTATTTTCTTTAGCGGAAGCAATACAATCGTTTTTAAATCAATAACCCCTTTTTAAATCAATAATTCGCGGCAAATTATTTATTTATTTTGTAGGTAGCCATGTAATAAGCGGGATAATGTATAGTGAGCCGGTTGTTATAGTGAATAACAACCCCTTCAGGCTGATTCAAGATCCCTCCGCTTCGCGTCGGGATCCCGTTCAGCCTGTCGGGGTTGTTATTCACTATAACAACCGGCTCACTATACATTATCCCTTACATATCGCATGATTATGAGTGTGATAGTGTTTTTATAACAATTCAACAGCACAAGTGTGTAAATAAATAAGAAACAACAACAACATGGAGTCTTAAAAACCCTTGTGTGGAACTACTTCCTTCCGCCAAGGATTCAAGTCTCAAATTGACAGTTTAACAGATGAGTCCAAGTCTCCGTTACTATTACCAAAAGACTTTCCTCTATTACTAATTTGAAAACGTCACTTTTGAACTAGTAACAAAGGAATGCTCAGTTGCTTCATTGAAGTTACAAGCTATTGTACTGTATGTAAAAGTATTATGTGAAATACTAAATACTTAAAACTATATGCTATAAGCAAAAATTATTATGTAGAGTAGAGCATTATGAGAGAGAGATCGAATGAGTGATTGTGATTACCTGCATCTGATGCAGAATTTATTCTTCAGGTCAATCTCATATTCATAATACACTGAGGAAAGAAATATCTTTGTTGTAGTAGCCTTTCAACGATTATGGGAATTTCCAATGATAACACTGGTTTACGTAAGCCCGTCTCAATTGGCCCAATGGAGGTATCTGGTCAGCGGGTGAAGGTTTTTGCGCGTTACTGTCTTTTCTCATGGCAAAGTAATTTGATTAAATGAATTTTTTTTTTCATATGCATTATCTCGTTATTTCATCTGACTCCATAAATGAAAATGTTTTAATGATATCTGTGCATTATTAAATGTGAGCGAATGTGTGACTATTCTTTTTAACTCTTTACTGAAAATAGTAGAATAGTCAGTTAGAATAAAATCAAATGTTTACAATTTATTACGTCAGGTAAATGTATCATGCCAATTACATAATCAGTTCAAAGATAATCAGTACAAAACATCAAATGCTCTGGAATAAAGAGAAAAAGATTTACCTGACTCAAGAGCATTATGGGCAGATCTCATTACAAATCGCCCTGAGCCTCTTGTTGCATTTCATTATGTAGATACAGAAACTTCTTTTCACATCAAAACATTTGCTAACAATGGGAATTTGCATTCAGAATTTACACCTTTTTAGAGCAGGAGGCAATTTGCCTGGAAGACCCACCCTCCTTTGTGTGCAAGTTCTCTCTAAACTCTTAAAAACTTTATTACCTTTTGTTTTCTTCTTTGGGCATGAGACCTTTGTACCAGTCGCACTGAGACATTTCAAATGATACCAAACATGTGTAATACTGTATGATAATTATTCACATTAAACCATATAGATTTTTGGGTGAATTTCAGGTGATCTCAGCATGACAGAAAGAGGGAACGGGGGAATGGGGGGTCAAGGGAAAAAGATGTAGATTAGGATTGCTTAGGTGAGACTTGCGTCTCGAATGGTGGTGCTAGTTTCACAAGAGAGAGTTCAAATCTTAATTTCCAGAAAGGTCCTTTAAGACAGAGGGGAGTGGGACTCAGGGAGTGGTCGTTCCTCAAGTAGACTGCCTGGAATTTTCTAATTTCTTACACTGGTCAATCTGGTCAAGATATCAGAGCCAGAGCAAGAAGATCTGGCAGAGGTAAGACTGTTTTCTGTGGGGTACATGAGCGTTGAATGGCCACTGACACATATCCCAAAACGTTTAAGCAAATTTTTAAATAGGCACTATCTTTATAAATAAACCACATATTTGAGGTTTATTAAACAACTACATTATCACCTAAAAACTCTTAAAACTACATTCCATGACACAACAACAGTAGATTTTGACGAGACCTTTCAGACAATCAGATTCGAGGTCCAGAAGTTGCTGTTGTTGGACCTGAATGGAATGTTATTTGGACTTCAGCATATGAATTTGCAACTGGCACTTTCATTGAGGTATCATGAGTATCATGACATGTTTGTGCATCATTAGATCATAACATTAAACTATAAACTACTACAATTCTTTCCGTAGCTGAAATTTAACTGAATTGCATAAAACCCATTACAATGAGACTCATTAAATTACAAATCAGTTTATTTGTTTTGCAGTTAACTATATGAGTTACCAATTTCACACATACTAATGCAACATACTTAAACATGTAAGAGAACAAAATAATCCCCACAGTTACTGCCTTTCAAATATAACAAGTTAACAACACACATCATAAAATAGTCGTAATGTTCTATCTTTTTCTTTTTTTACATGCACTACTAGACTAAATCAATCACTGTAACTTAATTCAGCGGAGTTAAAAATAACACAAATTCTAGAAACTGATTCTGTTCTGCATTTAGATTTAATTGAGTAATGAAGATGCATGAAATTTACTTAAAATAATGAAATTGCAATAACTCCACTAACTATTACAATTATTACATTATGGAATTATATACAGTTAGCGTAGGCTTCCAGGTAAGGGGTTAGTTATACAGTGTTGTCATAGACTACAGATATTATTCAGAAACAGCTGACCACTGAATTTTGTGACTGACCATGTATTCCAGATAGCAGTGTGATAAATAATAATAATAACAACACCAGCAACAACATGCCTCTGGGGGTCTCCTGCCCCAGTTCTAAGGAGGTCATCTTTACCTAACTTTATCTACCTTTTTTAAATAAAACTGCAGCATAATATAAATACAAAACTCAATAAAAATATGTTGATCAAATGTCAAAACTGTTTACAAATGTTGATGTTTACAAATGTCAAAATTAATAGTAATTCTACCATTCAAAATTTTGGAGTCAATCTTTTGAAAGAAGTTTCTTATGCTCACAGGGCAGCATTCATTTGATCAGAAATCATTGTGACATATGATCGTTCAGAAACCATAACTTTTTAAAATATGTTTTAATAAAATAGAGTTTTCAAAAAAAAAGCATTTATTGGAATTTTTTGTAATATAAATGTCTTTACTGTCAATTTAATGCTGTCAGGTTCTCCTCCTTGCCTGCACCATGACAAATGCACCCTTGCTGAATAAAAGTATTTATTTATTTATTTATTTATTTATTTATTTATTTATTTAAAAAAATAATGAACCCAACCATTTGAACGGTAGTGTATGGTCAAGAGGAGAATTAAAAGTGGAGCAGGAGGCATTCTGCCCCCATCTTACTCCATCATCTATATGCATAAATAACACATTTTATCATTAAAACAAATAATAGAGGCTCCATCCACAGTATAGTATACTACCAGACAGGCATGCAGAAATATCTTGGCCTTGCAGATGTTTTAAAAGTCCTTACTTGTGTATTTATTTTCTCAGAAACACTTCACCAATCAGGCCTCAGCCAGGTCAAACGTTATCTCCTCTCATCGCTATCTGCTGCAAAGCAAACAAACCCGAGCCCTTCGCCAGACAGACTGCGAATGCTCAGAAGTTTGGTCTCTTAGGATAGGCCGTAGTGCATGTTCTTTCTGAGATAAGACAGGTGATTAATAACTCTGTCCTACATGAGTGAGAAACGGTTCCAAATCAGCGTTTGTATTTTGCAACAGTAAAGCATCTCTAGCTGTTTAGCAATTCAGTGAACTAGAACAATGTGCTGCAAAAAAAAAGAAAAGAAAAAAAGACACTAAATACAAGAGGATGTTCCTTTCCAAATACCACGTGCTACAGATGATTCATGCTATAACATAAAACAAAACCTGCATTAAATATAATATTAAATAATCTTTATTTAACAATAAATTAAATGTTCAAATAAATTAATTAATTAAATAATATTAAGTTAAATTAAGAAAAGCATTTCAAAACAAACTTCCTGGTTAAACATTAAAGAACACTAGTGTGATAAAGCCATTTTTTCATATTTTATTGAATATTGACAAATTTTTCACTCAAAAACTGAGGTGCATCTCAAGTGAAAAAATAGTATACCTAAGCAAAATTTACTCGTATAGTATAACTAAAGTATAACTGGCCCACTATAAATTGGTATAGTTAAAAGTCAGCATTTTAGTTGTCCAAAAGCAGTGCTCAAGAAGTTCAACTAAAGTTTTATTAAATATACTTGTTTGTGATAAAGTGGAACTATTCCAAGTATACTTAAGTACACTTTAAATTAGGGATCGACCGATATGGATTTTTTAGTGCCGATGCCGATACCGATTTTTTTTCATCAGCCTTAGCCGATGACCGATACGGGCTGCCGATTTTCTTGGGCCGATATTTGGAGCCGATACTGCTTTTGCTCACACAATTTAAATCATAAAAATGACACAATAATGATAACAAATGTTACAAGTCTCAATTTAAAAAAGGAACATTTATTGAACTTAAAAAAAAACAATATTTGACAAATATTAAAAACATGTGAGGTAGAAGAAGTTAAAAAAAGTTCAGTGCTAAAATTATTGAAAATAAATAATAAGCATAATTCAAATTCTTTAAGTAAATTCTAAAAATAAATATTTAAGCATGAATAAAATAATTACACTATTGCACACAGTAGCAACAAGCAAGCAGCATAATAAACGTCTGTCGTTGCTATGCAGCCATGAACTGCGCTCTCCATGTTGACATGGAGAAAGAAGGACTAATTTATTTCCTGCCCTTTACGAATATATTTATGGAGATGAGAAATAAAAACTCGCCCTGTCCAGCTATGATCAGCTGTTCGGCCGAGTTTTCGATGCTGTCGTATTATTCCACCACAGATGCGGCATTCTGAAAAGTATAGATGTTTTATCTCGATGCGGCGCGGACGCGCTTGGAAAAAACGAGCGCGTCGCTTCCATTATGACCGCGCATACCGCGCGCCTACATTTGAATTGACGAACTTGAGCGCGCAAAAGACGCGATATGTGAACAGGCCCTAAAAAAATTATTTTTCATCTCAACACGGCATAGGAGCGCCTGCACAAACGAGCGCGCTGCATCGCATGCGTGTCGCAACCGCGTCGCTTCTTTTATGAGCACACGTCCAAACCTCAGCCAGGTGGTTGCTGAATAAAACTCCCACAAATATCACGAAACAACGTCAGCATTATTAAATCATATGACCAGTGTTCGTAACAGCTGCCGTATACATATGGATGGCCTCAAACTTAGCTATTTGCAGCTCCCCAAATACAATGACAAGCAGTTTTATAGATGAGGCATTCGCGTTTTCCATTTGGACCCACAAACTTGCTTAGTTGCACACACATATAGAGCAACGTGTTTCCAATTTTAAAGTGTATGTCAATATTTCAGCTAAGTCAAACAGTTAAAAGATGCTTTGAAAGTTTAAAACTTGCCGTTGTCTTGAAGAGGCTTCCAGCACTCTGCTAGTGTGGGAGGGGCAGTGCATGGGCTGCGCGTGAACTGCAGCGTCTCCAGCAACACAGAGCTGCCTGCGGACGCCTGTCTGTAAATAATGCCGGGGAAAAACTATCGGCGAACGCAGCAGCCGCGTATCGGCCAATGCCGATACACGTCAAACCCGCAAATATCGGCCCGATTTATCGGCCGACCGATATATCGGTCGATCACTACTTTAAATATCTACTCTTGCATTTAAGTTTTGAAATGCAGAATTCACTCAGCACGAACTTCAAATGTATTTTGGTGCACATTACAATTGCAATTCAATTACACCACTGTAAACCCTAACGCTCAAAATAATTAATTGGTTTGAGTAGGACAAACTTAAATTGAACTAATTAGTTTTATGACTATTTAGAACTTTATTTTTCATTCAAGTTCACAAAACTGATATATTTTAAAGGTGACATATCATGAAAATTGGACTTTTTCCGTGTTTAAGCCCTATAATCGGGTCCCCGGTGCATCTACCAACCCAGAAAACGTGAAAAAAGTGACAACCCACTAACCTTGTTTTGTTAAGCCTTTCTCAGATTTCTGAAGCTGATCAGATTTCGCTCCCCTTCTGACGTACTGTAGGAAGGGGATCTTATTATAATATTACCGCCCCTTAATCTGCACGTTTTCACCCACGGAGCCGCCGTTTGATTTTCGCAAGCGACAACAGTGTAACCAGTTCTAACGCAATGGCAAAAGTTGGAGCAAAGCATGCAAACTGTTCTGTCATTGGCTGCACAGACGAACACAGAACATTATTTAGAGTCCCAGCCTCAGAGGAGACAAGAGAGCAGTGGATTAATTTTATTTTCAACGGAAATCCCCCAGAAACATGAATCAATGTAACTCCACAACAACTGCATAAATGTATCCACTAACCATTCAGAAACGTCCAGGTGCAGTCTGAAAGTTGCAACCTCTTCCTGAGTCTCTCTGTAGACTGCACTCCACTACTGGTTATTTCTGAGATTTAGGATGAGTGAGATTATTTGCGTGTTTTGTTACTGCTCGAAGCTTGTGTAAAGGATCAGCCCTCTTCTGAACGGAGGCGGGGAGCAGCAGCTTATTTGCATTTAAAGGGACACACACAAAAACTGAGTGTTTTTGCTCACATCCAAAAAGCTATAATAAATGATCTGGGGTTTATTTTGAGCTGAAATTTCAGACACATTCTGGGGACACCATAGATTTATTTTACATCTTGTGAAAAGGGGCATATGTCACCTTCAAGTAAACTGAATTGTTTCATTGTTTTGAGTGAAATAAATAATTTATAAATAAGTTATATAAATTAATAAATAAATAAAATGAAATTATTTATGTTCATTTAGACAAGCTTAAGTTTAACTGAAACTGGGATTTATATTTCCAAGCATGCGTTGCTAATGGCACTCGAAAGGGAGAGTAAATGCTGAAATTAAGTGTAATATAATGGGTTTTTTTGTGCAAAATTAATGTTAAGTGGGAGATTTAGTAGTGATTAATGTTTTGTTCAGAATAATTTCTGTTCAAATTTATTTTAGGAGAGTTACGTCATAGTGACAAGTGGTGCATGCGGCTTGGTTTGAGAGTAAGTATGTTAAAACTTAATATTGCTGCACTCATACAGCAAGTGCTATACCATGCTATTGTTAACATGTTAGTAAGTTAGCATTTCTTGAACTAGCTTGTTATAGCTAGCTAAGATTATAATGATAAAAATGTTCACATTGAGGTTACATGAAAATTTTAAGTAAAATGTATGGATAGTATGGATATAGTGTACTCAGACATTTTAATCATTCATATGATGGCTCTAAAAAGAACATTATTTTGTGTATTTGGTTTAATGCAATGTGTTTACCCGGTTTTAGGTTTAAAAAAGTCATTATTTTATATTATTGTTGTTCCTATATGCCCGGCTTTTTTGTCACACCCCTTACCGTATTTGGAACATAAGCTCCCAAACCAATAATAACAGGTGATAATGTCGATACTACCTTATCAATTCGAGCCCAAATCTGATCGGGAAAATGCAGATGACCAAGCTGATCGATCAACTTTGCTAGTTTGGCTTTCGCAACGAAAAACACAGCATCTCCACGACATGGCGGCGCCGGCGACAACAATAATACAGCGAGAATAAAAGTTGAGCCTTCATTCTTGGCGTATACTAATGCTGCACGATTGAGTACAGTTTGAGTACAAAATTAAAATCTGCAATTTCTGCTAACTTAAACTTTGAATTTCTTAACTGAAAAGTTTAAGGCAACTGATTGCCTTAAGTTTTGCCAACTTATTCGGGTTTACAGTGTGTTAGAGTGTTGTACATACATTTATATTATACTGATAACAAACTGAGGTCATACTATCCTTTACTTTTAGTGGTTTTAAAACACATTACAATGGCATTCCATGTAAACTTGAAGTGTGCTAATGGCATCATTGTGTGCTTCAAATACAATAAAGTATTCTTTATAAATAATGGCACAGCTTAAGGCGAGACACTACAGGTGAATAGGATACAATTTTAAAATAATAGATATCACCATGAAACTTCCTCAGTTGATTACTTACACAAGTATATAAAAAAAATGTATTACAAGTTTTTGACATCTGTATGTTTAATTATGCAAATTAGGCAGTATCTCATTAAATATGCGCAATTTTGCATATGTTTTCGGTAGATAGATCTGAACATATGATAAAGCCAGGTGCAAAATTCTTTTTTCATTGTGATTACACACAAGATGAAAAAAAATTCAGAGGGATTTCAGGATATACAGTATGCTTTCATTACCTAGGAAATCGATTTGCACCATTTTTTTTTATTAAAATGTCACATAAATCAGGCCAGGAATGATTTATTAACAAATTCCTCAGAAAATATCTTCAGAATACTGCTAAGTGTATAACTGGAAAGTTTGGTGTACATATGTGCTACATAGGCTGAGATGTTTGTACTGGAGAATGACAAAAAAACTCATTTTGAGAAAACAGCATTTAAAGATTTAAATAGGGGAATTTAATACATTTCTATTGGAAAAAAAAATTGCTCAAAAACAGAATAAATGCTCAGGCCCTTAGTGATAATAATATATAATATTTCAAGCTCATGAAAACTGATTGTTTAATAACATAACATGGCAGGCATAGAAGGCCTACATCTGCAGTAACTCAATTACAGTATTTCTCAATTGCTAAAACACTAAAAGCCATTGGATGAACAAAGTTCTCAGTTGCCTGAACTCATTTAGCTAATTGTGCAGTCTGTTGTCAATACCTTAAACCATTTCACATGGTAAAACACAATTTGCAGATCTCACTTAGACTTTTCAGCAAAACTCTAAACACATTCTCGTTCTCAAAACACATTCTGCACTCTAATGCACATGTCATCCATACTGGTAAACACAAGTGGCAACAATCAAATACAAATAGAGAACACACGTCATTGATTGAACACAACCACTCAAAACTGATTTAACCTGTTTCAAATGATGCCCAAAGACAAGAAGCAGCACAGTGATCACGTTTACTCCTTTGATTTTAGTCCCTTTTAGTATTGTATACTGTAGTACAGTGCATTGTAGGCTGTATACTGTACAATGAACAAATTGTATGGCCCTGAACATTGTGCTTTCCATTTGTTAACAGTACAGACTGCTCAATAGATTTTGACTGGTTGCAGGTTCATATCAACAAAGAACAAGAATTACTGTATCACAGAGAGAAAAAGGACAAGGTCGTGAGATGCAGGGTACAGTACTGTAAAAATAGGGGTACAAGGAGGAGGAAGAACAAAAAAAATTTGCAAAGAGCAAAGCAGAGTAGTAATTTCTGATCAATTTTGAGCTACTATGATAGAACATGTTTTCGTTCATCAAAAGACAATGACGGAAAAATATTACATTTGTTTTGAGATTAAAAATGTACTTCTCCCTGAAATTTTTGATGGTACAGTAAGGTGTCATGGGTAAGTCTACAAACAGAATAGCAGTCCATAGATATCTTTCGAGAACTATATGTTTTGAACAATGTGTTTTCTATTTTTTGGTGTATTGTTTACTGACTGCTTAATAGTGTATATCATTTTGATCACTTTGTTTATGATTTGAGAGCAGTGTTTGATTTTGAACACAGGTAAAACTGTTTTGAGGTGAAAGTATCATTTTGCAAGAGGAGTCAGAGGTTTTGTAAATAGTGCTTGAAGATGAGGTTTTGTGTTTAATGTTTTCAGAAAAAGGAGCAAGGTTTCAGAAATTGTTTCAGCAATTGAGAAAAACTGTAATTAACATTGACGTATCATGCAAAAATTTTATCAAGCTTTAAATCCCCCTTTGGACATTCACTATTGGTTACTGATAGAAAGGAAATGCCCATATTTGGGTTACATAGCATTGAGCAGGAGACTCAGAGCTTTACGACAATACCGGTCGTGATGACAGACTTCAGTAAACAGACGGAACTCAGCATGTCGCGTTGGAATGCTAACTTCTTGGTAAATTCGGGAGAAACTTACTGCCGCAAGTAAACAAAATGTAATAAAATAAACATCTTAATGTATATTTTCAACGTTTTCTTTAAAGCAGCTTGAAAGAACAGAGTAAACTACCCAAAATCTTAAAACTGACCACTGCATAAAAAATCGATGTTTTTGCCTGCAGTGTCTCGCCTTAAGAATTTGCCTTTTACTGACATTTTACAGATACCCCCAATATACCGATAACTCACTTATCCAGAGAACATCAGTGAGACAATGGGAACAGATATAAGCTCAATAAATGAGGCTTATGATCAATCAGTTCCAAAAAGAAATACAAAGCCTGTCCTAATTAAAATAAAACGAGTCGACAAAAGGATTGAATCTAATGTATGGTCATAATATAGTGTAACTAGAGATTTATAAGCTATTTTTTGTAGTCCGGTCATTGGAGAAAATCCCCAAAAAGTTTAAAAAAAAAAAGAATTGGGAGGTAGCTATACCCTGTGTGAGCAAAGTCAGTAACTTCTACTTTTCAGTACAATGGGAAACACAAACAACTTCAAAGTAATAGAAAAACTTCTAAATCTCCAACATAATTGAACATTAAAGTGCCCCATGCTAAAAAAAAAAAAATATATTTTTTAAATCACATTTTTGTCAAATTTAATTTAATTTATCAGAGTTGCTAACCTTAAATACCATCAGGCCTACAGATGGGTTGGATCTTGGCATTGGTTTTAGAGCTATTATGAAATTGAATTAAGTTAATGCATATGTCCAGTCTGACTTTGACCTTATTTACTGGTATTATCTACATTTATCTATTTCCATGTCAGGCATGTGTCCTTGCTGGCCCCTGTTTTCTCTACTAGATTCCTTACACAATTTAGAATTCTGGATTGTAGGCTAATATCTATCAAACAGAATTATCTGATTATATGTCTCCCTTTGTAGTCCCCATTTTCTTACATATAACGCTGGAATATTTTTAGGCGAAATTGCCTTTTATCTAGAACCATTATCATTTGTTGCGGGCATACATAGAAACAAGCCATCTCTGTGATTTACTGTTTCACTAGATTTATTTCCCCCTTTCCAATCACAGAGAGTGAAAAAATCTTTCAAGTCTCAACTCTGCACTCTCCATGTTGCATTTCAGCAGTGATGCACATTGAGAGGCCAGTGGCAGAATTTTTATATTTTATGATCTCAACCTTCCATACTCACTGAAGGACAAGAGCTCTATAGCTTACTAGAGCATATCAAATATCTACATATTTCTTTTCATTGGCAGTGAACGGCTCTGATGGGGAAAAAATGCACAGGGTTTTAGATATGTCCAATAATTATGGTTCAATGCAGCTTTATTCTCATTTAGTCTGGTGTAAACTTTTGACCCAGCAAAGATTAAAATAAAGCAGGTCAAGCTTGACAATTACAGTGGGACAAATTGAGCAGTGGTGTTCATGTAGGTGACAAGTTTGAATCCAGCTTTTGAAATTTCCCAATCATATCCTATCCTTTCTCATTTAACACAAAAAAATCTATGGTGAGATGTAGATTCAGTAGCAAGTGTTACCAAAATTCATTGACATGCTGACACATTAACTGATGTATGTAGTCACGAGACCTTCCCCTTCGACAAAATCCAATCAAAAGCGATCACGAGAGACACATTTGTGATGCAATGTGGAACACTAGGTGTTGATGGTCAATGAGGTGTTGATTGGATTTTGCAGTTGCTTGCCTGTATTGCATTGCATTCTGTATTGAATAGATGGATAATGCTGATATATGTGCAGCTTTATATCTATGGCAGCTCTTTGTCTACTGTCATAATGACAAGCTCACTCAACCTGTGCAAAACCCTTAGAGATGATTATGATTCCTAAGAGAGCAGTTCTACATGTAATGAGTACACACTTACATCTTAAAAAAATTATTGTTCTAAGGCCTTTTATATGAAACAAAAGAATAAAAATGAATAAAAATAGAGAAATGCTAACTCAGAATATTAGGTAAACCGGTGATAATTAAATGTGTTAAATTACACAAATGTAATACTCACTTATTAACTAATGTCTTTTCTGCTGACCTACGATGATCCAATTCAACATATGTAAGCAAAAATTACTTTAGATAAAGATTACATTTATGTTTCATTTTTGTGGTTGTTTTTATTGCTGAAGTTAGAGTGTTGGGCATCTTAGATTTTACTTTCGGTGTGAACGGGACTTTACATTTGGCAAAAATATAACCTTTTTTTTTGTTTTGTTATTAACAATCAAGTAACTAAGTAATGCAATAAGTTATCTTTAGGGAGTAACGCTTTATTGTAAAGCATTACTTTTAAAGGGCACCTATTATGCAAAATTCACTTTTACATGGTGTTTTAACATAAATGTGTGTTGGCAATGTGTGAGCAAAACCACCCTAGAATGATAAAAATCCACCCAGTAGTTTTTTTACTATCTCAATAAATCATAAGCACTGTCTCAGAACACCCTGTTCTAGATTTCCCTCATTGTGACGTAGAAATGAGCTAAGCCCCACCGACGTGATTTGATTGACATCAGGTTTTGGCATAGACCCCGCCCTCGGTGATCTGCATCCTCCATTGTTTTCGACGACAGCCGGTATGTTTCCTAAGAAGTGTAGGTGTTCTGTTGTGGGATGTAAGAATGGACATAGTAGTCTTCACTGACATCAGAGCCACTGAAAACGCAGCGGATGGATTTTATTTATGAAGAAAAGGCACCACTTAAACTTCCTAAATACAAGAATCATGTTCTGACTGTTTAGTGAACGAGGGTCAAAGTTAATCCTCAAGTGTGGATCCTTGCCTACAGTTCGCGATCCAACGTCACCTCCAGAAGAAGTAAGTGTAATTTATGATTTTTGAGCAAATAGTCATTTCAATCGATGTCAGCCAGTTCAACAACAAATGCGTCTAAAGCTATTTATTGTCGTCGTCATAGGATGTCTCAACAAACAACGTCAGGCAGTTTTATGTCACGTAGGCATTTTTTTGCAGCATTTATAAATGTAAATAAATTAAGGTCTGCTCTCTCTCCATTGACAGTATGCTATATAAACGTCTATCTCCCTCCCCTTAAGAAATAAATAAATAAATCGTTTGTACTTAGCAAACGTTATCACAGTAGTGTGTGTGTGTGTGTGTGTGTAGTTTCAAAAAATTGCGCGAACGTTATCACAGTTCGTGTGTGTGTTGCACATCCATAATGGCAAAGGGGACGCGATTAAAACTTTGTAAGTACAGAAATGTATCAAATAACCTTTCCGATACGTTTAGTCCATTTTCATTCGTGTTTATTCTGTGCCGGAGTCTCTTCATCATCTACGTCCAGCAGCAGGGCGGGGATATGCAACTCATTTACATTTAAAGTGGTAGACGCCAAAACAGCTCTTTTTAAAACAGGCCCCAAAAATGACATTTTCAAATGGTTATAATAAATTAACTGTGGGGTATTTTGTGCTGAAACTTTACAAATACATTCTGGGGACACCCAAGACCAATATTACATCTTCTAAAAAGGGGCATAATAGGTGCCCTTTAAAACTTTCTGCAACACTGCTACTATAACTACTCAGAAAATTATTTGATCAGCTGTAATTTGATATATTGCAAAAAGCAAAAATTGTTAAGACCATTTCGCTAACCTGTTTGATTGATTCACTGAAAAGAATAGACTCATTCATTTACAAATTTGACATCTCTAGTTTGATTCTAAATAGCAAACTGAAAGTAAAGGCTGGATTACTCTACACAAGTTTTGCACAAATTTTTGCCTGATTTGTAGAATGATGGGCAAAGACTGCGATTTTTAACTTCAGGCTATGATCACTCCAATCAGAGGATATCAACCATGTTTAATATTTTGAGACAATTTTAGAACATTTTTCATGCATCTCTGTCCAAACCAGGTGCATGTTTCTGCATGTTTGTTGTATTTGGAAAGACTTGAAAGTCTGGTGATTTTCAGTGGTTTAGTTAGTATATGATGCCCAGATTTTCTCAGTAACCATTTCCAAAGTCAGCAAGTGTATAATGTCTAGTGTTTTAAAATCTGTTCAGATTAAGTCATGTTGTATAACCCAGCCTTAAAGGTGCCATGTGTAAAAATTTAGGTAAAAATATCCAAAAAATGAGCTACACGCATCAAAAGAATGAGAAGAAATAAGGGCGATTATGTCATTAAAAAAATTTTAAGTTATAGTGCTGCAGAGATATCAACCTGAATTAGCATGCTAAATTACTAGCCACGGCCCGACAGGTGTCATAATACCAGTTTCGGCCATGGGAGGCAGTATGCGGGCAACATAACCACCAGCCAAACTGCAGTACACGAATAACTCGCACGGCTTGTGGGCGTACTTGAACCTGATGTCAATCGTGTGGAAAGTACAGCCCACTACTACATTTCAGTTCAGGGAAGAGAGCGGAAGAATGGCTGAAGCCCTTGGCAAGAGACCCCTACCACCACCACAACCACCCGCTGCAGGGAAAAAAACGCGCTCGGAATCGCAAACTACGTGACCTATATTATGTTTATTAAATGGCTTTCCTGAGGTAAATCTGACATAATTGTTCTCAAGCTATGTTATTGACCTCTTCACGCTGATAAAAAACACTGATTGGTCGATATTATGTATGAGGAATATATTTTGGTAAGTCGTTCCCTAATGTATCTTTCAACAGTGTTTGTGTTTTTTTACTATTAGCTAGTAGAGATGATCGTTTCACGTGCGCTTGGGATCTGTCGTGTAACATTTACAATTACATTTACAATTACTATGGCTCTAGGGTCGTTGTGAAGGTAGGGGCGGAGCATAGAGACTATTTTCTGGAGGTATACTGCCCCCATCTGGTATGGAATGTGGAGTATGAATTGATTTTTTGGTGGACATTACACAAGGCACCTTTAAAGGACAAATCAAGTGAAAAATGAACCTAGGGGTAATTAACACATGGTTACCGAGTCGATCGTTCCCTGTGATGCGTTTTCATGAAAATCGAATGTAAAGAGTTTTATTTATAAAAACAGATTAGCTCATAACACTAGTATATGGGGCAGAGAGTAAGTAAAAGTAAATCGCTAGTTAATACCACTAACAAGGCTCAAAATAGCCTCACACTATCACGGTAACATAATGAGGGTCCCTACATACAAACCGAAGCATTGAGAACTTTGTAAGTGTACAGACAGTTTAATAAGAAGATACTTTATAAAGACAGTACATTACGCATTTACAGGCAGGATCCATCTTGGAAAACAGTCTCGACTAGTCGAGCCACGAACGACTGAAAGTTGTAAACTACAACTTGACACAACGAACAAACGAATGTTACAGTTTTGAACAAACAAAACTTACAACCTTGTTTATAGGACCTTCTCTACTTTACTCAATAGCTGCTATTCATCAAAGAGCCTGTTTAACTTTTAACTATGTTCTACTGTCTATATCAGTGTTTCCCAACCTTTTTTCAGTAAAGGCACTCTTTGAAATTTAAAAAAAAATGTGTGGCACCCTACACTAGTGTTGTCACGATACTACTTTGATACTATACTTTTTTTTTTTTTTTTTTTTGATGTGCACAAATAAATGACAGGTAGGCTACCATAAGATTTTCTTCTTCCTGTTCCTTTTTTTTCTTCGTTCATGCATGTTACAAATGAATGAATGAATTAAACATTTTTAATTTTATATAATATATAATTTTGTTATAATTGCACAAGATAGCTTGTTTTTACTATATTTTATGTAGCCTAATAATTTCACAGTAAATCTCCAAATTAATGTAGAAACATCATAAAGACAGTATATTTCAAATAATTGTTTAATGGCATATTTTTATGAATGAAGTGTTATTTGATTCTGATGTCACTGCTGCACTGTCACATGTGGATCCCACACGCGTCCCATTTTCTCACAACTCTGAACGTTCATTTAAGACTTTATTTAACTAATTTAAGACTGCTCTCATGAGGATAGCCTACTCAAAGCGAAAGCGCGAAAGAGAAGTCGAGTCTGGCGTGCGTCGTGTCAGCATCACAGACAGCGCATTCTCTTTTGTATTTTCTCGCTTGCATGGTTAGAAGCATTTGCATTAAGAAGAATGTGATTATATAATGTAACGCTAGCCAAAGGATGACAGAAAAAAAATGCTGCTTTAATTGCGTTAAATATTTTTAACGTGTTAAACTGAAAAACATTAATCGCACGCGTTGCGTTGACAGCAGCACGGACATAACCGATGTGTTTATGTGAATACGCGGCAAGACGGACGTTGTGACAATGTTTTCGTGTGTATTTGACTGTAAGCGCATCAATGAAAAATAGGCAGCTTTATGTGGACGCACTGGGAATGAGGCACAGGAATAAAATCATGCGCAAGCGCAACCTCCGCAATTCAACGCCTAAAACTTATGATTTGCATTTTTATTATAAATTTGTGCGCATTATTTGTTGTTATTAGAGACTTCCGACGATCCGAGATTGATGGTAAAAAATGTTTTTTTTACACAGCACCCCTGCTCTCGCCAGAAGCACCCCAGGGTGCCGCGTCACCCCGCTGGGAAACGCTGGTCTATATAGGCTAATTAAAAAATAAAAATAAAAAGCCTGTAATTAAGACCTTAACATTGACTTACCTGTCGAGAGGAAAGCAGGCAACTTCAGCGTCTCTTTTGAAAGCTTTCTCCTGCATTAGCTATCCCGACATAAACCCTTGTTTTTGTAATCTCCGGTCACGTTTCCTTTTACGGTCTTATTTTGGACTTTTCGACGAAGATGACTCGTTATCCTGTGACTTAACCGTGAAGTGCATCCTTTTAAACTTGCCGCGGCAGTGACAAGCGCCTCTCTCTGCTCTGCTCCTCCGCTTCTGTTGACTTCAGTCACGTGACGCGGGCTCTGAACGAAAACGCGTTGTGGAAACGCGTTGGCCTAGTACTTTTTGTCCCTCTCTGCTATTATAGTTTTTCAAGATGGCGGAACTACATGGAAGCCTCCGTGGACCTACCCGGCTATGTATATAAAGATAATAAATTCTTCGTTTACGAGGACAAGTCAGATCATTGGCAGAGGTATTTGGACACCATTGAGGACATATTTATGAATAAAAATATTGATTTTAGATAATAAAATACCTAAAAAGATACATATTGTCCCTTTAACGGTCTCCAAGAGCTGAAGAATGTTCAGATTTCGGTAAAATGCAGCACTCATCAATGTCACTTTTTATCCAGCCGTCCAATCACAGTGGAGGAGGGGCGGGAGAAATACCAACACCGACCAACCGTCACATTCTGCTTGTACAAAGTCAACAGATGACAACAACAAGCATAATAAATTTAAAAGCAAATAATTTACAATGTATCTACATTTTTTATAAAAGAAACAACATGGAAACAGACTATATGTGAAATGAGATACTAGTAACACTGCAGATATTCCATATCAAAGCAAGCAGTGTGTCCCAGCTGAAAAAAAACGTTGCACTGCCAAAACCCTCTCAAGCGTTTTCAGCTGGCTAAAAACGCTTCGGTGGACACGCGGCCTAAGAATAGCTTTGCTACTGAACAGCTACATTACTTCACTATTTGTACTTCACTACTTCCCCATACCACACCACAAAATCATATCAGTTTAATATATTGTATGGAGCAATCAATTAGACAAATCTGGACATGCAATGCATTTCTGACACAATTATAGGATAGCTAACTTTTGGCAGCTTAGAAGCACAAAGGCCACATACTCTAATTGAATTACCTTTAGAGGTCAAACATTATTAATGTAACTCAGAACACTCACAATATTTTAATCATTTATCAACCCTACCCTGCTAAACAATCAATAAAATTGCTTTGGTACATGATAACTTCATATGTATTGAACACTACTGCCATACTGCACAAGGCACTATCTATCTCAGTATTTTATATTGTATGGAGCAGTCAATTACACTTAATTGGACACTGTATGTTTCTTTCATAACAATAGACTAGCCAATTATCGCCAGCTTACGAGCTCAAAAGGTCACAATGTAGTGTAGTGCAATTACCTCAAACATTATTAACGTAACTCTGCACACTCATGTGGTCCCTTTGATGTGGTACAGTAAAAAAAATCTCATTATAGTAGTCATAGGCAAGTTAAATTGGTCACGACTTGAGGAATATCTACTAAGACAGGTGCATAGCAACGTTCTGCCAACTAGCATTGTTCCCTCCGCTGCTGCTGGCACGATACGACATTTGTCTGCGGTTTGCTTTCAAACAAATTCAAATGGAAGCAATGTGAAGCCATCATGCCTTAGCCAGCAGAAGCCAGGACAAGCTAGAGTTTCAATAAGATATCACAGGAGTTGGGCAGGTGACTGATGGTGTACAGGTGTGGGGAGGGGGATTGTGCAGAAGACGAATTTTTCATCTAACACCACAGGCTCTTATTGATATATGCCACCTATTTCTTCTACTCACACTGTACAACCTTCAGCCAGCAATAATTCACACAGCCGACTAACTTACCTATTCTCATTTCTGCATTTAACAGACAAAACCCTACTTGCTGCTTCAATGCACAGCACATTCACAATTAGCCAAAAGACAGGGGAGATCATTATCGCAAGTGGCTTATTTGGAGGCAACGGCTTTTTGATTCGACTCTGCGCTGATTCGCGTCGACTGCATACATTGCGATGTTGACTCTGCAGAATCATCTGTCTCAAAGTCTGGCAGGAGTCAAGCCACCACCCACCATATCCATCACAGCCTTTGCCAACCTGGCATCTTCCCACAGTCATCCCTTTTCTAAAGTGCCACGTCATGTCTTTTCTGAAGGACAACAGAAGCAAATAGTAGACTGTTGAAGCGCAGATCAGACGCTGCCCTTCCAGCAAAACAGCAGTGACACAACGTCAACAAAAGCGCGATCGTAAGTCACTTTAACAATGATTGATCAGGCCCCTTAGGTGGCATAACACATTCACAGCATGGCACACATTTGCATCCTGAATTGTTGCACAATTAAAAGTGAAAATCACTACAAACTCAGAAAGTGTGTTTTTAAAAAATTGGGAAAATAAATTTTACATAAAAAAAAACAAAATTTTTAATTATTTTAGTTTTTGATACATATTTATAATATACAAAAAGTACAAATTGAGAGAGATAAACTTTCTGAATACTGAAATGTGAGATCAAAATTCGCAATTACTTTTTGCAATTTGTAATTTGTTTGTAATATTAAATAAAATTGATCGATGGCAGAAACAAGCTTCCATACAAGCCCAAATCCAGAAAAGTTGGGACATCTGTGATTTGTTGATTCTATTTCAACTTGATTTGACTGACAAAAGTACAAAGAAAAGATTTCCAATGTTTTCACTGAACAACTTGTATTTTGTAATATAAACAAACTTTGATTTTGATGGCTGCAACTCACTCCAAAAAAATTGGGACATAGGCATGTTTACCACTGTGTCACATCACCTTTCCTTGTTCCTGGTTCCCTAGTTTTGGAATTGAGGATACTAATTGTTGCAGTTTGCAAGTGCACAATCTCGCCTGATACAAGATATCTGCTCAACAGTCCGTGGTCGTCATTGTCTGATTCTCCTTTTCATGTTGGGCCATGCATTTTCAATAAGAGAGGCACTCAGGCACATCCACTCTACAGTGTAGAGTGTCAAAGAAACCACTCTGTTGTAGAACATGCTGAATGAGGCCTGGAATTGTCTTGCTTCCCAGGAAAGATGTCATCTTGATGGCATTAAATATCTCTGTACAATCCCAATAAATGCCTCCACGTCAATGGTACCTTCACAACCAAGCCGTTTGCACTGATGCACCCCATACCATGAAAGTTGTTTCCTTTTGTACCAGTCCCTGATGAAAGTCTGGATGGTCACTTTTTATCTTTAGGACTGAGAACACAATGTCCATTTTTCTTAAAAACAAGCTGAAATGTGGAGTCTGACCAAAGCACATGTTTCCACTGTGTTTTAGATCATCTGAGATGAGCTCGGGCCCAAAGAACTTGTGGCATCTCTGAATTGAACTGATGTATAGCTTTCTCATTGTGTAACAGAGATTCAAGGCGCATTTCTTGATGCAGCAGCAGACTGTGTTAAGTGACAGTGGATTTCCAAAGTACTCCCAAGCATGTGGCTATATTTAATAGAGTAACATGATGGGTTCTCATGGAATGCCATCTTAGGACCTTTCTCTACAAGTACTGAGATTTCTCTGGATTCCCTGAATCATTTTTAACAATATTATTTATGGAAGATGGTGAAAGTCTTTGCAATCTTGCATTGAGAAATGTGATTTTTGAATTGTTTGACAATTCTCTCATGAAATTTGGCATAAAGTGATGAGCCATGACCCATCTTTGCTTGCAAAGACTGAGATGCTCCTTTTACACTCAATCACAATACCCGCCTCACCCATTCCCGAATTCACCTATTTATTGTGGACTGTTTCAAAAGAGTTGAACTTGGATATTCTATAAGCTTTTCACTTTTATTTTGCCTCTGTCCCAACTTTTCTGGAGTGTGTAGCAGTTGTAAATATTTTCTTTGTACTTTTGTCAAATCAAGATAATTAACAAATCACAGATTTTAGATTTTAGCATTTTACAAAATGTCCCAACTTTTCTGGATTTGGGTTGTACATATACACCTGAAAATAAAATGTAAAAAATGTCATGAAATGAAATATTTAGCACAAAATGTTACCATTTATTTTTCTCTATACTACATCTCCATGTACAGAAACCTTTGCCCAGATCCCTGAATTCAAAAAGTGCTAAAACACATTAATAAACTTTACTGCCTTTGGTTTATGAATTAGCATGGATATGACAGTCCTTTCTAACTCTTGCCTGAATTTCTTAACTCAAACTGACAGTTTCTTTATTAGGCACTGTGGAAGCTAGGAATCCAGGGCGGCAACTGGTATGAGAGAGTTGGAAACAATCTCTAAATTGAAGTTAGGCCGCTAAACGGATTTAAAGCATATCTAAATACCACTAAGGTAACGTTTAAGCCTCTGCGGCATCATGGATTTCAAATGTATACCATGGTTCAGTGATTTAGCTTTTATACAGGAGCAGCTCCACACTGCAGCACAAAAGAGCTCTGTTCTGTTAAAAGCAAAACATATGCAAATTTAAACCAATATTGGACCCATAATGTAAAAACAATTTAATTGCATATAGTGGAAGCACTTTTCTTAGCAAGAGTTATTTTTGAGTGTTGTATTCAGAACACATGTTTATTGCTAAATGCTTTTTGACACACAGTTCCTCAGGTCCCTGATGTGTTCAACAATGACCTTGGAAGACTCATGGGCTCTCAGTCACTAATGCTCTGCTGCAGAGGAGGCACAAATCAGGATTCCGAGAGCATTTCTGTGGCATTTCTCTTGCATTTTAGAAAGCCCATGAATAAAAGAGCACAAGCTACACTAAAGTATGCTGAACAATGCAGGGGTAGAATAATATTTTAGCATTTATTGCTATACATGCAATTTTAGGAAAATCATTAATTGATGTTACCCTTTGGCTGTGCCCTTAATATAACATGTAGTCATACAGTAACATGAAAACGAACGCCAACTAATGACTACCTTATTGCTTCATTGTGGTACTAAGTATAAATGAAAACACTAAAATTCCAATGTATACTTTCTAATGCACAGTAAAAATCATACTAAAATTATATTAGAATAATATTAATAATAACATTAATTTATAATAATATAATATAATATTAAAAATGCAACGCTTATGAAATGTAAGTTTCAAATGTAATACAGATTTAAACATTTTACATTATTTTACATTACTTGCATTATATTGGTCCATTTTTAATGTTTAAGGAGTAGCATAATCTTAGAGTATATTATATATAGTATTATATAACACATTTAAATTATATTTAATTTGTAGAATAATTGTAAGAAGAATCAGATTAATTCACTAAAGGTTTCATTTAACCTTATTATCATTTATATATTGTGATCCTATGATTGTGATGTAAAGTATCAGGATATCCAAAATATACATAAAAAAATAAGACTACTTTTACCATGCACTTTTTAATCTCTCGTCCCTGGTCACCACACATATTTTAACAAGTGGCCCCAGACTCCAAACTTATCGTTGCATTACTTACGGATTACTAAATGGATGGTGGAAAAGAAATGTTGTTTAAACAGGTTTAAAAAAAAAACAAAAAAAGAAATACCACAGAGAACCATTTGTCACGATTGATTGATTAAAAAGATTGTGAATGTGCACACTTACAAATATTTTTGATTCATGCAGACAGATCTTCACTCTGTTGTTTTGTGGATGTTACTGAGTCACGCATGACTAACTGTCCTCTCTGAACATAATGAAGACACATACCACACGTCTGGCGCTGTGCCTGACAGGAGCAGACTTCAACAGCTGACAGCACACACACACACTGCTGTTATGTTCAGCTTTTGCATGCTTTGAAAGCTTCAGTAACTATTTTCTTTGACAGTTCATGTGCACTGTACTCAATAATCATTGCATCATAATGTATAGTATATAAACACGTTAATGGCAAAAGGTGATATCGAATTACAATTAACGGGGTAGCACCTAACATCACACATGAATTAATGTAAAAGAGAAAGTCCTCTGGGGAAAACCAGCATTTACTAAAGCAAAAATAATCAAAAAGAGAATTAAAACCATTTTAAGAGAAACCCAAGAAGATTCTGCAGATGTTAAAATGGTATTTTAATATTAAAAGAGTTAAAATATATATATTTTAAAATTCTTCATGGAAAGCAATCTGAGAGGGAAAAAAAAGAAGAAAGAAAGCCTCTCTTTTTATGAATAAAGGCTGACATTTTTGTACAAACTCCATTCTACCTTGTCCTGCCGTTTTGTCCGTTCTCAGAGATGAAGCCATCTTATCTGTCAAGCCTGAGTAGCATCTGTTGTTCTGTAATGAAAGAGTTTACTTTAATACCAAAAATCATTTTATCTGTATTCAAGCTTTTGGACATCTCCCATTTTTTGTTGGATGCCACAGAACTCCTGGCACAAATAGGCTCTGATATCAGTTCCAAAACGTGCTGCCTATCTATACAGCATTTTTAGGTATATCATAGGCATCTTTGATCCAGAATGCAATCCAATAAGCTCTTCAAAAAAAGCATCATCCAAGATGTCGGAAAAAGTGAGAGAAATGTCGACTATAGGCCAACATACAGTATCTCACAAAAGTGAGTACACCCCTCACATTTCAGAAAACATTTTAGTATATCTTCTCAAGGGAAAATACAATAGAAATGAAACTTGGATTTATTTTAGAGTAGTCAATGTACTGCTTGCATAGCAGTATATATTTACTGTCCTCTGAAAATAACTCAACACGCAGCCATTATTGTCAAAATAGCTGGCAACAAAAGTGAGTACACCCTAAGTGATAATAGCTGTACGCCGTTTAACCATGCAAAGCCACATGTCCTATTCATCATGTTCATGTTTTAGTCTGCTTGACAGGACCATACAAATGTGTGTATCTTGTAGCAGTTAAATTTTGTGCTTTGAGTACAATTCTCTCATACTGACCACTGGATGTTCAACGTGGCGCCTCATGGCAAAGAATGGCAAAGACGCATGAGTGCTGCCAGCATTGCTTTAGAGGTTGCAGAAGTGGAAGGTCAGCTTGTCAGAGCTCAGACCATACGCCGCACACTGCAAAAAGGCATGGCCGTCATGCCAGAAGGAAGCCTCTTCTGAAGCTTGCTCACGAGAAAGCCCGCAAACAGTTTTGCTGAAAGCAGCCTGTCCAAGAGCATGAATTGCTGTTGCCATGTCCTGTGGTCTGATGAGACTAAGATAAACTTGTTTGGCTCAGATCAGCATGTGTATGGACGGCCTGGTGAGGAGTAACAAGAAAATTGTGTCTTGCCTACAGTCAAGCAGGGTGGTGGTAGCATCATGGTCTGGGGCTGCATGAGTGCTGCTGGTACTGGGGAGCTAAGCTTCATTGAGGGAAACATGGATTCAACATACTATGACATTCTGAAGCAGAACATGATGCCCTCCCTTCAGAAACTGGGCCGAACGGCATGATAACGACCCCAAACACACCGCCAAGATGACAACTGCCTTGCTGAGGAAGCTGAAGTAGAGCCCTATAATTTCCGCAATCACGGAATCGCGGACGGGAAAAAAAACGTATGTCTGAGGAAAATGCAGACCGGGGGAAGCAAATCTGGGCGACACAATCCCTCCCGTCATTTTTCAGCTCCACTTTCAAAACAATGAAAGCATGGCAAAGCGGCTTTCCACGGCTCTGCTTTCGTCGGCGAAAAGAAACTCGACGCTAAGCCCTCAGTACCGAGCCGAGCAGTTCCCACGTGACTTTTATTTTGTCAGGTGAACTCTTGTTTTGTAAGTTGTCAACATTCCATTGACTGGAAGCGCAAAAATACATGCATTACCATTCATATTGTGTTGTTACTTGAAGTACTAAGAGTGCAGTGTTATGTTGCATCATACAGTTTTTGTCCTGAAAAGTACTGAGTAAATGTGATGTTTGTTACTTCAATAAATTTAAGGTCATTCCTATTTTATTTGTGTACATTTTAATCATTAACATTAAAAGCACCATTTTTAATACTAAAATAACAGTAAAGGGTAAAAAAAAACTGAATTCCCAAAAATTAAAATGGAAAAAAAGGAATTTGCAAAAATTAAAACGGAAAAAAACGGAATTTGGGAAAAAATAAAACGGAATTTGGGAAAAAATAAAACGGATTTTATAGGGCCCTACTGAAGGTGATGAAGTGGCCAAATATTTCTCCAGACCTGGGGCCTCATTTATAAAACTTTGCGTAGGATTTGCGTCAGAAGTGGCGTACGGTTGAAACATAGGATGTGCGTACGCACAGAAATATTCGGATTTATAAAATCGTGCGCACGCACATCCTACGCAGTTTTCCCCTTTAATAAATCACAATCAATTCTAAATGTAGCGCAGCTTTTGCGGCTTCATGTCACGCCCATAGTTGCCCATAAATAGTCCGTGAAACGCCCACAAGTTAATATTCATCGATTGCGAAATCATGGCAAACACAGAGAGGAAAACCAAGAAACTTCACTCAACTAAGAGCGCAAGATCAGCCATTGTGCGTCATTACGCATTGTGATGGCATTATGCCATTTTATTACCATCCATTTGATTGTGCGTACGCCTGGGTCAGAGTTTGCGTGAAGGACCACACATTTTCCCGTCAAGTTTGCTTTTTATAAATACCAATTATTGCGTAGAGAGCGGCGTACGCCTTCTTTTGTGCTCTATTGAGCACCTGTGGGGCGTCCTCAAGCGGAAGGTGGAGAGCAACCATGTGTCTAACATCCAGCAGCTCTGTGATGTCATTATTGAGGAGTGGAAGAGGATCCCAGCAACTACCTGTGCAGCTCTGGTGAATTCCACACCTAGGAGGATTAAGGCAGTGCTAGATAACAATGGTGCTCACACAAAGTATTGACACTTTGGACACAGTTTTGACATGTTCACTTAGGGTGTACTCACTTTTGTTGCCAGCTATTTCGAGTTATTTTCAGAGTACAGTAAATATATACTGCTATACAAGCAGCACATTGACTACTCTAAAATATATCCAAGTTTAATTTCTATAGTATTGTCGCTTGAGAAGATATACTAAAATGTTTGCTGAAATGTGAGGGGTGTATTCACTTTTGTGAGATACTGTAGATTTCTTTCAGTACTGAAAAGTATCTAGGCCTATATAAAATGGTTAATTCTAATTAAAAATGTACCCAAAAATATGTAGTGTATGCATTATGTTTTTGGTAACACTTTTGATAGTTCACTTCGGACATTCTACAAACTATTTTCTTAATTGTACAGCACTTTGGTACAACATTTGTTGTTTTTAAATGTGGGGTACCAATACAACCCAGTCATACTTAACACTTGCTTGTGAAATCACCACCAGGTGCAACCAACATTGCTCAGTAAGGTAGGAATTGTGACATTTTTACTTGTGAAGATAAAATAATGAAATACATTACTGCTAATAACAATAGCAATAATAATATAGTATTATAACATTTAATACTAATTATTTATCATATATAAATGCTAAATGTTCCAGCTATTTGACGGCTACAGTGACGGCAGTGCATGAAGTGTGCTTATACTGTACAGTACTAGCCAGTATTTTAGATTATTACACAAGGTGTGCATTATGACAATTTTTTTTTTTTTTTTTTACAGAAAAGGTGGGTTACTCTGAATGGACATTATGATATAGCCTAGTTTTCTAACATATGGAGTTGATTGCTTTGTTAATACTTCAGATTTAGTTAATATTTGAGATTAATACTTTGAGAAATAACATAGCCTACTGCACCGTTAATTTGCAACTGGATGCACTAACTAACAAGGACGCTAAATAGTAAACACCGCATTCTCTAACAGTCATCAGTTTGCACAACTCTCACTAGCTGGCATCCGTTACAAACGCAATGCAAGAGTGGATATTTATCGTCGCGCGCAACAACACGAAAAATAAAGCGAATATGATGAACGAACGACAAGTAAGCACAAAAAATGAACATACAAACAAGAGTTCGTTGTTAGTTGCAAACAGTAAAGGCTCCAGACAAACAATGGCACTCAATACCAGTGCTACTCACCTATGGAGAGGAATCAAAGCAACCCCCGTGTCTGTTTTAAGGCCTTCCCGCTCTCTTCAGCGCTGGAAAGCTTTTCTTATTAACGCGGGTCCTAACGCTCTTTTCTGATCATAACCCTTCTTTTTCCAGTGATATTCTTATGAGCGTTTCTTTTTTGTAATGTCTCTCAGCCATCTCTTTCTATTTTCTTCAAATCTCCCTCTTGCGCGTTCTCTCTCCTCCACCGTCATTCGGCCCAAAATGCTGATTGGCCACGTACACGTTTGTTGTTGTTGTGTCAGTCCGACCAGGCGACCAACTTTAAAGTTTTTCAAACATTGCTGACCTTTAATTAGTTAGCACTTAGTTGACAAGTATTTGCAAAGTCACAATAGTTAGGCCTATAGTGGAATGTTTAATGTAGACTATTAAAATAAAGTATTATTTATTCCCATTTAATCCCACTTGTATCCATTTAAAGAATGATAAATGAACAAGCTGCTTTTGTTGTATTTGGATTGTGCAATGGTATTGCATAGGAATAAAATACTAATGTTTTTGTATTCCGTTTATATTTGTTTGTCAACATCATAATGATGTAAGACTAATTATTTTTGTTTTTATTTTTTATTAAAATATGAGATGTTTCAAAAAGGGAAGGCATTACAAGCAAGAGCTTCAGCCTACACCTGTTTCAGACTGCTGTAAATATGCTGTTGATTGTTAGCTCAACTGTGTTGAAATTAAGTTGTCTGTCTGAAATAAACTAAACTAAAATAAAAAAAAATAAAGTAGCCTGTATTTTTATCCTTATTAGATTATAATATTGTTAGCTTAGCAAAATATATTGCTGAATCATGTAATTATCACTATTTGAAGTTATGGTCTATGTATGCCATTTCAACTCACTTACTAATAAGGATCCATTTCAGATAGGATGCAGTCTATGTAGAAAGAAAGGGCAGCTAGTAGCTTTTGGTACTTTTTTTTTTTTTTTTTTTTTACTGCAAAAAAAATATATATATATATATAAACAAATTTGCAGTGTATTTTTGGATATTTGAATAGTGTTATTTGAATATTGAATATGTCAATTAGGGCTGCACGATTAATCGCAATTTCCATCGCACTTAAACCGATTTGGCTTATCACGATTTTGAAATCGCAAAGGCTGCGATTATTTTTTTATGCGCAGCTTGTCATTGATGTACGGCTCTGTAAACGCTGCTCCATTTGAAATCACTGCGAGTTTGAGTCACTTATAACGTGCATTTGAAAAAGCAATACGCCTCATCTTTCCAAACATGAGAAGCATTTATGAACCTCTTGTCCAACAAAAGACAACATTTAATAACATGTTTTACTCAAAACTCACTTCATAACGACAGTTGAGCATCCTTCAGTGAGATGATGTGGCTTCTTACACAGAATAAGGCAGTTGTGATAACTTTGCCAAATCGTGTGCGGTTTCATTGCTATTAAATGTGCAGCACGGCTTTTGCATGTGCTCGCAGAACTTTTGAGGTCTTTGCGAGGGAACGCAAATATTTTGAAATATATTTTTTCCTCACATCTCATATTTTCCCCACCACCATGTCCCTTTTTAGGGGCATTTGGATGTAATTCCTATTCAAATAACACTGTTCAGTTAGAATTATTGAATCTTATTGGTCATTCAGCACATTTGAGGCACAATAGATAATCTTAAAATTGATGTGGATATTGTCTGCCTGCCTCAGCTCAATACAAACAGATCAGTAATTTATCAGAAAAGTATCAGAGGCGTATCAGTCGTGTAGCACCAATATATCAGGGACAGGAGAGTAATTGTTTGGGTGGTTCAGCATGGCTGGGATCCAAATGTTCTTTGCAGAGAAAGTCATTCAGTGCTTTTGATCTTTTCACTTTAAATTCACAGTGCAATGTCACATGATAGATGATGGGGGAGAGAAATAAATATTTAAAATCCAGGGCAGACAGGAGTGGAAGATGGAGCTGTGGGTGTTCCACCATTCAAAGCGAGTTTGAACAATAGACGCTGCTCAGAGCTACCCAGTGTATCCTCACAGTGTTTCCCTCCCCCCTCGTGCCCTTCTGATGTTGGTTCATTTCACCAAGCTTACTTTAGCGTGACTGATAATGAAAATGCAGGTAACGACCCATTTTCGAGGCAGCAAATGACAATGACAGCAGCCACTGAATGTTTGGATCAAATGGCCAGGGGTGCGATTGCTCTGAAAGCCAGACCCGGAGCCATTTGCGCCTCTGGCTTTTCCAGAGCTCAGTGAGTTAGCAGTAATCTAATCATATGAGAATGCACTCAAGGAGGCTAAGAGAGCTGTTGCATAGCCAGAGAACAGAATAGAGCCTTGGGTGGCAAAAAGATGGGAACTTATGACCGCGATGAAGAGCCTTGCTGGCTGGTTTATCTCCGTTTTTGGACCAGTGAATGCCTGCATAGCTGTGATGCAGCCTGGCAACTGGAAAATACAGTGGAATACAGTCTGCATGACACCAAAGAACAAATTCAAGAAAGTTAACATTTTAAACGTAGTTTGCTGATACACTCAATGAATTGCATCTTTGCATTATATTATATAAAACAATCTGGTCCACAAAGGATGACGAAGAGAGCTTTATCCATTTAAATAGTAGTCATTTTAATAAACAACATAAAAGCGTGTAAACAAAAACCACAGTATCTAACATTCACAAATCCTCTCCCGTGGCCTCATGGGATAGTAAAGTGTCCATCATATATTGCCGGAAGAAGTAGGTCATCCAAGTACGTTTTGCCTACACTTTAATGAACACTGTGACCACTACTTATATTGTCACATACTGTTTTTCGCCTACTATATAGTATGGAAGCATGCGATTTCGGATGCAGCCCTTGTCTGTGTATTCCCTTTGTTTCCACCCACAATCTAATTGACAGGTTTGGGTACGCCACCTAGAGCAGTGTATAAGACCCCATAGTGTTACAAACAAAGGAGAGAGACAGAGGCTTTCCTCTGTGAAAGACTGTCGTCTTCCAGTCACAGCACTTATTGCTTACATTGTGTATGTTATGTTAGTTGTGGTAGTTAAGTGAACACTAAGTAAAGTATGCTGTGTGCTAACTTCCATGTGAGTATGGTTAGTAGGTAACTGTAACAAGGTTTATGATCAGGGAAGAAGGAGGCGGGAACCAGCAAATGTTAAACTTTTATCCCAAAAAACAACAACAATAAAACGAAAGTAAAGCAGCTGCTGCATATAAACTAAAACAAAACAACAACAAAGTCCAGGCCTGGTCCTCTCTTGTCTTCCGCTGTCGTGACTCCTCATTTTATCCTTCCAGAGCTGCTCCTCCATGGGGCTCGAGACCGGTGTGGGGCACAGGTGACAATCATTAACACTCGCACCACCAGCCTCGCTCCTTTCCCATGGCTCTCGGCCCCACCCGACTTGCCACATACCCTAATCGCCCTTCGCAGGCCGGGGGCCCCCCTCGTCACAGCAGCCGCAGCACCTGGAGGTAAGGACAGACGAGGCAAGAGAAAAGGAGACGTAAGGATGAGGAGAGACAGAGGAGAGAGAGTACCTGTGGACACACTGCCACTCGGTCCTCAGCCAGCCGAGAGGCCCTCACTCACAGTGCCATGCTGTCTTCTCCTGGTGGACGGCTCCATACTCCTCCGCCTCCTGGTGGACGACAATGGCTCGTCCGACTACGGGCGCCTGACAGCGAGACGGCAGCAGGTCTGGCCTTCAGTGAACGGTGGCAACTCCTCCGTCCCCTTACGGATGGCAGCCAGTGCTCCTCGACCCAGGAGCACAGTAGCGAGCTCTCTGTCCCTCCTGTTGTTCAAACACTCCGGCTCCACCACTTCGAGCAGCCACTAGCTGTCACCGCTATCCCCTTCAGCAACGAGGCCTCTCCAACATTGTATCCATCCTTCTTCCCAGGTTTCGGCAGGGAGGAAGAGGGTTGTGTCCTGGTCCTTTCTCTTCCACTGCCGTCACTCCTCCTTTCATTCTTCCGGAGCTCCTCCGTGGGTCTCTAGCCTGTGGGGTCAGGTTTTTCTCTAAGGTAATACATTGTTTATTTTTTTGTCATATCTTATTTGTGGGATCATTTGTAGAGAGGTGGATGCCATTTCATTTGAGATTACATGTTTTCTCTGTTAAAATGGAGAGGGAGTAAGGGAAGTTTTCTATTTTATTTTTGAAAATAGAGAAGTTATTTCTAAATACCCTCAGGAAGAATGTCTTTTGTTTGTTGTTCTGGCCGTTTCCCCTCCTGAAGTCTTATTACTGTATATCCCACTGAATATTTAAATAAAACTTGTTATATCTTTTTACTTTGAAATCTGGTGTTGCTGTGCTTTTGTGCCTGTTCTGGGACCTGGAGATGGGAGTTCTCTCTCTCTCTGTGATTTTTGTTACCCTCCTTTTCTTGCCCCTAGACCTTAGAAAGGGGTTCGTAACAGTATACACACAATTATTAATAAACACACACACAAAATATGTATACCAGATACACATCAAAACCACAAATGGCAGACATACCAAATAACCCATTTGCATTCATTTCCAACACGGGCTGAGATAGAGCTTCTTACTGCACAAAATATATGAAAGATGACAAGTAATAATTATGCACTTTAAGATAAAGTGCAATGTTTCACCAGATCTCATACCCTCTGAATTAGTGAGCACCATGTGTTTTCTTTTTTTGGTATTTCTTCTCTAATGGACATAAATGGGGAGGACCGATGTATAGGTGCATTCGTTTATGCACGGAGAGGCATCCACATCGATTGAATTTCATATGGATTAACCGTAGGGGAGTCTGGTGGAGGAAAACAAAATCAAATGCCTCTCTGACCCTGGTGGAGAATGGCAGGAACTCCTGGGGGACAGCCGTTTTAGATGTGGTTGCCTGCGCTCTTCACAGTGTGAAAAGCCTTTTACAAATCAGCCTGGCCACTTCTCAGTATTCCAGCTGTATTCTCAGTAGTCCTATTCAACAGCACTCCCATTCGACCCCGGGACCTGGACCTCTGAAGGTTTTTTTTAAAGCTATGCTAAGAGCCTAATGCTATACCCTGTGTAAATATGTTCAAACTGTTGCTTTGATGGACTGAAATTCCAAAAACTGGAACTGTAAGACAGTGAGGAGATGCAATGCAGGGAGCTCAGAAGATTTGTAGGTCTTAAATAAGAAAACTTTTAAATTTGTCTTGTAGTGGTCTGTCTATAAAACATATAATCTTTCAAATAATAATAAATAATTCAAGCAGTATTTTGTAATATTTGCAATTCTGTATAATTACTTGTGGATAAAATGTGGATAGTAAAAACAATAAATTGATCAAAGCTATGGAAAAAACATAAATTTTACTGGTACGCATATGAAATGGAAAATAAAAAA
Organism: Scardinius erythrophthalmus; assembly: GCF_964197995.2. Lineage (NCBI taxonomy): Eukaryota > Metazoa > Chordata > Actinopteri > Cypriniformes > Leuciscidae > Scardinius > Scardinius erythrophthalmus. The sequence continues at coordinate 9,941,680 of NC_138226.1, read as the reverse complement.
TGTCCTATGTTACAAAACACATTTTCATGGTCCTTACGATGACATTATTTGTGAGAAACACATTGCAATGTCACAAAAGTGAAAGATATTGTTTTCATCTCCCAACACATGCGACAGGTACTATCACAGATTTCAAAGAGGGGAATGTCCAGACCTTCACGAACCATATTTTCCAAGTACTCATTTTCGCATGTATGTGCTTCACAATTTATGAACACCATTTGTGGATTTATCAATGACCCATGCTTTATATCAGAACATAATAATTGTGTGTAACATTAGCCTTAACCTCTAAAATTGCAATCAAAAATCTGGTTCATTATCAACTGAAAACTGTTTGGAAAAAAAAAAAAATATTTCTTAGAATTTCAAAGCATTATATTGAAACATTTCGCTGAATGTTTTGGATTGCTCTGCACCGTTCATAAAAAAGACATTACCCGTGAAATGGTTCACCTTATTTGATTCAGAACATATTATAGTGAGCTCTCATCTCTAGAAATATAAAATGGAAACGGTCATATAAAATCATATTTCTTTTGAGGGGAGTATCCTTCTTTGCTTTGTATGAGGTGAAGGTGTCAAATGCAGACAGAGATTTTTTTCAATATCAGAAAATATTACTTTTTGCTGCCAAACCCACAAGTAATATTGGTTTTATGTTGTGAACTTTGACAGAGAGTATGAAGGCACAGACAACCTATAAAAATTAATGACAACTTTCAATATGACGCCTGTAGGAAAGGAAGCCATGCCTTTTAGTTAAAAGAGCCTTATTGATAAAGGCTGTTTAGTATTACATGTGCATTCACTGGACAAACCTGAAACATTTTATAGCCTGATTTAAATAAAAAAAAATAAAAAAAATGAATATGCCACCTTAACAAATAGTTTTGGAAATTTCCTAAACCTACCCAACCGAAGCGTCTCATATTGACGCTAAGGGCGCTTTGTGCGTCGGATATTGACGCTTTCGAAAGCGTCAGTTACATGACGCCTAAACCTACCCATAACCGAAGCGTCACATATGGACGCTAAAGGGTGCTTTGAGCGTCAGATATTGAAGCATGGTTGAAAGTGACAAAAAGTGACGTCTTAGGTATGAGAATGTGTTGCAATATGCTGATTGTTGTCAAAATGACTTCCTTTCCTGATATTTCAAACTTCAAATAATAATTTGAGTCAACAGCATGTTATTGCTATTGTAAAGGCCCACTGAAGTCCCTTGGAACGCATTGACTTAATTTCCACTAAAACAGGAAGCTAAGCCGGGACATTATTGAATGGCTCCTCCCCCTTGTCAAATAGCCATATAAAAAAATAGCATTTAGTTTACCTCACAGACTGCAAGTCACACTTGACAGCACCATGGAAGCAAGTCTGAGTGATGATGATACGTTGGATTCAATAGTAGAGGTGTGAATAAATTCTAGCCATTTCATTCTTAACCAACGTGCAGTTGGAAAACACAATAAAACTCGAGCGTTTAAGCAACCGAACACATATCTCAACCCATATTGCTCCATCACGTGTCAACGGTCGCTTTGCCCAGGTGGTATTTATAGCATAGGGGGCGGGACGCTTTAGATTCTACAGAGCATTTGATTGGACAGAAGATGTGATGAGAAGCTGAAGTCCGCGGTGATGTCATAACAATCTGTGATCCATTTTAACGGAAGTGAGAGACTGTATGTTTTGAATCTCCTAAATGCAAATTTTGTCATTGTTTTGGAACACACCAGCTTATTTATAACCTTAAGGCTAACATATTCATTCTAAAATCTAAAAAACTTACATGGGGCCTTTAAGTTTGTGTACAACATTCCAAACTACTATTTGCAGAAGACAGAAAAGATATGATCCTCAGGCTCACATGACATATGACAGCGAGTTACACAGCGTTGTAACAGAACATATGACGGAGGCTTGGTAACTGGGTCACTGTGTGACAAGAGCAGTCCCGAGGTCACCCTGTCAGTCCACATCAGTGCCACTGTATATTCACAAGACCTGCATATATACTCTTGTGAGATTCCTAACTGGTAAATTCCTGAAAGCATGTGCATTTCTCCTCAAGAATCACTGTACACTTACCATGTGACATTACAGCCCATCTTTTGTAAAAAAAAAATAAATAAATAAATAAAACATGTGCATTTTTCATTTAGAATTGTTAGCGAGGCCTCTTTACGCATTTTCATTTGGTTGGTTTTGATGTGGTTTCTACCTGGAGACATAAAAGATGCTGTAATCGATTTTTTTTTTTTTTTTTATGGAGTTGCACACACAAAATCCCAACTACCACATATATCACTGATATAAGTGTCCTGAGAAATCACACCAATCTGTGACACCAACCATGGGATCTAAACAGCAAAAACGACTCTTTCCACAGGGCATCATCAGAAGATTTTGAGCATCCTGGGTCTGCTAACATCTGGTTTGATTATATATCTCGACAGGATGGGATTTTAAAGAGAATGGGGTCCAATTCAGTCTGGCAGAAATAAGCAAAATTGAAAAATTCACTATTAAAATATTCCAGAGACAAGTTTCAAACAGAACAATTTACCATTACAGGGAACTAAATGTCTAATTAAAATGTGTCAAGTAATTAATGCAGCTTAGAGCCTGTTTAAAAGTTCAGTGTTGCCAAGTGCTTCACAAGAAACATTTTTTTTTATACTTTTAGTTTCTTACAGGAAAATAAAGGAAAATCTCCATTTCTTTACAAAACACACAATTAACAATTACAATTGCACACCTGCAGGTAGATAGATGCGTAGGAGAGAAGACCAAAACAAATCTAAAATCTAAAAAACAAATGGAAATCCAGCACACTATACCAATACTTGCAAAAAAAGTATCAAAATATATTTATATGCCAAACAATGCATATGCCTGATGAAGGTCATGAGACCGAACCGTTGCTAATAAATATTTTTGATACTTTTTGCAAGTATTGATAGTGTGCAGGATTTCCTTTTGTTTTTCAGATTTTACACAACACACACCATTAGTGATTAATGGTGGCAGGTGACGACGACGACAACAACCTTGCAAACAAAAATGAAATGCTAAAGTCACAGTGTATACAGTATGTCTGCAGCTATACATTTCTATAAAAAGATGTTTGACTATCCTAAAGTGCATTTAAAGTGGCCATGAAATTGAAAATCAAAATGATTTGATATTATTGATTTTAAACACAAGACATATGTATATATATATATATATATATATATATATATATATATATATATATATATATATATATATATATATATATATATATATATATATATGTATATAACAAACTTTGATAAGCTACTTTCATAAGCTAAATGCATTTCATGACCCCTTTAAGATGCAATGACTTGGATTTTCATAAAAGTGTCACACACCATAACACATATCAATTTAGAAATTTAGCTCAAGAATTATACATAAATAGTTTAAGATAAATAACATCACAGTTCAACATTTAAGTGATTCACATTTTATACATATAATTAACAAATCTGTTGAAAAGAGTGCACCAATGAAATTTGACACAAGTATATCTGACTGAAAATGTAGCTCTGGTTTCATGATATGTTTGACATTACTGATGCTTAAAAACAGTTTATACACTACTGTTCAAAAGTTTGGGGTCAGTAAGGTTTCTTTTTAAAGAAATTATTACTTGTATTCATCAAGGATGCATTTAATTGAGCAGAATATAGACATCTATAAAGTTACAAAAAAATCAAATTATTATTTTTTTTAAATGAACGTATTTTTGATCAAATAAATGCACCCATTTTGAGCAAGAGACTTAAAAATCTAACCCACCACAATTTTTCAATGGTATAGTCACTAAAAACTGTATAAAAGTGCTGTGTGAAGTTCCATAGAAAAATAACACTGTAAAAAAAGAAAAAAGAAAAAAGAGTTGCTGCCTTAAATTGTTTATGATGATGTTTAAGTCATTTCAACTTAAATTTCATTAAACTGATTTAAAAAAAAATGTTGAATCTCGAATAACTAATAAAAAAAGATGAAAACTGCTTAACTTATTTTGAGGAGTTAAATCAATGTAAAAACATGTGTTGTCATAACGTATTGATCATATATATTTTTTGCAGGGCATGTTTGGAACAGCTTTGGGTGAACTATTCCTTTTACACTGAGCTATAAAACTGTGAAAGCCTATAAGTCACATAAACATTTTATTTGCGGTTAATCCTTAAAAGTTCTTTCAGATCTTAGCTGCTGGCAACATCCCAAACTGTGCCCTGGATTCATTTATCTGTGAAATAATTCCAGCAGAGACGGTGAGTGTGTGTTGGTGCGATCGCAGTTTGTTTTCTTTGTTGGATGGGGAGGTAGGGGTTTACAGAAAATGTCTGTATGAAAAATGAATTCAGAGGCGCTATCTGGGTGGACAACTGACAGGGGGGATATTGCTGTGTTAATCTGACAGGAAGAATAGAGAGGACGGTGGGCTGAGTGACAGAGGAAAGGTGTGTTTACCAACGGCCCCCACAGATGAGGGCTTGACTGCATTCACATGCGGGTCAGGTAGCGCTCCATTTCCTTGCCTGTCATTGTGGACAAGCTAAAACACCGGACTTTTGACACCGACATTTCCCATTGCTCTGTCTCCGTGACAAGCACAGTGTGCAAAGGAGGCTCAGGAGGCAAGTCATTTCCTGCGGGAGCCAGGTCAATTTGCACGTTCCCCTGCAGTTTTTAAGGAAAACCAAAGAAACGTGTGCTATTTCCTCGTTATTTCACACCTTGAAATGCCGTAGGCGCTATTTCGTGGTTAACTCTTTTTCCGCAGGTTTACTTTCTTTTTCCGTTTTGATTTGTCTTTCTCTTTTAGCCTTGACCGGGAGCTGATCCCGATCTCAAAACTCTATCAACAACTCATTGAGATTCAGGAGAGGTTTTTAGAGAACGTGCCTCATGAAATAAGAAACATCCAGATAAAAACAGCATGGTGAGGATCAAGGTCATACAATATCTCTCCAGCTGAGTTTCATCTATGCTTAACTTTGACTAAGCACAATACTCTGATAAAAGACACCATCATTCATTGTAAATGTCTTCTCACAGGGAAGACTGCAGACTCTCCATGTCTCAGTGTGATCATGTGGGTAGTGTATTAAAAGAATAATTCACCAAAAAATGTTGCTCCAAACCCATTCTTCCTTCACTGAAACACAATTATGAAATCACTCTATTCCACACAGTCAATGCCCTAATGAATGAGGACTGGGGCTTTCAAGCTAAAACAAAGTATCAAAAAAGTTTTACATATGATTCATGCACTTTATTTCAAGTCTTTTGAAAGCATTTGGTAGCTTTGTGTGAAATAAACTGAAATTAAAGTTATTAATTGAAAAACCTATACAGTAAGTAGCTATACCTAATTCACTAACAGATTGTTCTTTTGATTCGTCTCTTTTGACTGAATCAGCACATTCAGTTCACAAACCCAGCTTGAATGATTCATTCAGAAATCTGACTTATCCGGCTCTCGGGTTGAACTCATTGACTCAATCAGTTGTGGGATTTAACAGCCTGGAGAGGAGAAAACAAGGTCTGTTCTTTTGGTCTGTTTGTAACAAAGCAACGTACATGGCTTCAAAAGACAGAAGAGTGCTTTAGGACATAGCAATAGCCTCTTAATACACAAATGTTTCTCAAGTAAACTGCCTATTTTTCCTAATTTATACACTGCCTGTCTTTGGTAAAGTACCACTAAAAGGTTTATTTTTCCTTGAGTGGGACTTTTTCAGTAGCCATTTTGTTTTCTTATTGTGTAGATGACTCACTGTTCCCTGTAAAAGGCAATTCCATTATAATCGAAGCTCTAATACTTTATCCGATTGATTATCATGTGCATCCTAATAAATGCTAACACTGACTCATGCATACAATGTACTTTTTCTTTCTAAAAAACAATGTGTATAAATCTAGAAGTAGTTTTCAGCTGACATTTGGGGAATGCTGATATATAGAAGTCAACGCTCTACAGGTCACACTTAAGGTCCTAATTAATCAAATAACTGTACAGGTGAACACTGCAATGCTTCTAATTGTCTGTTGTGCTGTAGTATGTGTTACCATCTTCATTTGTGGTGTCCTTGGGGGGTGTGGATAAATGTTCTGTGTGGTTTGTGCCTTTATTGCCTTTGGTCCAGTGCTAGTGATGTGTTCGATCATGCAGACACCAGATGCTAGCTAGTAAATTACAAAATTACCAGGGCGGCATTATAGCTGCTAGTTTCACATGCATCACAAAGTTAAATGTATCTTCATCAGGGCTGTTCATTTTAACCAAATAATGACATGATATGGCAATTAATTAATCCCAATTAATTACATACAGCATTTTTTGCCTTAGTAAGCCCCCAAATGTGTTTATGCATATAGGTCAGTGGAAATAATTAATTGCATATTAAATCTATGAATTTGTTCAATTATTTAATATGCAATTAATGCAATTAAAAGCCCTAATATTTACTCTCTAACTGCACCACAGCATCACTGTGCTCACTCGGAAGTAACATGTCGTGAGAGATGTTTCTACATTTGTTTTTATTTATTGTGAGGATTCAAACAGCATAATCTCCACATGTATGACATCTGTTATAATCCCCAAATGTGTGAAAACACATTTGAAATATACTCACAGTATCAGAAGCTGTCATGGCTGGTATCTCCTGACAAAAAAACAAACAAAAAAAAATGGATGCGGGTTTTCCAGTGCTGCCAGCAAATATAAGACAAGACAAATGAGAGGGATAAAAAGGTAGATTCTGATACATCCATCTTAGCTAGTTTTATTATTTCAATACAATTATGCCATATAAGGCATTATCCCAATACTGAACACACTATATTTTGGCCAACTGACCAAAGTCAACTGTTTCCAAGTAGTATTTCGTATGTGTTTTGTCAGATTCATTTTCATGGACTTTAAGTTTGTTATTTTCAGTCACATGTGTTCCTTTGTTCAGTTTCGCTCAGGTGTTTGTCATTATTTCCCTCATTTGCTCTGATTCAGTGTTCATTGGTCCGGTGTTGTCTATGTTAGAGGTTGTGTTTTGTTTGCGATTGGATTGCCTTTGAAGTGGATTATTAAAGACTGCTGAAACTCCATCATCATCTTGTTCTTCCTTCAACCTTGTGTGACAGTACGAGGAGTACCTGTAGAAAAACACTCATATTTTAAATTAGAGTCTTAGGCATACACAGTCGAGAATGAATACGGCATAAAAAGGTTCTTAGTTCTGTTCTAATTAAGCTTTTTCAATTACCATATTAGGCAATTCAATAAAAAAAATAAAAAAAGAAGAATTCAAATGATTCAAATCAAGCATAACAAAAATCATTGGTTTACTGAATAGCTCCTGAAATGCCAGAAATGTCATAACATTTTGCTGATAGGTTTTTAATTGAATATATTAATTGTATTATTCAGAACACTATGTGAAATGTTGCCATTTACTTTGAGACATACAGCAATGTTAAATGACACAATCCTCACAACAAATAATTGAATGGCAATCATTTTAAACAGCAATAAAAATGTCTCCAGTTAAGTGCTTTAAATAGATAGCATATATACAGTTAGCACAGACTGCTAAGAGAAAACAACCTCGGGTCATTAGAGATTCATACAGCGACATGAAGCTGGATAATCACTTGAGATGCTACAAACTCTCTCAACGGGAAGAAAAAAGGCCAACACTCTAGAGAGCATTGTCAATTCCCTGACACTTCAAAGCATTGTACACGCCTGCAGTGTGGATCTTCGTAATTCAGCCATTTGTTGGAACAGCAAATTGCTTTCTTATTTTTCTAAGCCACCACTCTTGTTTAAACTTGGCTCACAAAGTGCAGGCTACAAAAAAAGGAATGTCATGACAGCTTAAATATGGAAGTGCGACAGCAAATCTCCTTTTGAACAAAGATAAAAGGGTAAAACAGTTGCCAGGGAGCCGCTAACAGTGTTTGACAAATGAGCCTTGTTCTCTACAAAAGCTGTATTCCTGGAGACAGAGCAAAGTCTCTAGATGCATGTGGACCGGCAAAAAGAGAAAGGCCAACCTCTAAACAGTGGTGACAATATAAGGAGAAAGAAGAGGAAAGACATTAGCCTTTGATCAGCTGCAGTATTTAGCAACTTTCTTGACCTTCTCATTCAGCCAGTATCTGCAAAGTTCCACTTTCCAACAAAAAAAAAGCCTTCACTGAGATCACCAGTCCTCATGCACTAGCAAGACATCTTTGAAAAGGTCATAATTGTGAGCTAACTCACATTTTGAAACTTAAAAAAGAAATCTTATGGAAAATTATGCTAAATTCTGGAGCAATCACTTACAAACTGTCTAACAGCCAAGCGTGGATATGCATTATCCAACAGAGTGCTGATTGTCACTGTGAGCATCCTGTGTTTACAAAGGAAATAAGACAGTGGGGATGTAAATGTCTCATGTTGCTTTAAGAAGTTGTATAATATTATATATTATATAATATTATAAAATAATATAATAGAACAAGTTGCTTCGATTTTATTCTTCTACTGTAATTTCTCCATCAAATTTAATTGCCAAAATAAAGACTATTTTTAAACACTCAGCTTGTCTTCCAGATAGCCCTGCACCAAACTCATTCCATTTGGATAAAACAGTGTTGAAAATTACACACTACTTTTAAAACTGCAAAATAATAGATATTATTTGTAGGGCTGTTAATTAAATAGCTACATGGAGCTCGACAAAATAAAACTAAATGCAGCAATCTCGACACGTTTTTTTGTCCACACTCTGGTGCATGTACAGTATATAGGCTATTTCCACAATAAAGAAATAGACTTCTGCGACAATGTTGTAAAGTTTTCCCTACAAATACAGTATTTGCGATAGAAACTGATGTACATTACTGTTCAAATTTCATTTTTTTAAATTCAATTAACCCTTTTATTTAGCAAGGATGCATTAAAATGATAAGAAGTTACATTAAATATATTTATGTTGTTATTTATATTGTTAGTCTTTGTTACAAAAAACTTTTATTTTAAATAAATCCTGTTTTTTTTTTTTTTTTACTTTTCATTCATCAAAAAATCCTGAAAATGGTTTCCACAAAAATGATTAAGCAGCATAACTGTTTTCAATATTGATAATAAGAAGAAATGTTTCTTGAGCAGCAAATCAGCAGAATGATTTCTGAAGGGTCATGAGACACTGAAGACTCAAGTAATGATGCTGAAAATTCAGCTTTGCCATCACAGGAATAAATTACAGTTTCATATATATTCAAATAGAAAACAGTTCTTATAAATTGTAATAATATTTCACAATATTGCTGTTTTTACTGTATTTCTGATATTCTGATTCTCAAATAAATGCAGCCTTGGTGGCCATAAGTGACATCTTTTCAAAAACATTTAACAAATCCTACGGACCGCAAACTTTTGAACAGTACTGTAATGCAAATCATTAAATCGTGGAATTAATTTGATGACTATGAACTATACAAATAAATTCAACTAAAATTAACTGAATTGAATTAATTAACTGACAGTCTTAATTATTCATGGTCATTTTCTATTGGGAAAAAAGAAAATGCCTATGCAAACCCTAATCATGGCATGTTACACTGGACAGATGGAGATGGGATTTTCAGGAAATCTCTGGAAAACAAAGTCCAGTTACCTGTGACAACTATAGTTTACTTTCTGGTTACTAATGGAGCTCTCATATGACTAATAAGCTGTAAAGATGTATAGCCTCGGCTTGTAATCTAACATTGATGATAGCATCCCTGAACTAGGCTATTCTCGTGCTCCATGACAGTAGGGTGTGTGAAGGAGGAGATGCCCCTGTGCTCCCTGTATGGGAGGTTTCAGTGATCCCATTCGCCATATGGGAGAGCTGGGAATGATGATGAGTTCAGGAAGTATACAAGCAGCAAATCTGCTGTCTTGGAGCCTTTCCCAGCAACTGACAAAACAGTAACCTGGCACTTGCCCAAGACATTCGGTGTGCGGGAAGTTTGGGGATGTGGAGCCAGAACGCATCCAGCGGAAAAAGGGGTTGAAGTCGTTGTGAAGTAAGCTGTTCAACTTCCTTTCTGTACTAAGCAGGTATTGTCACGATTCCATAACATTTCTATGCTACTTCTCTTGGCAAGTTATCTCTGGACAATTGAAAAAGCACTCACACAGCTGAGATGAAGCTTCCTTTTCCTTTTCCTTTTTTCAAGGAAGTCTGATTCCTTTATCTGGGTAATTTCTCATGGATTGATGCCTTTCTTTTGCTGAAATGCATTTATCATGGACCCATTTTAGCAACGTGAAGTCTAGCCAAGAATAGTTTTCCTGCTGAGCTCTTTTCAGTTATTTGTTCTATTCTCTTCTCTTCTTTTCTTTTTGCTGTTGTGGTAATGGTTGAGGCTGGAGGGTAATATTTTCGATGTAGAAACTGGTAGTGAACATACTAAAAGAGTTCTTAGTGTGTCTTAGATGTTCTCAAGGGTGGGTAATTCAAAAGTTTACACGCACCATAATCACCGCTCTTCTAACTTGCTTCTTCTGACATGCCTCCAGCAGCTGAACCACAGAACACCTTGAGTCCCGTTATCTGCTGGTCTTTCAGCTTCACGTTAGCCTAGAAATCTAGACGCACCCTAGCGGCAGCAAAATGTATTTTGCAGCCAGGGTAGTCTAGCAACTCTCCGTTGACTTTCGGAGCTGTAAAAACCTAAATTGGGTCAGGCCAATCACATCGTGTATAGAGTAGGCGGGGCGGGCTTAACATAATGACGACAGAGTTGCGACGGTTCCCTGCTACTTGAAAACAAAGAAGAGTTGCTGCTGCTGCTGGCGAACAGTCTTTCGAATCGGCTTTGGCCGCGACTCTGGAGGACTTGGAGTTAAGTTTTTCTTTGAGAAAAGAGCAAAGAACGGCACTTAAGTCATTCTTAAAAAAGGAAGATGTGTTCGTAGTTTTGCCGGCCAGATTCAAAAGTTGAAAAAACGTTAGCTCCGCTGTTGGGAAAACGCTCTGGTTGGTTGAAGCGCTGTCCTATTGCGTGCAGAGGGAATTTGAAAGACAGCTGTTTATCCCGCCCCTCGGACTGAGCCGTGTCTATGGTGAGTTGCCAGACCCAACATCTTGATGTAGGTCTGGCTTGCCAGGCTAGCTTCACGTGCAAAAGTTTGTTTAAACCTTAACTGCTGGTATGTCATTCTCTAAATTCATCTGGTATTCAGACTGCTTGTCTTCTCTACAGGAACACATCTACTGTAGTTGAGGAACATCTTGGCAAGAATATTGATGTGCTCTGCGAATAAAGTTATGGGCCAACATATCTCTTCAATTCATGTAATATAGAATATAAAATTATCTAATTTCAACAAAAACAAATAGATGTTAAGTTGAAACCAGAGCAGACCCAATGTCAGATTAATGTGGAAAAGTGTTTCTGATTGTTTAGTTTTCTGATTGCCTCTTTTTTTTTGCTGTTCACAGAGCCTGGGGTTGTCACACAGACAAGTGCGATTTCTCAGGACACCCATTTCAGATCTGTCAAGTAAGGATGTTTTGTGTGCTATTACAAATAAATCGCTTCCGGCACCTTAAGCCAATAATTCACTGCACAAAACACATTTTTTCACATTATGCTGCATATAAAGTATAGTTATCTTGAAAAGTTTTGTTTATGGTTTTCAAGGATAAAGGCACATCAAGCAAGCTAATTTTGCTAGCTTCTGCTAACTGACAAATTAACATGTGCCAGAATACTGAATAGTTGAACATAGGCCTACATCAACAACAAGAATGGATGATGTAATACCCTTTTATAAACCTATTTATTTAGATATGTCAACCATTATATGGTTTTGCATTTTATTATTTACATTTAGCATTCCTTTTTTCCTTGCTGTCCGTAACCCTAGCATCTGAAGTGTAATTTGTCTAGACATCAGCAGAGAAAGCACAGCTCAATGGCAGGTCAGCTGAAGAAACCTCTAAATTAAATGGCTTCCCATACATTAAGAGATTTGTCAAGCCAGCAGATATACGCTATTTGTCCCAACAATAGCACTATATGGCTACCAGAAAAGATATCACATTTACACCTATTGTGCTTTCTAATCCCAGGGGCCTGAATAAGAGCATGCACCCTCATTATTATGGTAGTCTTTAAAGAAAATACTAACTAATTACACTGGTGGTCAAAAGCTTGGAATAATTGAATCTTAATTGAAGTTTGAAATAACTGAGTCTCTTATGCTCACCAAGGCTGCATTAATAGTAATATAGTGAAATATTATCTATTTTAATGTATTTTATGTAATGCATTGCTGTGATGATAAAGTTTAATTTTCAGCATCATTACTCCAGTGTTCAGGGTCACATGATCCTGCAGAAATCATTCTAATATGCTGATTTGCTGCTTAAGAAACATTTCTTATTATTATCAATGTTGAAAACAGTTGTGCTGCTTCATTTTTTTTTTTTTTTGTAGAAACTGTGATACACTACCATTTAAAAGTTTGAGGTAAGAAGGACCTTTTTTAAAAATATTGAAATTAATAATTGTATTCAGTGAGGATGCATTCAATTTATTCAAGTGACAGTAAAGACATTTATAATGTTACAAAAGATTTTTATTTAAAATAAATGTGGTTCTTTTGAACTTTCTATTCATCAAAGAATCATGAAAAATGTTTCCACAAAAATATTAAGCCGCATTTTTTTATGATAATACTAAGAACTATTATTAATTACTGAGCACCAATAATAATTGATAATTAAGCACTAAATCAGCATATTAAAAATGATTTCTGAAGGATCATGTGACTGAAGACTGGAGAAATGATGTTGAAAAATCAGCTTTGCCATCACAGGAATAAATTACATTTCAAAATATATTAAAAATAGAAAACAGTTATTTTAAAATGTAATAATATTTCACAATACTGCTTTTACTCGATATAGATCAAATAAATACAGCCTTGGTAAGCAGTTTTCAAAAACATTCAAACAAATCATAAATATTCCAAACTTTTGACTGCCAATGTATGTTACAAAGTTATCTTTTGTATTTGTAAAAATATAATAAAAGCAATGCACATTTCTTATTTGAAATAGTATATGCTAACTAGGATATTATTGTTATTCTTATTTGAAAAAGCAATCACATATACATATATATATATATATATATATATATATATATATATATGTAACAATATTGTAACACATTACCTCTAGCACTGGTGGTGGAGAAAAGATGTCTGCCATTTGTTACAGGAAAATGTTCAGCATATATTTCCCCATGGGAGTTTTTGTCCGTGCATAGAACATCCGATTTCAGATTAATGAATATTACACAGCGTGCGTGTAATACTCAGCACCAGGCATTGTGATTTGCAATGTGTTGAATGTATTACTACATTCTACTTACCATAATCTCTTCAAAGGATGGGTGGGTAAAAGATCAAATCTAGAGGCTCATTTTTGCTGGCTGGCCCCACAGTCTATTGTCAGCTGGCAGTTCAGTCAGGACTCCTCCAGATGTGATGTTATCAGGAGAAATGACTTTATCTGATTAAAGAAGTCTGAGGAATAACCAAGAGCACAGAAGAGCTTACTTTTCAGTTCCTCCTAAAAGATGTATGCCAACAGAAGGGGCATTAGGCAGGCGGATCATATTGTGGATGTTAATTGTTAATTGCTATTATAAATCCTATTTAATGTTTTAGAGGCTTCATTAGCTCACAGCCCACAATGTCTACTTTCTTAATCACATTGATTTTTGATACAAGCATTGTGGGAATTGCATTATTTCACATTGGAATCTGGTACTTTTTTGATATGTGACTTTGTTTCTTAAATGGGTCTTACTTGGTGCTTTTTTTATAAAACTCATAATGACAAGTAATTCTTCATAGTGAAGAATGCATAGTGCATAAAAGTAATTTATGAAAATCTCAATTTGTGTGTGTGTTTTTTTATTTCTATTTATTACCTATTCTTTATGAGGATGCTATATAGTCTAAACAAAAATACTGCTTGTGTATTTAGGATGCTATTAAGTGTTCTACACAATTGTAAAGTCACTAGCATTCACAACCAATTTTAATAGTCTGAAGGAAGGACATGAATGTTATGAAACTACTGAATCATGCACTAATGAATTGTGCATAATACAACCAGTCTCATACACTTAGAAAATATTATTATTACTTATAGCCTTATTAGCAAACACAGGCTCTTACAATCACAACGACAGTTGGATTATCATTATAAAAGCTCTGTAAAGCTAAATGCACCTGGCCTTTGCATTACCCATATCTCAGAATTCCACTGCTGATATCACCCATCTTATTGCTTTACTAGAGTAGGATGTGGGTGATGCACTAAACCAAAACAGGGCACAATTAAACAAAGCATGAGAAACTCAAGTTGTTATTATTAGGGCAGAGTGAATAGTGAGCACAATATCAAGACATTTCAATTATCCATCTTTACAGAAAATATTTCAGCTTGCATTATCAAAAGCTCTCCTACTGAGTAATTCTGCGCCTTTGAAGGCCAAACCCCAGGAGCCCATAATACATGAGTGATCGGTCTGCGTTGGGAATTAATTGTAGCTGTACTCTTTCTGCCGTCTTCTTTAATTTCTTTTTTTTTTGCACAAAAAAAAAAACAAAGAAACAACATTTGAAATCAGTTCTATGAGGCATGGAGTGTCTGCTGTGGTTCAGAGAATGTGCTGCGTGAAGCCAACAGCAGGTATTCTTCTCATGAGCATGGAGGGAATACAGCAGGTTTCAATGATTGAGGGTTATGGTCAGAGAGAGAGAGAGAGAGAGAGAGAGAGAGAGAGAGAGAGAGAGAGAGAGAGAGAGAGAGAGAGAGAGAGAGGCCCGGTTTCCTAGCGCGCTAAGAGAGCTCGAAAGATATATCTTACCAAAGGTGTTTATGTTCCTAAGTGTGTTAAGTGTCCAAGCTGCTTAAGATATACCTTCTTACGTGCGACGTTACCCGGCGCTGTCCGTGGCGATGGTGCTGAATTGTTTGATATCGATGGCTCGACAATCAATTATTCTCTCGTGCAGGGGCTGTTTACAGTATGTGAGAAAGCGGTTATCTTTATAAATGAAGCACTTCAGAAATAGTTGAAATTGCAATTTATTATGATTATTGGATATTATAAAAAATAATCCAAACTATAATAGCCTATAATAGCCTAGCCTACATATTTTAAAATTGTAACATATATTGCTGCCACAATAACCTTTTCAAAAATTTACGTGCCTTCTTCTCTTTCCCATTTTTGTTCGCTGAGGTGGAGCTGCGATGAAATATTGTTCTTGTAAATATTTTCCAGCATTTCAGTAATAAAAGTTTACATCCTGCGTACGGTGCTCGGCAGTGATCAAAAAGGATTTAAACCGTGAATCTCTTGTAAACTCAGAGATGTGGATTCAGACGGCAATTAAATTACCACACGACCTGTTTGTCAAAAAACAGAAGGTACTAATTTGGCCAGGGATTTTTACGCGGGTTTGGTGAGAAAAACACTGATATTATGGATTCGGACGGCACTGAAATCACCGACTAAATTAATTAAATTAATAATATCGTATAATAATATAATTAAAAATCTAACAACAATCAGTGTAATGACAATTTTATTCTTAGCATGAAAACACTTGAATTAGCCTAATTTAATACTGTCTGGGTGTATTAAAACTTCAGAATTATATTCATATAGACCTGCAACAGTGATAAGGTAAAGCTAAGAGTGGTCCAGACCAACCTTACGAAAGTGTGACTTACAGAAGATATACTTAGAGTACGAACGTTTCGGGAACCGTCCCATAAGGTTAAGAGAGAGGTTAAGGAATAGGTTAAGAACTACTTAGAGATAAGAACGCTTTGGGAAACCGGGCCCAAGTAGGTTAGAATTGAATCCATGTAGAATTAATCAACCCATGTGCTTTGCAGAATCTTTCCTGGATAAAGTCTTTCTTGAGAAATGTTAGATATTTGGCATTTAGAAAAGCAGAATGTATTTGTTCAGTGGGTATCTAGACAATTATGCAGTGAAAAAAGACATTGTTTTAAGGGATAGTTCACACACAAATGAAAGAAAAATTCAGCTATTTACTTACTCTCATGCTAAAAACGTTTTCTCACTTGTGTACATGACCAAAATGATTTCTTACCAAACCTGTGTGTGTGTGTGTGTGTGTGTGTGTGTGTGTGTGTGTGTGTTTGTGTGATGATTTATGAAGTGAATGATTTGTATTATGACATGGGTATTAAACTGGTATTACAACGTAAACGTGGTTTAAGAGGACATTTTCTGTGTTCTCGTTATTAAAATGGCTTAAAAACAATGTTTTAATAAAAATGTAAAAATGCAGAAAGTTTTCTGTGATGGGTAGGTGCACTGTGTCAAACGTTTGGAATAATTAAGGACTTTTTAATGTTTTTGAAAGAAGTCTTCTATGCTCACCAAGGCTGCATTTATTTGATCAAAAATACAGTAAAAACAGCAATATTGTGAAATATTATTACAATTTAAAATAACTGCTTGCTATTTTAGGCAAAGCTAAATTTTCAACATTATTATTCCAGTCTTTAGTGTCACATGATCCTTCAGAAATCATTCTAATTTGCTAATTTGCTGCTCAAGCAATTGCAATAAAATTTCACAATATTACTGTTTTTACTGTATTTTTCATCAAATAAATGCAGACTCTGTGAACAAGAGACTTTTTTTTTTTTCAAAAGCATTAAAAAGTCAGTATTGTATAAAATATTATTTCTTGTTTTCCACAGAACATACAGGTTTAGAATAACAAATTTAAATTTTTGGAACAACTATGCCTTCAGTTAACGATTAAAAGCATCAACCGTCAAAATATGCAGATGGAGCCTTTGTTCCTCCCTGAATTTCACAGTAATATTACTTTCTTTCACAACCTGAATATGTTAAATCTCATTTCTGCAAACATAATATTTCTTCGGACAGTGTTCGACTGAAAAATTCATGCCATGAGCCACGGGTAAGTTTTCATTAGCAGAGCCTAAATCCCATGTATTATTAATGTGTAAAAGAGCCTCTTCAATTGAGAGAGGGACTCAAGATGTTGTATTCAATCTCCCTTAATATGTTTGGAACAAGACTGCGGTATTAGCATCATGAAAAAAAAAAAAAAAAAACAGGAGACCATCTCTATTTTTAACCCGAATAAACAACCTCCTCAGATTCAGCGCATTGATGGAAACTAAAAGGAAGCAGCAGTGAAAGTTGTTTCTTGCATTTTACCAGCAAGTAAACATCCCCAACCGAATGCAACTGTTCCAGCTTGTAATTGATTTCCAGAATGTTAAGTATTCAATCTGTCTCATTAACCAAGTATGACACATTTGTAAAACAGCATGGCTGTTTTCCAAATCTAAATGAGGGTAGCACTGATTAAAATGAGTAAGATTGTTTTAGGTGGAAAATATTTCATATGCTTTGTTTGTTAAATGAAATGCATCATGGTTGCGGAATTATTCATGTTCCCGGATCTCAAACATTGTTTATACTGCCTGAACATCACACACTGTGCTTACACGGTTTTGCAATACAATGCCTGGTTCGACTTACAAGCCTTGTGCATGTCCGGCTATACTCGCACATCCAGTAAGCATGAAATACTCTGCAACGATCCTCAAAGTTTCCCCATTGCTGAGTCTAAGAATTAAGCACGCTTTAGAGGTCAGTGAAAATGACAAGCTATTTATGAATAACCCATAGCCACTCAAACTAACATGCATGCACTCCATCTGACATGCAAGTATGCTTTTGGTCTGGCAAGCAGCAGGCGGAAGCCTTTACAAGGGCAAAACAAGACAGATGCTGAGCACTTTGCAGGCCTTAATGAGAGGAGGCAGTGGACCATGAGGAGTAAAGGACAGGCCCCCTGAGAAAGAGCAGAGTGGGCTTATGAAGAACTGCTTAATGCCTGCAGGTCTCAGTTTAGCTCATAGGATTGCAGGATCATCTGCCAGGCTCTAGTGGAGAAGAATGTAACAAAATGATCTCAGGGGTGAGGTGGCACAGAGTTAAGTCACATTTAGTGTATTCACATTGAATAGGATGAGAAATTTCATACTGTAAACAGTTTCTCTGTCATGTGTTTTTCTTCGCCAACAAATTATTCTTTTATCAAACAAATAGTTGATTTGGCTGATTTTAAATAGGAATAATGTATTTGTTTTTTCATTAGGTTAAAACGAAACACTTTCACAACCCATTTTGTGTAATGGAAAGGTTCCATGGATGATAAAGATTCGGTAACACTTTATTTCGATGGTCCACTTTAGACATTTTACTAACTATAAGTAACTTTGCAACTAAATGTCAACTAACTCTCATTAGAGCAGAAGTCGCGTTAATTCTGCATTGTCCGTCATTTTGAAGGACATGGTCTTAAAAATGGCATCATAATCTATTATTGCCTGTCATTTTAATGTTCACATTTTAATGATAATAAGCCATTTAATAGGCTCTGTTTTTTTTTTGTTTTTTTTTTCACATTCTCATTTTAATTCACGAACGTGCAGGACAAGCATATAGGCTTGATTATGCATATTTATTTATGAAGAGAAAGTTGAACAGAGACTTTCAAGGTTTCATCATGAATGTTTGTCCAATAATTCACAATAAGCTTTGTGCTTTGTTAGTTTTGATATGAAACAATGTCTTAGCTTTCAAATTCTGTCTATTTTATCACAAAATTCAAACTATAGTTTTTCGCGGTATTTAAAGTGGCGCGGGTTCAAGCGAAGCGGAAAAATGAACGCGATCAATCCCTTCCTCTTTACGTTACAGAACGAAATAAACATGAATGAACATCCAAAAAACATGTTGAAAGATGCAGTCCAACTTAACGAAATCTGTAAATTCTCTCATATAATCGCTCAATCAGTGTTTCCAGCAGAAAGACGTCAATAAACAGCTTGTAAACAATGTCAAGTAACTCAGAAAAGCCATTCGTTGACCAATAACTTGATAGTCTGCAAGAGCGCACTCGCCACCAAGTGGACAAGGATGAGAATTACAGTTACAAGTTACACATCACTCTCAGTGTAATCTGTCAATACATGCCTGAATCTTTCAGAATTTTTTTGTCACTGCTTTTGACGGAAATTTTTCACTTAACGCAACCTCCGCATTAATCATTATTTTGATGGTCCCGTCTACTGACTATAACTTTCCAACCACGTCAACTGATTCTACAAGGTTACTGATTAGGTTACCTGAACCCTAACCTAACAGTCTTCTACAGTCTACTTATACTTTTGTTAGTTACTGTAGTTGACATGTAGTTGAAAAGTTACTTACTGTTATTAGAATGTCTAAAATCTTATTCTTAGTAAAATGTCTAAAGCAAAGGTTCTTTGTGGAACCATCTATAACAATAAAGAACCTTTATGGGTGAGACTTTATTATGTTTTATGTTATACAGATTAGATCATGAAAAAGTGGGGTTGAAATTAAGTCTTTGAGACATCCAAGGCATCCTGGGTATAGATGTTAGCCCCTTCTAGTAGATGCCATAACTATATCTTGGAAAACATAAACGTCTAAAAACATAAAGGCAAACATGCACCAATCATTTGCAGTCAGACCAGGAACATTTATTATATCAATGGATAAATTTGATTTCATGTTGAATTTATAGTCTGCGAAAGGGCACGTCTACCGCCGACCATTACTACATTCTTCACACTAGAAACTGGCACAGGTGAAGTGATGCTAATGGATAGACATACCACATGGTTCTCAAGGCCTCCTCCTGCTGTCAGATCGATTCAGACCAAGCCAGTCCGTCCCTGAGGTTAGCATGATTCACAGTCAACCGTGAAGAAACAGATAGCTGCATAGAAGAGAACTCTAAGTGAAGAGCAAACTAAAGGGTAAGGTCCAGTGAATGATCCCAGCTGGAGCAAGAGATGGTAAAGAAGAAGAGGGTCAAGTCACAAGGTTGATAGCAGAAGAGAAAAAACATGTATTGCAAAATGGACTGTTTCAAGAAACTATGTATCAGGTTTTACCTCTGCATGCTTATATAATCATGTTAGCATAGCAAAATAAACAGGCTGATCAACTGTTTGTCGTTCAAGTAAAAAGCCATGGATGCAGTCAAGCTCTAAGGTTGAAAATTCATAATTTGGTTGAAGCTAGTCAAAAGACGCAGATGCCAACATGGCTTTTCTGCAAAATAATATTATGTTGCTTCTTGCACGCTTTGCAACATTTTCAAAGCAAAACGTGCAATGAGTGGTGCTAAAAGCACATTCAGTTTTGTCCAAACCAGGTCAACAGGAATCTGGAAACATTTTATGTTGGTTGTTGAATGTATTGACGCAGTTAAAAAATTAAACGTCCAATGAGTGGCGCCAAAAAGTTATTGCTCTTTGTAAAACACAATTTTCATTAAAAAATAAAATAAAATAAAAATGACCACCTGCACTAAATCCTACTCTGTTTTTTAAAAAATAGCACATTTAAGATAAAAACACATTGACTGAAGCAATCATGCCATTTTAGCTTGCTTCTGCAAGTCTTTGAGCTTTTTTATTGTGACTTCTGTTTTACAGGATTCCGCATCACAAATGCAGTGCTGTACCAGGTGAGCTACTGAGCAAATTTACTACATGAGAAGCCATACATATAGCTGGTAATGTGATGCAGACGTCAAAATATTAGTTTACATATCATGAAAGTGTTTTGAGGTCATTACATTGTATTGTGCAAGGAAGTACACAAAAATAAGTCTTTACTCCCATAATTTGTGTAAAAGCAAGGTAACAAATGATTTTTTACTGCCACTGGTGGCCATTTCACCTGGAAACTGCAGAGAATATGTACAGTTTTGCTATAAAAATGCAGGTAAAGGCAAGTTTCCAAACTTTTGGTACTACGTAGGTTCAACATTTGAAAAATGTTGAGAAAAACTGTTAGAGACCAGTTTAAGTCTGTTAAGTCTTGTGAAAACGCTGTTTTGAAAGGTACAGATAAACAGAGAAAGTGTGTTGCTATGGGGAGAGATCACATGGCAGTGCTAGACATAAGACAAAGAGAGAAAATGCTAAAGAGCCACATGCTGTTGAGAGTCCCCTTGCAGTATTTGCATCTCTGTTACATTATATTCTTTTGGTCAACATTAAAATGCACTTCTGCAGTCAGGGCCATGACACATGTTGTGAGCACTTAAGAGCTGAGCTCTCACAGAGATGCAGGATTGAATATGGCCTGTGTCATGTGCTAATATTGTTCATCCTCTCAAACCTGCTGACCTGACAATATTTTGATTATTATGTGACATCAAAGTCAACTTGAAAAGACATTTGCAACCCCATCGACTTCCTTAATGTTATTTCTATCCATAGCAGATCTAAACAGGTGGAGCTGGGGAAGGTGGAGGGTCCCTGAAAGTGCACTGCAAACTGCTATAGTGAACGCTATCCAGCCATTTAAATGTTGAGCAGCAAGTTCATTGGCTGCAGATGCAACATGAACCAATCAGCATGCGCCAAGTAGTTAATGCTGTAATTATGATCAGCTTGAGTTAAAGAGTTAGTTCACCCAAAAATGAAAATTCTGTCAGTAATTACTCACCCTCATGTTGTTCCAACCGCGTAAGACCTTCGTTCATCTTCGGAACACAAATTAAGATATTTTTGATGAAATCTGAGCCATGTCTCACTCCTCCATAGGCTGCTATGTGACCGAAACTTGCTGGCCCAGAAAAGTTATTAAAAAGATCGTTAATATAGTCCAAGTAACTCCAGTGGCTCAATCTTAAGTTTATCAAGCGACGAGAATACTTTTTGTGCGCAAAAACAAACAAAAATAACGACTTTATTCCACTTTTCATTTCCTTCTCTCTGGGCCTCGTAGTGTTTTTGCGCTGCGCGTCTGTGTTGCACGTCATCACGCATCACACACATGACCGGCGTCGGCCAATAGTGAGCCTACGTGGTGACGTGTAACACAGACGCGCAGCGCAAAAACACTACGCGAACCAACTAGAGGTCCAGAGAGAAGGAAATGAATAGTGGAATAAAGTCGTTATTTTTGTTTGTTTTTGCGCACAAATAATTCACTAGCCAATTAATTTGTGTTCCGAAGATGAACGAAGGTCTTACGCAGTTGGAACAACATGAGGGTGAGTAATTACTGACAGAATTTTCATTTTTGGGTGAACTAACCCTTTAAGGATCCATCAGCATGCGCCATCTAGAGTTTCATGACAGAACTAAGCATGTATTTTCCATTAAATAAAAGGATATTTAATGACAAATGTAGGACTTGATTTTGATCATGAAAAGTGGGCATTAAATATCAAAACAAACAAACAAAAAAGGCCAGGATATGCATTAAGAAAGTAAAGTTTTAGTTATGATGTTGCCAATAATTTGAATATAAATTTCATTCATTTCGTTTTTCAAATTATACATCATTTCAGTGGACTGTGCCAGGCATGATTTAGTGCAGTACCTTTAAACTCCATGTCTTATCAGCTACAAAAATCCCCATCTCTGAGAGAGAAATTTTCCTTAATCACAGATTCACCACCTTTCTTCCACAGATTTTCATTTTGTGCCTTTGTAGGAGAAGAATGGGAAGGGTGCTCAGCTATATTTCAGGCGGTAATCATGAGGCCTTTTGAGGCAGACTGCGTCACCGTATCCACAGTAACCTTCCTCCATCTGATCTGTCTCTGACAGGTTTTAATGAGGTCATCGGGTCCGCCTCAGCATGCAAAACATCACTTTGAATGCACTCTGCTGTTGCACTAAGAAAATCACATCTCCAGCCGCAAGTATGACTCTATAAATTATCGCTCTGTATGCTCGCCCCATTACGGCTGCGGCGGTCAGGCAGTCTGATAGTCCATTATTGGAGAGGAGGGATGGACTCACTGTCTGATTGACCCCCTGCAAGCTGGATTTGACAAGAGTAGAAATTAGTTGATTCCATTTGTCCCCATTAGACTTTGTCGAATCCCTGTGTGACTAACACTGAATATAATGTGCTCTTTTAAAAACAGCCTAGCAAAATGTGAGCACTGTGGAAGATCTGGGGAAATACAGGAATACAAGCAAATACATTTTCTCACACTGTTATTTCTAGTATATTGACATTCAAAGCTTATCAGAAGGGTATGCCTGAGCTGAAGGCCCACTTAAGCATTTTTTTTTTTTTTGGTCACGAATGTGAATGATGAAAACTGGTCACTCCCCTTTACAATCATTTGTAATATATTGACATTCAACAAGAGGATAATTGAAGTCGATATGCTAAATTACAAGACCTGTGACATAGGAACATACCTGGCATAATTTAGTAAAGCACCCCATGGTTTCTGTCAGTAAAACACTCCTTTTTGCAGGTTAGGCAATGTGCTGACAGCAGGAGGGCTGTTGTCAGGGGAGGGTCTAGATGGCTTTCTGCGCATTTCCACTGGGAGGCCTGTAATTGAAGCTGATTACATTGAATACATTATACCTATAACAAATGACCTTCAGTACTGGCTTTATGGATCCAACTGATTAAGTGCAATCTCTTTCTGTTTCTTGCTCACTCACTCCCAAACAGAGACACATATTAGGGGTGTAACGGTTCTCAAAAAAAAAAAAAGAACCATACCATTCTCCACCCATGGTTCTCACGTCCTTGCACCGCGGTTCATCTAATATGGTTAGCTGAAAATAACAATACACATAAAAGACAGACATAGTTTAGCTAATGTATGTTTCTGTCAATGGATATGCATTCTGGCTTCCAAATATTTTACAACAGCGATGATCAACAAAAGCGAGGTTAAATAGTCACTCTTTGTAAACTTTGTTCAATAGAAGTGCTGTATGCTCTAATATGACCGGTCATTTACGCAGTCATAAACTGTGTGTTAATAGCAGGCAAGAGCAGGTGAGACCTGATCAGCACACGTTGCTATCTGTTTAAACTA
The DNA here is from genome assembly GCF_964197995.2 of Scardinius erythrophthalmus. Classification (NCBI taxonomy): domain Eukaryota; kingdom Metazoa; phylum Chordata; class Actinopteri; order Cypriniformes; family Leuciscidae; genus Scardinius; species Scardinius erythrophthalmus. The sequence continues at coordinate 9,917,622 of NC_138226.1, read as the reverse complement.
AAATAATGTAAGCCTTGCCAATTTAAACATTCAACCCAAGAAGCCACGAAAGAGATTTGTGAGCGCACTCATCTGAAGCGCGCACACGGAAAGCCGCATATCAGACAGCGAGCAAATATTGAGTTCCCTTTCAAGTCTTGCACTTGAGCAGACATAGACATTCACATTTACACAAAAATGGCATGTCACAATCAACATGTCTTGGCAAGTATTAAGCAAACATACTAAATTTTGTCTTAACTGAATGTAAACGGTCAAGAAAGACAACACGTGTATCAGTATCAGTATTTTGGATCAGTGCATTGTCTTAAAGTGACAGCAGCCTAAGCCTGTCTGTGTTTTTAATGTTAATCAAACAACAAAAGACAAGGAAATCACTCACTACTCATGACTGAATACCTTTTGTAACTTTAATATTGATTCATCTTTATTTAATTTATGCAGTGTAGTGAATTTTACATTTGATTACCACTACAGTTCTCCCAAAAAAAAAAAAAAAAAAAAAAAAAAAATATATATATATATATATATATATATATATTGTTGCCATCATTTACTCAGCTTTGTGTCGTTACAAACCCAAATGGTACACACAATGGTGGAACGCAGATACATTTTTGAGAAACTCCACACAGCAAATTCAAAACAAACCCCATAAAAGAATCATAAAAGTAGTCTCTGGGGTAGACTCTGATGTGTCCTTTGTTTAAGGAGCATAAAGAAAGTTAGCTGAAAAACTTTACCTCCTCTGAAGCTCTAAAATACAATACTACGCGTGTTCTAAAGAGAGAAACCCGTAATTTAGAGCGTAAATGGAAACAAACTAATTTAGAGGTTTTTAGAATCGCTTGGAAAGACAGTACGTCACGTTATAAAAAGGCCCTAAAAGAGGCCAGGGCTGAGCATCTCCGCAAACTAATAGAAAACAACCAAAACAATCCTAGGTTCTTATTTAACACCGTGGCTAGACTAAAAAATAAACAAGCGTCACCTGAACAAAATATTCCGTTACAGTTTAGTAGTAATGATTTCATGAATTTTTTCACTGAGAAAATAGACAACATCAGATCCACAATTGTAAACGTTCAATCCTCAATCGCGCCTTATAATTCAGCCTCGATTATCACCCCGCAAGAACAATTACAGTGCTTTACAACTATAGAACAAAAAGAGTTAAATAAACTTATCATTTCCTCTAAAACAACAACATGTTTATTAGATCCCATACCAACTAAACTATTGAAAGAAGTGTTACCTATAGTGGAAGAGCCTCTCCTCAATATTATTAACTCGTCTTTATCTTTAGGTCATGTTCCAAGAACATTTAAATTGGCAGTTATAAAACCTCTCATTAAGAAACCACAATTAGACCCAAATAACCTAGCAAATTATAGACCCATTTCAAATCTTCCTTTTATGTCCAAAATATTAGAAAAAGTTGTGTCTGCCCAACTGGGCTCTTTCTTGCAAGAAAATGACACCTATGAAAAGTTTCAGTCTGGATTCAGGCCGCATCATAGCACTGAAACTGCACTCGTTAAAATCACAAATGATTTACTCTTAGCTTCTGACCAAGGCTGTATCTCAATACTAGTTTTACTTGATCTTAGTGCTGCGTTCGATACTATAGATCACACAATACTCTTAGATCGACTACAAAACTATACCGGTGTTCAAGGACAAGCATTAAGCTGGTTCAGATCATACTTATCTGACCGCTACCATTTTGTCTATTTAAATGGAGAAAAATCGATCATAACTCCAGTAAACTATGGAGTGCCGCAAGGATCTGTGTTAGGCCCTCTATTATTCTCAATATATATGCTGCCACTTGGAAATATTATAAGGAAACATGGAATTAGTTTCCATTGTTATGCTGATGACACTCAACTATATATTTCATCACGGCCGGATGAAAACGCTAAATTATCCGAATTGACAGAGTGTGTTAAAGATATAAAAGATTGGATGACGCGCAATTTTCTTTTATTAAATCCAGATAAGACAGAGGTAATACTTATCGGTTCAAAAAAAGGCCCACAAAACCTCTTACAATACAACTTTAACAGTAGGGTGTCCTGTTACTTTATCCTCTACAGTAAAAGACCTGGGTGTTATATTAGATTGTAACTTGTCTTTTGAAAATCATATTTCATATGTTACAAAAACAGCCTTTTTTCACCTTAGAAATATTGCTAAGTTACGTAACATGCTATCAGTTTCTGATGCAGAAAAGTTAGTTCATGCATTCATGACCTCGAGACTAGATTACTGTAATGCTTTATTAGCTGGTTGTCCTGCATCCTCAATAAACAAGCTACAGTTAGTCCAAAATGCCGCCGCTAGAGTTCTTACTAGATCAAGAAAGTTTGACCATATAACACCAATTTTATCATCACTACATTGGTTACCTATAAAGTTCCGTATTAATTACAAGGTATTGCTACTGACTTATAAAGCCCTAAACGGCTTAGCTCCAGTTTATTTAACGGATCTTCTATCGCCCTATAATCCATCGCGCTCTTTAAGATCAATAAATTCGAGGCTTTTGGTCATACCTAGGATATCCAGATCCACCAAAGGAGGGAGGGCGTTTTCACATTTAGCTCCAAATCTCTGGAATAGCCTTCCTGATACTGTTCGTTGCTCAGACTCGCTCTCCCAGTTTAAAACTAGATTAAAGACGCATCTCTTCAGCCAGGCATTCATATAATATTTTAATCTTACAGTTAAATCCGGTCTCTACTTCATAAACGCCAGAGGAGAACTGGCCCCCGACTGAGCCTGGGTTCTCCCAAGGTTTTTTTTTTCTCCATTAGGTCACCTGATGGAGTTTTTCGGTTCCTTGCCACTGTTGCCTTTGGCTTGCTCAGTTGGGGATACTTAATTTGATTAATCGATTCAACAGTGCTATTGATCAGCATTACCAAACGTGGATGTTTTACACCAGAAACAAACACTGATGTACTATTTTATTTAATACTGTGAAGCTGCTTTGATACAATCTGTATTGTGAAAAGCGCTATATAAATAAAGTTGACTTGACTTGACTTGACTTAAAATATCACAGTCACATTCAAAGTAAAAATTGCCATTCTATAGTAACCAAATGCAAAGCACATTTAAATACAGAATAGAGAATCAGATTTTAGAGCTGTAGCCTGTAGAAGAGGGAAGATTTTTAGTAATAATATAACATTTTTGTCTGTTCCTTAAAAAAAAAAGCTATTCTGTGGCTTCAAAAATGTAATAAAGCACTTTTTTGTTGCTTTATCACTTTGGTCACTATAAAATTATACATGCATGAATATTCTTTGAAAATACTCTGTGTTTCACAGAAAATATTATGGCATACAATATTATGGCATATTTGGGACGACATAGGGGTGAGTAAATAATGATAGATTTAATTTGTAAGTGATTTCTTTTAATGCTTTGTTCAGACTTTACAGTGAACCTGTTTCCCTCTGAGCACTGGAACCAGAACATGTATCCAGGTCTTTCAAGCAAACACTTTGAAGTGAGAGAGTGTGATATTCTTGCTCAACTCAATGGAAACTTCCTGTTTTTGCAAGGGGACGATTCCACAAAGATGGTAGGAACCCTTTGACACCCTGCAGAGCCCAGACATTGGATTTGGCCCCGTACACATCATGAGTTCAATAGTGGCATCTCTGAAAGCTGCACGAGCATGTGTGTGTCCTGAGGAATGAAAGGGGACATGCTGTCTATATCAAAATGGACAGAACATGTAGGCTTTGATACACATTATGATTCTTATCAGAATTTTTTTTAAACTAAATTTACAAATTATTCTAAATATATGCATTTTGACTTTGCATTTTGCATTATGCATTTTGAATCTTCTTTTTGTCATAAATATAGATAATAAATAATAGTGTTTTCACAAAACATTTCCAATGGATTTACAACACTTGTGCAAATCTTTCTTTGCGTGTTAGATAAAGTCAGTGCAATTGGGATTTTCATTAACTCTTTCAATATACGCCAGTACACTGTAAAAAAGAAAAAGTTAGTTCAACTCAAATTTTCAAGGCAACCGACTGCACAGAATTTTTGAGTTGAAGATATCAAATTAATTTTTTACGTTTTGAAGAACTACAATTATTAAGTTGCGTCAGCTAAGTTTTTCAAGTTCTGACAACTAAGTTTTTTTAATTCAAGTTACTGGAACTTTCAAGTCTGTAAAAGCTTACTATTTTGAGTTCAGATTACCATCCCCTGTAATAACTTACTATTTTGAGTAAATTAACTCCAAAGTTAACCCCCCAACTTTAAATCTTCCACTGACAGTAAACCAGTTTATTTATGCATGTTTATTTGAACGACTTTGGCACAAACAGCTTTACAATTCCACAATGCAAACAAGTAATCTTATGTACAAAGCAAATACATCAGGTTTCGGTACCATAATATGGGCAATGTAAACAAGTAATCTTATACCCAAAGCAAATACATCAGGTTTCAGAACCGTAATATGGGCAGTTTTTTTTTTTTTACTTTCCGACTCTTGTTGAGACCTTACAAATAATGCAATATTGCCAAAGATGACCGATAAACAGTTGTATAGTGCCTGCCTAAGTATTAATTCAGAAATGTGTAAATCCCCATCTGAAAAAGCCAAATTATCTGAACTTTGAAATTAGCCAAAAATGCAAACATGCAGGCTATAACAGTAATGGTGAAACACAGCTTGCTTCTACTGAACAATCAATACCGTAGTCTCTTGACAGTAATATGACAGCTACACATACAGTGTTATGCATAAGTTTAGACACCCATGCTAAAGTTGACTAAAAAGAGGAATAAAAAAATTATCTTTTGGAAATTTAACTTAATGCTTTAATTAAAAAAATTAGGAAAAATCCAACCTTTAAGGACACCAATTTTCTTTGTGAATGAATAATGTATCGTAAATAAATAAATGTTCTTCCTTAAAATACAGGGTGCATAAGTTTGGACACCCCTATGTTAAATTCCCATAGAGGCAGGCAGATTTTTATTTTTAAAGGCCAGTTACATCATGGATCCAGGATACTATGCATCCTGATAAAGTTCCCTTGGCCTTTGGAATTAAAATAGCCCCACATCATCACATAGCCTTCACCATACCTAGAGTTTGGCATGGTTTTATTTCAGTTAGCCTAATAGCTGGTTTGATTTGCATTGAGAGATGATCTTATGGAAAGTACTCCATGCCAATCTCTAGGTATGGTGAAGGCTATGTGATCTCTGGGCCTCGAGTCTTTTCACGTAGTGTGATAGCGCAGCACGTCTGTGTTGGACATCACACGCATCTCACACATGACCAGCGTCGGTCAATAGTGAGCCTACGTGTGACGTACAACACAGACACGCTGCGCTATCACACTACATGAAAAGACTCGAGGCCCAGAGAGAAGGAAATGAAAAGTGGAATAAAGTCGTTATTTTTGTTGTTGTTTTTTGTGCACAAAAAGTATTCTCGTCGCTTTATAAACTTAAGATTGAGCCACTGTAGTCACTTGGACTATATTAACGATGTCTTTAATACATTTTCTGGGCCAGCAAGTTATAACGTCTATAGAAGTCTATGGAGGAGTGAGACAGCTCTCAGATTTAATCAAAAATATCTTAAATTGTGTTCCGAAGATGAACGAAGGTCTTACGGGGTTGGAACAACATGAGAGTGAGTAAAAGCTCCGGACACGTTGTGAATTTATCTTGTATTTTGGCTGTCCTACAGTGCGATTGGTCAAATATGACTTTAAGGCGCCAGGTGTTTTAAAAGAACATACACAGTCACTGTAAACACACGGCCAGTAAGCTCCTCTTCCGTGCCTGAGCCGATGGTGCCTAAGCAGACGCTCTTGACTGGCGCTGGCAAAGCTGCAGAAGCGACACTTCATAGAAAACCTAGCACAAAAATAAGAGGAGAAAATGAACACAGTGACATACTTTGCAACCGTTCACGTTAATGCTGTTGAGCTTCAGGGCTAAAACACACAAAGGTAGGGCTGGGTATTGTTCAAAATCTTTCGATCCGGTGCCAATTTCGATACCTCAGTTTCGATACCGGTTCCTAACGATACTATTTTCGATACCAATTTTATGAAATCCATTTTAACAAGATTACATAACACATTACCTCAGAAAAACTTCGGTTTTATTTTTTCAGTTTGACTCATGCTCCTTAGCCAGTGCACAAAGAAACAAAAAAGCACAAAGGAACAAATAATGTTTTATAAAGAGCTCATGCTTACCAAAGCTGATTTTTTTTTAAAAATAAAAAATACAGTAAAACTTGTAATATTGTGAAATAGTATTACAATTTAAAATCTTATTTGAATATATTTCAAAATGTAATTTATTCCTGTGATGTCAAAGCTGAATTTTCAAAATCATTACTTCAGTGTCACATGACCCTTCAGAAATATGAAAACAGTTTGCTGCTTAATATTTACGAAACTATGATACATTTTTTAATGATTCTTTGATGAATAAAAAATTCAAAAGAACAGCATTTATTTAAAAACTAAATATTTTGTAACATTACACATGTTTTAATGTCACCTTTGATAACTTTAATGCATCCTTACTGAAAAAAAAAAATCTGACCAACCAACACATTTTTGAAAGGCAGTGTACATTCAGTAGGTTATTATTTATTGCAATATAAACACTGTCAGAGTGATCAACAAGGTATCTCTTCATTTACCAGTCGAAGACGGAGCAACTTTCTACTCTTATGTTTACTCCGTGCACTGTCAAGGTCTCCATCATATTTGTGAGTGCGCGCGCGCCTCTCATATGAGTATGTGTGCGGAGAGTTCCGCGCGTCTCGTGTGTGTACTGTAGAGTTTACGTGTAGGCAGGCCCGGCGTCAAGGGGGGGCTTGGGGGGGCTTAGCCCCCCCTAAGACGATCTCAAGCCCCCCTTGCGGTGATCTGAATGATGATTATGTGACTGAGCGTTCGTGCAGGGTTTGCCTAAACACTTTATGAATAAGATAACAATAAACGAGAACTGCCTGAACTGTTCTTTACTTTAGGCTATTAAACGTCTTTTCACACACATGTGAGAGGAAAATCCGAAGACCGTGACACCCCAAGTACGCAATGCAGGACCTTAATTGCCTATCTACTAGCCCCGAGGTTAAAATGCATTGCACACATAGAACGAGCGCCAGCACATCCAGAATTAATGTGCATATACACAATCAAACATAAGGTCTGTTACAATTATTAGGCTACTTTTATTATCAAATCAATATTAGGCTACAATTAATTAGCCCCGCAATAATCTCATAGCGCATCACTGCATAACCGACGCGCAGCGATGAAGATGTTATATTAGTCCTCATTTAAAAAACAACGTGTTTAACATGAAATAATCCTCATTTTTTTCACCATGGGCCACAAGAGAAATATTAAGAAAATAAATTAAGGTTAGGCCTATATGGGGCGCCGTTTGTAAAGCGGCTCACGCTGAAAATAACAGCAACATTTTGTCACATTTAGCTTCAAACAATGTTAAAAAAAACTGGTATGAATTTTTGATGGTCACTTTTTACCACATTTACAACAATATTTGTCAACTTAGAGATATTTTAAATAGTTAAATCTAAATATTAAATGTTACACCTAAATGTTAAATATTAAATCTAAATGCTAAATCTAAATCTAAATGTTAAATCTAAATCTAAATGTTAAATCTAAATCTAAATGTTAAATCTAAATCTAAATGTTAAATCTAAATGTTAAATGTTAAATCTAAATCTAAATGTTAAATCTAAATATTAAATCTAAATCTAAATGTTAAATCTAAATGTTAAATCTAAATCTAAATGTTAAATCTAAATATTAAATCTAAATCTAAATGTTAAATCTAAATGTTAAATGTTAAATCTAAATCTAAATGTTAAATCTAAATATTAAATCTAAATCTAAATGTTAAATATAAATGTTAAATATAAATCTAAATGTTAAATCTAAATGTTAAATCTAAATCTAAATCTAAATGTTGAATCTAAATCTAAATGTTGAATCTAAATGTTTTGGGTGAAACTAAATATTTAACTAATATGCAAATTCAAAATGCCGGAAGTGGCAAAATAAAAGCTCGAGGTGGTCAGTGTGTGTTTATAGCATGGTTTATAGTGTCAAATAATGAATAAAAACCATCTCATAATAATAACTATAATATAACGATAATAACTTCCTAAAATAATAAACACGTTTGGAGAAACTGTAGAGTATCGTGATGAGAGTAATGACATGACATTCAGTCAAAGTGAGCCCCCTAGTGGCTGGCTATTATGGCTACAGGTCATAAGTCCCGCACTTTTCATAAAAGTGACACTAGCCAACTCTTCAAATACAGTTTCTCCAAACGTGTTTATTATTTTAGGTAGTTATTATCACGATAATCTATGTCCAAGAGTCCATTTCCTCGGATGAGATGGTTTTTATTCGTTATTTGACACTATAAACCATGCTATAAACACACACTGACCACCTCGAGCTTTTATTTTGGCACTTCCTGTTACCGGCTTTTTGAATTTGCATATTAGTTAAATATTTAGTTTCAACCCAAACATTTAGATTCAACATTTAGATTTAGATTTAACATTTAGATTTAGATTCAACATTTAGATTTAGATTTAGATTTAACATTTAGATTTAACATTTATATTTAGATTCAACATTTAGATTTAGATTTAGATTTAACATTTAGATTTAACATTTAGATTTAACATTTAGATTTAGATTTAACATTTAGATTTAACATTTAGATTTAGATTTAATATTTAGATTTAACATTTAGATTTAACATTTAACATTTAGATTTAACATTTAGATTTATATTTATATTTAACATTTAGATTTAGATTTAACATTTAGATTTAGATTTAGCATTTAGATTTAACATTTAACATTTAGGTGTAACATTTAATATTTAGATTTAACTATTTAAAATATCTCTAAGTTGACAAATATTATTGTAAATGTGGTAAAAAGTGACCGTCAAAAATTCATACCAGTTTTTTAAACATTGTTTGAAGCTAAATGTGACAAAATGTTGCTGTTATTTTCAGCGTGAGCCTCTTTACAAACGGCGCCCCATAGGCCTATACGTTATCAGCACATGTTAAGTAGATTCAGCTCTTATCGGTCAGTTTTTAGTTTCACTTTCTATTAGGGTGACCAGATGAGATTGGCTGAAATTCGGGACGGGGGGGGGGGGGGGGAGTGTTGTTTGGGGAGGTTTTGGGGTAGTCCTACTATGATATTAGACTACATGACCTATAATAAAATTAATTTTCAAACCTGAACCAAACATATTTTTATTCAAAGATCAACAGTCTGTCATTAATATAGGCTATAGTCTGTCACAAAAAACAATATTAAAATCATGAACTCAAATGTCATTGTGACCAAAAAAAAAAAAAAAAAAAAGACTGTTGTAACAGTGCGTAAATCAGACATGTCAGGCTATAAGTCTAACGCTAATAAGCCTTATGCCAAAATTATTATTATGACGAAATTGTCGGTCATTAAATAAGAAAACTAAATAATTGTGTAGATGATTTGCTTTGTGTAACCCAACATCAGACATTAGGCCGAAGTTTTTTTTTGCAAACAGTGCCGCGACCAATCAATCACTCCTTTACTGGCTGCCTGCACATTCACTGTCCTCGCGGCTGCGGCAACTCGCGCTCGCTTATCAATGCATTTTAATTCGCGCCTACGGTATCTTTGTTGAACTTCAAAAAAAGAAAAAGATGCTGCAGCCGGCGGGGGCTGGCTGCAGGACGACTCAACCTCCACGGACAGTTTTTAATGTTTTATCAGACAATGTAAGAATTTGCTTTAGTATAATTTTCGGGACAATTAGGGCCGGATTCGGGATTCGGGACAACAGCTTAGATTTCGGGACTGTCCCGAATTTTTCGGGACGTCTGGTCACCCTACTTTCTATAGACCCCTTTTGCGCCGACGTCACAGTTACGTCACGGCGCTAGCTGGAGGCAAAACAAACGGAAAACTGGAGGCGGCCAATACAAACCAGCACAGATTCGGCTACATAATAAGGAGCTTAAATTATTATTTTTATTATTAAAAGTCATCTTGTTGTGTTCTTGGGTGCAAGAATCGATGAAAAATGAGTATGCTGTATCTGGAATTTTTATTTCTAGAAAATATTCATATCATTAAAATTGCACCGTAGTGTCACTCTTTACATTGTCGTCTTGGCGCTGGCTAGGCAGAACTGCGGATTGAACCACTCAAGTCTTTACATGACCATTCAGCACATAGTTATATTATAGGCATCTAAATATATTTATATGTCCTCAGTTTCTCTTCACCCTCGGTTTCTCTATCGGGTAGGTGTAGAAGTCAGGCCACTCAACCGGAGGTAGCGTTAACGTTAATCCTGTCAGTTCGTCCATTGACTGAGCGTGTACGGTCATCTGTTTCCGTCCGTTAAAATTAACTTTTGCAAATAACAATCGCGGTCCTGGACAGTGAGTGACCTTGCACATTAAGACAAAATCGGATTTTCTCCAGTCATTGTTAAAAAACAAGCTAACAAAACTTGCAAACTAACGTTAGTGAAGCGGCCAGAGGGATCTTTCTGCCTCCAGCTAAGCTCCGCCCACACAAATACGTCACCGTGTTTACCAACTGTAAAAGGGTCTATAGTGAAAAATTGAATGGGATTTGATAGTACTTCTCCACCGACATAACTCACCTTCGCTCAAAGTGCTCGCCTTCATAGTTTAAAATGCAAATATGTCAAATGTTGCGACGTGACGTTTTTCTTTTTCAACAATTGCGCAGAATGATGGACAACAATCACATTTCGCCGCGATATCCCCACGAAATATTTCCAATCACATTTCGCGCACGTCTTATTACAATGCCATCATTCATCGAGAATAACAAACATACCGGCAACACAAATCTTTCAATTAATATGTGGACAATAATTATATTGAGCTTAGCTGTTCAAAATAAGCTAGCTTCTAACCGATTAGCTAGTGGGGGATTTTGTATTGCCATAAACGCCTCGCCTGGTTATGATTTATCGATTTTGTTTCCCGCAATGAAATGTAATACAAATATCAAATGCATATACATATTCATATGATTAGCTTACCTGTTAGAAGGAATGTCTCTCTTCAACAAAGACGTCAGGGAAAGTTACCGCTGGCAGGCATTGTGACAAGATGGCGGACGCAAACTTTCAAACTTTCGAAGGGAGCTCCTGGGAAAATCATTGGAAACCCCGTAGCAGCCGGTTGCCATGACAAATTTCAAATGAGCATGCGCAGATAAGTTGACCACACTCTAACTGGGTGTCAACTACAACTTCAAAATAAAATCAACTCAATTTATTAAATAAGATGAACTTTTCCTCAGAAACGTCTGAAAGTGAGTTCAAATGGCTTAAAACACATAGTTCAAGTTCCAACTAGCTATTTTATTGTCAGTGAATGCAAAAATCTTAGTAAGGTGAACAATTTTGAGTTGTCCTTTTGGTGACATATTTTGAGTCATTGAACCAGTTTGTTCAAAAACACTTGAATTAAACAAGTAACTCACTTTATGTGTAGGCACACACACACTACAAGGTAAACGGGCCATTTGGGGCCCAGTTCACCCTTTCCGACAGTCCTAAAGTCCCGATTATCTTGATGGTTCTACAGATTATCTAATCAGATTTTCCTGTGGTGTGGTGTATGTTAAGAGTGATTGAATCTGCTCTGAAGAACGTAGGAGCCACACCGATCTCAAATCCCGATCAGAAACGCACTCTGTGGATTGTTTATAGAATCTATGATTATTATTATTATTACCATCATGTTTGTGGTCTCTCACATTTAAAAAATCTGATAAGATAAAAAAATCGTTTATTAAGATCGTTTATTAATTTAAATTTCATAAATATTAAGTTAGTGAAAGTATTGTTAACCACAAGTAGGATTGATGACACACAGATTCTGAAAATTGATTGGCTTAAATGGTTACCTCTAAAAGTGATGCTTTATGCTGTCAGCCTCATCTAACATTCATTCAGAGATTAAAACTATATTAAAATTAAAATACATGTCATCATGCATCAGTTTCATTGTTTTTCTTTTTTATTAAACTTATTTAAGAAAACTTCAGCATCACTGGAGAAAGTCTGGCCATTCAAATACATTTTGTCATGTATTTAGGATCAGGCCTTGTTTGTTGCACGTTAATGGTGAATGCTGTACACATTACAGTGTGAATTACAGTGCAGAATGTATTATTTCTATTAATCTATTCAAAGCTAGAGTGAGCAGTCAACAGACTTTGAACCTGGACTGAAGCAAATAATTTTTTTACTCCCAGAAAACCAGTGAATAATGGAGAGTGTGATGAATTCATTTTATTCCTCTCTAGGGAAGTCCACACCTCTGATGCAGGATTGGATTTGCTACAGAAGGGAGACATGATGGGTCTGTGGCATTTTTGAAGAGGGCATATTCTTCTATTGACAGTGAACATCCTTCTATTCTCCTTTGATTGAAAAAAAAAAAAGGTGGAGCTACAGTTCCATGTTAGGCATGCAAAACAACAGCCGCGCATACACAAATAAGATAGATATTTTTGGGGCAGCCTTGTCCCCAGGCATGTCTTACTGTGCTGTTTATATTGTGGAACTATGAACTGCCTTAACCAAATATAATGCTGAGAATTTGTGAGAAGTCTATTGATGGAGACCTAATGGCTAAACCATTATAACGACGTTGAAGTCCTCACTGTGAAATGCATTGCCAAGGCGAAAAGGGCTTTAGGAAATACACTGCTCCTCCATTAGCTAATTGAATCTGAATGGTTTCTGTGGATGCTTCCTGATGCTTTTACCAGCGATTTGATCAGACCCAAATAGTCTCTGTTTAGCACTCTGAGGACAGCAAACAAGAGGAGAGTCTAAACTCTCCTGATTCTCAGATATACACATGAAAGCTGAATTTGAAAACACCCTAATGGATTACATACCTTTGTGTTTTAAGTGTTTGTTGTTTTGTGAATATAGTAATTCCTAATTTTCTAAGGCTTGGAAGCAAAGCTAATGGATCAGCCAGGAATAGTTGCAGAGCTAATGGATCAGTTGGTGTCATAGCAGCTAGTGGTTTGAAATGGCTTTGGTGACAGTTTTATGGTGGGAGAACCACAGAAAAATGCTCAAAATGAAGTTCCTTTTGTTTGTGTTCTTGTTTCTAAACCTTTTGTTACTCTAAGGCCAGAAAAGACGCAGTCACATACTTTCACGGGATAAAGTTGCTCCATTAATTTCATTCTATTCAGACTTTTACAATTGTTTATGTTCACTCAATATGCCATATTTCTTTCTTTTTTTTCATTTCTTTTTTTCAGCAGGCCTCACATTGATTTGCCGCCAAAATAGGGCACTGCAGTACATGACAGGGAATTGGAGTGAAATGTCAGTCGCAGTCCTTTAGTCCCATCCTTAATTGGTGAGTCTGACTGACCTTTGAGTCTGGGCAAGATCTCAGGAAAAACAGTCAGAAAGTGTGATATCCCCTACCAAAATCGAGTTAGTGGGATGCAATGGAGATGGAGAAAGTATGGCCATTCAGATAGATTTTGTCATGTTTTTAGGATCAGCTAAATATCACACTAATCAAGGAAACAGTAAAGATTGTGACCCATACTTAAAGGGACAGTTCACCCCAAAATTACAATTCTGTCATCATTTACTCACCCTCATGTTGCTTCAAACCTGCATGCTTTGGGCCCCACTGACTTTCATTGTATGGACAAAGACAGTTAAAATATTCTTCAAATTACACTACTGTTCAAAAGTTAATGGCATTATTCAGCAAGGGTGCATTCAATTGATCAAAAGCGACAGTTAAGACCTTTATAATGTTACAAAAATTTCTATTTCAAATAAATGCTGTTGGTGGCGAGCAGGACGAGGCCTAGGGCCGTGGGAGGACGGAGCGTGGCCGGCGCCGTGATTACTGATGAGCGACACCTGCGCGACGCGCCGGTCTCGTATCTCTCACGGAGGAGCGGAAGCATAAAAGGAGGAGCGATGACAGTGAAGAACGAGAGAGGAACAGGCCTGGATTTTATTCGTGTTTTGTTATATGTGACGGCAGTCGTCCATGAGGGGCTGCTGTCTTTACTTTCATTTTGTATTTGTTTATTTTATTACTAAAGTCTTTAAATATTCGCCGGTTTCCGCCTCCTTCTTCTCATAACAGCGAACTCTGTTTTTAATATTTATAATAATAAGAAATGTTTTCTTGATCAGCAGATTTCTGACGATTTCCAGATTTCCATCACAGGAATAAATTACAGTTTAGAAAACAGTTTTTACTGTATTTTTTTATCAAATAAATGCATCTTTGGTGAATAGAAGAGACTTCTTTCAAAAACATTTAAAAAAAAAAGTTACAGACCCCGAACTTTTGAATGACAGTGTTTCTTCTTTTGTGTTTTGCAGAGGAAAGAGTGAAATGCATACAGGTTTGGAACAACACAAGGGTGAGTAAATTACGACAACATTTTGTTTTGCATGAACTGTCCCTTTAAGTTCAAATTGTTCACCATATCATTTTTCGGTCACAAAGATCAAGTTCAACGTGCCTGTATGTCCTCAAAAGCTCTCCAGGAGATATTTCCTTGGTAAACTACTATGTCTGCATGGATCTGCTCTTTAATAAACTGTGAACTCATACAGCCTCTGCACTTACAGTGTATTCGTGAAAACCTGGTTTCTTTTTCTCACCATTGAAGCTTGAAGACATTAGATTCTTACACTTGGTTTCACAAACATCAGTTGTATTAGAATCACATAATATCTCAACGGCTCCTGGTAGACTGTTTAATACGAGCTCATGCGCAGAGGTTATGATTTCTGTAATGAGAGTTACGACCCTAATCTGACCCTGTCTGTGAACCCTTCATTAATCAGGAGGGCTAAGACCAATTAGGCTGGGATCGTTTACAGGGGATGACACCCTCCGAACGAGAAAGTGAGAAAACATGTCCCAATTACCGGCCGGTGATGTCATCACTCGCGGTCAGACACGCTTGATTCTTACATGATGTGACAGATGCGCTGCGAGCCCCACTGTTCATGTTAAGGATAGCGCTAGCTTCTGTGGCAAACATGCAGAGCAACCTCATGATAGGGAGGAGGCATAAGCTTCACGACACAAAATTCATTCACCGGCTTTGATTTCCATATTGCACATTTCATATTTAGATATGATAAAGTATTTCCCTTTATTCATTAGCACATCAGTGAAGCCGACTTGTATTTTCTCCACAGAGAGATTTAGCAAAGGAAGAGAGAGTGAAGGTTAAGCCAAAGGCACACTAGACTCCATCTTCCCCTGAGGTATGTTTATTCGATTAGAGTCACACTGGGATGAAGAGTCTAAGAGATAGTTTCTCATGTTTGGTTTTGCCCATACATACTCCCCTGAAACTGGCCTAATGTATCTTCAGGGGCAGATAAACCAAGAGCTGAAATTTCACAGTTAAAAGCAAAGCGTGTGTCCATACTATGGAAGTAAAATAATGCCCATTTTTATGGGCTGAAATTCAGCATGGTTGAATATTTAAGCTGTGAATATTTCAATTCATTATTAAAAATTCAATAATCCATATTCACCTTTCATAATTCACTTATAAAAAAATTCAAACTGTTTAAAAATACAACAGGCAATTTTCAGTCCATTTTATTTCGCTTTGCAAATTCGCTTCCACAAATTCAGTGGTTCAAATTCGACATTAAATTCAACATTTGACTTCAGAGAATGGCAGGAATATCAGTAGATTGATGATTGATATCTCCATAGCTGTTAGTGGACCTCACCAGCAGGGGGTGCAAGCGGCTGTTGATGAAAAAAACTATAGAGCAACGGGTGAGAGAGTCATTCATTCATAAAAACGGATTTACAGAAATGGAGCAAGCGTAAGTATTTGTGATGATTATCAGGGCCAGAATATTTATGGAAAAGCTGATAAAGACACAAAAGCTGTGTTTACAATCCTGGAGAATGACGTGTATTGGGGGAATCTCCAGTTGTGCATCACAGCCGCGATATAAAGTTAAGAAAACTAAACAACCGAGAGAAATATACCTCGGATTTAACGTTTTATCTGTACATCAGCATCGGGGAATAACATTATAATCTCGTTCATGGTAGAGAAAGCTGCTTACATGTGCAAAACTAACTTTGACTTAAATGTAAACACAGCTTTTGTGTCTTTATCAGCTTTTCCATATATATACTGGCCCTGATAATCATCACAAATACTTATGCTTGCTCCATTTCTGTAAATCCGTTTTTATGAATGAATGACTCTCTCACCCGTTCCTCTATAGACCCCTTCAATGTTTGTAAACATCGAAAGCCTAGGTTGGGTGCGCACACAGCATGGGTTCAGAAAAATGGAGCGGCTAATAGACCGGGTCCGGCATGTCTGTCAAGGTATGCTCTGTCTTTGCCACCACAGGAACAGGAACAGTACCATAATAAACTTGTTTTAGCTAATGGCAATTGTCTGCCTGATCCCGAGCTCCTAACAGACAATGTAGAGACAATGTTAGCAAGTGGCCAGATATTCACTGGTACTGCTATCTATTCAGATAGATACTGCCATCAGCTAAGTCTGTAGCATGACACAGGTCACAATTAATGCCAGATATCAAACTTCTCCTAACTATTAAATCAGTCTACAGTTTTCAGAAAACATTTGTTTACTTACCATGGCTTAACTCTACCGTTGTTGTCACAATGTTGGCGCTAGCCTGCGGCTAACTACTAGCAGCTGGCTACGTCTGTAGCATGACACAGGTCCATGACATTTACAAAACTATTACTACTACTACTACATTTACAAAACTAAAACTACTACCTGCATAGCTTAACGTTATAGGAAAGTGTACAGAAAACTGTTCATTGTTTTTTTGTTTTGTTTTTTTATAAACGGGCAGACTGGGTCAATGCTACGATCAAAGAGGCTCGTGTTTGTAGTGCTCACTTCATATCAGGTAAAGTCATCCTTTATCATCCCTTTCTGTTAGATTAAACTCGAAAGCCTGAATTGCATGAACAGTTTTCTGTAGACCAGCCTATAACGTTAAGCTATGCAGGTTAATAGTTTTGTAAATGTCATGGACCTGTGTCATGCTACAGACGTAGCCAGCTGCTAGTAGTTAGCCGCAGCCTAGCGCCAACATTGTGACAACAACGGTAGAGTTAAGCCATGGTAAGTAAACAAATGTTTTCTTTGAAAACAAAATGAATACAACACCTTCATCGCTTGGGAGATGCTTCGACGCTTCTCGTGAGTGCATTGCTGCAGCAATGGCTGATGTTTACAACTCACAGTGAACTCGATCAGGGCGGGTCTAAGTTATAACGGTATGTCAGTCAACACTCGTGGGCGGGGCCTGTGGCTTTAGTGATGTCACTAAAGCCACATTCTGAAAACGGGTCGTTTGGAGAGACTGCTTTTGATTTATGGAGATTAAAAAAAAAGGAGTGAGTGGATTTTTATCACTGTAGGGTTGTGTACACACACTGCCAACACACATTTATGTCCAAACACCATACAAAAGTGAATTTTGCATAATAGGTCCCCTTTAAGCCATGGTAAGTAAACAAATGTTTTCTGTAAACTGCAGACTGATTTAATAGTTGGGTGAAGTTTGATATCTGGCATTAATTGTGACCTGTGTCATGCTACAGACTTAGCAGATAGCAATATCTATCTGAACAGATGTCGACTATTTTTTGAAACAGATGAGATCCTGCAGGAATCCTGAAAAACTTGACTCCACAACTGGTGCGATTTTCACAGTTCACGACACAACAAGTAGGCATTTTTTTTCTTAACGAGAAATGATCTGGTTAACACACAATTCAATGGTATGGAATGAACTTTCTGACCCCGACCTGCGCACTGCAAACTGTGAATTTTCCTGTGATGTCAACCATGAAGGGGTCTATAGTTTTCTTCATCAACAGCCGCTTGCACCCCCTGCTGGTGAGTTCCACTAACAGCTATGGAGATTATCAATCGGCAATCTACTGATATTCCTGCCGTTCCCAGATGTCAAATGTTGAATATTCTGTCGAATTTGAACCACTGAATTTGTGGAAGCGAATTTGTAAAACGAAATAAAATGGACCGAAAATTGCCTGTTGAATATTATAGGTTGTATTTTTAAACATTATACATATTTTGGAAGTGAAATCTTAAAGGCGAGTATGGATTATTGATTTTTTTTTTATAGTGAAAACGTGTGTGAAATGTTTTGAATTGAAATATTCACAGCTTAAATACATAATGCATATTTTTTCAAGTGGTGCAATTCAACAAGCTTTTTTTAGTATTAATTGATCAAGTGTTGATTTTATTCCAGTATATCACTGGGAAACGCTCAGCATAAAACTTTGCGTTTAAATTCATATTCTGAGACCATCTGCTTGCCTGTAGCCTATATACAGCCTACTGTACATCCCCAATAAGGTGCGAGTTTGGTCTTTTATATCACTGTATTAGTCCATTAAGCTAGGGTACATTAAGCATTTTGTCCCGACGGAAGGGGAATCCTTGAGTATGATGAGGTACGGTATTATAATCCATTCATGGTAGAGAAAGCTGATAGCATGTAGGCTACACAGGGAAAGTAACAATGAAGTTATTGAATTAAACATTAACACAGCTTTTGTCTTTATCATCTTTTCCGCATATACTGACCCAGAAAATCATCACAAAAACTTAATGCATGCTCAATTGCTGTAAATGAGTTTTTATGAATGAATGGCTTGCTCTAACTTGCTATGGTCTTCGTCAACAACACGCACTTTTGCACCACCTGCTGGTGAGGTCGACTAACAGCAGATTAGAGTATTCTCGGTAATCTACTGCTTTTCCTGCAGTTCCTGGATGTCAATATTGAATTTCCTGTCGAATTTGAACCACTTTTAATGATGAAAATGTGTTTGAAATGTTTTGAATTGAAATATTCAGAGCTTAAACATTCAACAATGCTGAATTTCAGCCCATAAAAATGCAAGCACTAAAAATACAATGCATTAAAATGCAAGCATGGTTAATGCAATACCTATTTTTTTTTCAAGTAGTGCAATTCAACAGGCTTTTTTGTTTCAAAAACATTTGGCATTATTTTACTTCCATACCTTACTTTTAGATATTCTATTGATTTGCTCTGCTATGTGAACAGCATGTATGTTGGCTTGGCATCAGCGGGTTTAGAAGATGTTTGTATATTCAAGGGTGAATCCCACAGAACCCAACCTCACCACATTCACCTACAATGTTCTCATCAAGATGTTACATAACACACTGGTATTGTATTGTCAATTGCTATGGCTATGTCAATAGCTAATTCTGCTATGTTATTGTTTGGACCCATTTTATGGGCGTTGGACATTATATTGAATGTTCCATTCATGAGGAAAATTAGGTGATCGAGCAGGCCCACAGGAGTGCTTTGCAACAGACGGAATTTAACTGCAGATATTGGATGCTTAGCCTTTCAGTGTCGGAAGAAGACATAAACTGAGTGTGAATATTCAATAACAGCTGCCAGTGTTGCCATTTGAAGATGAACTACTAATTTTGTCATTTCTGCAGAACCTTCATTCCTGTGTTACCATGAGAACAATAATAATGCAGAAGTTGTAATTGTTTTGGTCCTGGAGACCATTAATATAATGAGACACAGCAAGAATATATATATATATAAAAAAAACGCAAGCAAAATGAAGAAATGAAGTAGAGAGCTTGCATTATGCAGTTTTGAGTTTGAAATTAATGTGTATAATTCATACAAATATAATTAATTCCCCAAAACGGGTATCTGTTCCATTTATGAAAATGTAATTTTAAAGTAATTTTTTTAAATGTTAATAAATTGCATTATGCCATTTCAAGTTAAATTTAATGAGGGGAATATATATACAGTATATTAAACCGTTCGGTACGAAGCTTTCGGTTCGGTTTTCGGTACGCATTTTCAAACCGAACGGTTCGTTGGACCATTTTTCCTGCCGACCAAAATTTCGTTATTTCAAATGTAGGTGCGTTGCCGTGGCAAGCGCGCTCATAATGTAAGAGACGCCGGCGCGACCACAACATTGCCCAACATCAAATGGCAAACGTAATTTAAGCGGAACGAAATTGCTCGTCATTGTGTGGTTGAAGGACCGTTTATCAGTTTGGACCAGTGCAGCGCGAGCCGATCGTGATCATGCGACACTGTTAGCCTAGCCTACTACACAGCGCTAATAAGGCCCTGTCCCAAATGGCACACTCCGGACTTGTGGACTTCCTCAGAGTCCACACTTTGGTGACGTCATGTAGTGCAGACCTATAGGGCCCCTGGCGCGAGTCCACGAGGGCGCATTGAGAGGTATGTTTGGGACAGACTCGATCGTCCCGCCGGAAATAACGGCCTGGTTGTTGTTGGACAGGAGAAATCACGTTTTTGCACTCCGACGTCTTATCTCCATGTCAACTGCACAGCCTAATTTTACAGTTCTATATTTTTATATTGTGCATGCCACCTGGGCATTAGACAAGATACATCATGCTTATTTAAAAGATGTATACAGTTGTAGCTAGCTGCATAATACATAATGTTCCATTTGAACTAAGATTATAATTTTAACACATAATGAAAATGTGCATGAGTTTCAGATGAATTTACAGGTTTCAATATTCATACTATGTTTACATATGACTCAGTAAAGCCCCGACATTCGGTTCTATTTATTTAATGAATTATAATGTGATCGTATTATTCAACACACTATTATTATGTTTGAGACATCAACCACTGGTCGATGACCATAATGTTTGTATAAACTGTAGGTAACAACTAGTAAAATATACATCTAGGTAATAAAAAACGTAATATTTTCTTCTCAGCCATGTCAACAATTATCCGCGAGTGAAATCTCCTCCCATCCGCTGTCTGATTGGCCTTTCGCAAGGATTCCTGGGTAGTTAAAGTGCGTGGAGCCTGCTTCTATGCGGGCTTCGCGGAAGACCGCTTCAAGGGTACAAAGGGGACGCTGCTGAGCGCACTTCAGAGTGGTAAAATGCTGAATGGGACGGCCTACGGACTCGTAGACTCGGCGAGCACGCGCAATTCAAGTCCACGAGACCGAAAGTCCGCATGAAGTGCGCGATTTGGGACAGGGCCAAAGAGATCCAGTAAAGAAAGCATTTGAATTCGCCGTGAACATCGCTGCGAGATCTAGTGAGAAACATTCACATTTCTCCGTTATTAACGAATCAAAAAGCGCGTGGAAACCAGGAAGAAACATTGTGCCATGAATTAACTATCCAGTGTCCACAGATCAGCAACACTCACCGTGGATTTACTGTAGTAGCCTAACACTAACTGCAATCATGGAAGTTTGGCAGGAATAGTAGGCTATAATACCTTCAAGTAACATTACGTTGGTTCTATTTTGACATTATGAATACAATTGCTGCCCTCAAATGTTAATCTGAACTAAAATAAACCTTTGTTTATAACTACTACTGTACTACAATATTACATTTCATTTTTTCCAAGGAGCTTTTTTGTTTTATATGCTCCTAAGAAGAGTCAATTATAGCTCTAGAATTGCTCAAAAGTAGAAAAAAAAGATCATACTTTATGATGTTAGTTTTAATTAAAAAAAAAGAATAAAAAAAAGAAATCAAGGAAATTTCTCTGGCATTTCTTTCTTTTTGCTGTATCAAAAACGTACCGAACCGAACCGTGACACAAGTGTATCGTATCGAACCGAGAACCGTTACACCCCTAAATATATATATATAGGCTACAGTATATACAGTACCAGTCAAAAGTTTGGAAACGTTACTATTTTTAATGTTTTTGAAAGAAGTCTCTTATGCTCATCAAGCCTGCAGTTTAAAAAAAAAACAGTAATATTATGAAATATTATTACAATTTAAAATAATGGTTCTCTTTTTTAATATACTTTAAAATGTAATTTATTTTTGTGATGCAAAGCTGAATTTTCATCAGCAAGTACTCCAGTCTTTGGTGTCTTATGATCCTTCAGAAATCATTCTAATATGCTGATTTATGATCAATGTTGGAAACAGTTGTGCTGCTTAATATTTTTTTATAACCAGAGATACTTTTTTCAGGATTATTTGATGAATAAAAAGTTAAAAAGAACTGTATTTATTTAGAATAGAAATCTTTTGCAACAATATACACTACCGTTCAAAAGTTTGGGAACAATAACTATTTTTTTTTTTAAGAAAATAGTACTTTAATTCAGCAAGGATGCGTTAAATTGATAAAAGGTGATGGTAACGATTTATATTGTTAGAAATGTTTTTATTTTGAATAAATACTGTTTTTATGAATAAATGCTGTTAACGTTTTACTCATCAATGAATCCTGAAAAATGTATTCCAAAAAATATATTAAACAGCACAACTGTTTCCATCATTGATAATAACTGAGTATCAAATCATCATATTAGAATGATTTCTGAAGGATCATAAGACACCAAAGACTGGAGTACTTGCTGACGAAAATTCAGCTTTGCATCACAAAAATAAATTACATTTTAAAATATATTAAAAAAAGAGAACCATTATTTTAAATTGTAATAATATTTCATAATATTACTGTTTTTTTTTTTTTTTTTTTTTTTTTACTGCAGGCTTGATGAGCATAAGAGACTTCTTTCAAAAACATTAAAAATAGTAATGTTTCCAAACTTTTGACTGGTACTGTATATATGTGTGTGTATGTATGTATATATATATATATATATATATATATATATATATATATATATATATATATATAAGGTGTTTATTACAAAGAGACTTTAATGCTGGTATTTTTACAAATATCCAGTTATCAATTAGTCGTTTACTGTCATGGTAACAGGGATGGCATTTTTAGATCTCCCCCTACAGACAAAATTTAAATATAAGATAAAGTAAATAAGAGGGAGAGAGAGAGAGAGAGAGAGAGCTAAGGCACTTACAGTACTTGTCCTTGAAGAGATGTTGTCAAGATATACAATTGTCCATAATTTTAATACGTTGGAGTTTTGATGGTGACACATAACCTGGGAAAACAATATGGTTTCACTTTATTTTGATGGTCCCTTTAACACATTCTGTTGACTATAAGTAACGTTGCACCTGTTCATGTCTACTAACTCTCATCAGAGTGTTAGTAGAGTATTAGTAGACTGGTAGGGTTAGAATAAGTTCATATGTAGTAGCAAAATTACTTATAGTCATTAGAATGTCTGTTGAGGGACCATTACAATAACGAGTTAGCATATATTAAGCAGACAGTACACTAATACTCTAATGAGAGTTGGTTGACATAGTTGCAAAGTTACTTATATCAACAGAATGTTCAAAAAGGACCATCAAAATAATAGTGTTACCAATATATAATATATCCTGGTAGAAAGGAACAAAATAACACACACACAAATACATTTATTTCTGCATTTGAGTTGATGCATTATGAAATATGTGTATAATAGCACAGTAAAAGTTGGTGTCAGCTTTTCATTGTTTACACATATGTTCACAAGGACACAAAATGCACCAATAACAATGCCTGTTTTGCCCACCTTCAGCTCACTATCAAATACAGTAATGCAGTGGCCCCTATGGGTTACCTTCTGCACAACAATTTTGCATATTTCTGTGGATTCAGTTTACAATTTATCAGCGTATGCAATAAAATCTTCAATTGTTGCTTGCTATAAGCTTCACTGTTCATGACCAAACTCGATTTAATGACTTCTTTTCATTTACGAATGAAAACGCTGAGAAGAGTAGCAAAATATGACCAAAGATCCAGAGAGACTGTCCTGTTGCACGTTTCGCAAAATCATGCTTCATGATTAGAGAATTTAGCAAGGAGAAGATTGGAGCAGTGCAGAATCGAGCGCTATCCGTGGTGCTGAACTCTAGATCCGGCACTGTCCGCGGTGCTGAACTCTCTGAGGCGACCTATTGAAGATGAAACGCTCCTCTGTTCTCATTCCTCTCCGCACTCAACTTAGTAGCGCTGTCTCAGACGATGCTTTTCTGTCTGCTCTGGAGGCGCGAGCATCTCCAATGTAGATAAACTTACTTTCGCTCTGGGGAAACGTAATGCTATCGAATCTAATCTCGTTTATTAACTTGACATCAAATTGTTTTCTCGGCGGAGGTGCCGAAGACCAAATGGCGTTATACTGTTCCACCTGCAGTATTTGGGAGTTGATTTAAATGTCGCGGATGACTAGATGATCACGAGAAGGAAGTACATTTGTACATATGTTTTGGATCTTTTTCCCTTCCTTTTCCATATCATGAGAGGTCTCTTAATGATCGGGGAATCATAATTATCATCTGCGTTTCTGGATATGTCATTTCTGAAGTGGACATGATCAGCATTCATTTGTAAATAGCAGAGACATTCGGATTATCTGTTGTCTTGGAGTAAGCACATTTTTGCACCAACCCGAATTGGAATGATTTTTTGGAGTTTATCATCATGAAGGTGCACTTGCTCGTTTGATTACGATTCCAACAAAGTGGAACCAGACATTTCAACGCGGTAAGTCTAGTCCAGCCACTTGGCTAAAGGTGTATTCGTGTTTATTGCAATACTTCAATGCAATATTTAATTAATATTGCATGGCCATGATTATATTACTTTGTCATTACTATATTACTACATTCAAGGCAGACAGTCTCTGCACAGATACATTCGGCATGCATGCCAGAGGCAGTCATTTTATTATAGACTAGACATTGACAATACTAGACTATCTTTCAGTGTAAAAGGGAAACTCTTCCTTTGAAGTGCTTTACTCTGCCAGCTTCTAAGTGCGTGCAAAATCTCGCTATGCTGTGCCGTTTTATGGTTAATTTCTCGTGCTTTCACGAGTGAAGAGGCATTTGGACTGAAGCCCATTACGCACTCGTTAATGACACAGAAACCGTGTCGTTTCTTCAGGGCGCTTGGAGCAGATGAAATTCGGAGCATGGAAATGTACGGACATGGTCAATGCACATCTATCTGCAGTGAGGGATTAGAAGCTGGGGAGCTACCTGTTGTCCCTGAGAAATAGACATCCTGCCTAACTTTGTTGAGCACTGTCTATGATGCCTGTGATTATCTGGGTTTTTGTTTGTGTTGATTTACTTTGCTCTTCGGGGGCTTTTCCCCCGTACACACGTTTTATTTTTGATGCTTCAAAGTAATATTTCCACCACCTCCACCAGAGACAGCATTTAGGAGGAAAACACACCACGTTTATGTGAGCTGACTCTTCATCCATCTATACGTATCTTCGTATGGGAACAAATGACAGATCTTTACCAGAGATTAACCAGTGTGGGAGACCGGGGAGTGCTGTAACACTGGGTGAGTTGTAACACCTTCAGTTTAACAGGGGTGAAACCACTGACATACATGACCCCCATCCTCATGAGGAGACAGTGGAAGTTTTATTTACAGGACAGGCAATTTCACTTTCCTCAAAATAGCTTTTATGTCTGGTTTATAATTTGATTTGCAAATCAGATCAGTCGGAATTTATTTAATTTGATGTAAAACATGTCTTTTCTGATATCTACATGTTTACTTCGTGACTAACGACAAGATTGGGAGGGTTGTAACGCTTCCCAATGTGTGTGTGTGTGTGTATATATGTGTATATATATATATATATATATGATATTTGCAAATAAATTTGACTACCACAACAAATTCATACAAAATAAATTCAGTAGGTGTTGCAACTCATACCAGTATAACAGCACTCTGTACCTGACACTAATTTATACAGTTTAGGTTTAAGTCATATATTTCCAAAACTACTTTGTAGCAGATAAATAGCTACAATAAAAGCATTAAAAAAACCTGATTAAAACATTGTTACAACACTCCCCTTTCATTCGAGGTTACATTTCTCAGTAAACTGTACCATGATCATTGTGACGATCTTTTTATGAGTTAAGATAAAGAAAATGCATGCCCAGTTATCAAGCTACGGGTTGTTGTTTACATTTCTTTCAGTGTCATATTTGCAGCATGGAGACTTACAACTTAAGGGACCTGAGACACTCTCCTTGAATGCGTCAAGACCGCCGCGGCAAAGGATGGGCCCTTTTCTCCCGGCGATTTGCGTCGTGCTGCTCGCCCTGAACGCCGCTGTCTCGCCGGCTTCTGTCGGCCCTGAGGACTATCCCGCCGCGGAAGAGGCCGAGAGAACTGCCAACAATGACATCATTTTCGATGACTACCGAGGGAAAGGCTGCGTGGATGACAGTGGCTTCGTGTACAAGCTCGGGGAACGCTTCTTCCCTGGCCACTCGAACTGCCCGTGCGTGTGCACGGAGGACGGACCTGTCTGTGACCAACCCGAGTGCCCTAAAATTCACCCCAAGTGCACCAAGGTGGAACACAACGGGTGTTGCCCCGAATGCAAGGAGGTCAAAAACTTCTGTGAATACAAAGGGAAGACTTATAAAATCCTGGAGGAGTTCAAGGTAGGATCACGCTGCCTCCCAATTACCAGAATAACTATTGCAAGATTATGAGGTTACTTTATTAATTTAGCATTGCATTGTGTAACCCACAGCCTTTGCATTAATTATTACGTGCGTCTTGCACTACAGCTGAAACTTCAACCACGTACAGTGTAGTATCATGGGGACTTAGTTTAAAAAAGGTCCAGATGGAAAAAAGCCTTTCCATTATTCTTGAATTGTGGGTGGATTGTTCTGTAGAGTTTGAATTGTTTACTCAAGTCTACAAATTTCACATGTCTGGCTCTAAGACAGCATTCATGACAATATGAATCTTGCTTGCTATGTCCTCAAATACAGTATGTTAGTCTGTGTGGGTGGGTCCGTGTATGAGTGCAGTATGAGATATTGTGGGATAGTTTTGTTCTTGTTTTACTCCAGCTCATCATGATAAGTCCTATCCATCACTATCAACTGTAATTTGATTAGAACTGTGCCACAAAAACAATCCACTTGACAGAGCAATCCATTTAAAAGTGGCATGCATTTTCTCTTGACTTTAGATTCTAGTTATTTATATTGATCAGAGGAAGAAAGCAAGCTAATCAATCATACAACAAAGCGCTGAAGCATTCTTAAAAAGACCCATCAGCCATACACAGATACATGTTGTGCTGCATGACGAACCATTCCACTAACTTGAGACTCAGAAGACATAGACTTGACAAATATATGAGGCATTCAGTATGTCATGACCGCTTCATCAGACCTAACATGTTGTTCTAAGCTCTTTGGTGAGGAACAAGAAGTTGCCTCATATTGCCACATCTATTTACCAGATGCATGTACTATATTTCTGTACTACTATATAAAACATAACATTACTAACATCAACAGGGCCCTTGTTTACGTGGACTGATGCATTTCTACATGCAGGGATGCTTTTTTGTTTTTTTTACATACAATGTCAGGAAATTGAAACTTGCAACACCAGGAAAGTGACTGATGAGATCACAACAGATGCCCTTGATCACAGAATTTTTACTTTCATCAACAAAGCTCATTTCCAGGGTTAATATGGTCTGTTTCAGCAACTGCAAACTCTAATACAAGTTTTAGATATCAACAAAGGACAAAGCAATAAATCATCAGACACAAAATTAGTCTTAGGACTTGCAAGTGCACCTCTTAGATTAGAGTTTCCAGCACATGTTAGCACCATTTATGAATTTAATCTCTCTTGAGAACTCTAAATATGTATGTTTAACATGGATTTTAATACACATATTTGATCATTTAACATTTATTTATAATCTAATAACATTCAATATTATAACTTGGATAGTTCTTTGTAATGATTAATCACACTGAGCAAAATCCTATTTCAAAAATGATATTTTAAGATAAACATCATGCATTTATTAAGGAGAAAGAACAGACAGAGCATAAGAAATGTTCTTCGACGTTTCTTATAATTTATACTCCACTGGCCACATTGGTAATTATGCGTTTAATCTTAATTGTGATGCTTTGGATCTTTTTTCGTGGATTTGCACTGCATGTATCCTGAATCTTCTCTCTCCAGAGAACAAGATATCATTAGCATTCATCTCATGCTCACATCTGATTCACTGAGTTTAATCTTGAGATAATGTAAATTCAGGCCTTTTTAGGCAACCTGTCTCCCAACATTAAATGTATTGCAAATAATATTATCTTAGACTATGTTACCAGTAGATAAAAACCAGAACAATGTTTAATATCAGGATTACCGTGGGGTGGAAGGTCTAGTCTCACTCTGGGTGATGAATTTCCCATCCGGCAACATCTGATATATTATCACTCACAGTTCTGTTGTATCAACAAGGGGCTGGCCAGCTTTTGACAAAATCAGCATTTTATTGTAATACCTAGTGTTTTCTTTGAGGTGTCAATCTAAATTCAGTTCCACAAACAGTACCTTGGCCTGTTTCTCTAAACAAAGACTGGGTATTGAGGTTTTGAAGTCAAACTCGTGCCAATCAAATTAAAATCTGTAAAAGCTGGAAAGGTCTAAGAAATCTTTTTGCGGCTAACAAGAAGGTTAAATGACATAAATGGCATTACTAGGGAAAGACTGACAAAGCCAAGCAGTTTCTTTTAATTGGGGTCTCTAAGACTTTTAAATCAAATCCATCTTTGTTAGGCGGCTGATTAGCCCTGTTGTGATGCAAGCATATGGTCCAGCTAGACGTATTTGCCCATGTGAGTCTGTTTGATAAAAAGATCGGGTCCATCACTACAGCGTCTCTCCAACCTTGAGTGGAAGGACCGCTTACAATCTTTTATTACCTTTAAAACCATTTATCGGACTCTATTGATTAACTCCCGTCAGAAGACACCCTGACTGAAAGCCCATAAACAAAGCGATGCAATTCATAATCAGCAGAAATCCATTTTTGACCAGTTTCTGCTCTTAATTTGAGTTGTGCATTAAGCAAACGAGGCACCGTCGCTCAATAGTGTCCAGTGAGATCTCTTTGAATTAAAAAGCAACTACTGAAGTCCAGCTGTGAATGGGAATCAAAGGGCATCACGGCTCTTGATAGCTGATCCAATTAAGAGAAGCCGACAGGGTAACCTTTGGTGTGGGCCACATTGGCATTTCCTCAGCCTTTCTTTAGCGAGGACTGTATTTACTTGTCTCGGCAGGAGTGGGAGGAGCCCCACAGAGATATGAATCTTACACGCGGAGAAGGCTTTTCACTGTAGAATAAGAAAGACCAATCAGTCAGCAGAGGTTTTTGTTGTTTCTAATCACTGCAAATGACAGCTGAGTGACGGATTTTGAACTGAAAGAATCGAAGTGCATCATCAAAGCGATTCACGCTGACCCGTGTGTAACCCAGCTTGACCCGGACAGTTATGGGGTTTATTAAATGTCATGTTTCCCAGGCTGAGGGTGATTAAAAGAGCTATAGGATTTATACCAACTGAGTTGATCACATCATTTCTAAAACATGGCAAAATTGCTCATCCAATACATGTCTTGATTGTTACAATGTTCCAGTTAAAGTTCAGGAAGAGCAAGTTCATACAATTCTGTCAGTCGAAACCCTGAGAGAATAAAGCATAACGGACAATTACTTCACTGCTCTCTTCCTGCACATTTTCTCTCTGTGCTTTGAGGAGGAAGGATGTATTAGGAAGCCTTTTATTTTTATATTTAATATAAAAACACAAGTTTGCAAATACAGTGGCTCCAAAAAGTATTTGGAAATAGATCCTTGGTTTGGATCATTTTAAATAAATAAAAAATGAAATGAAAAAACAAACAAAAAAAAAATACACACAAGCAAATGCATACATGCTCTACTGTAAAAAAATATGGGGTCAGTAAGTCAGTTTTTTTTTTTTTTTTAAGAAATTAATCATTTTAGGATGCACTACATTGATCTAATGTGACAGTAAATACATTTATAATGTTACAGAAGATTTCTATTTCGATTCAAATGCCATTCTTTAGAACTTTCTATTCATCAAAGAAATATTTTCACAAAAAAATCTTAAGCAGCACACTTTATGTATTCTATATTGTTTTCAATATTGATAAGAAATGCATTTGAGCACTAAATAAGCATATTAAAATGATTTCTGAAGGATCATGTGACACTCAACACTGGAGTAAACAGTTTTAAAACATTAAAATAGAAAACAGTTACTTTAAATTGCTAAATTTTACAATGCTAATGCTAATGTTTTTACTGTATTTTTGATCACATGCCTTGGTGCCTTGGTGGACGTTAAAAAAATATTACAGACTTTTAAACGATAGTGGAGAACTGGCCCAGTAGGTTAAGTTGATATAATAATAATTAAAAAAAGAAAATTGTAAAAAAAATTGTTTACAAATATACTACTTGGTTTACTAATGCAAAGAAATTGTCCAAATACATTGTGTGGCCACTTTACACAAGAACAAAATATACTGTACTAGGAGTGTAAGAACATATAAAAACAATATGATTATAACATTAATGCTCAGTTTCACAGACAAGACTTAAGATAGTCCCAGATTAAAAGGCATGTTTGAGCTGTCTTAACTGAAAGCAACTTGACAAATCCTAAAATGTGTCAGTGTCATTGTTTTGTCTCAAAATGCACACCAATAATGTTTTTTCAGGCACATTTATAAAAGCTAATTTAACTAAGGCCTAATCCTGGCTTTATCTAAGCCCTGTCTGTGAAATCAGACCTATATTTGGTGATTTTAGGGGGCAGTGGTTCCTATTCTGCTGTTGTGTTCTATTCACTAAGAGCTCTGAAACTTACCCTCAGTAGGTGTTTCACCTACAGGGTCCCCCAGCAGCCGTGGAAGGGAGCCACTCCACCGCCGCACCCCCAGCCACATCTCAGCTGCAAGCAAGAGACCTGAGCTATATGGTGAGTTCAGATCCCAGGCAGAAAGGCTAGGGCCGGGATGTGAGCTCTGAACGATCCCGTCTGTGTGCCTGGGATCACCAGGAAGGGGAATACCTGTGAGAGGGGGTGAGAAAATTAGGTTTTGAGGGAATGGCCTAAAGATAATGCATGCAAAATAAAATTAGACATATCCTTTCAAAAGCTTATATCTGGGTTCCCTCATTGGATTTTTCTTGCTGAGTCTTCAAGCATTCAGAGAAAAGCATGTTTTGTAAATGAATCAGATAACACTCTCCATTCCTCAAGGTTTGGAATTGTCTTGTCATGAGTATCGCTCAACGCTTCAACAAAAGAACAGTGCGTCCGTTTTGTTCAGCATCTCGAAACAGACGGCTGCGCATTTTTCATGCTGAATATTCAACGAGGAAATGTCAATTTAAATTCCATCAAAACCAAGGCAGTGCCTATCACTGTCAGACTGCAACTTTATTAAAACAGATATGCAGAGAAATCAGTTTAGCGCTTTGAAAAGTTTCAACTATAACGTCTCTCTTTCTCTCTCGCGCGCGCGCGCACACACACACACATACATGCAAAATAAGTTGCCCTCTCATCTGCATATGCTACAGTGAGCAGTAATTAGTGACTGTACTCACTCAAACTCTGACACCTGTGAGAGGAAATAGCTATAAAAAGCACCTGAAATGAATTGCTTAAATTGATTTTCCGATCCAACTGCCTGAGGAACAGCATGGTTTTAATTTAAAACACTGATTAATAGCTAACAAGTAGGCCAGCGGAAACTGGAACTATGAAATGGTTTCAGCAAGTTTAATCTTATAATTCCAAATGCTTCCAGTGGACATTGGTGGTCACCAGCTTCAGTATCTTGATTTTCCCACCATCCTCTCTGTCTTGTATTCCCCGATCCTGGTGTTGTTTTAACATAGCCACATAGGAATGCAACCTTTACAACCCCCCGTGATCTTTAACATATTCTGAAGGCACTTCGCATAAGCCTTTTAGTCACCCTCATGTCTGGAACTACATTTCCCAGAATGCTGTCAGAACGATGTAGCTCAGCATCTATGCTTAAACTCATTAGGATCTGATGACTCAAGCTCTGCATCTGAGCCATCAGTGGCACCATTAGTGAATATAACTGGTTTTAACATATTTTTTTACCACTTTAGAGCCAGCATGCCCACACGATTCAGTGGTGAGTCCCCATTAAGGAAATACTATCATTATTTACTCACCCATATGACCTAGTCCTAATATTACAGGCGTTTCCGAATTCTTTTTAATCACATGAGCCATACAGAAATCAATGTAATCGGACAACAGTATAAAATATCACAGATGCCCTTTTACAAATGTAACCCTTTGCAGTTACAAAATTCTGTTCATACTGTCATCTGCCTTTCAGTAAATGTATTCATAGTATTTATACTACCTGCAGAATGCCAAATATATTGTTCAGCAATCTCTCTTTTCTCCTGCAGTATATATACTTGTATATATATTTATACAGCAGTAGTGAATGCTATAAGATTACATGGGATGCATGACTTCTCATATGTTTTGGACCTTCTCATATAGAAGTGGACCTTCTTCTAGCACTTATACTGTCTCTGGTACAGTTTTTGTCATTAATAATGGATGGCAGTGCTCTTCTTAAGAAAAGCATCATCCCATCATCAGCCACTGATATAGGGGAGCACGGGGCACAACCTAACGCGGGGTTAGTTGTAACACGCTTGTTTTAAATACTTCCGCACATGCTTGGTTGATGAAACTTTGTGTATTTACTAGTTGACATATCAACACTACATAGAAAAAAAAAATCCGCCAAAATTTTTTTTTTTGGAAGATATCCATAGACATTTATTAAACCATAGCAAAAGTAAATTTCTTACTTAAGTTAATTTTTCATCTCTATTTTTTGTGTTTATTTAAAATAAGACAAATCTAATATTATTTTAATCTCCAAGATGTTATTTAACAGTTGAGAGTTATTTAATGCTTTGCTAACTAGCAGAAGACACTAGCAGGGTTTAAATCCCAGTTGTGCAGGCGGGAGCATGTTGTAACACTGCGTTACAGTGTGCCCCTATTAGAAATATGCTATTATATTCTATACTTTTATTAATTTTATTGAGAAAACGTGAGAAAAAGGTGAATAAAGACAGAGTCAATGTTCAGAAATTACTAATTATTTATTTGTTTTGAACTATGTTGTATACCTGTGTTTTCCTGTGTTCGTAGTCAAAACTCAAAAATGAGTTTATATTTAATTATTAAAAATTGCCATTATTTTATATGAAAACGTTTTTTAATTGTATTTTATTTAGAAAATATTTTAGTTTGTTTTGTATATTTTTTTTATTAGATCAGAAAACATTTTAAGCTGTCATATGTCATGTTACAATGTGCCCCACACATGTTACAATGTACCCCACCTATGGGGCATGTTGTCACATTTCACTTCCATTCTTTCGGGGTATATCAAGAAAAAAGTATATACTGTATTAATAAAACAAAAACACATAATTGTACTAGACATGTGGGAAATTAATGTGGGAAAAAATAAATACTCTGAACCATAACTAGATTTACACAAACTGAGAAAGTCAAAAAGCGTTACTTTGTGAGAGCGGGGCACAAAGTAACGCTTTTTGACTTTCTCAGTTTGTGTACATCTACTTATGGTTCAGAGTATTTATTTTTTCCCACATTAATTTTCCACATGTCTAGTACAATTATGTGTTTTTGTATATATATATATATATATATATATATATATATATATATATATATATATATATATATATATATATTCGTATTGAACCGAAACGGTACGGGCGTCACGGTTCGGTGCATAAATTTACACGGAGAATACACGGTATAAAAATAAATAAAACTCGCGGGCCAAATTAATTAATGTAATGCGGAACTACTGTTAGATACGCGGGTTCTTTAGGGACACCTAATCTGTAGCCCCGCCTTAGCTCTGAAGCAAGCTGCGATGTAAAGATTGCAATGCTGGTATATGTTGAATATATGTGTGTGTGTGCGTGTGTGTGAGAGAGAGAGAGAGAGGCGCGGGCACGATCGAAAAGTCGCAGAGTGTTTACTTATATTTGTGTGCGTGCGTGTGTGTGTGAGGCGCGGGCGCGATCGAACAGTGGAAACATAAAAACATACTCCGTTATTTTGTTACAGAACATCATTCAAACTGCAAAGTGTTTTATGTTTCGTGTTTTAATTTTAAGGAAAACAAATATATTAATCTGAAATGAAGCAGGTACACTTACCAAACATATCTCAAGGTCTTCTTGTCTTTTTATTAATTTAATTAAAAACTAATTATATTAGTGCACACCAACTGGTTCTATGCCTTTACTTTATTAATTAAACTTATTTAAAAAATACAAGGCTTAAGTAATTTATTTATTATCCTTTGGTGGTACACCCTGAGACATGCACAAGCCTTCAACATTTTTGCTTTGCTTTTCCCTCCATTGTACCTATAGAAATATATATATATATATATATATATATATATATATATATATGCTGGCTTTGCATGTTAATAAGAGACAAGAGACAAAGTAAATGAAACCACTTTTGGTCACACATCAAAACGAATCGCCAGTTGCCGTGGGAGCAGTGCTATGAACTATGGTCTCTGATGAACGTTTATAGCTTGAATAATTTAAAAGCCCCTGAATGAATGATTGGCTGATCATAGGACAGGCCTACATGCGGACCATGTCGGTCGGGCCTTTCTAAACTAAAAAATCACAATCACAAAAATGAATGCGCTATTTTTGAGAGCCCCCAAAATGCACCTAAGTAACAATAATTCATTTTGAATGAATATATTTACTCTTGACTTTGTTTTTAGAGCATTTCAAACCTTGTTAAAAAAGATCTGCTTAAACCAGCCTGACCTGATTAGGATTAGTAAACCATCTGAACACCATCTTGGCCAGACTGGCTTAAAATCAGAAAACAATATTTTTTTCAGCAGGGAAATTGTGCCCTGAAATTACTCAGTTTTTTTTTTTCTTTCATTTGATTTGCTTACATTTTTGTTGGAACCATGTTGTTGAATAATATCTAATACCATAAGTAGATAATCTTGGAAAGTGTAAAGCCTTTACAATAAGAGTGATACAGGCCTAGTGTCTATTCAGCAGAACATGATATGAACCTCTTATACTGAATGAATGTAATGAATACTTTGTAAGGGTGATTTTTTTTTGTAGTACTGCATGTACACTTTGAATCTCATAATACCCATTTAAGACACTGCTCAAGTGCCCTTTAGCAAAGCAAAATGTTCAAGATCATAGTCTGTTCTTAAGCGCAAATGTTAATCTCAGCATTCTCTACAATAGGCAATGAAAACCACATGCTTGTGCCCACTGCTGCCCATTGTATGCTTTTTTGCCGTGTGTTGGCCCTACGAGGAGTCTGGCACAATAACAAATGATTTGTATGGGCAAGTTCACAAGCCCCTGTCCCACTGGACTGAATGCTGTTATCAATGGAGAACAGAGGATAATTAGTGTACGTGCCACTTACACAGTGTGCAGAGACTAAAGGCCATGACCTCTGCCAGGACAAGGGTTCCAATCTCTGTCTGTCCCCGAAACCTTCAGCCCTGTGTGATCCATGCTAGCATACACACGAGTCAGTGTCACCTCTGTTTAAAATATGAAATTAATTAATGAAACAGGTTGTATCATCCCATAGTTTTCAAAAACGTCCCAGTGCTACAATTTAATACAATGTTAATGTTTTTTAAGCCTGTTATGCTCACTGAATTTATTCTTCATTTCTTCTTGTTATCATGTTGAATACAGTTGTGCTGGAAACCATGATACACCTTTTCAGGATTATTTGATGAATAGAAAGTTCAAAAGATCAACATTTGAAATAGAAATCTTTTGTAACACTTTTAATGTATTTACTGTGACTTTTGATTTAAAAAAAATCTGAAACTGAATGAAAGTTAATTCTGGTAAATTCTTGGTTAGTTTTGTGTCATTTAGAATTAGTTTTTCATCAGAAATGAAAATTCAAATAATGGTGCAGCAATTCCCATGAACAGAAAAAGCAGAAAATGTGTATATTTGTGATAAGAATTCGTGCCATTCCAAAGTAATAAATACTCATTATTTCATATACATATTTCAAAATAAAGTGGAATATACAGAATATACCGCGTTCTTCTCATATTTAGCTAAGATACCTAGTTTGCTTGTTACTAAACATTTAAAACAAACATTTTGATTTAAAAAGATCTGATGGTACTAACCTAACAAATGCTGTCAAATTCAGTCATTATTTCTTCATCAAGCGGTTGCTGAATCAACCCAGTACTTTGGGCTGACTGATGAAAAAAAGAGAGAAAGGGTTTTACAGTTCTGTGTGTAATATACATCAGCAAAGGACTATGGCCTAGGCATTTATATAGAATCCTATATATATCTGACATGTATTTTTAACTGCAGAAACTCAAAATTCAGCTCTCAAAAATAACCCAAAGTGGCTCAAAAAATATTTAGATCTGGTGACTGTGCAGGCCATGAGAGATGTTCAACTTTACATTCATGTTCATAAAACCATTCTGTCACAAGTCTTTCTGTGTGTATTGGTGAAATATCATGCTGATACACAGGGTGCAATGCTTAAACCATTAGGTGCGCATGGTCCTCCAGAATGGTTCGGTAGTCCTTGGCATTGACACAGTATAGTAAATGCCATGATATTGCAGCCCAAACCATCACTCATCCACGCCATGCTTCACTCTGGGCACGCAACAGTTGGGTTAGAAAGCTTCTTTGGGGCTTTTCCACACTATAACTCCCACAGATGTGGGAAAGACAGTGAAGGTGGACTCATCAGAGAACAATACATGTTTCACATTGTCCACAGCCCAAGATTTGCACTGTTGGCATCAATCAAACCGACATTTGGCATTGGCACGAGTGTTTGGCTATAGCAGCCCGACCATGAATATTGACCCTGTGGAGCTCCCGACAAACAGTTTTGGTGGAAACAGGAGAGTCGAGGTGCGCATTTAATTCTGCAGTGAGTTGGGCTGCTGTAGTTTTATGTTTTTTGGATATAATCCTGGTTAGTACTTGGACATACCTTTCAGACAGCTTCTTCTTGCGTCGACAGTTACTACTGTTGGATATGGTTTGTCCTGCGTGGTGGTATAGCTACCGACATTACCCTGGATACAATAGCTCTCGATACACCAAAGACTTGCTGTCCTGGCCACAGATGCACCAGCAAGACGTGCACCAACAATTTGTCCTCTTTTGAACTCTGATATGACTCGCATTGTGTTGTATGTATTGCAATATTTTATGTGAATTTGTGATATTGCTCTGCTAATTCAACCATCACACTCTGCTCTTACTAATGGAATGTCCAATCAGTGAAGATTGCCCACCAGGCCGCACATATATAGGTATGAAACCTCCAACACTAATATAGTGCCAGTGTTTCAGTTTCATTGTCCAACCCCTGTATATATGCTGTTTGCATAAAATTCCAGTCCCCATGTTGCATAATTTCTTGCAAAAAGAAACAATTGCCATAACGATGACAAAGCTGCCTCACAATTGGCCTCTACCTGGGAATCATTCAAATAACTTCCACACTCTCTGGAGAGGAACCCCAGAGATGAGGGTCCATTACTCTAAAGGACTGCTGTGAAAATGAAGACCATTCCAAAATTGCTACTGTGGAAGTTAAAAAAACCACATAAATTAGAATAAGAGTGCAAAATAATATGAGAGTTTGAATGTCCCAGTGGACACTGCTGTTTCAATTATCAG
Organism: Scardinius erythrophthalmus; assembly: GCF_964197995.2. Taxonomy (NCBI): domain Eukaryota; kingdom Metazoa; phylum Chordata; class Actinopteri; order Cypriniformes; family Leuciscidae; genus Scardinius; species Scardinius erythrophthalmus. The sequence goes on along the minus strand of NC_138226.1, from coordinate 9,879,770 downwards.
GATGTGGAAGATACATCAAACCACCCAGACACTTCCTTGAAAAGGTCGTACCTCAAAACTCTCTGTGTGAACATAAAGGAGACCTGTGAGAGAAGCCAGAGAGAGCCTATCGATCACTTCGAAGGGGCTACAGAGTTCAAGAGCTGAGAACAGAGTAAAGGTGCACTAGTCAACCAAATCTGCACAATATTGGCCTACATTTTGGCACAAATGGGGAAAATTGGCTTTAAGTGAAAAAAAGATAAATGAAATTTATAAAATTAGTATGTTTATAATTAATTAGTTTATAAAAAATACTGTTGTTAACTCATAATAATGCCAGCACACTTGATTTTGTGATAAGATTTCAGCCCAAATTTTAAGCTATGTGGGAAATGCAATTTTAACACTGCCCACCATCAAACATTACCATAGCAATTGTGAAGTAGCATCATTCGACTTGCCTCAACAGCCAAAATAATGGACTAAAAACATACCTGAACTGTGTGGGAAGCTGGTACACACTCTAAAAGATGGCTCTGTAGAATATTTAAATCTGTCAACTGTTTTTTAATACTGTAATAAAACATAAAACCTGTGGTCGCATTCAAATACTAGGCTACATGTAGAGTTTCTGAAATTATCACAGAAATCCAAATTTCAGTGTAGGACTTTTGGGGTACATGTAATATTCAGCAGTTGGAGGAGTGTTTTTAAAAAATAAAAATAAAAACCCAGACATGCAATGTTGAAACTAATCACCTATTAATTTGGGCTATATTCTCTGACAAGTATGTACGGAATGGTACAGTCTCAACTTGTTGTTCACTGGTTAGATACTGTCTGATGGAATTATTGGTGATACGAGATACGTACATGAGGAAATTCCTCGGTCAGCGCCAGGTCTATCATGCAGTCGTGAATTAGCTGAAGGCAATCGCATAGCTTTATCGCGTCGCGCTCAGTGTGAAAGGGCCTTTACTCTATTTTTTTTTTGTATCAAGTAAAAAAGCATAAGAGTCTTCATAGGGCATGCATAACTGATTTCTTTTAAAAGTAACAAAAAAATCTGTGCAATGGTAGTGTGCAAACAAAGTAGCTAGGAGGTTGGAGGGGTGAGTTGAAAAGGGAGAGGGATGTGTGACACGAAGCAACTTACTGTACTTTCATATACCTTTTTAGGGTGTGTTCACACTTGTAGTTTGGTTCGTTAGGTCCAGAAAAAAAAAACAAGGAAAAAACATTGGTCCTGGTCCGCTTAGCGTTCAGACTGGTATTTTCATCACCGAACCTAAAGATACATAGGGATTCATTCACAACCTGATTGGTTTGCTTTCATGACGTATTGCCTATTTTGAGATGGAACTTACAGAACATGCAAAACAATGGTGTGTTCTGGGCTAAAGGCCTACAGATGATGGTATTTTGATCAGCTGAGAACTTTTTGAAGAGTTTATAAAATGCGTAAAGGAGTCAAAACAGCTGCAGGAATCCCTCCATTACACACACAAACGATCTGCTGTGAGGAGACGAGGTTCTGAGACCTGTGTCGAACTGTGATGGGCAACATCGCGGCCATGATGAGAAAAAACAGGTATGCATGAGCATTCTGTCCTTTTTAGGGTCTCATCTTCCTATTTATGGTTTGTTTACATGTCTTTTGTCCATGTTGTGTTCATATATCATTCGAACCGCAAAAGAGTTTGTTTGGAAGTGGACCGAGGCCCATCTTTTCAGTGGTCTCGGTCCGCTTGTTTGGTGCACACCAGGGTTCAGATGGCAGCTTTCACATTAATTCAAATGAACCGCACTAACATAGCAATCGCAAAAGGGCTCGTTTTAAACCAAACATGCCATAGACTCACAAATAGGGTCAGTTTGGATTTCATGTTGATTTCCACTGTGGTATCTTACTTTAAGAGTCTCTCACAGTATCATATTTCTCTGTCTCTCCAGCCTTCGCCCTGTGAATGGTGTCGCTGCGAGCCAAATAACGAGGTGCACTGTGTGGTCGCTGACTGTGCAGTACCAGAGTGCGTCAACCCAGTGTATGAGCCAGAACAGTGCTGCCCCATCTGTAAAAACGGTAAGAACAGCCTATTTGCTATTATAGGTTTATGGAGAAGATGAAAACACCTGCTAGGTGTACTTTAAAGAATTCCTTAGAGTTCTCTCTCTACTCTTTCCAAAAGGAAAGCAAATTAATCTGCTGACTGGCATGTATCAGATTTCATGAAATAGCCGTTATAGGTGATATAAACAGACAGCTCTATGCACAGGTTGTTTAAAAACCACTCAAACTTTCTATTAGATCTCCGTTTTACCAGCAGGCGAGCTCTGATTACCAATCCTCTGCTCAATTACAGGGGAAATTTGGTTCAGATAAACAGTGTCCCATTGATTAAGACCATGCTAAGAAGGATTAATTGGCCAAAGGGGACTCCTCTATCTCCTGTGACTTGATGCACTATAGTCAGCAAGACCCAATTCTAAAATTACAATTATTGGATTCCAATGGCTCACTGGATGGCCAAGGGCAAGAGATATCCCTGAGTCAGTCCGATACTGTGGCACAAACACAAAATGTAAGCTCAGTGAATCAGTGGGATGGATAAAATGTTGATCGGTACTGTGCTTATAGGCCAGGCAACCTAGAAGCTTGCACGACTGGAATGTTACTGTAGATTAGGCAGCAAAAGGTAAATGCTAACTTTCATTTAAGATTGGGATAATAAATATACAAAATATTACAATTTATAATAAATATAAATAATGTGAATATGGTGCACATGTATTTGTTTAATATGTAAATTATTTAAATCAATTGTAATTAACAAATATTTATATTAAATTAATTATATTAATTATAATTATAAAAATATTAAATTAAATCAGTCAAATTAATAATAATAATAATAATAATAATAATGCATTGAAGTACCAACATACTTGGAATTGTGACTTTTTCCAATGTGATAACATTGTTTTTCTACACTGATAAAATAAAAAAATATATATTATCTTTAAATACTAGTTTTGAAAGAACATCTGCTTTTAGATAAAGCTTTACGGGGGTAAAAATATATGACAGTATCAGACAGCTAACCTTTTTGTTGACGTTATAGATTTTAACAAGCTAAAATGACATCAAGTTTGCAAATTGCAGCCGAGTTGCTGTCTTCAGTTTTAAAGAAATCTTGACGCTCTTTAGAGCGCCTCAGGAGATGTGTTTGAAAATAGATTGGTAAAGAAAAATCATATCTAATCTTCTAAGTGCAACTTTAAAATCTATGAAATTCCCTCCCTTCTGGCACATGTTGACCTAAATTCTCCAGGATCCACATTACAATCAGAAGTGTGGTGTAAGGTATTGTTGCTAAATAGAGACCGGCTGTGACTTTATGCGTTACTAGCGCAGAAAGACAGCCAGAGATACGCACACACAGATACACAAACCTCGCCTACAGCCTGGAAGAGAACTAATCCAGACAGACAGGGCATGGTGACGAGCTTGTGGTGGTGGCATTTTAGGGAGGCTGCGGTCCAAGATCTTTAGAGGGGTCATATCAGGAAGATTCAGATTGTTTCCTTGATACTTTGAGATAAAAGTGTTCAATGTATTATATCAAAAAGCCTTCTGACCCAATACTGCATTTACGTAATGCATTTATCATGCAAAGATGGCATTTACATCAGGGTTGGATATAATGAGTTTAATAAGTGAACTACGAGTACTAAGCAAAGATTATATACAGAATAAAAAAAAGTAAAAAAAAGAGCAAGATTTAACTGATTACCCACAGCCTATGAGAACCATCAAAGAATCAGAATCACCTTTAAAAAGGAGCAACACTTAGAACGCATCTAAAGGCTGCAAAATGGTTACTTGCATTGACTTTGAGTCTAGATGCGGTAGAGTCTGGAGATTCTTGATGATTTCGCTAAGAGTGCGCTGACGCTTGATATCTTCTGGATGGTCTAGGTTGAATCCAACAAAGTTAACTTGAAGGTAATTTGCCGGAAAAATTCAGGAAGTGTGATGTCTCAAAGAGATTGAGCCAAGATGTTTCTAGATAGGGAACTCTTAAAGCAAATCAATCCGTCACACCCATTTTTGGTGAGGTAACCAATCAGAGGTGTGAGTTTTTACCTTATTTGCATGCTTATGGTGGTCTGGAGAATTTGTGTAGTTTTACACCAAAGTATGGTAAAAATAGTATGATGCATTTTATAGTAACATACATTATACACCAATGTTGATATGCTTTAAGACAAACCATTTGCAAATTCATAAGTCAACACCATTGCTGAGTATTTTCTCCTTAAAACTGCAGTGAGCCAAAGACAGTCTCAAAAACACGGTTTGAAATCGCCAGTGTTTCTTACGTCACAAACTACCTTGTAGCCAATCACATCAACGTGCCGGCAGGCTTTAGCATATCACCATTACTATGCCGCGAAGCAGGGGAGTCTCAAGAGAAGGGGTCACCACACCTCTCCTCTCTCCTGTGCTATCTTTGAAGCTTGAGGAGAGCCCCAGACACCGTCTCCGCCAGCATTGTCCAGGGGAGCAGAGGTGATAACGGCCTTTGTAGAGAAGTTGCTTTGTGACTCTTCGGGGCAGGGCCAGTGATTTAGTTTTAACAAAAGGGAGAGGAGGAAGGTTTTTATGATGCCTAAAACCTAGTCTCAGCCTCAGACGTCATGCCCACGGACCATTAGTTGAACGTCTGATGCATATGGCACACAAAATTGGAAACACTAAGACGTCATCTGATTGGTTGAATTCTCCAGGATTTCCGGGAAACTAATGTGTCCCGTTCTTTAAAGATCTGCCGGGAAACAAAGCCACTGTGAAGCCAAACCCCCTCATGAAAGAAGAAAATCTGGTGTGTTTACAACCATGACAATGAGCGCTTATCAGGATCAACTAAACGCTGGATTTTCAAAAGTATGTGAAGTTCAAAGTTCTTGAATGTAGAATGTATATGCATGCCGGTCTTTTATTGTTGGGACATCAACTTTTAATTTTCACCAACCTAAACATGACTCGGAACAAAACAAACTGCGATTGGTTGCTTAACATGTCAGTTAGACTTAGCTCTTTTTGGTTGCAATTTTAGGAGGATGAAAGGCAAAATAATTAGTTCGAGAGACTTTATTTCAGTTCAATCAATTCCAATAGTGTTGGTCAAAGGCTGTTCTAAAAAGCCTGTCATGTAATCTCTCTCAGATTGTTCCACATGGACAAACTGAGACGTTAAATGTCAAGAGACACTTATCCCAGCATTGACAGAGCTGGCAGAGGATCAACAATGACACTGGGAATGCCAAGTCCCAGTCAATCAAAATTCAGACATGACAGCATAAATGTTTTTATAGCACAACTTTAGACTTCCATACACATAAAGCCAGTGTTTGGAATATAACGTGTCCTTTGGGGGAGCCCACTAGTTTGTTTTTGTTTTGTTTGGGGGTTTTTTGGGGTGGGGGGGGGGGGGGGGTCATGCGCTTGTGCGTGCCTCAAAGGAGGACTTACAATGACTTACAAAGATACATAACAGCAACAAGTGTATGCACTACTTGCTTTATGAAAGCTCACTATACAGGATACCTATTATACTTTATCGATACGAATTGATAGGTCAAACAGCTAAGAGCCACCCACAAATAGTCTATAAATAGGCTGTCTTACAGTTCACATGAACAACGGTTAAGGTTAACGGTTACTCGTCAGGCTACAGAAGAATACCATAATTCCTCCATTCAATTAGGCATAAGACATCAAGAGTCACGCAGACCTTTAATAACCCAGCCACAACACATATATGGGAATAACATGCCTTACCTTAACACAGAATCGACCACAGAGGCCTGGGGTCAGCTTCCTTTGCTGTTCGTCCAGAAATCCAAGAAGTGGTGCTATATGCTAACTGCAGCAGAATGGATTTCAAGGACTAGATCAATGGCCTTCAACGTTCATATATTTTTTCTACAAATCTTTGAGTTAACACATGTACTAAACATGAGTGGAATTTGCACCGCAGCGCCACCACACCTTGATGCTCATGACAAGAATAGCATGTATAGTTATCTGTATTGAAGTGAATTAGGTTTAAATCGCCACACATTATAATTCACGATGATCACATTACACAAAACTGAAATTGAACGTCAAAATGACACAGTGTCAATATTTTTTAAGATCCCCAAAATTTCAGAAATTATGTTTCCCCTTATTAAGGGGAGCCGAGCTCCACCTAGCTCCCCTGTAGTTCGCACCCTGCATACAGCTCACATCTGACTCTCTTGCATGTCATGTCAAAATGAAAGATGTGGAAGCCTGGGAAGTTTCACTTCCTTTCTGAACCTCTCTTAACGAACCTCACAGGAATGCAGTACTTTTTTGCTGAAGTAAATATGTACTCAAAAACAGCCTCAAGAAATAGTGATGTGCTTGCTCCTGATTGCTAATTGCCAAATTATGCCTCTAAACCTTGGCACTTGATGCAGCCTTGGATCCAGCCCATGTTAACCAGAACTTTGTCCAGCAATACTTAGCACAGTTTGTGCACTGCTGGAAAGACAACAGGCCATGTTTCTATGTGGGTGAGCCAATCGTGGGCAACCATCTCTCAGTGGCTTCAGTAGTTACCATAGTAATTGCATACTTGTAGGTTGCAAGCTAATCTGAGGGCAATGACGTGGGCATCCACTGCAACAGAGTAACTTCACCTATGATTATAACTATGATCTGAATGTAGAAAGAACATGTGAAGAACAGGGTGAATTTAAAGCTACAAAATTAAATTAAATAAAACAACAAAAAACATACACTGTTTGTCTGTAGTCACATACTATAAGCATGCATTGGACTCATTATTGTGTTTGTAGCAGTTATAATGGTTTACAAATTTCCACTGTGAAACTGTGGAAGCAAAGTGCTCTAGGTTCATTTTATTTTCACAATTTTGCCACTATAAGTTACTAAAAAAAGACAAGGGCTTTGAGATTTTTGACAATTGCAGCTTAAGTGAACCAAAATGACCTTCGAAGTCAGGTACAACCAAGGCCAACTGTCATTTTCACTCAGTTCACTTTTGGGTTTTTTAAAGACAACGCCTGTGTGAAGACCCTTAAGACACTTCACAGGAGACAAAAGTAATCACTTGGTGGTTTTTGCATTCTCTGTACAACATAAGAGCTGAAATGTCAATGTGATTTTATGCCTTCTGTTCTATTTTAGGCTTGATATGTGAGATTGAAGATACACAAGATGTCAAATGTTTATCATATCGTAGTTCAAATTTCAATTACAGTATGTGTCAAAATAAACCAATATGATTTTTTGAATCAAACTGCAACAGAAAGAATATGATTCAGAGATTGCACTTCCTAGGAAGGATAAAATAGAATATAAATATTTGATGAAAAACTTAAACTTTAAAAACTTGTTTTTGTACTAAAGTACTTAAATGACTAAAAACAAAAATTAATAGAAATATTCTAGAAATTATAGAAATAAAAAGCTAAGTAGAATTATTAACTAAAAAACTAATAAAAATGACAAAAGGACATAACATTACTAAAACTTAAATATAAAATGAAAACTAACAATATAATAAACGGTGTTGGAGTAACGCATTACAAGTAATGCGAGTTACGTAATCAGATTACTTTTTTAATGTAACCAGTAAAGTAATACGCTACTTTTAAATTTACAACAAAATATCTGAGTTGTTGTTTTTTCAAATAAATAACTCAAGTTACTTATTTCTTTACATGTTACTTATTTATCTCAAGTAAGACATGTTTTTCTTGTCTGTGAATGGGCACATGCATATTTAATTAATTTTATTATTTTTATTATATTTCATTTTATTATCTTATTTCTATGCGTATGTATGCTTTTTTTCCTGTGAATTTCTTTTATGTAAATCACTTTGTAAACACTGTTTTAAAAAGGTGCTATATAAATCAGCTTTACTGTGTTTTCCCATTTATTTACTCTCCTGTCCCCATGTTGAGAGAAATCAGGAGTAAGATGCAGAAGTGTGTGTACGCTATGTAAACATGATGGTTATTGCAGTATTAGACTAAATGTGAGCCGGCATTTAGTCAATCTCACTTGCACAAAAACAGATTCAGTATTCCTCAAAAATGTATAAAAACAGTGAAACACAAACAGTTTTGTTTTTCATAATTTTCTGCAATCCAGAATGGCACAGCTAAAAGGTTTGTTTGGGCTGCGCCCTCTACTGTACAGGCTTGTTCATTTCACTTCTGGTGTGAAAGGGCCTTTACATTTGCCAAAAATAGAACTTTTATTTTTGTTATTAAAAAACAAACAAGTAAACCCAGCCCAGGTGAGGAAAAAATAATACAAAAGTGACACTGCATTACTTTTCATAAAAATGTCCTGAGGGAATATTTGTTTTAATGACCCTACAAGATCGATTGAATCATCAAAATATGAGGAAAATATTTTGTATATTTTTTAAACATTTTAAATACGAGGGATGAACACAAAATTTGGTGAAGGTATTTTTATGACAAAACTATTTGGCAAAAAAAAAAAAAAGCTACAGGTTTTATTTTACAATGCAAAAAAGAAAATTCATAGGAGTAAAAAAACATTGACCACAACATAATCAGTTATTATTATTAATTATTTTGTTGGTAATCGGATGTCTCCACAATTTTGCGTTTTCACGAATAAAACAATTGACTCCAAGCACAAATACACAATATGCTTTAACAAAAGTTTAATGATTTTTTTAAAAAAGGGTGAGGACGTCAATTTTCCTGGCTGGACATCACTTTTGGCCACTACTGTGATTCAAAATATGAAATATGATAATAGTATATAAATAATACTAAAATACCACAGTATGGGACATAAGCTGTTTTAACTGCCAATTACGAACTAATACAAACTGCATATTATAACCTTATAATGTACAATGTGTGATGATGTAAATTGTAATCAATGGACTTGATCATGATAAAATATAGTCTTAAAACAGATGTCCTGGTCATTAAGGAATGACATCAAGCATGATCCTATCTGTTATCTGTTTGGTTCCTGTCCACCTGGCCAAGGTGTCCTTGCACTAGTGACGCTCTTTTCTATGGGATGATGAATAACTGCTCTTGGCTAGGCTAGTTGTCCCGCATCTCTGTTTCACCCCCCTTGAAAGGCTGCTTTTGTACTTTTGCCAACAGCTCATAATTTTTACTGATGTAAATCAAATATTTGAGTGCATGTAGAACTCCTTCAGGTCTCTTAGGAGCATGCAGAATATTGTAGGCAGTAAAGCAATTTGTGCACCGCTAACCCCGCCACCCTATTGCAAGTCTATTAACATGTCTGTGATGTGGTTAAAAGGCAATCTAGTTGTTTTCTCCCACAGTAAAAGGGAGGTCATGAAGCTTGAACTCTTTTTGAAATGTGTGGCACCACTGACTTTTACTGACATAGAGTGAGGACCATATTTCAGGAAATATTGCCACATCAAACCAGAAGTATTTTTCAAGGACTTGCTTGTCATCCATAATGGCCTTACATATATGCTGAAATGTTACTTCTGTAAATGCTGTTTTTTTTATTGGGCCGAGTATTTTGAAAACACTTCTTAAGAGCTGATGTTTTACTAATTCAGATCTAATTTACAAATAATCATAAATAGCACCACCACAATTTGAAAGAAAATGCTGTCTGGCCCTTATAGATGAAATTGCAGCTGTTTACAAAGAAATGCTCAATGGTGCTCGATTCAAGATCCTCCAGGCACCACAGAGATGTTTTAGAGCAGTGCTTCGTTCAAATTGAGCTGAAAATGTCCACAATGAAGTGTGGGGGGCTTAAACATTCTGTTTCTAGAAGATTTAATATGAAAAATGGCTTTTTTAAATCTTTATCGATGACCAAGATCACAGTCCTTATAATACTATATTCTATCAGTGGCTGGTGCCTGTATAATTTATTTTTTCATAAAGCCATCACACAAATTATGATCACAAATGGTTGAAAATCTAAGCAATTCTTGCTGCTTGCCATTCTCAAGTGAAGGATTTGGACGTTGACTGTTGCTCTTTTATATGTTAATGTCATTAATTGGGCCGCATTTACAAGGCAGAGATCTGAAATGGCACACAATGTCAAGATCATTTAGGGTGTGTTACACTTGTAGTTCGGTTCGTTTGGTCTGGGCAAAAAACATTTAGTCCTAGTCCGCTTAGCATTCACATCGGCATTTTAACACTGAACCTAAAGATAGCGAATCTTAAGGCATAGGGATATGTTCACAACCTGCCTGATTGGCTTTTATTATGTATATTTCACAACGGAACTTACCGAAAATCCGAAACAATGCTGTGTTCTGGGCTAAATGCATTTGTTGAATGTGCTTATCCTACATATGATAGTATTTTGACCAGCTGAGAACTTGTGAAGAGTTTATAAAATGTGTAAAGGAGTCAAATCAGCTGCAGGAATCCCTCCGTCACACACACAAATGAAGATCTGCTGTGAGGAGACACGGTTCTGATTCCTGTACCGAACTGGGATGGGCAACATCGCGACTATGACGAGAAAAAACAGGAATACTTGAGCATTCTGTCCTTATCAGGGTCGCATCTTGACATCATGTCCCGTTTTTGGTTTGTTTGCACGTCTTTGGTCCGTGTTGCATTCATATATTATTTGAACCGCACCAGAGTTCATTTGGAAGCGGACCGAGACCCATCTTTTCAGCGGTCTCGGTCCGCTTGTTTGGTGCGCGCCAGGGTTAGGATGGCAGCGCTCACACTTATTCAAATGAACCACACTAACAGAGCAATTGATTAAATGTAAGATGGTTTCTACAAAACATTTTATAAATGAGGCCCTTGGTCTCTATGAAGCCCCTTCTTCTGAAAGGCACAATGAGCTAGGATTGGTCGGCTGGACCAGTGTGTTGTTATTTTTCAACTGTTTCGAGCGCGATTTGGAAAACGGCCCATGCCATAAACACGAGTTTCAACACTACCAATGCGGCTCAACCAGGCCTCGTCACGCTTTTTTTGCATTTGAAGTGGGAATAATTTAAATGAGGAATATTGTGACTTGTACATTCCCGGAAGAACACTCAAGACTACAATGGCGGCATTTCAGGGAATTCGGAAACAGAGAGAAATATAGGCTGTAGAATAACTCCCTTTGGTGCTTTGTATTTTTGTAGACCTTTTTCATGCTCAAACAGCAACATTACACACTAAAGAAAGTTGTAAAAAAGCGTAAACATAATATACCACTGAATGCAGCATCAGTCCCCCTTGAGGTCACCAAAGGTCAAGTGCTGTAAACAGAGACAGTATATAGAGCTTATTCAGGAATTAATTCTATTGAGCTTTTTGAGCTATTCCACTTTTGATTTGCCATCATTTAGAAATAATCATTGCTAATTTACATGGGTAAATATGGACATAAACGCAAAGATATTTGATAAGCAATTATACCAACCGCTTGGGGTTTAATTCACAGCGGGCCACTAATATTTGCTCATTGGGGAATTGCATATAAAACTCAACTCTTCTTGTAAATGATCATAAAATACCCTTGGAATTGAAAAACAGTGTCTGTGTTATCAGAGTTTTAACATTGCTGTTGACCAAATGAAAATCTGCACTGTTTTATATAATTTCTTATTCAGCTTATGATTCTGACCATCTCACCAAACCAGAGAGCACAAAATAAGTAAAAAGGAGCCGTTCACATGATGCATCCTTGCAGCTTGATTGAGTGCAGGTACGACTTTGGCACACGATCTTAAAAAAAGTGGCACTGAGAGACTAAAGAAACAGTAAGATGGAACAGCCAAAGATGTCCATTTTACACGTTTACATAGCATACGCCAACAATTAAAAATATTAGTATTTAATTTATTCCATTTATCCTTTGGGGGCTTTTCAATGGAAGTTTGTTATCTCACAAACTTTTTTTTTCAGAATTGTGAGATTTAAACTCACAGTTGTGAGTTATAAAGTCAGAATTATGTGATTAAAAACTCGCAATTCCGACTTTTTCTCTAGCAAATCTGACTTTTTCCTCACAACTGCGGGTTTATATCTCGCAATTCTGGCTTGTTTTCTCAGAATTTAGAGATATAAACTCGCAATGAAAATTTTGAATCTGAGGGTGCAAAAAAAAAACGAAATATTGAGAAAATCGCCTTTAAAGTTGTCCACTCAAAAAAATAAATTTACAGGTAGGAAATTTACAAAATATCTTCATGGGTCATGATCTTTATTTAATATCCTAATGATTTTTGACAAAAGAAAAATCGATTATTTTGACCCATACAATGTATTGTTGGCTATTGTCACAAATATACCCGTGCGACTTACGACTGGTTTTGTGGTCCAGGGTCACATATTAAAATATGAATAAATCATAATGCGTATTACAACATGCTTCCAAATAATTTCAGTTATTAATAAATACCAAAATAATACATTAAGAATCCTTTTAAAATTTCAAATTACAAAGACGGATAGCCTCTGGCACAAAAGTAAACTTAGTAATGGTTGGTCATACACTCAATACTTCCGAACGGCCTACCCAAAGGTATTATCTCAAAGTGAGTGTTCAAGGGGTGCGTGTTATCGCCCATAATACTCCAGGCTTTTCTTATCACTTGCTGCTCATAAAACGGAATTAAACTCTGCAGACTAGGGGCACGCCGGTTATTGCGAGTTATAAAGTCCAATTCTGAGTCCAAAACTTTTTTCCTCAGAACTACGCATTTATATCTCACAATTCTGACTTTATAACTTGCTATTGAGAATTTATATCATGCAATTCTGGGAAAAAAAAGTCAAAATTGTGAGATAAAAAGTCACAATTACCTTCTTTTTTTATTCAGTGACAGAAACAATCTTGCATACTTTTTTTTTTTCAGTGAATAGTAAGTGTTTATGTATATAAAAAAAAAAGTTTGTCAAATTTCATTTGGAATAAAGCAATTTTTTTTCAATGCCATTTAAATGCAGTCCTAATGTACACAGAAGCTGCATTTATTTGATCAAAACTACAGTAAAAAAAAATACAGTAATATTGTGAAAAATTATCACAACTTCAAATATTTTTCCTATTTGTATAAATGTAATTTATTCCTGTGATGCGAAGCTGAATTTTCAGTATCATTACTCCAGTCTTCAGTGTCACATGATCCTTCAGAAATCATTCTAATATGCTGATTTAGTACAAAAAAAATAAAAAATCTTATTATCAGTGTTGAAAACAGTTGTGCTGCTTAATATTTTTGTGGAAATGGTGATTCATTTATTTCAAGATTATCTGATGAATAGAAAGTTCAAAAGAGCAGCATTTATTTGAAATATATTTTTCTGTAACAATGTATGTACACTCCAAAAAATGCTTGGTTGTTTCAACCCATGTTTGGGTCAAATATGGACAAACCCAACTGTTGGTTTAAATTAAACAGTTTAAACCTAAGTTAATTTAAACCAACGGTTTGTCCATATTTGACCCAAATATGCGTTGAAACAACCCAGTATTTTTTTTTTTAGTCTGGTTATTTGATTATTATTAATTAGCGTATCATCTAATTCAATATTTTTCGTTTTACTGCATAGCTCTACAATGGTCTTCAAGGCCACAATAGAAGAGAATAATGAGTGGAGCGTGCTCAGATCACACATAGTGCCAGCATGGCTGTTCAGCAGCCCCTGCAGCTTGTGGCGCATTAGAATGCAAAGCATCCCAGTGAGAGGATGTGTGAGGAGGAGAATTAGAGAGAGAAAAAAAGAGAGGAAGAAAGAGGAGCAAAAGAGCTTTAGTGTTACAAAAACAAGCCCATTGGTGCATGCCCGTGAAAAACATCCACACGTCTGTTCCGCTTTCGAAACTCCCGTGAGTCACCCCAGCATTCCCTCCAAAAGAGGCTCCTGTGAGCTCTCGCTCATTCCTCCTTCCTTAAAATCTCCTCCTTTTCCCCCATGTGACAGGTCCAAATTGCTTCGCTGGTACCACAATCATCCCAGCTGGCATTGAAGTGAAGGTGGACGACTGCACCATCTGTCGGTGCCACAGCGGGGACTGGTGGAAGCCTGCGCAGTGCTTGCGGCGGGAGTGCCTCAACGGTCAGCCGTCATCATAGAAACCCTCCGGAGATGAAGAGAGGGACACCGATGCGATGTGCTGTCAGCGGCCCACCTTATGACAGCGAGAGACTGACTGACTGGCAGGAGCACAATTCCTCTGGCAAACTGAGATGGCTGGACAAGCTGAGATACATGGGACATGGACTCGACATAATGTACACTCAAACACACACACACACACACACACACACAAAAAAGTCCTTGGCAGAATCATAACAGTTTGTCTTTCACTGAGAACACATTTTTCTCCTGTGATGAGTTTATACTATGGTGAACCTCATGGAAATATTTCACTCCAAAATCAAAAGAAATAAATTAAGAAATGGTACTTTGCATAAAGAAAATAGTCTATTTTAGGACTTTATGATATTTGCATTTTCCACTTTTATGTTTGAAAAAACATTCAAACCATCTTAAATCGTCACAAATTAAAGTACAACATACTATCATAATATATAAATACTTTATAACAAAGATTAAAAACTTTTATTGCATTACGTTAAGAATTACCGTACAAAACAATTACGAGAATTGCGATTTATGCATTGCCACAAAATGACAATAAGTGCAAAAGTGTTAAAATACCTTAATAGTCCTAAAACAAGCTTGATTTTCTTCGGGCGAAATGCAATTTCTTATTTTGTCCATTAGGTGTGAAATATGATCTGGACATGTTCTTGACAAGTTTCATGAGATTCACCCACTAGTTTTATTAGTTGCTGCTGCTTAAACACAGTGTTTGTATATTTCACGAGACCCTGAGTGCTCAATGAGAACATGTAAACCTAAAATAGCACCTCAGTCCTTTGAAGATAAAGTTGATCATTTTAGTCTGAGCTTACAGTGAGATACAGCATTACATACACAAAACCACACCTCCACTAGTCCTGTACAAGCCTCTGTGTTCCCACATTTGTTGAGTATGAGTAATATTTAGTGGTAGTATTACTAGGGGGTATTAACTAGTTCATTAAGAAACATGATTAATGACAAGTTTGATTTTAATAGTTTAATTAGTGAAACAAGAGGGAATAAGGTAGATCTACTCCACATAATTGGAAAATGGCCCAAGAGAAACAGCTGAGAAGCGAAGATGATTCAGTGATTATTTAGGGAAATTATTTTATTGCTTCATTCATATGAGAAAACTGAAGAATGGAAAAAATATGATAATGGATCCAGCAGTATTGGTTGGAAACAATTTCCATGAATAGGGTACACTCTATACCCTAATGTGCATTAGAGACATAAATATTTATAATACAGAAATGAATACAGCAAGGATGCAACTTTCTATTCATAGAATCAGTTTTCACAAAAACTTTTAAGCAGCACAACTGTTCTCACCATTGATAATAATAATATAATAAATTCTTGAGCCCCAAATCAGCATATTAGAATGATTTCTGAAGGATAGTGTGCCACTGAAGACTGGAGTAATGATGCAGGGAAAAAATCAGCTTTGCATCACAGGAATAAATTACATTTAAAAAAATATTCAAATAGAAAACAGTTATTTTTTATTGTAATAATAATAATTTAGAATATTACTGCATTTTGTTCAATTAAATGCAGCCTTGGTGAGCATAAGAGACCCCACATTTTTTAATGGTATTATATATTTTTATATATATAGGCACATTCCAATCAAACATCATAGAAAATAAATGTTAAATAAAACGGCTCCTCAATATTTAGCTTGACCTCCTCTTTCTGAAGATAAAGCACCTCCTTTCATTCATCATTTGTTAAATAAAACGTAGTTTCAGGCAATATATTGTACCCTATTAATGCAAAGCGTCCTCTAACGTTAAACCGGTGCAACCAACAAATCTCCACCGTAATGCAGTTTTCTCATCTGTTAGCAAAACCCTTGTTTTTCTCTCCCATGCCCAAACAAGCACGCTTTCCTAAAGTCTAGCAGCTTGAACTTGTTATCTAAGCAATTAGCCATCCCACAACAGCCTACTTTAATTTTCCTTAATCAGGCAATATGCAGTGATAAATTACCCGCCTCTGCCCTCTGTGGTGCTGCCCGGCAGACACGCAGCCCAGCATGCAGAGGGCTAAAACAAAGGAAGGAATCTGCATACAGTCTGGCGCTTCAAAGCCACGTTCAAAACCACTTCTTTTGATCTTCCACGCATCCGTAACCTGGGCTCACGGCAATTTCGCTCGCAGCTTAGAAGATGTTGATCAACTGCACTTTGAGAAGCACTTAAACCAATAAGAACCTCTAGACAGACTCTGAGCCGATTTCGGCCCACATTTCCCTGTATCGTAACACATCTGTGCAGAGACCCATTACAGCACAACGTTAGCAACGACCATCATCCGTCGGTTTAACTAACGCATAGCTTATAGACGCCCTTTAAAACAGGCACCCACCTCCAAGATTTCCTTTTTTCTTTCTTTTCGCAATGATGAATACCAGTCATTAATTCAATAGGAACTTCACCAAGCACCTGTGATTTATCATAGGTATTTTTTCCCCCTCCAAGAAAATTCAATGCCTTTAACCTTTTGGACTCGGTTTCTAAGCTCTGATGGATGAGCTACTTAATAACAGATCTGCAGATTTGGTAATGAGACGACAACGAATGCAATAGCGTGACCGCCGAAGTTGCTAAAGATATATATATATATTGTCCTAGATATAAATATATTTATTCGCCCACTGCTTTTTACTTCATCTTTGGGGTCTCTTGTCTCTCTATAGCTCAAGGTAGAAGCCAAGACTTGTCCAATAAATCAGCAAATCATTAGGTCTCAATTGAAATAATGAACCGTAAAAGTCTATAAATGACATATAGCGAATGACAAATGATTATTAAACAGTCCCGAGAGTCTTCTTCACACTGGACATTTATTACAGCTCTGAGCATAAAAAAAAAACAGATGTTGTGTAGCATCATCTAACACAGAGACAGGGTGATACTAAAAGAACAGATGAGTACACAAGCTGTCATGAGCAAGACTGTGAAGCACTAAGCACCAGACATGACCCACAGCTACAAGCAAAGCTCAGGCTTATGCGAGCGGGCGATCTTTTTGTTTCCGTGGCTTCTGTTTTTCTTTTTGTCCTAAGCCTGCCCATCCCAATGGATGCAAGGCGCTTGCCTTTCTAAAATCACAGACTAGAGGAGGATTTCTGAGATAAACCACCCTCTGCTGTAGACTGATACATCTACTGTAGCACCAAAACTAGAACATCAACAAGAGCTTCAAAGCACTGTGGGAAACTCATTCATTTAATTACTACACAATCTCAGATTACGATTTCATGATATATGGCTGTAAAAACTGTCCAGATCACATTTCACCCTAAAGATCAAATATTGCGCAATGAAAATGACTATTTGAGGATCAGTAAGGATCGGTTTTCATTGTGAAATTTTTTTAACATGCACCAAATTCTCTGTAACCAATCTGGACGTATTGGTTTTGAAGTTTTTTGTTTGTTTGTTTTTTTGTATGTACCTGGAATATGAGTCGACTAGAATAAAAAAAAAAAAAAAAAAAAGATTTGGTGTACAAGTCACATTTTATTACTACATTCAGAAATAATGTAAAATATTGGTAAATAAAACTTTTACGAACACTATAAACCCGTATTTTAGTTCCCATCACAAAATCTCACAACAAATCCTTTAAAATTAATGGTAATTTACATTCCATTATTCTCATTGTTGAGAATATGTAATACTACTATTAATTCGGCCATTAAGTATAAATATTGAAAGTAAATATATTTTGTTAAAATCACTATAATTTGGTAATAAGAATTTAGGGAAGGGATTTGCTTAACTGACACAATAATATTGTATAAAATGACAATACAACAAATCTTAATGGTGCTAAAAATTAGATTTGATGTTTGTGTAAAATCTTTCTCTTTATTTTGTTGGTGAAATATGACCTGGACGTGTTCTTTACACAATTTTTGTGAGAGTCACCATAATATAATCAAAGTCTCAGCAGCTACTGAAACAAAATGTGTCCTGGAATTGTTGTACAGGATAAAACTCAGTGTTTCTTTTTTATATATATTAACCCGAAATGTTCATTAAACTGGACAGCGTTCATTGTTTTGGCAGCATATCGCACATCATGGGACTTGATGATGAGAGGTATCAGTGAAACTGTCATTTATTGATTATTAATTGACTGAAAGTCAGCTGTGGCACTTAAAACTCCCACCTGTCCTCATGTATGATTTTTTTCCCCTTACTGTTCTCTTTTGACAATCACATGGAATTCACAATTCACCCTAATGACGTGGAATACATCTCATTTGTACTTTTTCACAGCGTCTTTTTTCCTGATTCATAACAAGCTACAGCAATCCACTGAAGAAAGGACCGGCTTCATCTGTGAAGAAATTGTGTTCTGCATCATGCTTCTAGAAAGACCTGATTCTTTGTGCACATGGCCTTCAATGTCTGTCAATGTCTCTACAATTCACTGTCAGTTTTGTAAAGGTGAACCATTGCTCTTTTTTTGAGACACTGACTAACTGTAGCTGGAAGCTTTGAAAGATTGTTCTTTTTTCTAAACAAAACTGTTATATGAACTTGTGCCTGAAAACAAACAAACTGCATCTCTAATGAAAGAGAGGAAAAAAATACTGTTAAACAATCAGCTTTTCTTACTGACGGCACTGAGGGTCATAACGCTTAGAGAGACCGTTCAACCAAAAAAAAAAGACAATTCTGTCATCATTTACTCACCCTCATGTTGTTGTAAAGTCATATGACTTTGAAGAATTGTATTCATTTTCAAATTGCGCATTTCCACGCAATTGCTATGAATGAGGAGCTGAAGCTTTCAAGCTTCAAAAGAACCCCCAACTAAACCAACCAAAATATGTACGAGAGGTTTCAAGAGAGAAGTAATGTCTGATTTGCGAACAAATTATTGGTTGGTCACGTTGACAATCTTTCTGATTGATAAATTCACAAATCAGACAAATCTCTAGTCAGACTCACCATCTCAAAGGGAAATATAATAAGTGAATAAAAACAGAAGAAACAGTTGTAAACAAGACGAGGGTGAGTAAATGACAGGATTTTTTTTTCTGAGAAATATTCATTTAAAATTCATTTTACTCAATGATTATGTATCATTTAACAGTGCTATTATTTAAGATTAAGAATTATTAATAATATTACTCATTATTTTAATGGGACAGTACAAAGCCCAGGTGCCCTTCCCAATGTATAAACATGTAAATATCTCAAAGCGTTTAATGTGTATTCTGAATTCAGAGTTAGAAAGAGGATTAAAACCGTGTATTATTTATGAAGACAAAACTATTTTGTTAAATAGACTGAAAAAAAAGTGTTATTCAGTAAAAAAAAGAAAGCCGGTGTATGGATTTTTTTCTTCCCATCTTTTGTAAGCATATACAACCAGCTCATCTCCAACCAGATGCACAGGGCATCGCCGACACTGCAGACATGAGCAGTTCCTAAATGCTGACAGGGCAGTATTTTATAACCAGCCATTCATTTACAGTGTGGAAACCTCACATTCCCTCTGTCACAGGGAGTCGGGCACATGCTCACTTTATTCTGCTACTGCTAAGAAAACAGACGCCACACTGAGGTCAGAGAGCAGGAAAGAGAGGAACTCGAACTATTACTGTAACTCCACCACAGGTTTACTCATCCATCATTGTCTAGGAAAGCATTTAAGTGCTGATACAACAGGAAGAAGGGGCACAAAGAATTGCTAGAACCCCCTAAAAGCTTTTGAAGAAGTACAACTTTCATCATCAGTAGCCAGAACTGAATTTGCTTCCAATCCTGACGGACCAACATACATTAACATTCATGGAAAGCACTATTCACACACCATTTGTTCTCTAAACGATGTTTTGAGTTAAGTGTTATTTATACAGGACGTCTGTGAGTTTTACATAAGCTCATGTGCCCACAAGATCATATATAATTAAGGGAAGAAATTAATTAAGGTGAGGAACTTACCGGATGCTTCTACTACTGAGGATCAGACACTCTTTGTTGATTTCATTTTCTTACATCAGATGGGGTATCAGCAGGCAGCACTTGAACCACCAACTGGCAAACAGCCTCAATAATGCAAAGGTTAGCTCCTGGTCTCTGCTTTGACGAAGGAAAAGTTTCCAACACAACGTAAATTTCACACTTCTCACGCAGACATCACACGTCATCAGCGCGTTTCATGCTACGCAGAGGTAGACAGACCTCAGACACCGAACACTGCAAGCGAAACAGCAGCCACCTTTTACAGTTCATTACAGGTCATTATTATTGTAACGGTATGTGCTTTGAGACATGAGGTAGTTTAACGCCGTCTATCGTGACGCTTTTGTTTGCTCCCTGCTGTACGCGTTCATGTGTTTCGAAGGCGCCGTGGTTTTGGAGACGCTCTGAAGGGAGGGTGGGATCACATGCTTTCAAAGCTAGCTCGCTATTGCTAGCCTCTCTGAAAATTAACTACCCTACCTTTAAAATTCCATAATACTACATTTGTCTAAATAAATTAAAATACTGAAATCAATCGTTTAAAAAAGTAAAATAAATTTAGGCAAAACTAATATTTTTTTTATACTGTAGAAATGGACATTCATTTCAAGAGTTTCTAAAGATTATTAAAGTTAAATATTAAATTTAAGGCAGGGCCAAGGCAATGTGAAAATATGGACATGCACAACCGAGTATACGTAGAATGTTAAGAATATACAGCATTTAAAAAATGGATTTCTCTTTATTTTTCTGTTTTATTTAAAAACTAGCTGATATCAGATATAGTGCATAAATATCCCAGTATAATACTGTAACTACAGTATTGTGATAATACATTATCTGCATCATTTGTCAGAGGCACTGCTATTTTAGTATAATTAAGATACCGTTCCATTTTCATTAAAATTTTTGTTAAAGATTTGGCGATTTTGTTGTGTTTTTGTCATTTTTACTAGTGTTAAATCAAGTTTAACTATAAGAAAATTAAAATTAAAGTTTTTTTTATATATTATTATTATTTTCCAAGTTTTGTGTTATGGTTTTAGTTTTATTTGTATAATAATCCTGGTCAGAGGATGCATGAGCTAGTAAAAAAAAAAAAAAAAAACCTGTTGGTAACTTATTTAAATATGAATACAAGGTTATGCAAGATAAATACACGTTTGAATCAGATGAGAACGAACCTCAAAAAGAAAAACTAGGCTTTTCTGAAGACTAGAGTTGAGACATTCTCTAACTGAAATCCAGTTAAGAATCATTAAATTCATATAGTGAAGAAAGCTTGTTTTGCAGCAGAACTTCCCAAACATACAAAGGCAATCATTCTTCAGTAGTTCTGAGATTTATAACAGCCAGTTATTTATCAGTATCTGCTGGGTACTATAAGTCTAGGAGATAATTATAAAGTTAGATCTTTAACCGTTCCCTTTAATATAAAGTCTGGCTAAAAAGATTATCTAGGATGAAGATAAAAGCCAGTGTTCATATTAAAGACATCTTCAGATATACTGTAAAACAAAAGCAACATAAGATCCAGCATTGCAAAAAAACAATGCATAATGAGTAACTTTGCCCTCAGGATTGTATCTGTCTGCATACATTGCTCTGTAAAAGTGCATTTGAAAGCTCTTGACTCTTAGAAGTGAGATGATAAAGTTTGCAAAGTCAGGTGTTTAGAGTTAAGGGTGCATGTTTCCCTCTACCCACAGGACCCTCAATACCCTCCAATTAATCACCCCACGAAACCCTGTCCACACCACTAATTGCCTCCCTCCACGTCCCTGCAGGACGAGGGCGAAGCAATTTAATGCAGCTCACAGCAATCAATAGCAATTAGGAGCATCCCTGACTAATCCCATTGAAAGCCGCGTCTTGGGAGATGGCCAAAGAGGACCAGAAATCTTTCATTTTTAACCCTTGCAGAAACAAGAAGCAAAGAAAACAAAAAACTTGCTTGTTTGAAAGCCCCAAAGGTTTGAGAATTAATTGCCCTTTTTCTCTTCATTCATCTCTATGAGTATTTTTTTTTCCCATCTAATCTAAATGCCACCTCATCATCTGTATAGTCACAGAAAGCCAGAATCCCATTATCTGTCCTGGTCTATATGAATATCATTTGGGTTTTTTAAACAAAAGCCATCTAAGCAATTAGCATAGCATTTTAAAGTCTGATGAAGATGTAAGTTTTGTCTGGGGGAATAATAAAACAAAATCCCATGAGATCTCTGAACGGTTGGCACGAAAGCTTCTCCAAATAGGTCGTATCCCAACAATGGCAAACATTTAAAAAAAATTCTAGCTTTCGGGTGGCATAATTTGACCGAGAAAAAAAGAACAAGCACAATAGCTTCTAAAAAGCGTGCAAATACATTCTGGAGAGATTTGCCACGTGACTTGAATCTTCAGGGGATAGTCAGATCCTTTATTTTGCCTCGCATACAAAGGCTTGATGAAAACAGAGCAATTATGATGTCTCTATCTTCAGATACCAATAAAAACTAATTTCTTTTATACAGATAATAGGTTTTATTGGATGTCATGAAGTTGAAACACAGTTATACAGCAAGGATATGTTGTCTAGGGCTCCGGCACAGGCAGGAGCTGGAAGGCAGCTATGCAGTCCAGAAGCCATGTGGATGGAGCCGACCACACCTTACCTATCCGGACCTTCTGGGGTTTGTAGGAGTTCTGAGGATCATATAAGATATACTGGGTGCAGAGAATCTGGTCTGAACCCGGCTGAGCATGGTAGGCCGCAGCGCTCAGGGTTTGCGTGACATCACTGTCATGCTTGGGCTGGCGATTCAGAAGCTGACCTCCTCCAGCTTTCACTAACTGAAGGAGCTCATGTTTAGGCGGTTTGAGGAAGGAGCCTAGCATGTAGAAGAAGCAGCCATCAAAGAGTGGAGGCAGCTAAAGATGTAGGAGAAAAGGAGAACAATTTAGTACATAAAGCATCAATAAAAAAACCTTAGTAATACTTTAAGACATCCTAAAATGGCCTGCATTGTAATTATTGGCATTTTGTTGAGCCTTTGACATTTTGATAGTGGAAGTGACAGGAAATTATTGGAAAAAAGAGGGAGAAAGCTGACTGGGTCAAAAAACACGCCAGATTTGAACCCACAATTCCCACGAGCAACAAAGCTCAATGTCTCTGAAGTGTGCGAACTGCCAAGTCACAATTCAGACAGAAATATTTGCATTTTTAAAGGGGATGCATGAACACTGGTCTTCATTTTTGACCAATACATTTCCAAGACTTTTCCAGTCCTGATCAGAATTTTTAAAACTTTTAATAGAATAGCTGATTAAAATTTTGATTCAAATTTCGGGGAATTTTATACAAATTTCCCTGATTATTCCATGGCCACAGAAACCTTTGAAATAGAGCACTTCACAACTAAAAGGGTAACTAACTACCTGCCACAAAGAGATAAAAACAGGTGTAAAAAAAAAAAGTGCTACATTATGGTTCAGTGAAAGTCTGAGCCACTTTCTCTGCCATTAATGAAAGTATCTGGCAGGTCATCTGGGGTTAAGTGACAGGCTTCTGCTCTGGTATGGTCTGGATGGTTCTGTGACAATGCCAGCTCAGGGGAGCTGTAAGATGCCTGTAAGATGTGGGTCACTGCCACACACTTGTTGAGAGGTCAACATGCTTGTCTCCTGTCATTACAGTTGCACGATAACCAGGACACACTTGCAATTTCACAGAAAAAAAACTGCACAATTCATCAAATGGAAAACATTCTTTCCATTTGCTTTTTTTTAAAGAAATGAATCATTTTATACAGCAAGGATGAATTAAATTGATCAAAAGTGACACAAAAGACTTCTACACTTAAAAAAAAAAAAAATATATATATATATATATATATATATATATATATATATATATATATACTTGAAATAAATGTATATTTGAAAAAACTTTCTAAAACAACTGTGTCATGGTTTCCACAAACCTGCCAAATCAGCAATTTAGAATGATTTCTGAAGGACCATGTGACACTGAAATTCAGTTTTACCATCACATGGATAAATTACATACTATAACTGGTTCAAATAGAATGTGAGAATTTCTCATATAGAATCTGTATTTTTCAAATAAATGTTAAAATCTAGTGCTTGGTAAACATTCATAAAATCCCAAACTTTTGGTTTGCAGTGTATGTATTATGATATTATATACTACACATTATATTTTCATAAATATATTATATTTTCATATATAATATTGATATATATATATATATATATATATATATATATATATATATATATACCAATTTACAGTAATAAACTTCCATAATTACCCACATATTTGTACCAAAATATTCAATACCTTCTGTGATCATATTCGAGTGATGATGCAAAATCATCAAATCAGAGTTTGAATCTGAATTTAGAGCAGCATTTTTGCTACTGAAGTTTGAATCAGAAGCGCAATTAAAACACCTTAATACGAACGTAATAAATCGCAAGTAATTAGACAAGGAATGCTTCCACAGCTGGCCTTCAGAAACCATCATGGACAAATAGAATGTAAAGCCATTTTGATGTTTACAAATGTTGCTTAATTTTACATAACCATCAAAATAATCAAGAATGTACTGTGAAAATATCACCTCGTCCTACCACGCATCCAAAACCCTGCATTTTTTTATGTTAAATGACTGCAAAGATGCTCCTATTAAACTGCGTCACGAGTCTTCTTAGCCATCGGAGCAGAACAGCAAGCTTGGCTTCTTTGCTGCATTGCATTTAAGCAGTACACAGTGGCCTAGGGAGATCGCCGGTGCCCTATATTGTCTCACAATGCACAGTCCTCTCAGAAAGTCACAAGTGTGCTGACTCCCTTTGAATTCCCTGTCCTCGAGGAAGTGTGTGGCTTTCTAAACAAGCCACAATCCATAGCACAGTCAGTAATAAAAGCCAAGCCAGCCTGAGGAGAACAGATCAACATGGCAGATTGACAATGAGAGACCATTAAAGAACAGGACCAGGAGAGGGTTTCACTCAGCCATTATTCCTCCTCTCTGGAGAGGAAAATGTGTCGATAACTGTTAGACCCTTCACATGTCGGCCTGTCACTCACCAGGCTGCCTCTGTTCGCACGGGCACGCAGGGGGCCGTCACCTGCCTCGTACTCGCTCTCCCCGACCCAGCTGCCTGCCTGAAGGCTACAACACACCCCTAGAAAAGAGAGCGAAACACAACAGATCAACTTAGCAGCAATACATCAGCATTTTAAAAGGATAGTTGACCAACAATGAAAATTCTATCATTATTTACTCACCCTCATTGTCATTTTCTTTTGTGGAATATATAATGAGTTATTTTGAAATAAAAAATCCTCACACAAAGATATTGTATGGCTACATAATGCTTAAAATATAGTGGCTAATACATTTATTATATTTCTTTTACTGTGTTTTTTGTCTGTTTTGAAGAATGACAGTCAAATGGAAAAAAGCTGCTCCCTTTTTTGTTTGACGGGGGAAGAAAAAAAGCACAAGGGCAAGAAAATAAAGACAGATTTTTCATTTTCGGGTGAACTTCTAAGTGTCAAAGTTTCAAGGCAAATATGTACAACAGCAGTGATGCAACGTGCACTTAAATTCTGCAAGTCTTATGCTGTATTTTACAACTTTTACTTGGGAAAAGTAACAGAGCAGGACAAGATCTTCAGGGCAGGAGACGCACAGCTAGAGGGGATGATCTCTCATTTTCTCTCTGATTCATTTCTGTCAGGTAAAATTCTTCACAAAACGTCTTCAGCACAATATACTACAAGTGATCTCTCGGCTGCACAAGGCTGTCCAAAAAAAAAAAAAAACAGCTTCTGCTTCACACATATATAAAAAACAAATCCTCCATCACAAGCCTTTTTCGCCTGCTGAACTTGTTTACAACTATTTGATAGCGTTCTGCTCAGTTTGCCCTAGTTGTACGTCTGGCTGAAATGGCTCTTTCTTGACTGAAGAGCTCTAGTCTAGAGTAACAGGCAGCTATTGTCTGTTGTTCCAATAAGAATGACAGAAAAAGGACAAGGGGAATAAATGAGCACCTTGTAGAGCATCTAAAAATATTTATGAAGCAGTTTAAGAGAAGAGCAAAGACGCTAGCTCGATAACTCATTGGCTTCTCTAACTGAAAGGCTGTCTTTTATGCCTTTATATTGAAACAGGGTTATAAGAGTTTGCCATTTGCCTTTATTTGAATAATATTTATAAATATACTGTGTGTGTGTATTCATATATATTAATATGTATATAAAATTAAAAATAAGCTGTATTTTAAACAAATTAAAATGTATATTAAAAATTATATATGCACACATACACATTTAAAAGATCAGTAAGATTTATTTTTTAAATGTATTTTAACAGTAAAGAAGACATTTATAATGTTACAAAATGTTAATAATGTTTCTGTTTCAGATAAATGCTGTTCTTTTGTACTTTCTATTCATTAAAGACAACAACAATAAGTGGCCAAATCTCCACACCACTAACTGACAAACACATATTAACAGCAAACACACACACTCTCCCCATCCTTTTCTCTGCTCTCGGGGGAAGTCGTCTCCAAACTCATCCTTTCCAATCACCCTACTTTCTGTCTGCTTGATCCTATCCCCACTCATCTCCTTCAAGCCATTTCTCCTTCTGTTGTACCAGCACTTCACACTGGTACCTTTCCCACAACATTTAAGCAGGCTCAGATAACCCCACTGCTTAACCCCTAAACAGGCAACAGGATACATATTCTTTAATCTCTTGTAGGATGCATGAGAAAGAATTTTTCATCCAGTTCTGTTATCATTATCATAGATGAGTCTGTTTGTAGTACGTGGGTCACATGACTTGGTTCATTTTTTGGATCATCTTGTTCCAGGACCGGGGCCCTATAGGGAAGATCCTTATAGGCCCCCTGTACACAGTCCCCCTTCTCAATCTATGTATTTTTTTTGAGTTAAACAATTGTGCAAAATGTTAATATTCACAGATAACACTGACATTATTAAGCTCAGTTAACTCCATCTTTGCATTTTTACTACAGGGTTTCACATGGCTAATTGTATTGTAGAACAGGGGTGATCAACCCTGCAGGACAGTGGACCTCAAGGGCTAGAGTTGCCCTGAGCTTGAAGACAAAGCAATTCAGCTCAGTAAAAATACAAGAAATGTGTATGCCTTAATTTTAGGACACTTAGAAATATCATACATGCAATATATTTAGCATATTACATTTTTTTTGCAACAAATAAATCATAGAAATATTGATGACTGACTTTTTTTATACCATAATAGGCCAATGTAACCTAGGAGATACAACTCATAAAATCCAAACTACATCAAAAATTAAAAAAATTCCTTTGGATATGTTTTACTTAAGTTCAGATGATAAAGTGACATTACTTTTTGTTGATCATTTTCCACTCTTGCCTGTTTAAGGGTTAAGAAACCCACTCTAAATCCAGCACTTTTAGAAAACTACAGACCAATATGCCTTCTTCCATTCATTGCTAAGACAATTGAGCAAGTCGCGTTCAAGCAAGTCTCTACCTTTCTCACACAGAACTAACTCCTGGACAACAACCAGTCTGGTTTCAAAAGTGGCCACTCAACCGAGACTGCCTTGCTCTCGGTTACTGAAGCTCTGCGACTGGCAAAAGCAGCTTCCAAATCATTAGTACTCATCTTGCTGGATCTGTCTGCTTCTTTTGACATGGTTAACCACCAGATCCTCCTGTCAACCCTCATGACGATGGGAATCTCACTCCAGTGGTTCAAGTCTTACCTCTCAAGTAGGTCCTTCAGGTTGTCTTTGAAGGGTGAGTGGTCCAAGTTGCATCTAGCAAGTTGGTCCAGTGCTTGGACCACTTCTCTTCTCCATCTATATCTACCAATTGTTTTCTTGTTTTATAAATAAATTGGTTTAATGTTTGAAGAACTTGTTGTTTGCCTCTTTTATGTTGTGGTACATGAGACAGCCGTAACAGACATCACTAGGATCTGTCATTCAGAAACCTGGCTTTTCCTATGCTAAGGACATACAACTCTACCGTTCATTTCAGCAAGATGATCCGATGGTAGCTGCCCGCATCTCAGTCTGCATGGCAGACATTTCTTGCTGAATGACGGACCACCACCTTCAACTCACCCTTGCAAAGACAGAACAGCATGTGATCTCAGCCATCCCAACACTTCATTACAACTTCTCCATTCAGCTAGGTTCGTCAATCCCTTCCAGGACAAGCCTGGAGCCTCGGAATTGTAAAATTATTTATAGAATTTTTTAACATTATTAACATAAAATAAGCATGACCTTAAGTTTCCTTTTCAACCCTTTTCATTTTAATTCAGTTTATCAAAATGTTGTTCATTAAATATTTTCATACTATTTTAGTACACAATAATACTAATATAGAATAATAAAAATAAAAAATAAAAAAAACGCAATACCAAGTGGAAACGGGCCAGGAACGAAAATCAAATTGGAGGGGTAACCAACCATTTTTGTCCACATCCCACTATAGTCTCTTATCGTAATGGAATAACCCATTTTAGATTAAAACTTTGCATTCCGTTGTGGAAGTGTGCCACTGAGCCATTAGCAGGATTAGTATTCCTGCATCCAAAGAGTCAATGTGTATCGCTATCTCTATAACCAGCCAAGCCCATAGTCTCAAAACACCTATAGGAACGAGTGCAGGCACACTCAGAAACCTCCATAGTAATCATAAGCTGTAATTGCACTTCCTCTGCCTCTTTAATTATGGTGTTCATTTCCCGGGTCCCTGTGAGGGCGGTGGCGGTGAGAATGTTACATCCCAGGGTTAATCCGACTCTCTCTCTGGACGATAGGGCCAGGTTGTTAGCCGAGCACCAAGAGCCATTAGCATATTAGCTAATTAGATTCACAATGATGGGAGACATCGAAGCTCAGCATGCGTGTGTGCGGTGGGTGGCTGTGGATCATGGCGCTGGCAGCTCACACACTCATGGGCACTGAACCGTGATACAGTGAGCCATGGAGACCCATACAGAAAAGCTCAGGCAGAACATCAAGAGCTCATACAGTGTGGCACAGACAGAGAGCTAAACTGAATGATGTACACTCACTCATTCCTCCATTTAAGACATTAATTAATGTCGTACAAAAATCGCATTGCGATGTCATTTATGGCGATATAATAAAAATGCAACATCTCATGGTTCTGCTGCAAAGATTGAAGGGTAAAAAAACAAAGTCTCCAATTTCAAGGAGCTATATGTAGAATTCAGAAACCCTTGTTATTAAATCCTTGTTATTAGCGACACCGGTGGCCGTTAAATGAATTGCAACCAGCAACTTATTGCTGATGCTTGCACTCCAGCACATGTAATATACAAGAGAACTCAATGCCTGACATACTCAAGGTGAAGTTCTTTTCAGTGCAAAGTTGAAAATATTGTAATATTTATATTAATAATAATAATTATATTAAACTATTATATGAAAACATTGATTAAACAACAGTATTATTTAAATTAATACTGAATTATATAATAATATAATGATTATTATTATTTGAAAGTATTGTTATGCAAAATGGAACAAATAAGCTTTTTTCTGTAATGCATTACCATTATTATTCTTATTCAGATTTGTATTCTTATCACTTCAGTAATGTTATAATTAATATATTATGAATAGTTATGAAATGATAATAGCAATACAATTATATGAAAATATTGTTATATAAAAAAGCTTTTCCATTCTTACAACATTTCCATTCTTATTCTAAATATGATTCTTATTATATCACTACTATTAAATATTATAAGTAATATTTATAATTAATAATAATGATAATAAAGCTTTAGAGTTTTAGTGTGTAGCTGACAATAGTTTTTACATATGTAATGCATTCAGTCATGTCCCTTTCGTTAACCCAGTCTTACCTTATTAGAGATTTGCATAATAACTAGAGCATTTGCTTTGAAATGCTTTAAATTAGGTGAATGTGAAAAAGTGAATCTGGAGCACTTGAAACACACTATAGATTTAAATCATGATACATCAAGCATTTCTAATATCCAGCAAGTAACATTTCCACCACAAGGCTTTTACAAATGTTCGTATCTATAGGGAGAACTGATAGATAATGCCGTAAAACTGCCCTCAAAAGGTGTTGTCTATTGTGGGCTGGATATTAAAAATGGATAGCAAATATGTTAACAATAACCAAAATCAAAAAATAGATAGCTTGGAGAACAAACACCTCACCAGCAATGATCCCTCTAGGCAGCATGCAAGAACGGCCGTGCACTACTGATGTTGCTCACACATAGAGCGAAATGAATTCAGCACAGAAGGCAGACTCAAAAAAGGAAGGGATTACTTGAATCAGAACTAAATGAATGGGCATGGCTTCAACCTATTCAACCCAGTCTATTGATTTTCACTATTAAACTGAAGATGTGAGAAATCGTATGGAAATATCCATCGCTGATTAATTCACGAGAAAAGGACCACATGCTAAATTTATAGCTGCATTAAATGGAATAGAAAACCATTTCCAAACATATGGTTTGTCCAATCGAAATAGACTTTGCTCATCAAGAACAACACGGAGTAAATGCTCACCAAAACGCATGTTTGCAAATCTGGACGTTAGCAGGCGCAAGTAACCCTATTACTTTGGGGACTGTATTATAAGTTATATTAGAGACATTTGAATAGTACTAATATTCATACAAACTTATACTGAGCATAAACTATCTTATCTAAAGCTTTGACTCGTTATTGTGCACTTACAGCTGAAACGGAGCATCCAGCAGCCGTTGAGGACTCCCTGCAGTGTGGTCAGGGTAGAGGGCATGATGGGAACATCTGGTACAACCACATGGGTGACTGGAGAGACATTTAATCAAAGAGTGAAGCAATTAATCACAAGAAATAAACAAAAATATGACTAGCAATATGGTAATATATTACATCTGTATTCATTTCTATTGAGAACTAAGCATTGTAATCATTAAATATTCACTGGTTATGTCTAAAGCTCACTTGAATTCATTCATGATCATCAGATGTGGCATTATGATTATTTGAAAAGCAGTGTGAAATTAAAATACTGCCAGTTAAGTTGTTGATTAACCAGGTAGTTGTCTTTGTTACTCTCAGTGTTATTTTAGTAGTATCTATTATATATACACTATTATAGTATTCATATTTTGAAATAGCTTTTATTTTTAAAGTTTCAGTTTTTAGTAATTTTATGTGCCGTTATCATTTGTATTAGTTTTTTATTTCCATTTATCTTCAATTTATTTATTTCAGTTTTAGTACTTCAACTCAAACTTATTTCTGTTACACACAAATTTTTTTTATTGTTGTTCATGCTGCCTTAAAAAAAGTTCAATCAAAGGGAAACGGTGATTAAAATTTCAATGCTTTTGCGTTCTCTAGCAAATGTTTTGCTTCCCGAGAAACTTTTGAGTTCTTTGTGAACGAACGCAAAGTTTCTCAAGGGAACGGAAAAGTTTTGCAAGGGAAAGCAAAAGCATTGGCATCTCCCATCTCATATTTTTTATTCCATCACCATGTTCCTTTAAGGGCTTCGTAAATATTTTAATTTTGAGTTTTATTTAACTTACCAAACTGTTTTTCATATAGTTATAGTTTTAACACTGCACATAATATATGTATCAGATTCAGAATCAGATTGTTTTATTTAGTGCCATGTCAGCATTCAAAGCTATTTTCATGGCAAAAATTCAATTACAAAAATACAAATATCATATAAATACAATAAAAACCAAACAAACAAAAACAGCAAGTCATATTATACAAGAGTTTTTTAAATGAACATATGATAAAAAAAAATCCAAAACCTTTTCATGCATAATCTTACTAAATAAGTCCTTAAGTGAGGCAACTTCATAAAAGAGCATTCTACTTGTATTAAAGGGGTGGTTCAGGATTTTCGACATCGGACCTCATTTTCAAGTGAGCCTGGTTGTTATTCATCAGTGGAGTCAGTTTTCAAAAAAATACACTTGCGTGATTTGTTATGTGGACTGGCTCTCTCGGTTTCCTAGGTAACCAAATATAACTCCGCCGCTTCTGTAGACTGCTTATACAGGGAACAAAGTATAACTAATGCAATGTGATGAAAGGGTAGTTTGATTTATAACATTATTCTCTCAACAGACATTTACATCGATAGTCTGGCGTTATAATTTAATGGCTTTTGGTGTGCTGTGGACTGGGTAAAACTGTTTAATGGCAGGCTAACGTGCACCGTTGACTCGCGCTAGCCTAGCATAGGCGAACCATCCTAAAGTAAGGACTGGATGATTTTTTTTGAAAACTGTCTCCACTGATGAATAACAACCAGGCTCACTTGAAAATGAGGTCCGATGTCAAAAATCCTGAACCACCCCTTTAAGTCCAGGACAATCTAATAAAATATGTTTAACAGATAGGGGAATCTTACAAAACACTCATAAAGTTAATAGATGTATCAGAAAAACAAAGACACTACATAGAAGCACCTAATATAGAAGTAGTATGCTACACTTCGCCAAGCCCTAGGGATCATTTTAATTCTAGAAAACGCAAAGCTCCCCTCTTTGTTGTGTGACAAACGCACAGCCTACATTCTTCGAGAAAATTGCATTTTGCCCTTGTTCAGCTATGTTGTGCAGCCTATGAGAAACCACTTCAATTACTTTAATTCTACTCTGTTTCAACTTTGATTGCTTAGAAGATGAGACACTGCACATTGTTTGTCTGTTGGTGTGATTTCTGGAGGAGTCGAAAGACTCTGCGAGAGCTACATTTGTCACTGAAAGTGCTGGTTTTATAATGTATGATTTCATAATATCTCTCTTATGCTCCAGCTGGATGCTTTGTAATGCTCTTCTATGTGATGGAAGAAAGGCAAAGAAAGAAGAGACACTTCATTTCACTGCTCAGAAAATGTTTCATTGTTGTCGTCTCCAAGGGCTGAGCCGTCCACGAGGTGTTAGAATAGTTCTATCCTCAGCAGACACAAAAAAAATATTAAGACCTGATGTGCAATTAAATTTAAAATGTATTCTGATTAAATGCCACATATTTCATGATAATATGTATTAAATGATTATATGAAGCAAAATTAGCATGTCAAAAAATCTGTTTCGATGATTTTTTTAGCTCATAAACTATCCTACACCATTGGTAATATAAACACTCACATGCTGTATGCATATGTAAATAAGCTTATTCTGCCACAATGTTAATTTGATTGGTCCATTGTTTTAACAGATATTAGACTATGCTGGACTTGAAATAACATTTTCAACTTCACAAAATGTATTAAAAGCTATTTTACAAAGGCTTTGAATGTGGTTCTTCCAATCAGAATTCAGTCAAAACTATCAATAATAATTTTGCTGTTTTGAGTATTTTGTTTGCAACTGATGTTAAATAATATGAAGCTGTTTTGTCTTCGTGTGTTATTTTGTTTTCATAAGTAAAGACATGAATTAGACATGTATAGATTTTTTATGAAAGACACAAATACTTTTATTCAGCAAGGATGCAATGAATTGGTCAAAAATGACAGTAAATACATTTTTAAGGTTACAAAATATTTATATCTCAAATAAATGTTTTTTTTTTACTTTCTTTTTATCACGGTTTCCACAAAAATTAAGCAGAACAACTTTTCAACATGAATAATAATGTAATAAGAAGTGTTTCTTGAGCAGCAAATCAGCATATTACAATGATTTCATCATGTGACACTGAAGACTGGAGCAATGATGCAGAAAATGCAGCTTTTCCATCACAGAAATTAAATTGTAATATAAATTAAAACAGTAATATTGTGAAATATTATTACAATTTAAAGCAGCACTAGGTAAGAATTCCGTTTTGGTCAAACAACGACCCCTAGAGTCGCTGTGGACTACTTGTATTTAACGTTACTGTCGTAAATACCACTCACGGCCTGATCCCCTTCCCCCTGTATACCGGTCCCAGTTCAGTCGGATGGAAGCTGTAACGAGTGGAAATAAGGTGTGGCCCCTTTAAGAGCTGCGCGCGCCCTGTTGAACTGTCGCAGTCTGTATTGTATGTGCGCCTCGAACTGTTTGATGCTCATTCTTGTGTTTGATGCTCATTTGATTGGGGAATAAACACAACGCGTTACAAATCGTCGGACATCGAACACGCACAGCTAGCCTCCGAAGATGTCTACTAATCCATCAACAAGAACACCAGGTGCTTTTTAGCTCACACTAACGAGTGAAAGCTTGTCCGAGTGATATACAATATAAGCAATATAACGTTACTTACAAGTCCAACAGCATGTGAGGACGTGTTGAGGGAAGTGAGGTAGCCTATGCCGTAAAGCAGTCGAATTTTGTAGTTCTTTTTGTTCTCGGGTTACTACCCGAAACCCGAAGTTTAAAAGTACGATTAAAAACGATACAGACCCCTTCAGGCTATGGCAGACGTGTCATTCAACCTATTGTAAGTCGATGTACCATCACAAGAGTCTTGGAAATATATTATGAAGGTTGAAAAGTTACCTAGTGCTGCTTTAAATAACTGTTTTGACTGCATAATTATTTTATCAAATAATTGCAGCCATGGGGAGCATAAAGACAGCATTAAAAATGTTTTACCAAACCCAAACTTTTGAACAGTAGAGTATACCATTACCCTCCCTGATATAAAATAACTCATACTATGATACACCGGCGCCCACTCATTCCTTTACACAAAACTCGAAGGAGATGTACCTGCACTTGAAAAGGACATCACTTGTTTTCCTCCAAGGAGTTGAGCGGCTTTGGCGAGCTGCTTCTGCTGAGTCTGCGTCAGCTGACTGCCAATCAGAACCACTGGACCCGTCTCCCGCACACGTCTCCCTGCAGCCTGCAAGAATACAAATAAACTATACCACACACTTCATTTGCATTTATGCTCTTGATAGATGCAGTCTAAAAGCAACATACAAGATAAAGTACAAAATACCAGCAATTCTGGTCTGTTTGTTTTCAGTGTGTCTATTTGTTTGTGCGGAGGGTTCGGGTCGCGTACCTTGAGGCTGGCGCGGGGCCTCAGGGTGGTTGTTAAAGCTTCCGGGGCCATTCTTAGGACCTCCTGCATTTCTGGAGTCAGTGCATAATCCACCGGCCGCAGGCCAAGCATATTTCTGGGAAACACAGACATATGTATAGTTTATGCAAAGTACACTTTATTGAAAAGAAAACATGTTCAAGGACATACTGTGTATCCTCTAGATGTTTTTCTGTTAAGCCTGCTAATGCATTATGCACACAGAAAAGTTGGTGTTTCAACCAACCTGAAATAAATAAGCCTCACAAAATGGTGCACTTTGTGGATTTGTTTTGTGAACTTCAAAAAACTGCACAAATAAAAGATGTCCCTTTTGTCATTTTGTGACTTAAAAAGGAGCTCACAAAATACCCCCTTTGTGCCTGTGATGGCCTACGATGCGGCCACACAAAAGGACGGTAACTGAAAACACACATGCATACATGCGTCCTTCCTCGGTGGTTTACTTATTATTTTTAGTATTTCATGATTAAATATTTGTCAGATACCTTGGTTACAGATCACACTAGATACATATTTCATAATAATGACAGACACAGATTTGGTTCATTTTCACGGTTTTATTCTCAATTTGTTTCATGTCATAAATTACTAGTTTGGGTGCACACTTTCTAGTTATTATTGGTATATTGTTAACGTTTATTTCTTTTGAGTTTAAGTTGCTTACGTGGGAAGAGCGGAGGTTTGGCGCTGTCTGGGACGCTGCGCTTTTGTTCTGTTGGGCTAATCCATGCTGCCAATTAGCTGGGGTGGGGGTGCATAATTGATTAATTGTATGTTTGTTTGTTTATTATAATTCTATTTATATTTTGTTGACTATAATTATTTGGGTAATTACTTTGTTTATGACCCATTTCTTGATATTTCTTAAGTTAATTACTTTATTGTAATTGTGTTAAGTGATGTTTGTGGTGTTCACTGTGTATGTGTTATGGACTAGTCCTTTGTGTATTTAAGTTCCCCATGTGCGTCATTTGAGAGGTCATGTTGTTTTGTTATTTTGGTTTGATTACTGTTAAGTTTGGTTCTGTGCAGTTGACCCTTTTTATGGGCCCAGACCTGACTTTATTATGACCGCCGCTAGCGTAGCTAGCGAAAGCGGTCATATAGGGATTGTCAAAGTTTTTTTTTTTTTTTCCCGTCACCTTACTGAATTTTTCGTCAACGATACCAGGGACACCGAAGCACCGGGGAACATGAAATTTGGTGGGCATGTAGCCCCACTAGACTTCTAAGGAAAAATTTCGTTTGGTCCCCGGGGGCCACTCCCCCCCGCGCTGGGCCCCCCCAAACCCAAAAAAATGCAGTTTTTCCTAAATAACTACCTGAACCGTGGCACCGAGGATGAAGAAATTTTTATGGTATGTTGGTCTACTAGAGTTTTACGGAAAAATTTCGTTTGGTCCCCGGGGGCCACTCCCCCCCCCCGCGCTGGGGCCCCCGTAAATTTTTCGTCAACGATACCAGGGACACCGAAGCACCGGGGAACATGAAATTTGGTGGGCATGTAGCCCCACTAGACTTCTACAGAAAAATTTCGTTTGGTCCCCGGGGGCCACTCCCCCCCCGCGCTGGGCCCCCCCAAAACCAAAAAAATGCAGTTTTTCCTAAATAACTACCTGAACCGTGGCACCGAGGATGAAGACATTTTTATGGTATGTTGGTCTACTAGACTTTTACGGAAAAATTTCGTTTGGTCCCCGGGGGCCATTTCCCCCCCTGCGCTGGGGCCCCCGTAAATTTTTCGTCAACGATACCAGGGACACCGAAGCACCGGGGAACATGAAATTTGGTGGGCATGTAGCCCCACTAGACTTCTACGGAAAAATTTCGTTTGGTCCCCGGGGACCACTCCCCCCCCCACGCTGGGCCTTCCCAAACCCAAAAAAATGCAGTTTTTCCTAAATAACTACCTGAACCGTGGCACCGAGGATGAAGAAATTTTTATGGTATGTTGCTCTTAAGGGCCCACATCAGCCTAGCCCATAATCACTCATTTATGATTTGCGCCCCTCCCATAAAAAATGAAAATGCAATATTATTCTGCTTTAATCGCCCCTATCTTCAGTGGAGATGTTCAGAACTGCACCATATTTCATGTGTATGATTAACTTGACATCCTCTGGGGGTATCCTCTGCTAAGTTTTGTAGAATTTCATCCATGGGGGGGTATAAAATAAATTCATTTATGTGCACATTTAGTGACTGTACACTCATCGGCCTGTAGATGGTGCTGTTGAGCGAAGGGTTGCTGGTTTAGGATGATACTGTCACACACACACATGCAGGAATACAAACGCAAGCATGCACACACACTGACATCCACACGCACAGACACACACCCATACACACACATACAAATCCACAAGCACAGACACACACACACAAACACACACGCGCACACATGTACGCACACATACATACACGCACAGACACACACACGCACAGACACACACACACACACACACACACACACACACACACACAGACACACACACACAGACACAGACACAGACACAGACACAGACACAGACACAGACACAGACACACACATACACAAACACACACACATACACACACACACACACACACACACACACACAGACAGACATGCACATACTATTACTTTTTTTAGGTATATACATAAACACGCAATACAGCCAAATTACTCCACGTCATTTATTTTTGTGGAAAGCCAGTGCAGGCCTGAGCGGCGGTCATATTTTGTACCGCGATGCGGTACATCTAGTTTTGTACAGTTTTCAAATTATTTAATTTGTAATTTTGTATTTAATAGTTTTCTTTATTTTGAAATACTGCATTCTTTGCCCTTGACTGCTTGGTCCCTTACAGTGCCATTTCACCAAAAGTCAATGAAATGTCGACCCAGGACGAGCTATAGGACTGGGAAGCTTTAGGAGTGTTGATGCACTCGATCTACGCCATCTATGTTTTGATCATAGTTCTGAATCCGATCTGGATGTAGTCTTTGACAAAAACACAATTTTCTCAGCTTTTTGCTCAAAATGTTGCTTTTTTATGATATTTACTCACATTCAAGTCAAGTGTTGATAAAAAAGTTTTTGTTTATTTGTTTAAATGGAGAGGCTCTGTTCTTTCTTTTGATATATTGCATGTTCAGATATTCACACAATTGGCAACTTTTGTGAAAAAAAAAAAAAAAAAAAAAAAACTAACGAGGAAAGACTTGATTGGCTAAAAATCAGCCAGAGACATTACTTGTAATTTTGATGGAATGTTCTTCTTGAAGAACTTTTGTATTTATAATAGTGCAAGTAAACAAAATCTTTAATTTTTAGAATTGCTATGAATCTCCCAAGTAATGAAATCAAGATGATTTTCCCGCACACTGCTGTAGCTGGCAAAATTCCTAATATTCGTTTATTATAAATCATGAAAAAGAAGCGTTTCTGTTTAAATAAATGGGATTTTGTATGCTACAGCTATTCATGGGACTTTTTCCCGTTCTGTAGTTATCTGTGTCCGGCGTACCTGTTTGCAACCATCAAGATTTATTAATATAAAGCATAATTCTAGTAAAAAAAATAAAAATAAATAAATAAAAAAAAAACTTTTATTCACCAAGGAAGCATTAAATTGATCAAAAGCGACAGTAAAGATGCTTGTTATTTAAAGAAATTCTGCTACAACCAGGTGCTGTTCTTTTGATTTCCATTCATCAAAGAATCCTTGTTTCCACAAAAATATTAAGCAGCACAACTGTTTTCAATAATAATAATTATTAATTTGTATTAATAATAAAATTATTTAATTATTAATAATTAAATAATTATTGATAATAATAAGAAGAAGAAGAAGAAGAAATGTTTCTTGAGCATCAAATCAGCATACTAGAATGAATTCTGAAGGAGTTAGTATCTTATGACACTGAAAATTGAATTAATGGATGCTGAAAATTAAAATATTACCTGATATATTCAAATAGAAAAAGGTTATTTTAAATTGTAATATTTCACAATGTTATTTTTAACCATTTATGATCAAAGAAATGCAACCCTGGGGAACATAAGAGGCGTTATTTATTTACTATAATTATGTCAAAGCAAGTTAAAGTGTGTCACAAATGTGTACGCTATTATAACCCATATGGTCTTGCTGACTAGTGCCCGCCAGGTCTGCACTGTCTTATGCCAAAGCGTAGGACATTTGAGGGTGGCATTAGGGACAGGGCCTCAAAATACTCAAGCGTTTGCAGATTATGACCTCGTTTAAACAGTGCAACTCACTTAGTATGCAAAACGGATGATCAGATGAGCGAGACGTTAAGGCCTAGGACAAACCCGAAAAGGATCTGTTTGGCAAGCAGTATGCGACGGCCCCTCGTCGGATCATTTGTCCCTGTTGGCTGTTAGGGAAAGAGAGGTGGAAATGAAAGAAAGTCGAGAGGGATGTATGTTGAGATTAAGCTTTAGCACAGATAACACCTGGGGGGCAATTAAGAGGTCCACTGGTCCATAAAATTTCATTTGGATTCATGAGCCGCCCCACACCCCCCAAACAAGCCCACAGTCTCTTCACGCTCCCATTGGATGTAAATGATTTTGTTTAGGTCGGCGCACAGCTTCTA
Source organism: Scardinius erythrophthalmus (assembly GCF_964197995.2). Classification (NCBI taxonomy): domain Eukaryota; kingdom Metazoa; phylum Chordata; class Actinopteri; order Cypriniformes; family Leuciscidae; genus Scardinius; species Scardinius erythrophthalmus. The sequence continues at coordinate 9,839,876 of NC_138226.1, read as the reverse complement.
ATCTCAAAAAGTGAAAATCCAATAATGCCAAAGTGTCTCATTCGCAGACGTCACATACACGCGTGTGTGTGTGTGTGTGTGTGTGTGTGTTACCCATACTAATAAAGGGGAGGTGTGCATTCATCACCTCCAGCAAAATAAGACACTCCATGTGGTTAAAGAGTGATATTAGTAAGCTAAAACCTCTCAGCAACTGCATCTATCTCGCAGTTGACAAATCAGACACAGATGCCAATGGTAAAAGGGACCAATGAATCACAGATCGAATGTGATGTGAAAATTAGTCCTCGGAGGTGCTCCAGCTGTTCCTGTCCACATAACCGAAGCAATCAAGAATGGTGGCGCTAAGCACTAGAGCTAACCAGATCTCGTTCGCTCCTTTGCTCGAATCAGATCAACAAAACAAATCAAGCTTATGCAAGCCCAATCAATCTAAATTTTCCTACTAGTACACAGCTGTTGTGTTCCAAAGCCTAGTGAGCTGCCTTACTAAGTGTCATGGAATCTTAATTATGCTGCCTCCTAAAACACCTAAGACCAGAATGCCCTGCACCAAGCTGAACAAATATAAAAGATTAGAGGTTGACCTTTTTCAATGGTGTTGCAGATACCAACAAATAGGCGAGCAGGCATTACAATTTTAAAATGGTCAAATATTGGCTGCCTCATCTTTTAACAAAAGTTGTTGCGAACTCTCTATTACACTGTGCCTTGTTTACAAATCAATCTGCAGTCAAATTCTCCGAACACACATATCATCGTCTGAAGCGATCTGGGACGCCATTAAAATAAACCATCCACTTGTTTCCGTCTGTACTGAAAGACTCAAGTGCACGGAATATGTTAGAAACTGAAAATGAATCTGTATCTAGAGCTGGACCATTAATTGTTAAAAAGATCTTGATCGCATTCCTATGACAATGATTCACCTGTGTCTATTAAAGGTACAATATGTAAGAATTTTGTATCAAAATATCCAAAAAAACACTTGCTAAGTGTTATTTATTTATTTTAATTATGTACTTACATCATCCTAAATGTTTCCAAGAATTTGTAAATTCAGAGAAATTCACCATTTTAAATAGTGCCCATCCCTTGTCGCCTGTCAATGACGCAATATCCGCGTTATCCCTGGTTTCCACCCATACTGCCATAGTAACCATGGTGACAGATGTGGACAACTGCTTTGATAACATTATAACTTTCAACACACTCAAATGCCTTTTAGTATGATAGTGTAATGTTAGACCAAATGAAACAGCTCTGTGTTACTTCACAAGTTTAATTCGTCAAATAAATGGACCTGTTTAGCACTTGCGGGTAGTTCGATAGAATGAAATGTCCTCATTCCTTTATATAGGCTACGCAGGACTTACGTGTGGCTGATATCGGTCTCTTATTAGCGATCGCGCCCTGCTTCATAACACAATCATATTAAAAAACATGAATGTTTTCACTCATCCATAAAAATTATTAGATCAATCAGCATGATGGCAAGTTCCATGATTCCGCTTATCACTGCATCATCAATCTACGCCTTTGTTATTGTAAAAGGTTAGCGACCCCTGGCGGCGAAAAAAAAAAACATTGTAGCTTTAAACCTGACAAAATTACATTGCCATTGCCCCAGAGAAAGCAGTTATCATGTATAGGTATCAAACAGCTTCACAAACAGACTTTTGAACATCACAGTATGGTTTTTACAATAATTCAAATGATCACAGAAGTACTGGGAAAAAAGTTTATAGTTCAGATATAAACACTGATGTCTATGGTAGCGATCAAAATAGAGCAAATCACCTTCTGAAAATAACTTGACGTTTCAAATAAAGATTGCATCAATTACATCGCTACACCAGTAGGTGGTGGCAAGTGACTTAAGTTTATTTGTCATTGAATCATTCATGCAAGAGATCTGTTCAAAAACGCTGATTCATTCAGTAATTAAACAAGTGAAGTATTTATGAGTGAGTCACTGAATTATTCATTCAAACCTTTTAAAGGTATAAAAATATTTGTATAAAAATAATAAAAATAAAGGTTTTGATTAACTGTTGTTGTTTCCAGCAGCCGGAAATTTGACAGTCAAAAATAGTTGATCTCCGAATGTGAATGACCTGACTCTGAATTTTAGTATCGTTTCTTATGAGGATCCTTTTTCAAATACAAGGTCAATATTGATTTGATTTTCACTAATGGCAAAACAACAAATTATCCGTGAATTTATATGGAACTAAGCTTTAGGAGCTTTCTCTACGGAATCACTACAGTACACCTATAATACACGTTTATGTATGTATTCTGTATTATGTACTGCGTCAGTGATTATAATGGGTTGTTTTTGCTTTTGACGAGACGCGAACATCCAGTGTTGGCAAATATCAGCCGTTAAGCGACGGAATGCCAGTAGGCGGGGCCAATGGTGCGCTGATGTATAACTATTCGTTAATGTCTTGCTCTGCAGGCAGTCATATGCAAATGTATTTGCCCACGTGACGTCACAGTTCCCACAATATCCAAACGAGACGTGTTTGGAGCTTGATTAAATAAATGCTTTGTTTAGAATGTGGACAACGATTAGAGCTATGAAACTATGAATTTTGCATGTCATGACCCCTTTAAAATAGAAAACAGTTATTTTAAATTGATATATATATATATATATATATATATATATATATATATATATATATATATATATATATATATATATATATATATGCGCAGTGGTGTTCTGAAATGAGACAATGTATATATGTTGTGAATATAAACAAAGTGCTGTTTGTGTGATGTTCTGCGAGTAGCTGTCTATGCAGAACATTCCAAATCAGTCACATATGAGGTCCTGTGACAGTTAGGTGCTGCTTATGTAGCCAGCAGACAACTCGCTAAGTTTTAGAACAGAACTGCCGGCTCTGTCTTGCTTGTACTTGCTACCTGCATGGTCCCCCAAGAAGTGTCTTTTCTGTTCTGAAACGCATTAAAGATTACTGCTGGTACAGCAGGGATGTGCCATTCAATTCATACAACACATTACAGCGGAGGCTCTGCCCACAGCAGTTCCCCCCATAGCCCCACTGCTCCGATTCCAGACCGCAAGGAGTGAAAGTGATTGATTACGTCTGACAGGAGTGGATTGCTTCTGTGCAGTGCTTCTATGACAGAGCTGATGCTTCACTTCACCATTGACTAACGAAGCATAAATCTGCTGATGCTTTATGCTCTCCCAATGTACAGCACAGCACTAGTCAATCAATGTACAAAGGGCAGACAGACAAAAAGAGACGCAGAGACGTATGAAGAGAACTCTCGGGATGAGTATTCGTGCATCTGGGTTTGCTGCCAATCTTGGGGAAATAGAGTTCATTAAGATAAAGGGCATGTGGGAAGAAGATCCCGAACATCTCTACACCAGGTATACACAACGGCGCAGTCACAAGATATGAGCAAGATATGAGATATGAACATGTAAAGTTGCAACGGTAGAAGTGTCAACTTGAAGAGATTTTGCAACATCTTTTGTATTACTGACTCGGTCAAATACAGATATATTGACTTCTTCACAACTATTAATTTAATAGCATTAGTTGTATTGTTTTGATTACAGTTTGATGCAAGATGTGTATTTATGTTACGACAAATCCTATATGTTTTGTTTATTTTAAAAATTAAAAGAAATTAATCAAAAATTAAATATCAAATGAGATGAAGTTATTTTAATATGTAAAAAAATTATTTCACTGGAGTTTCCAAAAAACAGTCCTTACAGTCCAGACTTTTGACCGGTAGTGTGCACATGTAGTTTCACTGCTTAATTTTTTGGCTATATATGGAAACTGTCTTTTATTCAGCAAGAAAACTAAGACATTTATAATGTTAAAAAATATTTATATTTCAAGAAAATGCTGCTCTTTTGTTTTTTTTCTATTTATTATAAAGAAGTATCATCCACACATACCATACATACCCCCCAATTGAGTAAATTCAACCAAAGCTAAGCTTCTGTTGACTGCTTCAGTTTTTAATCAGTTGAGAGAATGAGAAGTCAAGTACTCACACAACACTTTGGGACGCGCCTTGTTCAATCAAGAGCTTGACCACCGCTATGTGGCCGTTCCTGATGGCATCATGCAGTGGAGAGTCGTTCTGATAACCTGGTGTGTTCAACAGCGCCCCCTGCTGAAGCAGTTCCTCCACCACTCCCAGATGACCGAGATTACAGGCCTCATGCTGCAAAAACAGAACACAATGATCATACATAATTTCCTTAGTAAAACAATGTTCTATCATATTATGAAGGATTATAAGAGTGAGAGCATTATTATAATAATCTTGACCCAATAGTTCCCCAGAATCAACATTTTGGCAAAGGTCTTTAAGCCGGACCTGTGGAATTTATGACTGGGGAAAATGCAGTTATATATTTGCAGAGATTTTTCTTTAAGAAACTTAGAACATGTTGTGGTTCATTATTCCAGTTTTGAAAGGTTTTTCATAGAAAATGTATGCTTCAGCTGTCAAGAATCCTTTCCCCAATTCTCAGTAGCCTACTGTGAAAGAAATAACAATATATTATTTAAACTGTAAAATATATTTGTAAAGTACAATTTCAAATATATGTGACCAGATCTAAGGGTCACACTTTTTTACTCCAGTGAATATTTCTCAGGGTATGTTTACTTTTTAAAAGTACATTTCTGTGGAGTCACAAACCATGGAGTCTTGGCTACAAAAAAAGCTACAGTACAAACATTTCCAACAGTGTTGCTCAGGAAAGAAAGATACAGTTCACTGAAAACTGTCTATATGGGGTAAGCATTGTCTATAACACTATATGGAGTAAGTTTGCCCAATGGAACCTGCCAATAAGCATGAGCATAATTTAAACAGCAAAACAACTATGAAAAACAAAACATTTCATAAAAAGATAAAAATATCAAACCATTGTTTTGGCCAACAAAAACATTTTTACATTATAAAACTATTTAAATGAACAATCCTTATTGTTATTATAAAGATGGAAACTTGCCCCAATCTGACATATGTAAAATTAAATAAATACATAAATAATAATAATAATAATAATAATAAAATCCGCTGTATATTGTGGCATCGTGAGAGGTAGGGTATCACCAAAGTGTGGGTTGCTTCACAAATAGAGTCCAGGCAGAGATCAAGTCTGGTTGCTTTTTAATAATCAACTCAAAACTCCAAAACGTTTTAACCAAAACACTCTTCCAGCTTCTCTTTATGCTCTCTAACAAAAAACAGCCAGTCTCTCTGTTCTCAGCGCATTAACAGCTTTTCTCCTTCACTCGCAACAGCTGTGTCACCACCGCTGAGGAAAATGGTAACTGTAGCACAGGACCAGGCGGCCATCTTGGTTTGTAGTCCCCATGCTGCAACTACCTAGATGGCACATACCTTGCCTCTATGACATACCCTCTCACGATGCCACATACTAATATACTGTATATATACACAGCATAAAACATTTCAAAGACTACCACAAACATGGAAAGGCAATGGTGAAATCCACATTATCTATTAAGACAGTTGAGCGAACATGCAGCGTTCTGCTAGGATAACATACATTACTGTACAAACAAGGAACAGCTTTTCAACCATTTTCAGCCCAGACAACCTCGAACAAGAGACAAGGCCGTGTAAAAATTTTATACTGAATTGTGTGCGAGTTCTCTTCGCTCACCAGTGGTGTCCAGCCTGCGTTGTCCTTCAGGTTGGGGTCAGCTCCCTGAGCAAGGAGCTTACGGACCTCCTCCACATCACCCTGTACAGAAGACCAGGATCAAAAGATCAGTGGTAGATATTGATCAACCAGACTCAAACACTGACCTAGCATCCATCATTAAGTAGCCAAAGTGACTCGCAGCTGGAATACTAACAAAGAACAATCTCAGATACAAGCAAACAAGTGCGGTAATAAATAGTGGATTTAAACTGCTGGTTCTGTGAAGCAAAAATTGGTGACATGGACAGGAGGGGGGAAATACAAAACCGAAATAATAAAATGCAGCTATATAATTGTGCATAGTTAGAATAAAAAGAAATAGGCTTACCATATATTTTGGAATTAGTGGCTTTTTGTATAATTTGAAACATCCTGCAACTTATATAATGCAATTAACGCCAAGCATGCAGACAAAATACTCTTTAACAAAGCATTAACTATGTATTTTGAATTTGGTGAATGACTATGTTGGTCAACACAGTCATATAGAAATTATTCATCTCTTGGCTTTCAGCTTTTATCTCTCCTCAAATTCATTATTTAGTTTGTGCGAGTGTTTTTTATAGGGCATTTCCCACATGCCAGTAATTTAGTTGCACCATTAATTCATTTAGTCTTGGTGTTTATAATAAATATTCTTTATAATGAATGCCAATGTAATTTAGGTTTACTTTATACTTATATTTTGCAATCTTGTTCTATATACTATTAAGCATTTTTGTGGAGTGAGTGGAAATAAAACACGTTTTTAGTGCTTATAATGTTTATAAACTATTTTACATTATTTCTGAATGCAATAACAAAATGCTTACACCAATGCAACTTTTGTGGTAACAAAAGGGATGCTCATTATTCAAATTATGCCTAATACTTATAAGCCAATAAACAAAAAGTGGTAAATGGCATATAGTAAATGGCAGAATGTAAATGGCAAACCTTTATGGCAGCTAAGTGCAGTGGCGTCTCTCCATTGTGGTTCCTCTTCATGAAAGAGGGACTTGTCTGATTTCGTCTCACACTGGGAGACTTCCTCCTGAGGTCAGGGGTAGATGGTGTGATTGGCTTCACATTCGGCTTCTCATTGGACTGTCTGGATGTCCTCTGAGAGGAGTCTTCAGTTCCTTCTTTAGATAACCTATTCTTCCGTCCTAAATTTCTGGGTTGTTTTGGCGTACTCTGCAGACCATAACTGTCCTGATTCTCTCTTGTTCTCTTACCAGTTCCAGGAAGGGAAGGCTGAGGAGGCCCCGGAGCATTTTCATTTGATTCTGGTGGGATATCAGTGGCAGGCACAACCTGTTGATCATGATATGATGAACTCAAAGTTGCACAGTATTGCTTTTCAAGGTTTTCAGTTTCCATATTGCTTAATATGCTTTTTTGGGGACTGGGAATTTGATTCTCTCCTTGGTGAGGAGCCTTATGAGTCTCCTCAGGCTGGCTGCAAGGGAAAAGGAAAGAAACTCTCTTACCGGACCTCCTGTATTCATCTCCAGAGCTCACTTTCTCATGCTCTTCATCCTTCTTGTCTATAGCAGCTTGTTTTCCAATGGCCCAATGCTGATTGATAGCTTCTAGCTTCAGCCTCTTACATTCCTGCATAGTCTGAGTCCGTGTTGTGGGTCTTTGACCACCGCTGGCTTGTCTGTAGACTTGGCTCCTTTTCTTTGTTTTCTTATTTGCCTTCCCCCGTGGAGGAGAGGATGAGCCAGATTCCTGGGAGGAAGAGGTGAAGTTGAAGACAGACAGGTCCTTAGGTTCGGACAAAGTGGCTTCCGTTCCCTGGAATCCATTTGACTTGTTTGATCCAGCGGGTTTCTCGACACAGCAGCGTATTTTGCGACTTTTTGGGCTAAACCATATCTTGACATTTTTCTTATTCTTAGGGACAGAGCTCTCTTCTGACTGTACGGCATCAGTGGCCGTGGCTAAACAAAGAGAATAAAAGAAATTATTTAAAAAATAGTAATCTCAAGAAGTCAAATGTTGAGCACATTAAAGTATTATTTCAAAGGACACAATGAGAGGTTTCCTACACATTTTCCATTTAAAAATCCATACTTTTACTTTTAAAAACTCCTTCCAAATTATATTTAACTTAAATGGTTCATTCAGCATTATTTTCAGTATTTAGTACAATCATCTGTAAATATGTTTTCTCAAAGTGATAACATGCACTTACATGATGAGAGGAAAATTAAAACACTTTCTAACCTGCAAATCTGCACAATGAAAATGTGCACCTTGAATTCATTCAGTCATTTTCTGACAACCACTAAATAATCACTGAACTTATGCCATGAAAACACTCTGCTTGTATGATACATTTATTTTTAGAAACTCTTAACTTTATTATATTATATTTTACAAAACTGAATAGGGGCAATAGTCTGGAAACACAGATACTTTTTCATACTTATCCAGACCTGGAAATTGCTCAAATAAAATTCCATACTTTTCCATATCCTGCAGTGACTTGAATACACCTATTTAACAATAAATATAGATGAAGTAATAATAATAACAATAATATTATTAATAATAATAATATTATTTGTTTGTTTTTTACTTGATGGCTATATCAAGTATTTAAATCTTGTTGTTGTCGTTTATCTATCTATCTATCTATCTATCTATCTATCTATCTATCTATCTATCTATCTGTATTATATTATATTAGTATATTTTTTATTTTACTTCCAAAGATTTCTCTCTTTAATCATCCAAGACTTCCTTATTTGTCATTGACCCTTAAGCTTCAAAAAAGAAACCTTTGAAAGAACAGTGAGCTTTGACATTATTTTAAATAGTAGCTAAATGTCCCCAGCTTGAATTAACCTCAGAATGCTGGCAGAACTAAAGCAGAGTGTGGTGTGTAAAGATGTAATGAGCACATTTATCCAGTGGTTTTATACACTTCTCCTGCCTAACTGTTGTATTTGATGCTACAGCAGCACCAGCATGAGAGATTCAGCGTGACCTCTCCACCAACTCAATCTCCTCTGCAGCGTTAAACTCCCTGACCCCTGGGGCACAGACCTGTCTGTCAGACAGCACATCTCTCTGCCATCGGCAACATCAACCCGAGCTTCAACTCAGCTCAGAGGAAACCGCCAGAGCTACTATGGAAAATTACATTGCATAATTATAGTCATTACCAAGCTCAAAGTTCAGTTGGGGATTTGAGTGTAAAAAAAAAAAAAAAAAGGAACATCAATTTAAGAAATCCATAGTGTTCAGTACATTACATTCAGGGATGTAATTATATACATGTATTATGGTTATAATTGGGTGCTTGATGTCATGATGTGAAGGTCTTGTCTTACTTGAGGACTCTGGTGGCTTCAGGAGGGACTCCAGCTTGCAGAATAACTCTGTTATATTACTGAACTGTTTGTTGATTTGAAAGTCTTTCACCCAAGCAGGACCTTGGCACACAGCGCAACCATCACCAGCACGAGGTCCTGCACAACACCTATAGGACAGACCACATGCATACTTTATTATTCTGTATACTTATCAGGGCTGGGTGATATAGTGAAAAAACAAACAAATATATAGATATAGATATAGAGCTGGTCATAATTAATTGCCCCCTTGGTAAATATGATCAAAGATGCTGTAAAAAATAAATCTGCATTGTTTATCCTTTTGACATTTTTTTTTTTTAAATTCAAATATCGAACCTTTTATTGAAGTAAAAGAATTGAAAGTGGGGGGGAAATCACATTATGAAATAAATGTTTTTCTCCAAAACACATTGGGAACAAGTATTTGCCCCCTTTTCTTAAAATTTTTTGCAACCTCCTTTTTCCAAGATAACAACTCTGAGTCTTCTCCTATAATGCCTGATGAGTTTGGAGAACAGCTGACAAGAGATCAGAGACCATTCCTCCATACAGGATCTCTCCAGATCCTTCAGATTCCCAGATCCATGTTGGCGCCTCTTCTCTTCAGTTCAGCCCATTAATTTTCTATTGGGTTCAGGTCAGGGACTGGGATGGCCATTGCAGATGCTTGGTTTTGTGCTCAGTGACCCATTTTTGTTTTGATTTTGATGCGCCAAACCCACAGGGATAAAAAAAGTACCCCATGTGTAAAATGAAATACTCTGCTGGATCTTTAATGTTGTGGGCCTAATTTTCTGCCAGAGGTCCTGGACATCTTGTTCAGATACATGGCATCATGGATTCGATCAAATACCAACAGATAAAAAAAATCAAAACCTGACAACCTCTGCTGGATATCTTATAATGGGCCATGTTTGGATCTTCCAACAGGACACTGATCCAAAAACTAACATCAAAATCAAAACAAAAATGGGTCACTGAGCACAAAACCAAGCATCTGCGATGGCCATCCCAGTCCCTGACCTGATGAGTAGAGTGAACTGAAGAGAAGAAGCGCCAACATGGATCTGGGAATCTGAAGGATCTGGAGAGATTCTGTATGGAGGAATGGTCTCTGATCTCTTGTCAGGTGTTCTCCAAACTCATCAGGCATTATAGGAGAAGACTCAGAGCTGTTATCTTGGAAAAAGGAGGATGCAAAACGTATTTAATAAAAGGGGGCAAATAATTGTTCCCAACATGTTTTGGAGGAAAACATTTATTTCATAATGCGATTTGTGTGTGTATACATGTATACTATTATATTTGATCAAAAATACTGTAAAAACAATTGTGAAATTAAAATAATTGTTTTCTTTAAAATTCTCTAATATGTAGTTTCTGTGATAGCCATTACGCCAGCCTTCAATGTCTCAATTCTTAATAATGACTCTTATTATTATTGTTGAAAACCGCTTTTGCTGCATTTTTTGGAAACCATGATACATTTTTCTCAAGATATTTTGATGAAAGTTCAGAGAATGGCAAGTGGAAATCTTTTGAAACCTTATAAAAGGCTTTCATGTCCATTTCGATCAATTTAATCTGTCCTTGCTGAATAAAAGCATACACTTCTTTTAAAAACATTACAAAATCGGAATTTTTCCAAACTTTTGACCGGTAGTAGCCGATATATAAATCAAAATATATGGCTAAGGAGAAGGATCTGAGAACATTTGGAATAATCAACACATTATATTTTAAAAGTGATACTTCTGTTAACCAAGGTAACTTTTAACTGATTAAAAACACCATTACTAAAGGTGTTATTACTGTTTAAAGTAATATATTTCAATCTTAATCTGTGACGAAAATATGTGCAGCCAATACTTCAGTCTAAAACAACATTACCCTATTCTTAAGAAATCACAGTAATGTGTTTATAATGTGTTCATTTAGTACTAAAGAATCCTTTCTTATTATCTTAGCGCAGTTAAAAAGGTTGTCCTACTTAATGAAGTGTAGAAACAGCACTTCAGCGGCTTTGTTTTGAGTATTGAGCACACTTGCATTCCTAAACTCTAGCTTCAAAAAGGGATGTAAAGAAACAGCTTTCTCAAGAAAATCATCAGTTTGTTGTTCATCTGAGAGATAAAGGCCGTCACATGTGCTACTGCCTCGAAAGAAGAAAGTAAACTGCGATGAACCAGGACAGAGAGTGAAGTGGACAGGCCGAATGCACAACACTACAGAAGGCAAGCACTTCAGAGTCTCTAGCTTGAGAAGCAGACGCTCAGCTGGCAGCTTCAATAAACAGTGTACACCAAACACCAGTTTCATCTGCAACACTGAGGAGAAGACGGAGAGACGCTGGCCTTTTAAGAAGACTTTCAAAGATAAAACCACGTCTGAAACTGCCAAATGTTAAGAAAAGGGTAGGATGACAAAAATAACACATGAACTCAATGGTAAATGGTTAGAAAACAGTATTATGGGAAGGTGAAAGTAAGTTTGAGATGTTGAAGGCCCATCCATAACAATAGGTAAAACCACAGATGTGCAGCAATATATTGTTGAGCTTCACAAAATAGAAAGTGGCTGTGCACACACACACAGAGAGAGAGAGAGAGAGAGAGAGAGAGAGAGAGAGAGAGAGAGAGAGAGAGAGAGAGAGAGAGAGAGAGAGAGAGAGAGAGAGAGAGAGAGAGAGAGAGAGAGAGAGAGAGAGAGAGAGAAATTCATGTATGTAATCAATCATATAACGTTACCTATATGTGTGTAACTGTCATTAAAGAACTCCGGTCAATTTTAACATTGAGCTCATTTTTTTGTACATTTGGAGTGCTGTCAATACAGAGAACAACGACAAAAATCGATGCCAGCGCAAATACCTGTGTTTACATACTGTTTTCGGTTGAAGCCCAAAGTAGTCGATTGCCGAGTTCACGCGCATAGATTTAGTTACCTATGATCACGCGCGTGAACTCGGCAATCGACTACTTTGGGCTTCAACCGAAAACAGTATGTAAACACAGGTATTTGCGCTGGCTTAAATAACATCATTTTTATTAATATCTTTCACATCTACTGCAGTCAGATTCACTCGCGTTCACTCTGAAGGAATCACTCACATGACCTGTGCACTTGTAATGACACATCAAGGATGTTAAGAGGCTAAAAGCAGGTTTAAAACTTGCCCCATTGAAGTCAACAGGGTGCAAATTTTAAAAAGAGGATAACTCGGTGTAGGCAACACCGATTTTTGTCGTTGTTCTCTGTATTGACAGCACTCCAAATGTACAAAAAATGAGCTCAATGTTAAAATTGACCGGAGTTCTCCTTTACGTATGTTTATTTGATAGAGAAATATTCATGACATATAAGCCTGATAAAGCTGCAACCCATAAATAAGAGCAGATTCGGATTACGCACGATGCGAATCAATACATGGCAATAATTTACTAATTTACTAAACCAGCAAAGTAGATCATTGTTGAGTGAGTCCAAGTCTTACCGTCTCCCTCCTGAGAGATGAGCTGTAAAATCATGTTAAAATGACTTTGATTGGACAGAAACGAAGTTGTTGGCCTGTTAACAGGACCAGGATAAGTTACCCGAGCTGCTTTCAGTTTCATTATGAAACTAAAGCACAGTACAGCCTACCATTTAGAAGTTTTCGGAACTGTGACACTGCCTCTTTAGTCCTGGTAAATGTCACAGGTCTTGACAGGGTGATATTTCCTGATCCATAATAACCAAGAAAGAGACCGATCTCAATATTTCTATAAACAGACGTGTTTTGGTTTTTGCAGGTGGCGCCAACAGCGGGGAAGCGAAGGGGAGGAGCTCAGATGAGCGAACTTACACTCTGATTGGTCAACTGGGCTTCTTCTTCTTATTTGAGATTTTATTTGCGGTTGACAAACAACAGAATTGTGTATTACCGCCACCGACTGCTATGGAGTGTGGATCAAAATGACATTTTTATATCCTCTCCCACAAATTAGTTATTCTAAGATACTGAAAAATAGAACTATAACATTCATTTCCCGGGTTATTTTGTAAAATATATATTTCGCATTACAATCCCTCTTTCAGGCTCGTATTTCTGACAGTATAGCATGTTCCACAGTTTCTTCTTGCCCACAAAATTCACAACTTCCGGTATCATGTTTACCCATTTTATAAAGTGTACTGTTTAGTCTTGTATGTCCAAATCTCATCCTTGATATTATTATCTCATCTCTCCTTGAGTTTTTTTCCTGCCCTTCTCATCTCTCCCGCTTTCCTTTGAATTCTTTAAAACCATCAACCTTTCTTCGCCATATCCCATTGTTTTTGCCACCTTACCTTCAACCTTTCCTTAATAATAGTCTTTAATTAATTAGTTCTTATACTAACGCTTATGTTAATGTCGTTGTTTTTTTATGGCTTCTTTTACTGCCTTATCTGCCATTTCATTTCTTTGGATACCAATATGTGCGGGTACCAGGCACGGATTAACGCACGGGCCTACTGGGCACTTGCCCAGGGCACTGGGCCAGCAGGGGGCCCTGTCAAATATACTGTGTCTATTCTTTTCAAATAATTATTTTCATTTTAATTTTATTTTCAGTAAAATTGTGTTAAATTGAAGAATAATGTGATTTTTTTCTTTTGCAGTTGCAAAGTATTAACCAGTAAATAAATCAAATAAATAATTTTAATGTATTGCTGCGCTGTTGAGAGGGACATCTAGAGGCGACTGAAAAGCATTGCGTAATATAAAAGTCACGCATAAAAGACGGTTACTCAAAAAACAAAAACAAAAATGAGTTTAAAACCACAACCAAGTGTATGGGATCAAATTCCCGCCAAATATATAGCGGTCGCGTATAAAAAAATAATAAGCGTGAATCAAAAATTTAAAAACACATGTAAAAATATACTGCACAAACTGAAAAAAAGAATGCAAAATGATCAGAATAGCAAACAACGTGGTCACGGATCAAACTATAATAAGCGTGAATAAAGAAATAACAAGCATGAATAAAAACTTTAAACACATTAAAAGTTATTTTGCACAAAACTTAAACTTATGGTCATGCTTTGTTAAAAAGTATGGTTTTATTACTGTGTACTTTGTGCTTTGGCATTTTCTGCTCATATTTTACTCTTTTGTACGCTTGTGATGTTTTTCTCTTCGCTCTTCTTTCTATGTTCTGCGCTTGCTCTTCCAAATGTTGCAGTTCGAGTTTCATGTAAATTAGGGCGGGCTTAAGCGTCACGATTGGTCCACTAGTTAAATTGACAGATACTCCTCTAGCCAATCAATCGAAGAGGGGAGTTGACGTCACACCAATGCGACTCGTGGCTACTGATGCTTACTTGTTATACAGGGGAAGACGACCATCAACAGGACACCTTTAAACTGCATGTGTGCCTGCAACTCAAACTGTTGCCGGTATACGTATACCTGGCAATATGGTATAGTTAAATTCGTCATCCTAACAACGACCTGTTACAGTTATGCCTGTCTGATGATCCATCATTCACCTCTAATGCACTTGCCCTGGCACCGCGAGCGTCGATCTTCTCCGAGCAGCCACCACCACCTACTGGCCGTTTTACTTTAATATTTAATCAATAACAAGGATGTGTAATGTCGGTCCTGGGTGCAGAGTTTAGCTCCTCCAACCCTAATCAAACACACCTGAACCAGCTAATCATCGTCTTTAGGATATTTAAGACAGGTGAGGTTTTTAATCGGAGTTGACGCTAAACTCTGCAGGACAGCTGCGGCACTCTAGAAACAGCGTTACCTATCGCTGATGGAGATGTTACTGTATTCAAATTTTAAGCTATATTTAAAACATTAATTCTAAAGTAATATGCAATTATGTAGCTATGTAAGTAAACACAGTAAGTTTGTAATAAATCACTGTATTAAATTCAACTGGTTTCTCTATCTTCTCTGTAACACAATCATTTTCAATAATCTTGTCAAATTTGGCGAGGTTAATAAAAAAAGGTAGGCAATGCGTAGCGGCGACAGGTCAAAGTCCTAAAGTCTTCAGACAATGGCCGTTTTTAACTTAGTTTTTGCAACGAATTGTAGTGTTTCATAATTGCAGGATGTTTTACTTACAGCAGCCTTAGCATATTGACATCATGAGCCAAGTAATATTGTTTAACACCAATTACCAGTGTGCACATTAACATTCTCATGTATCTCAAAAAAAATGAATATAATTATTTATGTCCAGAGTTCAGATAGCTTTACTGCTTGAAAGTCTTTGTAAAGTTAAATTGAACTGCCGTCTTCCCTTGTAAGTGTAGCACTCCTGAAAAGGAGTATAATGATTAAAGAAAAATGAAATAAAAGAGAGTGCAGCAGTGCTTCTTTGTTGTTATATTTACTCAGAATGAAGTGCTTCACGGGCGCGCACCACCCACTGAAGTGTGCGGTGACCACTGTCTATGGCGGTGACCTATTTTTTTACAGTCTATGGCGGTGACGCAATCACGCTGGTATGCCAAGCGAAAATAATTAATTTAATCAAAGCACAAATAAGAAATTGAACAGTATGTAAAAGTATTAGAAAAATAACATTTTAGTATATTATAATGGAATTGAAGAAATTGTACAAACATAAACAGCTTGTACCACGAGTCGCATTGGTGTGACGTCAACTCCCCTCTTCGATTGATTGGCTAGAGGAGTATCTGTCAATCTAGAACTAGTGGACCAATGGTGACGCTTAAGCCCGCCCTAATTTACATGAAACTCGAACTGCAACATTTGGAAGAGCAAGCGCAGAACATAGAAAGAAGAGCGAAGAGAAAAACATCACAAGCGTACAAAAGAGTAAAATATGAGCAGAAAATGCAAGAAAGCACAAAGTACACAGTAATAAAACCATACTTTTTAACAAAGCATGACCATAAGTTTAAGTTTTGTGCAAAATAACTTTTAATGTGTTTAAAGTTTTTATTCATGCTTGTTATTTCTTTATTCACGCTTATTATATTTTGATCCGTGACCACGTTGTTTGCCATTCTGATCATTTTGCATTCTTTTTTTCAGTTTGTGCAATATATGTTTACATGTGTTTTTAAATTTTTGATTCACGCTTATAATTATTTTATACGCGACCGCTATATATTTGGCGGGAATTTGATCCCATACTAGTGGATCAATGAAAAGAGAGCACAAAAATGACAAAGAAGCAAGAGAAGCTCAATTACTACAAAAGCTTTTTTAACAAAATGTCAATCTTCATCTTTATAACAGACGATAAAATACAATAGCCTACAGCAATCTTCAAGATACAGTAAATCTTCAAATGTGTAACGGATTGTCACCTTAAAAAGTGTTTTGGGGTGGAACAAGCAATGCTATATAGGATCTTAATTTAATCTTTGTTTTATTATTTTAGTTCATTAACTAATTGTTAACTCAACTAATTTAACGTAAAGACCTGGATACTAGAATTAGCCTACTAATTAAATAAATGTCAGCTAGCCTAAATGCATTGATTAGAATTGCCATTGACAAAAGTTTTTTCTAGTCGACTAGTAGTCATTCATTTAAGCAATTAGTCGACTAATCTCACGTTAATATTAATTTCTGCTTAAATACTGAGTGCATGGAGGCATATAGTATTCCGCGCTTAAGCGCATGCATAAATATTGCTGCAAAGCACCGGCAAAAGCAGGCTAATGATAATATGTCTGAAGAAAAAATTGTTTAATAATAAAATATATATAGGCTATTTCTAAATCAGTGTCGACTGCAAACATATCTATATCTCCGCTGTAAAGTGGATGCACCTTTAGAGAGAAATGCACCTTTCATATCATAGCAGCCTAATCAGCCGGTATTTGCTTTCGATTCGAATTTTTTCTATTAAAAGTGGACATTTCAAGCTTTATATAAAAATATTCATCATGTCTGTGAGGCTATACACTGTGTTTAGCAGTGAAAAGCAGGAAAATGCAAGTGTTCGCGCCAACGCCTGCAATGCAGTGCGCGCTGCATACTCCGCACAAACACTTTGGATATTATCTAGGTTAAAGTTAGAGCGAGCGGCCATGCCAGACGGATAAGTCCTTTTCATGTTTAACAAATCAAATCATGCATTTTCTACCTACCGCGAGTAAGCGCTGCACCATTTTGAAAAAGGTAAAAGCATAACGAGCGTAACGAGAGAGGGGCCCCACTCAAGGCCGTAACCAGGGTTTGAAAATTAGTGAGGTCTGGGGTGAGGTGCAGGGCCGGATTAAGAATTCAGAGGCCCCTGGGCACAATGTCTTGTAGGCCCCCCCCTAAGGCAGGCCAAATGTATAGTTTGTCCATGTACATTTTAGGACATTAAAAGGAACTTTGTTGTACTATGCTGGAGTAAAGTTAATAAATTATCGTTCTTTCCCATAGGATTTTTAAAACTATGTTGGGTAAACCTCTGTCCCTCTAGGGGGGTTCGGGGACATGCTCCCCCGCAAGAAAATTTTGTACATTTTAAAGTTAAATGCATCAGTCTGGTGCACTTTGAGAGCTCAAAATTAAGAGCTTCAACGGGCTTCAACCATAGACTGTAAAAAAAAATTGCTTCAACCCATGAACTGTGCACAAAGAAAAAGCATTGACTTGTACCTGGACATTAAAGAGGGCTCAAACATATTTTTTAGTTATGATATAGAGTCTCAGTCTACATTAAATTATCACTGGTGTTTTAGGACGCCAAACAATTAGTATAATAATATAATAATGATTTATATAATTATTCCTATGACATAAAATAGCCTATAAACGTACTGTATTAAATGAAAATGAATATTTCAAAAGTATATTTTACATTACACTACAGGAAAATTACAATATTTTTGTCCTAATGTCTTCTCCACTAGCAAGAAATAAACTCTTTGATCGCGTGAGCAAAGTGCGCACTTTTCTTTAAATCACGCAGCACAAACATAATGCCTATATAGGATACTTAAAGTCTTGTGCTGTTTTATAAAGCACAAAACCATATCACGGTTTCGATTTTAGTTCGTTGGCAAAATATAACGCTAGAGACCTTTATGTTAATGTGAGCGGAGGCTATTGCCACCTAAGATATAGAATATGTTTTGTAAATGCTCCCAACTACAGGGTTTCCAAATAAATGGAAAAAACAAGCAGAGATGCGTACAATCTTTATTTGATACCAAAGTAGTAAAAGGATAATCATACAAAAATTATAAGAAAAAAATACACAAGTTACAAATACAACAACATTCACACAAAAGAAAAGAATAAATCAAAGTGGCCACCTGTAAAATTGGATCTTGGACCGTCAATATCAATATCCCTTGGGATAAGTCACATTTGGGAAAGAAAAAGAAAAGAAAACAAAATATCCAAATGAATTAAATTCAAACCACCTCAATTCACACCTTCATACAAATGTATAACCAAAAATCACAATCCACACAATAAACAACAAGGTATAAATGAATTAAATTAATCCTCCCAATCCCAGCAGCTAATAGCCCATGGTAGTTGTAAAAGAATTGACAGTAGATAAGAACGGTGGCAATAACCACCCACAGTACTCAAGAACACAATTAGCCACAGAAGAAAAGAACAAAAAGAGTAATATCAAATTAAAGAAAATACAATTAGATCAATCAATATAACAAATAAATAATTTTTCACACCGAGCTCACTCAAATATGCGCTCGCCTCAACACACACTCAAATAAAGACTCGTTCACATCAAACGTGTTCACACAAACATGCGTTCACACGAACACCCGCTCGCATCTCACACACGCACACACATAAAACCCCGCTCACACAACTGTGCGCTCGCACAAACACACGCTCGCATCAACACACACGTGCGCTTCTCAATCACAGTAGACCGTGGTGGGACTTGAGCGCGCACCCTCTTCAGTCTTCACAACATAACACCAAGGGGTGGCAGTTAGCGAGCCGCCACACAGCAGCAAAACAACAGCGGGCAGATTTCTATAAAAATAGTTACTCAATTTGGTCATTAACCACACATACACTATATCTAAAATTACATCTGTGATTAACAAACAACTTACAAAATAACATATCAACTTACCTACAGCACAATTGACTGGCCCTCGGTGAGAACGGTGAACAAACCACCCATACTGCCTCGATCACACTATATAAACGAGTCATCATTAAAAACGGCGCTATAAAAGAATAATTGCAGCAACATATCAATGCAGTAACATACCTTGATATATGTTAATGCAATTGAACATCCACAGGCCCACGGCAAAAGTTAAAAAAGGGATTTCCAACTTATGCAGGTCTACAACACTTAATACGCGCTCAATGCTTGATGCATAATAGATTGCTCTTGCGACACAAAAGAATGCAGCCTGCGTACCATGCCGGAAGGAAAACGGAAGTAAGAGGAAATCTCCGCATTTTTAAAGGGCCGTGAGCGTACCATGCCAGAGAGAAAACGGAAGTGAAAGGGAATCTCCGCATTTTTAAAGGGGCCGTGAGCTTAACTTCCGCCCAGCTCCATCCACCTACACAGAACGGAAGACCCTAAAAGGGTCACCCCATTACATTCTACCCCTGGATTTTCTTTCATCGTCCCGATGATACAATCTACAACCATGGACGAAAAGAGCAACCCTGAGTCTGACCAGGTTGAAATGGAGCAGTCACCGGCTCTCTGCCCACATGTATATTTTGAACTATTGCTGTGGCCCTTGGTAGATTATAAGGGTTAGAATGTTTCCCGGCAGTAGTCCGAGTGGTTTGGCGCCGACCCCCCTCCCTTGCGGGATTATCAATCAACATAGGACCTTCAATCCCCATTTCAACAGGACTTTCTACAAACCTCTCTGGCTCCAGTGGTAGATCTACTTCAGCTGAACTCAAGGCAGTAGGGATTACATCTACAAGGGCTACATCCCACTCTTCCACTGCCATTGGGGAAGCTAAAAACTCATTCAAGTTGCCATCTGACAGCCCTAACCCTGGATCAGCCATGTGGCCAGAGCATTCTACGTGTGGTACTGGCTTTAAGTGAGACCTGTGCACCTGTTTTACCATGGAAGGGTTATCTACCTGTGCTATAGTGTATACACCGCCATTACCCCTAGGCGCTCTAACTACTTTATGAACAATGCTAGACCAATGATTTTGTATTTTATGACGACCACGGACACCATAGTCCCGCAGATAAACTTCTTGACCTTCCTGCAACGCAAAATCCCTTCCTACCTGATCATGGCGCTTTTTACGAAGCTCAGCAGCTCTATCTAGCCGAGCCCTTGCTCTCGTATAGGTTGTTTGAAGTCTCTCTCTATGCTCAACCACCCAGTCTTTCACCTGTCCACTTGCAGGTTCGTCCACTGCCGAGAGTAGAAAATCAACCGGAAGTCTAGGGGCCTGCCCGAACATCAAAAAATATGGTGACTCACCGGTGGTCTGGTGAGGAGTTGTATTATATGCGAAACATACCTGTGCTATATGACAAGTCCATGACCTTTTTTTGCTCCAAGGACAGTGTACGAAGTAAGTCATGAAGGGTTCGATTGAAGCGCTCACACTGCCCATTTCCCTGAGGGTGATACGGGACAGTGTGAGTCTTCTGAACTCCATACAACTGGCAGAGCTGGGAGACCACTGCACCCTCAAAACTTCGACCTTGATCTGAATGAATTTGCGCAGGTACACCAAACCTATAAAACCACTCATAAACCAAAATATTAGCTACCGTAGTTGCTTTCTGGTCCCGTGTGGGCACAGCCTGAGTATATTTTGAGAAGACATCTGTAATAACAAGGACATGCTCTCTTCCATCGCTAGCCTGCTCCAAGGTGGTAAAATCGACCGCCAAGATCTGATTCGGTCTTGATGCCAACAAATGGCCCAATGGAGCACGGGCTGTTGGCTGATTTGATTTTGCAACAGCACACTGACTACACTCCTGGCATTGCTTCCGGACATCAGCCTCCATTCCCGGCCAATAACACCGGCTGCGTATCAGCTCATAGGTACGCTGCCTACCTTGGTGGCCATGAGCACTATGCAATAGCTGAAAAACCTCTGTCTGAAAAACCTCAGGCAGCACCAACTGGTCCACCTCCTCTCCCCCATCAGGTAGTTTTAGGTGACGGTACAACAAGCCGTCTCTCTCGAACAACCGGCTCCACTGACGAAGCAATTCCAAACACCTTTTGGACATAGACTGACGTTGTTCCTTCGTTGGATACACTTTAGAAGAAAAAAAATCAAGAGCCGGACCAATGACTGAATCCTTCTCCTGCGCCTGTCGCAAGTCTATCTTTGAGGTTGTAGAAAAAGCAGAGATTGTGCTCTGTACTGCCTCGAATGGCCTACCCTTGTCCAACAATTCTACCAGAATGGCTGGCAGAGCAGTTCCGCACTCTTGCTGTGGAGAAGGTACCACGGTGTACTGCCTAGACAAAGCGTCTGCATTACCGTTGACACGGCCAGGGCGATACCGAATATCAAAATCAAATGCTGCTAGCTGGGAAGCCCAACGTTGCTCTAAAGCACCAAGTTTGGCCGTCTTCAAATAGCTCAAGGGATTGTTATCCGTGTAAACTATACACTTCTGCCCTAAAAGGTAATCCCTAAACTTTTCGGTCAGAGCCCATTTTAAAGCTAATAGCTCCAACTTCATGGAGCTATAATTTTGCATATTCCGTTCGGTGGGTCTGAGTCCCCGGCTAGCATATGCCACTGGCCTCATCTTACCGTCCTTCTCCTGCCCAAGCACTGCCCCTAACCCGGAGTGGCTAGCATCAATCTCCAACACAAATGGGAGGGAGAAATCTGCATATGCCAAAACAGGAGCAGACACCAATCGCTGCTTCAAAATTTGAAACCCCTGCTCACACTCCTCAGTCCAACCGCTTTCAATTGACTTCCCAGAACCTCTCTTCTTCTTCGTCCCTACCAAGTCTGCAACAAGCCGATGTAGCGGGGAAGCCAACTGAGCAAATCCCTCTACAAAACGCCTATAATAACTTGCGAATCCTAAAAACGACCGCAATTCAGTCACATTGGTCGGATGCTTCCACTCTGCCACTGTGCTGATCTTAGCAGGATCAGTAGACACTCCCTCTTTAGACACCAAATGCCCCAAGTAGCCTACTTCTTGCCGGAAAAAGCAACATTTTTCTAACTTGGCCTTAAGTCCCTCTTGCTGAAGTCGGACAAAGACCATTTCCAACCTCTCCAAGTGCTGTGCAATGGTAGATGAGAAAACGATAATGTCGTCTAAATAAAGCAACAACGTCTGGAACCTTTGGTCACCGAACATGCGCTCCATAAGCCGTTGAAAGGTACTAGGTGCATTGCACAACCCAAAGGGCATTCGATTAAACTCAAATAACCCAAAGGGTGTGCAAAAGGCGGTCTTACACTTATCTCCCTCCGCCACCGGAACCTGGTTGTAGCCACTGGCAAGGTCCAATGTGGAAAACCACTGGGCTCCACACAGGGCATCCAGGGACTCCTCGATCCGGGGCAGAGGAAAAGCATCCTTCCGTGTCTTACTGTTCAACTGCCTATAATCAACACAAAGACGAATCTGACCATCCTTTTTCCTCACAACTACAATCGGAGAGGCATACGGACTAGAACTCTCTCTGATCACTTGACTCTGCAGCAGTTGGTGAATATGCTGCTTAACTACCTCATAATCTGAAGGGGGCAAACGTCGATACCTCTGCCGTACTGGCTCAGTATCAAGCAAGGGGATCTCATGGGTAATGAGCTTAGTACAGCCCAAATCACCTTCATGAGCTGAAAAAACAGATCTATATGTATACAAAAGGGACTTAACCTGAGCCTGTTTGTCCTGAGGCAACTGAGACAAATCCATATTCTGGATTGCCTCCTCCATTTTATCCACTTCGACCGCCTGTAATGCAATAGTGGCTTGGTGACAAAATTGTTCCTCTGATGGTACAACAACATCACACCCCTCTGACTGCGAAACAGTCTCCACTTTACACAATGTTCCCACTGCGACATGAGGCTGCAGCAGGGCGTCCTGTTCCCCTACATTAACTATAGGTACAAAGGCCACCCCTTGGACAATTGGTACGAGAGATACAGAGGCTAAAAGGCCAGCAGGGAGCGAATTCTCTTTCCCCAAAGGCTCGAACAGCAACACAGGTGGAAGGCCTGCCGGTAAGGAAAACGTAACGGGCAAAAAACGCAATGAATCAGCAGGGATTCGCACAGTTTCTCGGCCCCCAACCCTAGCCAGTCGTTCCGTGGTCTCATACAAATCAATTTCAGTCTTCTTACAATACTGTAGGGCAGAAAGCCATGCAGGAGTCTCCTTCACAGTGGGAAGGTCAAAAAGCTTATGACCATGTTGACTAAACAACTCTCTATAACACTCCTGGATAACGTTCATGCCCAACAACCCAGGGAACCCACCCGGTAAGGAAGAGTGGGACAGGTCTTTCACCACGAGTACCCCCTTACTCTGAATTCTCTTCCCAAGAACAACAAAATCTAACTCCAAATAACCCAAATATGGTATGTCTAAGCCATTTGCAGCCCGTAACTGTAGCCACCCACAACTAAGCAACTTCTCTTTACCCCAAGGCTCAAAATGCTGGAAAAAGAACCTCTCTGAAATAGTGGTCACCATCGACCCAGTGTCCAATAAACAGGGAACCTCTACCCCACCCATAGTAACAGTGACAGAAGGACAGTTACCTAATAATTTAAGAAGGGCCTGGTTCCCACCTAATTCAGCAGGCTGAGAGCCAACGGTTACCCCTCCTGAAGTGTGGCTCATCAATTCAGGGGGTTGAAGTTTTCCGTCGGCCTACTAGGATTCAGAGAGCTACCTGGCTGTGACAAAGATGCCTGCTGCTCTGTAGATCTACGAAAATCCAAAACACAATTTCGGGCAATATGGCCTGGTTGGTTACAACGTCTGCAAATAATAGGGTTAACTCGCCTAGACGGATTAAAAACATGCTGTGACTGCAACTGCTGTAAACCTTGGGTGAGTTGATTAAGTTGCTCTTGTTGGGCCCTCAACATCTCTTTCAGTTCAGCCAACTCAGACGGATTCTCTCGACCTCGGGAGGGTAAATTATGCCCTTGGACTCTATACTGAGTAGCAAGAGATGGAACGGAGTAACTTCTTTCCCGTGTATCAGGGCGAAAACCCTCATCAACCCACCTAATTGCCTCTTTCCTTACCTCCAAAATGGTAGACTGTGGATGGAGCCGGACATAGCGCTTAAGCTCACGGCATAGGCTGTTATCGATCACGTGTTCTACAAACTGATCCCTGAGTAAAGAAGCGGAATTAGGCACGCCATCTGGAGCGCATTGTACCACCTTCTCCATCAAAGCAAAAAGGGCATGCGAGAAGTCTTGCAAGGACTCCCCCTCTTCCTGTTTACGGGAAAAGAACTGCTTCTGAAGGGAAATATACGAGTGCGCACACCCATATAACTCCCTTAACACAGAAAACACCTTTTCTGGATCCTCCCTCTCCTCCCTTGGTCTAAACTTAATTTCACTTCTGGCAGAACCTCCTAGATGGTCAAGAATAAACAGAGCTTCCTCCCTTGCTGATAAATTTCGAGCCCTTAAATTACTCTTAATCTCCTCCACCCATTCAAACACCTCTTCATCATCCCTTCCACTAAACATGGAACATCGTCTCTCTCTAGGGACAAGAATGACACGCTCTGCCATGGGCCTGGGGGCATCCACCACACCGCGAACATGTGTATCAGAGGCAGAGCTAATACTAACCGAGGGCCCTGCTGCAGAACTAGCTTGACGCTGTAACTGCTCATTCTCTGACTGCAAGGACTGAACCTGTCTTCGCAGATCTTCCAACTCACTCTCCATTAGGAAAATGCACCAAAATAATAATAATAAACCTGAAAGACGTACTCACGGGTAATTTGACAAACTGCCAGTCTCGAGAAAGCTTCCCTTGATCACTGCCCGCTGCTGCTTTGCCGCTGTAAAATAAACACTCACCCAAAACATCCAAATAAACAAAAACAAAAACCACAAATACACCTCCAAATTCAAACACATACAAAGTGTCCCAAGATTAGAAGTACACACCTCTGCCTGTACAAAACCCTGCCCGACTACGCCAAATGTGAGCGGAGGCTATTGCCACCTAAGATATAGAATATGTTTTGTAAATGCTCCCAACTACAGGGTTTCCAAATAAATGGAAAAAACAAGCAGAGATGCGTACAATCTTTATTTGATACCAAAGTAGTAAAAGGATAATCATACAAAAATTATAAGAAAAAAATACACAAGTTACAAATACAACAACATTCACACAAAAGAAAAGAATAAATCAAAGTGGCCACCTGTAAAATTGGATCTTGGACCGTCAATATCAATATCCCTTGGGATAAGTCACATTTGGGAAAGAAAAAGAAAAGAAAACAAAATATCCAAATGAATTAAATTCAAACCACCTCAATTCACACCTTCATACAAATGTATAACCAAAAATCACAATCCACACAATAAACAACAAAGGTATAAATGAATTAAATTAATCCTCCCAATCCCAGCAGCTAATAGCCCATGGTAGTTGTAAAAGAATTGACAGTAGATAAGAACGGTGGCAATAACCACCCACAGTACTCAAGAACACAATTAGCCACAGAAGAAAAGAACAAAAAGAGTAATATCAAATTAAAGAAAATACAATTAGATCAATCAATATAACAAATAAATAATTCAATACCCAATCATCTCAGCACACGCACACACTTCCATACACACAAACGCCACCACAAACACGCGTTCACACCGAGCTCACTCAAATATGCGCTCGCCTCAACACACACTCAAATAAAGACTCGTTCACATCAAACGTGTTCACACAAACATGCGTTCACACGAACACCCGCTCGCATCTCACACACGCACACACATAAAACCCCGCTCACACAACTGTGCGCTCGCACAAACACACGCTCGCATCAACACACACGTGCGCTTCTCAATCACAGTAGACCGTGGTGGGACTTGAGCGCGCACCCTCTTCAGTCTTCACAACACAACACCACGGGTCGCAGTTAGCGAGCCGCCACACAGCAGCAAAACAACAGCGGGCAGATTTCTATAAAAATAGTTACTCAATTTGGTCATTAACCACACATACACTATATCTAAAATTACATCTGTGATTAACAAACAACTTACAAAATAACATATCAACTTACCTACAGCACAATTGACTGGCCCTCGGTGAGAACGGTGAACAAACCACCCATACTGCCTCGATCACACTATATAAACGAGTCATCATTAAAAACGGCGCTATAAAAGAATAATTGCAGCAACATATCAATGCAGTAACATACCTTGATATATGTTAATGCAATTGAACATCCACAGGCCCACGGCAAAAGTTAAAAAAGGGATTTCCAACTTATGCAGGTCTACAACACTTAATACGCGCTCAATGCTTGATGCATAATAGATTGCTCTTGCGACACAAAAGAATGCAGCCTGCGTACCATGCCGGAAGGAAAACGGAAGTAAGAGGAAATCTCCGCATTTTTAAAGGGCCGTGAGCGTACCATGCCAGAGAGAAAACGGAAGTGAAAGGGAATCTCCGCATTTTTAAAGGGGCCGTGAGCTTAACTTCCGCCCAGCTCCATCCACCTACACAGAACGGAAGACCCTAAAAGGGTCACCCCATTACATTAGCTATACATTTTACATCTCATTGGGAAAAGGGAGAAGAGCGAGTTCGGCAAAAGGCGAATTCGAACTTGAGTCGAACGCGTCAAAAACTACTTTGTTTTAAGCACCTCACGCACGCTCTCAAGCCCCGTTCACTGTTCTACCTTCTCGCAGCAACATGAATTGCAAACACACATGTGACGTGGTTTAAACGGCTAATTAATCATTCAGAGAGCTTGAAATTTTATTTTTGAATACAAAAAAATTACCGAGGTCCAGACCTCGGTGACCTCATAGCTGGCTACGGCCATGGCCCCACTAAGGGGGATGCAGAGATGTTGCTACGTCTTTATATTAACATTTCTGATTGTTTAAATGATCAGCCCCCTTAAAATGTCTGGCTTGCCTGCCCTATTGCGTACCTCTGCATACAGGTGCAACACTGTTGCCCAAAAAATTGGTGAAGGGGGCCTTTGAGACATCTGTGCCCAGGGCACATCATCACCATAATCCGTCCCTGGCGGGTACCCATAAAAATATCACTGTAAGTCCCATCATTTGAATTCTGTATAATGTTTGCTGTATTTCTATTAAAATGTCTACTTTCCGGATGACTGTATTGTAAGATAACCACTGATGAACTTGAGTCTGAACAAACAACTGATTTCAAAGGTCTTATCTCCTCTGTCCACTGTGTTGCTAATAATAGTGCAATCATTTCCCCTGTATAAACAGGTAACTCATCACTTATTGATAACTGAAACTCTGGAACAGTAAAAGCAACTCCTATCTTTTTGTCTATACTCTTTGATACGTCTGTGTAAATCTTCATTAATATATGTCTGCACATTACATGAATAACATGTTTTTCTTTTCTAACAATGTAAAATCTACTGTGGCATCTGAAAGTAACCAAGGTTTTATTACTGGTAGCGGTAGTTGGACTAACTTTTAACTGATTAACTTTTAGTTCTGTTGCTTTCTGTATTACTGTCCATCCGAAGCTTTTCGTTTTCCATCTCTCTTTTTCCCAGCAGGGCTTTAAAGTGTCTTGTGTCAACTGGGCTTTAGTTATGAAGTTCAGTTTTAATGGCCTTCCTTCGTTCCTTCCTTCCTTTATTTTTATTTCATAGTTTTACTTACAACAGAATAAAACGGCAATATAAATCTTCCAAAACGTTCTGAATAAACTTTAAATATAAAGTATACTGTCTCATGGGCATTGTTATTGTATAGTATATTCTATACATAATATTTTGTCCTATATTGTCGGATAAAATATTAAACTTTTATAGATGGCAATCATATTAGTTTGTTTTCTTTTATCACAAAAGCACAATTAAGTGAATATATGGGTGCATTCATAATTAGCCTACTTAATTTCATTACTTTGGGTGCTTCTAAAATACAAAAATATATTTATTAAGAAATAAACTTGATATTTTACCAACAATTCGTTAAATATCATGGGTTGTTTGTGACTGTTATAATTTCCATTTTAATTTGACTATTGTGTATCAGTGTATCACTAGTACAGTTCATACTGTAGTGAAGGTATTTAGCTTTTTAAAATGCCATTGTGTGAGGGGTTAAGTCATTTTAAGTCAT
This sequence comes from Scardinius erythrophthalmus, assembly GCF_964197995.2. Lineage (NCBI taxonomy): Eukaryota > Metazoa > Chordata > Actinopteri > Cypriniformes > Leuciscidae > Scardinius > Scardinius erythrophthalmus. The sequence continues at coordinate 9,811,480 of NC_138226.1, read as the reverse complement.
TTGAAGTATTTTAAAATGACACCGGTGACAAATTATCAGAAAGTGTCCCACTTTACCTGTGTTCCCATATGTAAAAGAGGAAAAAGAAAACTGAAATGCAGTTCGAATGAACAAAGTTCATCACTTCCACAGTGCTCAATATTCTATGCAAAGAAACTGCATACCTCAACTTATGACATAAAGAACCAATTGCACCGCATTCAATAAGACAAACGCTCAACAACTGCATGTGAAAAATAGCTTTAATGTAAAAATAAGCTTGGTACATTTTTAAAAGAGGAACTGTGCCTTGAAGCAGACAGAGGAAAGGGCCGATGAAATATTCAGTACATTCTTGCACAAGAGATGTGCCTTCAGAGAAAATATTAATGAGAGTGAAGATGTGCAGACATTGAAGAATCATTTATATCTCGGAGCCAAAAAAGTCTTTGTGATTTATTTCAACCGCAGACAAGAGCTGCATCGATGCAGCCAGCAGTTTAACAGGATGGACCCTTCCCTCTGCATACATATTCAGTTCTGTTATGTTTTGATTAAAATTATAATATATATCTGGTAGAGCTGGTAAAATTTCAAACAATTTAGTAAATAAATAACTTAATTTCCTTTGATAAGTAGCAGTGAATTTGTTTGAGGCCAAATGGAAGTATATGTTGAATTTAATGTAATGTAAACTAATGTAATGTTCTGCATATTTAACCTCAAAGGCGATACAAAGAACAAAAAAAAAAATCCATAAAAAGGTTCTTTAACGTTGATCAATATTTGAACCCATATTTGGAAGAGTAGAAAGGTGAATACACATAATTCTTCATAATGACCTTCAATAATAATTATCCATAAGGTATTTGGCGACTTCATTATTCAATACAACATTTTTTTTTTTGCCTTTCATCAAAATCACAAACCCAAAATATGATATAGTCTATAAAAGATTTCCTATATATTAAATTAATGTCTTTTTTGAGGTTCATTGAATGTCATAACGTGCAAATATTTCATCAGTCTAAAGCATCGTACGAGTCTAGACTGTCGATGTCCGAACCTTCCGGGACTTCCTGTGCGTCTGTGTCCATTTTCCCCATGGCAAAGTTAATGAAAACCTAAGGAGACAAGTCAAGACAATCATTTAGTGTCCAGATCACCACCTCAGTGTCTCTTTTCATTTTTCTCCATTTTCACCATCACCACCTTCACAATTAAACATTTTGTCATTTTTTACTCATTATTTATTCATATTTCAGTGTATAACAAAAGAGACTTTGGTCTGTTCCTCACATAAAGCTCTTGAATGATTTCAAAAGAATAAATATAATGTCAGGCAGATGTATTATTATAAATGAATCTAATTGTTACTTGAAATAAAAGAAATGTTAATATATAATCAAATAAAATATAAAAAGGGCATCTCCTCCTATTTTCATTTAGTCTAAACCTGATGTACAAAACCCCCTTAAAACTAGACATTTGACAAAAAGCCAGAACAAATTAATAAAACTTTAAATCCAAACATAAAATCTAATTCAAAACATTAATAAAAACTATAAAAGTATCTCAATGATACTAAAAAAAAAAAAAAAACACTGGTTTAAGGACTACTTTTACGACTTGACAAATCACTATGAACTGTAGAAAATGAGATGAGTGTGAAAATTCTTCAAAAAAAAAAAATCTTTTTGTTCCACAGAATGTATCTTACCTCATCCAGAGTGGTCTGGCTGACTGAAAAGTGTTTGATTTGCAGTACAGCCTTGTTGGACTCTAACAGGCCAAAGATTGAAGCCACACCACCAGGAGCAACAGGCACATGGTACTCCACCATATTCGAGTGATGATCCTTTATGTACAGAAGATGGATAACTTAGCTAGCTAAAATAACAGAATACACTTAAAGGGATCACATCAAAGATTTTTTTTACTAATAATGTTAGTAACATCATTTTCTGTTCCCAAAACAAGCATAATTTAATTTTTATGACCATTTCCACCCTCTCTCTGACCCATGCTGTTTTTATTTTTCCTGCTGTGCCTTCAAGACTTCTCTGTAAACACCCTATTTACATGTCAAATGAGATACAGTGCATTGCTGTCAAGTCCAATATACTGTAATTTAAATCTTCAATAATTGCATGTTGGCACATATGTGGGCTGTCATATGTTTAAATGTCTTCATCTGACGTAAAAAGTAGACGTTCAGAACGGGCTGGTTTCACAGCTTAGTTTTAAAGAGAATCTGTTATGTGTGTTTTTTTGTTGTTGTTGCTTTTTTCCATTTTCAACTTTCTTTGGTGTGTGATGTTTTTGAGCACAAAAAGGTCTGCAAAGTTTCAAAGCACAAAGTCACTCCAAAGAGAGTTATTCTCTATATATCAGTAAGCGCTGAGAGAGGTTCTGCAACAATGTAAAATATGTTTAAAAAAAACATTCAAGCATGAAAACTTGAATTGACTTTGTAAAAGGGCATAATATGTGCTCTACATAAATACTCACTTTCACTGGAAAAGTAGTTTTGAAACTTTCACAGTATGTTTTCATAGAACAATGATCTCTTATCATAAAAAAATCAAAGAATTTGATTCCTCATGACTCCAGAAGTGATCAATTCATTTAAATTTAGGAAAGATATCAGAAAATATACCCCAAAAATGTGTTAGTTGAATGTGTTAGAAATGTGTTTGAAGAAAAACATCATTGTGATATGCTTTTTTTTTCTCTCACCTTCAGGAACGTGCTGGGGAAATTCTGCTGCATGAAGTTACTGATCATATCTATATCATAGGAAGATCCAGCTAAGTACATCTTCACCGTGAATCCTTTGCCAAACCTGTCAGATGAACACAGATTATTTTATCACCAGGAAAAAAATGATGAAGCATCTGCAGGAGATATCAGGCTCTAGAGTGTGGAAAAGAAAAGGAGACGGGAAAGAACTATGGAAAATAATTGGTCGGAGGATACACGGGACACAGAGAGATAAAACACTGACCTGTTCTTGATGTGCTGTAGGGAGCCGAGACATCTGAACTGTCCTTTTACCATTATAGCCAGACGGGTGCAAAGGGCCTCACACTCCTCCATACTGTAGGACACAAAGACATATTGCTGAAACTCCCTTTCCAACTCTCTCAAACCCATCAAAATTGGCAAAAAACTTAAGAGCATAAGAAAATGCATAGACTCTTAGTCTATAATATATCACTGTCTTCAGGCTTTTTAAAAAACTATTTAAAGTTTTAGGCAATGCTTAGTGAAGCCAACATTTAAAGTTTGTCTTAAACTTTCATTTTATCAAGTTATCAGTGGAAACTTTGAATGCTTGAAACTTTTAAGACAAACTTTGAATGTTGGCGCCACTAAGCATTGTCTGAAACGATACATAGGTTTAAAAAATATATATTAATAGGTTAACTTATAATATGTAGTTAAACATGTTTAATGCAATATTTTACTACATTATTTAATATGTATATGTATATATAAAATATATGTATACATACGGCAACATTGTCTATAAAGCTGCTTTGTAATGATATTTATTGTGGTAAGTGGAATACAAATTTATATATATATATATATATATATATATATATATATATATATATATATATATATATATATATATATATATATATATATATATATATATATATATATATATATATATAAAATAATACATTTACTCTAAATAATTTACTCATAATACATTTACTCATAAATAATACATTAATACATCTTACTCTAATAGAGGGTTGCTTAGTATAATGACAGTGTCAAGGCCAGTTATTGTCCTTATAATATCCTGCTTAATATTTTTCTCAGTACAAACGCATCTGTATCTATGAAAATGTAGCTGCCTTTATAATTCACAAAATATGTCCCTTACAGTATATTTGAAAGTGGATCATCATATTTGGATGTCCTTGGCATCAAAAAACTTGAAACCCCCCCAGTTTTGGGTAAATGTGTCATTACTGCCCCCCATTTGTTTGGAGGAACTGATGGAGTTCTAGTCAAGAGCAGTCATTACCTGTGTGATGTCAGGACCACAGCACATTTGCCCATCACTTGCTCAGAGATGATCTTCCAAAGGTGTCGTTTGGAGCGTGGGTCCATTCCAGAGCTGGGTTCATCCTGAGAGGTTAGAGGAGACATTTAAGAAACGTGGGATGTTTCTGTGAGTTTACACAGAGACAAAAAAACCCATGCAAATCCCACACACTCCCCAGGTAAATGCAATCGTGCAATGCACCAAGCCAAAACTTCAAGTTAGAATAACTGATGTGATAAGAGACTTTGGCCAAACAGCACACCGACGCATTTCAGAGGTGTTTGTAATGAGTGTGCAATGTTTTACCCATTCAAACCCCTCTGAGCAAACACTCAAGACAACATGCAATACAGTGATTTATAATGTAGCTGTACTGATTACTAAATGGTAACTAGTTTCAGCTTAGTGGGATGATGTGTGTTTTTCACTCACCAGAAGAAGGATCTGTGGGTTTCCAATCAGAGCCAAGGCTGTAGACAGCTTCCGGCGTGTTCCACAACTGTAGTTCTCGCTTGTGTTGTGTCTGTGGTAATTCAGCTCCAACTTTTTCAACAGATAGTTCACAACCTAAAGAAAAAAAGATCAAATATTGAGATTCTCACAGCATGTATTAATATAGCATCATGTTAAATAAGAAAACAAATTGATAACAATTTGATTTTCACATTTAATGATGCAAATATGAGTTCCTCTTGCTCGTGCAAAACCCCACAAATCTAAGGTATTGTGATTGGTTGCCAGGGCGTTGGTACAGTATGTGGTTACAAAGGTGTTTTGGGTGGTAGTTAGGGTGTTGCTATGTGGTTGTTTACTGGGGTTTGTTCAAATCATCCTTAACTCTACAACCGTAATAGTGATGTTAGCCTTGCGAACATTACTAATTATGTAAAAATTAATTCAATTTTAAATTGAGGTTGCTCAATTAAATTGAAATAAACTGAAATCGCGATATGGGCGTAGTGTGGTTATCAAATTGCAAAGGCTGGGATTTAATTAAATAAATATATATGCTACGTGTTTCTCATCTCTGCATCTGCTCTGAGTTTGGGACGCTCTTTATGTGCATTTGGAAACGCACTATTTGCCAACCAGCTTCCCAAACTTGTAATAAAAAGCGTTTATAAGCCAACTGTGGTCAACAAAATAGAGGCTCCTCATGGTTTTCACCAAAATAAAATCTTGATGGTCTAATGTTTGAAAATGAAGAAATAAAGACAGCCGTAAGTATTGTAATTTTACAACTACAAAAAAAAATGTAGGTAACACTTTATTTTGATGGTCCCTTTTGAACATTCTGTTGACTATAAGTAACTTTGCAACTACATGTCAACTAACTCTCATTAGAGTATTAGTAGACAGTCTGTAGAATGTAGAACAGACAGAATGCAACTACATGTCAACTTATTCTAACCCAAACCCTACCAGTCTACTAATACTCTACTAACACTCTAATGAGAGTTAGTACACATGTAGGTGCAATGTTACTTATAGTCAACAGAATGTGTTAAAGGGACCATCAAAATAAAGTGAAACCAACATTTATTATTATTATTATTATTATTAAAAACTATTTTTTACAATGAAATATTCATTATTATGATTACTATATTTTAATAAATATTTTTATGAATAATATTACGAATCACCATTTAAAATCACAATTGCAATTTTTACCAGAAAAAAAAAATATTACAATTTGATGTTTTCCCAAAATTGTGCAGCCCTATTTCAAAACATTTATCACACTTGCAGTTCAGTCATAATTTCCCAGCAATTTAGTTTTGATTAACAAAGCAATAATTGTCCCCAAAAAGGCTTAACAAGTTGTTCTAACACATTAATTGTGTAGTCTTGACATCATAATGAGTCACTTTGAATAATGTTTTGATTAAATGCCTGTTGACATTTGACCCCACACAGAGAATGTCATGGTTTCTGCATTCATTTAACTAATTGGATTCATACATCAAAGGATCCAAGTAGACATTCTATGAATTTAAATAGCTTCTCATAAACCTGCAAGAAACCATAAAGGGCTCTCCGTCTAACAGGGTTTATATGCACCTACAGATCATCCTTTTGGGCCGGCATTGAACTGTGTGCTTCCCTCAGGACATCAAAATTTACCAGCCGTTTCCTCTGAATCCTCTAATCCAAGTTAATGGGCCAAAAAGCAAAAAGCCATTTCAAAGTCTCAGCAGCTTCTACACAAAGGCTTTCGGTCGCCAAAAGATGACTGATGGTATTCATAGATTGTTAAGTCAATTCCTTTGCCCTTTTTATAGAAGGGTAACATCATCATTACAGGGTGCCGGTTTTACTTCATTTTAGACAAAGTTGCACTTTATATCAACTTTATTCAGAATATTCATGCTTGGAGAACTAACGCTTCAAATCTTTGTCACGATTTACTCACCCTTATGTCATTTAAAACCCTTCTGACTTTCTTTCATTCACGGGTATATAAAAAGGACAGCGTTTATAGCATGTTCGAGCGGCTCTTTTCCTTAAAATGAAAGTGGATGGTGACCAGGGACAATCAAGCTCCAAAAAGACACAAAAAAGCAGTATAAAAATAGTCAACATGACTTGTGTGCCATTGTGTTCTATTATAAGTGTTTTGAAGCGAATCAATAGATTTGTGTGAGAAACAGAACAGATTATTCCCTGAAAATCCTTTAGTCACTTTCATTGTATAGAAAAAAAGAATATTCTTCAAAGCATCTACCTTGGCAGATGATACATCTTCATTTTTGCTTTTAAATTTGTTGAATTTCGTCACATTACTGTAATCAAATACTGCAGCTTCATATAAAAGCAGACTTTTTTCACAATTTCTGTAGATGACTCACAGTTCTTATAATGTTTCAATTTCAAGATATTATATACATTATTTGTGATCATTTCACCACAGGCTAACCAACGTCAAGTATTAGAAGAGACAACGCCAAATTACATAAGAGAAATGAAAACGCTTGACAGTGAGGTATGTGTGTGTTTGAGCCATGTGCTCATAACGTCATACTGTACATGCATGTCACAGTCTCTGATCATAATGGAGTTGATATATTCAGTTCAAGTTTAAGCCCTTTAGATCAAAATATTGTGCAGGATCAGGATGCAATAAAGAGAAAAAAGACAAAGCAGTGCGATTTATCTTCTAAACAGTTCTCCTGCGTATCTTCAGCAATTTCGCAATTGAGAACAGCACAGCAGGTCCTGCATTACAAAAACTGATGGTTCTGACTCTAAAATTTGATTTAGAAGCTCATGTATTCCTTACATTTAACTTTTTAAATGTCTTTTTTCATATTGACATTGCTGCTTCTGTATAAAAGCAATAAAAGCCTTGATTCAGTGTTACACTCAGCTATTAATAACCCATTGTTTCATAGGAACACTATTCCAACTTAAACTTGTTTTCATAATAACTTGCTAATATGTGACCCTGGATCACAAAACCAGTCACATGGGTCAATTTTTATAAATTGAGATTTATACATGACCTGAAAGCTGAATAAATACATTTTCCATTGATGTATGGTTTGTTAGGATAGGACAATATTTGGCCGAGATACAACTATTTGAACATCTGGAATCTGAGGGTGCAAAAAAATCTAAATATTGAGAAATATTCACGATTGTGCTGCATTCACTCACAAAAATAAATGTTTTATATATTTATGGTAGAAAATTTACAAAATTTCTTCATGGAACATGATCTTTACTTAATATCCTAATGATTTTGTCATAAAAGCAAAAATAGATCATTTTGAGCCATACAATGTATTGTTGGCTATTGCCACAAATATACCTGTGCGACTTGTGACTGGTTTTGTGATCCAGGGTCACATATGACATAGCAACCTCTTATGCAAATTATATATACCAGCAGTGTTTTAGCCTTTAGGAAAACTGATAAAGAGTTCAAATCATCTGCAGCCAAAGGCAAGTTTTACAGAAGTGCTTTTTACCAATAATCCTGAGAGAATGCAAGATTAATTAGCTTTCTCATTAATCAATATGGAAAAGAGCCAACCATTTCCTGTCAAATGCAATACTCAGACAATACCAAACTGAAATCTATTCACGTTCTACTGAGAAGTCCAGCAGGGATTTCCAGGTGGGTCGATGATGGTTAGTGCTGGTCAAGTGGGTAGACCCGCATTGCAAAAGTTGTTTAAAACTGGTGACGGTGGTCTCAATCACAACAGCAGCATCTCAATCACACTATAAGCTGGTGCTTTCAGAACTGCTGTTAAACCTCCATTTCCTGAAATGTTTTTGCATGTGTGGGAAAGATGTCACACTTGACGAAAGACACATGCAAAATCTTTCTTAGAGAGTTAAATGATGTCAATCGGTCATTGAGTTGTACATGATATTAACAGACAGCTGTCTGCTACGCCACATCTCTTCTCTCTCATTTCCAATCAGCAAACTCTATCACCAAACTCTATCAGTGGAATACATTTAATTGCATATAAGCAGGGATGTCAAGAGTATTATAGAATCAAGTCGATTATAGCATTATAGAATCAAGTCGATAACAAAATAAAAAAAGATGTAATGATGCCAGTCTCTCTTTATTTTCAGCAATTCAAACTATTGACTCAGCACTAACTCTTAAACTTGCGGATGTGTGACTTTCACTTTAAATTGAATTTGCTTCTATATATAACTGTTTAAACCTTGGGGTCAGTAAGATTTTTTGATGTTTTTAAAGAAGTCTCCACATTTATTTGATCATAAATACTGTAAAACAATGATATTAATAATAAAATATCTATTTTACATTTTTATAAAATGTCATTTATTACTGTAATGGCACAGCTGAATTTTTTTTAGTGTCACATGATCCTTCAGAAATCATTCTAATATGCTGATTTGGTGCTCAAGACCCATTTCTAATTAATTTCAATGTTGAAAACAGAATTATTTTTGTGGAAACTGTGACTTTTTTTTTCAGAAATCCTTGATGAATAGGAAGTTCAAAAGAACAGCATTTATTTGAAATAGAAATCTTTTGTAACATTATAAATGCACTGATCACTTTTGATCAATATGATGTTTGCTTGTTGAAAAAAGGGTATTATTTAAATCTTACAGACCCCAAATGTTTGAATTCTTGAAATTAGTATCGCGACACTTGAAATTTTATTGGTATCGAATACCGGAATTTTATAAAATAAAATGACAACCATGTATCATTATAACCGAAAACATGCACTGTTTGTAAGTCAATTTAATAAGAAACTGGCCTTTGCCAGAACATAAAAGATGTTGATATAGCTGTGACCTTACCTGGCTAGTCTCCCTCTTGGAGATGCCCCTGATGCGGGCATAAAAATAGAGATGCTCTTCTCCCGTCAGGAGGTCATCCAGTGCGTCCACCTGGGGGCAGTAACCAATGTTTATGCCCTCTCTCCTGCAGTCTATGATGTCAACCATCCTCCTGAGGACACAGGCCAGGGAGATTTATGGTCATGCAATGAAACCCAACGCAAATGCCTTGTAAAATGCTTTAGAAAAAGACGCTGAGCGACAGTAAAGGTACCAGATGTAGTTTTTAAAAGGAGAAAGAAAAGTACCCGTCAATGTCACAGATCTGAGCCGAGCCATCGGTAGGGCTAATGTCTCCTGTTAGCATCTTGAATGTAGTGGTCTTCCCTGCACCGTTGACTCCCAGCAATCCAAAGCACTAAGGAAGATATTAAGCTTCCGTTTAATCACAATGAATGTTTTGCTGTCATTGATTATTCTTAAAATCTGAATCATAAATCTTCTATGAATAACATTTGGAAAATAATGAAACAAATGCCTTAAATATTAAGTATATATAGCTGCATTTCCCCTCGGTGATCCATATTCTGGTAAACTTATTGATTTGGTCATTTTGTTTAATACTTGCACTAAACTTTATCCAACTCACTGAAAAAAACATTTTTTTAAGTTTGAAGCATAAAAAACAAGCATTTTGATCTTTGATCTGAATTTACCCACTTTACTTTCATAGTAAACATTCTTAACCTCCAGGTATTATAAATCATAAAGTGGAACAGCCACTTTTCACAATCCAATTCATTCACAATGCACAAAATCAATGATCATTTCTTGTTGATAATCGGAAATACATCTCATTACGAAAGCAAAATGTATTGCAAATTTATGTTTACTTTAATATTCTTGCGCATGTAAACACTCTCATAATTCATTTTACTAGGCAAATGGAACAGACCTCGCCAGCTGGGATGCCAACAGACAGCCTCTTCACCGCCTGTACCCTCTTGCTCAGGTTTCCGTACACCTTAGACAGCTCATTAACCTGCAGAATATCTGCACTTGCATCCCCACGGTCCACACGTAAGCGTTCAGCCACCACGTCTTCATCTTCATTGGGGCTATAGCTCTGAATAACGTTCGTCTTACACCAAAATAAACGTCTGTGAAGAAAACACAAATGCACAAAAATGAGACCGCTATATGATAAAAGGTTTTAAAAACCAGTAACCACTTTAAATCTATAGTGCCCGAGCCTCAGGTATACCTGACTTTGCGAAGGAGTGTCTTGTTAAGTAGCAGGCGGAGCGTGAAGCAGATAAAACCCTGCAGGAACATGGAGATGTACATCCAGCCCAGAACATCCATGCTGAAGGGGTTCTTGTAGGCATCCACCCCAAAAGCGCTCAAGATTTGCACCTGCATGTCAACCCTTGTCAACTCCATCAACCCATTGCCAAAGCTGAACTGAGGGAAGACTAGGAAGATGTTGCTCATGGTACGGTACACATCCTGGATGCTCTGAAATGGACAGGGAGAGGAAGTTAGAGAAGGAAGGACAATTTGCAAAGCTACTTATGTTTTTTTTTTATGTTTTTTGGTGGAAATTTATTTTAATATTCTCTGTTCTATTCCATACACTACAGTTCAAAATATTAGGGGTCGGTGAGATATTTTAAAGAGATAAATACTTTTATTTAGCCAGGATGGATTAAACTGATCAAAAGTGACAATAAAGACAATTATAATGTTACAACAGATTTCAATCTTAAACAACTCCTGTTCTTTTGAACTTTCTATTCATCAAAAAAAAATTATCACTGTTTCCAAAAAGAATATTAAGCAGCACAACTGTTTTCAACATTAATAATCAGATGAAATGTTTCTTGAGCACCAAATCAGCATATTAGAATGATTTCTGAAGAATCATGTGACACTGAAAATTCAGCTTTGCCATCACAGGAATAAATTACATTTTAAAATATATTCAAGTATAAAATAGATATTTTAAGTTGTAATAATATTTCACTTTTTTTTTTTAACAAATAAATTCAGCCTTGGTGATCATAAGAGACTTCTTTCAAAAACATCTTATCGACCACAAACTTTTGAATGGTAGTATATATCCCTACTTACTAAAGAATAAAAAAAATTGTATAATAGGTAGTGAGAATTTGAGGGCAATAAATGTGCTTAATTGTCATGAAAAAATATCACAAAGCAAAATTTCTAAATGGCCTTAAAATTGGTTTCAGTGTCTTAATATAATTTGATTTCTTTTGTAATTTAAATTTTTTTTTTATTTGGGGGTGAAACGTCCCTCTGACTTTTCTCTCACCAGGTCATTCTGGTTAAGCTGACCCAGGAAGTAGATAATGGATGTGGCGATGATGGTGTTGATACTGATGAAGAGATTGATGCAAACATAACCAATGAAGGCCATCTCCGTATCTTTGAATATCGCAGACAGAAGGTACATCCAAGGAAAGGTTGAGAAACTGAAAATAAATAATGAAATCGATGTGGTAAGTGACAAGCTTAAAAAAAAATGTCTGAACAGAAGAATTACAACATGGAGGAAGACAAAAGAACTATAGTAAGACTTCTGCTTTGAGTTTAACAAAGAGAGAGAGAATATATTCCACAGTTGAGCTAAGAAGCCAGAAGATAAATGAGTTCATCTATTTCCTTTTCGTGAAGCATTCTCTCTCCTCTTCAGCTCCACAGAATGATCTGTTTTTTTATTCATTACTCTTGGTGATTGGGGTGGCGGGGTCAAGGAAGAGGATGTGTTTAAACTGAGAGGGTACCGTGTGTGTGTACGCGCGAGTTGGCCGGCCTGTGTGCGTGTATTGTTAGTGGTGGAAAGTCCACACCGCTCAGCTAAACAAAAGCAATTAAGCAGGTTGAAGGGAAAGTGGTCGGATCTCTGTGATGTGTGGTTATTTATGGGCCGAGAGCCGGTGAGCTCACAGGCGGATGAATGCGGGCCAGACTGCTGACTTCACACATTGAAGGGCCTCCCAAGCAGCCTGGAGCTCTGAAGCCTAAAGACTGACTGTGAGTGGCCTCACTGCTCTCCACAATGCAATTAACTGGGTGACGAAGTGTGTGAAATCGCTTCTTCAGAGCCCAGGCCTTGCAGGAAAGCTTCAAGCAGCTCTCCTCTTTCTAGCAGAGAGCCTGTGTTTACCTGAAAGACAGCGCATTAACTAAAACTTCCCCTTTGCCAATGCAGCGACGTGTAGCATTTGCTGAATAATACATTCATGAAGCTCTAGTGCCTTGAGGACCTGTCAGCGCTAAGACATTCTAATGAGATGTCTGTCTTGTGACAGGAAAGTCTCTGGTGGTAAAGGTACTTTAATGTATGCTGACCCAAATAGCACCAGCAGAAGTGTGACCGCGCCAAGGTTCTGCTTCTCTGTGAAGGCTGGGAGCTGGAACGCTGCTATCATCACCACCGAGAGGACCACAGGAATCATGTAAAGAGCCTGCAATGCAGCAGAAAAGACGTCGTAAACACAAACAGTCTTCTGTAATATATATATATATATTTTTTTATTAATATTAGATTAATTATATAATCTGAGCAATTAAAAATGGCACAGGCACAAATGGTTGTTGTTACTGCATGCAGTTTATGTATTCTGGGTTGTAATTTTTTGCATAGTTTTGGTTTCTGTATATTTTAGATCAATGCAACGGATCTAAAAGGCTAAAATCTATCAACTAATGATGAAGTACCATATCATAGAAGAAGTTGATGATCCAGTAAAAAGGTTCGCTGATGCCAGAGATCTGTTGGAGTCTCTTGGAGCCTGTGTGATGTTCCTGAACCTCATAGATGACAAAGCTGGCAGTCATGATGGAGTAGCCAGTGAGGACACAGAGCGCAACCAGGATGCTGACCAAACCGCCCACCCTTGAGGATACAAAATGAAAGATTTCAATACTGAGGACCTCAAGACATGCAAGTTCAGAGTATATGACCTTACGGTATGTGTCCATTTATAATAGAACATAGGAATAAAAAAAATCTTATATATTGGTGCATTTTATAAATATATTTATTGTTTATATTTTATTTTATATTTTATATATACATATAATACCGGACAAAAGTTTAGAGTTGGTAATTTTTTTACATTTTGTCAAGAGAAGTCTTTTATGCTCAGCAAGGTTGCATTTATTTGATCGAAGATACTGAAAATAGTAATATTGTGAAACATTCTTACAATTAAAAATAAATGAACAGTTCAAATGCAAAAGACTCCAAGTGCCATCTGAAATTTTCTTCTAGAATGATAATTTTTATCAAGCTTGTATATTTAAGTTCAGTCATTTCACTTAAATGACAATGAAAATGATCTATTAATTGTCATTTAAGTGAAACTACTGAACTTAAATATACAAGCTTGATAAAAATGATCATTCAAGAAGAAAATTTCAGATGAACTCTTCAAATATTTTCTGTTTTCTCTCTCTGTGTATGTATGTATGTATGTATGTATGTATGTATGTATATATATATATATGTGTGTGTGAATGTATGTATGTATATATATATATATATATAAAATACTACTTCAAAATTCAGCTTTGCCATCATAGGAATAAATTACATATTTTCAGTCTTCAGTATCACATGATCCTTCAGAAATCATTATATTATTCTGATTTGGTGCTCAAAAAAAATCTTAATATTTTAGATTTTTTAAAAACAGTTGCTACTTAATATATTTTGTGGAAACTCTTTTTAAAAAAGACCTTTGAATGGTAGCACAGATTGATTACATGCACACATAAATAGTTTATAATAAGACCAGAAACATGTACAGTATTTATAAAGTAAATAGGTCCATAGCTGTACATTTAATAGATACACCTGCAAAAAACTAAAAAAGCTGTTATTCTGTGGCAGCTGTGCAGCGTGAGCATGTCCTGCTGTCTTACCCTTACAATACAAACTGCACTTCATATTTCCAACACTGTCACACATGAGCTTAACACTGTTCTTCAGTCAAGCCTGATGCATTTACAATGGCACCAGACACAGTGAGGAGAAAACATGAAAGCCATGAGAATTAAGATCTCTCTATCTGTGAGAATTGTTTAAGACAGAGTCAGAGACGATCAAGAGTTCAGTCTCAGTAGGACACTTCTTTTTCTAGCAGTCACCAGCTGAGCTCTTGCCTTTAATGCTGCCCCTTTGCGTCCCATCTCTCCCAAGCCCTCCAAAAAAATATAGCAAGAATGGAGGACAAATAAGAACAAACTGATCCCAGGGAAAGACAGAGGACCCATACCACAAGAGAGTTGAGCCTGAATGCAGAAGTGAGGATCATTTTTTATTCAGATAAGAAAGGGCTCGGTTGGTTGATCACTGAAGTCAAGGTATAAGAAATTACTTATAACGCACTTGTCTACAGCTTCAGACTTTCCTAGACAATTTTGGAACTTTGTATTGCAGATTTTCTTATTACCTCCTAAGGTTGACTCGATCGCATCAAAGCACTTTTTATTACTTTGAATTCAACGTGACTGCCTGACGCCAATGAAGACTGCTGGACATGCCCTATTTTAGCTAAAATTCCTAAATAACTCATTTTGATTACATTTGGATTCACTCACATACAACTTTTTCAGATAGTTGTTGAAGCTATAAAAATGATCAGCCTCATGTTAAAGTGGTGCTAATCTATGGTTAAGACACTTAATATCGATTTGGTCCTAACTAAGATGACTGACAACAACTTTGAAAAACAAATAAAAAAATTGATTTCATTAGGTATGAGACAAGGTTAGCAATCACACATTACAATATGTTACTGAAACATAATCTTCACAGTTTTTGAGTTTTTGAAGTATATACAATAGACTACTGCAAGAATGGCATAATTTTGTACGCCAACCTAGAAGTTAGAATCACCCTGGTTCCCTCAATATAAAGCCAATAGAGCTTTTCCATTGATTATTTCACAAAATAAGCTCTGTGATCAACAAAAGTTTGACTTCAGTGTCACCATCTCTACAGGTGAAACTCGAAAAATTAGAATATCGTGCAAAAGTTCATTTATTTCAGTAATTCAACTTAAAAGGTGAAACTAATATATTGATGATTATGCATGGCTTACAGCTTATGAAAATCCCAAATTCAAAATCTCAGAAATTTTGATTTTGAATTTAAGCCATAATCGTCAAAATGATAACAAATAAAGGCTTGAAATATCTTACTTTGCATGTAATGAGTCTATATAATATATAACTTTTGCACGAGTTTCACCTGTAAGTTTCAAACCAATATTTTAAGCTTTATTTAAATCTACAAGTTGGAAAGTTTGAGTTAGAATGGTAAGAGCGCGAGTATTACTACAACAAGGCTTTAAAAACGGGCGCGGCGTGATGATGTTTAATGTCCCAGACGACCATTGTGGTCCCATTTAGCCAGTAAAAGCTTAAATAATTACAAGTAGGGTAGTACTGATGTATGTCATAGAAAAAAGCTTGTGTTAACCACAGACCTTATTTCAGTCATATAACTAAAACCCCATTCAAAAAACCCATTGACTGCAGGATGATGGAACCAAGTTAAAAAATTATGAATCATTTTTGTGCTTTAGGACTCGTTCCTGCAGCACTCGATTTGTACTTGAAACAGCTGCCTGAGGCTGTTACCAATATGGCCGCCAAGTGCTTTGACTTGCCTTAAAAAGGGACTTTGCTTTTGATATAAGTATCTGGGAAACAAATGCATTATTTTCTGCTCTTTTCAGCTACTCACGGAATAATTTTTTATTTTGAGTAGCCAACCTATTCCTCTTCATTTTACTTGCTTTCTCTGCATGTTTTCTCCTCAGCCTAAGCCTAAGTAGCAGGCGTCAAGCCAGACTCATCCTAGCTGTGAGACTGAAACAATTGCGTTCATTTTACAGAGCGTGTCTTTCTAATTTAGGCACGGTTGAAATTGCCCACAGTGTTCAAAATACAAGCATGTTTGGGTGGCGACGTGGAATCAATTAACCTCTGAACCACCTTCAGAGTAAACACACATTATATTGGGTTAGTAATCAATAAGCCAAGCTCAGGAAAAAAAAAAAAAATCAAAGAGGAGTAAATACAGGAGTCAAATTGCATTAGTTCAAGTGCTCCACAAGAATGAAAATGTCAGAGCAATATTTGCATATCTTATCTAAAGCCCATCATTTGGCTGATTGCTTTCTTTTCCCCACCACTAGGTCTGTGATTTGGTACCGACCCAACTAATACGCTCAGTCTGTATTTGGTCCCACAGAGTACTTTATCAGCTTTAGTTGCCAGACAGAAGGACGGGCGTGTGTGTGTGTGCGTGTGTGTGCGTGTGCTCTTACATTACATCCTCGTCTTGCACTTGGCCAGGGTAAGGGTGGCTGGATATGGAGATAGCTGTAAAGAGAGATTTTAGCACATGAGAAAATACACTTGCTCCGGCCAACATGTGATCAGCAATCTGCTCCTCCCATGAACCTTTACTGAATTTATGCTCTGTTTTGCCCTGAATGAGTTCACTGGCTACATTTGAATGAATGCATCCCCCCTTTCCATTATTGACTGCTAGGATTGCATTAATCTTGCCTGGAGGCAGACAGTGAATCTCAGCCACTGGGCCAGTCTGGCAATGTTGAAATAAGACCAGCTCTATTCCTTCATTTCAGTTCTCAGCACCTCTAATTAGCATTCAGACCACTCTGCCTTCTAGTGGGAGATAGAATAGACACACTGCCCCCTGTCTAAGGATAGTGGTATTGCAATTGTTATTGTCACTATTGTCTCTGAAGGCAAAGATGATATTTCAGCATATTGCAAAAAAGCTTATTTTTTTCAGATAAACCCAGTAATTATAAAAAATATTTTTTTAAAGAACTTGGTAGAGTTCTTTGCAGTCAGTCAGAAGGTGTCCTCCTGTCTAAGTGGGCGGTTCTTGCTCAAAATAAGGTGCTAAGTGGATTAGACCTTATGATGCAAGTCAAAATTGTATACGCAAAAACTAAGTGCACAATAATGAAAACTCGGGATGCAGAACACATTTTATCTGTTATACAACTTAAAATTATAATCTTACTGACTCCAAACTTTTGAACAACAGTTTATGTGAAATGTTATAAATTCTAAGAGAAAACAAGAATCTACAAAAAGGTTTAACTAACTATATTGTTGTCGTTTCTCAGGTGGCAGACTGGATCTCAGGAGGAAGTTGTTAAGGCTGTTGAGGTAGGCAGGCATGGTGTGGTGACCTTCTGGATTATACCAAATCTGTGTGAACACAAATATTAATACAATGCACCACAATTTCTCTCTAATCAAATAAATGCTAAGGTAAATAAGGCTATAAGGTTCTGTTCCAAAACTTACTGAGCTGCATTGACTGCTGCCTTTTAAGGCTTTAACAGGAAAACTAACAGCCTAATATCCTAACATGTGTAAAAATACTGTACCAGATATTAGAATGATTTCTGAAGGATCATGTGACACTCAAGACTTGAGTAATGATGCTTGAGAAATGACTTGAGTAATGACTTGAGAAATTCAGCTTGGCTATCACAGGAATAAATTACATACATACACACACACACACACACACACACATATACATATATACACATACATACATAATATATATATATATATATATATATATATATATATATATATATATATATATATATATATATTATATATAAAGAAAACAGTGATTTTTACTGTATTTTTGATTAAATAAATGCAGCCTTGATGTGCAACATCTCAAAATTACAATGTTTCCAAACTATTGAGAGGTACTGTACATTGCTCATACAAATATTGGGCTCATACAACATTTGTAATTAGACTCAACTACTGTATTTTGGTATTGAATTAAATTTTCTCTTGCTTCATTTGTCATCTTGAAAGTATATGTTTTCACTGAATACTGCGTTCTTCACATGGGATGCATGCAATTGTCACAGTGTCTGGTTTATGTTCCTTGGGTCACCACTAGATGTCCTCCTTCCTCACGGTGTCCAGCACACTCTTGAACTACATTCCCCATGACCCTTGTCTTTTCATTGCACTCAGCTGTCCCTTATTACTGATCATTGCACTCAGCCTGTTTCCCATTATCATTGTCATTTCCCTGTGTATAAATACCCTGCCTGTTTAGTGTTTGTCACGGAGTCCTTGTTGTATTTCACGCCACTTCTGTGTCCGTTTCCTGCCTGTTCCTGTTCCTTGTGTTTTGGATTGCTTTATCGGTTTTTGACCCATGCCTGGACTTGACCATTGCTTTTGGATTACCCTTAATAAATCTTATACCGCTATTGGTTCTTCCTTTGTTTCACTAAGTGTGGGTCGTGACAGAAGGACTCCGTCAAACAAGAACCAGCAGTATGAGTTCAAACTTCTCTTCCCCAGCCACCGAACTGGAGAGGAGAGAATTTTTTAAGGGAACCCGCCTAGTTATTTTTCGTGGGACCCGGGGTGGTCGCAGAGGAGGAGGTGGTCGAGTGGAGATCCAACAGCGCTCTTCACCATGGCCCCCCTTCGACCCTGGGCTCGTGAGGGACGGACCGCAACCACCATCTCGCCGTCGTGGACAGAGAAGAGGGAAAAGGAACACGTCTGCTGATCCAGAGACTGTTCATGTCACGGCGGCCGATCCAGAGTCTGTTCACGTCACGTCTGTCGAGCCTGTGTCTTCGGACAAGATGGCCGACGCGGAGCTGGTGTCCCCTGAGGAGATGGCCACTGGAACATTGTTTGATTATTTTTCAACGCTACTTAAGATCCTAGAAACACCCAGGAATGTTCACGTCACGTCTGCCGAGCCTATGTCTTCGGACAAGATGGCCGCCGCCGAGAGCGTTCACGTCACGTCTGCCGAGCCTGTGTCTTCGGACAAGATGGCCACCGCCGAGCCTGTTCACGTCAAGCCTGCCGAGCCGGTGTCTTCGGAAAAGATGGCCGCCGCCGAGCCTGTTCACGTCATGCTTGCCGAGCCTGTGTCTTCGGACAAGATGGCCGCCGTCGAGCCTGTGTCTGTTCCTGGGCCTGAGCCGGTGGTGTCTATTCCTGAGCCTGAGCCGGTGGTGTCTGTTCTTGAGCCTGAGCCAGTGGCGTCTGTTCCTGAGCCCTCAGTGACCGCGACACTGGCCATTATGGCCACAGCCATGTGGTGTGTGTGGGCTACGCACACACTTGAGCCGGTGGTGTCTGTTCCTGGGCCGGTGGTGTCTGTTCCTGGGCCGGTGGTGTCTGTTCCTGGGCCGGTGGTGTCTGTTCCTGAGCCGGTGGTGTCTGTTCCTGAGCCGGTGGTGTCTGTTCCTGAGCCGGTGATGTCTGTTCCTGTTCTTGGGCCGGTGGTGTCTGTTCCTGAGCCGGTGGTGTCTGTTCCTGAGCCGGTGGTGTCTGTTCCTGAGCCGGAGCCAGTGTCGTCTGTTCCTGAGCCGCTGGTGTCTGTTCCTGAGCCGGAGCCAGTGTCGTCTGTTCCTGAGCCGGAGCCAGTGTCGTCTGTTCCTGAGCCGGAGCCAGTGTCGTCTGTTCCTGAGCCGGAGCCAGTGTCGTCTGTTCCTGAGCCGGAGCCAGTGTCGTCTGTTCCTGAGCCGGAGCCAGTGTCGTCTGTTCCTGAGCCGGAGCCAGTGTCGTCTGTTCCTGAGCCGGAGCCAGTGTCGTCTGTTCCTGAGCCGGAGCCAGTGTCGTCTGTTCCTGAGCCGGAGCCAGTGTCGTCTGTTCCTGAGCCGGAGCCAGTGTCGTCTGTTCCTGAGCCGGAGCCAGTGTCGTCTGTTCCTGAGCCGGAGCCAGTGTCGTCTGTTCCAGAGCCTGTGTCTGTTCCAGTTCCTGAGCCAGAGCCAGTGTCTGTGTATGTTCCAGAGCCGGAGCCGGAGCCAGTGTCTGTGTATGTTCCAGTTCCTGAGCCGGAGCCAGTGTCTGTGTATGTTCCAGTTCCTGAGCCGGAGCCAGTGTCTGTGTCTGTTCCAGTTCCTGAGCCGGAGCCAGTGTCTGTGTCTGTTCCAGAGCCGGAGCCGGAGCCAGTGTCTGTGTATGTTCCAGTTCCTGAGCCGGAGCCAGTGTCTGTGTATGTTCCAGTTCCTGAGCCGGAGCCAGTGTCTGTGTCTGTTCCAGTTCCTGAGCCGGAGCCAGTGTCTGTGTCTGTGTATGTTCCAGTTCCTGAGCCGGAGTCTGTGTCTGTTCCTGAACCTGAGTCGGTGGGGCCAGTTCCAGTGCCAGTTCCGGTGGTGCCAGTTCCAGTGCCTGAGCCGTTGGTGCCAGTTCCAGTTCCTGCGTCGTGGCCGCCCGAGGGGTCTTCACCGCCGTGGCCGCCCGAGGGAAAGTCTCCGCCCTGGCCGCCCGATGGACTGTTGACACCGCCCTGGCCGCCCAAGGGGTCTTCACCGCCATGGCCGCCTGAGGGAAAGTCTCCGCCCTGGCCGCCCGATGGACTGTTGACACCGCCCTGGCCGCCTGAGGGAAAGTCTCCGCCCTGGCCGCCCGATGGACTGTTGACACCGCCCTGGCCACCCGAGGGAAAGTCTCCGCCCTGGCCGCCCGAGGGAAAGTCTCCGCCCTGGCCGCCCGATGGACTGTTGACACCGCCCTGGCCGCCTGAGGGGTCTTCACCGCCATGGCCGCCTGAGGGAAAGTCTCCGCCCTGGCCGCCCGATGGACTGTTGACACCGCCCTGGCCGCCTGAGGGAAAGTCTCCGCCCTGGCCGCCCGATGGACTGTTGACACCGCCCTGGCCGCCCGAGGGAAAGTCTCCGCCCTGGCCGCCCGAGGGAAAGTCTCCGCCCTGGCCGCCCGAGGGAGAGTCTCCGCCCTGGCCGCCCGAGGGAAAGTCTCCGCCATGGCCGCCCGAAGGGTCGTCTTTGCCATGGCCGCCCGATGGGCAGTCTGCTTTGCCCTGGCCCCCTGCTAAGTCATCACCCCTGTTTCTGTTCCCCTCCATGGTCCTGGCCCTCCATCCCTTCCCCTGATCCTCCACCGTTGCACCTTCCTCCTGGACTTTTGTTGGGTTTCGTTTTTTGTTATGTCTTGGAGCGTCTGGTAGCCGCTCCGTAGAGGGGGGGTTATGTCACAGTGTCTGGTTTATGTTCCTTGGGTCACCACTAGATGTCCTCCTTCCTCACGGTGTCCAGCACACTCTTGAACTACATTCCCCATGACCCTTGTCTTTTCATTGCACTCAGCTGTCCCTTATTACTGATCATTGCACTCAGCCTGTTTCCCATTATCATTGTCATTTCCCTGTGTATAAATACCCTGCCTGTTTAGTGTTTGTCACGGAGTCCTTGTTGTATTTCACGCCACTTCTGTGTCCGTTTCCTGCCTGTTCCTGTTCCTTGTGTTTTGGATTGCTTTATCGGTTTTTGACCCATGCCTGGACTTGACCATTGCTTTTGGATTACCCTTAATAAATCTTATACCGCTATTGGTTCTTCCTTTGTTTCACTAAGTGTGGGTCGTGACAGCAATATTGCCTTAAACTTATGCCAAAAAGGTATCTTAGAAGGCAACATAATGATGCTGCCTACCTTTTGGAACAGCTTTCACAACAAGAGGGTGATTATGATGCATTAAAATGCTGGCAGCTTACTTGGTTTTGGAACAGAGCCTGTTAGCGTCCACATAAACTGCTACATTGGGACAATGAGCCACTTTGCCATTGGGGCAATGTAATATCACTCATCCAAATTACCTTACTAAGCGTTCTGTTAGCTGGCACATCTAACATGTCCAACTTAAGATCAATGGGAAGAGGCTTTCCAAAGTCCCAGCCTCCATATCTGAAACAAAGCACAAAACAACTTACATTAGAACGTGTAACTCCTGGCTGGTGTAACATCTTGTTCACATGTTGTATATATTTATTACATCTTCTGAATAGCTACTTATACAGTAGCTGAATTGAACTCGTTTAATACTTGAACTTTACACAGTTATTGAATTGAACTGACCCACCTCTGAACTGACTTGACTTTTTAGAGCTGCTTTACAGCAGAATTTGAATTTGTTTCATATTTAGTGAAGTTTGCATCATTGATTCTGTTATTTACAGTGAAGCTGCTTTAAAACAATCTGTACTGTATAAAGCGCTATAAAGGTGACTTGACAGTAACTGGGTGCAATGCGGTTGCTGGTAATTTTGACCCTATTTATGCATTTGTGTGGGTTTTTTGGTTAATGCATTCTAGGGTTAAAGGAATCTCATTTAGTAACTTTAATATATAAAGAATGTGGGAAAGAACATATAATTTGCCATCCAATTAAAGCACAATTTATTTAACAATAAATTTAGTGTTTTGAGACGCTAAAGACTTTTTCCTCATGATATACTCCTAATTAATAGTTTTATGCATTTGTTGAATTCTCATCCAATTTCTTTGTAGAGCAGTGATTTAGCTTTTTTATTACTATTTTCGCCGCCACACTGCAGCAGGGCTGTGTATTTTATTATTATTTTTTGGAAGAGCAATATATGAATAATAAATGCTTGCCTTACTATTTTAGGTGTAATAAAGTATTTTCGTGCCAGCAGCACGCTCAAGAGCTGTGTGCTATTTGACTAGGATGGAAAATGTCAGCTGGTCGGAAATGCCATGGTAAAGATGGGATACACCAATGCGCTTCCTCTTTAATTATTAATCAGCCTACCAGCGGTTCATAAATTCCTTAATATTCCACCTCACCTCATCTTTTGAAATTAGTTTAATGCTGTGAATTGATATGTGTAATCAAATTCACCTGTTTCTGACGAAGTCATTCGCAGTGGCCAACAGGTAGTCCTCTACGTTGATGCCCGTTAGGTTGTAGACAATCTGGGATGATGGATTTCTTGTGTGAGGTGGTTGGTAACCTGATGCAGGACACGACTGAAAGTGACAGAAAAGTAAGTGATATTTTGAGCAGACGCCACGATACAGGATTGGGAAAAAATCTGAATATAACAACGTGCTCCCTGTCAAATCGAGAGTAGAATTAGATACGCCCCCCAAAGGAAGCTGATTTGAAATAACATGAAGAGGCATTTACTAAATTACAAGAAAATTATAAGAAAATTACAAAAATCAACAGGCACACAGCAGAAAATTGCATTAGCCCAACTCAAGTTTGGCAACCAAATGTATTAATTACATCATTAAGTTGACAAATTATACCCATGTACTTGCTGATATGTAATAGTTTTTCCTCCATTGATATATTTCCCTGAATTAAGTTAAATTATTTGAATAAGTTAAACTAAGTTGAATACTGCAGAAAAACAATTTAGAGAACATACAGAACCACACTGTTTTCATTTCATTTTTTTTAATTAAGTGTTCTTCTATGACAGTCCATAAAATGAAAGCTATTTTTTTTAAAAAACTATAACTAATTTTATAGGTATAGAAATTAAAAACATGAATTAATATCATATAATGTCTATGCAAATGTGTGTTGTGAATGATAACGTTTATGTGTAATTTGAACGGAAATCATGTATTATTTCAATTATTAATTATTAAACATTCTATTTTTCTTATTCCTTACATTTGAATGTTGATTTTGCATTCTACTTGCTGCCTTGATTCAAAGTCAAAGGAACTGATTTTAAAATGCATTCTCAAATCAATTGTGAAGGGCGCGCAACCCTGCTGTGATCAACAATCACCTTCACGCTATCAAAACACTAATGATCTTTTTATCAATATTTAAACAGTGAAAGATGCACATCATTGAGGATAAGTGATAATGTTGTTTGTGTTATGATGGTTATGCTCTGTTTGACCCACCTGCACTTGGTTGCTACACTTGCAGGTGGTAAATGTAGCAGAGCTGTTGCCTCCAGAGATCCAGGTCTGAGATCCTGCAGGAGGTCTCTCTTTGCAAACCCTGTAAGAAAATAAAAAATAAAAATAGAAAGAAAAAAAATGTTTTCTTGTAGTAAAAAGAAGAAAACAATAGTCTACATGCAAGAACCACTTCAAACTCTGTAATGATTATTTTGAAGGTATCAGTGATAAAGTATAATCGGGAAATCAATCCTACAAACAGGAAATGCATGAGAAATGCAAATGATCCCTGGGTGAATCTCACAAAAACGTGCAAGTGAGGTTCTTCTCTGAGATTTACGCCCCTATACAGAAGCATTATTATAAGCTCTTACAGAAGAATTACAAAAGGCAGAGCTTTCAGATGTGTGGGTGAAAGAGAAATGGAAAAACAGAACAAGCAAGCAAGAGAGTGTTATGAGCGAGTTACAGAGAGAGGAAAAAGAGTAAGATGAGAAGAGATGGGAAAATAGCGTGATGAAAAACAGTGATAGAAAACTAAAAGTGGCACATTAGTGTGATGAAATTGACCAGGAACACGAGCAGACCCACTGACACAAGCAGACAGAGTATCAGAGTCCCAGGGCTCAGCTAAGTAGATGGCTACCAGAGCTTAAGAACAGACCCTACGAAGATCAGAGAGGCTAAAATCATAGCCGGCAAAAATGAAAGCCATTTGCAGTGGCCAGGTGAGCTGATGCTGTGATATGTAATCACTCAAGGCTTATAGCGGCCTGCAGTCTGATTACTGAGCTCACAGTTCTAAACTGCACCGCAGATCACTAAGACATATGGATGATTACTTACGAAGCTGTGGGGTCTCTCGTGCAGACGTGGTCAATGCCTGGATAGGACATCATGGCATCTACAAGACTGCTGGTGGTGGGATTCTGATTTCTGTGGAATGTGCAATGGCAATGTTTAAGGATGTGCAAAATATTTAATATTTACACTATATTTTATATTACTTTGGAGGCAATAGAAAAAATAACCAACGTTGGGAATACCGCAATAATGTGCTTTTATTTGCCCATGAAGTTTTTAGGTTGCGTCAGCTAAAGTGGCAATTGGCTAGTTGTGTGCCCGTAAGTATGAGAGGTATTTTATGTATCTCTGTCATAAACTTCATTAAATGTCAACAGAGTGAGGAAGTTCAAATAATTTCAGTGAATCAGTTATTTTGAATCAGTCAATGAATGATTTGTAAGCATAATTACTCAAAAATGTTCATGCAAGTTTTGGTGAGGCATTTTACATGCTTTGAAAGGTTGTAGTAAAATATATGGAGGTAAATGCTGTTGTTTATTATGTATTTTCCATCAATAAAAATGCTTACAGATATTTATACTTTGTGTTCATTTTGTGGGGGGAAAAACACTGAGGGGAAAAAAAGCCTTGCTAAAAAAAATAGCATCCCTACATTTACATTTCTACAAATCACCCTTCTAGGCAATTTCAGAGTTAAATAAATAAATAAATTATAGCCAGTCATAATCATAAAATAAGTTTTGTATATTTTCAATAATGATCATATGAAAGTACATTATCCTATACTGTTAAGCTATATTACCCAGTCATTAACAACATTATCATTTTCTGTTATCATCATCATCACCACCATTATCTTTGAGTAGATTAGCAAAGTCTAAACTTGAATAAATACATTTTAATAGAGTTCATGTAACTCAAAAAACAGAGCATGGCTCTAGTAATAGTAATGGTTTCAATACCCGGAGGATACATTAGCTGATGAAATGTACACTTTGAATGCAATGTTATTTGAAGTTAAGCAGTACCCATATTTTCTAACTGAAATCAGGGCTACTTTTGAATCACAAGCAAGTTACACAACAGAGCGAGTCTAACCTGAAGAAGGCATACTGTTCATCAACGTGGTACAGAGCAGGAGAGAGCACAATCTTAGGAAAATGCTGAAGATCACTCTTGATGGAGCCCAGGCCCATGGCAGCAATTACAAAGAATACGGGCAGCAACACCTGAGAGAACAGCCCCTTCCAGTCCCTCCTGGAGTGGTGCACGCGTTTCAGCAACATGGCCATCACCCGCTGTGCAGTCAAAGCAAGCCCACTCACAGTTGAGGTCCCAGTGAGGCCTTTAAAAGAGAAGAAGGGAGTATGCCACATAAGACAGAGCCACTCATCTCAACCGCTTCAATCCAGGTAAATTCTGAAGATGACCTTTCAAAGTTCAAAGCATTTAAGGGGTAACTGGGAAAGTACAGGCACTAATGCTGCAAGAAACTAATAGTCCTAAAAGACCACTTACTGGCTTTCTCTCCGAGGTGCATGCTGTTGATGTCGTCAGGAATGCTGTCTCTTGAAGCACACATGTCATTCACTATTACAGACTCTGATACAGAGAAGGTGTCACTTTCTCTAGGCTCCATGTCATCTCGAGTCAACTGCAGGAACACCTGAGAGAAAACACAGTCTTGTTGAGTGCACTTGGACAGGGTGGATCATGGTTCCCCTTTCAGGGATTTGTAAGGTGTTTCACGATCCTCACACTCTCAGAAAGTATTTGTACACTGTAAAAAAGATTTCTCAAAGTTGGAACTAAAAGATTATTGGAGTATGTTTTAGAAGAATATACTATTTCAGTCTTTCTACTTCAGGATTTCAGACAAAATGTTACTGGCTGTTTCTTTATCATTTTTTTGTGCAATTTCTAAGTGAGAATTGTAAATCCTACACCAATTTATTTTCAGTGTAGAAATTGTGTCGGAATTTGTGATTTGTGAATAATGAAAACAGCATGCAAATTCATCTTTTGAAAAACTATGAGACAATATATAAAACATCGAGATGACGGGAAGTGAAAAACCTTTCATAAAGAAAATAGTAATTTAAAGGGGTAATTTACTGTCACCATTTACTCACCCTAAAGTTGTTCTAATCCTGTTCTAAACACAAAAGAAGATATTTTGAAGAATGTTGGTAAGCAAACAGTTGCTGGACGCCATTGACTTCCATAGAATAAAAAATAAATAAAAAAACTTGGAAGTCAATGAGGGCCAGCAACTGTTTGGTTACCAATATTCTTCAAAATATATTATTTTGTGTTCAGAGAAACTCATACAGGTTTAGAACAACTAACTGATGGTGAGTAAATAATGACAGAATTTTTATTTTGGGGTAAACTATCCCTTTAAAAATTCTGTCATTACTGATGGTGAGTAAATAATGACAGAATTTTTATTTTGGGGTAAACTATCCCTTTAAAATGCTTGGCAACCCCGGCTGGAAGCTGCGACCCTCATGTTTGGAAACCATATCCCATTGGGTGGTCCCATCTCCCACCATAAGATGACTAAAAATAGTAGCCAACACAAATCTTATGCATTTAGACATGGATTGATTGCCTCAAAGATTTGAATTTCATTTCAATAACTGAAAATTCTCCCAGCTCTATGTAGGATCTTTGATTCTGAAATGATGTAAAATGTGAAGCTTGCACTGTATGCGCCAAGAATCCCAGGGAACCTAGTGGGGTTCGGCTTTCTTTAACAATGTTGGGCTGCACTGTTTGAGGCTTTGAAGGTTTCTGGGCTGGCTGTCTGAACCCCAGTGGCAATGGCTCAGTCCAAAATTCAATCTTGCACCTGTCTTCATCTGAAAATTACCTCTTCCAAGGTGGTGTCGGAAATGCCGTAGCAGCCCAGCTGAAGCTTGTCCAGGTTCTGATCCAGATCGGTGAGAAGAGACTGGTACGCAGCTGCGTTCTGGGTGGTGTATGGTGGAAGGGCGTAGACCAAATCACCCACCTCTCCCTCCTTCCGTCGAGCGTCAGGCAGGTAGGATTGAATGAAATCTCTGATTTCTTCAATGTCAAACTTTTTATTTGAATCAGGAGTCTGAACCTGAACCAAAAACATAGAAATGCATGTTGACATGACAAATTTAAAAATATAAATCCTGGAAAACCAGTGTCACATTTTACCACAATAATATAAAGATACATGAATACGATAATCATTATATACAGTATATAAACTACCTTTCAAAAGTTTCAAATAAGTATGATTTTTTTAAAGAAAATAATACTTTTATTCCGCAAGAGTGCAGTAAATTGATCAAAAGTGACAGTAAAGACATTAATAATGTTCCAAAAGATTACTATTTCAAATAAATAATGTTCTTTTGAAAGTTATACTCAAAGAATCCTGAAAAAATTGTATCACGGTTTCTACAAAAATATTAAGCAGCACAACAGCTTTCTTGAGCACCAGATCTGAATATTAGAATGATTTCTGAAGGATCATGTGACTGAAGACTGGAGTATTGATGCTAAAAATTCAGCTTTGCATCACAGGAATAAATTACATTTTTAAATAGAAAAGATAATTTATTACAATGATAATTCACAATATAAAAAAAAAAATGCAGTCTGGGTGGACATAAATGACTTAAACCAAAACATTTATAAAAAATCTTACTGACTTTTGAACAGTAGTGTATATCAATGTACCTTGGTATTACTATTTATACCCTTGTACTACAAGTGTACTACAGTACTCACATGGTACTTTTTGAGAGAGTTAACTCAAGCAAGAACTGAATGACATTTTCCATAGGATGTACCTTCTTTGTGAGGGTGAGGTTGTAGCCTTTAGCCAGCTTGTCTTTAAGGTAGAAGGGTGAACCACAGCATTTGAGGCCTCCGCGCTCCAGGAAGGCGATGCGGTCACTGAGAACTTCAGCCTCATCCAGGTGATGGCTGGAAAGAATGATCGTGCGTTCTGGACAGTTAAACAAAACGAACACAGAGGCATGTCAAATCAAAGATCCACTGATACAGGAGAGAGAGAGAGAGAGAGAGAGAGAGAGAGAGAGAGAGAGAGAGAGAGAGAGAGAGAGAGAGAGAGAGAGAGAGAGAGAGAGAGAGAGAGAGAGAGAGAGAGAGAGAGAGAGAGAGAGAGAGAGAGAGAGAGAGAGATTCTGAACAAAGAGCAGATGAACAAAGATAAACCAGGAGAATCTGACATGACCCTCTTTTACGGTCTTAAATCCTTGCTCGAGATAAATTCGCTAACTGTCTCCGAGGAAGATAATTAAACATCAGAGGGAGCATGATGGATAACAATCAGTCGTTACTACATCTGCGTCTGGATTTTTCCCTGTCTGGATTTGGCTGCACGCACCTTGAGAAAATCCATTCAAGCCTAATTAAATTCTAAACCAAGTGTCAGATACCCGATAAGAACAAAGCCCTTTGGGGAGTTTGCTTCAGGTACAAGCCAGGAGATTATTTTCACTCTGGTCTAAACTGCAGAGGGATTTCACCTTGCTTGTGCTGAAGGACAATGTCCCAGATGCTGCGTCGGGAACAGGGATCCACCCCGGTGGTCGGCTCATCTAGCACCACCAGCCGCGAGCCTCCAATGAAGGCAATGGAGATGGATAACTTCCTCTTCATACCTCCTGACAGGGTGCCGACACGCTTGTGGCGATGGGCGTGCATGTCTGTTTCCATTAGGATTCTAAGACAGGAAAAAGAGGGACCAAGTTAATGCAAATTTCTCATTTAGAAGATACTCTTATCTATAGTGATCTGAGGTAAATTGCCTTGCTCAAGGGCACAGTGTGTTCATGGATCTTCCATTGTGGTATATGAACCAACAAACTTTTACTAACATATAAATTAACCAATAAGACAGACCATTTCCAACTTAAGGTGCAATGTTGGGGACTAACTAAATCTGTACTTTTTCTCTGGAACAGTTATGGTTAACTAAAACTAAATTGAAATAAAGCTGGAATAAATTAAAATATACATTTTATGTATATTTTTTTTTAAATGCAAAGATGAATAACTCCTCATTTTTATAGCACTAAAAAGAATTAAGCACTAAAGTTAATAAATGGAAATAAATAAACCAAAATAAAAGTAAATTAAACCTAAATACGTATATTTAATAAACGATATAATTAACTAATAAAATGGCAAAAGCATATAACTAAAAAGTAAACAAATTCAAATGAAAATATAAAAATAAAAGCAATAGAAAAATAAATAATACTAAAATAACAGCGGTCTAAAAATAAGTATAAATATTTTATACAATTTCAAGTTAATGAATATACAGATATTTTACAAGGATAAACAACTTTTATGATTTATGACTCTTTATGTATCTAAATATTTTGTTAAACACTGCTGTTCATGTTTTTGTCTGATTTTATTATATTATTTTCATATTTTTAATTCTTTTATTTTATGTATTATTATTTGTTAATGAAAGCATATCACATTTACTTTTTCTTAGCAGCTGAACTATAGATTACAAGTAGGCTGTAGTGTGGGAAGCTACAATTTTAAAGGTTTCACATTAGAATACATGCCATATTAGTCAGGATAACAAATGGTTTCCAGATAAAGTAAATTTTCCTCAGGAAATGTCACAGAACAAAGTAATAATGTTGAGACAAATGTTGAAACTTACCTGTGCACTTGTTCTTTCACTTCCTGTTTGGTCAAGTTGGGAGCTTTGATCTGAGCGTATAGCAACAGATGTTCCTTAGTGGTAAGGTGGTCGAACAGGACATCATACTGCATGCACACACCCATCTCTTTACGCACATCATCTATCGACGTCTGCATATCCATCCCATAAACCTCAATAGTGCCGCTGGTGGGTGAAAACAACCCCGTCAGAAGCGACCTGAAACATAGAAAATACAAAAGTACAGTTCAATTTCAACTATTTTACCTACAATTCATGTGGACTACGTATTTGTATGCTTATTAGAATATTAAATCATTATCTTAGCAATTACAGCTATATTTAAATATAAAATAGACTTATGCTCTTACATAGTGGTGGTTTTTCCAGCTCCATTGTGACCCAGCAGAGAGGTGACATGCCCCTCATAGAAAGAAAGGTTCAGGTTGTCTACAGCATGCCGGCCTCCGTAAGTCTTTGTCAGGCCATACAGTGACACTCCAACAGGCAATCCTGAGAAGTCTTCTTCTCCATTACTCGCCAAGCTACTTTTACCTAACACAGATAAAGAGAAACAAAGATGTTAAAATATTGCAAAGAAATTGAAAGGATTAAAATGTTTTCCACAGTTGTAATTTGTGTCACCTTCACAGAGGGTAGAGAGTACAAGTATATTGGAGCAAATGAATTTGAAGCAAATGAAGAAACACTACCGTTCAAAATTGAATACTTCTATTTAGCAAGGGCACATTACATTGATCAAAACTGTGACAGTGAAGATATATCATTATTATTAAGACCTTGAATACTAAAAATTCAGATTTACCATCACAGGAAAAAAAGAGACATTTTCAAAGATATTAAAATGGAAAACACAATTTTCAAAATGTAATAATATTTCACAATATTAGTTTTACCGTATTTGTTATCAAATAAATGCAGCCTTGGTGAGCATAATAGGTTTCTTTCAAAGATTTTACAGCCCTCAAACTTTTGACCGGTAGTGTAGGAAATGTACTGAGGTGAAACAGAGGGGTCTTATTATTTTGTAATAATGACCAGCTGACTGTATATTACCCTGCTACTTACACAGCTACTTAAAACAGGCATTAAAAATGTAGTCATTGAAGCATTTCATTTCTTTGTGAAAATTATTCGATTATCTTTCCCTTAAATCAGCTTACGTGTTTTCCGAAAAGAAAAAAAACACACAGACATTTTTTTGTTTTCTATGAACTAGCTAAAAAAAAATTGTTGCAATACAGATTAGCACTCGTGCAAAAGTTCTTAAACCGCTCAATGCTGCTATTGACCAATCAGAATCAAGCATTCCAAATCAGTGTGTAATAATGTACCTTTGCTCTTGTCAGTGCTCTTTTGCTCCTGCATCACGTTGGTGAACAGCAGCCCTCTGCTTATTTTCTTTGGCGCTTTGCAACAGCAACTGAACATATCTGCCCAGAAGGATCGTGTCACAGGAAAGTACCATGGAACACCAATCCCATACTTTCCTGATTGAGAGAAAAATACACTGGATTACAACCATAATATTGTAATATTCACTTGTAAAATGAATATTGTTTCTTTTCATCTAACCACACAAAAAAAAATGGTTGAGTTTCTCAATTTAGCAGCTCGCACATACCTGGGAAGACCATGCGGATGTAAATCCCGACAATAAAATATACTATTGAGTCAATAAACAGCAACCAGCAGAGCCAACCGAAGGAGGAAGTGTCACCAGCCAGAGGAGAGATAAACATGTTGCTCCACTGGATGCCTGAGGTGTAAACACACAAAACATTCAGTCAATGTAATTATCCCAAACAAAAACTAATTACAGAGAGTCCGAGGGTTCTTGCCGACTTACCTTCCTCCTGTTTTTCATAGCGGGAGATATACTGACTGGCATAACTGAAGCATGTCGGAGAAAAGAGACTCTGTGAACCAAAGACAAACACAGTCAGACAGATTTACTACGGCTGTCATTCGATGTTCACCCAAAATCGAACATTCTGTCATTATTTAATCTCCAACAGGTCATTCCAAACCTTACTTTCTTACAAAACGTGAGCTGTTAAGGAAAAACATGAGAGTAAATAATGACAGAACATGTGGGGGTGATTATTTTTATGATCATTTTGTGATTCATCTCATATTTCTTGTAGCTAATACAGTAATGCATTAAAGAGAACAAAATGATCTTTAATTATTGGGTTTAGTAATGGAATATACTGTGTTCAGTCTCATTATATCAATATGGACATAGAGGTCTCACCTCACTCGCACAAAAACAGATCAAAACTCATAGAAAATAGTAATACCAACATGGAAATGCAAGTCTGCAATAACTCAAAACAACTGTATAACCCCACACTTCATGGACATATTACATGTGAAGTTGTTTTTGCAGCAGCCTGTGCATTAGTCCTCTGCTGGTGTTCGCATTAAAATTTCTATGAATGATGCGGTTTCACATTTGTGGGTGATATTTCACTTGTGGAGCTGCTATGATAATTAAATTTCACCAAACAAAGAATGCAAATGACTTTTGTTAAATGTCCCGTCTGGCTTTGATTTATAAATAAATTATCCGTCAAGAATTCTTTCCTCAGTTGTGTGTGTGTGTGTGTGTGCGTGCATATTATAATATTTGGTAAAACCTGAAATCATTGAGGAAAGTGACCTAATACACATACTAATTAATCTATAAATATAAAAATGCAAAAAGGTCCCCACCATGATAGAATGGTGTTTTAGAACTCACAACGAACAGAATGAAATTTATAATGTCAAACTGAAAGCCTGAAAAAAGCTGCATTCATTTTATATAATTAATCTCATGCGTTAATGAGAACTTTGAAAGCCCTTTTACATATCTCAAAATGTAACTGTGCAATGATGTTAAATTGCAAACCAATTTAAATGCAGTACAGACCAGAGCGCTCTTCACTGAGAAGGAAAGATTGTCCTCCAAGTGGATCAGCACGATGAAGGGGAAGAAGGAGATGACATAGATAAGGCTGCCACACAGCCCGGCGATGTTGGTCTTATCAAAGAAGGAGCTGACCAGGAAGCTGATTGCAAGGACGCTGAAGCCGTAGTCACAAAGGTAGAGGAAGAGCACAAAGCCATCGCTGCGAGGAAGGATGCCGCCAGCTTTCAAAATGATGGTGAGGATGATGATGGTCGCAAGCAAGAACGCAGCACTCTCTATGAACCAGGCAAAGAAGTGGCTGATGGGATTGACCCCCATCATTTTCATGTACTGTGGGATAAGAGAAAAGAATTTAGAGACCTAATCAAAGCTTGTTGGACCCGACTATGGAAAAATATGTTTGGTTCCATACCTCGTGAAGTCGTAGTTCTCTCTCGTGGACGAGTTTCTTCACAAAGTTGGCGATAAACAGCACCCAGGAAATCATGAGTGCCATTGGGAAGGCAAAAGCGATGCTGTTGAGATAACTGGGGAAGAGAACGATTTGAGATTAGCAGGTGGAGGCTATATTTGTTATCCTTAACTATATCACTTCAAAAGTTTAAGGAAGAGAAACCGATAAGCTGACTGACTTGTTTTGTAATTAAGAGTCTAAATTGATGGCCCAAAGTCTGCAATTAATTCAGACGTTAATTTGCTATGTAATGAATTGGTTTTTGTAAGATTACGTTTTGTAAGATTCTTTTTCTTTTTTAGATTAAACATTACAAATCTTTCACGGATCTGCAACGTCGGATTTTGAATATGAACATTTAAACAGTGATGATGTCATAATAATATTTGCATACTGATTGGCCATTTAGCCTTCTTTCACATTTACCTTTGTACGGCGAAATTAATCATGAGCAACAAAACAAAGTTAACTAGCAATTTCAAAGTTGCTAGTTTTCAAAGTTCTCTAAAAAAAATTCCAAATTATAACATTGTTTATTATTATGCTGATTAATAATGCTAAATGTATGGGAAAAACAAAACGTCTGAAGGAGCAACGTGTAAACTTGTCACAAACCTGGTTTAGTTAAACGGTCAGTTATCTGTATGACGGATCAAAATAACTGTATTTGTTGCATTCTCGTTTTCTGCAGCGTTGTAGCAAAAGTATCTATTTTGGTGCTCACTGCGTTTCAGATATTGTTAAAATAACCGCACCATCTGCAGCTCTTAATCTGGCGCTTTACGTCTTTAGTGTAAATGATTTTTACTAGTTTTTTAATGAACAAAAACAACACCAGCATCTGTTTAGCCACATTTGCATTGCAAAATAATTGTATGGGATGTCATTGTGAACTTATTTATACTGATTCTCTAGCCAGCAGAAAATACAGTGCCATGACAACAGCTCTGATCCAGCACTTCATCTACACAAAACCAAAGCCAAACCTAAGCTTACCTAAAACCTACACAGTTGTTTTGCTGTCTTGAAAGCACTACAGTTTGATGTAGCAAATGCAAATCTAGTATTTCTATGAAATACAAGAGAACATTCGTGTTACTAGAGTTTTTTTTCTAATAAACAAAATGAAACAGGTGTTCAGTGTCGGTGTAAAGCTGCTGATTATTTATACAGACTCCACATCTTAGATGAGCATCTCAGTCCTTATATGAGACGCTCAGTGTGTATGTGGGGTTTGTGCTTGTGAGACACTTACTCATCCTTGTAGTAGCAGGGATAAGGGAACGCCTGCATCTGGACCGCTGGCCCATCCATGGCTTTACCCGTCTGCATTTCGATGATGGCTCTCTCGATGCTCTCCTGCAGGAACACAAAGCCTCGGCTGTACCGCTGGGTCTTTGTTGACGAGATGTAGGCATCTTTCACCCAGAAGGGATTTCGCGAACGGTCGGTGCGCATGACATTCTCGATGTTCATGCGGATGGTGTAGTCGATGTTCGGGGGCAGGCTGCTGGAGGTCTCCTCGGGAAGTTTCAAAATGATGCCTGTGAAGATGAGCAGAACTCGTGTGTATAAAAGGGAAGTTCAGTATGCGAGTGATCTGTTGTCATAGTAACCTCAGAGGCCTGCTGCTCCTCGATAACAGTGAAAATCTATATCTCAATGGAATTGAATCGAATTGCACTGAATTACAGGCTTTACAGCCCGATGGCTCTCCAGTGTCTGTGGTGTCTTCAACCGAAAGTATCACCAAAGGCATGAGTGGAGTAGTCAGTTGAAGAGGTATCTCCTGATGAGAGTGTGAGTGTGAGTGTGTGTGAGTGTGTGTGTACTCACTGGCGTAGAGCTCACGGTTTTGAGCCAGTTTCTCTGCCTGTTTGTCGAGTTCATCCGTGGAGTTGAAGCCTCGGTGGCGGTCAAAGTTGACACAGGAGGAGAGGTTCAACATCAGCATAGAGAGGGTGGTGATCTGCTCCATGATGTACTTGTTTTTCTCTAACAGGACTGTCATGTTTGCTGAAAAGAGAGTAAGAAAAACTGTTCAAGCCACTGCAGATTTAGGATAAGACACATTTGGGTGTATAGGAGTAATGCATCTCTGGCTGTTGTCATGAGTTGTCAAGTGCTCGACTGTAAAGCACTATTCAGACCTGGCTAGTTTTCCCCGATGAGGTTTGGTAAATTTGTATCTCACAGACTTAAACCCTAATTGGAAAGTAAAGACAGTATTTCTCAGGGAGTCATGAATTCAGCATGTATAGATGGTAGTCTGTAATTTAAAGGGATAGTTCACCCAAAAATGGAAATTCTGTCAACATTTACTCATCCTCAAGTTGTTCCAAACCAGTATCAAAAGAAGATATTTTGACTTCCATAATATAAAAAAAAAAAATTGGAAGTCAATGAGGCCCATCAACTATTTGGTTACCAACATAGTTTAAAAAAAATATTTTGTGTTCAGCAACTTGTTTAACAAATTGTCACAAACCTGGTTTAGTTAAACGGTCAGAGTTATCTGTATGACAAATCTAAATAATTGTATTTTGCTGCTCACTGTGTTTCAGCTACTATTGTTAAAATAAGATGTTTTGAAGAATATCGGTAACCAAATAGTTGATGGGATTTTTCATACTATGGAAGTCTATATATCTTTTGTGTTCAGCAGAAGAAAGAAATTCATACAGGTTTGGAACTACTTTGAGGGTGTGTAAATGATGATTTTTGGGTGACCTATCTCTTTAATTGCTGTGTGAATCATTAATGTCCCTTTTTAATCACTGCTCATGGTTTATAGACAAGCTTCAGGGTCTTTGAGATTACAAGGAAGAATTGATATATTGTATATAAAACTAATAAAAAAAATGTCTTAGTCATAATAATGAGAAACTTTCTTATAATTATGGGTTAATATGTTAATTTATTTTTTTAAACACCTCATTATTAAAACTTTATATTATAACACAAAACTTTCTTATAAACACTAAATGAGAACTTTCTCGTAATAATGACTTTGTTTCTCATAAAATTGAGAAACATCCTTGTTATATTGACTATGAGAAACTTTTTGTAATAGCAATGATGCATAACCATGATATCAAACTCATGAGAACTTACAGAATTGGTCGAGAGTTGAGCTCATTTGTCCAACATCAATACCAGTCTGAGTCTGAATGAAGTTTTGGACGAAGGGATTGCGCAGAGAATTCTGTGAAGAGTTGTTTGATAAGTTAATGCAGTGGAGGGGAATTTAAAAAAATACAAATAAAAGTGTTTATTTGATTTTCACTTGACTCATTGTAGTATACCTGGAGTATTGGCAAGGTTTTTGTCAGAATGTTAGCAGACTGCATCACATAGGATGATGACTGAATCCACTCAGATGCATAAAGCTTTAGATCACCAAACTGGTGCAGTGAAGAATTTGACTGCAGGAAAGAAAAAAAAATTGCTTTGTTACAGTCAAACACAAAATGTTAAAAGAAAACACAATATTTTTTTCTTTGTAACCAGACTTGGTCTACAGTATAGGAGAATCAGATATGACTTTAGATGTAGGTCAGATGACCTTGTTTAAAAAAGCAGGATTTATGCTGCACTCCATTCCAAATCGGAAGTGGGATATGTACTTTACTTTGCAGGTATCTGATTCTCATCTAAGGCGTATCCTAGCAACCAAACATCGGAGGAAAAATTACGCTATGCAATGCTATCAATACAGTTACCAAAAGAAAGGTTCACTGTGTTTCACCATCATGTAGGAACTTTCATTTAATTCATACTTCTTTGAATATACTTATTTGTGCATACTTCTCCCTGGGTGCAGCCATGTTTGCATGATGTCATACATTCACAGTTTTATTCATATTTTCTTACACTTTTCAATGGAGAAAATCAGAAATTCCAACTTGAGAATGTAAAACGCATTTAAAAATGGGATTTGATCTCACATTTTTTTTATGCATGCAAAAAAAAAAAAAACAGTCAGTTATCATTAATGTATTTTATTACATTGGAAGTTTAAAAATAAATTTAAAAGCAGCACCTTTCTCATGATCTCTCTCGTCAGTGGTGTGTCTGGTGAGTAGAGGACCTGTCCTAACAGCATGGGCTTGAGGAAGGCCCAGGCCACCGCACCGCCTGTAGTGTTCACCATATCCAAGTAGAGGTTCATACAGAAGGGACCTGGAGACAAAGACATAAGCAGTATATTAATTAAGCCTGACCACAGCACTTCATCAATCTGAACTCAACATGCTGTAAGCAGATTCTTGACAGGTCATTATCATAATGCTTTATTGCACATTTAGCTGGATGCTGAGATTATGCGTTCATACTAGCATCGTGTGGGATTTTGAACTTCTTAATGAGCTCTTCTCTGTTGTGGTCCGACTGGACAGAAGGATCAGTATCGGTTACGATGGGAACTTTCGCTATGGCAAACAGCGTCAGGATGCCGTTTTTGCACAAGGCACGAGAGATGGTGTTAAAGGTGGCCCTGCTAGATATGGTGGACCGCTTTCCCCTCACCAGCTGTGGGAGAGAGAATCCAAAGACACATTTAAATAAATGAATAAACACAAAAATTAATGAATAATTATTAAATACATACATACATAAATTTTTCTTTGGGAGAACTTACACTGCGGAACTCTTTGTTGGCCACCAGGTTTAGTTCTCCTATGTTTGTCAGGTATTCCTGCAGTTTGCTAATGGCAGGTACCAGTTTCTGCATCATGTCCGTCAAAAATGTGACCATCTGTAGCATAGTTGCCACTAAATCCTGAATCTCTTTGGATAACATTAGCTGTAAAAAAATAAATAAAAATGTCACAGGGTTACAACAGGCAGTACCTCTGGTTTACTGTATTTAATTTTATGGTATTTTTTCTGGAAATGTAACAAAAAGTGATTTATATATTTATATATATTTATATACTATATCTGGATATTCCTGATAATAGCTTTTCATTATAAATAAACTGTATAGCAAAATATTGGCCATTTAACAGCAAGACCCAGCCCTAATCTAATAAAGTAAATAAGAAAAATAATGATGAATGTATGAGAAAAAAACAACTATTATTTAGTTTCATAGTAATCATTTGCGAAACATTACTTGTATTTAATTAACTACAAAACAGAGGAGCAGCCTTTGTATTTCATTGGATACAGTATGTCCAATACATTCTGTGGCCCCCAGCTTTACCCTGAATAAAGCAGCCTTCGTGTCCACATGACGAAGAAAGAGAACCGTGATGCTGTACCAATCATCTGACAGTTCACAGAAGGCACTGAAGATCTCCTGGCCTGTTGGGTCCAGTTGCAAAGACGAGGGGTCTGAGCACTGGTGTAGGTTTGCCAACCATGTCAAGATCTGTGATGAGAGGAAAAAGGACAAACAGAGACCATTGCAATAACTGTGTATTACCAAACATCTCACAATAATATATATATATATATATATATATATATAATATATATATTTCTGCGGAAAAACGCAGAAATTCTAACCCGATCCGAATTTTTTCATGACGGACTAAAGTTTCGGAGGCAGTGTGTAAACGTGATTGACACAAAGTGAGGTCGTATTTATT
This sequence comes from Scardinius erythrophthalmus, assembly GCF_964197995.2. Taxonomy (NCBI): domain Eukaryota; kingdom Metazoa; phylum Chordata; class Actinopteri; order Cypriniformes; family Leuciscidae; genus Scardinius; species Scardinius erythrophthalmus. The sequence continues at coordinate 9,771,881 of NC_138226.1, read as the reverse complement.
TTTTAACTTCTGAAAATGTATATTATATGTAAGGATACTCTCAATCATTGATATATATAAACCATAGTTAAAGTATGTGTGCTAATGTTAAAACTCCTCAGTTTCCTAAGAAGACCAAGGTGTTGTCTTGCCTTCATATGGATGGACTATACGTTACTTTGTTTATCATCAATAATTGTTCCTAGGTATTTAAAATCAAAACATCCTGTACAGTCTTTTCAATTTTAAGATGTAAAAAACTAGCCTAGAAATCTAGACGCACCCTAGCAGCAGCAAAATTTATTTTGCAGCCAGGGTAGTCTAGCAACTCTCCGTTGACTTTCGGAGCAGTAAAAACCTAAATTGGGTCAGGCCAATCACGTCGTGTAAAGAGTAGGCGGGGCGGGCTTAACATAATGACGACAGAGTTGCGACGGTTCCCTGTTACGTTTTTCTTTGAGAAAAGAGCAAAGAACGGCACTTAAGTCATTCTTAAAAAAGGAAGCTGTGTTCGTAGTTTTGCCGGCCAGATTCAAAAGTTGAATCTATCAACTAACATTAGCTCCGCTGTTGGGAAAATGCTCTGGTTGGTTGAAGCGCTGTCCTATTGCGTGCAGAGGGAATTTGAAAGACAGCCGTTTATCCCGCCCCTCGGACTGAGCCGTGTCTATGGTGAGTTGCCAGACCTAACATCTTGATGTATGTCTGGCTTGCCAGGCTAGTAAAAAACTACAATCAAACCCACAAATAAGACTATCAATATACTCAAAGTATGAGCAGCAGTTAATTTCCTTCTGACAGGAAACCAATGTCATATCATCAGCATACTTTATGAGGGAGAGATTATTACCATCGCACTGTAACTCACTAATGTATGCAGAGAACACTGTGTGAAGCCTTGATTTTTGGACAACTCTTTTGAGCCCCTGAGATGTATGCATGATTTGTGGTGTACCTGCATGTTGCTGCTGGGTAGAGGGTAATCTAGCAGAGTCTGAAGAACGGTAGGGGGAAAGTTGGTATACCGCTTGACATCCTGAACAAACAGAGTTGTATTTTTCAGCAGCTCTGAAACTTTCACTTCAGCTGTCAAAATGCAAGACAAAAGACAAGTGAGAGAGCAGACATGCATGCATGACAAAGCTGAAAAAGACTGATTGAACCACCATCTGATAGCTGAGGAATACTGGTGTTTCTGCAGTTCTTTTGCTGAAAGCGACAGTGGTACACACCTGGAGATGTAATATTGATATCAAGAGTTTTCAGAGAGGAGACGTTGAAGCCTACAATTTGAGAGAGAGTTGAGGTCCTTTGGAAAAAAGAAAACAGAAAGAGAGAGATATTAAAACCATGAGTATTATTCCTGGAGACAAACCGTTTAAAATGTTGTAAATTGTATTATATAAATAACTATATAAAATATATATATAGTGATAACAGTGATAAACAGCAAGATTTAATTTGATAGATAGAACAGATAGAAAGAGAAAAAGATAGAAAGAAAGATATATAGATATAGATATAGATATAGATATAGATATAGATATAGATATAGAGAGAAGATGTATAATCATCTGATGAATTGGTGAATCATTTATTTAACCTATTCATTGGAATTTGGGGTCTGAACAAAAAATGTATTCTCAAAATATATCAGGCTTGCCAATGCTTCATATGAAAAAGTGGACATTTGAGGCGAGTGAGTTTAATCGCTACCCCAGTTTGCTAAGCTTTAAGGTTATAAAGCATGGTAGAAAAATGTGACACTAATAACAAATATAGTGCAAACTGTTGAAAAAGTAGCTTGATACTGGAAATGCTTCATTGTATTGAAAAGGAATTAGCTGATTTCACTCTAATAAAAATGTTAGCAGTGTAGCTACTAGCTAAGTTATTCCACAACACTGGTAACATGCATAATACAAGCTACGGCAACAAGGTTGAAGGTCATTATAGAATGCAGTACCAGTCCACGTCAGTGCTGTAAGTGCTAGGGTCTCCAACAAATGTCTGGAAAATCAGATCATAGATGTTGCTGGTTTGGTTCACCAGGCTGGTTGAGAGCACATGGAAGGCCTGGATTGTGGGAACAACGGTGTCACATAGCAGTCTAGGGCCTAGTGGCAGAACCTGGCTGATCAGCTGCACAGAGGACATGTTTTCCAGAGCACATACCTACATTATCAAGAAAGAAAGTTACGGGTAAACCAATACTACACAGAAATCCACTCTTGTGCTACTGTATACTGACATAAAACTATATGTATGTCTTCAGAATACTTGAAACATAGCATATGAGTTAAATGGACTAAAAATGTCTCCTTTTGTCATTTTGTATGGCATGTGCATAATAATGAGTAACTAATGACAAAATGTTGATTTATTCTTCTAATAAACGTAATTTTTTTCTATGTAAACCATCAAGAATCTTACCTGAGTTAACAGGTTGTCCAGTATCAGGCCTGAACTCTCATTTGCCCAGTTGGCTGAGCCAAATTCAAAGGCAGTGTTTAGCACTTGCAGTAGAAGATGCAGATTTTCTGCAGAGAGACGAGAGAAATGGAAGAGAGAAAACAAAGATCAAGCTTTTGCAGAGCTAAAGTAACTTAAATTCCCTACAGGCATCATTACTTGCACCTAACTCCGCTTTCAGGCCAACCTTACAGTGCAGCAAGCAGCAAATGATCTAGCAAAGAAACCTCCCTTAGAAAAGAGACATTGAAAAGCTTTATGGTGCCGTGTGCTGATTTAGATCTGACAGCTCTTAGGTGTATAACACCTCAAGCAATATATAAGATCAGACACTTATGAGGGAAATTAAATGCTCAAGACATCAGCTTTATTAAAGAAAATATACCGCAAACTGGGAGGCTTAAAGAGCGACTTATCAATGAAAATGAGGGAGTGCTGCACACAAAGAAATGTGCACTCTGAAGAACAGCATGGTGATATATTTTAAAGTTAACTTTTAAAAGGATACTTCATCCAAAGAAATTGATTTACTTGCACTGTCTACTGATCTACTTATTTTTTACCAGAAAACAAGACATATCTAAACATCTGCAGAAGTGAAATTAATACTTAGGACTTGTTTTCAGAGCATATATATCTATTAGGTTTATTTTTCTTACCCCAAGGCAATGTTAAATTATTTTCTTGTTTAAAGCAAAAATGTCTCTAAATTTTGTTAGATATATGCCTAAAACAAAAACTATTTGCCAATTGGGTAGATGGATATATTCTAGAAAACAAGCTTTAATATCTAAATAATCTAAATGTCTAAATAATGCAGTTTTTCTTCTCAAGAAATGTAAGGTTCCAAATTTCTTCTTTCCATTTGTGTTTTATAGGGTGGGGGGAGGCAATGCTCAGTTGCTTTAAATGATAATAAAAAAGAGAGAAGTGAGGAAGAAAACAGAAATATTTGCCATTTTAAAGAGCAGAGACACTGTAAAAGGTTTTCTCATATACTCTGTCTGGCCACATGCCTTCTGGCTGAATATTGCAGAAAGCTGGCTTCAAATCTGTTGTTTACTGCATTGCTATGAAAACCAAAAACATGTTTGCAATGACATAAACATAAAGCAACATACATTGTTTAATGTCAATGGGGATTACTAAGAGTAATGTATTCAGTGGGAGAATATGGAGCCTGCAACATTTACTGTGCACATGCATCTTGTTCTTGAGCTAAACAAATGCAAATTATGCAGAAAAATAATTATGTATTCACACAGCTAAATGCAAAATACTTAAACGCGCTATATGCAACTGTGGATATCTAGTCAGCACATAAATTTGTCGAAATAACCCCTGAATGAACAGTGTTAGAGGTCAGTAGATGTTGTGAGATGATTTATGTACCTCGGGATTCGTTGGCCAGACTTCTCGTGATGGACTTAATAAGTGGAGAATACTGTAGGTCATCTGGAAGGCTATTAGCAAGGTTTGTCAGCAGCACAGGCAGCCTATGTAAACATAGAAAAGTTTAATTAACTAACAAAAAGTTTATATTTTTGCTGGGTTAACTAAATCATAATGCACTACACTATGGATTATGATCATTTATTTTCATGACCTCAAGAATGTGTTCTTTTCAGAGTCATAAACTATACTTCTCTGAAGAAGTAAGAAATTATGCAGGGTAAATGCCATGGTGGATGAAAACATGAGAGCAAAGTAATAGCCATGCAATGAACAAGAAAAATAAATGAAAAACTGGGCCTTGTTATGAGCTCATAACCAGGAACCAGCCTTCAGAGCAGAACCTCAAAGAAACTCACTTGTCGGTCCAGTTAGTGTCATTCATCCCCAGCAGATGGCCAATATTCATGCTAGAAGCCCCCAGCATTATTTTGGCGAGTTCAGACTCCACACTGCTACTATTGCCCAGCGAGATGAGATTTTGGATGGTGTGCAGCAGCTGCTGGGTAATATCAGCTGTTTGGGTGAGAGGGCTTCGGTCTGCTTGGATGATCATTAAGATTGTCTTCAGGGTGTGCTCCAGGTCTCCTATAATGCTGCTGAAAGAGTCTGTGTTCATGTTGGGCACCATGGCCAGAAGGTTGTTGAAAGAACTGACTACTTGAGATACAGCCCCATTGATGTCCCCAAAGGTGCTGGTGTCATTAAGAACAAAATACATTGTCTCCATGAGTTTGAGTGTGATATTGATGTACAGCCGTCCCTCAACAGGCATTATTGAGTATATGGAAGATGCAACTCCACTTAAAGAGTCCACAACTTGTAAGATTTGGATAGGGGAACCGGATAACTTAAGGCCCTCATAGAGACTCATGGACACTTGATTAGACACTGTCATCAAGATGTAAACAAGGCCATCTGGAGTCATATGCGTGGATGTCGGATCATAAGTAATGTTTAGAGAGTTAAGGAGAGACTGTGTAACCAACTGAGAGATTTCTGGGAAGTGGGATGTGATATCTGCAGTGCTGGATACTCTTGAGAGGGCAGTGAAAAGAGCCGATTTGATAGCGAAGAGGTACATGTGTGTTTCATTGGGGAGAATGACAACCATTGGATCGAATGTCTGGGTCAAAAGCATCTCCCTCTCAGCATCACTGCTCAGGCTGTAATTTGACATGGAGAGGTTGAAAAGGATGTGGGTGGCCATGGCACTGCTAAGAATGAGGGGATGGGTGACCTCTTGAATGGATTGTCCATTTGGAAGAGTTGTGATATTTGAGAGAGCAAGGACGTGGTTTAGGGAGTTAGAAATCATGCTGGTGGACATCATGACTTTTTCTATGTCTCCAGGATATGCCTCAAGCAATGCAAAGGCTTGCAGCATTTCTCCAGATATGTTGAAATACCCTGCTACCTCTCCAGAGAGGAGTGAGGTGAAGGTTTCAGCAGTTTGATCCATTGCTGTCAAATAGGATGCCATGCTCATCTGTGACCCTGTACTGTAAAATGAGCCAATTATGTTTTGGAGAATGCCAGTGACCTCAGGGCTGATGTCCTTGATTTCCTCAAAGTTCTCACTAAGGATGCTGTTGAGCGTCGTGAGGAACTGGATTGCAGTGTCAGTGCCATTTCCTTCTTGTGAGACAATGTTCGACACCGAAGCTTGAAGTTGTTGGGCCATGTGCTCGATTCTTTGTGCGATGTTCAGAGATGGCTGGTCAGATAGCGCCATGGCCACGTCAATCATTCTTCCGAGGCTTTCTGCCAGATTCTCTATTTTATTTAGGTCGTGCAAACTCCCTCCTTCACTAGCGATGTCCATGAACATCTCTAGGAACCATTGTCCATTACTAGGGAGTGTCAAGTAAGACAGCACGTTCAGAGCTGTGTCAATGGCTTCCTCCTGATTTGTGTTTCCAGCCATTTCCCTCGAAAGGCCCTTCAGGATGACACCCAAGTCTGGATTTGCAAAGAAAACATGGATGGTCTCAAAAATTTCAGTCGAGGTGGGTGGAATGGAGAGAGTTGCAAGCAAGGCTTGGTAGTCAATGTCAAGAAGGTCAAGGAAGTCATCCACCGGCTCCCTCTGTACTTTACGTGCAACACTTCTGTTGTTTCTTGTATGGGACAAAAGACCTTGTGGGTTCTGTCCATGAGCAATTTGCATTTGAAGTGGGCTTAGATATTGTTCCACAGGGGCGAAGAGGTCACTGGTTAGTTTGATCTGTTTCAGCAGGTACAAAGCATTCCCTGCAAGGTCAATAAAAGTGTCTGACAAGCAAGACAGAGGAGTTGGCATCTTGGTAAGAGTATCCCTTAATATCTCGTACAACTTGCGCAGGATCTCCAAGGCAAAATTTAGTCCAGTATCTTCAGTAGTGTACAGCCAGTTGAAAAACTCAACAGATTTCCATAGGGTGCCACTTGTATCTTCGAAGTACAGTACCTGCTGCATTACTCCATAAAGCATAGGCCACTCTCCCAGCAATCCTGTACCAATGATTTGCTGGATCACCTCTTTTATTATATTGTCAACCATGCTTCCATTGGGGTTCATAAATATGTCTCCACTCAGGATATAATTAATGGTTTCCTCTGTGAAATTCATTCCGGTTAGTGTGATCTCCAAAGCCTGCATGACGATCAGAGGGGTTGCAGTTGAGTTCTGTAGGAGATTGCCATTCTGTAGGATGACCTCAATGGTTTTTCCAATTGCATCGATGTATGGCACCATCCAGGGAGCTTCTGTCTTAATTTGCTCAAGAGCCATTTGTACTGTGGAGAGGCTGATGAGAGAGAAATTAGTATTGCACATTCTCATTCACAAAAAAAAAATATATATATATATATATGTATATATATATATATATATATACAAATAAAAAAGTCTCTTTAAGGATCCATTCACTAGCTAGATCAGATAATGTACTGTTATGCATATATACGAGAGATTATGAACTAATTCAGTCAAAGATATTTAAATTGATCTTTATGAATGAGCCATACAAACATAAGTAATCCAGTTTAAAAAGACATTTGTAGACATTTTATATCTAATTGCTGCAAAATTCATCTTGATTTTTGCTCTCCATTTCAGTGGGCACTCACATTATATTTATAGAACTGTATAGTTATAATAGACTTAGACAATTTCCATCATGTTCAATGATCTACAGCTGGTGCATAAATGTTCCTCCAGTCTTCCGTGACTGATTTGCCCAGATATGCACAAATGCATAGTTTGATTCCTATCAGTAGTCAGTTCATTACAGGGATGAGCACATAAAGCAGAATCAAGTTAAGAGCAGGGAGATAAAGTAATTTCTATTATTCTGTTATCTCTATCTGCTCAAACCTGTTTGGAAGCAAAGTAGTCAAACTGAATAAATCAACCTCAATGCAAATTTAATTACTCTTACTTAGTTGGTTTGCATGATTTCAACCCCTGGTCCTTATGGGTAATAACTGCAAATCTCATTGCAAATTTGAGGAGGTATTTCGGTAATTTAATCTTGCTCATGATAATGTTGAGGTATAATGGGCGTATGAGTGCATGTGGAATTGCTGCATTCTTTTGTTGTCGCCAATTTATTCAAGCTATACAGTTTGAAAAATAAAGGTGAAAAGCTCAATACACATTGAAGCACAGAGTGTGTATCTTTGTAAAAGATCTTTCTCTGTTATAAGACTGCCATTTGTTTTCTGTCATTTAATATGACTCAGGTCATGTTTCACTGTGAGAATTATGTTCCTGTAAAAATAACTCCAGCACATTAATACCTTTGGTACAGCGGCATCTGAGAGAGCTGGGCATTCCAGTTAGCCAGGTTTGTTAATTCTGATACTGAGAGGTTGGATATCATTGATGTGTTATAGAACAGGACTTCTGTTAGGTGAATGCTTGCAAAGGTATTGTTCAGGATCGCCCAGTAGAAAGTCTCCAGTGAACCGGCCATCATTTCTGCAGTGACGTTTATCCAAAGAGGGTTCATCTCCATTCCCTGTTTAGAAACATAAAGGGACAAAGTCTAAATCAGTCTTTAGTGCACACCACCATCTAGTGGTGACATATGACAGTTGTATTTGAGAGCAAAAAAAAACTGCTATTACCACAAACTACTAACAGAAAAACTGTAAATTGTTCATAAAACTGTAACTTGTCTCACCGTCATATTGAAAGCTGGAGTTGCATCTCCTGGTTTATTGAAGGCTGCTATGACTGGCAGTAGGCTGATGTTACACCACAAAGTGACATGGTCTTCACTTATTCCAGTCACAACTTGGACATCCTGCCATATCTGCTCCACGTAGCTGCAGTTCAGGCTCTGACCCCCCAAACCAGCCTGAGGGGTGAGCAATGAAAATAAAATAATTATCAGAGAAGGCAGAGATTGCAAGAGATATAGGATGATAATATATAGGATTTAAGAATTTTTATTATTTATTGGCAAAGTTCATAAAGACAGCTTATAAAACCAAGAATAACTACAGTATACACAAATAAATGTAAAACAAATTATATATAATTTATATTCTTTTCTTCTATTTTATTCTTCAAGGACATGTCACATTTGAAACAAAATAAAACAATATACCAGCCAAATAAATAAATACATAAAAACATTTCTCAGCTTGTCAGGATGGCAAAAAGTTGACCATGGTTCATACATTGGGCCCAAGGGAAGGGGAGGGGGGGGTCTTGTTTTATGCCTTGTGAATTCAAGTGATGTGATCATTGATACTCTCATAGACAAAGCATTCACTGAATGAGTGGCAGGAAGTAGAGCAATATACAATTATATACAATATAAAACACAAAAGTAGAAGCAGATGTAAAGATATACGACTCCTGCCAGGATTTGAGCATCTTTTGTCCAAGGAAACCAAATTCACTCTAGGGATGAAAAGCAGCATCTAACGCATGCTAGCTAATGTAGGCTAACTGTTTATCTGTGATTAATATACTTCTTGGCACACTGATTGGGCCTTTTGGGCCAATATTGCTATATTCATTTCTAAAAAAATTACTTAATTTGCTTGTTGTGTGTTTCCAAACAGCTAAAGGCACAATTAACAAATAATGCCAAGGTTATGCAAGATCTTATCTCCTTAACGCCTGATCAAAAACATAGCACATTACTGTGATATCATGTTCCTACTAATAAAAAGAGATTTTAACCGGTTAGCTCTCAAAGCCAACCTTTCAAATCCTCTTTTCTGTTTTCAGTTATTCTTCAAATGGCATAATAGGGAGCCATTTCTCTCACTTCCAATCACGCACCTAATAAGAGTGCTTAAAAAAAATGTTGTCTTAGCCAAAATCAAGTCATTTGAATAGGCTAGTGGGAAGCCACCTTAAGGGGAACCACTGTGTAACAACTAATCATAGATACAACTCTCCATTTTGATTTTACACTTTCATTCTTATATAATGCCATTCTTTCTTTCTACTGTCACTAAGCTCGACCCACAACAAACACATTGTAGGTCTCTGATAACACAGTATCATGCAGATTACGTTGTTACTGATGCAGTATGTGTCATGAATGAGAAGGTCAATAATTATTCACCAAGCTTCAGTTGCATGACACAGGAATGCCAGTTCACCAACCCTCTATTATATGCTGAAATCCCTGCATTATTTACATTCTTTAGAACTTTCTGAAAGTTCTGTCTTAACAGTCCATCACATCAGTAGATAGAAATGTTGTTCTAACCTGTAGAGCAGCTTCTGCAGTCAACACAATGGCCTGTGGCAATCCACCAACAAAAGACTGAGCATTAAAAGTGCTTGTATTCATAACATGGAAAATATCTGTCAAAAGGCTGGACAATGGCTGCTGGAGGAGATAGAAGAGCTCTGTGGAAAAGAAAGCACTTGCATTATAGATGCATACAGATCATATCAGGAAGAATCTGGAAACCTACCCTGCAACTCTTTTGCAGCTGTACTCAACTGTAGGCATGCTTTTCTCACCTGTTTGTGCCTGCATGTTGTGAGTACTGTTGACAATGGCTTCTTGAATTGTGGACACAATAGATGGCAACAAATCCCACATAGGAGTATCTCTGAATGTTGAAAACAGAGCAGCTAGCATCTCCTCCAACCTGTTCAATAAACACAGTCGGATTACCATTCAAAAGCTGAGACGATAAAAAAAAGGAAACATTTTAATATAGACTGTGGTTATGTATGCTTATGGGTTCGATTCCTGCCAATCCATACATGTAAATGTATGTGTGCTTTTTAATATACAAAAGTGCCCCTATTGTGCTATTTTGAACATTACCTTTCATGTAGTCTAATATAGCTTTCTGTTACAGTAAACAAAGTTGTTGAGTAGAAAGTGCACAGTTATTGTCTCCCAAAAGAAAGAATACCGGTAGAATCTGAACCGCTTAACCGTTAGTTCCTACATGTGCACCGGAATAAATTAGAAATATACACATCGGTTTGTTGATGGACATACACTTGTTAATGCTGATGGTGTGTAATTACAGTTGCAACATCTTATAATGTAGCGTATCACTGAGAAACATCCTGCTCAAGATGTCCTTGCGATGGAGGATCGGGTTGAATGACTAGTTCTTCGCACTCGAATTTATTTGGTAAAATCTACTCATCGTTATTGTCTTTACAGTGTGTAAAATCACTGAGCTTAAGGAAGCCTACCATTCAGTTATGGTTATGGGCGTTTCTTTTCCGACATGCGCTGTAGACCAATCACAAGAGACTGGGCCATCTGGCAAATCAGAGCAGAGAAGGCTCACGAAAAGGATGGATTTAGAGAGACTGAATCTTTGTACATTTGACAATCATTGAAAAATGTGGTGATGTGCAATGTATATTATGGGAAAATAAAAGTGTTTTTTTTACATTTGATGCATGTAAACCTGTAGTAGGAGACAGAATTAGGAACCTTTAAAATAGCATAATAGGGGCACTTTAACATTCTGGGATTCTGAAGAGCATTCTCTATACTGATCAATATGGCAGAATTTCATCAGCTGATTTAATCAACATCCCATTAGAAGACTCTAGACAACTCAATTTTGGTAAAAAATTGCCAGACCTACTGATAGTTTATGCTGAAATCGAGATGTGACAGACTAAACGACTGCCTCTGACATTTCTACCTCTGCTATCATAATTTTTTTATCATTTAAAAGTAGAAAACCCACAAACGCTTGATTAAAGAATCATCAAAGATCAACATGTATCTTAATTAGGGCTGTCAAAAGATTAATCGCGATTAATCGCATCCAAAATAAAAGTTTGTGTTTAAATAATATATGTGTGTGTACTGTGTATAATTAAATTTGTATATAATTACACACACATGCTTGTATATATTTAAGAAAAATGTGTAATTTATATATAAAAAAATATATTTATATATAATATAAATTATATATAAATATATACAGTATATGTATGCAAATATTTCTTAAATATATACATGCATGTATGTGTATTTATATATACAAAATAATTATACAGAGTACGCACACATATATTACAGTATGTAAACACAAACTTTTATTTTGGATGCGATTAATTGCGATTAATCTTTTGACAGCCCTAATCTTAATACAGCATTATGTAATAAGTGGCTTTGTGCAAAAAAAAAAAAAAAAAAAAATTGGACCAAATCTGAAGTGAACAAAAGCTATCAGATCTTCAGTGTGAGAAAAAACTCAGTCACAGCTAAAACCATGAGAGTCTGGGCCAACAACTGTCTGTGATCATTTCAAATATGGTCAAAGTTGTCAGAGAATATAAGCAATATGGCCACATGGACTCTCTGATTCTCTTGACAATGTAAATGAAGCTTTTGACTGAAAATCAGATAGTGAGTTGCCAGCCTTACTTGTCAAAGGTCAGCTGGTCAGCACTCCTGGAAAGGATCTGGACTAGAACGGCTACAGATTCGGTGGCAGTCTGGGCAGACTCATTTATGAATGGTGACACAGAGCCCAAAAAGGTGGCAAGCTGTGGAATCACAAATCAAGTTAAAAGTTTAAAACAAGTATAAATTGACATGTTTGTGTGTTTTTATTTATGAAATAAATGTGTCAGAAGATCTGTTTGTTATGAAGGAGATCTCAATCATGGGCCTTCGAGAAATAAAAGCAATTTACCTGTTCTGTTATTTCATTTAGGCTGCCAAGACTGAAGTTTCCTAAGTTGTCCCACATGTTTGTATAACCTGAGAAAAAATAATATGGTACATATAATATGGTACATATATCTTTGACAACTTGATTGAATAAAAAAGAATGATGCCCACAGTAGTTATGATCCAATGAATTCCAACAAACAACACCACAGTAAACTTGCCTTCATTTGAGTTTAGAACATACTCTGTGACCTTAAGAATTAAAGATATGATGGGCTGAGATGTGTTGTCTGATGGCAGAGAATTCTGAAGCTCTCTCATCACATTTACAATGCTGAAAATGAGAAAGAAAAAGATCATTAACTTCCATGACACATGCATACACAAATACATGTACTGCATATACACTACATACACACAACGTTTAGGGTCAGTAAGACGTTTTAATGTTTTTAAAATAAGTCTCTCATGCTCACCAAGGCTGCATTTGTTGATTAAAAAAAATACAGTAAAACACTAATATTGTGAAACAATATTACAATTTAAAATAGCTGTATTTATTTATTTGAAAAAATCTTACTGGCCCAAAACTTCTGAATGCTAGTACTGTATATACAGTAGATGAATAGATGGATGGATAGATAAATGTCTGTTTTTCGTTATCTACTATATATTAACAGATCTCCCTTATAAAGATATATCCTCTACATTTATACTCCATTCAATGTGTAGCTAGTAGAGGGGCCTTGGAGATACAAAGGCTGAGAATCACTGCTCTATACATATTTTAGGGGAAAAAAATGAAAGAGAGACATAGACACAATACTTTGGAAGTAATACAGTCTACACTTACATTTCATTCCATTTGTCAGGTCCACCAGGTTGGGATAGGGTCTGCAAATAGGTTAAAATGCTGTTTTTCATGGGAACCAACACCTCAGCCACCTCTGCTGGCAAAAGGGCATGAATCGCTCCTTCTACCATCTGGACAGTCTCCTGAGTGAGGTTGCTAGCTTTACTGTAGTCCATGTTAGGGTTCAGGATCAGCTGAAGTGAACCATGAATTGCACCAAGAATACTGTCGACCACATGCTGAGGTAAAGCTCCAGTCTCATTAGAAATACTCTCCAGAAACACTCTCACAGAACTGATGATGGCTTCTGTAAAGTTTTCACTTTGGAGACCACCTTCAGTGCTAGCCAATTGCAGAGCGTAGGTTAGTGTCTGAGATACTTGTCCAGTGACAGAGATGAAGGCTCTGTCCTCAGGAGAGAGCAATGGTGTCAGTGCTTCCAAAAGCTGATTAAGATCATTCCCAGTTGATGTGAGATCTACAGTGCTAACGTTTCCCTGGAATAATCCGGAAAGTGCCATTGTTAATTGTTGGGTAATTATCCACTCCTTTGTCAAGTTGCCTCCATTTGAGCTCAGAACAAATTCCGTGAGGTTTAGCAACATAGATATGATGGGCTGAGCTGTGTTGTTTGATGGCCAGGAAACCTGAAGTTCTTTCATGACATTTATAACTCTGAAAAAGAAAATGAACATTGTCAAGTTTCACATGACTCTTTCATAAGAGATTTGTTGCATTTATTATTCATGTTCTATAATTCATGTTCAGAACCAGACCTGTTATAAACCTAAATATACTTGAATTAATTAAAAAGTGTACTATTCAAGTAGTAATAGAAGATGTTTATTGTAGTAATGATGACAGAATTGCACATAAGAGTAGTAGCTGTTCCGTGCTACCACACAGTTAGCGATCACACTACACGTCCGTGCAAAGTAAGGAGGGATCATACTAGTCCAACGAACCAGACTTTGGAGGTCAAACGTGCTCCGGCACGGTTCAGATAGCCATGTGTCAGTACACACATATTGAAAGACAGAGATAGCCAGAATGATTTGGAAGAAATATATTGTCTGCACTTACACTTCATTCCATTTGTCAGGTCCACCAGGTTGGGAGATGGTCTTCAAATAGGTTAGAATGCCACTTGTGATGGGAACCAACACTTCAGCTGCCTCTTCTGGCAAAAGGGCATGAATAGCTCCCTCTAGCATCTGGACAGTCTCTTGCGTGAGGCTGGTAGCTTGATTGTAGTTCATATTGGGGTTCAGGGTCAGCTGAAGTGAACCATTAAGAGCACCAAGAATATTGTCAACCACATCCTGCGGTAAAGCTCCAGTCTCATTAGAAATACTCTCCAGAACCACTCTCACAGCACTGATAATGGCTTCTGTGAAGTTTTCACTTTGGAGACCACCTTCAGTGCTAGACACCTGTAGAGCGTAGTTTACTCTCTGAGACACCTGTCCAGCAATAGAAATGAAGATTTTTTCCTCAGGGGAGAGTAAGGGGGCCATGGCTTGCAGAAGCTGGTCAAGATCTACACCGGTTGCTGCAAGATCTACAGAACTAACATTCCCCTGGAAGACTGCCTCAAGTGCCATTGTCAGTTGTTGGTTAATAATCCAGTCCTTTGTCATGTTGCCTTCATTTGGGCTCAGAAGGTTTTCTGTGACTTTTATTATCATTGATATGTTGGACTGAGCTGTGTTGTTAGATGGTAGGGAATTCTGAAGTTCTGTCATCATGTTTATAATGCTGAAAAAGAAAATCAGTAAACTGTCATCTTTCCTCCAAATATACATATAGGTACATATAGAAATGTAATTAGAAAGTGAGAGTAAATAAAGAGAAAGACAATATATGCTAGAAATGTAATTAGAAAGTGAGAGTAAACAAAGAGAAAGACAATATATGCAACAAATATATAGTCTCTACACTTACAGTTCATTCCATTGATCAAATCCAGCAGGTTGGAAGATGTGATTCAGATAGGTTAAAATGCTGTTTTTGATGGGAACCAACACCTCACCCACCTCTGCGGGTAAAAGGGCATGAATCGCTCCTTCTGCCATCTGGATAGTTTCCTGTGTGAGGTTGCCAAGTTGAGCATAGCTCATATTGGGGTTCAGGATCAGCTGAAGTGAACTATTGAAAGCACCCAGAATTTTATCAACCACATCCTGAGGTAGAGCTTCAGTCTCATTAGACAGACTCTCCATAACCACTCTCACAGCACTGATGACTGCTTCTGAGAAGTTTTCACTTTGGAGACCACCATCAGTGCTAGCCACCTGCAGAGCATAGGTTAGTGTCTGAGACAACTGTTCGGCGACAGAAAGGAAACCTCTTTCCTCCGGGTAGAGCAGGGGGGCAAAGGCTTGCAAAAGATGGTCAAGATTGACCCCAGTTGTTGCGAGATCTACAGTACTATCATTCCCCAGGAAGATTCTGGCAAGTGCAATTGTCAGTTGTTGGTTAATGATCCAGTCTTTTGTCAAGTTGCCTTCATTTGAGCTCAGAAGAATTTCTGTGACCTCGATTATCATTGATAAAATGGGCTGAGCTGTATTGTTTGATGGGAGGAAATTCTGAAGTTCTGTCATCACATTTATAATGCTGAAAAGGAAAAGAACATCAGTAAAATTGTCATCTGTCCTCCAAATATACATAAAGTACATATTGTATAGACAAATTTAAAAAGAAAGCGATGGTGAAAAAGAGTGAAAGAACAATATGCAACAAATATATAGTCTCTACACTTACAGTTCATTCCATTGATCAAATCCAGCAGGTTGGGAGATGTGATTCAGATAGGTTAAAATGCTGTTTCTGATGGGAACCAACACCTCAGTCGCCTCTACTGGTAAAAGGGCATGAATTGCCTCCTCTACCATCTGGATAGTCTCCTGTGTGAGGTTGCCAAGTTGAGCATAGCTCATATTGGGGTTCAGGATCAGCTGAAGTGAACCATTAAAAGCACCAAGGATATTATCAACAACATCCTGAGGTACAGATCCAGTCTCATTAGACATACTCTCCAAAAACACTCTCACAGCACTGATGATGGCTTCTGTAAGGTTTTCACTTTGGAGACCACCTTCAGTGCTAGCCACCTCCAGAGCGTAGTTTAATGTCTGAGACACCTGTTCGGCGACAGAAAGTAAGGCTCTGTCCTCAGCGGAGAGTAAGGGGGCCATGGCTTGCAAAAGATTGTCAAGATCCACTCCAGTTGTTGCAAGATCTACAGAACTAACATTCCCCTGGAAAATTCTGGCAAGTGCCATTGTCAGTTGTTGGTTAATGATCCAGTCCTTTGTCATGTTACCTTCATTTGAGCTCAGAAGCTTTTCTGTGACTTTTATTATCATTGATATGATGGGCTGAGCTGTGTTGTTAGACGGCAGGGAATTCTGAAGTTCTGTCATCATGTTTATAATGCTGAAAAAGAAAAAAAGTATAACTGTCATCTCTCCAAATATACATAAATACATAAAAATGTAATAAGAAAGCGAGAGTGAAACAGAAAGAAAGAACAATATGCAACAAATATATAGTCTCTACACTTACAGTTCATTCCATTGATCAAATCCAGCAGGTTGGGAGATGTGATTCAGATAGGTTAAAATGCTGTTTTTGATGGGAACCAACACTTCAGTCGCCTCTACTGGTAAAAGGGCATGAATCGCCTCCTCTACCATCTGGATAGTCTCCTGTGTGAGGTTGCCAAGTTGAGCATAGCTCATATTGGGGTTCAGGATCAGCTGAAGTAAATCATTAAAAGCACCAGGAATATTGTCAACCATATCCTGAGGTACTGCTCCGGTTTCATTAGAAATACTTTCCAGAACCACTCTGACAACGCTAATGATGGCTTTTGTAAAGTTTTCACTTTGGAGACCACCATCAGCATTAGCTATCTCCATAGCGTAGTTTAATGTCTGAGACACCTGGTCAGTGACAGCAAGGAAGGCTCTGTCCTCAGGGGAGAGTAAGGGGGCCATGGCTTGCAAAAGCTGGTTAAGATCCACCCCAGTTGTTGCGAGATCTAAAGAACTAACATTCCCCTGGAAAATTCTGGCAAGTGCCATTGTCAGTTGTTGGTTAATGATCCAGTCTCTTGTCAAGTTGCCTTCATTTGAGCTTAGAATGAATTCTGAGACCTTCATCAACATGGATACAATAGGCTGAGCTGTGCTGTTTGATGGGAAGAAATTCTGAAATTCTTTCATCACATTGATAATGCTGAAAAAAGGAAAATCATCAAGACTGTTATGGAATCTTCCCATCTCTTTATACATATACAGTCAATCAAAAAAAGAGAGACACTTCATATGGAACAAATAAATAAGAAAATAAGAAAAAAACAATAATTTGGGAGTAATATAGTTTTGCACTTACAGTTCATTCCATATGTCAGGTCCACTAGGTTGGGAGATGGTCTGAAAATAGGTGAGAATGCTTTTTGTTATGGGAACCAACACCTCTGCTGCCTCTGCTGGCAAAAGTGCATTAATCAGTCCCTCCACCCTCTGGACAGTCTCCTGTGTGAGGTTGCTAGCTTGAGCATAGCTCATATTGGTGTTCAGGATCAGCTGAAGGGTACCGTTAAAAGCATTAAGAACATTTTCAACCACCCCCTGAGGTAGAACACCAAACTCATTATACATGCTCTCCAGAACCACTCTCACAGCACTGATGATGGCTTCGGTGAAGTTTTCATTTTGAAGACCACTGTCAGTGCTAGCCACCTGTAGAGCATAGTTTACTGCCTGAGAGACCTGGTCAACAACAGCGAGATACTCTCTCTCTTTAGGAGGGAGTAGGGGAATCATGGCTTGGAGGAGCTTCTCAAGATCCATCCCAGGTGTTGTGATATCTACAGAGCTAATTTCCCATTGGAAAATTCCTGCAAGTGCCGTTGTCACTTGTTGGTTAGTGATCCATTCCCTTGTCCAGCTGAGATAGGTCATGATCTGAGCTTCAATTTCAGCAGGAATACTAATGTTCATTGGGAAGCCAAGAGAATCGTAGAATGCCTGTTGAATCTCAAGGTTTCTTTTAATCAGTCCCAGCTCACCTTGCAGCATAATCATAATTGTATTGGCAACTCGTACAAGATCTTCGCCTTCCAGAGGAAGCTGCACATGGGTCAAGTTCTGGATCTGATTCATCACCAGCGTTACCATATCTGCCTCTGCATTGATGAGTGCCACTTGCATTTCTGTCATGCGTATCAGATGATTGAGAATCTCTGCAAACATACTGCCACTGGTGCCATTTGCAAGCTTGTTAAGATACCACAGAGTGATATCTCCATACACCTTCTGTGCATACTGCCCCTGCGCCATCAATGTTGAGTTAATGGTGTGGTATGGATACTGTTCTCTGATTACCTTTTTTAAGAGGTCTTCCAGAATGTTTAAATCACTTGTAATATCAGTCATGTTCTCTACACCGAGACCCTGAAGGTTCTGTCTGATGGCTGACAGTGTTGTTATCAGCACCTCTTCTGTCAATGCAAGTAGGTCAGATCCGGAACTAGACATGTTACTTAGTTTCTGATACTCTACCACAGTGATGTTAAGCAGATCTTTTAGACTCATTTGAGCATTCTCTGCTACAGGCATTATTTCAATTAAACCAGATGCACTCTGAATGAGCTGAAGGACACATTTGGCTTTTTCACTGGCAGGATGCCATTGGGGAGATTGTGTGGTTTGAGTGTTCAGGCATTGTGGGATTTGAACGGCCATATTCAGAGTCTGCAGTATGGATGCTGACCATCTATAATGAATTGTAGAATTGATTTGAGCTAATTCAAAAATGGTGAGATTGGAGGCTCGTAGTCCTTGACTGATGTTGAAAACAGGAGATGCATAAGCCAGCTCGAGAAGATGTTGAACCTTCCTCACAATTTCCATAGAGGCTTCTGCTGGCTGGGACATGTTCCATGGCAGGAACAGAGTGAGCACATCAACTACAACAGGGAGAGTCATGTTTCCCCTAAGAGGTGTTATTTGGATGGTGATATTATTTCCAAATGCAAGCATTGCACCAAGAAAATCAAATACATTCTGGATGTCAGCAACACAGTCATGGCCAAGAGCTGAACAGATCTCCAGATCTCGAATGAGGACATGAGTCTTATTTAACCCTGCTTCTAACTGATACTGCTGCTCTGGAGGCAAAATGGTTCCAAGTTGGCTCAAAATTGTGTGAAGAACTGCAAAACTCTCCTCATTGTTTAGCATCTGGATGGACCTGTTGTTCAAGACCTGAAGAACGTCAATGATCACTGGGTGTAGGCTGGTTGTCTGGGATCCTCCTGACAACAGGTTCTCTATCTGCCCCAGTCCAAGAGCCGCCATGATGTCATTTAACAGATTAAGTGAGAGTTGAGTGTCAAACTGCTGTGTGGACTCAATGTTGGAGAGGAGCTGAATTTCTTTTTCAACTGTATTAATGAGGTTCAGCAACAAGTCTTGTAGTGAAATGTCACTACCAAGCAGTTGACTAGGTATGCTGTTTACAAGGACTTGTTGCAAAAGTGCCATGTATCTGTTTTGGAGGAGAGCCACTGTTCCCTGGAGAGGTCTAAAATCAGAATAAAAAAATGTCTGTATTACAGTGGAATTTAGTCTATGACAAAAAAATATATGCAGTGTAACATATTTTGAATATTATGAATGCACATAGTAGTACAGAAGGAAAATATTACTTTTGTATCAATAAGTGTTTTGCAGTAAACAATCACTACCTTAGCAGGCTATCAGGTTCAGAGATCACTTCAGATATCAAAGAATGAATCAGTGGAACAAATGTTTCCCAGGTAAAGCCGGTCTGACAGTTGAAGGTCAATGAAGTGCCTGCAAAAAAGTGAGCATAATTCACTGCATATTATTCATTTTTGTTCCAAAAATACTCCTTCCGGTTTGTCACAAGTTTCGGAAAGTTTTTTTCGAGTATGGGTCTATGTTACGTAAGATGGTGCGGAATTTCCTTATATGGGTTCTAAGGGCACTTCTCCGGTAAGATCGCGGGCGCGCGCGCACTCGTAGACCAGAGCAAGGGAGTGAAAGCAGTTCGCCATCAAAGCGCCCTGCCCGGCTTTTGGGAAGTCAATGTCACCAAAGAAGTGTGTTTTTGGTTGCCAGGGCAAGACAACCCTGCACAGATTCCCAAAGAACCCAGCGTTAAGGGACCCGTGGATGGAGTTTGTTTTCCTGAGCATAAACGGAGTTGTGTAAGACTGTTTGTTCCCTGCATTTCGACGATGATTGTTTTATAAACAAAGCCCAGATCGACGGATTTGCAGATCGTCTAATGCTTAAGGATCGAGCAGTCGCAATGATAAAGGTTCGCGGTCGTGCGTTGGAACCGGACGGTGAGTAAAACTGTTGAACAAATGTCTCTGTGTGTTGTTAGCTATCGGCGAGTTAGCACAGCTTTAGCTCCGCCCACACGGCCCGCCCCCAGCCGCTCGTTTTTTTCCGGAAAGACTCGGTACAGCCTATCTTTCTTTTATAAATATAATAAAACTAAAGACTTTTCGGAGATATGAAGGATGCAATACTACTCTATAGGTACTCAAGATTAACAGGAGATTGAGTGAAAATGAATATTTCACCCCCCCTTTAATTATAATTTTGTTGAAATAAATAAAATGACAATCAAGCAATAACTTCTGGAATTCCAAAATGATGTTAAGTTATAAGATAATTGGAAATTATAACACTTTTCAGCACATTGTCAAAGTTATATTTATGTCATATCAATAAAACTGGCAACAATAAGGTTGTTTTCTTAACATCAGTTAATGCATTAGGTTTCATAAACAAGTATACAATAACGATTTTACAGCAGTTATTAATCTGTATTAAATGTTAACTTATAAAATATAATATTGTTCATTGTTATTTCATGTTTGTTCGAAATACATTAATTTGAATTTATACAACTTATGTTGAATTATAATTAAATTAAATAAGAAAAAAAACTTAATTGATTAAAAAACAGTCTGGATTAATAAATGTAAAAAGGTTATTCATCATTATAAAATGAATAACAACAACTATGTTAAATCATATAATTCCACAACATAATCAGATATTAAGAATCAAGTCTACTGATTGATCACAGATTTGTAATTTTTTGACACTCACAGTTTGGTGATACAGTGGCGTTTGGTTGGTAGGTCAAAATCCAATAAGCCATATGAAAATATGGTTCCATGGAGGGCCACAGAGGGCTCTTCTCTAGCAGAGAGCCCATGGTCTCAAGTGCATCAGTACCTCTGTTTCACAAGAAATTAAAATGCAAATAAACATGTAAATTGCCCTGAAATGTGTTTCCATGGTGACTGTAATAGTTTGGTTCACTATTTGATGTAATTCTCAACAAAAAAAAACATTGTTCAATCTCTGCTATGTGATCAGGATGAGTAGGTTACTGACCTGGTCAACAGAATCTGGTTCAAACCAACTGAAATGTTCCCTGAGATCCAAGCAGCAAAATATTCCTCATTAAGCTCAGTTTGCAAGTTCTGAAGAACAGAGCCATACTTCAGGGAGGTTGTGTATAGACTGTGCCACTCCGCCATAAGAATGGAGGGTGTGATGTTGTACATTACAGTTCCATTTACTACACCAACCAACTGTTGGACCTGTGAAAACATTTTTAGTAATAATCATTAATTTCTATTTTTTGTCAAATAGTAACAAAGCTTGAATCTGCAAATCACTTCAAAATACATCCCTTTACCTTCTCGATTACAGGCAAAATTGGTGTTAAGAGTATTTGCTGAAGACTTGTGTCATTCCCAGAGCAAACTAGATTGCCCCACATCTGAGGGTCTATAGAGCTGTATGTTGACATCCAAGCCCAGGGAGCAGACAGTTCTCTACAGCTGGTGTGACCTTCTAGAACCTGTATGAAAAAATTAGGGGACATCCAATTTGGCAAATGAAGTCTTTAATGCAAACTACATGAATTCTTTTTTTTTTTTTACCCACCTTGGCCACTGTTTGCACAATAGAGTGCATGCCATGGTCAGTCCAGGCCTTAGCAAATGTCTCATTCTGCATTAGAGAAAGGAAGACCTCCTGGACATACTTGGCATCCCCCAGGACCACATCAATGAATACTGTGAAACAGATCATGATAATTCAGATGAACTACTGTATGAGGTTAGCATTGGAAATTGTTTGCATAGCATCATTTTCTGCACATGCTGATACATACGTAGCTGTGCTTCCATTGCTACTCTTGCCACCTGCATGGATGAATGGCCACCCATCATAAAAGTCTGAATGTATTCCCAGCCTGGCATCCCTTGTAGAAAATCAAATGCTGTACTGCCTAATCCGAAGATTCTGTAGGGGGGGGTAATGATAAATAGGTTGGATTTTAGGTTCAACTTTAAAAACAGATTTCTTTTTTTCATTCAGATGTCAGATGAACCAGCATGAAGTGGCAGTGAGAATAAAATTAACAAAAATTGTTCAAGAACCTTGTTTCATTTTTTATGACAAATACTTATAGGCTGTAGATTCTCTCGCTAAATCAGCAGTAACATGCAACTGCACTGTGTTTGTTTGTTTGTTTGTTTGTCCAATGCCATGCCAGCTTCTGTTGCCAGACTAAATCAGGTTTTTCAAATCTATTTTTGCTAAAAAACAATTACTCCATGTAGGTGCTCTATGCTATTCAAGCACAAAGTCACCTCTCACTTCACCAAACCAGATTCTGCAGATGCCACCATAGACAGGTTGCGTGGCATGCACTCACCCCACTGACTATATAGAATGACTCATATAATGAAGTCATTATATTGATCAGTGACTCACCCTCAAAAAACAACCAAAACTATGCAAGTAAAAACCGGTTATATACTTTCATTGTTCATCACTTGACTCCCGTAAAACCGACTACAGTATTTGTTACAGAAAAACAGATCGATTTCATTACTGCTTCTAACTCCATCTAAACAGATGCAAAGTAGTCTAGGTTGACATACAATTGTTCCACTAGGCTCTGTGGCTGAGCGTCACTGCTGCGCTGCGACCTGCTGTGTTTGAGAAGAGCATCCATGCTCAATGGAGAGACTAGGCCCAGCAAGCTGTCAAACACCTCCTTAGTGAAGGCCAGGTCTGCAGAGGCAGAGGTCTGACTCCAGGCCAACAGCACCTGCAGGGAGCACATGCAGGCATGAGACATGAAAATGTTATTGGTCTGGTCATTTACAATATTAAAACATCATGCAAAATTGAAATTAATGCAAAAGGCATATGCAAGAAGTGGGTTTGTTCCAAATATATCAACAACATTTTTTTATTTCAAGCAACTTTACAGGAAGTTATTCGGTCAACAAAAGTAGGTCAACTAGCCTCAAAACGTGCATGCATTTTTTTTTTAATCACCCTAAATTAATATGATTAATTGACAGTCCTACTAAATACTCAGCATGGCATTTGTCATATGAACATGTCACATGCCTTTTGAATGCAAAATCATGGTGATAGGATATTGTTGTGGAGTCCCCTCTGAGGTGAGTGGAATATCTAATTGGGGCTCCCTGGAGGCTTGCTCCATATACATGCTTTTTATGCAATCAGTCTCAGCGCGGTTAGCGTGCTGTTTTGTATTTAGACTGAGCTGGTTTCCTAGGTAACATGCATAGCTAATGTTTGTGTGTTTTCCCACAAGATACCAGGTAAGTAGGAGGAACCACAATTGAGAATTTCTCAACCTACAACAGGTTATTTTGTAGGTTATAAAGCAGATATTAATAGTTACTGATATGTATATGAGAAATTTACCTGTTCAACAACCTTCAACGTATTTATCCCTTGAAATATCTGGCCCACTTCCCAACTCCAACAATAGGGGGCGAGAATGTTTTGGTCACACAAAAAGGTACGAAAGTCTTCCTCGTTTAGCAGCACAAGAATCTGAGAAGAACACAATATGTGTGAGTGTGAATGATTGTGTAGGAATCCGAACAAAGTAAAAAAGTCCAACATTGAATACTTCCCTACTATAGCACACGAAAAAAAAAAAAACAGTATGCGGAAAGTCCCAGGATGACCTACTACTTCCGGCGGAATTCTGAAGTGTGCATTCGATGGACACTTTACTATCCCATAAGGCCAAGGTAGGAGATTTATGAATGGAGGTGAAGTGACGCAACTGACGCTGGTGGGTCACATGATAGTGACAACATGGTGAATGTAGTACGTCTGGGTTACATTCATTCTCTGCACTCATACCATATATAGAACATACTTTTTTTAACGATCTCGAAGTAAGTTTAAATTCAAATGTAGTAACTACTCAGGCAGTACGCGATTTCGGACACACTGATGGTCTCTCCCAAAACAAAAAATAAAGAAATTTTGCAAAAATGTTGCTAATGTGACCGCATCTTTAGAGTATCATGTTGTTGCTAGCCTAGCAACATGTTAACGCCAAATACTACTCAAACTGAAACACAAACTGAATAAAGATTTTTGCAAAATTGTCAACTTATATAAAAAGTGAAAAATCCATGAAATGTTGAGAACAAATACTAAAAGGTCATACAATAACTAAATGCATGAATCAAGTTTCATGTTAGAGGATCATGTTGCTGTTAAATTAGCTACATGCTAACATCATACTCTACTGAAATCAGATGAAATATAAAATGAATAAGGAAGGTAAATATCTCATGTGAACAGAATATTTGTAATGTGTATATTTAATGAATATAAAAGTCTTTCTAAGAAATTAGCCTTAGTGTTTAAATGTTTAAAATGTTATTTCAATCTCTCTCATTTCCACCACAGAATAGTACACACATAATTTGAGATGTGGTGGACATGTTCATAACTTTTAAAGGAAACAAAAGGAAGACAATTCTCTTCAATACACGCCTATACAATGGATGTAGTTAGTGCACAAATTAAACAATAACAAGAGAGTGAAAGTGATCTATGGGATTTATTTCCACAAGGCTCTATGTCCATAATGGAATAAGCACTCATATTTTGAACAAAGAACCGGCACTGAGAAACCATGAGAGGCTTACCTTGTCTAGAGGGATCTGGGTTTGGTTGATAAGGTCCTTTATGTCTGAGCTGAGTTCAACAATGCTGCTTGGGCTCATTACATCACTCAGTTTGACATTCACATCTATACAAAACAAGAGAATATGTGATTGCACTCAACACATCTTAGTGCAATTATGCAGGCAGCTTACAACCAAGCCCGAAACTCATACCTTTGGTTGACATTAACCTATGAATGGCTCTCATATGCATATCTGTGCATATTAAACATGGATCAAAATAATAATAATAATTATTATTATTCATTACATTTATATAGCGCTTTTCTTCACTCAAAGAGCTTTACATATGGAAGGGGGAATCTCCTCAACCACCACCAATGTGCAGCATCCAACTGGATGATAAGTTCTCAAAATGATAAAATCCATTAAAAACTCCGCTTAGCTTTCTTCTATGACAACATAATTGTAATGTGATTTTAAAAAAGTAGGATATTCACCTTAATTTAAGGCAGTCCAAACAGGTTTTGACAATAGACCAGGTGTTTTCAAAGTGTGGGGCGCGCCCGCGCCTCCCCAGGGGGGCACCAGAGTATGCCAGGGGAGGTGCGGAGAGTGGTAAAAATTATAGCCTAATAATTAGTTTAAATCAATAAATTGAAAAAGTTAAATTGTTATTATTCTGACACTGCAGGTCTTGATGCCCAATTCTGATTTGTTACCTTTATCCGATCTGTTTGATTGTCCGTTTATACGTTCTTTCAAATGTGAACCATTTCCGATTCATGTGTTTACACTTGCCATACTATCTGAAACATCGTGCATACTTAGGGTTAAATTCTCTTGCACAGATGGACGAACGCAAAAAATGCTTGATGCTAGCTCTGTGATGCAAAGTCCAAACATCACCATGATTTTGAGGTGGAGGAGAACGAAAAGTGCCATCATTGCAGCCTGCGCATATGCTTCAGTTATTGTGAACGAGAGAGATCTCAGGACTGGTGGGAGGCTGGGAGCATATTGTGTTTAAATATTGGCTTTAACGAGGAGCAGTGGGAAAATCCGATCTGCCTGTTTACATGACAGTCACTTTGGCACATATCTGATTTATATCTGATTTATTCCCACATATGAATCCGAATGCATGCGTTTTGTTCCTGTTTACTGGTCATAGCACATCCGATCTGTGTCACATGTGAGTGAAAAATTGGAATTGGGTCACATTTCACTGACAGTGTAAACAAGGCCAATGAGGCCTGAAACCGATCTCGAAATATCTGAATGCATGCGTTTTTTTTCCGTTTTCACGGTCATAGAACACATCCGATCTCTCACATACTGTATAAGCATAAAATCGGAATTGGGTCACATTTCAGCACTTTTCATGTTACCTCAAACAATGATAAAAGTGATGAGTTAAGAGTCTGACTATGTGTGTGTGAGTTATTTATTAATTTATTTTTATTGGGTATTCCATTGGGTAAGTTGTGTCAAAAGGGAGTCCCACTGTCTTTGAAAACCCCTGCAATAGACCATTGGTTTCTAAATAAGTAAGGAACCTGGCAGCCAACAACCAGGGGTTACATACCTTGCTCAATGGCACAATGGCAGTAACCTTGTAATGGTTCAAACCATCAATTTCCTGCTTTACAACCTTTTCTGTTTATCCTTATCCAATGAAAAAACTCATCCAACCTTGAACAAACTTGACATATTGGATGTCAATGATACCAAATGCTGGTTTTTGTGCATTCAAGTTTAAATACTGTATTGTTAGATTTTGCTGTATTTGTATTTGGCCGAGCGATCGTTTGTGTGGCTCGCCAATGTATTAGATTTCTCTAATATATAAAATAAGTAAGTTGACCAGAGTTCGTGTGGGGAGAAGATAAGGTTTGTAGTGTAGCAGTTCAGCAGCGATGTTAGCATGCTGTTCTTCAAAAATCTTAACCCAAATTTCTGTCTGTGGGGCAGAACTTTATAACAGAGATTCAATACTCGAGATTTGTGTACAAGATCTCTTGTTCTCACTAAGTAATTAAGAGAATGACAGCACTTTAAATAGATCACCACAAATACCATGCATGCAGTTCACAAAACAAGTTCAGCAAGTCAACTTCACCATACCTCTCCCTTTCCAATCACCCATGTAGTTGAGAATGCCAATGCCTTTATTGATGACTGGTTTTGTGGCAGCAGTAGAGATGTTGGCCTGTGGGAAAGTCATCTCGAGGAATGTCAAGGCACTAATTGAAAATAAATAAAGAGAGGCTGAGATTCTTTGAAACTAGCCAAAACAACAAACATTACATGTACATAATTCACACGTGATGGGAACGAGCAGTGTTGTGGATATACACATCAAACTGACCTTCAAAATCCAAGCAGAGCACCTACATATATCAACATAGATATACGAAATTTCCAGAACCCTAATGTCTGAACTAACATATTTTATCACTTGCAAAATGACAGTCTTAAGTCTTAATTTACACAATTGTTCAAAAGTTTGGGGTCAGTAAGATTGTTAAATGTTTCTGAAAAAAAAAAAAAAAAAATCACTTATGCTCAGCAAAGCTGTATTTAAAACAGTACAAACAAAAAAACAGTACAGTAAAAACAGTAATGTATCTTATTGTGAATTTCATTCATTCCTGTGATGGTATAGCATTATTCAGAGTCACATTCTGATTGATCCCCCAGAAATCATTCTAATATGCTGATTTGAGGATCAAAAAACATTTCTTATTATTACCAATGTTGAAAACAGTTGTGCATTTTTGTTTCAGGATTATCTGATCAATTGAAAGTTCAAAAGAACAGAATTTATTTGAAATAGAAATCTTTTGTAACATTATAAATGTCTTTACCGTCACTTTTAATCAATTGAATGCATGTTTGCTGAATAAAATAATCATTTCTTTCAAAAAGAAAATATTCTTAATAACCCCAAATCTGTGAATGAACGTATGTGCGATATGACCACAATTTTATTTGAGCACTATTTTCCTCAAAACTCACTTCTTAAGATTCTCCAATTCCCCTGCCCCAGATTTTAGTTTCTCTTTATCTGTGGGCTTCAGGAAAAGATCTGGTAGGCCAAGCATGAAGTCCCACACTGACGTCTCCTGTTGAAGTCTATCTAGGACCACCACAGTCCCTCCAATCATTTCCAACACTTCTGTCGGGTTATTGAGCAGCATTTCTGTCAGTACCTGGTGACCCACACAAGCCATCAGATTAACATAAAAGCCATGATGTCTAATGATTCATTTAAATGACACTTTCATTTGATATTCGTGGGCATAATGAGACTAGACTGAAAGATTATGAACAGTGTGGGAGGTCTGACCCACCTGGTTCACGGTTAGTAAGGATGCTTCTAGAACCGTGTCATTAGAACTGCAGAAGTTTATTAAGCCTTGTGTGAAGACATCCTGGCTACCGGCTGATGTGTTGATGGCAGTCATGGAGAAGCTGCATAAGGACTTTTTCAGAATGTTCACTGACTCCCAAACAGATTCCATTGTCTACAACAAAGAATAAAAAATAAAAAAAATAAAAAACTATTTAATTAAATAACAAGCCATTTCCATGTTTGTTGTTGCATAAGTCAAGCCAAGATATTCATGTAACCACAGTGCATGAAAAATATACAGAAACATTTAAACTATCATGATTACTTTTTAATGGACCATCACAACAAACATTGAATATTACTACATATGTATTTTTGTATAGACTGTATAACTATAAAATAATATAAAATAATTAACCTTTTACATATTCTCTCTCAAATTAAATTAAATTTAATTAAATTAAATGTGAGTAATTTTTAAAATGTGGTATATGTACACAAAATACATGGATACGTCAAGATTATGAAAAACACAAACCTGATCTGTGTTGTTAAAAGCTTGCATGACTGAAGTCACATTGGGAATGTTTTGAAGGCTGGAATCTTTACAAAAAGATGTAAACAACAGTTAAAAACACATAGAAACTGATAAAAAAAAAAAAAAATATATATATATATATATATATATATATATATATATATATGTTTTATTTTTTGAATGAGTTGCATTGTATTAAAAGACTAAAGATAATTTACATACTGAGCATCCTGTCCCACATCTCCAGGAGCTCTGGATGATTTGATGTATCCCTTTTCAGGATTGAGTGAACCAGTCCTCCCTTCTCCAGATGGGCCAGTGGAGGTAAACCATGGAGCAGTGCTGGTAGACTAAAATAAAACAGGACCATGGATATAAACAAGAATTCTAGTTATTTTTTTAAAGAATAATCTATAGTTTTGTTACTTAAAGTGTAGCAAATTGTTATATTATACTATGGTTATATAACATGATTATGTACTCAACAAAGACATATGTACTGTAAATGCTGACGTTTTTGCACAAGCCAACACAAAAGAAACAGGATAGACAGATTTTTCAAAAGCCCATGTCACAGTGAAATATGGATCATTACTTAAATATAAAAAACTACTAGGTAAAGGATTACACAAGCAAGTCATGTGAATGTTGTTTGTTGAGAGTGCACAAAGAAATGTACTTAATAATAGGAAGTAAAATGAGGAATGCCACCATGGGAGTTTCTGCCCTACCTCTATGCCCTACCTCCTGTGCCGGGAGCAGCAGCTCATTTGCATTTAAAGGAACAAGACACAAAAACGATGCGTTTTTGCTCACCCACAAAAAGTGACAATTTTTCTGTGGGGTATTTTGAGCTAAAACTTCACATACACACTCTGGGGACATCAAAGACTTATTTTACATCTTGTCAAAAGGTCATTATACCACCCCTTTAAATCTATGGAAGGTTTAAATTCACTCATGAAATATTCTGTGGTTTATGCTAAAGCAAAGTAAAGCTAAACTAACAAACCTAATTGATAAAGAGAATTTTACTTTAAATTGAGGCGGTGCCACTTAATTCTTTTTCATTCTTTAACCTTATAGTTTCCTTCAGTTCACTGACATGCTAGTATAATTTAAAAGTTTTTGATCTGGAGGCAAGAAGAGCTGAATGTTAACCTAAATGTATGGAAAAAGAGTAGCTTTGACATTTTTACTCCTTTTGTGTTTCACAGAAATGCCTATCAATCCTAACTCTAACCTGACTCACCAAACACACATTTGCAACAATGACTCAACTGACGAAAGATTTTGACTGTTGACTCAATACGGACATTATACACACTGCAGTATGGAACTGTTGTGGAACAATGGGTTTAATAAATATTCCTCTATTAAACACTTTTGCGAATCATCTGACCAAACAAGGGTATTCATACACTATACTTTATGAGGTGCAGTATTCTGGAATGAGATCCATTGTTATCTCATCAGTGACGCATTAAAATACAGGAGAATGAGCCATCTCTATCAGACATCTAAGGCACATGACATTAATGTGCTGGGTCACAAATATCACCATTAATGTACATATCAGATCATCATAACACAACCAAAATGGAATTCAAAACAAAGACAGACTTGAGGCATTCTAAGAAAATGGTGCTACATGAAACAATTTTTTTTGTGGGGGGGGGGGGTATTTCTGGAAATGTGTTATTTTACACAGACATAAGCAAGATGCCATGCATTACCTGTGAGATTCAGTATCCCTGCGGCGACGATGATCTGTGTACCACTGCGATTTGGACTGTCCTTCAGTTAGGTAAGATTTGTCGGTGCACACACTGTCAGTGCTGCACATGAGGGTCTGCAGGAAAGGGAAGAATCCGGTGCTCGGAAGGTTTTTCGGTGCCACATAGCCTGAAAGAAACAGCACAGAGTTACATTTTATTGTTCAGAGGTTTGTTTTTTCATGATGTCTTGTTGAACACAGTTTTACTTCATGTATTGACATATTTCCTACTGAAACAGGACATATCAAATAATTTGCCACTTGCTATTGCTAGACAATGGCAGGTGGTATAAGTGGGGACATTCTCAGAGACATTTAATTGGACAGACATATATATATATATATATATATATATATATATATATATATATATATATATATATATATATATATATATATTACTTAACATACATGTACTGTATGTTGCATGAATAAAAAATGTTCTATTGTTAACTAGAACACCGATGTATATTTCAAAGTGCTTTCCATCATTTTGACTGATAACAAATAAGGGTATGACTTTAGTGTAGGGTCCAATTCTCACTATTAACTAGTTGCTTTTCTTATTAGCATGCATATTACAAGGATATTGGTTGCTAACCAGTAATTATAAAGCACATATGAATGCCTTTTTCTGCATGACCATTCTACATCCCTTAACCATACCCTAAACTTAACAACTACCTATTAATGACCAGTAATTAGATGTTTACTGAGGCAAAAGTCGTAGTTAATAGTTAGTTAATAGTAAGATTTGGACCCTAATCTAAAGTGTGACCCAAATATTGTATTTCTCTGCTTTAGAAACATTCTAGTTAACACTGCTGAAAGGGATTTGTGGGAGTGACACCAATCATTTAAAAAGGAGTAGACTCATTTTGAAAAAGTTGATCATATTTGCTTGTCAACATTTAATCCTAAGAAAACTTTAGGAATAAAACTCGGACACAGACAATTCAATTTTTAACTTTTCTCTCTTTTTTCACTTCTTTCTACTTTTTTCTCTCCTTCCACTCTCCTCTCTGCATACCCCTGTCATCAATGGTGTCATGATTCCGGTCTTGTGTTCCCCTTGTCTTGTGTGGACTTTTATGTTATCTCCTGTTCTGTGCCAAGTTTTGTAGTCCTTTGTAGTTTTTCTTATTGATTAGTTCCTGATTGTTCCCAGGTGTGTCTTGTTTGCCAATCTCCACCTGAGTGTATTTCTCATGTTCTTTGTCTGGTGTTGTCCTTCAATGGATGTTACGTGTGTGCTTGTTGTCAGTTTTGTTTGCTTTCCTTGCCCGTGTCTGCATTCATCAGTTTTGCCTGGATTTACTTTTATTATGTTTGTTTGAATAAATGTTTGCTGCATCTGGATCCCACTCTCGTTTCTCTGAAACAGCCTCCGTAACAAATAGATACCGCTGAATTGACATCAAATATTCAAATATAACATCAGCTTGCATCTTTTACATAATGTAATAAATGTTTAACTCTTACAATCGCCCACATAATTTTGTCTTGAAGTAAAGCTCATATTGAAGTCTTAGATATATCTGATTGCCGACTACAGTCTCTTGGCGAATCTGAGCAGAGTTTGCGGCACTGTTTGTCCACTGAAACTCTAAGAGGAGGAACTTTTCCTCAGGAGAAAAAAAATCATGGAAGCAGACCAGCAAACGCCTACGTTCATTCTCTATTTAATCGCATTGCTGTCTGGGAAAAAACAATTGAGATCTCAATCATGTTTTTCTCAACTTGGGTTGGTTTTTCGTTTTTCTAGGGGAGAGAGAATGTTTGTTTTTACTGTCTGGTTTTATGGTTTAGGACTTTCAATGGCAATATACCATGTTTGATTTCGTCAGTTCTTAGAAACAAACACAATGCCATGAGACAAAACATACATTACTATAGATTAAGAGTGACCACTTAATGGATTCATACTTTAGGATTATTGACCTTATGCAATGTTTGTCCAGCAAATAGTGTTTGAATGAACCAAAACCATAGAGAAACCATAGAGACTTTAGCTACTTGGGGTGTGCCAAGCATACAAATGATTTGAAATGACCTCCTAAAACATACAGAGAAAGTATTATTAAAGGAATAGTTCATCATTTACACACCCTCAAGTTGTTCCAAACCTGAACGAATTTCTTTTTTCCGCTGAACACAAAAGAAGATATTTTGAAGAATGTTGGTAACCAGACAGTTGATGAAACAGTTGATGGTCCTCATTGGCTTCCATAGTATTTCTTCCATATTATGGAAAAAATACTATGGACGTCAGTGGGGACAATCAACGGTTTCATCAACTTGAGAGGGTGAGAGTAAATAATGACAGAATTTAAATTTTTGGTTCAACTATCCCTTTAACAGGAGGAAATACTAACAAGGACTATTGCATTAACCCTCTGGTTCTGTTTGTGTGGAAGTCAAAATTTATATATTTTTTAATTAAAAATACTAGATTTTAGTGTAATAATGTTTTGATGTATTTAATGTATTTATGTAATAGTTATGATCAATTTATAACATGTTAATCACTTATTGAGCATAGACCTGAAAATGAAATATAAAAAAAGTGGAACAAAAAAAACACTAGATAAAATCCCAGTACAACTGTGACTATTTTTTTCAGGACCATTTAACCTTTTTGAATCAGATTCATATCCATGATTTTTTTTAAATTGTTATTCGCATAGCAAGTGTCAAAACCTTTACCAAGTTTCATACCATTCCGACAAAGTAAAAAATTCAAACCAAATGAACGAACAGCACAAGAAGGTTAAATTAGTCATCAATAAATTTTAATTTAACAACAAATGCGATTTTATCATAACCAAATGTTGTTTTTTACAGATATACTAGGATAAATGACGATGCATCATATTTCATTAATTTACTCTTTATTTGGAAAAGGGCGGCCAGGATATTTACCTAAATAGTCTCCTTTATTAGTTTTCTTTTAACAATAAAAACAGCGCCTAAAAAATATACTATTTCGTTTACTTATTATCTACTGTATATGCAAATATCAAGGAAAACACACCAACTAGAATTAGTGGGGGGTCAGAATAGATTACCTCTGAGGTTAAGCGCTTGTTTTCTCACATTATCAAATGAGTTTCTTATGGATGCATATACACTTGAATCTGCCTGTGTGGAACATGCAAGGCATAAGGGAGCTACTTGCAAGAAGGACCAGGCCTAACAACCCAATCCTCAAAAGAGAGATGTGAAATAACAGAAAACTCCCAAAGGACAGCCAGCTTAAAGGGAAAGATTGCACAAAAATCTGAGTCTTTTTATCCCATATCATATTTAAAGGAACCTGGAGGCAGATGGATAATGTAAAACATTTAACAAGAATAAAGTTGATTTGGAGATTAGCTACTGGGCATCCATTATATATATATATGACACTAGTCTAGAACATTCCCAAGCAAGACATGGTGGATGATGTCAAATGTGCTCAAGAGATCTGTGGCATCACCCTGCTTAAAATCGGCACCATTACACATTTAAATATGAAGTAAAACTTGTTCAGCAGTATGAATCAAACCATCAGCAGTGGTACTGTTCTTTGCAGATAAGCAGACCCACTTTAGAGAATGGAAGTTACAGTGCACTAAGTGTAATGACAGTCCCCATGGGCTAACCTGAGGTGAAGTGTGTTGCTCAAGGACATAATAGTAATAAAGCAGGATTGTGATCTCAGTAACTCCACAGCTTCTGACTCAGACCTTCTTCTCAGGATTGAAACCGCAACCCTTTATATAGAAGCCCAGAACCTAAAACATCTTTAACCAACCCAGAATGCCTTCAGTCACTGTCATGTCACTGTGATCACAACAGTATTTATTTAGTTGACTTCCTTTTCAGTCTACATAGGATGCTGTGTAATAGAGGTACTTACAGGTGTCTTTGAGTTTTGGAGGGAACTGAGAACGGGTGACCGCCAGGATGATAAAGATCACAAGTGGCCAGATAAGGAGAGCCAGTGACCAGCCCTAAAAACATCAATAAACAAATGTGCTGTCAGATTTAACTGTTGGTTACATTGTACTGAACATACCATAAGACATGCATAATGTATACTAAGGTCTTCTGAAACATATTAACAACATTAAAGCAATAAAGCACAGGTAAACCAATGTCTATGTAAAGATGTGTAAAAAGTTTTTGAATAACTGAAACACTTTGAATTGCCATATTGTATGAAATGTGCTATATAAATAAACTTGCCTTACTGTCCTACTGTATCTGATAGATATCACTCCATAGAGTACAGTATCACTTTGCTGTGTTAACTTAATTCTATAGCAATAACGAAACCAAATCAGCCAACAAAAAGAAAAAAAGGCGTGTAGAACTTACATTTTAACATTCGTTATGCAAATTTTATGTTGTGCAAAGTCTGATTCATTTTGGGTAGAAACCCACAGAGCTCCATAGAATCCATGCTCAATGCAGACATTATCATTTTAATCTGGGCATCCATTTTTTAAAAAAAAATTTGGAAACCATAAAATTAGCATGTCCAATTGTACAATTTGCATTTAGGCTACTCACTGGCTGCCGGATGACACTGAGGCCATTTTTCCAGAGAAGAAGTCTTAACTGTTGTATAAAGGAGGCCATTAGAGGAGATGTGCTGATAGAAACAAAAGAAAAATGCAGGTTATGTTACAGATATTCAGTAATTCCAGCACTGGTACAGATACTGTATATGTTTCAAGATCAATTGCACTTTAATATCAAGAAGCAATCAAACATAAAAGTTACTAATAATTATGACCGCCGCTAGCGTAGCTAAGGATTGTCAAAGGTTTTTTTTTTTGGTTTTTTTTTCGTCATCAACTGAATTTTTCGTCAACGATACCAGGGACACCGAAACACCGGGGAACATGAAATTTGGTGGGCATGTAGCCCCAATAGACTTTTGGGTGTCCCTCATTTTCCTATAAATAACCACGATTGTCCCGCATTTTCTGTCACACACACACTGACACACATGCAGGAATACAAACAAACGCAAGCATGCATGCACACACACTGACATCCACACGCACAGACACACACCCATACACACACACAAATCCACATGCACAGACACACACACAAACACACACGCGCACACACGTACGCACGCATACACGCACAGACACACACATACACAAACACACACACATACACAGACAGACATGCACATACTACTACTTTTTTTAGGTAGGCCTATATACATAAACACGCAATACAGCCAAATTACTCCACGTCATTTCTTTTTGTGGAAAGCCAGTGCAGGCATGAGCGGCGGTCATATTTTGTACCGCCATGCGGTAGGCTACATCTAAGGTAGTTATTAAAGTGAACATGATCGAGCTTCAACATCTAACTGATCTCAGCGAGTTCATCATAAATCCAAATGAGAATGTTATTCTTTAACAGCATCTGGCTTGGTAAACCTTGAACAAACTTGTAGACCACATCAAAAACCAGGGATGGAAATGGGTGCAGGAAGTGAATTTAAAGGGTGGACGGAGTTCCAGTTCAAAATGTAGAGGATTTGTTTTCATCTTTTATCCACATAATAGCCTCAAAACGCTATGCAAACTTCATAAATATAGTGGGATTTTTTATGCTTTTAAATATAAAATATTTTAGTGAATCTCTGACATTTCCACCACTGAGGGTTGCCAACCGTTCCGTATAATACGGAATCGTCCCGTATTTGACACATAAAAGTCTTGTTCCGTAGGCTATTGATCTGATACGGAACGCACTTTGTTCCGTATTTTTTAGAATTAAGGCCGGTGACACACTGGATGCGTGGCGTGAGCGTCTCAGCTGCGTGGCGTGTCCGTTTTTATTTCGGCTCCCATGTTAACAGGTTAGAGCTTGCACACTGCCTGCGTGACACGCGCGTCTCAGGCGCGGCTCGAGCCGCGCGGAAAACGCGTGCCTACTAGAAATAGAACCGACGCCTATTTTTCACGCGACACGCAAGCGTCTTGGAAGCGTTTCCAGGCAAAATTGAATAGGAAAAGATGTTTATATGACATTTTGACACGAATACATATTAATAAATTATTATCATTTTGATGTTTGAAAGTGTCTAGGGTTTGACATAAATGCAAATATAAATGCAATTTAAAAAAATATTATCGATTTTCAAATACTGCACCTGTCAATACAGAACGAAATATTCTATAGTCTATATTGCCGTCAACACTGCCGACGTTGTCTTTGCTGCTATATATTTATGTTTAACATGAGGTATAGGCCTTCCACAACTCTCTCCCCATGTCACCAATATGTCACCTAGCAGCAGCAGCGCCGCGTCAGACACGCTTCTGGTGTGCAAAGACATGGAAAACGCGATGCAGCCGCCACGCAGCTGACACGCAACAGAAACGCCACGCTCACGCCACGCATCCAGTGTGTCACCGGCCTAATTCAGTGCAAATCCATGACACATAGCTTCTAAATATATGTCAGACTATGAACGACGACATAGTAGGCTATAATAAGAAAAGAAAACCGACGGTGCGGTGTGAGATAGGCTATTAATTTCTCCCCCTGTTTGTCTATGATCAGCGTAGCGTTTTTAACATCATCAGAGAATGCCCTTTTAATTGGTCGTTTCAGTCATTTTGAGTTACGTATATCGTAGCAACGATGACGACAAGTGACAACAGCGGCAAATGTAAACTACCTCCGAGCAGCCGGCGAAAAAGAAAAGAGCACAAAAATACATACGGCATTGTATTGCTTGAATGCAATATTTGAGTACAATATTTTATATTTTCTTTATTAGCTGTTTTTTATGTATTGTTTTGCACTGGAAAGAAAGTTAACTATAATGGACGTATAATTAGGCTATATAAAGATATTTGCACTAGCCTACACTTCCTTAAAATGTTGTCTAATTAAATTAAAAATATATATTTTTTTGCACTGGAAAGAACATTCTAGAAGTCTAATTCTATTGAATAAGTTCGTACAAGGCTACAGAAAACTGTTGTGTTTATTTTTCTTCAAATGCAGTCTAAGCCGAGTTTTGAATGTTAGGCTAGGCTATAGTTTTTAAGTTAAAAATATTATAAACTAAACAAATCCATGGTTCATTGTTGGCAAAATGATCATGATAGTCTTTATATTTCACATCTTGTATTAGGCCTACTTTGCTATTCTATAAATATATAGGCCTAATAAGTTGTATTATAATATGCTCTAATATGCTATAATATTCCCCCCCTCCACCCTTATTTCCATTTCAGAAAGTTGGCAACCCTATATTATGATATCTTGCCTACCATGTTTTGTTGCACAAGATTTCCAACTTTATATTATATTATAACGCCATTTTTATTAATAATACAATTAATAAAAAAAGTACATAAACAAAAATAATTAAAAAGGCTGATTTTTTTTAATCTAAAAAAAATAGATTAACCCCCCCCCCCCCCCTTACTACTTGTGTCTTTGAGCGCTTTTGACTAAAACTGTTTAAAATCATCAAAATCTGTTTTTTCCTAACTAATCCCCACTGAATTCCATTTACCTCATTTTTACTACCGCTAATATGTAATTGACATTATGACTGAATCTCGGTAACTCACTTTATTATCGCTCCTGCAAAATTAATAGCCTACCGCACTTCACCAAATGTCAGCACTCTTCTTATTAGAGATGAATAAAAGAATATAGGCTATGGATGAAGTTATATTTACCTTGTTTATGGGTTGAATTTGGGTTTATCGTTATTGGGTCCGATGCGTTTGATATACTGAAGACATTTTGCTAGGTTATTCCCAGCAAAGAGCTCTTTCCATGTGATATTCAAACACTTGAAGAAAATTTAATAATAACAACGAATATCAAGTATGTAGGCTGCTGTTAATAACGCGCCGTAGAAGAACCGTTTTTAAGTCTCGTCAGGTGTTCGCACCGGTGATATCCAATAATAGACTACTTCTCTCTGTAATGCGTATGACTGTGATTGTACAGGTGAGAGGCGGATGTTTCACACACAGCTGGTATGACCGGTTTGAAGATTCCGTGCGCCTCAGCTGGTCTCTCTCTCTCTCCGACAATATTCTTTACACGATTCCATATTTGTGCTATCTCTCTACACACACACTCACAAAGAGAGAGAGAGAGAGAGAGAGAGAGAGAGAGAGAGAGAGAGAGAGAGAGAGAGAGAGAGATCACAGGTATGTAATCGTATTGAGTTAATATTGAAACTACAAGTAGGCTTATCTTCAAATACAAAATGCAATTTCAACCAAATAGGCTATAGAAAATTGTTATTCGACTCAATTTATATAAGGGGCAATAAACGCTGTAAAAACGTTGCATAAACATTGTATTTAACGTTGTTGCGACGTTCTTTAAAACGTAAATATCACGTCTAACTTTCTGGACGTCGTCTTGCTTATTCACCCGAAATCACCAAAACAAGGTTTCCAGGTTGTGCTTTGGATGTAAATTTGGATGTAAATTCCAATCCTCACACACTGCATGTGTTCAACACCG
Organism: Scardinius erythrophthalmus; assembly: GCF_964197995.2. Taxonomy (NCBI): domain Eukaryota; kingdom Metazoa; phylum Chordata; class Actinopteri; order Cypriniformes; family Leuciscidae; genus Scardinius; species Scardinius erythrophthalmus. The sequence continues at coordinate 9,732,757 of NC_138226.1, read as the reverse complement.
GATTTTTTGTGATTCCATTGTGAAGCGTATCGACCCGTTAAAAACATTGAAACGTTACTGGACAAGAAATATAGAGATAAGTTAATTCTTAGGAACTGATTTTACTTAACTCATTACATTAAAAGTTATGGATTGATTTATTAATTCAACATTATAACTACCCACTTTTCCTTAAAGCAAAGGTGTCCAAAGAACAAAAGTGTACTCAAAAAAAGAAAAGAACTCATATCTCACAAAAAAATACATTTATTAATACAAAAAAATAAACCAATATAGCAATATAAAATATATTAGAACTTTTATTATATTATATTATAACCAATATATCAAAATAAATTTAATCAACAAAGAAAATGCATTGTAGGCCTATAACAAAAAAAACAACTATACAAAGAGCATACAGATACACAACTGTAAAAAATAATGTTAAAAGTATTGATATATGAAAAAAAAATACAATGCTGATTGTTGATTGGCTGTAACGATACGCGATATGAAACCGAAATCTTTTTGATTTCCGAAATCAAAGTGAATTTCGTTTTGTATGAATTGTATCTTACTTTTAATCAATGTTTCATCAACCAATTACCTGGATTTAATAAATAAGGAGTAGCCTAAATATAGCAGACAATAGATAATCACGACAATGTGTTAATTAACACACAATCGTCATCATTAAAAGTAAAGAAACGAAATGTTGCCGCTGTTTCTGATTCAGAAATTTTAGATGATGATCAATAAAATACAGCTAGGCTATCTGTTGCTTTCGATGAGGTGCACTCCATTAAATCTGCAGCATATAGCGCGAGAATTGAAGATCGGATTTAAATCTGTTTAGCAAAAACACATGTATGTGACCAGGTGTAAATGGAATCGTGTTGATAAATCTGATAGCTATCCTTCTGAGAAAACGCATAAAGTGGCCAGGTGTAAACAGCCCCACAATCGTGATTACAGATCTACCATTGCAATGGTGTTATTCCAACGTTTTTGCGCATGTGAAAGGATGCTGTTTTACGTGGATGATGTGACACGAGTGAAGCACTATAATTCCACGTGGATTCCACTTGGCCCAGATGCTGTGTTGTTGTCTGGGATATTACACATCACTATACAACATAGGCTATGTCCTTATTACGAGAAAATACGTAAATATAACGAGAAAAATATTTCGTTTTAACAACATAACATCTCGTTATTACGAGAAAAGATGTTGTTAAAACGACATAATTGAGTGGGAAACAATAATATGTATGTGGCAGCAATGTGCCACCATAGAATCGGTTCGCGATTCAGTTCAAAACTGCTTGAAACAGCTTCTCTCTACACCAGAAACGGGATATTGTAGGCGCAGCCAACAAAACCTCAGTGAATTGAAACAAGATATGAGTTTCTATCGTTTGCCAGTGATAAGGAAGCTCTTTATTTAAAGGTTCAACACCTGTGCAACACTAAGTACTGTCTGCAGGTCAAGACATTTTCCAAACAAAAGAGAAGTCAACACCCATAACAATTCACTAAAGAACAGAAAGAACTATTGCATTACCATGACTTTGAAGTAGGTCTACTCTTCCATAAAATAGCATATAGCATATAGGCCTATATCAAATAATGATATAAATATAAAACCATCAGTGCTGGGTAAGTTAAAAAAGTAATTAATTACTGGCTAAACTAATTACATCTTCAATAGTGTAATCAGATTACTAATTACTCTCTCTAAAAAAGTATTGGATTACTTGTTACTAATTACTTTTTAATAATCAACCTTGGCCAGCTGAGCAATGCAAGGATGCAGTGCTGACCAAAATATGTAAAGGGAGAAGGTTACATTAAAAACATACATTTTAACATTTCATTTTGATTTATTTTTTCAAGGGAAAAGTAATTAAATTATAGTAATTAGATTTACAGTAATTCATTACATCCAACACTGATACCATCACAGTGTGATACTGTTTTTGAATGGTACATTTGCTAAACTTACATAGGCTAATATATGCTTTCAAATAAACATGTATACAGATTTCAAAATCATCAAATTACAGCAGACTGTTTTTTATAATTATTTATTTAAAAACGAAGTTGCTTAAATTAACTGTAAAATCAATGAACTTGAAGTAATTTAGTAAAGTCCCATTAGAGTGCTTCCTCTAATTGGTCAATCATGGTAACACACTCGATCGGCCCAAAACCGGCATCCGATCAGCGCGGAAGGTCTCTCTCTACGTGTTACTGTCTTTTCTCGAGGCAAAGTATTTTTTGATTAAATGCAATACATTTGAATATGTATTCTCTCGTTATTTCATCTGACTCCATAAATGAAAAGGTTTTAATGATATCTGCGCATCATTAAATGTGACCGGTCAAGACCACAGCATGCAGGGATATCATTAAATTGTCAGCACATTGTCTTTTTTGATAACATCATTAATGTAATTGATTGTAAAACTTCCTGCTTCAAATGCAAACAATAACTTGTTTATAATTTGATTTATTTTGTTTCTGTTGCCGGGTCAGTAATCAACAAGGGACTGTGTCAAAAATGTCCAATTTTAAAATGACCAAAATGAATCAAATTCCCAGAAAATTCAAGATAATGCTCACAAAAAAGTATATAATTAAGCAATATCCCTTTTTTATGAAATATGAGCATGACAACAGTTTGGTCTTGACTACAACAGTAACTAGTAACCAAGTCTGAGAGAGTTATACAAATCTGTCTTATCACCATTGTGCTGTTCACACGCCTATTGTTGTTGAGGAAATTAAAGGTCCCGTTCTTCGTGATCCCATGTTTCAAACTTAAGTTAGTGTGTAATGTTGCTGTTAGAGCATAAATAATATCTTTAAATTTATAAAGCTCAAAGTTCAATGTCAAGCCAGATATTTTATTTAACAGAAGTTGACTACGGCTCGTTTGGACTACATCCCTCTACTTCCTTCTTTAATGACGTCACTAGAACTGTTTTTTGACTAACCTCCGCCCACAGGAATGCTCCCAACTTGCTGTGTTAACTCAGCTCTTACAGTGATTTTCTGAAGGGTAACTGACCGACGCTTCATCTTTTGTGTGATGTACAATAAACTTTATTAAACTCATCAGTATATGTTTGATCATCATTCAGACAGCAGACTTGTAGGCTATTAATAAATAATGGATACATACAAGCAGATGACAAATACGTTATAATAACCGTAATTAAACTACTAAACTATACCTGTTTCATCTCTATACAGCACTCTGACTTTGTAGGCATTATTGTCCGACTCGAAATGAACACCATTACTGAGAGTTTCTGATATTATCATCATTCCGTGAGATGAAATTGTCCTGACAGACTGAGCGCGAGCTCATGAAGCTCCGCCCCCTGGGTCGTCCTTGGGTATTGAGCTGAAACTTCACATACACATTCTGGGGACATCAGAGACTTATTTTACATCTTGTGAAAAGGGGCATAATGCGGGACCTTTAATATTCATGTCAAGCTGGGAAGGTTTCATAAGAAGAGTGAAACCTAAAATTCAAATTCATATTTTTGCTGTATCTGAGTAAAAAAGATTTTTACAGAAAGGTTGAACCATGTTCTCAGGATAAAAGTATTACATTTCAGGTCGGAATCAACAAATATTAATTACAATATTTAGGCTACACTTTTTTTTGTAGCCAAAACTTTAAAGTATGTGCCTACAAAAAAAAAAAAACAGACAAAAAATAAACCTCCTGAGAAATATTCACTGAAGGAAGTGTGAAAAGTCTACTCTACAATGGTGATCTTCACACAAGTTTGAAATTCATTTTTTCCAGCTTATTCATGTTTACATTTTTACTGTGTTTTCTTTGAAATGGAGATCAAATGATGGTTTTACAGATTGTAAAGTTCATTAAGTTAAACCTTCCTTTAGGCTAGATCAGGGATGGGCAACTTTGGTCCTGGAGGGCCAATGTCCTACAGAGTTTAGCTCCAACCCTAATCAAACACACCTGAACAAGCTAATCAAGGTTCTCAGGATTAGAAAGTTACAGGCAGGTGATTTTTTTCAGGGTTGGAGCTAAACTCTGTAGGACAGTGGCCCTCCAGGACCGAAGTTGCCCATCCCTGGGCTATTCTAATAGGAAAAAGACATAAACGTACATACAGTACATTGTATTGTATATCACCTACATTTTTCAATTCTAAATCTGATTGTAATAATAAACAGCCAAGATTAGGATCCACATACCACGCTATTGTTAAAATTAGAGACTTGGCTTTAGAAAGTTCCAGAAGTTCCGACAACAGAACAAAAGACTGAAAAACACTTCATGCGGCCCCTTTTCTGTGAGAATAAGTCACAATGCATTGTCTCCACCCACAAGTTGAGGTAAAATGATCAGTATAGCATTGAGCAGGACAGATTAGCATCATATGAAACCAGATTCAACCCCCAGGAGAGAGGTTGTCATGTACAAACAAACAAATCCTACAGGAAGTTAACTAATGTATCTGGCTGATTTATAATGAAATACAGTCCAAATCACTGATTAGTTTAAACCCTTATAAAAAAGCTCTTTTCACAGAAATGAAGCAAAAAAACATTTGATCATGTTCACATCAACTGAAGTGATCATTACAATTTCATTTTTTTTTTATTTTTTTTTTACTTTTAGAAAACATTTATAGAACGAGCTCATATACAGTACATTTCAGAATGGTAATGGTAAACATACACTTAATAAATTCCAAACAAAAGAAATACACAAACCAAACCCTGCTAATGAAAAACTGCTTGTCATTAACTGAAGCAAACATAGCTAATGTTGCCATACCACAAGCTTATCTTTAAGCTTTGTGTTTTTTTACATACTTGTGATTGAACACCTCCAGATATCTTTCTTTATGAAAGTAAAAAGCACACTGTGGTATTCAAATTAATAAGAACATGAAAAGCTTCACTACTGTATAGTGTAAAAATACTATATGGGTTTTTTTTTTCTCCAAATAGCAGACAGGCACAATACTGACTGAAATATCGGTAACACTTTACAATAAGGTTCATTATTTAACATTAGTTAATGTATTAACTAAAGATGACGTCGATGAGCAATACATTTGTTACAGTATCTATTAATCTTTGTTAATGTTAGTTGATCAAAAATACAGCTGTTCATTGTTTGTTCATGTTAGTTCATTAACTAAGGATTAACAAATACAACCTTGGATCTTAATAATATATTAGTAAATGTTAAAATGAATATTAACTAAGATTAATAAATGCTGTAAAAGTATTGTTCATTCTTATTTCATGTTAACTAAGGTAGTTAATTAATGTTAACCAAGGAACCTTATTGTAAAGTGTTACAGAAATATCAAATAGACACTAATACTGTATGTTTAAACAAATTATTTGTCAAAGGCAAAAAATGTGGTGAGACAAAAATAGTTGGCAAATACTAAATTACACAAAAAGCTAGACTTAGACTGGCGCAGTGGTGAAATCATGTTGAGCATTTTCAAACAGGTTTGATAGTGTTATACACAGTTCATCTTGAGTATCAACAATCTGAATGAAAGAACTGTGAGAACAGAGCAGCAGCATTCACAAATTCCATCTCTGACACAAGATATGAGATGAAAGCAATTTGATATATTTATCTCATGGCTTCCCTTATCTAACAAAAGGACTAACCCAACATTTTACACAATTGGAATCCATCGACTCTGCCTTTAAAAGTGTGTATTTTCAACATTGTCAGCAAAAACATTTAAAAAATATAGAATACTTTTAAATCTGAGAAATGAGTTGCAGTCTGTGTGACCAGCATCATGTTTTCTGTGGTTTCTGTGTTATTAGTAGACAATTTTCCAGTGTGTTGGTTGTTCACATTCGTTCTCATCGTCACCACAGAATCGGTTATAGGTGGTTTTAGGATCGAAACCTAGGATTTCTCTCTCCTCGTGTATTCTGAAAGAGAAGGTTGAAACCGAAGTCCCGATGAAAAACCTGACAAGAAAGACAACAGATGTGAGTGGGTGATACATTGTTGTTTTACAAAAGATATGTTGATAGGTTGGTTGTCATATCAAACAATGAGCATTTTTTCCAGTGAAGCAAGTGCTTGAGGTAATTGAAAGAATTGTGGTGCAAGACATTACGTCATAGGTCACGCTTTGGTTTTTAATGGAAAGAATCTTTCAGTCACACCCAATTCAATGAAACAGCAAATAATCTAATTTGTAATGATCCTTCATCCAAAATAAACTTTTAAAATTAAGCTGATATTAAAACATAAACGTGAAATAGTTTGCCAAGAGAAAAACAACATTTTGTGATTATATTATACTCCGTTCTCAAGTTTAAATTGAAACAAAATTGTAGGATTTTCTTTAGTACTGACACTCCATCAACCAAATCCTCTAGGGACAGATTTAAAATGAAGCTAGACAAAGAAAAATTATAGTCAAATAAAGAGATAAAGGAAAAAAGAACTAAAGTAGTCTTAACTGGCTTAACAAAAGCAACTAACTAGAGTAGATGACATTTGAACAGTTGAAAAATCAGGTTTTGTACACCTACAGCATAAAAAAAATGCAATGTCATTTCATAACTTCTTTGTTGTGACAGAAAAAATAAATCACACAGTAGAGGGTGTGGTTCAATACCTTGCATGGGCACAGATCCACTGGTCTATGATGGCCACCCCTCCATCCTTCAGGAGCTCAAGGTCCTCCCAGGTGGGCTCGTAGCGAACCATCTCAGGAAGCATCCTTTTCAGTTTAGCAAGCTCTAAAAGAAGAAAAGGCCTGATGTCACATACAAATATATGTGTGTGTGTGTGTTATGCTCACCAAGACTGCCTTTAATGAATAAACAATTAAGTAAAAATGGTAATATCGTGAAATTTATGACAATTTAAAACAACGTTGCGTAATTTAAAACAAATTTTAAACTAATTTTTTTCTGTGAATTTTCAGCATCATTGCTCCAGTCTTCAGTGTCACATGATCAGAAATCATTCTAATATGCAAATTTGCTGCACAAGAAGCATTTCTTATTATCAATGTTCACAACAGTTGTGCTATTTTATTATACTTTTTTGTATCATTCTTTGATAAATATAAAGTTCAAACGCATTTATTTAAATGTTATTAAAATGTCTTTACTGTTATTTTTTATCTATTTAATGTGTCCTTGCCGAGTAAAAGTATACTTTTTTTTTTTAAATACTGACCCCAAACTTTTAAACAGTAGTGTATATGAAGAGAAGTACAGAGCCCTTAAAAGGACTTGAAGAAAAAAATATGAGATGGAGGAAAAAATATATTTCAATGCTTTTGCATTCACTCGCAAAAGTTTTGCTTTCCCCGAGAAACTTATGGGACCACAAGACATTTGCGAGAGAATGACAAAAGCATTGACAAATATAATTTTTCCTCCCATCTCACCATGTCCCTTTAAGGGCTCCTTATAGAGAAGATTATACGTGAATAAATCCAATTTTGGCCTTTTCCTTAAACAAAGCTATCAAATGGCTTCAGAAGATATTAAAGGTAGGGCAAGCAATTTTTTTCAACACTTTTTGTTATTCTGGTTTAAACTCTCTTCACATCCTGATAGCAATCAGTAATAGAAATATAAAACATTTTTTTTACATATATCGTCCGAGGAACAAAACATTTTCTTTCAAAATGCATTCAGTCCAAATGCAATGATACGATGTCTTACCTGCCATTTTGAAACAGCACAGACATTTATGAATATACTTTAAAATCGTATATTTTGCTGAACAGAAATAAATATCAGCACAAGGTTTTGGAATGACACAAAGTTGAGTAAATAATAACAAATATCTGAATTTGTGAGTAAATATTCCTTAAAATCCCACAATGTTGTGTATGTTGCTGTTTGGCGGGAAGTATGGCCTCTACCTCTATTCAGTGAAAGTTTTGAAGAAAAAAAGAAAGAAAGAAAGAAAGAAAGAAAGAAAGCATGTCTGACCGTAAGCTTTAATGCTTGATACATTATTGCTGTTTTACTTTTTTTTAACTGTACCTTCTTCGTCTGCATCCGTGGCAACAAAGACTTGCTGAAGTTTGTGTTTCTTCATGAGGCTCTGGATCTTCTTTACTGCACCATTAAGGCTAGGCACATCTTCTCTGTGACCCCAGATGAAGTCCTTCCTACGTAAGTGGACTCCCAGGTAAGGGCCACCCTTAGCACTGCCCAACCTGTTCTGGGCCATAGAGTTTATCAAAGTTCATGAAACAAATATGACTGCTATCATAATGAAATGAGCGTGGGTGTAAAGCACATTGCAAACATTCTAAAAATGAATTGTCATGACATGTTGACTAAAGAGCTCAAATCCTTCATCTTGTTGTTTGATTCTATCAATCATGCAGAGAGCAGTGACACCAGCACTTCTTGTAGTTGAACAATGAGAAAGGGAGCATTACTGTAAGTAAAACATACTTTCATTTGGGTCCAGTCCTCGTTGTATGGTGTCTGGTCCTGTTTATCTGTGGAGTTGAGATACTTGGCCCTAAACTCATCCCCTATGATACGCAAGTGTTTGGCAAACACCATGCTTCGCCGTGTCTGTTGAGCAATATAATCAAATGTTTGGTTTCATTTCAAACTATCAGGTGAGAAATGTTTCAAAAATCTTAATTACTACTACATTTTAGCTAAATTATTTCTAAAACATGAAGATATTTGTTGATGGACTTACATCCCAGTAGTCCTTCCCAGCATAGTGATCATGAAGGACAGTCTCTGCTCTGTCCAGCATTACTGACCTGTGGTTGAATGACAACAAATGTACAACACCCCCATTTGCATTTATAAGCTATTTTATTGCAAACCTAATTAAAAAGTGACTTACGTGGCTGATAAGTTGTTTTGTAGGAAAGGGGCCAAGATAGAGGCATGTCCCTGAGCAGATAAACAGGTGACATTTAATGCTCTGGTCTCCTCATAACCCCAAAACCAACCTCTGGAGAAAGAGAAACAATATTTCATTAAATAAATAGTTTGAACATGAAAATTCTGGCATCATTACTTTGTTCCAATCCAATGGATCTCTTTCTTCTGTGGAACACAAAAGAAGGACCAGTGTTGTTTTGTATGGTCTTATCTTGTCTAGTTAAAAATACATTCTTTCACATACAAAAGAACAAAGAAAATCCTACACTGGAACAGTGTGCGTAAATGATGACACAAACTATCCCTTTTATTTCAGTTTGTTCCTAACACAAGGGCATCGTAAGGCTTCAGAAGCCTTGGAATATAGTACACAAGTTGTATGGACATACTTTGCAATTCAAAATTTTTAAAAAAATTATACTTTTATTCAGCAGTGATGCATTAAATTTGTCAAAAGTGACAGTAAAGACTTTAATAATGTTACAAAAGCTTTCTATTTCAAATAAGTGCTGTTCTTTTGACCTTTCTATTCATCAAAGAATCCTGAAAAACATCATTATGGTTGCAGCGGAGAGGAAACTGTATTAATAACACACTCAAACTAACAAAAATACTCAAGATTTTCAGAATACAACAACAAGGAACAGAACAACCAGGAATTAGCCAAAGGTACACATAACGACACAGACAAATGAACATGACTCAACACTGGGCTTAAATACGCCACAAACAAGAGAGGGTAAATTAACGCGACACACGTGGGGCCTGTACCATGATGGTTGTTGAACAAACTCATGGTTGCAGGATTAGTTTGAGTTGACAAAACCAAACCAATCCAACCCGGCTTTGTTGATACCGTGATGCTGATCATCAACTTTCTCTGTCAAATCAGCCTTTGATCCTGAGTTTAGGAGTTTAGGTGTGACATCAGTAGCGAACAGCCAATCACATGCTGAGAGAGTGAAACTGTGATTCATTTCTCACGAGAGAAGCAGCGCAATTCACTTATTAAATAAAAGTTTTCAAATATTAAGAATTTAAACAGCAAACAGAAAATAGCAGTCTATGAAAGAGGACAGCTAAAAGAAAAAGTCTTGCTATATCAGTGCAAGTAAAAGTTGTGAAGTTAGTTTATACAGTTGATATAGAGAGAATTGAACATAGCTTCATCGATTGATTTTAAAGCGTATTTATATTACCTTTTATATATTTATTCATTTAAACTCTGCGTAATAATAATTGATGAACTAAAATTGTACATGTGTGATCGCTTAAGGGTATAATAATTACATAAATAATATCTAAATCATACAAATTTATTATTCTAAATAAGCATTACTAAAAGCCAGACGATTTTGTCTTTAAAAATCATTTTCTATGTAGTGACCTTTAATTTGGAGTGGAAACAGGTGGAGTGACTTTATCGCATCAGACATGTGTCATGTTTATGGTGCCTAAAACCCAGGGTCGGCGCAAACTAAACTGAAACATACCTGGCTAGCCACCTAAACCGGCTTCATGGTACTCAACTAACTTAATCAGTAACCAAGAATACAAACAGGCAGGGGACGAGGAAGACTGAACTAATGAACACGTTAGAAGACTAACTAGGAAACACAGACATGAACAGAGCTGGAAAAGAGATTGCAAATATACTATAAACATGAACAAATAAATTCAAAACATGACACATGGTTTCCACAAAAATATTAAGCAGTACAACTGTTTTTAACATTAATAATAATGTTGAAGAAGAATTTTTTTTTTTTTTTTATAGTAATTGCTGCTGAAAAATCAGCTTTGCCATCACACTTTATACTTTAAATTAAATTAAATTAAAATAGAAAAATAAATACTTAAAATTGTCTAAATATTTCACAATATTACTGTTTTACTGTCTTCTGATCAAATAAAGGCAGCTTTGGTCACCATACATTAAAAAAGCATCCCGACCCAATGATTTGAATGGTACATTATGCTAGCTTAACAGATATGGTGAAATGTTACAGTATATGGAAAAGAGCTGCATCAAAATGTCTTCTTTTGTGTTCCACAGAAGAAAAAAAACATCTGTGGAAAAATGACATGAGTGGGAATGACATGAGGAGTCTAAAAACTCTTTTTTATGTAGGACTACAGATGGAAATTAGCATAGTGCTAAATCTGGTGCAGCCATCTTTTTAATGTAACTGCACATTGTCCTGATATAAATAAACTAAACTAAACTAAATGAATTTTTATTTTTATTAAAATTATAAAAAAAAAAAAAATGTATAATATATATGTGGTACCTGTAATAGTTCTGTTTGTCTTTTGAGTACATCAGTCTTTCAATGCATGGTCGTTCATCCACCTTCTCCTCCCATTTCCCATCTGTCCAGCCCTCTGCATAGCTCTGCAGCACAAGGATCTGGTCAATAAAGGGACCCCCAGACTCTGAGACCAATCATAAAGACACAGGTTGTGGGAATCATAACTGAGTGTGTTTAATTGTTTATAAATGCAATGTTCCTATTTAAATAAAACATGACTAACTAGACAGTCACGCAAGACCGTCACCTTGTGGAATTGCTAAATATTTTAAACCCTTGCTCTGTGTTGAAAATCCTCTAACGCCTTTGGTGTTCCCAGTCAAAAATGACTGGCCTTTTGTGAATTGCTAGTAAATTGCTTGTTATGCTATATTATCACCAAATATTGGATTCCATCTTTTTGTTAACTTGTTTTTTTTTTTGTTTTTTTTTTATTAGGATAGGTTTTGTATTTCTTTTTGGAAGTGATTGATCATAGGCCTTATTGATCTGAGCTTCTGCACCTTTGAGTGAGTATTTGAGAATAATTTGAGAATATTCCACAAAATATGGAAAAATGTGCAGTTTATCACACTAGTGTGCTTTCATGTTTAAACAGGAAATTTGTTTTAATGTGCTTTTATTTTGCTTCACACTTGTGGTGTTTGTGGTCAAAAATTACCGGCCTACAATTTGTTTTTTATATAAATCTCTTGTTATGCTAGGCCTATATTGTCACCAAATATTGGATTCAACCTTTTTGTTAACTTGTTTTCTTTCAATAAGGACAGGTTTTGTATTTATTTTAAATGATCATAGGCCTCATTGATCTGAGGATACAATTCATCTCTGTGAAAAAGAAAGACTGTAATTACTCAAAATAGTCTGTGTACATGCACGTGTGTGTGTGTGTGTGTGTGTGTGTGTGTGTGTGTGTGTGTGTGTGTGTGTGTGTGTGTGTGTGCACAGTAGCGCGAGTGTGCTTGTATGCACGCATGCAGAGGTCCGAGGCCTTTATCTTTTCAAGCACACATGTACATATGTGAACATGCACATGATGAACACCTTATTTTCTCTCTCCCCCTTTCATTTTCAATGGATGGATATAAGCTCAGATCAATGAGGCCTACAATCAGTCAGTTTCAAAAAATAAATACAAAACCTGTCCTAATCGAAAGAAATCAAGTAGACAAAAAGACTGAATCAAATATTTGGTGATAATATAGCATAACGAGAGATTTATAAGCTATTTTTTGCAGGCGGTCATTTTTGACAGTGAACATCACACGTGTGACTTTGTTCAATTCTGTACAAAATAAAAGCATTTCAAAACAAACTTCCTGGTTAAGCATTAAAGCACACTAGTGCAATTAACAGTGCACATTTTTGCAAATTTTTTGTATGAAGGTGGGGGTAAAGTACAAATATTATCCCAAAAAATTTGGGCAAGCAGCCTAGTTATACCCTGTGTGAGTGAAGTCAGGAAGTTTTAGTCCAATGCGATGACATTAACTACAATTTAAGAAATTCCTCTCGGGGTCAAAATGACCCGAACACACGGGTTAAGCATGTTTCTCTGGCATTCCCCCTATTTGAACAAATTAATGGTAAACAAAAACAGCACAGCTCACCAGCAATAAATTCCTCATACTCGATGACTGGTATCTTCGCCTGCAGGCTCGTCACGCTGAAGAATTCTCCCCAGGGGATGCGAACCTGATGTATATCAGGGCTCTGCCAGTGATACAGACGACCCCATGGAGGCAACACTAGCACCCAGTCGCCCTCTTTCCTCAATGTCTTCAGCAAAGAGGCCATGCGAATGTACACATCCCGGCGGAGATTGAAACCCTCAGGAGGATTCACATCATACAGGAGGTATCTGAGCATTACATAAAAACAGGGTCATTCCAACAGTGCAGTTCAGTTTCAGGTTCCCAACTTGTGTGTCTTAATGGTTGATGGTTAAAATGTTCACATTTTTAAAGATTATTTTCATATTTCTAAAAAGTTTAATTAATCAAACTTTCAATACTTTGGTTTGAGTACTTTTAGACTACAACTAAAAACTATTTTTAATCAATTTTAGTGTGAAATAATCCATGTGATTTTTCTTTTTTGTCCTCTCTCCAATTAAAATGTTTAAAACAAGACTTTTTATTGTACAATTGTATTTTTTTTCCCACAACTTCTATCTTTCCAACTAAATAAAGGATTTTTCAGACTCACAAAGAAGTTAATAAAATTGAATGAATTGAACCTTCAATAAATTAGTAGGAGCATTTTTGAGGATTTTATTTTTAATTATTATTAAATTTGGTGTGAAATATCCCATGTGATATTGCAATGTTGTCCTCTCTTCAAATTAAAATGTTTCAGAGAAAACATGTTTTTATTATTGAATGTTCATTATGTTCCCCTACTTCTATATTACTGAAAATCAAATCAATACCAAACTAAAAGCATTTATAAAATAGCAGATTTCCCAGACTGCAATCACAAAGAAGTTAATACAATTTAATGAATTGAACTTTAAATAAATTAGTTTGAGCAATTTCATTTTTCATTAATTTTGGTGTGAAATATTCCAGGTGCTTTTTTGAAAATAAAAATAAAAAATTGTCCTTTCAAACCTGACAAAAATTATCAAAATGTTTAAAACAAAACATGTTTTTATTGTAAAATTAGCTATAAAATTATTTTATTATAATATATTTCTCTAACGTTACTTCTGTCTCATTTGGAAATCAAAACAATACCAAATTAAATGCAATTTGACAGAAACATACTTTTCGGTTTCTCGCAGTATTGTTTGTTTTTATTGTAATAATGGACATTTTAGTAATATAATGATAATATATAACAATGGTGATATCCAATATAATATTCTATATGAAAACAAATCTGGTTTTGTGTCAATAAAGAGGTTCTTGATGGCGGTATACAAGACAAAAAGAAGAAGTGTTTTAATGACGGAGTTCAAAGGGTATCACATAACATGAACAAACCAACACATGCTCTGGACAGCAATGTAAAAGCAGGAAGCATCTTTTCCAGTATACGAGATCCTACCGAACATCCCGTGATGGTGCAGCTACCGGAGACAGCATCGACTGCCCGGCACGAAATGCATCGTCGTCTGAGGCCGAAGTTAAATTATAGGATAGAACAGAGAGAATTAATACTGAAAAATATCGTAAAATATGATGGAAGAGGAGAGGCACAGCTGTTCCCCTCCTGTTCGCCATGTCTCTCACAGCCACGTATTTCCGGCGTTGGTACAGTTGCCTAGCAACTCAGGCTAGTGTCAAAGAGTATAGAAGTAACAAGAGGCGAAACTCCGTTGCAGTTTTGACAACAGCCACTAGGTGGCGCTTCGGTAGCGCGGCCGCCATTTTGGACTGAACCAACGGCTTTACTGGTAGCACAACTACTGTACAGCATTAACATTATGTCTGAAAATAATTGCAAACAAAGAAAACAGTGTTCTGCCATCAACTGCAACAACTACCAGTGTACAACCAATCAACTAGCATTTCATAGATTCCCCAAAGATCCAGAGAGGTAAAGTAGAAAAGGTTTTATTAACTTTAAAGTGAGCTAACGTCAACGATAACAGGTGCTGTAACGTTAATGTAAGCTATCCCATAACCGCAGTAACAGTTTGCTAATGTATTTGGTCGAAATTGTCAAGACTCAAAATGGGCTTTTTAAATCGCATACTTTCAGAGATATATGAACACCTAACCTGGCAAATGACCGCTTTATTAATTCATTGTTATCACTAAATTAACCCTTTAACTGTCACCTTTTTTTCGCTTAAACATGAAAATCACTATCCAAACTTAAATGGTTGTAACGTTAGTATGGTTGTAACGTTAATACTATGGTTGGTCTTGTTTTAATTTGTCAGATTATTGTTGAAGTGAAATAAATTATGAAAGTGAAACAGAAAAAAGTTATATAAGTTTGAGTTTATTAAAATGTACAAATTTTAAAATATAATTATTTATATTTTATATAATATATATATATATATATATATATATATATATATATATATATATATATATATATATATTACAAAATATATTTTACTCTAGAACTGCAAGAAAATGAAAGCAAAAAATCTGAACAAGTTGTGTTCCACATTTTAGGTTGATATGTTGATATCTCGCTCCCTCACCCTTTCTGCCGTGTGCTCTACACGGTTTGGAGCTGCGCGCTCTTGCTCGCTCGCTCTAGATTCCGGGTGATTTTAGCTAATTTGCGGGCATCAGGGAGCCGCTATAAATATGCGGGAGACTCCCGGATCTTCCGGGAGACATGGGATGTCTGCTCTAGAGATATTAAAAACTAGAAACTACTTTTTAGTTAATTTAACCGCTTTTGAATTTGAACCGGTATAGTTCAATCCTATGACAGCGGTGTTGCGTTCAGTCCAAGATGGCGGAGCTGCAGCTCTGCGCATGGGTGAGTTTGTTGCAATGGAACGTTCTATTGAGTTTCGCCTCTTGTTACTTCTATACTCTTTGCTAGTGTCGGGCGCTTTCCAAAGACGCTTCGTGAAGCTTCGAAACCTTTGTGAATCATTTGTTTCGAACCAGTGATTCAATGAACGAGGCTTCGTTACATCATATTCGCCGCTAGGAGGCGATGATCTATGTAAGTTAACGAGCAACATGTATACATTTTTAATGGCACATTTGTGTAATAAAAATAACGTTTTTTAGTTAATAATCTCTTATTGACCTGATTAATCAAGCTCTCCATAAAACAAGCCCCACAATAAATAGATACAACATATTATACACATATAATATACAGACACTTCATATTTAATGGTATTAGATGATTTGTTTATTGCATTTAATAGATGGGCTTTTATTAAAACATTGGCAATTAGTTTGTAAAAGGTGTTTATTTATTTACTTTTGTTGCATTTACACAGCTGTGACCTGCAGGCGGCACCAGCGAGTCGAGTTTCGAGCGCTTCGAAACCATGTTCGAAACAGTGAATCATTTTGCGAAGCAATTGGTTCAATTGATTCAACGTTTCGAAAAGCTTTGTTTCTCCCATCACTTACTTGTACAGAACCTGTTTATATCGGTGTTTACTCCTTTTCGTTGTTATCAAAAACCTTAATTCAAAAATATCAAAAGTGAATTATAATCTTATAGATAAGACCATTAATTGACCTTTTTAAGAAAAAAGAGCATAAGATGTACTATTTTCCAATGACAAGACGCGGGTGAAACTGTAGTTGGCAGTGTCGAAACTTTTGCTTTGACACACCGCGAGATTTCCTCGATGGTGTCGCGCCACCATGACATCATGAAGGAGGGCCAATGAGCAGTGGCGACAGGGTGAGAGCTCTCTGTGTACAGTGATCCAGAACATCAGCTGAACTGTCTGAGTTTTAGCCATGTCATTAATTATCTTAACATCAGCGCACAGGTGAGTGTTCCTGAAGTGTCATGTCTGATGCTATAATGAATTTGTTCCGCTTATAGCCTCCAGAGGTAAAATAGTGCATGCAATTTGATGGGCAGGACATCTGCAGACAGTGCAGCAACACTGTACTCTTTCCCAAAAAGAATAAATAAGAAAAACTTTTGACGTTGTGTGTGTGTGTGTGTGTGTGTGTGTGTGTGTGTGTGTGTGTGTGCGCGCGCGTGTGTGCGCGTGTGTGCGTGTGTGTGTGTGTGTGTGTGTGTGTGTGTGTTCTACACATAACATAACTGAGGTTTCAGTTTCAAAATAGCCTGTTGCCTTTATTTTAAGAGATTAATTTTATTAACAATATCCAACAATATGTAACGTTATAACAATTCGATGTTACAAAAAACAGTAACACAAATATTGATTTTATCCCATACAGACTACGATCAATCTTTAGATTGCAGAGAATACAAGGACACATGGTAAGTTTGATCTCTAAGGAGGGATGACGAGTATTCATGTTAAATATTCATATACAGTATATATGTGTATTATTCAGCTAGTCAAGAGTATGGACACACTTAATGAAATTTATGCTGCATTTTTTATTGATTTTTATGCCCACGAAAACGAAAACCTTTTGATCTGGGCCCGTATTCATAAAGAATCTTAATGCAAAGAGTAGCTCCTAGTGACAAAATTCTAAGAAAATTCTTAGAAATGTGGGCGTTTACTCTTAAATTTAAAGAAAAAATCCTAGTAAAGAAAAAAGTAATTCAGAAAGCATCTTAACCCTTAAAAGAGGTCTTAAGGTCAAAATTGTTAGGAGCACGGACGAGGACTTTTAAGAGGCTTAAGAGTTTCTTTAGCAGAGGAGAAAATGGCAGAAAGACGAAGAAGGAGAAGAAATGTGTTGCAGACAATGGATGACAGTGAGTTAATAAGACGCTTTAAATTAGATCATGCAGGGATCATGTTTGTGACAGATCTTTTTAGAGACACGCTAATATCTCCAACACAGCGCAGAAATGCCATAGCGCCCGAAATGAAAGTAATCACTACATTACGATATTTGGCAACTGGGAAAATTCCATGTTTGATACATTAAAACCAACATTCAAACCACCATTTAAATAGACATGCCAACAATCAGTGTAATTAGAAAGAGTGGAACAATTTTTATCATTCTAAGCCAAGCAAATACCTTATAGGAAATCAACAGCATGGTTAATAAAATAAGGATTTATATATATAATGTGTGTGTGTGAGAACGGTCAAATAGGAACAATTACGCATGTAATTTCAAAGTGAAGGCTTAGAATTAGACCCTATACTTAAAATCACTTTTTTCCCCTTCTTGGACAACCAACCAATCACAGTCTTCAAAAGATTGTGTCATACATAGCAACGGGGTCAACCCCGCCTTCTTACTAAGATAAAAGTTTTTGTCTTTTCCTTACTCAGAGTTGCTCTCAGATCAGTTAAGACTCCTACGTAAAAGTTTTTAAGCTAAATTAAGAGTTTTCTGAGAGGATTCTTAGAATCTTTATGAATTCGGGCCCTGGTGTTTTATGCTTAAATGCCTGAAATTAGTGCATTGTATTTAAAAAAAAAAAAGACACGAATGAGCTGGTCTATGTGTGCAAACCTTGACTGGTAAAGTACATGCTAGTGTTTATACTGGGAACTTCTTTCGTTAAGTATTGTTTTATTAC
Organism: Scardinius erythrophthalmus; assembly: GCF_964197995.2. NCBI lineage: Eukaryota > Metazoa > Chordata > Actinopteri > Cypriniformes > Leuciscidae > Scardinius > Scardinius erythrophthalmus. The sequence goes on along the minus strand of NC_138226.1, from coordinate 9,714,401 downwards.
TGTATGTCTCTTTTCAGATGTCCAGTCAAGCTGGGTCTGAAGTTCTGTTTGAGAAAGTAGGGAATGCTGGTGTCATCACACTAAACAGACCCAAAGCTCTCAATGCTCTGAATCTCACCATGATCAGACACATCTACCCTCAGCTCAAGGTTAGGGGAGACTGGAAACCATTCTCACAACATCACTAACCACCCTGTATTATTGTTATTCAACTCCATATGATCATCCCTGTTGATTGTTGTCCTGATTTGATCATTGTGTGTTTTGTAGAAATGGGACAAAGACTCCGAAACAGATATTGTGATCATTAAAGGAGCGGGGGAGAAAGCATTCTGTGCTGGAGGGGATATCAGAGGTAATTATCTAAGATAAACACGCATTTTGTTTTCTCATTCACTCTTTTATGGATCCGTGCATTGATAATGCAAGTAATGCCATTCACACTGAAATGCTAAAATGATTTTCCCAGCTGTCACAGAGGCTGGAAAAGCAGGTGATTCCCTTGCTCAAGACTTTTTCCGTGAGGAATACATTCTGAACAACACTATTGGTATGTTTTCACACTTTTGTTGCCAGTTTTTTGGTTTGATGAACAGATTTATCTATTAATTATTTATTTGAACTTTTTTAGGCACATATCAGAAACCTTATGTGGCCCTAATTGACGGAATTACAATGGGAGGAGTAAGTATTTATCTAAAGTTGTCATCTTGCTGCACAAGTACACCAGCAGATGGTGCTGTCTGTTCTGATTTAGCAGAATATGTCATCAAAGGAGTCCATAGGCAATGTGGGCCAGCTTGTCTTTGTGTTTACAAAATAAATAAAAAATGAATGAATGACAAAGTGTCCTGCTTTGTTTAAACAATACATATAGCTGTGCCACTCTTTTCACAGTGTCAAAGTGAATTTGTGCAAAACAGTAGGACTCACTTTGCCATTGGTTCCTTGCAAAGTCTAGAACCACATACTAGCTTACGACTCCTATTTCTGCCATTTAAAGATATGGCAAATGTAGTATGCAGTTCCCAATTCAGCATTAGTGTTCTCATTTGTGAACAAATGCATGAATAATACTAATTACAATCATTAGTCAATCAAGGATTATAATATGACTATTAGATGTGTTTTTAGTGCAATTTTCAATATCTTGCAGTCATGTTTGACACTATGAGCTGCAGGAAAGCTGTGACGCACTACGAGTCGTAAACCCCTCTTTTAATCCTCTTAATTTCTGTCCTGCACTGTGTATTTTATCCAGTAGGTTTCAGCAATGAGCTGCTTTTGCAAACAATCTTTGGGTTTCTTGTGAATCCGTTTCTCAAGTGTCTTTTGATTGGTAGGCTAGTCTATTGATTTAGTCTTGGATTGAGTAACACTTAATATCATTATGTCCATGTTGCACATAATACATGTAGGCTTAAATGTCATTCATTTAAGCAGTTAGAAATACATCACAACCTATTATGGATCAATGCACAAAAATTCATACAGAAATTTTAACTGAATTACAAATTATTCTGCTTATTAAAAAAAAATCAAGAGGTGCCTAGAATTTATTCTAATGAATCATCTGCTGAATATAGTGCTTAAAGGAGAACTTGGTAACTTTTTTAACTTAATAAAATTGTCTAGAAATCATTTGGATGGTTAAACAACCTGTTCTGGTGATATTGGTGACTTTCCCCGCTCCCCCCAGCGTTCCCAGGCGGAAAACCAACCTTGCAACTTGGGGACTACCGTCCCGGCAGCGATATTTTTTTTCCCAGGATGGTAGGGAAAGACTCATGAATATTCATTAGGGAAGTCATCCCTGATTGGTCTGATGACCTACCCCTAACCCCACCCCTAAACCTACCCGCCACGGGGGGTCTGATGACCTACCCTAACCCCGCCCCTAAACCTACCCGTCACTGGGGTTAAGACCAATCAGGGATGACTTCCCTAATGAATATTCATGAGTCTTCCCCTACCATCCTGGGAAAAAAAAATTCGCGTCCCGGCAAGATAGAAATTGGAAGTCTCGTGAGAAGCGAGAACGAGAACGAGCGCGAAACCAGAATTGCTTTACGGCAATTCGACATAAACACGCATGTATGATGTATTACCTGATTACCCACCTCGGTAGACATAGCTCCACACAATACAGTTGGCTTGCTCCGATCAAAAAAAACGCACATGAGCAGCGGTAGAGAGGGGGAGGAGGCCGCCGCAAGTGAGTTTTTTACGACCGTCATATGTGAAATATACGCCCCCCACAGCTGTAGGGGGAGCTCGTGGGGAAAACATGCGATAACAAAAGGGAAAATTAGCGAAGAAGTGACTAGAGTTCGCTAGAGTTGCCGAGTTCTCCTTTAAAGGTGCTGTGTGTAATTTTTTTGACTGTATTAAAGCATAAAAAATACCATAATACGTTTGCAGATATTTAGGAATCATGCTAAGGTCACACTTGTTTCTCTGAAAAACAGTGCTACAGTCAGTTATGCTGCGTTCACCCTGTCCTAATTACTGTGGTCACGTGATTCAAGTAGGAGCTCTCAGAAAATTCCCCACTTAGAAGTTCTACGAGGACATGAGCGCTTTTTACATAATTATGGAAATTATGACATGGCGTAAACACACCTTTATTCTGACAATGATGGAGAGACTCAAGAAGAAGTGACAATATGTAGAATGCAACAGGACATTTCTGAATGTTTAGTTAGTTTATGAATTTATGTATCTTATGTGTGGTTATCTTCTAGTCATTGATTAGCATATTCTGGCTTGATAATCTATAAATTGTGTTCCGGGGGCGGGGTTTATGTAAATTTTAGGATTTGTGATGTCACTAACCCGGGAGGAATGTCGTGTAGTCCCTACCAGCCGTTTGTTTTAGTCCTTAAAAAGTGATTTCTTTAAAAGCAAATATCTTCCTTTGCTCTGAACTTTGAGCTTTGTAACTTTGCAGATCTTGTTTATGCTCAAACAGCAACATTACACACTAACTAAAGTTAGAAAAGTGAAATCATAATCAACCACCCCTTTATTAGTATTTCAACATCCTGGTTTGGCAGGAAACACAGCGTACTGCATCCATGGAAGCCAGAAAATGAACTAGGTCAGAGATCGCAGATTCTACCCAACCTAAAAAGCCTCGGCATCCATCTAAAAAGCTCTGTGACCAGAGGCATAAGTGGATAAATCATCTTGGAGTACAAGGCTTGTCACCTTCCATAGTGAAATTGCGGTCATTCCTGTTGTGTATCCTCAATCCTGTCGAGTCTAAGGAGGAGGGGGTGGGGGAAACAACTCTCTCAAAGGCTGTGTCCAAAATCATCCCCTATACCTTTAAATAGGACACTATTTGAAGGGACAGCCATTTGTAGTGGTGTCCAAAACCATAGTGGACGTTATCGAGTGCAATTTTTCAATCACATAATGCACAACTGATGTACACTCAACAGCTAGAGACTACCCATAATGCACTGTGAGGGTAATGTCGAATGAATTCCCGTGTCTGTTGCAAGTTCATGCAAGTTCACTGAGTCCATGATGACCTCAGATTTCTCTAAGGTTTAAAAATGGATTTTTCCATTTACTGAGATATTTGAGAAAAATAAATGGGCAGTAGATGCAGAAATACAAATAATGTCATAATAGTGCATAAAGGGCTTCCCCCCCCCCCTCTCCATCATTAAAGGGATAGTTACCTCAAAAATGAAAAATGAGTAAACGATGTCTAAATGACTATATTTTTCTGTGGAATACAAAAGGGCAAATTTGTAATAATTTTCAAGCAGCAAATGACTCTTAATCATTTTTAAACATTCAAAAACCTCTTTTATGTCTTTGTTTTCCTTTGTGGAGCATAACAGACATGGTAACATACTACGAGCTATAGTTTTTTATCATTTTGTTATTTTTGGATGATCTATTTCTTTTATTTGCAGACTCCATTATGCTTAATATGTGTTGCTGATTATCTACTTGGGTTGATAAAATGTTCACCATTTCAAATCTAGCCACTAACAAACATGTAAAAAAAAAAAAAATTTAACTTTTTTGTGATTTATTTTTGGTCAATATTGAAATCAAGTTTATTTAACACGATTCGATTATTGGTGGGTGATATCTTATTTCACAATATGAATACATTTAAATATCAGTGATATTTCACAATTATCGATACACAATAATTATTAATTACAGCAAAACTAATGTACTAAAGGTCCTCAAAACAATTACATAAGACAAGTAAACCATCGGCAATACAATAAGAACATAGAAACTAATTACAAAAAATAGGCAAATAAATACAAAAGAACGAAAATACAAATTAAATAAACTAAGTTTTTCAGGAAGATGTACTAGTATTCCAATAAGTAATAGCCTTCAACAACAAAAAATGTAATAAACATATGTAAAATAACACTGCATAGTCTTACTGTACACATTAAATATAGATTTACCTTATTAAAGCTACTTAAGTTATTCAGTCAAGATCAGTGAGTGATTTTGTGTACGTTTACTTAAGACATAACCCACTGTGTTTACGTGAACACTCTCCAAAAAGGCATTTTGACATTTTTGTGTGCACACTTTTAGGCGCGTATCTGAAGCCCATTTTTATTCATGTTTAGCTCTGACTGGGAGCGCATGCACAGATAGTTTTCTGGGGAACAGTGTAATCAGTGTTTAAATGGTGGAAAGACATCAGTAAAACAGCTGGTAAACAATATCCCACATAGCATTACATTTACCTCAGGCAAGTCATTCAGTGTCCAGAGCTTGTTAGTCAGCAAGAGAAATCAACTCTTTCGCTAAATAAATGCACTATATTAGCCTATATATTCATTAGTATATTTTACTTAACCTGTTAGTGATGTCTTGATTTATGTTTAAAATGTCTGTCATAAAAAATGACAGCAAGTGTGTAAATGATTGTAAACGAATTTGAGTAAAAACATAATTAAATTTAGAAGTTAATGCAAAAACTGCCTTATGTGCAGTTTACATGTTTGCATACAATTTGTTATTTGAGTGTTTATTATTATATCTAAAAATAAATAGCAACTGAATTTAGGCTGATAGTTTGGGCTCTGTGGTTAACCTTTAATATTATAGGAATGTGCAAGTAAGGGCTCCCTAATGGTAGCCTATGGTTTACAGCATTAGCAGAGATAATGAGATAATTATAACTGAATTAATTTAAAGACAGAGACACAATTTGTAGAGTAAACCACTGTTTAATAAAAAAATAAAAGCAATTTTATGTTTAGTTTTCTCCTCCCCTGTTGTATCAAACGTGATGTCAAAACCGAAGTACGTACCGAACCGTTACACCCCTAAAAAATAAATACTGTATATATATATATATATATATATATATATATATGTATATGTGTATATATGTGTGCGTGTGCGTGTGCGTGTGCGTGTGCGTGTGTGTGTGTATATGTGTGTGTGTGATATATATATCGGTTACACTTTATTTTGAGGTGTAATTGTTACAGTGTAATTATATATTTAAGTACTGAGTAATAATAAGCAACGACATGTACTTACTATGGGTTAGGGTAGGATTAGGGTTCGGTTGAGGGTTAGTTGTAGTTATGCATATTTTACTGTTATTACTATGGTAAGTACATGTAACATATGTAACAAGGACACTGTAAAATAGTGTTACCATTATTTCTTACTGACACCAAACCTTTGAATAGTAGTGTATACACATTTGGATTATCTGTTACTAAAAGTTTTTCTTACCTGTAGCTGCCTGTTAAAGCATGACTTTGCTCTTTTAAGTTAACAGGAACGTTTTTAGATTGAGTGGTTTGCCAAGTACCTGATAAAGCTGTTCGCCTTTTTAGGGATATTTGTGATGAAACGTTCCAGAGCTCTTTCATGTTAGAAAACTACCTGATTAAAGATGGTCTTTAAACATTTTTGGCAAAATTTCTGTGCCATATTTGTCTCCTAAATAGGGGGTAATACTGTTTTTGATAGGTAATGTTTTCCATCCTGGATTTGATTTTTAAATTTAGATGCTGCCTACATTGTCTGCAAGTTTTCTGTCAGATTTCAGCCAAACATTTTGGAGAATGGATGAGAGTTTCCACCGCTTCTATGTAATTGATTTGATACGTCCAGCTACACATGTTTCCCGTTTGACTCAGAATACTTACAAATTTGCCAAACGATTCAGACGGCTTATTCCTACTGCTTCATCTGCCCTGCCCTGATAGTTTGAGATGGTTGTTCTCACTTAATCATAATCAACCTAATGAGTTTGCATGTAGGGGACACGTGCTGCTCTGATCGCAACATGCTTCTCAAATCCCCCAGGAGAAGATCATTATTATTGTCTTTTAATGAGCATCCCGTTGAGAATGCAGTCCCCAGGTGGTTTCGTAATAACTGATTTTATGATGTGTATTTTGTTCAACTAGATGAGTCTGTGTCAGTCATGTGCTGTGATCTGATGAGGCACATCAGCTTAATTCATTGAAATGATGAAAACGATGATGCTGTCTCATTTGTGGATCTTCTTTATGACAGAATCAGGTCGAGTTTTGCAGTGACACTTTTGGCTAGGTTATTTTGTATAACGGCAAGTTTTAAAATTTTGTGTCTTGACATTCCAGAATATTTTCTTCATAAGCCGTTTCTAACTTTTTGATGATGATTCATCACCAGTGCTAATTAGAGGCAAAGACTTTAGATATACAAAGACGGTGAACTCATAGTACTATGAATAGGAGAAAGTGCAACACGCAATATGGTGGAATAAGTCTCGCCTTCTATATTAAAGAGTTAATCGTTGATTTGTAAAGTCTTTGCGTCACTGCAGCTGCACATGCGCATTGACGGATCTAGCCTGAAAATAAGCTTTTTAACTAGTGCTGTCAAATTGATTAATTCCTTCTAACATAAAAAAGAATTATATATACCGGTATGTATAAATGAAGACTTCAGATGCAAAAGCCTCTAAGTGCCATATGATATTTTCTTCTAGAATGATCATTTTTATCAAGCTTGTATGTTTATGTTCAGTTATTTCACTTTAATGGCAAAGAAAATTACCTATTAATTGTCATTAAAGTGAAATTACTGAACCTAAATATACAAGCTTGATAAAAATGCTAATTTTAGAAGAAAATTTCAGATGGCTTTTGCATCTGAAGTCTTCATATATAAAATCGCATCTAAATCGATTTAGATGCGATTAATCACAAATGAATCGATTAGACGGCACTATTTTTTAACACTGTTTGAACATAAGACAACAATATTTTATTGGTGATGAACTTAATCATAAGCTCGGTGAACTTTGTCAGTGGCCAACTAGTATGTTTCTTTTTTTCTGTGGTGATGCCGATATTTAAAGCAAAGTGCTTAATGGTTGATGATATTATGCTGATATACACTATCGTTCAAAAGTTTGGGGTCAGTATCTAAAAAAAAAAAGAAATTATTACTTCAGAAGGCTGTCTAGTGATTGTGAATTGATAGACTGACGAGAAAGACAGTCCAAAATCGACCTCATTGATGCGAGTGGCACAGATCCTCAAAAAACCCTGTCTCTGTACAGCCGTGATTAATTAGATCTTCAACCAGATGGAACTGGATTAAATATTTTGAATGTTCCGATCCCAGTCTGACTTCTGACGTGTGATGCCGCCTGAATCATAATCATGCACTGTTCGTTCGTTGGGAACTGGCCCCCCCGAACGAGCCTGGTTTCTCCCAAGGTTTGGGTTTCTTGCCACTGTCGCCTCTGGCTTGCTTAGTTGGGGACACTTAATATATAACAATATTATTGATCTAACTGCATGGACGGCATTGTATATGAACTGAACTGAACTGGACGATGGCATCGCTGTTTTCTCCAGAGCTGCTGTATAGATAAATGAACTAAATTAATAACTAATGCTTTTTACAACAGAAATGAATCAACACTGAACTTACTTAAGCTGGACTATGACACTATTTTCTTCTAGATCTGCTGCTCAGCCGAAACAAACTTTGTTGCATTATTTTCCTGTTATCACTGTAAAGCTGCTTTGAAACAATCTGTATTGTAAAAAGCGCTATATAAAAAAAGGTGACTTGACTTGACAAAGATATTCGGCCTGTATCGGTAATCTAAACATTTTGGCCGATTTATTAAAGACCTGGTAATCATTTAGCTGTGCCTGTAATGCAAGCGTATCAGCCGTGTGCTAGGGTTGCTGTGTTGTACCATTTGTTTCTAATCCTACGTGGTGCGGGAACAATCTGGAGTTTCAGAGCACATAGAGATACGGTGTGCCATACATCAGTGGACTGTTTGTTATTCCATTCCTGGGTCTTCTGCTTAGGCGAAACAGTCATGATGCAGGGTCTCAAACACTACTAAATCACAAAACATGTTGTTGGTGCTTCACTATAGCAACAGTGCTTAGGGAGAGGCTTAAGTTCTGACACTGTGCATATGGTGCACAACGGTCCAAATTGACTTTGTCCACTCTTTTTCCACTGCTGTTGTTTTACAGGACAAGTTCAGGAGTAGTTGCTCATTTCTGTTGTTGAAAACATGTTTTTTTGGACATCTTCACAGATCTTTTCCATAAAATGAAAAGATAAAGTGGAAAGATAAGTTTATAGTAACCATGGGCTGTCAGTCTTCAAACAAAAACAAAAAACACTAAAATGAGTCTGTATGAATTGTGCTCTACAAACATACACTACCGTGCAAAAGTTTGGTGTTAGTAAGATTTAAAGAAATTAATAGGCTACATTTATTCAGCTAGGATGCTTTAAATCATAAGTGACAAAAAATACTTTTCAAATATTTAAATGGAATATTTAGATATTTAAATATTTAAATTCTTTTGAACTTTCTATTTATCAAAGAAAAAATCCAGCTTTGGTGAGTATAAGAGACTTCTTTCAAAAACGTTTTACAAATGTTTGAACAGTAGTAAAAGTCACACTTAAAAATGTATGAGGATGATTGTATTAGACAACACAATACCAAAGCAAGTGGCATCTGCATGGTCTAAATATTGTTTTAGTGGAATTCGGTTGCACCAAATTTGATAACCAGAAAGACAGTACATTTTGTCTTCATCTTTAAAAGCATTTTTTTTTTTTTTTTTTAACAACCTTACAAGCTCTGTAATTTGTGCTTGAACTAATTCTTCAAAACAAACTGCGTTTTATACTTTATCTAATTCAGTTAATGTCACCATGAACTGAGCTGTCCACAGTTGGCCACAAACTTTTGAACGGAAGTCTCACACAAAGGTATTGGAGATTTTTAGAAGTCTTCATATGGACCACGCATACAGATTTGGTGCGACATGAGTAATACATTTTCATTTTTGAGTGAACTATTCCTATATGTGAACTATATCTGGTCTGTGAACATGGTACACAATTATTGATCTGCACTGTTTTCTCTGTCTCGGCAGGGCGTGGGTCTTTCAGTTCATGGACGGTTTCGTGTGGCCACTGAGAAGACACTGTTTGCCATGCCAGAGACAGGCATCGGTAAGAGACAGCCAGCGTTCCTCTCTCTCCCTGTGGGCTGTAACTGGGTTATAATCTGAGTTCTCATTAATAATGTAAAATGGCTTTGGTTTCACAGGAATCAATAGTACTTCATCCAAAAAAATGGATTTTAAAAGTGAATGTGAAGCAGCATTTGCCAAAAAAAAGTTTTGGCACATCTATTTAAGTAGCATTTATTTCCCCAGGGGTCACTTTTAATTACAGAAAAAATTGTTTTGTTCCTACAAAATTGTACACACTTAAAGGCAGGGTAGGCAATATGTTCCAGAATTTTTTTTTGTTATGCTGGTTGAAAGTCTCTACAATCCTGATAGCAATCACTAAGTTAAGTGGTCTTAATGTATTTATATGTGAATATATCGTCTGTGGAAGGCGTAGGACCATAAAATGTTCGTCCAATCATGACCTAGTATGTCCTACCTACCTGTCAACATAATGTATTTCCATACCTCCGCGCAGACATCACACGTCATCAACGAGTTTCATGCTATATAGAGTTAGACAGACGTCAGTCACCGAGCACCGCACCCGAAACAGCAGCCGTCTTTTACAGTTCCCTCGTGGACCAAAACATCGAGCTTATGCTGCGTTCACATCATAACTACTGTAAAGGAGATGGAAACCCATGATGTTATACTCGAATTTTTGCGTTTCAATGGCAACACTATAAACTCCGAAATGAATCCGCAGCGGTCAGGTGGTACAAGTCAGTGCTCTTTAAGTCATGTTCATTATTATTGTAATGTTATGTGCTTTGAGACATGAGGTAGTTTAACGGCATCTCTCTTGACGCTTTTTGCTCCCTGCTGTATGCATTTTGAAGGAGGCGTGGCTTTTGAGACACTCTGAAGGGAGGGTTGGATGTCATGCTTTCAAAGCTAACTTGCTATTGCTAACCGCCCTGAAAATTGCCTACCCAACCTTTAAATACTTTGTATTTTGACTGTTGAATCATGTCCAAACCAGACGTGACATGATGCTATAAAAGGTATTTTTCCCATGTTGAGTTTTTTTTCCTAACCAGTCGCAACAGGGGATTCTATTATGGAAGCAGTTTCTATTTCTGAGAACATGCAAACTATGACAATGATAGTCTCACGTAATGATTCTGTGCTTTATTTAATCTTGTCTAATATTACCATACTGAAAGCGATAGTGGATAATTCACCTCAGAGCTTGAAAATAAATTAGAGGAAATAAGAATGTTTGAACTGTGAGCTCAATGTGAACAAACAAGTGTTTTCAGTGACAAAGATTGTTTCATTAACTCAGTGTTTTTAATAATAGGAAAATGGTGTAATATTTATTCATTAAAATATGTGCCTATCCATTTAATTGCGAGCGCAGTGTGCCTGTCGAGAGAGCTCTCCCCACACGCTCTTCTGATTGGCTGTGTGATATTTTATCGATTTTGTCACGTCTCATTGCGTTGTGGACAGACAAATTGCTTGTCACTGGCATCGTGTCTGATTAAGACAGGGTGTTAGATAAACTATATAAATCTTTCACCTCATGGCAAGCCAAATTACAACCAGACCAACTTGAGCTGAAGATGTTACGTCTGCCTCTGAAACGACACAGCACTCACCTTTGCAACTATAAAAAACCCTTTTGGCCCAAAGATTTCTCAAAGCAGTCTTTCAAAGCAAATTGTTCATGTCAGTATTATGTGGAAAGTGCATTGAGAGATGGTGTGGAGTGAAGCACCTGTCTGATGCTTGTGCTCTCTGAATGAGCAGCATGCTGAAACGCTCCATAGACAGCAGGAATCTCCGTTTCGCTCATGGAAGGAATTCTGGCGATGCAGGCGGCGTCCCATCAATCTGCCGCTGATATGTAAGTGAGTGGGTCTTGTTCCAGTCGTGAAGCCAACAGATGATTCTTGCGCTGAAGTATACAGATTTCATTCCCCAACCTCTCATCTGGTCTAGGTTTGGTGGAACTCAAATGTGGACAGCTCAGGTCATGGTGACATTAATTGCATTAGATAACAAAGTTTAAAAGCCAGTTTGTTTTAAATAACAAGTACAAGCACAAATTGCCAAGTTACACGAAATATCAAACGTTTGGGGTAGTTTTTTAGATTTTTTTATGTTCACCTAGACTGCATTTATTTCATCGTTTATTTGCATTTATTTGAATAAAGTGAATTTTTTTTAATTAAATTGACAGGAATTGCATTTGATCCTGTGATGGCAAAGCTGAATTTCAGCAGCCATGCTGTGGTGATCCTTCAGAAATCATATGTAGATTGTAATCAATATTGAAAACAGTTGTGCTGCCTAATATTTTTGTGGAAACAGTGATACTTTTTTCCCCACGATATTTTGATGAATCGAAAGTTCAACAGTACAGCATTTATTTGAAATAGAAATATTTAGCAACATTTAAAATCTCTTTCTTGTCACTTTTGATCAATTTAATGTATCCTTGCTTAATAAAAGTATTGAATTCTTTAGAGAAACGGAACTTGCCCTAAGTACATCTTAAATAATGGCATCACCTACCCTATCAATACAGGCTTAGAAGGACATGAGGGCGAGAAAATGAAGACAAAATGTACATTTTTTGGGTCCAAAGTGAATGTTTCCACATCCATCTTTTATAACCATTCCCTCATAATATATCCATGTGTGCTGCTGTCTCACTTTTTATTGCACATGCTTTAGATTTTTCGTGCTTCTTTTCATTCCATGTTCTAATCACACCCTGTGAATGGTATGTCGGGAGCCTTGATGCGGTATAAATCAGATTGTCTGTGATGAATACCCTGCCCTTGTCCATATCACATGCTCCTACACATGTAGGCAGAAGTCTGCCTTGGCTATTGTAAATCATTCTAGACTCTTAATGAGAGCGCTTTACAGCATTTCCTCTCGAGCTGCACTGCGTCCTTCACTCTTGCGAGCCTTGGGCAAAGACTCCCTGCAGAACTGTTAGAGTGGCAGGAAGTAGTGCTAATCACAGTTTGTGACACATCTGTTAAGCGTCTGTGCAATTGCGTGTGTGTGTGTGTGTGTGTGTATTTGATTGAGTGAATGCTCAGAGTCTGTGTGCCATCACCCGCTAATTCCATTAAGAGCCAGTGTTTCCCAACCCCAGATGAATGAATAATCCTCTTTGGGTTAGCACTTGTCTTAATGGTTTATTCTGCGGTAAGGCGACCAGCCTCATCTGTCTCGTAACCGGTACTTCCTTATAGTTCTTCCTTCTCGACATGAGGTGGTTAAACAAGTAATACATCATCATGTGTGCCTGGGATTAATGTGGATGTTTCCTTTGCACCTTTGGTTTGAAGAATGCTGTCAAATCATGATCAGTTTGAAGTGTGACCCAGTTATACTGGTGTATCCCCCATGCGAACAAGGTGATTGGCCTTGCTGACATGCATCTCCCCCTTCTTGGCACTAGTCCCACCCATTCATGCATAGGGACAGCATTTGGATAATCTCCAATTATCCTGAATGAGGTATAAGGACCCACACTGTATTTACAGATTTTTCTGTTTGTTTTTTGCATGCCGATTTTAAAAATAAAACTGCACACAAAAAAATTTAATAAAAAAAAATGCACTCATTAATTTTTTACCCTCTTTTTTTTATATTTAGTTATATATGTTATCTATTTTATTTCAGGTAAAGTTTGTATTGTTTCAAGTAACAAAAAGTTTTTTTATGGTTTTAGTTAAAGATAATAACCCTGACTTGCTTCCTCGGTTGAGGCAATACTAACAATATTTTGATAGATCTATAGTATATATGCTTTTCGGGGAAAGTTTCACAAATATATTAGTATTTAAAAAAAATATGTTTAGAATGAGTCAATTTACTCTTTTGAAAAAGTACCTTAACTACAATCCATTAATTGTAAATTGCACGCATACACACATACAGTACATACATATTTATCTATAAGATGAGAGTCCAGTCATAGCAGTGTAACAAAAGTTTTAAGCAGAAAAAAATAAATGTTTTAAGCAGATTTGCAGATTTACCGATTTGCCATAAGTTGCACAAGCACATAGTTCCGCCCCGACTCGCTCCATTGGTTGAGCCACTGCTATGATGTGAGGTTGCTTATACAAACAACATTTTATCTGGTTTAAATAACTTTTTTGTGCTTTCTAGTCATGTTATGCTTTAAATGCTCCAGGCGAAGTGGGATTCCAGAAGGAAAGCACCAAGAACAGCATGTTAGCAGTAGCCTTGAGCCATTTGTGCTGAGCTGTGACATTCACCCATGGTGGCTCCTTCTCTGTCAATGTGCCAGCCATCTGTGCGTCGAAAATGCAACCCCCCCCTCCCCAGCCAACCCTGCAACCTGAACCCCTCCTCTTCACCCCCTTCCGCTTATGGATTAAGGGGCTATTTGGGTCTTAAAACTATGCCAGCCTTAAGACAAAGCGACTGGGTGCATGGCAAATGTAATCTGCATTTATGATATTACATTTGCCTCCTGGAATCAGGTCAGGGGACTTAATCCTGTCGCGCCTTATTCAGAATTCTACCTCATGCTGAGGGTTTATGAGGGAAGTGATGTCATTTTCTCAGCCTTTGCTATTTTAAAAAAAGCACATCAGGTTAATAAGATTGTAGCGCAGCACTATGACATTTTATAATCACATCCTGCAGACTGAGCACTGCATTTGATAACTGGATGGTTATGGCATAATTAGCAACTATTTATGCTAGGGTTTCTCTTCAGGTTTATACGTCTAACATAACTCTAATAAAGGGTAGATAAATATAGGCTGTAAATGTAGTATTAAATATTTTCCAGGTATTTTTTTAATCATCTTTTGGCTTTAGTGTAATGACAATATAAAATCCTATTATTTAATTTTGTCTTTATACTTTACTATTTTTCTTACACACTATAAATGGGTCTTTTGTACATGGAAATATACAGCTCCCTTTATATTTTAGGAAGGGGGTCCCTTGGTATTATCATATTTGTTGGGCCATTGGCATTAGTGACTCTTTGTTTATTCAAGTACACTGAACAAAATTATAAACGCAACACTTTTGTTTTTACCCCCATTTTTCATGAGCTGAACTCAAAGATCTAAGACTTTTTCTATGTACACAAAAGGCCTATTTCTCAAAAAAATTGTTCACAAATCTGTCTAAATATGTGTTAGTGAGCACTTCTCCTTTGCCGAGATAATCCATCCACCTCACAGGTGTGGCATATCAGGATGCTGATTAGACAGCATGACTATTGCACAGGTGTGCCTTAGGCTGGCCACAATAAAAGGCCACTCTAAAATGTGCAGTTTTATTGTATTGGGGGCATCCGGAGGGGTCCGAAAACCAGTCAATATCTGGTGTGACCACCATTTGCCTCACGCAGTGCAACACATCCCCTTCGAGTTGATCAGGTAGGTTGTTGAATGTTGGTCCACTCTTCTTCAATGGCTGTGCAAAGTTTTGGGATTTTGGAACACGCTGTCGTATACGCCGATCCAGAGCATCCCAAACATGCTCAATGGGTGACATATCCAGAGAGATATGATGTTTTCAGCTTCCAGGAATTGTGTACAGATCCTTGCAACATGGGGCCATGCATTATCATGCTGCAACATAAGGTGATGGTCGTGGATGAATGGCACAACAATGGGCCTCAGGATCTCATCACGGTATCTCTGTGCATTCAAAATGCCATCAATAAAATGCACCTGTGTTCGTCGTCCATAACATACGCCTGCCCATACCATAACCGCACCGCCACCATGGGCGACTCAATCCTCAAGTTTGACATCAGCAAACCGCTCACCCACACGACACCATACACGCTGTCTGCCATCTGCCCTGTACAGTGAAAACCGGGATTAATCCGTGAAGAGAACACCTCTCCAAAGTGTCAGACACCATCGAATGTGAGCATTTGCCCACTCAAGACGGTTACGACGACGAACTGCAGTCAGGTAGAGACCCCGATGAGGACGACGAGCATGCAGATGAGCTTCCCTGAGACGGTTTCTGACAGTTTGTGCAGAAATTCTTTGGTTACGCACACCGATTGTTGCAGCAGCTGTCCGGGTGGCTGGTCCCAGACGATCTTGGAGGTGAAGATGCTGGATGTGGAGGTCCTGGGCTGGTGTGGTTACACGTGGTTTGCGATTGTGAGGCCGGTTGGATGTACTGCCAAATTCTCTTAAACGCCTTTGAAAGACGATTTATGGTAGAGACATGAACATTCAATTCACAGGCAACAGCTCTGGTGGACATTCCTGCAATATGTACACAAAATAGGCCTTTTGTGTACATAGAAAAAGTCTTAGATCTTTGAGTTCAGCTCATGAAAAATTGGGGCAAAAACAAAAGTGTTTCATTTTTATAATTTTGGTCAGTGTATTTCCTCAATCACAGTTTCTGATATTACTTATGAAATCTCTTGAGCAATTGTAATAATTCCCTTACACAAATTTTCCTTATTCCTGTGGCCTGAAATTAATCTTTTTCTTTTTTTTTCTCTTATGTAAAGTCATGTGTAGCAGATTTTTACTTAAGATCATGCTCTAAATGGATTTTGCTTTGTGTGTTTTGTTTCTATAGGTCTGTTCCCTGATGTTGGCGGTGGCTACTTCCTGCCTAGACTTCGAGGCAAGCTGGGCCTTTTTCTCGCCCTGACAGGGTTTCGCCTCAAAGGAAGAGATGTTCAAAGAGTCGGGGTGGCTACTCACTTTGTGCAGTCCGAGAAGGTAATGTGTATATACTCTAGTAAATGACTGATACATATTGGCTACTTCATATGACAATATTTGGCATAAATATATAATGTGTCAATTGGTCAAAGTCTTCTGATGACCTTGTGAATATAGATATAGCAACTTTTTCTGTTGTCAAAGATTTTTGTGAATTGAGTAAATATTGTAATGTAAAATATTAGTTCATTTCAGCAATGCTGTGCATGTCTGATTTGCCTTAATTAATTTAAAATATTATTTTATATATTTTTATATATATTATAAATTGTGAATAATATATATAAACATGTTGTTTATAATTTAGTATATGAATGTATTTATTATAGTATAAAACATTATAGTAAACATGCCATTTTATAGTTTATTTATTAATATAAAACTATATAAAATATTTTACATATATAGAGTGTGTATGTATGTATGTATGTAGGCTATACATGTGATTAAAGACTGCGATTGAATCCTTAATCTGATTATTGGAAATAATCACATTATTGGTGCACATGTAAATGTAGTCATTGACAAAACCATGTTGCATTTTCACATCCAGCTCCTGGTTTGGACACAGTAGTAAGAAGAAGATACTATTGTGATTGTAGGACAGTTTTAGTACAGTTTTGAGAGGATGAAACTCAAATTCAAGGTAATGGTGACCGAGCTGAGCTGGTGCTGGCCTCCTGGGCTTTTGGGCTGCAGTTCTTGCATTTGAAGGTACTGAAAGGAGAGGAGTTAGTCAGCATTTCTCAGGCTTGCCAGCGAACTTTCGGCAGCAGGGGGCGACTGAGCACTGACACTAAGCCCAGTTCATGTGCCAGAGGTGAAAATGAGTACCAGGGCTTGGCACTGCTGGAGAGAGAGGGGCATACAAGCCTACACACACACACACACACACACACACACACACACTCACATCCTCTGGCCAAGGACAGATGACCAGCAGGATCTGACATACACGCTATTCACAGAAGTGACTTGTGATAAAAATAACCACAAAAGGGCTCTGAGGACAGTGCGTTTGTTTGTACAGCACAAGAGCTGATTCACTTTAATTTATGAGCAAATGCATAATGCATAAAAAAAAAAAAAAAAAATTGAGTCAGGCTGTATTATCATTCAACAGGGCAAATTTAAAAATTGTGATTTTTTTTTTTTTTTTTTTTTTCAGGCCTAGAAAGCATATGGAAATCTAAAACATAAAATTTCTATAGCGAATATGCATTTTCTCTTGCTCTGAGATGTGCGTTTTTCTCAAGATGCGTCCCAATTTGCATAGTTATCCAAAAAGAAAAAGTGCATATTAAATCCCTGGATGATGCACTTATTTACCCAAAAAAGTGTGGAATGCTGGACACTTCATGATCTAAATTGTCACAGATTGCCTTGCTAAGTGGAAAGGCAGGGCTATCTGACTGATGGAGGATGACAAAAATAAAAACTTTTAAACCTCATACACTACATGGTAGAGTAGTCATAGTGTATAGTACGTCATTGGGACGCTACTCCAGTTAGTAACAGATTAGCACTGTTCCAATGAACCTCATAAATTATCTATTTGAAACACTCAACATTGGGAGCAACTCAACAAAACAGACAAAAACAGTGCTCCTGAAGTGCACTAGAGACTCCATTCACAATTGATTCCAGTAGAGATTAGTGTTGGTATGTGGATAAGCTAACGAATGAAGCTCTAATAAGCATACACATACATATGGGGCACAAATATTGAGTTAGAGTCCATTTTTAATTAGACAGAATTTGGTCTATTTGTTATGTGGCTCATAAATCAATCCAACACACTGAACATTTTTTAATTGATACTATGCGTTGAATGAAATGCAGGTCAGCATTTCTCTCGACTTGTTCGCCATCTTGAAAGGGATTTTTCAAAAACTTTGTCGCAGTGCATTGTGTGGTCACGTCTACTGTTGCTCGGCAACATTTTGTGAACAAAATCATTCCATTAGAAATCCTCGTGTTCACAAAAAAGTTGACTTCGAATGTGCCTTAGAAGGCTGTCCTGCAGGCAGCGAACTATGTTTTGGATCAGAGCTGTTGTTTTATGTTGTTTCACTGTGCCCCTGCAGTTTCCATCAGGAAACACCTTGTAAAAAAAAAATCCTGTTCTAAACAAAACATTCCCCTCTCTGCTCTTCAGTATCTGATTTAGACACACTTTTTTTTCTACCTGTAAGGTTGAGAATTTTCCCTTTTTCTCTCTCTCTCTCTCTTATTAGATTGCATCTCTTGAGAAAGATCTTGTTGACTTGAAGTCTCCATCGGTCAGCGACGTGGCTCAACTGCTGGATACTTATCAAGAACAGGTATGTGGCAGAGACAGATGTGACTTTAAAACGGTCTGTGCAGACTTTTACAGCCTCGGTGCTTGCAGTTACTCTACACAGTGGTGGGCTTGTATAATCTGTTACCATAGCCACAGTGTACAACACTGATGGATCTGCTTTCAGTGCATCTTTATATGGTTCAAATTAAATGCCATGTGGCGACACAAGTGTGGAAGATTTTCACCAAAAAATGAACAGCCCTGTGTAGTTCCAAACCGGTATCACTTTCAACCTCTGTGAAACTTGAAAGAAGTTATTTTAAACAATGTTGAATGTTTTAAACAACACTGAACCCCACTGACTTGCACAGTATGTACTGTACAATAAAAAAAAAACAGCGTGTCATCTTTTCAAAACATGTTTTTATGTTCCAGAGAAGAAAGTCATGCAATTATATTAATAATTATTACAATAATACAACTTAGGCTATATGTTACAATATACAACTATAATATAATGTAATTAATCAATATAAAACAATATATCAAATTTGTTTTCTAGGACTGGGCCTGTTGCAATTATTGATTAATCTTCTGATCATGGTTATTCGATCTAATCACAATTATTTTTGATAACCGCAATAATTGTGCAGTTTAAATTTCAATCGCATTTTTCCATCCAAATAAGGGAAATTTAGGCGTTTAAAGAAGTCCCATCAAATGTGCGATGTGTGATAGGAAGAAGAAGTGGAGTTATAATCTGTCTGGAAGTAAAGAATAAAGAATACCAAAAAAAAGCCACGTGTTACACACACATATATATTATATAATATATGCGTATACAGTATATACACACAGAGACATAATATATATATAAATATAATATATACATATATATATATATTATGTAAACAAACTTATGTTACATGCAATTATTGCGGTTAATCGATTTGACCGCAGTAATTATATTATGTAATGTTATGTTTTTATTTATATTGGCATATGATTCATTATATACATATTATTAATTTCACAGCATTGAAGTTTATCATCTGGGCCTGTTTTATTATAATTGTTATTATTATATTAGCTATATACGATTCCCTGTAAAAAAGAAAAAGAAAAAAGAATCTATAAGTGACATGAACAAAACAGAATTCAATTTTTAAATCACAATTATGTGTATGATAATCGTCAGCACAGAATTCATGATTGTGACAGGCCTATGCTATGTTGAGAGCCTCTGAGCCTCTCCAAAAGCTCAAAGTCCTCTGCTGTGTTACTATACTCATTACACTCGTAATGGCTTGGTGATATGGATTTATGGCCATCTGTGGTTAATGCTGTGAAGTTGTGTGTGCCGAACAGGAGTGTCTAAATGATAATTATTATGACTCATACAGTCTTTACATCACAAAGTTTTCCAGAGATCCTCGGGAGGGAGGGACTGATGACACACAACTTTCATGCTCCGGACAAACATATTCGCTTTTACAGACCCTTCCCAGACCCATTTTGATCATTTATTTTACTTTATTCTCTTCTATCATCAACAAATCTTGATAGTAGCATAATTAAAAACCTACACGTTGTGAATTATTTACAGTGAGTCTTTGCATTATGGTATGCCATGCCCTGGATGTTATTTACATCTGGCAATGCTCCTGCTTCAAAGAGAGTTTTATCTACAGCAGCTGTCACTAAACCATAAAACCATACACTTAACTCTTTGTTCATCAAGGTTGCACTTTAAAGCCTGTCGATTGTTTGATACTAAAGATTAGTAAGGGTGTATCCAGACCTGAGCAGATAAGAGAAGAATATAGACGCTTCCATTCTGTATTCAGATTGTACTAATGGTGGATTGTGATTCCATGTCATGGATTCTGTGAGAATGTATTGAAATAGAGATGTCAATGTTTGTGTATCTCTAGAGCAGGCGTAAAATGAAATGTCACTGGGATTCATGTCACAGCTTTTAAGCACTAGGAGGGGAGTAAATTAGTTTGTCCATCCGTACACCTACACAAAAGATAAAATTATAAATGGGCTGGATCTACATATATATATACATGCATACAATCCCGCTCTGAGCAGTGCGAGTAGGGCCAGTTACATTGGTGCCGTGACCCAGGTGGGAGTGAGGTTTAGGGGTGTGTGTGTGTGTGTGTGTGTGTGTAAGTAAACCTCACTCCTCTGGCCTCAAGAGGTGCACTAGCAACTGATGCCTGATGCTGCGGTCTTTAGCATCCTTGTTAGTGTGCCTGCCTCCCATGCTGGTGTGAATCCCACTCTGAGCAGTGCCAGTTAGATTGGCACAGTTACATAACCTCACTCCCCTGGCCTCAAGGGATGCACCAGCAACTGAATGCTAGAGGCTACATATTCTTTAAATTACCATTTCTATGGATATTTTAAGCAGGGATGCACGTAACTTTTTTGGTCTGGTTCTCAGGGGAGCACCTGGAGATGCTGCTTAGTATACTCACACTTTACATGGCACACTTATCCTACAAGCTGTCATCACTTTCCTCCTAACTGCTCTCTTCTTTTTTATCAAATATGGTAGATGATGATGATGATGATGGTTTTTTTGTTTGTTTGTTTTTTATTAACATTAATGGCACAGACAACAGCAAGAATATTAGGCTGCTGTCACTTTAAGACTGAATACATGGACCGAATATACTGACACACATCCGGTTTCTTTTTCAACTGTTCACTTAACCCAGAGAGAATACTTGCAGAGACAGGTTTTGTGTCCGTTCAAGCACAAGTAAACGCGAAAGAGGAATATATTCGGTGTTCAAGCACTGTCTGAATCGTGCCCCTCTGCTTTGGGTGTGTGAGGCTGTGCGCACAGATAATAGCGCGCGAGTCCCGATTTTCGCCTCTTCTTCCGCATTTAAAATAGTTTGAATGTGTAAATTGGCAAGACCAAAGACGTCCAAATGATAAACTCTATGATGGCCGAACAGTGGGGCCTGGTCCGTACGGATCACGGATCAACTGCCAGCCTTTGCACCCCTAATAATTAATGAACACACTTATCATCATGATTTCTGTCTTACCAAATATGGAGAACAAAATCCTACTCCAAAATGTAAACGTGTCCCTGTCCCTTGATTTGCTCAAAAACGCTTCTCCACGTTTTCTGGTTACCATTAGCATCTATGTTGCATCTAAATCAGCAAAAATGGATAAGATGAAGGCATTTTAGTTGCCTTGATACCTTCTTATCTTTGTAAACTGCCTGATGAGCATTTTTCAGCTTTCAGGTAAGGTTTCTGTCAGGACAAAAATGTCGTCAAACATACAGACAGTTGAGGATTGCAGTTGTCGAGGTTGAAATACAGCACTGTATATGTGTTTCAGCTGCTGTCTAAACACAGGCTGCTGTTATGTCTCCTCAGAGCCGTCTGGATGCTGAGAAACCTTTTGTGCTGCAAGAACAGACCGAGGCCATCAACAGGTAAACCTAAACCTAAAATAAACCATTTGCTTTAACCCAGAATAGAATTAAACTAAAGATCCCCCTCTGAATGGAAAACTAATTATCTTTCTTTCTTTTTTTTAATTAAGGGACAGAGGAATTAGGTTTTAAGTATAATTTTCAGCCTGATATTGTTTTGAATTGGCCATGTATGGTCATTAGTGATGCTTGCTAAAGTCAATTGACTATTAAAATTTGGGACTAGGGGGTGGATTCTTTTGACTTAGGCTTGTAAAGTTACTGTACCTAGCAACACCCTAGCAACCACCTACAATACTTGTATTGTCATGCCAGCATGGGCAAACACACATTTTCACATTCATTTATTTTCCAGAAGTTGTTAAAAGTAGTTTGTAAGTATTGTATGAATATTTATTTTTTGGAATTATCTTTTAGTATAAGAAAATTCTGGGTTGAACACAACTTTAGCTCTGTTCAAATGTGCATGTAATTATTCAAAGTTTACAGTAAAAACTAATATTATTAAATACTAATAACATTTTAAACAATTGTTTACTTTTTAAATATATTTTAAATATGTTAAAAAATATTGATTCATCTTTTGATTGATTAATTCCATTTGTGCTGAATAAATCTATTAATTTAAGCAAAAACATTTATGAACTTTTGAATAGTAGTGTATATTTTTAGCTATATCTCCCAGACGTAAAGCATTGAATTTAACCTGTAGCCTAATATTTAAGTATGAATGACAATTTTGCATACTGAGACTGTGGCTGCAGAAACCGTGCTGGCTTGACATCAGTAGACTTCACACTTTTGGAACCAATTAGTTATACTTGAGGGTTTGTGTCTGTTTCTCTGGATAAGCTTTAGCCTTCAGGTGCTGGTAAAACTTTGAGGCTTTTTTTTTCTCTGAAAGGCACATAATTCTACGTGCAGGGAAAAAGTTGGGTATATTGATCAAAGGCCTGAAATGATAAGACTGATAAACACTGGACACGCTCCAAAACTTAGTTTCCACCGTGACCTGAGTGTGTGCAGCATTGTCTTTGCGTCTCTCCTTCTGGGGCTTGAGTGTTTAGTGAAACAAATTATTTATCAGCCTATACACCCCTTGTTTACCTGTTTTTGTGGAGTTTGACTCTGCATTGCATATGAGCCTTATGTAACGTCAGTTGATGTTGCACTAATCTGCTGTCCCAGGATCAAACCTGATGGCTAATTTGGCTTGCCTGTTTGAAAAATATACACAAAATACTTCCATGGATGGTGTTCGCAGGACTGACCCTGTATATTTTGTTATTGTTCCAGGCTCTTTTCAGCTGGAAGTGTGGAGGAGATCATGGAGAACCTTAAGAAAGATGGCTCTGCTTTTGCACTCAAACAGACTGAGGTGAATTCAGGGATGGTGGCTAAAAAAAAAAAAAAAAAAAAAAAAGTTCAACCAAAAGTAAAAAATAATTTACTCACCCAAATGTCATTTTCAAACCCTTAAGACTTTCTTTCCTCCGTGCAACACAAATGTTGTGATTAACAATTTATATTCCGGGCTTGTCCTCACGCAAAACGTATGACTTCAGAAGTCAATGGAATATAGGGCATACTTTTCATCTAGACCACTTTTATGATGTTTTTGGTTACTTCAAATTTTTACAGCCCCAGTCCTCATTAAACAGGATGTTCTACTTCTTACTTTTTGTGTTTAAAAAAAAAGGTTATTCAGGTTTGAAATTACATGAAAGGTAAATTCATAGATAGATAGATAGATAGATAGATAGATAGATAGATAGATAGATAGATAGATAGATAGATAGATAGATAGATAGATAGATAGATAGATGGATAGATAGATAGATCACATACTGTATATAGTAAGTACATTTGGTTTGGACTTACTACTTCCGCCATGTTGTCATTATCATGTGACCTACAGCATCTGTTGCGTCGCTTCAGTGCCATTCGCAAATCCTCTCCCGTGGCCTCATGGGATAGTAAAGTGTCCATCAGATGTGCACTTCAGAATCTCGCCGAACTTAGTATGTCATCCAGGTACCTATTAATCTACTGTTTTATGAATTTGGATACACTACTTGGCACACATACTGTTTCACCTACTATAGTATATAGTATAGAAGTAGGCATATTCGGACAAAGGGTATATCTTGTATTTCGTCCCTTTATGAAGGCTGGCCGTTTATTCATTCTAAGTCGCAAGTGCAAGTGATGTTTTTATGAACTTCATAAAATTACACTGCAATAAAGAAGGCTGTGGCAGGGTTTGGCTTGTTGTCTCCACATCCTGCTCCTGCAGCTGGATAAAGAGTATGATGGTTTCCGGGATAAAGAAAATGAGTGCGTATGGGTTCTCATTTGAGGTCTGCATGCTCTCTGCTGCATGCAAACCCTCTCTCATATTGCGTAATGTGCCCTGAATCATATTATACCTCATTAGTATTTCAAAGCCATTCTGTTTTTCCTCCCATAGCGCTACTTTGCCATGCATCACTTTGTTTAGTGTGAGCTGTAGAAAGGAAATTGATGTTTGACATTGTGACGTTTCATTGTTGAAAATTGCTGTTGCTCAGCATGTGTGCACTGTTATTTTATTTTTCTTTGTCCCATCATGACCTAAACAAAGTTACAATATAATCGAAATACTTAATAATCCAGACTTATACAAAGTGACACAGATATAATGCCTTAAATGTTTGGTTTTATGTCAGAGCAGGTCATGCGATGTTCTCTTTAACCACGAGTCTGTTCATGGACTGGTCTTCTGCTCATATAGGGCCTCTTTTTATCAACAGTACACTTGGCCATTATGTAAACAGGGAGGTTTGTACCTTAAGATTTCGTGTGGACCATTTAATGTCCTTCCCGGCTCATACTATTTATTTTCCCAGCGTTAGTCCCGCTCATTTGCAGGGTCCGCTTCATCGGAATTATCCGCACACACACATTGGATTTGGCACAGGTTTTACGCCGGATGCCCTTCCTGACACAACCCAGCACCGTGAGTGCTGGGACCCACTCACACACACACACACATTCCTACGGCCAATTTGGCATATCCATTCCACCTAACCTGCATGTCTTGGGAGTGTGTGGGGGAAACCGGAGAACCCAGAGAAAACCAATGCTGAAACAGGGAGAACATGCAAACTCCACACAGAAAGGACTCCTGGATCAGCTGGGGCTTGGACCGTCTTCCCGGCTCTCACTCTTTTTTTTTGTTTTTGTTTTATTGTCCGCTTCAGATTAACTTGCATTTAGATAGCTATATCAGTTATTTTAATTGTCATTTATTTATTTTTCATTAATGTTTCATAAATATTTTTGTATTGAATTTTACAGATTCTGGCCAAAATGTCACCAACCTCTCTGAAGTTAACTTTCAGGCAGATTCAGGAAGGGGCGAGAATGAGTTTGCAGGAGGTGCTGGTGATGGAGTACAGACTCAGTCAGGCCTGTATGGTATGTAATGCAATTTTATGTAAATGCAATGCTTTATTATTTCGTTACCTAAATCAAATCAGTTAAAGCTGTTTTTTTCCACAGTATGCCACTTATTAGTTTAGAGGAAGTATTTGTGTTATTCATGTCATGAGGTTTTACTCTTGCTTTGCAGAGAGGTCACGATTTTTATGAGGGAGTCAGAGCAGGTAAGATGCACATTTCTTCAGAAATTCACATATTAGTAAATTTGTTTCTATCGATAACAGTATGATAGGTGTACCGAATCAGAAGTTGGTGTTAAAGGGTTGGACCAAATTTAATAATAAGAATGGACTCCATAATATTAAAATTTTGTAATTTAATAAATGTAGCATACTGTACACATATATGTTACATACACATCTCTATAAATGGCATTTCAATCATTGATCTTATTCCTTTCTGGAAATACCCCATGTGTCCATTATATTATGTTTATGGGTAATTCATATTTGTGTTTTTTTTGTTGTTTTTTTTACATTATATTTAACAATTTAAATTCAAATTACAATTCCACATCCTGTTTGCTTTCTCAATTATATCTAAATTCAGGAACTGAATTGAAATTTGAAAGACATTCCTAAAAATTCTGAATGAATGCTTATGAAAAAATAGAGCATTATATAATCTTCTAATGTCTGTTAATGGTAATAATACAGGGTATTATAGTGTTACCTAAAATTAAAGTGCTTTATGTGCTCTTACTTGTATGACATTCTTGGCCACCTCCACTCACCTGTTTTTTTCCCAGAACAACCCCAGAGAAAGGTCAGTGCATAACTAACAGATTTTACCCCCTCTCTGCTCGCAGTTCTAATCGATAAAGACCAGAGTCCGAAGTGGAAACCTTCTACCCTGTCTGGGGTCTCAGAGCAGGCTGTAGAAGAATGCTTCAGCTCCCTGGCTGAAAGAGATCTCAAACTATAGAAACTCCCCTCAAAAATCCTGCAAGTTGCTTTTATAAACTTCAGAAATGTATCAAAGAAATCAGTATTGTTATTTCTGTCAGCATAGCTGACAAATGCAAATTCCTCTGAGACTTCTGCATAGATCCGCTGATCCTTGTGTTGAAATGAACAATGCTGGTTTCTTGAGGAAATTTAGAGGTTTGGGGAGTTTTCTTTTCTCCACTGGGAAATAGAATTTAAAATAAGATAACAATTGAGAGCAGCCTAGTCACATTTTAAAGGAAAGGTTCACCCAAAAATTAAAATCATGTTTAATATGACAATATGAATTTACAGCAGACTTGTCAGAGTGAGGTGCTGGGAATCATATTTTGCATATTTCATTCTTAGAGGTGTCTTTTTCCTTCATACTGTGTAATCATTTGTGTAAACCCTGTGGAAAGAGAATGGCAGACGATTATTTTTGCACATTCTGCAATCCATGATTAACCTTGACAACCTTAACACATACCCTGGCCACGATTCAGTTTGGCAGGATTAAAGTATTGTCATGTGGTGCCTGCAGTATGACTTCTATTAACCACAGTGTTTACTACACAAGCACTTCCACTGGCCTTGACTATAGACATATCAGGCCTGACAGGATAAATCTGACAGATGTCAAAACAACTGTGATGCCTTGAATTCAGATGATTTGGTTGCTCATATATCTGTGTGGATGTTCATAAAAAGTGTGTGACCTATATTTGTGCAAAAACAAAACATAAAAATAATGTTTTTGATTTTGATAGCAGATATGCCCGAAAAATTTTACGTGCCCACAGTACCTCTCAATAAAACCAACAGTGTAAAAAAAAATCTGGTTTTCTGCATTCATTGAGCTAATAAAGGTTGATTGTATAGTATTAGTTGATTGTATTGTATAGTTGATTGTATTGAGCTAACAAAGGTTGACTATAGAGGTTGTAGTAAAGTTAGGCACGCGTTTGTGTATATGGACATGAATGTTACCTCAAATTGTATGACATTTTGCTGAGACGTTTGCTATTACTTTTCAAAGCAATCAGACTTACAATTTCCCCCTGGTGGATGCTAAAACAACAATTAAATTCCCATAGACTTGCACTGAAGGAGGGACCGAAGGACCATATGATAAAGGGCATGTTTTAAAGTTATTCTGTCTTGTTACATTGTTATATTATAAATACGAAACAGAAGAACCTGAAAGAAGGTAACAGCTGAGGTATCAAGAAAGGCTGTGGTTTTATTGATTGGCATAGGTTTTTTTTTTTTTTTTTTTTTAGGTTACAGAACTGATATTGCACAGATTACAAGTAAAACACGTCTGCTGAAATATACACTGAAATATGAAATACAACTATTTTGGTCAGAATCATCAGTAGTACCTTGTCAAACATTTATGAGATGGAAATGCCAAGAGAAATCAGCTTGACAGTACAGGCTGGTACAAATGTAGTCTGACTGCAGTGTATTTATTTATTTGAATCACTTTTTCCTGTGATACATGATCGCACACTTTGGGTAGTTCATAATAAACCAAATATAATCTAGTTCTATTTAGCCTAGTATAAGTAAGGAGGATAAGGAGAGTAGTGAACACCATGAATCCTGTGCTAATTGTTCTTTGAGATACTGAAGTTCTACTCTTGAGCACATTCAGTAATGTGCTGAAAGGCCTCGTAAAATACAACTTTAAGTCCTTCTTTCATATCTTAAGATTTCACTCTGCATTTATGACTCTCTATGCAAAAGTTTAATGGTCAAAGTGCAGTCCTTGCTTAATTGTCTTTGCAACAGGCCATAACAATGACTACCCCACTTCTTCAGTGGCCTTGGTTCCGGAAGTAATTTTCTCATTGATTTTCTCTATAGGGATTTGAAAAAGTTCCTCAGTAAAGAGATTAAAGCCATGAGCCAAACCAGTCAGAAGTAGTTTGGGAGATTTATTTGATTACAGGACATTGCACAATGCTGAATAGGAGAGGGTGGTCACTGGCGAGTTCACTTCAGAATAGGTTTTCATGATAACTCTTCATGATTATAAGTAGATCATTCCCTCTGAATTTAATTTTTTTTGTTTTTTTTTTATGTAGTTGAAATCACACTGACTTGTGAAGACGCACTTCGAGAAGCATACATCACCACCTCAGAGCGCATGGTGGCTAGGTCTTAAAAGGTTTATACATTATTATTAAAAATCAATCTCTATGGAGATAACGAATGTGATTTTTGCCTCCGGAACCCAACTGTTGCACTCAATTGATCCGAAATCATTAAATCTTCATATTCATTCATCTTCATTAAAGGGATTCTGGCTACCTGACAGCATGGCACAAGACCCAGAAGTGCCAATATATCCATCAGTAAAAAGCATTGGTGAGCAGCTGTTAAAACACTACCAGAAGAGTAATTGTGCTTGTATTAACGATCATTAAGGACATTGGCGTGTTTGGTCCCCACTCTGAATTTTTAGTGAGGTAATGTAATTAGCAATATGTGATTTTCAGTTAGCCTTTAAGAATTGCATATTTGAGCTGCACAGAAGAAAACATCTATTAACATGTATTAAAATATCATCATGAGGATACAGGATGAGTGACATCTTTAAACATCTCTAAAACTATGAGTTTGTCATTGATAAGCAATGTCTGGTCATAGTGACCACAAGGTTGTTGATTTTGTACCAGGAATTGCGGTTGACACAGCTGTCATGTAAAAAAAAAGGTTACCGGTGAAGTAATGTACACCTATTGATCCATAGAAGCCAACACTCTGGCCTTCAACACTGGTTTCTTAAAAAGAAACTGTGACCCCTGAGCGGATGATCTGTAAATGTGCGGTAACATTTACTGTTGTTCAGTGAAATCCATGGGGAAAATCCAATCATTTAAATATGTGATTGAGAATTTCATCTGAGGGCGATAGATTTCCCCAATCCCCATGCAGATTTCACGACAGGTACAAGTTGGGTCACTCAAATTCACTACGTTGATCAAAGGAAAGCTGCTTGGTTTGAAAGTGACTTGGTTTGAAATGGCAACAGACAACGAACCTTTTTTCTCTGTGAAATTTTGTAGAAAGTCAATGTGACCACACCTTAAGACCGATGGATGGTTGAAATGAGGTACTGTCTGATGTGCTGAAACACAAACATGAAATGCTAAAGGCAAAAAGATGAAGTCTATAATTAACATGGTTGTGATGATTGTGGCCTTTGGACAATTTCAGGGACTCTCCCATTAAACAACTGGGTTTTGATGGTAAACAAAAGACATAAAAAGATGCTGCCTTGTATTATAACAGCTCCATGGTCAGTTGTTAAAAAAAAAAAAAAAAAAAAAAAATGGCTGAATATTTCATGTGAATCCTAAAGAGATTTTCAGAGAGCCAAAGAACATCTTTCCAAAATGACATGATTCTCCACTGGCTTTCATTTGTCAATCTGAAAGCTCTCCTTTACATACAAGAAAGGTGTGAGCTAGACCAATCCAATCTTATTCCACACAGTTAAAAACTTATGGCACATCACACTCAATGTAGGGGATGTCACTGTACCGGCTGTCCACCTCCGCCCATTGTTGTACTGCCCGGGCCACAATTTCCTCTGAGAGTCTCTGGGCATAGTCCATCAACACCGGATTGACCAGCACTGGGTCCTCCATGGAGCCGATCTCTGAGAAAACTAGAACTGCTTTCTCTCCTTGCTTTCCTGACTTGCCATCCACTTTCTCCGTTGAGCCGGAATTCTGAGTAGGGTCGCGGTGCTTGGATTTCATGCATCCCATGATATAAATAATGTAGCATTGGTTTGAAAGCAGTGAGGCGAAGAGATGCAAAAATGGCGTGATACAGAGGTTATATTCCCTTGGTTGGCAGTTTATAGGGTTTTATATGGGTAAGAGGCTAGGATGTAGAGGTATTTCTCTACAAAGTGTAGTCCAGATGGTCAGCCATGATGTATAGCGTTCTCACACTTGCCCTGTGTGAAGAAGACGCATGTTTTCAGTGAGTTATTGCTTGTCTTTGCAACCTTGTCCAAGACACTGTAATGACTTGATTTTCACAGGAATGAGGATTTCCTAAATAGGCAGTATAAAGTAAAAATATAAAACTGCATGTGCTTACATAGGGTTTATAAATAACGTAGTAAATTGGCTAGATTTGTTATTCATTAGTGATGGCAATTCCGACTTAATTAAAATGAAAAGATTTAGTGCTTCTTAATGCGAACACGTAATAACATCATCAAGTTGACCATAGGATCGCGGCGTGGCATATCACATGCTCTGATAGCATTTTGGTAAAAGATAGGGCAGGCAATTTTCAGAGTGGATAGCGATAGCAAGTTAGCTTTGAAAACATGAGATCCCACCCGTCCCACAGAGCGTCTCCAAAACCACGCCTTCTTCAAAACACATGAATGCACACAGCAGATTACAATAATATTGAACGTTAACAATATATCGTCACAGGCTTCCATCTCTTCCAAATTACAGTTATGGTGTGAACGCAGCATAAGCTCATTGTTTTGGTCCAGGAAGAACTGTAAAAGGTGGCTGCTGTTTCGGGTGCGGTGCTCGGTGACTGACGTCTGTCTAACTGTACAGCATGAAACGCGCTGATGACTGTGATGTCTGCACATTCCAGTCGGACCGAATGCAATGATTGGAAGAACATGTTATGGTCCTATGCACTCCAAAGACAGGTATACAATGCTATCCATTACAGGTTTTCTATTTATAAGCGTATTTAGCCCAGTTCAGATCCAGCTCATAAAGTAATTTAAAATCTCAAATAATTAGTATTTACATGAAACACTACTACAATTAATTTGTCTCACTCTCCTCCCTAAATGAGACAAAAACATACTCTTATGCTCATAACCATTGCGTATATGAATAGCGATAACGTTTTATTTGTAACATTTCTACTAAATCTGCTTTTCATCAGTGACACTGGTTAATTTGCTTCACTCTAAAATGATCTTACATCGGTTGACTTTAAAACTGCTCGGACCGATTCAGTTAGATTTTCGATTCAGACCGATTTTGTGAACGGGATCAACCTAATCATTGAACTGATCCGACTCAAACGAACGATTCGTTCAGGATTCGGACGTCTATTGTAGTTGGCGTTTATCTTGTGCTGCCTGCCTAGGGCAGCTAATGACTATAACAGACTTCTTACAACGAAAGCCGATGGTTCACTCCATTTGCAGCTATTACACAGATACCAAACATCTATCATGTCTCATTTAAATATAAATCGAATTATGTGAAAAACATTGTGGATTCTAAATCTACAAGCTCTTTTGGGCGTCTGTTAATATTTTATTGAATAATGTTATTACTCTCGGCAGTTATTCTCGAATGACACTCAAACCTGTTGTACATAGCCTACATCAAATGCATACCATGCAGCCAAGGACAACCGACAATCACTGTCTGCAAATCTGAAGTGATCAACAGTTTAATAAACATCATGATTTATTCTATCCTGGTTACAGTGCTGTAGCAAGGGTGAACGAGATTAAAATTTCAGCTTTGTCGATCTTACTAGTAAATTGGATGGTCGTATTTGTGTCAAGAAAGCTTCAAGGTCAAGTCAAAATTATATATATATTTTTTTAAATGCACGATGATCCGTAATTTAATGTTAAAAGTGCACATTCCAGAGATATAATCAGTGTGGGTATACATACCCCTTCGGACTGCAGGCTGCGAGCGTCCATATTATGGATACAAAATCGAAGAAATCGTTTAATCCAAACTGAAATGCGTTATTTAACATGAAAACTGCGATAAATCCACACTAATAAATAATAGGCAGAAGCTCCTTCCTCATCACCAGTCTCGGTTACTCCACAGGAGAATGAGAAAGCATGTTGATGAACTTGCTCTGGTAGGATAAGTCGGGTCAGAATTCAGCATGTGCGTCCGGAGTCCACATATAATCATGATGATAACGTTTCAGTTTCATTCCAGTGACAGGACAGCGATGGGGCTCGACAGCGCATTAATCCGTGTTGTTTTTAAATTCCTCCCTGTCCATTCAGACATGGCCATCAACATGACTGAAATTGCAGCTGGGAAATTCTTTCTGTTTCACGTACACACTTAGTTCATGCTGTCCTAGCCTAAACATTTGTTTGTAAACTGGGTAAAATAGGTTACTGCAACACACGAAGACACAGGTTGTGCCTCGTTGTCTTTTTAAATACATTGTCGCCACCTAGTGAAATTAGCGTTTTCCCTATAGATAAACAAATGTTGATTCCCAAACTTTCTCATGCTATATGACCAAACTAGAGATGTATAATGTAGTCGAGATTCATTCGAAATTTATGAAAAATAAACGTATTTGTTGTCATACAGCATAGATGTTTTGTCATATAGGCCTATGATAGGCATTGCCTACATGATTCAGTAGTTAATTCAGTTAATGTTTCATTAGGCTGCATTGTAAATTATGAGTTTGTGAGTTTTTACAAATAAATTCAAGGCATGAGCATAGGCTATTATTTAGATAATATAATAGGCTATATTATGCATTATCGTAGCTTATAAGCTATGAAATTATAAGTTTCCGTTTCAATTCTCTCCGTCATTAGCCTATATTACTTTCACATTATTAGACCGAAAATATATTGCGACATTAAGTGATACGTAATGGATAATAATGCCCTGTCATCGATCGGCTCATTATCGCATAATATAAATATAATATAATATAATATAATATAATATAATATAATATAATATAATATAATATAATATAATATAATATAATATAATATAATTTTGTCGAGACTGGGTGATCTAGGCGCCAAGTCTTGTGACCCTGAAAAAGTTTATTTTGCGATAATGACCGGATGACTGCACATTTATTATCCCGTTAATTGGCTACTTGCCTAATAAATAAATGGACATGAAATTATGATTTTAGTTCAAATAATTTTATTATGTGAGAAGGAGAAACAGTGTAGGCTAATGCATGTGAAATCGGTTGGATAACATCAATTCGCTTAGCAATCAGGCCTATTCCAAGGTAGCCTAAGGCCTAACTCATTTTTTAATTAGGCCTATTTTGTCATGAATGATGATCCAACACATTGATGTAAATTAGAATATTTGTTTATATTTGTGTTTATTGGGCTATGTTTGCGTGTTACCTATCCTTATTATGTAACCTATCGTTTTACTAATAACTCACACTGTGCAAAACTTCATGCCAGGACCTGCTTAACGCGTTTTACACAAGACGATCCACAAGATGGCGCTATGTATCTTACCCATGGATCTAAAAAACGAAATAAGCTGCAGCAAACAAGATGACTTGTGATTATTCAATGTTACTGTTAAGAAATACATACGTGGTGAAATTACTTTGCGTTGCATTGACAGAAGCAACGTGAATATTATACAAATGCCTCTTTTTCAAATACCACAAGAAAAATGAGAGAGGGAAATTGAATGTCACAAAGGCTGAGAACATACTGTCATTTTAGCAACAGTTATTCACATATAAATTAGCAGATGAGCCCACATGTTAAGGCTGTCAATCAGCTTTTTACCAACAAAAGCATGCTGCTCATGTGTAGGCTAAATGTCAAGTAGAGTAGACCATCAAGGTGCTTTATATTGCAATGTCATAAAATAGTAAAACAAATATTCTGTTGCTTATGATTTTATATTCACAAATATCAAATGTAGCCTTTACGTTCTGGGTCAGTTGCGTTTGACGACACACAGGGAGCATCCTGGATGCACGCACTGAAATGTTGTAATAAAAGTGCGTATTTTTTATATACATGTGCATAATTTGCATTAAAGTTAGACTGGTTCTTCCACGAGTCCTCTAAGATGTGTCATGCCTCTTTAAGAACTGCGAAAGAAGTCCAGCTCTGTCCATTAGGTTTATTGTTGCCAGCTCAGCCAATCATTGAATCTTACGACACAATAGAGTGGCCAAAGTTGCAGTATAAAAAGCCTTGCCGAATTTAAGCATGACATCTACTTGTCCGGTGCGTGGTGAGGTTCATTTCCATAGCAAATCAGATCAAACATAGCAAACATCCCTTAGCACGCCTTGGAACATGCATTTTACGCAGGTTTTAATTTCTCTAAGTGTATTAATTGCATGTGGTCCAGTGGGTAATGGAGATATAACGGCGCCCCAGCAGCCTTCCACAGCCACGGAGGAAAGCGAGCAGTGCTCCACATGTGAGTTCAGGCAACACAGCAAGCTGATGAGACTGCATGCCATCAAGTCCCAAATTCTTAGCAAACTCCGACTCAAACAGGCTCCAAACATCAGCCGGGACGTGGTCAAGCAGCTGTTACCCAAAGCACCGCCTTTACAAGAACTTCTGGATCAGTACGATGTTCTGGGGGATGACAGTAAGGATGGAGCTATGGAAGACGATGATGAACATGCCACCACAGAGACCATCATGACTATGGCCACAGAGCGTAAGGATCAACTATTTCAAAGATTCATTCATGTAAATGTACTATCATCTTAAAGGACAAAGAATCTAGGGAATAGCCTACTTGGAGAGACCCTTTACGCAGTCTTTACGCCCAAGCCAGTTGCACTCACGAGGCAACTATTGTGCATAAAATGCACAGTTAAGATGTATAATTGTCGATTCCTGTTTTTTAAGGCTTTGTGCCCCTCTTTTTCAGCCTTGCTTAAGCAATTTTACGCACGCTGAACATGGAAGTCCAGCAAAAGCGCACCAGCGTCGGTCAGAAGAAAATGTTTTCACCTCTACCACACGTGATAGGCGAACTGTAGTTTAAACTGGTTCACATCTTAGCCAATATTTTAGGTGAAACTGTGTATTATGTCTAATGACTTTTATATGCAATGTCTAAATATAGACATTATATCTGTAGCCCATCCATTCGTTTTTAAAGATATAAATAGCCTGTTCCTTGTGCAACGCTGTATATATAGCCTACAAATATAGTGTATATATATATAGTCAATCTAATTATTACATATAAATGTCCCCCTAATGTATGTAATTTATTTTGTTTTGTGGGCGTAGTCAACGTTATTTCTGTAAAAGTTTTTTATTTTTATTTTTTTTATTAGCCCATATCAGTGCGTAATTTTATGGACCGCTTAAATAATAAAGCTGTCACTGAAAACCAGTAGTCTAGATCCCGTATAATCACTCTTGATTTACTTTCTCCTCTTTTTTTCAGCTGACCCCATCGTTCAAGTAGATCGGAAACCGAAGTGTTGTTTTTTCTCCTTCAGTCCGAAAATCCAAGCGAACCGGATCGTAAGAGCGCAGCTCTGGGTTCATCTGAGACCGGCGGAAGAAGTGACCACCGTCTTCTTACAGATATCACGGCTGATGCCCGTTACGGACGGAGGAAGACACATACGAATACGATCCCTGAAGATCGATGTGAACGCAGGAGTCACGTCTTGGCAGAGTATAGACGTAAAGCAGGTGCTCACGGTGTGGTTAAGGCAACCGGAGACCAACTGGGGCATCGAGATAAACGCGTATGACGCGAAGGGAAACGACTTGGCCGTTACCTCCGCTGAGGCTGGAGAGGATGGACTAGTAAGTTGAGCTGTTGTGTCACCAAATGTGCGGTTTTTTCAGACAACCAATTTTAGACAGAGCTCCGTCAATAGTAATTGCTGTGAATGATAATAGCAAGAAATTATTTGGTTTAGTTATACGTTTTGTTTCAGCAATCTCCCCAAAAATTAGTCCCTGTAGCACCAATGTAAACATTTCTTAATTGCATGTTTTAGAGCGCGGAACATTCAGTGATCGGTGTAGTCATGAATGTTTTTGCAAATGTAGTCCGAATCCTGAACGAATGATTCGTTCAAACCGGTTCTTTTTAGTGAATCAAAAACGAACAGCGCGACCACAGTAATTCGGTTTTAGAACTAACGATTCTTTTGACCTAGTTCTTGTAATGAATCAACAGCATGCATCGCCTTAGTAACCTACAGTCCGATTCCCGAACGAATGACTCTTTTAGCTGGTTCTTTTTAGTGAAAAACACGTATGAATCAATCGAAACAGTTAAACTGACTCACTAAATTGCAAGTTACTTTCGTGATATTTGACTCGAAAGTTAAAACAAACTGAAAAGAATATATGTTAAGACTCCTGAAACTTGAATCAGAGGTTGTTCACAAGCTTGTGTTGTAATCAGTGGTACATTATAAAAATAATGTTTTAGTAGGCTATTTAAAGTGTGTTAAAAAAGCAAAACATTTATTACCTGTATTTCTGTATATTGATTGTGCTGAAATCTAAAATGATCTCATGATTTGCTGGGCACACAGTAAATGCAGTAGGAATTGAATTAATTCTTTTTTTTTTTTTATTGCAAGAATCCTTAATGGCACCATTAAGAGTAAACTGAGTAAACTTTGGGTTCTTTCTCTCACAGCTCCCCTTTATGGAGGTGAAAATCTCAGAGGGCCCAAAGCGAATCCGGAGGGACTCTGGACTGGACTGCGACGAGAATTCCTCAGAGTCTCGGTGCTGCAGATACCCTCTCACTGTGGACTTCGAGGACTTCGGCTGGGACTGGATTATTGCTCCAAAACGCTATAAGGCGAATTACTGTTCGGGAGAATGCGACTACATGCACCTGCAGAAGTATCCCCACACCCATCTGGTGAACAAGGCCAATCCGCGAGGCACCGCCGGGCCCTGCTGCACCCCCACCAAGATGTCTCCCATCAACATGCTTTACTTCAATGGCAAAGAGCAGATCATCTACGGCAAGATCCCGTCAATGGTAGTAGACCGTTGTGGCTGCTCGTGAACCAGTGCCCAGACAGGACTTGATCCGTCTCAAAGACCCGGACATCTGATCACACCACCCGCCATCCATTATCAGTGCTTTCCGCAAGACACTGTGCAATAGAAGGACGCTCACTCACTCTCTGGGCACCGCTTCATTTGACTATGTTTTTTTTTTTGTCATTTTCCTCTAAATCAGTATCTCTGCCACAGGAGTCCAATGTCACATGGATATATACTAAAGGAATGTCTTGGGAATGGACACTTTTGAAATGGACGACATTCTCTGCTTTATTTCATGTTTTCACCTTGTCAGAATACTCTCATTAGGATACACAGACAACATACAAAAAATATATTACACAACCACTCCAAAATACAATCATTTAGATCTTTGCTGTAACAGCTGTAACCAGTGAGCTTGTTTAAGAAGAGTATCCAAGAGAAACAGAGAGGGACTCTCGAACATTGAACAGAGCTTGAATAGGGTTATCTGACGCAAACTTCCACATACACTGCAATAAACACACAGATCGAATTGTTAATCATAGCTTTTGTCCACTACTCATCTGTCGAACAGCCCTACACACTTGAATTATTATTGAGATCGGCATTAAGGGAGAGAAGGACTTGAAGCAGAGGCGCTGTGAATGCGGTCTACACATTGAAATGTGTTCGAGACAGAGACGTTGGAACTGTAAGAATGAATGTTAATATCACGCTACCACTCTGTCTTCAAACCACACAGTTTGCACTATGGCAGACCAATAGAAAGAATTGGTTGCTAAAAATGTTGTAAAAACTGATTTTGATATGTTTGCTAATTGTATTGTATACTTGCCATTGTTTCCATTAACAGTTGCCTTTTTTTAACCACGGTTAGTACATGTATAAGAACACAAAATAGCAAAAAAAAAGTGTACAATATAAATCTATGTATCTGTTCAAACAAATAAAGGTGCTTGCTTTATATGTTTAACTCTATTATTTCAAATTGCTTTACAAGAATATAATATCTGGAAACATCTAATTCTGTACTTGAATGATTTAATCCAAGTAATGAAAATCAGTTGATAAAATCTTTTATTGAGTAATATGGGTCCTGATCAGAGCGTTTAAAGGGGAACATTCTCCACGTTGTGTTGTTTTATGCACAATGCAAAAGGTGGATGAAGGGTGTTGTCTGAGCTGTGTTAAGAAGTTCCTTCTGGGTTGGATTTACTATCATTTGACCTTTTCATTTGTTTTTCCTGTAATGGCAGCAAGCTGCAGTGTTACATAAGCCCAAATTAACAAATCTCCCCTCGGAATAGTTCAGCGTGAGCATGCAGCAGAGTTTTCTAAAATCACTTGTGCAGAAATGTTTTGACAGCATGGCTAATTAGACCAAGGCTTATTGGAGCCCTCACTTCCGTCCAGAAGAGGGCGAACTCAGCACTGCCGAGATCTGCTTCCTTTCCTGCTGTGAGTTGGACAGATGCCATGGAAACCAGGTGGGAACTGCTCTGAAATGAACAGAGGGTTGTGGGAGATTAAAAGTCCCTGAGCAATAACATTTCTTTCCACATTTGGGTTGAGATAATGCGCCGTGGATTCTGGATCATTTGCCACATACAATTAAACGTGGGTTCTGAAAAGCCCCA
Source organism: Scardinius erythrophthalmus (assembly GCF_964197995.2). Classification (NCBI taxonomy): domain Eukaryota; kingdom Metazoa; phylum Chordata; class Actinopteri; order Cypriniformes; family Leuciscidae; genus Scardinius; species Scardinius erythrophthalmus. The sequence goes on along the minus strand of NC_138226.1, from coordinate 9,675,555 downwards.
ACACCTCACATGAAACTATCGATAAGCGCTTTAACATCGCAGCGATAATCAGGTGCATCTCTTCGTAATTCATCCTGTTCTACATGCAGAAGCGTTCGTGCTATGAATCACGTTCAGCAGAAGAATGATTGATTTGTTTTCTTGTGCATCTGACTTGCAACGCAGTCCTTAGTGCCAGGTAATGGCAAGTGTATGATAAACAGGAACTGTAACGGTTTCCCCGAGTTGTTATATCTGTCACATGGGAAAAGTTTTCCTGGTCTCCGTGGCTTGACGGCTGCCAGCACATTCCCAGGTTGACAGGAGAGGAAGTGACTGTGAGAAAATGGGAAGGCAGCATGGCTCCTCGGGGGGACAGAAGACTCCGGGGGGAAACACATAGCTCATCTCAGTCACCAGGCTTCCCCATATCCGCACGAGCTGCAGGGGAGCCGAGTAGAGCTGCGTGCGCTCGGACAGGAGGGAAGCACCTTCAACAAGGGGGAAGAGGGACAGCTGCCAGGTGTGGTCAAACATCTGCATCTTCACACTAACTCTGGAGCAGCTGGGGAAACGCTTGGTTTGAGTGATGAGCTGAAAGTACACACTGCCATGAGGTATCAGGTCGAATATTGATGGCGAGGCTGAGGACAGGTGATGACCGATGATGTATTTTATGCTATTGACATCTCACCTGGTCCGTTGCTGTGGTAAACATGCACTTTACTATGACCTGTCTGCCAAAAAAACAAATTTTCCTCTCAAGTTGACAGATGTCCTTCAGGTTTTGAACAAGAGACATAATATTGTGAATCGTAAGATTATTCAAACTTTAATAAAGATTCTAAAGTCTGTTTGTTTATAAATATTAATCAAATTAAAATGGGTTTTTCATATTTCAATGATTTTAAAATATGGTCCAGTAGATTTATACATGCACTGCTGATATTTTAATGGTTCAACATAAATCAATAAGCACTATTAATTAAAGGTTTGGGGTCAGTATGAATAAGAAATGTTTCTTGAGCAGCAGATCAGCATAGTAGAATGATTTCTGAAGGATCACTGAAGAATTGAGTAATAATGCTGAGATAAATTCCATTTTAAAATATATTTAAATACAAAACAGTTATTTTAAATTGCAATTATTATTTACAATATTACTGTTTTTACTGTATTTTTAATGGAATAAATGAAGCCTTGGTGAGCACGAGAGACGCATTTCAAAAACATAAAAAAATCGGACCGACTTTTGAATCTGTGGCTTTGGCTTGAAAAACATGGCATAGTGTGATTTGTTTATCATTTAAACCGATCTAACTAATGCTTCTTGCAATTTTGACAGACCTTAATATAAACCATAGACTGTAAAAAATATGGACAAAGCGTCTGTGACGTCACCCATAGACTTTCTGAAGAACGGTTTTGAGGCCGTTTATGGGGGGTATGGGCGAAATCCTAACCCCTGATGTGTTGTGTCAGATCATGGCCGAGACGTCAAATTTCAGGAATTCCACTCGGCGCAGCCTATGCTCGTTATCAGCTGTCAATCAAGCTGTCAATCAAAGTTAACCACGCCCTTATTTGTCATACATTTTATATCTAAATACGATCTAAACTAACGAGTTAGAAAAAAATTCACCCCCCTCACAGTTGTCAGGCACTCGGAACCTATACAATAAAAGTCCATGGGACCAACCTGTAAAAACAAGAATTTATGCTGTGAAAACGGACATTTTAACATGGGGGTCTATGGACATTTGCTCCCTTTTGGGACCTGCCCCTAGCGGATTTTCGATGTATTGCAGTTTTTCGCACTTCCGAGTAAGCTTCATTTTTCAGATTAGAATGTTGCCGCTTGATATAAACCAACTTTACCATGGATAAACCATGGATACCATGGTATTTAAATCAGCTGAATTTGAATCAACAATCTTCAATACTAAGCTAGGCTACATGACAGAAAACCAAATGTTCAGTTTTGTAAGGTACATAAAACGCAAATGCTCATTAAACAAGACCTAATGACAATGCCTTTCCATCAACCAGCCCAAAACTCTGTCACATCGACCATGCTTAATTTTGAGCTCTGCACTGTTCTCTTCTAATTCAGTCAACAATCAGGTTCTCTCAATGATCACAAGCTAAAGTGCCATTAATTTTAATGATTAATCTTACATTTTGCAATGTAATAATCGCCTCAATGTCCAAGGGATGTGAGATTCAGTCGCAGTGAACTTCTGCCCTCATCTGAAGAAAGCAATGAAAAGCAATAAAAGACACAAACCTCGGGCAGATGGGCGCAGATGTGCAGCCACTGACGGCTGGTTGTCAGCGCTCCTGATGGATTTATCCAGCGCATCCACACTGGGCCTTGCCTTCAACACCACTTGTTTTTTCACTTAGCTAAGAAATCGACATCCGTCTCTCCCGACACTCTATTGACCCTTGTGGAATCAACATTTGATTAATTACATCGTAAAGCTTCCGGACGTCGAAGACGGGAATGTGTCCTGTTTTAGCAATGTGTAACTCAAGATCACATTTGGGCTGGAATGAGTCATTCAGCAAGATGTGTCCATAAGTCTAAGTTCATTTACAAGGCACCCTAATGACTGAAGTGGAAAAGGTCTGTGGCAGTAAACCATATGCCCCCAGGAGACCAATGACTGACAGTGATGGAGGATAGATGCTCCTCTGAGGAGACAGCGAGATGTCTGGATCATTTGGAAAAGTGGAAACATGTCCCCTCCTGTGTCATCACAACGCCTGTCAGACAGCTGGATATGCAGGAATCGGAGGTGTCTTGTCATATGGAGAAGCAGTTCTGCTTTGTTTTGCAGTAATGTTCCTATCAAATATTGTTCAGATAAAATATTGCCAATTGAAATCTAGTTATCCGTCTATCTATCTATCTGTCCATCTGTCTATCTATCTATCTATCTATCTATCTATCTATCTATCTATCTATCTATCTATCTATCTATCTATCTATCTATCTATCTATCCATCCATCCATCCATCTATCTATCTATCTATCCATCCATCCATCCACCTTTCTGTCTGTCTATCCATCTGTCCATCCATCCATCTGTCCATCCATCTATCTATCCGTCCATCTGTCCATCCATCTATTTATCTATCTATCTATCTACTGTATCTGTCTGTATGCCTGCTTGTCTATCTGTCATCTACGTACATGTCAATCAAAGCATAGTTAACCTTACAACCATTCAGAACACACCAGAAACCAACCAGCAGCACCCTAGCAACCACTTAGTAAGCAATAAGCATGAGGCTTACCTTGTTCTCAGAGATTCTTCACATCCTTTTTGCCAGTCAAATCTGTAAGACACATAACAGACTATGCTAATTTGCATACACAAAATTGTAACACCAATTGCATACAGTTCAGAGATAGGGAATAAGCAAAGGTAACCCCCATTCCAGCACATAAATCTAACATTTATAAAGTCTCTAAGGACAACATGAAAACTGAGTCAGTCATTATACAGTTGATGCTGCCAAGTACCACAATTCTCATAGAGAAAGCATTAAGGTGGGCAGTATGCAATTCACCAATGTAAGGCAGCAGCAAGAATGAATGTTTAGAAGAGTGGATCCACCTACTGTGATCACCATATGGTGACACACTTGATACTAAGACCACAGTAAAATGGGTCATTTATAACTCCATAGATTTTCTGTGAAATTTTTTAAACAAATGGTGCTGCATGAGTAAAAATGTACTTTATCTGAGTTTTGGATTTGTTTCCAGTAGGGCTGGGCGGTTTGACAGTATATATCGTTACCGCGGTAGAAAATGTCAAAAGTAACAGATTTTTTTTATTCCGTGTATAGAGACAGAGCGCAACGCATCATAATCTGAAGACCACGCCCACCGGGGGGGGGAAAACAATCCAGCGGTCTCCATTGACTTTGCATTGCGAGAGGCTGCCTCCTTGTCATTTATGACTTATAACAAAAAAAAAAAACAATGTCTAAAAGCTGCTATTTGACAAGGTGTACAGCAAACAAGCTAAAAAACCCAGAAATAACTTTTTATAAGCTGTCGACCCCAAAAAACGGTTGTTTCAGGACATAAAAGTAGATCAATGGACCTCAGTGTTCACTGGGCTATGGTAAAATAATGACGCAGTTACAAGGTGTGTATAATTTAAACTATTTAGTCAACACTAACAGTAGCTGCTGTTCGGTTTTCATACTGCTGCTCTCCTTCTAGTCACTTCTGAACTTGATGAACTTGACACTTCTCAACTTCTCTTGATTAAAGCTCCAGGTGACGGGTTGCCAGATTTCACAAAAAGAGCAAAACAAGCCCCTTAAAAACACAGTATAATAAGCAGACATGGCAAACATGTACCGGGGAACACATTTAAACATAACTAGTAGGCCTATTACTAATATCCTACAAAATTAAAAGGAAGTAACTAATTTATTAATAGAATAGTTCAATATAAAATATTCAGATATTATAAACTGATTGATGAAGTAAAGGAATAACATGAGATTGAAAAATTATTCAGCAACACTTTATTTAAAGTTTAATTGCACCTACGAGTTGTATTTAATATCAATCAGTTGGGGGAAGTTCATCTAAAAGTTGAGGAGTGTGTTTTGTTTACTATATTAGCTATCAAAATAGTTTACCAAAGAAATTATTTACCAAATAAAATCCAATTTAAAAAAGGTGAAGCACTATTCATTTCTAAAGTATTTGGGTTTATTTATTATACAAAGCCCTTTCTGTCGATTTTTCGAGAATAACTTAGTCTAATATATAAATAACTATATCGTGAAATATATCGTTACCGTGAAACAGAATTTTGGTCATACCGCCCACCCCTTGTTTCCAGAGCTAAAATTTGACAGAAAAATGTGGACTCTTTAATGTGCAGGTGATTTCAGCTCTCAAGCAGAATGATAATATCTACCCGGGCCACATAGACATCTGTCTTCTGAGCCACAATGTTTCTTAACCTTCGACCCCTGTTGCAGAGGCACTGGAATGGCATTTGGCACGTTCCCTGCCCATCTCATGCCAGACCCTCCTACAGTACTCTCCTTCTAGTGCCAGCTGCTCGGTCTTCAATTAATAGAGGCCCATTTAACAGCTAATTATATACTGTTAATGTACAGCAGCACGTTTCGGAGATTTGCACTTTGTTTGAGAGCGAAACGTTTATCTGTTTGAAAGAATAAAAATGGCGCCTGAATGAACAGTTGAAAGCCGTGGAAAAAGTTGTACAGTAGCTTTCGAATTAACACGATAATATAGAGGTAATAATTATATATATATTATACCCTCTGCCTTGTAAACAAATTCTGTAAATGGGATTTTCCTACCCTTGGAGCAATTCAAGCTTAGTCCGCCGTTCCAGCTGTTACTACAGGCAACGTGTCTAGTGTGCGAATTATTTTAGTTTTTATCGCAACGTAAAACCGTCAACTTTCTTAAAGAAAAAAAAAACGTTTCTTTGATACTTTTGTGATGTACAAATCTATAAAAACGTGTTAAAAATGACTATACTTTAGGATTGTCGATGTAATGACTGACACCGTGAGCCATCTGTTGCGTAATAGGCTACTTTTTTTGTGTGGTTCTAGTGTTCATAACCGCTAGATGGAGCTAAACAAAAATGAAAACAGAGGAAATGTGCTATGGTTGCTTGTTTTCGCCAAAGAATAAAACATTTTTAACCCTTTCATGCATGAATTATGATAACCTCAGCCAGGCTTTTTTTTTTTTTTCTTCTGTGTTTTATTGCTTTTTTATTTTTTTTACACATTTTTCAAAGAGATTTTCAGTTGTCCACTTGAGTGGACAGCATACCTTTATGGTTTAAACTGAAGAGATACATAATACAGTAATAACACCGCTATACTGTGTGTATTTAACAAACCAATCAATACAATTATATAAAATCATGTGAAAACTATCAAATATATACAAAAAAATTAAATGCGAAATACTGCAACTTTAGGCAATTGAACTGAAGGAAGGAACTGAAGTGATGGGTGGATATTCCGGAGAAACTTGGCATTTCTGATTAGCCATTGGCCATCTTACATCGATGGCCAAAGCAATTTATCAATGGCATCGAGTTACATCTTCTAATTCTGACTTCTTTCTCATAATTACGAGATAAAAACTCGCAATTGCGACTTCATCTCATGGAATTCTGACTTTATATCACACAAATCTGAGAAATAAGATTAAGATTTGTGCGATAAAAAGGCACAATAAAGGCCTACCTTTTTTATTTTCAAGGAAACAAGCTTACATAGGTTTTCGAGAATTTCGTTTTTTATTATAGACTGTATTATAATGTATGCAAAAAAAACAAAAACAAACAAAAAAACTGTATGTTTCAAGATTAGTACTCATAAAAGAGCAGGCAAAAAGTACTCAGATGACCTACGCAAAGAACTTATGCTGGTAGATCACATGATAATGACAACATGGCGAATGCAGTAGGCTAGGCCTAGCCTAGCCATTCATACTACACACATTCACACTATATAGAACATGCTTTTTTAGCAGTCGCAAAGTAAATACTTATTCAAAATAAGTAGGCTATGCGATTTCGGACGCAGCCAGAGAGAGAAAGCAATGCAGAATTTAAAGGCGCTAATCATTTTATTAAAAACTACAGCACGCCTAAAAAGTGCTTGAGCTTGATTTTATAAAATTAATTTAAATTAATGTTAGGATAAATTAAAGTAAGGCTATACCTATTTAAATATGATTACTTGCAGTTAATTTGCTTTATTGGCATAAACTGTAGTTAATTCAATATTTTAATGAATAATAGCACTATAATTTATAGATGTCTATTATTTCAACTTATGATTTCTACTGCAAAATGTGCATGCAATCATTAAATATTAACTGGGTTATTATAGCTAATGCTCACTTGAATTTTTTCTAGCTAATTTGACGTTTACATCGTAAACACATTTTGCTTTACCAGAAACACTTTTTCCACTCTCAAAATTGTGTTGGCTTGCCTTTCCGTCTTAAGTTAATGGCTTAATAATAAAGCTGGGCTGTGTAAGGCACCCAGGAGCCTTAAAATAATACAGTTTTTCTCAATTGATTTGGCATATTTTTCAAAACAGTATTAACATTCTCTAAACTTGTCACAACTGTTTTTGCTGGAACATAATGAACTGTATTGCATGTCTGCCCAAAACATTTAACTCAACCTTCAAAACCTAGTTTACATGCAACACATTTCTACAAAAATAAATGTATATGAATAAATAAAAATGCATTTATATAGCACTGATGTAGCTGCCGCTGTTCAGGGTTGTGATGTTCCTCCATGTTCAAAAATGCTGATTGTGCTGGGCAAACTTCCATATTTTATTGGTTTATTAGTAATATTGTGATTCCTATTTCATTACAATGGCAGGCCATTTGCCAACTCAGCAGACATTGCAAACATTCCATGTCAGATATTTATGGACTATACATGCATGTAACAGATTTTGATAAGTGAATGTTATATTTTGCATGCACGATGAAAGAATGTTTAGAAGATGTCAAGAATTTCACACTTTCACTGAGAATCAACTCATCAGTTTTGATCAACAATCCATGTGCATTTAGCCATTGTGTAAATTGTAGACAATTGTACTTAATCTTTTGCACACGTGTGCCACGTGCATACAAATACAAATCTGATGTGAACAAGAAAGTAGTTGTTCAGAGATCTAAACATATTGTTTTGAGAGAAAAAAAAATCTCATTCGAAACCTGCCAAAGCTATCTTTCCCTAATATTTGACAAAAGGCACAATTGCCCTGCACATAACACTAATAAAAAGACTAGACTAAAATAATAAAATAAAATAGTTTTGTGTATACCAGCTGGCATGCTATACTAGGCTAGCGCTAATGAGCTCACGTGTGCTGAACCTGAGCGCAGAGCCCACGTGGCAGTGAATCTGATCATGCAACGGCACTGCAACTCGATAGTACGTCTTATGATAATATTGTATTTAACATAGGGAAAGGTCAAACCACAGCACACGTTTTAGTTTTCAAGGCCCTGTGCTGCGACTTCAGCACTCGCTCTTGTGTAGCTGCAGGGTGCAAATTCTAAAAGCAAGGGTAGCATTCGGTAGCCTCATTTCTTACTGACCCTTGTTTCAGACTTCCATTAAAGTTGAGAGTATGTGTGCCTGCTCTCTCGAAAGCTGTGCCGTATATGCTTTGGATATGAATATCAGCCTGATTAGCCAGGATGATCATCTCAAGAACACGTGACCCCTCAGTTATAAAGGTCAAACTAAATTCATTTTACCAGCTGTCATCCGTTTTAGGCCAAAAATCAGTTTCTCTCAGAATACTGCAAATGCAACAGGTTTGCATATTCCGTGACGAACCGTGGTGAGAAAAACCGAGCCTGTCGGATCTCGTGGGTTATTCCGATGGTGTTGATTGCCTGAGGCTCCCCTGCTTGTGCCCCTCTCTGGCTTTACGTACAGTAACTGTGCACATTTTTTCACATCCAAAATGAAACGACACATGCTACGTGCATCTCCTCCTGGCTATTTTTAGTTCAGTGATGAGGATTGAGAAAGGCCAGAGAAAGGAACCCAGCACCACACCCAGCTGTTTTAATTTAGCAAACGGAAACATGGCGTAGTGCATGACTGACTAAAATTTGCTGGGACAATGTAGACCACAAATAATAACGTCATGCTCATAATCTTGTGCTGAGTCAATAAGTATTGATGCGTTCCAAAGAGGTCTGTAATACCTAGATTTTGTTTTTATCGCTATAAATTTGCAGGAAATCTTAAATATGTCTTATTAATTTAACATCATAATCTTTTTTATGTATATATACAAATCTGTTTCTAATCCTGGGTTTAAATAAAAAGATTAAGGCTTGGTTTCACAGACAGGGCTCGGGACTAGGCCTTAGTTAAATTAGGACATTTAAAGCTGCAGTCCGTAACTTTTTTTGTGTTAAATATTTACAAAATGTATATAATAAGCGAGTACATCATGAATCCATTTTCCAAACCTTGTTTTTATCTTATCCTGAATCACTACGGTACACTATAATTAGTGTTTATATTCTGACTATTTTAGACTGGAACGGGTCGTACCACTGCGGAGTAGTAGCCCAGTACCCCAGTACCACCCAATCACTCTGGCGCGCGGCGACACTTTGATAGCACTTAGCTTAGCCTAGTTCATTCATTAGGAACCAAACAGAGATGAAGTTAGAAGTGAGTCAAGCGACCAAACACCTCCACGTTTTCCCTATTTAAATACTGTTATACGAGTAGTTACACGACCAAGTATGGTGACACAAAATAAAACGTGGCACTTTTCTAAGCGGGTAAAAAGGATAACTATAATGTATGGAGGAATAGCACTTGGGACACAGGAGCACTTCGACTCGGCGCAGTAAAAAGTCGCTCCTGAAAAACCCTCTCCCACTCACTTCTGTCAATGTGACTTTTTACTGCGCCGAGTCGAAGTGCTCCCAACTTCAAGTGCTATTCCGCCATACATTATAATTATTCTTTTTACCTGCTTAGAAAAGTGCCACGTTTTATTTTGTGTCACCATACTTGGTCATGTAACTACTCGTGTTCGTGTAACTGTATTTAAATAGGGAAAACGTGGAGGTGTTTGGTCGCTTCTAACTTCATCTCTGTTTGGTTCCTAATGAATGAACTAGGCTAAGCTAATTGCTATCAAAGTGACTAAACCTTGTCTGTGAAACCGGGAATAAATCCCAGATGTTCAGGGCCTAGCTTAACCCTGAGACACCGCAGATACCTGTTTCAAAAGGCTTTTAAGAGCTTAAATGACAATAAAGACTAACATGTTTTCACAGCAGTGATATTTAACACAGAGCACATGTTTCTTGAGTGCCTAAGTTAAGGAGTGCAAGGTAATTGCTTTACAGCAGCTGATTGGCAAAATTATGGCCGAATTAGGACGTGTCTGAGTAATTTAGAGGCCGAACTCAATAGCGCCGTTAATTACGCCTAACATTTACTCTCTCCTAAAACCAACCACTTGCCACCACAATTAATGCTGTTCGAGAATCACTTTAAAAACAATACTGTGACACTGTGGACTCTAAGAGGGACTGCAAACAACAGGTTGGACATTCTGAATGAATATGGTGGCTATGGATTTGTGAGCGGTTATCCGCTGCAACCTCATCACTGTGTCAGTGAGTTGAGCTCGAGAATCAGATAAGTCTGATTAGTGAGTGAATCATTCAGACTGAATCAAAAAATGGACTCAAAGATTAATGAATGAATCAGAATCAGAATATTCAGTGAATAATGACTTCGTAATAATGAAAACTATGACTTGATGAGACAATATGAATATAGTACATGGACCGCTTTATTCTTCATAGTGCCTTTTCATTCTTTTTGAAGCTTGATAGCTTGTTTTCCTCCTAAAAATTTCTTTAGCTTTTTTTTTTTCCCACAAGAAACAATTGGAAAATCAATTACACTGCCGTTCAAAAGTTTGGTGTTTTATTTAAAGATTTTTTCAAAGAATGGTTCTCATTCTAATATGCTGATTTGCTGCATAAGAAACATTTCTTATTATTATCAATCTTGAAAACAGTTGTGTTGCTAAATATATTTGTGGAAACTATGATAAAAAGAAATTCAGGATTCTTTGATGAATATAAAGTTGAAATAGAAATCTTTTGTAAGCTTATACAAGTCTTCACTGTCACTTTTGATCAATTTCACACATAAAACGTACTGACCCTAAACGTTTGAGCAGTGGTGTAAATAATGAACATACTGTTATTCTTTCCATATTTTTTTATAACTATGATATTACTTAAACAACCATTGAGACAATGTTTTCATATGCATACCTCCAAACATTATATCTCTGAAGAACCCAGAAGTTCCTTCAAATTGTGTCCTCTATAGAGGACAAAAATGAATTGCTGGGTCCCCAGAGGTTAAAATGCAGTTCGTGGAACTGATCAAACACTGGAAAACCACAAACCATATGTCTACAGGGGAGCAACTGTTAAAACTTCACAGCATCTGAGCCTTATTTTCAGCTGGTAATTGGAGGTCCCTGACTGCGACTGCACACTTTTCGGCAACCCCCAGAGCCCATCTCTTTTGGCTTTATGGGCCCCTAGTGCCTGCTTTCATGATCAGCATTCAAGGTGCTGATTTTTGGGGAAGAGTGAATTTACAACCACACTGCATTCAATTTTGTGGTTCACTGGCATCTGCTGTGGGGTCAGTAGTTCTGGCTTGTTTTCTTTTCTAATCAGAAGTCAACAAGGCAAACTTTTAAAGTTGGGTGCTTGACCTTTCCTTCATTACCAGTAATGCCAAAACAATTTCCCCACAATAAATTAAGACAGAAAAGCAAAATACATTCATTAACATCACAAAAAAAAAAAGTTTTTTTTGAATCTTAAAATCATATTCACATTCAAACAAAAATTTGTAACTTTGCCCTCATAAAATCGTTCATAAAAAGTTACATCATTCATAAACCAAGGATGTCAAAATCTGGACTGAAGCAGCTATAATGCATTATAATTACTGTGGCCAGCTATTTTATTAGAATCATATTAGAATCGACCATTGTTGGGGAAAATTACTTTTAAAAGTAATGCATTACAATATTGTGTTACTCCCTAAAAAGTAACTAATTGCTTTACTAATTGTGTTACTTTTTATGGAAAGTAATGTAATGTTACGTTACTTATCCTCACCTGGGCTGCTGGGCTTGCTTGTTTGTTTTTTAATAACAAAAACAAAAAAGTTTACCAATAAATTTTACCCCCAAAAATGTTGGTAATTATAAAGGCTCTTTCACACCAACAGTGAAACTAATAAGCCTCAGGCTGAAGGAAATGCAAATTGACGCCTCTACAGTAGAGGGCGCCGCTCAAATAAACCTTTCAACTGTGCTGCTATTATGGATCGCAGAAGAAGAAAATTCAACACACTTTCTTCAGCAATAAAAACAAACAAAAAAATTAAACACAGATGTGATGTTTATCTAAAGTCATTTTTGCACAGTAGTACGATAGAACTGGATCATCGAAGGTCCGCAGGGAAGGCATTGGTTAATAAAGTTAGATTAAATACATGAAGGCCCAGTTTCACAGACAGGGTTTAGATTAAGCCAGGATTAGGCTTTAGTTCAATTAGGATATTTAAGTAGCTTTTATACACATGCATTAGAAAAAAACATAACTGGTATGTTTTAAGATATGTCAGTGCAAGTTGCTTTCAATTAAAACAGCTCAATAATGCATTTTAGTCTGGGACTAGACTTAAGCCTTGTCTGTGAAACCGGGGGAAAGTATATTTGTGTAATTCAACATTAAATATGCGTAAAATTCAGGTTTGAATTTCACAGTTTTTATTTATTTTGAGGAATACTGAATCTGTTTTTGTGCAAGTGAGATGAGTAAATGCCAGCTCACATTTAGTCTAGGACTGCAATAACCATCATGTTAACACAGCGCCCACAACACTTCTGTATCTTACTCCTGATTTCTCTCAACATGGGACAGGAGAGGTGTCAGTCTATAAACGGGAAAACAATGTAGGGGAGAGTGGGGTGAGTTGTGCCAGTTTTTACTCAAAGTGACTTTAAAGTGAGGCCATGGCAGTAATGCCTTCAACTTAAGGATGTACATATATTTCAGGATGTGGTGCATCCCTGAGAACAATAACTTTGGATCTGAAATAAATTGTTTCAGAAATATAGCTCTTGGAAAAAAAGTGGTCTCATGGCACAACTTGCCCCTGGTGCGGGGGAAGTTGTGCCTTTGGGGGAATACATTGGGGGTAAATTGTGCCAGTGATTTCTGAAGTAAAACAGAACATTTTAATGTTATGAACCATAATGCTATATGAAAGCAAGATAAATTCAATACAAAATTAATCATTTAAGGTTTATTTAGATATTTTCACCCTGGAATACCATAGCATGCGTTTTTCCTACTATGGTCAATTGCATAGGGATTTTGTATTGAACATAACTCTGGATCACAGTGTCATAGAGACAAGGGGGCGGGCTCATTTTACTCAGACGACCAATCAGTCTCTCAGGATCATTGTGAAGCTATCAAACTACGCCCTAGCAACCATTTAGAGCACCATAGCAACACAATATATGATATTTGTGAATCATTTCTGGCAAAAAGGCTTTGGCAATAGATGCCTGTTGACATAGCGCTGTCTGTCAATTATGTAACATATAAGAATAAAGTGACTAGGCTAATTTCTAAACATCCTGACATAGGCCACTTAAAAACGGAATAAAACTTCTTTTTAATAACATAGAGCAAACTCAAAACTGAAATCAGTGTTAGCTAAATTAAACAAATAACAGGCAGGCCCAAGTAAAACACTGATGAGGCATGCCCATCTCCACACTTCTCAAGATTATCCCCTGTGAGTATGTAGGTCTAGGTGGTCTGGATCTGGCACAACTTACCCCAGGCCCTTTGGCACAAATCACCCCAGACCCACAGGTTTGAAAAACTAGCATGATCCAGCAGTTAAGAGCTAACATCATGCTAACTGTATAGACTCATTGTGTAGCCTACTAAAGCACTAAAACATGTGTGAAATGTTTTCAAACTTGTCTATAATTGTTCAGACACTACAATCAAAAAACCTTAATCATAGAAATTTTAATTTGAAAGGGAAAAAACAGTTTTTTGCACTAAAATATGCTTAACTCTCATGCCATGTGTCTCCCGTCTTTGGAGGACAAGTAAAAGTGATTGCTTTTCAAAATGATGTGGACACATGACCAATTTCTTCTATGGTTTTCCAGAAAAAAGGCTGGAACTACTTCCCCCCTGGCACAAATCACCCCACTCTCCCCTAACTTCTGTTACTTATTTAAACAAAGTAACTCAGATACAAGTAATGCATTACTTTACTAGTTACTTGGAAAAAAGTAATCTGATTACATAACTTACGTTACTTGTAATGCGTTACTCCAACAATGGGGTTATGCAAGATCTATGCACATAAATACATATGTATATTGATTATACCTCAAATCATGAATGAAAACATCAATTCATCAAGAAAATTTTTTTTTATTCCAAAAAACAACTTTCATACCTTTATATGGTACAGTAAATGTTAGTGTGGAACAATTTGGACTTATAATGAAGTCATTGAAATCTTTAGCAAGAACTAGACATGATTTGCAGAGCTTCCAGCTCGGTTTCAGGAATGGTAACCAGGTCGTGAAAAAATGGTCGTCCGTGAATGCAGACCTGACTTTCCTCTTCAAGTTCATGTTTCATTCGGTAAAGCGTGTTTGTAACATCAGCTCTGGAGAGGTTTAGAGGTAACTGTCTAGCTAGTCTCACAGCCTCACTCTGAAAGAAAAAGTGGGAAAAAGAGTTTATAAAGAAAAAAAATTGGTGTAGAACAAAATTTCTCTTCGAAATTGCTTGTAATTTCATAAATAAATGTGAAGATTTTAAGTAGAAAGACTGAAATTGTATTTTCTTGTAAAACGTACTCCAATTATCTTCAAAAAATATATTTTTACAGTGTAGTCTGTACTGTGATTTACCATACTGTGATGGTAAATGGGTCATTAAAAAGTATGTTCCAAGGAGCATCTCTCACCTCTAGGTAGTTTGAGACTTTGAGAGGTCTACATTGCTCCACGGTTTTCGCATCCCGGACCTTTATAGCCTGCAGAATTTCCCTCAGGTCTCCTATCCCGAAGAAAGGCATGCAGTCGGCCATGCCCGTCACTTCAACATGCCTCTCAGAAGACGAGGAACCTTGCCAAGATAAGCAACAAGGAAGGATTAATAAACTCCAAGTACAACGTTCTCCAGGAAAAAAATAATAAATAAATATTGTGATTTACACGCTGGTTGGAAACCAAGTCAGGCGGGCACCGCACCAAATTACGCTATTACCATGTCTTTGTGGACTGGAAAGAAAAACCAAGGTGGAGGAGGTTTTCAACAGATGATTTAAAGATGATTGCTTTTCCCTAGACGCATCTCAATGAAGAGGTGAAATGTATGGAAAGGTCATCAAAAAAACGCAGACTAAACATTTTCTCCTTCCCTATGCGCTTTAAACAGAGACGCAGTCATTTAAAATCTGACTTGATCTGACATGCTTACAAAATGATATTAAAAAACAGTACATACTGAATAGACAACCCAAAAGCTACTTTAATTAAGTGTCAATAAATGCATTTTTAACATAACGGTAAATTTATGATCATGTCAGAACTTGATTCGTTCCATTGCAAATGGTAGATTATTATATTTTCTGTTTGATATTTCACCATGGCACTGCTATGTGGTAGGGTTGTCATTAGGGCTGCACAATATATCGAAATTATCGAAATATCGCAAATGTATATATCGCGACATGCATATCGCAACAGCTTGCAATAACTGGGGTCATGAACAAAAGACAGAGAAAATCACTCAGTGCTCTTGGCTGAATAACATTTGAAACATATCTTAAAGATAATTTATTTTACACACTTTAAGCATTAACGTATCGCATATCGAATATTGCATTCATTAATGAGTTATAGCTTATCGCAATTTTCTTTAATATCGTGCAGCCCTAATTGTCATGGTACCAACATTTTTGTAGTCGGTACCCATACAAGTACAATTTCGCAGTTCTCAGTACCAATTTCGGTACCAGAGCAAAAACTGTTGAATTAAGTACTTTAAAAAATGTGTCCCGTTTTGTCTCGTCCATTGGTTATCGATGTCAATCATCGCAGTTTTCGATTCAATTACTAAAACTAAACTTATATTCAGACTGTGAATGGTAATAAACAGAAAGCAAGAGAAGAGCCCTCCCTTTATAATCACCAAGGCTGTCAATCTCTAAAGCTCACTGAATTCTGCACTCTTGCGTAAATAATAAAAAAGCAGTACAAAAAAACTGTACAATGAATCTCTTATTTGCATTGTTTTTACACTTTATTGGTTATAATGAAAGGATTTGCGAGTGTGAACAAAACCTTGTGCGTTTTCAGCTGTGATTCTGACTAACTTACTGACTAGCACCTCTGATAGGACACTGCGTTCACACGCTCAACAAATGATTGTGATTGGCTACAATGCTCAATACTTGTAAAAACACGCTGTAAATATAAAAGCAATTTATTAATAGTTAGAATGAGCTTTTTTTATATTTTCAGTTTAAATTTTAAAGTTTTAGTAACTTGTGCTTTTTTTTAATAGTTTTAGTTTTTTAATCTGATGGTATTTGCAAACCATCAGATTTACACCGGGCAGATAATTAAACAGAATATCATTTTAGTACTTATTACTTATTTTACTTAAATTTAGCTGACAAGGCAACATTTCTAATTTTCGTTTAAGTTTTTCATCTAATATTTACATTTTATTTCAGCTTTATTTCAATTAACTAAAATTATTTCTAATAGTTTTAGTTTTAGTTAACAATAAGCAACAACACTGCAAGTCTGTATGATACTCTGTTTAATTATCTGCCCGGTGTAAATCTGATGGTTTGCAAATATAATAGGAAACTTCTCCTCAACAAGCTGAAGATTTTCAGGTATCGTTCATATTTGTAGTACAAACTGTGCAGGGCGAGTTATGCACCAAAGTTTATTACTTTGGGGTTTTGAAAGGGCTAGAAATCTGGTGCGTGTTTTTGCCAAATCCCTTAAGTTGGCTCCAAAACTATTCCCTTTTGTAAAGGGCAATTTTCCACCACATCACCACACTCTAGTGCAAATCCACCATGCTGGCAAAAGCTCAGGCAGCGAGCCAGCATCAACCACGATGACCCTTACCAACACAACACTTACAGGAACAGACTGAGTGGGAAGTCTTAAGTGCATTTCATAACAACAGGCAAAATAAGGTCAAATGAGGACTAGGATGGTGGCCTCCTCAGAGAGAGGACAACACTTCAGAATAAATTGGTTCTAAACCTGAAAATGTTTTTGCACCACATGCATGAGAACTACATCAGTTATCTGCCAATTTGTTTTATTTGTCAGTGTCGAAAATTAGATATTTTATGGTTTCTGCTTGACTTCATATCCTAACTAACCCTATTCAAGGGTCATGCTGTTTAAAGGGTCCTAGGATTGTCCAGAGATTCAGACCACTAACTGAATCTCTGATGCATATGATATACTTAACTGGAAACACTTCAGGATTTTCGAAGTTCGTTTTTTTCTTCTTCTTCTGATTGGTTGAATTCTACAGCAGGGCTTGACATTAACTCTTTTGCTCACCAGCCACTGTGGCTAGTGGTTTTCCAAAGTTACTAGCCAGTCAGCATTTTCACTGGCCACAATTTTGACATTGATACCATGGGGAAAAACTGCCATATTAATATTATCTCATAATTTGGCAGCAGGTATATTAGGCTGCTGTCACTTTAAGACCTGACGCACGGATCCATTATACTGTTACACATGCGTTAAACAGACGTGAATACTCGCCAAGACCAGCATTTTGACATTAGTTTGTGTGTATTTGACTGTTCGGTCGCAATAAGCAGTGAAAAGAACTCAATTTAGTACTGAGAGGTGGCTTTATGTGTATCATGTATCTATTCTGCTGGAAAAGAGTATTGGAAGCGTTTCAGATATTTCAGAATCGATATGTATCGAAAAAAAATCTATATTTACACTAATATACTTTTTACAATAAGTTTAAAACATTGTTTTCTAAAAGTGAGGTAATGAATATGCTTGATGAAAGACATATTCCATACTTCATTGCCAGTTTGAGTATTGGTCACAGTGACACTAGACACTAGAAACCCCTCTAATAATCTAACAAGAGTTGTTTTTATAATATTGAAAAATAGAAGGCACCTAAAGAATGCACAAGAAAACATTTAAAGCAAACACATTCTTCACTAATCAGACACGCAATTCTGTCAGAAATAATTGACTGTAATCCTGTTATTCAAGCCGTTATATTTGACATTTCAAAACAATTTGTGAACTGTGGCATTAATGATGTCCAGTGGGTCCAACCTTTGTTAAATCAAATTGGACAATCCTAGAGACCTTTAAACAGCATGACCCTTGAATTAATAAAGGCACATTTTCTCAAGAGAAACCTGGCAAAGAAAAAAAAAAAAACACAAACCATGTGTAGAAGTATTTCTGAATCTCTCGCACTCCACAGCACATGATGAGCATGAGGAGAGAAGGAGGGCAGCGAATTCAAGCGAATGCACTTAACGACCATCTTAAAAAGCTGAGGCTGAGTCATACAGGAAGTGCACCGATCGCTTAGAATCAAGCCCTCTCTTTTTAAAACGATTTCATATTATACCTGTGCTCACACTGGGCTGTGTAGGGGAAAAAGTAGTGCTGACAAAGCACTTTCCACTTAAGCAATTTGTATAAACAATGACTTCATCACTTGGCACAGCAAGAATTAACGTCTCTAAGGTAATAGCATGGAAATTAAAAGTTATTAAAAACTACAAATTAAGCATTAGCATCATATACTGAAAGTTCATGAAAATGTCCAGGGATGCATATGTAATGGAAAAAGTGAAATACAGACAATTGTTTACAATTTGGTGACCGGCTCCAAAGCACCCAAATACGCTGTCTATATGAAGGCAGAGCATTGAGTCCAAATCATATCAAATCAAACAATTGTCTTGTATTGCGTCAAACATCATTATTTTACATGATTACGACTCTTTAGGGTTATATTTATAAAACAGGTAGTTTCGCTCCTCTTATTTGATTGGCTGAGCAACGTAGGTTGACACTCCTTTCATTTATTTGTTTGCGGTCTTCTAGACTCAAGTATGTGAGCGCTGTGGAGTGAAACAAGTGGGAAGTGAAGTATGTTTGTATATTTTGCCTGCTGGAAGCGGGTTGTTTTGAACGTCGGAGTGGAGGTCGGGCTAATATACACATACAGTATATACAAGCCAACATATACATAGTGATATGATTTCATGACAGTGAATTAGATTTGCACAAATTGCTGAAATTACCATTTATATTACACAATATTTTTATTTAAAATTCACAAAAAATGTGGAAAATTATTTACATCTTAAAATGGCCAAACAGTGTACAATATATCAGGCTTAATAATCTATTAAATGGAAAATATAAGATATTTTGATTGGAATAATTTTTTTTTTCTCCACACAATGGACATCAATGGTCACCAAAAAAGTTTGGCTATCAATATTCCTCACAATATGTTATTTTGTGTTGAGAAGTAGTAGTAAATGAGGACAGATTTGTGGGTGGTCTTGTTTGTATATACAGTGGAAGTCAAAGGTCACCAAAAGGGATTGGTTACCAACATTCTTCAAAAAAATGTATTTTGTGTTCAGCAATAGTAGGAGTAAATAAAGAATTTTCATTTTGAGCTATGCCATTTAAAAAACGAAAAAGCGTGAATTAAACTAATTCAACTGAACACACATACAGTACAAATGTCTTTGAGCGTTACCTGGAATCATCCTAATCTCAAAACCATTCGCCACAAGCCTAGGATCAGTAAAGTAGATGTGTCCATTAAAGCAGGCACTGTCTTTCTCCATGTTCAGGAGGACATCCATGTATTCTGGCCCACCAAGCACCCTGGGAACGGAAATGTATGTTAATATGCAAATATAAATATTAGAGATTCTATTAAGTATTCAGGATAGTGAGGATTAATACAGCTACTAAGCGTATATTGTACTTCCTACAAAAACCATACATTTTTACTATTGTAGATTCATATTTTTCACATTTAAGGTTTGTACACATCGAAAATGTCATCATTAGGTGAGAAAATGAGACTGGCTACCCATCTGTCAGCGGTACAGGGGTCTGCTGGCTCACGGTTGGAAGTATATTATTCTTCAGAAGTCTTTTAAACAGCAAGGCCTCCTCCACTCGAAACGGGTTCAACAACATGAGCTTTCTGCCGCATAAAACGACCCAGGCACCGTGAGAAGCCAAGCGGTTTACAAGCCTGAGGCCCTGCGCACTTGAGCTGTTCTGGTAGGAGAGGAGGTTAAGACTCTGCTTGAGGGTTGCAATACTGAACGGGAGGGGTTTGGAGAGCTTGGCAAGGCTCCTCTTACTCGAGGGCTGAGAGGAGAAGAGTTTGTCCAGGGCCTGCTGGTTGGCGAGGGGGGCCTTGCGCTTCACGCCTTGAGCTTTGTTCAATGAAGACTCTGCGCTCATCTGCTTCTTGCCCTCTCCGCACTGGCCACCTCCCTCCGTTGCCCTCTTCCTTTGAAGGTTGTAGGCGTTCAGAGACTTTTCTGCCTTGCTTTCATACCTAAGATGGGATGTGATACAAGAACAAGTATTTTGTTACAGTCCAATTTGTACATTTTGTATTTCCTTTGTGTAACTGTTCAAATGTGGTCAGAAGATACACTTATTGAGGACTGGCGACAGAAAAAGTAGCCGATCATCAATACCAGCTAACATTTTGGACTGAATGTATGTTTCTAATGATCTTAAAATGTGCTGAGTTAGACTTATGCTTAAATGCTTGAAGCACGGTTATTATAGTAAGAAACTAATAAAAAAAACATTTTTGTTACTTGAAATAAAATAAACATTAACTGAAATCAAATAACACACACACACACACACACACACACACACACACACACACGTGTGTGTGTGTGTGTGTGTGTGTGTGTGTGTGTGTGTGTGTGTGTGTGTGTAAAAAAATCTTATTTACTTACTTCAACTAGTTTCCGAGGCAACATTTTCATTTAATCTAACTTGAGGTACTAAAATAACTAAAACGAAAACTGAAATAAAAATAAAAGCTATATATGCACATTTAAAAAACAAAAACATAAAATAAAATGACAAAAATACATAATAGAAATACTAAAACTTAAATTAAAATGAAAGCTGAAAATATGAAAATAAAAACTAATTCAAAACAATAATAAAAAATATAATAGTGTCTCAATGATACTAAAATAAGACAATTATAAATTGTGAATTTCTTCACAAAATTAAAAGTTCATGTTTTTTTTAGTTGCCCATTATGACGATCCTTAAAAAAGATAATAAATATTTGTTTAATTATTAAAATAAAATAATTTCAACATCGTTTAAAAAGCTTCCCAGAAAGCACCTAATGAAACAAACTGTGGCAAAAGTATAGAAATAGCTAAAATATAAGATAGTTTTTATTTTTATTTATTTTTGGGGGGGTTTCTTCCCATGCTTCCAGTTTTGTCATTAAAGGGGTCATATAATGGTACATGCACTTTTACAAGTTGATTGTACTGGAATGTGTGTTGGCAGTGCCTGTATACAACCATCATAAAATTATAAAAATACATCCAGTGTTTTTTTTTTAAATCTTCTTATATGTTTCCTCCCATCTCAAATCAAGCTGTTCGATTGACAGCAGCTTTTCAACACAGACCCTCCCTCGCACCCTCGTGAGCGAGCTGTCAATCATAACACGCGCCGACTGGCGCGTTCATTGTTGATAGCTGGAGCACTGAGTAGAATGGTGTCTAAGTGATTGTGGTGTTCTGTTCTTGGGTGTAATAATAACGAACACAGTCATATTGATGTTCCTAAATCCGAACCGTTGAAGACGCAGTGGCTGAGTTTGTTTTCGAAGGG
Source organism: Scardinius erythrophthalmus (assembly GCF_964197995.2). Lineage (NCBI taxonomy): Eukaryota > Metazoa > Chordata > Actinopteri > Cypriniformes > Leuciscidae > Scardinius > Scardinius erythrophthalmus. The sequence continues at coordinate 9,653,916 of NC_138226.1, read as the reverse complement.
AATATTCCCCACGATCAACGTCAATGCTTTCATGTTTGCGCGAATCATTTCACACACTGCTTTACAAACGAGGATCAGTATAAAGCTGGTTTTGCTAAGAAGCTGCTCCTGAAAAAAGGATCAGTACCAACTATTCGTGTTCCTGCTGCACCTCCAGAAGAACTGAAGTGAGTGTAACGTTTTATAGACCTTCATATTAATCTTTATATTAATCTTTGCAAATCGCTTGCATGCTTCACGATGAATGCGGCTATTTTTACACTCAGGTACATTACGGCATGTTTTCTATGTATGACGTTCTCAATATAATTCATAATCCCACGTTTATAATGAACAACGCGTTATGGTAATTGTGTTATTGTGTTACAAACGGTGTATGCACAGAACAGAGGAGCGGGGTGAGCAAAGCTCATTATCATTTAAAGACACATGCACTTAAACGGCGTGCTGAAAACAGAGCTGTTTTTGACCAGGTAAAATTAGTGTTTTCTTACAATACTAATGAGAATTTTTAATTAAAGTATATTACAAACTTTTAATTTAGACCCTAAAGAATCATATTAGCTTGTGCAAAAATGACATTATATGACCCCTTTAAATGATAATGAGCTTTGCTCACCCCGCCCCTCTGTTCTGTGCGGACACCGTTTGTAACACAATAACACAATTACCATAACGCGTTGTTCATTATAAACGTGTGATTATGAATTATATTGAGAACGTCATACATAGAAAACATGCCGTAATGTACCTGAGTGTGAAAATAGCCGCATTCATCGTGAAGCATGCAAGCGATTTGCAAAGATTAATATAAAAGGTCAATAAAACGTTACACTCACTCACTTCTTCTGGAGGTGCAGCAGGAACACGAATAGTTGGTACTGATCCTTTTTTCAGGAGCAGCTTCTTAGCAAAACCAGCTTTATACTGATCCTCGTTTGTAAAGCAGTGTGTGAAATGATTCGCGCAAACATGAAAGCATTGACGTTGATCGTGGGGAATATTCCCTTCGAAAACAAACTCAGCCACTGCATCTTCAGCGGTTCGGATTTAGGAACATCAATATGACTGTGTTCGTTATTATTACACCCAAGAACAGAACACCACAATCACTTAGACACCATTCTACTCAGTGCTCCAGCTATCAACAATGAACGCGCCAGTCGGCGCGTGTTATGATTGACAGCTCGCTCACGAGGGCGGGTCTGTGTTGAAAAGCTGCTGTCAATCAACCATCATGGGAGGGGCGTCGATTTTGTGACGTCACAAAATCGAACAGCTTGATTTGAGATGGGAGGAAACATATAAGAAGATTTAAAAAAAAACACTGGATGGATTTTTATCATTTTATGATGGTTGTGTACAGGCACTGCCAACACACATTTCAGTACAATCAACTTGTAAAAGTGCATGTACCATTATATGACCCCTTTAATGACACATGCACTTAAACGGCGTGCTGAAAACAGAGCTGTTTTTGACCAGGTAAAATTAGTGTTTTCTTACAATACTAATGAGAATTTTTAATTAAAGTATATTACAAACTTTTAATTTAGACCCTAAAGAATCATATTAGCTTGTGCAAAAATGACATTATATGACCCCTTTAAATATTTTTTATTATTTTACTATTTTATACTTTACTATTATACTAATATGCACAGAATAGTAATAACAGAGATGAAAAAAAGACACATGGTTTGGAACACTTCGCTTTTGGCCTATTAATTTGCAGGGTACGAACGAGTTGTAGCAAAGAGGTCAGAAGTTGTGTCTAATTAAATATACTCAATTCACACAAGGAACCTTGATTTAATTTGCTCTAGTGATTCTAAGTGGGCTGTTGTAAATCACAGAGTAGAAATGTGCAGAAACAGGCGAGATAAAAAACATCTGCTACCTGTGACCAGATGGGGGCCGGAGAGCAGCGAGGGAGGGGGGAGAGGGCCTGTAAAAACATGCAGCCCTGACCCTCCACTGGAAGTTTCTCGATGGGCTTGCCAATTAACAGCTGTGCCATTGCACGGAGCTCGCTACTGTACAAAGGACCGGGCACCATTTCAAACGCACTGTATGGTTTCGAAGCATAAAGCTCGGGTGCAAGAGAAAGATGCAAATCAACTTGCAAATGCTGATAAAAACCACACCAATCAAGATGAAGGCATGAAATGTGCTGAAGAGAAAAGCAGTAAGAGGCCAATGGGGGAGATAAATGATTCCATAATGGAACAGAAGGTTGAAGCTTGAGGGGATCCCCTGCCATGTACACTGAAATGGGTTCTTGACCTGAGGGCTTTTGGACTTTAGTTTGCTGTTTGAACACAGTGAAAATGTATAAACAGACTTTGTGGTTGAGATTTACGTATGAAAAAAAGAAGTCCTTAATAATGTTACAAAAGATGTGACTGGAGTAATAGCTGCTGAAAATGCAGCTTTGCCATCACAGGAATAAATGACATTTCAAAATACATTCTTTTAAATTGTAATAATATTTTACTGTTTTTTTTTTTTTTTGACCAAATAAATACAGCCTTGGTAAGCAAGAGATGCTTGTCAAATTGATTAATCGTAATTAATCGCACCTAACATTAAAATTTGTAAATTTTGTAAATGTAGTTTGTATTAGGGCTGTCACTTTTGTGAAAAAATCCTGTTCGATTTTTGAGACATAGGCCTAAGTGTTCATTGAATCGATTGTAAAATCGATTTTCCATGTCTAAAGACGTTTCCATTTTAAACGCAAATTATGGGCAAATCCACGGACAACGAACAGGCATTAGGACGAACGTAAAGAGGGCGCTTGAGACACGCACAAGTCTGCAATATTTCTGATGATTTATTGGCGTGAAGTTTCGTACACAATGACAAACAGGAGTGCAATATTCTCGAAAAACAATAAGCAGAGTGGACTGCCATAACATCAATGAAAAACATTACCTCAGTCTTCAACATGGCTGTTTACGATTAGAAATGTCAAACAAATTTCGCCTACGTAGGCGATTGTAGACGCGTAGCCCGAATTTGTATCTAAATGCATGAGACTGTCTGCATATGGGCAGAATATGTATACAATACAATCACACAGCAATGCATTGTACTATATAAATTTACACAAATACACTTACAATTGCGACATGGTCAAATCACTGGGAATGGGATAAAGCTTTGCACCTGCTGGCAGATGCTGCAACTACATAATTTTATAATAATAAGTTAAGTTGAGGTCCCATTCTGTTTAATTAAATTTTAAAATCCTAATTTATTGCCCTGATGCAACATGTGTTTCCATCGAAAAGGGCACAGATTTGTGAGCTACATACAGAATAGAACTGAAACCGTGGAACCTTCAGATTATAAGATTAAATGTATTTATGATGATATTACAATTTGTGTCTTAATATAATTATCTGTATTGATTTAGCAATAGGCTGTAATTAGGACAGAGCCGTGAACCATGATTTGCTACATGATAGTCAGTGTCACACGACATTAGAAGGAGGGACTTTGTTTTCCCAGAAAAGAATGACTGTACATTTAGTGTAGGCCAGTGGTTCCCAACCCTGTCCTGAAGGCCCCCCAACACTGCACGTTTTCTTTGTCTCCCTAATCAAACACACCTGATGCAACTCATCAGCTCATTATCACATGGGTTAATTGAGCTGATGAGTTGAATCAGGTGTGTTTGATTAGGGAGACAAAGAAAATGTGTAGTGTTGGGGGGCCTTCAGGACAGGGTTGGGAACCACTGGTGTAGGCTATATCAGCAAAAAGTGAATTGTGTCAAGTATACTAGTATATATACATAAATGAGCCAAAACACATTGACTAAGATACAAAACTTTCATTGATTTCATGTGAGCGTCCAAATATGATCACCCCAAATTTTAACACAGACCTTCAGAGACAAAACGTAATAATAACAAATAAAAATTCATTACCATTATTTATATAGCGTTTTTTTTACTTTTTTTTTTTTACGGCGGCAGCCATATTACGCCAGAACGCCCACCACACACCAGCTTACTGGTGGAGAGGAGACAGAGTGATAGAGCCGATAAGTATATGGGGATGATTAGGAGGCCATGATGGACAGAGGCCAATGGGCAAACCCCTACTCTTTTTCGAAGGACATCCTGGGGTTTTTAATGACCACAGAGAGTCAGGTCCTCGGTTTAACATCCGAAGAACGGTGCTCTTTGACAGTATAGTGTCCCCATCACTATACTGGGGCATTACGACCCCCTGCTGGCCTCACTAAGACCTCGTCCAGCAGCAACCTGGTTTTCCCAGGAGGTCTCCCATCCAGGTACTTACCAGGCTCAACCCTGCTTAGCTTCAGAGGGCAACTAGTGTTGGGCTACAGGGTGATATGGCTTCTGGCCAAATTAAGACAATGCGCTAGGGTTATTATCGTTAACTAAAAACTAAAACCATACTAAACAAAATAAATGTTAACTGAAATTATATTTAAAAAAAACTTAAGGCAATATTTCTCATTTTCATTTAGTTTAACAAACTAAAACTAATTAAATTAATAAAAAATATATAGACATAAAAACTAAAAATAAAATGACGAAAACACAAAATTAGCGAAACTAACGTTTTACTATTGAAACTTTAAAGAAATAAAAGTGAAAGCAGACAAGATAAAAATAAAAATATCAAAATATTAACACAAACTCAATGATACTACAATAACACTATGTACATCAAGGAGCCGCCCACAATATCTCCACTGATGGGATGAATGTGCAAACAGCACAGAAACAGCAAATAAAGACACCATCCTCTCTCTTGCCTTCTGAGATGGACCTCAGTGGACACTCGCAAACGTGATGATAGCCACTTAGGGAGCATGGTTTGCATTTTCAGACTGGAATTCATAACGAGCATCAAACGCACATAAACCATGCAATAAGAAAGCAATGTTCCCTTGGTGTGGGCACTTTGGATGTAAACCAAGTTCATATAGAGTCGCTGGATCAGCGCCAGACATTTTATTGCTGCATCAGACCATTGCAACCAAAATATAACAAGCATGGTACTCCCTCCCGCAAACATCCATGTCAACAATCTCTGACCCCTTAGCTCAGCATGCCCATATGTGATGCACCTATGTTACATGAATCCATGTATGATTCTCAGAAGTGTATGCTACCGTACAGTATATCTGCAGGAAAACAAGCTTGCTATTTCACATTTAAGACAACAGTAATATGCAACAGGATTCAGATGTCTTTTTCCATGTTACATAAGTGCCTCTAGCAATGCTGAAACACACTTTCCATTCATTTAATTATGCTGACTTGGCATGCTGTGATTTAGACAATTTTTTTTGAGGGGATAACCCTTTTACCTTTTAGTTTAAAGTGATAACCCTGATGTATTCCTAATCTAAGGTTTGAAAATTTTCAATTAAAAATGTGATTTTTGTGGCTTTAAATTGATTAGCTTTGAGGCCATAAAAATGTAAGCTAGTGTGCTTTACAAAAATCACTTTTAACAGAGATACACAAATTTATAGTATTTCTCTTCTGGAAATAAAAACAAAAAATCTTGACGACTCATCTTTCGCAACAGATTTTTGTCAATTAAATGCTCGAATTAGAATGTGCCTCCAATATAGTTCCGATAGTTTGGGGTCTGTGAGGTTTTTATTCCCTCTGAATAAAGAAACGAATACCTTTATTCAGCAACGACGCATTAAATTGATCAAAAGATGCAGTAAAGACATTTATTATGTTACAAAAAGATTCAAAGAATCCTGAATAAAATTTATCACTTCAGTATTACTCAGAGGTCTAGTTTTAAATATAATTCTTTTGAAGTGATGGAGCTTTTTGTAACGTTATCTAGCATAAGTGACAAATCCCGCTTGACAACTGTACAAGCAACTGTATACAGGCCACCAGGGCATCATACAGACTTTATCAAAGAATTTGCTGATTTTCTATCAGAGTTAGTACTGGCTGCAGATAAAGTCCCTATTGTTGGCGATTTTAAAGGGGTGGTATAATAATGCCCTTTTCACAAGATGTAAATTAAGTATTTGATGTCCCCAGAGTGTGTATGTGAAGTTTTAGCTAAAAATACCCCACAGATATTTTTATATAGCATGTCAAAATTGTCACTTTTTGAGGGTAAGCAAAAACGCATCGTTTTGTGTCTGTTCCTTTAAATGCAAATGAGCTGCTGCTCCCAGCACAGAGGGCGGAGCTTCAAGAGCTTGCACTCACACGAACATGCACTGAAAATTTCAAAAACTTTAAGCCTTTTATGTTCAAACCGGATTCAGACAATGATGGAGAGACTCAAGAAGAAGTGACAACATGTAGAATGCAACAGGACATTTCTGAATGGTTAGTTGATGAATTTATGTAGCTTGTGTAGTTATCTTCTAGCCACTGATTAGCATATTCTGTCTTGATAATCTATAAATCGTGTTCAGGGGGCAGGGTTTATGTAAATTCTAGGCTTGGTGATGTCACTAACCCTGGAGGAATGTTGTGTAGTCCCTACCATCCTTAAAAAGCAATTTCTTTAAAAGAAAATATCTCCCTTTGCTTTAAACTTTAAGTATTGTAACTTTGCAGATGGTGTTTATGCTCAAACAGCAACATTACACACTAACTAAAGTTAAAAAGTGAAATCATAAATCAACCACCCCTTTAATATCCATGTAGATAATGAAAAAGACGCATTGGGACTGGCATTTAAAGACATTCTGAACTCTATTGGAGGTAGACAACACGTGTCAGGGCCCACTCATTGTCGTAATCATACTTTAGATCTAATATTGTCACATGGAATCAATGTTGATGCCATTGAAATTCTGCAGCAAAGCGATGACATCTCAAATCATTATCTAGTCACATGTATACTACATTTAGCCAAGGTTGCTAAGCCAACTCTGTGTTACAAATATGGTAAATATGGTAACCATCAATTCTAACACTAAAGATTGCTTTATAAATAATCGTTCAAAGCCGTTATAATTTACTCAACAAACAAACACCTGTGACCACATTACATTAGTATTACTGCGCAACTGCCGTTTGTGATTCTTTGTTGCTTGCATGTGTTGCTTGGCAACCTCTATGGAACTACATTGCTGAGGAATAATGTGTTATATAACGTTATATTTTTTGTTGCTGGTGTTTATTTTATGAATAAAAGAAATATTAAAATGAATATTTTTATGGAGTAATCGCTTTATAAAAGCAATAAGCCCCTTGAAGCCGTTTTTTACAGTGAATTTATGTGTTTTTAGTTCTTTAATGAACTTCTTTACTTACAAGCTTGATAATATTAGAGAGAAAATTGTAACTATGCAACCATCTACTACAGTATCGCATCAGACAGTGCACTGTAGTTTCCTTGAGGAAAAATTATATTTATTCATTGCTATAAGAGAGGAAGAATTGTCTAAACTCGATAAATCATCTAAATCAACATGTATGTTAGACCCCACACCGACACTAAGATATTGAAAGAGATGCTTCCAGAGGTCAAAGATCCTCTTCTTATTAATATCAGTAATTCTTCTTTGTGATTAGGATACGTACCAAAAACTTTGAAGCTGGCTATTATTTATAATAGTTTGTTAAAAAAACGCAACTTGATCCTACACAATTAGTCAATTACAGGCCGATCTCGAATCTACCTTTTCTGTCAAAGTTACTAGAAAAGGCATTATCCTCACAACTATGTTCCTTTTTAGAAAGAAATGGTATCTGCGAGGATTTCCAGTGAGGATTTAGATCGTACCATAGTACGGAGACAGCTCTCAGAGTCACAAATGATTTGCTCTTACCATCCGATCGTGGTTGTATCTCTCTATTAGTGTTACTCGACCTTAGTGCTGCATTTGATACTATCGACCACAACATTCTTTTGAATAGACTCGGAAATTATGTTGGCATTAGTAGAATTGCATTGGCATGGTTCAAATCATACTTATCTGACCGTTATCAGTTTGTAGTAGTAAACGAAGAGATGTCATATCGATCACAAGTTCAGTATGGAGTACCGCAAGGCTCAGTACTAGGACCGTTGCTGTTCACCCTGTACATGCTACACTTTGGAGATATCATTAGGAAGCATGGCACTGTTATGCTGATGATACTCAGCTCTATATTTCTTCGCGGCCTGACAAAACTTACCAATTCACAAAATTAACGGAATGCATAGCTAATTCGGAAAAAACAGAGATTCTAATTATTGGACCAAAAACCTTTGCACATAATAACCTAGAATACTTTCTAACACTTGATGGTGTTCTGTCAAGTCTTCTTCGTCAGTTAGGAACCTGGGTGTGCTCTTTGATATCAATCTTTCATTTGAAAGTCACGTTTCTAGCATCTGTAAAACCGCATTCTTCCATCTTAAAAAACTATATAAATTATGACATATGCTCTCAAAGACAAATACGGAAAAGTTAGTTAATGCGTTCATGACCTCAAGGCTAAGAGAAGCAGTCTAATTATTATTTTTTTTAAATAGATGACTTAGGATATAGTGACATGAAAGTGTCCAGCATACATGGGAACTCCTTTAATACAGTTTAAAAAGCATCCCAGTATGCACCTCATGTCTAGACTGTGCAGAGCTGGAATCTAGGCAAAGGGTACTAACATGGTTAAGGTTTTTGGTCACTACATATTTCTCATACTTCCATTCGTGTTATTTCATTGTTGACTATTATTCTAAAATGTGGAAAAGAGTAATAATAAAGAATTAGTAGGTATGTCCAAACATTTGACTGGTAGTCTAGTGTGATAAAATAAGATACATCCATATATCCAACCCAAGTTTTCCTGGAGCTCATAAAAAACAACCAATAAATTAGGCAGATATGGACTTCATCTGGTATAGAATGAACTGGAACCTTCTGGCATCTGAGACTGAAAGAATGTGGCATTCTTTGGAAAAAACGGAATGCCTCTTTTACAATGGAAAACAGGCATATTGACCATCAAACCAAGTAATCAAACACAGTTTTCTGGAAAATACAAAAGTTGATCAATTCTTCCTTCAGGTAGTAACATGACCAGGCCAAACAGATTTTCCAATCCATATTTTACACATGATAGTGGCAGGTCTATTTTTCTCTCGCTACACAGAGCCTGAATCACAACAACTGGAAACTGAGTCTTCGAGGGTGAAATCTGGAAACTTACTTCTTGCGGTCTTCCTCCCCGAGGCTTTCCCATCTCTCTTTCACAGCAGTTGTGACATCCTGAGGACTGGCTCTTGGGTTCTCCTGGAGGACCTGCGATCTGGTGTCTTGCTCAAACAGTGAAAAGGCAGACAAGGGCTGACGCACAGAGCGGTTGCTGATCAGCTCGTAGGCTGTCAGCTTGGCCATTTTCTCCATAATCACGTTAGTGGGCCTCTTGGACGTACTTGTGGGCTCAGTTCCTCCGAGGTCTTCAGTTACTTTTGGGACGTGGAGTTTCACAGGTTCCAGGCATTCTCCGGTGATTTGATTTGAGAAGGCCCTGCCTGTGCTCCAGCTCTCAGCAGATACTTTGCTCTCTTGACCAGAGCCACTGTCACTCTTAGTCTCCTTTGGGGAGTTACAGTTTAGATCAGCTGTAGAGTTCATTACAACATCGTCAGCAGGTAATGAGGAATTAATACTGTCAAAATCACTTGAGCTTCTGTTGATCACCCAATCCTCTGAAATCGAAGAGGAGCTGGTGTTTGCAGTGTTGTTCAAGGATAGCTCACTATCTTGTTTTTCTGCATTCGTGGAAGAATGCTCAAGCAATTCTGGGTCGTTCAAACTAATATCTGTGGTATGTGTAGGAACAACTACATTAGCATGTTCAGGTACATCCACATAACTAGCATTGGGCGGATTTCCTCCTGTTTTGAGATTATCATCGCCAGTGGAGTCGCCGTACAAGGAGATTAACATAGTCTCCACCGCCAATAGCACTTCTTCCTGGAGAAAAGTGTTAATGAAAGTTTAATTAGCATGGTAGGAAGGAACAGTGTTTTACTTTTAGTATAAATGTTTGTACCTTATTCTGTAGCATCACTTCGGTTTTATCAGGTGTCAGGTTAACGTCGACTGTCGAGGCGGGTATGGTGATGTTCATCATTAAAAAGGGATATCGGCGGTTTGCAGATTCATTATTCGATTGAGCACTGGTGTAGTATTGCTTGACAAGCTGCAGGGTAAAATGTGCATTCACAAGAAGATTGTGAGGATACAAGTGGATACAATTTCAACACAAACACATATATATTCAAGTTTACAACTTTACTTCTAACCTGTTTGTAAATTTTACACTTAGATCGTTACTAAGCAATCATCAAATAAGAACATAACTAGGCCTAGACCAAATCTATTGATTTCAGCTTTTTCTACAGATTACATAGGACAATTTACACAATTTAGTTGATTTAAATATGGTAAAATATATTAAACAGAGAAAGGTATTGCTCAGAAAATCTGTAACCATTCCAGCACTTTGATAAAACCTATAGAAAGCACTTTTGATTACAACTGTATATGACGCATAATGCAAAATTACTGGATTTTCTAATGATAAAATGATGACAAAACTCATTTGAGAGTGAAAACATGCTACGATATTCTGGAACCTAAATATGACACTTTCGGTCCCTTTTTCAATGTTTTATCTCAGTTATTGTACAGTATCACTCACAAGTTATACATTTATTTGAATTAATTTACCACATTAATTTAAATGATTGATGTGGACACTATAATGCAACTGAAGCATTTCTTTTTTTAAAGGGATAGTTTATCCAAAAATTCTTTCTAAATTGAGGCTAATATCCACATTTTACAGTTATGCAAGGACATTTCATTTTACAGAAAAAGTCAACTGAACATTCATATACAAATTTCAACACAAACACGTATATATTTACACACACAAACATTAAATAAATGTAGGTACATTGGTATTGATGGTATGTGGCAGTTCCTTTACCTTAAGTATTTCTTTGGCATGCACAGGTCGACTATTTACAAAGATGAATGTTTTATCAGGTGTATAGGAGCTGGTGGAATTCAAATCTGAGACCGGTTTGGGGAGGAATCCATCAATGCTGATCTGTGCAAACAATAAGACTTCATATATCAATATTTAAGCCAAGAACACATAACAAAAGTGTCATATATCCACATTTATTTCCAGGTTTGAAATGTGTATTAAGAAGCTACTGAGTAACAATCTTCCTCCATGTTAAATCTAGTATAGCTATTCTTTAATTTCCCTCTCTGCCACAAACCATACTCACTAATTGTCAGGGCACATTGAGGCTTCAATGAACTTTTCCCAAAACAAACAAAATGACACACTGCTGGCCTTTAGCCCGCTTTGCAGTAACCAATTAAGACTTCACTGTGCTATCAGAACCCATTTGTCATCTCCAAACTATGGAGTGGCCAAGTTGCTAAAATGTGCAATGTTTCTGTTAGCTAAAGGCAGCATCGGCGAAGTGGCGGGATGAGAAACGGCTCCAAATTAATCAGTGATCTAGGGCTATATTGTGATGCTTGAGCTCACCATTTGGAATTAACAAGCACAGCAGTTGGCTGGCAAGAGGACATTTTAATTGGAGTCTCTAACAAACATGATAATCAGGGGTATTGTGACTTTCACAATCAACACTTATGTTCAGTATACTTTACCACATTTGTCAATTACTGTGGTGTAGGTGGCCCAGTCCTTTCTGTTTTGTGCACTGAATGGAGGTTATTATTCTGGACTCTTCCACTGCAGAAGGATCTCGGCCACAGCACAAAAACAGTCAACTGCACACTTGCGTCATGTTCCACTCTTACTCAGAAAACCTGTAACCATTCCAGCACAAACTGATAGAAAGCACTTTTGATTGCAATTCTATATAACGCATCATGCAAAAATACTGGATTGGATATTCGAATGAAACATGCCCATCTCCAAGTCTCTACGATATTCTGGAACCTAGATATGACTCAAGTCCCTCTTTCAATGCTAATGCTAAGTCTATGGGATTGAAGTGGATGGCCGAATGGGGCCAAATCTTCCATTTTGAGATCACATGACTAGCCAAATATTAAAAGGTTACAGCAAGATATGGATCAAACCGCTCGATTAATATGGATTAATTTTATGATGCCTTTATGAGCTTTTTTTGGATCTTCTTTGGTTACCTGAGAGGTTTCATAAAAATATCTTGATAAAACTTTCTTATGAGTTTGGAACATCATGAGGGTGACTGTTTTGGGGTGAACTACCCATTTAACTTCAAAGTTTCGGTAAGAAAGGTTTTTGAAAGATTTCCTCTTATGGTCGCCAAGGCTGCATTTATTTGATCATAAAAACAATAAAAAGAGTAATATTGTAAAAATATTGTAAAAAAGTTAATACATTTTAAAATGTACTTTATTCCTGTGATGGCAAAGCTGAAATTTCGGCATCATTACTTCAGTCTTCAGTGTCACATGATCCTTCAGGAATTAATAATGACCTAACATTAGAACTAAAAAAATTAAATAAAATAAAAAGCGATTAATTTGTTAACATTGTAAATCAATTGCTGTTGCATCCATTCTGCTTTTTCTCAGCAAAAAACACACACAAATTGTGCCCATTCTCTAAATTTATAAACAAGTTTTGAGATTATGCAAGATCATGACAAGTAAAATGTCAATTGTCATTGTTTGCTACTCAGGTTTATGAGAAATTGAATGCACCACCACAATCTTCAAATGGCTTGGTGTGTCTTAGTTGTGAAGGGTGGGGTGAATGGTAAGCAATGGTCTTCTTGGCATGGGGCTCGACCTGATGATGAGTGTGCACCTAATGACTGAGTACTCCAACAGATCCTGCTCTCAAGGCCATAAATTAACTCCTGGTAAAACCCACCAGTTTCTAGAATGCAAGGATGACTTACAGCTAACAAATACTGAGCAAAGATGCATTCTCATCTGGCACATGGCTTTAAAGGACATTGGCAAGACTCAGTGAAAACCATCCTTGAGCGTAGCTGTATATGCAATGTGTTCTGCTATACGTTCAGCAGGAGAGGACTGAGCTGCCAAAATCGGCCTGAGCCAAATACTGAAGTGTGCCTACAGAGAATTATTCCTACACGAACGCAAAACGCAAGCAGGGACTCTATACAAACCGCAGAGCTCTACTAAAAGCGTATTCTGTAAGAGGACACTTAGCATAAATAAATCACACGTAAATGAGCCAGCAAATTTAGACAATGCTAGCGTTGTGCATTCTTCATCAGCCACACATATAAAAGTAGGACACCATGTGTGCACCAACAATAGCATCCTTTCCAACAGGGCAGTGATGAGATCAGGCCAAATGCCTGAATTAGAATCACCATGTCATGCATGTACTGTATGACCTATACAGTTCTGCGTAACAGGGAGATAATTATAGAACGAGAGGCAGATTCAGCGTTAGGAGAGCCTTTAGCTGAAAGAAGGGGAGATAAGAGAGTGTTATTGCTGACGAACATAGAAAAGGTCAAATGGTTAATTTGAAGATAGGAAAAAAAAACAGACCAGAAGGAAGGTACATGGGTCATTCCTGTTATGCAGAGTCTATAACTTATAACTTTTAAATGGATATACTTCTGTTGTAATATAAGTATGTATTTCTGTAAAATACTTCCATTCTTTGTACCTCGCTTAATACATCTGAGATGATTTGACAGATGCCAGATCTTCTAAACGTGATAACTGATCTCTGGCTAATTTGGTTCTTCAAGCGAATTTGCAGATTTTATTAAAATATCTGGATTAAGTTATCTGAGATTACTGGGCGTTCTTGTGTTCATTGGAAAGGGCAGATATATCAATACTCGAAACCATGATCAGCAATGCAGCGATTGGCTGGCGATTTGACAGCAAAGTGATGACATTATATTTAAAAAGACCATCACACACATGATGAAAAACCTGACGAATTTCTGGACCTTTATAAGGAAACAGCCAAGTGACTAAAACCACACAAAAGTTATAATAGATAAATGAAATGTGTATTGTTTGCCACAGGATTCCCAATTATTTCCATTATTTCACGATTTCTAGTATTTGTAACAGGCTTTACATTTTTATTTCAATGTTGTAATTAGCAATTAATTTGATTTTACCTGTGAATCAGCTTTGTTACGTGACGGCATTAAAGTTTGACAGCACTTTTTACTAAGTTATCAGCATCTCTTGCGCTGCCACTCCCATAAAAGCTGCCACGTTCAAATTAATGCACGGCTTAGACTAACTGTACATCATGTGTAAAGGCCCATTCACACCAAGGATGACAACTATAAAGATAACTATAGGCCTATAGTTCTAAAAATCGTTCTCAATATTAAAGAATAGCAGAGTTCACACCACAGCTATAACGATAACGACAGAGAAAAGATATCGTTGGAATCACTTTAAGAATGATTTTATCCAGCTGATGAAAGATAAATACATTGACAGCCAAACAGAATCCATCCTGCTATAACGAGCTCGAGCATTTAAAGCGGCAGACAAGCACGAGCATAGAATAAACAGAACGATATCACCCGCTGGTGGGACGCCAATTTAGTTATCCTGATAGTTAAAATTCTTGGTGTGAACAGGCCTTAAGACTCTAATAAAATGATTAGGTAATTATTCCCTCACAAATAATTCTCTCAATGAGTAAAACTGGCTATGTCTATATTATGATCGACAACAAAATATTATTTTCAAATTCAATTTTGAATTATTATTATTTTAAATGATAATTTTCCCAGGTTCAATAGGGTTCTCTTGTAAGAAAGTAGTAGTGGCTGGGACAGACTTCAAGTATCACCTCCGCTTAAAAAGATGATTACATGATTCCGGTTTACATGAAATAAGCTGCTCCTGAGCAGGTTTGAGCTTACAGAACTGTTGCTATGACAGAAACTCTGGGATGAGCTTCAAAGAACCTAACAATCCTGAATCATGTCAAATCGTCAATAGTAAAATCCAGATAACTGTGTAATCCATGTATGAAGAATGGGCCCCTGGTCAAGATCAGGCACATCAACGTCAACATTTAACTTAAAGGTGACATATGCCCCTTTTCACAAGATGCAATATAAATCTATGGTGTCCCCTGAATGTGTCTGTGAAATTTCAGCTCAAAATACCTCCCAGATCATTTATTACAGCTTGTCAAATTTGCCCCTTTTTGAGTGTGAGCAAAAACACACCATTTTTGTGTGTGTCCCTTTAAATGCAAATGAGCTGCTGCTCCCCGCCTCGGTTCAAAAGACGGCCGATTCTTACTCCGGCAATAACAATAATCTCACTCATCCAAAATCTCAGAAATAACCAGTAGCGGAGTGCAGCCTTACAGAGAATCTTACCTCACTAGACTTCACTTCACTTACTTTACTAAACTTTTAGACTGCACCTGGACGTTTCTGACTGGTTAGTGGATACATTTATGTAGTTGTTGTCGAGTTACATTCCCCTCATTGACTTGCATGTACCGTCATATTTAACTTTTACACAAGTTGACACAGTTCCCTGAGGTCTTTATAAGACAGCTGTGCCATTTTTTGGTCAAATAGTGATCTGTGCTCGTCTGTGCAGCAACTACAGAACAGTTTGCATAGTTATCTCAAACTTTTGCCATTGCGTTAGAACTGGTTACAGTGTTGTCGCTTGTGAAAACCAAATGTTGTGGGTGGTGCAGATTAAAGGGATGTAATTTCAACCAAGTGCCCTAGCTTTTTTTTACCCTTGGTCGAACATTATTAAAGTTAGAGCATATTTAGAGATATCAGCCGAATGGCTTAGTGCAGGCGCTAATGGATCCAAGAGGATGTATCTCGTAAATTACCCCACTAATAATGAAAAATAAAATTAAATAAATTAAAATCAAATTTGGGAATTTTCTGGTTAGAAGTGCATAGCGCCTAATAACATGACAAAAGTGACAACACACAGATCTAAGTAGTGAAATTATAACAAGTAGGCTAGGATAGCTAATAGGATTTCCAATTTATATGATAATCCAAAACATAAATGATGGGAATGTTCTTGCAAATATACTGAATAATAGGAGCGACCCAGAAATGTTCAAGATTAGTCAAGCAGGATTAGTGTTGAGAAGCACTGCATGCAGTGAGCAGGTTACACCTGCAGCAAACACATGCAGAACAGACACATCACTGCTGCGGCAAACACTAAATCTTCCTATGTATCTTTGTGAGTCAGAGAAATGTCACTAAACTGGACTAAATCAAGCACATGGTTTTTACAATGCATAATACTATACATCACACATCTTATTGCTTGAACAAGCGCTTGCTCGTTGCATTTGTAGCAGTGTATTAAATCCATGCCAGAGCAGTTGGATTGTGGCCTCAGGCCAACACAGGCAGGTTATGTCCTTCTGAGGCCCTTTCACCACGTACATTGCAGTCCCTGAAGGCTCCTTTAATTCACTGCTGCATTTGTCGCAAAGTTTGCCGCATTCAGTCCATAGGTCCACTGCTGACACTGTAACATGATCCGTCACTGACCGCTTGTGAGGTAAACGGCGCATGACAGTATATGGTCTTGCAAAAACACATAGCCTTTCAGGATGTGTAATTCTACAGCCTTTATGATTAAAATAACGCAATTTTAGCTCTCAAAATATATAGTGGCCCCAAAACGTATTTAGACACTTAAGTCGCACAGAAAATGTATGAAAATAGTTGCAACAGAGAGCAAAATATCAAACCAAAGAGCCCTTTATATTAAAGAAAAAATATACTTTTCAAGCAAATACAAAACGATTGTTGGGTGAAAAAGTATGTAACGTTAGATTTATTTCTCAAAGTGAAGATAACACTTTACAATAAGCTTCTATTTGTTAACATTAGTTACAATGAACTAACAATTAAAAATGCTTCTAAACATTTATTAATCTTAATTAATGGTAATTTCAACATTTACTTATACAATATTAAAGTCAAAAGTATATGTTAATATTATTAAATGGGCCTGAGTTAATATGAACTACCAACGTTGTATTTGCATTAACTAGCGTTATCAAAGCTTTATAAATACTGTAAGAAATGTATTGCTCATATGTTAGTGAATGCATTAACTAATGTTACCTAATGAAACCTTACTGTAAAGTATTACCTTAAATAGTATTTGTAAACTTAAGTCAACCTTAAACATGTATAAAAGCAGTTGCATTAGATGACAAAAAAAAAGGCATTTATTTTAAAGAAATGACAGCAAAAATACATTTATCAAACACAAAGAAAATGTTTGGTTTAAAATGAGTTAACAATATATGTATTGGTCAAAGTGAATTGTAGACTTACTCATTGTTAAACAGTACTGGATCATGTTCAAAGTTAATGCAATGAACTAGGACACCTGTGTGAGCTTGAGGAGAATTGACCTCAAATAAATGGTTTGATATTTTGACATTGATGCAATGGCATTCAAAAATGCGTATGTGTGAAGTCAAGTGTGCAAAAGTGTCCTGATACTCTTTGGGACCCAAAGTATTTGTATGCATACAGACAAAATATTGACTAGAAATTTGAAAATTAAAAGGCATTATGAAAGGTATAACCTGGGTAAGAATGCTGAGTCATTCATGCAAAAAGTCATCGCTGCGGAATGCACAACCAGGAAAAAGAGAAACAGCTCTCCAGGGAGAGGAAAGCCGTTCGGAATTAAGTTGTTACACGAGTCTTTGAGTTTAGCAACCTGACAGAAGTGCAGGGATGTTTAAAGTCGGTTCAAGCAATAACTTTGCACATGTAATTTAAATGAACCCTGATTGTTTGAACCTTGAAGAACATTCCTGTTTTTGTGGAAAAAAACACTTTCCTATTGCAAACCGTCATGGCGGCCCCAGAGCTGGTGCATCTGTGGAACCCCACTGCTCACGCTGAAAATGATAAATATGTCCGTGTTTTCTCAGCGCTTCACTGACCTCTGGTTGCTCCTGGTG
This sequence comes from Scardinius erythrophthalmus, assembly GCF_964197995.2. NCBI lineage: Eukaryota > Metazoa > Chordata > Actinopteri > Cypriniformes > Leuciscidae > Scardinius > Scardinius erythrophthalmus. The sequence continues at coordinate 9,635,941 of NC_138226.1, read as the reverse complement.
ATGCTGGACGGGGAGCATGTTGGCTACGGAGGCCGCTCCGAGCACGGCCATGAGGGCAGTTCGGTGATCCGACACCCTGGATTTCTGCCAGACCACAGCCTGTAGCAACACAGTAAAACGGGTCAAGTTATTTTTCGGTCATCCTAAAATAAGACCACCTGTGGGATTGCATGCTCGCAAACAGCCATTAGCCACCAATCAAGTCTTCACAATAAACAATTATACTTTTGGTAATGTTTGGATATTACGAAATTAACTGCACAGGGAGCACTGCAGGCAACCGCACGGATAAATCTCAAACCGACTACTTTTCATTAAAAGGCGCTTTATGTTATGAAGACTTGGCAGCATCAAGCAAACATGCTACTTGCACAAATGTCATTTCACATTGCGGAGCGCAGTTACGCATATATTTTCACACCCGTGCGTTTGCCTGTCGTTGGCACTTCCACATGCAAGTATATATATCCAAGGTGTTGATTTCTGAAAGCATGCAGTCCGCAGCACACATCTCTGCTATGAAATATACAATTTGGTGACTGTAAAGAGATCAGACTAGTAAACAGCTTTTCGAGAAGTCATGAAACCCAATGCAGGGCGAAGTGCAAAGTTTGTGATACGAGATATGCCTGGAAGTGCTGATGGCATGAAATGAGTGTATAGCCTTCTCCCGATGATCTACAACCTGAATGATATGAATTTAATGACAGGTACGTGAGGTCCCGCCGAGCAAGGCCAGATACGTACGCTATCATGAGGCCAGGCTGTTAGTGGACTTGCGAAAACACTCGGAGAACTTATACCACTTAGCTTGTTACTTTAGGATCATGTGGCAGTGTGAGATTCGAAGGCTTAGTGGTTCATCCTGCGGTTGCATTGCTAATTTTGGACAAGAAGCAGGTGAAATGTCCACTTTCCCAGGTTACGCTCTAATTGATGGCACTCAAAAGATGTCTAAATGATGGAAATGTCCAGGCTGTCATCATTACATGCACGGGTTATCGAATGAAGGGCCAACTTCATACTTAATTATGAGTTTTCCAAAAGAATTTAAATTGGTTGTGAGCATAAAAACAACCAAATAAATAGCATTATATTACAACTATACACCTATTTATTAGAATTTCATGCTAAAATGCCTTATCTTTGCTGATTAATATGAGGATTTAAAACATAAGATTGTAGCTGCAACGAGGGAGCAGAGTCAAAACAGTAGTGAAAAACCAGAGCAATAAACAAGTTACATAAGTTCTAATTAACGTTAGCCGAACACTATTAGCACAACTGATATCATGCCGTGTGATGGTTAAATGTCACTAAATGTGGGTAAAACCCTAGAGAGTAATACCGCATTATTTGTTGATGTGTGAGGCCACCTTGTGGTCAAATATACACTACCGTTTAAATGTTTGGGGTCAGCTAGACTTTTTAAAGAAATTAAGATTTGTATTCAGCAAGGATTTATCAAACTGATGAAGAGTGACAGTAAATACATTTATAATTGTACAAAAGGTTTCTATGTCAAACAAATGCTGTTCTTTTGAACTTCAAAAGAATCCTGAAAAAATGCATCACGGTTTCCATAAAAATTATTAAGCAATAATAACAAATGTTTGTTGAGCACAAAATGAACATATTAAAATGATTTCTGAAGGATCATGTGACACTGAAGACTGGAGTAATGATGCTGAAAATTCAGCTTTGAATAGAAGGACCGTTTTAAAATTGTAATATTTAACAATATTATATTTTTTGATCTAATAAATGCAGTCTTGGTAAGCCTAAGAGACTTCTTTCAACACATTTTTAACTGTAGTTTGTCTTTATATAACAACTAAAATAGTTTATCTTAAAAATATTTCGTTTATTTACAGATTTTTTATGTGTTCTCAGAGTTTTTGGAGCTCACTACAAGGGGGACCTATGATGCCCTTTTACAAAGGGTAAGTCTCAATCAGCTCCCTAGTTCAGTAGTCAGGGCACTGAACAGGGAGTCAGCTATTTTAAGGACTGCCTCAATCGCAAAATTCTTCCAGTGCACTGGCACGTTCGTTCCCTAAAAGTCCCACAATGCACCGTGAAAAGCAGGGAGTTTATGTTAACTCTCTATGTTCCCTTACCAGAAGTTCTAAAGAGCAAAACATCAATCGCTCACCACACATGACACGCAATAGATGTTTTTTAAAAAACAATCCCTCATTTAATTATATTTCGGCATAAACACATTGCAAGACAAGTAATGAATATAATGTAGCTAACATTTATGGCTGAAATGTTGCAAATAAACGTGACAATCAAAGCATTTATTTATTATAATGTACTTTTAAATAACAAACAATTAATGTCAAAAAGATATATGTGCTGCTGTTGTCCATAAATGCCAGTAGTGAATAGTGATGCTGTACATTGAGGACATTGCCATGTCCTCAACAGTGCATTAATTTGTGTACGCAATATACTGGTTCACGACCTAGAGAGCTGATTGAGACACACCCAGAGTCTTGATTTTGGGATCTACTAGAATAGATTTTCATGCTTGAATGTTCAAAAAACACATTATTTTTATTTATATATTGTACATTATTGCAGCACCTCTCTTCCCATTCTGTCAGTAATGCTATTTAATTCTAGCCTGGGAAAACCCAGACAACTTCCGGCAAATTTAGATTTGCTCTGCAAGTAAGTCTGGCAAAGAGCTCATTCAAGTCCATTTCCCCATGCCGAGAAATCAAGGCACCAATCAGAAACGTTGAGGCGGGCTTTACACATGACGATCTCTCTGATTGGTTTTAGGTCTAGCCTATCGAGAGGCATTTGAGCGACGTCCACTCCGACGTCCGTTGGTGAAGCACACCGACTTTTAAATGCATTATTATATTCAAATTGCAAACACATGAGGATAGTCTCCATGAAAGACCCACTGGCAGATGAACGTGTTACTACATTTCTCTCCGAAACGGTAGGAAATTAAATTAGATTTAAAATTAATAGAGGATTTTAACTGTGACAAGATGATTGACAGGGCAGTTTACATGACGGGATGCACGCGACAGATCCGTCCAATGAAGATGACGAAGTAGTCTGTCCCAAAGTTGCCTACTTTTTTGCTACACATTCAAAAGTAAATACATTTTCTTCACAAAAAGAGTACATATGGCGTAGTGTAACCATAGACTGTAAAAAAATAGAGTGTAACATAGGCGAATTGGGACGCAGCATATGGCTTTACACATGACGATCTCTGATTGGTTTTAGGAGTTTTAGGTCTATCCAATTGTGCCCAGAGGCATTTGAGCGACGTCCGTTGGTGACGCCCCTTTGGAAATGAGTTATTAAAGGAGCTTTGCCAGACCATATCTCAGTTACTACTAAGAATGGTCTGGTTTTAACCAGGCTAATTTAATTCCGGTCTCTATTAAGCCCCTCCTTCCGAAAAGCGCAGTGCACTCTGATTGGTCGGCAGGTGTGTTGTTCCGATTGGTCAACCGAGTTTCAACAGACTACTTATGCGACTCAACCAGGCCTTGTCTCTTTTTTAGCGTGTGCATTGAAGCCGGAATTTTATGAGGAATATTATGATGTGTTCATTACCAGAAGAGTTCAGTGCGTTTTTCAGTGAGTTCAGAAACAGTGCTTACTGACATAGAGATTAACTTCATTTGGAGTGGACTTTGTGCTTTGCAACTTTGCAGACCTTTTTCATGCTCAAACAGCAACCTTACACACTAAAGAAAGTAAGTTGAAAATGTAAACCACATGGCAGCAGTACCATACCTTGTTGTGGCTCAACGAGATCCTTAACTCAGGCTTAATAACAGCATAGGCCATGAGTAAGTTCTGGACCCTCTTCAGTTCCTCTTTGCATTTCTTAGTGTTGGAATAATACTGCCGTCTGACAGGGAGGTTCTTGAACAGATTTGCGGCACACACACTGGTGCCTGAGGGAAAAGGTATGTTAGAAGCAGTCTGTTCCCATAAATCAAGAGTATTAAATAAATGCAGTAACAGACGCATACCCTCGCCAAGATGTGATGGCTTTTGAGAGACGATCTGTCCGTTGCGATCGACTGAATATTGAATGCTAAAATCATCATCTGCGGTTTTGGTAGTGATGACCACCTGGTAGGTGAAGGAAAGGTCAATTACAGAGGAAACATGTTCAACATTTGTAATTCACTGATTAAAATGACTCTCATGGGCTCATTGGAGATGCACAATATTTCAGTACCATATCAGTTATAAAATGCCAATATTAGATATATATATATATCAGTGTCAAACAATTCAATACCAGCAGATACTGGATATTTTATAATTATGCACATATTTCTGCCTAATCCTGCATATAATTTTTTAGTATTTATACATATTGCCATAATGGTATAGAATTTTAATATCAGCCATAACATGAAAATAATTGTTTATATTATCTGTCAGTTTTAATATCAGTGCATCTCTAACTAAAACAACAATAACTAGCGAGATGCAACCTCTGAGATAGCGCATATAGATGCCAGAGCTTCTCCTCTGAAGCCGTAAGACTCTAGGTGCTCCAGGTCTTCGTGGCAGGAGATTTTAGATGTGTAGTGTTGTACAGCCATCACAGGAACATCAGTAGCTTTGATTCCAGAACCATTGTCTCTGACTTCAATGCGATCCAATCCATAATTCTCCTGATCACAAGGGAACATTAACATAGATTTAGCATAGCTTTTAACAGTGCACACAAAAATCGTTAGCACTTAGAAATGTATAAAAAGTCTTTGCATTAGAAAAAAAAAAATCACTAAGTTGCATCTGCAAACTAGAGCTTATTTCAATTGTCCCAATGTGATTTTTAATGGATATATGAAGAAGTCAGATCACCTCAATGGGTGTCATACAGTACTTCATTTTGTGAAATGTTTTGAAAAATGTGATTTTCTTTGTTTTGATTTTCTTTCTTTATTTTTAATTCAATGACATGGAAACATTTAAAATGATAAGTGTTATAATACATTTTGGGGGGTCCTGCATGCTTTAAAATGCACCTCAAAGTAAATGTTCCTGTATCTGTTGCTACCAAAGCTAAACTAGTACCCACTTGGTACCCCAATTCAGGTCACACTTACCAAAGAGAGGTATTAGCCAAATATGCTGCATGTTCCCATGCCAATTGCCCCACACCTATGTCAAACTAACTGGTCAGTATGTTAGTATATTCAACGTGAATTTACCAATTTAACTTCGAGGCTTGAAGAACCAGCATCAAGTGAATTTTCAGTCAGTTCCTTGACAACATTCAGGACAGATGTTATAACCTGAGAGCTGCACAACAGACGCACAGTCTCAGGTGGAAGCGCCTTCATTTTGTGCTCCCTAAGAAGAAAGTGACAACAATCGAGTTACACTCTGCTTAAGTTAATTCAGACACAAACTACTTCGGGCAGCATGCATTATAAAATGACACATCAGACCAACAGTGACATGAATATCATTATGATACGTTAAACTATTAAATGGCCAAATATATTATAGCTTACTTACGTATAAAATGAAATAATCCGTTAAAAGATATCCAGTAAATTCATAACACAAGTGTACTTCACGTTTCCAACTCGCTCTCCAGTCAGGAGTCGGATGCTATGGTCGGATGTAGCTTGACTGGCGCCTAAATTACGTCATTGTTATTCTCTGCATTGATTGGATGTTCTCTCTTTGTCGTATGTTTTTATATTGCTTGAACAAATAAATAAAAATGTCATAGCTACAGCAAATGTATTTATTTTTTAAATTTGTTTAATTTTTGTTCGACATATTTTGATATTCTGTCTTTATAAATATATGAAGAGAGGCTTACAGTTGTTGCGTTTGCAGATGTAGAATTTATAAAGAAACCATAATACATTTAGAATTATGCATTCATCAACATACATATTCAACATATTCATAGTTTAAAAAAATATCTGTCTATTGTAATTATGGAAAACGTATTTCAACAGTTGAAATAAAATATTACAGTAAGAAATTGTGGCGACAGAAACAGCAGTTTTTATTTTAAACAGCAGTTTAATGCACAGAAAGACAACGGTGGATTATGGTTCCTACCTTTAAAAAGCATTATAAAAATGTAGTATTAGCCTTTATACGTAGATTAAATTATTTGGAAATGGTCGAATAAAAATCCCACAATTTTAAACAACTAACTCACTAATAGTAAACCAAATGTTTATTCAATAATCATAAAAATTAGGATTTGAGATTCTTTCCGTAAGTAGTAAACATCCCACTTTAAGTGGGCGTGGGGCGTCAATCTCGCGAGATTTGCTGTCGTAATCCCGTTAGCTGCGATAGCCTGAGTGTGCTAGTGGTGTGTGTGCGGTGAGTCAGCCCACAGTGCGCGCAGCGGAGGCCGGCAGCGCTCCAGCCTGCTTCACCCGAACGCACGTAAGGTACCGTTACTCATCTCTTATGAAACCAAGTCATTCGAGTCGCTACTTTGAAACCAAATATGCGAAAATCCGGCGATAATGGGGCGATTGAATAGCTTTAATTGATGTTTGCGGTGTTTAATTGAAGTAGAGTTAAACAAAAGCAACTGGTGTTTGTTATGAAAGCAGTTTATGCTAAATAAAGAGCATTGCTCATGCGCAAACCCCAAAACAACTTGCTATCATAGTACAGGCAGGATGATAAGCGTATTTAAAGAGTGTTATTTAAGTGGTTAAAGGAGAGAAGACAGTGATTTGTGCAGAGATAAGACAGTGTTTTGTCATTTAGCTGTGCTGCTAACTCAATCTGTGTCATGGACTTGTTTACTGCAGCTGCTTTTGGGAAAGCCAACATTAATCTATGTCTAATATTGAATAATTTTTAAATAAATGCAAGCTGCCTATATTGTTTGCATGAAGCTGAGCAATGTCTAGTCAATTCACTTCCTCTCAACTGTGTTGTCGTCTTAAGGGATATTAACATACTACACATTCTTACACAATCAAAGAGCTATTCATATTTAGGGAAGGATCATTTGAGTGGTTATTGACAGATGTGTACATGATTAAGAGTAGCTGGACTTCAGCCTTTGATCTCAGTCTGTTTTGCTTTGATTATAATACTAATAATGGGATAAAAAGAAATGTTGGCTTTTTTTTTTCTTTAATTGAAACATATATATATATATACATACAAAGCAACAGACTTGCTAAGTAGAAACCTGTATGAGTGAATGAAATGATTTTAGTGAGAAATCTTGAGAATATTAGGCAACATTGAACTTTGACTTTCGAACAGCTGCCTAAACTGTTTACTGTGACGGATGAACCAAACATGCCATGAAATGTCACTTTTACCTTCTTTGCTCTTTCAGAGAAGATCTGAACTGTTGCGAATTATTTGAACAAGCGTAGAAAGCATGAACAGTAATGCATTAGGGCAAAGTACTATGAAGAATCACCCCATTGTAAGAATGTGAACATGCTTTGTTGGCATATAGACGAGACCTCATGCTGACTGTAAGACAGCTTCTACTCTTAACTAGTACTTTTCAAAGAATAAAATAACAATTGCGGACCACTTAACAACACCCCAAATCTGGAGAAAACTAGCAGTTGCTTCAAAACGATCACCTAGATTGTAGTAGTGCATTAATGATCATTCATTTGAATAGTTTATATTTTGTAACTTGAATTGATTGAGTTTTCGATCTTATTTCATTCTTATTAAACGATTAGACTCCTGAATAAATAACTAGTCTTCTACTAGTTAGAATCTGACTAAACATTTACAAACACTGACATGTAACGGTTAGTCAAGTCAAGTCACCTTCATTTATATAATGCTTTTAACAATATGGACGGTTTAGCTATGTTGAAGTGGTACAACAGAAACACACTTCATCAATACAGTCAGTTAATTCATTGATCAGCTGAATAATTTAATGTTTTTATTTTTTCTTCCAGTTTTAATAATTGAAAAAAAAATCTGTAAATAAATTCATTTTGGAAATTATTTATAAAATTATTGCTAGGGGTATAACAATATATCGTGTCACAATATATCGCAATACAAAAATGCAACAATATGTATCGTGAGTAGTTCACCCAAAATAAAAATTACTATGTGAGAAAAAATTAAAGTTTTCAGAGTTTTAGTGTCAGTACTACATTAAAATATTATATATAATGTTGAATATAATGTATAATAATGCAATAGGGGAATATCTGTGTAAAAAAAGTGGCCTACATTATTTTAAATGTATCTGGTCATTGACAGAGAAACATATTTGTCTAAAATAACTGTATTTTCAGCTTCAGAATCATGAATATTTTTATTCTGGAGTCTCTGTTGTCCTGTGCTTTGGGTTTCCAGCACCAAGTCCAAGAATATTCATTTATACACACAATGTAATATCAAATAAATTTTTTGTTAACCTTTTATCATATGTCTTGGAGTATCACAATAATATCACATTGTGAGTTCAGTATTGTGATTTGTATCGAATCGTGACATGAGGGTATCGTTACACCCCTAATTATTGCTAATTTTATTTCTTTGTTTAATTGTTTTATTTCTTTTTACATTTCTTGTACAGCTTTTTATACTAGTATCCAGAATTATTGTATTATTTGACTTGCAATTTCCCTTTTGACATTTTGCACTGCTGTCTGTGTTTTTCTTTTTGGTCTATTGACAGAAAAACAAGATGAACGTCGGCGTGGCCCACAGTGAAGTGAACCCAAACACCCGCGTGATGAACAGTCGGGGGATATGGCTGACATATGCGCTCGGCGTAGGAATGCTTCACATTGTACTGTTGAGCATTCCCTTCTTCAGTGTTCCTGTTGTGTGGACCCTCACAAATGTTATTCACAATTTTGTAAGTGTTCTCTGTTGAATAATCCTTTGTTATATCCCGTTGTGTTCGCTTGTCTATGGGTTGTCATTTTCTCAGCAGTGCCCTGCGGCCAGTTGGACTCTCGACAATTGATGCTTCCTTAGTAGTCTGTGTGGCATTGTTATGCAAGGACTCGCTTGCACAAAGATACAAGGTCAACAGCATGACATCACTGACCAAGTTTAAGCTCTCTGGCACATCATGATGTATAAAAAACCTGTACCACAATTAAAGAGAGAAGCTGTTCATAGGGATACTGTAATGTTTCTGTTGTCCTGAATCGGTAGACAAATTTTGTAAGTATGCTTCTTAAACCCGGGACGATTTTTGATTGCCGGTCGGCTTAGTTAGTTTTTTCAGTGTGTTCCGCATCGTTTACTCTTGTCGGATGCCGTCAGGTTTTTTGTGGGGCCGATTCAGCATGTTGAATCGGTGTCAGTGAGAGAACGAGAACTCTGATTGGCTGTTCAGCTTAGCGAGCGAGTCAGTACATGAAAATGATAGCAAAAGTGATGAAAGCGAGCAAAGAAGTCAAGACGGTACAGATAGAAGGCTGTTATTTTATGTCATCTTACCTGAGCATTCGAATGCACTAATATTTTCATAATAACAAGAGCTGACTGGAATGAAGAAACTGATCTGTGTGATTGATATTCAAAATGCTAAGCAAATGCTGCTTTGTTAACGGTTTGTTTATCTGCAGTCTTAGTTTCCGTTTCCCTTTTTAAATGACGAAAATAGACTATTGAAACCTGCTGATATGGACAGATATTTACTTGCAGTCGCAGAACGCAAGCTGACAGTCGCCTTTAGTCCTTTTGGTGTGTTCAAGCGCAGCTTTCTGGTCGAGACTCAGCTGACGAGAGGCGACAACACAGTCAGCTTTCGTCGCCACTAGCTCTTTGACATCGGCTTGATGTGTCCCGGGTTTAAAGGAGGGAGGGATGATCTGAAGTCTTTATTCCAAGTCTTCTGAAGCCGATAGTTTCCACACAGACCCCAATTTAGTTCATAGTTATTTTCCCATCAAAACTCTCAAATCTCATTTGCAAAGATGCGTTTTGAGACTTCAAGTCAGGGTAATTATAGTTAACTAAAACCATTTAAAAAATTGTTACTTATTACAATAAAATGAAAATGAACTGAAATTAAATTCCAGCTAAAACAGAGATATATATATATATATATATATATATATATATATATATATATATATATATATATGTATATATAGACATAAAAAAAAAACTAAAAATGAAAAATATAAAAATAAAAACTATAATTCAAACTATTAATAAAAACTACAATAGTGTCTCAATGATACTAAAATAAAACTGGCTAAAGTACTTTATGTTCTTGACTAGTCAAAATGACCAAAATGTTGAGTAGAATGGCATACTTTTTCAACCAAAAAGTATTTTTTACTCACCCACTTGTTGTTCCAAACCTCTATTACTATGTTTCTTCTGTGAAATCCAAAAAAAAATCTTTTGAAAAAATGTCTCGATGTATTTTGTCCATACAGTGAAAGTCAATGAAGTGCTGTTTTGGACCTCTTTGATTTTTATTGTATGGGCAAAAACAGAAGGAACATTCTTCATCTATCTCTTTGAGCTTAATATTAAGAGGTCCAATTGTTATAAACTTTGAGAATGTCTATCCATGTCATTTGGATCATCTTTCTGTCTTCCCGCAGGGTATGTACGTGTTTATGCATGCAGTGAAAGGCACACCATTTGAAACTCCAGACCAGGGCAAGGCAAGACTTCTCACACACTGGGAACAGCTGGACTACGGCGTGCAGTTCACATCATCTAGAAAATTCTTTACAATCTCACCAATCATTTTGTAAGTTTTTGAAGTTTTATGCAACATTTTGAACTAAATATCCCCTTAGGAAACTCAGGATATTTAGGATATTACTTTTCACGTAGTGTGTATTAAAGATGTTTGTGAATGTAAAAGGTCTGCAAAGTTTTGAAATTGCACGACAAATGAGAAAGAAAGAACTGATTCTGAACTGCCTGAAATGAGTCATACATAGGTTTGTAACAAATTTGCATAAAGCCAGCCTATGGTCTTTTCCCTATGGCCAATCTTTTTTTTTCTTTCTGCAAATCAGCGCACAGACCATTTGGATTGCAATCTTCTTGCAGGCTATCATTTTCAATAACAATTTCAGTCTTGTGCGAGAACTTGCGTTATTTCCTTATCACTTCTCACGTGCGTTTGGTTGTGAAACGTAGTTTGCGGACCAGACAGAAGTCGTCTGCGAATCTTTCTTTTGTTAAGTCATGCAGTGTGAAACCTCCTGTCGCCTCCTGTCATCCATCGTGCAGTGCGCACACACCAGCAACTGAATGTTACCCCAGATAGTCGGGCAGTGTGAAAAGAACAGTGACCCGACTACTTTGAAAATCGTGCAGAGTTGAAATTCTGATATGGTAATGGCCGTTTCATTTCTGATGAGCGATAAACCAATCACAACAGGCTGAGCCATCTGACCAATCAGAGCACAGTAGGAAAGGAGGGGTTTAGAGAGACCGAATCCTTTATCGAACCGTTTCAGACACTGTAAGAAGAGAGGTGATACTGTAATGTATATTATGAGAAAATTAAAGTGTTTTTGACCTTGGATGCATGTAAACCTATTGTAGTAGACCCCGAAAACAAAATTAGGAACCTTAATAGGAGCACTTTAATAGCCTGTATCGATTTTGAAATGTAACACTTGTTTGTCTTTTCTATTCGCAGATATTTTCTCGCCAGCTTTTACACAAAATACGACACAGCACATTTTGTGATAAACACAGCTTCGCTTTTGAGTGTTCTCATCCCAAAACTGCCACAACTCCATGGAGTCAGGATCTTTGGAATAAACAAGTATTAAAGCCCAGTGTTCAGAGGGCACAGACCAACTCGGAGCTGTTGCCCGATATGGGAGAGGAGATAACCCTTTGTACTTTGTACCGCAGTTGTGTACACTTAGCAGTTTTGTACAGTCTGTGTAATTGTGAGCCTCTTTGTTTGATATATCTTGAGAAATTGTTGTAGGGATATGTTAGGAGGAGGACAATTCCACAAGCATTAATAACTTAAGATATTTAATGTGTTTTCGTTAGTTGTTTTGTGATCCTTGTGGATCTGGGCTGGCCCAGGTTTCATGGTTAAAGATTTTTTTTCTTTGTTAATTAGTTTTTGTTTGTTCAAATGTGCTCACAACACTGATACACTAAGATAGATTAATGCTTTTAGCGTCACTTCACATTTCTAAATACATTCTTAAATAATGCCATGTGTTTTTAAAATCATTTGAAAGCCATGAAACCTTTCTGCTATTTCTTGAGTTTTGTTGATGTTATCATTGCTTCGGATACAAACCAAAACTCAGTTTGCATGATTTCCTGAAAAATATTTATTAAGTCACAATATTATGTATAGTTTTGTTTGGTTAATGTTGTAGGGTTCATAGGTGACAATGAAAAAAGATTAACAAAACTTTAGAGTTTAGGCTTTTAAGTACTTTCACGTTCATTTAGGTCAACATGAAACTAAAGATAGAACTTGTTAGGTAACTTGTTTCTGGACTCATTTTGCACAGTTTATCAGTGCATATTATTTCAAAGAACATTTCTTTGTAACGTTTTAACCGCTTCATCCGCCCCAACGTCAAGTTCTTCCCTACGTTGTTTTATCTTCTGTTTGAATCGGAAATACATTGCATTACAAAAAGTTTTATGTTGACTCTTAACTCCATTTCAGTATGTGATTGTAAAACTCTGGATCATAACCAAGCTTCAGCAAACCGTCATGTTTCTTTGCTCTCTTCTGTGTCACGGTTATTGAAGTTGATAAACTGTAACATAGACCCATTAAACTATTTGAATCCTTCCACTTTCTTGTCTTTTGACATTACATTTTACATTTACATTAATTATCTGAAGGCTCAACTGTGCCAATTGTTTTGTCCTTTTGTTTCGAGAAAAGGTATGAACCATAGTGTGTGTTGTATTACATGCTGCAAACAAATAAAAGTATTAGAAACCCTGTTGTTCACTTTTACTAAAAATGATAGAATACACACAACTGTTCAAATATTTGAGGTCGGTAATATTTGTTTTTAGGTAATAGATGTTTTTGTATCATGTTCACTTATGCTGCATTTATTTGATCAAAATCACTGTAATATTGTGAGATATTACTACAATTTAAAATAAATGTTTTATAGGTTAACGAATTTTAAAATGTATTTTATTCATGTGATGCAAAGCTGAACTTTCAGCATCATTACTCTAATCTTCAGTGTCACATGATCCTTCAGAAATTCTAATAAGCTGATTTGCTGCTGAAGAAACATTACTTATTAGTGTTGAAAACTTGTGCTGCTTAATATTTTATTTAGAATTTTACTTTTTTTTTACTTTTGAACATTAATATGCGTGTGTGTGTGTGTGTATATATATATATATATATATATATATATACAGTATAAAAATGTAGGACATGCCTTGGTCTGATAAAACAAATACAATATTTAAAATGTAGACAATCCAATTTTATTTCCATAATTTTTATTATGGTCCTATTAAGAAAAAATATTTGGCAAGAGTTACAAAACAAAATTAAAATGACAATTTTAAATATTGTCTATTAAGAACAACTTCTAAAAAATATTATTTTTTGTGTAAAGCCTCACATGCATTCAGCATCACTGCTTTAAACACTTCAAAGTGATGATTTAAATCTTTTTGGCAATGAATTTTATACTTGGTTCCCAAGGCACCATCTGCAGCGGGTGCTCCATAAAACACTCTGTTGATTCTTGAGTGGACCAAAGCCATTGCGCACATCACACAGGGCTCTCGTGTGATGTAAAGGTCATATCCAGTGCAGATGTAAGGCTGACCAGTTTCTTTCGAATTGCAGCCATTCCTAAAGAACTCAGAGCTGCTAAATTGACAGGCTGGATATTTTTCGTAATTGTAGGCGCCTCCTCCTTGCCCACAGGCCACAAGATCAATACAGACCATGACAGCATGATGGAGCGGCTGAGCGCCACGCTTACAGTCATGACCCACTGCAACAATCTGCTCAGATTCTGGGTCAACAATCACAGCGCCCACCGCATCCATTCCCATTTCCCGACCTGATTTTGCAGCCTGGATTGCTGCCGTCATGTAGCCTTGCATTTTAGCTTTCTGATCGGCATTGAACAACTGGCCCCTCAGAGCAGACGTCACTTGCTTGTCCTCATGAAATGACGTGGGCCAGTGTTTACTAGCTTTTTCAAACTGTGGTCTGGTCAGTGGAGGATTGGCAGGTATTTCAACAAGGAAAGGTTCACCTAAACCACTGGAGTCAAAAGAATGTGAGTGAAGCAGATCAGCAGGCAGAACTCCTTTGGCCACATCCCTGGCCAAGCACACAATGACCTCTAAAGGATGAGGGCTGCTTTTGTCTTTGCAAGCCCTCACTCTTTTTATGTGCTGCAGACCGGGTAGAGGGTAGATCAGGGAAAGCTCTTTGACCAGGCGAGTTGTTTCTCTTTTCTCGATGATGGGTGCTGCGTAGGCCGGCAATAATTCAGTGTCCCGGGACTTCTCATCAGAGAGAACAGGAAGAACATCCCAAGTGTCACATTTGTCCATTTCTTTCCTCCGTTTGACTTGTGGTTCCATCTTGTTCTACTCATTAAACGGATAGCATTCTGTAGAAGCAGAATGTGACAGTAAAAGGTCAGGTTCAAGTGCGAAAATGTCCTCATATAAAAAAAAAAAAAAAAAAAAAAACTATTTTAATATATTGATAATTGCAATAATTTATTGCATGTATATGTTACCCTATATATATATATATATATATATATATATATATATATATATATATATATATATATATATATATATATATATATATATATATATATATATACTGTCTCCGAAAATTGACATTTGCCCAACTACCCAAAACACAAAAATGTATGAATTTGAATTCAGACATACACTTGGGCCTGGAAGACCATTACCTTATTTGAAGGAAGCAATGGACGTTAAATATCAAATAATAGTTGAAAATAGTCGAACAAACTATTTCATGTCAGCCAAAGTGTGAAGAATTCATCTAATTCAGTGTAAAACATCCTTCCCATGTGAGTGTTCATCCCTCCTGTATTATTAGCCCACTGGAAACAAGCACTCTATAATGGTTCCTCTTTATTTTGAACTCATGCTAATTATAATATCGTTGCTAAATTACTCATATTTATTTATTTTTATATAAACCATAGACATCTTTTTTTCTATGCTGAATTTATAATTTACAGCTTAAGGAACAACTAACGGAACCCAACTTCGCGTGTTGTGAGTGGGACATGTTTATATGTAACGTCTCGTTTCATACAGGGTCATGGATGGATTTTTATAAGTTAAGAATTATTTTTGAGTTACTTGAATTGTTGAAACGTATGTGGTCTTTCAGACTGTTGTCCAGTTAAAGCGACCAGTGTTAACGGCAGTGAATAATCAGTGTTATCAGAATGTTTCCGTGTGTTTTGAATGGACCTGTTCGTTGCTGGATGAAGCACTGCACATCTAGAGCCTTCACTGCAATGCGCCCTAGATTAGTTTTGGGGATTGAGACGAGCTGCGATGAGACAGGTGCGGCTGTGCTGGACGACACTGGAATCATTCTGGGGGAATCTCTGCATTCTCAGAAACAGACACACCTGGAGTAAATATTGCCACTAATTTCATTCACAAATAACCAATCTCGATAAGTTGAGACCGACATAGACTAACACTTGACTTATCACGTTTTCAATATCTTAAAGGAGCAGTTCAATCAAAAAGGACATTCTGTAGTTATTTATTCACCATTACAATGTTCCTAAGCTTCAAAAAGGACAAAAACATCATACAAGTGGTCCATATGACTAACTACAAGCAGTGTTATTTTTGAGTATTTTATATACTACTGTAAGATTTATTAATATTTTTGGAATTGGCTTTTATTTTTATATTTACAGTTTTCATTTTAATTTTAGTTCAAGCTTTAGTAATTTTGTTAAATGTTTTTGTCATTTTTATTAGTTTTAGTTGTTTTTATATATTTTATTAAGATTTAACTTATTTCAGTTTTAGTGTTGTAGTAATTTTAGTAGTTAAACATTTTATTTCACTTTAAGTTTAGGTTTTTTAGTCGTGATTCACTGAAAATAACAGCTTAAACATTCGTCTGTGAATAACTTCTTGAATACTGGTATAAATATATACAGTATATATATGTGTGTGTGTAAACCAAAATGTCAATTTACTTTTGCTTTTATAGACGATCTTTCATAAATGTCAGGACATTTTTAGGTTAGGTTAGTTCACTATGTGAACTCAAAAGAAAAAGCTAAAGAGGGATTGAAATATACCTAAAATACACAATTTGCTTTATATTTAAAAAAAAAAAATTAAACGGTATAAACATGATGTAATTCCTGCTGTATTGTTGTGTCCTCTATTTGATTTGTTCTCTTACAGTTCGGGTGGAATTATCCCACCTGTGGCCCAACGCCTACACAGAGAAAACATCTGTAGAGTTGTCCAGGAGGCCTTAGACAGAAGTGGCATTGAACCCAATGAACTCACAGCTGTGGCCACAACAGTAAAGCCTGGTCTCTCCCTCAGCCTCGGGATCGGCTTGGATTTCAGTCTGAAGTTTGTGAGACTACATGAGAAGCCGTTCATCCCTATACACCATATGGAGGCCCATGCCCTCACTGTAAGAATGCTGCACCCTGTAGACTTCCCTTTTCTCGTGCTCCTTGTCTCTGGGGGTCATACTCTTCTTGCACTGGCCAAAGGAATCGATGAGTTTCTTCTTCTGGGGCAAACATTGGATGTAGCAGCTGGTGACTCTTTAGATAAGGTATCAGGATTTCACTTAATATTCAAATACAAGAAAAACTGTATGTTTGTCATAAACGATTTATCTTTCCTTTCAATGATAGATTGCTAGAAGACTTTCTCTTAGGAAGCACCCAGAGTGTTTGACTTTGAGTGGTGGACAAGCCATAGAGCTTCTGGCAAAAGAAGGGGATCGGCGTGCATTCCACTTCAAGACGCCAATGGGGCAGATTTACGACTGCAACTTCTCTTTTGCTGGTTTGCAAAACCAGGTGACAATGGAAATTAAGAAAAAAGAGAAAGAAGAAGGTACTTTATCTGATCATTTTAAACAATAGAACAGGTTATTTTCCGAAACCTAGTGAGCTGCCTACTGCTTACATAGACAGCTGAAACAGCAGCTTATAAGTGACCCTATATAGGCAGCAACTCCACATGTCTCTCTCTCTCTCTCGCTCTATATATATATATATACATATATACATATATATATATATATACATACACAGATATAGCACACACAAATATTGGGCAGATGTAATGCATTTTAATTAGATGTAAACTTTTTTTTTCCTGTATAAATGAACTATATATATTTACAATCCAAATGTCTCTTGCTCTATCCGCCAGCTTGTCACAGTGCATTATGGGATTGCCTTCTTAATCATCCACTGGAATTGGGACTGATTAAACATCATCAAAAATGTGGAACCTCGCTTGCATCTGTAGTATGATGCTATGCTGTAGTCTGACCTATGATGCTTAAAATACTGCCTAGGTAGGCAGCTCACTAGGTTTTTATTTGATTGGAGATGCAATACAATTAGAACAATTTATAGAACTCTGTATTGATAATAATCAGTTTTGTATTAACTGTAAGACAGTGTTGTGTTTCCTCAGGTGTTGAAACAGGACAATTATTATCATGTGTTAAAGACATCGCCGCTGCTTCACAACACACCGTTTCATCTCATATAGCCAAACGAACACATCGTGCCATTTTGTTCTGTAAATCCAAAGGTCTTCTACCACAGCAC
The DNA here is from genome assembly GCF_964197995.2 of Scardinius erythrophthalmus. Classification (NCBI taxonomy): domain Eukaryota; kingdom Metazoa; phylum Chordata; class Actinopteri; order Cypriniformes; family Leuciscidae; genus Scardinius; species Scardinius erythrophthalmus. Next base: position 9,618,140 of record NC_138226.1, on the reverse strand, counting down.
AATCCAACTCTGGTAAGTTCCCTGCACCTCAGGACTCGGATGTGGCATTTCATATTAAAGAGGCCTTATTATGCCCTTTTACAGTCTTGTTTTTGTTTTGCGGTTTTACTAGAATAGGTATTCATGCTTATATGTTAAAAAAACACATTCTTCATATACCTTACATTTACATTTCTTCCCAGTCTGTCTGTAATACTCTGTTTAGTTCCGGTCTCTATGAAGCTCCTTCGTACGGAAAGTGCAATGTGCTCTGATTGGACAGCTGGACCAGTGTGTTGTGATTAGTTAACTGCTTCAAGCGTGTTTCAGAAATGTCACACCCCTTACCATAGCAGCAAGTTTCAACACACTACTAACGCAATTAAATTAGGCCTTACTCTTTTTTTTTTTTTTTGCATATTCCTCGGGCTGGTTTTATTTAAATGAGCAATATTGTGACGTTAACGTTCCCGGAAGAAAACACAAGACTACAATCGAGGCGTTTCAGGGAGCTATGAAACATCGCTTACTGATGTAGAGAATAACTCCATTTGGACTTTTTCATTTGGACAGTTTAGACTTTTTGCTTTGTAACTTTGCAGACCTTTTTCATGCTCAAATAGCAACATTACACACTAAAGAAAGTTGAAAATGTAAAAAAGCATAATATGTCCTGTTTGAAATTTACTCTAGCTTCGCTTGACCATTTTATAATTTTTAAAAACTTTTGAGAATTGATATTTGGTAAAAATTCCACTCTATCACAACCAAAATTTCACCTCTTCGTCTTGTGCACCTCTATAGGTTGTTTCAGGAGGAGTAGCAAGTAATGAATACATCAGACAGACTCTGAAAATCGTCACAGATGCCACTGGGTTGCATCTACTGTGCCCTCCGTCAAAGCTTTGTACTGATAATGGAGTCATGATTGCATGGTAAGGTGATAACATTGGTGCACATCGCCTTACAGCCTCGATTACATGCATAAGACACTCTGACTTTTGTTCCACACTATTGTTCTTAGGAATGGCATAGAGAGACTAAAGCAAGGAAAGGGGATCATGTCCCATACCGAAGAGGTCAAATATGAACCCAAGTAAGTTAAAATTACATTTGCTTTGTTAGTTACTAAATTTGACCTATTTATGTTTTCAATGCATGTTTCTGGTCTTACTGTGCATGATTTAACAGTTCATGTCATTTCCAAGTAAAAAAAAAAAAAAAAAAATGTTTTAACTTTCAACATCAAAATGTAATAACTTGCTCCGCCTATTTTTTAACCACCTGGGTCCATTCTATAATGTAATGCCCACTTGGATAAAATCTCACTTTATATTATTTCCCATTAAATATCATTATTAATTACAGAAATAAAACTGCATTTTGTTTACTTTAAAAGTTTTGCACAAACTGGTTGTTGTTGTTTTTTTTTTTGTCATTTTAGCCATACTATACTATGTTCTAAGAATTTCTAAAATTGATTTAAAAGACTAATACATATAAAAAGATTCATTTAAACTTTCACTCAAATTAATCTCCTGATATTGTGCATTTTAAATGAAATACAGATGTTATATATATATAGAAGTATTTCCAGTCTTAGACTTTTGGACCCTATTGTATAGTGTCTGTGCTGACAAACATTTTTTTTTTTTAGGGCTCCACTTGGATTAGACATCACATCAGAAGTTAAAGATGCTGCAATCAAAGTTCCACTATTAAAACTCAGGATAAACTCTTGACATTGTGTTGTAAGGGAATTTGCATCTTATTAATAAATGACCGTTTATTTAAAGAAACAAATGTTTCTGTTTTGCATATGCTTTTTGTTCAAAGCTTTTGATGTTATTTCTCTTCCATCACCTTTTGGTGTGCATGGATGTGCCAGAGTTCATGGCCTTTCATTGAACCTCAGTGGTTAGGTACTGTGGAAGGACCCCTGTCCCGTTCTGACTCTGGGGTTTGCCGTTCTGGCCCTCTGTTTTATACGGTGCGGCAAAGGAGCCGGTGTTTCTCTCTCACCGGCTGCTGACTGACTACACCAAGCATTCAGTCTCTTCGTCAGTCCTGGTGAGAAGTGGTATAGCGCAAACAGCTGTATGTGAGATATATTCCTCTTTGCTTTAGCCAGCATCACAATATTTCTGTGTCATACACAAGTCAACTGAAATACCTTTATTATCACGGTGAGGCACAGGAGGGCCGCCGTTTATCTCCAAACTGCAATGGAGAAAACAGAAAGAAAACAAATTATGCTTGTGAATTATCTAAGGCCTCATATTCAGTGACTTCCTGTATAAATTTAAAGCACCTGAGGGACGGAAACCCTATTCTTCTCTGTCTTTCAAACTCTTCTGTAAAGAATTGTGATATTCTGGCATCTTGTGCTAGATTCTTCTTTAGAAGGTCATATATGTGAGGGTTTTTTCTACATTTTGCCAGAAGCTGTCGATGAGCAACGCGATTAGAGGTCAGGTAGCCCAGAGCACTTGCACAAGCTGTTCGAACCTAAAATGTAGGTAGGAAGAAAGTGTATTATTTTAGTTTTAAAATCCCATGAATGCAATTTTAAGCACTTACAGTATTTTTATAGATTGGGAAACACTAAATTTACATAAGCTAATGAAACACTATCTACCTCTCCATCTTCTGAGTCCAGATGAGCAGAGAGATCATCTATAGCACCCATGGTGACAATCGCATCAGTAATACCTGCTCTCGTGTGAGCCAGACAAGCAAGTAGTTGTGCTGGATTAATACAAGATGGAACATTACACAAGATTATTTTCTCATTTTATTGATACACACCACTAGGGTTCCTCAGATCTTGCGCTGGGGGGCCAATTCCCTGCAAGGTTTAGATCCAACCCTGATCAAACACACTCAATCACTATTCCCTACATTAGTCCACTAATACAGTTCACTTGAAGAGGTGAATGCGAATTCGGACAGCTGTTGAGCGTACATCGGCTGATAATGTTCACTATGGTTTCAGACACCTCTACAAATGGCTGCACCCTTAAATAATGCCCTATTTGAGGGTATAGGGTTTGATTTTGGATTCAGACATAGATCCGTGAGTTGGATCAGGGTTTTGAGCTGAACTCTGCAGGGTAGCGGCCCTCCAGGACCGGATTTGAGGAACCCTGATACACTATTGTTCAAAAGTTTGGGGTTTGATTTTTGGTTTAAATGTTTCTATTATGCTCACCGAAGCTGCATTTTTTTGTTCAAAAATACAGCAGAAACAGTAATATCATGAAATATTATTACAATAAAACAATACAATTTGATTTTACTTTAAAATGTAATTTATTCCTGTGATAAAAGCTGAATTTTCAGCATCATTACTCCAGTCTTCAGTGTCACATGATCCTTCAGAAATCATTCTAATATGATGATTTGCTGCTCAAGAAACATTTCTTATTTTTAGCAATGTTATTAATATTTTTTGTGGAAACCATGATACTTTTATTCATTCATTTATTTGAAATAGAAATCTTTTGTAACATTATAAACTTCTTTACTGTCACTTTGGATCAATTTAATGCATTCTTTCTGAGTAAAAGTATTAATTATTTTTATTTTACTGTTTTTTTTTTTTTTACTCCAAACCTTTGAACAGCGGTGTACATTAACACTGCATGTTTGCATTATTTTTATAAGCAGGTCCTCTCACCTGCAATGACTAGAGTGGTGGATTGGTCAGACTGCAGTAATTCAACAAGATCAGTGACTCCCCTTGCAGTCAAAGTCACGTCATCTGACCCACCAATTACTCTGGCTAACACAACTATCTGTCAAACATAAGATGTATATTTAATTACCTGTTTTTCCAGCCCTTAACAGGTGTTCATTAAAAGCATAAATCTGTTAATGTTTTGTTGAGAACATACAATACAATGTCTGAAATCACATTAATTTAGATTTTTTTTTTTTTTAGTTTGAAAAAAAAAAGTTATGTAAAATGTATACATTTTAATTAAAATGTCTACAATACATTATTTAGTATATATTGTATATTGCGTATAAATTCAGAAACTTCTGACTACCTGAAATGCAGCTTTTGCTCTTTCGGTCTCATTGTCAGAATTCAAAAAAGTTTCATATGTCTTCATTGGAATTCCTCCCATTTGTCGAATTGCCTTCTGTTGTGCTTTGTTGTTGTATGCAAACAAAGATAATGCAAATCCAGCATCCAGACATATGTTCTAAAAGAAATGACTTGAGCAGTTAATTTCGACAAATACATTTAGTATATCAGTGGCATCAAATAAGCAAGTTTAAAGTGGTATAAATTACTTTGTTTTCAGCCCTCATGAGCTCCAGAACAATTTCATAAGAGAAGTCCTCTTGTTCCCAAAATTCCCTTTGGAATTTTTGGTTCCCCATCAGCACACAAGCAAGAGTCTGAGCCACTTGTACCTAATGGGATTTAAAAACACAATGAAGTCACTTCTTGTTTAGGGTGATGGGTATAAAAAAAAAAGTTTTTGAAAATAATTCTTACCTTGACCTCAGGAGATTCATGGGATTGTAAAAGCTCTAATAATATAGGAATGGCCTTTTCTCTGTAAATTTTCTTTTGACTGTTTTTATTAGTAGTGAGTATCACTCCTGCAACCACAAAACAAACATCTTATCATTTGCGCTATAACAAAGCCATTTATACCACAAAAAAATTTATAAATGGAAGAAGAAGTGTGAGATATTACCAATGCACAAACAACCCAAGGCTTTGATGACACTGAGCAGGGTCTTCAGTGTTGTTCGGGACCCTCGAAGCAAACGCACCAAAGGCGGCACCCCTTTCTCCCTGCAAAAGCCTTCCTGATGGGTACGACTATCTCGGATAAGCGCTATCGCCGCTCGGCACCCTGTGAAACAGCGAGATACGTGCAGATAACGTTCTCCGGGGGGTGGAAAATTTCTTCCAAATGTGTAACGATATGAAGGTGTGGACAGTTCTGTCTGAAAAAGTTTTTAAGGAACATCTGTCAGACAAAATGTTTTAACAGACGATCCAGAGGAGACCCGATCCAGACACCTGACTGAAGAGGAAGCACTTTTGGAATCACAGCCTGTAATCGGGTCATAGCTTAACACTAATAGCAATACAAGAGACGGAGCCACTCTTGTAAGCAATGTTTACGGAGAAACCCACTGGGGGAATAACATTCCACTTGCATGCCTTCCTGTCTTATGAGTCTAACAGATCGGTGCTGTCTCAAGACAGGGGAAGTGCTGGCCGCTTACCCGCTGGACCGGACCTGTTCTGTCAGTGACAGGGAGAAGCACAGGCAGTCAATCTGCTCAGTTTATCCAGTGCCTGTCAACACGTAGTCAATGGGAAGCTGTTTTTATTGCATTTGGTGCTTCTTCTGTCTGGACGACAGCTTTACAGCAAGAGTGTTACTTGCATTCATGGGTGACTGATTGGTTGGATGGAACTGGGTGATGTCTTTTGGGACGGTGTATAATGAGACCGATTTGTATCTGGCCTTACCCACGTATTGCATTTTGTCTGAAGAGGACAGAAGAAGGCCAAGGATGACAGGGTAACCCATCTGCTCTGCCATGAGTTTCTGTTGCTTCAGAGTTTGTCCTGCCAGGGCCCACAGAGACGTTGCACCCTGTTCCCGCACGTCCAGCTGGAACACCTGAACACAGGGTGAAGGTCAGAAAGAGTTTACTGTGCCAAGGGTTGACTTGCAGCTTTATGCAGTACGAGAACCGGACTGTGTCGTTTAAGCATATTACGAATACTGTTGGCTTGTTTGTATGTCGCTTTGGATAAAATCATCTGCAAAATGAGTAAATGTAAGTTATCTAGAACCCTACAGGTCATTTAACCAAAAAATCTGGCCTTTTTGTGCTAAATTTAGCAAATTTAACCCTATAAAGCCTCCTGTGTCATATTTGATATGCACATTTCTATGGCCTTCACAATCTACTACATGCCTTCTGTCGTCTGATTGATAGTTTATACTTTTTTAGCAAGCATTTTGGTACAATTCTAAAAATGTCCTGCTTCATTTTGCTGTGAAATCTTTAGTAATGTTTATGTTTATGAAGTAAATGTGAAAATAATTTGAATCTTTTTTAAGATGAACACCTATTGGACTCAAGCAACTTGGGTTTACTTGATTTTAGTTTAGGAAAAACCATGTTAAAATGTGAGTATCAAACACCAGCCTTTGAGGAATGTTTATTTGTACATCTGTCAATCGTCAATGTATTGGATTGCTTTATGTGTTATGCCCCCACAATAAAAACTACAGAGCTTTGATAATAAAACTAAGCATTTAAATATCATCTTACTAAGACATATTATTGGGAGATATAGAGTGACAACTGAAATTAATATGCATTTTATGCATGTGGTCTGGTCTGCCAAACGATTATAAAGATCTCATTGATTTGCATTACAAGGTAGCAACATTTCCTCTTACTTTTTGGCCATATGTGTAAATAAAGTAAAATCACCAAATTTCATATTTTTGCACAATCAGTTTTCTGAAAAAGAGAATTAAGGTGTTTTTTTCCTTCTCAAATATGAGCTCCATATTCTAACTAAAACATTAATAATCACTAAATCAAATAAGGTAATTTACTAAAATAGTCTTTAAAAAGTGCTTAAAAGATATGCACAATATGGTCTGTAGTGGCTAAATCCACATCCATTTCACTATAGCAAACTTAACAAAAACATTAAAGCAATTCATCATAATTCTTCACTGAATAATGTATGTGACTCTAAATAGTTCAGGCACTAATGGATGTAAATCAGGGGAAACATTTTCCATGACCAAAAAATGCACCATTCCAAAAATGGTGAAAAACAGCTTTATATTGATTTGTTCTAAGGCATCCCTGCAATGTTTTATTGATGTGCCTGAAAGGTCAAGAACTGGCTTAGTTACCCAGAGGCAACATTGTGCAATAGAGGTTTGAATAGCATGCTAAAGCTGCAATTACATTACCTTTAAAAGTTTTAAGAGATAGTTATCAGCCGATTGCCCGAGGAAGCGCTGCTGTATGTCAGGATTGTGACTGGCTATAGATTCGAGCGCTGTGGCCGCCTTGACCTGAACAGATATCTTCCTCTCTCGCAGGGCTTGCACCAGGGCACCGACCGCTCCCATCTCACATATGAGCTCCTGGTTCTCCCTGTGACCCCGAGCCAGCTCTGCAAGGGCCAAGCAAGCCTCTTCCTGCAGTGCTTCTGTCAGGAAAAACACATACGTTTAATCTGAAGGCTATTGATTTCAGAGTTTCTCCTTTTGAAAACAACAGCAAAAAGGTTTGGAACAACATGAGAGTGAGTAAAAAATGACAGGATTTCCAGTTTTGAGTGGTCTATTATTTTAAGAACAGATATTTGTTATTATTTTCCAGAAGGTAAACAGTACCAGAGTTCACAGACAGGAATTCGACGAGATGTGGAACTCCTCCAGCGTGTGCAACAGCAGTTTGGTTGCATTGGCTTCTGACGCATAGTGTTCGTATGCACCTGACAGCATTTACTAGCACATTTTGGAGGTCAGAGGTCAGGAGCTTCACTACTAGGGTCACCCCACCCTGCACAAAAATGTTTGAGAATTTGTTAAAAAAAAAAAAAAAAGAAGCTTTAAGCCCGTTCACACCAAGGACGATGACTATAAAGATACTGATAAAATAGTTCTAAAAATCGTTCTCTAATATAGTATAGCAGAGCTCACTCCACTTTCAGAACGATTTTATAAACATTGACAGCCAATCAGAATCCATCCTGCTGTAACGAGCTCGAGCATTTAAAGCGGCAGACGAGCACAAGCTTAGAATAAACAGAACAATATCGCCCACTCAACACTATTTATAGTTATCTTTATAGTTATCGTTCTTGGTGTGAACAAGCCTTTATACTGATGGTGAAATCTTTGGAATAATTACGATTTTTTTATTGTTTTTGACAGAAGTCTCTTCAACTCACGAAGGCTGAATTTATTTGAACAAAAATACAGTAAAAACTGTAATGTTAAATATGATTACATTTTAAAATAACTGATTTTACTGAACCAGTCTTCAGTGTCACATGATCCTTCAGAATCATTCTAATTGCTGATCTGATTGCAGATCTAATATGCTGATTTGGTGCTTAAAATGCTCAATTATTAATAATGGTTCTTATAATTATCAATGTTGAAAACCGTTTTTGCTGCTTAATATTTTTGTGAAAACTGACAATTTTGCATGATTTTTTGATGAATAAAAAGTTCAAAAAAAAGAACAGCATTTATTTAAAATAGAAATCTTTTGTAACATTATAAATGTATTTACTGTCATAATTGAATGAATCCTTGTTGAATAAAAGTATTAATTTATATACTTTTAATAAATCCTAACTTACTTAGCCCAAACCTTACATGGTAGACTATCACGGTTTCCACAAAAATATAAGCAGGACAACAGTTTTCAACATTATAATAATAAGAAATGTTTCTTGAGCACCTAATCAGCATATTAGAATGATTTCTGAAGGATCATGTGACACTGAATTCAGGTGAGCAGAGGAGACTTCAAAAACATAAAAAAAATCTTTATTATTCCAAACTTTTCACCGCCAGTGTATAAGCTTAGGAACTCTAGATGTGAACAGATAGCATAAAAAGTATCTTGGCTCACCAGCTGAGCGATGAGGCTTTGGTGCTGTTCGCTGTGTCCCGCCAGATCGGCTAGTATAACAGCACAGCGAGAGTGCAGCTCAGGCTGATGGCCGCTGAGGAGCTTGATCACCACCGGTACGGCACCATGATGCACCAGATCTTCACAGACTTTTGCATTCTCTGACATTTGACACAGCACAGCTGTAGCCATGCACTGCACAACCTGTCTGTCCGAACCAAGCAGGCCCACCAGCGCTGGAATACCTCCTGCAGTGCAGTGACTATCATTAGGCACAAATATAATGCAGTCTTCTAAAGGCCAATTCACACTGCACCGACAGATGGAGACCAATCGCCAGATGACAGTACGTCACTTCTTCACACTTCATTCCATGTCCCGACAAACGCCAATTCAACACGTTCAACCAAGTGCCGACTGTTGGCGTTGGTTGGTGTCTGTCGGTGCAGTGTAAATTGGCTGTGAATCTTCTAGCCCAGTGGCTCTCAACTGGGTTCGCTCAGAACCCAGAACTCAACAGTTCCAATATTGTTTATCTTACAAAGGTAAAAAAGAGCTTAAATTATAGTGTTAGGTTGCTGAAAGTGAGAAATGCATTTATTGAGCTATTTTTTGTCCTGCTGTCAGAACTAGGGGTGTAACAATACATCATGATATTTTGAACAAAGCCAAAATAGATATAAAATGGTCACTTTTTTTTATTAATAATTCTAACTCGAATGGTAAACAATTAACAAAAAGTACTGTTCATTAAAATGCTACATTTGATGTTACAACAGGAATGGACTTGGACTTGGCTCAAATGCCACCTTGGCAAAGGTGACTAAATAGAAATATTCATTGTTCTGCTTAACTAAAAATACAGAATTATGTCAGACTAATATGCTTGCACTCTGTCCCTGACTACATACATTTAAAATGTTTTAAATATTGTATTTTATTATAGAATAACGTATTTCATTTTTAATTTATTAATAATAATTAATAAACAAGCTGAAATGTATGACCTTCTGGGTTTACCCTATTTAAAGCACCATTGCCATATCTGATTAAATCTACATAAACTTTCATTTTGGGTAAACCATACATATTATCGCTTTCCACAATACATGTTGCATTTTTTTGTATTGCGATATATTGAAACATGATCTATTGTTACACCCCTAGTCAGAACAGACACATGACCCATTTTGGGGCCACAACCTACTAGTTGAGAAATGTAATAAAATAATCTTCTGTCTGAAATTAGCTTGATTATCAAGATATCTATGACCTGCTTCCATTATGTCCTCACAGGAGGACTCAGTGTTTACACAAAGAGCCTCAAGACACCTGAGGGCCATCTCCAACCGCCTGGTGTCCTCACTCTGGATCATTTCTGCCGGAAAAAAAAGAGGGAGACCAGGCAAATCATTACCACAATTGCAAATTTAAAAAAATAAATGAATTACTTATTGATTTAAATAAATTATTTGCTACTCATCTAAAAGTTTGAGAAGCTGTTTCACTCGGATATACGTCACAATAGGGAAGAAAAGACAATAGAGACTTTCGTTTCATGACATTTTAAATCTGCTACCGTATCATACCGACAAGAATCTTCCACACAGGAAGCCCATCCAACTTCAGCTGAATGAGGTGTCTAAGGACATCTGTGTGAAAGTAAAGTGCTGCCAGGTGGACAGTGTTATTGCCCTTGCTGTCTTCCTCTCTCCAGTTCGCCCCACTGGACAACAGGACGTCCAAAGCTTCCACTGAACCAGAGGTCGCTGACAATAAGAGTGGTGAACTACCATACCTGTAAAATACCCATTATCATGCATCTCTAAAAAAACCACGGTGTTTCTGATTATTATGATGAAAGAAACCCTATTAAATACATGCATACACTTCTGTTCAAAAGTTTGTTGTCAGTGAGATTGAAAAATAATTCCTTTATTCAGCAAGTATGCATTAAATTGATCAAAAGTGATTTCAATTTTAAATAAATGATGTTCTTTTGAACTTTCTATTCATAAAAGAATCCTGAAAAGAAGTGTAACACGGTTTCTACAAAATATATGAATTAGCACAATTGTTTTAAACATTGACAATAGAAATATTTCTTGAGCAGCAAATCACCACATTAGAATGATTTCTGAAGGATCATGTGACACTGAAGACTGGATTAATGATGCTGAAAATTCAGCTTTGATCACATGAATAAATTACATTTTAAAACAATTTGTAATATTATTTCACAATATTACTGTTTTTACTGTATTGTTGATCCGTATTGAGACTGTATTGAGACTTTTTTCAAAAACAAAAAAAACGTACCCACTCCAAACTTTTGAAAAGTAGCGCGTACACATTAAAATATATAATATTTTTACAGTTAATCTATTGCTCAAATATATCACATACTCAGCAGGGGTCCTCATCTCCAATAACGTAGGGTCTTTCCTGCATAGTGCTTGAATACACGCCACCTGGCCGTAGAAGGCTGCAAAATGAATAGCCATCCAGCCTCTCTTATCCACAAGTTTATAGTCCGCTCGCAGTGCTAGAAGACAGTTTAAGGATTCCAGAGAGCCACATTGTGCAGCGAGGTGCATTGGTGTGAGCCCTAAAAGAGGGGGAAAATAGTTATCAATGGCATCTTTAAATACCCAATGCAAGGTTTTAGCTTTTTAGAGTGATTTTGAGCTGTCACTTAATAAATAAAGTGGTTACAATTTATTTTGATGGTCCCTCAAACATTCTGTTGACTATAAGTAAAGTTGCACCTACATGTCAACTAACTCTCATTAGAGTATTAATAGAGTATTAGTAGACTGGTAGGGTTAGAGTTTGGGTGAGTAAAGTAAGTTGACATGCTCTTGCAAAGATACTTATAGTCAGTAAAATATTGTTGATAATACTGTTGGAGGACCATCAAAATAAAGCGTTAGCAGACATTAAGCAGACAGTCAACTAATACTATAATGACTGGTAGTTGACATGTACAGTAGGTGAAACATTACTTACAGTCAAGAGAATGTCTAAATGGGACCATCAAAAAAGTGTTACCAATAAAGCATAATAATACATTATTATTATTTATATTATTATTATTGGTGTGAGCCAATAAAGAAACATCATTGGTTACATCCGTTTTAATTTTATTATTGTCGTTGTTGATATTATTATTATTATTGGTTAAATGTATTTCTCTTTTAGGATATGAGAGCTTTGATACTACAACTAATAATAATAATAATAATTTGTATTATTACATTTTTATTAATCAATTATTAAATTATTATCATTAATATTCTTTTTTTTTTACTAATAATTGATCAAATATATATTAATAATCAAAACAATTATAATAATTATTATTATTATTAAAGATGGCATCTTTAGATGTGTTGTGTCGGGTTTGGCATCATTGGTTGCATCTGTTTTGCCTAATGAAATGACCTTTATAAATGTCACTTAGTACATTGAATACATTTTTATATAAAATGTATATTTTACAAAATAATTATCATTAGTAGTAGTAGAATTGGTTGCATTGGTCATAGATTTTTTCTTTCAGGAGTTTCCAGTATAAGACCCTTACCAGCTCCTTCTATGAATGGACCTCCAACACCTGGTTTTCCTGCCAATAAAAAAATAGGTACTGTAAGAATATGATGAAATGTCTATAAGCTTCTAAAGGCCTTTAAATCCAGCCACACATGAAGAGACTGATAATGTGCTGACCTGTGTTGGTGAATCTCTCGCTGCGAGTCTGGTTGAGATTGACTCCTGCTGCAGCGAGCTGAAGGACGATGTGTGATTGGTTGTTGGCCGAAGCGTGGTGAAGCAGAGAGAGACCCTGCTCATCAAGAACATGCAGGTGGGACGCCGGGTTCCTGCGACTTAGTGAGTGGAACGCTGCACACAGTCCTCTCTCTGCTGCTGATTTCAGCCCAAATGCCACGTTCTGATAACACATTTTTGATGTTTAAACACAGAGTATGTAAATGGAGGAACTCGGAAACCAACTGATTGTCATTTATCACCTTGCACTTTATTGCTTTTGTGCAACCAAATGTTTTCTTGAACTGCTCGTGTAGCTCGATGTCCGTCAAGGGCAGTCTCTTCTCTTTGAGGGTTTTGATGGAAGCGGTTAAAGCCCCCCACCACTGAACCATGTTTTGTTGGGGATAAAGCGATTCTAATTCAATGGAGATGACATTATAGCTGCAAAACACAAATGTAAGTTAGATGCCATGCAAAGCAACAATCTACGTGTACAGTATTTGGTAACACTTTATTTTAAGGTGATGTAATTACATGTTACTACATGTACTTAATATAGTAATAACAGAAAAATTATGTATAATTACAAGTAACAAACCCTAACCGTAAGTACATGTAGTTAATTAGTATTACTCAATACTTATATGAGTAAGTAACTATACCTTAAAATAAAGTGTAATCCAGTATTTATATAATTGAAAATATTAATACATGAATGTTGTTGTTAGGGATTATCTGAGTTTGTGATATGTTTGGATTGGTTTTGTATTATGTTTTAGTTCAGTGCCTCAGGCACAAACGAAGAAGTTTTTCCTTCGCGTACAGACGACACCATTGTCAAAACGATCCCAATTCACACTGATCTGCGAAAACGACTGAAAACGGTGTATTCTGCTGCCAGGCCATTAGATGGCAATGAAACACTATAGACTGAACGCATGTACATGACGTCATCGTTTTCAGAGATTCACATTTTTGTTGTTTACAGGGAGACCGCTTTCGAAACCTTGCACTTTGAAACCCGTTTTTAAAACAAAGTCTGCGTTTTCAGGCACCCAAAACGCTGTAGTCGTGTAAATGAATGGCCAAGGGTAAATGAATGAAAACGGGTTTCAAAGTGCAAGTTTTTGAAAACAACACCCTTACCATTTCCGTGTACACAACAAAAACACAAATCTGTGAAAACGCAGACATGGTCATGCACATGCCTATTAGGCCTACGTGTTAAGTCTGTAGGCTTTTTTTGCAAATGAAAGGATACAGATATTAACAGTAAGAAATAAGGGGGGCATACAGACATCATAACAAGTGGTTATAAGAATTACACAAAGCAACACAATATAACATGTTGTCATCATGAAAAATTAAAGGTTCCTTGCAACAGATTCAAGGATGATAGTTTTCGAAGCCTTTGTGAAGATAAAATTTACCCAGAAGACAAAGTTATAATACAGTATTATCAGGATTAACATCCTTAGAATGAAAAAATTATAAATTATGTAATTTGTTTCTATAGACATGTGCGTTCGGCTCGAGTGCACTGCAGTAAAAGAATGTGTATTTGCGAAGAAGAATGTGTATCTTTCTTTACCAACTACTTGTCTGGCATGAATAATACAGCGTTATTAGTCGTTTTTACAGATCCGTGTGAACGGGGATCGTTTTGATAATGTTGTCATCTGTACAAAAGAAAAACTTTTCCATTTTTAGCACATCGTTTTCGTATCGATACGCTGGTGATTCTGACCAATCACGTGAATGTGTGATCGTCAACGAGTGGATCTCTGAGCTGGTGTGAGTAAGTGGAGGCGGGGCTAATTTGCATATTCATAGAACCGTGCATACTTAACGAGTCAAGGCAGTAGAGTTACATTTAAGCTATTTTAAAGCATGAAGAAAGGAAAAATTTTGGTGATCAAAGATGAGTTTTAAGGGATAGAATTTGTGACAGAAGTGCTGACCTTTTCCCTTCAATCTCACTGAGTGGAATTGGAAACTGTGTTTTATAAGAGTCCTGACGAAGCAACTCATGAAGGTAATTGGCTGCTTGAGTCTGCAGAGTTCTGAAAGCCACCTACACACAAAATAAAGAAAAAGAAAAAAATTCAAAATATAATATCAACTTAATTCTGTAAACAATCTATTTAAAACCCTAAAATACATATCAATGTCTGATTCTTATCAAATGAAATGGTTATTTCATTTAACAATCCAGAAATTCATTTATATTACAAGGGATTAATAATATATTTAACTATATTCATATTTTAAATATATTATTATATTTAATTGCATACAAGCAATATTAAATATAATTTGTATAATTTTATTTGTATTATTGGTTTTTATTATTGGCACATATGCAATTAAATATTACAATAATAATAATTATTATTATATTTAATATTGTCTACATGAAATTAAATATTATTATTATTATGTTTTATTTATTTACTTCACAAACAAACAAATACATTTTATAATTATATTTTATAATAAAATTTTATTTATAATTATAAATAAATTTTATTGGATTCTATAAGCTTTGCATTTTTATTAAAACGGAAACTGTCCTAGACTCATCTCTCTCACCTTTGTTTCCTCAGTGATTTCATCAAGAGGAGGAGTCCCCAAATCAAATTCAATCCCTCCATGAAGGTGAAAATACTGATCTTGCTTTTGTGAAAAGTGCTTGCAGGCAAATTCTGGTCCAAGAAGATGTGGAGGAACCTCTCGTTCTGTTTTCAACTTGTCGTCTTTAAGCATAAAAACAGGTTTTAATTTACCAATGTCAGAGCATCCACATATTTATCAGGCATGGCAGTGATAGCAATCAAAAGAAAATGCAAACCTGACAAAGGTGGGAGCATTTGAGACAGATTAGGAATCAACATCTTTTTCCTCAAAGATATCAGCAAGGGCACCAGGAACGTGATGAGCTTCAGGTAGGCGAGGTCTCTGGAGACTTCTGCATTCCTCTCAAGGTGCTTTCTCACCACAATAATGTGTTCAGACAGTCTTTTCTGTAGCCTCTGGTAGGTGGCCAGATCAATGTTGTCCTCGGTGAGTCGGACCACGTTAGACAGGCTGTGAGTCCCCTCAAACACAAGGAGATTCTGGTGCTGGCGGACAGAGGTCAGGTAGGCGCTCAGCTTGATCAGGATGTTCTCCGAGTATCGTGAGAAGAGATTCTCTTCGTCTGCGCTGTTCGGTTCATAGGTTGGGTCTACATCGATGTTCTCCTTATAAATGTCCTGATAACATGGATCATCTGAGATGTCTGTGAAACCTGATAAGACAAATCAGTGTTATTTTAGTATCACTGCAATGCATATATTGTATTTAAAAATATTATAGTTTTTTTATAAACTATAGTTTTAAATTTTAAGACTTCAGATGCAAAAATCTCTAAGCCCGTCTGTAACGTGTAAGCAGGGACGAGGCAGAGAGGGAATCCAGATGCAAGCACAAGTTTTAATTGACAAACATAAACACAGAATAATCCAGGAACAACAGTAAAATCCATAAAGAGAAGGCAGGAGATAACTGAATAACTGAAGCACAGAGGTTTAAATAGACTGGTTAACAAGGGGCTGATGGACAGGTGTTGGTGATTGATGTCATGGGAACTAATGAGGGTAACTATGGTGACAAACAAGGTACAAGGCAAAACAGGAGCCAAACGCAGGAAGTGAACACAGAAACAATGGCTGGCGAACTAAGAATATACCTTCAACATAAAAGTCCTACAACACACAAGACAGAACAGGGATCATGACATCGTGTGACATTTTTATTCTATGTTTCGGTTCAGTAATTTAATTTTAATGGCAATGAAAGGGTTATTAGTCAGTTATTGAAATGCCTTATTTGCAAAAAAAGTTCACTGACAAGAGTAAAATTAAAAACATAAAATACTCAGAAATGCTCAAAAATGTCAGATGAACTTAGAGGTTTTTGCATCTGACGTCTTCCTATATAATATTTTATAATTATTTATCAATGAATTATTAAAATATAATCATCAAATATTTAATAATATATTTATTATTATATTTATTATTATTTAACATTTAATCATATTTTGTTTTTATATTTTCCTTTTATTTTTAGTAATTTTGTTGTGTCTTTTTTTTTGTCTATACAGGCCTAATTTTTATTGATATTCAATGAATTTTAGTTGCACTTATTTTACATCAAGTACAACTTTGTCTAAACTAGCGCTTTATATATTTTATTTTATTTAGGTTTAAGATTATTTTATTTCATGTAATTTTTGTAGTAACACTTTACAATAAGGTCTCATTAATTCACACTAATGCATTAACTAATATTTTTACAACATTTATTAACTTTTATTTGAAAATGTTAGGTAATACATTCAGATAATACGTTCATTCAGAGCATTAATTAGCCTAACTAATACAACTTTTGACCTTAAAATGTTTTAGTAAATGTTTAAAATTAACTAACAATTTAACATTAAGATGAATAAATGCTGAAGAAGTATTGTTCATTGTTAGTTCATGTTAACATTTCCACCTGTTTCAACTTAAAAATGTAAGTTCAGCTTTAATTTTTTTAAGTTAAATCAAGTTAAAAGCACAAGTCATTTCAACTCAACTCACTGTTTTAAATCTTGATTAGTGCTGAATTGCTCTCTATAAGTTGACAATATTTGCTGTTTCAACAATTAAGTTAAAAAAATGACTTCTAAAGTGCATTCTGTCCTGACGTGGTATCAACTTACAAATGTAAAGTGTCACTATTTTAGTGTCATTTAGCGTATTACCGATAGACTCCAAATGACATTATTACTTTCACACCATACTTTGGCTGTTCTGGATCGAAATAATTGATATCTCACCTGCATTGAGGAACTGTTCAAGCACATCTTTCTTAGTTTGAGGCACACCATCTGAATCAACGGGCATGATGGATCTCCATAACTCAGAGAAGCGCATGCGTTTTTCTCTAGAAATGTAACTCCCGTGCCAGAGAGCCTTTATGGTATAATCTATGTTTATTAGTATCTGACCGACTTTTGTATCGTAATATGCTGGTGGTAACTGGCACGTGGAGCTCTGGTCATAGTTGGGTACCAGATTGATAACAGGAACTTGGTTAAAACCGTATATTCCCACAGTCAGCTCCCTCACAATCTGGTGGACCACTTTGTAATCCAGGGGCAAACATGCGTCAAAGGGAGCCAGAATGATTATGTTGGGAGCTAAGATGTTCCTCATCTGTCTGATGATGCCTGGAGGAGCATCCACAGGCTGGTTGTGCACTTCACCACTGAGCAGCCAGTTACTGGAGGTCAGGCTGAGCACTTCTTGCAGTTCCCTGCGGTCATATTTCTGCAGTAAAGACTGAGCGGTCAACGCAGCACGAACAGCGCTCTCGCTGCTCTGGTCGGATGAGTTCTCCATCAAAACTTTATCAGTTTATTTCAGAAACAGACCATTGAGAGATTCACCTTGAGAGATTGAGCTGTCCGATGAAATGTGTGATTTTGAACAGTGTTGCTCTTAGCAACCAGTGACGCATAATGACCGTTCTTCTGTAACTCTTCAGATCAACCCGTAGATGGTGCTGTTGCACGCTTTCGCGGTCAAGGTGAGTGCAACATGCAGGATCAGCTCATAAATAAGGTGTTACTTAGTATTTTTTTATTTTTTTTTTTATTAGTTTATGTAACATGGACAGTGCACATTAATTAACATTACTATAAATGCGCCAGTCATCTGTAGTTCAAGACAGAATGTTACAAAATCACCCTAAAAACAGATTTAAAAAAAATTAGTCAATTTTTTAAATAAAAGGAAATATGTAAATTATTATAAAGATATGCGCAAAATCACATTATTTTTTTTATTTGCCTGTATAAATCCATCTATCTAACCCAATAACACCAAAGTAAGAGACACCCATTTGGTTTAATACTATAGAGGGATTAAATATTAAACTTTTGTTATAAATAATAGGATTTTTTTTTTTTTTTTTTGGTTAAAGTAATTTTATTTATAAATGCAGATTTTTTTAGAATGTCACCCCTTAAAACGTCTTTAATTAAACATACTCGAGCCAATAACTATTGGTATGATCTATAATGGAGTATTATCTATTAGAATATGATTTTATATAATGTATGTAATATAATAATGTACATAAGTTAATTTGTATGCCTACGCGCACATATTTACGTCTATTGCATAAGTTACGTCATGCCGTAGGCCTAAATGAATCAATGAACCGGTATCGGACTGTTCAAAAGATCCGATTCGTTATTTTTGTTTTTGTTTTTTACTCTTGAATAAAGTGTACAGATTTAATATAGTATGCACCAATACAGAACAGACATATCTAGATAGTCCTCAGAGTAAACGACCCCTACCCTAGGCTACTACCCTTTAGCGTCTCGTAACGTATTTAATATTTATGAGCTAAGTAGGCTAACCTTCGCGGATATATGTGGACCGCTTTGATAAAGTTGTGAGGATCAGCACTGCGCATGTCTGTGACTGAGGAAACAAACTACAGCAACCTTTACCCAGTGAATGTTTCTGTCGAAAGCCCCAGAAAGTGTACAATTTTGCGACTTTTTCGAACTTATTCAAAATCACATGCTGAAAAAAAGAGCTGTTTTCACTTTCATTATCAGCTGACAATGAAAGCTGTTATTTTAGCTGCAGGTTATGGAACTAGACTGCAAAGGGATATCGAGAATGACACGACTGGGAATTTCAAGCATCTGGGCGGCATTGCCAAGCCGCTGCTTCCCGTCGGTCCATGTGCCCTTATCTCACACTGGGTTCAGGCACTGACCAAAACAGGATGTGTGGACACAGTTTATGTGGTTGTGAGTCCATAATAACTGCTTAGTTTTTTTTTTTTAATGACCATATTGAGCTTTGAAAGTAATAGTGTTTGACCTAAATAACAAATTGTATCATCTATTGCACAGACAAATGATCTTTACTTTGAAGCATTCCAGCAGTGGGCTCAAGAATTCCCCAATGTGAAAATCATAAACGATGGTACTAGAAGAAACGAGGTGAGCATACTGGAATGGAGTAATTTATGGATGTCCAATGTTGTTGTTTTTTTAACTCCCTTTCAATTGTCTCTGCAGGACAGACTTGGTGCTGTTGCCTGTCTTCAGTTGACAGTCAAGTTGTGTGCTGTGGATGACCACTTACTAGTTATCGGAGGGTATGACCAGCTTCAGACTGAATAAGGCACTGTCTTTCAGGCAGTGTTTGAGATGGCTTTAAAAGAGAGACATTTTTATTTTTTTATTTTGCAGCGATACTTTATTCAAAGAGGATTTCAGCCTGAGGAAATTCACAGAGAGGTTCTTTGAAGTGCAAAATAAAGACAAAGAGAGCAATTTAGTGCTGTCATACCAATGCAAAGATGAGGGTGAGCGTATAAACAGAACAATGACCCAGTTTCACAGACAGGGCTTAGATAAAGCCAGGATTAGGCCTTAGTTTAATTAGGACATCTAAGTAGCTTTTATAAACATGCCTTAGAAAAAAACAGTATTGGTGTGCATCTTGAGACAAAACAATGGCACTGACATATTTTAAGATATGTTAGTGCAGGTTGCTTTCAGTTAAAACAGCTCAAACATGCATTTTAGTCTGGTACTAGGCTTAAGCCTTGTCTGTGAAACCTGGGGATGTTTTTAACTTTGCTAAACATATGGTCACTGTTTTTTAAATCCATTATTACATCATTTCCACCTTCAGAAACATCCAAATATGGGATTCTGGAGTTGGATGAGGACCTTAAAGTACAGCGTATGAAAGAAAAACCTCTCTTAAGTGAAACAAGTTCACGTAATGCAGTATGTTTTCATTTGCATTGGAAGACATTTCAGTACTGTTTATCTTTATTTTTTATAAGCGATGTCTTTACTGTGTTTCCTCGTTTTGCAGTGCCCTTGTTTTTACTTGTTTTCAAGAACCACCCTTCCTCTATTGGACATGTTTCTTAATGAGAAGAAGGTACAGTTGATCTATATTTATTAAATTATTCCATAGTGTGTGTTTTTATTTTTATTTTATGTAACTCTTCTCCATACAGAATGCACCTATTGAAGAGCGGGACGCACCAGGGACCTTTCTGTCATGGCTCATATTAAGGTCACTTAAAGGCAGACTGTAGACAATAATAAGGCATTGTTTTTGCTTGCATTTAACGACATTAATCATGCTTGGTTTAATTTTAGGAGGCCTGTGTACGTGCACAGGATATCTGGTCGATTTGATGTGGGGAATCTTGCATCATACGCAGAATGTGACAAATACTTCAAGGACCAACTTCACAATCCAACTGTTTATTTAATGTAGTTCAAACATGTAATGACAATCAAACATGAAAACTACATTCAGAATAAAACTGTATCAGTACCACTTTTGAGTGAATTATTGTCACAATCTTGTTAAATTAGAAGGGACAATACTCAGAGAATTAAATTAGGTGGCGACCAGCCTTTTGCACTTATCTGAGGCCTTTTCATGGCTATTTTCTAACTTGGCAATTCTAGTGCCAAACTGCATGGCTCTCTTAGGTAAGAGAGCAGAGAGTCCCAATCCTAACTCGACAGCTGCTAGCCTCAATAACAGCTTTTCCCCAACTCCTCTGGGTAAAGACAAGTCAGCCTTCTCCGACACCGGTAGTCCATTAAGGAAACTGACTACATCTTCGTCCAAGTATGGAAATCTGAGTTAAAATAAATATACAGTATGTATTATGTGCGATACTATAGAATTTCTTTAATCTTGGATATTTCTTGAGCTGCAAAGTGTCACTCTTGCCTGGCCTCTTTTCCATGGTCCCCAATGATTCGGTCATCCCTTCCCAGATTTCTCGAGGATATTCGTCCCAGCTCCATAGCCAGCTCTTTTACGAGTCCCTCCAGTCCAGAGCTCTTATACCGCACTCTGTGTCTGGAGTATCCCGCCAGCTGTTCATCTGCTCCGATGCCAGTCAAAATCACCTTTAAGAATAGGAAAAACAAATTTCATGCAGTGTTTTTACAATATCAATTTTCATATAGACATAATTCAAGTGCAAACAGAAAAACAAAGTAACCTTTGCTTCTGAAATATAAAGCTCTTCTTCAACACCCTCATTTATGATGCCAGTTCCTCTGGCAGCAAACCAGACGGCACATCCAAGGCTATCATCCAGAACGGTGTCCAAAGGGTGGACCAAATGACGGATGCGTTTGTGTCGCATTTCTTGAAGCTCCTCTTGAGTTACGTTAATTTCGATAAAGTTCCACTGGCGGTTTGGACTGAGATTTTTTAGTTCTTGCACACCAGCTCTTCCAGTTATTCTGTCTGGCACATCAAAGCAGTTAAAGCTCTGCTGATCCGATTGAGTTTTATCAGCATCACAGTCTTTCTTCTTATTTTTCCCTTTCTTCAAAGACTTGGGAGGCACTTTTGCCTCTTGGATTTTGAATGCAACATTGAGTAGGTCAATGGGTTTGTCTGCAGGAATATGCCTATCAGCAAGGGCAGCTAATATCATTGAATCAATTCCCCCAGAGAAAAGAATGGCAATACCAGCTTTTGTATAATTTAAGGGGGCCGCCAATTCATCTTGAGCAGGTAGATAACGAACTCTCTTACGGACAGCCTCGCTTAGAACATCAATGAGCGTGCTAACCATCGCTTTCTTTTGAGTGTTTGTTAGTAATTCTTTCAGACTTGCAACAGAGGTTTGAGAGGCATTCTGATCTTGTTCAGTTGTGAGTGATGAAATTGATGTATTCATTGGACAAACAGGGCAGGTCAGGTAAAGTCCAGAACTATTTGTGTTTACAGAGACAGATCTGGGTAGACTTTCGCATTTAAATTCCGAGCTTTCATTTGGCTCATTGCCATTGTGGAAAACCCATGGATAAAGATCAAAAACGAATGTCCCTAGGGATGAAGAGTCCGTTAGGTCAAACCTGTAAATACCACTAGGTGGTACTTCCTGCCACTGAGATTGAATTTTATCTGCTGACTGGGAAGCAACAGATGCGAGTGTGAAAGAGGCTCTTTCAGGATCAAATTTCCAAAGCAGACTTCTTCTTCCAAAAAAGTCCCTCCCAAACCAGATACAGTGCTCTGCTTTTTGGTAATAGATAAAGGCCCAGGGTCCTTTGAGTTGTGAGAGTAAAAATATCACATCTGAGGTGCTCTGCGCCATTGACAGGTGATGGAGAACAACTTTGGTGTCATTATCTTCCTGCTCTACTCTCAGACCACCAAATACCTCTCCATTCCAGAGAAGCATGTTCCCGTTGTCATCTTGAAGAGGCTGAGGTGTCAGGCAACCCCTCATATGAAGCACATGTGCGGAGAAAAGGAGACTGCAGTCTGAGATTTTTACTGTAATGTCCCGGCTACAGTTGGGCCCTCTGTTTTTGAGATTTTCATGCACACACTCCTCTAGTGGATCATGCGGTGTGGTCAAACTGACCACACAGCAGATCCCACACATGATCCCACGGAACTAAATATCTTGATATTCTTTCCTCATGTTATCAAGATCCTCTGTAAAAGGCAAGATGACAGTATTAGAAAGAACTCACAACAGTTGGCATTTATTATTTTATTAATTATTCATGATGAAACTTACTTTTACATGAGCTAAGACTCTCTCCTTTGTCTGCCAGGAAGAATATATTGCTGTTGGGTTGCTGTATGTACACTCTCTATAAGAATAAGGTTAGGATTACCAGAACATAATGATATTCTGGCAAAATCATAGTATATGATTATATAATCCTGCATATATAATCCTAAGAATACGGGTAATCCTAAATCCTCTTCATTTAAATGTATGCCATGATAAGACCACTAAAGGTAAATGGTTAAGATAAAAGTTACTAAGGTAAATGTTGATCTTGTTTACATGTTAGTTCATGCAAGATAAAAGCAGTCTTTTGAAGAAGGACATGGAATTGTAATATTTGATCCCAAATGTGTTGGAAAATAGCAATAGATTGTGTGTATATAAATATATATTATAAGTATATATATATATATATATATATATATATATAGAGAGAGAGAGAGAGAGAGAGTATATACAATATATATTTGAAATCGCTAAGCATTACGGACCAGAGATAAAGTGAAAAAAAAATTAAAATATTAACCATATAAGTTACAGTTAAAAGCATATTTTTAAGCATATATGAACTTCTATATGATGTGGAGATGAGTAACTCTACAGTTTGACTTATCTATAATTGAGTGACAGCATCTGCTACTCAGATGTAGCATGACCAAGCCTATATGATATGAGACAACATACATAACATACATACCCTGTTTTTCTTCAAATTGCTCAACTCGTCGACTAAAATCTTTTGCTCTTTTATCTGTAAATAAATCGTTTGGTTTATTGGAAAAAAAGGTTTGTAAACAGTGATTAAAAAAAATAAATTACTTTATAACTGACAAATAACGTAAATGTATGATTATGTAGCTATATAGGCTTTGCAAAATATTTGAATAGGAAACCTTATTGTTTAGCTCCTCTTTTTGTGCGAGCTCTTCTTGAGTCCCAGGTTCCGTTCGCTGTATGTTCTTATAAGACATTTTATATCAAAAGTCAAAACGCTTCGTCTGATTTAAGGACACATTTCCACATGCAAGTAGCTCGTTCGTCGAATACGAATGACGTATGCGGGGGTACAGACAACGGCGCTTTAAAAGTGCGTCACGTAAGTGTTTACGAAATCATAACCCCCACAATAATACCATTATGTTAAATTTAACTGTTTAAAGATAATGAAAATAATGGTTTGACGGTAGCTGCAAAAGGGTGGAGCATTTGAACAAAGAAATGCGGATTAATGAGGATGATAGATGAGTAAACAGGTAGTTTTTCATTACTGAGAATGTGTCGAGATAGAATGTAACCATGTGTTTTGGTTTGCGAACCATGCGAATTGATTATCATTTGTATAACCACAGTATTACTACAAATATCATGGTTAATCCATGGTTAGTGTTGCAAAATCATGGTTAATTTGTGGTTACCATGGTTTATACTGCAATAAGGAAACTTTCTTCTTATTTTTTTTTTTTTTTTTGTCTGTTAAATAATGGCTTGTTTTCGTAAGGATAAGTTTTCAAGAATAACAGCTCAGATTGGTCCAATACTTCCAAACCCTGGATTTTACAATATATTTCAACATCTAAGGCAGTGACCCACTATCAGAGCAACCACAGCTGATACCTGTCTCAGACTGATATGATCTGATACTGAAACACATCCTACCATACTTGAAGGAGAACAAAAAAGGATCATGATACCATAACTCTTGGTGTGCATAACATCATATTATTAAAAATATTTTTGTTGCCATGATGTGACTAAAGAGCTTTGCTCAAGACATGTCAAAGCACATTGATTGCATTTAATAGTCAAAGCTGACCAGCTTTTACTGTCTTACTCTAAAAACAATGGAGCCTCTTGATTTTTTTCTCCCTCAAAACTAAAGAGTTCAACAGCCAAAATCCTAAATCCAGAATCCTGATCTATGAGGTCATTGCTTGTGATGACAAAAGGTTTTTTAACACATCCCTAATTGACCATAAGTCAATTTTATGCATCCAAATAGATTTTGTATTATTTCACTCCCAGGGCAATGATCCACTATTAAGAGTTTTTCATCACCAGAACCTAGAACTGATATTATATGATTCTATTCTATCTGATATCCTGCTGTACCATACAGGTAAAGAAAATTAACATTATATCATAACTCTTATGCAGCCTCCAATTATCCAAAAAATGCTGTTGTCCTGTAACGAGAGCTTTGTTCTAAACATGTCAAAGCACATTGTTTGCATTTTAACCTTAGTCAAGTTTAGTCAAAGCTGACCGGCTTTTACTGTCTTACTGTAAAAATGTGTTGAATCCAGGTAGTATTTAGGGTACAATGGAGCCTTTTGATTTTTAAATAGGCAACAGCCACAATCCTAAATGCAGAATCCTGATTCATGAAGTCATCGCTTATGATGACAAAAGGTTTTGTAATACTTTTAAAATGCACATCCCTGGAATGATCACGTGTATTGAGACAAAAGACTTTGTGAAAAAGACTACTAATGTAACCAGATTTCTGAAATGTAATCCAGGGACATTTCCTAGTTTAGTGGTTAAAATGGTGCTGAAATCTCACTTGTTTATTATCTATGAATCAAAAAAGTTTCTTAAACTATTATAATTAATAACTATATTATGTTTTTGCAGGTCAAACTGACCCCAATTGGTTTTAATTAATCAAAAATCACACTAAAAATAGTAAATAGTAACCATTGCAAACAGATCAACACAAAATTATTACAAAATTATGACTTTACAAAAAGAGATTTGCAAAAATAAATATGAGATAAATAAAACTGTATTTAACAAATATTTTGACATTTTCTAAATGTATTTTCACAAACTGTGAATATGCTCTATACAATATTTACAACCTTTTTTTAGATGTTATTTTGTGTTTGTGTTTATGGAAGTAGATCTTTACTATCCCTAACTGGACTTATTATTTTGCACAGAACAAATCATGTGCTTTCTGCAAGAGTAATTGCTAAAAGTAGAATTGTTTACTTTATTAATTTTTTAGTAAAATTGAGGTGTACTTTCACCCAAGTGGCATAGTTGCAATGTATTAACGTGCTGTAAAGAGGACAACTCCAGTTGGAGACCAAAAACCAGGAAACTGTCCCCAGAAAGAGGTTTATCTGGTCACCCTAAAGACCCCTATAACTGCCTCTAGCTATGTTTTTTAATCAAACCAAGCTTCTTTTATCATTCACCATTGTCCATCAGTTAAATATTTCCATATTGTTTTGTTGGGCTGGCAGACATAAACTTTATTTTAAGGTTTGAGTCACCGCAAGTGCACACTATACATGCACTTCATTTTTCAGATGAATAATGCATAATAATGAATAATAAGCAAGCAAGCACCTGGAAGTCATTTTAATCTGTTGTCTGTTGTTCTAAACATAGGATCTATTGGTTTTTGTAATCATTCCTATTTTTAATACCAGTTAGATCCCACTATCCTGTTTCGTAAACTTCTAACCTCATTCATGACACAGAAAGCCTGCATTTACTGAATTACAGTGTTTGTGTTTGTGTTTGTGGTCCTGTTGATTGTGCATTAGCCCCTGTGCTCTATAGTTCTGTTGAAATGTGTGGTCACCTTTAAATGGCTTAAGTGTTAAATCATGTGAACAGTGTTTACTTGTGTGTTTCCACCTCTAATATCACAAACACACTAGTTTGTTTGGGTTCAGTCTTGGTCATGGCAGCAATCCTATATTGATTCTAGACACCTGTGTAAAGTTTGGATCCTTATCAGCCGAAGAATTGCCAATGTCCAGGGTTAGTAAATGTATTGGGACAGTTGCTCAGCTGATTTGTCAGGTCAAAGAAAACCATGTTTAGTTGTAATTTTCTCAATTTAATCTAGATATAGACCACACATGTGGGGGGGGGGGTTCTTACCATAAAAACCATGAATAGAGCCCGAACATTGTTGTGGTGTGTTAAAAAATGTGTAGTTTGATAAGTGGGAAAGTCACCAGTGTCGGATTCTTTCATTCTACAGATGTAAAGGATATGAGCCAGCAAGTAAAGCACTTATATGGTCTTATGAGACCAACAGAGTGGTGGAGCACAAAACCAAGTCTCTGATTTCCATGTCTCAGATATCTGTGGATGGTTCCGTGTGCAACATGACTCAGCTTTTGAGCCTTCCGTGAATGGGATGGGTTTCTAATCGTCAGACTTTTTAATCAGGCCCACAACCAGTGTTAGGTGTTGCTTTGTCATGCATAGGCTACTGCAAAATACTGCAGCAAACAAATATGAAAACCACTAACAAAGAGGTATAACAACACAATCCTCTCTGTTTGTTTTGTGATTAGACATATCATTGCATCACGTTATTATTTAAAAACAATCAAACCGAGCAAAGCATTACTTCACTTTTTATGCATGCATTATCATGTCAAAAAAATTCACGAGATAAGAAAAACATGCTATTACTTTTGCCATGAGTTTCTGCATCAGAAAGAAAGCATCTATATTTCCATGAAAAACCTTTAACATCCATAGTACCTTTCCATTGCACAAAAGGTTCTTTATAGTGAAAAGGGGTTCTTTAGATTAAAATGTTCTTCACACTAAGTAAATACATGTTTTTTTTAAGAACTGTTCACTCAAAAGGTTCTTTGGGAAACCAAAAATGGTATAGCCATTTTAGCAAAAAGTCTATAGACAATTTTAATTGAAGCATGTCCACTGAGACTAGAAATGACTTTATAAATTATAAAAGACTCTAGTTCCTCTCATGGTTAGGCAATAATTGGGTTGGAGAAGTGAGTGTGCAATAACTTTCCTTTAAAACGAAAGCAGAAAACAAAACATGTAGCTTTCCATGTAATATTTCACATTATGTTTGTTTCTGTGCTGAAGTTCTCTGCTGTGTGTTAGTACTGACCTGAATAGAATAAATCTGGATACTATTGGGAAGAGGCATATACTGCCAAACTGTTGGGAAATAGCTGTCAGTGATCCAAAGTGCAACCAAGAACAGTGAGAAAGAAAAATCTTCCAGTACTGATTGTGAAAATAAATCTATCTAGATTGATATTCAGTATATAAGACAAAGTGGACACTGATTGTATGGAAACCCTACTAATTGGCAATAGTTTCTGGATTTCCATAAATCAGTAATGTTCATCAAGGCTTGTGTTGTAGAATTACCCATTTGACCGAGTTTTACAGTACCATGCACTCTTCAAATTCAACAGGTCACCCATCAAACTGTCATGGTGACATAGCCTATAGAGATTGTTGATACTGATATGTGTTTTTTAATGGCCAATACCAATTTAATGGCCACTGGTGCATCTAAGAAACCTTGCTGTGGTAAATGCTTTACTGATTTGTTTGGCAGGATGCTGTGTACAAAAAAGTTTAGACCTTATGGTTCACCCAAAAATGAAAATTCTGTCGTGATTTCCTCACCCTTATGTTTTCCCAAACCTGTATGAGTTTCTTTCTTCTGTTGAACACAAAAGAAGATATTTTTGGAAGAATATTAATAACCAAACAGTTGATGGTAGCCTTTGACTTCCATTGTATCTTTTTCCAAATATGAAAATCAATGGGTGCTGTCAACTGTCTGGTGACCGATATTCTTCAAAATACCTTCTTGAGGGTGAGTAAATGATGACAGAATTTATATTTTGCAGTGAACTATCTCTTTAAACACTTGACTGCAAGTAACTTGCCTAAATTAAGAATTTCCACCATTAATGCCCATTAAAAACATTGTGTGACAACATCCCCCAATGCCTTCGTTATATTGTTGACCCTTGCCTAGCTGTTTGTCCACTTCATATTTCAAATATGAGAATATTGAATTTTAACTTTGGAGGAAAGAATTCAAAACCATTTTAATTGATAAGGGGTTTACACTGTTTGTAATCATGTAGTCACATATGGAGAAACAAACCCCTACAATAACATTTTTAGACCTGTTGATTACCGCAACGAGGCTATTTTTAAAATAGCTATTTATTTTGCAGATTCATCTAGTGAATCAAAATCATGACATTGATCTGTTCAGACGAGCTTGTGTTATTAAATATGTTGCTGTGTCACGGAAACTGTTCTGTTTTTGTTCAGCTTAAAAGGGGCGGAGTGTATTTTCGCAGTATATATCAGCAGTCTTGTCAGACTGGTCGTGTCTGTGGGATAAACACGGAGCTCGGCTGCATCCGTGAGCGCGGGTCTGGCCCTTTTGGGTGTTATATGTTTTTGCACATTTAGTTGTTCTAGAAAGGTTATTTCTCTCCAACTTCAGCTACAGTGTTGGCTAAGTTAGGAGAGGAGAGAAGGGGAATATTCGTGTTTTGCGCAGGAAATATTTGCATCGAGGATTTACTTTGCCCGTTTAACCCGAACCCTTACAAAAGAATCTAACGTTAACGCTTGACAAAACCGAACAAATACAATCGATATATACACGCAATGGACAGCGCTGCATCTAAGAAACCTTGCTGTGGTAAGTTAAGTGTTTACTGATTTGTTTGGCAGTAGGAATCTGTGATAAATGAAATGCGTTAATATTAATAAATAACCTTGCACTTGAATTATCTCATCTCATCGCAATTTCTACATTTTCTCTTCAGAGAGAGTTCGCGAATTCTTCACGTCTGCAAAATTCCTCATTTACCTCGGACATTCTCTGTCAACATGGGTGAGAGATTTTTTTGCATTAGGGTCTTTGTTTGACAGCTCTCGTTCTTCTTTTAATGTGTCAGTTACAACAACAACAATTTTTTTTTATATAAACATTTGTATTACATTTTATTGATTATTTATGAATATTTTAGATTACTGAAGGCTTAAAGTGATCCAGAATTTCTTTATTTGTTTGTCTTAAGTTCAGGGAAATTCAGCTTTACCTTTTTTCATAATAACTTCATTTGTTATTTTAATGTTTATTTGAACTTTAAACAACAAAAAAATAAATAATTGGTTTTGATATTACTAAGAGATAATATCTACCATGACAGCAGAGTGACAGTTTGAAGATCATTCATTTTACTCCAAAACACACGTGTCTAATATATGAATTATTTTATTAAAACTTTGTCTTATAGCCTATAAATGTGTTGATCCATATCAGCTAACATAAGCTGCAAAATACTACTGACAGTGACAACTAATTCTTTTGCATGAATCCCAGTGTACTAGTCTTATTTCAATCACAAAATTACATTGACCGATGATCATTGTGTCATTATGTTACAGGGGGATCGGATGTGGAATTTTGCTGTGGCTGTGTTTTTGGTGGAGCTGTATGGCAATAGTTTACTCTTGACAGCCGTGTATGGACTGGTGGTTGCGGGGTCCGTCCTCTTACTGGGCGCTATTATTGGTGACTGGGTGGACAAAAACCCCAGACTGAGAGGTAAACATGACAAAGCCCCAACTACAGAGCATGCAGGATTATTGTGAAACACAACACATTAATTACTCATTAATTATGCCAGTTATTCCAACATTTTTACTGAACGTCTGGATTTCTTTCTTAATTTCAGTGGCGCAGACATCTTTGGTTGTCCAGAACAGTGCTGTCATTCTCTGCGGTATCCTTCTGATGGCCGTTTTCCAGTATAAAGAACAGCTTTCTACCATGTATGACGGATGGTTGCTGGTGAGTCTGATTCCTAGCAAAACTCTGACACTATTTATCGATCAGTATTCGCTGTGTAAATAGTTCTTCGAAAGCCCACAGAACTAACTCATATTTATGCACAATAAAGAAAGTCATCATTTCCAAGATCAGAACATTTTTGCTGCAGTTCTTTGGCCTCCAGTTTTGTTTTTACTCCATTTTTATGCATATTGTTTCACTCTGACTTGCTGTTTTGAATGTGTGGAAAAACAAGTTTATTTTTCATAGTTGGCAAAAATTATAAGAGGATATTGAGAGTAATTTCAAGCTCCTTATCAATTTCTAACCTATATAGAAGATAATGTCTTAAAAGAGGGAAAAGCTCCCCTCTTTATTTTGAATGGCCTCAATTTAAGTTCATGTAAGTGAAACACGACACCTTGGTAACAAAACGATGACATGCTGTCAGCAGAATCCAGGGATGTCACATGAGTAGAAAGCATGTTGCTTACTCAATATTAGTCCTTTGAGTCTGTTAAAAGACTGGAAAGCTTAACATATACAATAACAAACAAAACCTGCTGTTTGTCCCGTGTCACTGAGGTCGAGAACCCATATAGCAGACAAAATGTGGCTTGTTCAATGAACCGTTTTTTGTTCTGGATTGTTCCTGAAAATTGAGTTTAAGCTTTTTGTGGCAGTGTACTAAAACAATTAACGATTTATTGGACACAGTGACATGTTTTTTGTCATTGCAGACATCATGCTACATTATGGTCATCAGCATTGCTAACATCGCTAACCTAGCCAGCACAGCTATGTCTATCACCATCCAGAGGGACTGGGTTGTGGTTGTAGCTGGAGATGATCGGAGCAATCTGGCAGGTCAGGACTTTTAATGTTTCACCTTCTTCAACTTTATTACAGTGGCCCCAAAAAGTATTTGGACACTTTTAGACACTAAGCCAAGCTAAAAATATATGAATTTCATATATTTCAGAGTAAACACAGTTGTAGTTCATCACATTAACTAAGGACATGTTCCACTAAGTTTAATAATAAAAAAGTGTCCAAATCATTTTGTCTTTATTTTTTGACTGATATATTTGTTGTTGTAAAATTGAATAACTAGTGTAACAAACAACTTTTAGTTGAATCATTTTTAATTTTGTAAATTATTTAGCAATTTGTATTTTTTCACGAATTTTATTTAACGGAATGTGGCTTACGTGTCCAAATCATTTTTTTTTCGACCACTATACTGTCTATAATAATCATTTCACTTAGTCGAGAAAACTCATAAAATGCATTACAGCTCTTTCTCCATCAATCGTCTTATCTTTATAGAATGCTTGCATCAGCTGTCATTCCATATGACTCTCATTATAAACCCATCAATGAACCCAGTAACCTCCCAGAAATCCATGAAAGCATAGCTAACACATAGCTTTCTCATTACTGTGGAAAAAACGAAATAAACATCATATATATATACACATTTAGCAAATGTATATAATATATATTAAGCAGCACAACAGTTTTCAGAATATAGAGAATAGGCCTATCACAGATTTTAACAGTTGTTCTCTCTTTTGTTTTCTATATTTCTATTTTGTCAGATATGAACGCAACTGTAAGAATAATTGACCAGTTAACCAACATTCTGGCTCCAATGCTTGTGGGCCAGATCATGTCATTCGGTTCCCATTTCATCGGCTGTGGCTTTATCTCGGGCTGGAACCTGTTCTCCATGTGCTTGGAGTACTTCCTGCTTTGGAAAGTTTATCAGAAGACTCCAGCGCTTGCCTTAAAATCAGGACAGAAGAACACTGATGACCAGGAGCTGAAGCATCTCAACAAACAAAAAGGTTTGTTGTACCACCCAAACTCCTCTGCCACTTTTCACTAATACAGTACATAGAGTCCCAATACCTTTTCTTTTTTTAAGCATTACAAACAAAACTTTGTGCAGAACCCTGTTACCTATGGATTTTTCCCATTACAAAAATGTAACATTCCTTAAAATTGTGACAACCAGGAAGTAAACAATTAATTTGATCAATAAGTTACTCAAACTACAGTGTTAACTGCACTTGGTAACTATAAACCTTCATATAAGGCAAATTATGAAACTTTTTATGAAACATCTTCACTTTGTTTTTTCTTCTTTTTTGAAGATTAAGCAACCTTTCACTGATCATTTGCTTTTTTTTTAAGTTTCAAATCCTATTTTGTTCCCTATTTGTTGAAAGTGCCTTTCATTGTGCATTTTCTAAATGCTGACGCAAAGAGTGACATATCCAGTTATATCTATAGCTCTTTACTTAACTTTACTTTATTCACTGTTACAGAGATCGGAAATAGTGAAAGTCCAGTTGAAGGCTCCCAGCTGATGAATGAAACCGCTGAGGTGAAGAAGAAAACCAGTTGCTGCTACCAAATGACAGAGCCCATCCGTACCTTTAAGGATGGCTGGGTAGCCTACTACAATCAGTCCATCTTCTTTGCCGGCATGTCTCTGGCTTTCCTCTACATGACCGTTCTGGGCTTTGACTGCATCACCACTGGCTACGCGTACACTCAGGGCCTGAACGGCTCTGTGCTTAGTCTCCTCATGGGAGCCTCGGCTATATCTGGAATCTGTGGAACGGTGGGCTTCACCTGGATCAGAAAGAAGTGCGGCCTGATCAGAACAGGCTTCATCGCTGGAGTCATCCAACTGTCTTGCCTCGTGCTCTGCGTGGCATCCGTCTTTGCTCCTGGCAGCCCTTTCGATCTCAGCGTCTCGCCCTTTGAAGAGGTCTTGAAACATCTGTTTGGAGACAGCGGCTCGCTGCGTGAGAATCCTACTTTTGTTCCTACAATTGAACCACAGATTCAGACGAATGCCACTGTTTTTGAGGAAGCCCCCCAAGTGGAGTCCTACATGTCTGTCAGTCTTCTCTTCGCCGGTGTCATTGCTGCTAGAATTGGTAAGTAAATGAGCAACCAACAGGAAACAATATAAATAGTTGTATTTAGTCCTTATTTTCCGTTATCTTCGAGAAGAGGAAAGTGATATCCATATCTTTTTATCACCTGAAAGTTGTAAAGCCAACCTTTGAGACCAAATAACAACAAGTCATGTTTGTGATAATTGTGTGCTGGCGCTCTTTTAATGTCACACTATGTTTGAATTGTTTCTCTTAAATTGCTTTCAGGTCTTTGGTCCTTTGACTTGACGGTGACCCAACTGATCCAAGAGAATGTGATTGAGTCTGAGAGAGGAGTCATCAATGGTGTCCAGAACTCTATGAACTATCTACTTGATCTCCTGCACTTCATCATGGTCATCCTTGCACCAAATCCAGAGGCCTTCGGCCTTCTCGTGATCATCTCAGTTTCCTTCGTTGCAATGGGACATATGATGTATTTCAGGTTTGCCTATAAAACCCTCCGAAGTCGACTCTTCCTGTTCTGTTCGCCCGAGCAGAAGCCAGATCCCAATATTCCCTCACTTTCCAACTCTGTATAACAATTTAGAGACCGTAAGCCAATTTCTACTAGTTTTGCATGCTGTGTTCTTCGAGAACGTCGCCAGGAACCCATTCCATCTCTTTTACTAACATGCATGCTTTTGCAGTGCTTGTGCATGAGTAAAAATTCTTCTCCATTAGCTAAAATAACAAAGAAGAGGCGGAGCTCTCCTTAGCGTAGCTTAGAGATATGTATGTCAAAAAAAGCATACATTGCTTCCCTTGTTTTTTGTGTTCAAGGTGCTGTAAAAATGCCTGAGAAGTAATTGTAGGGGAAAACTAACAAATGGGAACTATGGTTCTAATGTGATATACCATGCTTTAATAACTCCAAAGCAAAAATGGGCATATTTATTCTACTTTTACATATTTTATACATTGGTTTTTCGACTTTATGGTCGTAGTTAATCTTCAGACTAGGTATGTGAGTTTTGCAATGTGTTCTACTTAAGATAGAGTAGTTTTGTAATGTTTGCCCCTCAATGCTTTTTACAAGCCATGGTTAAAGTCTCTTTTATAGTTATTTGGAGTGTTCTAGTTATTCATTCAGTTATGCTTATATAATGCTTATATATTTATATACATGTAGTCAGTATTCTGTATCTCAGCTTCGGTGGTGCTATTATTACAACTCTTCTGGAAAGCAATGCAGACATATATATATACAGTTTGTACATGTAACCAAAGTGGATTTTTTTCACCATGTGGAAGTGAGGGAATTGCAGCAGTTTTCTTGTTAACATTCCTAATATTAGTGGTGTGAACATTTCTTGGAGATTTAGGCCCTGATACACTCGCCCCATTGCAACTAGTTTTTAGCACTAGATTTATTTTGTTCTGTTTGATTAGAAAGTGATTTTTAGCACATAATTCTTGTTTTTGCAAAGATTGTTACACAAGCACTTTACGTGATTACACTTTGTCGGTTACGAAATGAGTGCAACGAGACACTTCAGGTTTAAGGTATTTGCACACAATTGATTCCCTTCCACCAAAGTTCACAGTCAGGCAGGAATTGTGAAAATTTCTCTTGCAGTTCTGCATCAAAACTGGAAGATTCTCATATTTGCTTCAAAAATAGCAACAGAAATGGGATTTTAGAACTAAAATCTGTTTTACTGCCCTTTAAGGTGATGCCACACCTCAGTTTTTCCTTCATGCAAATCATATGCTAATCTAGATGTTCCATGGTACTAAGTAAACATTACAGACCTGCTTTTTTAGGCCTATGAGCCCACGCTTGCCACAAAAGCCACAATCACTCAGGCACTAACATCCTTTTGAAAACCACAGCTGGCTTGACATATAGTTGAGGTATTTTGTAAGTTGTGTAATATTGAGGTTGGACACCAGCGGGGCTCCACCATATGCACAGAAAAGAGAAGGGATTGAGTCCAATGTGGACGGCTGGTTTGAAGTGCAGCTGTTGTTAAGTAAGCATTTTTAATGTTTCATGAGGCCCTTGTGAACATACTGTCGGTCTTTAAACTCATGCTTCATTGCGTCAGTGCATATTGTCTGTATTTCTGTGAATGTGAAGCCTTATTTACATCTGTAAAATATGTTTATATTCTTGTGTTGACTACTATTTTTTGAATTCAGTTTTGTCCTATGTAATGCCACACAGATCACCGTACCCTTGACAATTACCAAATGAAACACTTGCAATAAATTTTACTTTTAAAATCCAGTTGAATGTAATGTAAGAACAAACATACATTATTCTTTGTGGGAGCATATTGATTCTGTTCCTGTTGTGTTATACTTGCAATAATTGTGGATCACACTCCAATGCAGGGAGAATATACAACTTAAGACTTGTACTGCATCTCACTTCAACTGAAATAAACAGATTTGAATCCACACGCAACATTTGAGTGATTGAAATATGTAGGGGGGGAATTAAGACGTCGACTAAGAACCCGACATGCAGCAGCAATTGTACAGGGTCACATTCCTCAGAAGGGTTTGCTGCTAATTTTCTCTAAAAGGCCCTTTCAGACTTTTTTTGGTTAATGCACTGACTAAAAGCTGAGTTGAGCTTGGCTTGCATGAGAAGCAAAGACAAAGAACGACCTGATTACTTGCCAGCAACAAACGCAACGCCTCCCATTCTGGCTGACCTGCCGGGTCTAGACCTAAAATTTGTATGCAACTGAGTAAAGTTTCTCACTGTTGGTCCTAAAAACACAATCTAGACGGTAAAAAAAAAAAAAAACGAAGGCAGAATGTACTCAATATTAGTTAAAGCCTGAAGCAAAGTGGGAGCAAAGCTCAACTAAAAATTCGACTTTGCTTGAACTAGAAATCAAGACATGGGTAAGAGATAAGATACTCTCCTTAGTGATTGAAAAAGAAATGCGCACGTGTGAAATACCCTGTGTCCTGAGCAATTCATTTTATACAATATCAGTCCTAAAAAGGTATATCACAACCATGACCTTTGATACATTTCCTGGAAAGCAGTTCTAATATATAGGCGTTAACATTCGTTTACCTTGTCTGCAGTTTACATTAGTACAGAGAAAAAACATGATTGAAGTAACTGTGAGGTGTTACCAACACATGACCGCCTAACAATTGACCAAAACCACTCATAAACCATTAAAACAGAACAGTCGAAGCACTTTTTGACCAATATTTGTTGACCAGAGTTACAAAATCAATGCACACATAGACCAAAATATTTTTTTCACAGCACATTGTTCAAAAAGTCCTTTATAAATTAATGTTAATGAAAATGGGATGAACATTACACTAACATTCAGAATTACAAAATAGTATTGTCCTTTTTGTTCCAAAAAGAATCATTGATCAAATCCCAACTGGGCAGCTGCAATCCGAATAAACAACTGCTAACCAACCACCATTCTGGGTTTGAAGAAAGTTGGGAAGAATAAAAAACCCCCACAATAACAGGATCATGAATTTGCTTCATCATGGTTTGGAGACAATGAGGCCAGTCATCCAGCTAAAGTCAGTCTTTCTGACCCTCTTCAGTTCCCTCTCTTGTGCTTTAGAAAGTTTCGGCGTCACCTCATCCACTGAACCCTGAGCTCTGAGCTCCTGCTGACTATCACGGGTCTC
Organism: Scardinius erythrophthalmus; assembly: GCF_964197995.2. Classification (NCBI taxonomy): domain Eukaryota; kingdom Metazoa; phylum Chordata; class Actinopteri; order Cypriniformes; family Leuciscidae; genus Scardinius; species Scardinius erythrophthalmus. Next base: position 9,580,892 of record NC_138226.1, on the reverse strand, counting down.
CATTTCCCCCTCAGAGTCCTCTTCCTCTTTCTCACTGTCCATTTCCTGCTCCGAAGACTCCATTTCCTCTCTGTGCAAAAGCAAAAATATTAAATGAATGTGCTTACAGATCAGCTCATAAAAAAAAAGGAGAAGGGAAACTGAGAAATAGTCATGTTTACTGCGGTTAACTTTCAAAGAAAACAAATATTCATAAATATCCATTGTGCATGCAAGGAAAAACCCGAGGGGGTCTTACCGGACTCCGGTGTTGGAGATCAGGAGGGAGTTGACAAACATTGAGCACAGGACTGAAGCAGCAGGTAGAACATGAGCTGGTGTGTGTAACAACTAAGAAAAAAAAAAAAAAAAAAAGACCAGAGGATGTAACAAGAACTAAATACTTAGATATCCATATTCCATTCCCACCCCATGGCTTGAGATTAGGGCTGGGTGATATTGAATACTGATGAAATACAGCAATATTGTGACAAGTGTGATTGATTTCTTTCTATGCATGTTTTGGCCATATTTTGATTTTAATATAATATATGTTTGATTTGTAATGGCAAAGCTGAATCAGAAATTAATCTAATATGCTGATTTGGTGCTCAAGAAACAATTTTCATTATTAGTTTTGGGGAAACCATGATACATTTCTCACAACTCTTTGAATAGAAAGTTCAAAAGAACAGCATTTATTTAAAATCGATTGTAACAGTGTCTTTACCTTCATTTTTTATCAATTTATTCAGAGTCCTTGCTAAATAAAAGTACTAATTTTATTCAAACAGGTAAATATAATAATACATTAGAGCTGCACGATTAATCATTAAAAGATCACAATCTTGATTCAAACACCCACACGATCTCATTCCTAATTGACAACGATTCAGCTATGTCTATTAAACCTTTGACAAAATCACACCGGAACATTCAGATCTGTGTTCGTGCCACTGATCTTTAAACATGACAATTGACATATAAATGTCATTTATATAGATCAGTCTCATATAGAACAGTCTTTTCAACCACACAGTATCATTATGTCTGTCCTACAAATATTCAAATTATCATAGAAGTTCGGATATAAACACTGATGTCTACAGTAACGTTCAAAACAGAGCAAAATATCTTTTGGAAGTAACTTGGCGCTTCAAATAACAATTGTATCAGTTACATTGCTACGCCAATAGGTGGCGACAATTTTGCTGTCCATCGTGTCCGATGACGACTTCCTTCGAATTAGATTTCTCTAGGAGTCCTGTTTTTTGCTTGGAATCAGTTTATGCTTGAGATTTCTTTTAACTGTGTCTCTGAAGCGCAGCTTTGGCCTGCCTATGCCCCTCTTTGAGCTGGGAGTAGATAATCTATTTTGGTAGTTGACTATTGTCCAGTCTGCTCAGATGACCAGGCCATCTCAAATTGCGCTGGATTAGTGTTTCGTAAATACTGGGCGTGTTGGTTTTATCTAGTAACTCTTTGTTGGATATATGGTGCCACCATTTAATGCCTAGAATTTGTCTCAGGTGTCTCATCATGTAGGCATTGAGGTTGAGGCAAGTGACTTAAAAAAATGATTTCATTGCATCATTTAAAAACGCTGATTCATCCAGTAATGAAGCAAGTGAAGTATTTATGAGTGAGCCATTGAATCATTAATTCAAACCGATATATAAAAAAAAAAGTGTTCAAATTAATAAAACATTTTAAATAGACTGCAGCAATTAACATTTTGTCAGAACCTCTAGTAAATTACATGTTATTTTGTTTAGTTTGCTCAGAATCGTGGTCAATTTGAAAAAAAAAAAAAAAAAAAAAAAAAAAAAAAAAATATATATATATATATATATATATATATATATATATATATACACACAGTACAGGTCAAAAGTTTGGAAACATTACTATTTTTAATGTTTTTGAAAGAAGTTTCTTCTGCTCATCAAGCCTGCATTTATTTGATCAAAAATACAGAAAAAAAATTATATTGTGATCTATTATTACAATTTAAAATAATTGGTTTTCAATTTATTACACTTTAAATGATCATTTATTTCTGTGATGCAAAGCTGAATTTTCAGGATCATTACTCCAGTCTATCACATGATCCTTTCAAAATCATTCTAATATGATGATTCATTATCAAAGTTGGAAACAGTTCTGCTGCTTAATATTTTTTTCATAACCTGTGATACTTTTTTAGGATACTTTGATGAATAAAAAGTAAAAAAAAAAAAAAAAAAAAGCAGCAATTTTAAAAAAAATAGAAATCTTTTTTAACAACAATATACAGTACTGGTCAGTAATTTTGAGTCAGTAATTTTCTTTCTTTTTTTTAAATAAATCAATACTTTTATTCAGCAAGGATGTGTTAAATTGATAAAAAGTGATAGTAAAGAAGATTTATATAATTAGAAAATATTTTTTTATTTTGAATAAATGCAGTTCTTTTTAAACTTTTATTCATCAAATATATTAGGCAGCAGAACTGTTTCCAACACTCATAATAAATCAGAATATTAGAATGATTTCTAAAGGATCATGTGATAGACTGGCAGTCACATGTGACACTGAAGACTGGAGTAATGATGCTGAAAATTCAGCTTTGCATCACAGGAATAAATTATTTTTTTTAAAGTATATTCAAACAGAAAACCATTATTTTAAGTTGTAATAATATTTCACATTACTGGTTTTTTTTTCTGTATTTTTGATCAAATAAACGCAGCCTTGATAAGCATCAGACTTCTTTCAAAAATATACAAAAATCTTAATGTTTCCAAACTTTTGACCTGCACTATATGCGTGTGTGTATGTGTATATATATATATATATATATATATATATATATATATATATATATATATATATATATGTATATGTATATGTATATGTATATGTATATGTATATATATATATATATATATGTATATGTATATATGTATATATATATATATATATATATATATATATATATATATAATGAATAGAGAGCCCACCCTACTTACTTCTTTGATGGAAACTGAGGCCTGTTTCTGTTGGGGTTTGTCAGCCGCTGGATGGGATGGTGTGTTGAGTTTCTGCTGCTGCTGTCTGTGTTTGCCCAACAGCAGGTAAAATGGAGTTACAGCAACGCTGTCGTCAATGACAAGCTGTACCAACGAGACACATGAAGAGTTACTTTGGGGCCCTCAAAATAAATGAGCATAAGGTAAGAAAAAAAAAAAAGAACTGTACCCGTTTACTTGATGACAACATTCTGTCCTCCTCTGTTACCATGCTGAAGGTCAATAAATCCTGATAATTTAACACAGTTCATTTTAGTAAAATGTTGGGACACAATTCACTAAATCACATTTACACTCTACCCACACTTTTCCATGACTTGCCAGTGATATAATTTATTTTTAATATATTGTATATATTTATTCACATTTAATATTATATAAATATAATAGTGATTTATTATAATAAATATAATTTATTACACATTTAATAATTTGATGATTAAAAGTACTTTTCTACGTAACTTAAGTTAAAATTAAAGATTTAGTTAATGTTCAAATATTTTCCAGGTCTTAAAAACAAGATTTAAAAATCCATGTTTTCCACTGCTGTGGGAACCCTTCATCTAAATCTGAAGAAAATAATGTTGATTAAAAAAATTACACTGTCCTACAGTTATGTTTATACGCCTGTTCAGGCCGTTCTGTGATTAGAATTATCACTGAAGTACCATGTTTTGGGTGAGGAAGTACAGTTGAGATCCGTTGAGCCACTGACAACTTTCGTCACATCCATTCAACGGCTCCTCTCGAGGAGCAAAAATGGCATGATGTACCTTCTCTGAACACACTTTCTTATGGGTGAACAGAGGCAACGGCTCGCTGGGTTTGAAAACAAACACTGTACAGAGACCAGAGGACACATTAAAAGCAGCTTGTGAATAAGTCTGAATGACTATTATTATGAAAGAAACCAAAAACGTCAATCATAAATACACACTATTGCCAAGGCCAAGTACACACTGTAAAGTTTCAGGAGTGAGTGACAACCGCATTTAAATGCAGTTCTGTAAAATATGGTTTCTTTATGTGTACGGAACAAGACTTGCTCCCAAAACCACGATGATTGACATTGTGGTAAAAAAAGCAACGTTCTGGCGTCTCTGGCGTGTTTGGTAACCGCTATTCTGACCAAAGAAATATTACAGTGACAAAAGACTTGTTATGTTCAGCAAACTTAAAGCACAGTTGCGAAGGCGTCTGCTTCACGCTCTTGCAATGTTGCCATGTCCACTTATTAGAGGCGTTTTTAGGCTTGGTGTTTAAACTTGCTCATAAAGCGATGGAGTTTACAGGGTTATTAAAGTCAGAAGGTGCAGGTCACGATACTTTGGCCTTATTTTCAGCATAAAGCATTTGGATGTATTTCATTTTTTTGTAAATGCCTTTGTCACTACCTGCATTTTTTTAGAGTTAATTTGGTTGTAGAATGCGGGTGTCACTCCTGTAAATTACTGAAATGTGTGTGTACAGAACAGGATTAAGCACTTAAAAGTGAATTGACAACCGAATTTAGTTGCAGTGTGTACGTGGCCCAAGTGTATTGCTAACCAAACACTAAGGAGATGAAGAATGTCAAGAAGCAAGGACCTTTCAAACACTTACGGTCGGTATGTTTAGACTGGTAAGAAAAGGCAGCCACATTTTCTGACAAGGGGTCCGGCTGCAGCTTGGAAACTTCCAAAGATGTGCTCCATTCCACTGTGAGAAAGAGATTTGACACTGAGTAAATCTGATCAGGCAAAACCAAACAGTGAAAAAAACCAGACTAAACAAGCCTAGTAAGACAGAGGTTCACCCAAAAATCGAATTCCCGGCATTATTTACTCGCTCTCATGTTGTTTCAAACCTGTAAACTGTTTTTTTTTTTTGTTTATAGTAACCTAGGTCTATCAAGCTCCTAAATGGACCAAAAAGCCCATGAAAGTACCATGAAAAGCAGTTCATATGACAGATTCAAAATGGAGCTTGACAGACAATTTTGCTGTGAAATGCCATTATATGAAAAAAGAGATGCTTTAAATTTCTCTGTTTGTGTCTTGCAGAAGAAAAAAAAGGAAGAAAAAACAAAAAGAGTCTACAGATTGTTTCGAACACCTTGAGTGTGAGTACATAAAAGGCAATGTTCATTTTTGGCTGAACTATCCCTTTAAGCTGGCTCGTTCAACCGATGCCTCATAGCAAAATTTCAAAAGCAACTGAACCAATATTAATGACCACTTACATGCACAAGTGAGGAGATTCCAGCAGCAGAGAAGGTTCTTGGTGGTGGTGCCAAGCAGATATTTGGAGCAGCTTAATCGGCCGAAACAAAGGTCCCTGGTGGATCAAAGTAGCTGCCATTAGTCGGTTTCACCGATTCAAAGACCACCAGGATCAGAAAGGCTCATGTCACTTACATATTTCATCAGATTAGTCTCAGTGCATGATAATCAGTTGCCTTACTGTTAATCAGAAACTGTGATACGACAGCAACGAACAAAACATTAACAATAAATATGACTGACTTCTTACAATTGTATCCAAGTCTAGTCTACAAATAATCAAAAAGATTCACTTTTTTGTGGGATAATAAAGATCAAACATGGTGCAAAGCTGCCCACGACTTGATGGTTTTAACAAATCAGTGTGAGAGGATTGGAAATACTGTACAAAGCCGATTTAGCACTCGCTGACATTCTGAATTATTATATATTCACCTTCTATGCTTCATAATACACAATACAGTAAAATACTGTATAAACTACAAATGGAAAGATTTTCCGCAGTACTGTTCATGTTTTTCAAGCAATTACAAAAAAGCACAAACTCAAATGAGTCCGATTAGTGAACCAGTCATTTGGAACAGTTTTGTGAACTGGGTTAACCAGTTCTCTGGAAAAATCTGACTTGAACAATTCATTCTCAAAAGAGACATTGCTAGTTTTCTTATCAAAGGGAATTTTGATAAATATTAATAAATCAAATTGATAAATTTCAATCTTTTCATCTCACAAAGTTATGATATGCATATAAACTTTTTTTTTTAGTGCTTTCACTTGCCTGGTTTCCATTAAAGATTTGCGCAAAAATTTTGCAATATTTTCTAAATGTCGATAAAAAACTATTGCGAAATTACAGCGTTTCCATTAACCGATGTTATGCGACTAAAACGTATTATTTCCTCTTGCGATAAGTCATTCTAAAAAAACATGTCAAAGGATGTTGGTAGATTTAGTACGTATATCGTAGCCAATGCACCAGTCATTATTTTTTAATCGAAAGAGACGTATGAGTGCTATCCAAGCATTAGCGGCCGCGTATGAGGTGTTTCTGGGTGTTTCTCCCTCTTATCTGCTTCGAGGTCTTCACAAATTGAGGCATTTCTTTGTTGTTAAGAATCCAGTATTCTCATAATTCTTTTGTTTTTTATGAGTTTAATAAAGAATTGTCTCGTCTCCTGTCCAAACATACCACGTCATTTTAAAGAATGATCAACTTTTACGTACGCCAGGTGACCTGTAAATGCACTGCAGTTTTGCAAAATCTTCCTTTTTCGAATTGCCTGAAAAACCACCTCATGCAAGTGAAAAAAACGTTGTGACATCTGGGTGATTTTTGCTAAATTGCTGTGTTTACATCGTGTATAATTAATTCCCAATTTGCGCAATTTGAAGCGTCACAGGAAAATGCAGCAACCGTAAAAGCATGATAAAAGGAACTAATGCACCTGGTGTTTCACAAATAAACTTGAACCAAACGACAGATTTTTCATGTTTGGGTGAACACTTCAAGACCAATTTACTTGTGTTTTCACGATACAATAGCTTGAAAAAGACTGAAATTCAATACATTTTTGAAACCATAAGGAAAAATTGCCACAACAATAAAGGGATAGTTCACCCAAACATCTAATTATTTACTCACCCTTATGGCATCCCAGACATATATGACTGACTTGCTTTAGATAAACACAAACCAAGATTTTTAGGAAAATAACCCATCTATAACCCATCAAACAAGCAGAAACCATTCAATGGTATTATATAGACTCAGATGGATTATTTGCCTAAAAAAACTTTGTTTATCTGAAGAAAGAAAGTCATATATGTTGAGGATGGCATGAGGGTGAGTAAATGATGAGAGACTTTTCATTTTTGGGTGAACTATCTCTTTAAGGGTATAAATTCTTTACTTTTGCTTTCTTATCAACTGAATCCATTTTTTCTGAGAGAAGAGCAAGAAAGCACATCTTGTATCGGTGCATCTATACTGCGGAAAATTAGAATTTAAAACCATTTTAAATTTCAGTATCGATATGTATCAAAAAATCTAGTGTTATGCAAGGAGGTAAGGAAGAACTGAGAACAGTTCTTGACAAAGAATGTCATGCACTTTTGATTATGACGTTAGCTGGACTTAACGAACTTCCTTTTTATTTTAAAAAACGACAGAGTGAAACTGTGTCCCTGGTGACCCTGCAGAGGTTGGCTTGTACCCAACTCCTTAAGCAGGACTGAATCCCCAGTCTGTCTGGCCAGCATCTAAAACTTCATTGGTAAGTTACTACCATTCAAACTGTGCGGGCAGCCTGAAACGAGCTCAGTGAATGCAACCAACTGCTCTGAATGGGATACACCTCTAAAGGTAAGGAAACTGTGAAGTCCATTCAAACCACATCAGAAAGAGTTTAGACTGGCTGATTTGAAGACAGGGAACATCTAGTACCACCTTATTTGTCCAGGTGGTTGGCAGAGGGTGGTGAGCAGCTCCCAGCAGTCCGGGCTCCATATGGTGACCACTTCTTGGAAGCTCACCGCCAGGAGAGAGCTATCGGCCGAGAAAGTGCAGTTGGTGGGCTTTAAGTTATGGTAGCTTCCCACAAAATCACATGACCAGAAGTTCTGGTCCTCTAAAACACAAATGGAAATGTTGCGGTGAGACAGGTATGTCTGGATTCAGACTCATGATCTTTGGTGTTGGAATTCTCAAGCCAACATTAACACCTTTGCAAACGTCTGGAGGGTTTGACTTACGTTGAGTGTCTGCGTCAGCATCCTGACACCATGCTTTGAACTGGCTGTCTTCTGCTGTGGTCACCAGCATGGTGGTCTCCTCAGAAGAGCTGAAGCACATGGAAATAATCCGATCCGTGTGGGCGGCAGAAATGCTAGTGTTCAGTACGAAGCTAATAGAACAGAACAATACACAATTACAGTCCAGAAATAAAGTCTGTTTAAAATATTGAATTTTCTACACTACTGTTCAAAAGTCAGTTTCTTTATATATATATATATATATATATAAAAATTTAAATAATAAAAAAAATAAAAAATTCCGCAAGGACATTAAATTGATCAAAGTTAAGACAGTTAATACAAAGACAGATTTCTATTTCAAATAAATGCTTCATTTTTTTTCAGGATTCTTCGATTAATTGAATCAAGGTTTTAAGTTAAATATTAAATCAACACAATTGTGTTCAACATTGATAATAATAAAAAAAAATTCTTGAGCACCAAATCAGCATATTAGAATGATTTCTGTAGTAAGACTTGAGTCTCAATAACTGATGAAAATTCAGCTTTAACATCACAGGAATAAATAACATTTGAAAATATATTCAAATAGAAAACAGTTATTTTAAATTGTTAAATTTCAGATCAAGTCAATGCAGCCTTGGTGAGCATAAGCGACTTAATGTTCAAAAACTTAATAATCACTGACCCCAAACTTTTGAATAGTGGCCTATAAAATATATACATTTTTGCCACAGCTGGCAAAATGTTCTTTGGCAAACCTGCAGAAATATACACGTCTAAAAGCTAGCAAAAATAAAATTAATAATGAAGTTATTCTAATGAACAAGAAAATGTATAAACAATTATTAATAAACAAAGTCATGGTTTATGTGATGTTTTGGGATTTAGGAGCACCTAAATATTTGATTGTTCTTCTAACAGTTGTGGACCATGCCAAATATGGCAACACTGTGCAATTCTTGTACAAATGATATCAAATTCAATAGTGTTGTCAAAAGTACAGACTTCAGTACCAAGTCGCCGGTACCGAAATTAAAAAAATGTGACGATACCAGCATTTCCCTCTAGCATTTTGAGCGCTGTTGAATGGATTCTAAAACACCTCTTGTTGGCCATTGCATTCACAAGCTCAACATACATGTCTCTGATTGGTCATTGCTTTCACGCGCTCAACATACATGTCTCTGATTGGCCATTGCTTTCACGCGCTCAACATACATGTCTGTGATTGGTCATTGCTTTCACGCGCTCAACATACATGTCTCTGATTGGTCATTGCTTTCACGCGCTCAACATACATGTCTCTGATTGGCCATTGCATTCACAAGCTCAACATACATGTCTCTGATTGGCCATTGCATTCACAAGCTCAACATACATGTCTCTGATTGGCCATTGCTTTCACGCGCTCAACATACATGTCTCTGATTGGCCACTGCTTTCACGCGCTCAACATATATGTCTCTGATTGGCCACTGCTTTCACGCACTCAACATATATGTCTCTGATTGGCCATTGTGTTCATGCACTCTCTACATGTATGTCTCTGATTGGCCATTGTGTTCACGCACTCTCTACATGTATGTATGTTACGTTAAATTTTATCCATTCAACAGCGCTCAAAATGCTAGAGGGAAATGCTGGTATCGTCATATTCAAAAAAATTCGTACCAAAGTCAGTACTTTTGGCAACACTATTCCATGCTAGCATGAATACCTTTGCGTTGTCTCATCGAAAGCCCACAGTTTGAGAAAAAACTCAAGATCTGAGGATTCTCGTCCCCTTTCCTCCACTGTAGCAAGCCAGGAGCCTTTTACGTCAAAGACAGCCTTTACCACCTCAAACTGATCCAGACCTGCTTCATAAATATATTCTTGCTGCACTATGTCCAGCTGTGAATACAACAAAAAGACTGTTATGCACACATTTATCCAAAATATGAAAAAAACACATGAAAAGGGGCCCACATATCATGTGATTTCACCTGACATGTTCTTGCAACAGTCAATGACTCGTGTCAGCAGAACGCTCAACTAATATGTCATGTGATAACACATTTTCCAAACCATACTTCCCCATATACTTGAGAAAAGTTAGGCTTTATCATAGCATCGACAGTCTTAGACTCACATTGTAGAGATGCTTGTCACGTAGCAGGGAGTAGAACTGCAGATGACCCGGTTTCCCATTCAGCACTAAAGCTTTACTGCGCGGATCAATCATTAGATCAGTCAAAACTGTGTCACCTGAAAGCATCGGAAGAAATAAACTTTTACTGTCATAGTTGTGAAGTCCAAACGGTTCGTGCAAATGAGACTTTACAAACCTGTGACTAAACCCTGAATCAATCCAGACACTTTGAAGTTCCCCTCGATAACTGTGATCTCTGAGGAGGAAGAGAAGGAAAATGACAACCCAGAAAGCAGTGCAAAATTATACCATACTGAAATATGTGGCCATAGACTGACTCGAACTGTGCATTTCACAAAATCCCCAGGTTGTACTTCATCCACAAAACAATAGAAAAAAAAATACATTGCATAAAGCAAGTGAGGCCATTTAGTTTTTTTGAAATGCAACATTATTTTTAATAACAATTTCTGCCCAAATTCTCATTAGCTAAATTAGTGTTTTAATCAAGTGTGATGTTACAATATTATATAATAAACAGCCAATCAGGTAGAGAACGATTTTTTAAATGCTTTTGAAAGAAGTTTCTTATGCTCACAACGGCTGCATTTATTTCATCTTTAAGCCCGAGACACACCAAGCCGACGTCAAAGAACTAGCGGTGATGAAAGCTTGTCGCCTTTCGGACAAAAAGCTGCGCTTGATTTTGAACACACCAAAAAGACAAAAGGTGACTGTCAACTAGCATGTGCGTTCTGCGCCTGCGTATAAGTAAATATCTGTCTGCATCAGCCGGTCTCAATGGCCTTTTTCAGTCATTGTAAAACAGAAACGGAAACTAAGACTGCAGATATACAAAGCGTAACCAAAGCAGTGTTTGCTTATCAATCACGCTGATCACTTTCTTCATTCTATTTGGCTCATGTAATCATGAAAATATTCATGCTTTGTTTATATTTTTGTGGCATTTCACCGGGAAATCTAATTGGGCCAAAACAGTATCAATTACACTACCATGTAAAAGTTTGAGGTAATTAAGATTTAATTGAAAAAAAATATATATTTTATTCAACAAAGATACATTAAATTGATCAAAAGTGACAGTAAAAACATTTATAATGTTACAAAAGTTTTCTATGTCAAATAAAAGCTTTCTATTCATCAAAGAGCAAATGATTTCTGAAGGATAACACACCAAGCCGACGGTCGGCTGTCGGGCAATATCAGGTCGTTTTTGAGCGTCGGTCGTCTTAGTTTTTCCTTGTGTTCAGCACTGTTGGCTCTAGTCAGCTAGTTTTTTGGCTGAATCACCAACTTGAATCGGCGTCGGTGAGAAAGTGATGAAAGTGAGCAAAGTCAAGACCATACAGACAGAAGGCGGTTCTTGTTTACATGTTATTTCCCCTCTACACTGTTCATTACGGCACAAGGTGCTTCTACACCGTTGAATACGGAATGAGGGTTAAAGCTCGTTAGTACAAAACCTATTTTTTCCCGTTTTGCTGAATGTTTTCCATATATTTTTCCCAAGTAGAAATGCAGAAATAAATCAATTTAAATCAAAATTAGGACAGTACAATAAAAACCATTACCATTATATATTTTTTTGCATTATGTTATTGACATGGGGGATTTATGAAAATAATGTCACAATGAATAAAAATAGACTGTCCTTACGCAAAACAAAATTCTTTAAATCGTTTGGAGTGAAATTTGTGAAATACAGCTCAAAGCTGAAGACTTACTGTTGTCTGAATGGGAGACACAAAACAACTGCCCATCAGGTGATCCAGACACATGTAAAATGGATCCTCCGAGACGGGGCAAGACATCTTTTTTGCTGCCTCCCCCACACTGCCACTTGACAAGCACCGACTCAATGCCTCCACTCAGCAGATTGGTGCCTGTAGAGACAATAACAGTCGTGTTTTCTCAGATGGGGACTCTAACACACATTTAACACAGGAGAAGAGGTGAAAAAGTGTGAAATACACCCAAAACCACAGTACCACCCACCTTCTGGAGTAAAACACAAAGTGTTTACAGCATTGTGATGCCAGTGCAAGGTGGAATATGTATACTCCTTTTTGTGATTGAAGTTTCTCCTGTAGCAAAAACAAAGCAAGTCCTCCAATTCTGATCATGTGACCTGCATATGAACTAAAACACTGGACGGTGAAAACTGGCCTTACCAGAGGCGAATCTTTCCATCTTCATGACCGGTGGCGATGCAGTCGTCTGTGGGGTTACAGGCTATGCATGTGAATGCATTTTTGGCTCCTTTCTTATCTGTGGCTTTTAGATAAAAACTACAAAGAGGAAAAAAAATGTAAACTTTAAAAGGAACAGTTCACCCAAAAATACAAATTGTCGGTAACACTTTAGTTTAGGGTCCAATTCTCACTATTAACTAGTAGCTTATTAGCATGCATATTACTAGGATATCGGCTGTTTATTAGTACTTATAAAGCACATATTAATGCCTTATTCTGCATCCCTTAATCCTATCCAAAACCTAAACTTAACAGCTACCTTACTAACTATTAACGACCAGTAATTAGGAGCTAGAGGCAAAAGTCGTAGTTAATAGTGAGAATTGTACCCTAATCTAAAGTGTGACCCAGTTGTCATTTACACTTATTACCCCAATTACTTAACTTCTTTCATTTAACACAAAAGGAATTTTTTTTTAAAGAAAATCCATGTAATGAAAGCAAAAGAGGACGGATGCTGTCAAGCAATATGTCATTAAGTCATTATTCCCTGATGCATCCACACACAAATATGGTACTTTAAGTAAAAATCTACAGATATTACCTTTATGACCAGTACAAATACAGATTTTTCTGTTTAAGTGTCCAACAACCAAAACCAAACTGACTTTTAAAAATGATTTGCAATGACAAATAAATGACAATAAGATGATAATATTCACTGTTTTATTATACACTACAACTAATAACTAATTATAATCATCAATCTTTATTTTGAGATTTGTTTTAAAGCGACACATTTTTTACTTCATTTTTACACATTAATTTATTTCACACTTTCAAAATTGTATTATCTATCCAAATAATCAATAAGTCAAGTTATGTTTATTTGTATAGCACTTTTCACAATACATAGAATTTTCAAGCAGCCTTACAGAGCTATAAGTGTTGTAAGTTACTTATAAATATGTAAATATGTTACTTCACCTATGAAATCAGTTGCTTGATGCTTGTTCTTTAAAAACCAACTGGATGGTGTGACATTTGATCAAATTGCAAAGTGTGAATATCAATAATACCTTTCGTGTTCAATTGAAGAAAGTCATTCAGTTTTGAAATTACATGAGAGCAAGTAAATGACCGTTTTCATTTTGAGGAGAACTATTTCTATAAGGTGGTGTTGTCTCAACTTGGTTGTTTTCACAAAAAAAAGTGGTGGTATTTGAAAAACCAACAGAAGGGCCAAAACACGTGTCATGTGTTCCCTAAGGCCAGTAAATAAGCAGTGCGGTTGGACATGCTCCTACATGTTCTGACCTTAAAAAGGCTATTCAGGATACAGCGGTCATTACCTGTATGTCTTCTGCTTCCTGAAGAAATAAACATCAAGTTGCAGGTTCCTGGCAAATGCTATGTATTCCCCCTAAAAAAACACAATTTACAAAAAACACAATGTTAAAGGAACAACTAACTGGAGGGTTGCTGGTCAGTTTTGAAATTCAAGCCTTGAGCTTGAAGAAGTGTACAGGTCTTTCTTATTTGTACATAACCACAAATAAGGTTGAGATTGAGAAGTCATGATGTGTAATGGCTTTATCAAAACAACTAGTAAAGCTGCAATAGGGTTGCACACGGTACTCGGTCTACAAAAATAACACCAGGATGTGCCACGATAATTAACCTACTGGAGGTTCCAATACAGATACAATACAATAATACAGATTTTTGTGATTAGTCTGAACTATTGGTAAAACTGTAGACTTTATTTTTTAAGATCTGTCCTCTGTTATAATTTATGACTGCATCTTCATAGAAATATCTGATATTGGTTGATAGTGAATATTTTATTGTGCATGCTCATTTCTCATATTTTACACTTTAATTTACCTTCGCTGCCATTTAACTTTCACTTAAAAGTTCATCTTTAAAAACACTAATAATTTAATTTAATCACACTGTTAAATGTAATTAAAATGTACTGTTAAATCTATCAAATCTCAAAATGAATATCCATTTTTATACTGAACATTAAAATATTGTGATATCTATTTTTAGTATTTTAGTTTAATTTTTAGCGTTTCATTTTTTTTTTTTATTTACACAAAATAGTTCATATTGGCCATAAAATGAAAATAATTACTGATAATAATTATAATTACTTCTCTGTATTTGGAATATCCCTAGCTTTGGACCCCATTTACAACAGTATTTACACCAGTATTTTTTATTTTTTTTGTATCAACCAAAGCAAATCAGCTATAAATGTGGCATTAGAAAGAACTATATAAAAAACAACGGCTGTTCGTTTGTCTCTGAAGAACATATGAATATTTACTATTTTTTCACTACACTTAGTGTAAAACCTAACATCAAACTTACTAAATGAAGTGATTTCATCTCAAATATTACTAAAAGTTCATTGCACTTAATAGAAAGTTATGTGAGCAAAAAATATTATTATTATTAGGCAGAACTCAAAGTCACAGCAGAGTTTTAAGTCCCCAGCATGCTGTGGGAAGAGTAAATGTTGAAACCAAGTGTAGATTTTATGCGTTTTCTTCCTAAAGATTAATATAGGGTGAGATCTGTTACTGTTTAATGTTCTGTTATGATGGGATTTATATATACAGTGAAGTTTCAGCTACACAAAGTATTGGAATTAAGTGTATAGTTTAAATGTATACTAAGAAATATTCTTTTCATGCTGTCATTGTGTCTTTGTTTTAATGCAAGTACAATTTTATTGGTTAGTTTTTCACATTAATAGTTTTTTACCACATAGAAAAGGACCCACACTTCAGCAAAGAATAACATTTATGAATTCTAGATTTGTTCAGGATGGCATAATGTTTTTACATGGCCATGTGATGTGTCTTAAGTTTTAACATTCTGTATCAATGTACAGTAGATATAAAAAAAAAATGATCACCTAGCCATGCACTAAAAAGAAGTCAAAACAGAAACCTCAAGGATGTGCTAAAAACAGAAATGCTTTCAAAACATTAATCAACAGGCAAATCCTTGAAAAAATAAAAAGGATGCAATAAACACCCAAAAAGAAAGTGATGAGTGAGCTCTTACCCCTCGCCCGAAGGCTGTGCAGCTGGGGTTTGGGCTGATATGACTGGAAACAGCAGACAGCTCTTTGGCCTCCACCTCCTGATCTGCTGACTTGGGCAGCTGTGTGGAAACCAACTGGAAACACTCTGGACATGCAGACACACAAAGCTCAGGAAATGCACCTTCTATGCAATGGCCTTCAACTGTTTCATGCACTTTCACCTCATGAACCAATTTGTTAAGGTCCGTCTTTCGAAATCTGATTGGCTGGCTTATCTAATTAATAGTGCCCCTATTATGCTTATTCAGATATTACCTTTGACGTAGTGTGTAATAAAGCCGTTTGTGAATGTAAAAAGTCTGCAAAAGTTTCAAAGCTCAAAGTGCTGGTAAATGGAGTTATTGTCTACCAAAAGAACGAACCGATTCGGAACTGCCTGAAACGAGTTGTCAGTAATTCCAGGCTTACTTCCTGCTTGAACCTACGTAGGTTTGTAACAAACTTGAATAATGCCAGCCTAAGGTCTTCTTTAGCTGCCCGCGAGCAATGCCTACCACTTAGAAACGCCCTGCTCAAGTCGTGCTTGCGATGGTGGTTCAGGTTGATCAGCTACCTCTCCCAGTTTCATTATCAGACTCAGGCTTGAATTGATATGGTAAAACCACTGCAATCAATTAAATTAGTATCACTGTGTATACAAGCGATGAGGAATCCTCTAGAGCTGAAATTCAGAGATGATAATGGCAATTTTGTTTCCGACACGCACTGCAAACGGTAGACCAATCACAACAGACTGGGACATCTCACCAATCTGAGCAGAGCAGGCTCTCGGAAAGGAGAGGTTAGAGAGACTGAATCCTTTATCGGGCCGTTTCAGACACTGTGAGAAAAGAGGTGATTCTGCAATGTACCGGTGGAACTCGAAAAATTTGAACATCGTGCAAAAGTTCATTTATTTCAGTAATTCAACTTAAAAAGTGAAACTAATATATTATATATTAGGGCTGGGTATTGACACAAATTTCACAATTTGATTCGATTTCGATTCACAAGCTTGCAATTCGATTCGATTTCGATTACGATTCGATTCAATATCGATTATTTTGGATATCAGGTAGCCTACAATACATTGCAAATTTTCTCAAGGAAAACACATCTCTTAACTATTATTGTAACTGGGAGTCAGTTGTAGCCATAGGCTTCATTAGCCTACTATAATATTGAAGGTAAAAATTAACTGATTTGTGTACAAACAATTAAAATACACTTTTATTTATTTTTATAATAATAAAGTTATGTAAATTATATAAAAATTTAAATGGTGGCTGTCATAAAAAAAACTTTCCAGATTTATTGAAACATGCATTAAATATTGAAGAACATTAAACATTATAATGAAGATGTAATAATATGGTGCATATATTTAAGAAAATGCTCCTCTCTAGAGTAAATATTTCTAGCTGACTAACGTTTTTCTGAGGTAAATGTGACATTGCATGACATTGTTTACTAACGTCTTTCCACGGTTGAAACAGTGATTGAGCGATTCCATGTGACATGATACGGACTTCGATAAGTTGTACTCTTATCTTTTAACACACTTTCAGATGCTCATTCATGTTTATTTCGCGGTGTAACTGATATTAGGATGAGAAGATCACGTGCGCTCCGCGCTGCTTCTCTAGAGCTGAGCTGCGCCAGAGCGATCTCACGCCACAGCGCCAAAACGGTAATTATGTTTTTGAATTTCGTAAGAAAATGGACGTAATTTGAAATCTGAGACTTTGTTTCATATCACAAAGATGATTGCGATTTATTGGATTGGAAGCGTGCGCGCAACAATGTTCCATTCATTCATCAACTGAAAACAGGATGACTAATCGATTCTTGGGATTTAAGAATCGATATCGTTTCGTACAAATGAGAATCGATTAAAATCGAGAAATCGATATTTTTTGCCCAGCCCTATTATATATACTCATTACATGCCAAGTGAGATATTTCAAGCCTTTATTTGTTATAATTTTTATGATTATGGCTTACAGCTTATTAAAATTGTAAAAATTTCTGAGATTTTGAATTTAGGGTTTGCATAAGATGTAAGCTATAATCAAATTATAACAAATAAAGGCTTGAAATATCTCACCTTACATGTAATGAGTATATATAATATATTAGTTTCACCTTTTAAGTTGAATTACTGAAATAAATTAACTTTTGCACGATGTTCAAATTTTTCGAGTTTCATCTGTATATTATGAGAAAATTAAAGTGTTTTTGACCTTGGATGCATGTAAACCTATTGTAGGAGACCCCAAAAACAAAATTAGTAATGTTTAATATAACATTATAGGGGAACTTTAAATACCTCTAAATCAGTCCTAATAGAAATAATGTTGTGTTTACAAGGTCTAAAAAGGACTAAAACAATAAACTCTTTGAGACAAACTAATCTTTAGATTAACTAACACATATATTCAAATTTCTCTGTTGCGCTGAGATTCGTTTGCTATAATTTGAATTCGATTTTTCACATCAGTTTATTATCGTGGAAATCAATAATCAAGTTAACTGTGGTTGCTCGCTTTACGCGTCAGTCTGGTGGTTTCTTACTGTTTAAGCGGGCAGGTCTTTGAAAAAATAAGCTGCAATGTGGAGCAGAATATAATATATGTGGACGGACAGTCATAAGCCTGGTTATGCTTAATATCAAGATATTCACAATAATTCAGTGTTGGAAAATGAATCTTTTCCATGCAGAAGAGATTTTCGAGTGTCTGCTCCTAATCATTGCATCACAAGGATGCTGGCAGCAAACTACATGACTTCATTAGAACTCAACTCGGCAGTGAAATACATACCATTTTTGTTATAGGTACCCGTGGAAAGATGAAGGAAAATGACTCCCTCGTGTTCCTTGGACACGTATAGAGCAAACAACGGGGATCCAATGATAAATGTCTGGGGAGAAAAAATAAAAAACAACATTTAAGGAATGAAAATATTTACTGCAGCAGTAGCCTTGTCTTTCACAACACAAACCGTACCTTGATAAGGATGCCGTCAATGAAGTCCCACAGTTTAACAGTGCCATCTGCTGAGCAAGAGTAAACCTGCAGCGGAATTAATAAAAAGCATTTGATGAGAGAATCATCTCTGTTGTTTATGTAAGGGATAAAGTGAGAGTCAAAAATAAACCTATTTCTAAACTCATGTAAAGCGCACAGACCTGCAGGTGATTGGCAGGATTGAAGGCGATGCCTGTAACTTGGTTGGTGTGGCCCTGCAGACTATGGAGCCACTCTTCTGTGCGTGTGCTATAGACCTTCACTGAATCTCCAGACACGCACAACACAAACCTGCAACCATGAGACATTACACTTGAGTGATACACACAATGCCTTTGCTGTAATACTTCATGCCTGGGGTTTACTCGGAAAAATTATTCTTGTTCATTGATTTCATTTATATGCACACTGCAATTATCAAACACGTCACACACACATTATTTATTTGGCTTTCCATAAAATGGAATTGAATGTATTAATGTATAAATGACTAAAATCATGAGTTTAAATGTGATTATTTATTTTAATCTCTTGAAAGCCCTAACTTAAGAAATAAAAACAAAATCTACTTTCACTATTGAAAAATAACATAAGCATTAATGGAAATAAAATGTCTCATTTTCATTTTAACTTGGTGTAATAAAATACAACTAATTGAAATAACTAAAAATAACAACTAAATTAACAAAATATATATTAAAACACACACACATACATACACATATATATATATATATACATATATATATAATTTTTTTAAAACACACACATATAATATTTGGTATCATATGATTGAGATACTATTATAGTTCTTATAAGTATTTTTTATTTAGTTTTTGTATATATATGTATATATATATATATATATGTATATGTATATATATATATATATATATATATGTATATATATATATATGTATATATATGTATATGTATGTATATATATGTATATATATATAGAGAGAGAGAGAGAGAGTGTGTATGTATATATGTGTGTTTAAATGTGTATATATATATATATATATATATATATATATATATATATATATATATATATATATATACAAAAAAAATACTTATAAGAACTATAATAGTATCTCAATGATATGATGCCAAGTTAACAATGGCAGAATGTAAAATAAAACCTAATTATTTTATTTTGGAAACATAACGTTGACTTTATAACATTTCTCACACAATACATAAGCATTCTTCTGCATAAAAATATATAGCCATCTTTAATTTTAGAAAGGCTTTAAAAAGTTTAAAACCCCCAGCAATGACACAGACTTGTCACTGCAAACGTCAAGACTCAATGTTTACTGATTTCAATCTGTAATATCTGCAAAGTACTTTAACATCAGAAGTGAGTGATGTACATTATTATACATATTTTAATAAAGAAATAGCATGATGTGAGTCTTGAGCAGCGTTGAGTAAATATGTGTATACTTGAAAGCAAAACCAACAACAAATTCCTCAACAGTTTAAACAATCACCAATGTCCATGACATCTTAAAGATACAACTGAACATGCCATTCAGTGTTTAGACACACATGCAGATCAGAGTTTACTGTAATTTGCTAACAGACTGATCACGCATCACTTTGGGACCTTCAATCCCTCAACAACACAGCTCAATGTTTATTTAAGACGAGAAGTAAGAGAATATACAGACAGATTCAGACACAAAAATGTAGCGGCTACCTGGAGTCATTTGAGATGATCGGAGGTCTAAAGTTAATTTTACTGCCGCCGCAGCGAACCACGCGGATATCACTCCTTTCCACCATGTTTTTAGCCTCTCTGAACATCACATGTGGCCGCTGTGCGTTTCTCCTTCGTCTGTAGTGAAAAGAAACCAATGGAGCAATGGAGCGTCACCATGTGGCCGGGCGGTCACTGCGAGAACACGGATAGTTAGGAAAAATTATATAAAATGTTACAGTAAAACACGTACATTTGTGTACAACTGATAGTTAGGGTTAGGGCTAGCCTTAGCATATACGGTAAAGCAATCGTATTATTAATTAAAAAATAATAATACACGCAATATTGACTTTTCTGTGGTAAAGAAATAGAAATAAATGTATGAAGAAAATATATTATATTTAACATGGCAATACATGTGAAAATAAATCATGTTTGTACATAAATACAACATGTAAAATAAAAAGTATGTGAGAAATGTGGTCGGTGTTTTTGATACCGTCATAAAATTATTGTTGGCTCTTGTTCCGTTGAATGAATTAAAATGAGCTATTTTTTGAACATTTTGTCACAAATTAATTTCGTTGTGTTCGATTCACCTAATATAGGCTATTTAAAAAGTTTACTTGATTAATGTTGCACCTAGCCTAAATGAATCGTTTTTGTTGACAACTAACTGGGCAGTGTGCTTGTAGTTCCCAGCATGCTTTGCAAGGGATTGCAATGGGAAAGTAAATTTACTAAAAAAATTTAAATTATTTGTTAATGTTCAGTTATTGTGGACATTTGGAAGAGTTTCTGTTTGAATTTTGTGGTTACCTTGTGTTGAAGAGTGGGTGACGAAGGATTAGCTAATATCAGACTGATTAAAATTATGAACATGAATAATATGACTCAACTAAATATGGTTTGTTCCAATGAACTTGATTCATTCTTATTTTATCGACCAAAACTAATTCCGTGGTAAAGTGTTCTTAAATTAATTAATTAACTGAAAAAAAAAAAAAAAATCCCTTAATTTTTTTAAGTGCAGGCCCAAAGAGCATCAACCATCCTGAAGGTGTGAGTCAGATTGGGGCAGTCAATATAAAATACCCTACTAACACACTTGCTGTCATATAGGGGAGTTCCCCTTGAGTTTTTTCTGCTACTTTGTTTCCGTGTTCGTGAAGTGCTCAACGTTTCCTTGAAGAACCCACCTGTTTACCCGTTCAGTCATGATCACTGGATAAGATAGCAGACATTCGTGCCCTAAAGGACTTCATTCATGAGCGAAAACTGGACCTTACACACATCTCCAGACTTCTAGGAACATCTGAAGCGTCTCTAGCCGGATCGGGGTAGTATTCTGTGGGCAAGACTCTTGAGGAACTTCTGGTTAAAGCGTGGCTGTTGCTGGTTAGTTACTCTGAAAAAATCAGGTTCATTGTGTGACCTTCTCTGGAGTGTCTTTCATAAGAGCAACAGGTAATTCTTTTGGACCTTAGATTGGGTTTTAATGCAGATATTACCAATTAAAGAATTGAAATTTGTGTACAAGTTTGATTTATGAAATGTGATGTTTATATGAAAGTTATTGCTGAAAGTTAGGAGAGGCTGGGAAATATATAACATCTTGCACTACATGTTTCAAATTTTAATATAATACTCTAATGCACATTAAATAGTTTACAAAATAAAGAATTTATTCCTGAGCCGTGTAAATTAGTTGTCAAGCAGAACAGTGCTGTTGTTCTTACCTATCCCACTACTAAAGTAGTTGTAATAGTAAACACAAAGTGTTTCACAAAATCATATCCACAATAAATGTCAGCATCAAATGCTTTTATCTAAGGCAACTTGCACTCCATTCAAGGTCAGTTCAGTCCATGCAAATTTCCTTGGAATCGAACCTGTTGCTTTTGCTAGTGCAATTCTCTCCATTAAACTTTTAATTTATAAGTATATAGTTAATATGTAATTCATTACAGCAAAAACATTGGGAACAAATTTCAAATATAGTTTTTTAACATGCTGAAACAAAAGAACCTTCTAATTCAGATTATATCAGTTCCGTTATTCAGCATTCATTGACATGGTCACAAATCAATTTGAGATTCTCAGAATCTTACTATCTTTACTGTCACCTCAAGAGTATGATAAGAAGATGATGATCATGGATGGTAGTGGTTTCAACCGCTGTAGCATTTATAATTGGTTAAAAAGATGATGTTATCTCCGCTGATTTCTCCTAAAATTAGTTGAACGTATCAGTTTTAGTTACCATTGCTTTGATATGATTCATTGCAATATAGTTTTTATTTATTTGATATATTGCAATATATTTTCATTCATTGATTTATTTTTAAGTCGAAATCAATATTAAATTCTATCCTTTTTGCTTTTCTTCCCAGCAACACAATGAGTCAATGGAAACAAATCCAGCAACTGGATATTAAGTTCCTCGAACAGGTGGACTTTTTTTATGATGACAACTTTCCAATGGAGCTGAGGCAGGTGTTGGCCAACTGGATTGAAAGCCAAGATTGGTATGTGGATGTTTGTACATATTGATCAGAATGAGTGTTTTCAATCGCATTTGAAATTTCCATCCCAAAGCAATCACAGAACATTCAATCTAAAATATTCTGATTCTCATAATACAAGTTATGTTTGTAACACAATTCCAGTGCATAAAGGTATTATGCCTCCTCCTAAAGCATTTTAATTTTCATCGCCACAGGGAAACAGCTTCAAACCATGAATCTATGGCTACTGTACTCTTCAATAACTTCCTCATTCAGCTGGAGAGACAGTGTTCTCAGGAGCAAAACTTTCTTCATAGGCACAACCTAAAACGAATATTTCATCAGATACAGGTAACAGATGCACATTGCCCTCCTGTTATTTCCACCCGTCCGATGCAACCCTGGGCATCATCATTTCCATTAAAGAAAGCATTTGTCTTGCCCTTTAAATTATAGTTGTTCATCAAAAGCGTAGTTTCGTTTAGTGATGCCTCCTTGCCTATTTTTTCTCACCTACTCTGAGAAGTGAAAGAAAAGGAAAGTGCGCATATGTACTTGTGAAGTGTTGATATGAATGTTAATTTAAATGCAGGAAATAATCCATAATGCTAAATATTGAGATTTAGAGTAATAGTCAACAAGCTAATTATATAACAATAATATATCTCAAGTAAATGTTAATTATAAAGTGCTGTATTCGGTTGTCAACGGATGCTTGTGCATTCAGATGTGGTTTCTGATAACTTTTCATGGACTTCAGTGGAAACAGTCCTATCCAAAAATTAGCACTGAGGTCACCTACCTCACATAGAGTTTACCACATTTAGTAAGTTAGAATATTTACCAGCAGTCTATACGCAATTGCTGATATGTACACTGATATAAGATACTATTTTGATGTGTTGTTGCAAAGTCTTGAAAGGAAGTCTTGTAGGAAGACAACAAGAAAATTAGATTAAAATCACTGACAAAAGCAAACTCTCATGTATTTTCAGGCTGCTGAAGACATTCCATTCAGCTGTGCAGAATTTTCATGAGTGGGTGCTATGGGGATTTCTTAGTAGATAAATTCAGAGAAACTTCCACCGAAGAATCAAAGGTCGGGGGTTTCGCTTTGTTAAAAAAAATTACATAGCTGTCTGTAACTGGTGTTGCTACCCCAAAACACAAAATGACAGAGCACAGTGTGGGGAGACAGCATTTTTTTTTTTTCTTATTTACATAGACTGTTTTTAGGGAGGCTGCAAAAATGGTTGGGGTTTTTTTTTGTTTGAAAACCTTTACAAATATCATCAATATTGCATGAAAAAAAGAACGTCTAGACGAAACACCCACAATATTTTTTGTCTAAAAACAGAAAAGTTCAAAAGAACTTGACAGATGATTATTATTTTCTGTACCATCTAACAAATGTCACTTAAACCCCTGAATGAATCTGAAA
Organism: Scardinius erythrophthalmus; assembly: GCF_964197995.2. NCBI lineage: Eukaryota > Metazoa > Chordata > Actinopteri > Cypriniformes > Leuciscidae > Scardinius > Scardinius erythrophthalmus. Next base: position 9,556,692 of record NC_138226.1, on the reverse strand, counting down.
GTCTGCAAATTCTGTATTTCAAGGACTCAATCACTAAAAAATTAAAGTGCACTCTTCTAAAGCGATTTGTGTGATGACCAGACTAAAATAAGTTGATTTTCACTAGTAATTTTTCCCTCTGCCATATGCTTTCAAATCAAACATGGGGCGTATAGACGTGTTGCATCAGGTTCAGCATTAATTATGACATTAAACATGATTGCTTTTTGTATCTCATGACATCAAATCTGCTAAAAATCAAACCCATTTCTTAACTGGAAACAAAACAGACCTCTATAACTTCATGCATTAGATTTTAGCCATGATCTGTTTCATTTACATCAATGGTTATTCATTTTAACTTTCACTTTCCAAGATTACTTAACTCTTTGTTATGCCACATTCCCCATGATACATGATTCCTGTAAATGGTGTTGAGCGTTTACTGTCAGCCAATTATTTTTAGAACTTTAAATTCCACCTTAATGAAGCGGGTACTTCAATATGGATATTAAAAACACCGACAAAAGCAAATTACAATAACTGGGTAAAAACTAGGTACTAACCCTGAACCTACCCCTAAACCTAACCTTAACCCATGTAGTTACCTTACATTACCCAGTACTTTCTTAGGTAAGCACACAGTCAGTGCACGTACTGTAAAATAAAGTGCAACTTCAAATTATGCTGTACATTTTAAAAGCTATATTGATTGTTAACCTTTACATAACAGCAATAAACTTCAGTGATTCTACTCCTTTTTTCCCACCCAGAGTCCCACATTCTCCTGCTTTCCTCACATATTGCAGAAAACATTCCAGCTAATCAGAAATCCACTGGATTATCCTTTTTCACATTAAAATGTATTTTTACCTAGATGTAAAGCAGATAGAGGGACTCTTCTACATATTCTGTGGTCTTGTCCTGACTTGGAAGAATATTGGAAAGGGGTCTTAGAGATTATTGCTATAGTTGTAGGTACTAATGTGCCTAGAGAGCCTAGACTTACCCTCTTAGGGGATACTACACTACTTGATCAACAAAGAATTAATCTGAGATTTGTCAGACTAGCTCTACTAGCAGCCATAAAATGTATAACTTTGAGATGGAAGGATTCTAATCCACCTTCTACTTCCATGTGGATTAAAGAAGTGTCATCTTACATGCCTTTGGAAAAATGCATTTCGTTTGAAAAAGCGTCAAGATTTGTTTGTCAAATACTGGGGTGGCTTCATTTCTTACTTGGGTATAACAGGACAGAACTTTTTATATTTTCTTGTTTAATTTTATTCATGGTTTATTTGGGGCATGTTTAGGGCAATATGTGCGGGGATAAAAGATTTGCTTTGATTATTCTGTACTTTGTTGTACTTTGTGTTTAACTTGGAAAAACCCAATAAACATAATGTTCAAAAAAAAAAAAAGTATTTTTACCAGCGTACGATGTAGTGTGAATAGAATTCCCGGTCTCACGTCAGTAAACGCTGTTGCATCACTCATTCAGGTTAAATACAAGGCGAATACTATTCACATGGCTGCCGTCATCTGTAACTGCCTGAGGGAAGAAAGACGCATCTTATCCACAGCCAGCATGCAGGAACAGGTATTGCCAACACAGATTTGACAAACAACATGCCAAAACCACATATACACATACACATGATTTGTGACCTTTGATAATGCAGTCTATTTCTTATTCAATGTCACGTCATGTTTCTTTGTTTTTAAACCTAAACTTTTGTATATTCTCCAGGTTAAAATTGTTGAATCCCAAATTTTCCATGTGGACCTCGCTGTAGATTTTGATCTTCTGTTTTTCATGTTTCCATTTCATTAATGGCAGGGACCACTGGAGAAGTCAATGCAAAACTCAGCCGCTTTGGAGAAGCAGAAAGTTCTTGACAACAAAGTGGCAGTGATTAGAAGCAGCGTTCAGGTAGTTCACGTTTAGTATTGGTTTAGCATTATCATCACAGACATGGTTTAGGTTTATGAAAAAAGTGCATGCATGACATGTGGAATTATTCAAACATGCTCTATCAGATGCTGGACCAGGCTGTGAAGTATCTTGAAGACATGCAGGATGATTTTGACTTTCGCTACAAAACGCTCCAACTTCGAGGTGAGCCATCGCATGACCATGATAACTTCAGAATGTGTTCCAAAAATGTCTCCATCCTGCCGTTTTATGATATAATATAGCAAATAATATAATATGGGCATATGAGAGATGGTTTTTGAAATACATCCTCTAAAATTCTGTAGATCCAGTTGAGAGGAACTCTTTGTCCATGAAGCAAGAAGTCACTACACTTCAGGAAATACTGAATCGCCTGGATTTCAAAAGAAAGGCAAGTGTTTCTCTAGGCTGTTATTACTCCTCTCTGTGTTTCTCTTCACAACCATTTCCTCTTCTTCTCGTTTGTCAAAGGTATTGTTTATTTAGATTGTTTCGCACTTTCAGAACTACCGTGGGTACTTCCTGCCTCAGACGGGTGGTTTGAGAGATTTTCACACGTCTTTGCTCAGATGTGTGCGTTGTTGTTGGCTGGTCATTGTTAAACTTTTTTTTTTGCACTTTGTTGTACCTTTGCAGGAGATTTTGTCGAAGATCGCAGATGTTATAAAGGAAATCGATGCCCTGATTTCCTCCCAGCTTAACCCTGAGCTTAAGGAATGGAAACGGAGACAGCAGATCGCCTGCATCGGAGGACCGGTTCTGATAGGACTGGACCAGCTCCAGAACTGGTATGACGCTATATAAATATAGAGAAATATAATAAAAAGAAATAATATAATATTTCTGTTCTGATGTTTAATATAGATTTTTAAAATGTCGTACTAAAAAGTCTGTCACAATGCTCAAGGTAAAGACAAGGAGGAAGTAAAACTGCAAGAGATTTGGAGTTTGAAGGCATGTACACTACCGTTCAAAAGTTTAGTGTCAGTTTTGTTTTTTTATATATACTTATATTAAGCATTATGCATTAAATTGGCCAAAAGTGACAGTAAAGATGTTTATAATGTAATAAAGATTTCTATCTTGAAAAAATGTCATGGTTTACAAAAAATGTTAAGCAGCTGCTGTTTTCAACATTAATAATATTAAGAAATATTTCTTAAAGCACCAAATCAGCATATTAGAACAATTTCTGAGGGATCATGTGACACCGAAGACTGGAATAATGATGCTGAAATTTCAGCTTTGCATCACAGGAATAAATTACTTTTTAAATTAACTTTTTAAAACTTGTAATAATATTTCACAATATTACTGTTTTTACTGTATTAGCCTTGGTCAGCATTAGAGACTGCTTTCATAAACATAAAAAAAATCGTACAGTCTCCAAACTTTTTAAACGGAAGTGCACGTCTTTCTAGGTGGTTTCATGGGTTTTCTGAACGCTTGCTAGGCAGTTTCTGGAGTATCGTGGCTGGTTTCTAGGGTGTTGTTATTGTGTTACAGTTTTATGGTTGCAAGGAGATTAGAAACTTTTAATCAAACCTAATGTTTATGTGATTTCACTTTTACAGGTTTACCGTGACAGCCCAGAGTCTGTTCCAGATTAAAAGACAGCTGGACAAACTGGGCGAGCTGATTCTGAAAGTCACTTACGAGAGCGATCCAATCCCTCTCCAGAGACCTCAGATGGAGGAGCAAGTCAAATACCTCATCTACCACCTCATTAAAAGGTACAATTTAGGGAACACATTACATTTATTTACAACTAAGGCACAGCAATTCACTTTGGGATTATAGTGGCATAAAAACGTTAAACTCAATGAATGAGAACAATAGAAAGGATGTGCTGGATGATCAGGACCTGGATAATCTTTCCTGGTCATGTTTGCAGCTCCTTTGTGGTGGAGAAGCAGCCCTGCATGCCTACACACCCTCAGAAACCTCTAATCATCAAAACACAGGTGCAGTTTACCACCAAGGTCAGGTATGAACCACAGCCTCCTCCAAACTCTTCATGTAAACAACTTCGCAAACGAGTCACTGCCTTTAGTCAAACACAAATATTGCCCATTTAAGTTCACTTTTTTTCTTTTTAGATTGCTGGTTAAATTACCTGAGGTGGATTATCAACTCAAAGTCAAGACAACATTCGATAAGTATGTTTGCTGAATTATGTCTACATTTTATCTTGAAAAACTGGGTTATTCATATCATGCAATACTTTTTCAACCCAACTTATTAAAAAGAAATATACTGGTGCTGTAATATGAGGAAATATTTCTGTAAAAGGGTAAAGTCTTGAGTCTTGAAGAAATATAATCTGGTCAAGATCAGACACTTAAACAATATTTATAACTTGTTTACTTGCACAATGTCAAGAATTTTAACAGGCTGGAACATAACAAGATGGAAATCTAAAGTTAGCCGTTGCTCAGTGAGGGATGCCATTCAGCTTATATATATATATATATATATATATATATATATATATATATATATATATATATATATATATATATATATATATATATATATATATATATATATATATATATATATATATATATATATATATATATATATATATATATATATATATACTGTATATATATATATATATATATATATATATATATATATATATATATGTATGTATGTATGTATTTATATTTTTAGTTTTTTTACTCTTATATATCATATTGATATTGTCATACAGATTTCTGTTATTTTTATTAGACGGCATGGAATGTTTTAGAGTGAAATAAACCATCTAATGTCAGAAAACACCACATAATTCATCATAATATTTACTGAGGTTTGTTCTGTTGCTTTCCTACCACATATGATGTCACTTCCTGGAGAATGATGTCAATGAACTCAAGTGCCTTTAGTTGAAGAATAATACATTGTATATGTTCATTATATAAATATATCACTTAGTTAGCCTCAACATAGATTCATTAACAACTGAGACAAATTTAAAACAATATATAATCTATAAAAAACCTGTGTAGCAATATTCAATATTTCCCAAGACAAATTGCTTTGTTTATTTTATTTTGATTAGATAAAAAAAAAAAACTGGAATGTTTCTTAGACATTAATGCAGCACATGAAAAAAATAATAACATCCACTCAAGCCAAAGTACCAGTAGTGAAATTATTAAAGATAAATTAATCCCTAATATGAATTCTATCTTTAAAATTGTGAAATATATATTACGACACACAGTATATGACAGGGACATGAAAAAGTACTGCACACTAGGTATAACCCACATATTATAATCGCTATAATCATCAATAGCATAACCTATACTCTTCCTTACATTTACATTCAAGTCTGTTTCAAAATCATTTTTGCAAGCAATGTTTGTATGACAGGTGTGTTTAGCCCAACGTGACCATGTTTTTCTACTCTTTTCTGTTTGTGTGTGCAGAGACCTTCCACCAGGCAAAGTGTGAGTGCACTCAACCTCAAAGAGAAGAAGCAACTTCCTGTTGTTTATTTAGGCCGAATCTCAATATGAGTTTTTCAGATATGTGTGGGGGGAGGGAGACAGCAATGCTTTACAAGCTAAATTCTGTGGCAGTTCTACATAGTGGGTTACTGTAATTAACAGTACTGAGGATATTGTGACTAAACAGAAAATATCATAATTAACATTACTGATATTTCCTTATAGGAACAGACAGTTCTTCATCCTCACCAACAACACCAAAGTGATGGATGTTGAGGAGTCGACTGGCTGCCTTTCTGTAGAGTTCAGGCATCTGGTACTTTACTCTGAATTCTAGCACATGATATCAAGAGCAATATGATTTATTATGAGACTTTCTATTCAATTATTAGTTCACCCACTGTAGGAAAGTAAATGAGTCATTATTTACTCACCCTCATGTTTTCCAAACCCATTTGCTGATGTTGTTTTCCGTGAAACATAAAAGGAGAAATTGTGAAGCTTTTTTTCCATACTAGGACAGTTTGTAGTGACCATGGCTCCAAAAAGTGAATAACTCACATACATGGCGTTCTTTTTCTTTTCTTTTTTTTCTTTGTTGAGCTTGAAATTGTGTTGCCACTATAAACTATTGTCCAAATGAGCTGTGTGAAAATGAACATGAGGGTGTAAAAAATATATTTAAAATTTTTTTGGTGAACTGTGCCTTTAAGAGGGAAGATGTTTCATGGTGTCTTTGTGTTCTGCAGCAGCTGAAAGAGAGAAAGTGTCCTACCGGAGGAAAAGGAAATGAGGTAAGAAAGACTGCAGTGTCTCTTACAGTGGCCCATTTTTTTAATCTTAAAAGTCCTACGTAATAATGTCTTATGTCTTGTTATGAGATATTTTTGTCATGTTGTTTGTCGATGTGGGATGCATCATCCTGCCAAGTGCCAACAGAGGGCAGCCTCACACTGACTGTATATTCTTGATCTTGGCATTGAAGTGTAACAACACTGTGTTTCTTTATTACAGGGTCCCCTGTCAGTAACAGAGGAGTTACACTCACTCAACTTTGAGGCCATGCTGATGCTACAGGGCCTGGATATTGATCTTGAGGTGTGCTTTAGAGTGTGTGTGTGTGTGTGGGTGTGTGTGTGTGTGTGTGTGTGTGTGTGTGTGTGTGTGTGTGTGTGTGTGTGTGTGTGTGTGTGTGTATATATATATATACACACACACACACATATGTACTGCAAATGTGACCCTGGATCACAAAACCAGTCACAAGTCGCACGGGTATATTTGTGGCAATAGCTAACAATACACTGTATGGGTCAAAATTATCGATTTTTCTTTTATGCCAAAAATCATTAGTATATTAAGTAAAGATTATGTTCCATGAAGATATTTTTTAAATTTCCTAATGTAAACATATAAAACATTTATTTTTGTGAGTGAATGCAGCACAATCGCGAACATAAATGGACAACTTTAAAGGTGATTTTCTCAATGTTTAGATTTTTTTGCACCCTCAGATTCCAGATTTTCAATAGTTGTATCTCTGCCAAATATTGTCCTATCCTAACAAACCATACATAAATTGAAATCTTATTTAATCAGCTTTCATGTGATGTATAAATCTCAATTGAAAAAAATGTACCCATGTGACTGGTTTTGTGGTCCAGGGTCACACACACATACATACATACATATATACATTTTACATATATATAAAATCATGCCTTATATATATATATATATATATATATATATATATATATATTCATGCCTTAGAAATTTTACACTTAGAAAAATACACTTAAAATCTAAAGCAAAGTTGAATTTCCAGTCTTCAGTGTCACTTGATCCCTCAGAAATATATTTTTATGGAAACCTGTTATACATTTTCTTCTGGATTCTTTGATGAATAGAAAGTTCAAAATGACATTTGAAACAGAAATATTTTACTACTATAGCCATACTTAGATATTTTTTTTAAGTCAAGTCAGTTTTAATGGTATATTGTATTTCTCAATGTTCATCACTTTACAGGAAAATATGTAGGAGTAGTTGTATTTAAAGTTTCATTGAAAATTATGACTCATATTTTTGTCTGTAATGTTTTATTTATATTGATTCATAAATTACATGTTTTATAAATGATTACATGACAATTTACAATTCTGACAAGAACAGCTGTAATCATTTGCATGGGAAATAAGTGTGCTAATACAATGCTTTTATGGTATTTTTTTTTTTTATTAACCATAATACCGCTTACTTGGTTTATATTTTTTCCTGTGCAGACGTGCTCCCTGCCACTGGTGGTCATCTCCAATGTCAGTCAGCTTCCAGGGGGCTGGGCCTCCGTCATGTGGTACAACTTGCTAACTGACGACCCTAAGGTGGGCTTCTAAGTTCTGATGCAGATGCAAATGAATGGATATCTAGACTTAAAGTATCTTGTCCAGAGCTTGCAGCACTTGGTAGAAACATGGTTACGGTCTGCATGTGGTCTAGTGTTGTATTATATGACTAAAAGAACTAGAGGTCATAGTTTTAATCAGTGACCAGACTTGACTCACAGTACTATTTGAACTTCTCTGACATGTTTAGAACCTTGGGTTCTTCGGTAACCCTTTGCGGGCAAGTTGGAGCCAACTCTCTGAGGTGCTCAGTTGGCAGTTCTCAAGTTTTGCAGGCCGAGGACTCAACAAGGAGCAGCTTAACATGCTGGGAGATAAACTTCTGGGTATGTTTTTATGAAAACATTGGATCATTATGATGTTATAGTATAATAGGACATTTTATATCATTGTCGGCTGTTTTACACTGTGTGTTTCGGTTTTCCTTTTTTTCCGTTTTATTGTGAACGTATTTTTGCCTGCATCTAAACAGTGTTTTGTAATTGTTTCTGAAGGTCAACACGCATCTTTTAATGACTGCCAGGTTTCTTGGTCCAAGTTCTGGAAGGTAATATTGAATAAATATTATATTCTCTTGTTATGTTCAAATTGTACTTGAGCATCATGAAAAGCACAACAATATTAATCCAATGTTGTTATTTTTTTGTTGTTGCTCTCAGGAAAACATCCCCGGCAAATCATTTAGTTTTTGGCTGTGGCTAGACTCTATCCTGGACCTTATTAAGAAACATTTACTTCCTGTTTGGATTGATGGGTCAGTGGCCTAATCTTCTTGCATGATAAATGGAACACATAATAGCTCTGTTATTCTAATAACCATGCAATGCATTAATACAACTATTTGGTAAACTACTTTAAATTAGGTTGAACTGTTTTAACCAAATATATGAATCAGTATATTTATAAATGAGAGTTCTTTTGATTTATCTGCCATTCTGGATTAATTTGTTGCTCTTTGCAAAACTTCTTTCTCCTTCTCAATGAATTCTGCTGTTTTTGGTTGTCAGTTACATAATGGGATTTGTGAGTAAAGAGATGGAACGCGCCTTATTGAAGGAGAAGAAGCCAGGGACATTCCTGCTACGCTTTAGCGAAAGTCACCTTGGAGGAATCACCTTCACCTGGGTTGAACAGGACGAAAATGGTTTGTTTTTCTGCTATATATTATGTTTGACCATATTCACAGGTAGGAGACATGATGTCACAGGTGTCCAGTTGTAAAACAAAGATAGTAACACAAAACAAGTTCCACGCAGTGAACAGTTAAACTGTTCTGTTTGCAAGCCCACCCAGTTCAGGAACTCGTGCCAAGTTAAGCAGTTGTTATCCAAGTTATATCCTCACTTGGATTTGCTGAGGGAAATTCCAGCCTTGGTGTTGTTCCAAAATTTAGAAGTTGCCTTTTATCTTATAGCTACAATTCAAGTGTCCTTATTTTAATTTGTCTTTGTTGTATTGTCTTAATTGTAATATGTTTTTAAATAATCTTAAGCACATGTATTCTGCCCACAGGAGACCCAAAGTTCATCTCTGTAGAGCCATACACGAAAAACCGTCTCAACGCCTTGCCCATTGCTGATATAATACGGGACTATAAGGTCATTGCAGATGGTGTTGTCCCAGAGAATCCTCTGAAGTTCCTTTACCCCGACATCCCGAAGGACGAGGCTTTTGGAAAACATTACAATAGCCAGCAAAACAAAGGTTAGATGTCTATAAACTTTATCTGGTTTATAATATTTCACTGTGTTCCATATTTTGTGTACAGCCCTGTTACTGTTTCTCAATCACAAAAAATGAAAACATTCTGAACAGTTGTGACACGCCTAAGAAATGGCAGGAAGGCTCAGGAAATCTCTTTATCTGATCTCTCATATTATCTATTGTAAGGCTGGTTTGCCTACAGAGGTTCAGGCTGCAGGATAGCAGAAAACATTATAAGCAAGTACAAGAAAACTGTACATTTCTTGTCTAGGCCACTGGAGTGTTTCATTTTATTTATGTTTAATACACTTTTTTTCGATTGAATGTTAAAGGAGAACTCTGGTCAATTTTAACATTGAGCTAATTTTTTTGTAAATTTGGAGTGCTGTCAATACAGAGAACAACGACAAAAATCGGTGTTGCCTACACCGTGTTATACTCTTTTTAAAATTTGCACCCTGTTGACTTCAATGGGGCAATGTTTAAACCTGCTTTTACCCTCTTAACATCCTTGATGTGTCATTACAAGTGCACAGCCAATGTGAGTGATTCCTTCAGAGTGATCACGGGTGAATCTGACTGCAGTAGATGTGAAAGATATGAATAAAAATGATGTTATTTCAGCCAGCGCACATACCTGTATTTACATCCTGTTTTCGGTCGAAGTCCACAGTAATCGATTGTCAAGTTCACACGCGTGATCATAGGAAACTAAACCTAACGCATAGGATATCACTATGAAGGAATCACTCACATGGCTGTGCACTTGTAATGACACATCAAGGATGTTAAGAGGGTAAAAGCAGGTTTAAACATTGCCCCATTGAAGTCAACAGGGTGCAAATTTTAAAAAGAGGATAACACGGTGTAGGCAACACCGATTTTTGTCGTTGTTCTCTGTATTGACAGCACTCCAAATTTACAAAAAAATGAGCTCAATGTTAAAATTGACCGGAGTTTTCCTTTAATGTTTACTTCATGAAGTAAACATTAAAGGAGAACTCCGGTCAATTTTAACATTGAGCTAATTTTTTTGTTAGAAAATTATAAAGTCACACAAATCAAAGTTTTATACTGTACTTGTGTTTCAAAGTTGAAAACCATTCATTCTTATTAGCTCATTTAATATTTATTTTAATATTTAATTAAAGTTGAGCACCTCTTTTCACTGACCATTTGTTTCTGGCCCTATTTTTTAACTATATTTGTGAAAAGTGCGCAGTTGTAGAAAGATTAGAAATAGCATATGCTAAAATGCTGTTTTTTTATTGTTGTTTTTTCCTTTTCCAGTTTGTCCTTACATTCAGACACAGTTAGTTCCAATTTCCCGTCGGAAGTGAGTATCTTCATTTCTTTCAGATTAATATTTAATTTGATTGTATGAACTGATACTAATGATTTTCTTTTACTTTCTTTGATGTCCTCATTTCTCAGTGGTCCAGTCCAACATGCATGTTCCTCTCCTGAACCTCCGATGTCTCCTGGAATGTTTGAAATTATCACCCAGCACCTCAGTCCCTTTGAGTTTGAAAGCGCTGTAAATATAATCTTTTACATTTTTGAAAACTATATATATATTAGTGCTGTCAATCGATTTAAAAAAATGAACTAATTAATTGCTTATTTTTCTGTAATTAATCATGATTGATCGCACCTAACATTAAAGCTTTGAATACATTTTTAAATTGTAATAATTTCACAGTTAAAGGTGCAATAGGTGATTCTCTACAGAAAGATTTTTTGTTATACTGGTTGAACGTCTCCTCATATCCTGATAGCAATCACTATGTTAAATGGTCTAAATGTGTTTTTATAAATATATATTGGCTGTGGAAGGCATAGGACCATAAAATGTAAATCCAAAATCCAATCATTATATTCGGTCCGAATGAAATAATACAATGTCCTACCTGCCTGCCAGGGTTTGTTTTTACATACCTTCACGCACCCTGTTCACGCAGACATCATACGTCATCAGCGCGTTTCATGCTATAAAGATTTAGACAGATGTTGGTCATGGAGCACCGCAAACAAACAGCAGCCACCATTTACAGTTCCTCCAAAACAACGAGCGTATGCTGCGTTCACACCATAACTACCGTAATTAAGAGATGGCAACCCCGTGACGCTCCAACCGGCGCTGTTCATGTCCTCGCACATTTGAATTATGCGTTTCCATATCAACAGCATCAACACCGCAATGAATCTGCAGCAGTCAGGTGGTACTGGTCAGAGCTCTCCAAGTTGTTACGTTCATTATTATTGTTTTGTGCTTTATTTTATGTGCTTTGAGACATGAGGTAGTTTAACGCTGTCTCTTGTGACCCTTTGCTGAGAGCAGATGTGTGTGTGTGCCTTCATGTGTTGTGGAGGAGGCATGGTTTGGACGGCGATTTGCAGGGAGGGTGGGATCGTATGCTTTCAATGCTAGCAGGCTAACATTAGCATTTCCCAAATCACCTACTGCACCTTTAATCTCCAAATTAATGCAGAAACAACATAAAAGCAGTTATTTTAAATATTTGATCTAACAGGTAGGAAATATACAGAAATTAAATAAAGTTACTTCACGGTTCCTCACTGCATACATTATAAATTTATTATAGATTAATCCTTATTAAAGCTACAGAAGTTATTCAGTCAAGAGTAGTAAGTGATTTTTCTTTTTTCTTTGTCTTTTGTTCTTTGATTTACAACCCCATTTCCAGAAAAGTTGGAACACTAAAATTCACAATCTGTGATTCGTTAATTATCTTGAACCTTTTTTAACTGACAAAAGTGTAAAGAAAAGTTTTCCAATGTTTTCACTGACCAACATAATTGTATTTTGTAAATATAAAAAAAATTTATATTGATGGCTGCGACACACTACAAAAAAGTTGGGACAGAGGCAAAATAAAAGTGAAAAGATTATAAAGGTTAGATTATCCAACTCTTTTGAAACAGTCCACAATGAGTAGGTGAATTGGTAATAGGTGATGGTATTATGTTTGGGTGGAAAAGGAGCTTCTCAGTCTTTCTCACTTAACAAAGTCTGACGCTGCATTAAGGAATGCCACTTGAATCTCTGTTACGCAAAGAGAAAGCTATACATCAGTTCTATGCGGAGATGCCGGCGAGTTCTCTGAGCCCGAGCTCATCTCAGATGCTCTAAAACACAGTGGAAATGTGTGCTGTGGTCAGATGACTCCATGTCCAGCTTGTTTTTGGGAAAAACAGACATCGAGTTCTCAGTCCCTTAGACAACAGGGACCATCCAGATTTTCATCAGCAACAAGTGCAAAAGCAAACATTTGTCATGGTATGGGGTGCATCAGTGCAAACGGCATGGGTGACTTGCATTTGTGTGAAGGTACCACTGACGTGGAGGCATATATTTGCATTATACAGAGACATAAACTGCCATCAAGATGACACCTTTCCTGGGAAACAAGACAGTGCCAGGCCTCATTCTTTCTGCACATGCTAAAACTGAGTGGTTTCTAGTCACTCTATAGTGGATGTGCCATTCCAGATCTGTCTCTTATTGAAACTGTTGAGCAGCTGTCTTGTATCAGACAAGATTGGGCAATAATTCCACTTGCAAAACTTCAGCAATTAGTATCCTCAATTCCCAAATGATTAAAAAGTGGTAATTAAAAGGAGAGGTGATGTGACACAGTGGTAAACGTGCCTCTGTACCAACTTTTGTGGAGTGTGTCAAATCACAGATTCTTGATTTTATTGCATTTTACTGCATTTTACAAAATGTCCCAAGTCCCAACTATTCTGGAAATGGGGTTGTACGTTAAAGGTGCATTGCGCAAGTCTCTGAGTTTTTGCAGAACTATGCCCCCTCTGGCGGCAAGCGAAACTGCAACCAGAAGTGTGCACGCTCACGGACAAAAGTTTTCTTTTTTTTATCTTACGTGGAGTTTGCGTTGGTGTTTGAAATGAACTACAAGCCGGTCTCTTAGAATCCATCTTCTACGGAAAATGGCGGCGAATACACAAACCTGCCAGACACAGCCAGGTGAGCGTGCCGTGAACGCGCATGACGTCACGCCCAGTCTAAAATTCCGGCCCGAATCCCTCTTATTTATTTTACTTTACAGGATTATAGAGACAATCTCAGTGATCAGAGAAGGGCTCATTCAGCCCATCAGGCAATTGTTTAAGCATGTATAGGTTAGAAAACGGGTATTTTTAACATGAAAAGTTGCTTAATGCACCTTTAATGACAGACATCCCAGCCGCGGCTTTATTTGGCTGCTGTCACTTAAAGATCTGAAGCACAAGAAGCGGACCTGACACATATCCCATGGCCTCACAACTCTTTACAGTCATTTAAGACTTTATTTAACTCATTTAAGACTGTGCTTACGAGGATTGTCGACAAAGCGGGCATTTTGGCATACGTTTGCGTGTCAATCCCAAACTGTACCCCCCCCCCCCCTTTTTGAGAATAGACATGAAAATGCACTATCCAAACTTAAATGGTTGTAATTCAAGAATGCTTTGGAATATAGACCTATGTTTTATCTTGTTGTAAAGAAGACACTCAGCAGATCATTAGCTGAAAAACTTCCAAAAATAAAAGTGTAAAAATATTATGGACGTTTAAATTTACTGTATATCACTGTACTAAACACTTTTAATTTTATATACAAAATAATTTTTACTCTAAAATTACTATAAAATCAAAGCCATATATCTAACCAAATTGTGTTCCAAATTTAAAGTTGATATAACAAAAGTTTTAGGTGCTGTACCAAAAATAGCCACCGGGCGTCCCACTAGAAGAATGGTGATGGGGTTAATAGCACTTGAATGAATGAAAGTCCGATCATTTACTGTGTTAATTGCTTTAAATATTTTAAATATTTTTTTTTATTTTGACAGCCCTAAAATATATAGACTACATACAGTGGGGTAAAAATGTTTTTAAATTTACATCTATGTTAAATACTTTTTTTCATTACAAATTATATTATTTGCATAGCAATTGTAGTGAAATATTAAGAAATTTCACAATGTTGTATTTTATTTTATTTATTTTATTTTAAATTGTATTGTTTACATGGTCAATGTCACACTTTTGCTTATTTGGTTAGTGACTTAACCATGCATAATCTTAAATGTGTATTATTAATTTTCAAACCCATAAAATTTAGTTTATATCCTTATTTAAATTCAATATGGTTTTTCAGGCTGTTGCTCAGAACCATATCTTTTGGGTAATTTGGGGCTGTCACTAATAAGCAAAACAAAACTGCATCTATATATTTAAGAAAAGCAAACTAACATAATCAGAAAATGACATGACACGTTTTTCTTCTTTACATTGCAGATGAATTCACCGTAGAAAGAGGAAGGAACAACCAGATTTCGCTCAGATCCTAGATTTTGGATGGGTTCGAAGCTTTCCATCTCTGTATATTCTGGTTTCTTTTGCCATTCTTAAAGTCCCCCTGTGGTGAAAATCAAGTTTTTAATGTTGTTTATATGTATATGTGGTGTTTTTAATATGCTTTAAGACAAACCATGTACAAATGCACAAGTCAACACCATTGCTGAGTATTTCCTCCTTAAAACTGCAGTGAAACGAAGACAGTCTCAAAACGCGGTTTGAAATCGCTGGTGTTTCTGACGTCACAAACTACCTTGTAGCCAATCAGGTCAACGTGTGATCATCAACCAGTGGATCTCTGAGCTGAGTGAGTGAGTGAGTGGAGGCGGGGGCTAATTTGCATATTCATGTAATACTAAATTAGGCTAGGCTGTAGAGTTACATTCAAGATATTTTAAGGCATGAAGAATTTTATAGACTTTTAAATATGTAACTTTGGTGATCAAAGATGAGTTTTAAGGGATAAAATTATCGACTACAGGGGGACTTTTTTTCTGGTTCTATGCCACTAAAAACATAATTTCTCTCCCTTTGATTTGCTGAGTGTATATTCCAAAATACTGTCAATATGAAAATGTATCAGATGTTCATTGTATTATTCAAGTTCTAGTTATGTTGTCTCATGTATCTGTAAAATTCAGATTTAACTAAACATAACTGCCTAACATTATACCCATTATACAGTTTATGTATATATTATGACAAGCTTGTTGTTGCTATAGTATTTTTTTGTTTTTGTTTTTTAATAAAAAAATGTATGGTATCACTATTGTATTAGTATTATTATTAGTAGTAGTAGTAGTAATAGCAGTTTACTAAATACCAACAATGTGCAGTCTTAAAATGCAATGTGTAATCATTGACTAGGAATTGACTAGGACATTGACTAGGCACGTTGACTAGGAATTGTGATTGTTGACATTTTGATGATGGAACTGTTGTTGCGTGAGCCAGCAGTCAGCATGCCCCAACATGGGAAAGACATATTACCACATTCTTCCTAGCAGCATATGTGAAGTGTTTTCATTTTTCACAGTAATCCAGTCATTTTAAGATGTAAATAGCAATATAACCATGTTCTCCTTTAGCGTGTAGAAGTGAATCAGAAAACTTCCATTAAAGTCTATTTCAAGATGCACGTTAAGCTGGAAACATGATTCATGGCATTTAAAAAAAATTCAGACACCTGGCTTTATATAGGCTACTTGACTTTTGAGTTAGTGCAAATACGACACTAAGTCTTTTGCATTTGTGCAACTGAATATGCATGCCAACAATTTGACGTCTACTTCATTCCCTTAGTATTGATACGCTGATGTGGCAAATAGTGCTGATATCTATCATAAGGGAAATGCTATAAAAAAGCGGTTGACGGGACTATGAATCATAAGTTGATCATAATAAAGAGTTTCATTTCTGTAGCAATCCACACACCACTTTGCAGTACATTGTCATATACCTGTCATCATGTCTTAATATATTGGATAAAATGTTAAAACTATTAAACTCACAATTACAAGATAGAAATCATATTAGTTTTTATTTCTCAATATCACAATTAAGTGAACATATGGGCTATTTTTCATCAGTTTCACTACTTTGGACTGAGCCAATGTTTTAATTTTTGCCATGTCCAATGTTTTTAAAAAATAAAGTAGCCTATTATTAAAAAAAAAAGATGTCAGGTGTATTCAAAGGACATTGTTTTTACTGGTAATCAATGTATACGTATTTCCCATATCCTCTATTTCATTTTCCATTCTGTTTAACTAACAAAAAACATCAACCTGTTAAGAAAACCCGTATTATTCTATTAAAAGTGTAGAATAATAGCTTAAGTTCCAGTTCCTTAATGAAATCATCCTCCAGGAGGTGACATTATTATAGTGGAAAAACACGCACATCAACAATATGTATTTGGCAAAGGATTTGTGATATTAGTTGGTTTGTGTCACTGTAAAACTTGCATTCCCGTTTGATAAATTACAGAAATTGTTATGTGGTCTTGATCATAGCATATTTTCATAACTCTTTACAGAACTACTTCCTAAAATGACAGCACAAACATTAATTTAATCAAACTTTAGCAACGTTGGCTACTGTATAGGCGCAGGTAACAACAGAATGGCTCGTTGTATCACATAAGATCATTTTAAATATCAGTGAAACAAACGTCGTATAGTTCTTCTCCATGTCTGCCTATACATTAAAAACAGCACATTTAAAAGCCAAGGGGTCCCCATGAAAACATCCATTGGCATAGTATTCTGATAGGGAACTGACGCAAATCCTAGTTTCGTTTCTCTGTTTAATTCCTGCATTCAGTTCGTTTAGGTCTCGCTTTCTCAGAAAACGCGTGCTTGCCTTGCTGGCTATGCCATGAGTTTCACAACCCCCCTCCCTCCCTCCATTCAGACCGCAGCCTATCAGAATGAAATACTGCTCCACGGATGTGCTCCAAATGTCTTTTTTATTGGTTGAAGGAACTTAGTTACTTATATTATGAATGTTTTTTTTTTTAATTATGTATGTATGTATGTATGTATTATTCATTTCTAGTGTGTCGCTAAGTTTCTGTTTTCTCAGCAGTTCCTATTCTGTAATCAGTGATGGTCAAGGGAGGGCTGCGCTTCTCTGGAACAGCCATTCGCCAAAAAGGCGTGGTTATAGTTTACGCACTAGAACATTATTGGTTGTCATCACTGGGATATTTACATATGGTAATTGCAGCATTCCGATTGGCCTACAATTAGAGCGTGGGCTGTAACCTGCGTCAGTTTTTCATGCATAACCATTTGGGGGCCACTGAGGAGAATAAAAGTCTGAAGCAGAGATAGTTTAATCTACGTGTGTCTTGTCTACTTAGCCTGAGAAATACTGCTTTTGTGCCTTGACCCAACTTACATGTTGAAAGGTAATTTTCTGTTATGTTGTCTAAGCGTTTTATCTGTGTTCGCTCTTGTAAAAGGCTGTGGGAAAACTGTAGAATATTATAATGTAATGTCATGTAAAGCAATTTTGTTTACCATGGAATGAAACATCAAACATAGTATATATTCTTTTATTCTGTTACATACAGCTTTAAAACTAATGGGTATTAAGTGTATGAGAGAATAGAAGCATTTAATTAATCTCTAAAATTATATTTAGTCCTTTAATCTAACTCATGTCGTAAAAGGACAGTAATGAGTGTGAACGTCATCAAACCCTTGATTTTAAGTGGTTTTAATGGATGAGCACAGCACTAAAACTCTAATATTATGTTTATTAATTTTTAAAAAATAATACTTTTTATCAAAGTCTAATTTATAATTAAATAGTATTACATTTGTGCATTTTTCTAACATTTTATTTATTTTATTTTATTAATTGTTATTATTATTATTAGCTTAATGCCTAATGTTAACATAACTGCGCATAAAACAAGGTGTTAGGTGACAAACGTCAACACAGACAGGATGTAGTATGTAAACAGTTAAAGTATTACAGTATGTCATAGTGGTTTGCATTTTATGTTTGCAGATGACACTGTGGAACCAGCTTCAGCTGCTGGACTCTCTGTATTTGGAGCAAGTGGACCAGCTTTACGATGAGGCTTTCCCCATGGAGGTCCGACAGTATCTCAGTCAATGGATTGAGAGTCATGACTGGTGAGATTGGTTTGTAATTTCATATTTCATTTGATTTAGTAGCATCACGAATTGCTGAAAATAATTTTTATTATTGGTTGCAGGGAATCCGTTGCATGTAATGAATCCTTGGCCACCCTACGCTTCCATGAGCTCCTCAACCAACTGGATGAGCACTACAGCCGTCTCAACCTGGGAAACAACTTCCTCTTACAGCATAATATACGCAAAATTAAGCGGAACCTACAGGTGCAAAAAAAGATTACATTCAATTTAATTATTTTCATTATTCTAGAATGAAATGGTAATGGAATTTATCGTCTCCCATTAGGAGCACTTCCAGGAGTATCCTGTTCACATGGCTATGATCATAGCGAACACTCTGAAGGAAGAGAGAAAGATACTGGAAACTGCACTTAGTACACAAGTAAGGCTTTTAGTCTTTCGCTTTATAGTCCTGTTCCCCATGTACATACTATGTACTTATTATAGTAATACATTATAGCTACCAACCCTCAACCTACTCCTAAACCTAATCTCCTTAACCCATGTAGTTACCTTATATTACCCAAGACTTACTTGGATAAGTTAGTTCACGTAAATGCACCTATTGTAAAATAAAGTGCAACTGTTGCGTCACAGCTGTCATTTCAAACTTTCGCTTGTGTTGTCATTCATCTCTGTAATTTTGTTTTTAGAGTAAAGGTAACTCATCACAGGGGAATTTCATGATGGAACAACAAAATGATTTGGGCAATAAAATCAACAATTTGAAGACGAGCGTGCAGGTAAAACATCTCAGTGAATAATGACTAGGTCTGATATTGAATCTTTTTGGGTCTTTACCACAAAAATTACCCACATTTCCGAAAAACTATGTCTAGAAAGTGACTACAATTTCACAAACTGGAATATTTGTGAAATATTTGCCTCTCTATAGGAAACTGAACAGGACATTCAGGTTTTGGAGGATGTACAAGATGAGTATGACTTCAAGAGAAAGACTTTGCAGAGTCGAGGTAACAGATACATTCTTAGCATTTCCCCTGGTATAATATCAGTTGACATTTTAGGGATATCTGTTATTGGTTAGATCAATGTTAAATTTTATAGATTTTTTATTGAATTTGAAAAATAAAATATAATTGAAAAATGAAATATAATATAATATTTTATTTTTATTTTATTGATAGTTTTTTTTGAACAGAGTTTGAATGAACTAATGATTTTTATTTTTATGGTTTCAGTGGAACTTGATATGAATGTCCACAAAACAAAAGAGATCCTGCAGGAGGAAATGGCAATTCGACAAATGTTTATGGAGCTAAGCATGAAAAGAGAGGTAGGTCGAGATGCCCCTGCACGCAGATAGCCGCAAGTTTGTGTTCACATCAGTAGGAATGTGTTTAATGTTGCCCTTTTCTTCAGTATCATTTCTTTTCTACAAAACAGCATATATGTGTGCAGGTGGTGATAAAGGAAATGGCTAACGTACTGACTCTAGCAGAGCAGATCCAGCACACACTCATATCAGATGAGTTACCCGAGTGGAAGAAGCGGCAGCAGATGGCTTGCATCGGTGGGCCGCCCAATGCGTGTCTGGACCAGCTGCAGAGCTGGTGAGAACCTCACCAAATTACCTGTATTGCAAGCTGGAAACAAAATAATGGGTGCTTTCCAAACGGAAGGCTGGATCCTGGTAAGGCTGCATATCTCGGCTGCCACGTCATCAAGCGCCACCGAAGGCCGTCTCAATTCGAAGGACCTTCGTTTCGTGCCCTTCATATAGCTCATTTTGTAGGTTTCATCAAGTGTATCCTCCGCGTCCTTAAATCACCCACAATCCATTGCACACATTCCAATTCACAAAGAACCGATGAAAAGTGAGTAGGCATTGAGCTTGTCTGAGTTTATGACATTATGAAATGTAAGGAAATATAATGTTAACTAATAACTTAATTTTGTTTGTCAGGATCGTTGTCATTTGCTATTGCTGTGATGTCGTTGGAAGAGGGAGGGGGAGTTATTTTGATTAAAGATTACAAGGGCATATGAATAAAAAAAATGATGATGTGTGCACAGATAAATCATTTATTATAAATACTGGAATGTTCCAATAATTTTTATTTTTTATTTTATAGTGACTTTAAGATTTTCTATTTGCTAAGTAAATAATTTGTATTATCAAACAATTAGCTGGAGATAATGAGCTTATATTGCGCGTATATTTGTTTTGGTGCTGTCCTTGGTACTGATGTATTATTTTTCTATAATGAGCTACTGCATGAATTGTGCTGCAGGTTCACAGTGGTGGCAGAGTGTCTGCAGCAGATCCGTCAGCAACTGAAGAAAGTTCAGGAACTGGTGCAGAAGTTCACCTACAACAACGACCCCCTCACTCTGGGCAAGAGCCAGCTGGATGAGCAGGCACTTTCACTCTTCAGAAACCTTATATCAAAGTGAGACACAACACCGTAACTATTCTTCCCTTTATATGTATTTATATATAGAGCACAAGCTGCAGAAAGACAAACTGCTGGTTATTGATACGAGGATTTGTGGGTTTAAGGTTCACGGGGGGATTTGAATATATTCTGTGGTTTACGTCACTTCTGAAAGATTATAGTCTTGAACAGGATGACAGCGGTTGTGACGTGTCTTTCAGTTCTCTTGTGGTGGAGAGACAGCCGTGTATGCCCACACATCCTCAGAGACCCTTGGTGATAAAGACAGGAGTTCAGTTCACAGTCAAGATCAGGTGGGTTACAGTCACTGTGGGTTAAAGTTACAGTCACTGACGCTCTTATGTCACTCAATTTAGATGCTATTTCAGTGATGTTGATGTGTAGCCAATATCCAATCTAAATATGTTTTATTATTTTGTAGATCACTAGTCAAACTCCCTGAACTGAACTGTCAACTGAAAGTAAAAGTCTCTATTGACAAGTAAGTCATTTCTATCTATCTATCTATCTATCTATCTATCTATCTATCTATCTATCTATCTATCTATCTATCTATCTATCTATCTATCTATCTATCTATCTATCTATCTATCTATCTATCTATCTATCTATCTATCTATCATGTGTATTCATACAGTATATTTATTTTTCTCCTGTAGAGATTTAACAGAGAATGACACAGTAAAAGGGTACGTATTATTACGCCAAAACTCAGAGTTCAAATGTGATGTATTACTATAATATGATGTTTCGAATGAGCCGATGTATTTAGATAGGTTAACAGACATTTAATTGTGGCCCACACAACAACCACAAAAGCTTCTGCAACCCACATTTGAACAAGACTGCAATCCTGCAACTATATTACTATACTGTACAGTATTACAGTGAGCAATGTAATAATCACTAGATGATAAGCCTGAAATACATAATGACAAACTCTGATTCTGTTTCGAATAAAATATTTGAATGGCTCACCAAAGCTCAAATAATCCAATTGTCTGTTTTCTAATGTCCTAGATGTAGAAAATTCAATATTTTAGGGACAACTTCTAAAGTTATCAACTTAGAGGAATCCAATGGATGTCTAGCAGCTGAATTTCGCCATTTGGTATGTTGTGGAAAACCCCAGGACGGACAGATAAAACATTATTGCACATCATAAATACATGTTAATGTCTGATTGAAAACGTATTGTTGCTCTCTTTTCCCCCCACAGCAATTAAAAGAAATGAAATGTAGCAACAGAACCAATGAGGTAGGCCATAAAACACATACATTGAAATGGATCATTATGAATGGCTGATGTTTTTTTCTTTTATTACAGACTTCTCTCATCATTTCTGAGGAGCTGCACTTACTTAGATTTGAAACTCAGCTCGTTCAGCCAGAACTATGTGTTGATTTATCGGTAAGGTACTCTGAAACATAGTTACAATGGGTAGACAAGACATTTGAACTGTTGATCAGACCAGTAATTCTGACCTGACCTGTTTTATTGTGATTAAACAGAACATATCACTTCCTATTGTGGTGATCTCTCACGTGAATCAGTTACCTAGTGCCTGGGGCTCCATCTTATGGTACAACATGCTCTGCAGTGAACCCCACGTATGGCCGTTTCCCATCATCAGTGTTTTTGTCCTCTGCTGATGCTTCCATTCTGACTCTCGCCGTCCATCTCTCGCAGAATCTGACGTTCTTCTTGAATCCGCCACCAGTGAAATGGGAGCAGCTTTCAAAGGTCATAAGCTGGCAGTTTTCTTCTGTCACTAAACGAGCGCTGAACTCTGAGCAGCTGAGAACGCTGGCCGACAAACTTCTTGGTGAGTTTATTTATATTTTCTTATTTCTTAATAAGAAATATTATTTATAGTTTCTTAATATATAGCACATTTTTTCAGATTTCGTATTTGTTTTCAGGTCACAAAGCCCAAGGTGACCCCGAGGGTCTCATTAACTGGAATACATTTTGTAAGGTAGGTTTATGGTAGTGACTGAAACAAAGACAGGAAAGTTGCTTTCGTTTTCTTAACCGATCTCACTTTTGTTTGTTCCTCTGCTGTCAGCACATGATTTACTGATAAAACAAAACTTAAGAGACAAAACTGAGACTGTGGAAGAACCTGATACCAAATAGAACAGCTGGGCTTTTAGAACTCGACACTAACTGAAAAAAAAAAAAAATAATAATAATATATATATATATATATATATATATATATATATATATATATAGTGGTCACCATTTGAAGTGAATCAAAACCTTTCATCAAAGTTACCCATGAATTTTAAACAATACCCACTCTTGTCTTAGGACAATTTTGATTAACTTTTTTGATCCACTTCAAATGTCTATACATACAGATGATGAAACTCGAAAAATTTGATTATCGTGCAAAAGTTTGTGTATTTCAGTAATTCAAATTAAAAGGTGAAACATATATATAAGGTATATAAATATATATATACATATGCATGATTATACTTTTCGGAGAGCTCTCATTTCTGTATTTAAAATCCTTTTTTTTATTGATTTCATGTAATATTCAAATTTTCTGAGATTTTGAAATTGGGGTTTTCATAAGCTGTAAGCCATAATCATCAAAATGAAAACTTTTGCACAATATTAAAATTTTCAATTTTCACCTGTATACACACACACATACACACACACTCTCTCTCGCACACACACGCGCACACACATACACATATATACTTTGTAATAAAAATTGCCAAGGCCATACCATATCCACTTGCTTTATCTAATCAAATGGAGGTAGTATAAATGAAATAATAAAATAAACTTGTGTGTTTTCACCTAGATGTCTCCTAATGAGAGGGGTGTAGCGTTCTGGCTGTGGATGGATGGAATTCTGGACCTTATTAAAAAACATCTGCTCAACATCTGGAATGATGGGTAAGAGTTCCATTATTATTATTATTATTATTTAATTCCAATTCGAATTTCAAATTGAAATTAATTAAAGTCAACACGAATTCAACTTTCACCCCATTTTCTTTATTAATTTATCTTTCTGCTCTTATTGTGTATGATTCAACAGTCTGCGTTATTCCAAATAAAACAAATCGCGGTAACACTTTATTTTACAGTGGCATTGTTACATGTAGCTACTATAGTGATAACTATAAATTCTGCATAATTACATGCAACTAAACTTAAACCAAACCCTAATCCAAACCCTATAGTAAGTACATGTAGTTACAGTACTTAAATGTACAAGTAAAGTGTAACAATGCCAACTTTAATTCACATTGAAATTTGATGGATATTTTTATTCAATGCCACAAGCTGCCAAAAACTTATTTATATATATATTTTTTTAATTTCTCATAACAATGTGCAGGTATATTATGGGGTTCATGAGTAAAGGGAAAGAGAAGGCTTTGTTGATAGACAAACCCCCGGGCACTTTCCTCCTGCGCTTCAGTGAAAGCTGTCGAGAAGGAGGAATCACCATCACGTGGGTGGAGCATTCACCGGACGGTGTGTGCTGGTTTGAACTGAGTATTTTATAATCTTTTAAAAAAAAACACAATAATAGTGTGCATCTGGCAGTCTTTTATTGCATGTGAATGAGTATCAACATGTGTGTAAATTATAGGTAAACCTAAGATGCATTCGGTGAAGCCCTACACTAAATCAGATCTGGCGAACATCTCTTTGCCTAACGTCATCCGGGACTACACCCTCACTGCTTCAGAGGAGGTTCCAGTGAATCCCCTCGTCTACCTTTACCCAGACATCCCAAAAGATGACGCTTTTGGTCACTACTATAGCAGCTCTTGTGATGGTAGATACACGTCCGTCCATTCATTCATTCATTGAGTAAAAAGAGACATGAGTGTAAAAGTACATCACGTGGCCAAGATTATGATGCAGATCTCATGGGTGCAAAAAAACATCACTATATAACACAAAAGGTACATAGTATATTTTAAAGGGATAGTTCACTCAAAAATTCTAATTCCATCATTATTTACTCATCCTCATGTCTTTCCAACCCCATAAGCCTTTGTTCATCTTCGGAACACAAATTAAGATATATGTAATGAAATCTGAGTGATTTCTATCCCTCCATTAAAAGTCTATTCACCCAAAACTCTGACACTTGAAAACATTCATAAAGAGATTGTAAAAGAAATCCATAAACCAAGCAGTTTAATCTTCCGAAGAGACACAATCGCTTTATACGATGAACAGATTTAATGTGATCAGCAAACAATGCTTACAGTATTTAAGTTTGCATATCTCTCAGGTTTCATTAAAAATATTAATTTGTGTTCAGAAGATAAATAAAAGTCTTTTTTGGAATGACATGAGGGTGAGTAAATGATGACAAGGGTTAACTATCCCTTTAATACATTACAGCACATTACTCTTCTAACTGTATATATATTCTTACAAGTATATAGTGTCCCCAAATATATAGTTAATGAATTTCATTGCATTAAGAAACAAAATATTGAACCAAGTATTTTTTTTAATGAGAGAGCACAAGCACTTCTTTCAAGCAAAATGGTTGACTAATAAAAATTAGTTTGATCTGAAGTCACAGAAAACAGATGTAAGTGGAACTGTGTTCAAAAGCATTTTAGGACCACTGTTTGTTAGAGACCACGTGTTTTGTCAATATCTACACATCTTACATGTTCTTTTGTCCATCAGATTCAGAGGAGATGGAGATAGACAAACCCATCACACCCATATATTTAGGCAGACGCATGATTTCTGTGTCAGAAAAGTAAGCAATTACTTTTCCTTACTTTCTACTCTCTTTTTTATAAGTGTATTTCTGTTTCTGAAAAACTATATTCATGTTTTATTTATCCATATTTTTAGCCCTGATTCGAGACTCCAGAAGTGTTGAGCACATCAAGGCAACGCTGGTCTGAGGAACGTTTCTCCACCGATGCATCTAAATTTAATCCGAAAAGTTTTTCGGGGGAGAAAATGATCCTGTTTCTAGAAGTACTGCATCTGTCACAACTATAGTGAACGATGGAGACAGATAGTGATACCCAAAGGATTCATCTTTGCACAGATCTTCTCTCTACTAAATTAGTCATAAAAATATACTACATTTATTCTTCACTTCTTATGTGAATACATTGAATACAGAATACATTTACAGCTAAAACAGTGTAATCCTATTTCTTTATATATATATATATATATATATATATATATATATATATATATATATATATATATATATATATATATATATATATATATATATATATGTGAACATATGGTCAAGAAACTTGCATTTTGTTGTCACTGAGAATGTATGTAATAATTATATTTAGTGAGTCTGCGTACCAGTCTCTCATGCTAGATATATGAATACATGCAAATACTCTGTTTCTGTTAAGACATTTGTTTGAGAAAAACCTCCTCTCTTTTGTGAAATATGTATTTATTTTTGCACATCAAAACAATCTTTACTGTATATACCATTGCTTTAATTGCACAAACACACACACTGATTCAGTCAGCCAGATAAAATAATAAACAACAACCGACCCTCTGCAGTCAGTCACTGCTTCAGATCCAAGCTGGAATAATTTTGTGAACTATTTTTTAACATTAGACAGTGTTACATAATGTGAAGTACTAATAAAGACTATTACATGCTTTTTATTCATGTAGTTTAAACGTTGTTGTTGTTTTTTGTTTGTTTGTTTCTCCACAGCGGGTTCTCTCATTCTATGGAAGCATATGGGTAGCAATATTCAATTTGAAAGATTGACAAAATTAAAAAGAAAATGTATTACAGAAATGATTAGGTATGTTTAACATGTTCAAGCAAAAACTGTAGCAAAATGATCATTTAAATGCAATTTTTCTTAATTGCATTTACAATCACAGTTAAGACACATTTTTGTTTGTTTGTGCTGCTTCGGTTTTTTAGATATTAAAGGAATATTTGTAGGTCATTCTGAGGTTACCCAGCCCCCACATGCTCCAAATAAAACAGTCTCGTTTGTTTGGGCTGGTTTGTGCTGGTTAAAGTTTTGTTTGTGCTGCTTCATTTAATTACAGGTGATGACGTCCCCCAAAAAATCATTTTACACCAAACGTTGCACACAGGCTAATGGAAAATGTAAATTTATGTAAAAATGCCATTTTACATATTGCATTGAAATTTTGCATATTACATTTCAAATTGAATATTGCTACCCATATGCTTCCATATTTTTCATCCACCATCATACCAAAGCTTAAAGATAAAGTATGTAGTAAGTGTGTAGTATGTTTGTCTGAGGCCACTAGTGGCAACAAACAGAACTGCAAAATGAAACGAAATGTTATTATTTTTAAATGCAACGCTTATCTTTTAATGAAGAATTACTTAACGCCCACAACGTGCCACAGGTAAATTTATAATGGTAAATTAGAAAAGGTTACGTTGACATATTGGAACTTGAGTCTGCGCAGTAGCGATCTCGGGACCAGACCTGCGCAGTAGCAGAGAATGTCTAATAGGAAGTACACGGGCTCTGGCAGTAGTGAGCATAGATATCATATAAAGGCTAGATGGCTCGTCCGCGCTGCTGGCCAATGGAGCTCGACATCCGCACACGGCGGCCATCTTACGACAGGGTGCTCGCTCACTCATAACATGGTGCATGTACTTTTAAATAACCATAACTTGCTCAATTTTCTACCGATTTTCAAACGGTTTGGTTTGTTATAAACGTCAGAGATGTAGCTATTGCTACTGCATACATATGAATAATTATGTTCAAAATGTTTAAGCATTCAGAATTATAGCCACGTTAATAACGTTTGTAAGAAACCAAACCGTTTGTAAATCCGTCCAGATTTCAGCGAGATAAGAGGATTTGTGTGCGTGCTGCTCACTTACCTTAATTCACAGAGCCCTGTCCTAAGATGGCCGCCGGTGATGCCCGAAGTGACTCCGCCTTGAGCCATCTAGCCTTTATATGATGGTAGTGAGCAGGAAGTAAAGCCGCGAAATCAACGCTCCGCCCTCACTCTCGCAGAACGCACTCAGGGAGAGTGGATTCTGCACACTTTTTTAAAAATTGATTGCATTACGACAAGAGGCTTGTTAAAATAAAGTAAATACAATCTCCTCAGTCCTCCGAAGATCCCGAAAAAATGTCCGTTGGTGCCTCAGTGACTACTTCGCTCAGAGAACCTGTCAATCACAGCTGTCAATCATGACGTTACACCACCGCATCACGTAACTAACTAAAAAACAACTTATTTTTAAAACAGACACTTGAACTTACATCAGCGTGATAAAAACGACAGCAAATGAAAGAAACCACCTTTGGAAAAAAGATATTTGAAGTGTAATTTAATTGTTAAGTTGGTCTCACGTCCCGTTGAATAACACGGGGAGGCGGGACTTATGACCTATACTAGGACCAGTCACTGGGGGGCGATCGAGACGTTTTGGCTTCACTTTTCAGGGCTTGTGCGGCACGCTTGGAATAATCACATCAATATATTATTCCAAGGTTGTCCAGTTGCCAGATCTTGTATGAAACCCATCCTACTCGCGCAATCAATACATCATACAAATTTCAACCCATTTGTGACGATATCTGCGCAGGTAACGTTAGTAGACGCGGGAAGTTGAATAAGCGTTACTGGTAGAAATGGGAAAAGACTCGTGTTAAGTAAATATTTAACGCAATTAACGCAGCATCCGTTTTTTTCTGTCATCCTTTTGGCTGCATGGCGTTACATTATATGATGCGCTTTTATCCTTTCTAATGCTTTTAAACTATTCAAGCCATATCTTAGGCTAACTTATTTTATAAAACTTTAAAAGCGGATAGCGCATCACTCATTCCTGGGAATACATTTGACATCGCAGCCTGACCTTGACGGAAATAAATATCCTACGCCAAAAGTAAACCAGAGAAAAAGTCTCAGCTGTGCTCAGATTAGTAAACAAGTTGCTTTGGTTTTTCAATCCATACCCGTTTCACCCCGTGGCTCAAAAGGGACACAACAAAAATAGGGACACACGAGAAAGCCAAAATAGAATGCAAAATGTATTAACAAAATAGAACTATACAGAAAAAAAAAAAAAAAACCTACGTACAACGGTAACAGTGAACAAATTCATAGTCCGTGCACGCTTTCGCAATCGTTGTTTTGTAGGCCTAAATCGTTCTTTCGCAATAGTTGTTTGTAATATTCAGTTCCTGTAAAAATTGTGAAATACTGTTCCAATAGGTGAAGTTACACAACAATATGCTGATTGATTACATAACAATATTTGGATGTAATACTCAGTTCCAGTGAGAATCTGTTCCAGTTAATGGAGTAATAGCCTACAGGTGATGTGTAATATTCAGTACCAGTAGAAACTCCACCCGCTGGAACAGTTTCTTACAGTAACTGAATATTACACAACATCACCTGTTCAGTTTTGAAAACTGTTGCCTACTCACAGATTTGTGGCCTATACCTTATTTTAGAAATCTGTTTTTCTGTATATTGATTTGCTGTGTATTGTGAAGATGAATACAACTGTCTTAACTGAAATTTTTCTATGATTTGGCGATGGGGTGTGTAATGCTATATGACATGAAACCGCATGTGGTTGAACTGAAACCCCCCCCAGGTCTCCCGTATTTTGGTACCCAAATGTTGACAGGTATGGTCTAGGCCAGAGCCATAGAGAGAATTATTTCTCTCTATGGCTCTGGTCTAGGCTTGTGAAAGTAGTAGGCCTAGTTGCATTTTATTCCGAACATGCATGACTGAAATAACTTCCTGCATGGTATAGCGTAACAAAACCAAGCAGGACTTCTTACAGGTGCACTACTTTGCTCTTTGCTCCGCAGTATTGTATTAAAGATACAGTATATTTATATTAATTTTTATTTTGTGTAGCATATTTATATTTCTCGCACAAGGAGCATGAGGACATTGTTTACATGGCTTATGATGGCTACGATCGTATCCAACACCCTGAATGAGGAGAAGTCACTTTTGTCAAGTAAGTTCCTTTTCCTTTTCATACCTTTTAATATACTGTTCGTGTTGGATTAATTCGGTTCGATAGTATAGATAAAAGACCCCCCGCACTAACAATTGATTGGTTGGGTCCTTACATGCGCTTCGTGGGGCACACTAGCACACACACACGCAAGGTCTCTCGCTCCCTCTCTCTGCCGTGCGCGCGCTCTTGCTCGCTTGCTCTAGGTTCCGGGAGATTTTAACTGATTTGCGGGCATCAGGGAGCCGCTATCGACATGCGGGAGACTCCCGGTCCCGGAACTTCTGGGAGACTTGGGATGTCTGTATAATATATTGACTCATCACAGGAGAGTACGACGATGGAACAACAAAAAGATTTGGACCATAAAGTCAACAAGCTGAAGAAGAGTGTGCAGGTAACGCATCTTACTGTAATTAATATGGCACTTTACTCTCACCTTCACTCATTCTTAAAACATGAACATTCAAGTACACAACCGACTCGTCTGTTTGGATATTTTTCATTAACTAGCCTATATGAAACTATCTTGAAACATTCAACACAATAGCGCCTTACTTTTATTTCTTCAGGAAATAGAACAGGACATTCAGGTTTTGGAAGATCTGCAAAATGAGAATGACTTCAAGAAAAATACTTTGGAAGGTCAAGGTGAAATGAGAGCAATATTAAGTGTTTCTGATCTGTATAAAAATATAACATAGCAATGGATAATGTACATGGTATATTCAGACTCCAAAGTTTACATACACCTTGCAGAATCTGCAGAATGTTAATAATTGTAATAAAATAAGAGGATAAAAAAAAGAACTTTCACATAGTATATGTTTACATTTACACCACAAGACAAAATTATAGCTGGATATTTTTTTTTTTTTAAATAAAGAAAACATTTAAAAAGTGACTGTTAATACTATGTGTCGTTACTTTTTGAAAACAGTGATCATGGTAAATTGTATTGTTTTCTGGGAAACAAGCAAGTATGTAGCTTCAGAAGGCCAGTAAATGAAAAATTGGGCATTAAAAGACAATTAGAAAATTGTACACACACATTTACATAGGAGGAAGTGTTTCATAGATGACGGCTTAATGGACATTATCATTCTTTATATTTTCAGTGGAGGCTGAAACAAATGGTCGGACAACAACAGAGATGCAACAGGAGGAAATGGCCAGACAAACGTTTACTGTCCTAAACATAAAAATAGAGGTAGGTCAGTAAACACACCATCCCATAGAATTAACTATAGAAATGTGGTTAATGTCTATAATGTACTGTATATAAATCAGTGGTACACTGTAAAAAAAGTTGCTGCCTTAAATTTTTCAGTACAATCAACTTGGATGTTTAAGTCATTTCAACTTACATTACATTAATCTTGTATAACTTAAAAAAAAAAAAAAAAAAAAATGCATAACTTATTTTGTTGAGTTAAAGCAATGTAAAAACATTGCAATTTTTTTTTTTTTTTTTTTAGTGTAGCATCCCTTTAATATAGCTCTGTATACTCAATGTGTGTGCAGGTGGTGATAAAGGAAATGGCTAACGTACTGACTCTAGCAGAGCAGATCCAGCACACACTCATATCAGATGAGTTACCCGAGTGGAAGAGGCGACAGCAGACGGCTTGCATCGGTGGTCCGCACAACACGTGTCTGGACCAGCTGCAGAGCTGGTGAGAACCTCTAGCAGGCGCTGTTTATGCCATAAATTACCCATAATGCATCCTGGGCAGAAAATAACAGCCAACAAATGAGCCATTATTATGCTGCTTTTTCTGTTAATACCATTAAAAATACTAAGACTGCCTTTTGTAAACTTAAGCATTGTGATGGAGAAAGTGTCCCACATATGTTATTGAGGATATAGTTTTCTAAACTATATTTTAGTTAGTTTTTCAATATTTTCAATATTTTGAAATTGATTGACGACTGGGGCAAATAGCTCCAAAATGACAAAAAACATATCATAACAGCAGTCTGTATGCCTCTTGCCCCATATTACAAGTCTTCTAAAGCAATATGATTGCATTTTGCAAGGAACTAACTAAAATATCTCACTATATTCACTATATCTAGACGCATCTATACCGATCCATGAGGGAAGTAGAGATCTTTGTTCGTTTGATTCTTTTCAATGATCCAATTCACACAACTGATCTGGGCTGCGTTTCTTAAAAGCATCATACTCCTAAGTAGATCATTGAGACCATTATCACCAGTGATTTCTATGATTTACTTACTTTTGACAATGTTTTTTGGGAAACGCATTCATTCACTAATCTGACTGATTATCCGGCTCTTAAGTGATTTAATGATTCGATAGGGTTTGGAACGACATGTGGGTGAGAAACAATGGGGGAATTTTCCTTTTTTAAAAGTATTTAAAAATAACTATGTTCAGATTAGAGTGGTAGTCCAGAACTAAAGTCTTTGTAAATGAAAAGACACAGGAATCTTTCTTTTCACTTATTAAAAGTCTGAAGTTATGTGTATGTACTTGCATTATTATTTTTATTATTGATTGCCCAGAACAACATGTTGCCTTATGTTTATGATTGAGTTAAGGACTGAATTGTAATTGTGCTGCAGGTTCACAGTGGTGGCAGAGTGTCTGCAGCAGATCCGTCAGCAGCTGAAGAAAGTTCAGGAACTGGTGCAGAAGTTCACTTACAACAACGACCCCCTCACTCTGGGCAAGAGCCAGCTGGATGAGCAGGCACTTTCACTCTTCAGAAACCTTATATCAAAGTGAGACACAACACCGTAACTATTCTTCCCTTTATATGTAGAGCACAAGCTGCAGAAAGACAAACTGCTGGTTATTGATACGAGGATTTGTGGGTTTAACGTTCACGGGGGGATTTGAATATTTTTTTGAATGATTAAACACCCAGACTGAATGAAATCTGTTATGATGTGTCTTTCAGTTCTCTTGTGGTGGAGAGACAGCCATGTATGCCATATTATCCCCAGAGACCCTTGGTGTTGAAGATGGGAGTTCAGTTCACAGTCAAGATCAGGTGGGTTCCTTTGTAGCATTACTGTTATATCAACAGACTGCCACTCATTTTAAAAAACCTTAATTTTCATGTGTTTTATAACACTATAGACTATTAGTCAAACTTCCTGAACTGAACTGTCAACCCAAGGTCAAAATATCTATTGACAAGTAAGTAATGTCTATCTATCTATCTATCTATCTATCTATCTATCTATCTATCTATCTATCTATCTATCTATCTATCTATCTATCTATCTATCTATCTATCTATCTATCTATCTATCTATCTATCTATCTATCTATCTATCTATCTATCTATCTATCTACTACTGAACAAAATTATAAACGCAACACTTTTGTTTTTGCCCCCATTTTTCATGAGCTGAGATCTAAGATCTAAGACTTTTTCTATGGTTTTATATGGCACAGGTGCAATAATCATGCTGTCTAATCAGCATCCTGATATGCCACACCTGTGAGGTGGATGGATTATCTCGGCAAAGGAGAAGTGCTCACTAACACATATTTAGACAGATTTGTGAACAATATTTGAGAGAAATAGGCCTTTTGTGTACATAGAAAAAGTCTTAGATCTTTGAGTTCAGCTCATGAAAAATGAGGACAAAAACAAAAGTTTTGCGTATATAATTTTGTTCTTTCTTTCTATCTATCTATCTATCTATCTATCTATCTATCTATCTATCTATCTATCTATCTATCTGTCTGTCTGTCTGTCTGTCTGTCTGTCTGTCTGTCTGTCTGTCTGTCTGTCTGTCTATCTACCTGCATGTTTATGCATATTTTTCTCATTTAGAGGTTTTTCCGAGATGGATACAGTGAAAGGGTATGAAGTACTGTATATTACTGTACATTAAACCAAAGAGCACAAGTAAATGCTAATTACAAATGAGCTCTCTGCACATATGTAGCTCATGATTAAAAATTAATTTATACAGTAGAGCAATGATTTTAGTTGTGTATGCATGTCACAGGTGCTCATTGATACCTGCTTTTTTAATGTTCTAGATTTCGGAATTTCTTATTGTTAACTAATCCCACCAAAGTTATGAAATTGGATGAATCTAGTGAATGCCTTGCAGCTGAGTTCCCTCATGTGGTATGATGATAAACACTTATCTACTAAAGATATTACAAAAGATAATAAATACATGATCGTATATGATTATTTTTTCTCGTTTTTAACACAGATCTTAAAGGAGAGGAGACCTAGCAACAGAACAAATAAGGTAGGATAAAAGAAATGTCACCTAAAGTGAATATTGCTTTTAACAACTTATTTGTTTGTTTTTTTCCCAGTGGTTTCTCTCTCTTACCACATACGAGGAGCTGCACTTAATCAGCTTTGACACGCAGCTCATTCTGCCTGATCTATGCATTGATTTATCGGTAACATGATTTGCTTTCTACAAGCAGAGTTTTGAAATACAGTATTTCTTACTGTCAAAGGTACAACATGAAACTCTTGTAACTGCCACACAGGTCACATGTCTTCCTGTGGTGTTGCTCAGCGCTGTTATGGCTGTGTCTAGTGCCTGGGGCTCCATCTTATGGTACAACATGCTCTGCAGTGAACCCCACGTATGGCCGTTTCCCATCATCAGTGTTTTTGTCCTCTGCTGATGCTTCCATTCTGACTCTCGCCGTCCATCTCTCGCAGAATCTGACGTTCTTCTTGAATCCGCCACCAGTGAAATGGGAGCACCTTTCAAAGGTCATAAGCTGGCAGTTTTCTTCTGTCACTAAACGAGCGCTGAACTCTGAGCAGCTGAGAACGCTGGCCGACAAACTTCTTGGTGAGTTTTTAATGTCACCTATCGGAAATATCCTACTTCACACTTCTGAAGTCCTAATTACGTGTATCTTGAGTTCAAATGCTTTGTTGTCAGAATCATGAAAACCAAGTTTCAATACATGCCATTGTCCCTTTTAAAAATTTACAAAATGCATAAAAAGTTACTGATGTACTTAAATGCAGTAAATGACTGAAACATCAAGAGCTAACAAGTCGGCAGTATTTAGATAAAAGATTAAAAACTACAATTTACTACAGAAACCATAAATGATTCTCCGTCAAGTTGGCTCCTTCAAACCTGGTTATCAAAATGAGCTTCCCAGTCATAATTACAAGTTTCCTACTCTGAAGTCACATGTATGCCCCCTGAAGTCGCTTTGGCGATAATTTCGAAAGAACGTAAAGACAGAATTATTGTACTTTAGTTTGTAGTAAATGCTCATAGTTAAATGCATGTTGCTTTAGATGTCACATCTGTTTTTTCAGGTCATGAAACCCAAGATGACCCAGAGGGACTCGTCCACTGGAAAACATTTTTCCATGTAATTTTTAAACAAATGATTGAAACAAAGACATGAAAGTTGCTTTCGCTTTCTTTAACCAACCTTGCTTTTGTTTCTCTGCACTTGATTTACTGATAAAACAAAACCGAGTGAGAACATGATACTGTAAAGAACAGAGATGAAATATCCTAAATAATTGTATTTTTTATATATACAAAATATATGCATGTGTATGTGTGAGAATTTTTGTGGTGTTAAAAATAACTTGATAAATGACAAGGTATAACATACACATGCATGCAATATATACCATAGAATAACTTACTTGTTTTTATCTCCAGACGTCTGTTGAGAGTGGTGGTTCACTCTTGCACTGGATTTACGAGCATCTGCAACTTACTAAATTATATGTACTCAGCATCTGGAATGATGGGTAAGAAGTTCAAAACATTTGACATTAAAACTGGCTCTATGGACCTTGAGGCGGCAAATGTTCAATGAGTTTTGAGATTTGAGAGGGACCTTAATAACCAGGCTGTTCATATTATTTGATTGTATTGTCGTAGTGCAAATAGTGTTACCGTTTATGGCACTTTGTTAATATTATGGTTATTTACCTATAGTGGGTGATGACTCGAAAGCATTGTAAAATAAGGTGAGTCAGATCGACACTTTCATACAAAGCAAAAATTGTCCACTTTCATTATGTACAGGTATATTATGGGTTTTCTGAGTAAAGAGAGAGAGAAGGCTTTGTTGATAGACAAACCCCCGGGCACTTTCCTTCTGCGCTTCAGTGAAAGCTGTCGAGAAGGAGGAATCACCATCACGTGGGTGGAGCATTCACAGGACGGTGTGTGCTGGTTTGAACTGGAATATTGTTCTGATAAAGATCTTGGTGTTTGAAATGTCTCTTATGAGATTATCTTGTCAGCACAGGTGAACCTGTGGTCCATTCAACAAAGCCGTACACTAGGGCAGATATGAACAGAATCCCTTTACCGAACTTCATCCGTGACTATACCGTCACCGCTGGAGAGAAGGATCCAGTGAATCCCCTCGTCTACCTTTACCCAGACATCCCAAGAGACGTCGCCTTTGGTCGCTACTATACCAGCGCATCTGATGGTAGAGACTTTACATTTACATATACAGTAGGCCTACTGTATGCACTTCATACTTTTGTAATGTGCCATATTTGGCATGCACAAATCCCAAAATAAATCGCCTCATAATAAAGTGGAAAATACAATATTGTATAATAAAGAGCAACACTGGCTGGCCAAAAAAAGAGTGACATGCTATTGCATTTGTGTTATGTACTGTATTGCATTTACATTTGCAGACTCACAAATGTGCTCTAATACAACAACTCTTCCTCTTCTCAACATGGAGTGCGTGTTCCCGGGGTCGGGTTTATGTAAATATTAGGGTTAGTGATGTCACTAACCTGGGCGGAAGCTCGCGTAGTCCCTATCAGTGGCCGGGCAGTGCATTACAATTTCAGTTCACCCTCCAATTCTGCATCTGTTCTGAGACTCTTGTATGAGTGTTTTTTGTCCTGGTATTTTACACACAATTTTGGACTAAAATAAAATTCTGTTCTCTTTTAGCTCTATGAGGGATGAATGAAAATATAGGACAGTACTACAGCACGTCTGGACATCATGTGCTCGTGTGCTCTGCCGGACTCATCTGATCTCATCGGATTTATGCTTTGAACTGGTAGAGCATTAAGTTAGCAATGCCAAGCTCATGGGTTCGATTCGCAGAGAACTTATCAAATGTATACCTTGAAGTTTTTTCGGATCCAATGCATAAATGTAGGAAACAAAGTCATTTTGTTATCGTGTTAGACAAACATCTCTGTTACTTTTGCTCATGTTATTAATTTCAACTCATCCTGTTTCAGCTCTGAACATGACAACTGATTTTTGCGCTATTACTTTAGATATACATTATAAATACAGTGGACAAAACTACATAAAACTCTGAAATTCTGCTTTAGTGAGGTTATTTGTATGAGAAAATCACGCCATTTTAATTACCAACAGATTTTATTAATTATTGCACATCAAAGCTAAATCTTTACATACCATTGCTTTAATTGTACATGTACACACACCAACTTTAGTCAGCCAGATACAGTGTAATATAAATCAGAAAAAAATATTTGCTTCAATCCGATTGTATCTAGTGAATACTGAACAGCTAAAGTTAAAGTGTCTTTAAAATAGTTTACATTCATTTACTTTGACAAGTGTTTGGTCCGATTGAACAGGTTTGACATCATATTTCCTCTGCTAAAACAAATGTGTTTAGAAACAGTAATTTAACACTTCATCAATTCTAGTGCAGATTCAGATGTTTGCACAAATGCATTGTGTCTTTTATTTATACATAACGAGTAGTTATAAAAGAGTTTTTTATAGTATACAACAAGCTGGTGTGGATGTAGGCATAAATATTATTTATAATGGGACCTGCATGCTAATATTAAAATATGATTGTGCGTACATTGAAGAATAGATATAAACTAACATAAATAACATGAATTTGGCAGTGGTTAAAATGTTTAAATAATGTGCTATAATGAAATAAAAGTGATATACACATTAAAAAAAAGTTATCTACAGTTTTATTCTCTACTAGGAGTGCATGCAAACTTTTTTACATTATGAAAATAAATCCCTCTTTTTTTACATTCCTCCTGCAATATTTTGTATTACTACACAGCCCCGTGGAATACTTAATTCTGATTGGCCAACGTATGTGGTGAATAGACATGTAATAAGCAGGATAATGTCGTAATTGCTGGTCAGTATCACAAAAATAATCAACCTGTCACATGATATCGCGGTATACGTCACAACAGGGAAGAAAAGACTCGCAACTACCGTTTTCATGCTGACTTTGGAAGAGGCTATATGTTGTTCAAAAGCTTTTATATAAAGTCGTGAGTGTTTTTTTGTGGAACCGTGCCAGATCTCAAGAATGCGTCCTGTTTGAACGGCTTTACTAAACAGGATTGTTTGGTATCAAATCTTTACTGTATAAATATGTTTAACCGTTTGCCCTCAGGAAAACAATGGCATTTGTTTAATCATTCACATCCACACCTCAATCGCCTTTTCACTTGCACGAAAGAAGATGGGCTACAATTACAGTGCCTATTAAGAGCGTTTCACACCACTGAATGCAGACATCATCACTACTCACACCCTGACTCGCGATGAGGAAGTTGAGAACAAGCCAAAAATGTCTCACAAAAGCATACAAAAACTACTAGAGACAATGACAAATGAAAAAAAAATGTACACAAGTTTTGACAAAAACAGCACAATGCTATTGTAAAGAACCAGTCCTTCACTCTGCTCCAGAAGAGTGTCCTCTAGTGGTGGGAATGGTTACGTCTCCAGCATCCCATCCAGGTTTTTTTCGGTGGTCTCTTTATCTGCGACAGGATTGACTGGGCTGTACTTACTGGTGTACTCCTGTAG
This sequence comes from Scardinius erythrophthalmus, assembly GCF_964197995.2. Classification (NCBI taxonomy): domain Eukaryota; kingdom Metazoa; phylum Chordata; class Actinopteri; order Cypriniformes; family Leuciscidae; genus Scardinius; species Scardinius erythrophthalmus. The sequence continues at coordinate 9,517,863 of NC_138226.1, read as the reverse complement.
AAGCGTGAGCACCTCATGATGCCCGAAATGTGTCGCCTCATCAGTCGGTGTGTTGCCCCACCTGGAGGAAATATAAGTTATTTTATTTTCATGACCCTTCCAGTCATTTGATTACTGCATAATGTATAATAATATATCATTATTAACTCTTTATACTAATATTTTACAGAAATATTATACTACTATACTTCTATAATACTTTATAGAAATATTTTACTATCTATTTTTGCTCTGTATTTTTTTTTTCCATTTAATTATAGAATTATTTTACTTTACAGTTTTAAATTACAACACTTAAATGGTTAATTCACCCAAAAAATTAATATAAATAAAAGCCTTCTGAAGTGAAGCGGTGCATTTGTGTAGGAAAAAAAAATCAAATTGATTATAGTTTATACAGTTTTAAATATGGATATTTGTCTTACACAAACGCATGGCTTCACTTCAGAAGGCCTTTATTAACCCGCTGGAGCCATATGGATTACTTTTATAATGGATGGAAGCAACTCTCATTATAAAGCTTGGAAGAGCCAGGACATTTTTTAATATAACTCCCATTGTATTCGTCTGAAAGAAGAATGTCATATACACCTAGGATGGCTTCAGGGTGAGTAAATCATGGGCTAATATTCATTTTTGGTCACTATCCCTTTAATATGTCTTTATTTTTACAACTTTGGAGATGTATGTTCCTATGAGAAATGTAAAATATATTTATTTATTCAAAATAATTATTATATAAATTACAATTATAAAATATGAATGTATATACATTAAAATTATATAAATAACTTAAATTTCTAAACATATTTTTTCAAATTATATTCTTCTCTCTCCCTTTTTTGGATTTATGATATTATGGCAGAGGTGACAATGGTAATAATAATAATATAAAATTACATATAAAATATCCTTTATCCTTCTGCCTCATTTTAAGCAGTTGTTTTTCTTATTTATATTGAAAGGCTGTGGAACCTCTTTGTACTATGCATTGTGACTGTACTATGTTTGTACTTTTTTTGTTTTTGCTTTTCCTACTTTTACCTGTGTAAAATTCTGAGTGCAATGTGTGTCAAATTACTTAAAATACAGTCACTTAATTTCTGAATAAAAAGGCTAAGAAATTGAATATTTACTCTAAAAATCAAAAGTAAATGAACCAGGTATTGGTGGCTGAATGTTGGAGTGTTTTTTCTCACCTGTCCTTGGGACCAGGATTCACCTTGCAGGCCTCTAGCAGAAAACGCACAACTTCAACATGTCCTAAAATCAAAAGGAATATATATATATATATATAGAGAGAGAGAGAGAGAGAGAGAGAGAGAGAGAGAGAGAGAGAGAGAGAGAGAGAGAGAGAGAGAGAGAGAGAGAGAGAGATTTTTTTACACACACAGACTGGAGTTTAGAAGACAGAAGAGTGAAATTTCATCTAGATAACTCCCCAGTGCTATAATATCTGAAGACTTATATTTACATTAGACAATCAGATACCAACAGATATAATCTAAACCAAGCTAACAGATCCCAATGGTTCTTGACCCCTAACTAAAGTGACGGCATGTGCAGTGGTGTACCCTCAGCGGCTGCTACGTGAAGCGCTGTCCTGGAGTCATAGTCCCGCTGCTCCATGTCCATGGAGGACAGTGCAAACCTGGAGTCACCATAAGGGAAATGTTACAGAGGTAGAATAGAAAACACTGAAGAGACTTTTAGGCAATAAAGAACTCCGTACCTTCTCAGAGCAGACACATCTCCTGTGTAGGCAGCAAAGAGGAGGTTGATGACAGATTTCACCTGGAATGATACAAAAGAGCCTTTGTGGAATAGAAATAAGTTATTATGGACAGATGGTGGGCAGAAATGGACGCCTCCAGAGCGTCTCCTTTAGCTCTAGTGGACAGAAATGAACAGAGAACTGGTGAGAGGAAACATCCAATCAAAAATGCAACTTCAATTAAGTGCATTGAAACATAAACGCCTACATTTTTCGACAAATTGAGTGTTGCATTTTAAGCCTTGCATATAATAATATGCATATATTTTCTCATTTTATATTACTTTTTAATTAGGTAACTTCTAAACAATTAAAACAATCGTTTGCAATTACTGTGACTTTTACATTATAAAAGTTATGGAAATTTCTAGAATTATTCAGCAGCCAGTCTTCATGATCCATCAGGAATCATTCTAATGTGCTGATTTGCTGCTCAAGAAACATTTCTTATTTATTATCAATGTTGAAAACTGTCGAGCTGATTAATATTTAATATTAAGACACTTGCCTCAATCAAAACATGACTTAATTTGATTTTCTAGCAGGATAAATTTGGTTTTAAGCAGCATCTGATTATATAAAAATAAAACAAACAAGCAAGCCATGCAAAAAGAAGAAGAAAACCTTCATGCACTTTACATGCAAACTTGTGTTTTAAAGCTTGTGAGACAGAAAAGCACCGCTAGGGGGCATCAGCAACCCTTGATCATTAACTTAATCATCGTACCACACTTTGGGAATCCCTGCCTTAATGTTAGTCAGCAAATCTCAAATACCAAAACAGAAACAAGACGACTTACAAAAAAAGTGCCAATCTTGCTGCAATTCTCCTTTGTACATTTTTTCTGCCTTTGTTATTCAAGTTTTGTTCAAAAACGTAATCATAAACCAACCAAAATAATAAATAAGAATAACCATCAGATGTTCGAATACATGTCTGCAAACTGGATCAGTTTTACAGCGCATAAACATTTGAATTTAACCCTAAACAAAACTGTACATTAAAAACAAAAAAGAGAGATGACAAACTTGTTAATGATAATACATTCAGATAGGCTACTCAAAATTTCATGTCCCTGGAGAAAATGTTAATAACCCTGTTACCAAATTTTGGGACATAGCTAGTCTAAACGCTCGTTATCACCAATAACGACAAGATAACAATAACGTCCACACCAAAGAACGATAACGCTCTGTTTATTCTAAGCTCGCGCTGCAGGTTTGTCGTCTGTCACTTTAAATGCTCGAGCTCTTTAAAGCAGGATGGATTCTGATTGGCTGTTAATGTTTTAACCACCCATAAGCAGGAAAGAAACCTTTTGGAAAGTGATTACAACGATATCGTTTCTCTGTGCCGTTATAGTTACGGTGTGGACTCTGCTATCCTTTTATATTTAGAATGAATTTTAGAACTGTATCTTTATCGTTAAAGCCCATTCACACAAAGAATGATAACTATAAAGATACACACCAGCGGCGATATCGTTCTGTTTATTCTACGCTCGTGCTCGTCTGCCGCTTTAAATGCTCGAGCTCGTAACAGCAGGATGGATTCTGATTGGCTGTCAATGTTTTTATCTTTCACCAGCTGGATAAAATCATTCTTTTAAAGTGATTCCAACGATATATTTTCTCTGTGCCGTTATCATTAAAGCTGGGATTTAAAGTCTGCTATTCTTTAAAATTGAGAACGATATTTAGAACTATATATTATCGTTATCTTTATAGTTATCGTCCTTGGTGTGAACGGGCCTTTTAAAACTTTGATTTGTGTGATTTTTTACTTATTATCGACGATAAACATCAAATAAAAAAGAAATAGGCGTACAATGCATGAAATAAAAAAAAAACTACTAAAGAAGGAGTAACAAAATAATTATGACTTGAACAATTTGAAGTAATAAATAAGTTACATTATATTTATTTTAATTATACAATATACTTATTATCTTAAAATATTCAGTATTCTCGCTTTCCTGTCCACAGACATAGAGTGAAGTGGGAGAAGGTGTCAGTGTCTTTGGCCCAAAATATCATCCGAGAAATATCAGTCCCAATGCGTGTGTGTTTAATTATAATCTATATCAATGTAATTACATACAAGTCAGTGTAATGTCTTAAATTGAAAAAAAGGGCACTATTCCCGTCTGCTATAACGTGTAATCCTGATTCTCCAGAAATGTGCATGCTAATTTCAGATGAAGTCAACTAGAGCAAGACAAACTTGCGTTTAATGTTTAAAACTGCTTTAAGGTCATTTTGAATGTTATATAACATCTTTGCAGACCCTTGCTAGGAAGCTAGTAAATTAGAAAGCAAGCTAGATAGATGTCAGTGTATCAAGTTGCAGTGTGCCATCAGCATGTGACCCACAACCGCTGCTGTATGAATGAACATGTAACATGAGTCAGTGTTTAGATTCACATTAGAGCCGCTGGATAAATAAAAAATGAACATACAGTTTCATTCCAAAGCATAAACTACTACATATGAGGGGTAAAATGATGATGATCTTCAGATCTTAATATTTGTCTCAAAATCAAGTATTTGGAATGTAACTGTACATCAACATAACAAAAGATGAATTAAACATATTCAGCTGCATTTCTAATGAAGTATGGATCACAAGGGAAAGTTAACAACAAATGTAAATAAATAGAATGTAATCAATGTAATAAATAGTCACAGAGAGAAAGTTGACTACAAGGAAGTCCAAAATGTGGGAAGCATCACTAACTATTTAGCACAAAAACCTCAGGTTTACACAGGGGTGCTTCATGTGCTTGCTGTTCCTGCACAGCTTCATTTCTCTTCCTGGATCAATGGAAGGTTCTTTCATCACCTCATGCCAATGAGAACAGGGTGCGCTGAGAACTGATAAACAATACATTTCAAAGACAGACTAAACATTAATTCAACACTAAAGCACAACAGAAGGCAGCAGAGAAGCACGGGACAGCAGCTCTTTAAAAAAACAAAACAAACAAAAACAGTTCCCACCTTCTGAGTGATGAATATACATGCCCTTTCCAGTCGTGCACCATTACTGAATAAAGATTTAAAAAATGTTTACAAAAAGATGATCTTTTAGATGAGAAAATATTTTGTATAAATATAATAAAAACATTTTTTTATAATTATATTTAAAAAAAAAATGTTAGAATTATATTCAATTATATATAATACACAATTTTATATATAAATTATACTTTATAATAAATGTGAAAGCATTTATTACGATTTTATTTTTCCTGAAAAAAAAAATCACAATTTGAAAATTCCTTGCAACTTCCAGATTTTCCATGACCATAGGAATCCTTTCATAGAGATATTATCCGTTATGTTTTTGTGATGAGGATTGTTGAAGCTGTCCAGGAGTCATAAACCTGTGGTTTTCGTGCAGGCTACAATATGTTAAAGATACAATATGTAGGCTAATTTTTTTCATCGCTAAGGGTCGCTAACCTCTTACAATAACAAAGGCGTAGATTGATGACGCAGTGATAAGTGGAATGATGGGACTTGCTGTCATGCTGATGGATCTAATCATGTTTATGGATGAGTGATACTGATCATATTCTCACATTTCATCATGTAGAGCTATATAACATTGATTTGTTTTATGTACATTTGCTCATCTGTCTAATAGCGTACATGCAAGAGCGGCGTCCCTGTCAAGTCGTGACTCGTGAAGCTGTCAAGTCCAAGTTAATCGCGGACGTGGAGCTCTTAGCATCTCGGAAACGCCACACCGATATTAATCCTCATTTTAGTTCTCCTAAAATGTTTAGTTCGCCATGGTCCATAATGTTTGAACGAAACAAGAACACTGCTAGACGTTACACACTACGCAGTTGTCCACGTCTGTCGCCATGGTTACGCCATGGCTATGGCAGTACAAGCGGAAACCAGGGATAACGCGGATATTACGTCATTGACAGGCGACAAGTGAACAGGGACGGCCACTTTTTAAAATTGTGAATTTCTCTGAATTTACAAATTCTTGGAAACATTTAGAATAATGGAAGTACACAATTGAAAGAAATATATAACACTGTGCAAGTGGTTTTTGGATATTTTGATACAAAATTCTTGCATATTATACCTTTAAGTAAAACTATGGCAAACGAGGATGAATTTTTTTTTTGGACACTTTAGAAAACAAAATAATTAGTGTCCCTTCATCATTTCTAAAACACAAAACAACAACAAAAGCGAAAGCAATTGATTTCAGGTAACAATGTGATGAGATTAATACATTTATTAATGATACAACAAATAAAACCAGAACAAATGACACAGATACACAATGAGAAAACAAGAGAAAATAAACAGAACTGTTATGACATTATGAGTGAAATCAGAAATCATATATATTGTGATAAGGAATTTTGACAGCCGTTCTGTTAGAATCAGAGCGAGCAGCTTCCTCAAGCGATAAACTCATTGACTGTTTAAGCTGTCAGTAAGATCATGACAAACACTTCTCCTTAAAAGCATATGACTGAAGCAGCATAAGACCATGACATGAAAATAATAATACAAAAACACACACACAAAAATAGTGAAACTAAGCAACAAAGCCCACAATAGTTTCTGCAGATATACTGTACACAAGCTTGTGAAAGCATATAGTAAATTATACAAAAATAAAATTTATTTATAATGTAGACATTAATATGTATACACTGCAATATATTTACAGTTGTAATCAAAATTATTCAACCCCCATTGGAAATCGTATTTTACAAAATGTACAGACTTTTAGTTGTTTGCAATTAATAAATAAAACAAAAGTCATTGAAATAGCTCAACACAACAAATGTTTCAAGTGGTTTCCTCAAATTCAACTGAAAATGCAACTTTTAATGAATAGAATCCTCATGAAGAATCATAAAGATGCTTGCTATGAATAATTTTGAGACTGCGGAAGTCATTAAAAGTTGCATTTTCAGTTGAATTTGGGGAATCGACTTAAACATTTGTTGTGTTGAGCTATTTCTATTACTTTTGTTTGATTTGCTCATTACAAACAGCTGAAAGGTCTGTAAATTTGACCAAAATAACCTGATTTGCAATGGGGGTTGAATAATTTTGATTACAACATATATGTATATATATAATTAACTAAAACAAATTAAAAGATGTTCTTGCAACACATAAAAAAACAAATTTATATATATAATACTTAAAAACCTAATAAAGGCAGCATCTTTCCCATAATAAAACAACTGCTGAAGCTAATTGAAGCTTAGTATGATATAAACCGACATTCTGAATTATCAAGGTGCATAAATGTTTTTAGCAATAATATATGATAATAGACAGCAGACGGAACAGTGGAAGGAGTGTAACATTATTGATTTCACCTTAAATAAGGCTGAGCAATACTAGTGGGGCTCTATGATGCAAGAACTGCACATTGAAACAGCGTTCAGAACATGGAGACATCAAGACAAGCAATTCAGTAGAAACGCATGCGACTAATCTAGAAATCAGTAACTAATTTGGGTCAACAAGTCCTTTTAACCTTACTTTTGGATCATATTGTGTCCTAAGGGAGAAGCAATTAAGAAACAGTTCAGCCAAAAAGTTAAATGCTACTTCACCTTCATGTAAGGAACATTTCTGAACCTTCATGCAGCTCTTTTCAATAGAACAACAGTTTATAGTAACCTGTCAATCTCCAAAAACTACCAAAAAACAACCATAAAAAGGGGTCCATATGACTTGTGCACTATATTCCAAGTGTTTTGAAGTTATATAACAGTTTTGTATGAGGAACAGGCAGTTATTCAAACATCTTGTGGAGTGCTCTCGGAGTAGGCATTTATTTGTCGTTTTAACTGATGGAATAGGAACGTAAAAGTGGACGTCAAAGATTTCTTATCCTGTTGCACCCTCTATAGGTCATGATCAGCGACTTGTCGACAGTCAAGCTTAAAGCATCATGGCAGAGCATTATAGTCGACTACTCTGCGCAGCCCCTGATATATAAATATACAGTACATGACTTGCACATTACATTCCAAGGGTCCTATTTCAACGAACTAAGCGCATAGTCTAAAGCACAGGTGCTCTTAGGGTTTGTCCAGATCCACTTTTGAAGGTTTCATCCGGGAAAAATGCTTGGCGCGTGCGGCGCATGGTCTAAAAGGGTTGTCCCTATTCTCTTAATGAGTAATGGGTGTGTTTTGGGCATAATGTGAAATAAACCAACCAGAGTCTCATCTCTCATTCCCTTTAAAAGCTATTTGCGCTCGTGCCATGGCGGATTCGCTATTTACATGGCGGAATTTGCAAGCGGAAAGACTGAACGCGTCTCCAGAGCGCAAACGGATCTGTTCGTGAGCGAGGTTACAGCGTGCAAGCAGATCATCTACCGGACAACCCGGATTCCACCATATCTTTATGTACACAATAATAATCTTTTGCATTGTAATCCTTTTATTTTTAATATTTGGCTATTTTGTGTGCTGCTGCATGTCCCTGTGTGTTTAATAAGCAGAGTGTACGCGCGTTGTGGACCCGCCTATAGGCGCACATTACTAGTGCGCTCTTTAAATAACAAAAAAAATATTGCACCATTGACTTTAGACCAGGTTTTTGTTGGTCAATGGTGCAGTCTATTTTAGTTGCCTCAAAATAGCAACGCACCAACAATGCACCTGAACACACATCGTTTTCAGACCAGCACGCCCATGGGCGCACAAATAGGCGCAAATGCATTTTCTATTTTAACAACGTGGCGCAGGACGTGAAAATGATAACTGCGTCGGGCTGAAACTAGCAAAACACACTTGCGTCATGCTTGGCGCTGCATTGTGCCGAGTGTATAATAGGGCCCCAAGTGTCATATAATAGTTTTATGTGAAGAACAGGCAGAAAATTTTCAGTAAATAATTATTTTTCTTTTCCCTCAGAAAAAGCTATTATATAGCTTCAGAAGCCTTTTTTATGGGTATTTTGGATGAAAAGTGGGAAAAAAGCTGCATAAATTTTAAATTCCTCAAAAATGTACCTTTGTGTTCCACTGCAAGTCAACATACAGGGTCAAAATTACATGAGTGCGAGTAAATAGTGACAGAATTTTCATTTTTTGGACGCACTATTGCTTTACTTTTGTTTTAGCAACACACATATAAAAACAAAATATATATAATACTTAAAAACTTGCTGATAAGGGCACCATATTTCCAAAAATAAAACCACTTCAGGCGCTAATCGAAACTTAGTTTGATTTGAACTAAAATGTACTTTTGTGTTCCACAGAAAAACAACAACAACTACATATGGGGTCAAAACAACATGAGGGTAAGCATATAATGACTGAAATTTCCTTTTTGGGTGAGCTATTGCTGTAATTCTGACTGAAGGTCATCCTGTCCGACCACCTATACAGTACTTCCTGCAAAAAGTTTCAGAGAACATTCACGTGGTCGTGACACCATCAAGTTAAAGGCCACACTAAAAGACTCCATGTGTGGTAAGAGGCGTCAATTATGCATGACCACAACATGCCATTGTAATGAAAAACAAAACCACCTGCAGTCTCCGTTCAGCAGCCAATCCTAAACTTCCACCAAAAAAAACAAAAACAACTGCTGGTCTTTGAGAGAATACAAAGCCTATAAATCACACTGCACCTAACGTCCACCATTAGGTCAGATAGATAAAACAGAAGCCAAGGCACACAAGTCCATATCCTCAACCACAGTCATTCATATTCACTGAGAAAGATACAGTGACTCTGGTGACAAACCATACACGTGTCCAGAATGAGATTCATTGAAAATAAATAACTGTTCATTTACATAAATATATATTGTCAAAAAGCTCGTTGAGGTTATTCAGGTCAGTTTTAGTTGCCATCTCTGACATTCTCCATCCTGTAGACTACAGTAGTGGAACTGTCTTCATTGCACTCAGTGGGCGAGACTTTTGTCCACACAGTGTCTTTGAGAGCCAGCTCTTTCTGAAGGCTCTCGTAATCCATGGGTCCAAAGGTTTGCTGCTGTGTTGAGCAACACGGAGAACAGATTAGTTTTTTAGGGGCCTCCAGGGAAAGTGTGAGACTCACACTGTTCAATATGGTGATTTTAGTCAACAAAAACAAAGCGAGCCCTTGTATTCACAAAGCTGGGCAAATGTCAAAACAGGTGCGTCTTATCACACAAATTGCACATGCCTCATTTAGGTGTCAGTAGGCAGTAAGTCGTGATCATTATTAACTGATGACCAGTCCCACACGGAATCTGTGCACGCAGATTTCAGATATGATTTCAGATTAAGCGGATGTACATACATCACATTAAATAATAACAGTTACATTTTATTACATTTTAGATTGAATAATATAATAAATAATATAGAATATTATGATAAATACAATAATGCACACACATACATTATATGTGCGAGTGCGTTATTGTATTTATCATATTTTATATTACTGTATATATTTTTTATATTATATTATATAGATATTTTATTAATAATATTATTGAGTCAAGTGACATTGTTATCCCCTGAGGAAAATTTAATAATGAAGATCATAAAAATTGCACATGCCTCATTTAGGTTGTACTCGTCGGATTTAAGTCATGATCATTATTATATGTTCGGCCGTACATCAACCTATATCACATAATAATAATAATAATAATAATACAAAATAGTGTCATATTTTACATTGTATTGTAAAATACAAATAATTAATAATACAGAAATATAGAATACAAACTATATAGACAGATTATACATGTAGTATTTTAAATAAAGTAATAATAATAATAATAATTTCAAATGAAATTTGACAGTCAAATTTCATGTGCAACAATTAATTTTCTTATTAAATAATTGGGGTTTGCACGAATCTGTAAAATACATGTTTTTATTTTTTTATTACTTTTTTCAACAGGAAAATTGTCTCTACATTGATTTTTGTCATTTTTTTAAATCGGGTCTGAATTCAGGTTTAAATATTTTAACTTTTTTTTTTAAAGCTATTTTTTTAGCTATGTGTAACACAATTTACTAGGGATGCGCCGAACCGATATTCAGTATCGGTATCGGCTCCGATACTGCCATTTTGGCCGGATCGGGTATCGAACAGACGAAGCCGATCCAAATCCGATATTGTGCGTATTACTATTCTGTCATTGTTAAGCCCCACAAAAGGCACAAATGTATTATAAAGCACTATAAAGTTTTCGTGCACTATATTATAAGTGTTCAGAAGCCATTTAATAGTCTAATATTGGGTAGAAATGAATATTTAAGTCGTTAAATTCAAGTTCACGTAAACTCTTTCCTCCGCTGCAGCTGTCAATCATTCTCCAGCATTCAAACAGCGCGTTCGGTTACGTCAGTCTACGCGATGAAACTCTCAACAAGATGATTCAATGTTAATATTATTGTACTTGATCTGTAGATAAAGTTCTATGGTTTCACATAAAATGACTTTATCTTGCTGGTCTGTATTGCTGTACCTTAATCATGTTACTTTCTACCGGGTGTCTATTGGATCTCAATGGAGTAGAGCGCTATGACTGTTCTTCACGCGCACAGTAACTGAAATTTAAAACTGTTAAAAGAAAAGGCTGAATAAACTATTGCAAAGATAGATACTGAATAATACACTACGCATCAATATGTATTTCCTCAGTGCTTTGAACTGTGTTTAATGTGGACTCGACGCGCTGCGCGCTGTGACTCGTGTTGCTTCGAGCGCATCATTCTGCACACGGGTTGTGCATAAGCGCTTTGTGCCGCACTGTATTGGAGCCTTTAGTATTATAATACTTTTGCGCAATGAAAGATTATTAATAGACTTTCTTGTTCTGCCCTATCTTTCATATGTTGCTGCTTCAGCTGCGCTATAAAAAAAATTCTTAATTTAATAGCCTACATTTTTTAAATCTTGTTTTTCATGAATGTATTTTACAACAATACAAATTGCAATGTCTAAAGTTTTACCAGATTTATTACTACACTTGTGATTTTTCTAGAATAAATTTTACTGATGAATTATCCACTAATCTAGTTTATAATAGCATGTTTGTCATAGATTATGATCATACATTTTTTTTTATTTTTATTTATAACTAAGTTGTCTAGTCTGTATTAAGTAGATTGTGTTTAACACAAAATAGTGATTATCAGTTCAACACACAGAGTTACAGAAATTCTACTTGATTTAAAAAAAAAAAAACTGCACTGGTATCGGATCGGTATTGGTATCGGTCGATACTCAGAATTTTTGGTATCGGATCGGATCGGTTCTGAAAAAACTGGTATCGGAGCATCCCTACAATTTACCATGCTTAAATGCATTCCACAGATTTTTCAAAAGTTTAAAAAGTCTACAGATTCCATCTGGGCCTGCCGATTATGAATCTGAGGATGCAGACTGAAGCAAGCAAACAAAAATCTCTTTGGCTAAAACGGCATAAAACATGGGAAATTAAGAGGTGGCACTCAACATGCAAAAATAAAATCTCATGCAGAGCTGAGGACTTTGACGAATCAGCACTGCTCTTTTCTCGCTGCTTTAGCTGTGCTGCTTCATTGAGACGACAGAACAGCAAAAACAGCCGAAACCAACAAAACTCTTTGGGTTGTAATATTGCTAGCTAACTAGGCATGTAGTGTCAAAATGCTCCAGCAGGGGGCGCGGTGTTTGTGCATGTGTGACTCTGGGCCCTGTACCCAGGTGTTTAGTGGAAATAAGCTTTCTCTGCAGTATTCTCAGGTTCAGGGTCTTAAGTAAATTATTATGTGCCGTCAATCATACAAGACGTGGTATAACGCTCCGATGGGGCAAGTGGGGAGGGCAAGACTGGCTGGCAAATAGAAGAGGACACTCACCCGCTGGTCTCCTCCCTCTCGGCGAGGATCGAGCTTCTTGGCAAAGTGCCTCAGGTTGTCATAGTTGTGAAAGTTGAACAAGGACACCAGATCCTACAACAGGACAGAAAGCCACAGGAGTCAGTCTGAGAGGTCAAAGGCTCAAAGCGTACACAACTGTGTATGTCTGCGTGCCGTTGAGTGTCTCTAGGTGGTCTGCTAGTGACAGGAGATTGTGCAGTGCATTTCAAGTTTTCATTAGAGCCCTTTGTATCATCATAATGCTGAAATTAAACTTCATCACAATGTCATTAAACTCCTCAGGTTCCTGTTTTCAGGGTCAGGTGAGGTTTAGTTCATGTGATCTTTATATAGTCTTTAAAGGTGACATTTCGAGCAGTGCCAACAGTATCCGTTCCTTATGTTTAGCTTGTTGTTGTTTATTTTTGTGTAGCCGTTCTGAAAATGTAATCAAAATTAATCTCATAAAAAGGTGACATTTCAAGGTTTAGAAGTGTGATGTTGATTAGGAAATGATTTACTGGTCCATTGTTTTAGACATAAGCAAAATTTAAGTTGCCTTTCCATTAGACTTCCACTGTAAGTGTGAAACGCCAGTTTAATATATTTTACTGCATTTTCAGGGTTAGGAGAAACCACATTTTTACAAGTATATTCAATTTCAATTCCCTTTAAAAAAAAGAAAAACTCTTTCTCAGGACCTGAGAAGCAAATTACCATGTGCTACATCTCCATTTTAGCCTTTCAGCTAAGATAATGTTTTTAAGTCCTTATATTAATAAACTATTATTATTATTATTGGTAATAATAATAGATTATGTGTATACTATTTGTAAAATAATAATAGTTTATAAATAGTTATATTAATAATAATTAATAATTATATCCGCATCTACCGTTTTGTTCTGCTATCAGAAACCAAGAAATTTTCTTTTAAGACATTGAAGTTTGTGTAACACAAGCAGTTAAACCTTGAAGCTGACCTTGAAACTGCAATTCACCTCATAAACTATGATTTAAAGGGCTCAAATATGCAGAACACTCCCTGAATTTGAAGAAAGAGTTGGCAGGAACGTCTGAATGTCTAATATTACGGCCATTTGCTGTTTTATGACCCCCTGACTAGCCAGTCTTTACTGTGACCGTGAGACTGTAGAAATGTGTCAAACTGTTTATACCATGATAAAAAATCCTGGTCTTACTGCCCATCCTTTAATTAACTCCACCAATTAGCTCTGGTTCCGTTCCTGGGGTCGTCGACTGTACCCACTCTTGAATCCCAGACATGGACTCTGATTTCAGTAAGACACACAAGGAGTAATTATAGATTCCTTGACCTTTTACAAGGGTCTGAGAGGCTGTCGAGATATTCAGACCCTGAACCAGTGCTGGTTCTCAGAAAGACCTTAAAATAACACTGACAGATTCTGATCATTTCAGAGTTATACGATGGGAACCACTCATGAGGACAGGATCATGGGATCAAAAATACAGCAAACAGAGAAGACGAACTATAGATGAAAAGCATAAAAGCATATTTCTAAACACAAATTCTATTTATTGTATTAATTGCAGATATGTAACTACAGCTAGGCAATATAGCAGAACAAAAAAATAAATCTCTATAATTTTTAGGCCTCTACAATTTTCAATATATAATTCAATATAATATTAATGTATTAACCTAACTGTAAAATACTGTACAAATCTAGTAAAAAATAATCTATAATTTTACACTCAGTTTTTAAATGAATAAATAACTAAACTGAAACAGTAACAAAACATAGCAATAAACAACTGAACTACCGTTCATAAGTTTGGGGTCAGTAAGATTTTTGTATTGTTTTTGAAAGATTTTTTTTTTTAAACAGTTTTTGTCTTTTATGCTCAGCAAAGCAGTAATACAGTAAAACAGTAATAGAGTAAAAATACAGTAAAAACAGTAATATTGAAATAACTTTTCTATTAATATATTTTAAAATGTAATTTTAAAACTTAATTTTTAGCATCATTACTCCAGTCTTCAGTGTCACATGATCCTTCAGAAATCATTCTAATGTGTTGATTTGAAAGTCATTCGAAAGTTGTGCTAGTTAATATTTTTGTAGAAACTATGGTAAATGTTTTTAAGATTCTTTGATGAATAGAACATAGAAAGAAGAACATAATTTATTTGCATGTAAAATGTTACTTTACTGTTACTTTTGATCAATTTAACGTGTCCTTTCTAAAAAAAAAAATGTTTTATATATATATATATATATATATATATATATATATATATATATATATATATATATTAAACATTTTTTTTATATATATATATAATATTATATATATATATAATATTGATGGTAAATATACACTACCGTTCAAAAAATTTGGGTCAGTAAGATATGTACCAATAATAAAAAATAAAAAAACATAAATATTGCTTCATTTCACCAAATATCACCAGCAAAAAAAAGTTTGCAAATATATTGTGAATGTTTGACATATCGCCAAATCCCACGTCTTACATGTATCATGTGAAAAGCACATACTTTACATCTCTTCACAAAGGCATGTTTAATGTCCTTGCATATCTTGGGTAATCATCAAAAAAATAAATCTAGTTTCCAGTACATGGGTAGAACTTTTAAAATAAATGTTTAAGTGTTTATATTGTGTGTAGGTGTGTTGAGAAACAAGAACATTCACATACCGTGCAGAACTGGATGCCCCTGACACTGTTGCCAAGTTTGTCTAACGGCGGAGACCAGCACATAATGCCCATCACATTGGGCACAACCAGCAAAATACCTCCAGCCACACCTGACTTGGCTGGAAGACCCACCTGGACAAAAATTAAATACATTAAAATAACAAAAAACAATTATATACAAACAAATACTAGAATAATAGTTGAAGATGTTGTGGATGTTTGGCTGGAAGATACTGGGTGAGTTCACTGAGAATTAATAGAGTTGTTTATTTTCATGTTATGTTTGTCATGTTATGTTGTCATATTTCATGTTATAACGTGCTTGGATTAGCATATAAAGGTGTGTTTGCCCAGAAAAGATTATTGCACACCACAATTTCGTATGTTCTACCATGAGTAGTTGGGGAATAAGTCACAGAGTTTTGTCCTGAAATACTGTGCGTTATAGTGATACAACTGTTTAATGAATTTGAAAGAAAAGGGGTCCTATTATTCCCTTTAATGAAGACTTTTATTTTGGGGGTGTACTAGAACCCCAAACTATACTGTTTCATGCTTGATTGTTCAAAACTAACTAACTAACTAAATAAATAAATATACATATTTTTTTACATATTTTACATTAAACACAGAACTCTCTCCCCAGTCTGGCTTGAACACGCTGATTTCAGTGAAGCACCTCCTTCCGAAATACGAATTGTTCTGTGATTGGTTAGCTGGCCCAGTGTGTTATAATTGGCAGCGCTTAGCGTGTGTTCAGGAAATGTCCCACCCCTCCATAACTGCGAGTTCTTCTCTAGTGTAAATATTAAGGATGGCGTAAATTTTAAACCAAGCCGAGCCCGATTCAGACCCTGACAATGTTAACAAACAAGTGGATCGTCCAGAACGGATTTCATGCACAGACTTTGCAAGCACGGATTTCACAGGATGTTTCAGAGTGGTATGTTTTTTGTAATTTTCTCATACATCATATACCCCTTTTCCACCAACAAGAACCGGGTGCTGGTTCAGAGCCAGAGCCAAAGCCAAAGCTGGTTCAGAGTTGGTTCGACTGACGAGCTTACTAAGAACCGGTTTGCCTTTCCACCGGCTAGAGAGCCACAACAGAGCCAGATCTTACGTCACTGTATACGTCTCATGTTGCCCAGCAACCGCTAGTGCGGTAGCGCCAAACACAAACAAGCCAGGCTTGTTCGAGATGCATCGGCTTCTCGCAGATCGATCGCCGCATGACATCAAAGCACTGCGATAGCGATCTAAAAGCACAAGGAGTCATATGCTCTCCAAACACTCCCGCAGCTCCGATCGGTCCTCGCCGCTCCGATGCATCTCGAACAAGCCATCAACAATAACGGACGTTGCAATACTATGGATGCTCATGGGTTTGCAAAAATACATTGGAATCCAACGCGTTCGTGCAGCTCGCCGTAACTTACATAGACGGATATTATAATCGAGCTGCTATTAGCTCGACTAGCTGCTATTTAAAAATGGCGGTCACAAGTTTCTATTCGTCTTGTTGGTCACGGTAACCCCGCCCCCAGCCCCTGACGCAAGCGGTTCTTACTTGGCTCCGTTCTAGACCCTGCAATAATTTGGTGCTACTTAAGAACCGGTTTTACTGGTTCGGAGCTGGTGCTTTGGAGGTGGAAAAACAAAGAACCGATTTGAAACTAGGCTCTGGCTCCGAACCAGCACCAGCTCTGCCTTGGTGGAAAAGGGGTAATAGATAGCCCACTAGGGGCCTCAGCAAACTTCTAGCGGGGCCTCAAGCTGACTTAAAATGTTTTAAAACAGAGATAAAACATTAATATAAGCTAGATATTTCTTATTTTAATCCACCCCCTCAAGAACTGTTTTTTTTTTTTTTTTTTTTTTTTTTATAAAATTGTAATGTCTAGTCCAATAAAAGTCATAATAAAATATAACACCATGGGCATTTATATACATTTTATAAATATATTTTTTTTTGTTAATTCAAGCTCTAAAATATTTTATCAGGTAGAAATTTATTAAAATTCTATCCTTTTCCTTAATCCACATCCAGTATATCACAAACAAGTGGAATGTCATGGGGCCTTCGAATATTGTTGTGAACAAAGATAAAGGTAAGAATGACAAGGAAAATGTGAAATGTAGAGAAAAAGAGGTACAAATTATGTTGTGAAATAGTACCCCAAAATAACAGGAGGTGAGTTAGCACACGTATTGTGTGAACTATTGTTTTTTTAGTGGCTGTGTTTATGCATGTGTGAACCTGCATGCACAAAAACTTACATGGAAGGCAAACTGTCCAGAGAAGTCATACATGCCGCAGGAGTGCATGAGGCTGAGGGTGTTTCGCACGGCCTCGGGGCTCAGCACACGCTCGCCTGTGATTGGACAGAAGCCGCCGTTGGCCAGCGTGGCAGCCATGACGCTAGCACTCTCACAAGTTACCTCGATGGAGCACAGCTGCACATATAGACGCAATCACAAATAAACACACATGAATAAGAAATATGATTAGGCCAGGATGCCTTTCAATAGGTTTCATTTGGCAGCTTTTTAAATGGATTTAATTGGTGACAAAAACCTAAGAATGAGACCATTTGTGTGTTTGTGTGTGTGATCAGGTGGGCTGATCCCATTACACACACCACATGATCTCAGAGGCACATGATACGAGTCAAGGGACAGGGTCACCAGACTGCATTCTGCCATGCTTGTGCCATGCCAAACTAAGCCTGAACTTTCAATTCTAGGGTTGGGCATCAACAGGGAGTCACTAATTTGATTCTTATTCACAAGCTCTTGCTTTGATTCATACTATTTTGACTAATCTGGGAAGACACTTCCGTTTAAAAGTTTGGGTCAGTAAGATATTTTCAATAAAATATGAACAATTTTATTCAGCAAGGAGAAATTAAATTAATCTACAGTGACAGTAAAGACATTTGTAATGTTACAAAAGATTTATTTCAAATAAATGCTGTTATGTTTCAGTTTCCACAAAAATATTGAAATACAGCACAACAGTTTTCAACATTGATACCAATAAGAAATGTTTCTTGAGCACCAAATCAGCATATCAAAATGATTTCTGAAGGATCATGTAACAGTGAAGACTGGAATAATGGCTTTGCCTTCACACGAATACGTTACATTTTAAAAATATATAAAAAAAAAGAAATACGTAATTTTAAATTGCAATAATATTTCACAATAATATAATTTTTTGTATAAAAAAAAAATGCAGTCTTGGTGAGAATAAGAGACTTCTTTCAAAAACATTAAAAAGATTACGACCACAAACTTTTGAATGGTAGTGTATTTCAGTTACAATGTCAACATTTTGGAATGCAATCCCAGAATGCTTTGCAACAAGTTCATAACTCTTATGATGCAATCTGACAGTGACACAGAAATGAAAGTCATCTCAGTACGCACCTGAAAGTAGAAGTCCAGAACAGCAGTCATATCTGTGCCATCTGGAAAGCACTGCATACAAGAGAACGAAAGGTTAAGGTCAAAATTTAGATCAAAACAACGAACCACTCCAGTAAGTAAGGGGCCGTTTACACAACATCGTTTTGACAATGGTGTCGTCTGTACACGAAAAATGCAATTTCTTTAGTACATAGTTGTCGTGTAAATGTACCCTAAATAGACAAATAAGTCACTGCATACAAACAGGCAGACAAAATGTGAAGGAGAGAAATAGAGGGATTGCTGGGTGCAATAAATCAAGGGTGATAAAGACACTTAATAAAATATGCAGGGTTTTTCCTACATTGAAAATTTTTTGGCGGCCGCCAAAACGATTTTTTGTCCCGCCAAAGCCTTATTTGATCTGTAATTGGGTTTTGTGAGTGAAGCAGGCTACTGACGGAGAGAACGATCACAGCGCCCCACCCCCGCGCGCGCACTCTCCGTCTTCTTTGCTCTCTCCCTCGCATCAAAATCAACTGATCCTAAAGGTCGGAAGACCGAATCCATGTTTCACGTGGTGTATTCGGAGAATATTTTTGCTGAATTAGCACTGGGTGTGAATTGCAGTCAAAAAAAAGTTGCCTTATCTTCTCTTACAACTTGTGACAAGCATTCTGCACATGCAGCTGACATAACTTTAAATAAACGCAAAAAATCTATCCAGTTTGAAGTGGTTTAGGGTTTTTGATCGTGGATGATTATAATGTCTCCACGATCTGCTTTTAAAGAAATATCGTAGAATCGTGCATTATAT
The DNA here is from genome assembly GCF_964197995.2 of Scardinius erythrophthalmus. Classification (NCBI taxonomy): domain Eukaryota; kingdom Metazoa; phylum Chordata; class Actinopteri; order Cypriniformes; family Leuciscidae; genus Scardinius; species Scardinius erythrophthalmus. The sequence goes on along the minus strand of NC_138226.1, from coordinate 9,498,288 downwards.
CTGTTCTGGCGCCTCTGTCCCTGTATTTTTTTTTACAGTCTATGGTCCCAACATACTGAACAACGCGACGTATATTCACATAAAATGTTAACGCAGCGGAACGGAACGGGACACTGCAGTTCATAATTTGCATGTGCTTTAATGCCTTGTCGGTTAAACATTTAGGCTAATTCGCGTGCTGATGCACTGTTACGTGTGAGTTCCTCAGCGCGTACATGTGAAGCTCACATGCACTAAAAGCCTGTCTACCAGCGCCTGGATACTTGACTAAGTTATCTTTCGAGTCTTATTGTGCTTATACTGTTAAATACACACAAGGTTTACATAAACAAAGTCGGTTATGTCTAAAGTGAAAGCAAACTTGAGAAAATTGAGAGAAAATCTGCTTGTCAAATGCGTGTATAGTAGACGCGTCGCGCACAACTCTTAAAGAGACAGTAGTTATAGTAAACACGCTGCCGCTTGTCCTTAAAGGGATAGTTCACCCAAAAATAAAAATTATCTCATAGTTTACGCACTCTAATGTTATTCCAATCCTCTATTAATTTCCTTCTAATATTTTTCTAATATTAATATTTTGAAAAATGTGGCTATCCAAACAGTAGCTGGTCCCCATTGACTTCCATAGGAGAAAAATATACTATACTATACTATACTAAATATACTACCCTTTTTTTAATTTGTATATTAAGTTGTGTATGTGTAATGTGTATCTTTGATCTTAATTTTTAATAACAAAGAAAATAATGACAAATATTTTTATCTTCGCCCCTGTCTGCCTTTTTTTATTTTTTTATTTTGTTACCTAAGGCTTTGTTTTTAAAATATGGACATTAGTTTGGCTGTAATGCTAAGTCACAAAATAGTAAAACCAACATAAAAAGAATCGTGATAAAATTGTGAATCGTGATTTCCCTGAAAAAAATCATGATATGATATTTTTGCCATATCGCCCACCATCTTTCAAAACAATGAAAGCCAGTCGTGGAAAAATCACAGCTTTTTTTGCAAAGAGGGCAAGAAAGGATGACAGTGAGAGTGACAGGTAATATCTGTGTCTGATAATTGCAGTCTATATATAATTTGGAAGAGGTTTAAAATTGAATTATCAGCCACAGTCTGGAAGAAAATGGCCCCCAAAATAAATAAAATAAAAGAATGAACAACCAAATATTAACAACGAGGAACAAAAGAAACAAACGTCAAGGTATAGATATAAAATAAGTTGTAATCGCTTTCTTTTACTATCTAGCCTGACAGTGATCGTTTTTTCCTGAATAAATAGGTTAAGAAAAAAATCACAAACTGTTTCTTTGTATTTATTTTAAATTTAACATGTATTGTCAATATTGGGCTTGCGGATCATGTGGGTACTAGGGTACTCTTTGCTGTGTGTGGATGACCATGTCGGTCACCCACCACCGAAGACCAATTTTGACCCAGGAAAAACCCTGAATATGCCCCGAGAAACTAACCTTCTTTTCTTTCAGGTAGTAGCCAATAGCGAAATTCCTATCTCCTGACTCACGTTCCGACTGGAATCTAGATCAGGTGAACATTTAAGATAGATCATGTAAACATTCAAATGCCTCAATTGAACCAACCATGCAAATTATTAGGGCTGCACGATATTGATGAAAAATGCGATATAAGCGATAACTCATTAAATAATGCGATATTCGATACGATAATGCTTAAAGTGTGTAAAATAAACTTAAATTATCTTTAAAATATATTTAAAATTATATAACCTTCACATTCTTTCTGTGACGAAAACATCCCAACAACAAAAGCGAACAGCAGTGTTTTACTGTAGCATAAGGAGTGTTATTTTAACATCAGTGTAAACCACGGGGTTTAGGGTTTCAGGAAGGCCTACATTAGGTTTATTTAACAACAGAAACTGAATAATCAAATGTAAAAACAAAACACTGCTTAGTTTTCACTGTATGAATTAAATGTATACTGATAAAGCTACAAAAGTTATTCAGCCAAGAGCAGTGAGTGATTTTCTCTTTGTCTTTTGTTCATGACCCCAGTTATTGCAAGCTGTTGCGATATGCATATCGCGATATATACATTTGCGATATTTCTATATATTGTGCAGCCCTACAAATTATGCATTACATAAAAACATAAATTGAAAGTGGACTACTTATTTTAACTGTATGATCTATGATCACATCTACAGAATTTGCAGCTCAACATACGTGGCATTGCTGAAACCAACATATTCATTTCCTGCCATCTTCTTCAAGAAGTTCATGACCTGCAGAAGAGAAATCAGAATAGGTTAATCAAAGCCAAAAACAACTGCTGTGAAAAAATGATTGTAATCCTTTGCTAATTGACTCACATAATCAAACTTCTCAGCATTGCCTGCTCTTTGCTGAAAAACAGAGGGAAGAAATAAAAGACATGTACAAATATTTTGCCCTCATTGAGTGTTTATTATACTTCTATTCTAATAAATCACATTAAAATAGATAAAAATACATTTTAAAAATAGCATAATGGGGAAAAAATTAATCAGAAGAGTAACCAACTCATATTGATAATTTCATTCCTTAAATATTACCAGTACAACGCTAAAATCATCAGTTAGTAGTCTGTTGTTAAAAATCAATAAGAGGATAATAATCATTTCATGTTTACTACAGTAAAGTACTGTTATGCTCTACAAAGGAAGTGATGATGAACCGCTACAGAGCGAAGACTGGAGTTAAACATGTACATGAAGACCTGTAGGCCAAACAGAGAAGTGTGTCAAAAACCAGAGTGGATGTGAATCAGCAGGGTTGGTAACATCTTAAGATGATGTGTGAGGAGGATCTGTGCATTGTGTGTTGATGCGTTTCTGAGTGAGTGTGGATCAGTGTCCAATAACCTACAGCTTCCTGCCAGACTGAGTGTGGGTTTAGACACCCATCAAATGAATGCAAAGAGCTAAGAACCATTGAGCTTGATAACATTACTGCCATTAATGAACACTGCCTAATGTGGTTGTTTGACTGTCTGTTAGATTGCTGAACATCAGGGGTGTAAAGTACTCAAATAATTGCACTTAATCACTATATTTATATGGGCTAATTTGGCAAAATTGCATTCTTACTCAATTACATTTCTATATACACTACTGTTTAATAGTTTTGGGGTAAGATTTTTTTGTAGTTGTTGAAAGAAAGTAATAGTTTTACTCAGAAAGCATGCATTAAACTGATCAAAACCGACAGTAAAGACTTTTACATTGTTACGATTTTTTTCCCAATTATATGCTGTCTATTCATCAAAGAATTCCAAACAAAATGTATCGTTTCCACAAAAATATTAAGCAGAACAACAATTTCAATATTTATAATAAATAAGAAATGTTTCTTGAGCCCTAAATCAGCATATTAGAATGACTTCTGAAGGATCATGTAGTCTCAGCCTCAGATGGGACGTCCCGTCCACTGACCGTTGGCTGACCGTCTGATGCATATGGCACACAAACGGGGAAACACTGTAGGAGTTTCGAAGTCATCATCTGATTGGTTGAATTCTCAAGGTTTTCTGGGAGACGTGTGTGTCGAGCTCTTTAACGGTCTACCTGAAAACAAAGCCGTCGTGACGCCAAACCCCCACATGGAAGAAGAAAGCAGTCCTGTTTACAACTGTGACAATGAGCGCTTATCAGGATTATCAAGTAAATTCTTGTTTTTTCAAAAGTTTGTGAAGTTCAAGGTGCCATTGTTGCAGTAAACTTGCACAATGTTCTTGAATGTGTAATTTATTAGATGCATGCTGTTATCTGGTCTGTTATCGTAGAGACAGACTTACATTTTTACGCCCCAAAAATGTCACGGAACAGGTCCAGACCGTTGACACTGCAGTCTGGAGTAATGGCTACTGCCATCACAGGAATAAATTGCATTTTTGTATATAATTAACCTTAAGCACAATATTTTATACTTATTCAGTCAATTAAATCTATTTTAGTCTAAAATGTAATCAGAAGCCATGACACCTAAAGCAATTTAATTTGAAGATGAACCGTTGTAGATCTAAACTAAAGTCTATAATGCTGCTAATTTCAATGGTTTGCTAAAAGAATCGATCCCATTTATTTGTATAAAACTTTTTACAATATACATGTTTGAAAGCACCTTTATATGAAAAAATAAAAGAACACAAATATAAATAATAGAAAACAATTGTGTCATACAAAATCTTTTTGTACAAAGAAAACTTAATTATATGGGCTTCTTTTGTTTCTTTATTCTGTTTAATATTTAATTACAATTAAATGCGGAAACTTTTGTAATATTGTATAATACAAATTTTACTCAATTTAAAAAAGTCCCAGTTCCTATAATTTAATGCAAGCACACACCTTTTGTACTTTTTACACCCCTGCTGCACATTATATCTTACAAGAGGGAAAAAGCTGTATGAAAAAATGCTGAATGTACTGCACCCAGTGTACTCCAGAAACCCACAAAGGCCATCCATCATTATTTTTTATCAAGCCCTCAAGAAAAAAATTCAGAATAAAATAACGCATGGCCTCTGTGGGCTTCAGTAGCTTCCAGCACTAAAGATCATATTTGGTCCTGCACAGATGCTCTATTTTATGCAGTGGCCGTCTTATTAAGAAACACAATGACACTACTGATATTTTAGTATCCAGGCTTGTTCATGGGGAGGGAGGAAAAATGGAAAGGAAAAATTACCAACGTCATTGACCTGCAGCAGTGGTCAAAAAATCCCACAGATCCTACGTCTGCAAAATATGCAACAACATAAAACAGCACACAGAGCCTTCAACAGCATATCACACGCTTTTAGTACACGCTCTTGGCGGTGCTCAAGGACTCGGAAGGAAGGGGAGGAAATGATGTCATGCGTTACTTAGGTGCAAAGGAACCCGGCAGGCACGACTTACATTCAGCACTGACCTATCAGAACACATCAGAGGGGTGAAAGACATTTTGCGTCACACCACTATCATTCACAGGAGAACAATATGGGAAGAGCAATCACAATGGTTGAGTTTAGGTTTGATGGGAGATGTGAGGCTGAATTTCAGTTTACAGGATGCCGGACATTCATCACGCAGAGTGATGGTGCATCCTTTTAATGTGTGAATTGGTGCTGGGTTCAAATAAATTCTAGGGCTGTCAATTGAAATTTTAATCAAAATAATTACATGGTTTGCAACAAATTAATGAATAAAATTGCATATTACCCATATTTGCTGAGAAAAGCCCCCAAATGAAGATAAACAAAAGATTTTAAAGACGTTACAAAAGAAAACTTTAGAAGTCAATGTATTGTTTGTTTTATTTCCATTTTGCAGTCGAAATAGGCTTGTTTTGTCCATTTACAGCATTTTTCCACGTAAAAGCAGCACTAGACACTAAGTAGATTATTTTTGTAAGATTTACTGGACTAAATTAACCAGTTAAACTGACAGCCCTCATAAATGCATACAAATTTGACTAATTTCTCTTATGCAAACCTGTCGAAGCAGAGAATGACAATAGCTCCTGTCTACCCAGCTTGGAAAAGCCTTCTGGAAATGTGTGTGTGCATTTGTATGTGCGTTTTGTTTTGAAATGATAACTTTGCATAAAACACAGACATGCATTCTGTATACAAGGGCTCAACTGTGAGCATATTGTAGAGTGTCAACTCAAGGCAATATAGACATTACATTACAAAACCACTATTAACCCAGCTGGAGTGTTTTTCTTGTCTTGTGTGTTTGCACATGGACCAAAACACATAAAAAACCAAGGTATATCAGCCGTGACACACAAACACAACCAAAAGGTGCAAACAACTACAAGAAATACCAGCCAGGCTTCATAATCCCACTACTCTAAATATGTAATATGATGCATTTTAAGGATGGGCGATATATCCGATATTCACAATATACTTGCAATGATTTTCATGGTGATATAAAAATCAAGCGACACTGTGAATATCATATCGATTTTAAAGTAAAGTTTCATGAAATGTTTTAAAAGTGTCTTAAAATTTAGCATAACATTTAACAGCTTTAACATACCTATGTAACCTTCCTAGTTAGTACCCGGAAGTACCCGGAAGTAAACGGAAGTACCCATTTTTTGGCGTGTTCGCGCTGCAGGAAATAGGAACGATTTTAGTTCTACGAACTCCTTTTGGAGGAACTAATTTAGCTCATACTTCAGAGTAGGGTCTAAACCAGCACTATAGGAACTACCAGTGGTGTTAGTATACGTTGATTGGGCGAACGCACACAAAATACCAGTACCCGCCATTTTTAAAAAAGCTGTGTAAACACACAGATTATAGCCTGTATGTTTACTCCAAAAACTAACTCTACGAACATGGAAAACAGTGATAGATTGGCCTCTTAACCTTTACACTAAGGAGAAAACAAGCGTGGCTTACATAACATCAGATTTCTTACTGGTGGTGCAAATGAAACCAGGAAAATGTTCCTGGGGAACAATTAGTTCTCGGGGAACCACCCTGGTTGCTAGTTCCTAGAACTACCCAGAAGCCCCTTGTTAATCTTTACATAAACCTATTAAAAAATTCGGCTGCGCATTTAATATAACAAGGTTCAACACTAAGGATTATGGTTGGGTATTGTTTTTTTTTTATACCAGTGCCAAATCGATACTTTTAAAATGGTACCGGTGTCTAAACGGTGCCTGAACCGATTCTTAAAAAAAAAAAAAAGAGAGAGCCTCAAAACAATGTTGAATGACATTAAAGAATGTCTTTTTATTAAAAAAAAAATTAAACAAAAAAATCTTAAAATTGTATATATTAAAAATTTTAAGTAAATATATAAATATAAGTAGTCTAAACACAAAACACAAAAAATTTACATAACAGACTCACAATAAAACCTAAGCTTCTTGTTACATACCGGTTACTTGGGTGCCCGGTTTCGGTACCCAACCCTACTAAGGATTTTTTTCCACTGGCTCAGTCGGGCTGGTTGATTTTTTCACTTGCCAAGTCACAAAAAAAGACATTGTTTTCATTGCTTTTGACCTACAGTATGTATGTAAACAGTGCTTTTTTGTAGGTCTAACAGTCATATTCAGAAAGGAAATATAGCTACAGAAATTAAATAAAGTAATTAAATGTAAAATAACACTGCACAGTCTTATTGAGCTTGAATGGTTTAAATGTATTTGAATGGTTCATATAACGATCAATATTTGTAATGCTTCAAATAAAATAAATAAATAAATAAATAAATAGCAAAATGAATGCGTTAATTTTGACAGCCCTAATAGAAAATATTAAATGTAGTTATTTTTTTCTTGAAAGAACTACAAAAAAAAAAAAAATCCCACAGCTTTTTTTTATTTCAGAAAAAAAAACAATTTAACAAAATATATACTAAATTAGAAAAAAAAATTTGTGTGCAAGTTTTATGTAAATCACTCTTGGGGCCTTTTTCTCAAACATTCAAAAAATGCCTAATTTATATAAAACTAAACTTAGAAATACAATATATTTATAAGGTTATATATTTTTTAGTTATATCGCCCAGCCCAAGTGACAAGAGAGGGTGTAGAAAATGTGGAGAATAGAAAGTCTGGATGAATTTTACTTTAAATTCATTGCAAACAGACTTCTAACAATAATGGTCCTGAAAACAGGATGATCTCCACTTATTGTAGTTGAAATGAAAGTGGAGGCCTTGAGTAAGTGTACTGTGTACAGCACCTAAAATACACACTGATGATCAGTTGGTCTTAGTCTAGGCAGCATTGCTCACAATTAATTATTCATACAGTCTATAAAATACAACTACAACTAAAACCTCTAAATATCATTACTGCACATGTAACCTTTATAAACAACATTTGGTCAATACCAAATAGTCTGTTCTGGCTAAATCAAATTAGGTAAATGTGAGTACAGTTAGGAGAAGTAGTCAAAAACAATTACAAACATGAAAATGAAATAAAAAACAAGTGGAAGATGCTTACCTTAATGAGAGAGGTACACACGATTGCACCAGCATTCACCATTGGGTTATGGGGTTTCTCTGTGGGAAAATAACATTTCTTATGTTCCTTAGGGTTACATGTTTAAAATGTAAGACACATGCAGACACTGTTCCCTGATTATAGAAGCAAGCAGTCATGTGTAAGCTAAGCTGATGGTTATAATTCTTACCGTCCTCATCCAGGAAGAGCTTGTTGAAGCGTAAGCCACTGGGTTCTTTCCCAATGAACCGGTGCACATATTCAGTGCCGTGGTCGTGCACGGCAATAGCGTACTTGAGCGGCTTCACGCACGACTGCAGGCAAAATGGCACTTTAGTGTCACCCACTGTGTGTCTGTGTAAAGGAGTAAACAGAGATCAGAACCAGAGATATCATCCTATGGTCCACATAAGCAAACAAACAAAAGAATAAAAGGAAGCTGAACCTAAAGGCCACACTGTGATTCTAACATGATATGAAGATGTTCTGACAAAAACGCAGATCTTTTCGCTCTCTAAATACTCTCTAAAAACTTTTTTTATTATTTATTATTCTAAAATAGTTAGAGGTGTCAATCAGGGTTTTTCCAGGGTCAAAAATCCACACACAAAGTACCCTACGCATGTGAACTGCAAGCCCGGTACTGACAATAATACCCCTCAAAAATGCAAACTTATCCTATTTATTCATGAAATAAAAAATAATCACTGTCAGGACAGATCATAAAACAAAGTGCTTAGAATTATTTTATATTTAAAAATCTGTAAATGTATGTGTAAAAAGTCCCTGAGTGACTGATTTGAAAAGTTACAGTAGAAATAAAATGAACAAAAAAAAAGTGGCAGGTGTATTATTTAGCATTTACAATCCAAGGCTTAATGCACAGATCATTTGACATACAGTATCAGATTGTTTTGTTCTGTCCATTGCGATGGTCATCACCGTCAATCGGATTCAATCACGCATTTAAATACGATTGTCAAACCAGAAACTTTGCAATGTGTAGTAATCACTGAAGCTGTCAATAATGCGAGGTGCACAAAGCTGCACTCTTGCGAAAACTCCTGTTATAATCAATGAAGCTGTCTATGCTATGCAATGAATATCTTATTGACATCGTGTTTATAGTTTGTATAAGGAAAACTTATATACGAAAGAACATAAATATTGTATAATGAAAGGATTCGCGAGCATGCAGAACTCCTGACGAGACAAACTCAGCTGATTCTTACAATCTGATTGGCCACTGCGTTAACACACTCAACAGATATTTGTCAGATGTTTGTGATTGGCTACAAAGCTCAACGCTGCAAAAACACATTCATTGAGTGCTTACAAAAAACACTCAAGGAAGCACTGATACTGCAGAACAGCAGATATGGTCGCATTCAAAAATCAGATAAATCTTTGGCGGGACAAAGATTCATTTTTGGCATCTGCCATAGCATGTTTAATGCAGGAAAAACTAGGGGTGGGGGAAAAAATCGATTCTTAGATGAATCGCGATTCGGGACGTGGACGATTCTGAATCGATTCACAAATGTCAAAAATCGATTTTCTAAAAAAAAAAAAAAAATTCTAATAACGTAACATTGACGGAACGCAAAAGGCGGAACTCTGACGCCGCCTTCACACTGGCAGTTGAAATCAGCTCCGATACGGCAGCGAAACGACCGGAAGTCATTCATTTCCTATGGAGATTCGCAGACCGCATGCGAATGGGTCCGAACCAGGTGCGAACGAGTGCGGTGCGAAAAAAATCGTGTCCGTTGGCCATCCGGATGCGTTCAAAAAATTGAACTCTTGCGAAAGGCTACGGACGGTTTCTATCCGAAAATCCCAACGGAAGTTAGCGTTGCTATGGTACTGATAAACAAACCTGGATTCTTAACTTTTAATAAAATAAATAATGATTTTATAACGATTAGTAGTCATGTCATTTTTTTATTTTCATGATGTTTTAACGTTATTAGGGCAGTTAATACAATTAAATAATTCAATATTTAAATATACTCGCTTCTGAGCACTGATCTATATAATGACATATATATATATATATATATATATATATATATATATATATATATATATATAATGTCATTCTATATAGATCAGTGCTTCCGACGCTTTTCACCGTTGTGTACGACGTCCGCCGGGTGCGTATTGCGTATTACGGAGCTGATTTCAACTGCCAGTGTGAAGGCGGCGTGAAGCGGACGTGCACGTGCGCGGACAGTCTGTGGCGTGCACATAACAGAGACGCGCACATAACGGACGCATGATATGAAGGACTAAAAATGACAGAACGAAAAATAAATAAATAAATAAATAAAAGTAGAAATAAATAAATAAATGCAGAAATAATAGTAAAAATAAATACATTTTGGTAATATAAATGGCTATTTCTGTATTTTTACATGTATTTATTTATTTATTTATTTATGCATTTCTATATGTATTTATTTATGTATTTATACATTTATTTATATATTTATGTATTTATATATTTATTTATTTCTATATTTATATATGTATTTATTTATACATTTATTTATTCCTACATTTATTTATTTCTGTATTTCCACATTTCTACATTTATTTATTTCTGTATTTCCACATTTCTACATTTATTTATTTCTCTATTTCCACATTTCTACATTTCGTTAGCCTCATAGCATAATTGCCTAAGTCATATTTCAATGTCTTTGGAAAACCAGAAGAAACAAAAAATGACTTAGGCAATTGTGCTATGAGGCTAACGATTTATTTTTCCCTGCGCATGTATGCTAATTGACCAATGGCTAACCACGCCCCCTCCACTCACTCAGTCAACATTCGGTAACAGGCGCTTTGGCAGCTGTCAGTAGGAGACATTTCACAGGAGGCAATTGATGATTCTTTGGAGACAGAAAGATTATATATCATCTCGATGTCACCAAAAGGGCCTTAAATATGCATCGGAGGGTTATATTAATAATTTTATTGTTGAGAAGGTCGATAAGCTTCAGCTCCAGAACAAAGATTTACAGTTCACAGTGTGAACGTTATAGTTTGGTGCTATTTCGCTTCAAATGCTCGCTTTATACGCGCGTTCTATTCGCTTTGGATTCAAAATGTTCAAGCGTCGAACTAGACGCGGATACGCGCGAATTTGACGCCCTATTCGCGTTTGGTGGGAGCGCAGAATAATGGACAGGCTGCGATGTCAAGATTGCATTGCTGGAATGTGTGTGTGTGTGTGTGTGTGTGTGTGTGTGTGTGTGTGTGTGTCAGAGAGCGGGCGCCGGGGCGCGATCGAACAGTGGAAACATAAAAACATACTCAATTTTGTTCATACAGGACATAATTAAAACTGCAAAGTGTTTAGCCTACTTATATTTGTGTAAAACACAACATTGTGCTTTTGTCAAACTGTAAACTCTTGTCAAACTGTAACCTACAACTGTCACCCAACCAAAATCACACACACACACGCTGTTTTAAAGCCAAAATGACAAGAAAAAAAACATAAAAACGAATGAAACCTGATAACCGCAATGCATTGCAATGGACGAGGAAGCAGAGAACGTCCAAGTGTATTGGGTTAGCTATGCATACTGTGATTGGCTCATCGCGTTTGGGGGCGTGGTTAGCCATTGGTCAATTAGCATACATGCGCAGGGAAAAATAAATGTAGAAATGTGGAAATACAGAAATAAATAAATGTAGAAATGTGGAAATACAGAAATAAATAAATGTAGAAATGTGGAAATACAGAAATAAATAAATGTAGGAATAAATAAATGTATAAATAAATACATATATAGATATATAAATAAATAAATATATAAATACATAAATATATAAATAAATGTATAAATACATAAATAAATACATATAGAAATGCATAAATAAATAAATAAATACATGTAAAAATACAGAAATAGCCATTTATATTACCAAAATGTATTTATTTTTACTATTATTTCTGCATTTATTTATTTATTTCTACTTTTATTTATTTATTTATTTTTCGTTCTGTCATTTTTAGTCCTTCATACATGATGGCTGAGCGCCAAATGTGCAATGCCAGTCACAAAAAGTTACATTTTGACTGTAAGTTACTCTCTGCAGATGTTCATTCACTTTCTTTGTATAAGCTGTTTTTGATTGTGGTATACAGCAAACATTTCAAGTCATAACTCTTTATTATTTAGTTGTGTACTATAAGTCAAGAGCGACTTTGTATGTTACTAATTATTCAGAATATGCATAAGTCCACGAGCATTATACGTTATGATAGCTTCTGGTACATAATTCTATATTTTTGAACGAAAACTGTTTGTGAATTTGCTACAGCAAAATGTTTTTTTTGTATGAAGGATTATATTGCTCATTGGAAATAACAAGAGGATGTTGGTTAGAAGTCTATTATTAAATGCTACTATGCTAGAGATTCAGAATATGCTGAAGTTTGTATTAATTTACTACAAGTATGCTGCTAGTACAAGCACACATTTATTTTCCTGTTGGTTCTCAGCAATGTTGGGACATATGCTGGCAAATGTAACCTTACAGTTGACTTGCCAAATCACTTCCATTTGTTTTATTAATAAAATTAATATAGGAAGTATTGGAAGTAAGTTCGTTATGGGTCATCATAAATACTTTGCTTTAAAAGTACCAAGTAAAAACATTTTTTCAATGTTTTTGATAAAAGGCACTTCCCTGAGAATTGAACTTAATAAATGTGAAAAAGACACTTTAATGTCTGTCAATATGTTTGTCATTCTGTATAGCAAAGCAGATGAGAGTAGATCATGATCAGAAACCTGATTAGAAATCATTATGAATAAAATCGAATTGTTTTGAATCAAAAATCTTTTTGAATCGAAAATCGATTTTGAATCGAATCGTGGCCTCAAGAATCGGAATCGAATCGAATCGTGAGATGGTAAAAGATTCCCACCCCTAGGAAAAACCCTGTCAATATGCAGTGATCATGTTATCTGTCTTGTTTTGTTTTTTGGGGTTGTTGTGAGATTCAAATTGTGAATTTCAGAGTATGAACTATTGTTGTATGTAGTTTTATATTTATTTCATTTAGTAAAACTTTTGTGTAAAGATTAGAAAAGAACAAAGTGAAGTCATTCCATCAATTTCTGTCAATAGGTCAAGGCTCTGGCAGTGTTGTTGACTAAAAGAGCTGGTTACTGTGTAACAGGTGAATGGCCATAGCAATCACTACAGAGCTATGCAGGCGCCGCATGTATCTTTACAACAAATTCTATAGCATGGGGTAAAACATATATCTATGTCCTTATCATCAGAGATCAAAGGATGTATCGTGACACACAGGTCTAAATATTGAGGGAATCATTAATTACTGTGAGTTTATAGTCCTGTTATCAATGATTCTCACATAAGAGGCTTAACATTTAGCATGTTTTTTCTCCACTGGATGACTAGTCCAGGAGTATATTGGAGCATTTATTGAATGATAAGATTAGCAGCCACTTTATCTGACGGTTTTGTGACCAATATATATGAAGTATTTCCGGTACTTGTCATAATGTACATAGTGAATGGAGAGTGATAGCGCAGTTCAAGTGGTTTGGTTAATAAATACCCAAAATGATTATCAAAGCTTGTTGAAATATGAAAATTGTAATGGTACAACTGCAGTTCAAAGATTTTTTAGAGACAAATGCAGTGAAACCATTCATTGATCTCAGTAGATGATGCTAAAATAAGTAGATGAACCTAAAATAATCTAAATCTCATGCTAAAATAATAGGGCTGTAACGATACACCAAACCCACGATTCGGTTCGTATCACGATTTTTGACCCACGATTCGGTTCGTATCACGATTTTTTTTTTTGTGAAAAAATCACGAATGATTTTTATTAAAACAATATTTTTTATTAAATAACATTTGTAAAACCTTTATAAACTGAACACCAAAGAACAAGATTAACTATGCAAATTATTAACAATATAAATAGCCATATATAAAATAAATAAATAGCTAAAGCTATAACACTTCTGTTTTCTTTGTAACAAAATACTGTTGAAAAACAAACAGAACTAAACTCCATTGTGGTGATGATTCGAGCATGTTGAAAATTCTCCTTCAATCAAGTTCTCTTACATTTACAAAGTAGTAGGCTAAATTAAATGGCTACTGTTTCACACTGAGGTAACTGAGGCTTACTGCCTGTGCTGCAAACCACCAATCAAACCTTACAAATTGAGGTAAATTGTGTTTTTTCTTGCTTTTCCCCAGTCTTAAAGTGAAAAACTTAGTATTTAATTAAATACATTTATAGTGAGATTACTACATTTTATTTAATTAATCGCATTTATTGTCAATCTGTGTTCATTTTGACCACGAACCATGCGCTGTCACTTTAATTCAGCGCGTGCAGCACAAAAGAAATACTCGTTGCGGAAACGATCGCTGCACTGCTGTATACGCACGGCAACTGGAACGGATCGACGGACGGCAACCGCGTGCAGTCTGAAAGCTCTGACCGGTTAACATGGGTAGGCTACGGAAAAAATATGCACCGCATACGCACTGCAAACGGAGTATGTGTGAAACGGCCGTTACTCTGAGAGTTGGAAGGGGTGTGTCGCGATTTTGCCTTCTCACACCGCGAAACAGGATCGTGGATCCGAGTGTCGCGATTTCGATTTCATATCGCGTATCGTTACAGCCCTATAAAATAAGTAGTTCATGTCAGTAGATGAAGGTGTAGGATTCATACCTTTGTCCATCTACTGTGCAAAGGGAAACGGCCCACAGATCCGGGCTGAATTTGGCAAGTTGGGGAATGTAGTCAGCAACCTGTGATCAAAAGAAAGAAGTGAGCAGAAACAAAGGCTGTATCAAGTAGAAAAAAAACATTTTAGTTGAAGTTATTATTTCCATTTATCTCATCTTACCAGGCCCCCGGAAAGATTACGGCCTTTCTCATAAAGTGTATCGATGTGGGAGGCGAAAGTCTGGAAATCAGGGATGACAAACTTTTTCCGGAAGGCCTGGGTTAGGAGAACAATGTTGCTCTGGACACACCTGAAGAAACAAGAGTAGACAGAGCTGAAGAATGCATACCAACTAGTGGCTTGCTCAGCATTTATGGGGGAAACAAAAGTATGTATTTTTGTCTGTGTAATTTTTTCCTCCCGAGTAATTATACACCAAGATTAATTTGTTACTTAAATTAGACATAACTATTAACTCAACTATATGACCAATCTGCATAAACTGGCTACTTTATGCCATCAAAGTTGTGCATTTTAGGGAGACAAATGATAAAAGTGAACACTTTTGTATGAATTACAGCGCTCAAGAATCAATGCAACACACATTAAAAAAACTCTTTCTTGAAGCAATCGTTTACACTCCCTCCTCAGGAAGCTAAATGTTTATTTCCAATTTGATCAAAAGGTAGAGGAGAAAAACGCTGAATCTGTTCCAATGCATATTTCTCGCTGAAAGATGAAAGATTTATTGTAAAATGTCAAAACATCTATGGCGTGAGAGAGGAAGCCATGGCTGGTTTCACAGAGCTGGGTGATTCACTTCCACTGCAGCAGAGGAAAGTACAGCGTTCACAGGCATCATAAACTCAAACGTCCTCTAAGATTGTGTCTGAAATATTGGTCCAGTTGCTTCACCAAGGTCCCTGAACAGACAGACAAGCTCAAAATAGCTGTGCACTGTGCTGCTGCTCAGATTTATGTGGTTGTGGATGTTCAAAAGATAATCTATTACTTGTATCTGTAGGGCAGGAGAAGCTAGAGAGCAACCAATTTTTTTTTAAATAGCATACTAGCATCCTACTATTTCTGCAGTATGTATACTGTGCACCATATATACAATCTGTTCATAGAAAACCTGGATATCCAACCACTTTTGCTGAACAGTTTTTCTTGATTAATTACTTAATCAAATAAAGATTTTTGTTTTTTACAGAATATTTGATTTCAAAATGTGAAATCATCTGGGGTTTTTTTTCCTTCAAGATCATAATTGGACACCACACACTAAATTAAACATGTAATATGATAAGTATTTGTGGCAAAAATGCAGCACATTACTGTTTGAATTTAATGTTTATTGTTGCATTCATGATTAATTTACTAATTTATGTAAAAAAATAGCAGCTGTATGCAGTAACTGAGCCTTATATATTGTATAATGCCTGCTATTTTTCACTAAAGATGGACCCACTCATTAAGTACTTGTTTTTTTTTTATTTCGTTGGCTTTTCTTCGTCCCAGTGGTCTAGGGCTTCACATTAACACATATCGGAATAAATACATGAATTTGGTTTAATAACCACAGCTAAGTCAAGTTAGAGCGTTTTATCTTTCTTTTGTTTCCTTTTTAACATTTCCTACTGCACACGTCAGTCAAATTTTTAGATCTTTTTTTTTATCTATCTCTATATATCGTCTCTCTCTCTCTGTCTATTTATTGCCTTGATCGCCATGCAAGGTCACTCACTGCCATAATCTATCAAGCCTCTACAAGCTGACACCACTGCATCTATCTTTTCAGTCTGTAATGAAGCTGTCAGTGGCAGACAGATCGACCGGGGCGGTAAAAGCTGAAAAACAGACATCTATCAGGCTGGTTATGGAGGGAGCTGTTTATGGATCATGCCAGAAGAGTGACACAAAGCTAGAGGGAGCAGATTGTCAGGGATCGCTTGTGTTGCCAAAAGACAGCGATTACTAACTATCAATAAGATGCCCATCAACCACAACTTTATGCAAAGTGTAATATATGCAATCAATCACCTATATGTATTATCTAAATGTGTGGGGAGTGGGGACTGTTATAAAATCCTGATGTATTTGTCAGCAGACAGGTCCCACACAGAGTCATCAGTTTCAAGCAGAATCCTGTTAAACAAAACCTTGTAAGGAGAAAGCACTTTTTTTCTCTCTCTCTTTTCACCTGCAGCGCATTATTTTGGCTGAGAAATGATATTTCTCACCTTGAATTACCAGGGAAACTGTATTTGGGCTAAATATATTTGGGCTAATGATAGGTGCAATTATGCGATCATACTAATAGTTCTGCAGTACATAATACGTAGTATATACACTGTATGCAATGTGCTTGACTTCTTAACAATCTGAAGAATTGGTTTGATGATCAACCAGATTCACCAGGAAAAATTCATGCTGGTCCACCAACATTTTTCCTATATCCACCAGCTAGATCAACACTGAACCAGCAAAACCAGCCTGAACCTGCACCAACATTCATCCTGGTCAAAGCCATTTTTAATTAGGGTATGATGAAAGATGATATTTCACAAATTCAAACATCTGAATCAGAATCAACCCAGCAAAATCAATTACATTTTAAAATACATTAAAACAGAAAACAGTTCTTTTAAACTGTAATAATATTTTAGAATACTGTTATTTATTTTTTACTGTATTTTTGATCAAAAAAATGCAGCCTTGGTGAGCATAAGAGATGTCTATCAACAACACTTTAAGAAAAAATCTTACTGACCCCAAATGTTTGAACAGTAGTGTACACACAATCAGAGCTGCTCAATGCTATTTTTTTTAATTTATTTTCCTAATCATTCCAGGCCTGCAAAATTTCCAGCTTTTTCCATGACCGTGGCGTGCAGCACATTAAAAACAGTGTCAACTTACTTTTTGAACAGATGTCGGTCCAGCATTACGCCATCTGCCGTGGATTTGAGGGTGACTTTCAACATGTCCATACATTCTTTCAGCCGCGGATCTCCCGTTCGAAGTCCAGTGGCCTTCAGTGCCTGAATGCACACATAATCAACAGCTCATTTTCAATGCCATTATTTATTAATATCATCAATCAAAACACTCTTATCAGTGGGTTTTACATACTTTGGTTAGATAAAATAGCCTTGGTGTAATAAAATATGGCTCTGTGCCCCATTTAGAGGCTCTGATAACAGCAACAACACATCAGTAACTGTACACACTGACCCCATCAGTCCTCCCTTCGGTCATACTATTGCAAGGAACAGTTGACCTACTAGCAGGAGATGTAAACAAAACATGCTACAGCCGATAATATCTATCCCTGTGCATTTAAACGTGCGTAAAGAGGAGTGCTGTCACTCACGGTAATGAATTTGTGAGCTGGGATCCTCTCCTGGCCTTCGGCAATACTGTAAAACAGCAGGTCCTCCAAGCTGGGCAGAATGCCAGCCTTCCTTCTCCTGGGACAAGAGAGAAAAGAGCATTGGCACTGAGTGATCTGACTTTAGAAAATGACCTTTACCATGACAGAAACTGCAGTCACAGGATATGACATATTATGTCAGCCTGGAGTGTATTTGAACACTATAATATTTGGTTAATTGGGGTTAATTTCAGAGAAAAACCTATTGCAGAGAAACAGAGCCATGCAACAAAGTTTAACAGAAAAAGGAATCAGTCAGTGAAGAGTTAAAAAGCCAATGATATTTCTTGAAATAATTCCTTGGGACGGGACATTTACATATATTTTTGAAATAGCCAATTTAATATGTAATAAATAAATATAATAGTTTATTATTATTAGTTAATTATCAATAAAATGTCTATTTTGTGTTTCCATGGAAATATGACAACACGTATATTCTAACTGTGCTGATATCTACAAAGATCATGTTACAGGTCTTCTGCAATGCAAACACACATGAGCATTGTGCAACGCAGGAGTGCAGAGTCAGACTCACTTTTGCCAAGTTCTATTAAGAGCCGGCCTAACTTAGAGCCGTTAAGAGTCGTTGCATTATCACATTTAGATGGCTTTGAGTCTAATGGAGCTCTGCGTAAGCTTCTGTGGCACTGAGCCACAACAGAGTCTGGCCAGGACTGTATTTCCTACCAAAACATCCCCTCACGGAGCACTTTCCCACTACACCACACACTAATAACATTTCCTGAACTACAACTCTGTCCTTTCCCAAACTTCACTTCTATTAGCTCTATTCATTTTATGTTTCATTGACAAACGGTGGTTTTGATCACTAGGGTTCATTTGTGAGGATTAAGAAACAGAGAAAGGAAAGTTGTTGAGAAAGGATTGATACTGTTGTAGACTAGAGGTGAAAGATTGGAAGTGACGATTCAAATCATACTTACACACAAACAAACAGCAGGCAGAGCAATGGGAGAGAGAAAAACATGCAGAATGAATGAGAAACATACGACAAACAGATCAATGAATTATGACAAACTTAAAATACTGAGAAAATATAATCAAGAGCCTTTCATGATGTATAATGTACTAAATTCAGTTGCTTTTGCTTCTTTTGAAAACAAATCGTATAAATACTGTTTAGAAGTTGGGGTCTGTACGGTGGTTTTCAAGAAATTAATACTTTTATTAAAGAATGCATTAATCAATCAAAAGTGACAGTAAATACATTTATGTTGTTAAATTGTACATTTTAAAATATATTAAAATAGAAAATTACTTTAAGTTGTAATAATATTTCACAATATTACTGTATTTACTGTATTTTTAATCAAATAAATGTCATCTTGGTGAGCATAAGAGACTTCTTTCAAAAACATTTGAAAAGCAATTTTACTGACCCCAAATGGGTCTATTTCTGTCTTTGGCCTGCCTTATAATTGAACATTATTAGGAATGTTTCAGGTTAAAAAACAAAAAAACAAAGGCTGTTGATAAATTTGCCGTAACCGATTACTACAGAGAATCATTTCTACTCAAACCTCATTTTATATGGGGCCACATATATATAAATTGATACAATCAAGCACTTACAATGAATAATTCAGTAAAAGCAGTTAATTATAGCTATAAAACTATAAAGCTATAAATCGTGTTTTCTTAGGGCTAAGTGTTTGAACTTCTGGTTATGCTTTAATGATGTATGTTCCTTTCATGTTGACAGCACACAGACAGTTATGACAACTATTTTTCAGATAGGCTATGTTTCATGCCAAAATACAGGGTTAATCGGTTTTACATTGTCATGAAATTGAAATGAAAACAAAGTGATATAAACTTACACAGATACTATCACATCAGTCTTTAGTATTTTAATAGTATTTTATTATTTTTAAAAGTATTTTAATGTTTACTGCCTGCCTGGCCCCGCAAAATGATGGATTAGCTGACACTATTTTCTGTGGAAATCAACATTTTGCCAAAAAAATACATATGGAACATTACAATAAGAAAAAAGAGAATTTTATAAATGATAATGCAGAAAAATAAACAAAAAAAATAAATAAAAAATTACACACAGGTATATCTGATGCAACCCACAAACAGTTATTATGCAAAAACATATTTTTTTTTTTAGTTTTTCCAATTAAATTGATATTATATTATGCAGGATGCAGACAAAGAACTGATGAACTTTGATTTAATTTGAGTGAGGTCACTTGAAGTACAAACTGAGTTATGTGATTCAAAATCAATTGTGTGATGATCAGAATTGCGGTATCAGCTTGCAGCTGAAACAGTCGGTTTGTAGTTCTGTCTAATGAAAAACAAAAGATCGAAAAAAGGGAAATGGATGAATCATCGACACTGGACCTTTGGGATCTACTTAGCACTAAAAGTCTATGAATTATAAGCAGCACATATGTCTGATTCCGGCCCACTCTCCTCTCCTTTTGTCGGTTGTCTCTCCGTCTCTGCAGTGTGTGACCCTAAACGGGATTCCAGGGATTCTCAGAGCGCCTGATGGCTCATCGCCCTCCAGCAGACTTAATAAAACAAACATTACGCGCCTATTTACACACCACTGACAGCTCAGAGAAGACAAACCCAGCACGTAACCAAAAACCACAGACTGTGCAGAGACAGTCACTCGACAGCAGGGAACTTGGAAGGGAATTTGAAAGCAGCGCAAATATTCAAATCAATAATCAATATTTTCATGTCCATAAATTCATTAAATCAAAATGAAAGTAATTCATTACTAAATTATGATATTTATGATCTTTTTCAAATAGTAATAAGGATGTGGGCGGTAAATCAGTAACCGACAACAATTTGTTTGACCAATGCAATCGGTTCAAAATATTTATTTAACAACAAACAACTAATGACAGCTAAATTGATGGTTTAATCATTTACGGTAATTTACATTTGTACATGAGTGGGGCACTATAACCATCAACTCAATCTGTTAACTCTTTCCCCGCCAGCGTTTTTTCAAAAAGTTGCCAGCATTTTTGATTACTTTCACAAAAATGTCATGGCCCCCAGAATATTTTGTTGTATGAATATCTGAACATACAATATATCAAAAGAAAGAACAGAGCATATGCTTTAAAAACAAGCAAAATTATTCTATCTTCATGCATTCTTTTTTTTTTATCAACACTTGAATGTGAGTAAGTTTCATAAAAAAAGCAACATTTTAAACAAAAAGCTGAGAAAATCTAATTTTTGTCAAAGACTACGTCTGGGCGGGATTCAGAACGTTGATCAAAACAGATTTAGTAGATCGAGTCCATCAACACCCCCAAAGCTTCACAGTCATATACCTTGTCCTGGGTCGACATTTCACTCGGTAATGTTAGGCAGTTTTGATTTATATGCTGTTGACAATTGATGATCACGTTATTTAACATGCAATGCTTCTTTTGCTTATTTCTGCTTCTTCTTCTCCTGTGTTTTGATCCAGAGATTCTGTTCTATTTCAGAAGATGCATAAAAGCATCCTCTACCGTTTAACAGTTAAAACATGGATTGCCGGAAAATTCTGTCAATGGTGGGGAAACACTGATCTATATAATGTCATTCTATATAGAGGGAAACAGTTAAAAATCAGAAAATATGAAGCGCACAGCATAGAAAAAACTGTGTGGAACCAATTTACAGGGCTCCAGACTGCGACCAAATGGTCGCATTTTGCGACCAGAATTTGAGAGTGTGCGACTGAATTTTACACCCAGTCGCACATGTGCGACCAGTAATTTATTTTTTAATTTTTTCACGTTAAACGTGGAAGGGGCGCGAATGTGTGGCAGGCCAATGAGTGTGAGAAGAAAAGGGAATGGCCCCTGTAACTGGCTAATGTGTGGAGGGGGAGGGTCCTAGAGATAATCGAGCGCGCGTAAACGTCAGTGGGAAGGAGACGGAGACAAATATCAATGTCACGGACAGACACAGTAGGATGATGATGATTCAGAGTCAGAGGTTTGTAAGGTGATAAAGGCCTGAACCCACTATTTTCGGGAAGACTGGCTACGAGAATTCAGCTGGTTGAGGTACTGTAAGGAGATGAACTCCATGAGCTGCGAATGTTGCAGTCGCTACCCCAGAACTGCGGGGAAAACGAAGTTTGCAGACAGTGCAGGCACTTCGCAGTTTAAACACTCAATCTCAGCCTCAAGCATAGAGTATGCCGTGACATGTTAATAAATAAAAACAAAATGAAAGTGGAAAAAAAACTGCGCTACTCAGCACCAGTAGCGTAGCCAGGAATCACAATGTGGGTGGGCCCAGAGAAAATCAGGTGGGCACAGCCTAAAATGCATCTGTTATCAAAATAGGCCAACACAACTACACCTGCTTGAATACACCACAGTTTAATCAGAGCACAAGCATGTAAGTCATCATAAGCAGTGTTTATAAAGAACATAACGATAAGAACAGCATTTCCACTGCGCGCGGCCAGGCCACACCACACACACACGCGCATCTGACAGATGCGAAACAACATCATCAAATCAGCAGCAGGACAGTAGTGGACAGTGTGTAAAAACCAAAAACAATGCTTGGTCATAGTCTGGCTCAGCGGCCACATAAACCACGTTATATAAACAACATTGACTAGGCAACTACATAAACGTAGATTGGCTTACTTTTGATGACTAGCTTATAACAGGAGACGACGGGGCTGGGGGTCGCACACAGTTTTAAATTCGAACACATTATTCTCTGAGTGTAGTGTGTACACTACACCATAGTTCGAATTACAGGGGGTACTGGGGGGTACTATACCCCCCAATGAAGACCAAGTACCCCCCAAAGGGACAGAAATATCAGTTTTGGGGGGGTCAGATATATTTTCTGATATTGTGAAAAAATGTAATTACAGTTACAATACAAGTCAACTCACTGTAGGATAGTTTTAATGTACAGCGATTTCAGACACCCCTATTGTGGACCGTACCATTTTTAACCACCGTGGCGCTAGAAGCAACGGAGATAGAGAACGACTTCAACTTCTCACGCAAGTGTCAGTTGAATGACAAAACGCTAGTTTCATAAAGTATCATTCTTTTCAACATTCCTTATTTCTATATACAGAAATATTTAAAATAATCTAATACAGTTATAATTTTCAATGTAAATTATTTAATTTTATTGGTAACAGCCTAGTGTCTAATTATTTTAATTGAATATATTTATCAAATATAAGAATTTGAAATGAAAGATGGAGCATTCATTTAATAAAATTAGGGGAAAATGCCCTTTATAAAGGTACAGAAAATTATTCTGAGTGTTTTCAAACAGTGACGTAATGAAACATTGACAATTTAAGTTTGAAGGGAGTAAAGCCTCTGTTTAGGCTATTAAGGATAAGGAAATGTAATTTTGCCAAAAGAAGAACTTTTATTTTAAATAAATGTTCATTTTAAATCAGCCTACTTCAGTGTGATATGTTACCATATTATCATGCTTAACACTAAGAATTTGAATAATTGTAATGTGATGATCAGATGCAGATATCTAAATCAAAGAATATAGACGGTTTGCGGGCGGATTATTTATTTTTAATAGTGGATTCGGGTGACTCAAAGTGCACCAGATTAATTAATTTATCTTTAAAATGTACAAAATTTTCTCCCGGGGGGGGGGGATGCCCCCGGACCCCCCTAGAGATACCAAGCTCCTCCAACAAAAAAAAAAATGTGGGAAACATATTAGGCTATATATGATGATCTACAAAAAATACACAGTTAATTATCTTATTTTAGACCATGTTTACACCTATAAACATGTATATGTGTGTTGCACAACACATGTTACACTTGGCGATCACGGTAGAGATTGATATGGTAGTAGTGGACCATGATGGTCATAGAAGAAGTGAAGGAGCAGTACCCCCCAATTATGGTGGGGTAATTCGCACTCTGCACTACACACACCGGCGGCGTCTGTCCGCGGCGCCCAGCAACGGCTCAGGACCTTGTTCAAAATCCTGCCGCGCCACAGAGCGCTATTTACATAGTTTTATATTAAATTTACATGTATTTGTCTCAAATCGTAGTTAATGAATCTGACTTCACCCTGGGCTGCAATATACGTTTAGTTTTATATTCATGTACAGAAATCAGCTGCTTGAATGAAAATTGCTGACATTATCGGATTTTCAAGAGTGAGAGTTGTCCTAGACGCGGCGCTGCGCGTCCAGTGTGCGACCCCCTTAAGAGTTGAACACTGCAATGATTTCGTTATAGTCCAACGATTCAGTCAATTCTCCTGAACATCTGCATTATCTTCCTCCTGTGGTGGCCGTGGTCTTTTTGACACAAACTTGTTGCTCTGTTTCATTTTAGTTTATTTAACATAACGTTCCTTAGCTAAACTTCAGTGTCCCTCTGTGAAATGTGCTCGTCGTTGTGCAGGGGGCATGGGCTGTTCGCAATCATCTGAGTCTGACTCCGAAATGCGCTACGCGGGCATTTCGTCATCACCATGACAACCAAACAAGAATCAAGAAACATTAAGATTTATTTTTATAGGTCAAAATTGTTATAATCGCAACATAATTTCCTATGGCTACCTTGTGAGGCCACTGAGTGACTAGATGGGCCTGACTGACAGGTGGGTGGGCCCAGGCCCACCCAGGCCCACCCGTAGCTACGCGAGTGCTCAGCACTCATTCTGCTTCACAGACCGTTTAATAGTTCGAACCAATAATAGACAGAGCTCCTCTCGCCAGTCGCGGGCCGATCGCGATTACGCGAAACAGTTACATCGTGGAGATCCAGTGAAGAAATCCATTGAGTTCGCGACAGAATTAATAACATTGCTGCGAGATCAAGTGAGAAACATTCAGATTTGACGCAGAATTCTCTGTTATAAACCATATAAGATCAAACAGCGCTGACGTGGAAACCAGGAGAAACGTGCAATGAGCGAACAAGTTATAGAAGGCTTGGTCCACAGATCAGCAACATTCACCTTGGATTTAATGTAGTAACAACTGTAACTATGGTATACTGTGGTTATAACAGTAGCCTACACATATTTTTCCAGCACTTCAAAACTATATTATCATATTTAAATGTTATTTTTTAATGTGTTGACCAAAACATTTTTTGTTCTTCCTTTAAAGATTGTACCTATTTATAAAACTAAAAGTTTCAAGAAGTAGGAAAACTCACACTTATTTTTTTTAAAAAAAAGAAAAAGATTAAATTATTATTGTAAACATAGCTGCAGAGGACGCTTACTGGCTATTTTCACTCCATAATATCTATGATAATAATTAAAGTTAACTTTATCTATACACCTCAAATTAAGCTCAGTGCTTTGTCATCCCACAGTGCTACCAAATACGTTCTGTAGAACTTAGTGCCGCTGCCCTCAAATGTTAGTCTGGAGCCCTGTGAACTTAAAATAAAACTGCACATTGTAATTTCTGTACGTTAAGGCTATTTATTATCAAAGCATTTGTCAGTAATAGTTATTTTGGGGGAAAATGTGAATAATTGCATTGCAAGGTGATTTAAGGTGTGCCCCTAAATTTTCTGCTTGCGCTCCTAAAATTTTAAGTCAGGGGCTACAGCGCTCCTAATAAAAAAAGTTAGTCTGGAGCCCTGATTTATCCAAGAAAATTATGTAGTTTAAAGCAAATTGTTAAAAACTAACTTTGGCAAGCCTCAAACACTATATATATTTCCTCCACGTTTCAAGGGAGATTAGATCACGATGCATATGTAGAATGATCACAAAGATTATGTTGGCCCTTTTGACAATACATACAACACCTTTAGCCTTTGTCATTTCTATTGGGTGAGGTCAGATTTAAAGCTTGTAACTGGTTAATAATGGTCAGTGATGGGCTTAAACTAAAGGAACCTGACATAACTTGCACTGTAACACCAAAGTCTCCTGGATAAATGCTCACAAATGACTCAGCCGTTCTGGGCATAAGGGCCATCATTCACAGGGAAAAAGGACAAAAGCATTAGATAACTGACCTTGCATTCATCACATTTAAGCTAAAACACACAGGAGAGGAAGTATATTCCCAGAGATGAGGAAATATGAAACTGAAAATACATATTCGCCATCTAACTATATTAGAACTTCCTGTTTTTCTTCATTACACAAGTGGTCACATGGCATTTGATTGTGTTTACTGCACACTGTGCAAGTTTAACAGTTGTTTATTGGTTTATTGGTCTAAACAGCTTGACCCTCAGAGCGTATTAAACTTCATGGTGGTATTAATGGACACTTGATGCTATTCATGGCTTAATTTCTTCCTATCTGTGAACTTGTACAGGGAAGGCCGATATTTCAATCAACAGAGTTCCCATCTGGTCCTCGATCAAAATATTCTGACACAGGAGGTCTTGACGTCAATGCATCACAAAGTATACACCAAGTATATATGAACTGATAATGAATTTTGCTACTTGCATTAGAGGAAAAGCTGATTTTACAAGTAGCTGTTCAATAATAATAATTTAAAAAAAAATTCAACAAGTTGTGAAGATACAAATAAGGGTGCTTTCACACCTGAGAGTTTGTTTCAGAACCTGGTGCGTTTTCTCCCTTGGTTCGGCTTTGTTTAAGTATATGTAAACACAACCATCATGCTTGGATCCGCACCAAAACAATCGTTCCGAGACCGCCTGAACAAGGTGGTCTCGGCCCAATTGCAAGCGAACTATTGGGCGGTTCTCTTGAGGTGTGAAAGCAATCTGACCCAACGGACCAAATGGTATAATTCATAACGGGAAATGTGCTATATAAATAGCAGTAGTGTCACTGTCAGTGAACACATTAGTTATCACAGTTGAAAACCGTGTTTTATGTTATGGTCAATAAGCAAGATGAAGGCTGATATTTAAAAGAAAAAATCCACAGTGGATTATTTTTCAGGGAAAAAAAAAGAGAGAGAGGATGCACTGACATGGCGCTCAAAGTGCCAGGAAGTCATTTGGAAGTGAAAGATCCAAACCTTCTGGATTGAGACAAACAGTTGCCCATCCACACACTGTCTGATAAATCTGGTCCATTGTCTGGATGAGTAACATATACTGGTAGTTATACTGTCCTCAAGAGATTCATTAGATGCCCATCCAACCCTGCTGTACGTATAGGAAGTGAGAACAATACTACTTCAGTTAGTCAATAATCCATTACGAATTTCTTCTTCCGTAGACCTTGAGAAACATGACAATTTTCATTTTGGGGTGAGCTAGAGCATATAGTAGAGCATACACTCAGAGCCGGATTAACGCAAAGGCAAACTAGGCACGTGCCTAGGGCCCGATTGGCGGGATGGGGCCCAGACAGAGGGACAAAAAAAAAAAAAAAAAAGTACAAATGTCCTATCTACAATTTATTTCAATATTTATTAATTCACTAAAAATAGTGACGATGTTTATCTTAACCATAGACTGTTACATTACTGCAGTTAAACCAATTAATGTGTGCGGGCTTCTGAAAGTATGTGTAACGAACGCATCCATCAGATGCTGCGAGGCTAAAGCCTAATAAGCACACAAAGAAGCACAGCTAATAATGCAGGTGTGAGAGTTGTCGTCATCTATTTTGGAGTGATTGCAATGTATTCTAAATATAAACTTGTACTGTAGATCAGCGTCATTTCTGGAAAAATCATTCACCGCTTTACTACAAGTTTAAAAGAGCGCGAGCGTCATTAACGTGCCCAGACGCGACGCTTTGAATTTGCGCGTACAATGAATAACATCGCGTCGGGAGCTGACTAGTAAAAAAGCTACAAAATTAAAAGACAAGACGTCTGTATTCTAAGTTAAAAAGCCAACACACTACAACATTTTTAAATGTTTCAAATAGTCTAAAGGATCTCATATCTATGGGTCTATCTTCTAAATTCTGCTGATGATTAGATTCCTGACATTACGCCAATAATTTCACTTTATATATTTTTTTCTGCTCAGTAGCGATCGTGTCTTTCTCTTCCACTTGATTTGTGTATAGCATATTTAAGGTAGCAATGCAATATAAAAGCACTTATGCTCATCTACTGAAGTGGGATTCTGGAACTGTGAATAAATTGAATAAAACAGCAAAATAACAACAACAACAATAACATCTTCATTAAACAAAAAAGAGATTACCGTAGATAAAGTTTGATTAATATGTACAGTACCGGTAAAAGTCTGGACCCATTACTATTTTTAATGTTTTTGAAAGTAGTTTATTATTATGCTCTACAAGCCTGCATTTATTTGATCAAAAATACAGAAGAAAAAAAAAACAGGAATATTCAGCAAGGATGTGTTAAATATATAAAAAGTGATAGTGAAGACTTTTTTAAAACAACTCTTTAATAATCAAAAATCCTGAAAAAAAGTATCACAGACAGGTTATAAAATAAATATTAAGCACCATTTCTAACATTTGATAATAAATCAGAATGATCACGTGGCACTAAATTCAGCTTTGCATCACAGAAATATAAAGTATAGTAAAATAGAAAATCATTATTTTAAATTTTAATAATATTTCACTATATTATTTTTCTGTATTTTTGATCAAATAAATCCAGGCTTGATGAGCATAAGAGACTTCTTTCAAAAACATTAAAAATAGTAATGTGTCCAAACTTATGTACTGTGTAAGTAAAAATATACTGCTTTTAAAATTAAATGTTGTATAAATAAAAAGGTTAGGAATCATATTTGTTTCAAGTGTTTTTTTATTGGGGGTGGGGGGCCTCCAACATGAATTATGCCTAGGGCCTCCTAATGTCTAGAACCGGCTCTGCATACACTAGAGCAGTGGTTCCCAAACCTGTCCTGCCGGCAGCCCTGCAGCCCGGCAGCCCAACACTGCACATTTTCTTTGTCTCCCTAATCAAACACACCTGATTCAACTCATCAGCTCATTATCACATGGGTTAATGAGCTGATGAGTTGAATCAGGTGTGTTTGATTAGGGAGACAAAGAAAATGTGCAGTGTTGGGGTGCCGGCAGGACAGTTTGGGAACCACTGCACTAGAGTACCCTGGTTACTAGAGTATAAATTTGTTACGAAACAACATCCTTAAAAACTGTTTTACAAGTTCAATAACTTGCTTTCCACCGACAGATGCTGTAATTATGTTCAGCTGACAGCTCTCAGTGAAGACTGAAACAAACCTGGTGCATTAGCCACTGTATACAATGGCCAGTATAGGCTCAGGGTAAAGTGTTTGTTTTTCAGAGTGCATGGGACAGGTAGGGGATATGGAAAGGACAGACTATGTTCTACGGTTACTGCTGCTGACAGTGGTATTTTCATCTAAACCTTGTGCCAAGTGGAAATACGTATTCTGGATACAGGTACTGTAGGTGAGGTCGTTCAGAGTTGTTCTCAAAAGATTTAATGTAACTAAACACTGTAAAACTGACTAGCTCTACAGTCTTTCCTTGTCTCAAAACTTATGAGTATGAGAGCATTGAAACAGGGATGTTTTAGTACCATAACAAAAACACCAGAGTTGAAAAGTCTTGTTCATTTCCTTGAATTAATTTAAACGGTCTGTTTAAGTGAATCAATTCAAAAGATCAATTTCACCCAGAATCAAAGGTGTTTGGCATTTTTCATAAATTAAAATGTATGTGGGTATTGGGTAAATATTACTGAACTACTATGAATTGATACTGTATATAGGTGCATATAAATAAATGATTCAACATAATTTTTCAGTATGTTCATTTAGTGATAGGATTGGAAAAACTAACATGACAATTATTTTACTAGATTTTTATCACAATTTACTTGAGTATATATTTACTTGTGTATGTATGTGTATATATATATATATATATATATAATTATCAAAAATAGTCAAAACAATGGTATTTAGAAACATTAATACAATTTAAAATAATATTTTATATTTTAAAATGTAATTTATGAATTTTCAGCATCCTTACTCCAGTCTTCAGTGCCACATGATCCTTCAGAAATAATTCTAATATACTGATTTGATTAATGTAGGCTACATTGCTCAACCCTACAACATTGTATACAATTTTTTGCTCAAGTAAAAAATAATTGGATTAGGGGGTAATTGTTTTTGCCCCACCATTATCATTTAAAAAAATTACTTGCAAATTATTCCAATGTTACGGTGTTGTGCCAACTGCCAAGTGCCATGTGACGCTCTCTGGAGGATTGTGGAAACTTCGGTTGCACCTCTGTGAGGCCCATGGGGTTGAGAAAGCATGCACTTCTGCACCACGTGCAGTTCAGAAGAACATTCACTGTGGGTTTCAGATGTCAGATAACTTCACTTTACTGACAGAGTGCTTGTCAGATAATACCTTTAATTGCAGGTATCACATCTTCATGTTCATTCACCTTTTGTGCTGAAAATCCAAGTAATTTGTTGACAGACTTTTGTTATTGAGGCATTAGATTTTACTGACATGCCAGACAACCAGTAACTAAGATGTACAGCAATAGAGGAAAACTGAAAGTAACAATCTGACTGATTCAGAAAATACCAGCTCACAAAGAAGTGTATGTGTGCATGTGACAGAATGAGCAAAACAAATCCCAAAGACGACCTAAAAGGGGTGACCTATTGAAACTAGAGGTTGCTGCTATGTGAGTTTCAACAAGTTGAAATGAACACAGAACAACTTAGCAAATCGAATAGAAACATCCTGGCAACTAATCAAGCACCACTCGCATTTTCTTTATGTGCCATTGCATTATAGCCTATTTATCTACAGTAGTATCGTTACTATAACAGTGATAAAAATCTGATCAAAATTCTCTGCCGGGGCCAATGACAGCTTTTAGCAATATCTTCACTGGTTTGGAAAACAAGTTCCCCGGCACACAAGGACGAGAGCTCAGTCCATTTTTCACACTCAGTCGCTTTGGACAATTATCTGAACCGCCGGAGAGAGCTCAAGCGACGGAGGTTAGATGTCAGCGGTGAATCAAAAGTCCACGGATGGCTTTCCAACAACAAATTATCATGACTCAGCAAGTACAGTGAAAGACACGGTTTCAAATAAATGCTCGATAAAAGGTGAGCACAACTGGCATTAAATTATACTTTTGGCACATAGACCATATGTTTTGGCACAGAAACACAATATGCTTTTGTTATTTTCAGGCCATAGAGTCAAAAGATATAACCCCACGTTGCCTCAGATATTTTCACTGACACCATGTTCAGTTATCTCCTGGAGAGGGTTGACCTGTGTCATGCTGAAGGAACCGTGCATCATGTTACACACAGAGAGAAAACTAAAACATTGTGACTGATGTCTTCTGAACTTCATATCAAAAACTCATATTAAACACTGATTCATTTATGAATCAAACAAGGTGTTAATTTAACTTTGAGTGCCACTTCACAAGGCTCAAATGATGATCAACGCATCACGCTGAAGCTGATGTTTCACTTCATAGAGAAATCATTGGGAGTGATTCAAAGCATTGAACATGCCAGGGCTGCACGATTAATTGCAATTAACATAAAATCGCGCGTGAACCGTTTTGGCTTATTGTGATTATTTTTAATGTGTAGCAGTAGCTTGTCAGTGACGTACGGCTCTGTGATCAGTAGTAAACTCTGCTCCATCTGAAAGCACTGCGAGTTTGAGTTGCTACGCTATAACGTGCATTTTAAAAAGCAACATGTGTCAAACATATTTCCAAACATCGGAAGCATTTATTAACCTCTTGTCCAATAAAAGACAACATTTAATAAATTTGTTCTGGGCGAGAGCGCCCTTTGGCATTCAGATGGAGCAGCATTTACTTCTGATCACAGAGCCGTTCTCGTAATCATGTGCGGTTTCATTTCGATAAATCATGCAGCCCTAGAACATGATGTTATCAGTGATGAGAAATCCCCTCAAGCCTCAAACAAATACAACAATAAAGATACAGTATCTTCTTTATCTTCTGACAACTGATGGCAAACTGAGCAAACTGATTTTTTCACCTGAAGGACAGACACAGGCAATCGCATACGCTCAGTTCTGCTTCTAAATTAAATAAGGGACCAATTTGGAAAGCTCTAGCCTACATAGCAAATATGTGACCAGTCACGGAAAGTAGGGACACAAGTCGGTTCTGGGGCATTTTGAGTTATTCACATATTCTGAAAGTGTAGTATTCAAGCTTTCCAACGATGTATAACACATGGAAATCTGATAATATTTGGAGAAGTTGTGGCCATTTGAAGGTAGGCACTCAAAAAAACTGAAATGGTAGAAATCTGCTTCTAAAGATTGGCAAGTTCTCACGCTTCTGGGAATGACAATAGGGCTCATTTACATCTCATTTAGATAAGTCATACCCCCTGTAAAGCTCCCCCGTCTCCCCCTCCCCCCTGAATGTACCAATTCTACAAATTCTCTAAATAAAACATCTCCAGTTAACTGGCAGAGCATTCATTTAGTTCGTTTTTTAAATAAGATACTAGCGCTGAAATGTGTGTTTTTTTTTTTTTAATCAAGTGATCAAAGTGCTCGTTGCTGCTGCGATCAGTGGCGCAGATACAGTGTTTACTCGTGTGGCTCGCGCGCACACTGCATTGTATTCACTCGACGCGCGCTTCAATCCGTTGCGGATACTCTCTATTTGTTCTGTTGAAATAACAAAATAATTCAAACGTTTGCATGTCCCTGCTTGATATACAACCACTGATGAACATGATAATCGTTTTGAAGAGAGAAAAAAAACTATACGAGAAAAAAAAAAAACTTATTCAAGGGCGGATACGAACTCTCAACCTCTGACACGGCTGGCGAAAGCTATACCACTGTACCATTCATATGCACTACATTGGCGGATCTATGTGTTCACACTGACAACATGTATTAGGCTACATCTCATTAAACGACAAATTAAACCCCATTTTAACCCCATTTTAACCCATGTGAGCTACTATTTAAATCGATTGCTGGACATCGTAATGTTATTGCCGTCCATCTTCATTGAATTTTGAAATCAGATAGAGCCGGCCCGAGCGCTGCATAATAAGTAGCCACGCCGGCAATTCAGTATGGAAATACACACCGACAATGACACGCCCCCTACTGCGTGCTAGAATCTCCGAAAAACAAGGCGATTTCAACATCAAAATGTACGCTTTTAAATATACCAATACTGCTATCTCAAACATGGAGAGGCTTCTTCGTGATCTCAACTTACAGATTCTGCAAAAAAAACGTAAATCACCAATTTTGAAAAAAACCCGCTTCTTTCTCATTTTGCTCGAAAGTTGTGCTGCCGACTTGTGTCCTTGGTTTCCGTGACGGGTCACATAATGTGCATCATACAAAAACTTATCACTTGCAATAAGACTTACTTCAGATTTTGTTGTCAGCATGTTGCAAATGGCACAATATTCTAATAAGGATAAAAATGCACAAAATTTGCCCATAAATAAGTAAAAAGTAATAAGTAAAATATTTACTCACTAGATTTTAAAACAAGGCCAGTATTAATCTCAGATTAAAAAAAGGTCCATCAGAGCAACTGGACCTATACTAAAAAAAAAAACCAAAGGCTGATTTATAAAAGACAAAAAGGCACCATGTTCTAACAGTTAGAAGAACTGGTCTGATTTAATGCTTTTCAAGAGTATGTTAGCATTTCTGTGCTCTAGATATCCAGTCACCATACCCATCATGATGGAACATTACAACTACAAGTGGAATAAAAATAATCAGCTAACTGCCTTATGAATGTGTGAAATAGAATGAAACCAGGATGAAGACCAGAGTGTCGAGACACAAAAAAACCTAAAAGAAAGAATTGAAATCTCCTAATATAGAAGTGGAAGGAGCCACTCTAATAGAGGTGGAGAGCAGAAAGGCCTTCTGGGATTCCCAAGACATGGACTGACATTTCACAGATAAATAAGAGAAACGTTTGCTGACCTTCAGAAGGTCCTTGATGATGTCATTACCACCACAGTGTAGTTATATTAAATAACCATGTGGTAATGCATATCTCTGCATAATCCAATGATCTAAATACATACTTTACAAATGAAAGGAACTTCATCATTTAAAGAGAATTATTATAACTAAACTATTATTTGATTATTTTCTCTTTTTATTTGGAACTTGGAGGTAAATGAAAAGATTGTATTATTCATAACAAGTGAATAGCAAAAATATCTTCATGTTGCCACTTTATGTAACATCAGACCTAAAAGCAAAAGAATGAAAACAGCTAAACTAATGTTAAAAATTAATTCTAAATTCTGATTGGACAAACCACCCGGGTCAATCTCTAAATTCTGATTGGACAAACCACATTGGTCAATCTCTAGCCTAAATTCTGATTGGACAAACCACACTGGTCAATCTCTAAATTCTGATTGGACAAACCACACTGGTCAATAAAATATTTTGTTACATAGGGATCTATCACAGAACAGTATTGGGATAAAAGTTTATAGTTTAAAAAAATATGAAAATATGTTTAGTTATAATATTATTTGTTTAACATTCAGTTTAACTGATAATTAATGTATCATAATAAATGTAATAAATAGCCTAAGAAACATTTCAAGAACGTCTGGTGTGGAATTGAAGTGCATATTCAATTTTATATATATATATATATATATATATTTTTTTTTTTTTTTTATGCACTCATACATTTTTTAACTTAGGAGCACGTGTGCTCCTTGGGAAAACAGTAAGCGTCAAGCCCTGCATTTAAAGCAGAGTGATCTCTATATCATAGTATCAGAGCAATTCTAGAACAAATATTCCTCTCACACTTTCTCCATTATAACCTGTTAAGTCTTGTTGTCAAGGCAACAGCAGTAGCTCTGGGAGTCTGTGACAGCATGTGTCTGGTGTCTGTGATCAGCTTCAGGTCCAAACCAGCAGCCTGTGGTCTCACTTTCACCCATAACATCAGCAGCAGACTCCTGAAATTTCCATTCACCTCTCCTCACCTTTTTTAAACACTATGAATACACAGAATATCCCCATGACAACAAAGCAATCAATATCTAATTTCCAAATGAACGCAGAGTTGATTGCTTCAAACAGGACGTGTCAGCTCACAGCTTCTCGCTGGAAGTATCAAGCCAATTAATGATGAGTAAACACAGCACAGTTAAAACTGGTCTGTTTATATAGAGGTATTTTGGATTGGATTGGATTGGATTGGATGGATGGATGGGGTTAGTGTTGTCAAAAGTACCGACTTCGATAATCCAAAAGGCAAAATCCTATTGTTTTTTTGTCGAGGGAACCAGTGTGATGCTAACTGCCGGTTGGCCTACAAAGTGATGTCAATACCTGCACCACTCTATTGCGTTCACACGCTCAACATAGATGTCTAGAGGCGTTTAAGAAACCGTTCAACAGCGCTCAATTGCTAGAGGGAAATGCTGGTATCGTCACATTTTTTAAATTTTGACAACACTAGACGCTGTCGACCACTACACCGTATCCATGCAATTACAACCTTACACCATTTTTTGTGTAATAATCTGCATTACCCATTAGTCCAAGTTCAACACATCACTAAACAGGATTATGCTGTACGTCATCAACTTATTATGCCAGCTGAACAATTGTCCGTGTTTTTCATTAACAGAGTAGGCAAGGAGAGCAGAAATTTTAACCGATTTTGCTGAAAACCACCATTAATTTTACTCTTTGTCTCAGACAGTCTGGAAAACAGCAGTCATCTTGCTCCTCCTTGAGACAGAATGGCATTCATGAGAGGATGATCAAGCTCTCGATTAAAGTCTCTCTGCAGGGACAGCACGAGCCTTCTGCGTCATCTTATAAATAATCCATATGGACAGACGAGCGATGAGTCACGCACACTGTGTGAACCACAGGCAAACAGAAGAGCATGAGGAAAAGACTGCCAGGGATATGTTCATCTATAAACATGGATAATAAGTTTGGTTATATATATAAGAGATGAATGCTCCACTGAAAACACTGTAGCAGATCCCACCACACACTCCTGGCTGTTTGTTGAAGTGCATTATTGACATTCCACAGCTGCCGTATGTGTGGAGTCATAATGTAGCAGCTGATAAGAGCCGCCGCCACTCCCCGCTTCAACTTCCACAAAGTAAACATTAGTGGGTTAGCACACTAATGCTAAACAATATTGGTTTCGTCATGATTCATTCCAGTTACACAAAACTTTTACATGCATTCATAAAAAAAGAATCATACTAGTTCCCTAAATCATTTAGTGGCACTTTCTGCAAGTCATCAGGAGGAAACAAGACGTTCTGTTATGAATGAGTCACTCAACAAATTAGCTAAAAACACTGAGGTGTTCCGATCTTACTGTGCATTCAGTAAATTAAAGACAAGTATGATTGTGTTAGCCTAAATAGCTTGCTTGTGCATGGAGTTGGAACACATTCATAACAGTTTATTTTCTTGATGTGAATGACTAAAGGCCAATCACGCCAAGAACAATAACTAGAGCTGGGCTGACATTATCAATTTATCGTTTTTAATCAATCTTCATTTTGATGAACAAACATCGATCCAAATCGTGATGTGTGAACAAAGCTTTACAAACATTATTTGTAGAGCACCTTCCTTCCAATTATTACGATCTTCGTTCACAAGCGAGACAATCTAAAAATCCCATTTCAATAACTTTGGTTTACGAACGAGTTGTTCCAATTCATTCATTTTCTTAAGGCCCCAGTTCATTCAGATGATTCACGAATTAGATGTTTTTGGTTATTTCACTCACGAAACATGTCATTCATTAATTTTATTTAAAAAAAATGAGAAGGCCGATTTATTCATAAACTAGGGCTGCATCCGAAATCGTATATTTCCCTACTTTATAGTAGGCTAGCGAGATTTTGAAGTGTGCATGCGGTGAACACTTTACTAGCCCATGAAGCCACGGGAGAGGATTTGTGAATGGCAGTGAAGTGACGCAACTGACGCTGGTAGGTCACATGAAAATGACAACATGGCGAATATAGGACGTCCGAATTACATTCATAATACACACGTTCATACTATATAGAACATACTTTTTAGCGCTCGCAAAGTACTTATTCGAAATAAGTGCCTAACGTTACTCAAGAAAGCATGCGATTTCGGACGCTGCCAAGCTGTTTTGTTTAAAAAATAAAATTTCATTCAGTCCGTTCAACCATTGAAATGCTCCTTCACAGCCCACACTCGAATACAATTGGCTCGACCTATATATATGTACATGTATATCTTTTTTTTTTTATTATTATTGAATTTTCAAAATTACAGAATTTGATATCAAGTTCTTGACATTTCTTTTACACATTTTCACATTTGGTAAGTATAACTTGAAACAATAATAATTTGGAAAAAAGAAAAATAGAAAAAGAAACAAACAAAAGATAAAGGGCATCACAAATATTAAATTCATTTAGCAGAGATACAGATCTTTGGGCTTTTCGATTTTTTTTAAACTTTACAGACTCAAAATACATTTTAAAGT
This sequence comes from Scardinius erythrophthalmus, assembly GCF_964197995.2. Lineage (NCBI taxonomy): Eukaryota > Metazoa > Chordata > Actinopteri > Cypriniformes > Leuciscidae > Scardinius > Scardinius erythrophthalmus. The sequence continues at coordinate 9,460,629 of NC_138226.1, read as the reverse complement.
CTGCTTTAAAATGAGCAAAGTTGGGTTTTGAGTTTTAGTCCATTTAGTTTGATGAATGTTAAATTTTCCTAATAATAGAAACAAATCGATAACATACACTTCTTTTAGAAAAGTCAAATTCATTTGTATGAAGTAAGACAGATGACAAATTTAAGACTAGGTTGCAGTTCATTTTAACACTTAGAAATTGATAGCCTAGAAATCTAGACACACCCTAGCGGCAGCAAAATGTATTTTGCAGCCAGGGCAGTCTAGCAACTCTCCATTGACTTTCGAGCTGCAAAAACCTAAATTGGGTCAGGCCAATCACGTCGTGTATAGAGTAGGTGGGGCGGGCTTAACATAATGACGACAGAGTTGCGACGGTTCCCTGCTACTTGAAAACAAAGAATGGCTGCTGCTGCTGCTGGCGAACAGTCTTTCGGATCGGCTTTGTCCGCGACTCTGGAGGACTTGGAGTTAGATTTTTCTTTGAGAAAAGAGCAAAGAACAGCACTTAAGTCATTCTTAAAAAAAGGAAGCTGTGTTCGTAGTTTTGCCGGCCAGATTCAAAAGTTGAATCTATCAACTAACGTTAGCTCCACTGTTGGGAAAACGCTCTGGTTGGTTGAAGCGCTGTCCTATTGCGTGCAGAGGGAATTTGAAAGACAGCCGTTTATCCCGCCCCTCGGATTGAGCCGTGTCTATGGTGAGTTGCCAGACCCAACATCTTGATGTAGGTCTTGCTTGCCAGGCTAAGAAATTGAGACATCTCATGGGAACAGGGACATTCAAAAAATAAGTGCACAATAGACTCTCTTTCACAATTACAAAAACATATAGTTGGTCTTTGATGAAGGTGTAGTGACAAATTGGGTCACCCCCAATGTTCAATTATTCACTTAATAGGCTATTATTATTATCTATTAATTAACAATTAATCAAGTGTAAGAAATGACGTTCAATTGGTTTTATTATGCACTAATGTGTTTTAGTACGCATTATATAGTAAGCTATGCATATTTTAAATTAATATCATTCATACTTAGGATAATAGTTATCCTATTTTGAAGGAGGACGCGATTTGTCATGACAACGGAACAAGAGTCACGCGCTTCAAAAAGCAGCCACTTCTGTGAACGGAAAATACAGTCAGTGCATGGGGGTGAACGAGACCGATTGACTCACTTAAAAAGATTCATTCAAAAACCATAATGTCAAGACGTTGGACTGTCCTTCACATAGTAATAGGGAGTGCCACATTACCAGAAAGAAACACTGTATACGTGACCTTAACCAAATTCTAATACATTAATATTAGACTGCACGTTCTCCACCCACTTGCAATAAAAGTGTACACACAGCGCCACGTTGTCAGCCTTTCAGGAATATTTTGGCGCGTGTGTGATGCCATATACTTTTGATCAATAACGTTGAATATCTCATGCGTCATGACCAAATGACAAATAAATAAATAAATAAATTTCGTACTTATCTGCCGTCGCTTCCTGGACAGTCTCATCTTTCTTCACCGGCTCTGTGGGTTCAATCGCACCATCGGTCTTTGTGCACAGAAATCTTCTCCCAGCTAAAGGCTGAATAAAAGGTCTTCCATTGTAGACAATCTTTAATTTAGATATTCTGTCATCCCGATAAGCAGCGCTGAAGCAGTACGCGTTTGGTAAAGTCTTTTTGTGCCTTATAATGTTAGAGAACGAACGCTTAGGGCTGGTTTGAATCAACTCCTTGAGCACAATTGAAGCCCTAAACTGTAACATCTCAGTCTTGTCGAGCTAAATCAGTTTAATGTCCTTATTTTGAAAAATACTAGGAGACAACTTGTAGTTCCAGAATCAACAGCACAGTCAATTTCCACACTTTACGCACCTACCAAGTACTGCCTAAGCCAAGAGCATTTTAGTAACGAAGACCGAGCAATGCGTTTACGTACACGCCCAGCTAACGTATCATTGAGCAACGTGCTAATGTATGCATGTTTTCTCTCACATCATTGGCTGAAAAAAAACATGTTTCATTTTTGATTGCCATGCATCACATCCTGCAATGACTCACTGTATGACCCGCGTTGTAGTATTGGTTTAGGTATACTTCAACTTCAATTTATTTATCATAGCTAGGTCTAATTGTCATTGCAACAAGTTTGTTAAGTTTAAGTTTTTCCATCTAATATTTATATTTTATTTTATTTTAATTTAACTTTATTTAATTTTTTTCAGTTTTACTTTGCAATAGCAGTTTTAGTTTTACATTGCAATAACAAAAACATTTGCCTATATTTACCTTATATTTTATATCATATTCTATATATTATATATGCTATTTATATTATATAGGGAGATCAGAGTTGTTGTCACACATTTTACTCCAGTGAATATTTCTCACAGTTGGAACAATTACTGTCTAAAGCAGTACTGTTCAGAGAAACATCATTATAGCTGACATATGCACATCTCTAATTAAATGTAAGCCCTATATGGAAAAATTCATGCCATCAACTGAGTCGTCATCCATTTTATAAGATCATGTGCAATTCAATTAGTCATAAAATCTGTTGTAATGTTAAATTAAATAAATAGTCATGCTAAATGATGCAATTTTAAATTATTACCTGTAGATTTTAATCTGATGCAAGAAAATGTTAATATAAGATGAAACTGGGCGAGATGTTAATATAAGATGAAACTGGGTGAGAACAACAAAATTTGATTGTGGCATGTTTTAGAGAAAGCTGTTTATCTCTAATGGTTGTAAAATGAAGAGCTCAGGTCTGCATGGAGCTCAAGAGAAACCAATCACGACTGATGTTTCCATAATGTAAAAAGAGAAAATAACTGGATTCTGGTGATCAGTTCAGGTGTTGCTCTGGGGTTGTGCAACCATTCAATGACAGTTCAAGGACCTGTCAAGCGCTCTTTATGTTCTTGCGCACCACAAAACAGGCCTCCAAATGCACCAATCCCATGAAGCATTGGGAATGATGGTATTGAGTCAGTCTAAAACAACTTTTCTATTTGAATATATCTGAATATTTTGCAATAAATATTAAATAGAATGTATTCTATACCAACAATTTATGACTTGTTGTCAATAGTCATCTGTTGAGTAATGCTTCATGGAACAAGTAGTTACCACATAGGATAATTTTTCTTGGGAGTGGGAAAACTACTTCTGTAACTGAGGCCACTGAAAAAGTGGACAGTCGCTGTTGTTGTGCTCTACTACAATCCAGCAGGTTGCAGATTTAACTCTGATTTTATCAAGAGAATCATATACAATATCTTATTAATCTCTTGATTATCCAGAAAAATAAAAGCCATTTTGTTCTGTATCAGAACAATTGTATTTTCTGTGTGAGTTTGTCCTTGAGGAAAACATTATAATATGAGTCATCCAGGCCTACCCATTCTAGAAACTTCTAAACTTTTACTAGGCCTAAACCAAAGAAGAATGTAGTGTTTTACGCCTCCTACTGTCACAGTGAGGTAATTACACGAGGTTACGATTTCACTATTGGTTTCAAAAGAAAATAATCCATAGAGAACACGTATACAGTCTGATGCTGCCATCTTGTGGAGAATGTGTGAGAAATTGGACCCAAACATAACAAAATAGCAAATATTTCAGTTCGACTGTCATATTTATTTATATTTATTCTTGAACAGTTTTCAACAAGTTTTAAACAGCAATATGTCTCTTACAACAACAACAACAACAAACTGTGACAGTAGCCTAGTGATGGTATCACATGGTAATATCACGTGGTGGTATACTGTTGATATTACCATGGAACTTGGGGCCTCTGATTCATATAAAATCAGTTTACATGACAGTGACTCAGAAGTAAAGCCTGTCATATAAAATAGTGGCTAGACAAAATCAATCAATAAAACAACAAAATATTTGAAACTATTATAGAGAGAATATGGAGATAATGCTCAGGAAAAAAAACACAATTTATTTACCAAACTGAGCAAAAAAATAGCATTTTGGAGCAGTTGCTGATATTTATATGGCCAAGATGAAATTCTGATAGCTAATGTAAATCAATTAGATCTAAATAACAGTATAGCAGACTAAATACAATGCATAATATCACTTGCCACTCTATGTCTCCCAATAATGTCTTAGTAAGATGATTATTAAATGCTTAGTTTTCACAAATGTGACCCTGGACCACAAAACCAGTCACATGGGTCCATTTTTTGACAACACCTGAAAGCTGAATAAATAAGCTTTCCATTGATGCATTGTTTGTTAGGATAGGACAATATTTGGCAGATATACAACTATTTGAAAATCTGGAATCTGAGGGTGCAAAAAATCGAAACATTGAGAAAACCGCCTTTAAAGTTGTCCATTTATGTTCGCGATTGTGCTGCATTCACTCACAAAATAAATGTTTTATATATTTACAGTAGGAAATGTACTAAATATCTTCATGGAACATGATGCTTTTTGGCATAAAAGAAAAATCAATAATTTTGACCCATATAATGTTGGCTATTGGCACAAATATACCTGTGCTACTTGTGACTGGTTTTGTGATCCAGGGTCACAAATTAAAGATCTGTATATAAATAATATAATAAACAAAATAATAAATAAAATATAAACAGATGAAAAAACGTATACTTCAAAATGTGAAATGTTTAAGTGTACTAAATTAATAGAAAAAGCTGGTTTCTGAAACACCCAATGCTGCAACTTGTTTCCGGTCTTAGATCATCAGGCACCCTCGCCTGGGTGACCCAGCCGGGGATGATCATTCCCCTCTTGATCCACAGAAGCTGTGAAAAAAGCTTCATTTGTGGCTATGATGTTCTTGGTGACTCTTCTTTCCTGCAACCCTCGAATACCAAGGAGAAGCAAAGCCCCTGCAGCCCACCTCCACCCATGCCTTCTACATTCCTCTGCCAGCTCGAGATACCTTCTTGCGCTGGTGGGCCTCTTCTTTCTGGGCTTCCCAAGGGACAGTAAGTTCCAACATGACCACTTGCTTGAAACAGTCAGATGTTAAGACCAAATCTGGCCTGAGTGTCATCCTTGCAATGTTTTTCGGATAATTTCAGCTGCTTCCAGGCCAACCTTCAGCAGCCAATCACGAGCTGAGGCTAGCAGCCCATGGCTCCAGCTGAGGTTTCTCTCCGGCCTTAACAAGGGTGATGTTGTGCCTTATTATATTGGGAGCTGATGTTTACTCTGTTGGATTAGGATACAGATGGTGTCAGCTACTGCCTTCAGAACCTGGTCATGGCGCCACCTGTATCTCCCTTTTCCCAAGACTTTCGGGCAGCAGCTCACATAAGATGTGCTCTAAGCAGGACCTCTTGCCAGGCACAGAGGTCATGCTGGGGTATTAGCTAAACCCCAGCAATGCAGGTTGGCTGGGATTGGAAGTTAATCATACACTGAATGGATCAGAAACTTGAGTCTAGGTGGTTCTGTCTTCCAAAGTTCTGCCCAGGTGATCTTACGTGGAGTTGTATGGTCCCAATTAGTCCAAGCTCCCTGCTTGCACATAGCTATTGTTACTACTACTGTTAGCTACTCCGGCTTTCAGCGTTCCTCTTCCACTTCTGCACGGACCTCTCCTTGGATCAGCTGACGTCTCTCTCTCCCCTGGGCTTTGTCGTAGCATACTCTTGTGTAGGTCTGGCTGCCACAGAGGCTACCAACAATTCGTTGGCCATAGGGAGCAGGGAGCACGGGAAATAAAAATAAATCAAAATGCTAGACTCAAGGTCCAATAGAGAGAGAGAGAGAGAGAGAGAGAGAGAGAGAGAGAGAGAGAGAGAGAGAGAGAGAGAGAGAGAGAGAGAGGAATAAATGAAACAGACAACAAATACAATACAATACACACCAATTATACTAATGTTTTCTCATAGATGACACATATATATATGTGTGTGTGTGTGTGTGTGTGTGTGTGTGTGTGTGTGTGTGTGTGTGTGTGTGTGTGTGTGTGTGTGTGTGTCCAAATATTATATAAAATCAAAATCCTTTCATTAAAAAAAAAGAAAATTCCTTATTTACAGTCCATATGTCCTTTTTATAGTCTCACTGAACACCTTATTTCCTATATGCACTAGGGGGCACTATAAGGTGCCCTCAAGTGAGGTTCACTATAAGGTTTTTTATTTTTATTTTTTAGTCCATGAAAGAAAACGCATTCTAGCTGTTTGCATTGAACTTTTTGATAATTTAACGCTATTCAGGCTCCAGCTCTAATATCTCAGTAGGGGGACACAATATAGACAGGAACTGCTTTTGCAGATTCATTAGTGTGTACACATTACAGGACTGTTTATTTTATACAGCCTACAAGGGCAAAATGTTTATTTTTCTATTAAATCGTATCGTTCACAATGACTTGAATTACGCCTTACCAGGCGAGGCGCCGCAGCCGGTCTGACATCCGCGCGGAGAGGCTTCATTCCGGGCTGACTGTGGGCGGGCACTGAGGTGGTTATCAGCACTGAGTTTAGACGCACACAGAGACAGTGCGTACGCACAACAAAGGGTGGAAGCACAACAGTGAGTGTGTGTGACTCATTCTGCAGTTTCAAAATGTGTTAATATGATGTAGATGCAAATGAATAGAGGTGAAGACATATCGACCCACACGCTGCCCTCACAGTCATCTGTCTGAACGCATGTCATGGGCAGATAGGCCTAGGCCTACTTGAGAGAAGATCAACATCAACTCTCATTTTAGTCACAATTATAGTAACATAACCGTTTATACATTTTATTTAGTCAAATATTACGCATTTTAGTTTAGTTTTTTTGTGCAAATATTTTCTTCTACACTGCCCAGCCAAAAGGTTTTGTTTAGTGCATACATATGGATTTCTTAATATATGAACGAAAATGTTTTTCTTTTTTTAATGGAGGCGTTGGACCAAATAGCGAAAGAAAAGCAGTCAACAAGTGTCCAGCATACATAAACCTTGTTAAATAAAATCTAAAACAGCTATTAAAAATCGTTTTCGCTAACTGAAATAAAACAAACATTAGATGAAAAACTTAAATAACTTAGAAATATTGCCTTGGCAACTTAAATAAAAGAAGTTGAAGTAACTAATTAACCTAAAATAAATCTAAATAGAAATTGGGAAAACATAATTCTAATAAAAAGGACAAAAGCACATAAACCTTACTAAAAGTTCAATTAAAAAGAAATCTTAAAATATAAAAAAATAAAAACAAATTCAAAGAGCATCCCAGAAGTTAGTTGAGAAAATTAACTGAGTAGAGTATAAATATAAGATGGTTTTGATGTATTGTGAAAACATTTTTGGTCATATGCGCATTTTGTGTCATAGTTGGATGATTTTACTGTTATTCTAAAATGTGGAGAATAGTCATAATAAAGATTGGCTTGTAGTGTAACTATCTTAAAAGCCATTTTTCTTTTAATTATAAAAATTATGAAGGCCAGTAATTCCTTGCTATGCATATCGCACCTTCTTAGTAATACAAAGTTCAAAGCGCAAGTGTATTCAGACCACCAGTCCACAGCTGTGGCCAGAGATGTACAATGAATCAGACTGAAACTGAGTTTTTCTAGCTATGGTAATTTACAAAAAAAAAAAAAAAAACATTGTCCATTAGCATCTGTTCAATGAGTCACAGGTCTCAGGAAATATAAATAAATTCACAAATTCATAATTCTGTCTGATTTTTAGGATATTTTATGTTAACCATATGTTAATCCACTTGATGTGCTGTATAAAATCTGGGTCCTGAAACAAAGCATGAGAAACACTTCAAATGGATGGGAGAATGAAAAGTACTTCACAATCAGATGTCAAAAAAATAGAGTTTAATGTTCATGTGCTGTATAACAAATTAAATATATTAGTGTTTACAAAACAATATGTGCAGGACTACCGTATGCATATCCTAAAGTACTCTCTACTCAAAAGTGATGAGAACAAGTTCTACTGACAACACAGTTTCATCCCACAGTCCAAGATGCATAAGTCTATTATACAAAGCAAGTACAAAGATTAGAGAAAGACTGATCATTTCTGTGAGTGGTTAAAGACGGTAACAAGCAAGGAACAAAGGTAGGCGTCTAGATATGTCTTGCTATATAGGTCATTGGTAACGATGTAATCAGTGAGGTCCAATCAGATTTTTTCCAAAGCAAATTTTGTTCCAGTGCTCTTAGAAAGCTTGATATTGCCAAGGCTTTAAGTCTCAGATTTTCATACAACTTCCCAAATCTCATTTTCCATTCCACCCAAAACGAACACCCAAAATAAACAACCACGTGCGAAGAATTGTAACGTGGAATGCTTTTAAACTAAGGCAAAATGAGGATAAATATTCACTCAACGCTCGTCTTTATCACACGGGACGTCTCCTAACCCACCGACTTTCAAAAATAGGTTTAAAATGGCACTTAAATTAAGATTTTGCATACTCGAGATCTCTTTAGTCTCTGAAAGTAATCCTAAAAAAATAAAAGCACACACAATATTTCCACACATTCCCTCAAAATACTGAAGTGTATGATCAGGACGTTAAAAATCGGTCTCTTTGCACCGATATAGAGGTATTTGTCATCGACACAAATACAGATTATATAACAGCTTGACCGGTACATTACAGACATGTAATTGCGGAAAACCTGATTATCTTGTGCCTACTTCACCTCACGTGATACTCTAGAACTACATAAAGAGTGCGACTCGAAGCCGAACCGATGATTTCACAGGTACAAGTCCTACAAAAACACGTATCATCACCATTGAGAAACACGAGAAATGTTGAGCGGTAGGATGCAAATTCGAGAATCAAACACTAGTGCATATCAGTTTCACATACATTTGCACGTTAGCTGAATCTAAGACTATGTCTACACTACGAAACAGAGTAGAAATACTGTACAGTGAATGTCCTCTGAGGTTGGGACACCTAGACACGTTCACTGAGTTAAGTGACAACAGCTATCCGGTATTGCTCTACGACTAAATATTCAGAAATACAAACACATTACGTGATTATGATAAAGACTGGAATGGTGCAGCAAAGACGCCCTGTTTTCAAGTTCCAGTCAGTCGTGAATGTTTTTGAACTATTTACATGACTATTTCGCTAACGTTCAAGAGGGGAGACATGCTCGTCTATTTTAGCATTTTGTTGGCATGTATAGAGTACGATGAAATATATTAATTGTGCTTAGTATCGGAATAAACAGGCATTACTATTCGTTCAAGAAAGACAAACGGCTGGCTCCGAGATTTCAGTGTTTAAATAGCAATGTGTACCGCAGTTTTCCTGTGTGTTACGCAAGTAAATTCAACCATAGCACCATAGTAGAGACTTTTAAATTCAGATTCGCTAGCATTGTTGACTTCCTTAAAGACCCCATGAGATCAAAATTAGAGTATTCATATGTATTAGCTCTGAGGTCATCTATATGCTAGTGTACTGCTAAACGCTGACAAAATTCTATTTTACGCATTAAAAAGGGCGCTTCGTCTTTCTCTTCTGGGATAAACAACCAAAAATATTGATTAGGGCTGCACAATATTGGAAAAAAACCTGCGATATATATTGCGATTTGATTTTTACCAGATGACTTGAATAGCTATATTTGGAAAGAATGAAGAATAATTCTAGAATGTTTGGGTTGATTTAGTTTGAGTGTGAAACTGAGTAGAAAATAAAGATAGTTTTAAAGAATGGGTATCTTTTTAGGGTTGAGCAATTTGGGGAAAACTTGAAAAATGTGGCTGTTCTTTACAAGAATCAACTCTCTCACATTCCTACTGTTCAAATACAATAATAAAATATGATTTTTGTGATTATTATTAAATAAAAATATTAAAATAAGAATTGTTGCAATAATTACACTGTAAAATAAAAATAAGACTATTAAATAAAATAATGTACAACTGTAAAAATACAGTACTAATATTTACATCTTCATTTCTTCATTGTTTTTTAAACATTAGACAATCAAGCTTTTATTTTGGCAGTTTGCTGGCAAATTAGTATGCGCACAGTCGTTTTTAGAGTAAAACAAGACCCTTTTCATTTACACTGTTTAAACTCAATCATGAGCTGCACATGTCTAAATGAAAATCGCAACCTGCATGATTTGACTATTGCATTGTCATATTATAATATCAATTTTATTTCGATCTATGCAGCCCTAATATCGATGAGTCAGAGTTTTCTCCAATCACGTGCTCTCTAGAATGATATCATAACTCCTGCTAATAATACCACCTGTTGTCGACTAGCAATAGCAACTAGCAAATCACGGTTCATATTTAAAAAAGGAACAAACCCTTTGAGGTGTCCTACCAACTTCCTGTTATAATAGGAAATAGTCAATACAGGAAATGAAAGCGACTGCATGGGGTCTTTAAAGAGAAACGCAATCCAGGAGGCTCACTTAAATAGGCGACAACAACCAACAGCTGCGTACTGACAACTTTAAAAACACTGCGTCCCTCTGTTTCAATGAAATTATACATGCAATCATATATACATACAACACATACTGTATTTAAATAACATTTAACCGTTTTCAAACAGACATTTTCTATGTATGTACAAATAACGGACTTCGTGGTCCACACCGATAGGATAGCATGAAGAGATAAAAACAGGTGATTAGAGCTAGTGAGAATTGAACGAGTACAGTCAGTGACAGCACAAACAGTGTGAATCTACTCAAGAGAATGGAAATAAGGACTCTAGGTGCTTTGGCAAAAACAAAAATGGTGAGAAACTAAAATAAATTCTATTTTGAGGCAACGTCGGTTGTTAAGGCTCTACTGTAGTTGTGCTTGTTTAGTATTCACTGACAGACGACGTGTATTGTTGTAGGTTTGGAACGAAAGCATTCAGGGCTGCTATCTGGAATCCTCTGGCTCGGATTTGATGGTCTTCTTCTCAGAAAGGTTGAGGGCACGTGAAGATGCGTCTCCGTTTTCTGGAAAAATGAAGAGAAATGTTCTGGATTACTGAAACCCTTTATGCAATTAGTGATGGATAAAGCGTCTGCTATTTGAATTAATGCATATATTAGCAATGACAAATATAATACGGATCATTCCTGTTATCATATGAGATAATATTGGATACAATTGCACCATTTTAAAGACTGAAGTTAAATAATATTAACAATTTGGTTTGATATTTTTGCTATGTGCTTCTAAAACGGAAAAACAATTGATTAAAAATAAAATAACAAATAATTATGATAATGATAATTAATATTTTCTATTTTTTACCATGTTACCATGTACCATCAATTTATTAAAAAGTGCTTCTAAAATGTAAAAATGTATTATAAAAATAAAATAATATATTACAGGTGTTTCTTCATATTTTACTTTTTCTAATCAAAATGTTTAAAATTAATGAATATCAAAAATTAAATCAGTTTCTCCTTGAGTGCTTTTTTCCATCTTATGTTCAATTTAGTTCATTTTCTTGTCACTTTGAAAATATTAAAATTATAATGAATCAGATCAGAGCTATCTTGATCAGAGCATTTTTCTGAAAGTCTGGTGACCCTTTTATAGAAATTCTTCCTCATATTTTAACTCTAGCATATTCATATTTTAACTGTTACAGAGCTCAAAAGGTACTGCAGAAATGACCCAGGTATGAAAAACAAATGTATGCAAGTCAGCCATGGAGCGCAAGTGTGTAATGTGCATTTACCAAAAAAGCATTTACTGGGGGTCACAGAGTCCCTAGTGTGCCGTTTTGATGCATATGATGCTGACTTGAAATTCCTTAGGTGTCTTAGCCTTCATTTAGCCTACAGTCGCATGCTGATGATGCCTCAAAATTGCCTATGTAAGCAGCTCACTAGGTCTCTTCTCTTTCCATTCAACACACACCTGTGGCTGCTGACATCTTGCTCTCTGCATTAGCGTGATGATGCCTCTTCAACTCATTCGCCAGCTGCTTTCCGAGAGGAGTGTCTCCGTCTGATGCGCTCGGCCTCAGGTTGGTCACCCTTAGATTCAACGGTCTCTCTCCTGCAGAGAAACAATAAAACAAACCATTCATTTTAACTCATGTTCACATCTCTTTTCACATCGCAACTGTATTCATGATCGGCGTTTAACAAAACGCAAGGCTGCGTCATTATGTCCATTACCAAGTCCAAGCTAATGCTAGGAGACAAGCATTCCGCCTACCAGAAACACTCAGCACAATACTCTCTCTCACGCCTGCAACTGAGCTTCATTTGATACAAATGCACCTTTTCTTCGACTACAGCCTGCCAACGCACACGCCGTAATAGCCCGAGGACAGCGAATGCGGCTTGAAGCGCATTGATAGCGAGTTGCATTCAGTGCGTGCACCTCTGTGCTTACTGCCTCCTTCAACACAGCACATTAACCTCCTCTGTCCCTGGCTGGCTGATCTCATTTGTGTCTATTGACAGGATCAGAGCAGCATCATGACTAATATCTGTCGTTTTTAACTTAAAGCTGCTGGTAATTAAAGGGCATTGTGTTAATTTGAACATTGAGGGGACACGTCTCTTCCACCCACTCCTCATAATACCTCATTTTAAACCATAGAAGGTAACGACCGCTGTGGATAACAGGGTTGGACAAAACTCAGAAAGAATTTGAATTGGCCATGTCCCACAGGAAATTGCATTGGAATTTGAATTTGAATGACAGGATGAGAAATGCAAATTAAAGAAACTGAACAGGTGATAATAAATGGTGTTCTTCCACCCTGGTCCACAGTCTGTCTGTCTGTATGCCTATTTATCTATCTTCCATTCATTCATCCATCCATCTATCCATCCTTCATCCATCCATCCATTCTTCATCCATTCATCTATCTTCCATCCATCCATCCATTCTTCATCCATTCATCAATCTTCCATCCATCCATCATCTTCCATCCAACCATCCATCCATCTTTCAGATAGATAGATGGATAGACAGACAGATTTCAAATAATTGCTGCTCTTTCAAACTTTCTATTTATCAAAGAATCGTGAAGCAAATGTACCTTAAATATAGCAGCAAAACATTTTCACATTTTCAACATTGAACATTAAGAACTGTTACTTGCACCAAATCAGCATAGTAAAATGATTTCTGAAGGATCATACATTAAACTTGTAAATTGTGATATTTCACAATAGTACTGTTTTACTGTTTTTTCGATTAAATAAAAACAGCATTGGTGAGCATAAGAGACTTCTTTCAAAAACATTTAAAAATCTTATGACCACAAAAATTATTAATTGTAGTGATATATTAGTGCTGGCAAATCGATTAATCGCATATATATATATGTGTGTGTGTGTATGTATGTGTGTGTCACATATACATGCCTATTCAATCAATTCAAGATCAAGAATGAAAATTCCTGCTAAGGCTTGAGATGGAATTACAATTGATATGTTTGTAAACCCAACAGCACTGATTCATTTCATTAAAGCCCTACCTGGGGGAGAGTCAAGGCTAAGGAAAGACATATTTAGGTCTCATCTAATTCTCACTTTCTGCCACTGCTTCTACCTCTTTCTCTCTCACTCATTCTTTCTCCGCAGATCCCATACGCCCACTCTGGTCTTCTGAGAACGCATGGGATATTAGAAAGCTGAGAGGGATCATGTACTCAGAGAGTTCATGAAGGAGTTATTCTCAGTTTTGTGGAGGGAGAGAGCTCTGTTGTGCTCAGCGCAACGTAAACAACAAATAATAATTATCCTAAATAATGAGAAGAGTGTCATATTAATGCAAAGGAGAAATAAGCATTTTTTTCCAAGGAGTCTATAATAGCTAAAGAAAGCCATCCATTAACATCCCCATTCTTCTCAATGGTAGATGCCTGGCAGGTGCATAAATTATGAAAGTATGCAACCTGTGTGGTACAAACAAAAAACAAAAAAACGATTAAAGCTCATTTATTGGCCGATATCTGGTAAATAATTTTTTTTTTTCTCAGATTTTTGAGGCAAATGTATCTGAATGATTTATTTTATTTTTTTTGATAACCCTTTAAAGCGTACGATCACACCGGTGAGATTACAATGTTCAGTGGCTGGGTAAAAATAAATAAAAACAACCTGAAAAAATAAAGTTGTTGTTTTTTAAGATAATATCGAGTAACGTAATCTTGTCATAAAATTTCATAAAATTGGTATCGGAAAAAGTATCATTCAGGAAGTGGTATCGATGTTAAGGTATCGGTAACAGTATCGATATCGTCATTTTTTGAACGATGCCCAGCCCTAGTTCACACTTTGGTCGTGAAGACGGACGCGCCCAACGTCATATATCACAACTGTTTAGCGTTTTAAACCATATAATGCTTATTTTTTTATTCTGACATTTAAATACAGATACAAACAAAAACATTTATAGTTTGTATAATATCCTTTGATGTCTATTGTCTATGGAAGCGGAAATCCTTTCAAATATATTTTGACGTGTTTTATCCGATAACCTAGTCAACACATTGTGTAGGTAACTATAAAGTTTACTCTAATCTTATTATAGTGTAGGTACAAAATCAGAAGTGCCCTAAAGTTGTCGTCTTTTTGTGAATTTTATAGTTTTGAAGCTAAAGTTTGTCACACGGCCTGGGCAATTTGCACAGAACCATTCAGTATTCACGGGCTCGTGGATGGGAGAATCCGCCCAAAATTGTACAAAAAATAAATTTTTAGCTTCTGATTCACCAAATGCACTGTGGAACGCCAAGATAAGGTGCAAATTGACATGCAATGTTAGTGCTTAAACGACTTTAAATCTTTTGTTTTTATAAGCTACATAATACATGGAAGACAGAATAGATGCATGACATAGGTTTAATAGGCTATTCTTAATATTCTGGAATAGTGACAGTAAATGTGTTAATAATGTAATAATTAATAATAAGTATCTGATATGATGACATTACAGTAATTACACTAAAATAGAGTGCATGATGCTCCTGATACTTAATATACCTAAAACATACAAAAATAAATGTATGCATATGTATGTGCATAAAATATGTATTTATAAAAAAAGAGATAAGTTTCTGTACGTCTTATCTGTTATTATTAAATTAAATGATACCTATAAAGCAGGGTGGCTTTATATATCACCATTAAAAATCCATGGTGGTGGTCGCATACTACTCTGCAATGCAAAAGCCCTTGTAAACATTCAAACATTTGTAACTGTGCTGTGATGCAGATAATCAGTGCTCAGATTCTGTATATGTGCAGTAATTATCATCATGAACCAACACGAGGGTCAAACTGAACTCCAGAACGGGTGGCATTCTAAGGCACAAGATTAGCAGCAGAACGCAGAGCTGTGTTCATATTTCCACCCAGCGTCCCCCTCCCCTCTCTGACACCCACCACCCCGCCTCCGCCTGCAGCTGCCAGATGAGCCCCAGAAATGAGAGTGCCAACAAGAAACGAGAAAAAAAGAAGAGTCTGGAACAGGTGATGCAAGCTACTGAATTATATGAGAAACAACAACTGAAACGCCTCACCGGTTTTCAATACTGTCAAATGTGTACAAAAATAACCCGGATGGTCAATCAAGAGTAAAAGACAGTTTGTCTGCTTTTCTGATAACAAAAATAATAATAATTATAATAATAGCTGTTTTTGTGAAAATAAATTCCTTGACTTCTACATTCTCTTCTTCTACCAGTTCTCAACTGGTTTCGCTTTAGGATTCAGACACTCAGGAGTTTTCAAACTTTTTGATGCAAAAGACCTCCAAATATGATACAATATAATATGAAATAAGGGTGTATTTTCATACAAGACCCTGTATAAATAACTACTATTTTTTATACTATTTATTGAAAAGACAAGTAGTATCATTGTACTAAAAAGGATTAACTAAAATAATTGTTATTATATATTATTTTATAATAATATAATATTTTTATACTATATAGATAATATTATAATTATTATAAATTATAAGTTACTGATGCCATGACATCTGACCAGTCTCTAGAAAAGAGAATGTAGTAGTAATACTATCAAATTTGGTGAATATGTTAAACATATTAACTTTGACAGCCCTAAAAATATTTTTAAATTAAATTAAATTAAATTCTGAACCCCCTAGTTAGACCCCAGTTTAAAAGCCCCTTATTTTGCTGACGAGGTAAATACAATAAAATTAGCTCTAAAAGGACTGTCCTTGCAATAAATGGGCAGCAAGTTGCTTTGGATAAAAAGCATCCACTATGTGACAAATAACCCATCACCTCTAATTTTATAAAGCACAAACCCACCCTGCTGGTCAGCGTTTTTGTCAGCTGAGAGGCCATTGCTGTTCTGCCTGTCTGAGCTGTGTTTGTAGGGCCCTGGTGGAACCCTCCACTCCAGAGCCTGCAGTCTGTCCTGCGCTGCGGCATCATGCAGTATCTCCATCTGCTTGGCCAACAGACGCTCCAGCTGAACCTATAATATGCACAGACAGCAGGGAGTCAGACAGGCGGATGTGTATAGCATCGTACGTACAGTGTGACACAAATGATTTCCAATATTCGTCATTCACAAACAAACCGCAACTGTAGTGATACAAAACAAAACTAACCATAAACAAACTAGAGTCCAAATACCCAATGATTATTTGGATGCTCCTCAATCATATTTGCACATGAAACGGGGTTTAATTACCATAAATATTTTGTTGTGATTATATTCATTTTTCAGCTCTCTGATTATTATTAAAAGCTTGATTCATTCCAATAGCACCCCTCCTACATGCGCAATAGCATGCTACCTAAAGAGGCAAGCAAAACGAACTTTTACTGCTTGTTTTTCTTTTACACAGGAAGATGCTATTCAGAGTTACAAATAACACGTTTCCACTTCAAAACAATGAAGATAATGCATTGTGTCAATCTATTGAAAAACAGAACAATTAGAGAGAAAAGATGGCACAAGTTATGTTTTAAATGCTCAGAGGTTGCTCAAAAGATATAATAGAGAGATGTATCAACTTTGTCCCAGATGCAAAAGACATACATGTGAACAATTCTAGCTAAGTAACCATCATTGTATGCAAAAGTGTGTAAAAATGTAATAAATAATGCACCCAAAGTATGCAGTGCATTCTTAGCATTAAAACTAAGGGTGCTATAGTAGATATTAGTATAAACTCTCTCCTTTTAAAATCATTATTCTCTCTAAGGTCAAGTACTGTCATGGTACAGCAAAAGTGTGAAGTCATAAATATCTTTGCAGACTGAAATAAAATGTTTTTGGCCTTATAGTGTAGAGCTATACAATTAATAATAGACAGGAAAGCCCGCATGATTTTATCTTCCAATAATATTGGACATTTTAAGTTAATATTGAAATCTCAGACAGTTGACGGTAGCCACTGACTTCCACAGCAGGAAAAAATACTGGAAGTTAGTGGCTTCTGTCAACTGTCTGGTTATCAACTACTTTAAAATATCTTCTTTTGTGTTCAACAGAACAAAGTAACTCATACAGGTTTGGAACAACATGAGGGTAAATGATGACAATTTTCATTTTTGGGTGAATAATCTGATAAGCTTAAGCTGATAAACTGAAAAGTCTCCATTTGTTCTCCATTTTAATTATATAGCTATAGTTATATAGTAACTTAAGTAACATACATACACACACACATACACACACACATATATATAAATTATTACAACAGACATACCAGAGGCTATAAATTTGCTTTGTTAGAAGAGCCTTCAAATATCATGTTGAGCAATAAGGGGACTTGGCGTGAAAAGGTTGAGAACTTCTGGTCTATGAGAACAACAGTTCATTTTTCTTCCCTACAGAACAACAATCAGCAAAAAGCACTGAGAGTAACAGTACTTGCTAATAGACGTATTTTTCATCAGTTAGAACATCCCATACACTTCCTTAAAAATATCCAACCAATGATAGTTCATATATTAGACCAGTTGACCAAAAGTAGGTCATGGTCAGGAGGACCAGGGAAGCTCTTGCAGCTATTGACCCGAAAACCTGCATGATAGGATACCAGAGCGAGACGTGTGGTGGTAGACAGACATGAAGACGGAGTCAGCGAGGCGCCTGAGAGCATTCCTCTCCCACACAAAAATAAATACACTGTCATAATGCAGTCAGTCACCTGGATATTCCGCCCAACCGTCTCCTCTCCTTTAGATCTGGCGTGGGCTAGCTGCTCCTTAAGGGTCTCCTGGCGCATGTGAATAGCCTGCAGCGCCTCCTGGAGGTCAAAACAGCCCTCCTGCAGATCGATACACATTCGATTGATATTTCCTTTTGATCAAAGTTTCAGAGGCAGTCAACTTAATGATTTTTAAACCGGTTTCCTTTCCATCCGCGCCCTGTTTTGGTAGGACAAACCAACAGTCCTGCCAAAACATATGCCACTGGATGAGCCCAGTGTTGCTTAAAGGGATAGTTCACCTAAAAATTTAAATTGTGTCATTAATTACTCACCCTCATGTCATTCCAAACCCGTAAGATTTTCGTTCATCTTCGGAACACAAATGAAGATATTTTTGATGAAATCTGAGAGCTTTCTGTACTCTCCATTGACAGCTACGCAACTACCACTTTGACGCTTCTTAAAACTAATCCATATGAATTGAGCGGTTTAGTCCAAATTTTCTGAAGAGACACAATCGCTTTATATGATGAACAGACTTCTGATCAGGGAACAAACAGGAGGTCAATCGAACCTGCTTGACCTGCTTGAAACCTCATTGGTTCTTGCGGAAGCTCAAACGTGCTGCGTAACACGAGAATGAACCTCCTTGGTTCTCACACATCAAGCAAACGTGCTTGAGCTTCTGTTAACCACAACTGATGTGTGAGTTGATCAACGTTTATATGTGAATAAAAGCCCAAATTCAGTCTGTTCATCATATGAAGCGATCGTGTCTCTTCAGAAAACTTGGACTAAACCGCTCAATTCATATGGATTATTTTTAAGATATCTTTATGAACTTTTTGAAGCGTCAAAGTGGTAGTTGCGTAGCTGTCTATGGAAGGACAGAAGACTCTCAAATTTCATCAAAAAGAGCTTCATTTGTGTTCTGAAGATGAACGAAAGTCTTAAGGGTTTGGAACGACATGAGGGTGAGTAATTAATGACAGAATTAAATTTTTTGGGTTAACTATCCCTTTAATATGGCTCATAAACAGACTACTGTTATGATAGTGCCACAAAGACTATTTTGAAAAATCAACTTAATTACTCAGTTGTGTCTGCATGATAACTGATAAGATGAAGTATTTTAACACCAAAAAATTGACACATCAACTTTAAAGACAATGTGTCATAGCTGAATTTGACCAGCCCCAGTAAATCCACAAGTCCACTACAAGAGCAATGGTCAAGACCATTTATAGCAATATGAATCAACCTCTTATTGGAGGTCAATGAGGTTAGACTGACATTTGAAGAATACCTGAACAATTCAAGGACAAGATGTTAATCTCAACCACTTAAGAGCTTAGCTACTAATTTTTCACTAACCCGAAGTGAAAAAAGATTCATTCCTCTGAAGCGAAAAGGTCAAATACTTAATAAAATGTCATCCCACTTAAAAATCCCCTCAGGATGAGTTTCAACCCAACAGGCAGATAAAAAAAAAAAAAAGAACATTTTGTCCAACGGACTGCTCCGTCTAAATTATTACATGAAGGATGAGTTCGAAACTTCAAATGTTTACATGGGTTCCCATGGCTGCAAACTACCACAGACATTCCAGCCTTTTCACTACTAGTTGGGTGTTTGAGGCAAAGAGGTATCTGATAATAACAGCTCTGACGCAAATTTGCCAACACTCACGCAGCAATAATGAAGTCACCGAGCCACTCCTGTGAGTTAAGGCTTTTCTCTCGACACGGAGGCTGGTCTTCTAGAGCGCACAGACAAAGGTGCATGCATACGCCTGCATGTATACGCATGTGTCTTCAGACTCGGCCCCTTTTCACTTTGTGGTATCTGCGCAAATGCATGGGCGTGGGTGATTCCGAGTGCACCCACGTAGTGATGTCACATCTACCTCAAGAATACGGGTGGGTGCACAACTGATCTCATTTGGACCTTGTCTGGGTGCATGTGGGCGGGCGGCTTAATCTCAATGGTGTGGATGGGAGTGTAATGTGGGCAGAGTTGAGGCCAGACAAGGACAGCGAGTGGGGGAGGGGAAGTTTATGTTTTTTATTTCTGCAGTTCAGACACAACACTAATAACTGTAAAACACTATGAAACAGTTAAACGCGGAAAATCCATTCTAGAGTTGAGTACAAATTAACTGCAACAAACAATGCAAAAACAAAAAGGTCATTTACTGTAAGACACTACTAACTTAACTACAATTGGAGTAGCTTGACCAAACGGTATGTTGATAAAAAAGGTGACTCTCTCTTAAATGTTAAAAAAAAATTATTCACTGATTCATTCGAGCATGTGTTCTAGAGATCACGCTGCGTTTGTGGGCGGTATTGTGTGACCAATCTGCAGCTCTAAAAATTCCAAGAATTATTTCATAAAGGTCAATAATATGGTTATCAGAAATGTACCAGTGAGAATTATTACAACTTTAATTGGCATGAAATCTAATCTACATTTACACCCAAACAGTATTCATTTACATGGACCAAAATCCAAACTCCAAAGTGTAGCAATAACCTGCTTAAGTCATCTGGATTCGCTGAAGAGAAAGTGCAGTTTGGGTGCCTGTCATTGCTTGTTGAACTTGCAGATGTCTTTTTTTCCAAACAATGGGTGAGTAATTCACTCCACTTTTGTATGTACTGTAGCTTTGCATAAAAGTCTACAGCAAAAGACTTTATGTTAATAAATATGTTTATAGTATATTCTCAACGTGATTTGTGATGAGTTCAGTGTATGCGCATGCTGTACACGAGTAAATACAACCACCAAAATAAATATGCATTGAAAAAAAAATAAATTAAGTAGCTTCCCCAATGCTGCTGTTCATTCACATAACTAGTGTGGGAACATGACGTAAATGTGAGGTAAAATGTGATTATTAAGTGAGTAACAATGCAAATTAGGGGGAAAAGGAAGTCGCTTGGTAATTTGCCACTGTCTGATACTGATGAAGGACTCATTTCTCCTTAGAGGTAGAGTGGGTAGAAACCACTGATTTTCCGAAGTGGTCTCATGTCTTTGCCCGTATGCGGAGTGAAACCAGGGCAGAGGTGAAGTGGGCAAACACCTGCTCTTCTTGAGACACCAGCCCAGCCCATAAGCATTGATGTGGGATGTAAGAAGTTTCCAGAAAATCTAACGACTGGACAGTGATCAAATGTGTCACCAGAGAGCCATGAATGGACAGCTGCCATAAAGCACAAAGGCCTCTTCAGCAGACCACATCAATAAGATCACTATATATGTGCAGCTAAGTATAGGGCAGACTAATCACGGATATGTAGGTTATGGAAAAATAATGACCGGGGGATGGCTAAATATGGACTTAAGGTGTGATCGAGGGAGTGGGTTTGCAAACATTAGTCCTTTGTAACTTCTTCAGGCTAAACTTTGACCTTTCCCCTACACCATGACATGCAATCCTGATGGAGCTACCCCGCATGCTCCTGCAAAGCCCTCCCACACAGTTCAGTATGCTGACAGGCAGCTATGCAAACAAAAAGCCACGGGACCCACCCAGTGTCAATCCTGCCTCCTACAACAGTTTCCTCGCATATTGGTGTTAGCGCAGCAGCGCACATTAATAACAAAATGAGTTGAGAAATTGCGTTGGAAGCTTCAGACAGATTACTTGGAGTTCAGGTTGGAGAAATCATGAAGCAATTTTACTCACCTCAGTTTTAATTCTCTTGGGCGAGGGCTCATCTCTGTCGCCGCATCGAGATCTGTAGGAAAGAAAATGAAATGTTTAGCCCTGAACAAGCAATGAAACACTTTCACAACAATGTGTCCTATATATCCTATGTGTCCTGATAATATTATTTAAACAAGGTAAATATGAAAGCCAAAACGTTATATTCAATACACACTATCGTTCAATAGATTGGGGACTGTAAGCTTTTATTTCGGGGAATTATTTTTTAAAGTGACAATGAAGATTAAAATAAATATTGTTCTTTTGAACATTCTATACATCAAAGAATCCTAAAAAATTCAATCCTAATAATCAAAATGATTTTAAGCAGCATAGCTGTTTTCAACATTGTTTATAAGAATAAATGTTTCTTGAGCTCCAGATCAGCATAATAGAATTATTTCTGAGGGATCATGTCTCTAGGAGGACATTATGTGACATGAAGTTATTACAACTAATTTCCCCCAAACTATTGGATAAATTTATACAAGAAATGCCTTAAAGCAAGGATTTTCAACCTTAAAAACCCTTGACAACCAGAGTCTCAGCCCCACCTGGTACCCTTTCAACATTAATTAGCATTATTATATTATACAATCCTTCTCAGATCATTAAAATGAAATAGAATTTCAATGTTTCTATGTTTTATTTATCTTCTACATGGACCCCCCCTTGAAGTAGTTTCATGGACCCCTGGTTTAAAACCCTTAAACCCTTAAAGTACTAATACTTGCTTTACTAATAGCAGTTTTCACCTGCAACCTAATTTAGGAGTGCTCTTGGCAAATATCATTATGACGTAAGAAGCATTGTAAGACAACTTGGCCCAGATAACTTTCGCAATATCCAGTCCATGACTGTGATCCAATCTTTCAAGTTTTGAATGAGTGACTGCAATTACGTAATGCCAAAAGGAATTTTCCATCGACTGACACGCAAGTCTGGAAATCCAGAAAACACCTGCTTGGTCTCTTTGGATGGCAGGGTTTGAGTGTCTGATAAGGCTTGTGGTCCTTTAGATGCAAAGGAGTGGGAGTGTTCTTATTTCTCCGTAGACCTCAGTGTAGCACTTCACACCTCAACACAAAAGCCACGCACAAAGCCGACTTTGATATCTTGGCTTGGCTCTAAGCAGACTACCAGAGAGCAGATCCTGAGCTGCTCACAATGCATTAGCATTAGCTATCTCTCTCTTGGCTTAAAGGCTAAACATCATGAATGATTACTCCAGTCACTTACGGGGTGTAAAAAGTGATGCATGCAGAGAATTTTTATCCATTAAAGCAAACAAACAACTCCCCTACATTGTGCTTTTTCCATGCTAACCAGGCAGATTCTGCAGGATTTATGAGCATTTTTTGCACTGATTTTTGGAATCTTCAAAATTTTGTGATTAAAATATGGTCAGGCAAACAGGTAGTCTCAAACTTGTGCTGTTGATTAGGCAAACTTCTCATACAGAGAAGGTCGGACAAGCAGGTTGTCCTGTTCCAAACTTGTGATGTTGATTACGCGAACTACTCAAACAACAGAGCAACGTCTTTACAGAGCCACATAACATTTTTAAGGAAATTAACATACAATGGCTTACTTTCATTGGTCTGTACATAATAAGCTGGGATAGGAGAAACTATTTAAAAACTGAAAAAAAATTGCACACTTCAGTTTTAACCAAAGGTCCAAAAATAGTCGACCAAGGTGTTTCATGTTTGGGAAATGACTTAAGTTCTTACTTGCTAGTTCTGTAGGTGTATTTGTAGGTGACCTCTCGGGAGACCTGACGTGCCAGTCCGAAAAGCTCATCTCTGCGAGTCAGCAATGCCACCTCCTTCATACAAAGCTGCGCCGCAGCCTCATTCACTGTCAGCTATGTAGAAACGAAAGATATTTTTTATTATTGATTAGACAATAAATAATAGATATTACAATGCACAAAGAAATAAACCAGTCCCACAAGCAAGCAACAGACCAACATGATATTTCTGCTGCAGCTAATTAATTAAGGAAACACACCAGCATCCCAAAAAGTGGTGCCCAGCTATGCTGAAGTTATTTAGCAGGGACACAACATCAATTCTTACTAAAAGTACAGCCATGCTTTGAAGTGCATGATTTATTTAAACCCCAAAAGAACCAAAATAGGCGAGAGCCCCGTATAACGCACCTCATGCAGAGTCAGATGCTTCCCATCCTTCCTTTTTGAGTCGAATCTGCCATATATGGCACTATACTTGCGGATTTCCTCTTCCCTGTGAGGATCCTCGTCGCTCATATCGAAGATGTGGCTGATCATTTTGGCAAGCTTCTTATTTCCCTTCAACTGTTCTTTAACCTCTATGGCGTCACTCTTGGGCAAAGTCTGAGAGATTCTTTCCACGCACTCCGCCACGGACTGAATGGCAGCCGCGTCGAGCGCCTCTAGGCCGTCCCGAGGGGAAGACGGAGAGCCCAGTTCTGCCGGGGAAAGGCTGTGCTCACTCTCCGTGCCATGACTGGCCCAAAAACGTGGCTCGCTGCCACTCTGGAGGGGTGAAACTGTGGCTGAAGAGTTCCCGTTGCCTGATTCTCCTTTTCCGGGATCTACACAAGCAGCTGCCAAACACTTTGGCACTTTGACTTGGGTGTCTCCACGGGCACCGCTACCAGGCAACAATGTGGGTGACCCTTCGGGCAGCTTGTAGACAGGAATGCTGCAGACGGGCAGGGACGTGAGGGGCTGATTGAACAGGGCAGGGTTTGTGACCCAATCGCGCAGAGATTTCTGTAGGCGTCTGACGTGCAGTGGCTTGCTGGCCATGCCCACGAGCGCCATGATCTCGAGAAACTCATCCTCGCCGGCCTCGCAGAGCTGCTGAACATCATCACCACCTTGCTGGATGAAGGCATCGTAGTAGCACAGCAGGTTGGCCCTCTGAAGAATGCGGTAGAGCTGCAACTCCCCAAGGGTTCTGGGTAAAGTCGCTGCCATACCTGAACAAAGGAAGGAACAAAATAAGCAATTACAGGAAACAAAGCAAAACCGCTCGAAGGAGAGGACACTGGCTGCCACAGCAGGGGGAGGAAAAGAAATGTGTGGCTGGATCCAAGAGTGGCGACTATAAGAGAGTGCCTGTCAGGCTCCTGGGCTGCTGGGAGAGTCACATACCACACTCCACCTCTGCAACACGCGTAGGTGGACTCACTCAGCACAGGCCTCATTTGTTTCTGCCGGGATCTTGCTTCTACAGCTGCCACTGTCAGGATCTGGATCCGCAGCAGCAACGATAAAAGCGAGATTGGCTGCAAGCAAGGGAGGAGGGGTAATGGAGTCGTGTGGGAGTGGGACGGTAGGTGTGCGTACTAAGAAGATAGCTTTCTGCATTTCACTTTAATTCACCCACTTCTTCCTCAAAAGTATCCAGGGATTATGAATGTACGACAAACACAAACACACACACACCGCTCTCTGCAAACTTTGTCAGAGACTGTAATGCATACTAATGTGGTAACGGAGTTCATTTGCTTATTTTTCTGTTGAGAGAGATATGTTTTACAAACGATATACAAACCATGACAATGGGAAACCTCTGAGATTGGGGGAAAATTTTTGTTGATATCTCATGGGGTCAGAATTGAATCAGAATAAACAACATATTCCCTAATTAAAGTTAATATGCATATAATTACCACCACACTCACAGAACCCTGTGGAGAACCTCAAGGAAACTGTGGAACTTCCAAATGGATCCCATAAGTTCCTACAAGAACTCTAGAGACAGTCAACGAGTGTCCCATAACAAGGGAATTGCGTTTGAGACACTTACACAATAGGAATGAGGCATATTCAAAATTATGCTTAGAGGTTCTCCAGAGAGTTCCTCCAGGGTGGCAGTCTGAGGACTTCCAAAAAGGCTCTCACGCCTTTTCAGTTTTACAGAAGTGAATCATATTTTGAGAATAAGAATTTAGGTTATGCATTTGTGAATATATTAAATTCTGTCCCCTAGAGATATCTCAAGAAACATCCATGGGTTTTTGCAGAAAATCACCAACTGCTGCTCATCAATGGAATGTGTTTTAGTAATTAATCTGTCCTGTTATTGTTCATTTCAAAATGAACTTGCACTGACATACACATCTGCATTTGCATTTTCCCAAAAGTAATTTGGGAAGTATAGAGACATAAAATCTTTAGACAGACACTGCTTTTGAAAACACAATAAAACCTGCATACCCCTGGCAGCAAATACACATGACCAAAAGTTGCAAAACTTGCACTGTCTTTTATGGCATCTCTATGCTATACTTGTATACTTTAAGTTGAAAATTTAATACAATAAAATAAAAATGTAAAAAATAAATAAAACTAGTAACCGCTTTTAAAGATCAATAACAACGCCAATATCGGGCCTCAATTATCATTCTTTCAGTGGTGGTAAAAGATGACAGATGCTGCAAAATCATCATGACTGTTAGTGTACTAGAGGTGAGTAAGAACAGTATCACAGCGAGGCTGATTGTGAGTACTGATGAGTGAGTGTATGGAGTCTAATGAGGACGCCCCAATGAGTGATCCGCCACTCTAATGGATGACTGAGGCCTAGACCCAAGTGAAGGGTGCCTTGTTGAAACCAATTCAGTATCAGCATGGATGGCACTTAGGCAGCAATTTATCCAAAGCTCCCTCTCCCCACAGCATGCTGGGTTCCTAATGCTGGAGATCTAAGGCCAGGGCTTCACGCAACACGCTGAGAGCACTCACAGCACGTACTCATGTTGCCCAACAGCGGCCTCTTATCAATCTAAATGAATAATGGATTCACATCGAGACCTGTCCTAAATAGTTGCATGAAGCTTTTGAAAAGAAGCTTCTCTGGAAAGGTGACCTATCTGTCCTGTGCATCAGACTGAATGTTTGTGGAACAGCTGCTCTCCATATGAAAGCTATAAAGGCTTGTTTTAGTGAAAGGAGCATAAGGCATTACTAGAGGAACACAATCGATTCACTTAAGTGGAGGAACAACAACAAGAAAAGGAAACATTTGTGTGTGCATAATCAATTGGTGATCTCCTAAAGGGATGGTTCACCCAAAAATTTAAATTCTGTCATGATTTACAACCTTAATGTCACTGCAAACCCATGGCTGCTTTTGACCATACAATGAAACTGAATAGTGGGAAGGGGCTGTCGAGCTCAAGAAATGAAAAAAAAAGCAACTCAAATTTTAGTCTGCTCGTCACACTAAACCTTTAAACAACTTCAGATGATTTGGAATAGTATATTGGTCACCTTTCACTTGATGGAAAGCATCAGCAACATTCTGCTACACTTCTCATTTTATGTTCCATCTAAGAGAAAATATCATGCTTAGAGTGAAAGGAGGATGAGCATTTCCATTTTTCGAGTCAGCTATTTGGTTAATAAAAAGGGGTATGTAGTTAATTACAAATATCAGATGTAAAATAACATGCCACATTATAGCTTTACAATATACCTCACAGATACAGATGTCTTCATCACCTTTCAACTGCAACTCAAGTTTAGCTAACACCTTGATGCTTTTTACTTTTCAAAGCCCTTCAAAAGATGGATGCAAAAACACTAATTTAGGTGGCAGTGCCTTTTACCCAATTTCGATACATCTAAGGGTTTTTTGAAGATAACGGTGGAAATTATTGGTGAGGAAAGTACAGAAGGAAAACAGGCATGACAAAAGTTCACCACTTTGCATTTAATACTAGCATCCAAGTTGTTTTTTGGGGGGCCCAGTGTGTACAATGAAGTGGTAAACAATGAGTCATAAATTCACAGGACAGAAAACAATTCAAAACAAAAATTCCCATTACCTCATTTCAATTATTACTCAAATAATAAATTAAACATGAGACATCAACTATTACTAATGTTTATGGGAAAAATAATAAACCATTTCTGGCAGAAACAGCATTATATTATTATTAGGGGCCAAGCATCAAAGGTAGTTTTATTATAGGCGTTTATATTATATTGATATTATTATTCTTCCATCACAGACTATAGAAGCCTATTGTTCAATTTGAGCTATAGAAATAGAGTAAACAAGCCGTTTTGAGATAGAGCAAACTTATAACTATTAATAATAATAATATTGCTTCAAGTCAGAATTAGAATATTTGGAGTTAAAAGATGGTCATATCATGGATTTTGAATTGAATTTTGAATCTGTAATTTTAAATTTAATTGGAAAATGCTTGATTTGCCATGGTCAATCAAACTGTTTGTCAGCCATTTAAAATTTCATGGAAAACATTTTTTTTTTTTTTATTCTGCCAACACCATTTTTCAAATTCATGTCAGATCATCTTCATAACATGCTGGTAAAATAATTTGTGTGCATTAACAAATGTGGTGAGTGCCAAATAAGAATTAGGCTTTTTCTTGGCAACGGTTTGGCATACTGACACAAAATATTATATGTATCATTGGCATAACACCTTGAAAATACCGAATCAATTATGTGACAGTGCTATAGCAGTATAAACAAACATTTATGCTGTTGGTGTGCTTGGCCTTGTAATATCTGCATGCAGCTATATTAAGTACTATTATCCTACATAATATTTTATTTCTATTTTTATATCTAGCTCTATCTAGCAATATCTATAAATACAAATGATTTATAATAATATAACATTATATCCTATAGTGAAATTTCTCTGAGGGAAAAAAACACGTCAGCCTATGAAATTCACACATTTAAAAGCTATTCCATATTGGGAAAACTACCCTTGGAAGTGAAGAATCGCTAAGGATGCTGTACACACACAGCTGCCGACGACCAGACGCCCACGGGGGCGCGTTCACACACGGTACCGAGAGCTGTCCGGTCTGCACGGCGCGCACATGGATCACAAAAACACGCAGGAAAGTTGCACACAATGCATGAATTCAGCGCTCAACTACATTTACAAGCGACATTGAACAATAGCACTGGCATAAACGTACCTTTTAGTTTTCTTTCTTTGTCTTTTTTCCACCAAAACTCTTCCAAAAGCTCCGTCTGGTTGTATGATTATTGAAGTTCTGAATGATGACGGTCCGTTGAGTTACGCGACGCTTCACCTGACGTCCAGTTACGTGCCGCGCGCGCGTTCGGCGGATCAGCGACGCGTCCTTCGGCTCTCTGTTATTGAATTAACTCTCACACACTCTGTAGTTTGAACTACGGAGGGACTCTCAAACTAGTTGGTTTCCGCTCTCTCCCCTACTGCCAGAATTGGGATATTCCGCGCTTGCTACATTGCTCTCTCACTCCCACGCGCCTGCGTGACGCAGATCCTGGCGTGGGCGGTAGCGGCGCGTGGGAGGCTGCTGCATGGAATACCAAACCTCATATCAGCCGCATGCACCGCCTCACATATATATACATGGACATTTATCATGTTTGTTGACCTTACTGAAAATACGCCAGCATAGGCTACAGCATAACGGTTCGGTGGCCGCCTGTACGCCCACACCGGTGCTATTCTTGCCCCCTCCTCCTCCAGTGCAAATTCACCTGCTGCCTACAGCCTGTCACATACTGAGTCCTTGTGCATTCCAGTGGGCCTCGTTTCACATCTTATTAGCTCTACCTGTTCCATTTATAGAGTTCTGCGCTGATGGCCAACTACAAGATCTGCAGGCAATCTCATAAACAACATAATTACTTATTACTTTTAAAAATACACGTTCTAAAGATGAGTTAATTAGCTAGTGGAGGTCTGGGTTCTCGGATTGCAATTAAAGAAAACACACACACACACAAAACCTGCACAACATACACAACTATGAAAACAGATTTGGATTTCAAGTTTAGGAGTTAGGTTTTAAGTTTTTTTTTTTTTTTTTTTTACTCATAAAAATTAGCTAAGGATACAGATAACTATCAAAAACAGATTATTCAACTAAAAACATGCACACTGAAAAATAATACATAATACGTGATAATATAATATGTGTTCGCATTATTTATACTGATTGGATTTTGCTTGGTGTATGACGTTTAACCAAAAGAGAAAGCTTTATAACACATTGGGGTATTTATCATAATCATAGTAAATGCAAACACGTGAACGAATCATTCATTCTTTTGAGTTTGATCTGTATGATCTTTACAAATGAATTGGACTGAATCAGTACAGGCAGTTGTCAAACTGATTTGTTCATAGAATACTGCCAAAGTAGAGGGGCTACATCCGAAATCGCATACTATAGCGAAAATCTAAAAATATTTTTTTATATGAAAAAATCTTAATATAACAGTTTCGAAATCATTTCGATGTTAAACGAAATTGTAGTTGGGCCCTATAGCAAAGCGGGGGGGGGGGGGGGGGGGGTTGCTCGCCACTGGCAAAACCATCAATGCAAGTTTGAGAGGTGGTGCCCCGACAAATCTCGCGAGAATCACGACTTGCTTTATGGCACGTCACATACATCATCAACATATGAAGCAGCCTCTATGGCAGACACTAGCACGCATTTTAGACGTGAATCATGCATAGGCGTCGATTATGGTGGGGACCGTCGGGGTCCGAGGTACGCGTACCCACCAGATTTCGTCATGAGTCATTTTGTACCCACCACTTTTTTGGTATAAGTGTTACATATTATTACTCATGTACATATTATTATACATATTATTGCTCATCATATCCACTTAAAACTGTCAAAAAAATCTAACCAGAAATTTGGTGATCACTGATCATTGTTTAGGTAGCCTACATTAAACCGTTAAACTTTTTCCTACAAGCCTCAATGAAGCAGAAACGCTTAATGTCAGATAATGTCCATAATAATTGGACTTTGGGTTATATTTTTTAACAGTTTTCAGTGGTTATGAGGAGCAACATGAGAGAGAAAATTTGGTGATCTTTGTTTAGGTACATTAAACCACGTAAAGCTTTTTCACATTAGGACTTATAAAGCCCATGTGAACTGTGGGGAGTCAACCCACAGCCACTCCGCTGCCCTGCTGAAAATGTGAAGCAGAAACGCTTAATGTCAGATAATGTCCATAATAATTTGACTTTTTGTTTGATTTTTTGACCGTTTTCAGTGGTTATGAGGAGCAATATGAGAGAGAAATTTGGTAATCATTGTTTAGGTACATTAAACCACGTTATGTCAAATTGTCAACATGGTGCTTATGAAGCAGAATAGTGGGTCATATGTCTATGCTTTTTGAAAACTTAAGGCTTAAAACGAGTCGGACATCATCACATTTTTGTATACATTTTTATTTATTTACATTAGTAAGCTACAGGACATTTTCTTTCAAAACATGACCTGCGCGAAAGAGGAAAAAAAATGAATGCATCATTGTACCCAGCACTTCTGAAAATGCACTTCCGAATGCGTCTATGTCCCCAGCACATTTCAAACCAAACTGACGCCCATGGAATCATGGCAGAGTCGACGAAGAAAACGAAGAAAGCGCAGAAGAGTGCAGAGACGGCTCTTTGTGAATGCAGTAATGTTAAATACAAGTACAACTCTAGGGGTCGCTGTTTGAGAAAAACGGAAACTGCATAGTGTGCCTTTAAAGAGTAGACAAAAAGTACCAGGATGACCTACTTCTTCCGGCGAGATTCAGAAGTGTGCATACGATGGACACTTTACTATCCCATGAGGCTACTGGAGAGGATTTATGAATGGCAGTGAATGGACGTAACAAACTGACGCTGGATAATGATAACATGGCGACTGTAGTAGGCCTATACGTCCAGATTACATTCATACTAGACACACTCATTCTATATAGAACATACTTTTTTAGCGGTCGTGAAGTAATTATTTGTTCAAAATAAGTACCTAGTCAGTGTCCAATCCTGCTCATGCAGGATCACTGTCCTGCAAAGTTTAGCTCCAACCCCAATTAAACACACCTGAACCAGCTAATCACGGTCTTACTAGGCTTACTAGAAACTTTATACTTGCGTTGAGGCAAGTATAAACTTTGCAGGACAATGGCCCTCTATAACCGAGTTTAGACACCCCTGATTGAAATAGATGCAGGAAAGGTAGTACAATTCAATATGCAAATTGAGAGAGGAGAGACTAGTCAGTATGCAAATAGGATGATGTTACAAATCTTGATTTTTTTCTTTTTAAAGGGGTAGTATAATGCCCTTTTCACAAGATGTAAAATAAGTCTTTGATGTCCCCAGAGTGTGTATGTGAAGTTTTAGCTCAAAATACCCCACAGATATTTTATATCATGTTAATATTGTCACCTTTTGAGGGTGAGCAAAAACGCACAGTTTTTGTGTCTGTTCCTTTAAATGCAAATGAGCTGCTGCTCCCAGCACAGGGGGCGGAGCTACAACAGCTTGCGTTCTTTTACCTCACAACGACATGCACTGGAAACACTTCAAACACTTTTAGCCTTTTAGGTTCAAACCGAAGCCAGAAAGATGGAGAGACTCAAGTGACAACATGTAGACAACATTTCTGAATGGTTAGTTGGTGAATTTATGTAGTTTTTGTGTAGTTATCTTCTAGTCAATTGATTAGCATATTCTGTCTTGATAATCTATTAACCTGCCGTTTGTTGTAGTCCTTAAAAAGCAATTTCTTTAAAAGAAAATATCTCCCTTTGCTTTGAACTTTGAGCATCGTAACTTTAACACAGCAACATTACACATTAAAGTTAGAAAAGTGAAATCATATTCAACCACCCCTTAAAACCCCCAACCATTAAAAAGTTTTCAAAACAAAAACAAAAAACTGATAAAACACCTAAGTCTGAAAAAAAAGAAGTACATTAAGCAGTTTGTGCTAAATTTCTTTTGCAATTTAATACTTATGATGAGGGTTGAGAACAAACCCAAAGCAGAATGTTTAAGCAATATCAATACAGCCATTCTTACTTTTGAACATGTACAGATGTGCATGCTTTCTTTGAGTGTGGTCCTTGTGTAGTGAATGCCCACTGGGAACTATACCCTTCTAAGGGGTTTGTGACTGAGAGACTTTCATTGTTAGTGACTCAACCAAAACAAACCTCTCCCCTCAGCACATCTCTTTATTGCTCCTCAGCGTCCGAAGCGGAGATTCATTGAGAGATATGTTTTTGGGGTCTGCTGCAGCAGGAAGAGGAGTGAAAAGGGAGATGCTGGGAGGGGCTGTGGTCCTGTATGCAGACACTACTCACTCCTCTTTCAGGATATTTACACTCCCACACAAAGTGATTCAGCTGGCTCTAATCCTTTCCTCTCTCTCTCTCTCTCTCAACACACACACACACACACACACACACACACACACACACACACACACACACACACACACACACTGGATTAGGCTGCATCAGACACCCATGGCCAAAAGACTATGGCTGAGATTCTCCTACTGCATGTAAAAAAGCGTGTGCTTTAGATAAACCGAGGGAGCAAGCTGGCTGACAAAACATTTAGTGAATTTGGAGTATTTTGTATTTGGTTGTATGTGGGCAGCTAACATGACATGCAATTGCTCTGTCCTCAAAGCACAAGGTTGTTCATTTTTTCTTTTATATGTTCGTCATTTGACTGGACAGCAAAGGACACTGATTTTATATCCATAAACATTTCAATTCAAACAGCGTTTTAATTCAAGTAAAATTATCTGCATCATGAACTGTGAAATATCGAAAAATATCAAAATTATATCTAAAGGGAATTTTTGTCAGCACAGAGTCCTTTGGAATGACTCACATCTCTTGAAAAAGCTGCTAATCAGGACCCAACAGGAAGTAATTCTGACTCAGAATAGCATACTACTCTTATTTCTGGCATATACTAAAATAGTTAGATTATGCTATTCTGAATTCAGCATTTAAAAGCATTAGGTTAGGAAAAGGGTAGTCTCCAGAAATTTCCAGACAGACTGATAAAATAAAAAAACTCATTGATTCAGGAAGTATTTTTTAATAGGGATTTTATCAAAAGTTACCACAAGTAACTCATAACTCATCAAAAGTTATCACGTCATTTGCAGTGCTTCATGGAAGTGGGCAAAGCTCCAAAGAATTCTTTTAATGCAATTTGCTCGCCACGATCCTGTAATTGGTGGGTTTTTTCCCCCGAATCATAGGTAATGGTTTTCACCTGGAATTCCCCTTTTAACATGACATATTATGCCTTTTTACAAAGTCTTGATTTTGTTTTTAAGGTTTTCTGCTTAAATGTTCAAAAGACACATTATCTTTCACATATCTTCTCATATTATATTTTCACATTTTCACATTGTTGCAGCACCTCTGCAGTGTGTCAGTAACGCTCTGTTTAGTTCTATGGCTGGTTGCATAAAAGTCTTAAAAGTTATTTTTTTTTCTTTTTTTTTTCTAACTTTTTTAAAAGGAAGATTGGTCTAATTTGAATTGCAAAAGTTAGACTGATTGCCTTTTGTCTATCTTCTTGTTGGTCAAACAGTGGCTAATATACAACTGGCAAGTGGTCTCTTTGAAGCCCCTCCTTCCAAAAACAATATGCTCTGATTGGTCGGCTGGATCAGTGTATCGTGATTGGTCAATTGTGATTTTTGGAAGAAACTTAAGACTACAATCAAGTCGTTTCAATGAGTTTAGAAACAGTGCTGATATAGAGAATAACTCCATTTGGAATGGACTTTGTGCTTTGTAACTTCGCAGACCTTTTTTATACTCAAACAGCAGCAACATTACACACTTAAGAATGTTGAAAATGTAAAAAAGCATAATATGTTGAAATAATGCAGGCTTCAACAAAAGCAAATACCACTGGTTAACAACCTCGTAGCTCACAATAGATCTGTCTTTAACGGTTATTGTTAAAAGTCAAGTGGAGAAATGGAGAAAATGAATGGGAATTTTACTTACGGAGCCAGACTGTTGCACTCAGACTGTTGCAATCAGATAAGAGCTTACCAGAAGAACAAAAAAAGTGCATTCCAGTTTAATGTGTAATATGTATCAGACGGTCAGTGAACGGACAGTGGGTGCTCCGTGAATAGGGAGTTTTACCTGGGTTTGATGTCTTCACATAAGAAATTTGAGATTTTAATAAGCATTAAATACTGTAAGTGAAAGCTTTACTTATTGTGAAAGCAGCACATGTATGAGTCAAACTGTAATGTGTTAAAATAGCGTAATACCTTGAAATGGGCTTTATCATTTATCATTTTTCACATTTTATTATTTAATTATTCATGAATTTGAAAATGAATTTAATTATTGTATTGTATTGAATGCAAAATCAAATTTTAATTCACACTTCAATAAATATGTGAATACTCTACAGAATGTGTTTAATATACTTACATGTCGCTGTTAATGATATAAATAGCTAAACAACACTTTAAGTGTGCCCACTAATAATGGAGGGTGTGAGGAGAGAGAGATATGAGAGAGAAGGGGAGACAGAGAGAAAGTGGAGGTTGGGTTGGGTGGGGGGTGCCAGAAAGGGTGAGAGAGAAAAAGAAAGAGAGGGAAAGCTGCAGTACAGTAAAAGTCTTCGAATCTGCCTTGGTATTAGATGCTATTTTTAGGAAGTAGGCCAGCAACAGCTAGCAGCCCGGCGAAGGTGCCATGCGTGCTTGATTATTTTTTTCCTCCTTGTTTTCTCTGACAGATAGAGACGAACTGAGACGATTTCGGGTACTGATAAATGTAACAATAGTGTGCCAAAATTCGAATGAAAGATGCCAGGAAAATTATTAGACATTTCTGTTTTGACAGCTGATTGGCAGATGGCTACCTCATCGATCCTAAAAATAACAACTGTGCAGTTGACAATGAGTTTAGAAAAGCTTGAAATCAAAAGCAATGCAACTGATTCATACGATGAGTGGGACAAGTCATACTTTTCACTGAACAAAACAAACAAACAATCAATTTTCTGCTTCACGTTAAAAGTCCAACAGAAACCTATTAATTGGGTAATTATATTCAATGTAATATCTGATATACATACTTTTTGCATCCTCCTTATTCCAAGACAACAGCTCTGAGTCTTCTAATGCCTGATGAGTTTGGAGAACACCTGACAAGAGATCAGAGACCATTCCTCCATACAGAGTCTCTCCAGATCCTTCAGATTCCCAGATCCATGTTGGCGCTTCTTCTCTTCAGTTCACTCCACTCATCAGGCCAGGGAACTGGTCATGGCAGAAGCTTCTTTTCATGATTTTGTATCTGTTGATATTTGATAGAATCCACAATGCCATGTATCTGAATAAGAAGTCCAGGACCTCCAGCAGAATAATATGCCCACAACATTAAAGATCCAATGGTATATTAAATTGTACACATGGGGTACTTTTTATCCTTGTGTGCAACAAACCCATCTAGCGTGTTTGCTGCCAAAAAGCTCTTTTTTTAGTTTAATCTGACCACAGAACCCTGTGCCGTTTGAAGTTCCAGTCGTGTCTGACAACTCAATATGCTGGAGTTTGTTTTTGATGAGCGAGGAGTATTTTTCTTGAAACCCTCCCAAACAACATGTGGGGATGTAGGGGTTGTTTGATTTTTCTCTCCCCAAGACTCAACTAATATCAGCAATCCTCCAGCTGTGATCCTTGAAGAGTCTTTGGCCACTCAAACTCTCCTCCTCACCGTGCATTAACACAATACAGACCCACGTCCTCTTCCCGGCAGATTCGTAACATCTTTAGTTGATTGGAACTTATTAATTATTGCCTTGATGGTCAAAATGGGGATTTTCAATTCTTTAGCTATTTTCTTACAGCCACTTTCTATTTTGTGATGCTTGACAATCTTTTGATGCACATCAGAACTATATTCTTCGGTTTTACTCATTGTGATGGATGATTAAGGGAATTTGGCCTTTGAGTTTCCTCTTATTTATACTCCTGTGAAACAAGAAGTCATAGCAAGACAATTTCATGTTCCTAGTCACCCTGGTGTGCTAAAAAAGGTAAATATTAATGGACTATACTTCAGAGATATTGTGCTCGTAAAAAATTCTAGGGGTGCCAGGCCAACGTGTTTTGGAGAAAAACATTTATTTCATAATGTGAATGTACTTCAATGAAAGGTTCGATTTTTGCACATTTTCTGAATGAAAGATCAAAAGGATAAACAATGCAGATTTATTTTTTACAGCCATTTTTGATCATATTTAATTGCCATTAATTCTGACTACAACAGTATATCAACAGAATTACATGCGGCAAATGTAGCTCAAACAGTCGAGCATGGCACTATAGCAACGCCAAGGTCATGGGGTTCGATTTCCAGGTAATGTATGAACTGATAAAATGTACCTTGAATTCAATGAAGAAAATACTTGCATTCATACCATTCAAAAGTTTTTAATGATTTTGAAAACTTTCCTGCTCTCCAAGGCTGCATTTATTTAATACACAATACAGTAAATACAGTAATATTGTGAAATGTTATTGCAACTGTTTTTTTATTTTATTTTTTTTAAATATATTTTGATATATTTAATTTATTCCTGTGATGGCAAAGCTGAATTTTCAGCATCATTACGTCTTCAGTGTCACATGATCCTCCAGAAATCATTTGAATACGCTGATTTGGTGTTAAAAACATTTCTTATTATGATCATTGTTGAAAATATAGAAAGATCATTACTTGAAATAGATGTCTTTACTGTCACTTTTGTCAGATCAATTTAGTGCATCCTTGCTGGATAAAAATATTAATTCTAAAAAAAAAGTATTAAAATCTCACTAACCCCAAAGTTTTGAACAGTAGCGTACAAGTATGTAAATTCTGTTATAACTGTTATTATAGATGGAAGACCTGATCGTGATCAACGTGATTTCTCTGGTTTTGTGTGATTTTATTTCGACTAATGAAAACTAATTTGTGCACATGCAGTGCTTAAATTGTGGTTCTGGGTGTCAGCATTACATTGAAATTAAAGTGAATGACACTTGTCGAAACAGGGTATGTCAGAAAGGGCTCAAACATGGTAAATTACACTCAGAAGCAGGTGAGTGGGAACACCGTCAAGTGTTGCCCCTCAGCTGCAGTCTCAATTAATATAATTTACTCTCTGCTCAAAGAGTCTTATAATTACTTCACCTCATATAGAAGCAATAGAAACATTTGATTTGATCTGATTACACTTGTTTAGCTTCCAAGGAGCAGCTGTATAATATCTCAAAAACGTCAATAGCAGATAGGGATCCATATCAGTCTTTGTGCATCATACATCCTATAGATTGTCGTTTACTCTGTGTTGCAACAGAACATAATCTAATCTCTAAAGTGAAACATTCTGATCCATGAATCTCAATAAAACAACTAAATATAATATACACATCGATAAACCAATACCATTTCAGTTTTGTATGAGCTAACAGGCTGATGCCTGTACATAAACAAAAAAATAATAATTTAACATAGGCCTAACCACTGAAAACCAATGATATTTATGCATTTGGCAGATTCTTTTATCCAAAGTGACTTTCAGTGCTTTACAGTAAATCTAAACATTTTGTCAGTATGTGCAATCTGTGGGATTCAAAATCATTGGACATTATTCGTTTTAGTAAAGCAATGGGAAGATACAATTCAGACAGGATGATAAACCGATTGGTCGTCCTCTAGTGAGAGAAAGAGCATAAGGAGAGATGTGGGAAAGCACAATGCCCAACATACCATGTTAAGTTCAGAAAAGGAGAGATAGAGAGAGAGAGAAGAGAGAGAGAGAGAGAGAGAGAGAGAGAGAGAGAGAGAGAGAGAGAGAGAGAGAGAGAGAGAGAGAGAGAGAGAGAGAGAGAGAGAGAGAGAGAGAGAGAGAGAGAGAGAGAGAACATAAGGAAATAAAGAGAGAGGTCAGGTTGAGGGCAGTTCAAAGCCCAGGGGAAATGAGCCACAGGCCGTGGGCGTTGAGAGCGAGTGGGCTACCTGTTCTGTTCTGGTGAAGCCGATGTCATTACGGTCTGGGCACACAGATCTGACAGCTGCTCCATTAGTTCTCCAGTCGGTGATCAGATAAAAGATCCTTTTGTCCTGTGAAGCCAATATACACAAGAGCAAAGGGTCTGGAGGATATTCAGCCAATTAAACCACGCAGGCTTTTTCCTTAAAAGAATGAGTGGTTGATGCATACACAGAAATACATAGTATTCTTTTCTTTAATCTATGTGTACATTGAAATTGCATTTCATAAGGCAGTGGTTCTCAACCTTTTTTGGGCCAGCGAGCGCCCCCTATCCATTATCCAGGTCCCTTACCAGGTCCAGGTCTGTCGTTGCTATGCAACCATGAACCGTGCTCTCCATGACATGATGACAAGGAAGTATCAGCAAGCCCTTAAATTAGCTTTACTACTAGATATGTTTATGGAGATTATAAATAAAAACCCACCCTGTACAGCTATGATCAGCTGTTCGGCCGAACTTCGATGTTGTTACGGAAAGGCCGAAGCTGATCGGTTTTGTCACATGATGACCTGGTGCGCTTGCGGCATTCTGAAAAGTTGAAATGTTTTCGACCGCTTCGCTTCTATTATGAGCGCCTACATTTGAAATAACGAATTTGCACGTGCATAACGTTCCCTGACTGGTTCGAGTTGGCACTTGGCACCGCTGCGGAGTAGCACAGTAGGCCTATCTGCACATAGCCTACCAAGACACCTGCAATTTTGTTTATTTACCACTAGAGCGCCAAAAGTTACGTATTGCAGCTTTCATATAATTAAGAAGCATGTCACTAAAAGCCAAATAACAGATTTGATTTGATTGAACAGTGGGAATGTTATTATTATATAGTTTCCTAGAGAGCAAAAAAGTAATCTGAAGTAGAAATTAGCCTATATAAGGTGTTAATATATAACAAATTTGACAACTGGGAACATCAAGGTTAAGGAATCTCCATATCGGCCTTAACCATCCTCAGGTGGTCAGTGTAAACTAGGAGGAGGTCATTGGTAAGAGCCTCAGTCAGACACCTGTAATGAGTATTATTTTACAGTTCAATTGTTCTCTTATCTCCATGAATGTTTTTAGTCTGAAATTTGAATTAGTTGTTTTATTGCTTATTATTCAACTTAAATTTATATTTATAAGGTAATGTGTGCTATAGGTGGGTCTGGATTTTCAGACTCAATATAATCACTCGAAATATTAAGCATTACAATGGTATTCATGGAAGTAAAATATATTAGGCTAATTATAATACTAGTGGGCCTATTATATCTATTTAGTGTCGTTTCTGAAAAAAAGATCACCTTGGCAAGCTGTGGAAAACAGCAAACTGCCTCCTGCCTATAATCTTCTAACAAGAATAAACGCATAGAACAATTAAATCATTATTGTATTATTAATTATCTTTAACTATACTTGAAACTATCCAAACAGCGTTTCGCTGTTGGAATTAATATATTACCAGAAGCTCTACCAAACCTGCTTGACACGCGAGAACAAACCTCATTGGAGCTCAAACGTGCTGCGTAACAGGAGAATGAACCTCATTGAAGCGAAGATGCTTGAGCTTGAGTTCATGACTGTTTATATGAATTCTTTATGAACTTTTTTAATGGACTTTATAAAGCACCAAAGTGGTAGTTACGTGTCTGTTAATGGAGTGATGGGAAGCTCTCAGATTTCGTCAAAAAGATATTCATTTGTATTCGGAAGATGAACGAAAGTCTTATGGGTTTGGAGCGACTAATTAGAGTAATTAATCAAAGAATGTTCATTTATGACCCTTTAATCACTGCAGAATTCATTAAGAAAGAAACTTTGATTAAAGGTGCAAAACCAGCCAGCAAACCAACTTAGGCTGGCCTAAGCTCATGTTTTTTCATCAAGGAGACCAATGAACTTTGTTGTCTTGTTTAAAAATTATGTATTTCTATTTTGATCATCAATAAATGTAACTGTTTATTGAACATTGGTGTATTTTTCATATTCCTGTTGTTTTGCTTCACACTGACTGCTCTGCTTCACATCATGCCTGCATCCCTCACGGCCTCTCTTTGCTTATTGCTTCATTCTCATTCAAATCTTTTTATCTATTTATGACTGCGACAGAGCTATGTTCTGATTCAATCACAGGAGAAATATTTCTGTGAGACTGAAATATGCATCAAATCATTCCACTGAGGAGTTTGAATTGTTGAAATCGAATTTCGTTATACCTGTAAGGCCAAATTCACATCAAAATGCATTCTATAAAACTTTGAATCCCCTGTAACACAAGACACTGTGTGAAACGAGCATTGTGGGTACTTCAGACTTTTACTGGCGGTGTATTTCAGGCTGTGGAGAGCATATACTTCGACTCTACCCAATTAGTGCGGTGGCTACAAGCCACAAGGCCCGGTCTGAGCCCGACAGTCTCTGCATGGTCGCCGCGCTGAGGACGCCCACACGGCTCTGCACTCGGTCGCTCTCACACACAGCTGCCAGAGACACACTACTGTTATTCAGCATCTAAGACCTCCCTCTCCACACCACGACGCCCACACTCACACACACTCACATATAAACACGGAATTCTGCACTTGTTAGGGTGCATAGGAGAAGAAGAGGGAGAGAGAGAGAGAATGTCCACAGAGGTGAACACGAACAAAGACAACCAAAATTTCACCTTTTTTTTTTTTTTAAGTATGTGTGTGAGGGAGGCAGAGAGTGTGTGAATTTGTGCATGTGTGAGAGGGCGATGCAAGGATTAGATGCATGCATGCAGGGAAGTAGCTGAACGTGGAAATTCATTCGAACGAACTTTATGTCTTTGGGTATCTTCGTAAACGCGTGCAAGTGTGGGCAGGTATTTATGTTTAGTGCGTTCGAGAGTTTGGGAGTGTGTGTGGGTGGGTGAGCTGCGCACATCTGTGTTTTTGTGTGAATATATCTGTGAGAGAGCATGTGTGTGCAAGCGTAGGCTGATTTCTAGCGCTTGGGTGTGTTTTGGTGTGGGTGGGGGGTATCTGGCATCCAAAGATAGGGACTGGGACTTGGAACCGTCTGGCTGTGTGTCTGTCTAAGATTTCCCAGCAAACTTTCCCATGGCTCCAGTGTGGAGTCAGAGGTCATCGCTCACTTTGGTGAAAATTATTTTCTGTGATAGACTTCTGATGCTTGGCGGAGCCCTCTGCTGCCATGGACTTTATATGATTACATATTTAAGATTCAAATAGCCAGATAGCCATACTTTTGACTGTCAGCAGTCTGATTCACTTTATAACTTATGCTATAATCAAAAACCACTTAGACAAGAAAGGCCTCTTTGACTGACAAGAAAGGTTGCCAATTATAGTTTGTTTTGTTTTTACATGGTGTTTAGGGGTTGGTTTATCTGTTTTACAATAGTTAATAAGCCAGTGTGGTGACTAGCTGTATAGAAAACACCCAATACATTATTAGAAAATATATATTAATATTAGAATAGAATAAAATCAAGACTTCATAAAGCAAGTATGCATTGATTGATCAAAAGTTACAATAAAAACTTTTATATATAGTTACAAATGATTTTTATTTCAATATAACTGTTTTCAATATTGATAATAATAAATAAATAATAAATAATAATAATAATAAATTGATAGATTATTCTTCTGCACCAAATCAGCATATTAGCATGATTTCTGAACGGTCATGTGATTGAAGACTGGAGTAATGATGCTGAAAATTCAGCATTGCCATCACAGGAATAAATCACAATTTTATTAAAATAGAAAAATAGAAAACTGAAATAATATTTCACAAATATTACTGTTTTAATGATTTTTTTTATCAAATAAATACAGCCTTGATGAGCATAAGAGACTCCTTTCAAACACATTAAAAACCCATACCCAAACTTTTTAACAGTAATGTAGTTTAGCTAAAAATAGTTTAAAAGTTTATTTTAAAGAAAGAAAGAAACAAAGAAACAAAGAAACAAAAAGAAAGAAAGAAAGAAAAAGACAATGAAAGGAAGGCGCTAACAATGATCATGGGATAATTGAAAGGCAAATTTGAAAACTAAATTAAACAGAGGATCTGAGATTTGTGTTAAAGTTCCCTCAGATATCCTGGAACGTTTTATGGATTTTTTAAGCATGACCCCTCATGACCAATGACAGTGTAAATAGACTACAAACTTCCTGTGTAAGAGAGTAAATGTTTATTGTGTGTTTGTTCATGAATAGGCGTATCTCTATGTGAGAAGGGAACTGAAAGGAGAATTCTAAAAAAAACAAGCTTGGCGTGGGACGTGGAGTGCTGTGACCCCAGAGTGCCACACACTCATATACACAGTTATATACACTGGAGAATCATTGACCTATATGAAGAGCAAAGAAGAAGAGGATCTGTGAACAGATGTCTGGTATCAACCCTTGAAGTGCCTCAACAAGTAAAGTATTTGCTAAATCATTTTAAGAGTTGAGTTGGTTTTTAAGAGTTTTGCAATTTCATAGGGGCCTGTCAATGAAAGCAATATGCCATACAAACTGGATGATATATATATATATATATATATATATATATATATATATATATATATATATATATATATATATATATATATATATATATATATATATATTTGTTTACATAGTGTTAAATGACATTTAAAAATGTCTGCAATAAAACATCCAAATATTTTCTCTTTGTCTTTTGTTTTTGTTTAACATGAATGAAATAGGCAGCTGAAGTTATATTAGGCTGTTGTCACTTTAAGACCTAATATAATGATAAGCTACACATTCGTTAGGGGCTGTTTACACGACACCGCTTTTTTTTTTTTTTTTTTTTTTGGCCGTTCGTTTACTCGACACCCTGAAAACGCAAACTTTTAAAAACGGGTTTCAAAGTGCAAGTTTTTACGTCTCCGTGTAAACAAGAAAAACGCGAATCTCCGAAGACTGACTTCATGCACATTCGTATTACGTGTTCAGTCGTGTTTCATTGCCATCTAATGGCCTGGCAGCAGAATACACCGTTTTTTGTCGTTTTCGCAGATCAGTGTGAATGGGGATCGTTTTGACAATGGTGTCGTCTGTAGGCTACGCAGAAAACTCAAAGAAAAAGCTTCTCAGTTTTAAGCATGTCATTGTTGTGTAAACGCTCATTTAAAGGGACAGTTCACCCTAAAATGAAAAAAAAGTCTTTAATTATTCATCCTGGTGTTGTTCTAATACATTACAGTACCACTATGCAACGTGTGCAAATTCCGTTGTGTTCGTCGTAACTATCAAGAAGTTATCTGTCAAATGTCATTCTGACTGCCATCAGGCAAACAAGAGGTCCGAAGATATTTAACTCAGTGAAGAAAGTAGCCTACATGGATCGCGTTTTTGTTAATTTGATTTCTCACAACTTGTGTGCTTTTTCTGGGCGAGAGTCACAGGAATGCACACGCAGCGTAGCCATGCATTGAAGACCAACGGCCAAGGTCAGGATTTTCGTTGTAATACATTAAATTTCATATCGTATATCCCCAGAACACTTGGAATATATAACACGTGTCACATGTGATGTGACCATTCAGTGATAATTTTGGGTCTTTTTTAAAAAGCTTGATGCTGGTCGCTATTCACTGTCATATGGATGAGTGTGATCAAGCGGGACATTTTTTATTAGCTTATTATTATTTTTTTGGTCCATAAAAGAATGAAGGGCATACAGCATTAGAAAAACACCATGTGTTCATGTCTTCATTTTCATATTAGGGTGAACTATCCCTTTAAGACATAAATGGCTGTTTACCAGCAAGAGACAAATACTCATAAAATTGTGTCAAAATATCCGTCTTTGTGAGTATCTTGGTAAACACAGTCATTTATGGCTTAAGTGGACGTAAACAAAATCAAATGTGTAGCCTTATATCAGGTTCTCTCTCTTTTTGAGACTCACACCTGTTAATAAATGTGGTTGTCAATCCCAAAGACTACACAAATTATCAAGCATGTCAACTTTCTAAGAGCTTAAAAGATAACATTTGTATTTCCATCTACAAATTTTGGTTATCTCCGGTAGCTCTCAAAGTGGAAACAGTATGTCATCATGCACCGGTACATAGTCGTCCAACACTGTCTGTTTTTAATACAATGATAAATTACATTTAACAGCATGTTTGCAAAAACCAAGTGTTTCAGAAGTGGC
Organism: Scardinius erythrophthalmus; assembly: GCF_964197995.2. Lineage (NCBI taxonomy): Eukaryota > Metazoa > Chordata > Actinopteri > Cypriniformes > Leuciscidae > Scardinius > Scardinius erythrophthalmus. Next base: position 9,415,739 of record NC_138226.1, on the reverse strand, counting down.
TGAGCTGAGGCAAAGTGCCATTTGAAAATAACTTAGTATATTAGGAGGAACAGGAAAACCTGACAACACATGACAACATAAGACAAGAACAAGTGGCAACTACATTCAATATGACTTTGAGAATAAATTGTGAACATGATGAGAATGAGAAATACAGTATTCGAAAAAAAGAAATGAAAGTATCTAAATGACTGGCCAGACAGGCTCTGAATGGAAGATCAATAACTTGTTCAACAGCACTCTTGACCAAGACAAGCATGAGAAGAATGCTGTCATATCTAGCAGTTAAAGAATAAACAAAGCATGTGACATCCTGACAGTCACAATGAAAGGACTATAAACACTCAAGAATGTGAATATGAAATGCTCACAGGGAAATCCAACAGAAATGAGACTGAATACCAGGCAAGGGAGATACCATGATCGCAAAATCAGGTTGAGGAATGAGATTAAGTCAATCAGTTTGAGCTGCATTCACACAGAGCTCATGGGGGGCTGTAATATCGTGTCAGTGACTATAATTTGGTATATGATTAAATTTCATCCTAATTCCCTTATTTGCTACGGGGATTGAGTAGTGTATAATCCCTGCAGTTTGAACACAGATGGCTCCCAGAGTGCTTTGCCCAAGGGAACTCTTGTCACACATCAAGGTAGCTTTGCTTTTACGATGGCTATGTTCACTGCATGGAGTAGATAAACCTACTTACGCTGTCAGCTTAGAGGAAAGAATTCACCAAAAAACAAATTTCTATAATAATTTTATTATACATTTTTGCATATAAGAGGTCTTTGTAACATTAAAACATCCTAAATTTCATATCTTAAAATGTCCTCATTATGAACAAAGTCTTTATTTAATCAGGCTCGAAAAACAGCTTGTTTTGATATTGGTTTATTTTGTGATGTCACACAGGCAAATACATTTGCATATGCCTGCCTCCATAACAAGACATCACTAATAGTTATACATCATCGCACAATAGGCCCCGCCCACTGGCATTCAGTCACTTAACGGCTGACATTTGCTTACTGGATGTTCACATATCGTCAAAAGTCAATAGAACCCATTATAATCTCTGACGCTGTCTACACTGGAGACAGTATACAGATGCGCATTCAGTTCCTGACATACTCCACATTCTTGAGTCTGTCGACAGGACAGATTCAGATTCAGATTATTTTATTTAGTGCCATGTCAGCATTCTAAGCTATTTTCATGGCAAAATTTTATTACAAAAATACAAATATCATATAAATAGCCTACAATAAAAACCAAACAACCAAAACCAGCAAGTCATATCATACAAGATTTTTTAAATTAACATATGATAAAAAATCCAAAACCTTTTCAGGCATAATCTTACTAGATAAGTCCAGGACGATCTGTCGACAGGACAAATAGAAGAGTGAAAATAATGTTCATTTTGACGTGTCCAGTTTAAACAGCTCGTTTGCGTCTCTGTGACTTTACAAGGATCCCAGTGTATCAAACAAGTGGATGGTTTATTTTAATGGCGTCCGGATCGCGTCAAAGGATGAAATGTTTGTTCGAAGCGCTTTGTTTTGTTAACGAGGCACAGTGTAATGGAGATTTCGCAAAGAAACTTTTGTTGAAAGATGGAACAGCCAACTCTATTGGATCTGACAGCAGCTGTATCACTAACCGAAAGTAAATGACTTCATACTTTGTCTGTAAATGACGGTTTTATATGGATAATGTTTTTAAAACACTTACTCACATGCAATAGCGAGTGGGCGTTGATACTGTTTCCTATGCAATGACGTTAGCCAATCATAACAGTGGCCGTTTACCGACAAGCCTTAAAGGAGCTGACCGTCAGAAACAGATCATTTCAGACAGGGTCTGAATAAGGGGTTGAAAATTAGATATAATACAAACAAATCCCATCATGCAGGAACTCAGTGACTTGTGAATTACACCTGTGGTTAATTTGTAGGTACTTAAATACTGTTGGCTGAGTTTAGAATATGAGCTAGCCCTCCAAATAGCCCTGTCAAATGCAAAGTGCCACTGCACCAAACACAAATTTCTGTCTGTTTGCGTCCAAGTAATTATGCACTGCCAACTCCCTAGAGTCAAACTCTGCATCCAATATTCCTCACAAAGGACTTAAGGGCTGCAGCACGGGTGTGTGTGCTGTCCACGTCTTCCTGTGTGTTTCAGGGCACCACCTACATTCGAACACAATAATGACCAGTGTCCTTCCCACCCCCTGTACACACACCACGTTAATGAACTGTAATCACATCTCTGGGCCCCTGGTGGACCTGGCTGTGTGGGTGGGGCTTCTACCACTAGCAGAGTCTGATTGCCGCCCACCCTTCCATCCATTTTCTGCACAGCATGGCTAATGAGAAATGATTCAACCAATCAATGTGCAACCTTAAATAGAGGAATGAAAATAAATGGATTAATCGAGGGTCATGCAGTCCTGATATCACTCCAACCAGAGTCGTTTGGATCATTATGTGATGTGAGGCAAAAATCTGTGTGTTTGACTGATTATATATGAAAAATGCTTGGGTAGATGCATAATCTGCCAAAAAGAAATAAAGATGTCAAAGAGATTAAATGAAAGGTATAATATGTACGCTACTGTCAGTAAGATTTTTTCTAAGAAATTAATACTTATTGATCAAAAGTGACAATAAAAGATATTTATATATTAATCCTGAAAAAATATCAAATTTCCATAAAAAATATCAAGCAACTGTTCTCAACATTGATATGAAATATCAGCATAAGCAGCATATTAGAATGATTTCTGAAGGATCATGAGGCACTGGAGTAATGATGCTGAAAATGTGCATGCTTTGCCATTACAGGAATAAATTACAAACAGAAAATAGTTATTTTAAATTGTAATCATATTTGACAATTTTCACTGTATTTTTGATCAAATAAAGCCTTGGTTAACATTAGAGGCTTCTTTCAAAAACATTTAAAAATCTTACCAATCCTAAACCAATCCCAAAAATTTAGTCTGCCATTAATAATTCATTCTTTTGCTACTTTATTCTTGGAACAAGATGTGCAAAATATGATAATTAAAAATAGGCACCTTCAAAGTAGAGCCATATGATTTTTGCATCATATTACAAGTCGTATTGAAGCCATATAATAGTTTTGTGTGAGGAATAGACCATGTATGACCAAAATTATATTTTATTTGACATATTTGTGGACCACAGACAGTTTGAACTGCATAGTATGCAAAAGAGCTTTGAACATTCTTCAAATAGTCTCCTTTTGTGCTCTACGCCGTACGGAACATATAACAATGTGCACTGCTTTTGGAATGGCATGAGGATGAGTAGCTAATTAATGACAGAATTTTCAACTTTGACTGAACTTTAATTAAAAAAAACACAACATTTAGCACAAAGCAAAGCATTAAAACATTCAAGCGTTCCCTCAAGTATAAACTCCTCCTCAGCATCTGCACTTAGTTCTGACAACAAAGCAAACTAGAGTTAATACTGAGTATTTAATGACATGTAAATGACCTGAATATAACAGCTCTCAATTTGTTGTTCAGCATAAAGCAAAAGATGAAATCGCACAGCGTAACGTATTTTCCAAAACACCCTGTATCTTTAGATGGAATCGTCTGTTTTTTTCACGTTTGATGTTTACCAGACGGCAATTAAAAACAAGCTCTGCTGAGGATTGGTTTGCCCCACTCATCCGCCTACCAGAAAGACTCAGCCTCGACTGATTTCTTCAGCTCTCTGCTCATGTCAATCACAGCGTTTGCACTCTGCAGCCTAGCAGCAGCTTACCGCCCTATCCTCCTTTAGGAAACAGAACGGAAAAAAGCATAAACAAGTGAAAGAAAAAAAAATGAAGAAGAAACTGCCAATCTTCCAACTCGCAAAACAAAGATCACAAAAATTATAAGTATGCCACTATTATAAAAACATGACACAAATGACTGCCGAACATGTGGCCTGCACCTCTTGAATGATCTCCACAACAAAGGAACAGAAAGATCGAGAGAGAGAGAGAGAGAGAGAGAGAGAGAGAGAGAGAGAGACCAACATTGAGCACTTTCATGGGACAGAAAGCCTTGTGAAAGCCTTATTTGCCTTCAAAGTTCTCCAGCCATCCTGGGTGTAGGACGGGCTTAAGCGCACCAACATAAGGCCCAGCTCAGTGGGTGTCAGATTTTAGCCCACTAATCAAAAGCTCAGAAGTCCGTCTCTTTTTTGGAGAGGCGTTTGTCCATGGAATCGGCTCTTTGCCAAAACCTCTTTTTGAAGTATAGACCACAGTTGTTTTCATGAAACTTGTGTCTCATTTTGAAACTTGTGTCTCATTCTGTGACATACAATAGGGAGAATTAAGAAAAATAAACAGGAAATTTAGAGCCGCACTGCATAGAGTCCGTTAATCCACATTTACAATTAATGAGTGGTACAAAAGTCTGTTTTCTGTTAAGGCAAAACACATACAGCACAAACACACTATTTATATATGGTTTACTGAACTTTTTTCTGAAACTTTTTAGTTGGATGTTCATCTAACATTTTTTTTTTAAATGTTACACGTTTCAGAATGTTCAGAGAACATTCAAAAGTAACATTCACATAATGTTTGCAAAATTATAAAATGGAATGTTCCCTTAACATTCGTATAGCCAAGAAAAAACATTTTTAAAACATTTTTTTAAAACTGTATGTTTTGAACGTTCAGAGAACATTCGGAAATAACATTTTCATGCAGTAATGGGAAAGTTTTTTGAACAAATTTTTGTTAGCTTGGATGTTTTTTTTTTTGCTGATTTGCAATGTATTACCAGATTACCAATTTTTAATCTAGAAAGTATTTTGAAGAATATGAGTAATAAAACAGTTAATTGGGCTCCACTGACTTCCATAGTATGGAAAAAATACTATGGCAGTCAGTGGGGGCCATCAACTGTTTGGTTACTCATATTCTTCAAAATATCTTCTTTTGTGTTCAGCAGAAGAAAGAAATGTATAAAGTTTTGGAACAACTTGAGGGTGAGTAATGATGACAGAATTTTTGGGTGAACTATCCCTGTAATATTCTGAACCTGTGTCATGCAATGGTCACAAAACCATATGATTTATTTTGTTAAAAATGTGAGGAATAGACCTCGTTATGACCAACTTAATATTTTTGGATCACAGTCATGGTCACTTTGAACTATCATTGGACGAAAAAAGACTAAGAGCTGCATGAACATTCTTCAAACAATCTCCTTTCATGCATGGAACATATAACAGTGTATGCTTTGAAACAACACAAGGATGAGTAAATAATGACAAAATTTTCATCTTTCATCAATGTAAAGTATTACCAAATTTGCATCTTATTTACAATTTTCTCTTATTGTTCTGATCTGAACCAGTGTCGTGCAATGGTCATGAAACCAGATGAGTTCTTTTAAGGCCATTATACTCTGCATCAAAAACGGGACTTTCTGTACCTTAACAAAAACCACAAAGCCTTCCTCTAACCAACTTTTTTTTTCTTTATACTTTCCCCTGTGGGACATAACCTTGTAACTGTCTGCAACAGCAACTGAAGATAAACCTCATCAGAGCTTGTTGAGTGCAAGGAGCAAAAATGCAGCAGAACTTAAAGAATATGTCATTTAAAAGGTTTATGGTGAAAAGAAATGCACTCTTTCATGGGGAATGAGGTTAGAATCCTTCCTAGAAACCAAAATGACAGCATCTGCATTAGTCAGATGCTTGCTGACTCCATGCAAGCGTAAGTGACAGTGGGTCTGAGCCTGGCGTGGGAGTGCCTGTCAGGAAAAGCCGCCGTTGTCTCTGCATCCTAGAGAAATGAGAAAGCAGCCGCCTGCTGTGTCTACGCCCACCATAAAAATCCCCCTTCCATTTCAAAGGGCGAAGACTGCACAGAGATGACATTTTCATCTGGTCTCCTCTAGATTTTGGTTTAACGTTTTTCTTCCCACCGCTTATTTTTGCGTTTGCTACAAAACTGCATTTGCAGGACTAGACATTTTAAGATTGCACGCTTTATATTGCTGATAGACAATGGATTTTCCACGTTGTCCACCTTTAGCTAGATTGTAACGGTAATTAAATTTCCTCCAATTTTTAGTTGTGATAACTTAAAAAAAAAAAAAAAAAAAAAATTTAGAAAGATTTTAAAGATCATTTTAAAAATATGACCTGTAAAGCATTAGACCTGAGCATAACTAGAAACATGTAGGCTATATTCACTATATAATTTTGAATTACTTTTTAAGGTTCTATAAATTTCCATGATAACAGAACAAATTGCAGTCAGTACTGTATCTTACAATGCCATTTGTAACCTTCTTCCAGTTCCAGTGTGATGAATAAATAGATATCTTAGCAATTTTATACAAACAAGTTAAATATAAATCGGCTACATTTAAAATGTGTTTATTGCTTAAATGATAACCGAACTTGCTGAATTCAACATGCAATGTAAGGAGGTCACGTGACAGCAATGCAACATACACTAAATGCATACGTTTTTCATCTTTTATTAAAAACATCTCTGTTAATTTAAATAAAGTTTAAATAAATAAATATTACAAATATCAAACTATAAAATAGTTTAATACAATAAAATAGTACATAAGTGGTGTTTACTTTCAAACCTTTGACTGCGGAGTAAGGCTTGACTAATCGAACACTAAACTCCCAAATGGACTTATTAAATGGAATCCATTAAGAACATGAAATGTGCTCTTTTGTGTATACAACGACTTGTTGGTTTTAGAAATAGAAAATTAAAGCCTCTATACTTGATGAATGAGTAAATCAAATATCGGGACCCGTCATCCACTCTGAAACGGTTAGTCTGGTCTGGGTTCACGAATCCCACCGAATTTGAAACCGAAAACATTAGCTTAGCTCATGTTAGCTTAGCGGATTAAATCATTAACCTTCTGTGCCTGTCAAATCCACCCATTTAACACAATACTCCACAAAACATGGGGAAGTTAGCTGCTTTTATACCCGTTTTAACTCTATTGTGTGCTTACGGGCAAAGTGCAGTGGGAAACAGAGGATATTCATATGCAGGTAACGTTAAATAACTTGATACGTGTTAAACAAACAGCGTCTGTAACGGACATTACTAACATTACAAATACAAAACTTTTACATTGTAATTGTAACTATTGGATTTTGAATGTGTTAAAACCCCAGACTACAGTTAAACCACTCTTTATATATCGTGAGCTGAAGACATGCTTTGTGTCAAAATGGTGAGCTTTGTTGCTTAAAGTTTTTACTATGTAAGATTTTTCAGCATCCATTAAACAATAATCAGATTGTTTGATTATTAACTGGTTTGTCTGCATGCGTCTGTAATCTTAATCTGTAATCTTGGTCCTTCTAACCTGTTCTTATCTTGCCTTAAAGTCACCATGAAATCTAAATACACAATTATTTTTTTAATGGAATATTAATGATTTATCCATACTATTTTTATTTATTATTTTCTTATTTATGTGCCCTTGTAATCTTTAATCAAAATAACTTCCCCTCCTTTTTCCAACCACATATCCTCTCTGATGACGTTTACTGGCGCGAGGGCGGGACAACCTGTCACTCACATGAGATCTCAGCAATAGCAAGCCAAAACCATCTAATCAATTCTAGATGTACTGATTGCCTTGTCCAAATACCCACACTTGTGGTGTTGGCCACTTGAGAACATGTGCATGTGACAGGAAGTAAGTGCGCAAGACTGTCCCATGTCTTAAAAATGCCAAAGTGCATTGCCCTTAATGCACACTAAACCAAGGCTATTCAAGGGTAAGGGTATCCCATCATGCATTAAGTTCTAGAACTCACGTGCCCCGAAATCTCAAGATGTCGAGGAAAACATTCCACTGTAATTTAAATTAATTAGATACATATAATTTGGTAGTAAAAACATAAAGTGTTGCACATTTTATTGGTGCAAATGAGTATGGCCTATTTTGTATAACATTTGCAACTGTTTTTATCTGAATTAGAAGCACCACAATTTTACATTTGTGTCTTCTGTTAGTTACATAGCGACTACTGAACAGACATGTAGACGTTTATTTTAAAATGCAAAGTATTGAAAATATAAGAAATAAAAGATCTGTAAACACTTGCATTTTTTGCAAGACTATAAGTGTGTCCTATCGAGTAATCAGAAGTTTTACACAGTTGCAGTCTTTACGCATACTTGAACACTTGGGTCAAATAGAGGAAATACGTCATGCAAGTAGACAAGTGGGAAAGTGCAAAGATCGCAAGTGTGGGTATTTGGACAAGGCAAAAATCTGCTCACTGCAGAGCAAATGGGTGAAGCTTTCGTCTAGCCCTCTCTCCCTAGATGTCCAGCGAGGAGGAGCGAATGTAATTTGGGCCTAATGTGTGGAGCTAGAATATCCAACCACACCCTAACCCTACCCACAACTCTATCGCTCCACCACATTAGACGTCCAGAGATGTGGATGTCTTCTGACTCTGCAGTGAGCACCACTTGACGAATCAAGTCCCGTCCTACATTTTTTCTTGTTTGAGAAGCCATTTCACTTGGATGTACATCACAATAGTGAAGAAAAGACTGTCGCAGCTTCCATTTCATACTGACTCCAAAGTCATACTGACTTTAAAGGTACAATATGTAAGAATTTTTCATTAAAATATCCCAAAATCTCAAGGCCAGTGTTATATATTTTAAGTTGATTACTTACAATATCCCAAATGTTTCCAACTATTTTTAAATCGTGAGAAAATTGCGATTTTAACCAAGGAAACGGGGCGTTAGAGCAGGGGGGAGCTGGGAGTCGCCAGTCAATTGCGTCATATCCGCGTTACCCTTTCGGCTCGTACTGCGTGGAGTCCTGGACAAATGCGGAAATTGTAGTTGTAGCGTCTATCAAGCAACAAACGTTAGCTTGTTTCTTGCAGTCGTTATGGAACACAATTATTCTTTACCGATTGCAGCTGGTTCTGTCGACAAAGCATATTTTCCACCACATGTAGTATGGTTACGGTTACGGTTATGTAAAGTATTATTGCTTTAGATTTGTGTTTAACTTTAGTTTATTGACATTGTTTATCTGGTGTTTATGGCAATGAAAATAAACATTGCATGTGTTATACATAAAGATTAATCAGTATTTCGGCAAATGATGTGGGTATGTTCGAATGTACTTTTACAACAATTGTTTAGAACACGCAAAACTGCACAGCGTTATCACAACAATGAATTCGACATACAGAAACATCTATGATAACCAATGTAGTATTAAACCTTACTTTTATTGCTGTTAATTCATTTTGATGAAATAAAAGTGTGATGAGGTTCAAGAGTCAGGAAGGAAGAAGACGGGGTCGGCGTGACTGGGACTTTATTAAAATAAAACAAAACAAACAAAAGTCGCGCACAACGCGCATTCACCGTGGCAACCGCGACGCACAAAACAGTTCAAAAATGAGAGTTTGGATCCACCGGTTTTCTCTCTCTGCGTCCAATTTTCTCTACAATCTCTCTCTCGTTCCAGCGCGGCTTATAAGCGGTCTCTCCACGCCAATAATACTGCAATAAGGTGTTCGTCATTTGCACTTGACCTACTTGCGTCCCGCTCGTCTCGTTTCTCTCTTTCTCCCGTTACAGACCGCGCTGAACCACGCCATCTCGCCACAAAAAGCATGTCATTAAACACAACATTTATAAAAATAGAACTTTACCCCATCCATGAACATGATTTTTCGATTCCCGTCTGACTGATTTACATCCACGGTGGAATTTAAAACGACAGTTCCCATCATTCCACGCTCCTTCACTTCGTCATCAAGCTACGCCGTTGTTGTTGTTTGGAATGTAGCGCCCTCTAGCGGCAAAAAATTCTTGCATATTGTACCTTTAAGAAGGTCTGCAATCTCTCTGATACTCATTTTTCACTGGCTTATGATCAGGAACCATTCATTCACTCTCTGTTTCAGGTTCTTCATATTAGATCCATATTTTTGTCAATGCAGTAAGCTTGTGAGACTATATTTTTAGGCCCTGTAGTCCCAATATTCTCCTATAGTGTCTATTTTTTTCCTCACTGTGCCCAGTTTGTCTCCATGGGGAAAACATTGTGGGGAAAATTTATGAAATTTGATGTCTTCTTAGCACAATAATTTCAATTTATATTTTTTATATTAGGGTTTATTTGGAACAATTCTGTTGCTCTCACTCAGTGTCATGTGCTAGTTACAGATACTCACGAAATCCACATTTTTAAATACACAATATTGCTTGTAAACACTAAGAAAAAACTGTTTGAATATGATTTGTTAATCTAATTGTAATCTTTTCATCACCAGATTCTATAAAAAGTCTTTTTGCAGATTTCCCAAATATAAGTTTTGATGTGACTTTTACAGTTGATTGTTAGACAGTAGAAACACATGATCTTATAGCTCAAGAACTGAATATTCGAAAAACTATACATATAAAGTAAAATAACAGTAACAAACGTGCATTCCATTGTAAGCCAAATAATTGTTCTATTTTTTTCTGTCTTTTTTTAAGATTGCAAAATAAAATATGGTCATTTTTCCTATGTCAGGTATTTAAACCAATTTGACATAAGAAAATGTATTTTAAAATTAATTTTTCAATAATTTAACAAAACATTTGTATGTTCATGGTTCTCTGATGTTGGTTAATGGTCACATGATGTGCAAGTAAACAAATAGTATATTTCATCCATTTTGGTAAGTGCTTTATTTTGATGATGTCCATTTATAAATGATAAGTAAGTAATTACTACTGGGTAGAAGCAACCACACATGAACATGTCAGGTTTTTGAAAGTGAGGATTCTGCAGTTGCATTAGTGCAGTGATTAGGATGAATTTAGTCTGTGGGCAGAAGCTTGTAGTCTGTTCTTTTCTGGGACGCTTCTGTACTGTTTTAGACATAGAGACGAAGAAAATGTATGGCGGGGATCGTTAAATTAAAGCAGAGGAGTAATTCTGATCCTTTCCTGATTCTGACAGATTGCACCTATGTGAAAGGAGACAGTGCCCGCGAGTATTCTGGGAGTCGATGCTTCTGTTACAGCTCTGGTACAGTAATCAAATGGAAGGATATCTGTTCCACCTTCAAGGTAATTTATTACATCCTACGGAGGTTGTGCTATTATTTTTTGGGTTAACTCCCACTTTAAATTGAATACTGACAAGACACATGCTCTTCAAAGGTAAATGTGACAAGTGATGAGGACGTCTTTGTTGTGTACCCGATGGAGACACAAAATTGCCACCATCCGGATGATCTTCTCACTGTTACTAACTGCTTTGTTGAACACTATTGGCCATCCACTATCCAAAAAGAGAAGTCTTTGGACATTCCTCTGGTTGATGAAGATGTCTGCTTCATGACCAAATCGGCTAGAAGCAATACCGTGTACACACTACACGTCTCCAAAAAAAGTGAGCATCACACACCTTATTCTCATACAGAGTACTTGGGCACTGAATCATGATTGTGTATTTTATATTACAGGGTTAAATGGAATGTGCCTTCTGCTTTTTGTGTGTGGGTTGGCACTGTTTTTGAGAGCGGGAAACATATCCAGGTAAGTGGCAATTTAGCTTTAGTTTAGATGTTCTCAGCTAAAGAAAATCTCCAGTAGAATGTCAGATTCAATTCTGATCAAGTCTTTTTTTTTTTTGCAAACCTTGAAAAAAAAATTACACCACACTTGTCTTTGTAACTTAACCATGAATAAGATAAAGTTTAACCAAAAAAAATTACATTTAAAGGGTTAGTTCACCCAAAAATGAAAATTATGTCATTAATGACTCACCCTCATGTCATTCCAAGCCCGTAAGACCTTCGTTCATCTTCGGAACACAGTTTAAGATATTTTAGATTTAGTCCGAGAGCTTTCTGTTCCTCCATTGAAAGTCAATGGACGGCATACTGTTCACGTCCAGAAAGGCAATACAGACATCATCAAAGTAGTCCATGTGACATCAGTGGCTCGATCTTAAGTTTATCAAGCGACGAGAATACTTTTTGTGCGCAAAAAGTAAACAAAAATAACGACTTTATTCCACTATTCATTTCCTTCTCTCTGGATCTCGAGCTATTTCACGTAGTGTAACTGCGTAAGCGCGTCTGTGTTGTACGTCACACATAGGCTCACTATTGGCCGACGCTGGTCATGTGTGATGCGTGTGACGTACAACACAGACGCGCTACGCAGTTACACTACTAAATTATATCACTATTTACCTTTATGTTGTTATTTATTTAAAATGTGGAACCAAAAAAGACATTTATTCAAATGTAAATGTGTAAATGTAACAAAGACTTTATTCAGATCTTTTCCATGTAATGGTAGTTCATAGTGGCCACATCTTTCATGCTTCAAAAAACAGTAAAAGCATGATAAAAGTCATCAGTGCAACTTGTGTGTTCTAGTCCTCTGAAGCCATACAGTAGCTTTGGTGAAGAAAAGAAAGGAAATAGTTTATATATAAACATAGAATGCAAAGGGTTCTGCTTGGGTATCAGTTAATACCCATTTGTGCTCTGTGGATAAGGGATATTCAATTCAGTACAAAAATGTAATATGTACGATTTTCAATTGTAGTCTTTTAAAAATCATCGGAAATAATAAACTAAGTGCAATGTAGTGTTGTCAAAAATAGTGCTTTTTCAATACACATCGATACTGAAAATTCTGAAACGCTTCCAGTACTCATTTTCCGCAGATTAGATACACGATACCAGCTGCTCTCTTATCTCTCCGACAGCAAGTCGACACACAAACCTGCCCTGTACACAAGTCATATGGACTACTTTTATGGTGCCTTTTTGGAGCTTGACAGCTGTGGCCACTATGAATTGTTGCGCAAAATCTAGAGAAGATTCTTAAAAAACTCTCCCTTTGTATTCCATGGGGAGAAAAAAAAAGCATATAGATTTTGATCAACATAAGGGAGAGTAAATAATGACAGAATTTTAATTTGTGGTTGAAATGTATTAATCTGTCCCAATCTTCATGGTTTCCAGGAGCTCACTGTTTTTCTACACAGCCGGAGTTTCATTGGGAGTCATCGCCGTATTTGTCCTCCTGACGCTTATCCTCCGAAACTTCATTCCAAAGGTGTGCAATGCTTCTGTCACAACCTTTATCATGATACACACTATCGCATGTTTCGTCACCAATCAAACATGTTGGATGAGTAGTATGAGTTTAAGCCTGTCAATGTTGGCATTGTCTCTGCTGATGAGATTAAAGATAAAGGGAGGTGGAGACTCACTCCTCAACACATACAGCCGCAGGCATGTACATAATTGTAAGGTTTTATGTATGAATCAGGGTTGTGCAATCAATTACAGATTGATTAACAACTTGCAGGTTTGGGGTAGGTCAGAAGGTTAAGCACATTCACTAAGGCTCTGCTTTCCCCCCCCCCAGCGAGGGCTGTTCCTGGTATTGTTGGGCGCTGGCTCCAGTCTGTCATACATCGGGATCCAGAGGGTGTTAAGTGAATGGGATGACATTGTGACTGAGCACTGGATAGAATTACTGGGTAACTAGGCAACCTTTCTCTGTTACAACCCATCTTGCCCTGTTTTCCTTAGCAATCATCTCATCAGCCAATTAGATCAGACAGTAAGCCTTCGCTAATGTTAATAAATGGTCTTTCAAATGTACCTTTTGTGCAGTTTTGCGTGTCAGTCGGATGCCTCGTGTTGTCTCTTAATTTTCTTGCCGTGTTCTTTATACAATAGAATAATTACTGTACATGTCATTTAGACAGATTATCCTTCTACACACTCGCTGCATATTTCATCAGCTGAAGCGCACACGCCTGAATCACATAGTAACAGTCTAGAGCCGATTGAGATTCACCTTTTGTATCGTATATCTTGGCACCGTTAGTGTTATAATATGAGGGCCAAGTATTTTGAATGCTGAAATGACTGCCTCTTGACTGCTCAATAGATTCTATTCTCTGCCAAATCAATTTCCCTCTTCAAGCACTCGCAGTATGTAAATGCATCAGTGTTTTTTGAATGCGAGAACTACAGGCATATTAAGATTAAGGGAAAGAAGCTGCTGTGCTGCTGGAACATTGATTTCTATGCCTAAAACAAAAAGGCTCTGGGAGGATTACAGCCCCAGTGTGTGTTTTCTGGTCCTCTTATTCTCTTTCAGGTTTTTTTATTATTCGTTGTTTTCACAGATATAGGCTACTGTAACATGAAAAGAATAGTTCACTCAAAAATTTGCATTTTGTCATTTTACTCACCATCATGTTGTTCCGAACCCATGACTTTCTCACAGTCTTTTCATATTATTTCATTCAATGAAAGTGAATGGGTACTGGGTTTGTCAAGCTCCAGAAAAATCCTGCACTGCAGTCCGTGTCTTGAAACCAACATGCAAACACTTTGTGAGGAACTAAATTTGTTATTTAGTGATAAATGACTACAAAAATGGCGCATTGACACAATTTGTCAACTTTTTCTCCAAACCCTGTTGTTTTGGGGTTTAACTGATTAATTTTTTATTTTAGAGCTTCAGTTGAAGGCATTGTTGGTAAATAATTTCTTGAACTTCACACAAAGCTTTCGTATAGTTTGAGAAGACTTGGAATGAAAAAAAATCATATGGACTATTTTTTTTATCATGCTTTTTTTTTTTTTTTTTTGAGCTTAACAGATCCAGTCCACATCCACTATCAGTATCTAGAAAGAAAAAAAGATATATATATATATATACATCTCAGTTTTCACCCAAAAAAATTACTTAATTTTTTTTAGCAAATAAATTTGGTGGGCATACAAGGCTTCTTTCAAAAAACATTACAAAATTTACTGACCCCAATGGTACTGTAGGTTAGGAATCACTTTAGGCTGAGTAAATAGTAACTTAGTAAATTAATAGAACCAGTATTGGTACATTATATTTCACCATTGTTCTTTTGTTTGTATGCTGGAGTATTCAGCAATTTGTTGCAGCAGTATGTAAAGTAATGTTTGCATTCAGTGAGTGTAGGCTCGGCAGATACACCACGACATCCTTACTGTTATTTATTGCAAGTGAAGGCTTGCCTTAAAGGAATAGTTTACCCACAAATGAATGAATGTCAAAAGATGTGATGCAGAGTTGTTTCAACGTGTATATATCTATTGTGACTGTTGTAACTGAGTGTGCTTTGTACGTATTATTATTACTGTTGGTTAATGGGCATTTTATGAATGACAGGCAAGCTCAGGCAGGCTACTTCCTTACATGCATAAAACACCCTACTCCTTTATGTAGCATGCATGCATGTATGTATAGAAGGTCGATTAATTCCAAGCTAGACATTTAAAAATGATTTTATTATTACTTTAAAACTATTTTTTTCTCTTTGTCTGCAGTATATGTGCTCATATCAGGCTTATTTAGCTTTGCTGTGTGCTATAAGCATGGCCCCATCACCAACAAACACACCCTCAACTTAATGACCTGGTGTATGCAAGTAGTAGGCGTGGTGTTGCTTTACTATGGGATCACTTTCCCCCCTGCCTACTACGTACTGATTGCTGTCCTGTTGTGCTTGAAGATTCTGCCCTTGGTCTGGAGCCTTTTGGTGTGGATTTGCAGGTAAGGAAAGCACCGTAAACAGTACTCAACAGGTCCAATTCTCACTATTACCATAACTAGTTGTTTATTAGCATGCATATTACTAGGATATTGTTTGTTTATTAGTACTTATAAAGTACATATTAATGCCTTTTCTGCATGAGCATATTCTACATCCCTTAATCATACCCAATACCTAAACTTAACAACTACCTTATTAACTATTAATGAACAGTAATTAGGAGTTTACTGAAGCAAAAGTCGTAGTTAATAGTGAGAATTGGACCTTAATCTAAAGTGTGACCATAGTCCCCAGCCAAATAGGAAAGTTGTTTCAAATGCAAAGCCACTATTTCTTTACAGATTACACGTGAATTCATCTTTTTTTGTTTAATACTGGGTATATTATTTACCACCTTTGTATATTTCATATGTATTTGAAATCTATATATATATATATTTACTTTGTGTGCACAATAATGTATGCTAATTTGGAGGTCATGTTGACTTTTAAGTCTAGGATAGAAGGTGAAAGCTAATCATATGATGAAATTAAGCTTTGAACAGGTGAAATATGAAATCCTAAATATTTGTATTTATGAACTTCTGCCTTCAGGCTCTTCTACTCATTCATAAGCTTGTTCCGGAGGAAGAAACGGCGCACTGTCAGGCTACTGACCGAGGAGGAGTACAGAGAGCAGGGAGAGACCCACACCAGAGCCTCCCTGGATGAACTACGGGAGCACTGTAACAAGCCTGGCTTTCCTGCATGGGACACCGTGTTGAGGCTCAGATCACCGCAAAAGTAATTAAACATCTGTAATCATCAAAATGAGCATGTTTGAAAGGGACATGTGCTGTAATGGTGAACAGGGTTTTTGACATTCACAGTACAAAGTTCCTTACTCCGTTTAATTCATGTTTAGTGAAAAATTGTTTTAAATGTGGTGCAATTTTGCATGGATATTTGAGTGAAGGAGAAAAATGCTATATGACCCTTCAGTCCTAACCAGCTGGTGTCGTCTCTTTCAGGTTTGCAGAGTTTCTGCGCAATGGGAGCCACATCCCTCAAGAGGAGCTTCAGAGTCATGAGAATCAGTACGGGCTTGGTGGGGCGTACTACGAGAACGTGCTCTTTAACAGCAGCTCCAGCGACACCCAGTCGCAGAGAGGAGACGCAGAGGACAGTAGCGAGGACGAGCTGGTGAGAAACAATCCTGCAACGCTAAATAATCTCCCCAGTCCTGCTGTATACGCCCCAGCCGTCTGCCCGTATCCCCCTGCCGCCTACACCCCTCAGCCAGTACCCGTGGATCCAGAAGACCAGGATTTCTTTTGAAATTGTGCCGCAATCCGTAGGAAGAGTGATTTTTATGTTCATTTTAAAAAGACTTTGAATTGCACAATATTTTTAGGAAGGAATGACTGTAGGGAACATTAGTGGGTCCAAGAGGATTTTAAAATAGTCGCTCTCCCTCATTTGTTTGTTTAAATGATCTCTTTTAGGCAGCGTGGGCTGTTACTATATTTTTTTAAGCAGTTTGTATTCTCATACCCAAGTGATGCAGAGCTGGGAATAACACTGTATTGTACATACTGTATGTTAATAGCATGTGTGAATAGATGTTGATTGCTGCTCTCAGGTATATTATAAAATCATCAGGACATCATTGCACTGCTCAAGAGAATAACTTCACACATACAGTATAACAGTATTGTGTAATTTAAGGCAATAGTGCCCTCTAGTGTTAGTTAAAGAAACAGGTCACCTAAAAATGCTAATTCCTTTGTGGAAAACAAAAGTGGATGTTTAACAGAATCTCCCAGTTTTCTTTCCACTTTTCACATTTGTAAACGCGTTTTGTGTGGGCATTATGGAGCCATTCACTCAAAAAGTTTTTTCGCTGATTTTCCATTGTTTTTTTTGTGTAAACATAGACGGATCTCTAGACGGATGTGTTTTACCTTTGACCTCGGGTCTTTGAGTCTTGACATGGTGTTCTTAAAGCGGGGCGCTCAAGAAATTATTATTTTTGTCTAACACGTTTTTTTATCACTGGTTTTCTACGTAAACGTGCTAGACCAGCAGGGTTTTAAATATGAAATTATGCCTTCATTAGAATACAGTTTATTATGTGGAATAATTTTATGGTCCTTTTTGGTATTTTTTCCTCAGAAAAATCTTACAGAATTAATGCAAATATTATATTTCAATGTTTCTGCTTTTGCTCAAAATAATTTTTGCGTTCTCCCAAATTCCCTCGCAAAAGGTTTGATTTTTTTGCTGGGGTAATGAATTCGTTTTACGAGCGAATGCAATGTTTCCCTGGTAGCAAAAACATTGAATACACATATATATTCATATATATTCTATCACATTTAGGGTCTTTATAGAATTTTCCATTTTTGGGTGATCCATTCTTTTAAAATGAATCAACTCAAGTGGATGATCTGCATCCATCCATACAGATGTAAATATTTACGTCCTGCCATTTCATCTTTCCTTCTCATGGAACTTTTATCTGAACGTATGTTTTTATAAATATTTCACTTTAAATTGTTACCATTGTATTTAATTAAAAACACATGGCTAAATTCTCAACCAGAATATTGTATTGTGTCTTCATATGTAAACATGTAGTGTATTTTTCATAGTAGAGGTCACTTACACAAATCTGCGAGGCAGATTGTTTCAGACACTTTTAAAGATTACTGTGTATATAACAGAAAAGAGCGTGGCTTTAACATTTTATACAGAGTAATGTTTTTTTTTTTTTTTTTTAAATTTGGTCACAAGTTAAGGAAGCACGATTAGCAAAATAATTTACACAGAGTGCAAAGCAACTATGCTTCACTATTGCAACATCAAGTGCCATGAATATTATGCTGAAGCACCTCAGCTGTTGGATTATAACCATTAAACACTCAGTAATGTGCAGATCTCATCATAGGCATTGACCTTCAAGCACTCCGTACATATACAAGACTTTGCGGTTAAGGAAAGACATCAATTTTGGCAGTGCAAAGCATATCGATTCTATTGCCTTGGCAAATAAACCCCTTGATAATCTAGAATACCCGTCGGTCAACATAACATTTTTGGTCCAAAGACAACTGCCACCTTTTACACCCCATACCACTGTATGTCTTTAAATCATAAGGCTATATCCCAAAGAATTTCAGTTCATTGTTGATTTTGGTTGTGCTTTTGGGGGCAGCTGTTTGGAGTGTCCTGGCAAAGGAGTTGAGTTTTCTACTGGTTCTTTTCGCCTTGTGGATGGAGGCGGTTCTTCCACAGGAGGGACAGGATGTGTGTTTTGAGGAACAAATGCACTGGGAGCAGGTCCTTGGGAGGGATATTCTGCTGGACTTGATGTATTGGGTTGTGATGGTGTGGATTCATCAGCAGGTGGCGTCGCTGAGGTCTGCTCACTTGTCTCCTACAAGAAGAGGACATCATAAGATGAGCGACAGCATGGAAAGGTTGAACATTTCAAAATAATAGACTGAGGTGAGGTACAATTTTAAACAGGGTGCTTTAGGGTTCATTTAAAAAAACATTGCTTACGGGTTCATTCATTTTTAGTTAAATGTATTTTAGTATCCTTCATTTAGGATGCTTTACATTCATTTTTAGTAATATTCAAAATATTCTATATATAGGGTTGATTAAATTTAATTAACGAATCAATGATGAAAATACTGTAATACCTGTTTTTATTTAATAAAAAATAAAGACACTACAGTTATTACTGTGATGCATAAATACTTCACATTTTAAATTATATATCTTTTGAGAATCTAGTTTTAAAGTAAAAAAATTATGTAAAGATGAATAAAAAAAAAAAACCAACCTGTTATTATTTTGGGGTGAAATATGATCTAGACACGTTATTGACATGTTTCGTGAGATTCACCAACCAAGCATTTGTTTGACTTCAAATAGGTATGAGTCACTGCTTGTAAACACTGTGTACTTTCCAGTTTAGCTCTTGTATGGACAGCCACATGACAAATAAGTCACTTTATTTTTAATCTACATTGTGCCAAATGCGACAAAAACATACAGATGTCCACGTAACAAATAAACAGCATTTCCAGACTTTGAAGATTTGCTCAAAAATACATAAGGCAATACAAAAAAGCCTTGACATGTAATATTCTCCTGCAGAGAATAGAAATTTGGACAAAAAGCAGTTGAAGCAAAGAAGCATATTTTAAGAAAGAACAAACTGACAACAGAAAAACATTTACTTTAAGAAGTTACCGGCACAATGGTGTTAGTAAGATTCACATAAATGATCCAATAATACATAAAGAATGAAAGAAAATTCAGTAGCAGACTGACAGGACTGCATGCAGCTTTTTGTGTGTAAAAAAAGTCAAAGTGCAAAGAAAGTTTTTTTTCTCACCTTTCACCTGAGAAAATGACAGCACAAATGCAAAGAGAAAGAGTAAATAATTAAGCAAAAGGTATCAAATATAATTAGCCATCAAGTATGAAATGTCTACACTTCCCCACATTGGCTTTCACAATAATTACATACCAAAAATCCAAGATGACAAATTAATACAGATATAAATCAGAAAATTAGCAGGAAAAGGTCACAAAAGAAATGTTATTAAACAGCGAGAATTAAACTTTCACCTCCTCATGTCCACATCCCAAATCACAAAGGGTGCCATCCTACCTGCGGGGCTTGACTTTCACCGAGGTTGTTATTCTTTGTCAAAGCCGCCATATCTCTGATCTGACAGAGGGCGAAAGCGATGGCGACCCAGGGGGAGGCAGACACCACCCAGGCCGGCTTGTTGGTGTCTTCTAGCTCTTCCTGATGCCTGGTTTTCCTAAGAGGTGTCTTTGATTCGGGATTTGGCTGAGAGGAAGAACGGTTCTGCACCAAGTCAATGGTGGCGATAGGCACTGGGCTGGAGGGAACTGGGATGTTCTCAGCCAACATCGAGTCCTCTGTAAAGAGAACAAAGATGTTATCAAAGAGCTGTTGCAGGTTTTAAATCAGCAAAACAACCTTTTTGTTGTAAAACAGCAGGAAGAAACATACTTTTATCCTCATTCTGACCTAACAGCCACTGTATCAGAGAGAAGATGAGTAATGTGACCAGAGAGGCCATTCCAAGGCCTCTGAAGGTTTCTGCAGCACCTAAACAGGAAATTTGCAAGATGAAAAGGAAGCTTGAGAGGAAATTGATGCAGTTATTCACACCGGAAATCACAATCTAAACATTTTCTTCTTCTTTTTGATAGATTTGATTTATATTCAGCTGGGTACAAATGTCTATAATATATATATTTATTAAGTACAGTATACTTTAAAAAAAAAGGTACCATGTTTTTAGGAATGAACTGCTGTATAAAATCAGGCAAATTATATATGAACAAACCCCTCTGTTAAAACTTTCAGAATATAGATAGGAATAAACCTAAAGTTTGATGTATACAAGTGCTGCTAAACTGGAGATTTTGAGAAAACAGCCTTTAAAGATATGTATTGTGATTTAAATCTACAGATGCAAATAGATAAAGTGCAAAAAAAAAAAAAAGTGTCTTCTTTCAACTAGTCTGAAAAGCCAAATAGCCTAAAATTGACCAGTGCTTGAAAAAAACAATGTTTTTGCCTGTAGTGCAAAAATTCACCTTTACCACAGGCAATATTGCCAAGTCCGTGGTTTTCCAGCAGAATTGGGCTATGTTTAAGCTAAGTTGGTGCCATGGGTTGATTTCCACCAAGGAATGTACAATTTCGGTGCTCCAACACCACCAAAACCCCCCCACCCCACATACAAATTCAGCTGAAAATTTGGCCCCTCAGGGAGAAATTTGCATTGGGCTATCTTCGATTGGCAATTGGATTGTTTTGTTGCGCAGACCTGGCAACCCTGACTGCAAGAGTCTGATTCTTTATAACTGTCTAAAAATATGCATGCATGAGGCACATGTATGGTATGTCTATGACGCCACATGGTGTTTGTTTGTTGTCATACCAAAAAAGTTGACAAAAACTCCTCCTAGCATGGCTCCACAGCCTCTCCCCAGTCCCAGGTGCAGACCTTGCAGGATCCCCTGAGCCGAGGTGCGCAGGGCTGGCGGAACAGCGGCGCTCAAATACGAGATGCATGCCGCCCACACTGATGCATGTGTCAAACCTGCACGACAGATTACCATAAATAAACACTTGTGCATCCGCTTGAGTAGATAAACACACTATTCATGAGTTCATTGTAATACATAATATGACCACAACGATATAAGACAATATTTGCACTTGCTAAACCAAACAAATTTGAATAAAATAATGAATGAAAAGCAGCTCTCTACTAGTTTTAAATAATATGATTTCAATCTGCTTCAAGTTATCAATAAAAGTTAACCAGGAAGCAACTATAAAATGTCGTTATTTTCACTGTAAATTTAACAAAAATGGTTTATAAATTAAATAATCATATGATAATGCCTATTTTGGTATAATCTAATGGATTAACCTTACTTCATCACGTGTGATTATTACTCGTTACTGGATAAAGGCGAAACAAAAAATATTAATAAAAAAAACCTAAAGACTGAAAACAGTAAAGCTAATTTTATAAAACAGTTATGACTAGGATGCTGTAAAATAAAGTGCATATAACATAATTAAAATCAGCTGAATTATATATTAATGGTGGCAAACTGCTTGCAACTGTAAACAACAGAACTTTGATTCTGGTTGTACCTATCAACATCCTTCATTACGTTTTTTTCATCTTGGATTGATCTCACACTGTGTTTTCATATTCCTCCTCTGTTCCACCATAACTTACATGTGTAAATAAGCAGTCTTGCCTACTGCTAGAAAGCTAACTATACGGTCTATAATGTCATGTTGCGCAGCCACAATTAAAGGGATGGTTCACCCAAAAATGGAAAGTCTGTCATCTTTTACTAACCCTCAAGTTGTTCCAAACCTATATGAGTTTCTTTCTTCTATTGAACACAAAAGAAGATATTTTAAAGAATGTCGGTAACCAGACAGTTGATGGGCCCCATTGACTTTCATAAAAAATGCTATGGAAGTCTGGTTACCGACATTCTTCAAAATATCTTCTTTTGTGTTAAACAGAAGAAGAAAAGAACCCATACAGCTTTTGGAACAACATGATGAGGGTGAGTTTAATTTTTGGGTGAACTATACCTTTAATGTAAATGTCCGTTACACCCATGTGAGGTGGGAACAGGGCCGCCCTGTACAGTATGTCAATAGTCAACATTTTTGCAAGATAATAGTGGCTAAAACAGCAAAACAGGCTTTTAAGAACCTGCTTCAGAAAGGTCCTGACATTTTCCGCTCACCACTGCGCTGAAAAAGCACTTAGTTAACACAAAAAAGGAAGTTTAGTCTTCTAAGAACTGATGTTAAACAAGTATCAGAAGCACATTTCTTTCAGCTTTGAAACAAACAGCAATGTCTTTATTTCTAAACTGTAACTGTGTGATTGCAATAGGGTTTCTGATGTGAAATAAGGTGTTGGAAATACTGCAAAAACAGCTGAATCATGTCCTCAGATGAACCCGAGGTCAGATGTGTGCCACTCGAGAGCTCAACCCTCCATTCTAAGCTCCGCTTCCTGTTTGATAATGCCACTGCAGCCACTCAGGCGACACATTAAAAACACCTCATTTCTCACCTTGAAGCACCTCCATGGGTAAAACTATCCATGCATTCTCCAGGTAGGAGATATACAGATAACGTGCAGTGTTGCAAGCCAGTCCGATATAGAGGACTCTAAAAGAGAAATGCAAACAGGAGACAGAAACGCAATTATGTAATACAAGCATGTCATATTTCCTTCAAACATATAAAACAATGCTTTTGTGTACAATGAAAATGCCACTCTGGGTGTGGCTAAACCCTTTGCTTTATAAAGCCTATTGTAGTTAAGGCTGGGTGTTGCATTTGCTGGTGATGTCAGTCTCTATTCTGACGCCAGAATGAATGACTCACCCTGTCCTAAGGACGGGCTGTCTGGGAGTGTGACCACACGAGAATTCATCAGTGCTAATGTATGAACACTGAATCTCGCACAGGAAAAAACAACGTTAATGTAATTAATAACAGTTAAATTCGAATAATGTTCCCTGGAAAACAACTCTAATGAGACTGGTGCTTTAAAAAATAAAAATAAAATGAAGCATCTCATTTCAGCTCTACTAGAATCACCAAGTGTCATTTATAGTCAGCATGAAATAAAAATACCCTGTTATTGATCTTACTGTGAATGATTCATCCATATGATTCATTCATGTGGGATTCTTTACCTAATAATTTTTCATCAAAATGTCATAACTTGATCTTCCAGTGAAACGACAGGTGACATACTGTATGTTGTTCTTCTCCTAAAATTTTGTCAGCTTAAAGGGATAGTTCACACAAAAAATGAAAATTCAGTCATCATTTACTCCATCCTCCAGTTGCTCCAAACTTTTATGAATTTCTTTCTTCTGCTGAACACAAAAGAAGACATTTTGAAGAATATGGGTAACCAAACAGTTGATGGGCCCCATTGACTTCCATAGTATGAAAAAAAAAAAAAAACTATGGAAGTCAATGGGTTTGGTTACTGACATTCTTCAAAATATCTTCTTTTGTGTTCAGCAGAAGTGGGTGAACTATCCCTTTAAACCCCACCCTTTTTACGATCGCCTGCAAGCTCTGTACTATACATCACAATTTGGAAGAAATGATCTGTCCCTACTTTTGTTTCATCATGACTTTAAATAATGATTGTTTCCAAAAAAGTTCCTTAAACACTCTCCCAGCTGGTCATTGGTTTAACAAATATATAGCCCCGCCTCAAACTCACACCATTGGTTGAGTCAGTATTGCTGTTGTCAGGCTGAACAGGAAACTGAAACACAGCAATGCTCTGCGCAACAGTGTTTACACATTTTGAATCAACCTACAAATGGCTTACTTATAGTTATGTGCATTTTAACAAAAAAAATAATACACAAAAACCTTTAAACAGGAGATTTTAAACTTTTTTACTCCATGCAACTACATGCAAAAGCAGCTCTGGGAGATATTCATGCAAATGTTGACTCTACTAACTACACAGAATGTCTGTACACTGTGTTGGCTCTGCCACACCCATATGCCTTTAGAAAGCTTTAGAATTGATCCACAAAAGAAGCAAGCTCAGTGGATCAATGCTGGAAAGCCTAGACAATGTGTGATGGGGCTAATGACAGGATAAAGTTACACGCCTCTCCGCAGGCATGACTGAAAATAGGCCACTTAACAAAGGCTACAGAGACTAAACTGAAGGTATCACATGGATGAACAAAACATCTTTGCCTCATTATGAAGATTAGCATTTCTGGATTTAAATTTTTTTAAATTATTATTTTTTTTTTTAAACACAGGAATTTATTTATATAATTTATAAATATTTAGCACTTTTTTGAATTATTTAAAATAAATAAATATATTGTATAAAAAGTTATTTAAGAGATACTGGCCTGGTTTCACAGACAGGGCTTAGATTAAGCCAGGATTAGGCTTTTATAAAAGTGCCTTAGGAAAAAAAAAATTACTGGTGTGCATCTTGAGACAAAACAATAGCACTTACATATTTTAAGATAAAAAGCAAGTTGATTTCACTTAAAACAGCTCAAACAAGCATTTTAGTCTGGGACAAGGCTTAAAGGAGAACTCCGGTCAATTTTAACATTGAGCTCATTTTTTTTGTACATTTGGAGTGCTGTCAATACAGAGAACAACGACAAAAATCGGTGTTGCCTACACCGTGTTATCCTCTTTTTAAAATTTGCATCCTATTGACTTCAATGGGGCATATTTTAAACCTGCTTTTACCCTCTTAACATCCTTGATGTGTCATTACAAGTGCACAGTTAACGGGTTAAAACAGGATGTAAATACAGGTATGAGCGCTGGACGAATTAACTTCATTTTTATTCATATCTTTCACATCTACTGCAGTCAGATTCAACCGTGTTAACTCTAAAGGAATCACTCACATTGGCTGTGCACTTGTAATGACACATCAAGGATGTTAAGAGCCTAAAAGCAGGTTTAGTACTTGCCCCATTGAAGTCAATAGGGTGCAAATTTTAAAAAGAGGATAACACGGTGTAGGCAACACCGATTTTTATCGTTGTTCTCTGTATTGACAGCACTCAAAATTTACAAAAAAATGAGCTCAATGTTAAAATTGACCGGAGTTCTCCTTTAAGCCTTGACTGTGAACAAGTCACAATTGTGAGATATGAAATCAATCACATTGTAAAATATAAAGACACATTGTAGAGTTCAATTCCAAATTGTAAGATATAAATAAAGTGACATTGTGATATATAGCCTAAAGTCATAACAGAAGCAGTACTGCAAGTTTCACTACCTCAGGTACATTAGATTTCATGACATTTTGAAATAGTTAATAGAAATAGTCAATGTTGTAAGCCAGAAATCATTTTATATTTTGTAGCTACAGTTCTGTTACACATCTAGCTTGCTACTAGCCTGGTTCTACCAGACTCACGTACATTTCATTTGTACAGAGAGTCTGTCCTCTCTCCATTGACAAGCGTTAACTTCCTTGTAGGTGGGTATCATGTTGAAGTATAAAACTATTGGATCTGCCATATAGTCACTCTGGATCTGCCATAACCAATCGCTAACCTTTGGTTGTGACGTAACCCTACAACTCAAACTAACGCACGACATCAACGTCATCGTTCTCAAAGAAACCAAAGAATACACCAGAATCCCAGACGTAGTACTGAAGGAAAATAATATTGAGTGGAAGTACGCAGGAGGGCGGAGTCAGGCTAGCTTGCTACTGCTACACTACATGTGCTTCAGACACAAAATGTATGTTAACAATGTTCTCCATCGTGATTTCGCACCCCCCAAACCAGTTCATTGGAAATCACACCCTGCAGCCTGTAAGTTAAGGGATCAGCGTTTGGTGTAGGCAATCAGTACAGTGATTGACATGACCAATGAAATCTTTAGAATTAGCTGCAGGGCGGGATTTCCACTGAACTGGCTTGGGAAAAAATAAAAATAAAATCACGCACACCATCATATCAAAAAAGGCCAGAGAGACATTAACCTTGTTGGTTTGACACTAAATAATTAGCTTTCCACAAAACATCTGTTGACCAATATAACATCTCCATAAACTGGGAAGTGGTCACTGAAACGGTCTGATAATTTCTGTATCGCAAAACGTCTGGCAGCGATGCTGCCAAATGCTACCAGTTAACATCATTAATAATGCAAAGACTGAGCCACCAGTACAACTTCAGCTATCTCTTAAGGTGATTCATCTTGTTCACTCTTAAGAACCGGTGCTCTGGGAAATGCCACACACATGAGAAATACCACAACGCAGATAGAGGATGTGAGCAGACCTTTATATGTGCCTGTTTACCAGGGCCCAAAAATGCACGGTAAACATCCTGGAAAATGTCTGCATCTTGGATGTACATTGTGTGCCCAAGCTAGGCAGTGCCCATTTTAGAGCTTAGCCAAAGTCAACAATAATTACTGAGACATTTAAACAACCTTTGGACTTCTCATGTGTGTCTAATATACACCTCTATGGAACAAATATACCAGTCTATGTGTTAAAAACAAAGTAAGGCAGAAGAAAGAAGTGCATTTACATCACTTTTGACCAGATGTGCTTGGTTGTGTTCTCATAAAATATTGAGCTACCAGTAACCATTGCATAAAGGCAATACTTTGGCACAGATCCAAAATACATAAACTAAACCCACCATGCTAAAATAAATTGTTGCCTCTACCCATAAAAAGTTTTGCTCAACACTAATCCCTAAGCACTGATGGGTCTTTAACTTTTGTGAAAATCAGAAGACTGTCTTTGGCATATCAAATGCAAAATAGATTGTTTAAAGAAAGACAATTAAACAATTTTGTTTAGTAAAATACAAGCCCCTTTAAAGCCTTTCTAACTATATCTGTCCACGTTGAGTCAGTAACAGAAATTGTTGTAGCTGCCACAACCGCATGAGTTTGGTTCTGAACAGTGTTGTTAGTTTGAACTAAAAAGTATTACAATTAATTTTTTTGCAGTTGAAATAAAATGAGATAAATATTAGATGAAAAACTGAAACTTAAAAATGTTTGCATGACAATGATGTACAAAAATTGATAGTTTTTCCTTTGAGTTTTTCACGTACAGATGACAACATTGTAAAAATTATTCCCGTTCACACGGATCCGTGAAAACGACTAAAAACGATGTATTATGCATGCCAGGCCAGTAGGCTAGTTGGTGACGACACGCCTATAGACTGATCATGTAATACGCGTGCGCATTACGTCACCGTTTTCACAAATTCACACTTTTGTTGAGGCGATAACGGAAACGTTTTCAAAAACTTGCACTTTGAATCCTTTTTTCAAAAGTTTGCGTTTTCAGGCCCCCCCAAAACGCCACTGTCGTGTAAATGAAAGTGAAACGTTTTTAGTTGAAAATGGTGTCGTGTAAATGTCCCCTAATTTGAAGTACTAAAATTACAGCTAGAAATGAAATAAAAATAAAGTTAAACAAAATAAAATAAAGAACACAGTAAAGACTTAAATACATGTGGCTAAAAGTATCAAGACACAATGCAAGGATAAAAGACGTCTGTCTAGTGCACGTTCACATAGAAAAACATTAATAGCATAGTGGAACACAGAAATGCTTTCTGGGTAAACCGACTGTCATACCTTAGTAACCTTAGTATCCAACTCTATCAAGTAGCAGAATGTTATCTACACTTCCATTAGTGGCTGCTGCTCATTTGCATAAAAGTCAAAGTGTGCTCAATTGTCTGCTAAATTGCTCAAATGTCTACTCTCACTGAAACTGAATGACTCACGGTTTCAGCAAATTGCTGCCAGTGAATGCACCAAATAACAGGAGCAACCTTGGCTGACCACTAGCACTGGGATTAGACTGAATGGATGTGTAAGTGGTAATTCTACTTTGGCTAGCACCCGCACACCTGCTTTTAAACAAATCACATAGGTCTTCTGAGCAGAAGATTAACTTACAATACAAATGCCGTTATTAAGCTTAAAATGAATTCCATATATTTTACACAAGTAGGTTCTCACCTGATGTGTCCAATGAGCTCAATGAGTTTGTGGCTGATGAAATAGGCGGCCAGCTCAGATATGTGGCTGAGTACCGAGCAGACGCCGAAGAGTGTGGTGGTGCCCTTAAGGTCTTCCAGATGCCAGTAGAGGAAGGTGAACACAAAACCATAACCAAAGCCCATGAACCAGGCCACAAACAGAACCGAACTGTAGCGGACGGCACAAATGATCCGGAAGAGATCTTTAAAGGGAAAAGGTTGTGGGTTGCTTTCAGGGCACACTGGAGAGTCATCTGAACTGGACTCTGGAGACGAGACCTCCTGAACGACTTGAGGCATTTCCACATCCTCCTTCTTGTCCTCTTCCTCACCTGACCTATAAACACTGTTGTCAAAGTGGAACTGCGTGGCCACAATCAGCGCTGAGCTCATCAGCACCCCAAAAGCTATGAACGCAATTTGGTAATTCTTATAGTCGGGCAGAACACAACCCGAGCCCTGGATGAAGATTGTGATGTGTGTGTGGTCGATCCAAATGCCCACTGACAGCATAGCGATACCCCATCCCAGAGATCCCCACATCCTCTGAAGTCCATAACGGTCTCTATGTTGGCCCAAGTACTGAATAGTGATAGTGTCCACAATGGTCACAGCCGGGGCGCTGAAGAACTCACCAATAATAATGACCAAGAGGATCAGGAGAAATATAGTATCTACTTGTTCCTTATTGAAAACTATTAAATATTCTTTGAGTTTGGCAGTGGTAGCTTGCGTTTCAATTGTCGAGGTAGATTTTGAAGTGACTGTTGAGGTAGGGGGCAGCGCCGTGGTCGAGTTAGATAACATACTAATGCTGCCAGCATTCGCAGTGGGGTTTTCAGAGGGAGTGCTAGTAGTATTTACATCTGCACTTCGAATGTATCTAGAGTGAGATCCGTATGCTGCTAATATTGGCTGAGAAAGTGAAGGAGCGGAGTACGTAGGCTCAGTCAAATATCTTCGCAGTCTAGTGCGGTTACCAGCTTGTGTATAGTTTGTAAAATTGGTTGGCGGTGCAACAGTAGGGTCCTTACTGACACAGATCATAGCTGCTGGCTTAACAAAGCCAATGCCGCAGTTAAAGACCACCCAGCAGAGTACAGAAAACAGCAACACCGCCTTCCCTTTCTTGAAGCGGTCCGCCATTACGCCCCAGAATGGTGCACTGCAGAACTCTATAAAATAACGGATCCCAACCAGCAGACCACTTTGGCTGGGTGTCATTCCCAGTTGCTTGTAGTATACTGCAAGGAGGGGATGTAAAGAGCCATATGCAGAGTAAAAGAAGAAGTAGAAGACCTTGGAGATCAAGAGATGATTGTCTATTCGCACACAGCACCTTTCAGTGCAGTCCATACTCTGTGAAGTCTGAAGTGTTTCTGAGGGGGCAGACAGTGCTGTTTGACTGCATGGTGTAGTGTTTGCCACCTGCCCCAGGGACAGAGTGTTAAAGGGTTCAGACAGGACATATTTCCTCTTCTGGTCCTCCTCATCATCTGTAAGGATGGCCACCCGATCACTCGCCATTTCTGTGTGATAAACATAAACCTCTGTTAAGGACATTGAGGATAACGTCTTCATGTTGTAGCTTTAACTAGTGATTCTCAAATGGTGGGTCGCAACCATTTGGTCAAGGTTGGGCTGATTAGCATAGGTCATTTTGCTGGTAGATGCCATTACCCTGAAGAGCCAAAAAGCATCTTTCTCCATTGACCGACACAGAAAAGTTGCAGTGCATTCTGAATCTGATATATAAATTTTTGCAAGCAAAATATTATTTGTAAATATTTCCCAGTATTATAGTATGTTTTTGCCAGGGATCAATTTTTGGAGGGCCTTTAAAAGCATGATTATTTTTTCCTTGTCTGCTGCCTTTCAGACAAGAGCTTGAGACGGATATGCCATCAGCCATTCAGCATTGTCATAATGCACATTTTTCACTGTATTTATATTGTATATTTTTTTGTAAGGGAAACTTGCAAAATAAGAATTTAATTGTGTGGTCAAAACCTTGGTGTTTTAATGTGCATATGATAATAAATATATCTTGTATTTTACATTGTTACGTTGCATTTATGGGTCATGTGATTGGCTTACATTTTTCTATATGCACATGCTAATAATTTGAATGTTGTTTATATGGTTTATTATAGTAAAATTACTACATTTCAATGTTTAGCCTAATATTAATTACAATATTGCTTATTTTTGTGCATTAAACCATTTGATAGTTGGCACTTGATGTCAAATGAAGCAATGAAGGAAACTTAATTAGTAGGCTACTATTTTTTCCCCACATGATTAAGTTGAATAAGAATGCAACACACCTTAATGAGTTTTTTGTCATATAGATTTACCTCAAACAAAATAAATTCAGTAATTGCCCTTGATTATCAATAATAAAGAACATTAGGATCATTAAACACTACTATCAAGTGAATATAATGTCGAATATCATGTAGTGTTAGTGAAACTACTTTCTTAGGTATGGGTTGGAGATCATTTTGTTGTCAAATTAGGTACAGTCACCATCCTAAAACATAAATATCATATACAGTATCACATTTAACTTCAAAGGGTGTAGTCCCTGTCTGAAACGGTAACAGTAACAACACACCGCCTTATATTAACAATGTATACAATGCTTATATATACACATAATGCGTTAATGTATTTATAAACACAAGTGATACAGTGAGACGGTGTGGCTAAATACAAGCTCACTTACCCAGTTGTTGTGAGGAAGTTTCTGTTATTTCACCGTCTGGCGTTGAAGGAGGACGATCTCTTCATCAAACTGCTCTCCCCGTCCAACCATCATTTTATCACCATCCTGGATTTTTCCTGACTTTCAATGAACAATCTTTAAACAGCGATGTATCCCGTAGAGCAGATGAGGAGCAGGTTTATTCTACACAGCCGTTTTTCCTCCGACCTGACGTCAATCTCTCACCTGCCTGCGATGTGCGCGTGCTCGTGGGACTGCCTTCATTTCCACTGATGTCATTAGAAAACAGTGACACACTATTTCGTTTTTAATTGCGGATATTGCGTTTTAGATTTTAAGTTTTCCCGTCTCTGCCAATGAGAAGTTGTTATGCCTAAGATCAAGCATATGTTGATGATGTTTTTTTTTTTAATTAATCAAAATAGACTATTGTCGTTTAATATAGGCTAGTTATCTTCTTGGGTTAAATTACTGCTGGATTAACAATGCATTTTAATATGAAATAACATTTATTAACATTAACTTTTTTTCTGAGTATGCATAATAGCATTTTAGCTTTTTGACCGACGAGCTCGTGCAATATAATCCAAGAGATTGTGATAAAACAGCGACATCTACAGGCGCACAATAAAGTTAAAATAGTGAAGCTTTTAGAAAACCGCAACTAAGTACCATTCTGTAATTGCTTCAATAAAAAATATATAGGCTATAATTCTAACCAAGCCGTATTTGTCTGGCACAAAACAATGAGAGTTGAGATCTGACTTGGACCTCAACCAGGGTGAATAACCTTAGCCTACAACTAAGCAAGAATCCACAATAATGTATATAACCAAGTCGAAAACAGTGATTAACTTAATATTCCGTTACAAAAGAATAGCTAAACAAGTCGTTCTAGATCTCAAATATTTTTTTGTTTAATCTGTTAATTTTATGCAGTCAAGAACAAATGGATTCACATTATGAATCAGACTTTCATGCGTAGAGAGGACCGAGTAGGAGGAACCGATTCACTGAGATGAATCAGACTTACCAACGCATGTGGAGCGAAGAGAAGACCGAGTAGGAAGAATCGATTCAACTTGAATGAACGTTTGAAGTGACGTCAAAGTCTTTTCCTACAATCAAACAAACGTAATTTTTGGCGCAAATTCCCCTGCTGTTACATTAGAAACTAGCCAAATTAGGATGATACCAACTTCGAAACATCTTCGAAAACATTCAACAAAACTTCACAAGGTAGAAGAAAATATTTCCTATCCTTCATTAATTAAATGTGGTTCACTTGCAACGAGGATAATGTTTGATTCGCGCGTCACTGCTACTCCCCAAATAACGCCAAAATGACAGGTTTAACAGAATATTACAAAAAAAAAAACACGTTTTTTTTTAAAATATATACTTATTTAAGTATTTTAACTTTAATACAATTTTTGGTTAAATGTTGGCCAAATTTAAAATGCAAATGGTCTGATATTTTTAAAAGTAAATTAGCTGATGTCAATAAGTTGCAAGAAAAGATAGCAGCCTGTCATACAAGCAGCATTAAAGATACAGGCTTTCAACTGAAATATATAATATTTAATAGCTTTTTGTAGTGTGTGATATTTAATCAATCCGTACAAGCATAATACTAGCATTTTTAACCATGTGACATTGTACAATAGACGTTATTCAGGACTCTACATAACTTTAGCTGTTAGGCTAACTGTTTGGCTGTATCCATGTGGTATTTAAAATGCTCACTGAAGAATCTGTAAATGACTTTTTATAAGCTGGTGTTGTGCCAAATTCTGACCCCCGCCAAATTATTACCCCCCTAGTATTGGTAGGTTACCAATAATATGGGGGTAATAATTTGGCGGGGGTCAGTATTTTGGCACAACACCTGTTTTTAGATGTGCATCTCATAGTAATCTTTACACAGCTGCACACACTGGTACAGTATGCTTTGGTTTCTGCAGTGTGTTTGCGTCTGTATGAGATAAGATCTCTCTCTAATCATAAGGGCATTTTTCATTCATCATATGCTCAGCATGAATGAAGTGCTATTTTGCTTTGAAAAAACTTTCAAGGTAACTCACACTATCCAATATGACTAATGCAGTGACTTACATAGATTATCTTCACAGATTATTTACCTGTCATAACTAAATAAATACTTAGCTTTGATAATGAATGCTGATTTTATGTTATAAATTAGTGTATGAATTAAATGCATCAAGACTATTATTGTTCCTTCTCCAGTTTGATTTATTAACTGATGTTACACTTTTATCTGATTTAGATTTTTTTTAACTGGAATTTGACTTAATTTTACATGTGATCATGAAAATCACATAATTTTTAGAGAAAAGCTTGGACTTGCTAACAGTCGATTAACTTCAGAAACAATAACATTAAAACAATAAAAAATGCAATCATTTTATGGAGATTTCTAGATAATGAAGTATTGTAGAGTTGAGCATAACTAAAATATTTATATAGCATACACTATAAAAATCATTGTGCCGATCATATTTAAGTGCATTTGGTATTTATATTTGAAAGAATCACTGTCCCTATTGGCTTCCATCAGTATCATTACATAAACAATTTAGGGAACATTAAATGTAACAAATTTTGAAATGTCACCACAAGTGGGCAGCTTCTATCCTTAGTGACATCACCGAGGAAACACCCAAATGATCAGGGTACCGTTTCAACCAGCAGGGGTCGATGTTTTACACACACACACACACACACCAGACTCTCCACTCATCACAGCATCACCGCTCTGCTTCCAGCTTTAAGTGAGACTCGACCACACGTAAGTGAAACTCTTATATTCATTGTTTTCTGTTAACGTCAATCATTCTCGTAGCCAGTCTCTCCATGCCTGCCATCCATCCATGCCTTTTCCAATCATCCTAGCCCCTAAAACAGTGTCCTAGTGGAACATCTGCTATCTCCCCTATTGTGTTAGAATAGTAAAGTGTTGTATCTGCCTCCCCTGTTCCCTCCCACTCACTCACTCAGAGACCTGTGCACCATCCACACATTTGCTCTCAATTCAACAGTCTAGGGAGCGATGCTGTTTCTATGACAACTGGGTCCTGCAGGACAAACTGCAGAAAGGATTTTCCTTTCAAAGGGGGTTCCAAGGAGAAGGGAGCACATGTTTCGCATAAAATTCAGCCCTCTGAAATCATTTTACTTGTTTATGATCCCATTATAAAGTAGGGAAAATTTTAATTTACATTAGTCATCCGTTAAATCTACAAGAGGGTTGGCAGATTGTGAACACTCTTGTGAGGTAAAACATTCATGAAGCTGTGGAAATAATATTTTTACTTTTAATATATAATTACAAATTATGCAATAATCTGTATAGTCACTATTTATACAATAGTCTGTATATATGTCCCTAATTATTTATCATATTGTAGAATTGGACACAATGTAATTTTGTTGAATTAGGAACTTTTTGTTGACTGTTCACATTTAAATAATTACTGATAGACTGACATTTTCAGCCAATTGATTAATTAACAAATGTTTTTTAATTACTGAACACAATATTTTCAAATATTTAACCAAAATTCACTTTATATATATAATATAAGATAAATATAGATTATTCTATCTATTTTATAATAGCAAATGAGATGTCCACACAACTGGTGTGCACTGGTTTAACTGGTGTTAAACTAACACTGTTTTATATTAAATAAAATATCAGCATTATGCTATCTAGCTCTCTAGATGTTGTTACCAGCTTTGGACTTCGACCAGGCTACAGTTAATGAATATTGAATGTTGTTGTCGTCTTCACAATCTAGATTTGAACCATGAAATAGCGTTATTATTGCTTGTATACAACATGTCCAGCAGATGGCAGTCCATGTTGTATTGCAGCTGTTGTTTTAGGGTCTTTTGTTTGGTTCTCATGTTCTTTGGACTGTGCAAAGTATCACTACGTTCATTACACTCATGAGGGAATTCATTAATTTAGCCAACTATTACCATTGCTGATGAGATAATCAAATATCAATAAGTTTTGTTCTAATAATAATAGGAAATAATGTGAATTCTTACAAGGCTTGAGTATTGAATCATGCCATTTTCTGAGGGAATAATAAAAAAAATCCCTCTGCCAAGTCTGGTGCTGGTGACGGTGTTGATTCT
Source organism: Scardinius erythrophthalmus (assembly GCF_964197995.2). Taxonomy (NCBI): domain Eukaryota; kingdom Metazoa; phylum Chordata; class Actinopteri; order Cypriniformes; family Leuciscidae; genus Scardinius; species Scardinius erythrophthalmus. Next base: position 9,380,039 of record NC_138226.1, on the reverse strand, counting down.
TACTCAGCAACTATCTTTGATACATCAGAGCTTTATTCTGAACCCCATCCCTCATTAAGCCACTATGTCACAATTTCTGGAGCTTGTGATTGGCTGTTAGTGCCAAAGAAGAAGATGAGGGGCTGGGCCAAAGCATCCGGGCTGTCCAAAAAACTTGACCTATCAGGGTACAGCTGTTCCTTGATGACTTAGTGGGACTTGTCTGTCACCTCCCCGGGGGAACATTCGAGTGGAGGGAGGGGGCTATCATGAGTGAGACAGCTTAACTTGGAGGGCAAGGGGACGAAATCTGGGCACTGCAGGCACTGAGTTGGAAACCACTACAGAGTTGGAAATCCTGCAATTGAGTAATCGCTTAAAGGATCCAGTGGTCATTTTTTTCCTTAGATGCCGAAGAACTGTGGGACCTGAGTCTGAGGGTGAAAAGCTGAGGCCAAATATTCCAAAAGGCAACAGGGGTAGCTGCTAATGCAATATGATCCTCTGGGACTCGCTCTAAAAATACCAACCAGCCAGGAGTACATGCACAAGCTCCATTCGTCTAATTGGACAAAGATTAAGCTTTTTGTTTTCTGATTCTCTAATTGGATGTCTCAAGGATGTGAGAAACATATTCCAAAACATTTATAATGCAGAAAACCTGAGGGAAATTTCTATGTTCCTGAAGGCCTTTCAGAAGGTCTTCTGTTAATGCAGGTAGAGATTTCCACCTTTTAATGAAGTCATTGGATATGTAAGTATTACATTATCTGGCATCGATAACTTAGACCGGGCGTGGAGTCTTGCATTTGATAATGTCTGCTTGAATGTTTGGAATATGTTTACCATATCAAAACACCAAATTATGAAAAGCTATTTTATTTATGGACAGTTTAAAGATTAGAGATACGTTTGAATGTAAATTGAAGCTTTAATCAGTCCAATAACGTGCAGCAGTCTGTAAAGAAGCTCTCAACTGCATCATGAGGAAGGCTGAGGTCCAGATGACCCTGAAGAAGGGTGCTGATGAAGAAGTAAGAGGAATGGCGCCTCCCAGCCTTTTGAATTTGGGTGAAGGTAACTACGAATGTAGCTAAGTATATTAACATTTAATGTTTCATTTTGAAAGGTCAGTGGCTTAATCAGTCTACCTACAGCCTTGTAGAAATGAATGGAACACCCCAACATAAGGACATTGTGCCCTATCATCAAGCTTGTGTAGCTCATTATCGAGTTTAGACTTCAGAGAAAAAAGGTGGAAGGCAAACGTTCTCACTCACCAAAATGTGATGCGTGATAATTTGCTAAAGGAGTAACACCCCTCAGATGCGTCTCACAAAATGGTGGATAATCCAATTATGAAAAATACAGTGAAGTATTCACCCCTCCTTCTTCAGTCACTTTGTTTGTTTGGGGTTCCATGGTGGCAGTAACCTCAAGGATCTGTTTGGTGGCCGAGAGTGGAATGATGGGGGCAGCTGATGGCCTGAGACAAACTGCTCACCCGTCTTAATGTAGAGCTGCGAAATTTCCACCCCCAATGTTAGGGTGCTCTGTCTTCTCCTCTGAAGCTTTGATGTAAGCACTTCGCCTTACTCAAATGGGAAAGACGAGGTTTCATGTGTTCTTTTTCCAGTTACCTTTGGGGCCGAAATGTTGCAGAGGTTGTTTGCTTTCACAGTCTAAAATGTGTCTAATGGCGCTTTTCCACTGCATGGTTCGGTACGGCTCACTTTCCACTGCATGGTACGGTACAGCTCACTTTGGCTCGCTTTAAATGGTACCACCTCTGTTGAGGTTCCAAGCGTACCGTACCGATACTAAAATGTGACGTGAAAACACTGCAGATCACTGATTGGTGTCGTCAAACCGAGTGATGTCGTCATCTGCGCTTCGTTGTAAGTGTTCCCAGACTCTTTTGTTTTTTTTAGCAGTATTTTGTTTTGCTGCCATCAGTCTCATTTTAAACACATTTCTCCCTCTTGCAGTTAAAAACATCAACACACCGAGAATCAAGAACACCATCCCCTCGATAGGCTCCATTGTTCCTGTGTTGTGCGTTTGAAATGTGGCGCATTTACGATGATGTCAAGGCGGCAACTATAATGATCAGTCCCACCCAGTGCTTAATTTGTAAAGTGGGAGGTCCCGGAGCGCAGAGGGGGGGTGGATCCGGCGACTCAAAACGAGGGTTGGAGGTAACGGAACAAAAAAAAAAAATAATAATAATAATAATTACACTGCCTACGTAGCTTCTCTGCAGGGACAGCGCCAGCTGAGTGGGTGCTATAGATAGATCATTGACGGGGAGCTGCGCAAAACTTGGCCACTAAATATTTAATATTCAGTTATGTTAATGATCACAATTAAAGTTTTAATTTTATTAAATTGAACAAGTAGGCTACTTAAATAACATTCAGCATTCAATCAAATATTCTAAAAGATGTAGGCTATTATTAATAATAATGTTTATTTATTTATTTATTTTATTACAGATAGAACAAATAAATTAATAATAATGACTGTTATTTCAACAAAATATCTCGTTATTTCGAAATAATATGTGTGCGTGCATCTGTAAATCCGGTGACGCGTGTATTGATTTTTATTAATAAAAACAATAAAGTATTTTCTCTAAAATTGTCGACTCAGCTGCAAAGATGAAGTTGACGATCGCCATCTCCGTGTGAACGCACTTATTGAGAGAAATGCACATAAATAGGCCTAATGGATTACATAATCAAGCCTTTTTCCTTTTTCGTTTTGAATTATTTCGTTTAAAGACATTTCAAGCTTTGTGTATTTGATGTATTTGTCATGTCTGTGTGAGGCATATGAGTTTCGTGCTGTAGTTCACGTGCAATGCAAGTGAGCGCGCGGGTGCCTCCGTTATATTTGTTTCGTATTCAATAAATAGGCCTACAGGCAAATGGTTGATGAAAATTTTATTAAAATTAAGATACAATTTATACAAAACGAAATTCACTTTAAAGAAAGGCTTTCTAAACAACTTCAACTTCAACGGACAAAATCATGTCTGACCCGCTCCATGTCTCATATTGCGCATCCTATCTTACTCGGTAGTGCTGTTCACTTTTCATAAATCAACAAATGAAAAAAAAAACAAAACATTATAATATTTTAACAAATATGAAACTAAATGCGCTTTTTTAATGGCTACAACGGCATAGTAGGCCTACATACTCTCTATTTGTACACATTTCTGCACATTAATTTAATTCTGAATTTTGCACACACAAGTGAAAGGCATTTGTTCAAATCAAGTTCACGGATAATTGTGCGTTATTAATCATTATGATACTAAAATCCTGACAAATATGCTATGTACAAAAAATCAGATGAGCCCATAATATGAACGCATTTACACGTTAAGCATTTTCCTCCCATATAAAGAAAACCATTATAAGAACGCTTAACAGGGCCGGCGCTCCGCACACGCACATCACGCACTGCGCGTAGGGCACCAAGTGCTTGGGGGGGCACCAAAAAATCTGGGTCATGAAAAAAAAGGTCGTGGGTCGTTTATTTATTTTTTTTTTTTTTTGGTGATTTTCGTTTTTTTGCAGAATCTGTTAGTTTTACAAGCCTCTGTATGTTTGAGATAGCAGTATTGGTATATTTAAAAGCGTACATTTTGATTTTGAAATCGGCTTGTTTTTCGGAGATTCTAGCACGCAGTAGGGGCGTGTCATTGTCGGTGTGTATTTCAACTGAATAAGCCGGCGTGGCTACTTATTATGCAGCGCTCTGGCCAGCTCTATCTGATTTCAAAATTCAATGACGATGGACGCAAATAACATTACGATGTCCAGCAATCGATTTAAATAGTAGGTTACATGGGGTTTAATTTGTCGTTTAATGAGATGTAGCCTAATACATGTTGTCTGTCCTAATATATAGATCCGCCAATTAAATTAATGTTTATCTCAATGGTCCAGTGGTAGAGCTTTCGCCAGCCGTGTCAAAGGTTGTGAGTTCAAATCCGCCCTTGTATAGGTTTTTTTTTTCTCGTATAGTTTTTTTTCTCTCATCAAAACGATTAGGCTATGTTCATCAGTGGTTGTATATCAAGCAGGGACAAGCAAACGTTTGCATTATGTTTTGTGATTTCAACAGAATGAATAGAGAGTATTCGCAAGTTGTTTTCACTCGACGCGCGCTTCAATCTGTTGCGTTGCGATTGAAGCGCGCGTCGAGTGAAAACAGTGCGGTGTGTGCGCGAGCCACGCGAGAAAACTTTGTATCCGTAATGCCACTGATCGCGGCGGCAACGAGCACTTGATTTAAAAAAACACATTTCAGCGCTAGTATCTTATTTAAAAAACGAACGAAATGAATGCTCTGCCAGTTAACTGGAGATTTATTTATTTGTAGAATTGGTCCATTCGTGTCGCGAGGGGGAGGGGGGGGGGGGGGCACCACCAAGCATTTGTGCCTAGGGCACCCAAATGGCTAGCACCGGCCCTGACGCTTAATATGGCAGATTAATGTCCCCTTATTATGTCGAAATAACGAGATATAATGTCGATACTAGGCTACTGTGTCCACCGTGGTCTCCTTTTTGATCAGCAGAAACGATTTTTGCTTGTTTGGGATCTGACTGTCTAGCGTCTTTTTGACATTTTTCCCCTGAGTGAAACGATCGAGGCTAACATCAATCTCAACTCGTACAACAAGCGCGCAAGTCATGTGTCACAAACATTGAACACTAAAACAGTAATTTTATTTTATTTAATTTAGGCAATTAATTTTATTGACACGGGAGGTGCCGGATCCAATAAAAAAGGTTCCGGATCCAATGTCGGAGGTGCCGGAACATGTTCCGGCGTGTTCCGGCTCAAATTAAGCCCTGGTCCCACCCACTTTGAAGCGGTACTAACTGCAGTGGAAAAGCAACCGAGCTAAAGCGAACCGAACCGTGCCGTACCGAGTCGAGTCGTACCACGCAGTGGAAAAGCGAAGCGAGCCGAACCGTTCCGTGCTGAGTTGAACCGAACCGAGCCGTACCATGCAGTGGAAAAGCGCCATAATTGACCATGTCTTTACAAGGAATGTGTGGGAACATGTAAAACATAAACATGTAAAACGGGCTGGGCGATATAGCTAAAATGTTATCTCTATGCTTTTCGATGTATATACCATAGACTGTAAAAAAATATGGACGTAGTGTCCGTGACGTCACCCGTAGGTTTCTGAAGACCGTTTTTGAAGCCTAAAATGGGCGTGGCCGACCATTGCCATCTTGGCAGCGCGTCACTCCCGAATTTATTTATTTTTACAGTCAGACAATGAACTGAGGTAATGTGACGGCTAACAAACAGCAGACAAACGGCTAATGATGACTAATGACCACAGCAGCGGGAATCCAGCCGTCACTCTAAAGTGGACACCCTTAATTATGCAGAAATTTTAAGGCTTAATATAAACGGATGAATTATAAAAAAAATTCACCCCCCTCACAGTTGTCATGAAGGGAAAAATAAGCTACAGTATATAGACCAAAGCCACTTTTTGCACCAGGCTGTAAAAATGTTTTTTTCTGCTGTAAAGTTGGGCATTTTAACATGGGGGAGATACAGATTTGACTCACTTCTGCATCCAGCCTCAAGCGGCCAGTCGATGAATTGCCGTTGAATTCACTTCCGTGTTGGTTTCAAGAGAGAGACAGGGAGGTTGCTGCTTGGTATATACACAGGCAAAATTAAAACATTGGTCTTAACACCCTCATCTCAAGGAGGAATTGTGAAATTTATTGACAGGCTTTTCAAAAAAATGTAGTGCGAAGTATTTGGCACAATAAAATAATCCCATTATTTGTAAAATTGCTAAATGTTATATTCCCCTCCCCCCACAAATATATCTTGAAATTTCAGTATCATCTAAAAAAACAGTGGTGATCTGTTCATTCATACTCTAAAATAATCTGTTAATTTTTAATTAAGGAATATGTAGTATTTTAGCTGTTTTTAGCAGAAGTCATCTGTTGGTTTTAGATCAGTGAGGCGATGAGAGGGGATTGTCCTTTAGGTGTTCATTTTTGGCTTTGTCTCTTTGTTATCCTTCACAGTGCAGAACTGGCCACGTCACAGCACATAATTCTGACAGTATTATGGTTTCACCGATGCCACTAACATTTTCTCATTTGCACTCCATCAACAGAAATAGAGTTTAGGTGTTTTATTTAGCCAGGTCAAACTTTTACCCTTACTGTATTTGCAGCATGCTCTTAAAATGCTAAATTGATGTACATTTATTACATTCTATGTTAATGATTGGCACCTTGAGCATTATATGATCTTCTTTTGGGTATCGGATATTTTTTCAAGGGTGTGTTATGTCTAACTGGACCCAGTTTGGTTTGTGTTGTGCCAGGCTTTTCAGCCAAGGGTCTCTGGACCCCTGGAGGTCCCTGAAGGTACTCCAGGGGGTCTGTGGAAAAGCTATTCTGTATAAGGCAAATAGAACTTTGAATTTTTGCAGTGTTCAAAGTAATGAATAATCTGTTTGCTATGCGTGTTAGATAATGTCCAGAATATGGTGTTACCAGAAAATCTAGCTTTTTACTGGCATGGCTGAGAATCTGGGTGTGTAAATTTTGAAATATTAAGGCAGTGGTTGTTCTCAATAGGTTCGTTCTAATAGTCGCTAAAAAAGATAATCATACAATCGTGCATAGCAAAATACATTTCTTTTAATAATTTTCATTTATGCATTTATAATAAAATCTCAATTGTTTCCTAATATGGCTATGTCATGCTAATTTGTTTGATTGGCTAAGCAGTTCTTAGTAATATACAGGACACTGCCCGGCCAAAAAAGGTCACTGTTTGGATTTAAATGGGCAAATTCTTAAGAGCCTATGATTGGATCATTAATGTAGCGATTATTATATGTTTGGCAACAGTTCTTCTAAACCCAACTGATGGAGTGTGTAGCTTTTCATTTCATTAAACAACCATAAAACAACACATCATTTTCCAGGATGACAATGGCACCTCTGAGCCCAGACCTTAAATTCATGGAAAGTCTTTGGGATGTGCTGGAGGAAACTTTACAGAGTGCTTGACTCTTGCATTGTCAATACAATATCTTGACCAAAAATGTATGCATCTCTTGATGGAAATAAATTTTGTGATGTTTTTCCATCAACAGGTGCATACATTTTTGTCAAGGTCTCATATTGACAATGTTAGAGTCCAGCACATCCCAAAGACTTTCAATTTAAGGTCTGGACTCAGAGGTGCCATGTGTGAAAATGATTCTTCATTCTTCCCAAGTAGTCATGATACATGTGTCAATCCTCTGGACAACTTGTGGAGTTTACACCTGTCTTGTCACTCAGCTAAATGCCATATGTCTTTCTCTTTTGCTTTTCCTTTACAATGTCTTTTTGTCCCCACCAACTACTCACTGTTATCCTCCTATTTAATCTATTTTAGATTTTTCTGAAGTCTGTATTGTTTTACTCTAATTATTTGTGATTTTTGACTATTCCCATTCTATGTATCTCTCCTTTTTCTCTCTCGTTTTTATTTCTGCCTTTCTTACCTTACCCTATAGCGGTTGGGTGGGTGTTTGCAGGCTTTAATCTCTACTAACTTAAATTAGGAATTACCTCAAGCACATGACTTCACTGGAAGTATGCACATGACTCGCTCCGTGTCAGTCTCACTCATATGTGCACACATCTACACACACACACACACACACACACACACACACCGCATGGGTGTTTATCCACACTCTGAAGGACAGCAACAACTGCAGCTCGCTTAGGGGAAGTCCCTGTCTTTCTGTGGCCGTCATACCACAGGCACGATCAAACTGAGATAATGACAGCCAGTCTGTAGGATTGACGCTACCGCAGTGATGATAAATCGAACCATCATATCAGATATCTGAAATGAACTGATACCTGCCCGATGTGTTCATATCACGGCACTTCTCCAGCATTCGTACATGCCTTAAACACAGCACATCCTCAAGCTTCATCAATCTGTGCTGCAGGCTAAAGTTGTCATGAATAAAAGATGAGGTGGATGGACCCTGTGTCTCAATATCCACTTAAATCAACATGTAGTTCACAGTCACAGCAGAGAAAGATACAGTAAATAAGAGTGCAGCGTTTCAGATGAGACTCCCCAGATCTGCCATTAAAAGGCTCATAAATGCATACTTTAGTTATAAGATACTTAATTAAACTTAAATTAATTTTCAAAGAGGAAAAAAATGAACTGTTTAATAAAACAGTAACAGCATGGTAAAATGATAAAATACATTCAATAAATAACTACATTATTAATAATCAACTCTTTTGCATTATGCAGCAATCACATCACGTTGGTAATTGTAATTGTGCATCATGTCATGTCATCATTGCATGTTCCGTTATAATACTACTAAAACTAAATAACTGTTTTCATATATATATATATATATATATATATATATATATATATATATATATATATATATATATATATATATATATAAATATATATATATATAATATGTGTGTGTGTGTGTGTGTGTGTGTGTGTGTGTGTGTGTGTGTGTGTGTAATTCCTGTGATGGCAAAGCTGAATTTTATCTAATTATCTTTAGTATCACATGATCCTTCAGAAAAGTAATTAAAAAATAACTAGCATTTATTTGAAATAGAAACCTTTTGTAACATCATAAGTGTCTCTACTGTCACTTTTGTTCAATAGAAAACATCCTTGCTGAATAAGAGTATTAATTTATTTAAAGGCCCACTAAAGTGCCTGCTTTGTATGATGCGTTGACGTAATTTCCACTGAAACAGGAAGCTAAGGCAGGACATATTAAATGGCTCCTCCCCTTTTTAAATAGCCAATAGCATTTAGTTTCCCTCACAGACTGCAAGTCGCATTTGACAGCACCATGGAAGCGAATCCGAGTGCTGATGAAACGTTGGGTTCAACAGTAGAGGTGTGAATAAATTCTAGCCATTTCAATTTTAACCAACATACAATTGGAAAACAGAATAAAACTCGAGTGTTTGAGCAACCGAACACATCTCCCAACCCATATTCCGTGTCAACACCGGTCACTTTGGCCAGGTGGTATTTATAGCATAGGGGGCGGGACGCTTAAAGGGATAGTTCGGCCAAAAATGATATTAAACCCATGATTTACTCACCCTCAAGCCGTTCGAGATGCATATGTCAATCATTTTTCAGACGAACACATTTTCAGTTATTTTAGAAAATGTCTTAGATCTTTCAGTGGTTATAATGTCAAGTTATGGGGTCCACTCCTTCAAGTCCCAAAAATGTGCATGCATCCTTCACAAAAGTAATCCATCCGGCTTCAGGGGGATAAATGAAGGCCTTCTGAGGGTAATCAGTGCGGTTTTGTTGTAAAAATATACATATTTAAAACTTTATAAATGAAAATAACTGGCTTCCGGCAACGGTCGACACGCGTTTACGGGAGATGGATGCCGGTGTATGACGAAGCGTTTGATTTAGCTATACTTCGTTCTACGTCACGACGCTTACTACGCTACGCCCTACATCATACGCCAGCATCCATCTCCCATGAATGCGTGTCGACCGTTGCCGGAAGCCAGTTATTTTCATTAGATTTTCATAGATTAACATACCATGGTATAAAATATATAGCAAAATCTCTGTTGTTTGAAACTGGTTGCACATTATATATTTGTCTGAAGTGCTCTCCCCACACTTTGAGAAGCCCTGGTGTACCTAATATTTGCATTTGTGTCTTAGTGGGTATACAATTATGTCCATTAATATATTCCTTTTTCTCTTTTCTCTTTACAGTCCTTCCAGACTGTAACCTTAAAGACTTGACTGACTTTAGCTATGTGGCAAAGGAAGGAAGCACTGTTCGCCTTAATATCCCTATTATTGGTATACCTGCTCCAGCAGTCACATGGAAAAAGGGTGATGTTACTTTATCAGATAGTGGCAGAATCTCAGTTGAATCAACCGCAACAAACACGGTCTTGCTGATTCGTGATTGCCATAGAATCGATGCTGGCAAATTCACTATCATTTTGAGAAACATTGCTGGAACAAAGGAATCAGCTATTGACATTAAAGTGGTTGGAAAGCCTGGAATCTGCACTGGTCCTATCAAATTTGATGAAATCACAGCAGAGGCGATTACTGTAGAATGGGGCCCACCCAAAGATGATGGTGGATCAGAAGTTAGCAACTATATTTTGGAGAAGAGGCATTCTACTTCTAACAAGTGGGTCACAGTTGCTTCTGCGATTCAGAAGAACTCTATGAGAGTTACAAGACTTCATGACGGAACAGAATACATCTTCAGAGTTTGTGCTGAAAATAAATATGGATTTGGAGAGTTCCTCAGATCTCATCCAGTGATTGCTAAACATCCATTCAGTAAGTATTTAACAGGAAAGCCCAAATATTTTTTATTTAATGAAATATGCTGGATATTTAAAAATATTTGTTTACATCAAATACACACTTTTCCCTACAACAGATGAACCAGGGGCTTCAGCACCACCTGAGGTTGTGAGCATTCGTCATGAGTCTGCTATCCTAACATGGTCTAATCCAAAAGATACTGGAGGCTCTCCCATCACAGGTAAAACATTTCTTTATTACAGTTATTTATTTATTTATTTACTGTAGTTATTTAGCAGTTTCGTCGTATCTAAAAACTTTTACTTCTAATATTGCTTATAGGATATTATGTGGAATTCAAAGATAGAAATAGCGTAATGTGGAAGAGAGCCAGCAAGACACCTTTGAGAGTGAAAGAATGCAGAGTGACCGGTTTGGTTGAAGGCCTGGAATATGAATTTAGGGTAATAGCTATGAATATAGCAGGACTTGGAAAGCCAAGCAAAATAACTGAATCACTTGTTGCTCTTGATCCTATAGGTGAGTCTCAGTGTACTCTCTTTTTACTTTTCCTACTTCTATTTGTGCTGTTTATGAGGAAGAGAGCACAAAATGATTTTTGTTATTACTATTGTCTCTTTCTATAGATCCACCTGGCAAACCTGATGTGATCAATGTCACAAGAAACAGTGTAACACTTATTTGGACTGCACCCAAGTATGACGGGGGCCACAAATTGACTGGCTATATTGTTGAGAAATTAAAGCATCCTGGAAAGACATGGATGAAGGCTAACCATGTGAATGTCCAAAGCTGTGCATACACTGTTACAGACCTACAGGAAGGCTGTACTTGTGAATTCAGAATAAGGGCTAAAAATGCAGCTGGAGCTATCAGTGCTCCCTCAGAGACAACTGAGCCTCTTATCTGCAAAAATGAATATGGTAAGTTATATTGTTAGGTTTTAATGAATTTGCTTAACCAAACCCTCCATAAACATACCAATGTTTATAATCATTAACTAACTTTTTACAGAACCGCCAACTATCACAATTGACCCTGAAATGAAGGATGGAGTGACTGTGAGGGCTGGAGAAACAATTATCATCACAGCATCAAGCATTCTTGGCAAACCACCTCCTACAGCTGTGTGGTCTAAGGGTGGAAGAGAATTCAAGTCCTCAGATATTGTCCAAATCACAAGCACTCCCACATCTTCAACTTTGTCTATCAAGTATGCCAGCCGAAAGAACACTGGAGAGTACACCATTAGTGCAAGCAATCCATTTGGTATCAAAGAAGAAAAAGTTAAAGTGAAAATCCTAGATGTGCCTGGACCTCCAGGTCCTATTGAAGCCAGCAGTGTCTCTGCTGAAAAATGCACATTGACATGGTTGCCACCAGAAGAAGATGGTGGCTGCAGTATCAAATCATATATATTAGAAAAGAGAGAAACCAGCCGCCTACTCTGGACAAAGCTTGCTGAAAATGTTATGGATTGCCGCTATATTGCCAGCAAGCTGATAAAGGGAAATGAATACATATTCCGTGTTTCAGCAGTCAATCAGTATGGCACTGGGGATGCGACACAATCTGGACCAGTTAAAATGGTTGACAGCTTTGGTAATCCCAACTTCAATTTTTACTGCATTTTTTTTTGTTTCAGTCTATATATATATATATATATATTATTGTTTTTTCAACTTCTTCACTTTTTTTTGCAGGACCCCCCGGGCCACCATCAAAACCAGAAATTGATAATGTCAGTAGAAATGCTGTAACAATTTCCTGGAAGAGACCAACTATAGATAGGGGAAGTGACATTCAAGGCTATAGTGTTGAGAGAAAAGAGAGAAGAGAAATGAGATGGGTCAGAGCTTCAAAGAAGTCAATTTCTGATTTACGTTATAAGGTCTCAGGCCTGTCAGAGGGAATTGAATATGAATTCCGTGTCACTGCAGAGAATAAGGCTGGTTTTGGCGAGCCCAGTGAGCCATCACAACCTGTAATGACAAAGGATATTGCATGTAAGATGATAATTGTTTTTTTTTTAATTACACATTTCCAGAATTTTTTCTTGTTCATTTTTGTTCCAAAGAATTTTGATTATTTATCATTATCATTTAATTCTTTTTCAGATCCACCAGGGCCTCCATCCAACCCACGAATTACTGACACCACCAAAACAACAGCAACATTTAACTGGGGTAGACCCTTCTATGATGGTGATCTTGATGTTACAGGATACTTTGTTGAACATAAAAAGGAAGGAGATGATGATTGGGTCCAAGATACAACTACTCCCTTGAGAATAACAGAATTTGTAGTTTCAAGTCTACAATCAGGAGGAAAATATCACTTCAGAGTCAGAGCACAGAACTCAGAAGGACTTGGAGAACCCTCTGAAGTTGAGCAAGTTATTGAACTGGTGGATCGAGAGGAGGTTCCTGACTTTGAACTTGATGCAGAGCTGAGAAAAACCCTTGTTGTGAAGTCAGGTGCTTCAATCCGCATATTTGTGCCAATCAAGGGCCGGCCAGCTCCAGAAGTAACATGGCATATGGAAGACATACCTCTTAAAGGCCGTGCTCATATTGACACTACTGAATCATACACTCTAGTAGTCATCCCTGAGTGTACAAGATATGATGCTGGGAAATATGTCCTAACTTTAGAAAATGTTGCTGGAAAGAAGACTGGATTTGTCAATGTTCGTGTTGTGGACACCCCAGGACCTCCAGTAAATTTGAAACCAAGGGAAATCACAAAGCATAGCATTACTTTACAATGGGAGATTCCAATTATTGATGGTGGTTCAAAGATCACAAATTATATTATTGAAAAGCGGGAGGCAACACGAAAGGCTTACTCAACAATAACTGCAAACTGGCAGAAATGCTCATACAAAATTCCAGATTTGGAAGAGGGCGCAGAATATTACTTCAGAGTTTTAGCTGAGAATGAAATGGGTATTGGTGAACCAGCAGAGACACCTGAACCAATAAGAGCTTCTCAGGCTCCTTCTGCACCAGATAATCTGATTGTTTCTGATGTTTCCAAAGACACAGCAACTCTTGCATGGACAAAACCAAAATATGATGGTGGTAGTCGAATAACTGGCTATGTGATAGAGGCTCAGCTGAAAGATTCTGATCAGTGGACCCATGTGACAACAATAAAAGCTTTGGACTACACTGCAACAGAATTGTTGGAAAATGCAGAATATGTGTTCCGCATCTTTGCTGTAAACATGTCAGGCAGGAGTGAGCCTCGTGAAAGTCGATCAGTTGTAATTAAGGAGCAAACCACAGCTCCAGAATTTGACCTCAGAGGTATACATCAGAAGATTGTAGTAGCTAAAGCAGATGATAATCTTCAAGTTGAGATCCCTGTTCTGGGTCGCCCAAGACCACTTGTTGTATGGACGAAAGAAGATCAGGAACTTAAACAAACACAGAGAATAAACGTTGAAAATACTGCAACTTCTACTATTCTTAACATTAATGAAATTAAGAGAAAAGATGGAGGACAGTATTCAATGACTGGAAAGAACATTTTAGGTACTCTGACTGAAATTATTACTGTTCAAGTACATGATATTCCAGGACCTCCAACTGGACCAATAAAAGTGGATGAAGTTTCTTGTGACTATGTTCTAATATCATGGGAAGCTCCAGAAAATGATGGAGGAGTTCCTATTAATAAATACATTGTTGAGATGCGTGAGACCACTGGTACATCCTGGGTGGAACTGGCAGCAACTGTTATCCGCACAACATTCAAAGCTGCACGCCTTACTACTGGCATTGAATATCAATTCCGTGTTAAGGCTCAGAACAGATATGGTGTTGGACCCTACATAACATCACAACCGGTGGTGGCTGCTTATCCATTTGATGTACCAGGACAGCCAGGAATTCCACAAATAGTTGCCTTCACCAAGGATTCAATGACAATCAGCTGGAATGAACCCTCTTCAGATGGAGGTAGCCCAATTTTAGGATACCGTATTGAGAGGAAAGAGAAGAACAGCATACTTTGGCAGAGGATCAGCAAAGCTCCAGTAGTTGGCAATATGTTTAAATCACCAGGTCTGATGGATGGTATTGCATATGAATTCCGTGTTATTGCAGAAAATCTGGCTGGTCTCAGCAAAGCAAGCAAGCCATCTGAGATGACATATGCACTTGATCCCATAGACTCCCCAAGTCAACCAGTGGCCCTTAACATTACCAGTCATGAAGTTACTCTTCAGTGGACAAAGCCAGAGGGTGATGGTGGTTTCTCAATAACTGGATATACAGTCGAGAAAAAAGAACTTCCTAATGGTCGCTGGCTCAAAGCCAACTTTAGCAACATTCTTGAAACAAACTTTACTGTGAGTGGTCTCACAGAAGATGCTTCTTATGAATTCCGTGTATTAGCAAGGAACTCAGCTGGAGCGGTTAGTAAACCATCTAAACCTTCAGAGGTCATTGTCTGCAGAGATGACATTGAAGAGCCGAAGATTGATGCTGATGCAAGTTTCAGTAGTGGTGTGGTAGTGAAAGCAGGTGATGTCTTCAAGCTAGATGCACATGTTACAGGTCGCCCAATTCCATCCTTGGTTTGGACTAAAGATGGCAAGGAGCTTGAAGATACTGGAAAACTAGAGATCAAAACATCAGATTTCTATACTTGCTTGATTAACAAAGATTCTTTACGTAGAGATGGTGGTGCATACACTCTAACTGCTAGCAATCCGGGAGGATTTGCCAAATTTGTCTTCGATGTTAAAGTTCTTGACAGACCTGGCCCACCTGAGGGACCACTGCATGTCACAGACATGACAACAGAGAAATGTATTCTGTCATGGCTGCCACCACTTCATGATGGAGGAGGAAAGATTGAATATTACATAATTCAAAGACGTGAAACAAGTAGACTTACATGGACAAATGTAGCCACAGATTTACAAGTTAACCGCTATAAGGTTACCAAATTGCTGAAAGGAAATGAATATATCTTCAGAGCCATGGCTGTGAACAAGTATGGAGTAGGGGAACCTCTTGAATCTGAGCCTGCTGTTGCCACTAACCCATATGTGCCTTCTGATCCTCCACAGCCACCAGAAGTAACTTCTATCACAAAAGATTCAATGGTGGTTTGTTGGGGACATCCTGAACATAATGGCGGAAGTAGTATAAATACCTATATCATTGAGAGGAGAGATAAAACAGGTCTTCGTTGGGTAAAATGCAATAAAAGGACTGTTACTGATCTGCGCCTCAAAGTGTCAGGACTAACACCTGGACATGAGTATGAATACAGAATATTAGCTGAAAATGCTGCTGGCTTAAGTGCACCAAGCCCTTCAAGTCCATTTTACAAAGCATGTGACAAAATATTCCAACCTGGACCCCCTGGAAATCCTAGGGTTTTGGATACAACAAAGTCATCCATTACTCTTGCTTGGAATAAACCAGTTTATGATGGTGGCTCAGATATCACAGGTTATATTGTTGAAACATGCCAGCCAGAGGAAGATGAGTGGACAATTGTCACTCCAAAGGCAGGTCTAACAGCAACATCTTTCACCATAACAAACCTTATTGAAAACCAAGAATACAAGATCAACATTTCAGCTCTTAACTGTGAAGGTGTTGGAGAACCAGCCTCTGTGCCTGGTTCACCTAAAGCAGAAGACAGACTCCTTCCACCTGAAGTTGAGCTTGACTCAAACCTCCGCAAAGTAGTGAACATCAGAGCATGCAGTACCTTAAGATTATTTGTGCCAATTAAAGGAAGACCTGTTCCTGAAGTCAGATGGTCAAGGGAGAATGGTGAACCCCTTGATAGAGCATCCATTGATATTACATCATCCTTCACCACACTGCTTATTGAGAATGTAAACAGATTTGATGGTGGAAAGTACATGCTAACAGTGGAAAACAGTTCAGGAGCTAAAACAGCATTTGTTAATGTCAGAGTTCTTGACACTCCTGGTGCACCACAAAACCTTACAATCAAAGAAATAACAAAAGATTCTGTTTCACTCATCTGGGATCCTCCAGTCATTGATGGTGGATCAAGAATCAGGCATTATATTGTTGAAAAACGTGAATCAACAAGAAAAGCATATTCCATTGTTAATGCCTCTTGTCCCAAAACAAGTTGGAGAATTGGAGGCTTACAAAAGGGAAGCTTGTATTTCTTCAGAATTTTAGCTGAAAATGAGTATGGTGTTGGTCTTCCAGTAGAGACCATGGAAGCTATAAAAATCTCTGAGAAGCCTCTTCCTCCTGGAAAAGTGACTCTAAAAGAAGTAACTAGCAACAGTGTAACACTTTCTTGGGAGAAGCCGGACAGTGATGGAGGAAGCAGAATTATTGATTATATTATCGAGATGCAAACGAAAAACAGTGAAAAATGGACCCAAGTAATGACTGTTAAAGTAACAGAGGCAGTTGTTGTTGGCTTAATACAAGGTGAAGAATACTCCTTCCGTATTTCAGCAACCAATGAAAAGGGAACCAGTGATCCACGTCCACTTAATGTCCCTGTGGTTGCTATGGATGTTGTTATTGCTCCTGCCTTCAAACTTGTATTCAGCACATACAGTGTTCTGGCAGGTGATGATCTGAAAATTGATGTGCCATATGTTGCCCAGCCCAAGGCAGCAGTTACCTGGCAAAAAGATGGCATTGCTTTGAAAGAAACAACAAGAGTAAATGCTGAAGTAGCAGAGACACACCTTTACCTTGTGGTAAAAGAGGCAACACGGGATGATGTGGGCAAATATACTATTAAACTGACAAACTCAGCTGGTGAAGCTACAGCAGACATCAATGTTATTGTACTTGATAAACCTGGACCACCAACTGGCCCAATCAAAATAGATGAGGTAACTGCAGACAGTGTTACATTATCATGGGAGCCTCCAGAGTATGAAGGAGGCTGTAGTATTAATAACTACATTGTTGAAAAGCGAGACACATCCACCACAAATTGGCAGATTGTTTCTGCAACAGTTGCGAGAACAACAACTAAAGCTGCAAGATTAAAGACTGGCTGTGAATATCAATTCAGGATTGCTGCTGAAAATCGATATGGAAAGAGTTCCGTTCTTCTCTCTGCGCCTATTGTTGCACAATATCCCTTTGAGATTCCAAATCCAACAGGAACTCCCACTGTTCAGTCTGCTACTAAAGAAAGCATGGTTATTGTGTGGAACAAACCCAGTAGTGATGGTGGAAGCAAGATTTTGGGATATCATATTGAGTTTAAGGAAAGAAACAGCTTGCTGTGGGTGAAACAAAACAAAACAATCATTCCAGACTCAAGATTCAAGATAGGTGGCCTTGAAGAAGGCATTGAATATGAATTTAGAGTTTATGCTGAGAATATAGTTGGGCTAAGCAAAGCAAGCAAAGTATCAGAAATCCAGGTGGCTAGAGATCCATGTGATCCTCCAGGCAAACCTGAAGCAGTTATCGTCACAATAAGCTCTGTAACACTCAGGTGGACACCACCACACTTTGATGGCGGCAGCAAGATCACTGGATATGTCATTGAGAAGAAAGAATTGCCTAATGGCCACTGGATGAAAGCCTCTTTTGCTAATATCATTGAGACAGAATTTGTCGTCAGTGGTTTGGTAGAGGAGCAGCAGTATGAGTTCCGTGTCATTGCAAAAAATGCTGCTGGCGTGTCTAGCGCTCCATCAGACAGCACTGGTGCAATCACAGCAAAGGATGAAGTTGACCCACCCAAAATTGACTTGGATGCTAAATATTCACAAACTATTGTTGTTAATGCTGGTGAATCATTCAAAGTAGATGCAGGGATACTTGGCAAACCCATTCCTTCAGTTCATTGGATAAAAGCTGGCGAAGAACTTACAAATACTGCAAGATTTGAGATCAAGAATACTGACTTCACAACTACTCTTAATGTGAAGGAGGCTATCCGTGTTGATGGAGGCCAGTATACCTTACTACTGAAAAATGTTGGTGGAGAGAAATCAGTTAGCGTCAATGTCAAGGTTCTGGACAGACCTGGACCTCCAGATGGCCCAATCTCAATCTATGGGGTTACCAGTGAAAAGTGCTGCATTTCCTGGAAAACTCCATTGCATGATGGAGGTGCGGAGGTGTCTCATTACATAGTGGAAAGACGAGAGACCAGCCGATTAGTTTGGACTGTTGTGGAATCTAAGGTACAAACCCTCAATCTTAAAATTTCAAAACTCCTTCCTGGAAATGAGTATATTTTCAGAGTGATACCTGTAAATAAATATGGAATTGGTGAGCCTTTGGAATCTGATCCAGTGATTGCAGCAAATCCGTTTGTGCCACCTGATTCACCAAGTAATGTTGAAGTGTCAAATATAACAAAGGATTCCATGGTTATCACATGGGATAGACCCACTAATGATGGTGGTAACGCAATTACAAGATATATAGTTGAAAAGAGAGACAAAGAGGGCGTTAGGTGGACAAGATGCAACAAACGTGTAGTGAGTGAACTACGCTTTAGAGTAACAGGTCTTCTTGAAAACCGAAGTTATGAATTCCGTGTGTCTGCTGAGAATGCAGCTGGGGCTGGTAAACCAAGTACACCCACAGTGTACTTCAAGGCAGTGGATCCAGTCTTCAAGC
Organism: Scardinius erythrophthalmus; assembly: GCF_964197995.2. NCBI lineage: Eukaryota > Metazoa > Chordata > Actinopteri > Cypriniformes > Leuciscidae > Scardinius > Scardinius erythrophthalmus. Next base: position 9,361,036 of record NC_138226.1, on the reverse strand, counting down.
CCGGTCCACCAAACAACCCTAAGGTAATTGATGTCTCAAGAGCATCTGTTATCCTGCATTGGGGCAAGCCAATTTATGATGGTGGATGTGAGATTCAAAGTTACATTGTTGAGGCCTATGAAGTCACTTCTGATGAATGGATGAAGTGTACACCGCCCTCAGGAATAACAGAGACAAGATTTGAGGTTAAAAAACTCCTTGAAAATCATGAGTATAAATTCAGAATCTGTGCCATCAATAAGATTGGCATGGGAGAAACTGCTGATATCCCTGGATCCATTATCATAGAGGATAAACTTGAAGCACCAGATATTGATCTTGATGCTGACCTGAGAAAGATGATCATTGTCAGGTCTGGAGGCTCTCTTAGATTGTTTGTTCCTATCCGTGGACGGCCAACCCCTGAAGTCAAGTGGGGAAAGGCTGAAGGTGAAATCAATGAGGCAGCTCAGATTGATATTACAAGCAGTTTCACTTCACTCGTAATTGAAAATGTTAATAGATTTGACAGTGGAAAATACACTTTAACTCTGGAAAATGCCATTGGAACAAAATCTGCATTTATTAGTGTCAGAGTATTAGATACTCCTGATGCACCTACAAACTTCCGTGTGAAGGAAATGACAAAAAATTCAGTCACTCTTACCTGGGAGCCACCTTTGTTGGATGGTGGAGCTAAAATAAAAAACTACATTGTTGAAAAACGAGAGAGTACAAGAAAGGTGTTCTCAGCTGTTACTTCCTGCAACAAGATGACATGGAAAATTGAACCACTCCAAGAGGGGAGCATCTATTTCTTCAGAGTTCTTGCTGAAAACGAACACGGAATTGGATTGCCTGCAGAGACTCTAGAACCTCTGAAAATCTCAGAGGTGCCACAAACTCCTGGTAAAGTTTCTGTAGTGGATGTAACACGGAAGAGTGTTTCTCTTAAATGGGAAAAACCAGAGCATGATGGGGGCAGCAGAATTACTCATTATGAAATTGAAATGCAAGCAAAAGATCAAGATAAATGGTCTCTTTGTGCTCAAGTAAAATCCCTTGACACTGTTGTAACTAATTTAGCCCAAGGTGGGGAGTACCATTTTAGAGTCATTGCTGTTAATGATAAAGGAAAGAGCGATCCCAGACTCCTTGCAAATCCTGTTGTTGCAAAGGACCTCACTATTGAGCCCTCAGTGAGAACAAAACTTAGTACATACAATGTACAGGTTGGGCAAGATTTGAAAATTGAAGCACGAATTGCTGGTCATCCAAAACCAACAATTACATGGTCCAAAGATGGTTCAGCTCTGAAACAAACCACAAGAGTAAATGTTGCTGACACTTCACATCATACCACTCTTACGATCAAAGATGCAACAAGAGAAGATGGTGGTATGTACAACATTGCTGTGGCTAATGTAATTGGACAAAAGGAAGCCACTTTTGAAGTAATCATACTTGAAAAACCTGGCCCACCTACAGGCCCAGTCAGGATTGATGAAGTGAGTGCAGAGAGCATTACACTGTCTTGGGACCCACCAACATACACTGGAGGCTGTCAGATTTCAAATTATATTGTCCAAAAGAGAGACACCACCACCACAAACTGGGTAGTTGTTTCTGCCACAGTAGCAAGGACGACACTTAAAGTTTGTAATTTAAAAACTGGATCTGAATACCAGTTTAGGATCTTTGCTGAGAATAGACATGGTAAAAGCTATGGCATTGACTCAGATCCTGTTCTTGCCCAGTATCCTTTCAAAGAGCCTGGGCCTCCAGGAACTCCATTTGTGTCTGTATTCACAAAAGAGTCTATGGTAGTTGAATGGCACAAACCAGTCTCAGATGGTGGAAGTGCTATTCTAGGATATCATCTTGAGAGAAAAGAGAAAAATAGTATTCTTTGGACAAAGATCAATAAAACACTCCAAGACACCAGATTCAAAGCATCTTCATTGGAAGAGGGCATTGAATATGAGTTCAGAGTCTATGCTGAAAACATAGTTGGAATTGGAATGTGCAGCAAAATCTCTGAGGGCTGTGTGGCACGTGACCCATGTGAGCCACCAGGTACCCCTGTGCCAGTGATTGTGACAAGTCACTCAGTGAAACTTAGATGGACACCACCAGAATTTGATGGAGGTAGCCTTGTCACTGGATATGTTGTGGAGAAACGAGACCTGCCAGAGGGCCGTTGGATGAAAGCTAGTTTTGCTAACATTCTTGAAACTGAATTTACAGTCACAGGCCTGACAGAAGACTACAAATATGATTTCAGAGTCATTGCCAGAAATGGAGCTGGATCGGTCAGTAGGCCCTCTGGGAGCACAGGCTCAATTACAGCAAAGGATGAATTTGAACCACCAACCTATGAGGTTGCCTCAGAATATTGCCAGATTTTGACCGTGAATGCTGGAGACACATTTACCCTGGAAGCATCCGTTCTAGGAAAGCCAATTCCAACAATGCAGTGGTTTAAGGGCGATGTGGAAGTCGAGAATTCTGCAAGAGCTGAGATCAAGAACACTGACTTCAAAGCAATTCTTGTCGTCAAAGATGCCATTCGAATTGATGGAGGACAATACACATTGCACCTCGCTAATGTGGCTGGAACGAAGTCTGTCTCCTTCAATGTAAAGGTGCTAGATAGACCTGGACCCCCTGAAGGTCCTTTGACCATTTCTGGTGTAACATGTGAGAAGTGTTTGTTGTCATGGCTGCCTCCAAGACATGATGGTGGCAGTAGCATTTCTCACTATATCATACAGAAAAGAGAAACAAGTCGTCTTGCTTGGGCTGTAGTTTCAGGTGATTGTGGAGCAACAGTGTTTAAAGTTACTAAGCTTTTAAAAGGAAATGAATACATATTCCGTGTCATGGCTGTCAACAAGTATGGAGATGGTGAACCACTTGAATCTTCTCCAGTGATTATGAGAAATCCTTTTGTTTTACCTGGGCCACCTAAAGACCTAGAAATAACAAATATATCAAGGGACTCTATGACGGTATGTTGGACTCGTCCTGAGACTGATGGTGGAAGTGAGATTGTTGGTTACATCGTAGAGAAGAGAGACAGAGCTGGAGTCCGGTGGACAAAATGTAACAAACGCAGGGTCACAGACTTACGTTTCAGAGTCACAGGCTTAACAGAGGATCATGAATATGAATTCAGGTTATCTGCAGAAAATGCTGCTGGAGTTGGACAACCAAGTCCACAAACTGTTTATTACAAAGCATGTGATCCAACATTTAAGCCTGGCCCACCAACTAATGTCCACCTTGTTGACACTACAAAGAATTCAATTACAATTGCATGGAGTAGACCAATATATGATGGTGGCTTAGACATCCAGGGCTATGTTGTTGAGATTTGTAAAGCTGATGAAGAAGAATGGACCACATGTACTCCACCCTCTGGATTAAGTGATACTAAATTTACAATTACTAAACTCACTGAACACCAAGAATACAAAGTTCACATATGTGCCCTAAATAAACTGGGTGTTGGTGAACCAGTGGCAATCCAAGGAACTGTCAAACCAGTGGATAAGATGGATGCACCTGAAATTGAGCTTGACTCTGAGTTGAGAAAAGGTATTGTTGTGCGTGCTGGAGGTTCTATGAGAATTAACATACCATTCAAAGGACGCCCCATTCCTGAGATAAACTGGACCAAGGATGAAGGAGATTTACCAGTTAAAGCCCAATTAGAAAAGGGACCAGATTACACTCAGTTATCAATTGATGTATGTGACAGAAATGATGCTGGAAAATACATTCTGACTTTGGTAAATAGTGCTGGCACTAAATCAGCATTTGTGTCAGTAAAAGTACTTGATACACCAGGTGCTCCACAGAACCTTGTTGTGAAAGATATAACAAGAAATTATGCCACCCTGGTTTGGCAACCACCACTTATTGATGGTGGTTCCAAAATAAAAAATTACATAATTGACAAGAGGGAATCAAATAGACAAGGATTTGCAAACATTACTACTAAGTGCTCCAAGACCAGCTTCCGAGTTGGTGATCTGACAGAGGGTGGTATTTATTACTTCAGAATCATGGCAGAAAATGAATTTGGAATTGGTCTGCCTGTAGAAACAGAAGAATCTGTGAAGGCAGCTGATCCTCCTCTATCTGTTGGCAAGGTAACTTTGACTGATTTGACAAAAACCACAGCATCACTTTCCTGGGATAAACCAGATCATGATGGTGGTAGTAGAATCTTGGGTTATTATATTGAAATGCAGCCAAAAGGATCAGAGGAATGGACAGTTGCTTCAGTCACCAAAACATGTGAGGGTATGGTGACCGGACTTAGTTCAGGACAAGAGTACCTCTTCAGAGTTTTAGCTTACAATGAGAAAGGAAAAAGTGACCCAAAGCCATTAGCTGCTCCGGTCATTGCAATGATGTAACTATTGAACCATGCATCAAAATACTTTCCAACACATACAGTGTTCAAGCTGGTGAAGATCTCAAAGTGGAAATACCATTTAAAGGTCGTCCAACTCCAAAGATTGCATGGATGAAAGATAGAAACCTCTGAAAGAAACAACTAGATTAAATGTCTCAAGCACGGCAACATCAACAGTTCTTAAAATTAAAGAAGCAAATAGAGAGGACTCTGGAAAGTACACAATCACAGCCACAAATAATTTAGGTACGGTCACAGAGGAAGTTGGGATAATCATTCTTTAACAAACCAGGCCCACCAGTCGGACCAGTCAAAATTGTGTGCCACCTATGTTAACATGTCCTGGGAACCACCAGTATACACAAGAGGTTGTCAGATAAACAACTACATAGTGGAAAAACGTGATACAACCACTACTAACTGGCAGATTGTTTCAGCAACCATTGCTTGTACCACAATCAAAATCTCAAAGCTGAAGACTGGTTCTGAATATCAGTTTAGAGTGTTTGCTGAGAACAGATATGGAAAAAGCACATCGTTGGATTCAGCACCAGTTGTGGTCAGTTATCCTTTCACTGAGCCTGCAGCTCCTGGTGCTCCATTTGTTTCATCAGTGACAAAAGACCACATGACAGTTGAATGGAAACCCCCAGCAATAATGGAGGCAGCCCTATTATTGGGTATCACCTGGAACATAAAGAAAAGAACAGCATTTTATGGACTAAACTTAACAAGCTTCTTATTACTGACACTCGATTGAGAACAAATGGTCTGGAGGAGGGAATTGAATATGAATACAAAGTGTATGCTAAGAATATTGCAGGAATCAGTCCATCAAGCAAAGTCTCAGAAAGTGTTGTTGCACGTGATCCATGTGATCCCCCTGGAAGTCCTGAAGCAATTGTTATTACAAGAAATCTGATAACTCTTTAGTGGTCTAAACCACAGTATGATGGTGGCAGTGCAATTACAGGATACATCATTAAAAGAAAGAAGCTGCCTGAAGGTCATTGGATGAAGGCCAGTTTCACAAATATCATAGACACACAATTTACAATAACTGAATTAGAAGAAGAACAAAGATATGAAGTAATAGCCAGAAATGCAGCTGGTATTTTAAGTGTACCCTCTGAAAGCACTGGACCAATTACTGCTCAGGATGAGATTGAAGCTCCATCTGTCTCTATGTATTCAAAATCTAAAGATGTTACCATTGTAAAGGCTGGTGAATCATTTACTATTGATGCTGATATTGCTGGCAAACCTCTTCCTGATATTATGTGGCTTAAGGATGGAAAGGAAATTGACACTGCTACACCTAGAATGGAGATTAAATCCATGTGGTCGATCCAAATGCCCACTGACAGCATAGCGATACCCCATCCCAGAGATCCCCACATCCTCTGAAGTCCATAACAATCTCTATGTTGGCCCAAGTACTGAATAGTGATAGTGTCCACTAGGGCTGGGTATTGACACAAATTTCACAATTCGATTTGATTTCGATTCACAAGCTTGCAATTCGATTCGATTCGATTCAATATTTATATTTTGGATATCAGGTACAATACATGGCAAATTTTCTCAAGGAAAACAAATCTCTTAACTGTAAACTATGGGAGTCAGTTGTAGCCTACTAGGCTTCATTAGCCAACTATAATATTGAAGGTAAAAATTAACTGATTTGTATACAAACACTTAAATTACACTTATTTATTTTTATAATAATAAAGTTACATGAAATATAAACATTTAAATGGTGGTGTAAGAGATAACTGAGGACCCAAAAGCAAAGGCAGGTGCAGAAATAATGTTTATTTGAAAAAGGCAACACAGGAGTCTGTCGTCACGCGGACACAGAACTGAAGAGAACACAAATGTCAAAACTTGGCTGATGAGAGTCAGCAGTGGAGGTCAGACTGCGGAGCATAAAGAGGGTGAGAAAATGAGAATGTCATCCAGGTATACAAAAAGGAAGATATTTAGCATGTCTCTCAAAACGTCATTTACGTCATTTGACCAGACCGAACGGTAAAACCTGATATTTGAAGTGCAGTCTTCCACTCGTCTCCCTCCTTAATGCATACTATATGATACGCATTGCGAAGATCCAACTTTGTGAAAATCTTTGCTCCCTGCAAGATTTCAAAGGCTGAGGACATATGTGGTAAAGGATACCAGTTCTTAACAGTTATGTCATTCAGCCCTCGATAATCAATGCAGGGACGCAAAGAGCTGTCTTTCTTTTTCACAAAGAAGAACCCCAACCCGGCGGGAGAGGAGGATGAGACAATGGTACCGGCAGCGAGAGAATCAGTGAGATATTTCTCAAGCGCCTCGCGTTCGGGAGCAGACAAAGAATACAACCTTCTGCGAGGCGGAGTGGTACCCGGGAGGAGCTCAATACTGCAGTCGTAAGGTCGATGGGGAGGGAGAGAAGAGCCCCGGGAACGACTGAACACAGTGGGTTGTTGATCCTAGGCTCGGAGGAACTGTGAATCCCCTGGGAAACAGGCGACTCCAGATGAAAATGATGAAGATGCGTGGATAAATCTGTAACTTGCGCAGCCAGGGTCTCCACAGCACGTCTGGCTTCAGAAATCTCCTCTTCATGTCTGCCCAGCATGGCTCCCTGAACCTCGACCGCTGTACGAAAAGGCACTTCTTCTGCTGGGTCCATCCTGGCCAGATTATTCTGTCAGAGATAACTGAGGACCCAAAAGCAAAGGCAGGTGCAGAAACAATGTTTATTTGAAAAAGGCAACACAGGAGTCTGCCGTCACGCGGACACAGAACTGAAGAGAACACAAATGTCAAAACTTGGCTGATGAGTCAGCAGTGGAGGTCCCAGAAAAGGGTAGCAGAGATCAGCAAACGAGACTCAATCCCAAGGCCAGATGAGGAGATACACAGACAGCTGATATGGTAGCAGACCCCGAGCAGCTGGATAGCTGGGCAGAGAACAGAATTAACATACCAGCAGAAAACTTAGGACAAGACAGGGCAGGACGTAAAATAGCGTGTCCTCTACGAACAACAATAATCAAACAAACAAACAATAATCGATGAAGCAGGGAGAACGGTAGCTAGAAGTAGCAGAGAAAATTAGACTAAAGAGAAAACAGGTGAGAAGGAGATCAGCGCGAGCGCTAATTGCGATGAGGATCAGCTGAGAGAAGAAGTGAGTGTGTGTGCATGAGTGTGATCAGCACGAGCGCTGATTGCGATGAGGATCAGCTGAGAGATGAAGTGAGTGTGTGTGTGTGTGTGTGTGTGTGTGTGCGTGCTAGAGGAAAAGACAGAGAGAGAAACCTGGGCCCAGTTCCCCAAAACGTTCTTATCGCTAAGTAGTTCTTAACCTATTCCTTAACCTCTCTCTTAACGTTATGGCACGATTCCCGACACGTTCGTACGCTAAGTATATCTTCTGTAAGTCACACTTTCATATTTCATATGAGTAAAAGAAGAAGTAGAAGACCTTGGAGATCAAGAGATGATTGTCTATTCGCACACAGCACCTTTCAGTGCAGTCCATACTCTGTGAAGTCTGAAGTGTTTCTGAGGGGGCAGGCAGTGCTGTTTGACTGCATGGTGTAGTGTTTGCCACCTGCCCCAGGGACAGAGTGTTAAAGGGTTCAGACAGGACATATTTCCTCTTCTGGTCCTCCTCATCATCTGTAAGGATGGCCACCCGATCACTCGCTATTTCTGTGTGATAAACATAAACCTCTGTTAAGGACATTGTGGATAACGTCTTCATGTTGTAACTTTAACTAGTGATTCTCAAATGGTGGGTCGCAACCATTTGGTCAAGGTTGGGCTGATTAGCATAGGTCATTTTGCTGGTAGATGCCATTACCCTGAAGAGCCAAAAAGCATCTTTCTCCATTGACCGACAGAAAAGTTGCAGTGCATTCTGAATCTGATATATAAATTTTTGCTAGCAAAATATTATTTGTAAATATTTCCCAGTATTATATGTTTTTGCCAGGGATAAATTTTTGGAGGGCCTTTAAAAGCACGATTATTTTTTCCTTGTCTGCTGCCTTTCAGACAAGAGCTTGAGACGGATATGCCATCAGCCATTCAGCATTGTCATTTTCAGCACATGCACATTTTTCACTGTTTGTATTTATATTGTATATTTTTGTGTAAGGGAGACTTGCAAAAAAATAATTTAATTGAGTGGTCAAAACCTTGGTGTTTTACTGTGCATATGATAATAAATATATCTTACATTGTTTTATTTTATCTTATTTTACATTGTTATGTTGCATTTATGGGTAATGTGATTGGCTTACATTCTTCTATATGCACATGCTAATAATTTGCATGTTGTTTATATGGTTTATTATAGTAACATTACTACATTTCAATGTTTAGCCTAATATTAAGTACAATATTGCTTATTTTTGTGCATTAAACCATTTTGATACTGGCACAACTATACATTTCAAAGGGTCCCTGTCTGAAACGGTAACAGTAACATTACACCGCCTTATATTAACAATGTATACAATGCTTATATATACACATAATGCGTTAATGTATTTACAAACACAAGTGATACAGTGAGACGGTGTGGCTAAATACAAGCTCACTTACCCAGTTGTTGTGAGGAAGTTTCTGTTATTTCACCGTCTGGCGTTGAAGGAGGACGATCTCTTCATCAAACTGCTCTCCCCGTCCAACCATCATTTTATCACCATCCTGGATTTTTCCTGAATTTCTATGAACAATCTTTAAACAGCGATGTATCCCGTAGAGCAGATGAGGAGCAGGTTTATTCTACACAGCCGTTTTTCCTCCGACCTGACGTCAATCTCTCACCTGCCTGCGATGTGCGCGTGCTCGTGGGACTGCCTTCATTTCCACTGATGTCATTAGAAAACAGTGACACCCTATTTCGTTTTTAATTGCTGATATTGCGTTTTAGATTTGAAGTTTTCCCGTCTCTGCCAATGAGAAGTTGTTATGCCTAAGATCAAGCATATGTTGGTGGTGTTTGAGGTTTTTAATTAATCAAAATAGACTATTGTCGTTTAATATAGGCTAGTTATCTTATTGGGTTAAATTACTGATGGATTAACAATGCATTTTAATTTGAAATAACATTTATTAACATGAACTTTTTTTCTGAGTATGCAGTATAGCATTTTAGCTTTTTGACCGACGAGCTCGTGCAATATAATCCAACTCTAGAGATTGTGATAAAACAGCGACATCTACAGGCGCACAATAAAGTTAAAATCGTGAAACTTTTAGAAAACCCCAACTAAGTACCAATCAGTAGTTACTTCTATATAAAACATATAGGCTATAACTCTAACCAAGCCGTATATGTCTGGCAAAAAAAATAAAAATAAAAATTGGTTAAATGTTGGCCAAATTTAAAATGGTCTGATATTTTTAAATGTAAATTAGCTGATGTCAATAAGTTGCAAGAAAATATAGCAGCCTGTCATACAAGCAGCATGAAAGATACAGGCTTTCAACTGAAATATATAATATTTAATAGCTTTTTGTAGTGTGTGATATTTAATCAATCCGTACAAGCATAATACTAGCATTTTTAACCATGTGACATTGTACAATAGACGTTATTCAGGACTCTACATAACTTTAGCTGTTAGGCTGACTGTTTGGCTGTATCCATGTGGTATTTAAAATGCTCACTGAAGAATCTGTGAATGACTTTTTATAAGACCCTGGATTTATATGTGCATCTCATAGTAATCTTTACACAGCTGCGCACACACTGGTACATACAGTATGTTTTGTTTTCTGCATGTGTTTGCGTCTGTATGAGATAAGATGTCTCTCTAATCATAAGGGCATTTTTCATTCATCATATGCTCAACATGAATGAAGTGCTATTTTGCTTTGAAAAAACTTTCAAGGTAACTCACACCATCCAATATGAGAAATGCACTTACATATGAGACTTTCAAAAAGGCTAATGCGACCAAAAAGGAGTCACAAGATATGATCACAGATTATTTACCTTGTCATAAAACTAAATAATTAGTTAGCTTTGATAATGAATGCTGATTTTGTTACAAATTAGTGTATGAATTAAATGACTTTTATTGTCCCTTCTCCAGTTTGATTTATTAACTGATGTTACACTTTTATCTGATGTAGATTTTTTTTTTTTTTTTTTTTTACTGGAATTTGACTTAATTTTGCATGTGATCATGAAAATCACTTTCTTTTTAGAGAAAAGCTTGAACTTGCTAACAGTCGATTAACTTCAGAAGCAATAACATTACACCTTATATTATGGGTATGTTTCTGTAAATGGATCTTTTCAAACTATTTTTTTTTTTAAATGAACTATAGTACGGAAACCCTAAGAGGCCATGGATTGTTATTTTTTCCTATCTTGTTTTCTCGTGATCACGACTTAATTTTCTCGTTATCACGAGAAAACAACATAGAAAAAATTATAATCAATGGCCTCTTAGGGCTTCCGTACTATAGTGCTTTAAATTTGAAAGAATTTCTATATTTTGGGATGGTCCCAAGACTTTTGGACTCTCCATAAAAATGTATTTGAAAATTTTAAAATGAGGGATTAGCTTTTAAAAAACATTTTATAGAGATTGCAATCATTTTATGGAGATTTCTAGATAATTGGCTATTTTATAATAGCCAATGAGAACCAGTACACACAACTGGTGTAGAGTTGAGCATAATTAAAATATTTATATAGCATACACTATAAAAATCATTGTGCCGATCATATTTAAGTGCATTTGGTATTTATATTTGAAAGAATCACTGTCCCTATTGGCTGCCATCAGTATCATTACATTAAACAATTTAGGGAACATTTGAAATGTCATCACAAGTGGGCAGCTCCTATCCTTAGTGACATCACCGAGGAAACACCCAAATAATCAGGGTATCATTTCAACCAGCAGGGGTCGATGTTTTACACACACACCAGACTCTCCACTCATCACAGCATCACCGCTCTGCTTCCAGCTTTAAGTGAGACTCGACCACACGTAAGTGGAACTCTTATATTCATTGTTTTCTGTTAACGTCAATCATTCTCGTAGCCAGTCTCTCCATGCCTGCCATCCATCCATGCCTTTTCCAATCATCCTAGCCCCTAAAACAGTGTCCTAGTGGAACATCTGCTATCTCCCCTATTGTGTTAGAATAGTAAAGTGTTGTATCTGCCTCCCCTGTTCCCTCCCACTCACTCACTCAGAGACCTGTGCACCATCCACACATTTGCTCTCAATTCAACAGTCTAGGGAGCGATGCTGTTTCTATGACAACTGGGTCCTGCAGGACAAACTGCAGAAAGGATTTTCCTTTCAAAGGGGGTTCCAAGGAGAAGGGAGCACATGTTTCGCATAAAATTCAGCCCTCTGAAATCATTTTACTTGTTTATGATCCCATTATAAAGTAGGGAAAATTTTAATTTACATTAGTCATCCGTTAAATCTACAAGAGGGTTGGCAGATTGTGAACACTCTTGTGAGGTAAAACATTCATGAAGCTGTGGAAATAATATTTTTACTTTTAATATATAATTACAAATTATGCAACAATCTGTATAGTCACTTTTTATACAATAGTCTGTATACATGTCCATAATTATTTATCATATTGTAGAATTGGACACAATGTCATTTTGTTGAATTAGGAACTTTTTGTTGACTGTTCACATTTAAATAATTAGTGATCGACTGACATATCAGCCAATTAATTAATTAACAGAATGTTTTTTAATTATTGAACACAATATTTTCAAATATTTAACCAAAATTCACTTTATATATATATTTGTATATATATATATACATACATACAAATAAGATACATATAGACTATTCTATCTATTTTATAATAGCCAATGAGAACCAGTACACACAACTGGTGTGTACTGGTTTAACTGGTGTTAAACTAACACTGTTTTATATTAATAAAATATCAGCGTTATGCTATCTAGCTCTCTAATGATGTTTGCCAGCTTTGGACTTCGACCACTAGTTGACCACTGCAGTTAATGAATATTGAATTTTGTTGTCGTCTTCACAATCTAGATTTGAACCATGAAATAGCGTTATTATTGCTTGTATACAACATGTCCAGCAGATGGCAGTCCATGTTGTATTGCAGCTGTTGTTTTAGGGTCTTTTGTTTGGTTCTCATGTTCTTTGGACTGTGCAAAGTATCACTACGTTCATTACACTCATGAGGGAATTCATTAATTTAGCCAACTATTACCATTGCTGATGAGATAATCAAATATCAATAAGTTTTGTTCTAATAATAATAGGAAATAATGTGAATTCTTACAAGGCTTGAGTGTTGAATCATATTATTTTCTGAGGGAATAATAAAAAAAATCCCACTGCCAAGTCTGGTGCTGGTGACGGTGTTGATTCTTACTCAGCAACTATCTTTGACACATGAATCAGAGCTTTATTCTTAACCCCTCCCTCATTAAGCCACTATGTCACAATTTCTGGAGCTTGTGATTGGCTGTTAGTGCCAAAGAAGAAGATGAGGGGCTGGGCCAAAGCATCCGGGCTGTCCAAAAAACTTGACCTATCAGGGTACAGCTGTTCCTTGATGACTTAGTGGGACTTGTCTGTCACCTCCCCGGGGGAACATTCGAGTGGAGGGAGGGGGCTATCATGAGTGAGACAGCTTAACTTGGAGGGCAAGGGGACGAAATCTGGGCACTGCAGGCACTGAGTTGGAAACCACTACAGAGTTGGAAATCCTGCAATTGAGTAATCGCTTAAAGGATCCAGTGGTCATTTTTTTCCTTAGATGCCGAAGAACTGTGGGACCTGAGTCTGAGGGTGAAAAGCTGAGGCCAAATATTCCAAAAGGCAACAGGGGTAGCTGCTAATGCAATATGATCCTCTGGGACTCGCTCTAAAAATACCAACCAGCCAGGAGTATATGCACAAGCTCCATTCGCCTAATTGGACAAAGATTAAGCTTTTTGTTTTCTGATTCTCTAATTGGATGTCTCAAGGATGTGAGAAACATATTCCAAAACATTTATAATGCAGAAAACCTGTGGGAAATTTCTACGGTCCTGAAGGCCTTTCAGAAGGTCTTCTGTTAATGCAGGTAGAGATTTCCACCTTTTAATGAAGTCATTGGATATGTAAGTATTGCATTATCTGGCATCGATAACTTAGACCTGGAGCGGAGTCTTGCATTTGATAATGTCTGCTTGAATGTTTGGAATATGTTTACCATATCAAAACACCAAATTATGAAAAGCTATTTTATTTATGGACAATTTAGAGATTAGAGATACGTTTGAATGTAAATTGAAGCTTTAATCAGTCCAATAACGTGCAGCAGTCTGTAAAGAAGCTCTCAACTGCATTATGAGGAAGGCTGAGGTCCAGATGACCCTGAAGAAGGGTGCTGATGAAGAAGTAAGAGGAATGGCGCCTCCCAGCCCCAGGATACCATCGAAACGGGCAAAAGTTAGTTCTGATCAGGTCGTACCAGATACCGCTGCTTCCGTCTACCCAACCCCAACTCCTCCAGTGTTCATCCGGAAGATGAGGAATGCTGCGGTAGGTACCGGCTGTGATATCCGTCTGAAAGTGGCAGTGGCTGGAGACCCACAGCCTACCCTCTACTGGTACCACAATGATGACCTGCTCAACATGGACAACCAGGAATATGGAGGCCTGTGGATCAGAGACTGCAAACCCAGTGATGCCGGCCTCTATACCTGCATCGCCACCAACCATCTTGGAGAAGCCAGAAGCAGTGCTGTCCTAGCCGTTTTGGATTTGGGTGAAGGTAACTACGAATGTAGCTAAGTATATTAACATTTAATGTTTCATTTTGAAAGGTCAGTGGCTTAATCAGTCTACCTACAGCCTTGTAGAAATGAATGGAACACCCCAACATAAGGACATTGTGCCCTATCATCAAGCTTGTGTAGCTCATTATCGAGTTTAGACTTCAGAGAAAAAAGGTGGAAGGCAAACGTTCTCACTCACCAAAATGTGATGCGTGATAATTTGCTAAAGGAGTAACACCCCTCAGATGCGTCTCACAAAATGGTGGATAATCCAATTATGAAAAATACAGTGAAGTATTCACCCCTCCTTCTTCAGTCACTTTGTTTGTTTGGGGTTCCATGGTGGCAGTAACCTCAAGGATCTGTTTGGTGGCCGAGAGTGGAATGATGGGGGCAGCTGATGGCCTGAGACAAACTGCTCACCCGTCTTAATGTAGAGCTGCGAAATTTCCACCCCCAATGTTAGGGTGCTCTGTCTTCTCCTCTGAAGCTTTGATGTAAGCACTTCGCCTTCTTACTCAAATGGGAAAGACGAGGTTTCATGTGTTCTTTTTCCAGTTACCTTTGGGGCCGAAATGTTGCAGAGGTTGTTTGCTTTCACAGTCTAAAATGTGTCTAATTGACCATGTCTTTACAAGGAATGTGTGGGAACATGTAAAACATATAGGGCTGGGCGATATAGCTAAAATGTTGTCTATGCTTTTCGATGATACACAGACAAAATTAAAACATTGGTCTTAACACCCTCATCTCAAAGAGGAATTGTGAAATGTATTGACAGTTTTTTCAAAAAAATGTAGTGCGAAGTATTTGGCACAATAAAATAATCCCATTATTTGTAAAGTTGCAAAAAGTTATATTCCCTTCACCCCCACAAATATATCTTGAAATTACAGTATCATCTGAAAAAACAGTGGTGATCTGTTCATTCATACTCTAAAATAATCTGTTAATTTTTAATTAAGGAATATGTAGTATTTTAGCTGTTTTTAGCAGAATTCATCTGTTGGTTTTAGATCAGTGAGGCGATGAGAGGGGATTGTACTTTAGGTGTTTATATTTGGCTTTGTCTCTTTGTTATCCTTCACAGTGCAGAACTGGCCACGTCACAGCACATAATTCTGACAGTATTATGGTTTCACCGATGCCACTAACATTTTCTCATTTGCACTCCATCAACAGAAATAGAGTTTAGGTGTTTTATTTAGCCAGGTCAAACTTTTACCCTTACTGTATTTGCAGCATGCTCTTAAAATGCTAAATTGATGTACATTTATTACATTCCATGTTAATGATTGGCACCTTGAGCATTATATGATCTTCTTTTGGGTATCGGATATTTTTTCAAGGGTGTGTTGTCTAACTGGACCCAGTTTGGTTTGTGTAGTTCCAGGCTTTTCAGCCAAGGGTCTCTGGACCCCTGGAGGTCCCTGAAGGTACTCCAGGGGGTCTGTGGAAAAGCTATTCTGTATAAGGCAAATAGAACTTTGAATTTTTGCAATGTTCAAAGTAATGAATAATCTGTTTGCTATGCGTGTTAGATAATGTCCAGAATATGGTGTTACCAGAAAATCTAGCTTTTTACTGGCATGGCTGAGAATCTGGGTGTGTAAATTTTGAAATATTAAGGCAGTGTTTGTTCTCAATAGGTCCGTTCTAATAGTCGCTAAAAAAGATAATCATACAATCGTGCATAGCAAAATACATTTCTTTTAATAATTTTCATTCATGCATTTATAATAAAATCTCTATTGTTTCCTAATATGGCTATGTCATGCTAATTTGTTTGACTGGCTAAGCAGTTCTTAGTAATATTGATACTTTGCACGTGACGTCAGTTGTACTGGCTGGCGGGCAAGAACGTCATTCTCTAGCAACGAAAACCAGTAAACTAATCAAGGATCTTGCAAGGACGTTGCCAGTTTTAATATACAAAAGTTGGTGTTTTGAGGTGTACACGACATGCCAGATAGTTGTTGTGCGATTGGATACACTAACCGCGTTTGTTGCCCGCCAGATATCACGTGACTGCAAAGTATCAATACAGGACACTGCCTGGCCAAAAAAGGTCACTGTTTGGATTTAAATGGGCAAATTCTTAAGAGCCTATGATTGGATCATTAATGTAGCGATTATTATATGTTTGGCAACAGTTCTTCTAAACCCAACTGACGGAGTGTGTAGCTTTTCATTTCACTAAACAACCATAAAACAACACATCATTTTCCAGGATGACAATGTGACAATGGCACCTCTGAGTCCAGAATTTATGGAAAGTCTTTGGGATGTGCTGTAGTAGACTTTGTCAATACAAGATATTGACCAAAAATTTATGTACCTCTTGATGGAAATAAATGTTGTGATGTTTTTCCATCAACAGGTGCATACATTTTTGTCAAGGTCTTGTATTGACAATGTTAGCGTCCAGCACACTGTAAAGTCTCCTCCAGCACATCCCAAAGACTTTCAATTTAAGGTCTGGACTCAGAGGTGCCATGTGTGAAAATTATTCTTCATTCTTCCCAAACATTCTTTCACAATTTGAGCCTGATCAATCTTGACATTGTTATTCTGAAATATGGGCATGATGTGTCACACTCTATTAATTAGGGTTAGAATAACTGTTGTCAAATATATAACATATAGAAACATATTAATCCCTGCAATAATGATCCAATCATAGACTCTAGACAAGCATTTGCCTATTTAAATCTAAACAACAACTTATTTTTTTTCGAATTAACATGATATCAAATCTGGGTCCTGAAGCAAAACCAGTTGAGACCCACTGATATAGAGTATGTGTCCGTGACGTCTGTAGTCATGATACATGTGTCAATCCTCTGGACAACTTGTGGAGTTTACACCTGTCTTGTCACTCAGCTAAAGGCCATATGTCTTTCTCTTTTGCTTTTCCTTTACAATGTCTTTTTGTCCCCACCAACTACTCACAGGTATCCTCCCATTTAATCTATTTTAGATTTTCTGAAGTCTGTATTGTTTTACTCTAATTCTTTGTGATTTTTGACCATTCCCATTCTAAGTATCTCTCCTTTTTCTCTCTCGTTTTTATTTCTGCCTTTCTTACCTTACCCTATTCCACTTCCCTGTCTTTCAATGTCTCTACTGTCGTCTTGGCCAGAAGGACCATCTCTACCCCTCTGGCTATTTCTGACAGTGGAATGTGCCAGGCTTCAGATTTTTTCTCTTTGTTATCCTTCACAGTGCAGAACTGGCCACGTCACAGCACATAATTCTGACAGTATTATGGTTTCACCGATGCCACTAACATTTTCTCATTTGCACTCCATCAACAGAAATAGAGTTTAGGTGTTTTATTTAGCCAGGTCAAACTTTTACCCTTACTGTATTTGCAGCATGCTCTTAAAATGCTAAATTGATGTACATTTATTACATTCCATGTTAATGATTGGCACCTTGAGCATTATATGATCTTCTTTTGGGTATCGGATATTTTTTCAAGGGTGTGTTGTCTAACTGGACCCAGTTTGGTTTGTGTAGTTCCAGGCTTTTCAGCCAAGGGTCTCTGGACCCCTGGAGGTCCCTGAAGGTACTCCAGGGGGTCTGTGGAAAAGCTATTCTGTATAAGGCAAATAGAACTTTGAATTTTTGCAATGTTCAAAGTAATGAATAATCTGTTTGCTATGCGTGTTAGATAATGTCCAGAATATGGTGTTACCAGAAAATCTACCTTTTTACTGGCATGGCTGAGAATCTGGGTGTGTAAATTTTGAAATATTAAGGCAGTGTTTGTTCTCAATAGGTCCGTTCTAATAGTCGCTAAAAAAGATAATCATACAATCGTGCATAGCAAAATACATTTCTTTTAATAATTTTCATTCATGCATTTATAATAAAATCTCTATTGTTTCCTAATATGGCTATGTCATGCTAATTTGTTTGACTGGCTAAGCAGTTCTTAGTAATATTGATACTTTGCACGTGACGTCAGTTGTACTGGCTGGCGGGCAAGAACGTCATTCTCTAGCAACGAAAACCAGTAAACTAATCAAGGATCTTGCAAGGACGTTGCCAGTTTTAATATACAAAAGTTGGTGTTTTGAGGTGTACACGACATGCCAGATAGTTGTTGTGCGATTGGATACACTAACCGCGTTTGTTGCCCGCCAGATATCACGTGACTGCAAAGTATCAATACAGGACACTGCCTGGCCAAAAAAGGTCACTGTTTGGATTTAAATGGGCAAATTCTTAAGAGCCTATGATTGGATCATTAATGTAGCGATTATTATATGTTTGGCAACAGTTCTTCTAAACCCAACTGACGGAGTGTGTAGCTTTTCATTTCACTAAACAACCATAAAACAACACATCATTTTCCAGGATGACAATGTGACAATGGCACCTCTGAGTCCAGAATTTATGGAAAGTCTTTGGGATGTGCTGTAGTAGACTTTGTCAATACAAGATATTGACCAAAAATTTATGTACCTCTTGATGGAAATAAATGTTGTGATGTTTTTCCATCAACAGGTGCATACATTTTTGTCAAGGTCTTGTATTGACAATGTTAGCGTCCAGCACACTGTAAAGTCTCCTCCAGCACATCCCAAAGACTTTCAATTTAAGGTCTGGACTCAGAGGTGCCATGTGTGAAAATTATTCTTCATTCTTCCCAAACATTCTTTCACAATTTGAGCCTGATCAATCTTGACATTGTTATTCTGAAATATGGGCATGATGTGTCACACTCTATTAATTAGGGTTAGAATAACTGTTGTCAAATATATAACATATAGAAACATATTAATCCCTGCAATAATGATCCAATCATAGACTCTAGACAAGCATTTGCCTATTTAAATCTAAACAACAACTTATTTTTTTTCGAATTAACATGATATCAAATCTGGGTCCTGAAGCAAAACCAGTTGAGACCCACTGATATAGAGTATGTGTCCGTGACGTCTGTAGTCATGATACATGTGTCAATCCTCTGGACAACTTGTGGAGTTTACACCTGTCTTGTCACTCAGCTAAAGGCCATATGTCTTTCTCTTTTGCTTTTCCTTTACAATGTCTTTTTGTCCCCACCAACTACTCACAGGTATCCTCCCATTTAATCTATTTTAGATTTTCTGAAGTCTGTATTGTTTTACTCTAATTCTTTGTGATTTTTGACCATTCCCATTCTAAGTATCTCTCCTTTTTCTCTCTCGTTTTTATTTCTGCCTTTCTTACCTTACCCTATTCCACTTCCCTGTCTTTCAATGTCTCTACTGTCGTCTTGGCCAGAAGGACCATCTCTACCCCTCTGGCTATTTCTGACAGTGGAATGTGCCAGGCTTCAGATTTTTGTGATGTTAATAGGCCACCCATTCTCCAGTTACACAGGAAGACATCACAGCTATATATAGGCCTTCAGCCAGGAGTTTTGCCTAGACCTTATTCAATTAGAGTCAGTCTGAATGAAGGGGAGAAAAATGGTTTTTGCCTGGTCATTACAAGAATGGTAAAAATAGCTTGCTTTGAAATAGTCTGTGTTGTTTGAGAATCATTACTGATTCAGATTTCGAGACAAGAGACCGATTGACATTGGCTGGTCACCATCATGTTTATTCAGTAGCTACATAGCAAACAAGTGTTTTAGGTGGGGTAAACTGATAAGGACTAAGATTTATGTTGCTTGTTTTTAAAGTCATTGAAAAAGGAAGTGAACGAGTAACATTACTGCCATTTTTGGAAAATCTATCATGGCAGACAATCAAAATTAATTGCAGGTGAAGGTTTAATGACAAGTTTTAATCACTGATTTGTTTAGCCATGTTCAAAATTAAGTGGTGCAACATTGATTTAATCCAAATAAATCCTAGATAAACCTTTTTAAGGATTTAATCCTTATTTGTGCAGCCCACCCTTAGACTTTGAATCTGTAAACATGCAACTGCAATGTATATTTCTGGTCTGCTTCAGCCGACACTCAATCCAAGAGTGCTTATATTCATTCTCAGCGAATAGTTCTCTCGTAAAGTGCCTGCTGTCTCTGTCTCTTCAGGGAACCTTTCACCTGTAATTGCTCTGTGCATTACACAGCAATGTTTCTAATATGGGTGTTTTAAACTGCTGGGTGGAAGAACTATAATAATGATGAGAAATGATGTACAGCGAGTAAAGTACATCTGAATATAGGACGAAACATCAAAATCTGCAGCTTTATCATTTTAGCAAGTCTTAACTGTTAGTTTTTATTTGAAAAATACATTCCTTTCATGGTCAAATTACGGCTGAAATTCTTTTATGGAAATAAATGTACATATATGACATGGACTGCTGTAATTGTTGTTAAAATAGTGGATTTCTCAATGCAAATGAAAGAAAAATCTCAGCGTTTGGGTTTGTATTTAGGGGGAACGGTTGAGCAGTAAGATGTGGGCTTTGGCTTCAACCCACACACTTAGCAATAATTGTTCTGAAAGGGGATAGCACTCTGTTGGCTTGGCTATGCACAACTTTCCATGGCCTCAGAGGTCAGACCGTCCACACAAACAATCTGTGGAGTGTGTAGCGAAAGGTTTCAAACATAATTTATTTGTGACCAAATGGAAATTATAATACATGATCAATTGCTCGGATTTTGGAGGATTTCTTGTATCTTTGTTTTGCTAATAGACCCTTGCAGAGTGACAAAGTTATTAATCTGGCATGACCACATATGACTCATGGAAAATGACTAGAGCGTTTGAATTTTGTTTTGGTCTTTTGTGGTAGGTGAAAGGCAGTTTAACCATTTGCAATGAGAATGATGGGGGGAGTAAATATAGTCCCCAATAGTTGATTTTATATAAAAAGGCATCTATGCACACTCAAAAACATACGTCCTCACAAACACGAAGGCACTTTTTGTCACATTCTCTAACAAAGCACACAGCTGTGCCTCCTTCAGCCATTAATTTTCTGCCTATCAACAGCTTTTCTTTGTCCAGCTGAGAGGTTGTGTTGTTGCATTACTCGTAGGTGGAAATGAATCAATACCAAATGCAAAAGACTAATTCAGTGCATTAGAATAAACTGAGTTAATATGCATTTATTCTGCTTTCATGTGTAGTGATTCTGATGAGATGAAACATCCCTCAGGCTGCACTAAAACGTTATTGCTTTTCCAATCTGCTATTGGCGACATTCTGCATTGCTAGAAAGCCCATTTCCTCTACTCTTTGTGACAGTTTTCCTTTCTTTTAAATGCCATTTACATCAACATTTAATGATGATCCACTGATTTTAATTTTCTTAAAAGCATCTTGTTTACTTTGTGCTTAGCTTCTCATTGGCCTTTAGCAAGTGGGTGGTTTTATCAAACCACTGGTGTTGCACTTTTATGTGCCACCGCTGAAGCTTTTTGTTGCCGTAAACTCCAATTAAAGTTGTATACAGACTCTTAAAGGAATAGTTCATCCAAAAATGTAAATCTGTCATTATTTACTTTTTTTTTGTATTGAATAAAAATCTAATTTTGTGCTCCATTGACAGCATTCAACATAAAGATGATTAAATATTTACAGATGTTTGCTTTTGGGTGAGCTATCTGTATTATAATATATTTTAATTAAGTTCAGTGCTGTCGATTTTGTGTAGGCCTACTTGTTTAATCAATAGTTTTATAACATATAAATTAGGCTAATTTATAAAATATCACTTTTTGTTGAACTATCACTTTAATACTATTACATATTACTATGACGATATTACATTCTTATATATAGTTATATTACTGTGTTTGCTAAATCCAATTTTGTCATTGGGTGTATACTTGTTCCAACAAGCTTTATAAAATAAGCCACAATCTACTGTAGTAGAAGTGTGCATACAATTGCTTTGTTGTGGCATTTATGTAACTGGGTGGAGTTTCATTGACCTCTTGCACTGAAACATCAAAATAATGCCACTGTAACTCTGAGCTTTTGTCCTTGATCTAATTAAAGCCATAATGATGTTCTGTGTAATCTCATTCCATCCTGGCTTGTAGCAGAGAGTTGGCATGACCTCAGAGCTTTGTTAATGATGTGATAAAACACAACATGCTCATGCTGTTATGTGTATTGATTTGTTACTAAATTTAAAAATTTTCAGCATGACACAAATGCCTTACCTAATCTTTTGGTACTGGTTTGAGGCAGTAGTTCTTCTTGGGTGTTAGGGCGTATAAGATGGCTCCAGAATGAAAGCATCTGACTCACCAGTGTTTTAAAAAGCAAGCAAGGGCTTTGGGTGCTAACAGAGAAACAAACACCCCACATCACTTCATTTTTAAGACATGTGGTATTTCAGTCTAGACCTTTTCACACTGGCATGTTATCTAAGGTTTTATGATGTAAAAACGATTGAGGATTTGTAATGGCGACCACACGTTTGGTTTGGATTGGACTGAGTCATCTTTCTTTCTTCTCTCTCCCTTTCTGGAACAAATCAAAATTACTAATACAGTTCCATACTGTGCTATTGTTCTCTGGGTTGAGAATCTTTTAAATCAAAAGTGATGGCTGTTGATGCAATGTGCTGAACATGACTAGTGGTATAGATGATTCAATGAGTCTGGAAATGTTCTTATTGATGCTGTAAAAAAAAAAAAAAAATTAAATAGTATGCAGGAAAAAGATAAGTAGAAATAGAGATATCACACCTGTCTCTGTAAATGGCAAAAAGGAAAATATGGGATATTGTTAAGCCAGAGAGAAGCTTTGAGGCATTCTCTCAGCATCTTTACATTTTACTCAGCATCACGACTATCTCAAACTTCACAAATGCGTGCACTACCAAGTCTTTGAGATGAAATGATACACCAGACGAATTAAGGAGACTATAGGGCAGTCAGATTATTAGATTCGAGTAAAATGTGTAATATTTGTCAAAAAAAAAAAAAAAAAAACCATTTGTTAGGTGTGCGTCAGACTCAGGCATGAGATGCAATGATGTAAGTCGTTGCATTTTTATGTTTTTCTTAGCCTATACATTTGAACCCACTAGATGCGGCGCTGCTGTGTTGTTCATTCAAAACATTGCAGAAATAGAGAAGCTCAATGTAGAGAAGATCTTGGTTACGTCAAAACCATGACCAAGCCGTTCACACATGACACATTTTCTGCACTGCTTTTCCATTGTTTTCTATGTACTTCTATGTACTATTCACATGCACTAGATGGACATATTTGAACGTTGCATGTTTAGAAAGCCATGTAAAGTTAAAAGTAGTTCAACTTTAAAAAAAAATCTTGAGTTAAGGCTTTGTGGGGGTATTAAACTATGCTGTACATACTTGATGCTTTTAAATGTTTAAACGTTATGCACTTTTTTTTTACAGTCATGTTATTTCATTGCTTTTGAATAAACAATTTAATGCAGTACATTAATATTTTGCTCATTGCCCTCTTTTGTGGCCCAAGGAGACAAGCCAAAAGCTTTTTCCCCCTAACTGAAATTATGCCTTTTTAATTAGAATATAATTCAAATTAGTAATACTTAAGTAAAAAAATCTAATTGAGTTTTTCAGCCATTTTGTCAGCCCTAAAGGAGACTGCAGCCCAACTTGCATCCTTTGAAGCATATGTCACTGCTATACGAGGCTTCACCTGTTGCTCAGAAATCTCTATATAGGAGCATGGAATTCCTGAGTAGGCCCAGGCTGTTTCTTCAGTTCAGATCAAACTGCAGCCATCAAGCCACTTATTGCAATGGGACCGTCGAGGTAATATGGAGAGGTTGTCTGAGTGCCTGACGAACACACCCATTTTTCTTCCCTGTGGCTGCCTGTAGTCCAATGCTGCTGCTATTCAAAAATTTACAAAGGTCTGAAGCTGTATGTGTTGAATTTAATAATAGTGCAGGAATATTAATGTTTAATGATGGAGACTTGCAATTACTTGCTTTTACCAAAGATTTGCATTTTTCCTTAGTTTGCCACTTCTACAGCTATACCAACTGAAGCATTAATCAACAAGAGACTTTCCTCTCTGTTTCTCTGCTTAAACATGCATTGCATCAAATGCTTTTATTTAAAGTGGCAACAACAGCACAATTGTATAAGACATCAAGAAATAAAGTTAATTAATCCAACTGTTGGCTGCTTACGATTCCCAAACAACGCAGCAATGTGCCGTCACAGGAGTGCACTTCTCTGCCTTAACTTGAAATGTTATCCTGTTAGAATTCAGAGTCTGAACTTTCCGTTTTCTGAAGAACATTTTAGACTAAAGATTGTTGTTTTCCATTCCATTTGTATTCCCACCAGTCAGATTCCACTAATGGGACTTCCTCTTTTTCCAATTAAACACTGCTAATTAGCATAGCTTTAAAATGAAATGGATTCAAACAGAGTGCTTTCTCATGATGTGAGACCCCTTGATTAACTGAGGATCCATGAAGCTTGAATAAACAGTTTATTAGCTGCATAAGTTCAGGTCCTCTAAGTAGTCCACCTACACAGATAGTGATGATTGGTGAATATGTAATATTATAAAACAAATTGTTTCAACTTTAAATTCTGGTTGGATGACCTGAATTCAAAGCAAAGTGTTTTAATGTGTAATGAGGATCTATGTGTGGTTTTATTGTTTTTGACAGAATTTATATGCTCTTGCAGAATGTATAGAAAAAGAAAGATCGTCAGTTAATGCTGGCTGTAATGAAATGATGCAGTAACAGTCTACTGTTCAAAAGTTTGGAGTCAGAAAGTATTTTTTTAAAGGCCCTCTGAAATCAAAACTTAAGTTTGAGCTTTTAGTATGAATATGTTAGCCTTAAGGTTATGAATAAGCTGGCGTGTTCCAAACCAATGACAAAATTCACATTTAGGAGATATATGCATTCAAAACTTACAGTCCATCACTTCTGCTAAAATGGATCATGGATTTTTATGACATCACTGTGGACTTCAACTTCTCATCACATCTTCTGTCCAATCAAATGCTCTCTAGAATCTTAAGCGTCCCGCCCCCTATGCTATAAATACCACCTGGCCAAAGGGACCGGTGTTGACACGGAATATGGGTTGGGAGATGTGTTTGGTTGCTCAAACACTCGAGTTTTATTCTGTGTTCCAACTGTACGTTGGTTAAAATTTAAATGGCTAGAATTTATTCACACCTCTACTATTGAATCCAACGTTTCATCAGCGCTCGGATTCGCTTCCATGGTGCTGTCAAGTGCGACTTGCAGTCTGTGAGGGAAACTAAATGCTATTGGCTATTTAAAAAGGGGAGGAGCCATTTAGTATGTCCTGCCTTAGCTTCCTGTTTCAGTGGAAATTACGTCAACGCATCATACAAAGCAGGCACTTTAGTGGGCCTTTAAAGAAATTAATAATCTTATTCAGCAAGGATGTTTTCTATTGAACAATAATTCAAATAAATGCTGGTTATTTTTAATTACTTTTCTGATGGAATCATGTGATACTAAAGATAATTAGATAAAATGCAGCTTTGCCATCACAGGAATTACACACTATATAGTATATATATATATATATATATATATATATATATATATATATATATATATATATATATATATATATATATATATATATATATATAAATATGTATGTGGGTGTGTGCGTGCGTGTACAGTATGTGTGTATCTGAAAACACTTATTTAGTTTTAGTAGTATTATAACGGAACATGCAATGATGACATGACATGTTGTAAAATTACAATTACCAACGTGATGTGATTGCAGCATAATGGAAAAGAGTTGATTATTAATAATGTTATTTATTGAATGTCTTTTATTATTTTACTATGATGTTACTGTTTTTTTTTGTTTTTTTTTTTCACTTTGCAAATTCATTTAAGTCAAATTAAGTATCTTATAACTAAAGTATGCATGAGCCTTTTAATGGCAGATCTGGGGAGTCTCATCTGAAACGCTGCACTCTTATTTACTGTATCTTTCTCTGCTGTGATTGTGAACTACATGTTGATTTAAGTGGATATTGAGACACAGGGTCCATCCACCTCATCTTTTATTCATGACAACTTTAGCCTCTAGCACAGATTGATGAAGCTTGAGGATGTGCTGTGTTTAAGGCATGTACGAATGCTGGAGAAGTGCCGTGATATGAACACATCGGGCAGGTATCGGTCCATTTTTCAGATATCTGATATGATGGTTTGATTTATCATCTCTGCGGTAGCGTCAATCCTACAGACTGGCTGTCATTATCTCAGTTTGATCGTGCCTGTGGTATGACGGCCACAGAAAGACAGGGACTTCCCCTAAGCGAGCTGCAGTTGTTGCTGTCCTTCAGAGTGTGGATAAACACCCATGCGTGTGTGTGTGTGTGTGTGTGTGTGTGTGTAGATGAGTGCACATATGAGTGAGACTGACACGGAGCGAGTCACGTGCAGACTTCCAGTGAAGTCATGTGCTTGAGGTAATTCCTAATTTAAGTCAGTAGAGATTAAAGCCTGCAAACACCCACCCAACCGCTAGTCATAATAATCCTGCCAGTCTAAGACAGATCCCACAACACTGCTCTGCTCCAGAGGTGACTCAATACCTTAGGAAGCACACACTTTTGTTCTTGGCAGGAGAGACAGGGGATGATTCTTTAATATTTTCTTTCATTTATATTTATTTATTTTATATTTCCCTTCATAACTCAGACTACAGACACAGACTGTGAGGCTTACTGTCATATGCGCCAGTAGTTTAAGTACAGATACAATTTTACATTATTTACATTGAGGAAGGCTGTATCAAAATATTAATTTTAATACATGACAAATAAAATATTTATTAACTGTTTCTTAAATAACAACAGAAAACTGTTGCTTTATTACTTGATTGTGCTTAATACAGTACATTTAGCTTTTATTTGGTAATTCGTTGAACTGTCAGAAATCATGTTTAAAGCACATGTTTTTATTTTATAGATAGTGTTTACAAGTGCACTTCATCCTTTTGTTTTGCATGTTGTTCCTCACATGCTTAAAGCAAGATACTGTATATTCACTTGAAGCAAAATTGTCTTGTTTTCATAATATATGCTAAATCAATTTTTCTGACCGCACTGACAAGTTGCATTTCCTTGTTTAAGCATAATTCTAGCATAGTTTATTGAGGTTTATGCTGATAATCTGCCTTTGGGGCAAGAAGAAAACACTTAAGTCCTGTAATATATTCTCTGAAAAAATGTTTTGTGCTTATAAAGTAATTTGTTGCTTTAAGGTTTTTACCTATTTTTATACTTATTTTATTTTTCACCCCCAAAAAATTCCCAAATATTTTTTTCTTTTTTACAAAATGATACAAAAGAGCGAACTTCTTCTAATCGGTGTCATCATTACAGCTTATTTGTGATTGAAGAAATATTGCATGTTACAATTGCCCTGGTCTCTCTTATATGATATTTTACCATATTTTTCATAATCGTTATGAACCTACAATATCTGTTGGTTGCTTGGTGGCATCCGACCAGGGATCTCTGTGTTTCTGATGCGATTTTGTAGCATTTGCCACCTGATAAACACCGTTGAGAATTGCTATTGTCCTTCTCTGTTTGTTAAAGCACTCTGTAAAGCTAAAAGGACTCCTAAGAGAGCAAACGGCCATTATCAGCATCCACAGACACTTCCTATAATGCTCTTAAGAGCCTGAATCTGAGCTCAGTGTATTGAGTGCATCTGCAGTGTTGACTGCATTGTTGCTCAATGGCTTTTTGTTGCTGGCTTAGTGTGTCATACTCTGCAGGGTGTTTTGTATTTACCTCATTCCAAATCTACTAGCATTGGTAAAAGCTTTACTCTGAATAGAAAAGGTTATAAAACTTGCACTTAGGAATTTTGGGGAAAAAGGAACATTGTGTTTCTCGGCTTGTAGTGCAACAAAACCCCATCATTCCACGTCATTTGAACTGAACGGCAGATGCAGTGCTTAAAAATACACTTTCCAGTTTTGGTCCCTCAAGTGTTAGACAGGTGATTTAGTTGGTATGATTTTTTTTTAACTCGTTCTTCTTAATGCTGATTGGATCTTAGAATGAAATTTAAGCACAGTCACATACACACACACTCAACTGATTACACTTAAACTGTCAAAATGTGCTGAAGTGAGTCGGCAAGTGTTATAAACATTTTAGTCAGTCAGTCAGCTACAGTAGTTTGCTGTTGTAATGGAAATATAAGCAGTCAACCAACTTTATATAATATTCCACTGTCTTTGAGGTTTGATCTCAATTTACATTTAATCATTTAGAAGAAGCTTTTGTCCTAAGTGAATTTTGAATTTCATATATATATATATATATATACACATATATAAATAATATTATGTATGCATGTTTGTATAATATATATACTGTATGTATATTTCTGTGGCCTACCAGATTCTGGCTTGCATCATTTCCTGATTCTGTTTCCATCATCATATTCTGTTCTTTTCTACTGTATCCTATCAATAAGTGGCAACAAGGTCAGGCAGACTGCATTGTTTCTGACAAAGGGCTAATGTGACTTGAGCCAAAACAAATGTCTCCTTTAATGGACAGAAGGAGAATAATGTCTGTGTGCTCAGGCAGACAGAGAGATGAAACACAGGCTAAATTTTGTCTGTAAATTTTATTAGCACTTTTCCATTATGTGTTTACGTCAGCGTCAGGACTGCTCTTATTGGATGATCGATGCGCAGGATGGATCAGCTAGTGCAAAGGAGCTTTAAATGAATGTTCCAGCTTCAATAATCACAGAAAATAAGCCTTACAGGCTAAAAAAGAGAAAAAACAACCCGTTCTCATACCCAAGGCGTCACTTTCAACCATGCTTCAATATCTGACGCTCAAAGCACCCTTTAGCGTCCATATGAGACGCATAACCCTACCACAGACCTAAACTTACCCAACCGAAGCGTCACATATTGACGCTAAAGGGTGCTTTGAGCGTCAGATATTGACGCTTCCGAAAGCGTCAGTTACATGACGCCTAAACCTACCCATAACCGAAGCGTCACATATGGACGCTAAAGGGTGCTTTGAGCGTCAGATATTGAAGCATGGTTGAAAGTGACAAAAAGTGACGCCTTAGGTATGAGAATGTGTTGGAAAAAAGGCTAAATTTGAAGTTACGGTAAGGCATTTACAATGGAAGTTGGAAGGCCAGGCCGGGCCAGGCAGTCGGCATCAAAATGTATGCTTTTTCTGAAGTATACATGTTTGCTAGTGTGATAGAATTGCTTATTGATCTTGCAAACTCCACCCACAGGATCTAAATAATGGATTTGCACTAGTATATACTGCTCTTTGTAACTGCAGAGAAAGAGAGATGGGATCTGTGGGGATAAGGAAACAGGGACAAATTAGAAATAAGAGTCAAGAGCAGCAAAGGAGCAAGTGAAGTGGGCTTAGAGTCAGACAGAAGAGAGGAGAGGAAGGCAGAAAATGGAGGCTAAGTGTTTTCGAGAGTGTCAGCTGGAGGTGTCAGTCTCACATCATGGCTGCTTGACAAGTGCTTTTCACATTGAATGTGGAAAATATAATTCATGCAAGTGAACACTGAAGCTAGAAAATTTTTAAAAAAGTAAAAAAATTAAACACTGAAATTTAGAATGTTATCATATCAGTAATTATGGTATTAAAAATTGCAGCAAATCTACTGTATAAAACGGTATGATCAGCACAAAGCATGTAGTTGGTGTTTTGAGAATGAGTGCATGTCTCACAGGTTGTACATGTCCATCAAAATGCTATAGAGTTTGATTGGACACATGTCCTCTGAATTCAACAGAATATGTGGGGAATTTTTCTCCTTTTTATTAGTTAATCTCTCTTTTTTTGTTGTTGTTGCTATCTGTGCATGATTAGGCTATATGGTTGGTTGCACTTTTATATTGTATAAATTGTATTGTCTGGTTAGTTGCAGTTGTTGTTTACACACAGTTGATTTCTTTTTGATTTCTTGGTTAGTTAGGATGCCCTTGCTGTTTTCCTCTAGGGGACAAGTATATGAATATCACATATCAGTCTGTGCTCGTGTCCAAAGTCCAAAATTAACCCTCGCCAAACACCAAATGTGAGTAAAAATTTGATTCGGGCAGTAAATAGAACAGAGGTATTAGCTGGTTGGCTGGGAACTTTATTAGGAACTGCAGCAGTTGATGTTTTAACTCAAATTGGAAGAACATCTGTCTCTTGCAGATACGTGACATGAGCGATTCAAATCAAATCGTGTACTGATGAAAACATCTGTTGCAATGGTTGTCTTCACTTAAGTGGACATTTTATAATCTAGAATGCCTAGAAAGTAGTTTTTTTCCCATCTAGAACCCCATGTGGTGATACATGAATATTACTTGTACTAAATCACCAAAACGGAAATTGGAGAAACAAAATCACAATGTTTTGGAACATTTTTGTGTCAGGGGCAGAAAAAACAACTATATTTTGTTGTCATATGTACTTCATGTTTATAAAAATAGTGTTAAAGGGATACTTCATCCAAAAAATTCCATACGATGAAAGTCAATGACGTCACAAAATCTTTGGACACCATTTGAATTTCATTGTATGGAAATGTTTCATTCCATACAGTTTCATGGCCAGTAAAGCTTCTTAGTTAACCACCATCTGCAGCTGTGTCAAATACACTGTTTGCGAGTACTTCCCGATCATCATCATCATTCAAGATGACTGTGGACTTGCTTGTTTTAAAGGAAAACCATCCACAATCACCACACCATTTCCTTAGCACTCAGCACATTAACCTCCCAGCTTCAGTTACTGTAAAGGATGATTAAGCCAGATTTGCTCCGACCTTTTTTTTTTTTGCAGTGTCTGCGAGGCACATGCAGGCTGAGAGAGAACCATCTGCCATTCTGCAGAGGAGAACAGGCTCTTTATCTTCACGGTGCTCTTATTACGTTGTTCGTTTGAGAGATTTGTCAGTGTAAACATCAACACCCTCATGTGATATTTTCCTTTTTCCCCCCCCACCAAATCTCACAGACTTGAAAAAGCAAATAATTTATTAAACTGTAGCATTGTATTACAACCACACTGATAATGAGCAGCTGAGAGGTTGAAAAGTAAGAGGAATTCAAGCTGCCTGCAAAAAAAGAAACATTATTTTAGAGGTGGAGTTAGTTATCATATATATATTTTTTTTTTTTGTCAAATGGATGAAATTGCTTACAGTTTTTTCAAAAAAATTTTTTTACCTTAATAATGTCAGTTTCGGCATAATATTATGGTAATGCCAGGCTTGGAAATATTAAGAAGTACAACTGTTTTTCAATATTGATAATATTTTTTGAGCAACAAATCAGCATATCAGATGATTTCTGAGGGATCATGTGACACTAGTATTGAGGCTGAAAATTCAGTTTTACCATCAAAGGAATAAATTGCATTTTTAAAATAAAAATAGAAAACAGTCATTCTAAATTGTAGTAATAGCCTATTTCACATTACTGTTTTACTGTATTTCTTGATCAAAGCCTTTGTGAGAATAAGGGACTTCTTTCAAAAACCCCAAAATTCTTACCTACTCATCATTCAGTATCATGGTACATATCAATATATATCCAATATTATGGTACTGCCACAGTACTTTTTTTTTTTTGAGATATCTCTGCATTTTCCTGGTTTCCTCTTTTCGGTGTTATCTCACCCCAGTTACTGTACATACAGTCTCTTCTTGCAGCCTGGCATGTTGCAAATAAATTTGTGTTTAGAGAGGCAGAAGGCTTTTTAACTGCAGATTGTGTGCGTATTGGATTAATACATTTTGCTGCTCTGCTGTATGCACAGCGCAGCACAGTTGAAGACATGACGTGTCTTGCTCCATTCTTCATTAGACATGTCTGGGCCATGACAAGTTTAAATGAAAATTGTCATCATTAACACACCACAGCATTATTTTCTTTCTTCTCTGAAACATAAAAGAAGGCAGAGTGTCTGCACTTCTGTTTGATCAATTCATACCCATTCAAACTGACGGAGCACATGCCCACTCAGATGCTTCTGAACAATTCATTTTGTTTCATAAAACAAATGAGTAAATAACTTTTCATTTTAGCCTGATCTTTCTTTGTGTGACTCCCATCAGAAGCACACACGTAAATGTTCTGCAGAAGTGCCCAGGCCCTGTGATTTATGTGACTTGTTCTTGTTAAATAGAGTCGTTTGGGTTATTACACTTTGCTTGTAGGGCTTCTGGAATTGCTCCACATTTCATTAGATGGTTCCCCGGGGAGAGGGGAATAGGAGACCCTGCTGATCTAACCGTGGATGTTCAGTGGAAACTTGGTCCCTTACTGGAGGGACTGACTCCTGGAGGACAATCGCTGCTTGCTTTAATCACTTTTACATAACTCTGACTCGGTATAGTGCGCCATTCACATTAAGAAAGGAAGCCATTATTTCACTGCCCGCTGGGCGATTGCAGCTATGAGTGAAGAGTTTGCAAGACAGCCTGTCTGATACTCAAAGTGGCTGTTCTTTGAAAGTGCTAAAATTAGTCATCCTGGAAAACAAACTGGAACGAGATGCAATCGCACTACAGTTCTGCCTCCCTTTGGTTCAATGTCAAAGTGTTTATTCAGTTTATTTTTTTAAACCGCTCAATTCATATGGATTAGTTTTACGATCTCTTTATGAACACAAAGAAGCATCATAGTGGTAGTTGCGTAGCTGCCAATGAGAGACAGAAAGCTCTACATTTGTGTTCCAAAGATGAACGAAAGTCTTACAGGTTTGGAACGACATGAGAATGAGAATTTTCATTTTTGGGTGAACTATCCCTTTCATTTCTTTAAAACCTCAAACTTTTGAATGGTAGAGATGGGGTGGTGCTTTGTGTAAAAAAAAAACGTCTTGCGTTTATGTATAATTGACTAAGTTACAAAGCTTTTTTTTAAAGGGATAGTTCACTTTGAAATTAAATTTTGGTATGTTTTAGCTTACCTCAAGGGCATCCAAGATGTAGGTGTCTTTTTTTCCGCAGTAGTTTAAATTTTGATATTTTTAGGTCAAACCGTTCTTGTCTGTCAGTCGTATAATGCAGGTCTATGGTCACTGTCTCAAAGAGCATGCACAGAGTCCAAATTAAAACAATTCCCCGTCGTCCAAATTAAACAATTCCCCATCGTCCAAATTAAACAATTCCCCATCGTAAGTACACACTGATGGCCTAAGACACGAAACAAGTGGTTTGTGTGAGAAAATGAACAGTATTTATATCGTTTTTACCTCTTATACACAGCCACGTCCAAGTGATCTGAGGGCTGCGCACGCGCCCTCAGATCACTTGGACGTGGCTGTGTATAAGAGGTGTGACGTGTACGCAGACTGGTGCATAGATATATACACTAGATGTCGCCTTGTCTACGGCAGTTCATTGGAACGAATGTCTTTAAGGCGACATCTAGTGTATATATCTATGCACCAGTCTGCGTACACGTCACACACCAGGATGCGCGCGCGCCCTCAGATCACTGATCACTGCGCGCATGCAGGTCTATGGTCAGGCATCACGCGTGACCATAGACCTGCATTAAATGACTGACAGACAAGAACGGTTTGCCCTAAAAATATCAAAATTGAAACTACTGCGGAAAAAAAAGACACCTACATCTTGGATGCCCTTGAGGTAAGCTAAAAGATACCAAAATTTAATTTCAAAGTGAACTATCCCTTTAAGTCTAGTAAATGTGTGAAATCTAAACCATTTTTGGATCTTAGTCATAGTGACCCCTCCACTAGTGGCCTAAATCAGAACAATTTGCATTCAGCAACATGATTCATGTCTCGGCTAGCGTCACTGAGGTATGTGGGAGTTTTACAGGTGAAAACAACACAAATGTGTGTGTCAACTATGTCACACCAGGTGGAACAGAGCTGAGCCTTATAATTGTTCTTAAGACCGATCGATGAGATCCATGAAACAAGGAAAAGAGAGAGCTGTAAAGGTCCCCCAGATATTGACCACTGTCTGTCAGAAAGAGAGCGAGGGCTGAAGAGACGGATAAAGAGAGAGTCAGAAGAAAGAGACACAGAAAATGTGTTTAGAATGAGACTAGGTCAATTGGCAGTCTAGTTTGTAACACTGCTGTTCACATCATTGAAACAGAACAAGAATTCTGATATTATTCAATTTGTTAACATTAGTAAATCAGGTATCATGAACCAACTGTGAGCAACGTTATTTTACAGTATTAATTTAGGCTAATATTGATTTATAAAAATACTATTGTTCATTCTTATCCATCAATGTTGCATTAACATTCATTTTCACAACTTGAAATGTTACAAATGTATTAGTATACACTAACGTTTAAAAGTATAGATAAAAACGTTGGATCAATTTTTATTTTTATTTTTTTGGGCTGGAAAAGTTGTTGAAATCTTATGCTTACCAAGGCTGCATTTATTTGATAAAAAATACAGTAAAAACAGTAATGTTGTGAATTAATATTATTATTATTACAATAAACAAACTGTTTTATATTTTAAAATGCAATTTATTCCTGTGAAAGAAATATTTCTTATTATTATCAATGTTGAAAACCGTTGTGCTGCTTAATATTTTTGTGGGATTCTTTGATGATTAGAAAGTTAGAAAGTAAAAGAACAGCATTTATTTGAAATAAAACTTTTTATGAACATTATAAATGTCTTAACTGTTACTTTTAATCAATTTAAACCATCCTCGCTAAATAAAAGTATAGATTTTTCTAAAAAAAAATCATTCTGGCCCAAAACTTTTAAATATTAGTGTACGTGTATCCTGTAAAAGCTTTGTTTATTATAATGTTAAAAATCTAAACCCAAATTAGATTTATTAGAGAATTAATTGTGCGCTATATTATGATGGTGTAGTTAATCTAAATGTTACATGACAATTTGATATACGATATTGGCTAATACAGATAAATAAAAAATTTAATATATTGCATCCAATTCCAATTCTAACCAATTATACACTTTTGTTATCTGATGTATTTCTGCGTAAAACGGACATTTATACATCAGGATTTGACTGATATCATGGAAAGAGGGGGTTTAAAATGGGAAGAAAAATAAGAGGGATTTGTGATATCAGATGAAAAATGTTGTTTGAGGCAGTTTGATAAGGAATGTGTCTTGTGAATATAAATAGGGCTGATTTTGACTTCAAATTAACTTAAAACAGAATAATTATGTTTCATGACTGATCAACTAAACTAATAAAAATTAAGGTGGTTGTAAACAAATCAAGTTGTTTTTCAGTGAAATGTGCATTATCAGTTTTATTCCAGTTTTATGTGCATTATCCTTTTATACGTAGTTAATGTATTTTTGTGCACCATATTCTCTTCTCAGTTGTCTGTTTGTAATTATATGCATGTTGGCTTAACATGCAATGCAGTAGAACAAAAGGACCCAGGTGTGGACAACACAACAGGAATGAAGGATGGCAACCATCCACCTGGGTCATTATAAACACAAGCAGTGACCGCTAATGAGAACGAATAAGGGAATTTTTCGGGTGTCTGGCTCTCTCACAACCCCCTTGATGTTCTGCCTCAGCAGGCTTCGGCCTGAGAGCACTTTGGCTATGAAAAATGGCAATCCATTTCAATGGCCACATAGAGCACAATCTGTTTCTCAATGTCTTTTCTAGCGTGTTTTTGTTGTACGACATACACTTTGCTGCTGTATTGGTAGTACAGTTATGGATCGTGTGCTTTCGTAAAAATTAAAGAGCTCAAAATCAATGTGCCTCCCTGACCCCCTTTGCTAACATCGCAGGTGCGAGACTATAATTCATGAGTTCATTATGCAAATCTAAAGCTGCACCTGATTGCCTCAGTCTTGTCATTAAATATATTTGATTTCTGTCCAAGGGATGCAAATTCTAATAAACCTTTTAATAAACTTAAATACATCATTTAATTTGAACTATTGCAGAGGGAAATGAGAGAGGAATGAGTAGACATCTTGAGCTAGGGCTCTGCTGCATGACGATACACTACACAATAGTATGCGTACTGATATATCATTTATACCGTGGTAGATATATTCCTGCAGCTATCAGTTGGAAGGTCTGCTTTACGATATTTCAGGTCAGGGGAATGACGAAATGTGGAATAATGTCAAATACAGAGTATGACATGTCCCAACTAAGTCAAGATCAGGATTGAGTTGCGGTGTAAGCTGCTGA
Source organism: Scardinius erythrophthalmus (assembly GCF_964197995.2). Lineage (NCBI taxonomy): Eukaryota > Metazoa > Chordata > Actinopteri > Cypriniformes > Leuciscidae > Scardinius > Scardinius erythrophthalmus. The sequence goes on along the minus strand of NC_138226.1, from coordinate 9,324,659 downwards.
TCTATATTTATTTAATTTATTTAGTAAATAGTGTAGGGTAAGTTTGTATAGAGGCGTGCAAATAGGCTAGCATGCCAGTATCTATGTCAGTGTAAATGTACAGTAAGTATATAAAAAAGATACAAACAGAAGACTTTAAGGAGTTATTGCTTTTGGACTCAATTCATTGGGTGTTTTGACATATTGTTCATGACAGGGTAAGTTAGCAGCACAACTGAAACTTCATTGACAAAAAGGTCTGTTGTCTTGTAGTAGCATTGTATGAAACAGCTCACATAGAAGTCACTTTCAAACCAAGCAGGTTTCTGATGGTCAATGCGTGTGACCAGCTTGAACCCATTGCGAAATCTGTGTGGCAATGATAATCTCAGGTACTGTTTATGTGCTTTATTTAATGTTAAAAGCGTGTAATGTGACTTTGAATGTCATTTACCGTTAGTGCTCCAAGCTTTGTAGAAGCAACAACGGATAATTCACCTCAGATATTGAAATTAAACAAATGGAAACAAGAACGTTAAAACTGTGAACAAACAAGTGTATTATTTGACAAAGATTGTTTTAGTAACTCAGTAGCCTATGTATTTTTTAAATGGTGTAATATTTGTGAATTTGATTATGTAGTTACTTATCCATTTTCTTGCGAGTGCCGTCAAGATGACTCTCTAGTGCTGTGCACTTGCCGCGAGACTCCGCCCACACGCTGTTCTGATTGGCTGTTTATAATTGTTTTTTAATAAACTAGTGTTTTCTGAGTCAGTGTTTGTTGCAAAGATGAAGCTGACGTTGCTGACTCGTCATCTTTGCATATAGTGAACGTGCGCGTATAGAGAGAAATACACCTTTCATTTGGATTACATAATCAGAGAGTATTTGTTTTCGATTCGAATTGGTTAGTTTAAAAGTAGACATTTCAAGCTTTCTATATGCTTATTTCTCATGTCTGTGAGACAAGTAGCCTATTTCAGTTTGTTTCCTAAGTAGCCTTAGCAAGTAGCAAGTAGTTAGCAAGTAGCCTTAGTTTCGGTTAATTTGTGACGCGCTCCAGTTCTTCTTGCAGTTGAAGACGGAGTAACTTTCTGCTCTTAAGTTTATTCCGTGCACTGTCAAGTGCTTCATCAGATTTGTCGTGTTGCTGGTCTTGATAGCGGTTATCTTGTCGCAAATATTGCTTCGCGCACTCTTGGCATCGAGCCGAGTGAAATGTAGCCACACTTTTGATCTTTTCCACATTTTTGACATCTATGGAGGTTGGGACGCTTACACGCTACATCCTCACATGTGACTCACGTCTCTGGGCGTAACCGGCGTAAACTAGTGTTTTTCCTTGATACCTCGTCTCAGCCAATAATGCTGCATGCTTATTGGCTCACTGACATTGATGTTTTGCACTGTTTGGCGTTTCCAAGATAATATTCAGTTGGTCCCGAATTTTCATTTCGGTGAATCCCTAGTCATTTTATAGATTTTGTTCATGCCACCCACCTGTACCTTGGGGGTAAAAAAGGCGAGGAAACAAAAATGTTAAAGTTATTTTTAAAATATGCCAATGGTGGGTTGCAAAAAGGCACCATCGACTGGAGGCTGCTCTGACGTCACAGGCATTGATCCTGAATATGAAACGAAGGCAGTGGGTGAGGAGACTCCCGACTGCTTCTGCTGCTGGGCAGGAGAGATGCGTTCAGCCTCGGTGCACAACAGAACGAGAAAAGTGAGGGGGGAAAAGGGGGGAAAAAGCAAAACGGGACATGAAAAAGGATTTGCCAACTGGCATCCCTCAGTGCAAGACTCGATAGGACTGACTCATTCTTTCTCTTTTACTCATTCTGTCTCTTTTTTTCTTTCCTCTCTCTCTCTTTTTGTCTTCTCCCCTCCCTTCCCCCAAGACGGTGCAGGCTAGTGATTTCTCTCTCTTGCTCGCTCGCTCGCTCTCTGCTTACCTCTTCACACACACAATATTTTGCTCGCTGCTGCTGGCTGGGTTTATTATTCTGCGTTCTTATTGGTCAACACGATGATTTAGAGCAAGCTCTGATAATTTGCCACTGGGAATCCTGAAGCACTGAGGGGGTGCTGTCTACTGAGGTTCATTTTTCTCAAATGTTTTTTTTAGATTTTATTCTGGTATTAGTTCCAGCCGCTGCCTAAGCTGAAAGAACGACAGCGCAATACCTGCAGCAGAACAACTTTATAATACAAAATTGAGTTTTTAGGTAGCATGCTCAGAAAAATCAAGTTTTTGAGAAAGAACTTTTGTTCTCAGAGAAATTACAGCAGGTGAATTGCCAGTCAGTTAGGTACGTTTCCTTTCTTGAGTGGCTTTTTCAGCAGTCCAAGCTGGATTCAGATCATGCTACCAATACGATCAGGGCACCACCGGGTCTGACCGTGAATCCCCAGCTCCCAGAGAACGTCACTCCCACCTCGCTTACACGCAACAAAAGACCAGGATTACTCCAAGCCATGAAGAAAATCTGGTCCAAGAAACGCTTTCAGGTGAGTTGTTGCATGCCTTATTTGTCTTGCCTTGCATGTTGACTCATAACTGCCTGGGAGTTTGAGTTTGACCCATATGTCTGGGGTTTTGTCATTCAGTGAGCTCCGTCTGAGGGAGGCTTGACCCAATTCCCTCCTTTAGGGATGTTAGCGCTTATTCACTCCTGCGCCCCACCCTTTTCTTGTAAACAAACAGCACCAATCTGGCTAATTGTGTGAGGATGATTAGAGCTGAATAGGTGAACATCCACGATTCATTAAACTCTATCATATTCTGATGCATTCTGGGTTATGATAGGAACCAGACAAAGATGACAGCCTCCTGGGTACCTTGCTGTACATTTCTTAAGGGGTTCTCGGTGGGTCGGAAATCCAAGATATTGTTTATAATAGAAAATGTTTATTTTGGAACCAGCATTGGATATGTCATGAGTCATATTGTTAAATTTTGCACCAGTACAGAAGAAATATGGCAAGTCAGCATATAGGTCGTTTTCTTGTCCAAGAGCAATAAAACAGAAATGCTTGTAGCAGCAACTGATTTTCCCCTGATGCATATTTCTAGGGATCTGGGGGATCGTAAATTTGGCTACCTCACACTTCACTGCATTAACAGGGAGATTGTTACATCAAAACCATCAACTAAAATTATTACATATCTACTTTTTTATTTACTACATTCAGTAAATACTGTAGCTTAACAGCAGCATCACATTAGCAGGTTGTTATTGCACTCCAGAACTAGATGTCTGTTGAAATTTTAATCCCGAGGCATTGCTGTGCGGTTGCTAAGGTGCTTTTAGTGTGTTGCTAGGTGGTTGCTAGGGGCTACTTACTGGTCCAAGTCAAAAGAGCTCACCACCTCAAATCTCTATGATATTCTGTACCGTTATTGTCCATCAGGTTAATCCTCATCTTATTTCAGTAATGCATCCTTCTGTGGAACACAAAAGTCCATATGAGACCATACAATAACAGTCATTGGGGTCCAGTGTTCTTTGTATTCTGTACGAAATGAAATGCATACAGTTTTGAACAACATTAGGATGGGTAAATAATGATAGTTTTCGGTTTTTGGGTGAACTGTCCTTTTAAATAGCAAAATTTACTAATATTTAGGTTCGTTTGGCTTAGAAATTATCAGTTATTTGTGTTGTTTGCTTCGTATATAGACTGTCAGAGTCAGGTCAAAATGCAAACCTTGTCCCCCTCCCTGGATGGCCATAAAGTGAAAATGAGCAATCTGCACACCATCACTTTGCCATTGGCTGTAAGTGCATAAAAGTATCCTCCTTTTGACAATATGTCATTGTGACATTTTACGGGTGAGAGGAGGTGAGAGCAGGACGAGCTCTTACTGATATAGGCTCAGGCTGATAGGAATCCTTGTGAAGATGAAAGGAAAAGTGGGTGTGAAGGAGAGGAGAGGGGGATGGGTAAAAGAAAAAGATAATTGGATCTTAGTCTGCAGACGGAGACAAGCGGGTGGATGGGGCAGAGATGTAGCTTAGAGACCAGACAGATACCGAACAGGTGGCTGAGTCATAGTTTCAGATCTAGGCTAAATGGTAGTTTCAGTTTCTATCATGTCATGTGAATAATATGTAATTATTTCATTCCTTCATTAGATGTGTTTTAGGGAGATAGCATATCCCATTGCTGCTTAAAGAACTAAAGATAACTAGATTCACATTTCCTGAATTATATACTAATGCTTTCGAGGCAGCAAAAGAAGCTTAGGTGGTATTTTTTTTCTTCTTTTTTTTCTGTAACACTTTGCCATCATTATGACACTCAGCAGACATCTTGATTGCTGTGTGCTGCACAGTACAGATTCAACATACAGGCTGTTTCCAAAACTTGAAAAGGTCTGCTTTTGCAGGCGGTGTACGGAGATATTTGAATTCAGTTTTTGCATAATCTATTTGACACATTTTTTATTTTTTTTGACAGAATCATAGATGTATACTTCTCTACCGATATCTCACAATCATGTGCAAGTGGTTTGGCGCTTGGTGGAAAGAATGAAAATGGTGTCTAATGGTGCGAACAATGCCAATTTATCGATTATATTTCTACCAAGAAATAAGCATTTTAGTCACTTAAATATTGGCTTGGTTTTCTCTAAACCCCATTTGAATTTGTTCTAGACCATTAGACATGGCGTTTTGCCTCAGAAGCCTGCTTTAGTTTTCTTAATAGATGCCTTCATACAAAAATGCTGTCTGTAAATTGACTGACTGGATAGAGAGGCAGCAAGGCAGTTGCATTTGATTTCAGACAGTTATAGTCATTGTGCAGTGTGGCTATAAATGATTAAATGTATGCAGGGAAGACACGATCAATCAAATTTAGTATATGAACAGAAAGACGACCAGTTGCTGACGCTTATTTTGTTTAACAATCTTTATATCTTCAATTTTTAGTCTTATATTCCACTTGAAAGTGTAAACATAATCTAACGCTAACCTTATACTAAGTACAGGTAGTTAATTAATAATCAGTTCTTAAGTGAATACAGTGAATAAGGTACAAATGTGTACCATTGACGGTACTGCTCCAGTGTTTTTCTGACCTTGTTCCCTGTAGGAATTGACCATGGCCATGACCATGAATGTAAAACCTCTGATTACCATGGCTGACATGTTTAGTGACATGGTTTTTGAAGTTTAGAACAAATTTGTAACCAGAACGTTTGAGTAATATCAGTACAGTTACCATACACCAAGTTGGCAGTGTAGACGGGGTCATGAATCACGTGAGCTCCCACTGTTCTTTCTAAACCTGCCCTACTGACTCACAAGCATTAAGGAACCCCACGGGTAGCTGAGAGAGCTGTGTTTCTTAAGGTGTGAAGTGATTCACTTGCTGCATTGGCAAGAGTAATGAAAAGTCAGACCGGGTGAGATTGAAATAGCCCACTGCCTCAGGGCTGAAAGAGTGGAGTTAGAGCAGAAAGCAGATACGGCAACCAAGATTAAATAGTGCCTGGCAGCATTCATCACACCTTAACCTGTGCTAACCTGGCAACATACAAATTACCTGATGAAAAATTATGCATCAAATCAGCCAGAGCGGTTGCCCAGAGAGGTTTGATTCATCCAGTGTGAATGCCTGTGGTGTGGACTGACAAGAAAAATAATTTGAGCTCTCCAAGGTGCTGACCAACGGGGCTTAGAGGTTTTTGTCTGGACAAATAGAGTGGCTAGAAACAGATAACAAAAGCAGCCCTGTTTCACACAGCTTATGGTGTTTTGGTGCCAACTAATGACTTTTTTTATAACATTTTATAGCTCTGTTCTGAAACCTAGAGAGCTGTCTACTTAAAGTTTCAATAGGATTTAGTTTTAGCTTGTTGCTAATCTTCTGAGCACACAAGTATATTAGGTAAACTTGATCATTTTTGGTGGATTTAACCATTTTATAATCAATATTGTTCAGTAGTAATTTAAGTATTAAAGTGATAATTGACATTTCTCCCTCGTAATCCACTATCTTGGATTTTTCATTGAGAATATTGTAATGAACTCTAGGATAGATTTAACTGTTTTTGTCAATATTGTTCTGTTCTGAAGGAAAAATAAGTCTTATGATTAACATTTCTACCTCTTTGTCCGCCATCTTGGAATAATATTTTCATTGATCTTGTCGTAATGCATTCTGGAATTGCCGTCACTATGCGACTTTGTCCAAGAGAAGGTATTGTCGAAGGCAGCATCGTTATGGAATATTTAGAACATCCTTGCAACCATCCAAAAGACCCTGGCAACCACTTAATGCACTAAAATATTTCAGAAGATCTTAGTAATCGCATTGAAAACAACCTAAAGTTTGCTTGTACAATCTCAGTTTCTTCAGAAAATATATAAATTTAGCTCTAAAAATATCTTGCTGAAGAAGAAAATGATTTATCAAGCTAATAAGCAATGTTCATTTTGTTATTATTTGTTATTACAGTAATTTGTATTATTATCATACTGTTATGGCTATGGATATTCCATTTAATTTGGAACCGTATAGCTACAGACAAAGATGACTCAATTAATTTCATTTTTGTAATTGGATTACATAATCATAAAAAATAATGGGTTGCGGAGCCCTGTCTTTTTTGCAGCCGTTCTTGGTGTTGTCATACAACATGGTCACTGAATGTCAACCGTTGAGTGCTTGAGTCCGTGTTTACTTCTGCCTCAGTTCTTCACAGCACAGATGGCTGGCTGAAGATCCTCCCTCAGTGGCCTGCTCACAATCAAAGGAGCGAGTGTGCATTTGGCAGGTCATTTTGGATGAGTGTCAGTTTCGAAAATGTAACTGAAGCTTGAAGGGCCCTCTGTTCCTATAGCAGCTTTCAGAACATCATGGGAGAGAGAACCAAAGCTCAAACATTATGTCAACCTCAGAGTCTCATCTCTGTATATTTGCCATTTAAAGTATAGATTAGGGAAATGATTGTTATGTGGATTCATTAATTTTAAAGTAATTAGTGGCGCTCGCAAAGGCAAGGATCCCTATTATCATTGATCATACTTGGGGTTAGCGATTTAGAATAAATCCCTGAATCTTTGTGTGTTATATTCATTGTTTGTTCTACAGCGACGGCGCCTCAAAAAATGTGGCTTTTATGGTGAGCTATTACTTTTCTAACTGACTGGATGTGTAATTGTCTAGTGGACATTAAAATGGGATAAACAGAATAAATATTTTCCAGTGGAAATATATAAATCTAATGTTACATACAATGGAAAATGTGCATTTCAAAGAGTTTCAGCCGAGAAATACATGTAAATAAATTCTAACGGTACTTGTAGCAACTCAAGTGTGCGTAGGCTTTGTCAATAGTCGTCTCTATGTGTGAATTGATCATCAAATGCGTTTCTGTGGCAGTTGTGTTTTGACTAATCAAGGCAATAGAAGAATTCAGATCTATTGCATAATGCATGGCACTTGTGTGGTGAAGTGGAACCACACTTTTCGTCCATTAAGATGCCAAACAAAGAGGCTAATGACAAACTGACCAGCATCACATGGACATGAATCCCTCTTCGCCTATGAATTATTCAGATGTTTTAATGCCTTGTAAATGTTTTCTTTACAACAAGCAGAAAGCGCTGAGCTTAGGCGTATGAATTAAAACGACCTGCATGTAATTCCTCTAAAAGTTCATCCACTTTTATTTGCCTTTCCCCTTCACCAACCCCGCAAAGCTCCAGGCACCAGTCTCTGAAACGGATGGCCGCCGTCCTTAGCTAATACGGTTAGGGAACAGATTCACAGAAGAAGGGTTTGAAATTACAGCTGCATCAGCCATTAGGATTTCATTTCTCCCTGTAACTAATGGATTGGGAGTGACAGACAGCCGCTGCCCGATGCATCCTCGGTGTTGCTTCGGTTTACATTCATCCTTTGTGAACATAGTTGGATAGGAAGCGATACTGGGAAGCTAAGAATCACATTTCTCACTAAACAAGATGAATCTGTTTAGAAATTGTTAAGTAAACATGCAATTTATTCTTTTATCACCGTAAAACAAAATGGACATAGAAATTACATGCCTTACAGTATGTTACTTGAAAGCTGGGAATAACAAGGATCAACCAGTTCGTATAGCCCATTTAAGCTGTGTTGGATGCTTTCATACTTGTCACTTAGCAGATGTGTTTAATGCAAGGTGACATGCGGGCACACCAACGCAGGGACTGGCAAAAGAAACTAGCTCATTTTTTTAGCCTCTCAGTCACCAAATGCCCTACATATGAATTAAAATCTAGGTTAGCAGAGCAAAGACGGACATGTTTTTTTTTTTTTTGAAGACCGACAAGTGGCACAGGCATCTTGTTTCAAAAGAGCTCTTGTTAGTCAGCTTTGGGGATATCTGCTGGTGTGCTGTTTGAAATACTTGTTTGTTTTGCTCATTTGAAGTGATTATCATATTTGAAGCATTCTGTCCAACCACTAAAATAGCTCTTCTCTCTTTCTCTTTCCAGAAAACCGGACACTCTAACCGAACATTTGGGAGGTTCACTCATGGTGTGTTTGGCTTTATAGATAACAGGTTATTACAAGAGAGATTTTATGATAACTCTTCAGAGTCTGTCAGTCATCTAATGTGGGGTCTTTGTTTAAAATCGACGATGCATTGGTTTTTCCCCCCCTCTACATTTTGAAAGAGAGTGCAGCTAATCTTGCAATATGCCTCTGCTAGCAGACATGGGAGAAATTCAAACTGAAGGATTGAAGTCTTGAGCGTGAATTTAAATTGAACTGGTGGCGCCACACAAAAAGTTAAATTGGAAATTTGATTGGAATGACATGAAGAGGACTTTACTGAATTGCAATTCAAAAAAATTCAAAAGTAAAAAAAAAAAAAAAAAGTATTTACATTTATGCATTTGGCAGATGCTTTTATCCAAAGCAAATTACATTGCATTTCAAGGTACACATTTACATTCTTAGCAGTTCTTGCTTTTCCTGGGAATCAAACCCTTGACCTTGGCATTGCAAGCACCAATACTCTACTGTTTGAGCTACAGGAATTTTATTTTTAATATTTGCCAAGCCAACATTTCTAATTTTCGTTGCCGTTTATTTAGTTTTAGTTAAAGGGTTAATTCACCCAAACATGGAAATTATGTCATTAAATACTCATCTTCATGTCGTTCCAAACCTGTAAGACTTTGGTTAAAACGCAGATGAAAATATTTTTCATAAAATCTGAGAGATTTCTGTCCCTCCATTGTCAGTCTATGCAATTACCCCTTTGACGCTTCAAAAAATCCATAAAGAGATTGTTAATCCATATCAATTGAGCGGTTTAGTCCATTTTCACTTTTTATGATGAACAGATTTAATTTGGCCTTCTATGAATTGTATTTTAAGAATTTGCGTCTGCATTGAGTTCTTGCAAAATTTGTTTCCAACTTAGAAGTATCATACAAATAACGAAGTCTGAGGGCCCTATCTTGCACCCAGCGCATTTGACTTTGTACACCATATGTATCATTCCTATTTTGCACCTCACGCACAGCGGACTTTTCCCTCCATAGACGCACGTTAATTAATTAAATTACCCAAATTATTGGGTACCCAAATTATTGGCCCTGACGAGAACGTCGGTCTCCTCGGCTGTGAACCACTCCTGGCGTGCGCCTAGCAAATCCGCCGTTATAATAGCAATCTGCCATGGAACAAGCGCGCCTGCTTTTAAAGGGAATGTGAGATGACGCTCTGATTGGTTTATTGCACGTTACGCCCAAACCACACCTATGAGTAATGTAACTACTTCAGACCAACCCATTTTAGATTTGCGAGATCCGTCCACAAAGTTACTTGAGTTTTGCGTTTGATACTTTCATTTCAGATTGTTATAGGGCCCTAAGTCTCTGTGGCTTCTGAGATTGATGATAATCATTACGATTTAGGATTCCTATCACCTTTGATACTCAGAGGCAAGCCCAAAAAGTCATCTAGGATCCTTTTGAATATGTAATTGTAATCAATCTCTGGATCAAGGCCCTCTTCAGAGACACCTTGAGGGCCTACATCAGAGGAAGTGCTCAATTCAGACAAATATGATCTAAATTGTGTGCCCTAAATTGAGAATAAAGTACCTCTGCTGCTGCACTGCTCCCATTACCTATCAGATAAGTGTTTGTTATAAATTACTGCTAATGGGGATATCATTCATATTCATGTCTGATAATTATAAAATAATTTAGTCTGCTTTATATCAGTCTGCACACTCTGAAAACATCTCCCCAATGCTGCCGATAGCCTATACGTAATGCATCCTCAGTTTTAAGTACTGACTGTACATCTTTAGGAATTGTCATTGTTGTTAAAATTTGTGTTCCTGTTGTGATTTGTAATAAATCATTGTGTTTTTGATTATTATCAAAGATGCCATTCAGTGTCGTGTTTGTGTGCTTGGATTTGAGAAGTCATGCTAGACAGATTTACTGGAATTGTCTGTCTGCTCGCTCTGATAAAGAGGAGCCTGACAATAAATCTGTTCACTTTATGTACAAAGACACTATAATCTCAGCATCAATAATGCAAAAAGCTTAGCAGTGCTTATCATTGAAGCAATTTATACGAACTGCTGACACTTTTGCACCGATGTGATGAGATTTTAGACATGGCTCCCTATAAAACGTCTTTAAATTGAAATAATGCTTTAAAAATTAATTAGACAGGCAGAATTAATGTGGATTACACTCTTTATTGCATTCTCCATTTAAGATCATGCTCTATTAAAACATTTTCATTCATGGGAATTCGTATTTCCTTTTTCTTTTACATGAACCTCATGGATTAAAATGTTTCTGTTAATGCTTAATGTTTAGAAATACATAGTACCACAGTACCATCTGTGCAACTAAATTAGCTTTGATCTCATTTAAAATGGATGATAATTCAAAATTAACTGGCTTAACAATGTAATACATTCATTATTGAAAAACCCTCAATCAAAACCCTTTATCTTGTCTGAAATAAAATATTTGATTTGCAATATCAGGAATTTGCTGCTCCCAGTCCTTTCACAAATTTGTACTGGCATGATTGAGCCCACAGGGTTTGATATAATCCAACATAATTGAAAATTTATTTGCAGAGATTTTCTTTAAATAACTGAGACTTTAAGTAAGTAATTTGTATTTTGATTGGCCTGTTTGACCATCCTTACAAGCTCAAGTGTTCTATACGCAGAAAACAAAGCAAAAGCAAATGGCAGTGATGTTGAGCAGCAAGTACTAGTCAACCAGGACCAGTAAACGGTGCAAATGTGTCCATTCAGCAGTTTGTTGCTGTCTTATCTCTTTGCTGGGATGGGATTCGTCTCTATAGTAATGGTGATGTCTTGTCTGCTTCTTTCCTCTGCCACTATGGAAGCGAAGTTTTCCGCTCCTGTCGGAAGCAAAGTTATGGTAATGTTTGTTTTCATCTTTGGGCTCAATGAAGTGGTTCATCCCCTTGTTCCCCACGATGCTTCTAATTCAAACACATTTCTATTTATTAATTTCACTTATCACTATGTGGCGATTGCTTTTTCTTACTCAAGTGATGCACATTTCGTCAAAGAAAGTAACAAATAGTTTATTTAAAAGGTCACATGATTTTATTTGCTTGGTTTGATGTCCGTTATCATTACAGATGGTGGTTTCTCACTTAATGTTTTGTTTCTTTGTGGTAGACTCTGAGACTACAGAAGACGAAGCCGCTGAGCCACAAATACCCCTGGAAGCTAAAGAAGGAGCCAGAGGTTTTCCGGATGAGGGCCAACGAGTGCATGCAGGTAAATGACACTTTCAAATGAACTACTATGTCAACAGTCAACCTTTCAAATACAGTTCTTTCTCAAAAGGATAGTTCACCCAAAAAGGAAAATTCTGTCGTCATTTACTTGTTGAACACAAAAGAAGATATTTTGAAGAATGTTGATGGGCCTAATTATACTAGTACTAGTGTACTAGTGCCTAAAAAACAAGCACTAGTAGCAAATGAATAAGTACTGGTACCTAATGGAATAGATTCTAATATCTAAAAAAGAAATAGTAGTAGCATGAATAAAGTGACATTCGTTTGTTAAAATGTTAAAATGGCTTGCCATACCAAATCATCATATTAAAATTATTTCTGAATGATCACATGACACTGATTATAGCTGAAGTTTTGCCATCATTGGAATAAATGACATTTTAAAATATATTAATATTAATCAAAAGTTATTTTAAATTGTAATTATATTTCACAGTATTACTGTTACCTTTATAAATATATTAATTTACTGTTTTTTGATCAAATAAGTGCAGCCTTGGTGAGCATAAGAGACTTCTTTTAAAACATTACCACCCTGAAACTTTTGAATGGTAGTGTATGCACTGTACTGTACAAACCATTAAAGGAATAGCTTTTCCAATAAAATGAAAATGAAATGGTTTACAGGAACTCTGAGCACTTACATATATTAAATACAAGATACAGTGCAAGAGAATAAGCATTTAGATTGAGTAAACAGAAATATTAACTGTGTGCATTGTGTTTCAACGGTGTAACTATATAAATATTACATAATGTACATTTTTATTGCGAAATGCCTAATATAATATTGAACAGTAAAAAGTAATAGAGCACACAGTAGTGGCCATTAACTGCTTTAGATGGAGATGGGAATTTCTTCTTCCTGAATGTTCAGGTGCCCAGTGTTCTGTACCGAAGTGAAAAGACATTGTTTCATTCAGACATTGAGTGTGTGGGTTTTGTGATTTTAGTTTTTTTGCCCTTTTCCTCACCCTGGAGATGATGACATCCTGAAGGGAGGACAAGGGAGTTGTTCCAAACCTTTATTCTGTTTTTTTGGCACACAAAAGGACAATCTTTTCTATACAATGGCAGTTCATAGCAACCACAGCTGTCAAGCTTAAAAAACCCCATTAAAAAACAGCAACAGCATGAAAGCATAACAAAAGTAAGTCTATACAACTTGTGCGATAGATTCCAGGTCCTCTGTAGCCATACGATAGTTTTGATTTAAAAATGGCACGTTGACCAAACAGAACATTGTTTCTCATCTGTGAACATGACCTTTTCAGTGAATAATGAGCTAGATTTCAGTCTGATCCTCACACAAAACTTTCGCATTGGAATCTAGAGTCAAAAGGCTATTTTTATAGTTCTTTTGTGGCTTTATTTATTTATTTTTGTTTCTTTTGGATCAAAACATGGTTGGTCACAATTAACTGCCAATGTATGGAACTGCATACAGAATTCGGGTTTGGAAACACATGAGATGTGAAATATTCATGATTTATGTTAAATAAAAATGTCTTGTTTATTTGTGATATTTGATGTAAAATGTTACTGCAATAGCCTTAGTTGACATTAAGGTGACTTAAATCACACATTATGCTTATTTAAGATGTTTTTAGTAAATCACTCAGATATAAATCACACATTATGGTACATCTCTAGTCATTTCTTATCACAGATCTGGATCAGATCAGAGGAGTATAAATAAAGAGGTAACAGCAAACAGAAGCTCACACATCAACAGCAAGCCACAAACGACTGCCGCACACACACATAAACAAAACATAATAATTCCAGGCCTGGTCCTCTCTCATCCTTCACTGTCGTCGCTCCTCTTTTTATGCTTCCGAAGCTCCTCCGTGAGAGATATGAGACCGGTGCAGCGCTCAGGTGGCGCTCTTCATAAATCACGCAACCGTCCTCCTGCCGTTCTCTCACGGCTCTCGGCCCCTCCTTGCTTGCAATAATAATAATTTAATACATACATTGGAAATGCTAAATCCTCTTGATATTGATAGCTGATGCTTTTGACGATATCTCTGGGTATCATCTAGCTATCTGCGCAACCCGGCACGGGTTTATCACGCATATTTCACATGTATAGCGTGAGCAGTCAAGTCGCAACTCGACGATCGGACCGTATAGTGTGAGCACATAGATTGTGAGCTTTGGCTTTACATCGCATGCTATCTACTAGTACAGTGTGAGTTGGTAACCTTGCTGAAATTGCATAGTGTAAATGAAAGAACACAGATGCAGCCGGATCATTTCCATAATGACCAACGCAATCTACCAAGAGCAGCGCAAATTAGCGTCTGGTTTAAGACATGCTTTTTTGGGGCATTAAATAATACTCTCCTCCCATAAATTTTGTATCTGAAACGGAAACTCAAACGCAAATGCATTTGCAATAAGGTCAGCCGCAAAAACAACTGTGTCCACGCCTTTTCAGCGCAAATTTTTCTCACTGCGTGTGTTTAGTAAATCCTGACAGTAGTTTTTTAACATCAAAAGGTGTTTCTCGCTGGTGCAAGCTTTTAATAAATCTGGCCCTTAGTGTCTATCCAAATGTACGAAAACGTATGTGTGCTTGTGTAACGAAGGCCAGCTAGTAGTTGCTGTGCGAGTAAACCTCACTCCTCTGATCTCAATAGGCGCTCGCGCTAGCGACAGATGCTAGAGGCTGCAGTCTTTAGCCTCCTTGTTAGAGCGCCTGACTCTCATGTCGGAGACCCGGGTTCGAGACCCTTATGGAGCGGGGTGTGAAGGACCCGGTGAGAGGGGTTACACTTGAACCACTCTTCAAGTATGAAAACTTATGAATACTAATGAGATCACAATATAATGTATGCATGTCATCTGATGTAAGGTATTACACAAAAATATTCTTGGTTGGAGGTCAAACGTGGTTGATTTTTGCATGTGAGCTTGTATATTCTGCCTCATTACACTTTTTTTCTATTTTTGTGTCTAAGATATTCATGAATATAAATTGTCTAGGAGAAGCATGGATGTGTTTACAAAGACAAAATTCTGAGGCCTGTTCTCTTGATTCTATTTAGTCCCTTTGCGGAGTATAGGCAATTGAACTCTCAGTTGTCAGTATGTATTATGACAAAAGCCTTCCCGTTATCCCTTGGGGAAAGTGGTTGGGAGTGTATTTGAAACACTTACAGGCTGGATGAACAATATTTCCATTTCTTTCATCATCACGAGAGGGGACTAAAAATTAGAAGAGAAGAATAGAGTGATATTTATTCGATTTCAGTTTCGAAATAAAAGGTTTGAGAACAGCATGCCCTGTATATAAATATCCATTTTGATCTCAGCGTCTAACATTGCAATTCATTTATCTTGTGTACAACGCAGCTTTCAACAAAGATAGATTTTAGAAAAGTGCACCACAAGCAATGGAGCTTGAATTGCACTCTAAATTCTTGGTTTGTCATTAGCGCTGTTATGAATGATGCTCTTGTCTTCACAACGCATAACATATAGTTGTAAGATCCAAAGACTTTCTACAAAATGAAAGTCAACAATTTTACCAACAAAGAGATACTGGAGGAATAAATGTGTCAGTATTTGGTGGAGCGTATGATTTCCGTAGTGGAATAAGTGATTGATTTGATCTGTTATGGTAGGCGTAGAGAGGTGGGCGGAGGCCCATTGTCATTGATTTTGATGGATGCTTCCTGACTGCAGTCTAATCCATTCAGTCACTGTGAATTACACGG
Organism: Scardinius erythrophthalmus; assembly: GCF_964197995.2. Classification (NCBI taxonomy): domain Eukaryota; kingdom Metazoa; phylum Chordata; class Actinopteri; order Cypriniformes; family Leuciscidae; genus Scardinius; species Scardinius erythrophthalmus. The sequence continues at coordinate 9,309,126 of NC_138226.1, read as the reverse complement.
GCTCTGAAGCCATCAGCTGGGACTTTGCTTCAACACAGCTTGCAGCTGAAAGGCATCACCTGGGCTTTATTCAGCACACCTCTGAATGCATGCTCATGTAACTCACTTACATTATCCATCGTTCTGTCTGTCGTTTTCTCGTTCTTTCTAGCATTCTATATATCTCACATTCTATCTATCTATCTAGGGTTCTATCTATCTATCTATCTATCTATCTATCTATCTATCTATCTATCTATCTATCTATCTATCTATCTATCTATCTATCTATCTATCTATCTATCTATCTATCTATCTATCTATCTATCTATCTATCTATCTATCTATCTATCTATCTATCTATCTGTCTATCTGTCTGTCTGTCTGTCTGTCTGTCTGTCTGTCTGTCTGTCTGTCTGTCTGTCTGTCTGTCTGTCTGTCTATCTATCTATATATCTATCTAGCGTTCTGTCTTTCATTCTATCTAGTGTTTTATCTATCATTCTATCGTTCTATCAATCTCTCGTTCTATCTCTCGTTCTGAGGTTGTAGGTCTGAGGTCCAGTTATAATGTTAGTAACCAAAATGGTCATAATTTGCCTTTTCACAACCATTCTGCACTCTCTCTCTTATAAATAGAATTAGTTTTTGTTGTTGTTGCTACTGTTCTTTTACAGTTTTTCTCAGTCACTTTGGTGCATTTCTCACATCACTATTTACATTTGCACAACAGTTAATGCAGTTCTCAAAACAATTAGTACAAACTGCAAAACCTAGTTGATAACCTGCAAAAGCGTGTCACTTGCTCAAAATGGATAGCTCACTCCTCAAAAGCAAGTATTCATGTCAATGAAAGTGTCAGTGTCATCAAGATGAAAAGTCCTGACACCATTGTTTATGAACAAGATAGTCAAATGGCTTTGTCATGTTTTCATTATGACAGTTTACTCTGTAATTTTTTTCCAATGCAAAAAAGTCAGATCTTGGTGACTACCTGAAAATGCTCAAGACAGCACTATATACTATTTGTGCACAGCCATTTGAAAAATACAGTAAAGTTACACATTACTGTATTTAGTGAGGTAACTGAATACAAGACACTGAATATGTATGTTTCACATTTTTACTGCATATGCTCTTTGCAATTCTAATTTGTTCACAGCATTGTGCAACAGAAAAAATACACCCTTATTTACAACAAACATAAACTCCCTTTGGGTAGAGCTGTGCACAACTGTAAACAATATTGCAGTACATATTGGAACTGAACATACAACACATAGTGCTGTAATCATTCATGCACATCCAGACGTTCCTCATCAGTGAAAGCTGAGATTCACCTGAGAGAAATTGCTCAATTTAGGAGACATTTTCAGGAAAAAAAAGATGTAAATTTTTTTTTGTAAAATTTGCTTGACAGATTTTGACAACTAGTTCAACATTTCTGTATGTAATGACTCAAGCAATGAAATGAGGACTATTAGTTTTATATGGAATGACTATTCAGCATTCAAAAGTATAGTTAATTTTGACTGACATGACATAAGCAAATGATAATGTTATAAAACAGCAGAGAGTTGTATGAAAGCATTTGATGCATGTCCAAAAGCATTTGCAATTTGTTGGAAGGAATGAGAAACTGCTACTATGATGTGCACAAATGACTAAATGTGGAGATTGAACTAACTGTTGTGCAAATGTAAATAGTGAAGTGAGAAATGCACCAAAGCGACTGAGAAAAACTGTAAGACTTTTATGTAAATGCTCACTTTGCATGTGAAAAGAGAAAAATCGTTCGCACATGAGTTTCCTGTGTGTCCAGTCTAATATAGATTTAAGCAGTTTTGGTTTTTGACTCCAGAAATTGCAGAATTTTAAATTTATAATTTTAGCAGCTTTGTTTCGATAAATGGTCTTTTTAGTTTGTAATGCAAATTTTGGTTTGTAAACTTGTAGTGTTTTTTTTTTTTTTAGTACAATAAACTATAAAATCTTTCAGTTTTTCTCATGATATGACCAGTTTAATAAATAGTTGCTTTTTGGTGCATTTTATGTAGTTAAAAAAAAAAAATTAGCAAAAGGGAAAAAAAGTGTAACTGAAAGAAAATAATTTCTGCTGTTTGCAATTTTTGGTTATGTGGATGAATACGCCCATGACATGTGAACGCTAGTACGTCGAGCATCCTGCCTTAAATTTAATTTACTCTGTTTGTTCCCATTTTGGCTCTCCCGTAGGTGAGAGAATGATGGATGTCGCCCCGGATGCGAGCGATCGCTGGGCCTCCGGTGAGACCACAGTGTTGGAGAAAGAAGCTCTAGCCCTGGGATCAAGAGCTCCGGGGCCGCAATCAGCCAGGCAAGCCAACAGCCGGGAGCCGACGGGCACCCAGATCAGGCACCTAGGGGTCGAGCCTCTGATTCGAGCGTCACGCGCCAATCTATCCCGACCGGGTTGGGGGTCTGAGGAAAGTGTGTCTTTAGCTAGCGATTACTATGGTAGCACATTCAGTCTTTATAGAGGAAGGACTTTTTCTGTACCCCTGTAAGTAAACCTTCCCAAGCTAAAATAAATCGCAATTAGCTACAGCCCACAATAAGCAGACCAAAACACAGATATAAAAAGATCCCTCATCAATAGATAAACAACCACAAACCCCATCACAGAGTCACAAGAGACCCTTGCTCTAACATGGTGTCCCCTGTAAGTGCTAAAGATGGGAGGGGACTGAGAACAAGACCCAGGCTGTAATTCCTCCTCTGTCTCTCTTGGTATCTGAGCCGTGCGTTTTGGTGGCCCCATGAGGCAGCTTACATCACCACAGGAATGACAGAAGATACAGTGAGTGGGCTCTCTGTTTTTGGATGAGGTTCAGCTCAGCCCACAGAGTGTAAGGGCTGTGTGAGCTGCCAAAAGCCTTACATTTATATGTGACTCATTTGCAAGTGGCAGCACAGCAAAAGTTTTTTTTTTTATACATGTATTTCATTTTTGGAGAGCTTTATTAAAATGACACTAAACAACTTCAGTGGATGCTCATATTCATTTCATAGTGTCAGACAGTATATATAACTTATCTTGCATATATTTTATGTTAATCTCAGAGATTTGATTTCACGATTAACTTGTACATTTTTTGCTGTGGTGCTTTGACAAGGGTTCAAAATATTCCAGATTATTTTTATTACAAAACTGTAATTTTTAGCTGTTTTTCCACTGCATATTGGTGACAAACAGCACAGATGATGTGTTACCTCAGATGAGCCAATCTGGAGTCATAATTTGATGATACGTCATTCTAGATAACTTTCTGGTTGTAAAAGTTGAAGATGTGTGAGCAGTGATGGGTGTTTTTCTATGTAGTTGGTTGTATGTCTTGGATTTGAATTGCTTGTGTCACTTATTTCATTCTTACAATTGAACTTAAACCGTGTTGTTAGTTATTGGACAAAAGCCAGTATCACATTTGATGTTTGACAAGTTTTATTTTAGGTGCTGGCTATGATGTGTAAGTGTAGATATTGTTAAAAAAGAAAAGAGGGCAATCTTCTTATTGTATCTTCTGTGTCATTCATCCCTCCGAAGCACTCTTCTTCACCCATGTTTGAGCCAGGGTTGACTGTAACACTCTTAACACCAACTCAAACCCACCTTCAAATGTTAGTTTTCTTAGTCCATTATAAACCAAATTTTCAAATTTCACTCCACTCTGTTTAGCATTGAACAATACCAAGCTTTGCATATTTTCAAACCCGCTGTTATACATTAGTTTCTTTTTTCCACCCTGTTGTTTGGTTCTGCTTTTGATTTGCTGCTCATTTGTATCATGAATGTGTTAAACAGAGATTGGTAATGACAGGCTGTTCCTTTTTGTGCCTAACCTTAAAGAAAGGCATGGCTCTGTCTAAGAGAGGGCAGGCGCAGGGCACTGTCAGGTAATGACCTGGCCTTTAAAGCAGCCAACTTATACTCTGTCAGATCTGTGTCACATCATGTACAAACTGAGATGCTGAGAGCACAATGACCTTTTGTGCAGGTCAAGATTTTTTGGAAGCTGCTAAAGGAGTCTAAGAATAGACTTTCTGTAGAAGTGCTGCTGTAGGCCAAACCGTTAAATCTGAAGACAAAGCATTTAAACTCCAAAATAGTAATTGCTGAGTAAGCTTAAGGTGATGCATCTTCCATTGCCTGTACACTCATTCTGTTTTAATGTCACTAAAACATTACCATTTTACTTCACATCATAATAAAAGTAATGGTAAAATTAAGGTTTAAGCTGACAAAGTTATACCTAGCATTACTCTCTTAAAGAACTTTGAATTTTTGTCTACTAAAAATAAACTTATAATGTGTAGCTCAAAATATTGAGAGGTTACAGGTTGAGACAAAAATAGTTTGAATTTAGTTAAGCATAATACAGCACCTCCCTCACACACCGTTATTGCCTTTTCATTCCTCATCTAGATTTCTTTTCATTTAGTTCATACTTTCCTTTGACCCCCATTATCCATATGCAAATTCTTTTAGTTTTCTACTCGCACAGCAGTCGATGCAAAATTGAAGCTGAACAAAGTTTGCATTAAACATGCTTGCATCACTTTTGTGTTAGGTATCATCGACCCCTTCGGTTTCCCCCTGGTTTTTTGTGCATGCTGTTTTCGGTGAACTGCATAGCATGAATTCTTGCATGCATGCACATGATGCCTTGAGTGACTCGCAAAGATAGGAGGGTATAGATCTTGTAAGAACTCTCAGATTGAGATGCTCTGTACAAAAAAAATTGTCATTTTTTGCAAACTTTAAACATCAGTGTTTCAATGGTAATGATCTCAAATAAAGTGCAGTCTAAAACACTGTGATGTGTTGAGTATTATTCCCTCAAGTAAAGCCAAAAAATACAATAGACTGTATGCTATATATACAAGATACTATTTATCTTGAATAGTATAGTGAACCATCTAGAACTGCTACTGCCAGTTGCTGGCTTTGTCATACTTTACTAACATCACACATTTTCTAAGGATCATCCCTCTGTTTTAACCAAATTTGTGCTTTGTTCTCGCATGATTTTGATGCTGCATGGAAGATGTTTACACATTATAGTGCACTGGATATACAATACAAGAATAGGTTTGTCAAACTGCCGGATGGGAAGGAAGCTACACTGATTGGATTCACAGTACTGTATCAGATCTGCAAGTTTATTGCAGTTTGGTCTGTGCTGTGTAAACAATAAAGATTTTTATGTTTTACTGCTCTTCAGACATTTTCTAGTGCACAGCCATTTTGAATTAGACCCCTTTTAGCAGTATTCTTGATGATTCAACATTTAATAGTTATGTGCCCGCTCTAATTCTTGTTTTCCTCTTCCTTCCTAGCACTGGCAAGTGACTCTTGATTTATTCCTGTAGTTATCCAGTGATGTGTGGTGGTCTAGCCCAGTGATTTTGGAAGGTATAGGACTAGTAGGCATAAATGAATCTGTCATGTGCTAATATTACATTATTTTTGCGCATTCAGTTGTGTAGTAAACTATAAGACAAATAAATTACAATTTGTTTTAAGTTAGAATTCTGATTTCTTAGTCTTATAGGTATAGTGTAATTTTACATATACATAATTTCTTGACTGTCACTCCGAGATTAATGGAATGTTTTATTCATGCTCTCCCTCATGAATCCCCTCACATTATTTTTATATTTCAGTTTATCAGTTAAGAGAAGATCATAATCATTTTTGGTTTTATTTATCTCTCCTGAAATTTGAAAATTATGAAGGTTCACATCACTTTTTTTCTCAAATTAAGACATTCGCAGACGTAGACTTGAATTAACTTGTGCACAAACACATGCAGACAGTCCCATTTAAGATCCCACATCAGAGAAATTAGCCTCTCTGGCCCCTCTTCCAAAGTCCTTATCCAAACAGTTGGGCTCACCCCTTGCATAACCCCATACTCTAACAGAACATTTCCCTCAAACACCTTCTTTTAGGAGCCCATCTGAAGAAGTTTCGAGGGAATCTCCCCCTCAAGTCCTACCACCCCCTTCCCCCAAAATTGGCCGCTCTACTGCCTCTCCTTTGCTCAGCCGTTCTGGTTCGTCCCCTGCCACACCCCTAGCCCCACGCAAGAAAGTTGTCGTACCAACTGAATATCAAGACACAGTACCAGGAGAATTTGAGGAGAAGATTAAGCAACCCAAATCCTCAGGCATGTCTCAGAGTAGTGCTCAAGACTCCCGACCACAAACCCCCGTCAGCGAGTATTCCCGCAAGGAACTTACACCTCGGCCCTCACCAAAACTGACGAGATCTAGCTCCAAGATCTTTGAGAAGGTGCGAGTTTTTGAAGAGCGCAGAAGAAGTATTGATAACCCAGAGGGATCTATATCCGGACGTTCTTGGGCTGGATTTAATAGAGCCTCGTCTATTGACTCTGATGAAGGAGGGAGCCGGTTGGGGATCTCGAGGGAGAGCTCCAAAGAAGACCTACGTGAGGCTCTGAAGGCAGATGCAGCCCAGAGAAGGACTATGTTCAAACAGCGGGCTGCTTCCCTGGAGGACAGACCCCGTTACTCCCAGAAGGTGCAGGACATTGAGAACAAGTTCACAGAGGAGCTCCAGCGCATCAAAAAACTTGTCGGTAAACCACATATGAAGAAATCCTTCTCAACAGACCAGCTCTCTACTGTTCACAGGAGCAGGCAACCTATAGGGAAGGTAGAGCCCATCCCACCTCAGGTTCTTCAAAAGCTGCAGGATAGAGAGCGTGCTCAGCGAGAGCAAGAGATGAGAGAGAGAGAGCAAGCCAAAGAAAGATCACCTCCGAAATCACCGTCTCGCAGACGAAAAGATCAGCTGGCACAACAACCCCTGGAAAAAGTTGAAAGTGATCTGCTTGTCCCATCTACCAAGATGGTAAGCACATTTGGGCATGAACCATCCCCTCCAGAGGCCATGTCACTTTCTGATTTACCCGGACAAAGATCTCCAAGACTTCGTGGCCCAAGCCCAAGCAGAGATAGTCCTCGAAGGTCTCCAACTGTAGAGATAACTGCCATGGCTGAAGAGCGCTCTCGAGGAAGAGCTGAATCTCCATCCAGAAATGTCTTGGAGATGACATTACGCAAATTGGAACCAAGACCTGCAAGTCCACTGGTAAAACGTGTTGTTCGTGTTCAGGAAGTTCCTCAACCAGACGATGAGTCAATGCATAGGAAGACACCAATAGAAGTCACACTGAGAAAACTGGAAAGAAGGCCTGAAAGTCCTCTGGTGCAAGGAGAAACAGTAGCCATTCAAGAATGCCATGTCCAAGCTCCCCCCAAACCTCCACGAGTTTCCTCATCTGAGGAAAAGATGGAGCTGGATGTGACTCCTCTTCCACTGGCACCAAAGCTCACCATACCAAAAATTATTATCGAAGAGGAGCCAATGGAGACGGATACACCTCCAGAAAAGAATGAAAAGGCTGTGAAAAGTGGCACTGGTAAAGAGGAAAGACCCCAAAGAAGCAGAGGAAGAGGACGCAGACAAAGACCAATGTCCCCTGAATTAGGTAAATTAAGGCATATCCAGTTGGATGCAAATCTTTGACTTTGTAATATCCAAGTTGGATATTACACTTGAGGAATACACATCTATTGGTTCTGACATATCTCTTTTGCTATTACAGAATCTTCAGACGACTCGTATGTGTCTGCAGGAGAGGATCCTTTAGAGGCTCCTGTGTTTGAGTTTCCACTTCAGGACACTGTGGCCTCCACTGGAACAGAGGTCCTTTTAAAATGCATCATCAGTGGTACCCCTCTCCCCGAAGGTTAGTTTATTGCTGCTGTAATAACTTCAAACAGAACCTTTAGCATCTTGCATAGCTGACTTGAAACTGCAATACATGAGCATCACAGGGAGGCAGTCATGGTGTAGTCCCTGTTGACTCTGAATCATTCCCTCAAAAGTACAATCTATAAAGGCAAATTAAATTTACAATCTATAATTGCAAAAGCTTGCAAATTGTCAGCTCAGCAGTACTATCAGTTCTTTATGTTCAGACAGCAACACTTGAACAGGCTACTTTTGAGCTAATTCCAGGGTGTCTCAGGAATAAGACTGTACTTTCTAGCCTTTACTATTTTGCTACTGGAGGTAACAAAGACTTTTATTTTATATACAGTTACATGGAAAAGAGACAACATTGAGATCAAGAACAGTGCAACCCATGTTGTAAAGGTAGAGGGAGAAAGGCACTCGTTGCTCATCAAATGGACAAAGCCAAGTGATGCAGGAACATATACAGTTTTCGCTACCAACGAGGTGGGCGAGGTGTCCAGCAGCGCTACTCTTTTCATCAAATCAGGTGAGTGTTATACGGTGAAGCTGTTCCTTCACATTGGCGGAATGTTGCTCTGCTGTTGGTTGCTAGTTGGCATTCCTACTCAACCGCTGGATCAGGTGACAGACCTATTGTTCATCGCATTCGTTTTTATTGCCAAAAAGCTGAACTCTGCTCAAGATTGGAGCAACCGCCAATGGTTGCCATCACTCATGTCGCTGCAAATCTCAATGAAAATGAAGGAATTCAGGTTTCTTCGTCACAGCATGTGTGCACAAACGCCCCTTAATCTTTTTAGAAGACAGCTATTAGGTTTCCTCATTTTTTATGTCTAGTATCAAATCAGAAGCATCAGATCATTTTAAACATATTACTTGCCTTAAGCTAGATATTTGGTTTTAAACCATGCAGAGAAAGTTTCCAAGTGAATGTTTTGAGCATATACTTTTGAGCAGAAAGGATGAGCATATTGTGTTTCCAACTTGAGTTGAGGATGTAGGAGTTTAAAGGGTAACGTATGGGATTTTAGAGTGAATTTCAGTACCTTCAGATATCCATGTAGGATCAAAGGCTGTGAGTCACTCTGTAAACATGCAGCCCTGCAGGGTTTGCATCTTTGTGTTGGTGTTTAAATCACCCTTAAAGCAAAATAATCATTAAATTAACCATAAAACATTTTCCTCACCGACAGCTCTGTTTTGATCACTCTGTTTGGATGCACAGTGCTTCTGTTTTGCCTCCTCTATTATTTTCTTTGTGCTTCTTTGCTTTCTCCTTCTCTCCTTGAGATCTCCCTTGTTCCCCACTATGGTTCCGCCTGGATAGTTACCATAGCAACCCAGAGGTTAAATTGAACATATGAATTGTTTAACTGCGTGCTGGCCTCATAATGAGTGGTAAAAAAAGATGGAAGCACATACGTTGATGAGACTGGACAAATTGCAAATTACTGTCTTCATTTGATTTGTTTAACAAAAAAATTGGCAAGTGGAAGTAGCTTTCATTTGCTGGTGGTAAAAATAAAGTATGGAATTGCATTATTATTATTATTATTATCATCATTATTATTATTTCTTTAGCGTTTTATTTTATATGTACATATGAGAATGAATTTATGCTTGTGTTTGTTGAAGTGTGCAGTAAGGTTTACATTTGTTTTTATGATTTCTTTTTTACTGTTTTTATGTTGTTGTTGTTGTTGTTGTTGTTGTTGTTGTTGTTGTTGTTGTTGTGTTATTTAAATTGCATGGTGAAACCGAAGATAAATGTTCTACTTTGTGGATGATAAAATAACGTATTCTATTTGATTTTATTTAGTGTATTCTTTTTTCTTCTTTTTGGTAATGTTTAACATTAGGTTTTATTTAACACATTTTACCATGTTTTAATTCTTAAGTAATTCAGGGATCATTGCAGAAATTACAAAAAAGAAATGACATTTGTCTGATGGAGATGTCTGAGTACATATTCTAATATTCTTCTAGTGCACCCTTGTTTGTTCTAATGGTTAGAAAGAGAAAGAGAAGCTTTACCTTATTAGGGCGGTGAATACCAGGGGTATTTTTAGCGCTCCTTCCTCCATGAAACGATCTCTTAATAATCTCATATATAGTGGATCCTTGTATTACTTCACTGACAGCTTGTTGTTAAACCTGCCATTAACCAAGTAAGCCTTTATTTTCCACAATAACACGACAGTTAGACAGTTGTTCCTGAGCAATCAGGAATGATTTTATCGACAGATGAAAGACCTGCATGAAAGTCATTTTCTTTATAGTTCATGAAACCATAGGTTTGTTGAGCTACAGCAGAAGTGAGAGAGTTTGTAAGAGGCATATAAATAGGATGGTTGCTATGATAAGTATTTTATGGAAGTTCCTTTGACTTGAATGGAAAAAAGGGAGGACATCTGCATCTGTTTGCTCTGATGTGAATGTGAGAGGTAGTGTCTTATTGAAAGCGAGAGAGCCAGAGAGAAAGAGCAAGGGAGGGTACAGAAGACAAGGTGTCTACACCAGATTACCAGTTGAAATCCGAGGGCATTCACTAAGGTGCAAATCTAAGGTGTTGACATATTAAGACAAATACTGTCAGGACTGAACATGCGCTGGTGCCCTCGGTGTCGGCTTAGTGCATGGCTGAGGTCTGGCTGAAGGATCAGGGCCAGGTAGGTTTGTGTTCAAGAATTTGGGTCGCACTTTATTTTACAGTACGTACACTTATGTGTACTTGCCTAAGAAAGTACTGGTTAATATAAGGTAACTACATGGGTTAAGTTAAGGTTTAGGGGTTAGTTCAGGGTTAGTACCTAGTTCTTACCCAGTTATTGTAATATCTATAATAAGTACTTAGTACATAGGGTACAGGACTGTAAAAGTGGATTTCCAGAGAATAGTACAATATTACAGACTTTGACCATCCTTTCTTATTTTTTAAGCTACTTTTGGATACTCTGTTTGTTTAAAAGTTTTATTCTTTTTTTTCCTTTAGAGTAAAGTTAAATGAATCACTGTCTTTAAGCCGTTGGAGTTCTTAAAAATGTTACCGCTTTGAAATTAGAATCATACCCGAGTTCATGGTAATGTATATGTATGTTCTAAGCTGTTGTAAGAAGAGACACGGTGTCTATTTTTTCTTCTGGTACATGCATGGCCGAGTCTCACTGCACAGCTTTGCTTCAGGCCTCTCACGGCAAATGGTTTCAAGTGTTTACACGTGTATCTCGCTTAAGGAATGACTCTCCGTACTGTAGCTTATTTCTGTATGTCCTTTTTAAAAATCAATATCAGCAGTTTAGTTTTAGACTGAATGAATGCAACTTAAAAACACGCTTGGCAAGCACTTTTTCTTTCCCGTTTGTTGAAACAGGAAGTTGAAATGGGACTTACAGAAGGATTTCAGGGTAAAATAGCCCATAGCATTTAGTTTACATCATAGCTACAGTATGAACCATCCTCCTTGGCAGGTGGTATTAATACAAGACAAGTCATCAATAATTTTAGTCAGTTTTGCTGGAAGAGAATGTGCATTCTGAAAGAGAAAGAGAGAAACATTTTGTAAACTTTTCGGTGTACACGAGCATATTTTGTTTTCATAAGGTGTTTTGTTTTAATGTGATCTGTCTAGAATAGTTAAAGTTAAACATAAGTGTAAATTTTATAATCAAACCATTTAAAATTAAAATTAATTTTAAATTAAACAATAAAAAAAGAAAAAATGATTGCAAGGTCATAGCAATCATACAAATTTGTTGTAGTCCAGAAGTATTACAGGTTTGATTTGTATTTTTTCTTTTGTAAATTGTAGAGTGTAATGCATACAGCTTTTAATTCATCTCTTCTGATCATCTGAATGGCATAGAAAATCCTTTAAAAATTTCCTATAGCGTAACAAATTTGTTGTTGGACACTTTTCTGAGTATATATTCTTCGTCCTCTGTTTTTGTGATGGTTTTTTAAAGCAATCTGTCCCTAAAACTGGCATTCCCATTGTCATTGGACTTTTATGAAATTGGATTTGGGATTACAGTATCCTTTCTCTTCAGGGATGCTGGTTTATATTCGGCCCATGTCTTTTACCCTTCCCCTTTCTAATCCATTTCTCTGTGTCAGAGCCAAAGGCAAAAAGTAATTCTCTGTGAATTTCACATCTGTGATGTTGTTTTCTGAAGAAAACAAAAAACAAAAACATATTGTTCTGCAGATTTTTTTTATAGTGTTATTGAGATAAATGTTGACTATATTCATTGAAAATCTTCCCAAGTGTGGACATGTGCAAATGCAAATCTGAAAGTACTGCTTGTAAAATCCATTCCAATCTCATTGGTGTTTCTCACAGAGCCCAGTCAGGACCAGCGTGGGAACCTTGGTGTACCCATGGACGTCAGCAGTCCCATCACATCTGATGAGGAGTATCTCAGTCCTCTTGAGGAGGGGATGGATTTCTCCTCCTACAGGGGACCTGAGCCTAGGAAGATCGTGGACACTCGATTCAAGGAGCCTCCAGCCTTTCAGGTATCAGAGAATAAGACAGAGATTTTAAAATACTTTGTCAGTATTGACTTTTACATGCACTGCTTGTACATGCACTTCATGTAAAAACCCATGTTGTTTTTAAGCCTTTATTCTGGAAAAGTCGTTTAGATGCTCAAAAGCGATTGGAATATTCATGTGCACGTTATCATGTGGACATATTCCGAATAAACTAAAACATGACAATTCTTCTGCTATTCTATTTTGGAAAACCTGGAGATGCTGATTAATTTTCTGCATGTAAAATTTGTCATTAACTGCACATTGCCATTTGATATTTTTAGTTAGTTAATCTTTACAAAAGAAAAATGTGCCTCTGTGTGTTTACCAACGCAACAGGTTGTTATTGGAGAGCAAACCGTTATAGAGGGTCAAGAGGTGACCATGTCTGTTCGAGTGAGTGGACAGCCTAAACCCATACTTTACTGGTGCGTTCCACACTTCAAAACTTTACCTTTATTTGTCTAGACTAAACAGTGATTACACTTTATTTCGATAGTCCACTTTAGACATTCTAATAACTATAAGTAACTTTGCAACTACATGTCAATTAACTCTCATTAAACTATCAGTAGACTGTTAGGTTATGGTTAGTAGAATAGGTTGACATGTACTTGCAAAATTACTCATAGTCAGTAGAATGTCTGTTGGGGAACCATCTAAAAGAGCTAGCAGATATTAAACAGACAGTTTAATGCTAGTTGACATGTAGTTGAAAAGTTACGTACAGTTAGTAGAAAGTCTAAAGTGGACTATCGAAATAAAGTATTACCTAAACAATTCATATAGATTTAAACAGTATGGACTGTTTGTTCATTTGTTTCTTGATTGACTGACATGACAACTTTTATTTTCCCTCGTATCAGGCTGAGAGACAGAGTGACCATTAAAACAGGCCCACGGCATATCGTCCATGAGACAGAGGAGGGCAACTTTGAGATGGTAATTAAATCAGCACAGAAGTCAGACACTGGAGTTTACACCTGCAAGATCATCAACGAGTATGGAACTAAGCAGTGTGAGGGCAAACTGGAGGTGAAAGGTAAGGGCTAAGGCTGCAGTAGTCATGCATGGTTTGTGTTCATTTGGGAATCATAAGCATAATAAACCATGGAGACCAAGTGTTGATACCTCTGCTTGCTTAAAGATGATGTGTGCAATTTTTCTTGAAATGCTTTCTTCTTTCCCAGCTTAATATGCATAGACAACTATAAGTAATCCATTCATAATTCATTACCCCGAAAATCACTGTAGTTGAGGTACTTTACATTATGAGCAGTTTGTAGCTTGGCAAAGTTGCAAGCTATAAACTTGGCTTGTCAAATTTGCAATGCAAATGATCACCTTTTTAATATTTAATAAATAGGATTTTCCAAATTATTAATGCAGCAAGATGATTGCGGTGTTTGATGGTTAGTGAGTGAATGTGTTTGAATGCATAATGTGAGGTTTGTGTCAGCCAGTAATTGTCTGGCCATATTACACATGAATCTTCTTTGGGTCATTTTGCATGGCGTGAATAGTTTTTACATGAGAAGTGCATTCATAATTACAGAAGAGATTGTTGCATGCCTTGTTTTAATACGAATAATTTTTTTTCAGTCGTTGTACAATTTTATTATTGTATAATGATTTCTATGCGCTAAATAACATTTTTTTAACAGTCTTGCTGTTTAATGCATTTTTTGCAACTTTGCATGATGAACAAGATTTGCAGTTAATTTAGTGAACTAGCTTTCAAACGTTTGGGGTTCAAAAGTTTTTAAAACTTTCATCTAAACAAAATCTGCATATTAGAATGATTTCTGAAGGATCACGTGACATTGAAGACAGTAATGGCTGCTGAAAATTCAGCTTTGCCAACACAGAAATAATACATTAGGATAGAAAATGGTTATTTTAAATTGTAATAACATTACACAATATTACTATTTTATTGTATTTTTGATCAGATAAATGCAGCCTTGTTATAATATACATTAGCCTTGGTATACTGGTATTTCATTTTAAGAAGTCTGAAAAAGCCAAAATACAGAGTCTCATATCTGGCGATGCTGAGTTCTGGGTGTAATTTTGAGCTGATCCGTACTGAGCCGTGAACGGATTATGCTGACAGACAATGTATTAGCGTATTCATCTAATATTTCTGCTCTGCTGTACTACACAAGCTATTAACAGGCTACGTCTGCAGCAGATTAAACGCATTCACTTTAAGCTTCTCTGGATTTCCTCAAAAGGGTTTTTTTTCCACTCTTCTCTTTGGTTGATCTTTATCGTTTTGACTCCAGCTCGTCCAGTAGAGCCAGGCCTTGCCATCATTCGGCCAGTGAGGGATGTAATGGTGAAGGCAGGAGAGACTGCCCTGTTCGAGTGTCATGTGATCGGCCCCCAGGACACAGATGTTGATTGGCTGTCAGATGGGAAACTCATCCAGCCAGCTCTGTTGAACTGTAAGATGCACTTTGACGGGAAAAGGTGCAGGCTGCTGCTTAACTCTGTACATGAAGATGACAGTGGAACGTACACCTGCAAACTGAGCACAGCTAAAGGTGAGCAGCTTGGTATAGGTTTTATATACACTTTGATATCAACACATCATTAGCTATGTTTCCATCCACATATTATTGTGAAATTTTGGGATATGGCATAAAAAGCACTGGATGGAAATGCCAAGATGTGCATACATTTCTAAAAATGCGCATAAAGAACTTGAGGCAGATTATCCGATAAGAAAACGTGCATAAACTACAATGGAAAGACACTTAGCGAATAAATCCCTCAATGTGTAACACAAAAACTCACATGACTTTGCCTCAGAGAGGATGTGCATCTCAAATGTTGGTCATTCTGAAATGCCTGAGCCAATGTCTGTCATCACAATGATTTGGTATAATGACCTCCCGGAACTGTCTTGCACGGTTGCCTTCCCAAACGCCAGGCATCCGCCTCCAAACACAAGATAACATGACAGCATTTCATCTGCGCATTCTGAGGCGCAAGTAATTTATGCTGTACACAAAAAAGAGCCAGAGTGGCTTTCCTAATTGCAGCCACTTTCATTTTTATTACAGATATTTTATTACAGATATTGTTTACTTGTATGACTGACTTTCTTTTGCGGAACAAAAAATAAGATATTTTGTTTCAGTGGTTTTGTCCATATAGTGAAAGTCAGTGCGGTCCAAAAACAGTATTGCATTGAAAAAATAAACACAGAGACATTTTTCCTAACATTTGTGTTCCATAGAAGAAAGAAAGTCATACAGGTTTGGAACCACATGAGGGTGAATAATGACAGATTGTTCATTTGAGTGAACTGTCCCTTTACAGTAGCACCAAAAAACCCTTTTGGCAAAAGGTTTCATGACGTGATCTGTACTAATTGCATGACCCTTATTAACCTGTCTTTTATTTCATATAACATGTAATTTGTAGAGGAGCTGACCTCTAGTGCCAAGCTAAAGGTTTTAGCATCCATAGAGCCCCTCTTCACCCGTCAGCTGGATGTACTGGAAGTTATCGAGGGTCGTAATGCTCGATTTGACTGCAAGGTCAGCGGGACGCCACCTCCTCAGGTCACCTGGAGCCACTTTGGTATGAGTCTAATTCCCTTGAGTGCCTACCAGTGTCAGTCCGTGTAAAATAACATCAAGATGGTTGGGTCATGTCTTCAACAGATCATTCTCTGGAGGAAAGCGATGACATTCGAATCTTGAAAGAAGGAGGACGGCACTCGTTAATCATCTCTCATGTTAGTAATGAAGATGAGGGCCTCTATACAGTTGTAGCGCATAACTCATATGGGGAGGCAGAATGTGCAGCGGAGCTGTATGTGCAGGAGCCCAGACCGGCAATATCCTCTCAAATGTATGACCTTTTACTTATATTTCACTCCGAACATGTTTTATAAAGTTATTTCACCCAAAAATTCTCTCATTATTTACTTCCAAACCTGTAAGCTGTTATTTTGTCCATGTAACGTTCCATATAAGGACAGTTCATAGTGGCTGTCGAGCTCCAAATAGGACAAAATATGCCATAAAAGCACTATAATGTCATCCATAGAACTTGTGCACCATATTCCGAGTCTTCTGAAACTAATAGATTGCTTTTTGCAAGGATATACTGTAAATGGTGCTTTGACAGGTTCAGGTTGACGATTTTCATATTTGGGTGAAGTGTTCCTTAAATCAAAAAAATGTCAAAAATGTTTTGCATTACAATGTAATATCTTTTTATGAAAAATTTTGGTTTATCTTTACCAGAGCAAAGCTGGAAAAAATGCCCTCCATTCCCGAGGAGCCCGAAGTGCCTGAGAATGAGGTGGAACGTTTCACCATGCCTGATTTTGTCAAGCCGCTCTATGATCTGGATGTAGTCGAGGGCAGAGAGGCTGTGCTCAGGTGCAAAGTGGCTGGCTTGCCGTACCCGACCATAACCTGGTTTCACAATGGCAAGAGAATTGATAGCACAGAGGACAGAAAAATGACACAGTGTAAGTTAGTGATGCCATAATTCAATTCTCTTACAATCTACTGAGCCTTTCCAGAAAGCAGTCCCTATGGAAATAATTGTGTGAGTGGTGGGAATAACAGTAATATAACATTGTACTTTTTGTTGTCTTCTCTGCAGTCAGAGATGTTCACAGCCTGGTGGTCCGCACTGTTTGTCATGCCCACGGAGGAGTTTACAAGTGTGTCATATCCAATAAGGTGGGCAAGGCCACATGCTATGCCCATCTTTATGTGACAGGTGAGTTTAATATCTTCATGGCTTCTGCTAGCTATGCATGACAACTTGAAAATTTTGAAAAAGGGCAACTTAAAAAAGTCTGAAGCTTACCAATAGCTTAACAATTCACACAAAATTCATTGATCAAATGAAATGTTTTAATGTTTTTTATGAATATGTTAGCCTTAAGGTTATTTATAAGCTAATGCGCTCCAAAAATTTGCATTTAGAAGATATAAGCACTCAAAACTTACTGTCTCTCACTTAAGCCAATATGGATCAACAATTTTGAAGACATCACTCTGCACTTCAGCATTTCATCTGATTTTCTGTCCAAACAAATTCTCTCTAGAATCTAAAGGGTCCCGCCGCTACACTATAAATAAAGGCTGAAGCTGCAACTGAAATCGATCACTTGTTCACACAACTGCTATTTCTGTCAGGACGACTATCGTCAAATATGATTGACAATTAGCATGCAGTTTGGATTGGCATTATGGTTCCGTTCTGGGCAAGAACTCCAAGATTTTCTATATGGTGAATAGCACATAGTTCAATATAGGGGATAGGGAACGATTCAGACAGTGTAAATATGCTTTCCATTGGGGTGAATGAAGTCTGGTTTCATGTTAGTGTCACGTAAACCATCGCAGTTCACACAGTCTGCTCTGATCCAGAGACACGACGGTAGCACAGAGCGGATCATATGTCATATGAGTCGGCGCAGACCACAGAACGGCGCAGACCACAGAACGTATCGGACTCGGACCCATTTGAATTCTAAAAAAATAGAAATAAAGATAAAGCGATAAGGAGGAGATAGGGAGGAGAAACTGTTAGACAGACTCTGCATTAGAAACAGCACTGACGAGTAGAAGAGATAACACCGGTGCCATGCACCAACATAAATTAAACACTTTTCAAACTACACATCCTCAGCCTGATAATGTTTACTGTTTTGCTTTAGTTACAGTTTCATATTAAATCTAGAGGCCACAATCTAATAGATTGCCGAGCTGTTATATAAATGAAACGCTATTGGCTATTTAAAAAAAAAAGGGAGGAGCTGCTAGATATGTCCCGCCCTGTCTCCCTGTTTCAGTGGAAAGTAGAAACACATTGAATAACGCTGCGTGTTTCAAGGCACTTCAGCAGGACTTGGATTTACTGTGCCTACTGCTGATGTGAGTTACTCAGAGGATTAGTTAGGCACTCCCAAGTTAGCAGCCAGATTGGCATCAGATTACCACTGCTTATTTATGATCTTTTTCATATCCCAGACTGTTCAAAATAACACTACGACTCACATCTCAGACTGTTTGAAATAATACTACAATTTATTTTAAGTCTGAAGCATATGCATGCATGTGTAAGAAGTGGTGAGAGACTCCTAACTTGACACTTTTGCTGTTTTAGACATCCTTCCTGACCCACCAGATGGGGTTCCAGTCATTGAGTCCATCACTGGCAAGACTATCACGCTAAGCTGGAAGAAACCCAGAAGACTGGATTCGTCCATTGGTATAATTATGCATGTTATTTATGTATTTATTTATTTCATTTAGAAACTGTTCTTGTACTGTAACTTGTCTCATGTAAAGATTTGAAGTTCTCCAAAGGACAATTTTAATTGGTCAGTGGTTACTCTTTCATAGCTGTAGGATAATGGAGTTATCAGTTAAGATTCATTTAAATATACACTGTGTCAAAATACTTGTAAAATACTTAAGGGGAAAAGAATAGAGACGTTTTGACATACAGGAAGAGTACAGAGCTATACTATGATTTGGGATCATTTGTTTATGAAATCATTTGATGAGAAATGCTCATGAGTTGTCATTGTATTCTCTGTCTTTTTATTGCAGACTTTGGTATCTTGGCAAATCTGAGTTTGAGATCACTTCTGAAACTCTAAAGACAAAATTGAGATTACTGGGGGTTTTATTTTGGGGGTTTAAGAGCAAAATCGGTGAAGCAAGGCTAAAAAAAAAATAAGTGTGATTTCTGCACCACTACATAATTGCAATGTGTTTGTTTGGGCAGCCTAATTAGGTTCAACCAAAAGTTTTAGTTTGTAAGACGGGCTACCTGTTTTGTGACCAATGGAAGACGGGAGACTTATTACTCTAATTTACAATTCTTTTTTTGTGCCATTAGTGCGGCAGAAATATTGCACTTCACTTTTTAACAAAAGTCTCTGCTTAATGTTATTGTGGTCTTAGAGAAATAGAGATATTAAAGGATAAGTTTGCCCATAAAGGAAATTTCTGTCGTTTCAAACCTATAAGACGTTTTCACACCAATGGAGAAGTTTTATATGATATACAACATTTAATGGTAACTGTTTTCAATGTCATTAAAATGAATAGAAACAAACTTTCAAAAATGATTCAAAAGCACCAACTATTCCATTAAAGAGATCTCATTTGTGCTCCCTGTCTATTGGCAACTTTTCATTAAACTAAATGTAGCATAAATATTGATAGAAGAACAGTGTAGTGATGCTGGTTGTATAACAGCACGAATGGTTGACCTAACCTGCTCTTGTTTCCTTTACACATTTCCAAGTATGGGCACCTGTTGAATATAGTTTTGTAGCTCTGTTATACAGTAACATTTTATTTATTGCTTTCCAACAGACGTTCTCTCTTGGTGTTGTTGTTGGAAACAATCGCAGATTTAATGCTGCATTAACTGTCCAAGCCCTAAAATTTTAGTGTCCTTGTTCCATGCTGTCAAACACGGTTTCCTCTCATTGCAGTGTAATTGAAAAATGGATCGGAAAGTTAGATCCATAAATAATCAGTTTTCCTTTTTTTGTTATAGATTTAAAACTTAACACAAAATGATTGATTTCTATTTCCAGATCCTAGCTCCCTGATGTATGCTGTTCAGCAGCAGGCCCTGGGGTCGATCCAGTGGACCATCATCGCCTCTTGCCTGAAACAGACCACCTATACTATCACCAATCTGTCTAAAGGTGTCCGCTACGCCTTCAGGGTGCTATCAATCTCCAGCAAGGCCTTTAGCAAGCCGTCGCCTGCTACCGAGCCAGTGCAGCTGCTAGATAGAGGTATGCCTCAGCAAACAAGGACAGCCACAGTCAGACAGGTCAATGAGATATATGAGTTACTGCAGGAGCCTGGCTTTTATCTCTCTGTCTGCAGGTCCGTACATCCAGGAGGCTCCTGTAATCATTGACAAGCCGGACATTGTGTATATGGTGGAAAAGCAGCCCTTAAGCATCACAGTCACGCTCAACCATGTCAATGCATCGGTCACATGGAAGAGGTATTTTGCATTTTGATTAGCATTCAATCATTTTGCAACTGATACTTTTTTGCTATGCCTGATTATTATTCATAAGTTATGAAACTGTTGATCTAAAGGGATAAATCATTGAAAAAAATGTTTTTCCTGTCATAATTTACTCACCTTTTTGTTGTTTCTTCCATCAAACATAAAAGGGGATGTTTAGCAGAATGTCTGAGCTGCTCTTTTTCATACAATAAAAGTTAATGAGAATATGTACTTGCGAGCTTTAAAATATATTAAGAAGGTTTTGCCTTTCCACTCTTTCAAATCATGATACACAGGATAGCTACTTGTTAAATTTGACTGCACTGAATCAATTATGAAATTCTTTTTTTGTTTTGCCTAATACTTATTAATAACTTATGAAACTGTTGATAAATACAAAACCGAAAGGGATGAATCACTCAAAAAACTCATTTGCTCTTCCTTATGTTGTTTCTTCCTTCTAATACAAAAGGAGATATTTAGAAGAATGCCCGGGTTACTCTTTTACATGCAAAGTAGGATGTTTTACATTAAAAGTATAAATTTAAACTCGCAAGCCTTAAAATAGGCATAAAAGTACCACAAGAGTAATACAAATGACTTGTTTTCATTGCTGCAAATCCTCTGTATCTATACAGTACACAAATATATCAAATAATTGTTATACAGACATGCAGTTCAAGTTTTTCCTATGCTAATATTTTTTGATGCTATGATTAAGACAGCACTTTATTAGTATTCCTTAAATATTTTAATTAGGGTTTGTTCAAAATCTCTAACCCTTAGTATTTCATCATTTTTAACATTATACATTATATAGAAATTAATATTTGTGTAACTGAGGCCAGCTAGTAAGGGCTGTGTGAGTAAACGTCACTCCCCTGAATGACATTGATGGAGTTTTCTACACCTGCATATTAAATTCTGATTAGTCTTCAATCTTACACCTGAATTCTGATTGATCTTTTATTTCTTGCATCTATTTAATAGCCATATAACCTAAAATATGTACACCATTCTTTTGCATTTGCAAGGACATGTAAATGTTGTTGACCTGAATAAAACTTAAAGTTATTGTGGCATTATATTTTCAGAGGGGCAGTGACATTGTCTAACAGACCGGGTCTGTTTGAGTTGAGCATGCCTGATGATGACCAGCATACACTGAAGCTGTACAAGGTAAAGAGCAGTGATGCTGGTCAGCTCACTTGCGTCGCCAGCAACAAGTATGGCAGCGACTCCTGCATCCTAACCCTGGAAATGGCAGGTACGTTGCCTTTTTCAGAATTCAAACTGTATGAGTATCTGTGTTATTGCAGATATTCAGTCTCATTGATTTCTCTGTCTCTAGTGGCACCAACTTTTGAGTCCATCATGGAAGACCTGGATGTGAATGTAGGCGAGACTCCTCGTTTTGCGGTGGTGGTTGAAGGAAAGCCTGTCCCAGACATCCTTTGGTACAAGGTGTGTGCTTTTGTTGTAGTGCATGCACAATTTAATTAGAACAGTTTTTGATGATTTTATAGTCAATTAAAAAATGCTTTCTTTTAATAAATCAAGTTTTGGCGCAGTGAAAGTCTATAATATTCAACTCTCGGTTTGCGAACTAGGCATGTAAATAGCAGAAAAAAAAACAGCCCATTTAAAAGAGACTTATTATGTCTGTTTTTACAAGATGTAAGTCGTAGGTTCCCCCAGAATGTGTCTGTGAAGTTTCAGCTCCCCTTTTTGGGTAGAAGCAAAAACACAATGTTTTCGTGTGTGTATCTTTAAAATCAAATGAGCTGCTGTTCCCCTCCCCCTTTCCAGATAAGGGCTGTGCCTTTACAGCTTGTGCCTCAGATACTCCGGCAACAAAAAAACATGAGAAACAGTATGGGCCATTTCCACAAAATGCATTTTTGCATTCCACTGCGCTGCTTTTCCATTGTTTTCAATGTAAACAGGCTCTACAGTATGTAAACGGACCTTGCTGGTTTTTTTTTTTCATTTGGGACCATTCACACACTGTATTTACATCCAAAAACATGAGGCGTAGGCAGTGGAAAACGCAATGTGTCGAAACACGTTTTTTAAACGTTAGAATGGCATTTTTAGCGCGAGACGCGGGTACAACTGTCAAACACGTCCGTCTAGCGCATTAACATAGAAAAGCAATGGAAAAGATGGGCGGTGGAATGGAAAAACACGTTCTGTGTTCACTGATACAGCCAACAAGAAAACCTTTCGACTTTTTATCATGTAGCTGAGACATTCTTGTGTTGAGTGTTTTGAAACCAAAAGTTATTGCTGTTTCATGATTCTCATGCTGTGGTAGACGTTTGCTGTTCTCGTATCAGTTGCAGTCAGTTTAGCTGAGACTTCTGACTTTCATCTTGATCCTGAAGTCAAACCACGTCAGCCTGTTTCCCACCTGATCTCTCACTAATGTTGCCTGTCTGATATTTCCTTTAGCCATATCACCTCCCTGGGAGCATCATCACTGTAAATCTGTAAATCATGCTAATTTATGCTTTGAATAATACTTTTGAATATTCCATCTCCTGCCTCAGGGCTTTGCCTTCTGTTTAATTCCTCACTACCCTGTTCACCTCAAACCCACACAAATGCATTTCAAATTCAAATCACAACAGTGGGATGGCTGCTTAGTCAATCTTTTCCACTTGTTTTCCTCTGATTTTCAGGGAGACATCCTGCTGTCCGAAAGCAGCCATTTCACATTTGTGTACGATGACAATGAATGTTCTCTAGTGGTGCTTAACACTCAAGCAGATGACTCAGGAGTGTACACCTGCACTGCTAAGAATCTGGCCGGTTCCGTGTCCTGCAAGGCTGAGCTGACCGTCCACACCGGTGAGCACTTTGCCATTAATGAAGGAGGTTGTATTTCTATTTCTAAGCATTATATACATTAAAAATATAATATTTAGATGTATCTTTATTTATTTGTATTAATTAATTAATTTCAAATAGGTTTTGTTATTTACCCAATATTAAATAACCATTTTCAGTTAATATTAAATACAATTGTTTAACATTTTTTCACAATAAATAGAAAATAATGTTAACAAAGCACAACAAGAGATACCACTAAGTTTTCAGACAAATAAACATACTGTAGGCATATTTGCAAGAATATATATGAAATATATTTAAAAAAAACTGTGAAAAAAAAAATTTAAACTGTGCATGTGCAGCCTGTGCTTGGCAATTCATTTTATTGGCTTTCAGAAATTGTCTCTGTGATTTGTTTTTTTTCTTGACTTTCTGTGTGTAGTCAAGGTGGAGAAAGATGACCCGATGGAGGATGAGGCGTCCATCCTAAGAAAGATGCGGAGACTCACTGATTACTATGACGTGCACAAGGAAATTGGGAGGTGAGTCATCCGCCCAGAGCCTCACTTAGACACACCATTTATCTCTAATGATTTCCTCTGTCGGCCTAGAAATTCAAAAAGCCGACTCCATCAGCTCCCGCTGATGACAGATCTCAGGTCTTCTGACTCATCACAAACGTCTAAGGTTTAATAAAGCTTCAGCCGGATAAAGGGTTGGCACATTATTTAAAATACACTTTTGGTCTGGAAGTATGCAATTTCATGCTCCACAATCAAAGGATGATTCAGCCACATCAGAAGAGGCCAAAAGACCCCTGGCATTTCTCATGTCCTTAAAATATGGGATCCTTGCACTTCTTAATAAGGTTTGTACAGGTTCTGTATTGAGTACGGTAGTCTCGCATAGCAGCTTTCATTGGCCAAGGACCGCCCAGAGGCCGTCTGACTGACATGTAAAGCAACCAATCACAGTTTGTTTTGTTCCTCATCATGTTTAGGGGCGTGAAAATGACACGTTGATGTCCCTACAATCATAGACATAATATACATAGACGCCCTATTGGCCGCTTTGGAACGTTGCTGCGATACGTCAACGCGTCCGCCATTTTGTGGAGGGCAAGACTGCGCTGTAATCAAATGCAAGTAAACTGCTGAGCTGCGGTTTTTCTGTATAAAAACCAAAAAAAATTACATTTATCAACCGATTTCAGTGGTTTGTATGTGGTGTACAAAAAAAGTTCCATCTGTAGTTAGTTAAACTCTCGATAGTTAGACTTATATATTATTATTTTTTTTTTAATAAGGAATGGCCAAAGCTCTGGCTTGTCATGTATTTAGCTTTTCATTCTTGGATAAGAATTGTGAACACCCCCATACTGAGATATAATTTAATTTTCACATTAAATTAAATAAAGTTTTCTTATTGTGGGAAAAGCATATTCTGTCATTGACCCGATTTTAGCAATAACAAAGATAACTGATGGATCCTTTATGGTAATATGATATGGTACAACTACAGTGCAATGCAAATAGTAAATATAAGATAAAGTGAGAGGTAGGCTAATAGTAAATAGTTTAGTCAATAAAATAAACAAACAGTATACAGTAAATAAAATAGTAATGAAAAGTATAATTATATAATATCATAAGTACTAATATAATAATAATAATAATATTAATATATTGATAATAGCATATAGTTTATGTATACTTTAATAATAGCAGTAGAATATGAAATATCAATTACAGAATATAGACAATAAAAAATAATAGGTTAAATAGTTACTATGAATAGTAAAATAATTTGACAGCATAACTATAATAGATTGATAATTGTAAGTGGTATATTATTATAATAACAATAATAAATAATGTAAATTTATACATTTTAAAATATTATTACATAGGCTATATAAAATAAAAAATGACGCAACCCTGTCTCTTTTTGTTAAATTTCAGTTTTTAAAAGGTATAAGAAGCTATACAAATCAAGAAATAAAGTAAACGATCCAGTCAAACATACAGCAGGCTACACTGTTATAATAGCCTAAATATATATGAAACTTCACTTTGCCCTCAGCCAAAACAATCTGCCAAGGAACAAATTATAGATTAATGAAACCAAAGATCGCCCGTTAGATAAACACAAGACGAATTATTCTCACTAGACTGACAGCGACTAACGTCAGAACTCAGAAGCGGTGTACGACAGGCACTATAGCCGAGGCAAGGCTGTTCTCGGCGGGGTACATGAGCGCTGAGCGCCCGCGGGGATCGCTGGATCTCACAACTCCGAAAACGTCAGATAACATTTTTAAAAAGGCGCTATCTTTATAAATAAACCACAGATTTGAGCTTTAAACAACTACATTGTCGACTGAAAAACTCTTAAAACTACATTTCGTGACACAATAACAGTAGTATTTTTAAATTTCGTGGCCTTTCTCCTCTGAAAATAAAAATAGTAAATGAAATGCAACCAGAAACAAATTTTCAGTTTTGCTTGAGAAAGGTAATTCCCTGAGACCTGTTTTCAATTGTGTGGCGATTTGTAAAGCCCCAAGCAGCACAAGAAATAGGCATTTTTCTCAATTCTCGTTATGAGAGGTATGGGAAAGTTGCCCTCCGCAGTATGGCGGCGCCGTTGACGTACGATCCAGCGGCCAATAGGGCGTCTATGTATATTATGTCTATGCCTACAATAACTGACCAGTGTGTAAAACTGAAGTAAACGTATTTTAAAGAGTCTATGCCGTGAACTTTACATATTTCACATTCTTTTGAAAATCCAGCATTTAGTTGATCCTGAGAAGCGCTCATTGTCACAGTTGTAAACGCAACGGCTTGCTTTTTCCATGAGGGGGTTTGGTGTCATGGCATCTTTGTTTCTGTACCGTTAAAAAACGCGACAAACACATCTCTCGGAAAACCTGTAGAATCAGATGACAACTTCGAAACTCCTGAAGTGTTTCCAATTTTTGTGCCATACTGTATGAATCAGACGGTCAGCCAACGGTCCGTGGGCATGACGTCTGAGACTGAGACTATGCATTGAGTAACTACCCAAAATCCCTTAATATAAATATTAGGGCTGTCAGTTTAAAGCGATGCGTTCAATAAAGTGGACATAAACAATATATTAGCTTCTAAAGCCACTTTTTGTTAGGTCTATTCAGGGATTTACTCCTCTTCCACAACGTATTTGAATATTTTGAATATTTGAATTTGGTTTTCAAAATGTTTATTATATGCTCAATATATCAATATATCATGCAATTAAATTGACAGATCTAGTAATCATACTCCTCAAACCATTTTAGTTTTAATCTAGGTAAGATTTGCATCTTTGAAATGGTTAGGTATAATATGGTCAAAGCCACATTTTAAAGAGAGGGTTATTTGTTTGACACAATGGTACACTGAGCGCTCGACTGGGCGGAGAGGAGTGCAGTCTTTGTGGCTCAGTATCTCTGCTCTGCATGCTGTCGCTTTCTCTGTGTTTTAATTATAATCTTCATGGCCGACTGCCACCGTTCTATTAAGACTTGCACCCGCTGCAAACAGACACATGCTACAGCGCTACACACTCTTTTCCCAAACCTAGTGAGCTTTCTGCTCTAAAAGGATGTTAAGGCATCGTAGGAGTGCTCTTTGTAGACCCTTTGGCAACATTGACCTCAGATGGTGAACAGAAAATGTTCATAATAAATATAGATTTTATACATACACTGAAAAGTATTGAGAAAAATGTATAGTCTAACAAAACTTGAGTATTTCACGCAATATTTGTTTGTACACTACCTTTCAAAAGTTTGGGGTCATTTAAATGTTCAAGATTTTTTTATGTTTTTGAAAGAAGTCTTTTTCAACCAAGACTGCATTAATTTGATCCATAATACACTAAAACAGTAATATTGTGAAATATTATTACAATTTAAAATAACATTTTTCTGTATGTTATGCATGTGATGGCAAAGCTGATTTTTCAGCGTCATTACACAAGTCTTCACTTTTTCAGTGTCACATGATCCATCAGAAATTATTCTAATATGCTAGTTTGATACTCAAGAAACAATTTTGTGTAATCATCAAATTAAGAACTACTGCTTAATATTTTTTTTTTGTGGAAACCGTGAGAAATACAATACATGGCAGTACTAATGACATAAATACATTTCTGTCATTGTTGATTCATTTAATGCGTCTTTGCTGAATTAAAGTATTCAATTAAAAAAAAGAAATACTTGTGTATTTTTATGCTTAGAATACAGAGTCATTAGCTTGGCAACATGCTAATTGCAAACTATATTAGAATTGATAGTTTTTGTACAATTTGTGCACAAATCTTTTACAAATTATTACATTTGGTAAAGATATTTGCTTAAACACTATATTTTCACTGGCTGAATCATGCTATTGCTTAGCTAATTATCAGTTAGTTTGCTTTTACCATCTGTTAAAACAATGAATAAACCATTATTCACTCTTTCCCCAGACAAATGTTCTCATTTTCTACGATTTGATGAGAAATGTTCTTTCCTTAGAGGGGCGTTCTCATATGTGAAGCGGGTGATACAGAAGGCAGGAAAGATTGAATATGCAGCCAAGTTTATTTCCGCTCGTGCTAAACGGAAGGCCTCCGCTCTGAAAGAGCTGAACATCCTGTCTCATCTAGACCATGAGAGGATCCTCTACTTTCACGACGCCTTCGAGAAGAAGAATGCTGTTATCATCATTACAGAGCTGTATCCTTGTTATCATCTCTGAGAGCTTTAGGGATCACTGATCATAAAAGCATGTTTAAATTTAAGTTCATTATAAATATGTGACGAGTTGGGAGTGAGAATGTGTTGCAAAAGCATGTAAACATATAATAAATATTTAAGATTCTGCACTATTGGTCACAAAATAATAAACCAAATTCTAACCCAGGTTAATTTTTCAGTTTAACACTGAACTTATTTTTGGACCACACTTTATGTACTATCTCACATCCAGTATTGCACAATCACACTTGTTGTACACCCATTAATCACCAATGGTGTAAGGATGATGAGTTGTTCACAAGCTTTTCCCCATCACTCTGTTGTCTTTGACAATGTGTAAAGATGCCATGAGGAGCTTCTCGAAAGGCTTACAAAGAAGTCAACAGTAATGGAGTCAGAGGTGAGTGAACCAATTTGATCTTTCAAAGTGACCATAAAAGTTTCAAATGTGTGAACAGACTATTCTGTTACAGTTTGTCAAATGTGGTTTGTCCTGGGTAATTTATCTTTGCATCCTCTAGTTATCTTGATGATAAGGAATATATTACTTTATTTCACAGATGAAAGAAGCTTTAGATTTACTCAGACAGTTTAGATACACTCATCACATTGGCCCGACCCTATAGAAATTCTCTGTATTGTTTACCGCAGATCCGATCCAGCGTGAGGCAGCTGTTGGAGGGTCTTAGCTATCTTCATCAGCTTGACATAGTTCATCTAGACATCAAGGTAAGCATTATGTAATTTGCTGTCATCACCATTTCCTTCTATAAGTAAGCAATAATCACAGTAAGGAACCAATGTGTTGACTAGAATCCTCTATATTTCCACTCAGCCTGATAACATCCTTATGGCAGACCCAACTAGTGATCAGATCCGCATATGTGATTTTGGAAATGCTGTAAAGTTCACGCCTGATGAGGCACAGTACTGCAAATATGGCACTCCAGAATTTGTCGCCCCAGAGATTGTTAACCAGACACCCGTCTCCAAGGCAACGGACATCTGGTAAAGCACCTGGTCCCTCTTTGACAAAACAGCTCTTGAACAAATCTGTATGCAGCTAAAGTGTCATGAATACATAAGTGTCTTTCTCACAATTTGACTTTTTTTTCTTACAGGCCTGTTGGAGTTCTAACATACTTGTGGTAGGGTTATGTCAAATATCTCTATAATGAAATTATTTATCTAATTTTAAATTATTATATTATATATTTACCTAGAATATTCATCACTAATACCAGTATCTTCAGCTAGATTTCATCAAAGAACTTTGTTTTGCAGTCTCACTGGAGTTTCTCCTTTTGCTGGAGAAAATGACCGCAGCTCTGTTCTCAACATCAGAAACTATAACGTGGCTTTTGAAGAAAGCATGTTTACCGACCTCTGCCATGAAGCCAAGGGATTCGTCATCAAACTGCTGGTGGCTGATAGATTGTAAGTGGAATCTACAGGGCTTATCTGCTGCACCATGCTCCTGTTGAAAATGTATTGTCAAGAAAATTGTTTCCACTGCTAAGAGCACTTTGTGTTAACTGCCAATTTGTTTAATGTTGTTTTATCTGCAGGAGACCCGTTGCTAATGAATGTCTTCGGCACCCCTGGTTCAAGGTAACAACAGAAACCCATAGCTATCCAAATGCGTTATTTAAATTAGTACAACATATATGCCACTTGAAGTTAATTTAAGTTGCGAACATTTCAGAACCAAGGATTTCCTCTCTATAACTCTTATGCAAACAGTTGTTTACTTTGTCATTTTTAAATACATATTTCTTTCTTTTAGACCCTGAATAAGGGTAAGAGCATCAGCACAGAACACCTTAAAAAGTTTTTGTCTAGAAGAAAATGGCAGGTAAGATAACATTAGGGGCTTTTCAGCACTTAGAACATTATAGATTCTTTCCGTATGTCGTTGTAACAATGTTCACATCTCTTTTAGCGATCTCTTATCAGCTATAAATCTAAGATGGTGATGAGGTCTATACCCGAGTTACTGGATGACTCCTCCAGCCATATTTCCATTGCTGTTCCACGACATCTGAAACAAAGCTCACCACCACCTTCATCCTCTTCAGATTCGGATGAAGACATTGATGAGCTGCCTTTTATCCCAATGCCCCTCAACATGGAATTCTCAGGATCTAGAATGTCACTGACTGAAATTGTAGGGGATGATGAAATGACAGGTAGACCAAACGGAAATGCTGAGAGGCCTGCTTCAATCCATCAGAAGTCAGAGCCGATGGAAGTGGAGACGTCAGAGAGAGAGGGTGGAGATGTAGTCGCTAGGGGTAGAGCCAGAAAGAGGTCAACGCAAGAAGATGAAAAAGGATCATCTGATGAAGAACCAGCAGAACTGGCCAAAAGGGCAGAACAGGCCAAGAGACCAATGCGCAGAGGTTCAAGCATGGAGTCAGATGAGCCAGAGGGAGCACGTCGCAGAGGAGAGTTGCGCAGAGGGAGCTCAGCTGACAGTGCCCTACAGCTCCACATTAAACCTGAGGAGGGCACTGAAGAAAGCCCAGCCGATGGAAGTAGAATTCTACAAAAGTCAGTATCTATGGAGATTCCAAGGAGGAGCCCAAGCCCAGGAGCTGCAAAGCTGAGCCAGGAAGACTATGCCCTGAAATTAGAACTGATGAGGCAGAGACTTCTCAGGGGTGGCTCTGTTGACAACAAGATGAGCGGATTAAGAGGCCCATTGCTGGAGACATTAGGCATGGGGGATGAGAAGCGTTTTGTGAGGGGGTCTCGCCTCGGTAACCCTCCACTTGTTAGAGCAGCATCCAGCGAGTCACCTAGAGATGACACCCCAAAGACCAAGATACTCCGCAAAAGTGCTTCCTTCAGCCAGGGTGATTCAGAGCCCATGCCATTGCACAGACGGATTGGAGCACCTCTAGAGATCCCACTGGCACAAATAGAGGAGAGGCGGCTGCAGCAAGCTATATCTATGTCTGCTCTCACAGAGCCAGTCAAGGATTCTCGCCCCGTCACCCCAAAAATTCATACGCCAGAACCAAAGAGACATGAAATGGAGAAAATTGAGGAAAAAGAGCCAGCAGTCTGCAAGGACAGTAAATCCAAAGAAGTCATTGTTGTGTCAAAGACTAATGCAGATGAAGTCAGAAGTGTTGATCAGAAATCTTGGGAGACTGATGCACAAGAGAAGGGCCAGAGCAAGTTAGAGGAACCCAGTGAAGAGTCTGAAAAAGTTGCTGAAATTAAGCAGAAGACCCCCGTAGCAGAGGAAACAATCGAAGAAGAGGAAGATAAAGAAAGAGA
Organism: Scardinius erythrophthalmus; assembly: GCF_964197995.2. Lineage (NCBI taxonomy): Eukaryota > Metazoa > Chordata > Actinopteri > Cypriniformes > Leuciscidae > Scardinius > Scardinius erythrophthalmus. Next base: position 9,277,864 of record NC_138226.1, on the reverse strand, counting down.
GGACAAAGAGCCAGAGAAAGAAATGGAGCCTCTTGCTCCAGAGATGGAGGTTAAAGAAGTTGAGGAGGATGTAAAGGCATCAACAAAGTCTCCAGAGATCATTTCCACCAGCTCAATCATGGTGACCCCAACAGCTGCCCCAGCTCCCAGCCCCCACAGTGTTGTCTCAACTTATGTGACCCCATCTCTCCCTGCACGTACAGTGCTGCCAGATGGTAGGATGTCTGCATATGCCAGTATCATGCAGACCATCATGGTTCCATCGGTCCAGGCATCGAGCCAACCTGATCCTGTTCCTGTCCCCACACCTTCACCAATGTCCACCCCATCATCAGTTCCAGTCTATGCACCCATTTCCAGACACATCTCTGAACCAACACTTTTATCAGCTTCTTCATCCAAATCAGATCTTCATCAAACCACTAAACATGCTGCAGTCTTTTCTCGGGTTGCCTCAACAGAACACCCTCCCAAAGAGCCAAGTCCTCCTAAGACTCCCACTCGTGCTTCTCCTAAGCGAGAGCCGTCTCCTGGAAGCAACATCCAGGACCTTACATCTGAGGAGGTCTTTGAATCTCGCTTCAAAAAGCGCGAGTCCTCTCTCACTCGTAGTCTGAAACGTTTCTCTTTTCAGAAGACTGAAGAAAAGCCCACCACTGTTCCTCCTGAAACTGCAGAAGAAATGTATCGCCCAGGGCCAATTGGTGCTCCTTTAGAGTTTGTGCCAAGGAGGTTAGAGGAGAAGTCTAAATCAGTTCAGGATCTCCGTGAGGCAGAGAAGGACCCTGGATTTATGAGGAGACTCTCCATGCGCTTGAAAAGGACCCCATCAGTGGAGAGGCAGGAGGAGAAGCTCAAAGAGGAGGAGGCTTCAGCACCCAGGCGACGTCTGTCCTGGGCACTGGGACGGAGGGGATCCCAAGAAAAGAAGGAGATTGAAATGGTGAGGTTGGATGGAGGTCCTGAGCCTCCCCCAGAGCCTGAGTCCAAAGCACCTTCGGAGTCACCTATCCTTGCGATACGCAAGAAGATTGGCAGTACCATGGCAAGCTTATCCACAAGGATTAGGAGCCACTCTGAGGACAGGAAAGACGACAATGAAGGCAAGACGGAGCTCAAGAGGACACCTATATTCACCAAAATGCGTCGTTCCACCTCCGAGGGGGGCAGTCTGAAGAGGATGGGTGTTCCACAGAACCAACTGGCTGTCCAGTCAGGGAAAGGGACCTCATCAGAATCTCTCGATTCCATGTCAAGCATCCAATCAGAATCAGCTGTTAAAAGTATGCCAGTTTTTCCTGGTTAATGTTCTTATTACATTAACTCTTTCATGTTGTTGTCAATTCTCCTGATTTTAAAGACCATCATTTTTCTTTCCCAGGTGCAGATATTGAGCGTAGATCACGGTGGGACCGCTGGGGCTTGACAAGGGGAAAAAGGGACAAGACAGTTTCACAACCAGACATACCAGCTTCCATTGCTAGGGAAAATGGCTCTCTCCGCTCTCGCCAGTACACAAATCAAACATCTGGTATTGTTTGTTTTATTTGCGTATTTCACTGTAATGTCTGCGCAAAAAGAGACATCTGTTTGATGACTTCCTGCTTTGTCATAAACATTTACATATATCATCAATGAATCAATTATGCATATAGATTTGCTTTGGCACAGCTGTGGGAGATAAATTATAGTGCCTGTCTTACTTACTTTTTCACTGATTCTCTCAACAATTAGATTTCCCTCCTGTGTTCCATATCAAATTGAGGGACCATGTTCTCTTGGAGGGAGATCCTGTCACTCTCAGCTGCCTCCCTGCTGGCAGCCCTCACCCACACATCTCATGGATGAAAGGTCTGATTCAAATGATAATATTAGCTTTGATGGGACTAAAGATAATAGAATCTGACCTAAATTGAGTACAATATGCTTAACAGCTGATTATAAAATAACTGTACAATATTGTAAGTGTATTATCTCACTTATGTAAAGATTTTGTTCACTATGTTAGCATAGTGTCTTTCAGTCTTTCATTTCATACTAAAAGATGATTAAATGCATACTTTGTATATCTTGGTATACTATTCCTAATTGTTTTATATATATGATAAAGATAGATTATATATGATCAATTAAGAACAGTATACCAAGAAATATACAATATGCATTTAATCAGGATCTGTACTGTGCAAAACCTAGGATCCAGATGCCTTAATAGTCATTGTGCTGACATAACCAAACCTGTTTATTTTTTGGCTAAATATAGAAGGATGTCTTTCCATCTCAAAGTAACAAGTCTAAAATGTCAATATAAGCATTAGAGAACACCAGCTTGTAGCTTTAAGATTATGATTTTGGAAAAAGTTAAAATTCCCAACTAACATTTTTGCTTTTCAACTTTGTGTATTCTCAGATAAGAAACCACTTGAGATTGACCCAAGGATGAACATGATATCCTGCCCTGATGGGAGGCAGCTGCTGATGATAATGAAGACCACCAAGAAAGATGCAGGCCTTTATGAATGTGTGGCTTCAAACGCATTGGCCTCTGTCACCAGCTCATGCGTTGTGTCCCTTGCTCGTAAGTTGCATGCAACAGTTTTTACACATTAGTTTTCTCAACTTTGACATGTCACTGGACATGCTCACGTTACATTGCCATAGTGAAGTTGCCTCAGATCTCTCATTGAAAGCAAATGAGATCCAGTCACTTTGCAGCAAGAATAGCTCTGTCAGTGTGAAAACCCCTTAAGGAGGGAAAAAGAAGAGAAGTACCATAACGCGACGTTCCAGAATTTCTCAGAAAAGTAAAGGCTAGAACAGAGATGAAAGTGGGACACAGTGAAAGAACAGTTGAATTTATTTTTTAAGAGTTAGTGCATAGCTCACAGCTAGACTCAGGAAGGAGCTCTTTTAGCCTTGAGAACAGAAATGCCATTGGCTTTCTAAAATCATGAGCAGGCTAAAGCACTGCTTATTTTGCAAAGCCATTTTCTCCTAACAGCAGGTCATAAATTATTCACTCCTTGTTGTGCTTCAGAGCTGATTAATATGGAAAGGTGACTTGCTAGCAGACGTCCAAATATCATGCAGTTGCCTCACCGGGGACAGTTTTTTATGTTTAGTGCATGAAATGTGGCTATTATGATAATATCCCATTTTCCGCAGGGTTCCCAGGATCAAGAAAAATAGTGGCAATTGTAAAACTGTTGGGAATTTCTATAGTTTTATAGTTATATGATTGTTTATAAGTCCAGTGTATAAAACGTCACATTATAAAAAAAGTCAGTACTGCCCTTACTGTTCAAAAGTTTGGGGTCTGTAAGATTTTTTAAATGTTTTTGAAAGAAGTTCACCAAGGCTGCATTTATTTGGTCAAAGCAGTGAAAGCTTTATTATTGTGAAAAAATATTAATATAAAATAACTGTTTTCTTTTATGTATTAAAAGAATAAATTTTCATTTCTTAAAATGTAATTTATTACTGTGATGCAAAGCTCCAGACTTCAGTGTCACATGATACTTAAGAAATCATTCTAATATGCTAAACTGAATAAACATGAAACATTTCTTATTATTATCAATGTTGAAAAAAAAAATCAAAATGTTTTGTAACATTGTAAATATATTTACTGTCATTTTTGATCAATTTAATATGTTCTTACTGAATTAAAGGATTACAAAAACTACTTACTGACAACAACATTTTGAATGGTAGTAAATATTTGTCAAGACAGATCAACCAAATAAGAATTTCTAGTAGTAAAAACTGAATATTATTCTGTAGGTCTGCCTAATAGTCCTGGGACCCCTGAGGTTCCTCAGAAATATAAAAACACCGCCCTGGTTGTGTGGAGACCCTCAGACACCACGGCACCATGCACCTACTCTCTGGAGAGGAAGAAAGAGGGTTAGTGGACATCTTTCTTTATTCATCTTGCTTTGATTGATGATTTAGAGTGGGATTTGTAAAGTACAGTATAATGTTGAAAAGATTGTCAGCTGCATTCCCTATTATTTTAAATGCAAAAATTGTAATGTTTCATAATGTTAATACTGTTTTGCTACACTCTTAAAATCCACCCTCCATCTTGATTTCACAAATTATTAAAATTTTCTTACTATTAGTTTATTTCATATGTAAATGAAAAAAAAAAAAAAATGGTGGTGAATGTAGAGGAAAGACAGTTATCTTTCCTTCTACTGCCCTCTTTTGGAAAGGATGGGTATTGCAACCAATTCTTCTTTACAATGTTTATTTTCCTACAGGTGAGACTAACTGGCTGATAGTAGCCACAGGTGTGGCTGACTGTTACTACAACGTCATGGACCTTCCAACTGGTGCCACATACAGGTTCAGAGTTGCCTGTGTGAACAAGGCTGGCCAGGGACCTTACAGCAACTTGTCTGAAAAAGTGGTCCTGGACTCAACAGGTACACAAAAGTTTTGTCTAGATCAGTGATTTCCAACAGTTTAATGCTGCCAGGAGCTAATAATTTTATAAACAACACAATGTTAATATTCATTGCAAGTGAACCCATATTGTTGTATTTTCTTTTACCATTTAAAAAAAAAAAAAAAAAAGATAAAGAAATGTCACAAAACTACCAAATTTGTCTAGCTTCTAACACATGACAATGAATTTGAACCAAAACATTGCAGTTTAATTAGATTGATGGCTTTGATGTCAACTACAAAATGTTTTTCTCCTCCTATTTAAATGATAATATAACATTATATACACTACTGTTTTTTTATTATTTAAAAGAAATGAATACTTTCTCAGCTAGGATGCATTAAATTGATTGAAATTGACAGTAAAGACTTTTACATTGTTATATTCATCAAACAATCCTGAAACAAATACCATGGTTTCCACAAAAACATTAAGCAAGAAACTGTTTTCAAAATTTGCAATAGAAGGTAATGTTATTTGAGCACCAAATCAGCATATTAGAATGATTTCTGAAGGATCATGTGACTGAAGACTAGAGTAATGATGCTGAAAATTCAGCTATATTGTAAAATATATTCAAATATAAAACAGTTATTTAAAATTGTGACAATATTTTCACTATATTACTGTTTTTGATCACCAAGTGTCACCAGGTGAGCATAAAGAGACTTCTTTCAAAAATATATACAAAAAATCAAACTCACTTCAAACATTTGAGCAGTACAGTAGTGTAATATATATATATTTAATGGAACTTATGCATCTATGCTTCTTCGTTATTCAAATTCAAAGTCTTTTCTACAGCACCTCAAAAGTCCAGTGGAACAGTTGTTGTCAAAACGCTTTCGTCAGCTCCGGCTCCTGCACCAGCAGTAGTGACATCTACCATGTCTTTACCTGCAATGAAGCCTGCTGCAGTAAAACTGGCTACTTCAGCGCCCTCTGCAGCCCAGCCGGTAAAGCCTGTGCCTCCTCCTGCGTCAGCTACTACACCTTCCCCGGCTGCCCTTCCCCCGAGTCAACGGACTGCGCCTGATGTCCGAACTCCACCTCCCGTTACTCCTACTCCTGCCAAAGCGAAGACCACTCTGAACATCACTGTGGCCAAACCCTCCCCAGCTCAGCCTCCTCCTGCCAAACCCTCACCGCCTGTCGTTCTGCCCAAACCTCAGACTCCTGTCAATGTGGTGTCTCCTCCATCTCAAACTCCTCCAATGTCCCCACCTCCACTACTGTCCCCTCCGCCCGCTATCGGCAAGCCTATCTCCTCATTGCCTATGTATGCCCCGGCCGCCACCACAGCACACGTGACCCCAGTCATCCCAAACACGCCTTCTCCTGCCCTGTCACCGCCCGTGGTGTTAGTAACAAGTCTGAGTCCCGTAGGGGAGGGTACTGGCACACCCATTCGTATGACCCCAAGTGGACGAGCCACTCCTACCGGGCGCAGGACCCCTATAGGAAAACCTGGAGACTTGACCCTAAGGCAGGGTGTCCCGCAGAAACCTTACACATTCATGGATGAGAAAGCAAGGTAAAGTGCAATGACTGATCACTTTTATATTACCTTATCCTATTGTGTCTCTGAGTGTTTTTTTTTTTTTTTTTTGGCAACATCAAATACAAAAGTATCTGTAAGTAATCCATATGATAGAATAGCATGATAAATGCTGTACTAGAATACATTATAAATAATTGGCTTCTATCTGTCATCATGAAATCAGCTTTTGATGTAACTGCTGTTTCCACGTTTTGGAGTCGTTTAGAGTTCTATTTCTGTTCAGTGTTTTCAGAAGTGCTTATTTTATTTTATTTTATTTATTTTTTAATTTTTTAATCCCAGGCTTCTCTAAGTGAGAAAAGACATGACCAAAGGATAATTATACCCTCACTTAATAGCATTCAAGATCATGTATCATCATGCAAATCAGCTTTTGATGTAATTGTTGTTTCAAATTATTTAATTATATATATATATATATAATTAAATGAACACTGAACTCCGAAATTTGAAATATGAATATGAAATGAATTTGAATATGAAAAAAAATTCAGAATATATATATATATATGTGTGTGTGTGTGTGTGTGTGTGTGTTTCTTAGAATAATTAATATGTATTATAAATATATATATATATATATTATTCATTATTTTTAAATAGAATATCTTTCTGACGGTCTGTCTGTATTTTTTTTAACTAATTCATAGTTCTATTGTACAGTGACCCCAAAAAATATTTGCACACTTGGACAAGATGTACATATGTTTTGCACTATATTACAGATTATCAAACCAAACCAAAATATAGACATTTTTCAAGCAACATTTTTTTTAAAAAAATAAGCTGTAATATAAATAAATATAAAAGTAATATAATTGACAGCTATTAATCATCATGCATTTTCTTCACCACAGAGGTCGTTTTGGCGTGATCAGAGAGTGTCGGGAAAACGCCACCGGTAACCTGTACATGGCCAAGATTGTGCCGTATGAGCCTGAGAGCAAGCAGGCCGTGTTACAGGAGTATGACATACTGAAGTCCCTCCACCACGAGAAGGTCATGGCTCTGCATGAGGCCTACGTCACCCCACGCTACCTGGTGCTCATCTCTGAGTGCTGCTCAGGGAAAGAGCTGCTCTACAGTCTGATTGACAGGTCAGAGACTGCTGCGTGCTTCTTTAGGTCCTCATGACGCCGCTTTTCAATCCTTCCCCAGCACTTTTTGCATTGTGTGCTTCTACACAAACACTTGACTTGATGGTGTATGGGGTAGTTGTATGGGGGTTGTGAACAGAGCTATAAAAAGTACTAAAACAATTGTAATTGAAATTGTAAAACACTTTGTTTATCTCCCTTCCTAGGTTCCGATACTCAGAGGATGACGTGGTGGCATATATCGTACAGATACTTCAGGGTCTGGACTACCTGCACAGCCGGAGAATCCTACATCTGGATATCAAACCAGAGAATATCATTGTCACTTACATGAATGTGGTTAAGATTATTGATTTTGGTAGTGCGCAGACCTTCAATCCACTGTTCCTGAAGCAGTTCAGCCCACCCATTGGGACACTAGACTATATGTGTAAGACAACATTTCTGCACATATTGTTTCATATATTTCAATATTTTCTTGCTAATATAAAAAAAAGTCAGAGTCACTAATTAACTACTCCTCCTCTAGCAACCACTCAGAACACTTTCAACAGTCTAAGTCGTGTTACAAACATGGACAAACATTATTTATTTGCATCATATTCGTAATCCTTTTAAAATATTGTATGGTTGTTCTTTGTTAGATATTCCCATGGTATCCCATTCCTTCTCGTTTAAGTAATTGTGCAATTCTGTACACTTTCTAATGTGTTTTTAATCTCTGCTGATTACTCAAAGCCCCTGAGATGTTGAAAGGAGATGTGGTGGGTCCACCAGCTGACATCTGGAGCATTGGCATATTGACTTATATCATGTGAGTGCTGTCCACTGCAACTCTGTCTTGGAAAGTAAACAAAGTCTATTTTGATTTTATGTTGACTTTAAAGGGGTCATGAACTGGATTGTTTTATTATTTTATAATGTTGCCTGGGGTGCCCTTATAATGTTAGTATGATTTTTATATCAAAAATTGTCATAATTTATAAATAAAAGCCATTTTTCCAAGCCTGATTTCAGCCTCAGGTTTGAACGCTCCGTTTTAAGGGGCGTGTCTGCTGTGAGACTGCAGTGCAAACGCCGACTGCTGTGATTGGCTGACATGCTTGCATATGAAATAGCTAGTATTACATGAACTCTCTCGAAAACTTTTACTACGTTTTTACTATTACAGCTATCGAGATTAACAAATCGTGAAAAGAATCGTTTAAAGCATTATATGTAAATCTATTCCATCACATGAAAGGTTGCAGCATGATGAGCACTGAGCGGATGACAGACAGTCTGTTGATCGCGTGAATAAAGATCTTATCATTGCAATGCAATTTTTGCACTCTCACAAATGCTTACACCAAATCACAATGCAAACACGATGTGAATACACAGTAAGAGCTTCGTTGTGTAGTGTAACAGTGTCATTATTTCATCACGAGTCTGGTAAGTGTCCAGATAAGCCCTCGCGGCTCGCGCTGTGCTGTTTGATTGACAGCTTGGGCGAATGGAAATGGATCGTTCTTTGATCGCTTTCTGTATATAATTTAATAACAGTTTAAAAAAGATTATTTTCATAATACTACGAGAAATTATGTGAAGTTGATCGTTTAGTCACTGATGCATTAATAGTATTGAACGATTTTAAGAGAAAGATATCTGAACTTGAATAATTACACATCAGAAATCACTGATCGCAGATCAGGCATTAGAATACACATGGTTTACTTACATGTTGCTGGCAGATCCGTCGGGAAATTGTGATTGACTGATTTAATAAAGTTTAACCATGCTGGAGTCCGAAGGAAGCTTATGCAGACTGTCTTCTTCCACAAACAGGCACGCACAATATTTAGTAAACAGCATGTTTATTGCTTGGAAGTAGCTCGATCCGGTTTAGCAATCATCATGTCATCCTATGTTATTTAGCATGTTTGGGTGAATCGGTGGGCGGGGCTAAACAGGCCGTGTTGAAGTAGGCGTTGATCTTCTTTTGTGGAGGCGGTGTTTTATCCTCTTTGACGTCATAGATCCCCACTTTGAAAAAGGAGTCGTTTGCTGAGCCTGATGTCTATAAAAGCTTTTATTGGACTAACAAGGTAGTTTTCAGTTCTGAAACTTACAGGATATTATTATAGTATGATGATCTCTTATATGTCAAAAGCTCAAGGAAAATTTGATTTCTCAGTTCATCACCCCTTTAAATGTCCAGTTTTGCTGTGTGGTGCTTTCTGTGTTACCTCCAATTTAGTTAGCAATCTTATGTCAGCGGGAGCATTTGAATCGTTACAATTTCACATTCCAGAAGCTCTCTGGAGCTTGTGAGCTGTCAGTGTCTGCGATTATGTTTGACATAAATGCTATTCTAGTGTATAACTCGAAGCTTTTGTCATGCTGTACACCATTCAGGCTCAGTGGGAGACTGCCATTTACAGAGAATGACCCTGCTGAGACAGAGGCCAGAATCCAGGCAGCCAAGTTTGACCTCAGTAAGCTCTACCAAAATGTGTCCCAAAGTGCCTCTCTGTTCCTCAAAAAGATCCTGTGCAGCTACCCTTGGTGAGTAAGACAGTGGGTGTGTGTATATATACATATATTATATACATAATATATGTATAAAATATATAATATATTGTATAATAATATACATATAATAAGTTTTATTTAAATTATTTAGAAAATAGGTACTCATTGCTGTTGTAAAATGTTGTAAAATTGCTGATATTATTTAAAATTTAAATTATTTATACATCATAGCAGTGTTGCTGCTTTTTTAAAAATTATTTTTGATTGAATAATGTGAGAAATAATTTTATAACAGCAATGAGGATCTAATTAGAATCACCATTGAGGATTATGGTAATTTCTCAATTATTTTAAGTGAATATTTTAAATGATATTTTTGCATTATAATTGTGTTTTAAAATGTATTATTTTTGAAATTATAATTTTACCTTCATTCACTCAACTGTCGCAGCTTTAATAACGTAGTGGAGAGGGGTGGGCTATCAGACTCCGATGTTGAAAGACAAAATAAACATAAGGTTCATACACTACACGGTTGAGTACATAGTGTATAAGTACATAGTGTATATCTCTAGCTTTCGGGATAGGCCAGGCTATGTGTCTTTGATGTTGACTGATTACTGATTTTGTCTGTGTTTCAGGGCCCGTCCTACCATTAAGGACTGCTTTAACAACTCCTGGTTGCAGGACGCTTATCTAATGAGACTGCGGAGACAGACTCTCACATTTACCACCACACGCCTCAAGGAGTTCCTGGAGCAGCAGCAGCAGGTCAGGGCAGAGGTGGCAACAAAGCACAAAGTCCTTCTGCGTTCCTACCAGAGCACTCCACAAACCCCGTCAAGCCCTGCAGCACCCATCTCTCAGTGAGCTCCACCACTGGACGTCCTCCAGAGAGATGACGAGACGGCTCCGGGGTTCTCCAGGATATGGACAGAGAGAGACACAGCCTCAGGACATCCCAGCCCTTGGTGGGCCCTTATGGGCCGCTAAATGTGCGGTGTGTGTGTGTACGCAGATAAAGCACAGAATCTTCTGGCCTCGCCACAGAGTTTCCGCCACCTGAAACACACACACACATACACACAAAACCTGCCGTCCAAAAGCGTAATGGATTTCAGTGCATTACCCTCCGTAAGCTGTGGCCAGCATGCACAGTGCAGTTGTGTTTATTGTTCAGGACGTCATCCTTACTTTAAGCTCCTCCCGTCATACACATCTTTCCTATGACTTTTTGACAAACCTATTTTAGCAGTTCCCAGCATTGCATCTCTGGCAAGTAGTCAGGAACTTGGACCCATCCTGGTTGAGAAGAGTGACTGTATTTCATACACGAAACTCAATCAAGAAGACTAGTCCATCACTCGACGCAAAAAAATGTCATGTTAATGTGTATTTTTCGTGGTATCTTCCAATTGTGAACCAGGGCCTTGAGATTTGTGGAAAATGGTGTATATCTTTTTTTGAACTAGTTTTTATGGCACAAGTAATACTTTTATTACTGCCAGTTGTTATACTGTAGTGATTATCAGTATATATGAAAACTATTGACTGAAATCATGTTGTCAAACGAGATGCTTTTTATCTTTTACAAAGTGTTTTGATCTAATCTAAAGTGGATTGACTTTATTGTAATATTGAAAGGCCTCACAGCTTTAGGGAGTGACGTTTTTGCAAGAATTCCCAGTTCATTAAAGCACACACGGTTTGGGTTTCACTGACACTTAACGGATTAAACTTTTGATATGTTGAAGTCTTTGCGTTTAACACCAGGAATGTATTATATATCGCAGATTTCAGTGCATACAGTAGCATACAGCATGCATCGGTACAAATTCCTCTTCATAGCGTATCGGCAGCCCCATTGGTTTCCAGTCCTTGTGAATGCAAGAGGATGGTACAACGGCCAAAGTTGTTTATGTAGAGATCGGCTGGTTCAAGATGTGCCTGGAAACTAGTGAACTTGTAATGCATGGATGGAATGGAGATGTCTCAGAGAAGTGCCATTTTTTTCCTGAAGGGACTAGAATATGTTATTAAACATACATTAGCTGCAGCGTTGAATGTTTATGAGAATCTTTAGTATAGTATGTTATTTTGAACGTTTTTGCTGAAAGATTCGCTTATACCCATGAATGAGAGTAACTTTATGGTTGAATGATTATCACTATCTTTGGTCATTTGAAAAATATCTTGTTTTGATCTAAATCATCCAAAATATCTCAACTATATTAAGAAATGTATTGTCCACAAAAATCTGAGATTTTTTTAATGACATTTAATGAATGATCAAAAGCAGAACATGTATTGAAGAATGTGACTTTACACATGGAGAAATAGCCTATGTCTAAAAATTATTTTATTTTTATTTGAAACTATGAACGGGTGTTGATCTTGATTTGATTTACATAGTTTGTATTATTTGGATTTATTTTTGAACAGTTTGCATCCTGTTTGGTGAACATAGTCACAGAATCAGTGCTTGATTTATTTTTTATTTGTTTGTTTTGTTTAGTTGTTAATTTATCTAATGGACAAATGAGTAATTCACATCCACAAAAAAAAAAAAAAAAATCATATTCACATTTACAGCAAACAAACCTACAACTTGCGAAACAAAGTGAAATGAAAATAGCATCAGGGTTCCACATTCATAAAAAAAAAAAAAAAAACTGTGAATATGAATTTGACCTGTTATGCTCAACTCGGAAATATTTCATTGGCTAGAAAATGCTCTTTGTGGTAAAATTTCCATAAAGTAATTTTAAAACTCCTTATCCAGTGATCAGAGACAACAGGAAAAGACATGGAAATCCATCGGTCAAAAGGTGTGGGAAAGCTGCGGTAATGTTCTCATTGTTTTTAGCACAGTCCTATCGTGACCTCATCTGTCCACGCACAACAAGTGAACACCTTTGACCTTCTATCACATACATAAATATTGGCTTGGATTACACAGTAAATAGCTGTTTGCTTAGTTTTTATTGCAGAACTAATTCAGTGCAAATGCTCTTCTGTTTTCCATCACTTTGCATAAACGCCAACATTGGGTTTTTTCTTCTATCCAATTTGTTTATTATTTGCTTTAACTTGGGTTATTCAAATTGTTCAAGCTTCTAGTTTCAAATATATTATGGTGCGAAAACTAAAACAGAGAAAAAATTCAGACTCAATGTGTTGTGAATAAGGTTTTATATTATTTCATTTGTGTGTGTGTGTTTACTACTCTTTCAGTCATGCCGAGCAACCCTTTAATGTGAAACTAAATCAAGCTTTTCTGGAATGAATTATGTTGCACTAAAACAGTGACAATGTGGAGATAATATGAATGTTTTACAGTAGAATGAAGTGTGTATATGTCGAAACCATGACTTTTCATGAATAAAATCAGCTGTCAGCAATACTCAACAGACTACATTCATTTATTATTATTATTCCAGTCATTTCAGTGTCTCTAAGTGCATATTACAAAGTGGAAAGGGTCTAAATGTCATTACGAGACACTTTAGAACCATAACACACATATTTAACCAGATGTAGTTAGACTCCATAAACGGGCCATTAACTCACACTACATTCATGTGTTCAAGTGAAGCCAATCCAAATGTAAGGACTCTCAGGCTTTTTACATGTGTGCTATTTTATTTTGGACCATTGATGTTTTCACAGTATAATGCTTAGGGTTTTTTTCATTACAGGTTGACTATATACAGCACAACTGTTTACTCTAGAACACTTGTCGATCTTTTAACCTCAGTATGTCATCTCTAAGATAAAGATACACAGGCAGGCAGATGTAGTCTCAAACTTGAGAACTCTCAGTGGAACTGTATTTATAAAACTGGATCCTGAGTAGAAGTAAAGGTCAAGGAACTTCTTCAGGTTGAGTATTAGTTGATTTTGTTCAGCAGTAGACTATTTATGATTATAACTGTCATATCCTAATCATTTATCATTATACTTAATGCTATTTGTTCTGTTGCCTATGGTTGTTTAACCTTAACACTTAACCTTTCTTTATCCATCCATCCATCCATCCATCTAAATGTATCAGGAAAATACTTAACTTTTTTTCTTAGAACTTGAAACACTTTTTAAAGTAAAAAATAATTGTCTCTTAAAACTGATGCCATTAGCCTCACATAAAGCTTTTTAAAGTACAATAATTTTGGCGCACACTACTGTTCAAAAGTTTGAGCTAAGAATTTGAACAAGAAATCTCTTATGCTAACCAATACTGAATTTATGTGACCTAAAATACAGTAATATTGTGAAATATCATTACAATTTAAAATAAACTGTTTTGTAATTTAAGACATTTTAACATTCCTGTAATGAAAAAGCTGAATTTTCAGCATCATTACTCCATTCTTCAGTCAAGTCACCTTCATTTATATAGCGCTTATGCTTAACAATATGGACTGTTTCAAAGCAGCTACAGTGATAATAGGAAATTAAAGTAACAGAGATTGTTTTGGCTTTACAGCAGCTAGAATAAAGTTATTGTCCAGCTAAAGTTAGTTTTGATCGATTCACTTCCATTGCAAAGATAATTAGTTATTAACTTAGGGGCCGCTAACACGACACAGAGGGTTTCTAACAGAAAACCCTTGACGCGCTCCGGCCTGCTCATTCGCACAACAACAGTGCCTGGTGTCTTGAGAACGCAAACCTTGGAATAGGTTCCAAGGTGCAAGCCTTGAAGAATATATATATATATTATTACTTTTCTGGCCTTAAAAATCTATAATACAGAATTATTTATCGCTTCAGAGTAGCCATGTGAACCGGAACTATTTTGACAATGTTTTATCTGTACAGAGGTAAAGGGAAGGAGAAGGAGGCCTTCACAGGGGAGAGATAGTTGACACTTCAGGACTGCGTTGTCGTCACGTCCAGGTGCAGGTCCTTCATCAGATCTGGATACGGCCTGGATCCGGCGGACTGCGGTAAACCTTGGATAAACAGAGAGACTAATATTAGTGTAGATGCCATCCTTCTTATGATGTTACAAGTACATCAGGATTTATGGGAAGTGTTCCCAGTTCCGGCTGACCTAATCTATGCAGCCTAACATTGAATTATAGAAATTTATAATGTGTTATGTGTATGCTAAGTCAAAGAGATGTGTTTTTAGTCTAGCTTTGAACTGACAGAGTGTGTCTGCTTCCCGGACAATGTTAGGAAGACTGAGTTTTGGTGCTAAATAGGAAAAGGATCTAAAAGTCGATTTTGATATTCTAGGTATTATCAACTGGCCGAAATTTTGAGATCACAATTGATACTTTGCACGTGACGTCAGTTGTACTGGCTGGCGGGCAAGAACGTCATTCTCTAGCAACGAAAAGCAGTAAACTAATCAAGGATCTTGCCAGGACGTTGCCAGTTTTAATATACAAAAGTTGGTGTTTTGAGGTGTACACGACATGTCAGATAATTGTTGTGCGATTGGATGCACTAACCGCGTTTGTTGCCCGCCAGATATCACGTGACTGCAAAGTATCAATAGACATGAAGGACTATAATGTGTTTAGAGCTCACTCAAGTACTGCGGAGCTAAACCATTTAGTGCTTTGTAAGTAATCAGCAATATTTTAAAATGTATAGGGAGCCAGTGCAGTGTTGACAGAACCAGGCTAATATGGTCATACTTCCTGGTTCTAGTAAGAAATCTAGCTGATTCGTTTTGGACCAGCTGTAGTTTGTTTATTAAGCGTGCAGGGCAACCACCCATAATAGCATTACAATAATCTAGCTTTGAGGTCATGAACGCATGAACTAATTGTTCCGCATTTGTCATTGAGAGCATATGAGGTAATTTAGATATATTTTTAAGATGGATTTACAGATACTAGAAATGTGACTTTCACATGAAAGATTGCCTGGTATCAAAGAGCACACATATAGGTTCCTAACCGACGACAAAGGTTTGACAGAACAGCCATCAAGCCATCAGTGTCACATGATCCTTCAGAAATCATTCTAATATGCTCAAGAAACATTTGTTATTATTAATGTTGATAACAGTTGTGCTGCTTGATATTTTTGTGGAGAATGTGATACATTTTTTCCAAGACTCTTTGATCAATAGAAAGATAAAAAGAACAGCATTTATTTTAAATAGAAATCTTTTGTAAGATTATAAATGTATTTCTCTCACTTTGGATCAATTTAATGCATGCTAGCTGAATAAAATTATTAATTTCTTTCCCCAAAAAAAGAAAAAAATCTTACTGACCCAAAACTCTTGAATATTTGTATAAAAACCTCATTTAGAAACAGTCAACTTCTTTTGTAATCATTTAAAGCTAATTGAACTTGTTGTGTAAGTAAATCATCATTACAATCTCACACACTATCAAAAACCCACGATCAGATCCTTTTACAGATCCTCATAAACATTTTGACATATATAGATGAAACAGTTTGCAGTTTAATTTTCAAGATTTCTCCAAAGGCAGCAGCAGCACTTCCAGGATGCCCTTTAAACATGAATGCAACAATCCACATCCGAGCTTCATAGCAAGAGCATTGGTGAGTCACAATCGGATATAGACAGAGCTCTATTTAATACTGTGTGGCTCAGCTGCATGTAATAGCTGACCTTTGATTTGTCGTCTGCATGAATGTGTACCATTGTCTGTTCAATTAAAGAAAGAGCTGCAACAAAAAAGGCCCTCCAATGTGTCTGCAGGAACTGAAAGATGTGGTTCTGCTGGAGTTCAGTGCAGTGTCTCTTCAGACCCCTTCATCCTCTTGTCAAAGGATAGGAAACAGCTGAAGGATGGACTAAGAACACATGTTTTTGAGGATCCTGATGTTGTGGCCCTGGTCATGTGTGAAGCCATCTTGGATGGCCTAGGCAGATATATGTTCATCTATATGCAAACTCAAGTCACCATGAAATCAAAATGGAAAATTCCTGTTTTTTCATTTATTATAAATAATTTATCCGTGCATTTCTTTTTATTTATTTATTTTTTATTCACATGCCCTCATAACCTTCAATCAAAATGACTTCCCTCCCTCTTGCAGCGACATCATCTCTTATCTTCTCTGATGACGTGTTTACTGGCACGAGGGCGGGACAACCTGTCACTGTTTCACTCAGATATATGTCACAATTGGTAAGAAAAGACGCAACTTGCATTTCATGCTGACTTTAATGTCTCTTATTGACCTAATTGGTTGTATTTTGCCCTGTAACCTCTCTGTTGTGGCTGTTTCATCAATAGGCTACTTTCCTGACCATCAAATTAGCCTGCAGATTCAGGGAAGATGTCCTCTGAGCAGTTAGAGACACAGCTCCTCTTCTCTCTTGTGTGGTTTATATACTTCAAAGTATGTCCTTTGTCTTCAATGGATTGATGCCTCTACAGCATGTCACTATACTAAAATAAATGGCTTGCTGAAGACCTCTTTAACTGGGCTATATAAAACCTACTGTATCATATTTGATATGCGAATGTGTAGCCTATTATCAACATGATCAGAACTTTGCTGAAAAACCTGTTGCACACCATGTCTTCTGTCATTTGATTGATAGTTTGTACTTGTTTACAATAAAAGGGCTTTTAGAATAACTCTAAAAGCATATCAGGTCATGGTACAGGTCTTTTTTGTTGTTGCTGTGAAGTGCTGGTTTTTATAAAGTATTTTTATAAAGTAAAAAAAAAATGTTTAAAACATGACGTGGTCGATCATTAATCAATTCACAAATAATCTTTTGTCCCCGTGATATATGGTTACATCCTTGATCTGGTTCATAGCTCGTACAATGGTGCTAAAAATTAAGCTAAAAACTGTATGATATGTTTTGGAATAACTTGTGATGTGACAAAAAAATCTTCAAACTCATAATCCGGAGGGTCTTGCTGATGCTTTCATTGAATGACTGCAGACTGTTAAGTGTAGTGTGTGATGAATACCAATGATGTAAACTCTGTAATCAACATGACGGAGTGCGCGAACTTTGAGGACTCTCCCTATCCTCCATTCTAAAGACGGTCTCAAGCCCCCCCCGCGCTCGCAGCTCCTGCCAAAAAAGTTCACAAGAAAGTTGTCTTGCTTCTTAAAAAGCGTAAAATGCACACGCATTCGTTTGAAAATCATTCAGGTCTGACTGCTTATGATATATATTACCTGTCGGACTTTAGAAAAAGCTGTTTTAACTTCGAACTGAGCATTCAGTTACGCCGAGGCCAAGAGATCTTTTAAACTTTGTTTGCGTATTGGATTTTGTAAAATTTAAAGGGGCAACGCATATTAATCAAGTCAGAGTCCAAGCGATTAAGACACTTTGTTCCAAAGTCAAATTTATTAATATTATCCAATTCCAGTGAAAGAGGAAGAAAAATAAACAAACGAGAATACTTACACTGTAGAAATATGTTATGGTTTTAACAAAATTGTTCAATAAATAATATGCTGGAAGTTAAGTGGACCCCACCAAAAATCTAAAATTAATTTTCAGAAAATCTTTCAAATGTGAAATGTTCCTCTTGAATATACAAGCATTTTTACTTAAAAAATTGAGTATTAAGTTTTGAATTTGGCCTGTAATATTGAGTATGGTATTATATTCATGTATTTATTTACATACTGTGTGATACTTCAATAATAAAACCATTAAAATGACAATTATTGATTTACTTTTTACATGTATATTACATTTTACACTTTTTATATTACTGTGCGGAACAACAACAACAAATTAGCTAAACTTTAATTGTGCTGTGCTGTCTTGGTTTGTGGGGCCACCTAAGTTCCTATTGAGTATTAAATAAGTTGTATTTGAACTGGTACTAAATGAGATGTTCACAGGTAGCCTACTGATAAATGCGCTCGTTTTTCTTCGGATTCGTGACATATTTCACATCCATAAACTTTGAACCTTCGAAGTGGCTTGCATAGCTCTGTCTTGCCTGAGTGTCGTTGCCCCTTTAAGGCGAAGGGTGCCTTGAAACCGCCGAGTTCCATGTTTTTATGGTGAAATTGAGAGCAGAGCCGAACTCCATGTTGTGAAAAGTTATCATCCAGGAACTTAACTTTTTGTTATTATTTTTATTTAATTTTCTTTATGTCGTATAACTTATAAAACACAGATATTACATCCAGCCTAATATGGTTTCGCATTATGAATGTTCTTAAGTGGTAAAAGTCTTTTGGAGGTTTGGGGGCATTTGCAGGGAGTCTTTTCTTTTTTTTTTTTCAATTCAATCGTAGCCAGCGGAAAGATTTTAATACGGAAACCCCTTTTAAGTTGCGATTTTACTTGCTTTACGGATCTCATGGACCACCCGTCCGCCTCGATCATCACGCAAGTGAGCAGGGATGAAGAAGCGAGTGCTCCTTTACGGGACAGAGGTGAGTTGAGAGAAAGTTTTGTGTCGGCACATGTCAAACTCCTTTGATGAATGTTTGGCGCGCGGCGGACGCTTCATACACAGCTACATTCTGTCAAAGTGTAGCATTGACTGGACTTTATTGAAAACTCAGTGTCATATCAAACATTTCCGCTCACCAAAACACTACAAAAACGTGTGATTTCCACTTTCCAAAGTTGATGACAGTTGATGCGTCTTGAATGTGGATCCACTAAGTCCATTTATTATCATAATAATACTACAGTGGAGACCCAACACATACAGTTAGCTTCATGTGCGTGCCTTAAACTCGAGATTTATTACAAAACAATTTTTATTTTATAGCCTATATAAATGAATGCGTTGAGGGGGCGTGTCCATGATGACAGTCTTCACTGACGTTTGAGGGAAGGCTGTGGTTCGTGTTTACCTGTGGTGTGTTGTAGTACATCAGCTAACCACTCTGAGTCATATTATGTTTATGTGTATGCATATATCCCATAATAAATGACTTTGAGTCCCTCCTCAGGTGACAGGTTATCATGAGACAAGATTCCTAAACTCCCTTATCTCATCTCTGATGTTTAGCCTAGATTGTCTTTTTGCAATGGTGACTGTCAATGCATGATTGTTCAAGAATCGTTGTTTATTGTACTAAACTGGTGTAGTATGCGTCAATGTGCAAAAGGTGCATTACACCTTGTTAGTATTTCCATTGTACATGTTTGGACAAACCTGCATATTCTTTATAGATGTTATTTTTTATGTTTTAGAATAATCACAAACTCATCAAAATTATGAAATAAAACTGGAAGTGGTAAAATTTAATGGTTTTTTTTTTTTAAGATCATGCAATCAGTCAATTTGTCAATAAATAATCAGTAAAGTGTCCAAACTTTTGACTGGTAGATTTATTGAAAGGTCGTAAGTCATAATGTCTCGGTAAACAAGATAGGCCACTGTTTGCAGGTCAAAGGTTAGATGAAAAGTGACCCTTTAATCAGTTATTGGACTTTTCGGGAAAACATTATGGCTACAACTTCATAAGGGAAACAAAGCTCTTTTGTTTCTCATTGCATGCTGATTGTTAATTTTTTTTGTGTACAATTTCACAAGTTGTATTTTAGACAAAATATTTCGCCTCTCTGTGGTGTAAACAAAATGTGTATCTCATCTGTCTTTTTTTTGTTTGGTCAGTGATGAATATGCACTCCTGGGCAAAAGGCCAAGTCAAAAATGGCAAAATATTTAGGGGTCTTATCCATTTTTATCACAAATCACTGGTCAGGAAATTAGCACGAATTGCACAAATACTGTAGATAAAATAACTTAGCACAGAATAGCCTTCCCCTTTGTTTTCTTTAAATGTTTAAGCCGTGTGGGTAAATTTGCAGACAGCTTTTTACAGTCAGTGTTGGTGGCTTCAAACAGTTTGAGTTGTTGAAAATTGTCTCCCAGTTAATTTGAGTTTAATGTGAGACCAAATATTCACTAGGGTTTAACAATGTTCTCAAGTCACTGATTGATTTTCTTTGCTATTTGAGGAGGAGCATTGTCTTGTTGAAAAATACCATATGATCATTACTTTTCAATTGTGGGAAGCAAGCTATTCTGCAATATTCCCCAGAACTCCGAAGCATTAAATGACACTTCACAGTGAAGTAGCTCACCAGGACCAGAGAGAGAAGGCTCCCTACACATCGACACCTCTTCCTCCATGCTTCACTGTGGTAGAGAGTGAAGTTTTCAAAGACACTGCTCTGGAATATCACCATGCAACTCGTGTTTCATTATGACTCGACACACAACTTCCCATATTCTGCCAAAAGCTTCATTCCATCTTAGATGTTTTTGAGACAGCAGTTGCTTTTTAAGTAGTGCACTTGCTTCAGTTCTGCTAATTTCCATCCTGACCAATAATTTGTGGTTCAGACAATTAAAAGCTTAGTGTTTAATGAACTTAATGAACACAAGCTTGCTTTCTGCACGATGCCGTCTACAGTGAGAGCCTGGGGAGGATCCGCTACGGGTAAAGCCATAGCAGTCTGCCTCTCTGCTTGTTTTTCCGACCGCTGTGTTTTTCACCAGCGCTCCTTTTTCCCCTCTTGCGCACACAGAGATGGAGATGGTTTACAGGCCTGTGTTTTTGTTAGAGATTTGAAGAAAACCACTCCCTGTAGCAGGTTCAGTACATCGCACAGATCATTTACCTAGAAATGCAACTTAATTTTTATATACATTATTTAAGCTCAAATCAAAACTAAATCATGTATTCATGCACTGTAATATAGGAAGAGGTATTGTGGTTTAAAAAAAAAAAATGAAGGCATGGTGCCTTTGCGATGTGCCTAGAGAATGTTGCTAAACTGGGTATTTACATCTCCGCTTGCCCCTATGAATGTAAAAAGATTGTTTTGTTAGGCAATGTATGACGTGGTTGAAAAGGAATCAGGAGCATTTACTGACTGTACAGCCATGTGTGATATTAAGTTTCACAGTGAGTCTTTATACTCTGAACATCCTTCACAAAACCATTTTCTTTTCCGAGCAATGTTTTTAGCAGTATTGGACTAAAAATGACTTGTGGCAATAAACTGCCCAGAAGTTTTTAATAAGAATTTTGGGCAATAAAAGGTACTTGAAAAAAGCTGAGAAAAATGTCACCTTATGCAAATGATTCATGAGTGAAGAGTCCCAATGAGTGTGAAGACACAGACACTAGATATGTTTCCATCCAAAGTTGCAATTTTAACTTGTGCACAAAATTGGAAAATTGCATAAAACATTTGCAAATAAAGCAGAGTTTTTATCTCATGTGTTCAAGAGAAAGAAATGCCACTTCCTGTGCAATAAAACTGACCCGCTGGTTAGTCCAGTTGTCCAATCACATCCTCAGTTGAGGCACGAGTCACGAGAGCTTTTGTTTTGGGGGATTTATTTGGTAAATGTGTTTCCATCGTAGTTTATGTGCATGTCGTCTTATCGGCAAAAAAGGATCCGACTCAATTAAACAACGTTTTTTAGAATTTATGTGCATCCAGCTTGGTGTTTCCAGCTTTTTTAAATGCAATATCCTATAAAAATAGGTTGATGGAAACATGGCTACTGACCTGTCTCTTATGAGATAATATAGTTGAAGGTAGTCAAGATGAAGAAGTTTATTTGAATGTGAGTATATGCACATGGAAGAATATGGAAAAATAAAGTTGCATAAAAAAACATGTCAGAAATTGCATGCACCCTGATTTTGATTTGTTTATTTGCTGAGTTTGATTTGTTTATTGATAATCATTCTCTCTTCTTTTTTTTTAATGCTGAACTGCTGCAATTTCTATACAAAACCTTCACCTGCATAATTTTTGATTTAATGTTTTATTAGTATTTTTAATATGTTGTTGTATATATTTTAATATTTAAAATGTAAATAAGTTGTATATATTTTGAATCTAATAACTGAATCTTTAGCAGTTTAAAATATTTTTTTAGTTGATTCCTTCACAAAATAGAATGACATTTTATTTTTTACCAGCAGTGCTTGTAGTTTGTGATCAGATTGCATGGTTGATGTGTGGATTTTGTCATGGATTAAACTTTTTTGAGTGTGCTTGCTTTATACATTGGGTCCCTTTCTTGGCCTGTCTATCAAAACTACTGTCTCGTGAACCGTGGGAAGACAGAGCAGAAGCTTGAGTTGTATACGATTCAGATGGGTATTTCGTGGTCTTCGAGGCAACGGCTATCTGTGAGATCTTTTTAGACATTCATTTCTAAATATGATTTGCACTACATATTTGTTCTTAAAGGGGTGGTATAATAATGCCCTTTTCACAAGATGTAAAATAAGTCTCTGATGTCCCCAGAGTGTGTATGTGAAGTTTTAGCTCAAAATTCCCTACAGATATGTTTATATAGCATGTTAAAATGTTCACTTTTTGAGGTTTAGCAAAAACGCACTGTTTTTGTGTGTGTCCTTTTAAATGCAAATGAGCTGCTGCTCTCAGCACAGGGGGCGGAGCTTCAAGAGCTCTTGTCCTTTTACCTCACACACGCACTGGAAATGTCAATGTTTATGTTCAAACTGGAGTCAGACAATGATGGAGAGACTCAAGAAGAAGTGACAACATGTAGAATGCAACAGGACATTTCTGAATGGTTAGTTGATGAATTTATGTAGCTTATGTGTAGTTATCTTCTAGTCATTGATTAGCATATTCTGTCATGATAACCTATAAATCGTGTTCCCGGGGGCGGGGTTTATGTAAATTTGAGGGTTAGTGATGTCACTAACCCGGGAGGAAGCTTGTGTAGTCCCTACCATCCTTAAAAAACGATTTCTTTAAAAGCAAATATCTTCCTTTTCCCATAACTTTGCAGATGTTGTTTATGCTCAAACAGCAACATTACACACTATCTAAAGTTAGAAAAGTGAAATCATACTCAACAACCTCCCTTTAAAGTTGAACCACATCAAAGTAACTCAATTAGTGCTCTGTCACGTCTGTAAACATGATAGCCATCGCGTCGTGTGTGTGTGTACAGGAGGATGGTTCAGTTCTTCATGTGTGGCTTGTTTCTACATGCCCTGATGCTTAAGAGGAATCCCAGGATTTTCTTGTCTTGAGTGTCTGTATTATCTCATTTAGCAGGCACTATTACTACTTTCAGGTCATGTTGTAATGTTTGTGTTCTGTTTACAAGTTAAGAACTCCTGAATACTGTTACAAAAACACAATTACCAGTAGGAAACTCTGGATTTTCTTTGACTTCTGAGTTTGGGGTGTGTCGGTGTTGAAGGATCATGGTGGAAATTGATGTTATTCATAGTGAGTTATAATGCTGAATGTTGACAGTGCAGTTTAGTTTGTAAAGCTCCACAGTGAGGATTTGTTTGTACTGTTGCAAATTTTTACTTGCCCTGCCAATATTTTCATTTGATTAATAATTTTTTGTTTTTGCTTTTTCCAAAATAATGGCATAGTGCAAAAAACGACTGATCGGTTTTAACTCTTTAACTCTTTAACTCTTCCCGCCATTGAATCCACATTTTCACTGTTATACGCTAGGGGGTGCTATTATGCATCTTGTGAAAGGGTGGGACTTGCAGAATCTCTGGATCCAAAAACGTCAAAGAAGCGATAGAAGCATTGCTTATGCACATGTAAGCTTACATGATCATCGAACATTCAACAGCATATAAATCAAAGCTGCCTAAAGTTACAGAATGAAATGTCGATGCATGAAGAGGAAACGACTGTGAAGATTTCAGGGGTGTTGATGGACTCGATCTACTCCATCTATGTTTTGGTCATCGTTCTGAATCCCATCTGGACGAAGTCTTTGATAAAAATGCGATTTTCTCAGCTTTTTGTTCAAAATGCTGCTTTTTTAAATTAAATGTATCCACATTCAAGTGCTGATAAAAAAAAGACTGCTTAAAGCTAGAATAAAACGTTTTTGTTGTTTAAAAGCAGAGGCTCTTATCTTTCTTTTGATATATTGCATGGTCAAATATTCATGAAACAAAATATTCTGAGGGACCATGTCAATTTTGTGAAAAGAATCCAAACTGGCAACTTTTTTTTAAAACGCTGGTGGGAACCATTTAAGTCCATTATAAATAAATTTGGTCAAAACCTCATCTAAGCTAGCTGACTAGATATACCTTAATTTGTTGACCAATTTAAATCAGTGCAGTTTGCATCTTTGCACCAACATTGTCCAGTCTGTAACCAAAGTCCAGATGTTTATATTTTTATGGCATAAAAACACATGCACAAGATTAGTGAATGTATGATGTATGTAATGTATGTTTTGGCATCTGGCTCAAAACTTGCTCACTCTGGCCTGGGTCAACTGGATGATCCTTACTGTTGAGCCCTGTTTGGTATCTATATTAAACTTTATTTTTAAATTTTAACCATATAATCCAGTACAGCCTTTTGCGGAAGAGCTTCTGTGCTCCTATTGGTCAAAAGATGTGAGAGAACCCGTCGTGGAGGACCGGAAAAAATTAAACATGCTAGTCTTTCTGTCGTGACATCGTGAAGCGCCGTAGATGCGGCATCGGTTGTCGTCCACTGTGACACACTATATGTGTGAAGATGAAATGATTGATTCTTGTCATTTTGAAGCTCACTGTCATTTACAAATCACCACGACACCCTATATCAAATGGATTGTGCAAAAATCAGGCTGATATCGTGTAGTCTGAAGTCTGAACCCGGTATTAAGGAATAGGATCCCTTTAAATCAGCGCATGAGTGACTTTTTTTCCTGGATACTGGAGTTATAGCCTAAACTCTTAAAGGAGTCATCGGATGCAAAATTCACTTTTTATGTGGTGTTTGCATATAAATGTCTTTGCAGTGTGTGGACACAATCACCATACAATGAAAAAAAATCCATTCACTCCTTTTTTTTTTATCCTCAAAAAGCCTAAACACTCTCAATAATCAAGCCGTTTGGATTTTCTGAGCAATATGATGTCATATTGCTCCGCCCACGACCACTGACGGACTGTCCCGTATTAGCATATTTCCTCCTCATCCATTTGTATACTGTCTGCCAAGGCAGCACTTTATGTGTCTTGTGCGACACCCCCCATTGAAGAGAGGGGTGGGGTGAGAAGTTGCTTATTATCATTTAAAGAAACATGCACCGAAATGGGTCGCTGTGAACAGAGCTGTTTGTGAACCGAGGAGGTAAAAAGATTGGTTTGTTTTACACAACCATTAAGGAATTTTAACCAAAGTATGTTACAAACTTTACATGAAGACCCTAAAGAATCATACCAACTTGTGGAAAACGGGCATCCGATGACCCCTTTAACGTGTATCTGGCCACGCAAACACCCAGACTGCTTGCGTAATTCAGTAGCCTAATCGTCTTCTTAATGGCTTGGTCTTTGAGCTAAGGAACATTTTAGTACCTGGATTAATTTGGGTGTGCTGATTAATGCGCCGACATAGAAGATATGTTACTGGATAATGTTGTTTACTGAGGCTTAGCTTTTAGCGTGTCCCGGTGAAAAGTGTGCCAAGACATTGTCCAGAACTATCGGATACATTTTCGGAATGGAGACAGAACACCTGTTCCTCATTTTGTTATAGTATACTGTATTTTTAGAAGGGCAGAGCTTCAAAGCTGTGCCCTAGTCATTTCTCCATGTTTGGGATTGACAGTGGCCAAGGCTGCGTTGGCACGTCTGCATGCATTTGCCAAATATTCCTAATATTTCAAAAATATCCTTTTTTGTTAGTTCCTGTGTTGGAAGGTGTTCCGGCCTAAGAGAAGTGGGTCAGTGGATGTGGTCAGTAATCTGAATCCCTCCCTGTCTGTGCGGCATTGTGGATTATCTCGACGTGGTGTTCCCAGGCCTTTGCCATTCTGTACCTGTTTTGTTTGCACGTGAAACATGATCTGGCTGAGGCGGGACACAATGAAGGCTCAGTGTGTGCCTTCTATTGCCTCTTACTTCACTTCCTCACACTTCCTGTTCCTATTTTGGTTTGGCCGGGGCACAGTGCAGGAGAGTTATGGGCCAGACATATGGCTACATTCCAGGGAGGGTGTGCGAGAGGGAGAAAGACAGGGAGGGAGAGCGAGTTCATTGGGGCCTCTAGAGGGATTCTCATGCTCTCTGAGTTTAATCCAAGTGGCACGACTGTCATTTTACGATCTGCTCTGTTTGTCTTGTGTTTCCTTTCTGGTACTGGCCGCTTTGTGTCATTAGGCGGTGGGTGGGTTTAACCGCATTTGTTGAAACTGAGATTTGACTAGTTTATGTACAAATTTTTTTTTTTATATTTTTTTTGAATCCAACAGATATATTAATATATGCATATAATATAGTGAATGTATATACGTTAATTATGCTGTACATTATAAGCAAAAAAGGGATAAAACAATTGGCTTGTTACCAATGCAAGATAAAGGTGTTTTCATGACAAATAATCAGCGGGGCAAATATTGCGATGATTTATTTTTAATTAATCAAGAGAAGCAGAAATCGTGCAGCCCTACTTACCTCCCTGTACAATTTGTAGAAATTGGTGGCACCAATATTACACTTTCATAAGTTAGTCTAGAGCTCTTCATACTTGTGTAAAGTATGTGCA
Organism: Scardinius erythrophthalmus; assembly: GCF_964197995.2. Classification (NCBI taxonomy): domain Eukaryota; kingdom Metazoa; phylum Chordata; class Actinopteri; order Cypriniformes; family Leuciscidae; genus Scardinius; species Scardinius erythrophthalmus. The sequence continues at coordinate 9,250,757 of NC_138226.1, read as the reverse complement.
ATGTAAAATCTGCTGTCCTTCTCCTCCAAGGGGTTGGTGTGTAACAAGTTGGGAGATTGTAACGTAGGATCACATGTCACGGCTGTAAAGTCAGTCGCTGAGTGGCCTCTGTCCGTCGGGATTGGAATAGCATGAAGATCCTCTTTAAAAGAGATCTAGATAATCCACCCTTAAGTATGTGGGTAGCAACTGATATGGGTAGAGTGAAAAAGCTGTAGCCCTATTATCAGCTCTGGAGATTTCAAATGTATTCAGCCCTCTGGCTCATTACAGAATACCAAGGAGTCAAGTTTTCCTTAGAATTGTCTCTGCTAGCTACTCTCTGTTTGATCTTTTTCTGTTTACAAGTTCAAGTTTGTTGCTCCAAGCTAATAGGTTACAGCTTTTCTGCCTTTCATCATGGTGTCCATCAAGGTATCACATGTACGGCATGAGATAAACATATGGCTGAGCCATTCCCTCCTGTCCCGCTCCGGGAACACAACAAAGTTCTGTATGTATATGTAGAATGCAATCTCTAACCACTGTCAACAGCTGCCCGTGGGTGCTATTTAAAGCCTTCTGATGTGTAATATCAGAGGAGTCAACGTGAAGAGATGGATGCGGTTTTCTTCACAGTCCCTATGATTTCCTATGAGTCCCTATGAAGTCCCTACGGCCCTTTTCCTCGCATTTGTAACCTGCCACCCTTGTGTCCTGTGACGGAATGCAGGTGTACTCACTTAGCAATGTTTCACAATTACGGCCTGTCAGATTGTCTGGATATTTCCAAAGAGTCATATGCATGGTTAGCGTGTGAGCTACAATTGACAAGTCAATGTACATTTTATGTTTGAAGGTCAAGAGACGTATTTTATGTCCTGATGATAGGTCGGCAGCTCATGGCATATATATGTGGCTCTTATATATATATATTTTTTGGGTTAAGTTTGGTTTTAAGGGCAACTTTTATGTTGAAGGACACGTCAGAATGGAGATAAATCTAATAGGCTAATCTAAATTTAAAACAAAACCTTCAGTTTCTGATTACTTTCCTTTACCATTACAATAATGCTCTCAGAGTAACTGAATGAAAGTACAATATGTTCTAACTAACTTTGTTTATGATGGCTTTGTTTGATACATGAGCTTTAAGCTTGAATTTTGAACGGCATGCTTATCCTTCCTGTTGACAGCTGCCTCGGGCGCCTTGGCCACAGCCTAATTTGTCAAAGATTTTGTCTCGCAAAGTCAAGCTTTCGTCGCTGTTGTTCGCTCTTGTAAGTTGCCCAGGGCTGTGCTCTTGCCCCGAGCCCAACATAGATCCATAATCACGTGGATTTCCTGTAATGTGTCACTATTCATGGAGACTATGTCTCTGTCTGCTGTGTTTGGTGACAAATATCTTGCTTATTAGCAAACAGTAGACATGGGGATTTAGAGTAATTTAGTTTTTGAGTACTCTTAACACTGGATTTTAAACTTTGATGTCAGAGACCCCTGAATATCATGATCCCCTTTGCAAAGGATTTTCTTTTTGAAATGCTAATTTTTTCTATTCCAAAAATCTTTGTACATCACTTTTTACAAAACATTTTGTGCCAGAGCAGTTTTACAGTTAACTATAGAGTTAATAGTCTTTTTTAATAGTAATAGTCTTTTTTTTAGTGGTGCAGAACAAGTATGCAAAAAGCAGTTTGACATCCTTTCCCCCCAGTTTTTCCTCAAACCATGCCAGACTAAAAAGCATTGTTGTTGTATGTCGTATGTTGAAGCTCAGAGTATGGAGAAAGTTTTTGGGAACTCATGGGTGTGACATCCATGTGTTTCCTATTAATAAAACCTTCACTCCACCCTTTTAGAAATTCATAGACGTCGTTTCTTTCTATACAGTTAAAACACCAAATATGCTAAGGCTTTCAGTGAAACATTTTACAATGTAAGTATCCTGCTTGTCTTAATATTTCATCGTGACTTTGGACATATGCTTTGGATTTGGCCTTAATTCAGGGTAGAGTCTATTTTCTGTCAAATTACTAAGATGCATCATTGGTAATTTCATTTGAAGGTTGAAAACTCATTGTTTCTGTGCCCTCACAGTTTTTGTTTCAAGGTTTCCTTTTTGTTTTGTTTTTAAATTCTGATGCTGGCACTCAGCTGTTTAGATATGTTATTTAAGACCAGTCATTACTGGTCATTTATATGTGCATTTTAGTACAGTCATCTTATAACGTGCATATATATAATGATGCAAAGATATATGATGGTGAACAGCAGGGTAACTGTTGGTATGATATGTGCTTCTCATTTCCCAGGTACCCCTCCACATGCTGCATCCTCAACGAAGAAACCCCGCAGTCGTGGCATTTTCCACAGTCTCTTCTGCTGCCTTTGTCATGATGAAACGGATCACGTGCCCGTCAATAACAATGCCCCGCTGCTGGTGGAAGAGAACGGAACCATCTCAAAAGTAAGAGTTTATTTCAGTTTTGTTACTTTCTTCTACAACTTCATATTTTGATGTCCCTCTGCATCCCCACCCTGTACTCTCTAGCGTTTTCTGAATACTGGCCAGCCCGTGGTTAACATAGGCGAGAGCCACATGATCAGCTGTGATAGTGAGGAAACCAAAACCTCATGTTAGCTTTTGCGCAATTCTTTTCCTGTTTACGAGGAGGCTCTCATAGTTGAATGTACCATAATAAGAATTGAACTAATTTGCATTCATGTAGAGACCCTAAATGAATGTTGTTAATTTATTTAGCAAAAACAAAAGCTATCTGTCCTTAAAATTCCCAACTAATTGAAAGGTGATCTGAAGAGATGTTAAAATATTTTCCACTCATGATTTCATTAAACTAATTATTCAGGGAAAAAAAAACATGGCCGTGAACAACTACGAGCAGATCGGATGTCAAGACGCTGTAGGTGTCAGGTTCAGATTTATGCCTTACTTCAGCTTTTTATAGTGATTTGATACACCAGGGGTTATTTGTCACGTCTCTGAAGCACCAAAATAAATCGGTAGGTGTCCTGAAGGCGGGCTGAGTGCAGGGTTCAGTGGAGTCTCAACCCCTCTGTCATGTCAACGTGCACATTGCTGCTGGTGTCTCAGGCAGGCTGTGGGCTCAACGAATCCCTTCAGCCTTGTAAGCCCCCTTTGCAAACGAAGATCTCTGACTGTTCTTGCAGGCTTTGTGGAGAAAGCAAACATATGGGAGAATGTCTGAAGTGTTTTCCTTCTTCTGACCTTTGCCAGTGTTTTGGAGAACGGATGTCTTTTGTCGAAAGCAACATTACCAAATACTTGGAATCATCTTCCTTTTTTAAAAGCGAGCACACAGAAGCGAACATGCCCGCTGAACTGTGCTTTGGCCATTCGGAGGTCTCTGGACAAGGAGATCCTAAAAAGGAAAATCAGTCTTTGGAACATTCTGCACAATTGTGCACAGAACAAGAAACATCTATTGGTCAAAACGCCATCAAACTGAATGAAGCAGATGGACTTTGCATTGAAAATAGTCAAATCAATGGTGAATTTTCAGATCAGTCTGGTTCGTCTGGATATAGCTCTTTGTTGGACAGCTGCTCTGAGCACAGTGAGTGTTTTGAAACAAGCAGTTCTTCAGTTGACTTGGTTGAAATATGCCAAAATGATGAACTTTTAATTGCATTTGTGCCAAGTGATCAAAGTGAGTTTTCTGAACACGATGCAGAACAGTTAACTTTATCCGAGATGAGCCTAGAAGATTGTGAGTCTTTTCAACAAGACGATGCAGTACAGATAATTTTAACTGAGATGAAATTAGATGATTGTGACTCTTTTGAACAACATGAGGCAGAACAGTTAAACTCATTTGAGATGAGCCCAGATCTTTGTGAGTCTTCTCAACAAGATGATTATGAGTCTTTTGAACAACATGAGGCAGAACAGTTAAACTCATTAGAGATGAGCCCAGATCTTTGTGAGTCTTCTCAACAAGACGATTATGAGTCTTTTGAACAACATGAGGCAGAACAGTTAAACTCATTTGAGATGAGCCCAGATCTTTGTGAGTCTTTTCATCAAGATGATGCAGAAGAAATAATTTCACCCGAGATGAGCCTAGATGATTGTGAGTCTTTTCAGCAAGATGATGCAGAACAGTTAACTGAGGTAGATCTTTGTGATTCTTATACACAAGTTGATGCTGAATGCTCACAATTTGATCTCTTAGATTATGAAATGCTTTCTGAATGTGGCGCAGAATATCAGGAACAGTACAGCAAGTGTGAAAACAGCAGTTTTGAAGATAACTCATCTGATCAAAATGATGTAGTTGAACTAGATTCTGAAGACTGCGAGACATCTAAACAGTCCGAGCCTAACAATCAAAACAAGCTTGATGAATACCATGCCACACATTTTAAATCCCCTGAACTTTGTCAAGACTCTAAAGAAAGTAAGCCATCTGACCACTGTTTGTCCCTTGAGCACACACAGCATACTGGGCAAATGGACACCTCTGATGACAGAGTTCTGCTAAACGGTCTAGATGATTGCACTTGTTTGTCGGAGACTTTTAATTGTAGCTGGACCTCCTCGACTGAAGGATATCAAGACTGTAACCAACTCTTTGAACACAGCGAATCCTCTGTAACTTTTAAGGCTTTAGAACAATGCACAAACTGTGGAATGCACTTTGAAAAATGTGACATCCTTGAACAATGCACTCCCTCTGTGCCCACTGACCATTCTGAGGGCCCATATCAAAGCAGACTTGCAGAAAATTGCCCAAAGTTGTCAGGAACACACGACTCTGTCTTTCACAACCCTGAAGCAAAAACCAAAGAGAATTTGCCTAATCATAGTAGCAGAACTGAGGGTAGGAAACCATCTGAGTGCGATGCCATGTTTTCTGGATCAATGGAAACTTTTGAGGCTCGCTGGCTTTCTCAATTTCTTACTGATCTTTTGAGGCATAATAAGGAGACTTCAAGTATTGCTGCTGAAATTAGTGAGTCAAATGGAGAGCTAGAAAAACCTGATGTTGTAGATCCTAAACCTGAAGTTCAAGCTTTGGATAACTGTAGGAAGCTCTGTAGAAAGTGTGACGAGCTGGAGAAAGGGAAATGTTGTAATGATGAAACTCTTCAACCTTTTCAACTTGGTGATGATGAGGAGGCAACGTTTGAACCCCACTCAAATGTGGACATCTCCCTCGACGCAGTGACCACAGGAGCAGGTTCTTCAGATGAGTCAAGCGAAGAGGAGTACTGTGACTGCATGGATGCTAAAAGTCAAAGTAGCTCTGAAACCGATGAATCATTCAAAAGTTTTGTTGATGAGTCTGAATCGTTTGAAATCTTCTCAGATCAACCATGTGATAAGGAAAACCTTCTTGCAGAGGATGATGAGTCCTCAATTCATATTCTACAGCCAGATGAGAACCATGAAGAAGGCAATAAGAACTTTAACATGTATACACAGGAAAATTTAGATGCTTGTGAAGAAGCATGTGAGATTGATTCTGTGCGACAAGTGACAGGAAAGGAAAGCAATAAAACATATGCTGAAGCATTAGCTGTTGGACTCCCTATTGATCCAGTTCAAATCCATGAATGTGCCAAACCAGACGAGGTCTGTGGAACTGACGCTTATGGGCCTGATTTTATTGACGAGAGTCTCACATTGTATTCTGAGGGCAAGGGCAATGATCTTTGCGACATAAATGGAGAGGTTGCTGAACCCCATGTTGATATGCATGTACAAGTGTCCTGTGTTCCAGCCGTTGAAGGTTGTGAACCGGAAGAAGTGGTTGAAAATGCTTTCGACAATATATCTGGAGATGTTACAGGGTCCTGTGCTGTAAAGAACACATTTCAAGAAGTTGATCCTTCAGAATCACCTGAAGAAGAATTGTTGGAAAATGAGGTCAGTCAGAATTTAACTGGGTTCAACAGCTCTGAGAACAAGGAAATCATGCAAGATCTCAGTTCTGTGGTTGAAATTGATGAAAATGGGGAGACACACCCTGATTTTGAAAATGAAGGGGATCATGGACCTTGTTGTGGAGAGATTGAAACAAGTGAAGATGAAGAAACAGCTCTTTTTTATTTTGAAGATCTTGTGAGATGTTCTGACGAAAGTGACAAAGGTAAAGAGACAACAACTGCGGATCAACTGCTCTCTTGTGCCTTTGAGGAACAGTCAAACACAGAGACAGACTCTTTTCAGCAAGAGGCCCATACCAAGCCAAAAGAGACCTCTGGGCTCCTTCATCCTCCTGGAACAGATGATCTGCCTGAGGAGAACAAGCACAATGAAAAATTAGAGGAACTTATACATCAAGTTGCTAGAAGTGAGGCACCTGAACAAGACCAAAAAAAGTCAAGTGAACAGAGTGATTCTTATGAGGACAGTGATATATCTGAAGATGAAGAGTACCCAGAGGACTGCGATTGTGAAATCTGTGTTCCGCCCATAGATCAGGTACTTTTTTCTTAGGAGAGGCACTTGTTGATTGATTTTAGGAGTTGAAAGCATGTTTTAAAAAGCATCCATATCTTATATGCATACATTTGATGGTACAATGTCAACGGATTTTGCTTGTGAAGGAATGAATTTTAATTTTAATTGGTATGAAGTCAGTAGCAACAGAACTAAAATAAGACCCCATGCTGGGCTCTTATTCCATGTCATATGTTATGTTATTTAAATCAGTCATCTGTACTCTCTCCCATTTGTAATGAATCCGGAAGGCCGCGCAGGTCTTGAGATACTCATTCTGTAAGCATAGGACAGAGACGGTTTCAGACTGTGTGTGAACTGTGAGCAGCTTTGCAATTCCACCCCAGCTGCAGTCAGTCACTTGATCTTCCTCTGCTTATGGAATGCTACTGCTAAAAGAGCTACCTTATGCCCCCTTTTGGATACTCATGTCTATAACTAATACACCCAGTTTGGGATGGGCTGTATGACCAAAATCTTATCATGGTGTATTTGCATTTTGTTAATTGTACTTAACATTCAGATGTTTTGGGTCAGTAAGAATTTGATTTCAGCAAGGACAAAATAATTAAACAGAAGAAGAACACTGAAGACTAAAAATGCAGCTTTGCTAACAAAGGAATAAATTACATTTTAAAATATATTAAAATAGAAAACGGTTATTTTAAATTGTAATAATATTTTACAAAATTACTGTATTTTCGATCAAATAAAAATCATAAGAGACTACTTTTAAAACTTAACCCCAAACTTTAGAACAGTAGTGTAGATATTATAGTTTGTTTCCCCCTGGAAATACAATAAGGAAAAATTGTTTATATATTAAATAATACTTTTTTATTTTATTTTATTTTTACAGTCCAGTGAATTCAATATTTTACAAATTATTATTTCTTATTTTAACAACAAATGAAAGATAAGTTTGACATTGTCTAATACCTGGGTAAAAATGAAAGTTTCAAACAGGAAACATAATTCCGTCTTTAAATTCTGGACACGTCACACTCAGTGTCTTACATTTTTCCATGTGACTGTCTACAAATAGCTTACCATATAAACGTATAGAATATCAAATAAAATCTACCAGTTGACTCACTTTACTGTCCATCATACAATACATACTGAGGCCAGAGACTTTTTATTTACACCTACTTTTGAGTTGCGACCCACCGGTAGAGAAACACTGACCTATACTGTATTTTTACTGTAAAATAGCTTCTTGTTGTAAATTTCAACTTGGCTACTTATTTACCAGTGTCCTTGAAATGTCAATTACAGGTCCCAGCCAAGCCACTTCTTCCACAGATAAAGTCTAAAGATGTAGGGAAGATCTGTGTAGTCATTGATCTGGATGAAACACTAGTCCACAGTTCATTCAAGGTAAGCCAATGTGTTGAGCCCTCTTTTTTCATCAGTTTATATCTAGCAGCAGGTGTGAAGAGAATATATGTTGTTGGCAGCTCAACTAATATCATGGCTATGAGATACACTTGACTCAATGTTATAGATAGACATTTGACACCATTGCGTGCATTCACGTCATCACAGACCTTAAAGCTGAAGTGTGTTAAAAATGTTTTCCCCTGTCTGAGCATAAAGAGAGAGTTCACCCAAAAAAGAAAAATCAATGTCATCATTTACTCGCCCTCATGTCATTCAAAAATGGTATGACTTATTTATTTTGTAAAATACAAACAAAAATGTTTTGAAATGTTTGTGTTTTTTTGTCTATACAATGATAGTCAGTGAGGTCCAGTGTTGTTTTGGCCGCCAGTGTACTTCTTTATAGGGGCAAAAACCCTTAAAACATTGTTCAAAATGCATGCTCTGCAGAAGAAAGACAGTCTTACAGATTTTGAACAATATGAAGGTGAGTAAATGATGACAGAATTTCCATTTTTGAGTGATCTGTTCTTTTAATATGCTTAGACAGCTATAAGTAAGCCTTTTAGGAAGATGATTACCCTGAAGTGTAAACACTGTGGCTCTGTGACGCTGTAGTAGGCCCGATATACATTTAGTTTGAGACTGATGGGAGGGTTTATGAAACCTGTTTTAGTCTATATAGTACATATTTCTTATGAAATACCAGTTGGTGATAGTAGTGGTACAGAATGCTTTAATGCACATTTTTTTGCTGTTTTACTGTCCTATTTTTAAGTGACAAATTTCTGTCTCTACTGTAAACTGATGGTTGCCTCATATGGAAGCATAGAGGAAAAAAAACTCCAGTATTAGTTCAGTCTGTTCTTGCATGTCAATGTAAACAACTTTTTTTGAAGGCCTAATGCAATAGTTTCAACCAATGTAATGTTCTTTTGCTATGTAATAATGAAAAATAATGTTTGCAATGTAAAAGAACACATTGAGTGTCTTTTACAATGTGCTTGATAACTAAGAACACAACAGTCATCTTTGCCTTTTTCTTTTTAGATACCAGACAAGTTATTTTCCAACCTTCAGAGTTAGCAGGGGAGTGTACCAGTGTAAATACACTTGCGCTTATTTGAGCCAATGGAAAGCATAGAATTGTCTAGATAAAGTGCAGTTTTGCTACATTTGGTTAAATGATTCTGTCGTATCGCATTTAGTGTTTGTTTTTACACGCATGCATGCACTTGGAGAAAATGTGGCAGCCCCTGATTTGACTCTTTATGGAAGTTTTTTTTTTTCTCTCTCTCTCTGGCTGCATGACATCATAAAGATGCTATGTGCACAATTTGGGGAAGCCAGGAAGAAAAGGAATGTTTTCTTCACAAGAGTCTCAGCTGTGACTGTTCTAAAAACTATAACTACTCATTGTACTCAAAAGTGAACTTGTCTAAGGCCCTGTTTACATCTGGTATTAAGGCGCTTTGTTCGATCGGATCACAAGTAGACAAGGGAGACATTCCAGGTCAAACCTGGAGTTTTAATCAGTTTTTTTTTGGTCCACTTTTGACCACTTCTGTCCTGATTTTTTCGTGAGGAGGGTCTATAAGGCGGGCTTTTTCAGATCTTTCGATCTAATGTATGAAATAAGCTTGCACAACAGTCAATCTTGTCTGGCTAGCGTGCTTGATTTATGTTTATGCATTAGGTCTGTAGTCGAAGAGTAGGCGTGTTTTGTTAGCCTGGGTGCCAGCCCGAACCCCGCCCACAACATTTTTTGGTCGGGAAGTCCGTTCTGGACTCGATCCGTTGAGGAGTAATTATGCTCGGCTCCAAGAAGGCCGAGCCAATCAAATTGCCAGGGCGGGCTTTAATCGATGATGGACAGATGAGCAACGGTAACGTAATCATCCACGTCATCAAAGAGCGCTTGGGTTGAATTCGTTTACAACAAAGATGCATAGACAGTAAAAGAAAAGATAACTGCCTCTGGAGAATTTAGATTTCACGAGTTCACACTTACAAATAAGTCAGATAGAATAAATGCATATTTGGCGTGCTGTCCGAGGAGAGGGCGGGCTCGGTATTCTTCCCGAACCCAAAGTAGCCTACTCCCCCCGTATTCCAGGCTGTGGAAGAACAAGCCGAGAGTGATTGGGGGGATGCTGAAAACTGTCAAGGAATGTTAGGTGAGTTGACAGAGTGAATAAATATATGCTTCCTCTCATGCTGATAAGGTAGACATGGTAATTGTTTGATGACAAGTTGATTGGATTGATTATTTGAACGTGCTCCTCCCGAACTTTTATAAAACATCATGTTTAGATTCCGCCATCGCGTATGTTATAAAAGATATCGACAGCGCATTAATTTTAAAAGATGAACAGAGAACCGCGATCAAGGCATTTGTCGATCGGAAACATGAATGAAGAACATACGTCACTTACTCCGTTGCTCTGATTGGTTGTAGGTCTATCCAATTGAGTGCAGAGGCCTTTTCCTTCCTGGTTCGGTTGAAACACGCTCCATAATCACAGCTCAATGGAGCAGTATCAGACTCACATTCTGACTAGAATCTGAGTATGACGACGTCAGGCTAGTGTTTTGTGGTTGTTCTAATGCATTTGATGCTAAATACCGGTGTAAACGGGGTCTAAAACTTTTGAGCTTGTCCATTTTCGACAACTTCCATAGGTAGTCAAAAACGCATTCGACCAATTTAGTGTTGTCAACTTGTGTTCTGATCGACGACATCGCATTTTAATACTAGGTGTAAACAGGGCCTAGGTGTATTGAGTGTATTAAATGTAAGCTGTTTTTTTAAAATTGCAAATAGAGTTTGAAAGCTCACTGTTAAAGGAACACGCCGACTTTTTGGGACTTTAGCTTATTCACCTATTCCCCAGAGTTAGATAAGTCCATACATACCGTTTTCATCTCCGTGCGTGCCGTAACTCTGTCTGACGGACCCACTGCTAGCCTAGCTTAGCACAAAGACTGGAGGTAAACGGCTCCAGCTGGCATACTGCTCCCAATAAGTGACAAAATAACGCCAACATTTTCCTATTTACATGTTGTGATTTGTATAGTCACAGCGTGTACAAATAACAAGGTCACATGAGACACAACCATCTGATCTTCTAACCGTATACATACTGGGGACTATATTCTCAGAAGGCAAAGCACTGCTACTTGGGCGGAGTGATTTGCTCGCAGCACCTGAGAAGCCCCATGGTGAGGAGCAGAGAGTTCGCTCAGAGTTAGAGTAGATCACTCCGCAGAAATAGCAGTGCTTCGCCTTCTGAGAATATAGTTCCCAGTATGTATACGGTTAGAAGATGGCTGTGTCTCATGTGACCTTGTTATTTGTACACGCTGTGACTATACAAATCACAACATGTAAATAGGAAAATGTTGGCGTTATTTTGTCACTTATTGGGAGCAGTATGCTAGCTGGAGCCAATTACCTCCAGTCTTTGTGCTAAGCTAGGCTAGCGGTGGGTGCGTCAGACAGAGTTACGGCACGCACGGAGATGAAAAGGATATGGACTTACCTAACTCTGGGGGATACGGTGAACAAGCTAAAGTCCCAAAAAGTCGGCGTGTTCCTTTTAAAGAAGCAGTTTATTAAAAAAAAAAAAATGTAAAAAAAATAAATAAATATTAATAAAAATGTAATTACCCCCACATTGTCCCAAGTCTGCATGCTTTTATTTTTTTTTATTTTTTTTATGTGGAATACAAAAGGATACTATTTTGAAAAGTCATATCACAATTTTTTTTTTTTTTACTGTAAAGAGTCGTGTTCCACTAAAAATGAACAGCATACTGGTTTGGAATGACTTGAGAGTAAAAAAATAATGGCAATTTTCATGGTTTGTGGTGAACTATTCCTTTTAAAGTCAGTCAGAAGTAAAACAAGTGTGATCCTACAGCACAAGACAGCATAATGTTACTTCATGCCACATCTGTGAATGTAGGTCACACTGTCCTGACATCTCTATAACACATAAATGTGATTATCTCAACATTTGAGATTAAGTTTCTAGACCTATCTAAAGACCACTCTTAGGGTCTGTGGCAATATTCTGAAAATGACTGGAGCCTGATTGATGTTTACACATCATGTCAGTCATTGATAGTCACCTGCAAATTCAATATAGATGCATCTTATTTTCTTCTGCCTGCAACAGTTAAATTAATTTTAATGTGTTTTTTCTTCCCAGCCGGTAAACAATGCTGACTTCATCATTCCAGTGGAAATTGATGGGACAGTACATCAGGTGAGCATAACTCGTTCTCATGCAAGGTTGTCCATGGATAACTGACGATTGGAAGGATATTCTATGACATCAATCAATCGGAAAAAAAAAGAAAAGAAAAAAGATTATGATTACTGCTTTTTCAATCATGAAAAGTGTTGATTACCACAATGCCAAGATCCTCAAAATATGATGATCCCCTTGTGAATTCCTAAAATAAAATCATTTATTAATAAATTCAAGAAAAAATTATAAAAGATATATATATCATTTATACTGTGTGAGAAAAAAACGTGATATATTATTGCACCGAAGCCAAAGTAAATTATTGTATATTATAAAAACACAAAATATTGTGTTTTATATCAAGTGCATCTTTTTTTGCTAACCACTGTTAATGTTAGATGTATATACTTGAAAATAATTCTTTTTTTCACTACAGATTTATTTGTACAATGATTTCCGTGATAAATATTGTTCAAGATTGAGAGCAGCTGTATAGTTATCTTTCCAATCCTGAAAAGGTTTTTTTTGTTTGTTTTGTTACATTTTTAACAGACCCCCTAGAACCCTTTTGCTGCCCTGGTTGTTCCTGGTTGTAGTGTTTGATCAAATTGATGTATTTACATGATTTCGCTTTGGTTGCAAATTGTAGCCAATCACAACCCTTTATCCGCATGAATGCAGTGGTGACTCAGAGCTGTGTAAATAGGTCCAAAGGACTGTCAGCGTTGGTCCTAATATGACGAATGTGTAATGTTTCACTTCTGTTCTCGGTTTTTCCGTTGTCTGCTTCCTGTGTATATGCATAAAGAATATTGCTTTTTCCCCACATGGCATAAGTATATATTTTCTATATCATTTCTATTCTTTAAAATAAACAATTGTGATTACAATATCAAGAAAAATAATCATCAGTTATGCTTTTGTCATAATCATGCCTGTGACCGCTTTTATTTGTCTGTCTGCTGTCACACTGTGTTTTCTCCTCTGTTTACCTATTGCTGCTTAACATGGGTGTGCAACCTGACAGTATCGTTGCCATCTTGGCTGATGGGTCAGAGCAGCAGGTGGCTATTTCTGTGTCCTGACGAAATGGAGAAACACTGACTGGCTTCTGAGAAGTCATCGGCCCCATCAATCTCTCTTCAGAGCGAGTCTCCTGCTCTCTCAAGCTATGACAGTACGATGCTTTGGCCCTTTAAAGGCCAACGGCCCCAGTTACACCAGGAGACTGTAGCAGTCTGACAAACAAGGCTTAGGCCTGTTTCAAGTAATCCAGGATAGGCTTGGGATGTCAGGAAAGCCTATTCGGGATAACTTGGTTCAGGAATGAGACCACCAGCTTCATAAACAAGCTTGGCTGACCTAGTTGTTGGAGTAAAACAACCCGTTTTATTGCTGTTCTTAAAACCGGGTTTATAGTTCTACGGTCACATAAAGCTCATCGTTATATGAACCATCAAGATGCAGGCTAATATAAATCTTATTTGTTCAGTAATAAATCTTAGCTGTAACTTTATGAATATGACCTGGTTTAGTGCCATTTTTTCTCGTGTGCTGTTTTTTTTCCCCCTAGCTGTGAATTTAAAACTTTGAAGTAATGACACATTTTAACCGTTCCCCCCCCCCCCCCCTTTGTCTACCTTCTGAATGTAGGTGTATGTGTTGAAGAGACCTCATGTTGACGAGTTCCTCAAACGGATGGGGGAACTGTTCGAGTGTGTGTTATTCACTGCAAGCTTAGCCAAGGTAAGAAATGCAAAATGATTTTTGCACTATGCAAGGTATTCAGCATTAACTTTGAAATGAAATAGGATTTAACATCACTTACTGCTTGTATCAGTTTTATAGATGGTTACAGTGTTCGCACGGTTATGGAAAACATCCAGTTATTTTAAAATGGACTTTCAAACCTGTAAAAAGATAAATAACTGTGTGTGTGCCAACTTTTTTGATTTGTAAGATAAGATTTATTTAGACGTGCCATTGCATCAGATTTTTTTTTGGTCTGTTTTCATGATAGTTGGTGAATAAAATCAAATCTTAAAAAGTCATTAAAAACCACACACATAGTGTGGTTTAAGCACATTTTTGTTGTGATTAATCGCACACTTATCGTGAAATTAAGTATACGCCATTTATCTTGTTTAACACATTCATTTTGTCATCATTTCCTATATCCAGCAAAGTAAACAATCAGATTGAAGGGCGATTCTCACAAAACTGTATTTTCTGCAAGCTTCAAGGACACCTTGGAGACTCCAAAAAGACACCAAATAACCAAATGATATAAGGAGTCCATACATTTCTATTATAATACATTTATGCACACCAAAGCTCCCATGAAAAAAAAAACTTTACAGAATTCACAGTGTATGTGTACAGACAGAGTAACAACAGAGAGCTTGTTATCAGTTTAGACGAGTCAAGCTGCGATACCGAACAGGACCACACGGAGAGGCCAAAAACTCCTAAATCAACCACCTTGACTTGACTGCATAAACCTACGACTACTAAACACAGCAACATGCATTTGACAAGTCAAACATTATCCTTGGTGTGTGTGGAAACAACGCAAATGTACTGAAATGTGTCTACATAAATGCAGTGTGTGATCAGTGATCGAGAGCGCACATACACGATTTGTTGTTTTTGCCTCAATATAACAGACTCTCACACGCTTACTGTACGTCACCAATATTGCGCTCTTCAGAAACAAATCACAGAATATGACAGAGCTTGCGTTTTAAAGCAAAGCACATACTGGAATGAATAATTCACTAAAAACGCAATGCGAGTCTGATATAATCAGCCTGGTCTTTACATTAGCGCTGATTTGGATGAACATTTTGAACAAATTGGATTACTGGATCACTGAAAACTTTTCCTAGAGTTTACTGGGTTAAAATGGTCTGATCACAAACAGAGAATCAGAATCAGGTTAAAGGGTTAAAAGGAAATGTCCTTCTACCAGGGTTACAGGTGCTTGTAGATGCTCAGTGTGATAAACTCCCGACTTCTAAGATCATCTAACTGTGTGACGGAAATTACATTAATGACACAGTTTCACGTTCTTTTGCAATTTATTTGCCTTAATGTTAAGGATTTTGAAATGAATTGCACACATTAACGCTGACAGCACTAATATATATTCATAAAATAATGTATGCGTGTGTCTATATCGCGATTTTAAAATGTGACGATATGTATTGTTGATGTAAACGATTCAGATTACATGTAATAAATTACTACCCAGATAAAATATAATAACAAAATATAAATAGGACTGTTTAAATGAATGACGATTTCTTAATCCAGTAGCCTACTCACGAATTGACATGGAATTTCAGTAGTCATTGGTTCATTGGTGTGAGCCTTGCATTTTACAAAGGAGTTTTTTGTTGATGCGTGGCACTTTTTCCCTCCTCTGTCTAACCGTGTCCATCACATTAATGTGATTCTGTTTTTCTAGTATGCCGATCCTGTCTCGGATCTGCTGGACAAGTGGGGAGCTTTCCGAAGCCGTCTTTTCCGAGAATCTTGTGTGTTCCACCGTGGAAATTACGTCAAGGACCTAAGCCGTCTAGGCAGGGATCTCAACAAAGTCATCATTGTGGACAACTCGCCAGCCTCCTACATCTTCCACCCAGACAATGCTGTACGTTACTGTCTTTGTGTTTTTTTGTTTTTTTTTTGCACATATAACTGCTTTGGGTCTGAGGATATAGTCCGTACAGTGCTTAGCCTGCTAAAGTTTATTAGTCAGTGGTTTGTCGCTTTGTCCCAACATTCATATTGTTTTTTTAACATGCTCTTCTCTGTCGTGTTTAGGTACCTGTTGCCTCCTGGTTTGATGACATGTCTGACACAGAGCTGCTGGATCTCATCCCTTTCTTCGAGAGACTGAGTAAAGTGGATAATGTCTACACTGTGCTCAAGCAGCAGAGGACTACTAGCTAGTGGACACTAAGGGCAGCTGTCACTATGGGGCCATGGAGGCTGCTGGGCTCGGAGCACACCACTGCTTCCCCCTAACAGGACCAGCCACTAGCTCAGTCCTCGTCACCTACCCAGAATTCCATTCACATGATGTTTGATCGAGAAAAGAAGGCGAATGACAGAACTGTGAAGGACTGCTTTATCCATTACAAGCATAAAATAACAAGCTCATTGTTTTAACACTCGAATGGGTGAATCTCAGGAAAGCGGACAACACCATATTTTACCCTGAAGTCAAATAATAGAAATAAGAAATGATATTTTGCTTAAGGAAAAAATAAAATAATAATAATTGTCCATTTGTGATAATATTTTGACAACTAAGCACATTCCCGCCATGATGCAAAAATGCAAACTTATATTTACTGTAATGTGTAAACATACATATATGATAATATATTTAAATTATATTTTATTTATATGTTATGGTTGTATTTGTTGTACTGCCTTTAATGCTAATTGTTTATGCTAAAAGTACTCTATTATAGTTATGAAAATCTTATGAAAATCACCCTTGTGAATGATAATGGAAATCACAAAAAAGAAAAATTTCAAAAAGTAAAAATGTCCAGATGCATCATGGCAATAATGAGGGAAAAACTTTTTAAATCTCATGAAAATAATTTCACAATGTCATACAATATGGCCGTTTTCTTTATGCAAATATTATTTTGTATTGATTTTTCATTTGCTTTCAGGGGTAAATGTGGCGCAGGCTTGGTTTCGGAGAGATTCACCAAAAGATGCGTCTTTCCTTCTTTGCAACTCTTTCATTTTCATTGTTGAGGGAAGCCCTGTTAAAATGAATCAAGTTGATTATCCTCTTCGGTGGGTGATTTCAGAAGATTTGTGTTTTAAGATAATGACTTCCTCTTCTTGAGTTTATATCTTGAGTTGAGCTTCCCTCATTCCCTGTGTTAAATGAGTTTACCTCAAGATCTCAAGCGAGGACAAAACCATAAATGGCAATCACATGGAATAATATGCTGTCTTTTTTTTTTTATCTAGACAAATTTATTGGACTCTCACACAAGCATTCATTATCCCTTTTATTTTTCAAAAATCATGTTTTCTTTCTTCTCCATTTTTATTTCTAAATCAGCATGAAAAAGAATCATGATGCAATCAGCCACACTTGAAATTCAAGTTTCACAAAGCAACAATTGTAAGAAAGGGAAATTGGCCCAGCACCTGTTGTCGCACGGCCCGTTTTCACTCTGAAGGTTAAGCTAATGCACCTTTTGAATTGTATACGGTATGCTTTTTGTGTCTAATGCGAGGTCCTTCAATGTGGCCTTAAAATTACTGTAGCAAATTTTTGTCAGACAATATCAAAAGTGGTCTTATTTACAAAATCAGTTTTGTCTGATACTGTGTAGTTCTAAATTCATAACAGTATGCCATTTGTGTGTTTATATTAATCAAAACAAGTAAAGAATACTGGAATCGAATCATGATTTGTCAGTGGAAACGACTTGTAATGCCTTAACTCTCCATTAGATCACTAAAGCTGTTAGGTGGTTATTGAGAAAGTGATTTGGGCATTGGCGTGAGCATGCTGTAACGTGGACTGGAGAGCCCCGGTTAATGTGCAGTTGACGTGCCTTCTTGTTAGTTGTGCCATTTAATATGGATGGTTTTCCTCATGGGGATCGCATACTTGCTCAGCACTATCTGAGTTGATTGTTCTGCAAGTGCCAATGTTGATGTTTCGACACAATGGTGATGATGTTCATGTGTACGGGAGAGAGTGGAAAGATGATGTTATGGTTTTTAATACTTGTGTTTTGTCCATTTTTCAGTGTTTGACTTTTAAAATAGATTTGGGGATGGCGGAACACTTGCCATCTTTCTATATTTGTGATATTAATGAAAATAGTGCTGTGCCATGGAGAAAAAAAAAAAGATTTTGTTATTCATAAAAGCTTAAAGAGCAGCCTGAGTGTTGAATATTTGATTCTTAAAAAGCACAATTCATCTCCTCTCCCTTTTGTACTTGAATCTCACCCTGTATTATTTCCAATAGTATTTGATGTATAGTAACATGGTTTGTGTATTAAGTTATTTGGGTTGTCTTCTACAAATAAGTTAAACTATTGAACTTAATTCATCATTATTTAAAAAAGCCTTTAAAAGGTATTTTTACTTTTTAAAACCAATTAACAGAAAAATTCAAATACTCAATGTCAGTATTTCAAAATTTTCCAGCAACACTTTACAATAAGGTTCCATTTGTTATTAGTTAACTTGAAGTGGCTTGATAAATACTTCTAATGCATTTATTAATAGTGGTTAATGTTCAACATTTAGTAATAGGTTTTTAAAATCAATCATCCGGTAGACTTTTGCTGACAAATAAACACAAATTTCTCAGTTCAGATAACATGGAGAAAGAGTAAACATTGTTCATTTACATAAACTACTGACATTGTATCAGTACAATGAGGGTTGAAAATCAGAGGATACAGAGGATAACTAATGGGACCTTGTATTGCAAAGTGTTACCAAGTTTCATTAAGATCCACTTTCCTGTTTCTAATATCATGAAAACAAAAACACATGAAACTTCAGTGAAGATCAGCCTATATTTACTTGGTACATAGTGTCTTTCAACATTTGAAACTGATGATACAGCCATGTTAACTGAATCGCATGCCTGACGTGGTACATTCTCCGAGGTCTAACTAATCATCAATCTCAGAAGGATTTCTCACACTTGTCTGCTTATGCAACTGGACCAACCCAGGTCCATGTTTTTCAGAAGTAATGTTACAGTCTTGGTAGTGCTTGTTTTCAATGATACGCCTTCTTTCTAATATTCTCACAGATGCATGAGAGAGGCCGCAAATGCACTTCTCCTAATGTGTAATTGTTGAATCAGAAACATGTAATGCTAAATGTGATGATGGTTAGACTTCAAGGCTTATTGTAGCTTTGTAAATAGTTTTACTTTAATTATCTGCCATGAGTAAGCAGTCAGTTTTCTCATAGCCTATTTCAATACGCTCTGCAGCCTATCCTTTTATAGGTACACTGGGTGTTAAGATAAATGAAGACTAGAATTGGAAACTTATTGCCTTTATTTGAAAGTTAATGTCACGTAAGGTTACATTTACCTCAGAAAAGCCATTCAGTGGCCATAAACTGTATTTAGCGAGAAAAATTCATTCTAGAGAGGAGCATTTTGCAACTATTACATATTCATTATTTTTACATTAAAAAGTTAGTATTATAACTTTATTATTCTTATTATAAAAGTATTATTAGGCTGTTTACGACATTATTTGAGAAAAAAAAAATTCTTTGAGAAAAATTTACATGTAGAGTAGTAATGGGCTAAATAGAACATGTGCTTTTCAATATGATTGCAGAAAAATATCTAGTCCTATGTTTTAATTGAACATTGATGGATCAAAAGATTTTGTGGGAAAATAAATGATTAAAGTGAATCATATAAATGTACGAGGTGGCGAGGAGGGCCTTGCTCTGGAGGTAAAAAAAAAAAAAAAAAAGGCCCCCATTAATGATACAAACACTTTAGCTAAAGTAATATGTTTTGCATAATATCTAATACTTTTTCAAATCACTCACTTCAGCAAAGTGTGTACTATTTTATGTTTATTTTAATAAATAAAGGAAATGTATTTTTTTTTTATATTTAATAAAATAAATATTTAGAAATGATAGAATCTGGAAGCTTTGAAGGAGATCAAATAAAAATGTAATATGGCATTACAGTAGTAACAGTAGATACATTTTATTATATGAAATTATTAATATAATATTTTATTAGGCACATTTTCTGCCATCTAGTGGTTTAGAGGAGAATAAAATCAATGCTCCTTTCACAGCTGTGCAGCTTTAGCCCTGTTGTGCCCATTGTATCAAAATGACTCGATATTGAGTCATGACAAAAATCTAATAAAACAACAAGAAGAACAAAATCTTTTCGTTTGTTTATCTATCAATCAGAGACAGCTGCATTTGACGGGCTCTTTCCCACTGACTCTCCCTAATTTATATATTTTGGTGACTTGTCATGTTAAAGAATTGTCTAAAGATTCACAATGAATTAACAAACTGCACATTTTGAACATCTGACAAGACCATAGGGTGTCCCATTTGTCATTGTAGGTTTCAGAACGGTGCTCACAAGTAACCCCTATACGCCCTCGCTTTGCTTTTCATTTGGGACAGGGCCTTTGTCTGACACCCACTCTCTACTAATGAGCTGATGACCAGAATCAAGTGTGTTTGATTAGGAAACATACTAAATGTGCAATGTTGGAGAAACTCCAGAAACAAAACACTTTTACGAAACATATTCATCATCTCTATTATGCATAGGAGAAGATATTAATTAACAGCCTCCCTAATGTTTGTAAAAAATCATTTTATTATTATGATGACAAAATCATCAATCACATCTGTAAAATAAAATCATTCTCTTAATCTTTTATAAAAAAATTTATGTATAGAATTAAATAATAAATAAGTCAAAGTAAAAACATTTATTCAGATTTAAGTTTCGATTTAAAGAGTGCAATGTCAATTTTCATTTTTCTCTCTTGAACTTCTAACTTCTTTTTTAATTTATCATTTATGATTAATTACATGTTGCCTGCAAACCCATGTCTTTCATTCTGTGAATATGGAATGTAAAATATAAAATTTTACTCAAGCTAAAGGCACCGTATTGTAACATCATCTGTTCATAGGAACTCAACTCTCAAATTATTTACAACAGTACAATTATTTTTTTTCACATCCTTCTGAAAGCAATAGCGTCAGATGCTAATGTTGCAGCTTCAAGCCAAGATGCAAGAGTCTAAAGTGGATGATGGAGAGGCCAGTGGATTCAGTCCGCCTGACACACAGCTGAACACATGACACTTCTGGAGTGACTGTCTTACACCTGGAACAAATTACACACACAAATGAGTTGTATTGCATAAATTCATTACACTTACAACAGGTGAGAAAAGTTCCAATTTCTCATTTTTAGGTGTACATTATGAAGTGGCTTTTTTATGTAAAGAGCTCCAGGAAATTACATAGAGTTCAATATTCTGTGACCGGTTTTACACCTGGAACAAAAAAAAACAGAAATAAGGGTGCTAAATTCATTACACTTAGAACAGGTGAGATTTTCAAAATGCATCTTAAATAGTTTTTTAGCTCATGGCTCAGTAACCATTTGTGTTGAATAATCCTGTCCAGATCAAGCTGACGCTCTGGCTTCTACTGCAGAAGGGAGCAGATCAAATTGCAGCATTCTGTGAGAAAGATGGAGAGACGTCTGATTATTACCATAAACTTTACATCTGCTCTACTTTCATTATTCTAAGCCGTAAGATCTTCAGCTCAGACACCCGGGACAAATTCCTGTATTATCTATACAGCCATCTCCTATAAAGCCTATGAAGTTTTGCATTAGAATTGTATTTGAAGTAATCAAATCACCTTCTGTCAAGCGGGTTTGAACCAGGTGTTCATATTGGTCCTGTAGAAGTCGAAACTATCTGGAAAGTATCCACACAGCATTCTGAACAAGAGGATCCCCAGAGACCAGACCATCGCCAGCTTTCCATGAAACTCGCCGTACATTCTGTACTCGGGAGGGCAGTAGGCTACATAACTGTAACTGTGCCTAAAGGAAAGAGTGTTTGTCCGATGTGTAAGTCTCTACCACAGCATTAGCATACGAGTGTTGAGTTAACTCATTCACAAGAGTTTTGAGAACTAATACACACCACAGTATCTCGTGAAGGCAGATTCTGTCAGGAGATCGCCGCATCCGAAGTCAATGAGTGTGACATCGCGGTTCTTAACGTTTATCAGCAGGTTCGAGAAGTCGATTTGATGTCGCCATGGTAAACTCCACGGCGACACCACGCATCAGCAGCTAATGTTGCGACCACATGATGTGCCGCGCAAACTTCTCCTCAATGCTACCGCCGTTGCTTTTCACAAAGTCAAACACATCCATGCAGTGCGAGAAACGTTCGAGGACCATGGCGTAGAAGTCCTGCCAGTCCAGCAGCTTGATAATGTCCATTGCTGGACCTTTTTTACCGGCCAGTCAGAGCGACTTCTTTGGGAAGGGGTTTGGAATGATCAGGGATGATCATATACATTATATGATGTCAGATGGTTTTAAATAGGGAATTTTAACTCAAGTTTGTCTGCTGATAAAATCACTTATACTCACTCTGCTGATACATTCCATGTGCTTCGTCTTTCGGATAAATTTTACTGCCACCTGATGGACAAAACAAAAAGCAATTATTGTGTGTAGAGGTCATATCATAAATTCCAAGCAAGAATTGAAATCCTAACAGGTCAAGAAGAGCCCTAAATAGTGAATATATGATACAGTAAGATGTCTTGCACAGGATAAAGTGAGATATCAAAGGATGAGAAATAATTCAGATAAAAAAAACTATTTGCTAAACTAGTTGTGGTAAGTAAAAAAAAAGAAAGTCTAACCTTCTGGCCATCCGCCAAACAAGTGCCTTCATAGACGGCAGCAAATCCACCTTGCCCCAGCTTACGACCAATTGCATATCGGCAGCAAATGTCATCTGTTAAAAGATGAAGAGAAAAAGACAATGTTTAGTGGTGCTTTGCAGATATTGTGAGATTTATTGTTGCAGGAAACTCACCCTCAGGTGGTCTCATGTTCATTTCGTTACGGAGAGGAGACGTTTCACCTGCTGTCAGACCAACCCAGTCTCACGGACTCCAGTTTGAAGCTCTTCTTGCACCAGAGGCTCAGCAGCGGGAAGGACTTCAGGATCATCGACAGGAGGTTCCTCCAGATCAATGACGTCTACAGATCTAGAGATGGACTGTAGAGACTTTTGATCTAAAGAGGAGAATATCAGCACTAGCTAGCAGTCCAGTTCTGGTAAAAAAAAAAATGTAGGCTATTTAGGAACAGCGATTCTTTGATATTAAAGTAAATTACTATTTGTTCACCTATTGATTTTAAAGTACAAAGTATAATATTAATATTTTTACACTTTTGAGGTTACTTCATTATTTTATTGGAGAGAGAGAGAGAAAAAAAAGTATTTTTAAAACCATCCTACATGGGCAGAAAAGTTCCCGTTACTCATTTAGGTGTAAATTATGTAGGCCTAGTGACTTTTTCATGTAGGATATTAAATAATATTCTCACAACATGGTTGTCATTTACCGTCTGTAACGTTACTTCTCCTGGATGTTTCCGTCTCTTGTTCCTTCATCATCTCACCCTGATCTGAGCTCTTGTTTTGGGGGGATTCTTTCTTCCATCTAAAAGAGAGACTCTTAAAGAAGTTGAAGTCGCCCTCATTCTTTTTCTTCCTCTTCAGACGAGAGATGGGAAGCTGCTCTCCCTCTTCCTCTCCCTCAGGCTTCTTCTCGTCTGGCTGATGAGAAAGATGTTTCTCCGCCGTGCTGCTACTGCTGCTGCTGGGGTTTGAGCCTGGTGTGCGGTCATGAACGGTTGTAGCCGTGAACTTCTGTGTCCCATGATGAATCGCTGTTGTGTATGACACTAAAGCAGCTAAAGCGAAATAGTAGCCTAAAAAAAGTTTTCTGTGGTGTATTTAACAATATGAATATATTAATATTTATTTAGTTATTTTATGTATTTTCAAAGACACACGACAAGGGCTGCCAACTCTCGCACTACGCATTCAGCGCTCTCGCACCACACGTCCATTTTCTCATGCAGTGAAAAAACATCACGGAACAAAGAGGACACGGAGAATGCGCTAAATCACAAAATGCCTCAGCTTTCATATGTTTAAAGTTTCATTACGAAATTCAAACAATAAATATCGTTTTGGCGCTTTCAATATGGCGTGACAGATCGCTGTAGCAACTCAGATCAAGTGAGCAGCGCGCTTGAACCGATCATCTCCAGGCCTACTTTTTACTAGGCTAGTAGGCCTATAGTTAAATAATAATAAATGAACATCGGAAGAAGGTATGTACAGTTAAACTCACTGAAATATAATGTCACATAATGTAATCTCTCATTGTTTCAATCACGGATAAATGGCAAACAATCAGCTCCACCTAAGTTAGCCTTACTGAGAAATTATAAACAATAGCCTACCATGAAGAAATGCCCATGCAAACAATCTTTAACTAATATGAATAGCCTACATTTAAATGAATTGTAAGTCAGTGTGAAGGTGGGATATATCACTTAAAATGACTAAGGCATCAAAACTAAGTCAACATTTTTGGGGAAATATACAGTTCATTTAAACAGAGTTAACTTTTGGCCCTCTAGCCATTAAAAAAAAAAAGCATTTTGCAGAAGAACATTGTTTTGGTTGAGTTTCTGCTCTGCATGACTGTGTGGATGAATATGACCCTTCACTTTACAATGAATTCTGTTAGAGAGCTACATATGACGATCAATCAGTTCAATAAAATACCTTACTCACTTGTTGAGTAATAAAATGGCGTCTCCCCATCGCTTTTACAACATTTCAAATTCTTCAGTTGTGCTGAAAAGCCATGAATTTTATATGGAATGCCGTCTGTCAAAATAATAGCTAAATAAATATATAGAGAAATATAAAAAACAAAAATAAATAAATACATAATCAAAATAAATATACAAAGAAATGTAAAAAAAAACCCACAAATACATTATTATTTATACGTTTATTTCATTATTTACGAATAATTGTATTTTTTCCACATCCATTTTTTCCCATTTATTTATTTATACATTTATATATGTATTTGTCTATAATATTTTATTTTCACATTTATTTCTTTGTGGAAATAAATAAATAAATGTATAAATAAATAATTTATTTATACATAAGGGGAAAAATTAAATATCTGTTTATATACAACCCCCCCCCCCCCCATTTCTTTG
The DNA here is from genome assembly GCF_964197995.2 of Scardinius erythrophthalmus. Taxonomy (NCBI): domain Eukaryota; kingdom Metazoa; phylum Chordata; class Actinopteri; order Cypriniformes; family Leuciscidae; genus Scardinius; species Scardinius erythrophthalmus. The sequence goes on along the minus strand of NC_138226.1, from coordinate 9,225,763 downwards.
TACATTTATATATGTATTTTTTATTTCTTATTTTGGCAGACATGGCATTCCATAAAAAGTAACCCAGGCCAGGCGCATTTTCCCCCTCTAGGAAAACACTAGGAAATGCACTGGAAGAATATACAAACATTTGACATACCTTTTATTATAAGCTTTGTTTTACACAAAAAGAAATATGTATTTTTCAGGGTTGTATTGACTGTTCAAAGAAAAAGAAAAAAATCCATGTGATTGAACACTCCTCAAGAAAATTTGTTTTCAATTTTTATTGAAAGATCTTGATAAACAAGGGAAAATTGCAGCACTTCATTTGGATACTTCAGTAGAAGGCAAGAACTGTGAAATAGGCTACCTTTTGAATAGAACAGAAGCAAACAACTAAAACTCTAAAAAGCTTTTCCATTTATTTGTAAATGTTTCCCTAATTCATAAAATGGCTGTATTCTTGAACTCAGTGTATTTGTTACATATGAAGTTACCGTCCCAAACCCTCTTTTGATCATCTTTGGCCCTGCACATTTTAATTACATGCCTTAACTTCACTTTAATCTGCATCCCACGAAACAAGAATAATAATAATAAAAAAAACACAAAGGATATCTATACAAGCATATACAGTAGTACACACATTTCAATATTAAATACCAAATTACTGTGCAAGAAATTTAAGGCGTAACAACATGGGTATCTGGCCTGGTGCTGTTCATTTTTTTTTTTTTTTAATAAAGCACAATTTGTTTGATCATAAATTTAGACAGCACAATATTCAAGACTCGAAAAAAATTATTATGTAGACTAACAGATGTGGGGTGTAATGTGCAAAAATGGCACTAAAGGTTTTAAATAAATTTGAATTTTAAATAAATTAATTATACGCCTCTCATTTTCAAACACATAAGAATAGATATTTAATGGTTTCATAATTTAATTTGGTAGTTTTTGTATTTAAATAGTGACGTATAGATGAGTATTATGCACTGTAAGTGCTTAGCCTATGTGTTGTTTCTCAGTGGTTACCTGCAAACAAGAAAAAAAAAAAAAAACAATAAGTCAGCAGTCACTTGATAAACCTTTACTTGATACCACTGTAAATCACATGGTCCATGCTATTACAGAGCATCAAGTTCTTATTAAAACAAGTCCAGACTCCATGTCTAAGAATAGGCATCAGAAATGTCTCCTATTTAGAGTAAAGGTAATGATAGTAGTGTAAAGCATATAAACAACAATATAAACTTCAACTCTGCAACATTTAAACATGCATATTGTCTAAAATATATGACTTACTTATGACACGCAGATGTGCAGTGCTTTTGGCTCTTTCTATGATAAAGCACACAATGCCGCACATATCTGTGGATGTTTGTTTAAGAGTGAGCCTGTGAACGGTTCCCATTTTCTCCACCACAACTTTAGGACCAGGATGCAGTGTCTCCCCTTTCAGGGTCCACGTAGGGGCCTTGGCCACAGGCAGAGAGACTTCACATTCAAAGCAAGCATCTGCAGGAGCAGTTACATCTACATCCTGCAGCTCTCGCACCATCAGGACTGACTGAGCTGTTTAAACAGGGAGGAAGTGCAAAACCACATGGGCACGTGTTGTATTATCAGTTATGACTGTTATGTAATATGTTTTTTTACCCCAATGTAGACCACAAACAGTCTTTTCTCATTATAATCATATACAGACAATTACCTGAAAGTTTTTAATTGCTATAATCTTTTAGTTTTCCTTACAACAACAACAACAACAAACAAATAAACAAACATCTGACGTTTTCTTTTAAAATAGGCATAGCCAACTATTACCTCAGTATGACGTAAATGACTTGCAGGTAGTCATTTTATTGTCATAACACTAAAAAAAGTAAAACAGATTGAAACCATTTATAGTTGTCAATCACATTGTAATTGGCCATTTTATGAACACACTCACACAGTCAGTGTGTGTTTGCGCACTTAATTTTCGAGATGAAAGGAAAGTATTTTGCTTTTATTTTTTTATTAAATCAGGTTTTAAAAATTTTAGCTATGTTTTTTAATGTATGAAACCAACATAAATATGTATAGGCCTATGACATTTCTAAGAACTTGACAGAGGCGTTTTGAACTAGATTTTAAAAAGACTTTAGCTTTTGCCATTTTGGACATCCATCATTAGTGACTGACCTAAATAAAAGATACTATATTTAATTTAATTTTATTTAAATTGGCTATTTAATAATGAAACGTCTCCACTGTTTTGTGGTAGGCTATTACAGCCAGCGTACTGTAATGTATGTGTAAAAGGGAGACATCGCCATCTGCCGGTTATTGTAGTAAGTGCAGTGGAAATTTGTACAGGTGGCTGACGACGGTAAGTTGGACGCCCAGAGCGGAAATTTGCTCGTTAAAAATAGTTCCAAAGGCAAATTGCTTAAGTAATTTTGCTAGGAACATGTTGAGAAGCATTTGTCATTTGAATAATAGCGAATATTAAGACAGCGCGGTAATTTCTCACGAGACTATGCGTTGTGTCAGACGGTTTCGTGACTGATTCATTTTGGTGGCAAGAAACTACTTTGATTTTCATTTACATTGCCCCCTAATAGGGAAGTGATTGACTGACTGACCGACTAACTGATTGATTGAAGTTGTCACAACGTTTAGAAATACTTATTTACTGTCCTAATTTTTCTTCTAATATAGATATTAGACATTAGCAAGTAGCCTAGAATATCAAGGTATTGTTGATATAGCCGAAGTAGGGAATGGATGCACTGAATTTGAAATTCTGTCAAATAATTAAGATTAATAAAGATATTTTGAAGAATATGGGTAACCAAGCAGTTGATGGGCCCCCACTGATTTTCGTAGTGTGGAAAAATACTATGGAAGTCAATGGGGCCCTTCAACTGTTTTGTTACTGACATTCATCAAAATATCTTCTTTTGTGTTCAGCAGAAGAAAAAAATAGTAAAATTTGTCAGTGCCATTATTTTGCCTCAAGATGCACAGAAGATGCACTTTTTTTTTTTTAAATAAGTAATGTTTATAAAAGCTACTTAAATGTCCAAACTGAACAAAGGCCTAATCCTGCTTTCATCTAAGCCCTGTCTGTGAAACCAGGCCTATATAAATCAGGGATGTCCAATCCTGCTCCTGGAGGATCACTGTCCTGCAAAGTTTAGCTCCAACCCCAATTAAACACATCTGAACCAGCTAATCAAGGTCTTACTAGGAACTTCCAGGCAGGTGTGTTGAAGCAAGTTGGAGTTAAACTCTGCAGGACAGTGGCCAGTTTGGACACCCCTGCTATAAGTGAATTTTGGCTTCAAGTCAACATTATAATGTTGACTACAATATGTAAGATGGATACATATTTGTTTGGAAATATTTTCCATTACCATTCCATATCCATCCATATCCCTTATTTAAATATATTCTAACTTTTAAATAACGTTCCACTCGCATTAAGAAATTTGTACGTTCCCACAATCAAGATGTAATGTTAAAAACATTTGTAAGATGGACAAATATTTGTTTTGAAATATTTGCCATTACCATTCCATATATGCCCCATTAACCTATCCATAAATTACATATATTCAAACTTTTAAATAACGTTTCTAATCACATTAAAGTCCCCCCGTGGTGAAATGAAGTTTTCAATGTTGTTTATATGTCTATGTGGTGTTTTTAATATGCTTTAAGACAACAACGAAGACAACACCATTGCAGAGTATTTTCTCCTTAAAACTCCAGTGACAGTCTCAAAAAACACGGTTTGAAATTGTCGGTGTTCTTACATCACAAACTACCTTGTAAACAATCACGTCAACATGCCGACGGGCTTTAGCATATCATTATGACCACTCTGAACCATGGGGAGTCTCAAGAGAAGCCAGGTTATCCCAGTATATTTTTGTGTTGATATGTTAAATCGGGCACCTTTAGCAATATAGCATGTGAATTATGTACATGATGTGTATTACAATGTTATGATGATTCTGAACTATATGCGTTTGTTCAAAGCATTTCTATGGATACTGATTTTTAGAAGACAGCTGTCTGACTCTGAGATGGCGAATGGGAACATGGTTTGAGTATCATTACCAACACAATATTAGCTGTTTGATTACATAGTCAAGCAAAAGGCACATGTCCGATGTTGTAAGAGAGATACCATTATGCAGCGTTTACTTCAGTAAAGTTGGCTGAGTGGATCTCTGAGCCTGTATGAGTGAGTGAAGGTGAGGCTATGCATATTCATGGTTCCGTGTATAATAAATGAAGCCAGGATGTAGTAGTTACATTCAAGCTATTTTAAGGCATGAAGGTTTTTTTTAACTGGAATTTTTTTTTGAATATGTCATGTTTTTAATATGCTTTAAGACAAACCATTACTGAGTATATATATAAAAAACAAAATATTGACTACAGGGGGACTTTTAAGATAATTGGACTTTCCCACAATCAAGATGTAATGTTTAAAAAAAAGAAAAAAAAAAGAAAAGAAAAAACATACAGTTGTTTCATCCTATATTCTGCATTAGAAAGCCTTGTTATTATTAAATCTAAATGAACAACTGTATGACTGACAACTTAAAGAACTATTGGGTTGTTTTAAAAATTATATGACAGTGCTGTCAATCATTCCAGTTCACACCCACCCGTTGTCATGCTAGACTTGTACAATTGGTTTGAAAGGACTGAATTTGCCTCACCTTCAACAGTTAGTTTTGCTGAGGATGTGTAGTTTCCAACTTGAACACTATAGGTGCCCTCATCCTCTAGCAACACCTGCTGAATCACAAGTTTTCGATAGCACCCTTCACTGCAGATCTCAAAGCGCTCTGAAGGCAGGATGACATTAGGTCCTTTATACCAGCGAATGCTGCAACGAGGATTGGTCACAGTGCAGTCCAGTATGACACGGGTTTTTTCTAGAGCTGTTTTATCCTGTAGTGGTTTCACAATGTTTGCTGGTAGTGCTGTGGAGATGAAAAGTCATAGTTTTAAGCACTTTGAGTGTGATATTGCTGTTATATTGAATATCGTTTGTGATGTAATGCGTCCAGTTATTTTATGCTCTTGCTCTTAAAACAGTTGTATTAAAAGTTTGGCTACAGTTAGAACCATAGACTTGGAATTGTGTAGTGAACATGGACAATCGGTGTGGTTAAAAAAAAAACCCTGTGAAATGCCTCATTGCTTTTATACCAGTCATCATCACTCTTGGAACGCAACATAGGCCTATCCAATCAAATTAGTGAGCTTTAATTAAAAATCATTTGTTATACAAAGAATACACATTTTCAAAACATTAGCTGTTTAACAGTAGTGTAATGCTATGTGCATTCAAGACTGAAGCTTGTCACCCTGCACACATTTAAAGATTTCTTGCTTAAGGTTTTGTTGTGTTATTGTGCATTTTATACAGTTAATCACTGACAATGTGCGTCAGTTGTAAGATCATTCTCATCCCTGACTATAGGTATGATCCTGAACTCTCAAAAACGGATGCAAATAGTAACGTGAAAGTTAATTCTCTACAATAATTTGCACAGAATGAGAAAAAGAACCCAAAATATAGATTATAAAAAGTGCTTGGAAAAGAGGTTTCAGTTGTTGTTTTTTGTTTTTGGCTGTTGGTCATCATTGCTGCTCTCTTACTTGTCGGGACAGTGTAAATAACTGATGTCTGGTTGGCCACATTTCAAAATTGTTTGAAATGTCATAGCATCTGTGACTAGTCATCAGAGAGGGTGACAAGCTTTGGTTTTGTAGTGTGTGCTCGACTTAAACATACAGACCTTCCACCTCAAGGTTAGCCGTAGACTCTACATTCTTGGCAACAAACTTGATCTCTCCAGAGTCGTCTTCTTTAACGTTGCATATGAGGAGGAAGTGCTTAGTCCCTAAGAAAACATGGTTCAGAAAAGTCATGATCAAATTCACTGAGGTTGAGTGGTACATTTTTGGAAAAGAAAGAGCAATGTTTAGCAACGGGTGCTAGAATAACCTTCCTGACGGATCTTAATGGTGCTGGTTGGTTTGATCGTCTCTCCGTTCTTAAACCACTCTCCGGGCACATCATCCAGTGACACTTCACACATGAACACTGCATTTTGATCTTCTTGAATATCCAGATCCTCTAAGCTTTGTAGAATCTCAAGTTCCCTCTCTGTTGAAATGTTATTAAACATAAAAAGGTGTTGCGTAATTCCATAATATTATGACCAATTCAGTTAAGCAGTAAGTGAAAATGCTTTCCGTTTAGTTGAATTTGTCTCAGTACCAGTAGATGGTAGTGTTGTACTTTAACTGAATTATTTCAGCAGGAGGATTTAGATTTAAATAATCAGTATATCACCAGGAAAGTATACAATCTGCAGATAAATGTGATGATAATTTAACAGACTCTCTGTTATTACCATAGATTTCCACTGAACATGATGTTGTAGCTTCCCCAGCATCACACACATATAAACCAGAGTCTCCTAGCTCACACTTCAGTATCTGTAGAAATGACTTTCTTCCCATAGAGTAAATGCGATGATTTTTTCCTGGTTTAAGCTGAACTTCATTCTGAAAGTGAAAGAATTCCACTTTATTTTGTAGAAAAAAAAATGATAAAAAAATAATAAACTTAATAAAAATAGTGATTTTTAATCAACTTTTACAAGAGGGTGCGGGGATGTCATGTAATTTTACCTTTGTCCACTTTATGTCTACGTTGTGGCGTGACAGCTCACATTCAAGGGTTATACCAGATCCCTCTGGTTGCCTGATATCCTCAAGCTTTTTCAATACTGATACTGGGATTTCTGGAGAAGCAAAGTCTTGTCAGCCTATGTAAAAACATTAGCCTACTTTTGACATAAAAACATGTGTTATGTATACACATTTAATTAGGTAAAAGAGAAACGCTATTGTTACGGTGCGTGTCCAAGCTTTTTCAATTCATTCCTATAGAAGTTGAGCTACACATTTGCACAGTGAATTGTGGGATTGACAGCGGACCAGGGAAAGCGCTGAGAGCGTCAAAAGTTTGGGTAGTTCTCGACTTAATGCAAATATCAAGTGAAAAGCGTGGGCGGCAGCCAGCAGTGAAGTATAGTGACCTCTGTCTAGAGCATTTAAAAGCAGATTGTGCAGGAATTTATGCTGGATTTAGTGCGTAAATCATTGTTTACGCATTTGACCCTGCATTTGTTATGTTAAATATTGCATTTATTATTACACTGGCTGCATATCTTTACTTCATTTGGAAACAGATTAAAGATAATTGCTAAGACACACCCCTAAGCGGAGGTATTTTAGCATTGTCAGCGACACTGAGCAGAGTTTTGCCTAATGAACATTCACTGTTAGACTTCATTTGACAACGATCAGCAGCCTATTGATGGAAAACCATTTTGATCACATTTAAAAGGCTGTGATCTTAAAACCAAGTCACTATTTATTATATTTTTTATAATTTACCTCTGGGTTGCCCTTGTTTGACTTTTGAGATCACATAGTCAACTGTGTACATGTCAATCTGTCTAGTACAACAGGAGCTTATCATTTAACCATACCTCAGCTTTGTGCTTAGAGGACTTTGAGGAGAGTCCTTTGTTGTAGTGGCATTTACATGTTATTGTCATCCTCAATGACAGCTCTGTGACTCCAAAGGATAAGCCCTATTGAGTGACTTGGCATAGAAGTGAGTACCTTACACCAGCACCTTATGCTTGTGAATGCTTGAAATGTTTCGGTAGCTGGAGTCTGATCATGTGATCCATATCTTTTTATATGTGTAACCTGACACATGGTAAGAGCAGTAGCAAAAATGTCTGTCCATGCCATTGTACTGTCATCAGCATCAGAAATTTAACCAGTTTGATTGATTTCATTGCCCTGCACCCTCTTACCTCTCACGACTAAGTTAATAATGGCCAGATAAGTAAATCTGAGTATTTGCATGACCTTTATGGTTAATTTAGGGATTTGCTTTGGCTATGTCTTTTAGCTCGTTTTGGATGTCTGTTACGTTGAGGGTGTAGTCTGTGCTTTTTAGTCATTTGGAAAACACTGACTTTGTTGTGCTCAGGTTAGCTGATGTGTTTTTTTGGGGTAGTGTGTTGGAGAGAAGGTGTGTGGTTGAAGGGATTTTTTTTTTTGTGGCTAAATCGGAATGTAATGGCTGAATCACTTACAGCATCTTTAAAGGTGATCTGTGAAATTTCTGCAGCACTAGTTCTAACTCTTCTCAGGTTTTCTGTAACTTTTCAAACTAGGAGTTGTCATGCCCTAAACTTATGTCAATGGTTGAGCCAGTAGTTGACGTTTCAGGCAGCTCAAATAAACGAAGTCATGTTTTAAAGGTGCCACACAGCCACAGTGTTTAAATTTTCAGTCGTCTTTTCACTTGAAACTGGATTAGGATTATATTTTAACAGTGAATCCCACATGAGTATTTTCATCAAATTTTCTAGTTAAAGTAGTCTAAAATCCTTGAAGAATATAAATATACTTGAGATATTAAGACTTGTTTTCAGAGAATGTGTCTTTAACACAAGTGTATTTTGCCTTACTGCACTGACAGATTTTTATGAAATCTGTCAGTGCAGATTGAAAAAAGGACTTTTGAATGTTTTTAAACAAAATTAAAAACTCATTAAATCTGCATTTTTTGTTGGCAAAATTGTCACATTTAAGTCTCTACTATAAAAACAGTTTTAATTTGCACAGTACCTTTAACATCCAATCTTGCTAATGATCTGATATTCTCAACAGAGAATATGTAGGTGCCAGTGTCATCCAAGGTCAGGTTGGAGATGGTAAGGCTGTGTACCCGTCCTTTTGCAGTCATACGCCAGTGGTTGTTGTTTTTGAGTGCGTGCCCATCCTTCTGCCATACACCGTCCACATTACTATGTGACAGCTCCACCTCAAAAGAAGCTGTCTCTCGTTCATAAGTCTGGATCTCAGTTAGACCTTTCCGAATCTTGATTTTTCGTGCTGAGTGGACAAGCACAGGTTGTCAAAGACAGGAAAAGTATAGTTCAATGGTGATGCAGTTAGAAATCAGTGAAGTGTGTGAAAAAGAGAGAGAGAGATTAAGAAGAAATGTGAAGTTTATAAAGAGAAAGAAATAGAACAACAGTTGCTGAATTAGTTGGCTCGGTTTTGTCCGCTTGGTGTTAGCAATGAACTAAATCCTGCCTTCGATCAGGGCTATGCCAATTCTTTTTTTTAAGTATTCCAAAACAGACAGGCAGACAGGCATTCCCTGTGGAAAATGGTGGTTTATTTTAGAGAGTTGGTGACACCACCCTAGATTTTGAAGGCCAGTGCATAAATTTAGCTGCAATGAAAACAGATCCAGATTCATAGTTGGTGCCAGGAACAGCCAAAGCACAGACTTTCTCTCATCACTTGCTTATTTGTACAACACAGCTTTATCGTCTTAAGCTATCCTGAAAGGAATGTTATCACTGGTATTTAATTGCTTGTTTGCTAAAGAGCAAATTAATTTTATCGTCAGAAGTTATGTTAAGAGATATTGAAAGCTTGTTTGGTAAGTTTGATGTAGACGGCTAATAATCAAAGGCAGTGGAAATTAGTTGTGAGCAGAGTTGTAACTTTTATCTTCCTCTCACAGTATCTGTGTTTCACAAGCAACTAAGAGGAATTAAAAGGTTACTCCGCCAGGACCTTCTACCAGCTCTTGATCTATTTCTCATTTGACATGCTTAATTGAATTATCATAGCTCTTCTGATCTAATGTCAATAAAGAAAGCTGCTCCCCGGGCCTCAGTACGTGGTCTGCCAATCACCTGTTTGCTGCTGTCAAACCATGGAACAAGTGTCACTAAAGTAGCTGCCTCTTGCTCGCATTACTCGTGGTTACTTGATTCAGTTTGTTTAAGACGACAACATCGAAATGCGCAGTAATGAGGGACCATCACCGTAAAGAATTGCTAACAACAGCACATAGTAAGAAAGAGACAAGCACATGCAGACTCACGTTCCACACTGAGCTTGGCTTGTGTGCGGTCATGGAGCGTTTCACAGCTGTAGGTGCCTCGGTCTGAAAGGGTGAGTTTGTGGATTGTGAGAGAATGTTTTTTTCCACTCTGCTTCAGAGTGAATTTGGACCCTGGATGTATAACCACTCCTTGTCTCATCCACTGCACCTCCGCAGTCTCAAGGCTGACCTCCACCTCAAGTGTTGCCTCAGCAAACTCCTCTGCAACCACCGGGTCCATGCTCTTTGTGAAAAGCACCTGTGCTTCTGAATACAGATCAGTTTTTAACACTTTATAAAGCTCTTTATATTCAAAAACCAATGAGCATAGCCAATAAGGACAACATTATTTCATGTGCTTGGAGTACTGCTCCTCGTTCTACATTGCTGTGTGCTGTAGTAACACTTGTCTCTGTCAGTTAAGAGTGGAATTCTAACTGGAGAAGCTGTTAAGCACAAGCCATCATAAGCACCTTTTCAACAATTCAGGCATGCCTGAAAGGGTCATTATTAAACTCAAACATGTTGACATGACATTAAAGACCTGTGCAGGATCTAAAAGAAAATACCCCTCCCTATACTCCAAATAACATTTTGTAGAAAATTACCTATTAGTTAGATTCTCACTTAATATGTTGACACTAATTATTTTATTTTTTTTTAAAGTTCATTAGTCAAATGTTCTGTCAAAATGAAATACTGATAGATGATATTCTACCTTGGACCTGAAGGATAGCTTTGGAAATCACACCTTCAGCCTTAGCTGTCAACTTGCAGCTATCTGAGACTTGGCAGTTGTTGATATGCAGCATATGGCATAATCCATTACTTGAGATGTTGAACTTATGATTTGATGAAATTGGCTGGTCATTCCTAAACCAGGCCAACTTCACATCTTCTGGAGACACCACACACTTAAATGTTGTGTCTTCTCCTTCCATCACAGTTATGTTGTGTAGCTCCGCAATAAACTCCACAATGCGAGGAACTTGGGAAAAGAATAGAAGGATGTTGGCACTAAAGTAATGTGTGATTTGTTCGTGATTTCTGGTTAAACTTTATGCAGATGCACACGAATCCTTTGGTAGAATTTTACTTACTATTGACCACTACAGCAGCTGATGTCCTTTCATCTTTGGATTCACAAGCATATTCTCCTGCATCATCTTCGGTGACGTTATGTATAGTCAGGCTTCTCACTCGACCATCAGCTCTGATTGTAAAATGTCTGTTTGGCGCAATCTCTTGGCTGTCCTTAAGCCACTGAACATCTCCTTTTGACTTGTACAGTTCACATTTTAAAACCACATCCCCACCTTTGAGTCCCACTATGTTTTCCAGTGGTTTGGAGAATTTCACTTTCATTGCTGATAACGAAACAGTAAAGACAACATTTTACTGCACACCTTTACGAGCAATTAATTTTTAGTACATATAACAATTTGTAGAAATGTATGGTTCATTCCCCAGTCTTACCTTTGACATGGACACTAAAGTGCATCTCATCGGATCCCACGTGACATGTGTACTCTCCAGTATCACATCTCTTAAGTGGGTTAATGGTGAGGTAGTGGGTGTTACCATCACTTGTTGTGTGGAAACGATCCCCTTTGATTGGATCATGACCTCTCTGCCATTTCACTGGGGCATTGACCCTGTTAACAGCAGCACGTAGTGTCACACTGTCTTCTTCATAGGCTGAAATATTTGTTCTTTCTTCTTTTTTGATGAATTTGAATGGTGTTTCTATGAAAAAGAATTGTGTTATTAAGTGTTTTACACATAATGTTTCAACTGATATGAAATTACATTTTCTTGGCTATGCTATTGTTAATTTACCTTGAACGGTTAGCCTAGTTATCATTTTGTCATCAGTGGCATCACAGAGATACTCTCCAGAATCAGATGTCTGAAGTCCTGATATCACAAGCTTCCTCATTGTTTCTCTGCTTTCAATGTGTGTGCGTGAATCTTCTTGTAGTAAACATCCATTGCAGTACCACTGGACTATAGCATTTACTCGTGATACCTCACATTCCAGGATAAGCTCATCTCCTGTCATTAAAATGTGGTGTTCTGGTTTCTCTGAACTTCCAACTATGGACACTGGAGCCTCTGAACAAAAATAATTAGTTATTTTTGTACACTGTTAGAAAGAAAGCAAAATGTTTTGGAGTACAACAGCTTGTCACTGGGGCAGTACCCTCAAAGATACAGCTTTGTGCAATATATACACCTATTGGTAGGTAGATAAAGTACAAAAGTGTACTTTTGAGGATATTGGCCCAATGACAAGATAAAGGTACAAGTTTTGTACATTTTGTCTGACCATGTACATGCATGTTTTTCATTGTGTACATTGCTTTTTAACAAGTAGTACCTTCTACAGTAACACTGAAGACAACTTTATCATCTTGTGCATCACAAATGTACTCCCCTGAGTCCATCAACTCAGCACTCAGGACAATCAGAGATCTGAATGTCCCTTCCTCTTCACAGATGAAATGCTCCTTTCCCTCAACCTTCTCATTGTCTTTAAGCCAACTGACCACCCCATTTGCTCTTGAGATCTCACATTTTAACACAATCGCATCAGATACTACAAACTTGCGTTTCGTTTCTATGTCAGCTTTCCGCAGTATTTTCAGTGGTGGATCTGGAAGGACGAGGGTAGAATTTTAGTTGGTTGCAGTGATTATTTTTTAAAATCTCTTTTTCCCTGAAATGTACCTTTGATTTTCACTTGGAAATCCATTACATCATCTCTGGCATCACAGACATATTGCCCTGCATCATTAAAAGCGGCAGAGTGAATGGTTAACTGTCGACTTGTGCCATCCTCTATGATAGTAATGTTGCTGTTCTCCTCAATCTCTTCTCCATCCTTCTTCCAGCTAACTTCAGCATTTGGTCGAGACACTTCACACTCAAGGACCACAATGTCTCCAACAAGTTTCTCTACTGCATAGGTCATTTTCCTTGGCCGAATAAATCTAACTGGTGGCTCTGCACAAAGTAAGTCATTATTGACACTGAGAACTGACATTAGTTTTAAATTACGAACGATTAAATATAGGGTCTTTGACACACCTGCAATATTTACAAAGAAGGTTACTGAGTCATCAGCGGTGTCACAGACATATTCTGCAGAGTCTTTGACAGTAGGTTTTGGGATAATAAGCCTCCTATAGACACCATCAACCTCCAGAATTAGGCTGTCACTCTCCTCCACTTCAAGACCATCTCGATACCAGCGTACTGTGGCATTGGGTCTAGAGATTTCACAGCTCAGGACCATCCTCTCAGAAGTCTGTTGGCAAAGTTCCATTTGGGACTGGCTTGGAGAAACTATGCGCACCGGTGGTTCTTTAGGGGGACATGCCACAAAAGTTAACATGACATCAAAATTGACCTTATCAATGTACCTTAGCAATGCACGTTTCTGATCTTATTGCACACAATTCATGCAATTCAGGACAGGTTTAAAAAAGTATAATCTTATCCAATTGAATAACATCAAAAACTGACATCACAAATTCCTTTTTCTTGTACATGCTATATTTAAACCTGAATTTAATACCTTTTATGTTTAGATTGAAGAATATTGAATCATCAGCTGTGTCACAGACATATTCTCCAGAGTCCTCAACACCACTGCGCAGAATTTTTAGCCGTCTGTATGGACCTTCTGTCTTTAGCTTTATGTTTTCACTCTCTTGTAGTTTCTGTCCATCCTTGAACCATGTCACCTTTCCATTTGGTCGTGAAAGTTCACAGCTGAGGACAATTTCTTCAGGAACATAGCGGTCAAGGTGGACGTCTTCCTTGGGATATACAATCATCACTGGAGGTTCTGTAAAGCAAAACAAAGAAAATGGCCTTGTAAATGTGATTTTATCAGATTTTGACTGATAGGGATATAGACGCATTTACTCACCTCTTACGTTAACTTTAAATATTAAGGCACTATCTCCAGCACGACAGCTATATGTTCCAGAATCGGAAAGCTGAGCGGACAGGATTATCATCTTTCGTAAAGTGTTTTCTGCCTCTATGAGGACATTGTCACTAGACTTTAACTCTACTCCATCCTTGTACCATTGTGCAGTAGCATCTGACCTGGACACTTCACAGCAAAGGAGTAGATTGTCTTGTTCTACAATATTTCTGTGCAGATCATCTTCTGGTATGTAGGCAAATGTTACAGGAGGTGCTGCAATGAGAAGGAAGTGGTCATTAGTTTTTTGTTATGCTACTTAGTCACACAAGTATGACATGTTAAGCATGCAATTCAAGCACTGATGATGATTGCTTGGCCAGCCCTGTTGAAGTCTTTCTCCACTCTACAAGCCAAATGAAATCCAAAGAAAAAGAGAATGAAGAGTTAATGAAAGCTTTGTGAGAATGAAGTGCTATTAAGCACAGATAATAATGGTTACAAGGCATGCTTGCCCAGCGTAAGTGTTTTTTGTTGTTGTTGTTTTTTAAGTAAAGAGAACCAATATGCTGGTTAAATAGCATCTAAGGATGGCAGTAGTTGGTGGAAAAATTGCAAACAAACTTGTGAAGCTTCAAAAATATTCCTGCATTATGGAAATGGTTAAGGAGCCCATAAAAGCAGCAGAATGGATCTGTTGAAAGGTAGAGAAGAATGCTTTCACCCAATGGAAACTGAATTCTACTAAGTTTATGTATTTGTTAGTTATATAACAGAATACTTTGGATAAGGTTTATATGTCACCTTTAACATCCACAAAAAATTCACTGATATCATCAGCAGTATTACAACTGTAAAACCCAGAGTGGGATACATTTGCTGATTGGATAACCAGTGTCCTCATGGTGTGCTGTGATTTGATGTAAACCCCAGATTGAGGTAGGAGCTGTAATCCATCCTTGTACCATTGGACCGAGGCTGTAGGATCAGATATCTCACACTGGAGAATGATTGGCCAGCCTGCTTCAACTGACTTGTTCTTCTCAAACTCAGGAACAGCTGAGAACATCACTGGTGGAGCTAAGAGGATTTTTGTTCAGTCAAAATTAATAGAATTACCAAAAGAAAAAGCCTTTCTAAGTTATATATCCAGATAATCGATGAGAAAAAATGAAATTAATTGATGAAAAAGATTAAAACTTACGTACGGCTAATGAATGAGACACTTTGCTGAGTCCGTGTGTATATTATGAGTTGATCTCTCGTGTTATAGTTCTGAAGCCTATTATTCTGAACATAACTTAATGAGCAGGTCTAAATTAGGTGACATCATCTATACAATATAGTAATATTGTATAGCAATAAGCGGTTTAAAAGATGTTCAAAAACCTTTAAAATCCTTTTTATAGCATAGTTATTTGTGTCAGCAAAAGGGGTGAGGAGATCATTGTAGGGTTTAACAAAATGGGGCTTTGATTATTTGGTTATGAATGTATTCTTTGTTAAAATCTGATAAGGGTAAACAGCATTTAGTGGATGAAGCGTTATTTGACACATTGTTAGTGGTTTTGAGAAAAAGTATATAGACTCAAAATCACCTGCAACATCCACCTTGAATGCTATGCGATCATCCACAGCCTCACAGCTGTACACGCCTGAGTGTTTGAGCTCAGCGGAATGGATGATCATTGTCTTCATAGTGCCCTCTGATTGGATGTCAAGTCCACTGTCTTGTTGGAGTTTGACTCCATCTTTGAGCCAGGAAACTTGGGCAGTAGGGTCTGAGATTTCACACTGAAGTATAATGGGACAGCCTGCTTCAATAAACTTGTTCCTTGCAATTTCTGGGAGTGCTGAGAACCTTACAGGGTGAGCTATGAAAATTTGGAAAATGTAAATACATTTTGTTTTAGACTATCGACAAATTAATTTGTGAAAAAAAGTACAAATCTGTTGAAAGACATTTAGGCAGTCTTAACCTACAGATATGTTAGTCACATGATTTGCCCAGTTATCAAGAAGTGAGAGAAGCAGAGTTTAAATGGCGGGTAAAAGATGTTACAGGAGATTTTTTTTTTCCCACAGGGAGTGATTAGAAATTTAAAGGAATATATATATATATATACATAGGGCATACACAGCATTTAATAGTTAATTTGTGTGGTAGTGTTGTGAAAATCACCTTGAACGTCCACCATGAATGATACGGTATCACCTGGAACATGACAGGTGTAGTTTCCAGTATCAGACAGTTTTGCTGATTGAACAGTTAGTTTCCTCATATTTCCATCTGTTTGGAAATTTAGCCCAGGGTTTAGGGCCAGCTCTTTACCATCTTTACACCAGAGCACCTGAGCGGTAGCGTCTGATAGCTCACATTTCAGAACGATTGGTGAGTCTACTTCGGTGGACTTGTTCTTCTCCACTTCTGAAATTGGAATGAACTTCAGTGATGGAGCTACAGTGTTGTCAGTGGCATAGAGAAAGAACTGTATGATTTAGTGGAAAATTACTGGCTATTATGTTGGTTTTCTTCTATTTATAAATTCATGTGCTTGAGTGATCAGTTAACATGTCAAGCTACTTTTGAAGGATAAAGGACAAAATATTTGCCTTTTGCCTCTGAATAACCACTATACATGGTTAAATGAAGGAGATTGCTTGACTTGATTTACACACATTTCATGTGGTGTCTTCGTGATAGAAAGCATCAAATCACCTTGGATTTCCACATGGAATGTGATGAGGTCATTACTTGTCTTGCAGCTGTATGTTCCGCTATGACATAATTCAGCAGTTTGCACAGAGAGTGTTCTCATTGCTTCCTCATTCACAGTGACAATACCATCTTGAGGAAGCACCTCATTCCCATCTTTGTACCACCAGACTTGCGCATCAGGGTCTGAGACTTCGCATTGCAGTTTAAAGGGTCTTCCTGACTCAATGCATTTGGTCCGTTGAGCCTCAGGGACACTGGAGAACGTCACTGGAAGAGCTACAGACAATTTTGTACAGACACATTTACTTTTATATTGTTTGTTTTCTTTTTATAAAACATACATTTCATTTTATATTTATAGTTTTTCTCAACTTGATTCTCAAGAATGAGCCAAAATATTGGCAATCATTCAGCGTTTTATGAAAGAGTCTGTTTGGCATGAACATGACTTTAAGAATATGCTGACTATTAACTGTAATGATCAATAAAATGAAAATAAAAAGCAGACATTCTCAAACATCAAAATATAAGATGAAAGATTAGTAGCGCAAGAGTAAAGGACATCATGGAAAGTAACAGATACTTAACAACAAAGACAAAACATGGGAAACAAACATTAAAGACAAACATACTGAAAACAAATTTAGTTTTTTTTTACCAATGTATCAGGCCTTTGCACATTTGTTAGTGATTCTGTAATTTCCTCAGTATACCATATATTTAGTAGAATGTATTATTAGTAGTAAGAGTAGTAATATATCAAAAGGATAATTTCTAAATTGATATCTGAAGGAGGCAATTACAGTAAAATTTTCTTTAAACACACTTTAGACATTGGTCTTACCAATTGTTTTACTTCAATGGGAAAAAGGTCAATGGGAAAAAAGCACTAGCTTGGAGAAAAAGTCATTTCTTTACTGAAATGTTCATTAGCGGTGTAACATCTTACAACAACCTATTAGTCTGGCATTTATTTGAACAATAGTTTCTAGAAAATTAGTGACAGTTGCATGATTGAAGTGGTTAGTTTGGTAATCGGATGGATTGAGCTGGCGTAGATGACTGATGAATCACCTGGTAGGTCCACTGCAAACTGTATGGTGACATCATCTGTCTCACTAGCATGTTCCCCAGAGTGAGACGGCTCGGCTGCTTTGACAACAAGAGCTCTGAAAGTCTCCTCAGATTGGGTGATAACGTCACATTGTTGGAGGTCCTCACCTTCCTTGTACCAGCACACCTCTGCAATTGTGCTTGATACCTCAGGTTGTGGAAAATTAGCAATGACTGTTTCATCATTTGACTCGCTCCTTTCAGTCTCATGGATACTTGAAGTTTGCAAAGATGTAGCTAAGGGGTTTAATTTAATATGTTTTAATGTAAGCAGACAATTTGACCTAAGCAGGTAATATTTTAAATTAATGTTTTTATACTTTTTTATTTATTTATTTTATTTTATTTTTTTATTTTTTTAAATAAAGCTTGAACGACTGAAACTGATTATGTACTTGTGTGGATTTAAACTAGTTTAAAATCACCTTGGACATCCACCTTAAATATTATGTCATCATCCTTTGATTGTCCCAAGTCAGTGGCTGGAGCATTTAGTCTTCGTACACCTTCCTCCATTTCAAGAATATGTCCATTTTCATTTTCAGGGTAAAATTGTATTTTGTCCTTGTACCAATGAACTGGAGAATCACCTTCAATGGGTTGGACATCTTCAGTTTCAAATGGTTGTGTAAATAATTCTTCTTTATGACCAGGTTCTTCAGTTTTGAGGGGACAAAGCAATGTGAGTATCGTATAGTGAGTTATCTATAAAGAGTGTGAATCAATTTGGGTACAGAACATTTAAGCAAAAAGCCAGACGAAGTTAGTTGCTTTTGTTCATTAATGCTGTTAAACATAGCTTTAAATCACCTTTCAGTTCCTCTTGATAAGCAAATTCATCCTTGGTAACAGTCTCATGTGCTTCTTGCAGACATATATTTGATGACTGGATGAGCTCTTTCTGTGTTGTAGGTTTATTGAATATCACTGTTGCTTCATCTTGTTGGCAGGATATAGGTTTTTCTTGAGTTGTGTGTTCAGAGCTCTCAGTTAGCAGTAGACTGGAACAGTCTGCATCAATTGGCAAGTGCTCATCCATTCCACAAATTGGTGTGGTATTTGTCCTCGAGGCTAGGGATATTTCAAGTTATATGAAAAGAGACATGTATTACAATTGTGACACATTACATTGAATATTTTAAGTCAACTAAGCTAAACTGCACTTATGTATTCATAGCCTTACATGTTATAGGTTACAGCCTTATAGGTTTGTAATGTTTTTCATATGTCAAAATGTTTTTCTCTTTCTGCTAGAAGTTAAATTCAAGATGATACTGTAACATTTTTTAGTGAGATGATCTTTGTTAGATAAATATTTGGTGATAGAGTTTTACTGGTGAATAATAATGAAATGCAGCTACATTATAGAACAGGGCTGTTTTGTTTCTAAATTCAGTAAATGGATCCAAATAGACGATTGACCTTAAATGGTTGTTAGGTGGTAAATGTAAATGGCTTATATTTTGCTCTCATCATTATTTGCAGAATGATGGAGCTAACTATTTAAATCACCTTCAACATCCACCTTAAAAGCTAAGACATCTTGATCCATATCACTCTCTTGTATTGCGATGTGATTTGAGCCTTCATCTTCGGAAATTGAAGTACTTGTCTGGTTCATTGGTTGCAACTGTGGTTGCAGCTGTTGAAGCTGAGGTTGCAGTTGTGGTTGTATCTGGGGTTGTAGCATCGGTTGTAACTGTGGTTGTAGAATTGGTTGTAGCATTGGTTGTAACTGTGGATGTAGCATTGCTTGTAACTGTGGATGTAGCATTGCTTGTAACTCTGGATGTAGCATTGCTTGTAACTCTGGATGTAGCATTGGTTCTGGCTGTGGTTCCTCTTCTGTCATTCTGAAGGTTGTTGGAATGGACATTTGGGACCCTTCTCCAGATCTTTCCGCTGTGAGTTTGTTGTTCTCTTTTCCAGATCTGATCTCAGCCTCAGTTCCTGATCTTCCCAGGAAGTCTTCTATAGGTGAGTGGTTTACACAAAGAAAAGTTGAAGTACTTTTCTGTCTTCATAATCAGAAAAGCTTATAAAGACGTAGTTTTATTGATTGGTTAAATTTTAAGATTTTTTCAAGATTGAAAAAATGTAAGAGATGACCATATCACAGAGTGGTCTAAAAACAAGTCAATATTGGTTAAAACACATATTAAAAACAAAACATGATTACGCAAGAAGTCAGATCACCAACTTTCATTCACTCAACCATTCATTCTGTATTCCAGTTCTCTATAATTCAGTCAACACAGTACTGATGATGATTCTGAATGGCACATAAACAAGATGACTCAAGCAAATGTAGACAGTGTACAGTATAGGTTTAAATGAAATTTGCTTCAATGAAGAATGAAGATATGTAAGTCTATAGAATGAGTGTTAGTTTGGAAGAAGGGTTTGCAGACCAACTGGATGTTGGATAAAGACAGGATAGCATGGATTAGTTTTGGGAGCTATTTTGGGTAGGTAACCAAGATGCAGGGGACCGGCATCTTCAGGAAGAGCCATTGGATAGTTAAAACCACCCTTGTTAGTGGCACAGAGGTGCTGGGTTAAATGCTTGGGTTGAGGTAGCATTATATCACCTTTTATATCCACAGTGCACTGGACAGAGTCACCATAGGTCTCACCACTGAACACCTCATAGTGAGACAGTTCTGCTGTTAGGAAAGCCACAAAGAAAACAATAACTGACTTGCTTCAGTCATGTCAATGTGCCTTATACAGAATGGCGTACAAGTAAGTGGCAAACCACCTTGGTCCATTTCAAACTGGATGGGATCATCTGGTGTCTTTGGGCTGTTTACTTCAAAAAGAGATGTATCAGGTGAGTGGATGATTAAAGTTCCTCTAGATGCATCTGAATGAATTTCAGGATCAGATTCAGGTTCAGGTTCAAATTCATATTTAGATTCAAGTTCCAATTCAGGTTTAAATTCAGCTGCAGGTTCAGATTGAGGAAGCATGACCTCCTCATCTTTGGTCTGGCTGACATATGGAGTGGGATCTGTGATCTCATAATGCAGTGCAGCAGGTTCCATTTCTTCATTGCATTTGGTCATCTCAACTTCAGGATCAGCCAAAAATCTTGGTGGTGGCACTACAGATGACCATTGATAGAGGAATGCTTTATTAAATGTGACTATTTTCAAAACGCAGAAAGACAGAACCAATTATGGCCACTGAAACCAAGGGCATGTTCAAGTAACAGTCAGAATACATTAAAAGAGAATAAAAAAGCTGCGAAGAGCACACAATTGTTAGTTGTCACACAAAAACATTAAGAAGATGAGAAGCAAATATTTGAAAATCACCTTGGTCTTGTACATTAAACTGGATGACATCGTCCGTTCTCACACAGTCGTACCATCCAGAGTTAGAGGGCTGTGCTGTCTTGACAGCCAACGTCCTCCTGGTACACTCCAATTTGATATGAGGCTGACTTTTTGAGACGAGCTCTACACCATCCTTGTAACAACACACCTTGGCATTTGGATCTGAGATCTCACCGTGCATATCAGTGGAGTAGTCTGCTTCAACCAGCTGGTTCTTCACAGTGTCTGGTAATGTTGAGAACATCACCGGTGGGTCTAAAGGTGATCCATTGCATTATTAAAGAATATACAGAATTAATATCCTTTATTAAAAAGTTATCTAGACTGCCTAATCTGTGAATTTTCAGACCATCTGCCAAGTAGCAAATTAAAAAAAGTAATGCAAAACATATAACATCTGTCTCAAATCACTGCCCATAAGTTGGATGCATGGTGAGAGGCATGTCCATAACAGCGATGCTAAGAGATGCAGACAACAAAAAAAGCTTGAATTTTTAGTGTGCATCTAGTTTTGCAAATGTGTTACTGGATGTACAAGTTTCTCAAAAAGTCACAAATCACCTTTGATATCCACAGTGAACTGGACAGAGTCATCAGATGTTTCACAGCGGTACAATCCAGAATGACTAGGTACAGCTGGATTGACTACCAGTGTCCTTGCATCTCCCTCTGACTGAATATCCAAACCAGTCTCTGGCTGAAGCTGCGTATTGTTGTGGAACCAGCGGACAGGGACTGTAGGATCTGAGACCTTACAGTGGAGTTCAAAGTGGCCACCAGCTTCAGTGCATATATTCTTCTCAGCTTCCGGAACGGCTGAGAATTTCACTGGTTCGGCTACAGATGATGGTTTGTATCAGAATCATCAAGAATTACAAGAAATTACCCAGATTAAAGGACCTATTGCGTTAAGATAACATGTACTGTAACAACTGAGTATACAAGAACATCATGACTGAAAAGATGATCCAAAATTGTAAAACTAAAGCAGAAAAAAAGGAGACAGAGGTAATGTACAACATAAAATCTTTGAAACATTTCTAAAGAATGTGACAAAAGCGCAACACAGAAAGCAGTGATTGTTAGTGGCATAATTGCAAGAAGACATAGAGTTAATTTGTAAGTCAGGAATAAAATCACCTCTTATCTCCACATGAAACTTGATGACATCATCCTTTGTTGTGCAGCTGTACACACCGGCATGAGATGGGTGTGCTGACTGAATACTGAGTGTTCTCATGTAGTCATCTGATTTGATGTCTACTCCGGATTCTACAAGGAGTTGATCCCCATCTTTGTACCACTGGACCTGTGCAGTAGAGTCTGAAATCTCGCACTGCAGAATAATGGGGCAGCCTGCCTCAATGCACTTTCTCCGCTTAACCTCTGGGACAGCTGAGAACCTCACAGGTGGGGCTATGGATATTTTAGAGTGTTTTAAGTCCCACTTTATGATTTTAATAGTCATTTTTTACATTTAGTTTGAAATATATTTTAACTTAATCAACATTGCCATTGTCTTGCCATTTGTTAGTTGTCTGGCAAAATTAAAATGTAACTTAATTCACTTGTAAAAATATAAATCACCTTTAACATCCACATTGAAGAGGACAGCATCACCCCTTGTCTTGCAGCTATACACCCCTGAGTGGTAAAATTCAGCTGATTGTACAAACAGTTCCCTCTTTGTGCCTTCGGATTTGAAGTCTAGTCCACTTTGTGGCAGTAGTTTCGCACCATCTTTGTACCAGGAGACCTGGGCGAGTGGATCTGAGAGCTCACATTGCAGTGCTATTGTTGAGCCTGCTTCAATGGATTTGTTCCTCTCACCCTCCGGAAGAACTGAGAACCTCACTGGTGGGGCTATATGTGTTTTCATTCAGTAGTATTTAGTAAACTTTAGAGACTTGAAAGTGCAAGATTCTTTTATTGGACATGTTCATTTGATTTTGAAAGGAGAACTTAGAACAAAAATTACTCACCCTCAACCTCCACATTAAACCTGATGACGTCATCAATAGCGTCGCAGCTGTACACTCCTGAGTGAGAAAAATCCGCTGATTGGATGACAATCCTCCTCATTGTTCCTTCTGATTGGATATGCAGACCTTCCATTGATTTAAGTTCAACGCCATTCTTATACCAACGAACTGGAGCCTCAGGGTCTGACAGCTCACAGTAGAGTACTATAGGGTTGCCAACCTCCACAAATTTGTTTCGATCCATTTCAGAAAGTGGAGTGAATTTTACCAGTGGAGCTGATTAAGAGGAATATAAAAGCCAGTAACACAACAATTGTTAATATCCTCATAAATACATCTCGATGCAAGGAAATCAAAGTTAAGTGTTCACCTTGTATATACAAAGCAGCAGAATCTCGAATTCCGTAAGCAATGAAGGTGATCTCTGCTCCATTGTCTGTGTCTCGTACCCCACGAATGCGTAGGGACTGGTGTGTACGTGAACGTCTTATTGAGAAACGGTCATCGTCTTGAAGCTGATTTCCATTTAGAAACCAAGTGCCTATGACTGAGGCAGATAGCTCAATGGTAAAACAGGCATCCTGGCCCTCTGGTACTAAAGCATCTTGTAGAGGTGCTTGGATTCTGGCAACTGGAACTGAATAAAAGAATGAGATTTGTTAGTGTTTTCTTTATATGTATGTAATGGACAGCCTTATAAAGGAGCTTACCAAGGTGAACTGCTCGAGGGAACTCTACATTTCCACTCCTTCCATATTTGTTGACACTGCATATCCGAAATCTGTAGTCTGCCTCGCATGGAACACTGTCGCCAAGAATCTCCACTGAGGTTGCAGAGTCTGTAGTCAAACATTGCAGCCACTCTTGTGAGCCAACCTCTTGTCTCTCAATTATGTACCCTGAAGGTGGATTCTTTCGAGAGTCTTGTGCTGGAAACCAAGAAAGAAGAGCTGCATTCGCTCGTTCTGTGTTTATCTGTACCCCAATTGGACAGCTTGGTGGACAGTGCCTTGCCGCTGAAATTAGCACAAAAGAAGAAGAGGTTTGTTAAAAAAAATATATACATTTGGACATTCTGGAATACAAGTGTTTACATATTAATAATTCCAAAAAAAAGTTGTCATACCTTTCACCCGTAGCTGAGATGAAGTTTTTGATCTACCCACATAGAACATGACCAAACCAGAGTCTTGTGGTGTGGTGTTTACAAAGACCAAAATGTGTGTCCTTCCAAAAGATTTGAGAATGGTCTGATGGGTCTCCCTTAGCTCTGTTCCATCTTTGTACCAATGAATGTCCATTTCCTCGTCCTCCACCTCCACACAGAAGGCTGCATTTTCCCCCTCCAGGACATCAACTTTTCGTGGCAGCTTTCTTACTATAGTGCCTTCAAGAGAGTCACTTCAGTTATACAACTGCAAATGCTAATCAGATGAATTTGTTTTCCCAGACAGATGATGGCAAATAAATATAACTTTTTTGTTTACCTTTGACTGCTACCTCTGCAATGCTTCTACCCCCATCAGCCATCTCGCATAGATAAATCCCATCGTCATCAACTCCAATATCACGAATTGTCAGTCGACGCTTTGTCCCCCACTCTTCCATCCCATATTTGGCTCCAGGCTGTAGTCGTCTGTCTTCTAAGTACCATGTGATTGGAACAGAGTCCTCAGGAACTTCACACTCAAGAACAGCCAAGTCTCTCTCCCATACTTGCAAGTCATTGAGTGGCTGCTTAAATCGAACAGGTGGCTCTGTTACAAGAAGGAAAGGACCCAAAAAGGAGAGTTTTAAAAGTTTTCTTTATGTCAGTAATGGATAGATTTGCATTCCCTCAGAGATACATTGCATACAATACCTACCCCACTGACAATAACCAGCACATGTAGTGTTTTGGATACTGATTTGCTGGTGTCCCCAGCATACTTTTTAACAAGCTTAGCCAGCAAGACTTCCTTGATAGAACAGCTTCACCAGACAAACCATGCTGGTCGAAAAGTTTTTCTGGTGAACTGCATGTTAACCTTTTATAACAACACCAGCATACACTAGCCTCAATCAGCATGGATATTCATGCATGTGTAACCCCTCCGATTCTACACGCACCGCTCTGAGCGGGATTCAAACGGGTGTTTCCTTACTAGCTGGCTTCTGTTACACATGGAAATTCAATGTAATCTAGTTGATACTGCTGTTCTTTGTCCAGTAGTGGCTTTGAGATAATCTGTAATCATCTGTAATCAGTAATGATGTTGCTTTTGTATTATTATACTATTATATTTTGGAAAGTACTGTTTGTACTGTATTTTTGTCTATTTTTTCAATTTAAAATATAAAAAAAATTCTTGAAACACAAATTTATTTGAGAATCAACCCTGCTTAAAGATATTTAGACTAGTTTTCAGAGAATGTATCTTTAATTGCAGGGTATTTGGTGGTGTACAATGATTTTTAAGTATAAACAAGTTTTTAAAAAATCTGCCAGTGCAGTAAGGCCCACATTCAAGAAAACATTTATGAAAACTTATTAATAAAAGTCTTAAAATCCCATTAAGTTATTTTTTGTGGTGTATCTAGCTTTTTTTTTAAGGTTATAGCGTGACACCACATCCTTGACATTATTGATGTATTTTTTTGTCTTGTTCGTGCTTGCTTTATTAGTCATACCTTCAATTTAGCCTTGGTGACTCGAAACCCTTTTGAGCTTTATGGTGTTGCCTGGCTCTGATACAATATAGTCATGCAAAGCAATCGGTTTTGACTGTTTGATGGTCCATGTGAGAAATATGAGCTTGCCTCCAGAGATTTCTATCACATGTGTGGGCCTCAGGCCTTTCAAAGCTTAAGTGATTTTGCAGATATAGGACTGGGTGGAATCTATTTCATGTTAATGAGTTTGGCCTGGTCAGGTAATTTTAAAGCTCCCTTGATGCATTTCCTACAACTGAATCATCATAAAATTTACTGTTGATTAAGGAACCAAATGCTTGACACAACAGTTGGCAACTGGCTTATTAATTGTACAGGCCATTTAAAGTGTATGCCAAACTAATATATACTGTATAATGTTATAGATCAGTTGGTAAAACCATAAAATTGTATTGAATTTGTTTTGTACTGTATTTATCGTATTCCAAATGAGGTGACTCTTACCTTTGACAATAAGGTGTACAGCACTCAGGGTTTGGCCTGCAGTGTTTGAAGCAGAACAGACATAAACTCCATTGTCCTGTTGTTTGCAGTAGAGAACTTTAAGTGTGAAGTAACCCTCTCTGTCTTCATACAGGAGATACCGTCTCCCAGACAAGATAAGTCTCCCATCTTTCCTCCATAATATTTCTGGTTTTGGCTTCCCAGTTACATAGCAACGAAACTTTGCATGTTTCCCTTCTGTCACTGCAAACATTTTCACTTTGGCTGAGTTTGGTAGTGGGTCATTTTTCAGCCTTGTTGCAACTTGCCTACCACTTCTCTGTTTTCCCTGATGTGCTTTCCAGTGGCCATTAGTGTATCCATTACGGTTCCCTTCATCTTCGTGTCCTGGTCCTGCATCCACCAACAGCACAGCCCCTGCCAGACTCTCTCCAAATTCATTCCTGGCCTTACACGTGTACACCCCTCCGTCTGGTGCTCTTGTTTTGAAAATCTTTAGCTGGAACCACCCTCCATCCTGATAACTGATGGTGAAATGTGTGCTCTCAAAGATCTCATTCAACTTCTTGCCATCCTTCTCCCACATCACTTCTGGTCGAGGGTTTCCCCATAGCTTACAGGAGAACATTGCATCCTCTCCTCGTCCAACCCTAGTCGAAAGGGGCTTGATGAGGAAGCGCGGCTTGTTTTCCTCCCGAAATTCCATCTCCTGTGCTTCGCCTTCTACTTTCAAAGTGGCTGCTGCGTACGTCTCTCCAATGCAGTTCTTGGCCTTACAGATGTATTGTCCACTGTCCTCCATTGTCACAGAAGTTATGATAAGGTTGTAGACATTGCCATCCTCAAACACCCGGTATCTGCCCTCTGGGTGAATCTTCTCATTGTTTCTCTCCCATATAACTGCTGGTCTGGGATCCCCACTGATCTGGCATTTCAGAACGGCATCTGTGCCACTCTGTACAACCACAGGACGAGGGTAGGCCAGGAACCGTGGCGCTCCACCAAACACATCCATCCCTGCTCACTTGCCAACCTCCACTCAGAGGGACAGGCTACAGGCATTCAGTCTCTTTATTACTCTAAAAGAATTTTGTTGTCCAGCCGTTTATAAAGTAAGACTCTAAATCATAACACACAAAAAAATACACTTAATATATGATTTGATGATAACCAGCCATTTCATACATGTATAGAATACTATGTATATGTAAATACCAGGGTTGTGCACCATTCAAAATTCCAGTTCAGATCCTGAATTTGAATTGAGGTAGCAAACTGTATTGAATTTGAATATAATGAAGAGCAATTATAATGAATTTTTTAACTTGTTTTAAATTTGTGTAAGACTATTTTAAAAGCATTAAAATGTGAAGTTTATAGGCCTTAGACATGTAGATGTAGTTAGATGTAGTGAATTTTTACATTTGAATTCCACTAAACCCTGGTAAATACAGTCTTATCGAATAACAACAGTCTAGAGGCAGGGCTGGACTGGGACAGAAAATCGGCCCTGGCATTTTGGCCCAGACTGGCCCACTACATATGACCATAAACACCACCCATCTTTGCACGCCCTTGAATATGTTTTTGTTCAACTCCTATTCATTAAAACCACTAATGCCATGTAATGAGTGAGTAGGAACGAGTTAACAGATGAAATAAGTACAAAATTGTAATTTATTAATACAACTGAACTATACTCCACAGTGATGCATCCAAAAAACAAGCTATCAGCTGCATTGGCATAGCAATACCAGTGTTTCCCACAGGATCTTGGTAAAACTGTGGTGGGTGGACCTCTGTCCCTCTAGGGAGGTTCGGGGCATGCCCCCCCTAAGAAAATTTTGTGCATTTTAATGTTAAATTCATTAATCTGGTGCAGTTTGAGAGTTCAAAATTAAAAAGCTCCAACCCATATTAAGTGTGCAAATTAAACAAAAAAAAAATCATACCTCTTTTAGTAACAGTGTCTGTCTATATTACACTACTACATAATAATAGTTATAATATTAATGCAATGACAGTAATAGCCATATATTGCAAAAAAAATGCACTGAAAAATAAAGAAAACTTTCATAATTAGTTTTGTACTAATTTCTAAACTTGAAAGAGATAAGCAAATGATCTTTTATTTTGACGGAAACTGCATCAAGCTTTTATTTTGGCGGAAAACATGGATAAAAACACGTCTCATTAAAGTTCTAGTAAATTTCTGTAATCGTCAACAATGCAGATGTGGAAATAATGCGTAACTGGGTATGGGTTCCTACACTCATAGCCAAAGTGTTTTGAGTAGTTCTGCTAACCGCGGACTCTACACTTTCTCATCTCTCTCCTGATCCTCCTCATCAGCCACTGGAGCTGATTAAGGTCCTGCTGCTGCGGAAAACATATATTTTGACACATTTTACAGCGTCTGCTTGAAGGGCCTTTATCTATTTTTCACGCTATTTCTCTGTACATTCATTGCGTTTCTTCTCCATCTCTCAGACTATTTTGACAGATACACAATTGACACTGCACGCTCACTCAAAGCCCAAAGGGGGAGGTGTTTAAAGATGTGATTGGGCCAGCCCAGTGTCAAGAAATCAATCAAGAAAACAACCAATGGGCCGCTGATCTACGGGTTTCATGGGCCGGTCTGTCAGTGGGAAAAAAAACTAACGCTTACTTTTTTTTTACCAATGCATTACACCGGCACTAACCCAGCGCCGTCAATTAAACAAAACAAAACGAATGGGCCGCCGATGTACAAGTTTTATGGGCCGTTAAAAGAAAAAAAAAAAAAAGTATGAGATTTATCGGCCCAAAAAGCACGTCGGCCCACCGGGCACCCGGTATGCCAGATTACCAGTCCAGCCCTGTCTAGAGGCCAGGCAGGGATTAAAGTTCTCCGTCGCTACGACGGATTTCCGTTAATTGCAGCAAGTCCATGACGGATTTCCGTCATTGCGGGTTCCAGTCTGTCCTTAAAGTCTTAAATTCACTTTTCATAATTTTAAGGCCGTAAATAGGCTTTCATTTCTCAAATAGTGTAATAAATGTCTTAATTTTAGTTTGAATAGGTCTTAAATTAAGGAAAGACGAGGTGTATTCACCCTGCTGAGGGGGATGTGATCAAAGCCTGGAGTGGAGCAAAAGCACGTTCCTCTCTCCACTCTAAGCACTCTGTAATCACTTCGCTCATAGTCCACTCCGGGTTTTCAATTACCGCTCACGGAAAGTGCATGTCAGGCTACAGCTGAGCGCTGAGGTAGAACTATATTTCAGTGACACACTTATAATGCAGGTAGAGCTGGGCGATATCGATATAAAAAATATATCGATATATTTTTTAAATGCGATATGGAATTAGACCATATCACATCGATATAGTTCAAATTTGCGCTGTGATCCTTGCTCCCCGCGCCTCCGCTCCTCCTTTTCCACACTGCGTGCGTGTTTAGAGCATGTTATGTTAAGAGAGGCGAATCATGACTACTTCAGAAAACCCAGCACAATAGGAACTACCAGGCAGGCAGTGACATAAGTGTACGCTGAAATAAAGTTTTTCACCTCAGAAAAACGGACTTTCTTGTCCTGTCAGTCGTTATATCCTGTTCTCGTAGCGCACACTCAATTGCACGCGCAAATTCAGCGGCGCGCGCTGTATTGCTTCACTGATCAAGTGCAAAAGAAACTACGAGCATGCAACGCCGTTACGTTGTAAATTACACGAAATAAAAGTAATGCAGGTATGATTCTCATTCTATTCACCATTTCCATGTTTCATTAACAGTTATTGTTAATATTGTGTATTCACCATGGTAACTGTCGTTTCCAAATAACCCCAAAATGCCACTATTTTTCTTTGTGTTATTTTTTATATTTTTAAATGACTGTAGTGGCTCATACCAACATTGTATTAACAAAAACTAGTTTGGGACTGCTATTTAATAGCTTTAGCCTAGGCCTAATGTTTACAGTGCTATGCATAAGTTTAGACACCCATACTACAGTTGACTAAAAAGAGGAATAAAAAATCATCTTTTGGAAACTGAACTTAATGCCTTAATTTGAAAAATTAGGAAAAATCCAACCTTAAAGGACACCAATTTTCTTTGTGAATAAATAATGTATCGTAAATAAATAAATGTTCTTCCTTAAAATACAGGGTGCTTAAGTTTGGACACCCCTATGTTAAATTCCCATAGAGGCAGGCAGATTTTTAATTTTAAAGGCCAGTTACTTCATGGATCCAGGATACTATGCATCCTGATAAAGTTCCCTTGGCCTTTGGAATTAAAATAGCCCCACATCATCACATAGCCTTCACCATAGATTGGCATGGTTGTATTTCAGTTAGCCTAATAGCTGGTTTGATTTGCATTGAGAGATGATCTTATGGAAAGTATCTCTAGGTGTGGTGAAGGCTATGTGATGATGTGGGGCTATTTTAATTCCAAAAGCCAAGGGAACTTTATCAGGATTCATAGTATCCTAAAAAAAAAAATAAAAAAAATACTTAAAAATAAAAATCTGCCTGCCTCTATGGGAATTTAACATAGGGGTGTCCAAACTTATGCACCCTGTATTTTAAGGAAGAACATTTATTTATTTACGATACATTATTCATTCACAAAGAAAATTGGTGTCCTTAAAGGTTGGATTTTTCCTAATTTTTTTAATTAAGGCATTAAAGGTATAGCGGAGGATCTTTTTACTTCCGGGTGGATACCCTATACTATTGGTCCTCCTAATTGTCAATCATTCTGGTGAATCAATCAAACTTTTCAAAAAGTGGAGAGGGCGGGACTTATCTAAAATTCGGAAAGATCCTCCGCTATACCTTTAAGTTCAGTTTCCAAAAGATGATTTTTTATTCCTCTTTTTAGTCAACTTTAGCATGGGTGTCTAAACTTATGCATAGCACTGTATTTATTAGTACTAGTCTTTACTATTAGTCATATTCTTACAATTTATGTTAAGTAAAGGGGAAAAGTAACTTACTTGTGTGTTAACAAATTTTGTGTAAACGTGTTATAATTTGCATATATATATATATATATATATATATATATATATATATATATAGCTTTTAAAATACGCCTACTGGCAATATTAAAGCGGTTTAAAACGTCTCCCCTTAAAACGCTATTGGTCTCGACTATTTAAAAAGTTAAAGGAATATGACTTGGCCTAAAAAAAAAATTTCAGTCAGAAGAATTTTTTTCACTTTAATCCCTGAGGCCACCAATACCTAAATAGTCAGTCAAACATAAAATCATTTGATGTAATTAATTTAGTAAATCTGCAGAACTTGTATTTCAGCAATTTTCATGTTAGTTTGTTAATTGTATAATGCTGCCTTAAACTGCTCCTGGGAAGCTTTGTATCTAATAAATTACTTGTCTAAATCAAACTTTTACTGTATGTTAAGCTCTGTTGTATATAACAAATTCATTTTATTGAAATAGAATTAATTTTACTGCTCTGTTAATGCAGAGTTGCTTCTTACCATCGTGATCGTGGACACACCTCTTCCAACGTCAACTCATTACAGGTAAATATAAGTTGTTTGATATTATATAAAGGTCATAATTATTATATTTTTAAAGCAAAATTACAATTGAATTAATTTACTTTTTGCCATCATTTACAAAAGTAATATAGTTCACTGTTGGTTAAAACTTTCAACAAGGAACACCTGACTTGACCTGTCATAGCAATAATTGTCTGTTAACAGTATTTTTTCTCTCATATCTTCTCATAAAAAGAGAAAAATTAATAACCAAACTTTTCATGTCCCAATAATTTGGAAGACTGCATTAGCTATTTCTCAAATCTTCAACAATCTACTGAAGTATACAGACTGATTAAAAACTAATTGTTGAGTTTGGGTGTTGGTATGTGCACTAGTGCGATTTGATAGTGTGGGCTCTCCCCCGAGAGCAAGGATACTATTACACTAGAGTACTTGATGCCCAGAACTTTCTTAGAAATTATGCCTTGTGTGAGAAGAGCGCTAGAGGTGTACTGTCTTTTGGCCCTATTGCAACAGCGGCCACAACACATAACTAACACAGCTGGTGCTGTATTTCAATGGGAAAGTGCTTTATATAGTCTGCCCTAAATAAAGACCTGCGAGAGGGCATGTGTCAGGTATCACAAAGCACACCACAGAACATGCGTGCACATACAACACAGGTCTCACACACTCAAGCAGGACACACCCCATGGGGACCTCTCAGTCAAAATATGCTATGCCTCTCACGCCCCTTTTAGCAAATGCAGTTACGAATTTAGCTGTTAAATGTCATTGTCAAAATTAGTTTGTTTGTCATTCGTTTCAGGAAAGAAACACTTGCTCTGTACTATTAAGTGATATCTTCCTCTGAAAATATCTGCTGCATATGAAGTAATCCAGACCATGTTGGTTTAATATGCCCTCATGATTGATTTTTTTTTAATGTGTGGCTTCTCAGTTTCAATCATGCTGCAAGTTTGGCCTCTGGGGTGAACAGGGAGATGTTTATTCGCTAGGGCTGGTTTATCTGTTTTAGGATGGCATAGCGCATGAATCGCTTGTCTTGGGAATCTATGACGCACAACTAACTTCAGGAAAACGATCTGGTTATAAGTATCCTCCTCAGAACCTTAAACATCTGCTAGTTATTCATCATGCTACACTTATAAGTTTGCTACGCTACAAACAAGACAACAAAACATGATATATGTAACACATAAACTACTGGTAACACTTTATTTTGATGGTCCCTTTTGAACATTATGTTGACTATAAGTAACATTGCATGCCAGCTAACTCCCATTAGAGTATTAGTCTGCTTAATTTCTGATAACACTTTATTGTGATGGTCCTCCAACAGACATTCTACTGACTATAAGTAACTTTGCAACTACATATCAACTTATTCTAACCCTACCAGTCTACCAATACTTTACTAACACTCTAATGAGAGTTAGTACACATGTAGGTGCAACATTACTTATAGTCAACAGAATGTGTTAAAGGGACCATCAAAATAAAGTGAAACCAAACTACCTTATAAGAATCTCCCTTTAATTGAAGAGCTTTAAACACTAATTCTATTAGTATACTGCATACTGTATATTTTCTTAAGAAAACAGGTGTTCAGATGTTCCACAATGTAATCAACATTGAAGAACACATATCAAAAAGAAAGGAAAAGCAGGTACTCTTATTACAGGTATCTCCAGCTGTTAAAGGTTTAAATGTATAACATCAACAATCTAGATCAGGAATTTCCCCTAGGACTTTAAAAGGAGAGTAACCTCCTGTTTGTGCTCCTAATTTAATTAGACTGACCTTTGACCTCAGGGAAACTGCACTTTGTGACATTAACATCCTACCTCTCTTCAGTCCTCAGAGACAAATGTCAATATACATTCCGCGGCAACCAGCTTCTCCTGCTTCACTGGCCCTCACTTCCAGCTCTAGTTTTTTTTTAAGTTTTTTTTTTTGTTACAGAATAATCCTTTTCCACTTCGGTAAGTTTGCTGCGGTATGTTCTCCTCATTAACATCTAGTCAGTGTCACCTGCCCATTTTGCCAAGGCTTTTAAGTGCCCCTTTTAAGAAGGTTTTAGCTTTAACAGACAGCTTTCCTTTGAACACTCCAGCAGTCCCACGATCTCTGTGGCGTTTAGTCCTGAGACACCCCTAGTGTTATTGTTCGTAGAAGACTGTTAAATGCTTTTGCAGCTGCTGCTGTCCCCTAAAAATACTGGCAGCCTCGATGACAGCAGTGAAGATAAGTCAGGCTCTCCATTCACTTGCTCGCAGTGGCTAAAGATAGGTTGGATTGCTCGTCCTGGGCAGATTGCTTGACTTACTTGAGACCTTGCAATAAAATCTAAGAAGAAGGGCAGCAGCCTTCTGACCTCCTGAAAACTTTCAGCATTTAGTAGAATGTTCAGAACCTTTTGTTTATGGCAGCAGTGTCAGCGTAGTCACCTGAAGGCATTCAGAAACCGTAGAGGATTCCTGGTAATGGTCATAATTTTATGGGATCTGTCATCAGCCTTAGTAGATATGTAGCCCTGCAAATGATTTATACAAGTATGCCGATCACACGTACTCTGTTTAAAAACAACGACAACAACATATGATGTAAATGGCGTTGTGTCTGCTGTCAGCTGTGATCTGACACTACTGACATAGCCGATGGTGTTATTTTGAAATGCATTATGCATTTCATTGTCAGAGAAGGTACAGCAAAGTGTCCTTAATTAAGCTCAGCAACTGTGAAATGCCTCTGCGGAAAACATCTAAAAACGAAGCGTTCAAAGCAAAGATCCAGAGGGGTGCTGCGTGCACGTGTGATAAGGCTTATGAATGTGTGAGGGTGAACACAGAGAGCAGTGACCCCTCAGCTGTTTAGAGTCTCACGTCTCACAGGCTCAATGCTGTCTCCTCTGATTTCAGCCATTGGAAGTAATCTGATCTTACCCTGAACCCTGAAACCAGCATCCTGGCAATGAAACGGTTTGTTCAAGCCACTTTGTGAAAACCTGCAGGGATTAGCGGTCCTGTTTTTCAAAACTTCTAAATTCCCCTAGCTGCTAAAGAAGATATTAGCAAGTGCATCGTTTCTTTGTGTTGAACCCATGTTGCAATAAGGACTCTGCTAAAGGAATAATTGTAAAAACAACACTGAGAGTCTGTTAATATTTATGGTTTGCTGATAAAGACCCAGTGAAAGAGCATGTTCGTTCAAAACCGGAAGTTTGGGTAAAAGCTAATACCGTATAGTAATATGATTTGCTGCAAAATGTAGGTGTATGAGGGGGAAAGAGTAAGACATTCTCATTCTTTAGACATGAATATGTGGTCTGTTTTTTTGAAGAAAACATGGGTAACACTATTTTACAGTGTCCGTGTTACGTATGTTACATTTACTTACCATAATAGTAATAACAGTAAATTATGCATAATTACATTCAACTAACCCTCAACCAAATCCTAATCCTACCCTAACCCTTTAGTAAGTACATGTAGTTACTTAATATTACTCAGTACTTCAATATATAATTACACTGTAACAATGACACCTTAAAATAAAGTGTAACCAACAAATGCATTTGCTTACAGGTATGAGTCTGGAAATGTCCCGTTCAAACAACAAGTCAAGCCCATATTCTATTACCAGTAACCACAGCAACAGTGACCAAAGTCAAATAAAAAATGGCGATGTCCATGAAAGTGAAAAGTCTGATTATTATTGATATGACAAGAGTCCAATCGAATCCGTCAAATCTTCATTAACTAACAGCAGCTTTTATATCTGGAGCATTTGTGTTGCGCGTAGAACCCGAACCCAAAACTGATGGTGCAGCTCTGTTGGAGGACAGTGACTGTTACCTAAAACCTTCAGTTGACACACAGTTCATATATACGTTGCTGTAAGTTACATAAAGCGAATCTGAAAGTGCAAATCTGGAGAGCACAAAATGGCTTGCTCCCTCCCTCTGCTGGCGGGATAACAGCTGTCATTATCCAGTTATCTTATTTTAGATGCCGTTTTTAAACAATTTTGTCTGAAACCTTTTCATTTTACCTCATGATTCTACCAAAATAATAAAATATGAATCTGCCTATGATGTTTCTTTCCCATAATTATCAGAGTAATCTGTTTGCTGGTTATCAAACTGAGCTGAAATTGTCACAAAGTTCATGTGTATCTGAGTAGAGGTAGTCTAATTTAGGAAAGTGTCGTCATTGCTTTATAAGCGTCTTTCTTCTGACTGGCTCAGACATGTTGTAAGATCTTGGCTGCTTGCCTGCCAGAACTATCCAAATGTATTTCTAGCCATTTGTTTACAAAGGTGGCCACTGGTCCGACAAGTGATATCTCCTTTTCTTAAAAAACATTGGTTTATCTGTGGTAACCAAGCATATAATAGATAGAGGCACACACAGAGATAAAGAAATGTCAAAAAGTGTAAAACATTTCAACTCACAATGTTGTAAATGGTTTAAATCTGAGCTCCCCCAAAGAGGGAATGGCAGTAAACAATTACCCATGAATACTGGACATTTATATACATTATTGAGCATATATATATATATATATATATATATATATATATATATATATATATATATATATATATATATATATATATATCACGTCCCGATTCGGAACCCAGCCAGACCCAGAGCAAAATTCGACCCAAACGACCGTGGAGAAGTCACGAGAGCCCCCTGCAGATCGAGCAAAACCACCGGCCATGACGAATGAGCAGAGCCCGAGGATAAGAGGCCAGATCTTGCCATCGTCCAAAAAGTGGAGTCTCAGTGTGAATCTGACTAGGGGTGTGAGTTCATAATACCAGGGATCGAGGGAACGAAACGTAAGGACTGGCTGATGGATTTTTATGGAGACTTGTCGGTTCCCACCCTATCCCACCCGGTACCTGAATCCTTTGTGGACCATGAGAATTGTCTGGACAATATTCTGCTAGTTTGTTTGGAAGAACCACTGTTTTTGGACTGGGAGCTTTTATTTTCATTGAATAAATGAAACTCATCACCCCAGTCCTCGGGTGCTCTGGCTCGTGACACACACACACACACACACACACACACACACACACACACACACACACACACACACACACACACACACACACACACACACACACACACACACACACACACACACACACACACACTTACATATATATATACATGCACACATGTGTGTCTTTTGTGTGCCCCCCCCCTCCCCCCAAGTTAGTGTACTTTGGAAACCACAGTGTTATTGAAGAACAAGACAAAAACAAAGAAAAATAAAGATATCAAGATAAATATTACTTATGAACATAAGTATGATTACTTTTTCATTGTATCAAAAATTGTGAAAATATTATTATATCAAATATTAGTATATCAAATAGTAATAAAATAAGTCAGCCATTTTATTCGAAAACATTATTGAAGAATAAATATTTTTTTAATGTGGTGTAAATGCCATTGGCTTAAATAATCACAAAAATGTGTTAGTGTAGAAATTAAATGAATATGTGAAGTGTTTCTTTTCTAAAAGTATTGTTTGCCCCGGTATGAAATGACACAATATGCAGTGGGCTGGTTTTAATTGGAGTAAATGATCTGATTTTAGACTCTTTTTAAGTTTCATGGGCTGGAATAAGCTGAAAAACTACTGAACCTAAAGCACAGATAGTTTCCCCAGGCTTCAAATACTTTCTCAGATTGCCTCCTGAAACATGAATGGACATGAATGATGAATGTGTATGGCAGCACATCTTTAGCAGAGGATTCTCAAGGGATGTCAGAATACCAAGAAACTGTATGATTATTTGTGAAACTATGCATGTCTCTCTCATTCTTTGCACTTCTGTGTTACAGGTGAACAGGTCTGACTTTTACATTGTTCATCGCGGAGATCTCTTCTCTCTCTGAGAAGGTCTGTTAATGTGGTTGTTTCTTTTGCTGTCACTTCAGTTGGTTTATGCATTTCAGACAATGGTGAGTTAACAAAACATACGGCCTGTCTCCTGACGTGACAGTGTTTACCTGTGTATCACTAAGTCAGAGTGACGGAAACCTGGCGTGACCTCTCAGTTTCCATAGGTGCAAAGCTATTTGTTTTTCCTACATCAACCTCACTTTTTCCTCATGATTTAAAATTGAGCCTGGCAAGTCTATTCCTATACAACCTCACTGATTTACAGCAGAGCCACGCTATCATTTAATATTACTGCCTCTGTAAATTCTAAAATTAATCCTGTTCTTCTGCTGTGTTGAAAGAAAACCGGCAGGTGATGCATTTATATCAGACAAGTTCATGGTCCTGGAAATGGCTACGAATTAATTCACACAAGGTTGTTTAGAATGCTGCCTGGATGCTAAAGGTCTGTAGTACACTGTCTCTACTTGCTTGTTTTGTGTGTGTGTGTGTGTGTGTGTATGTCTGTGTGTGTGTGTGTGTGTGTGTGTATGTCTGTGTGTGTGTGTGTGTGTGTGTGTGTGTGTGTGTGTGTGTGTGTGTGCGTGCGTGCGTGCGTGCGTGCGTGTGTGTGTGTGTGTTTGCCAGGAAACATTTCAGCTGGAAGGTTGTCTGACTGAGCTGACTCATTACGAACTGTCTGCCTTATTTGTTTAAACATGTTCACAATTAAAGCACAGACTGTTTAATCTGAATAAAGTCTAATGCTTTAATGCACTGTGGATAAAGTAGGCCAGTTTGTTCACAAATGAAGAATTGATATTCCTGCAATTCTTTCGGCAACCACTGTGTGGTGACAAAGAATCAGAGAATCTATGCATACTTGTCAGACTTGAAGTCCTTGCATACTTGCATTGACTTCTATTCTTTCATTTTATTCTAATTTCACTGTTGGTTGTTGATCTATCTATCTATCTATCTATCTATCTATCTATCTATCTATCTATCTATCTATTGGATGAGAGCTGAACTGAGCTGGATGATGACATCACTGTTTTCTGCAGAGCTGTTTATAGCTGAATTGAACTAATTTCAAAATTGTTGATCTTTCCACGAACTTCAGCTGAACAATGACATTACTGTCTTTTTAGAGCTGCTTTACTGCAGCAGAATTGAATTCTGCTTGCATAATTGATCATTATTTTCCTGTTTATCACTTTAAAGCTGCTTTGAAACAATCTGTATTGTATTTTAAGAATAATCGTTATATGAATAAATGTGACTTAACTTGACTTATTTGTTTTTAGTCTAGGTGCCAATGGCTTCCACCCTCAGAGATGGAAAATGACCTCAATGGAAGGTGTCAGGAATGTTGATGGCCTTGTGAGACCTGGACAGCACTAACTACTTGCCTCCAGGCACAAGAGTTGAGGTATACAGGGTGGTAGCTGAAGGTATGCTGGCCTACATGTGTGAACAAGGCAGTCAGCAGGAGCACCTGGAACCGAATTATGCAGATTCCAATCAGGTGCTTCCATCGAGAGTGTACTTGATCTTTTGTCCTGTTTTCTGTTGAATTTTTTGTTGAAATCACAATAATTCTCTATTTCTCTTTTGAGTTCTAGTTTTGTGCCTCACAAGCGTTTTCCGTTTTTAGTGTTGTTGCTCACTCTGAAAATGGTTTGCGATTCTTTTCAGCTACCCATTGGCATGATATGATAAAGTGACAAGTAATAAATACTCCCAAGTAATGTCAGGTCGGCCCTCAAGTAAAAACCGACATGACATTCAATTGCTTTGTTGCTATTACAGTGGCGTTGTGCTGAGTTGCCCTAACCAAAGTTAAATTTGTCCCAAAATCTCACTATATATTAAACATAAAATAGGCTCTTTTTGGCTGTAAATGATCTGACGTTGTGCTTGCTAAATACTTGGTGTTTTTCCTGGTTAGTGACAATAGCTGAAGAGCAGGTGGTGTTAATTGATAAATAGCCTATAGGTCTTTATTTTCTGTCATCTTTCTATATTTAATCAGAGAGAAGAACGAAACCAAACAGAAGGTGGGATTGTGAAAGCCAAACTCAAGTTTATTTCTAAATGTATAATTATTAATTCATTTACACATAATTTAATAATAATAACACCTGCACAATCTTGTTCTTGAGGCACAATGTAGTTCTTGTTTCAGAATCTTTGGCATTATGTTAATACCCAAAAAGAGTCAAGTTAATGAGAGAGTTTTTGGAGACCTTTGTCACACAATAAACAGCGGGAAGCTGTATTTGTGCTTATCTCATCTGAGCTTCTAGCAGCTACTAGATTTATACACCTTACCCAACCTGGGGCAAGAGGCCCCTCGTCCAGATTCCATAATCAGATAACAGGATTCTTTCATGCGTGACATTGTTAGCCATTGCCTCACCCAAATAGCTAAAAGTGTGGCCTAGATCCATAGTTTGAGACACAAAATTCTCATGCAGATATAAATGTACTAAAAATGCAGAGAGAAATATTTGAAGACTAATTACACTGCTCTCTTTTCAATTCTGATTGGTCAGTATTTTAATTGATTATTTTGTGAAATTACCATTCGTTTAATGGACCACAATCCCAGCCAACTGACTTCATATGAAGCTGTGCTAGTCTCTCATATCACTCCGCCGTCTCTTTCTTTTCATATAACTTCAACTCATATTCGTACTTCATCTCCATTTATTCATTTATTTGGGAAGTACTTGTGTAATAAGATGAAATAATGTACCATAGCTTTGCATCAGGTTTATTATGCGATAATGCCTGGCTGAATGTACACCTTTTGAAAGTTTCTTATTCTCAGCAAGGTTGCATTTACTTGATTTTATTGATTTTTGATTTGATTTATTGGTTTATTTAAAAGGGGACAGTGCAATTTCATAAAACACATGAACAAACATGGTTAAAAAAGCCAGAATTAGCCAAAAGGCTATTAAATACAGCCAAAAATCAAAAATACAGTAGAACAGTAATATTGTGAAATATTATTACAATTTAAATGATCTGTTTTCTACTTTAATATATTTTAAAAATGTGTTTAATTCCTGTGATGCAAAGTTAAATTTTCAGGATCATTGCTCCATTCTTCAGTGTCACATGATCCTTCAGAAATCATTCTAATATGCTGATTTGTTGCTCAAGAAACATTTCTTATTGTTATCAATGTTGAAAACAGTTGTGCTGCTTAATATTTTTTGTGAAAACTGATACATTTTTTCAGGATTCTTTGATGAATGGACAGTTCAGAAGAACAGCGTTAATTGAAATTTACATAGTTACAAAAAAAGTATTTTCTGTCACATTTGATCAGTTTAATTCATCTAAAATAAAATCAAAATTCTGAACATTCTGAACATTGTCCTGAGGGATTTTCTGCCAATACTACATGAACACACATTGCTAAAAGTTATGTCGAACAAAAAAAGCAGCTTTCAAACAATTTGGCCCATTGTTCTGCGTCAAGTCCTAACTGTGGAAAAACACCACCGATCCGAATTCCTTGAGAATAAAGCAGCCTACACAGATCAGTCATCAGCTCCAATGTCATATTAGTGGAATTTGAATCACTATTCTAAAAGTTAAAATATGAAATCCACTCTTGACAGAAAAAAAATCCACAACTAGACCAGACACATTCATCTCCAAACAGAGCAGTGTTTGATTGACGTTCACAAATAGAATGGATTCAAAGGCTCTATATGAAACAGAACTGCAGATTATTTCAGCACAACAGCAGCACATTATAAATCAAGAGGGAAATGATAGGAGCTAGCTGGAGGACATGGATGAGCACAATGAAGCACTTTTTTGAGCAAAAGA
The DNA here is from genome assembly GCF_964197995.2 of Scardinius erythrophthalmus. NCBI lineage: Eukaryota > Metazoa > Chordata > Actinopteri > Cypriniformes > Leuciscidae > Scardinius > Scardinius erythrophthalmus. The sequence goes on along the minus strand of NC_138226.1, from coordinate 9,184,235 downwards.
GACATTCAGTCAGGCAGAAATCAACTGCAATGTGGCAGTTGTTGTCTCAACAACTATTGGACAAGTGGAACAAATTATCTTAGAAGATCCTGTTTGGTCTTTGATGCACAATAGTTTGCTGTAATCACATTTATGCCCTATTTGAGTGTGTGAAGTTCCTTTTATTTAGTCTGGAAACACATTTAGGCCTGTGTGTTGTGTAGCTCATTTAAGTTGAGATAGTTTGTTTTTTGTTGATCTCCTCTCTTGATACATGATCCTTCAACATTGAAAACCAAATGAAAGTTGTTTAGAATTTGCTTTAATTTGACCATTTTTATTGAGTTCTTCTCATAAGTTGTTTATTGTTGTAATCACACACGTGCATAAAAAGTCGAATGGAGGTAAAAGTAAAAAAGAAGTGCACTCATAATTAAATTATACAACATGATTTTCTTGAGACATGCCCTTAATAGAAAAATGTATTCCAGGTGTATAACCAAGATGCACACAGGTTTTTTTTAATTATTATTTTGTACTATTTTCCCATGAAGTTTGCCACTAATGCCCAGGCTGGGAAAGAACTGCTTTTCTTCTCAGCTAGTGAACTGCGAAATGACTGATAATTGTGAAAAAATGCTGTCTTGGCTCTAAGTGTTTATGTGTTGTGTCTGGTGAAAGGCTAATCTAGTGGTGTATTTGTGCAATTCTGATCTTACCAGCTCCGTTGATTAGATTACTAACCTTTTTATTTATTTAAACTAAACTTACAGGCCTTTGCTCTTTGAACGTTGTTTACCTGGATTCTTCCATCTGTGAAGCAAATCTGCTTTCCTTAATGTTTGCTGCCAAAAATCTGTTGTTCATTTTTTTTTCTTTTCTAGATCTAAAGTCATTCCTGAAATCAAAATGAGTCTACTAACATGTTCCTGACGTAGAAAGCATGTTTTTCTATTTACAGAAAACACACTATGAAATCCAGATGGTCTTGCATTTATTAAAAGAATACAACTTTCTTCTATGGAACACAAATGGTGAAAATGTGAAGACTGTCCTGGCTGCTCTTTTCCATATGCCATATTTTCCAGCATTTCAAGGCACCGTAATATGATTTTAGAGCTGCAGTGGAGGGAATAATTTTCTGTGAATGATTACTTACATTTTGGCCTGTTTGCCACTCAAATCTATCAAAAGACTTATTGTGCACATATGGAATACTTTTATTATAATTCTCTAATAATTACTTTGGAGCTTGACAGCAATGGCCCCCATTCAATGTTTGCCCAGTATCTGCCATGATGATGTTTTCCAAATAAATAGCCTTCAAACTAGCCTGGTTAAAACCAGACCATTCTCAGTAGTAACTGAGTTATGGTCTGACAAAGCTTCATTAATAACTCATTTCCAAAGGCATTTCCAAAGGGGCGTCACCAACGGACGTCGCTCAAATGCCTCTGGGCGCAATTGGATAGAGCGGTCGTCATCGTGTATAGCCATATGCTGCGTCCCCTAAGTTACACTACGCCATAAAAGTATGTACTCTTTTTGTGAAGAAAAGGTATTTACTTTTGAATGTGTAGCAAAAAAAGTAGGCAAGCTTTGGGACAGACTACTTCGTCATCTTTATCGGACGGATCTGTCGCGTGCGTCCTGTCACGTAAACTGCCCTGTCAATCATCTTGTCACAGTTAAAATCCTCTATTAAATCTAATTTAATTTCCTACCGTTTCGGAGAGAAATGTAGTAGCACGTTCATCTGCCAGTGGGTCTTTCATGGAGACTGTCCTCACGTGTTTGCAATTTGAATATAATAATGCATTTAAAAGTTGCGCTTCACCAACGGACGTCGCTCAAATGCCTCTGGGCGCAATTGGATAGACCTAAAACCAATCAGAGCGATCGTAATCATGTAAAGCCCGCCTCAACGTTTCTGATTGGTGCCGCGATTTCGACGGATTAGAAATGGGCTTGAATGAGCTCTTTGCCAGACTACTTGCAGAGCAAATCTAAATTTGCCGGAAGTTGTCTGGGTTTTCCCAGGCTACCTTCAAACACAATATCTGAAAGTTCAAAATAGAGTGCAGAAATCAGTAGCATCTTACTTAAAGTCTTTATGTATAATGCATGCTTTAACTATGCCTTGTAATGAACCCTATAATGCTTTGTATGATCCCATGAATAATCATAACCACATTTATTGTAACATCTTTATTAAGTATAATACATTAAAACTCATGACAAACAACTAATTTCAGATGTAACAAGGAATGTGCACATTTTATAATGTATTTTAACTTTGGTTACAAATATTTTTGAAATATAATGCTTTAAAACATACGTTAGTACACAAACGTACACAATATATAATGCATTATACTTAAAGGCTTTAAGTAAAGTGTTACCAAAAATTCATTGAAAATAGAAAAAAATACTATACTGTGTGAGATCACAAATTCAAACTGTAACATTCAACTTTAATGCGTTCACAGTTATCTCACAACACACATATTATCATGTGCATTTTTGTCCTTTTACTATTTAAAGTGCATTTCAGTGTCCTAATTATTTCAATTAAATGTTTAAAGCAATATAGCACAGATGATAATGGTGATGAGATGCTTAATGTTCAACATTTTCCTATGTGTATTTACATTTATCCTTATGCATTCTTTGCTTTTATAGGAATGCAAAGCTCACCAGGGCTGTGAACGTGTTTCAACAGCAGCCCACAAGCTTCTGATCACAGCGTTGGCTCCAGAGGCAGTGACTGAAGTCCGCTAGCATCACACTCCTCTGCGATCCTCCCCATCCTCCGCAGTGAGAGGTTACTCATGGTGCAGAGTGCTCGTAATGAGAACATGCTGGAGATGCTTTGATGAGGTGGCCTTGTGTGTGCAAGTGGGTGTTCCTGAAGTCATAGGTGTGTGTGTGTGTGTCTGTTCCCACTTCCTTTCTTATTGACCCACTGTTCCCAAGAAAGCTGACCTGACTGGGAAAACAAAAGCTGCACTCTCATTGACCCACTTCACCCTGCTGCAATAAATCTGATTGGGCGACACATTCTTTTACCTCACATTTGTTGTAAAGAATGTGCGCTCTGGGTTCAACTAAAAAAAAAAACAACGGAAATATTTTGTGATCACTCTAAAAGGGTCTTTGTTTGATATTATACTATCTCTAGAAGCATGTTTGCCCAAAGTGGTCATGAATGAGCATTTGCGATCGGTAAGAATCTGAAGAATTGTCATGTCGTGAGCTCATTGGACACATCTTATCTGGTTTCTGATTTTATGAGTCCATTCTAACTGACAGCATACCAGAGAGTGACAGACATATTTGAGGAGTGATTAACTTTTATGTGTGAGAAGCACTCTGCTCACAATGGACTTCACCTTATCCTTTGCATTGCACAAGTCCGCCATGTAACCCTGCACTAAAAACTGCACTCCAGGTCATGCTTCGCTCAAGAGCGCTGGTGACAAGTTCATCGGAAAGACAAATTAGGGCTGAAAGCATAGGAAGAACTCTGTACACATTCAGAATTGTTCCCAGTCAGAGACAGGATCAGATTTGTCTCTCTTTTGATGACCCTTTTTCTAAATGGCAGTTCAAACTTTCCTCAGTACAAACAAAGCTTAAATTTCCCATGTGAAAATATGGTCTCCTATTCAAGTTTAACATGCAGAGACAGTCTAAGCCATTTACTGTAGGTTATCAAAACATTGCTCTGCAACATTGACTCAACCAATGGCGTGAGTTTGCAGCAGGACTGTCCCCTTGGTTGACCAATTCTGGATGGAGAGATGTTTAGGAAACTGTTTAAGATTCTTGTCCTTATTTCTGCAAATCCGTTTGGTGATGCCAAATGTGTAATTTTTTCAAACAAAATTTGCAATCTGTTCAACCCTAATTTGAATTTAGATTTACTTGTTAAAAACACAATTTTTTCAAGTATGTTTTTTTTTCTCAACTTGTAACTTTTAACTTATTTGGTTCGCTCTTCCATGGAGCTGCTATATTCAATTTAAAAATATATTCAGTTTGTACTACCTCTAGACCAGGAAAAAACTAAAGCATCTATTGATGTCTCAAGAAAACTGTTAGTTAGGCCTATATCAAGATAACAAAAAAAAGTTGAGTTCTTAAGAAAACAACTTTCTGCTAAAAACTGCTTTTTTAAAGTCATGAGAAAAGTTAAAAAGTTATTACAAGAAAACAAGACAATATTCAAAAACAAAACGAAACAAGTAATAAAAACTCAGTGAGTATTTTAGCGCAATTTTCTGACGTCATGGGATCACAACACTAAGAGATAGTAAATCTTTTTATGTTTTTTTTTTTTGTGTGTGTGCGTTCCCGAGATTAGACCTTCCTTAACATAATGCCGAAAACCCGAAGTCTCTAGGTGGTCTGGTTGAGGAGGAGATAGAAGTGCAAGATTGGTGCGCACAGACAGAACAGAAATCATGAGTTAACAATCGCAATTTTGTCCGTTGGAAAATTGCGCTAAAAAAAAGAATGCATGGTCTCATTAGGCTACTTGACATCGAGAGCGCGTGGCGTCACAGGGGTCAGGTGGGTGTGTCGGTAGGCTTTAGGACCCAGAGGTGTTCGTGTGCCGCTGTCCTCTCTCTCTCTCCGTGTCGTTCATCAGTGTTCTCTCGGATCACTCTCATCAGCTGTTGCACCGGCGCCAGGGCTCTCACTCTAAAGCGGGAAACTTTCATCCACCTTCCAACCAGGATCCCATGTAGCTGTCGGAAACGGATCAGTTTTAAAAACTGAAATGGCAAGAAGGTATAAGTGACAAATGCACTTTAGAATCTTTTTAGAGTGTAAATGATGAAGATGGGGGGAAAAAACTAAGCGAATGTGGGTGATCGTTGCAGGTGTCTGTTTCTGGAGCGGCTGATCTGTGTGTTCATTGCTCTGTCACCGGCTGCATCGCAGAGGAGAGGTGAGTGCACAATCAGATGCGAGCTGGACCACTGGCACATGTGTGTGCTTAGACTTGTTGAAAAGTCGACGATACATACAGACTTCATTACCTGTAGTGCTGCAGTATTTGATCAAAGACGGCAAAATGATCCGCATAAAAAACATCATGTCTAACACATTTTGTGAAGAAACAAAAATGAGTTAACTTTTTAGTCTACTCTAGTTTACTGATGATCTGGACTGCTCTATCTATCTATCTATCTATCTATCTATCTATCTATCTATCTATCTATCTATCTATCTATCTATCTATCTATCTATCTATCTATCTATCTATCTATCTATCTATCTATCTATCTATCTATCTCTCTAGCAGATGGATTTTTTTTAAACTTACTTTTCATTTACTTTTTTTTTTTACTATATTTTTAAAATATGTTGTTATTTTTTTTTTTTATCTTCCAAACTTAACTGGTGTACATATTATCAAAATATTTTGACAGGTTTGGAGTTTTTTTTTACTCCATCTGGTGTCTTTCTCAGTCATTTTGTGAGCGTTATCCTGGACTTGTTTAAAGTTCTGTGGTGCAGTGGGATCTGCCTACACCATACAGTAGTTTCGGAAGTTATGTCTCTTCCCATGTGTATCGTTCTGCCATGACTTCAGTTGCAGACCATTTCATTAAGAAAACGTACAGCTGTCATGTAAGGCTGGTCTGAAACCGAGAGATCTACGAAACCGAGAACCTCTTTATAAATATTTGATTGACAGAGATCACTGTTGCTGTCATCACATTATAGAGGGATAATAATGGACAAACTTGCATCAAAGTTTGTGGGTGTGCCATTTGCATTTTTTAGGGTTGCATCTCAAATAATATATACCACGAAGGTCTGCTTGCCTGGTTGGGTTTATAGATTTATGGGAGGTTACAAAGAGATCAAGTGTTCACTGTGCGACTCCACGTCAATGTCTGTTTGATTGTTTTATAGCGATGTTGTATTGTTGAGGGTAACACTTTATAATAACTTTCATTAATAAATCATTAACAAATGTTATATAATGATTAACAGATCATTATTTAATGTAAATCAAAATGCTCACAAATGTTATTAAACTTTCAATTCATGTGATCATGTACTTCTTGAAAATATACAAATGTAATTCAACTTCATATCATTTTCCAGTTCAGTTTTATTAATGAAAGTTATTATAAAATGTTACGTTGTTGGGAGAGAGCCGCAGTGTATTTTAAATGATCACAGATCAGTTTCACTGACTTTGTGCCGGGACTGTGAGAGTGCAGACTACTTGCTTGCCTCATGGTGGACTTTTCTTTTGTCATGCCATCAATTTGTCGCTCTTTGACTGATCGTGTCCTGAGGCTGCACCGCAGGCCGGAGGAGAACAGCTGTAAAAGGACACCCCACCGGGATATTTAATCGCTGAGCGAAATTCTGCATTAAAAATCACAGCAAACAAGGCTTCCCACCTGCTGTATATGGATGCCTAAGCGATAGGAGGCAGGAACGTCCTGCTGAGAACTCTGTGGTTGCAAATAACAATACGCTTTTACCCAAAACAAAGCTTTCTTCGTGCTCAGGGAAACCTGGAGACCAAATAACCTCCATGACCTGTTCTCTGTGTGCAGTGCTTTAGTCAGACCAGCTTTCTAAGTTGCTTGCAAATTTGATTTTGGTTTTATACAATAGTTCTATATACTAATGTAATATGAGTAGCACTTTTAAAACACAACTGTTGTATGTTAGTCAATAATGAAAATGAATTTATGGGTTCATCAATTTATGTATTGACGACGATGTATCGTAACACTTGTTGATTTACTTTGAGACTTTGGACAAAAGAACTCTGACTCTTTGAATACTCATTACTTTATTACATAAAGATCTCATCTGTTTCTCGTTGGATTGATGATCTCAGCAGTTATTTTAGCTTCAGAAAATGGCGTCAACTTTGTGTTGCATATCCATTATGAAATAATTTATAGTTGGAAATTTGTTGGTGAGATTAAAAAGGGTGGATTAAACATGATATGACATGATGACTTTAAATGGAAGTTCTGATGCTAGATTTATGTTAACTGCCTTAACATGTTTTACTGAGTCCTTCGAACACCCACAGGCACTATTCGCTAATCATATTTTAAAACAAATGGAATGCCTTCATTTTCATGACACAGATAAAATGTGTCATGTGTTTTCATTTAATCTTTATCTACGAAATGTTTGAAGAAAAGGCGTAACCTTTTAGTTAGCAGCAGCATTCTTGTAGGTGAATGCCAGTGCTTTCTTAAAGGAATAGTTCAGCCAGAGATTAAATATTTTGTCATTATTTTCAGACTTGCATGCTTTTAAGGTGCTTTTTATTTTTTTTGAGTTAGGTGGTTATAAGCACCATCCACTTTTTTCTGTGGACGGCAGCTTGGACATTTTTATTTTTGTGTTACCATTCATTTAGAAGAAATTAAAAAAGTGGAAATGGATGTTCTCAAGCCCTGTCCTGGCTCAGCAACTCCGTTGGTTTCAGTAATCCACAGATTTTCCAGTCAATAAACAGATTCACTTATAGTAGACTCTAGTGGGGGGCTCGTTTCTCTGTCTGAGAAGTGTTGATGCAGAGATGTGAATTGAATTTTTCTTTAACCCACCCTTGAAACTCTTTTCAAGGGGAGCAGTGGAGACGGCATTATCCTGTGAGCTAAATGGGCTGTATTTAACCCACTTTGTGAGAATGGGAGCCCCTGGGATCAAGAGATGGCTAAAGTATGTGTGTGTGAGAGGGTCAGTAAGTGAGAGAGAGAGAATGTGTGTTTGTGCACTTCTCATGTACCCCATCAGTACAAAGAGTCTGGATTTATTATTAAACTTAGAGGCATTGTGATCTGGTAACCGGTGATGCAAAGGATTTGCGAAGTTGTCAAGCAGAATAATAACTCTCCTTTTCCACTTTTCCACTATCAAAAGTTCAAATGAAGCATCCCAGACTTTATGTGTTGCTTGTGTTTTAGATCCGTAATGCGATATTCTCATAACATTGATTATAAATCAACAGTTTATGGGGAAAATCTCTCTAGATCGGTGGTTGTCAACTGGTTTTGCTTTTTTTATATTGAAAAAAATGAAGTGGTGACTCCCCACACTAACAAAATAGTTTACAATACAGAAGTAAACAAAAACTGTGCATATACTTGGAAAGCACTCAGAATATACCTCTGCCTCATCTTGCAGCAATTATGTTGTCCTTTTTTATGGGGAATGTGTTTAGTTAGTCAATTTGACCCAGCAATGACCTACACTACAGTGTATGTAATGAGGCATATCTCACACCTTGACATTAAAAATATAAACCGAAGATTGAAAGTTCATGCAGTGGGGTTTGCCTGCTGTGCTGCACGTGGCTTTTTGCCTCACAATATTTGAAACCTATGTAGGCTACACATGCAACACAGGCTGGGACTTTATTGTTTGGAACAATCTGGCAAAGTTACCTAAAACTGTGGTCTTCAAGGCAATTCATTCATCCAAGTAGGGTCTAGGATATATGTCGGGAGGTATTTGTCAAAATGTACTCTTTTCTGTTAATCAGCCAAGTGGGTACAGTACATTTATTAACCAGTGAGCCCAGAATGGCCAAATAATGGCTTATCACTACAGATGTGCTTATGCATGTTTTGGAGATGTGATACTCCCATCATGCCAGCTAAAAGGGTGGGGACCGCACTGATGAATGGGAACTGACATGCGACACATCTGTGTTTTACAGCACGGTGTCGTAATCTATTCACATTAATCCTGCAAGAACAGAGGGTATCGCTAACATTCAGTGACAGGAATGAGAACATATGTTTCTCCTTAATGCTTGTCATTTTGACTTTACCACACAATAGTTGGGGGGCTTAAAGGATGTGCATTTTAATAGCATGTGTAATGTCCGAGATTTAGAGTTGATGAGATCAGGAGTGTAGTATTTGCAGCAGGTAAATCATTCAGTCTGTAGGTTACTGTTTTGTTTGATACATTTAATTTAGAGCCCAATTTGTTTATTATACATATTATCTCTAGAAATGATCATAAACTTAAGCAATAACAGTTGTATCGGGTTGAGGACCTGCCGGTCATGTTTTTAGTAAGCTGGGTCACTATTTCAACTAGCTTCTTTAACTTTATTGGCCACAAAGTTAGATTTGCTCTTTGTTTGCTTGGCACAATGAGCTATCAGCTGTTCCACCAGTGCATTTGTGTCCTCTCAATAAAAGCAGGTGTGCGCTGTGGCTATTCACAAGGTCAAAGCTGAAAGGTCTCTCATTTTGGTCCAGTGCCATAAACGCAGCTCTGTCTCAATGATATCTTCCTGAGACAATTAGGCCTATTCTTAGTGATTTTCAAAGCTTTAAACCACAATTGAATTCCAGAAAATATTAGCAAACACGTACTAATGTATTCACACCACTAGATATTTATTCTCCAAAAGCTTTGATTTGAATATGCTGTAGCATGTCCTCTTCCTTTTTAGGGTGATACTTTAAAGGCTAACAGCTGTTGTTTTGTATTTTTTATTTTTTTTTGCCGTGTAGCGTCAGTCCTTGGTGTCTGAACCTCTTAGTCTCACACTGTGCGTTAGTGCCAAAAACCAATAGGAAAACCATAATTACAGCTCTTGGGTCATGAAAGGATGATTTGTAATACTCTTTATGGCCTGCAACCTACCATCATCATGGCTAATCGTCCACTGAGCGGCCCCTGAGTGCTCCTGAAGTCCTTCCTGCCTAGGTTGAAACCCTTACTTTTTTCGCTCCCTTCACCTGTAATTGTGGCGGCAGTTTACTTCTATGGCGTTATTTGACAAATGACAGGCCAATGGGTTCTGTACACATCTCAAAATCCCCCGAAAAGGCACCTGTGGTTTAAAGGCGTCAAAGGCAAATAGGAAAAGTTGACTTTTGCCGAAATTGCATTATGTGGATATAGACGCTGTGTGTGATTTGATTGTAAGCTGTATTGTGTAAGAGATGATGGATTGACTTCCTATTTGGGTTTTACAGATTGTGTGTCTTGCTTTTGCAGCTGTTGTGGAAGAAGATTGTGTTGATAAGGAGAGGAAGACGGGTGGGGTTGGGGACAACTGCGTGTTATCTTTATTACTGTCTGTTGTCATCTGTGTACAGTTGCACTTCATTGGATCTGAAGCGGATAGAATGGATTTTTTGGCCTGTCGCTTTTGAGCCAGGATGAAGGACGTTTGGGAGATTGTTATTTTTATTATTAAATTAATACTTTTATTCAGTAAGTATGCATTCAGTTCATCAAAAGTGATAGTAAAAACTTTTACTTTGTTTGTTACAAAACAAAGTATACTTAAAATAAATGCTGTTCTTTTGAACTTGCTGTTCTTTTGAACCTGAAAAAACTGCATCACGGTTTCCACAAAAATATTAAAGCGCAACAGCACAACCGTTGACGAACAAGGATAAAAATAAGAAATGTTTCTTGAGCACCAAATCAGAATATTGAAATGATTTCTGAAGGATCATGTGACACTGAAGATTTAAATAATGGCTGCTGAAAAACTCAGCTTTGCCATCAGGAATAAATTACGTTTTAAAATATTTTGAAACTGTTTATTATGTATTTTGATCAAATGCAGCCTTGGTGAACATAATAAACCATAATAAAAACAGTAATTCATTTTTACATTTTATAAAACTGTCAAATTGAGTCTGATTTTATAGTCGCCCAGTAAGCCTACTGAAAATAGTTTATATGATCTTCTTATATGTCTCTAATTACAGTCATTTTTCATGTTATGTCTTCTAAATGGCAGCTGGCACACGAGTACTGTTTTGAATAATTGTTCTCTTACAATTATTATGTGTAATTGGAATAGATGAGAGCTGAACTTGTTTTTATCTTGCCTGCAAGCAAATCATTTTAACTTCCAAGGTGATAATTTAGATAAATGATTTCGTGAGAATTTTCTGGCATGCAGACGTGATTGTGTAAGTATTTTCATATGCAAGTAAATCACCGCTGACACTTGGGCGATATAGCTTTAAAAAATAGTCACAATATATTTCAGCCTTTTGATTTCTTTTTTTAAATAAATTTAATATCTTGACCAATGAGTCATTGTTGCATTTGAAATGTTAAAACACAGGAGGGAAATGACTGTTAAATGTAGTTAAAAATAATCAACCAATGAACTGATTCTTTAAAATAGACCGTACAAAAACGAAAAAACTCAATTGAGCCATTTTATTACATTTTCAATAAAATTGATCTGTGCTAATGCACTCATAATTTAGACATTTAATGGCTAAATAAATTGCATTAAACTATTGAAATTTTCTATATCCAATAAAATAACAGTGAATAAATCGTAAATACTCAACATGTCGCACAGCCCTACCTCCCACTTTTTTCTTGCTCCGACATGTTTTCTAATAGGAGATATATAAAATATGCTTGTGCAGGTAGTCATCTAGTCGTTAGATCTTGACAGTTGGTCAATAATGATGGGCTGCCAGTGCCAATAGGAAAATGGTTCCCATGCCAACCAGGTGTAGATTTGTGAGACACAAAGCGTAGTTTGGCCCCTGTGTGAGAAGCAAGATCCCATTACCTGGCACTTTATCCTTCCACCAGCTTAAGAAGTGTTTACATGTCCCAAGAAACAGTCTGCTGAACGCAGGGCTGGATGAAACCAAATACAACATCCCACGAAATCCATACCAGCGCCTTTATTCTCATGAATGAAAGTGGGATTTGAATGACCACCACTGTACACCACACAAGACTATTAGGGCAAAGGCCAGTGAACTGATACCTTTAGTTGCTCCAGGCAATTCAGCATCTATTTCTGCTCTATGTGCTTGTGAATTTTAGGGTTTCTAGTGATCATATGGTTTCTTTCTTATCTTTTTGTAGATTGTCTGTTTTTAAAATAGGGTTTTAATACTGTTCACTGTCTATTTCATTTAAGTAGCTTTTAGAAATTCCCTCCTTTTATTCATTCTTCCACTAACAGCAGTGTCCACGGACATTTCTCTTGTTTCACCCCACATAAATCTTTCTCCCCAATGGTGTGAAAGACGTCTGTCCCCTGGGCAGGGGAGATTACCATCAAGGGCAGTGGGCTTGAGAACAAAACACAGATTTGCGGAGGTCCTTTAACCAATTCTGTCTCTCCTGAGAGTTCTGGGAATGGGGGCTGAGGTCAGATATGGGAGACGGTATCATTCATGCTCTTTAGTTGTCAGGGAAAGAATGCAATGAGACTTAGCACTCTAAAGGCCCTCTTGAGGCAGGTGCAAAAAAACTTTTTTCTATAGCAACACCTTTTTCTATAGGAGGTCACATGAAATGGCATTCAAGGATCCTCTCGGTTCTCACTGCTAGTGCGGCTCTCTTCTTTGCCTTGACAGCTAGAGGCATGTTTGGGCATGCTGGGATAGAGCAAATATTGTGCTGTGACCATTTTCTTGCCTTCTCTGATTTCAAGAGTGGTGAGTCAGGGGTGTGTGGGTTTAGTTTAGTTTAGAGGATGTGTCTTTATTTCAAGACTTTAGGGAATTGAAAATGAGTTAATTTTTTTGAACTGGTGAGTTCACCATTTACTCACACTCATTTTGTTCCAAACCTTGATTGAATTTTTTGGTCACACTTTAGTTGAGGGTCCAATTATATCTATTAACTAATTATTAACTTTTGTCTCAATAAACTTCGAATAACTGCTTATTAATAGTTAGTTAGGTAGTTTAGGTATTGGATAGGATGTAGAATATGGTCATGCAGAACAAGGCATTAATATGTGCTTTATAAGTACTAATAAAAAGCCAGTATCCTAGTATTATGCATGCTAATAAGCAATTGGACCCCAAACTAAAGTTTTTCTTTTTTCTTTCTTTTGTGGAACACAGCAGGAGAATTTCTGTATCTTCAGACAAACACTATCTTGTGTTTGTTTTTTCCTTTACAAGCAGTACAGTGAATGTGAACTAAAGCATTCAAGCTTAAGAAAAGGACACACAAGCAATAGAAAGGTACATTAAAAATGGTTCCTGTAGCGAGTATGCTATATTCCAAGTTATACAAAAGCTTTGTGTGAGAAATGGACCAAAATTTAAGCTTGTAGTCCATGCATATCTTCACCTTTTCTGTGCTACTCATATGATCTCAGTGAAATAGTGAACCAGATCAATGATTCATTGAAAAATATGACTGAAACAAACAGGTCAGTAAGTTGTTTTTTTTTCCGGATTCTTTGATGAAAAGAAAGAACATCATTTATTTGAATTATACATTTTGTTTGTAACAATGTGAAAGCCTTTATTGTAACTTTTGATCAATTTAATGTATCCTTGTTGAATAAGAATATGAATCTCTAACAAAGCAAAAAAAATCGTACTTACCCAAATATTCATTCATTTATTTAGATCTGTGTGGTCTGATCCTCACGCAAAGTTATTGTATTACCTCACCTGAAATATACTAGTGAACGAGTCATATGAGTCATGAACTTCTTTTGTGATTCTTTTGTGGTGCTTTTGTTTCTTTTCTTTTCTTGAAGATTGAAAACTTCAGTTCCCATTCCTTGTAATTGCAAAGAAAATAGTATGGAACACAGTCTTCATGTTTTGTTTTCTACAGAAAAAAAACAAAAAAAAACAGTCCAATGGGTTTGTAAACGATGTGAGAATTTTAGGGTCAACTATCCCTTTAAATGTCTCCATGGATGCTGAAACAGTTTATTGAGATCCATAAGGATGTATCTAATTTGCTAAATAAAAACAGACTGCAGGGGCTGGAAGTTCTAAGTAGTTTGCACTTGGGAGTGTTTTTTTTTAATTGCATGGGCTTGTATCAGCACAAAAGCCAAAGCATCACTTTGCTCAGCATGCTTGGAGGCCACAACTGTCCTGTCTCTGAGCTGCAACCGAAACAGTGAAGGAAGTCATCTATTCTTCTCTGTAATGTAGGCCAGATGGCACAGTGCCATTCTTTGAGACATTCACAAAAAGAGAAGGGAATTAAGCCAATTGTGGGGTAGTTAGAACATTTAGAGAGCAGTGAAAGATTTGCCAGTCCATTCCTTTACAAAGCTATAAAGTTATCCACACAACAAGCGAGGGAGGGCCATCATTCTGGACGAGTCAACAGTTGACTCTCTTGTTACAGGCTTTTTGGCTGAAATTTCCCAAGCTGCTTTGCTCTACAGTTACTAGGTGGAGAGAATGAACATGGTTCATTGCAGTGCTCTAGGTTTATAATTCCATTATGCACCAATGACCCTGGCTACATTGTTGTATGTTTGAAAATTACTGTTACACAAGGTTAAAAAAATAAAAAAATAAATCAGGCTGCATGACAGTTGGTTCAAGCCAAAGCCAAGTTGGAGCAAGCCAAAGCCAAGTTTGAGCAATAGATTTTCATTTTTTTGTTCATTTGTAGTGTTATTAAATCTTTGCTAAAAATCTAAATTAAATGATTAATTTTGCTCATTGCAATCATTGTGTTATTAAATCTAAAATGCTTTTCCCTGTGTTCTGAAATTATTTTATTTTGTCCTTGTTTTACTTTTTGTAAAGTGAGACCTTCAAGTATTGTAAAAATACTTTGTTTCTTTGGATTTGCTTATTTACAGTATTTGTACTAACTTCAGTGAAGAACTGCTTTGAGGTACTGGTAAAAAAAAAAAAAAAAAAAAAAAAAAAAAATCCAAATGAATGCTATTCTGTTAAACATTCTATTCATAATAGAATACCGAAATTAAAATAAATGTATCAGTGTTTCCACAATAGTACAACGATTGTAATAAGAAGAAATGTTTCTTGAGAACCAAATCAGGGATTAGAATGATTTCTGAAGGATCATGTGACACTGAAGCTTTGCCATCACAGAAAGAAATTACATTTTAAAATAGATACAGCTGTACAGTTCTACCTTGTAGTAATATTATAGTTTTTACTATATGTTTGATCAAATAAATACAGCCTTGGTGAGCATAAAAACCTCTCTCAAAAACATAAAGCTTTTGTAAGCTAGTGTGTATTTAGATTATTTGATGCTTCCTCAAAAAATTAACAGAGGAACCGTAATCATGAAGTGGCAATGGGATTAGAACTAGAATCATTAAATTCCTCATGATTCCCACAATGCACATGGCCTAACAAGTGATCAGTCTTATCTCCACTGGAATCCAGGTCAGTCTGAGTTTAGTCCCATAAGAATAGAGACTAGTTGGGTCAGGTCCATGTTGGTACCTGGTGCTGACTGATGTCATGATTTTATCTAGCTTAGGACTTTCAAATGTAGAGTCATTGGCTATGAGTCTCATGTCTCCTGCAGGGGCACATTTACCATGTCTACAAAATACATTCAGTTAATGTGCTCTCCTGAGGCAAGTGTCACCACAGTTCTCAGAGAGATTTTTCCCTCAGATTATCATTCCTTTGCCCTTTATTATCTCGAGTCGAGTGGCTGGAAATCTTAGACCCTCTTTGGAAATCGTCTCACGGAAAACAATGCGACCGCCGGTCTCTTTTCAGCCTGCCTGTCACTAATTGCGATACAAGCACGGCCCGACTGATGAAGGACCCCTTTGTCATGCTCAGTGGTCCTGTTGAATCTAAAGCTTGTGATGTTGCTTGAGGCAAGACGTCACCCCTTAGATAATTTCTTACTTCATTACACAGGATTAACATGTCGACTAAAGAAGGGTAGGTTATGGTTACATATGAGCGTGTAGAGGTAAGTTTACTTCGTAGTTCTGTTTCATCGGCAAGTCATTCTTACAAACAAGCAAAAAGGTCACATTCTGTCCGCTAATCCTTAAGTATTAGCTTTCTTTAACAGCCAGTCACCAAACAACAGGGATTAAGTTTGAAGTCTTTCCCCATGCTGTGGAATTTCATGCTAGCTTTGAGATGTGCTTTCAAAGAATATGTTTTGAAGCTGTACGGTTCGCACAATATCTGGTGTTTTCCGTGAAGACTCCATGAAGCAGTACTCTGCCTTTGCAGATATCACAGGGTGTGATTATGATGAAAATGTGTGGTTTGACATGGCAGGGATTC
Source organism: Scardinius erythrophthalmus (assembly GCF_964197995.2). NCBI lineage: Eukaryota > Metazoa > Chordata > Actinopteri > Cypriniformes > Leuciscidae > Scardinius > Scardinius erythrophthalmus. The sequence goes on along the minus strand of NC_138226.1, from coordinate 9,168,225 downwards.
TGTTTTGTGCATTTCTAGATAATTTGCGTAGCTCTGTGTGCCAAGCAAGCTCCATTTCTCTTTTCGTTTACTCTTGTTTTGTATCAGTGAGCGAAGCCCTTTTAAACCTAAGATGATAACCAGAGTTGATGTAGTTTAGTCATTTTCACTTAAGTTTAGCATATACCAGGTCTGGACAGTATTGTTTTAACAAATCCCTGTTCCAGCAGCTCTGGAAAACACTATCTGCACGCATCTTTGCTGGTGATTCATGAGCCTGGCAACAGCAGCAGAATGAGAATGCAATGCTTTGACCAGAGCAGAATGTTGGATGGTGCTTTAACCATCATTCATGCAAGAGACAGTGTCATAAGTAGACTAACGGGGACACCTACTTGGACATGTAGCATATACACTACTGTTCAAATGTTTAGGGTTGATAATAAATGTTCTAGAAAAAAGTATTTTATGCTCACCAATGGAAGAGCTGAATTTTCAGCATCATTACTCAAATCTTCAGTGTCACGTGATCCTACAGAAATCATTCTAATATGCTGATTTTGGTGCTCGAGAAACATTTCTCATTATTATTAGTATTATCAATGTTGAAAACAGTTGTGCGTAACATTTTTCGATGACAAATTTTTTGTGACAATGTAAAACTATGCATTGTCATTTTTGATCAATTTAATGCATGCTTGCTGAATAAAAGTATTAATTTTCCTACTGACCCCAACGTTTTAAACAATAGTGTATATAAACGAAGATTTAGCATGAGTTAAATGTTAATTAGCATCTAAGCTGTGGGATCTTTTATAAAATGGCTCTAAATGGTGCTCTGATTATTTAAAGAGAAAAATTACAGCTTAACTAACTTATCTTCACTAACATCCCTTTCAAATGATCATTTAAAGACTCTAACTTTAAGAGAGACTCTAACTAACTCCAACTCCAAATTATGGCTTAAAATAAACAACAAAGCGAGTTTTATTATTTGTATGCTGTGCCTCTAACCAAAAGCATGTCATTACATAGGAGTTCTCACTCTGTGGCTTTGGGACCCTTAAAATAAGTGAGACACCAAAGGTGTGAAGATTAAACGACTCAGAATCATGATTACTAATCTAGCATTTGCTTCAAAACCTGGCGACCTCCCTAAATAAGAGCAGTTGCTCAGTCTGAAAAAATTCTGTTTTCTATATTCACCACCTTCTCCGGGGTGAAGACATCGTTTATATTGCAAGAAAATGTGTTGTATTGCGCAGTAGCCAATTTTTATTAGGCTGCGTCCCAAATCTGTGGTAATGCTATTGACTAAACCATAGCGTAAAAAAAACGTAAAAAATGTTTGCTGCAAACCATTGCCAGACCACACAATATATATCACTTGTAGATGGAGTGTAGAGATTATATTATTGTAAACGATTCATTATACATCCTATATCACATTATGTTTAACATCACCATATGGAAAAAGTTAATTGCTTTGTGATATGTCCCACGGGGTTGTTGATCTTTGGCTCGATCATTACAATGTTGTGGTGATAAAAGTCAAATCAGTTTTACTCACTGATTGACAGGGGAATGCCAAGAATGCTGGATGTCTGGTTCGTGTGTCAGTGGATGCCCACAGAAAAGTGAAGCTGTGGGCCCCTATTTCATTAGATATGACTACTTACAGGAATGTGAACAGGCACTGACAGACTCTAGAGGTCTTAAAATGAAGCAACACCAAGAAACAGTAACAGATTCCAGGTTTTACAGGTTCACTGGGTTAAGAAGACCGTTTTATACGTTTGAGATTTTACAGTTGGAGTTTTAAGGAAGAAAGCCTGAGTGACATAAGTCTCACAAGCCTAAAGCAGTAAAAGTTCTTGGTTCATTTAGATTTGTATATTTGAAGTTTGGTGAATAAAGGCCAATTCACACTGCACCGACAGACGCGACCAACATAGACAATCATCATATTACAGTACGTCACTTCTCAGACATTCCTTGACCCGACAAACGAAGATTCGGCAAAAACGCTGACCGACGCCAACAGAGGCAGACAGGGGTAACACTAATCCGTCAAAACCTGACGAAGTGTGTTGTCGTCTGTCGGTGCAGTGTGAATTGGCCTTAAGTGAACTGACTTCATAAACTGATTTGTGTTTTTTTTTTTTACAGATTCAGTTGAAAGAACCAGTTCATAAGAGTCATACATTTGACTTGCAGTCACAGAGCATTTGCTTCTAAACTAACATGCTTATAAAGACACTGGTTTTGTGTATTATGTTCTTGTTAGCCCGGTTCAATTGACTTTTACCATTGAAACAAAAGCTTAAACCCTTTCCTCTGCTTGTCATTGGACTTCTGTGGCGGCATTGCTGTGTGGCCTCACCTTGTCAGGTGCCAGGGATTAGGTGTATTAAGTGCACCCCTCTGAAAGTGACAATAGAGGGTTTGTTTGCGTCTCCTTAGAGGATCAGCTGAGCTCCACTCAGTTAAAAACCTCTGAGATAATCTGTCCTGGTGCACCAAACACATACTTTTCATCCCCATGTAACAAATATGCTTTTCCTTTTGCGGTTTTTCGATGAAAGATAAAACACATGCTATTAATGTTTGGATCTGATGTTTCCTGTAATTTTTGGGGAGTATTTTTACATATTACCAGGCAGTAGGCCTATGTTATACCACCAACTGCATTTGGATTTATGCTATAAATGCACTTTGTCCTCTATAAGCGTTCTCTGATCATGGAGCACAGTTTGAATTAAAAAATAAAATTGAGGTTAATGATTTTTTTTTTTTTTTTTCATTATTGCTAGGAGGCATATGGATTTCTGGATGCCCTTTTAGTTTGATTCACTGTAGGAATATTCTGGGTGCAGTAGACTCAAGTTTAAATGACAGCATTTGTGGTATACCCCAAAAATATATGACTAGTCCTTTGTTTAAAAAAAGAAAAAAAGCATAAAAATGTACTTAACCCAGAATATTCCTTTATAAAACTTCTAAATACCCTCAAAACATCAAAATGTAGGTTTTAGTAATTTACCAAGACTTTCAGAAAATTTATCTTGAATTTTTTATATTTCTTACTCCGTTAACAAATAGTTTCCCCTTGTTTTAAGCATAACCCCAAAGAGAATTTAGTTTGATTGACTCTTCAAATAGGAAACTACAACTTGCAAGTGGGGTTAAAAATAATTGAGAAATAAATTCAAGACCTATTTCTTTGAAGGTCGTTTAGATTTTCTTTTTTTTTTTACTGAAAAACAGAATTTTTGCAGTGTTGATTTAGTAATCAGATACTTGAGACGCTGCTTATGCTTTGACATTAATGACTTTTCATGATTATGAAAGCATAAGCTTATAGGAGCCTTTAAGACGCTTTAAGTATTGTGGAATAGTTGTGAACTCAGTAACCTCACTGAAAACCCATGGCGTGAGTACCTGTTTCTGGGACATTATGTAAAGGATTAATGCAAGTCCTGACCCTCAGACTGAAAAAAGTTTGACATTAATTCATGATTATGTGAAACCTCTGTTCATTCAGATTATTTGCCTTATCTTGACCAAAGAAAGCTGCTCGAGACACCGACATCGTTTGGGCACCGTACATGGTGTGAAACAGTGATTTGTTTTATTTTTTCCCCAAAATTTCATCAGGAATCTGTTTAATCTGATTTGATACAGCCTTTTACGAAATGGCAAATGTTAGGGATTACTCCTTCAGAATAAATGGACTTCACTTCTGCCAACCAGAACTCTATAAAATGTGCCTGGGCTGCCAGGAGCCACAGTGGGAAGATTTCAATGGATGTGAGCTTCAGCGGGCACTGGCCGTCTTCCAGGAGTTCAAATGCATCATTCACACTGAGAAGCATAGCAGCGACAAATTATTCCTCAATAAAGTCAGAGGAGTCTTGTATTTTTTGCAGATTTGTGGTGGGACTTTCTCCGGAGGGCGGAGGGAGATACGTGTTGACCTGACAGTGAAGGGAAACGAGAGACTCTTAAACTGTGATCCTGTCAGGTGTAGCTCCCCTCAACCCAACAGCAGCGGTATCTGCCCACATTCCTGCCATGCATTCTGTTCACCAGTCTGCCTGCTCTTACAGCGATATTCAGTTACACAATGTCATTCAATACACCTGATCTTTGCTAAACAGACCTTTGGACAGTTACTGAGGGACTTATTTAGCCGACTTCTCAGCCACAGGCCAACAGCAGCCAATATGTCTCGATGACCATGGTTTCACTATAGAGCAACTTTCTCCATTAGCTTGTGTTGTATACCTCAGGGATCATCAAGACTGATATCTTGCGAAGGATATAAATCTAATTGGATTTGCAACTGACAGCTTTTCATGTGTCTGTTGCCGGCTAGCATTTCAAAGCGAGCAGTGCTCTTTTTGACTTTGTACGGCTTTGGGATGCTTTTGAAACTTTTAATTGGGTTTATGTCCACATTCCCCCACCCCCGCCACCCCCCAAGATGCTGAAACAAACTTGAGCAAAACCGTTCCTGAGCTGTAATTTGTTTACAAGCTGGAGTAAAGGCATTTTGTGTGGGAAACATGCTTGGGAAGAAGCAAGCTTTGTATATTTCCAGATTACACAACTCTCAGTGATCCTGCGTTCTGTGACCTCATATCACATTACATTTCACGCTACTTTAACAAACATTTTTTTACGGCATTTTCCATTGGTTGCAAGTATAAAGCCAAAATTCTAAAAAACAACAACACTTGGACATTTTAATATCCTGAATATTTACAAGTATGTAATTGTGTGTTTAATTTTAAACTTTAGTTGCAAATATGCCATTAGAATCATTTTTGTGATTCAGTTTCAGTAAATTGATTCAAAATTGATTCTGTGGTTTGTTTGCATCTAAACTCAACAATGCGCAAGAAAGTCTTCAGATGGTATTTTTCATGTATTAATGTGTTTTAGTTACAGTAAGTAAATTTTGCTGTTCTTTACTATTTATTGTTAAATGGTGCATATACACAAAAATTCATTAATTCTTGCATTGTGCATTTTTAATTTAATTGGCAACTGTGGCTGTTTAGTTGGTGGTAAATTATGGTTTAACAAAAGTGAAATATTGAGAAATTTTAGAAGAAATGTAAATTCAATATTTTTCAGCCTTTTGCCAACATCTTGTGTTTGCTCTTAAAGGGATTTTTAAAGGGTTAAAAAAAAATTAGTATAAACACTCTAGAAGCAATGATTCAAATGGTCATATGGATCAATCAGCTTTGGTTAAAGGAGAACTGTGGTCAATTTTAACATTGAGCTCATTTTTTTGTAAATTTGGAGTGCTATCAGTACAGAGAACAACGACAAAAATCAGTGTTGCCTACACCGTGTTATCCTGTTTTTAAAATTTGCACCCTGTTGACTTCAATGGGGCAAGTTTTAAACCTGCTTTTAGCCTCTTAACATCCTTGATGTGTCATTACAAGTGCACAGCCATGTGAGTGATTCCTTTAGAGTTAACACGGGTGAATCTGACTGCAGTAGTCGATTGTTGAGTTCACGTGTGTGCACTCAACAATCGACTGCTGTGGACTTTGACAGAAAACAGGAAGAAAATACAGGTATGTGCACTGGCTAAATTAACATCATTTTTTTTCATATCTTTCACATCTACTGCAGTCAGATTCACCGCGTTCACTCTGAAGGAATTACTCACAATGGCTGGGCACTTGTAATGCCACATCAAGGACGTTAAGAGGCTAAAAGCAGGTTTAGAACTTGCCCCATTGAAGTCAACAGGGTGCAAATTTTAAAAAGAGGATAACATGGTGTAGGCAACACCGATTTTTGTCGTTGTTCTCTGTACTGACAGCACTCTAAATTTACAAAAAAATGAGCTCAATGTTAAAATTGACCCGGAGTTCTCCTTTAAGGGAACAAAGCCATGACAGGACCATGCAACATAATTTTAGAATGAAAGCCAATAGGAATTGCAAGCTAAAACACACAAAGTATAAACCCCCAAAAAATCCCTAAATCCCTTACACACATTTCATATTTATCTACGTTTGCGCTTTGTACACTGGTGTGTCTGTCATTTCCTATACAAAAGAACTTTTTCAGAAATGTTATGTTGCTGGAAACTGTCTGAACTGCGGTGAGTGTTTCAGCATTTTCCTGTTGTTTTGTGCCCTAATTAAATTATGTCTTCTAAAGTCCCTGTTACAAATTGTCTCTTGTGTACCCTCCGGTTGTGCTTTTGTTTTATTTATCCCTTTATGAATGATGCTTTGTTTGAAAAGAAGGACATAAAGAGGCATAGAGATAGAGAGAGAGAAAACCAGCTACCCATTACCTTTGATAAATCCCCTCTGCTGTAGGGGGTCTGTCATACAGGGGCCTGATTTCTGTCCATTCTCATGTTGAACAAGTCCCTTTCTCTTCCTGCTGATTCATCTCTGCTCCCCACCACTGCTCTTAAATGCTGGTGAGCATAGCGGCTGAAGTTCCAGCAAAGGTCAGCGTGAGAGGCCACTGCCCACCCCGCAGGGTCTCCTTAGTAAAGCGCAGACAACGCCAGGAATGTAGCCGGTGGACAATGAGACCCTCTCTTACCTCAGCACCAGACTGACTCCCTAAAGCACGCTCACAGTCAGGATGAGGGATCAGGTTGAATCCCATTAAGTTGCTTTTAAATTAGAATGTGGTCGCTCTGTCTGTCTGTCTGTCTGTCTGTCTATTTATTTATATTTGTCTGTCTGTCTGTGTGTCATATCAACCACTTGCAATGAACAACTTCTTGTAACACCTTAGAAACCACTTAGCAACACCCTAGCAACCATTCAGTACACTCAGCAACACATTAGCAACACCTCAAAACACCTAACAACCTCCTAGCAACCACATGGCTTTCAAACTTTCAACCACTTGCAGTTGCCTAGTAACTTCTTGAAACACCTTAGAAACCGCCCTAGCAACTTCCTAAGAACCACTTTGAAAACCTTAGCAACACCCTAGCAAACACCCAACCATTGCTTGGCAACAACTTGGAAAACACTTTAGAAACTGCTTAGCAATGCCCTAGCAACCACCCAGAACCGACTAACAATCTATCTAGCAACTTGAAACACCTTAGAAATCACTTAGCAAACACTCAGTACACATAGCAACGCATTAGCAACCACTCAGAACCCCTAGCAACCACCTAGTAATGCCCTAGCAAGCACATGGCTTTCAAATTTTCTCTCAACCACTTGCAATTCCTTAGCAACATCTTGAAACACCATTGAAAGTGCTAAGCAACACCTTAGCAACTTCCTGAGAACCACTTTGAAAACCACTAGCAACCACATGGCTTTCTCTCCTTAAAATGTCAGACAAGGCTTTGTCAAAGTTTATCTAGACAAACCTTCCTTTCTATTTAACATTGTAGGCTACATTTCTTAAACATTTATTTCAAGGAGTAATTGAAGGAGTCAATAAAATAATTGTTTTTAAGATTTTAATTAATGAAAACTGCAAGTAATTATATTCAAGCACTTGCTTTAAGTAGTGTTTTTCATCTTAAGAGAACACCACAACATTTTCAAAAGCTTAGCCTAAGGCCCACATGTTGAAGATTTGTGCAGTTTTTATAGTCACGCTTCACTGTAGGAGTGGCCTACTGGCGAATGCCAAATGAAACAGCCTGGGAAATCAGTTTTTCTAAACCTCCGAACAGGAAGAGCATGATATTTTCTTTTTATCTATCTGCTGATAGCGATCTACCAGATGGCATTGTTTTAAAATTAGAGGCTTAGTAAAACTAAGAAACTAGGAAGTCTTTCTTACAAGGGGTTTTTCTTGTAAAGCTTTCTTTTCTAAAGTTTCTTTTACTTTTTGAATGTTCATTTGTTTGATTTTTACATTCCCTATCCACTGCCAAACAACATTTTTATGAATCAGGCATTTTTTCTAAACAGGAAGCTTTGATATCTCATGTTGGCCCTGTCCGTTTTTGACTCTTTAGTCTGTAAATAATGCCAAGTCTTAATATGATTTGAACTCTTTTTCGTTTTCTCGCACTTTCTCTCTCTTTTTGTTTGGCATGGCTCTTTTGTTCCAGCAGGATAATTAAGTTGGAATGTATTCTCTTCAGGGGGCCTTTGGGGTTGGGTAAGAGGAGAGAGAGTGTAGGAAGGGCAGAAGCAGTGAATGTTTGAAGATCTTCTTTGCCAGAATTAGGTTCTTTAGTTTCCTCTTCCTGGCCTCTTTTAGAGATGTCTGTCTGTCACATCGTGTTAGCGGACTGTACGTGCGCCCTCCAGACTTCTCCTTTGTCTCTGTTTGCCCAGCACTTTTACTCATCGGGAGAGCGGTGTTTCAAAGCGGCTCTCTGATCATGCTCATTAATTCTATTCTCATAAGCTCTTTACCTCCTAGACACATCAAGGCTCACATTGTCTGTAAATGGTTAAAATAATGGGTGTTCTTCAAAACTGTAGCATTGTATTTTTTTTCCCAGTCTTGCTCTGATGAGTAAGCACATCAACTCTCAGATCTGGGAAAAAGCTCTTGAACGCTTCCAGCACACTTTTGGATGCATGGAAGTATGGAGGAGGGAAGAGGGAAAGCATTTCTTATGTCCTGAGGGAAGGTTGGTTTACTCAGGCTGTTTCTCCAGGGAATGTGAGTCTGCCTGTGGGCTTACAGACAGCTGAAGTTCAGGGTCATGTGATCACAGGACAGGGCAGTGAGTTTGGCTAATCCATCCTGAAATGTCCACTTACACTGTGAAGTTTAGGACGTCCTGTCAGTTGTGTTTTCCTTTTAGATAGCTGTATCTACTCTATCTACACATAGCGCCACTCATTGGCTCTGTTCCAAAACCTGACGAGCCTTACTATCTGCTGCCTACTTATTTAATACATTTTAATGTATTTCATAGAATGATTTTACTAAAAATCCATTATGTCAATGTGTTTACTTACAGTAGATATGACTGAGCTAAAGGCAGCAGCTCATACCAAGTAGGTCTCCTTATGTGAGACTATTCTCATCTGACTTCAATACAGTTTAGTTTTAGCATGCTATATCTAATAATAGGTATAAACCTACTGGACACATGTTGGGTAAATTGTTTTTTTCTTTTGAATATTTTTTTTTAATAATTTGAGGATTTTTATTTTATTATTAATTTTACTCTTATAATTGATTGTTTAATTAATTAATTTTATTGTTATTGAATAGTTTTAATTAATAATTTTATGTAATAAAATTAACTTTTTTTAACTAAGTAATGAGTGATAAATAATTTAGGTATTTAATACATATTTAAATGAACAGTTTTAGATATTGCATTTTATTTTAATTAATTTTGTATATTGTAATTTTGTTTTATAAATATCATAATAATAACTAATAATAGCAAGTATGTTTTTAAATAAATTTTAGGTATTGAGTGAATTTTTTGTGACAATAATTGACTACAGGGGGACTTTAAGCTGTTTTATTGCTTGGAAGTGTTGAATTAAGGAAGCGCAATAAGGACTCTGTTTCACAGACAGACCTGTGGAAAAGTGTGCTTGAATGTTGCCCTAGCTGGGGGCTTTTGATGGTCAGGCCGAATGACTGTTGAGTCTGGTTCCAGGATTGCAATAGTCAGTGTTAGGAGGAGGGCTACGATTGAAATGACCCGGTTGTCCCGATACAACAACTCAGTCTGGTCACAAGCACTGGTGCGGAATCTTTGCAGTCGCATAGCCAAGCAGTTCATACTTACTTGAACTTAAAAGGTTGCAAAAAGTTATTAACAATTAGACACGATTGAGTAAATTACTGGAAGTGTTTTGCCATTAAAACCTGCTTGAACATAAGCATGCTTTTGGGATTTGCATGCAAAATACTTGGTTTGTCATGGTTGTATAAAAACAGGATGGGGTAGGAGTTTCCCATGAGTGAGTGAAGGGGAAAATCGGTCAAAAATGATGTTGTGACTCATTTAAGTCCTGAGTCACTGACTTGTGTCTATGTCATTAACCTTACTAACATGCGCTTTAGGGAGTTATGAGATCCTCCCACTGTAATTTAGAAAGGAGCCAATGGCTTTTACAGAAGTTGCACTTTTTCAGTGTAATCACTGCTAAATTGTGATTGATTACTGTGATTAATATATATATATCTGCCATACTATTTTGATCGCTTCTGTAGACATCATTGTTTAAACCCGTAACATAACCCTTTATCACTAGTACTTCTGTTAGTTCTGTAATAATTTGAATTATTGTAAGACAGAAATAATGAAACTGTGTGGTTGAAAAGACTGTGAAGCTGTTTTATATACATGACAACCGCTCTCTCTTGGTCAGTACTTGTCAAAAGGTTTAGTAGGCATAGCTGAATCGTTTAGGTATGAGATCGTGTGGGTGTTTGAATCGAGATTGTGATCTTTTAATGACAAATCATGCTGCTCTAGCATAAACATATGTTTTTCTTTTTTTTGTTCAGACAAAGACTAATCTGGCAAAGTACATGGAATTGTTTTTTATTAATCAAATGGAAACTGAGTGATGAGCCAAATTTTAACTAAATTCTGCTGGTGTCAGCTTTTGTAAAGTCATGTCTTAACACATCAGTAGCTGCTCCCTTAATTCTTCAGGTGCAAAAAAAAATAATTCTTCCCGTCTTTAAAGTTTAAGACCAAGCTTATGCGTCTGGGTTTTTATTTTACTATTTCTTTCCTGTGGCATTTAAAGTTGCAACAGAATCAAGGAGACAAATGTTTTTGTTTTGTTTGTTTGAACAGAGCCATTAAATGAGACCAAATTATGAGGGTAGATGTACTACAAAACGACAAGGTCAGGTCAAACGAGAAGCTGTAAAACCAAATTTAGACTTATCAAACAAGGGTTCGTTGAGTGACACAAAGGAAATGGCTTGACACGAAAGGGTAGACAGACATAATGTCTTTATTTCATGCTGTTAAGTTTTAACAAAGTGAGGCTCTGGATAAATAAAGGTTACATGGTGTAGTCTCGAGCAGACATGTGGGTCCTGTGGGACCAGCACATGTGATGGAGCAATCTTGACAAAACACTTGCTGTCAGACCGCCCCATTTCCACTTGATTAAAAGCTTCTTGTGCTCACTGAAATACCCGAATGTTCTGCTAACCGAGGAACTGATGGGAAAGTATTGAATTTAGGGCAAAAAGGAAATGCTGGTATTGAAGGGAAACTTCCTACATTTTAGCATTTGGCTCTTAATCAAAGGAGTTGTGAACTGTCAGGGAGGTCCAAATGTGTTCTAGTCATCCTTTCTTGGATACACTAGGATTAAAAATGTTGGCATCAGTAAGATTTTAATGACTTTATTATATTCAGCATGGATGCATTAAAATGAATATTTTTTTTCTCTCTTTTGTAAGTCACTTTGGATAAACTTTGGATTGATACAGCCAAATACTTTTTGCCTTGGTGAGTGTTACGAATGCTCCGAGACACGAAGATTGATCCAAACGCAGCTTTATTAAATAAGGGTAATCCAAACTCGTAATCCAGTAAACAGGCAGTGGTAATAATGAAATTATTAATAAAATAAGCTTCTTGACAAGTATTTTCTCTTAAATGTATTTGAAAACGAAATAAAGCAATGCCAACTTACCCATCATAGAGTACTCTGTCTGTAGGCTACACATGCCGCGGTTCAGGCGTGACAAACGCTGCTAGTGTGAAAGCAAAACGCGCGTGTCTTGCTCCCACTCACCATACGCACTGCTCCTGCGCTGCTAACGCGTGCAGTGTGAAACCGGCGTAACTCTGTGCCACCGCATAACTATAGATGTGTTAAAAAATAATGAGAATATATATACATATATATCCGAGTCCTGATCGGGAGGTAACGTCCGATTCCGATCGAGTCTGAAACCACGTGATCGGGCCCGATTTCCGATCACGTGATCGGATCGGGACATCCCTACTGTAAACTGTACCCAGTGTAGACAGCATCAGAGATTATAATGGGTTCTATTTGCTTCTGACGTGATGCTCACATCCAGTGTATGCAAATGTACTGAATGCCAGTAGGCGGGGCCTATGATTTGATGATGTATAACTATTTGTAGATGTCTTGCTCTGGAGTCAGGCATATGCAAATATATTTGCCCATTGGATGTCACAAAATCAGCCAATATCAAAACAAGCTGCTTTCTGAGCTTGATTAAATAAATGCTTTGTTTATAACGAGAAGGATGTTTTAATCTATGAAACATGTTTTAATGGTACAAAAACCTCTTGTATGTCAAAAGATCAAGGCAACTTTGATTTCTCATGTCTTGAAAGCTTAGGAAGCCTTTAAAATCTCATTGATAAGTTTTATCTGGACATCACTATAGATGTTACATGTCTGAAGGATACCTTAAACCCGCAAGTGGCATAGTTTTGCTCTTAGTGTTACAATTTGACGATAGGAAACTAATACCATAGCATTAAATATCAGTGTCACTGTTCGAGTCTGTATGAAGAATGGCCCATAAAGGAAAAAGTGAGAAGGGGGAAGGGGCAAAGAACCCAATGGTTTCTACATGTTCTGTCCAACTGTGCAATGGGGTTTGAAAAGATCTCACACTGTGAGCCGCCTCTAGTGTTTGGGTGGGAGGGCAGGGAGGACCCAGCTATTCTCCCTCTGGCAGACGGCATTTTCCACCTTTTCGTCACCCTGATGGCTGTCCTTTGAAGGAGCTTTGTTCCCGAACCCCAGAGATGTCTGGAGAATGCTGGGTCGGTCCTTGTGAGAGACTCTTCTCCTCAGATGCTTTTTGAAGTGGAATACCCTTTCATTCTTAAAGCCTTTACTTATCTGGAAATAAACGCAAAGGCAACAGATGATTTTCAGATAAACATAACCATTTCATGAAATTCCCAGAAGAACAAACACATCCTGTCAGTATTACGAGGCATCCAATAAATGCAGCGGATGTAGTGTTTTCCGTCAAAGAAAAGAGTAGTGTTCAGATCAGAATTAGGATGCTTTCCTTCTGCTGAAGCGTGTGCAGATGTTGTCGGGTGGCTCATGGCCCATTATGGCCTCTTCTCCAGATGTTAATCCAGTCACCACCTCCGTTTCCCCTCTTCCGTCTGTGATCCACCTCATGCAGGAGGTGAGAGCGACAGAGGGATGGCAGTACTTTTAGGCGGGTGTGCGTGCAAGAGTCTCTGTTGAGACCTCCATTATGACAGTGATTCACAACAGGTTTTGCTTCCGGATCAAGACTTCACATTAGACAAGTGAAAACCCAATGCAAAACTAAAAAAAAAATGATCATGCAAGTCTCTTATGTTAATCAAGGTTGCATTTTTTTGATCAGCATCATTACTCCAGTCTTCAGTGTCACATGATCTTTCAGAAATTATTTTAATATTCTGATCAAGAAACATTTATTATTATTATTAAAGGTGCTCTAAGCGATGTTGGGTGAAGTCACTTCTTGTTGACGTTCACCTTTTGAACGCTTTTCCGATGTTAATTCGGGACTTCGCACGTTCCTTCTCCTTTTCCCTATTCTTTGTTATTTGTTCATCGGAACGTTGTCTCTTTGGTCGCGTGTCAGCCATATCAAAATTCTCAAGAATATACATTTTTAACATTAGTCGTTGTCGTTGTCGTTGTCTAGACATCTCCCTTCATGTGCACGCGCACTAACCCCCGAACCACCATCCCCAAGTCATTCTTGTCGGTTATTGGCTGGAACACTGTTTGTTATGTTTTGTGGTCCAGGCTGGGCCAGTTTGTTTTTCTTGCCGTTTGTGGAGCCTGGGCTGTCTACAGAGATGGCATTTTTTTACAGCGTGTTCAGGGGACAGGCAGCTAGCGGATAGTGAGGAGATGTTTGCTGTATGCGACAAAAAATGTTTTGGCCTAAAAAACACGCGACTCATCGCTTAGAGCACCTTTAATGTTGAAAACCTTTGTGCTGCTTAATATTTTTGTCTAAACTGTAATAGATATTTTGTTGAATAGAAAGTTCAAAAGAACACCATTTGTTTGAAATGGAAATCTTTTTTAACAATTTTTTACAAGACTAAAAAAGTCTTTACTGTCACTTTTGATCAATGTAATGCATCCTTGCTGAATAATAGTATTAATTTCTTTAAAAACATCTTACTGAGTAGTGTACGTCCAAAAATGCACATTAACTTGTATTTAATTTAGCCTGGGTCTTTTTTTCATTGCTTTCATAACGTGGCATGTCATGCAACTTGTCCATGGTATCTGTCTAACTTGGCTAACTTCTTTTTAATTAACAGATGAATTTGCAGGAAAAATACCATAGAGCTTAAATAGATGTATGATTTTTGATTTTGTTTTCATTTTGCTATCCTAACTATGCATGCTTATATTTTAGTTGCATTATTACGTTTTTTTCCCCACTGCATGACTTGATGGCAACTGGTGTCACAGTTCATTACAGTGAGCAAATGTATCACTGGTCAACTTCCTCCCTTCTCATAGGAGACACTGATTGTTTATGTCTCCTTTGGTGGCATTGTCCTAATTCTCAAGGCACAAAATACAATATTATTCCGGCAGACTGCTAAAATATGTTCAGTTATATAACTTGTTTGTTCCAAAACTTATCCTATTTTTATTTGTTTGCAAGTCCCTTTGAGACCTTTTGTATTACATAAGGATATTGTTTTAGTTGTTGACCATTACTCATAGACTTTGTGGGAAGTTACTGAGTTTCAGGTCCACTTCTGCTTACCTCCCAAATTCTATTTTGCCCTCTGCTGCCTCAAAAACAAGATTTTCAAAGACCTTGCCAACAAACAGCTGTTGTCGACCAGCGTCCCCATCCCCCTGGTGCCTTTCAAAAGAGCTTTAGGACAGCAGAGGGCTCTCTTTTCAGGAAACAGATTGATGGGCATTTTAAAGACTGACAGGTGTGGGTTTCTATGTGGAGGTCAGTGAAGCTATTGTTTCAAATGAAGGAGGGCAAGACAGAGGCCACTGCTTGGTCACAAGTCATAACTTTTCTTTTCGTTTGAGATATTGATAAACTGATATATCAGTCAGGCAAATTAGTCAGACAATATTTAGCCATTTTTAAGATTGTCGGCATATTATGCGCGTGTGTGTGTGTGAATAGTAAATGTGTAAAGTAACTAATTTCACTGTTGCAATTTTGTATACATCTTATTTGCTATTATTAAATTATATGTTGTGTGAGTTGAATTAATTATATATATTGGCATTATATGGAGAACATTTGATTTCTATTATTATTTAAAAAAATTATTAAGTTTTGAACAATTACGATTTTTTTTATTTTGAAAGAAATCCTTTATGTTCACCAAGACTGCAACAGTAAATATTGCAAAATATTAACAATTTACAACAACTGTATTCTATTTTAATATATTTTTCAGTATGGACACTTTTACCGTTGCTTGACAAAATTTTGCGGGCGTAAATTTCCATGCGATTATGAGTTTCGCGCGAGGGTGAAAAAGTTCCCCGCGTTAATTTTCAAGTTGGTCTCTTGAATTCTTTCACCATGCTGACCAACAGAAAAGCACCTGAATGCTACGCTTTTGACAAGAAACAATTTTATCGCAAAATTTGGTGAAATAAGGTTGACCACAACCTTTACTTTTAAAAATGCATTCTGTTTTGTTGCAGCACATACAGCTGCTTTTCAGTACAAGAGTGTATTGTGTAAGTGCTCTCGAACGCATCTGATTGGGGTAAGGTGAACCCATAACCAACTTTATACACGGCTTCCTTAGCAATGCTTTTGAAAAAACGTACTTTCGCATATAATCCAAATCTAAGTCATCATTGCTTACTTGTGTAGACAAGTGTTGGCTTGAGCTCACTTAGGAAGCATGAGTAGTCATCTGTAAGTTTCAGCATCAACAAAGCCTTTCCTCAGGCATGTTTGCTTTATCTGAGCCTCACCCTTTGCTCTCAGTTAATATGACCCGAGGAAGGATGGTTGGATGGGGACGACCACACCTTGTCCTTGACTTGGCCGTGAGGTTTGAAATCTTAGCACAGGTAAATAATTAGCCCAACCCCACTGTTGACAAGACACAGACGAGGCTTGTTCCTTCCAGACGGGGTCCCATGTCCAGCAATGCGGCCCGTCTGCTCTCCCTGTGCGAACCACGTCACACATGCACACACATGCTGTAACACAGCACTGAGCTTAAGCCCTGCTAATGATAGTGCTTCGATTGAGATGTCCTCTGTAATGAGGTCAATGTGGGAAAGGCTGTACTCAGCACCCCCAAGAGCCCCATAACACCGACCCCCCCCCCCCCCACTCCGCCACTCCTCCAATAGGCTCAGCAGCGCACCCTAATGGTACTTTTGTAAAACTGATTTTTTTTCCCTCTCAGATTTAAGCCAATACTTTTCTGGGAAATCAGGCGTATTGTTGTAATGCTAATAAAATGGCAAACCTCTTTTAAAAGTTGCAAACCTAACACATCCAAGAGCTGTAATAGTGAACATATGCTTGCAGTTTTTGATGCCGCTTTGCGAAAAAGCCTGAGCGTGAGATTTGATCTCAGCTTTGTGTTTTCATGAGCTGTTTGCTTGAGATAAAGCCCTTCACGGTGATTCTGAGATCTAGCGAAACGTCTCCCAGGTGCATGACCATTTTAAAGTGGAAAAGACCACAGTGCTTATATTTATCTAGGGTGAAAACAGTGAGATTGTTTGCTCATTGTCACCTGCCCAGTGTACGTTTACTGATGCACGCACGTCTGATATATATTGATGGTTGAAATCTAATCAGTTGCATTCTGTGAGTAACATTGTTTGTGGGTATCAAAACACTTTCAAAACACTTATTCGCATGCAAGAGCGAGTGGGCATTGATATAGTTTCCTATGCAATGGCGTTAGCCAATCATAATAGTGGCCGTTTACTGACAAACCTTAAAGGCCCACTGAAGTGCGTGTCGCTTTATATGATGCATTGAGGTAATTTCCACTGAAACAGGAAGCTAAGGCAGGATATATTGAATGGCCCCTCCCCCTTTTCAAATAGCCAATAGCGTTTAGTTTACCTCACAGACTGCAAGTCGCACTTGACAGCACCATGGAAGCGAATCCGAGCGCTGATGAAACATTGGATTCAATAGTAGAGGTGTGAATAAATTCTAGCTATTTCATTGTTAACCAACATACAGTTGGAAAACGGAATAAAACTTGAGCGTTTGAGCAACCGAACACATCTCCAACCCGGTGCGAGATTTAGATTCTAGAAAGCATTTGATTGGACAGAAGATGTGATGAGAAGCTGAAGTCCGCAGTGATGTCATATAAATCCATGATCCATTTTAGCAGAAGTGATGGACTGTAAGTTTTGAATGCATATATCTCCTAAATGTGAATTTTGTTATTGTTTTGGAACACACCAGCTTATTCATAACCTAAGGCTAAAATATTCATACTAAAATAAAAAAAATTTACATTTTGATTTCAGGGGGCCTTTAAAGTAGCCTGGCTCCGCCCTCCTACGTACTTCCGCTCAATTTCATTTTCCTTCAGTACTACGTCTGGGACTGCTGTATATTCTTAGGTTCCCAGAAACAAATTTTTTGTAGGACCAATCAGCGAATAGAGGGAGTGGCTGAGAACGATGACGTTGATGTGATCACACACATGACTAGCGTCGGCCAATAGTGAGCCTACGTGTGACGTACAACACACAGACGCGCTGCTTTATCAAGACTCGAGGAACAGAGAGAAGGAAATGAATAGTGGAATAAAGTCGTTTTTTTTTGTTTGTTTTTGCACACAAAAAGTATTCTCCTCGCTTTATAAACTTTATAAAAGACAGACATCTTATTCTAAACATAATCCTCTGATCATTCGGACGACCACACGTTAGCGATTGGCTATGGCAGATCCTGAGTGACTCTGGGCAGATCCAATAGTTTTGAACTTTAACAGAGAACCCGCCTACAAGGAAGTAAACGTTTCTCAATGGAGCGAGGCTAGACTCTCTGTACAAATGAAATGTACGAGAGTCTGGTAGAACCAGGCTACCTTTAAAGGAGACACCCCTTAAAAACGGATAATTTCAAACAGAGGGTCAGAATGAATGTTGAAAATAGTTGTTGTTCCACATAAAATATATATATTTTTTGTAACATTATAAGTGAACCTCATGGAACAAGTACAGTATTTGTTGTGGTATACACACCAATAAATAGCACGTATGGACCAAACATGCAGAAAATCTGAAGTCTGGCTACGTGAGACTAACACACCTGATACAGTCAGTAAAGTGATGTGCAATCAGCACATTATTGTAACCGTATGTTATATGGGTCCCGAGTGTGTTGATATACACAAGATAAAAGGCAATAATGTCAACAGTCCTTCACTTGAAGTAGCAGATGAGGGACGCCCCTCTGTGTTTGTCTTTTTTTTCGGTTCTGTCCCTCGTGAATGAACTGTTTGAACCGCGTGGTGTTACAGAGAGCACAGCATCAGATGCTGACAAGTCTTATTAACAACCCGAGCGTGTGTGTGTCTGCATGCGTGTTTGAACAGGTGCGTTTGGGGGGTGTTTTATGCTTTAGCTGCACACACTCGATCTCTCCTCAGGCTTGATTATTAGATAAAATTATAGCTTCAGTGATCAAACATGCTACAGTAAGACAGTAACAATGTATATGCAGTAAAAAGTGCATATTGTCACGGTGTTAATGCGTAATATGGTCGTAGCCTGTCAAACAAAAGGATTTCCCCACCTCACAGTAAAGTTGTACAGTATCAGATCTTTATATGTAACAAATGTTTTTAATGTTAAAATTAAGAGCATATTTTGTTTCACCCTTCTCATTTTATTTGAAGGATGTCACTCTTGCTTTATTCTTAAGAGTTTAGCTGTATAATACGTGAAGTCTTTGTAGTTCCCTCTAGTGGAGAAAGGTAATAGTTACCATTTATTAAATCTTAAATGAATACATTAAACAAGATTTTGAGTGATGTTTCCTTGCAAAATTCATGCCACAATGCTCTTCAGTTGCTTATATTAGATGTTCTGAATGGTTTTTATGTGTTTGCTGGGTAGTTTGCAAAATATATTTTATGTTTGGTTAATGTTTTCTTTTCCAGATAGTATCGAGGTCCCGATATTTCTCCCTTTAATGCAAGGCATTCAATATAAGATCAATATAAGATTAATTATGAGTATTGTCTTCGTTATAATATGAGCATCTATGAACAGTACTTTTATTTATAGTATGTAAATTGCTTCATGTACATTTTTTCATTTTCAGGTTAACAGTCTATTATGAATGAACTTAAATGAACAATGAACAACATTGTTTATAAATTAGCATTAACCTAGAATAAATGCTGTAAAAAGTTTGTTCATGATACCCAATAACTAATGATAACGAATTAAACATTACTGTAACGTTAATTAGCATATGTATTCAGTATTCTTCAGATCTGTATGATCATTTTAATGCTAGTTTTTTTCCATTTTGATGAAGAGATCTCAATTATACAAGAGCATATATTGTGTAAACCTCTCATCTTACAGCAGAGGGAGCCACTCATGCTGAAGGGCGTCATGCTCACTGAAGTTTGTTCTTAGGGAACTTGGAAAGCATTCTCAGACATCTTTAAAACTATTATTTGCAGCAATAAAATATATATGCCCAGATGTAGCCATGTGAACATTTTCTGGCAATAGTTTGCTCAGGCATTTTAGTAATAAAGCCTGTTTTGTATCTGTTTGTTATATCTAGGTAAGTCAAAAGCTACATGTTGCGTCCAGATTTGGCCTGTTTTGATGTAGACTGCTGTATTTGCCATCCATTGTTAGTATGGACTTTGTGAAGGATCTCCCGGGAATGCTCCATTTTGATAATTTGATGACATGAATGAGAGCGACTGTAGAGCGTGTCTGAGCAGGATAAAGACCCTCTGGGCTGCTCCCTTCATGAGGTTGTCTATGTTGCATGTGTTTACCCAGCGTTCAGTACATGAATGAGGTCTGAAAGATGCTTGTCAAGAGGAGGCTCTTTTTATCTGCACTGCTGGGCCATGACACATCCCTGACAGGGTCCTGAGAGATATTTTCCGTTGCAGAAATCAACCCCAACTAACTCCTTCCTGTCCAGTTTCTCAATGGGAGACTTCTCTGCCGTTCAGAGCCGAGAAACAACTGTCTCTAGCACTTGTTTCTGCCCAGACATGCTCCTCTAAGTCTCCTAAGTCTGACCTCATTCTGCAAACCTTTTAGCGTCTATATTGGAAGTCTGTTTTCATTTATGGAATCTTTGATGCTTGGTTTTACGTGAACTTCTAGCCTAGAGTTCAGTGATATAATTCTACTGCTTTATTTCCCGTGGTGGAGCTGTAAGGATTTGGTTTCAGCAAGTCTGTAGATAACGCTGAAAAGTTAAGGGAATTGCCCAGCTCTCCAAGCAGTTGTTTCTGACAGATTTAGTGGAGTGCACTATAGAATTGGAAGTTTTACGATTTTAAAATAACATAAAACACAGCCCAGGGAGGTATAGGCATTGAAAATTTATGTTGGATGAGTTTAAGCACTGAGGAAACACATTCACTGGTTCTCTTCTAAATTCTCTGCAGCATTTTATGATACTGTAAGTGTGAAGACCAGACACAAAGTGAGAGAAATGTTAGTCATAAATACAATTTTTTAATTATTATTATTATTATTATTATTATTATTTGTTCAAGTTATTTACATTAATAATGTTGGTAAATATCTATATTTTTTAACTTAAAAGTCACTTGACACTTTAATCACATGTAAAAGCATACTTTTCAAAAGACAGAAGTTGGCTGTTTATATAAGTCTTCAGTGTCACATGATCCTTCAGAAATCATTCTAATATGCTGTTTTGCTGCTCAAGAAACAATTATTATTATCAAAGTTGAAAACGGTTGTGTAAAGTTTTTTTTCAGGATTCTTTGATGAATAGAAAGTAAAAAAAAACAGCATTTATCTGAAATAGAAGGCATTTTTTTATTTTATACAGCAAAGGTGCATCCAAAGTGACAGTAAAGACATTTATAATGTTACAAAAGATTCTATTTCAAGTAAATGCTGTTCTTTTGAACTTTCTAATCATCAAAGATGATGTACACAACTGTTTTCAACATCGATAAGAATAATAATTGTTTCTTAAGCAGCAAATCATCATATTAGAATGATTCAGGATCATGTGACACTAAAGCGTAGAGTAATGAATAGACTTCTTTTAAAAACATAAAAAAATCGTACTAATCCCAAACTTTTGAATTGCAGTGTATATATTAAACATATTACTATATATTTATCAACACATATATATATATATATATATATATATATATATATATATATATATATATATATATACAGTATATATACAAAAATCACCTATTATTTATTTATTTTTTCCTATATTATTTGTATATCATATTTTGTTTCTAATTTTACAATTCATACATTAAGCACTGTGACTTAAGCTTCAAAGTAACGTTTGGGGCCTGTTATTTATATTTTTGTGTCTATGAAAATTAAGTCCAGTATGTCGAATAAACCTTAAGTGTTTTAAGGAACAATAAAACTGCAGAATCAATACAATTGAACACAGCTAGATGGCACATACCATGACTCAGTGGAGCTCTTGGAGCCACTGGAGATAGAATGAAACCAGGACCACCCTCCGCTCAGGAGATGCCCCTTAACTAAACTCATTACTTTTTGAAGCAGCCCCCTGAGTAAGCTCAGTCCCTGAGGAAGCAGTGTTTAGCATGTAAATGCTCTCCTGCGGCTCGCTTGCTGACAGAGAGCCAGAGAGGTCCAGACAAAAGCCTACTGGTGTCATGAAGGCATGCCATGCATTCCATGTCATTGTCACTGAGTCTTTGAAGTTTAAGATGGGGTATCCTTCTGCACTCCTTTGTTTTGTTTTTTTGTCCTTTATTGGTCCTACACTTATGTACTGTACATGCACACAAAGCAAGAAAGGTGTTGGACATGGATTTTGTTGTGTTGTGTACGTGCATTTTTGTTTCAGTTTGTAGTTGATTCGGGTTGAGGGTGTTTTTATTGTGCGAACTGCCTTTCCCATCATTGGGTCTTGTGGATTTGTTTTTTCAGGGTGACCTCGGTTTATGGAGTCCCAGTGCAGGGGTCACAACCCCTTTTAGCTGTAAAAACACATCATATGGATCTTCCATATGCTCCTTAGAGAGCTCAAACTGTAGGTCAGTTGGTAGATGATGATGGGTAGCTTGAACTTCTATATCCATTTACACTTCCTTTGTGTGTTTACTTTGGGATAGTTCACCTCAAAATGAAAATACTTCGAAAATATTCTGACCCTATAATGTTGTTTTTAACCCATTTAACATGACGCCAGCATTCGTTTTCATTGAATGGTCAAAAACAGCTTGGAAATTCTGTTAAAGTGATTTAATAATTGATGAAAATTCACTAAAATGTCTTAAAACAAATAAGAAAAGATAAATAACTTATTTTATGTTCCAAGGAAGAAAGAAAGTCATATAGGTTTGGAAAGACATAATGAAGAATTTTCTTTTATTGGTGAAGATTTTCTTAAAGGGATAGTTCACTTTGAAATTAATTTTTGGTATGTTTTAGCTTACCTCAAGGGCATCCAAGATGTAGGTGTCTTTTTTTCCGCAGTAGTTTCAATTTTGATATTTTTAGGTCAAACCGTTCTTGTCTGTCAGTCATATAATGCAGGTCTATGGTCACGGTCTCAAAACACAAGCACAGAGTCCAAATTAAAACAATTCCCCGTCGTCCAAATTAAACAATTCCCCATCGTAAGTACACATTGATGGCCTAAGACACGAAACGAGCAGTTTGTGTGAGAAAACGAACAGTATTTATATCGTTTTTACCTCTTATACGCAGCCATGTCCGAGTGATCTGATCTGACGTGTACGCAGACTGGTGCATAGATATATACACTAGATGTCGCCTTAAAGACATTCGTTCCAATGAACTGCCGTAGACAAGGCGACATCTAGTGTTTATATATCTATGCACCAGTCTGCGCACACGTCAGATCAGATCACTCGGACATGGCTGCGTATAAGAGGTAAAAACGATATAAATACTGTTCGTTTTCTCACACAAACCGCTCGTTTCGTGTCTTAGGCCATCAATGTGTACTTACGATGGGGAATTGTTTAATTTGGACGACGGGGAATTGTTTTAATTTGGACTCTGTGCATGTGTTTTGAGACAGTGACCATAGACCTGCATTATATGACTGACAGACAAGAACGGTTTGACCTAAAAATATCAAAATTGAAACTACTGCGGAAAAAAAGACACCTACATCTTGGATGCCCTTGAGGTAAGCTAAAACATACCAAAAATTAATTTCAAAGTGAACTATCCCTTTAAATGAATGTATATGTGTGTGTATTGTAATGTGTGTCTTTCAGGAGATTTTAACTCTCCTGCCAGGCTGTTGTTGAAGATAAGAACTTGTTCTTAAGTGACTTGCCTGGTTAAATAAAGGTTAACTAACTAATGTAATCATATTCAAATGCAGCTAAAGAAGAAATTGTTTAAATTCGGTCTGTCGAGTCCCACTGTCTTTCCTTCACAAAGGACTTGTGTTGAAATGTCCACGGCTATTGTCAGCCTTAGTCCATATCAGATTCACTAATTTTGTTGTATGGTATAATGTTATATCGGATATATAGTTCTCTGAAACAATGTATAGACGGGCGACCTGAAAGGTGAGGACAGATCAGAGGAAGCTACAATGCATAGAAAGTTCACTGGACACCGAGAGGGGCTATTGAGTGTCCTCTGGCTTTTTGGCAGGGGTCTGATTACACGCTCAATTATCTTACTGACTGCAGCACTTTTCTGAAGCTTTAAGGCCAGGACACACCAAGCCGTCTGGCTGTTTTTGACCGTCGGTTTCTCAGTTTTTTTCAGTGTGTTCCGCACCACTGGCTGTAGTCAAACGGCGCTGGATTGATTCAGAATCAGGCCGTCAGTGAGGGAGAGAACTCCCTCCCGAACGAGGAGAATAAAAGCGAAAGTGATGAAAGCGAGCAAAGAAGTCAAGACATCATCTAACCTGAGCAATCGAATGCACGAATATTTTCATAGTAACATAAGCCGAGTGGAATGAAGAAAGTGATCAGCGTGATTGATGTTCAAAATGCTAAGCAAGCTCTTCTTTGTTTAACGGTTGGATATTTTCAGCCCTAGTTTCAGGTTTCCTTTTTGAATGACAAAAATAGACTAATGATACTTGCTGATATAGACAGATATTTACTTACACGCAGTCACAGAACGCAAGTGCTAGCTGACAGTCGCCTTTAGTCCTTTTAGTGTGTTCAAGCGCAGCTTTTTGGCAGAGAAACAGCCGACGAGAGGCAACAACACAGTCAGCTTTCGTCGCCGCTAGCTCTTTGACGTCAGCTTGGTGTGTCACGGGCTTTAGACTTGGCATGCCCATGTCTTTCGAATGACACAAAAGGAGAAATATATTAACCCGTTTGATCATTTTGTCTGGAATAGATTTGCAAGCTTGTGTATCTGAACATTTGCAGGTTTTATAGTTTTGCAAGCTTGTGTCTGAACCTATGTAGGGTATAATGGACCTATGAAGTGGCATATGATGACATGTTATGGGCACTGGAAGGTGATGTGACCCTTTTTAAATTCTCCTGTAAGTGGTCCAATATGGTGTCCATTTAGGACTGACCTTGCAATTAGAGGTTAAAGTGGGTCATGTGCTCAGTTTGGCTTCTAAGCCACTTGTACGAAGTCTAAGAGTGAAATCATGGGAGAAAGAGCGAGGTTACACTAAATTTCAGCATGTGATCACTAGGTTTTCCCCTTTGGCTGGTGTTAAAAGAACATATTAATCAAATCTGTAATTTGTTGTTCAGTTTAATCTGATCTAAACCTGTCTTTTCCTTTAAGTAGGTGATCCATCTATAATTTTGCCTCTGTGCACTGCTCAACATTGCAAAGCTCAGGAGCCACAAAGCATGATTATTTTAGCCCATAACCACACTTTTAAATCACAGTAATGGCAAATAATATTATGCTATGTTTTTTTTTGTTGCTGTAAAACATTCTGTTGTTCCTTATCAGTAACACACACTAAAATAAATCATTTTGAGAGAGTTTACTTTGTAAGTCCCTCTAAAGCATGTAAACATTATATTCAGGGAGGGAGACTGTGTGACCATGGACCTTCCTCCGTCATATTTTTTTTGGTGAAACATTTTAGAGTAAACAGTTCAGAATTTTTAACTGCTTTAAATTGACCTCAAAAAGCCTGTATGAATGTCTGCTTCAGTGCTGTTTGACTATGTAATGACATATCTCAGTGGGAAAAACCCAATGAATATATTTAATCAAGTTTTTTATTCTGTGTGTTCCTGCTGATGCTGTAAACCTGTGTCACATCTGTTACTGTGTTATTATGGATCAAGGACACCTTATTTGTACATCTCATAACTTCTGCTTTTGGCATGTCAGCTTGGCTAAGAGGTTCAGACTCTCTCTGCATTTAAAAAGAAAGCCTGTAGACAGCGGAAACAGGATGAAATGCTGTTATTATCCCTATGCTCAAGTTAATTACATGCACTCAACAAGTTCCCTGTCACCTGTAAATATAGAAAGCTTTGTTCAAATTCACAAGATCCTTTCAATTATCTGACAATGTTTTCCTACTCACCTCAATGCAGTCCAAACCCCATATGTCATTTTATATACTGTATATGCTGTATGCCTTTAAACCAAAAGGTGACTGTTAAAGATTCTTCTACTATCTATCTATCTATCTATCTATCTATCTATCTATCTATCTATCTATCTATCTATCTATCTATCTATCTATCTATCTATCTAGTTGTGACACCTAATATTTTTGTGGAAAACTTGATGTATTTTTTCTGGATTCATTGTTGAATATAATTTTTTTTTTTAAAAAACAACATTTATTTTGAAATAGAAATATTTGTAACATTATAAATGTCTTTGCTGCCACTTTGGATCAATTTAATGCTTCTTTGCTTTATAAAAGCAGTAATTTCTTTGAAAAATCGGACTTATTCCTGTTACGAAACTGCACCGAGACGAGGGTTGAGATCCAAATGCAGCTTTATTGT
This sequence comes from Scardinius erythrophthalmus, assembly GCF_964197995.2. Taxonomy (NCBI): domain Eukaryota; kingdom Metazoa; phylum Chordata; class Actinopteri; order Cypriniformes; family Leuciscidae; genus Scardinius; species Scardinius erythrophthalmus. Next base: position 9,142,121 of record NC_138226.1, on the reverse strand, counting down.
ATGGGGCAATCCAGAGGCGTAATCCAATGTACAGGCAAGGGTCAAAACACAGGTAGGCAGTCCAAACAAACCAACAAAGAAACAAACAAAACAGGCAGGGACCAGAGGCAAAAGAGTAATCCAGGGAACAGGGCAAGAAATCCAAATAAACCAAAAGACAAGAAACCAGGGAAAACGCTCGGAATTGCAGTGTAACACTTAAACAAGACTTCGCGGTGAGTAAATGAATGAACATGGTATAAATAGACTGAGACTAACAGGATAATGAGACACAGGTGAATGCAATCAGTGAATGAGGTACAGGTGAATGTGATCAGTGATAAGTGATGATGAGTCCGGGGATTGAGTTATGGGAAATGTAGTTTGTGAGTCATAATAGTCTTATGTGGAGTGCCCTCTGGTGGCTCTCAAGGGCACTCCAGCTGGTGACCGTTACAATTCCAAACTTTTAAACAGCAGTGTACACTGTATAGTTTTCATCTATTTCAATTATTGCATTAATTTGGTAATTTAGTTGAAGATACATATGAGGCCATGTAGATTTGATGAACACCGTCCAAACCATCTTTTTATTCAAACACACCCAAGGACATTACATGTCCAGGACACTTCTCTCATCAGTGAGAGGCAGGAAATGTCAGGAAAGCTCAGTTTCCTCAGGAGTTTGCAGAGGAGTGTGACTGAGAACATGCCGGTTTTGGATGTTTGTTTCTTTTGGCCACCCATCCTTTCTGGCTGCACATCCCATATATCCTGAGCACCTCAAACTCCTCAGACTAACATGTGACACCTATTTTTCTGTTATTGTTGTATGATTAATACAAGTTTTCCTCAAAACAAAGCTCAGATGCCAAACTTTCCAAATAGGTCCCTTGGCACAAGAATATCCCAGTTCAGTCATAAAGGAATGAGGGACTCCCCAAAAGAAAAACATCACAAGCATTTTTGTTCTGTAACGGCAATGAGTAAAAGCTGCCTTACATTTTAAAATTCATGTTAAATCACACCCTGATGAGTGCAGCTTTCATCCACCAAACAAATATTTTTGGGTGATGGCAGAAAACACATTGGCCCTGAGTGTGTGCCGAGAAAGGTCACGACTGCGAGGGAGTCACCGTGGAGAATTGTAAACTAAGATTCCCACCCATGGATGACCTGAATCATGAGGTTTAGCATTAACCCTTATGTAAAAGCTAACAGCAGGACTTCAGCCAGTTATTGAATTGTTAGTTGCTTCAGTGATGTATGTGACATTTTGGCTCGAGGTAATAAGAAGCATGTGTTGATGTCATGTTCTCATGGCTGCTCGTGTTTCAGTGTCCTTGTGGGTAAAGCTGTGTTTGCAGTTCATTAACCTTTACTTCCTGTGAAATGAGGAGAAAAAATAATGAAGTCAGTCGTACTTCCTTTAACCTGCAGTGGAGTCTAATCAACTTTACTGTATGCATTTCTTGCATGTTGGCAGAATTCTATAATAAAACATTTTTGGTTACTTAATATCGATTTATTTTGGGAGGATTTTCTCCTCCAATCTTTGTTAACAAATGGGCTCTGCTCTAAAACCAAGTTGCTTATATAGGCAGCATTTTAAGAAATTGTGGGCTCAATTCTCAATTCTTTTCCCAAAAGGTAAGCAGCATAATTCCTTCTTTTGGCCAAGTTCTAATGTAGCTTTGCTTGTATCCTCCTTGTAGAAGTCAATCCCATTATGCATAGCGACATGGCCAATAAAAAAATCAAAGATGTTGCATACTTCCTATACATAGTAGGTAAATAGTATGTCCAGTATAAAACAGTTGGCGAAGAGTACCCGGTGAGATTCTGAAGCGTACATCCAATGGACACTTTTGGGGGAGGAGTTAGGAATGGCAATGAAACGACTCAACTGACGCTGTAGGTCACATGACAAATCCAACATGGCGGATTCATACCATATACTGTAGAGTGCACTTTTTAATGGTCAGGAAATTCGGTGTGTGATTTTGGTCACACCTACAGAAGAGTCTGTTTAAATTGTTCTAAATGAGGTTCTATTTCAGTTTGGGACTCTATCTCTGAAGGTAGATGTCTACATAGGCAGTAGACAACAAGGCTGCTCACTAGGTTTTGCCACAGAACCTATGAGAATCCTTCCAGCAGAGTCCACTTGAAATCTAAATGCTATGCTGAGTTAATGCTAGATTCGCTGTGTTCTTGAGGACTGTCTACTTCTGCTCAGCATTTGTTAATGCAATTCCCACACTCACTGTGGGCTGCTGAGGGGTTGACTTCTCTATTGTGCCTCAAGGGGTTTGGCAGACGTTGTAGGTTTCTGAAATATCTGCATGCCTCATTGTGTCCTTTCACTGTTTAAGAAGAGAACTCTAAAGTTTTCTTTGAACCAAATCCCCTGGTTCAGCTTTTTATCCAGTTCACATCAAAACCCAAAAGAGTGATTATGCATCCTAGAATCATCTTACTATAAATTCAGCTCTGAGGATAATAAGAAAAACACAACACAACACAAGGCTTCATTGTATCTTTTGACTTATACTGTTACTCTGAGATGTCTGCACTGTCAAAGAGTGAAACTATTCATTAAGATTTTAGACTTTTTGAGTTTATTTTATTTATTTTTCTCAACTTTTAACCAAAGTACTTCACAATAGTAAAATTAGCTTTGTACTGTAAAAATGTTTAAATCATTATTTTTCAGTGGATTGCTTTAAATTAAAAGCCAGACAAGTAAATGACCAGTATTGGGTTTTATTTGTATTTTTTTAGCTTTTTAGCTTTTTTTCTTTTAAATTTTGTCAGTATTTACTATTTAGTCATAAGCCGCGTTTCCACCAAAATTACCCGGAACAATTCGTCCCAGGAACTCTTTCGTCCTCTGCATATAAGCTTAATAAAGCCTGAATCTCGTCATCTGTCGTATTTTTTTAAACTCCATTGTTGATTTGAATTGCAAACAACTCTTACTGCATGCATCACAACAGACTTTTAAAAGTGGTGGTTGAAATCAAATGCTGTGTGTAGTCAACCAATCAAAATGCTGCATGAACTCAACCAATCAGCGTGTTCAGCGCCCAAGTCCAACCCCCAAAAGTTCCTGAACTTTAAAAAATTACTACCTCGTGAGCAGGGACTTTCTGAGGGGGAAATTTTTGTCTGGAACTTCATTTAGATCCTGGTTCCTGCGGTCGAAACACACAGAGTACCACCCCAAAGTCCTCAGGTCCTGGGGAAAGATCCTGCGGTGGAAACACGGCTAAATTGTAGTCCATTTGTTTCTGACTGAAGAGCACATTGACAATTTTTTTTGACAATGTGCACTTAATTTTTTTTATAGTTCTGTCTCCTGCAATTACAAAAACATATAGTAATTTTAAAAGTGGCTGTGTTCTGATTTCTTCATGCTATAGTAATAGTGACTTTATGTAAAACATTTTCAGGGATTTGGATACTATTTGGAATATAGCATTATGTGAATCTGCGATGGTATATTCACATACGTTATATACTGGAAAAAATGGCGTGGACACAGTTTACACTCTGTAATTAATTCAGAAATTTAACATATTCAACATTTTGAAAGTATAAGACAGAAATAGTATTTTCTTGTGAAACGTAATCCAGTAAATGTTTTTTTTTTTTTTTTTTTTTACATTATACTGAGAGAGGCACAATGTCCACTGATGCATGTGTTCATATTTGTAAATTTCTTCAGGAGAAATATTTGTAGTTTGACTGTGCTTATAGAGTGTCAGTTAGCATGTGGAGGGTCTCTGTCACCAGCTCCCGTAGGCTTGTCTGAACAAGTGCACAAGATAACTCTGTAACTGAAGCACAGAACATGTGGTCGCCACTGTCAAAGCTAATTGTAAGTTTAAACCAGAGAACAAGATTTGTATTGGGGGTTGGTTTAAGCCAATATGCTGGAGGTAAGCAAGTTTTTAGACAGCTTGTTCCAGCTCAAAGCTGGCTTCTGTGTGAACTTCATTGACATAGTTATGAAATGATTTATGACGTCTCTCCTAAACAGGGAACACAGTTTGTATCAAGAAGGATAAAAAGTTTAATGAAACAGTTGTCCTAAGTAGGTAGCATAGTTTGGTCTTTATAGCATTTGTTAACTATATTTAATTGAGTGGTTGCATATTGATATTCCTCAGGCATTCTGATTATTCATATCAATAATAATTTTATCTCTCGTAACATACAGACTCCATTAAATTTGTAGAATTTATCACATTTATAATTTTACTATATACACTACTGTTCAAAAGTTTGAGGTTGGTAATTTTTGACATGTTTTGAAAGAAGTCTCATCAAGGCTGTATTTATTGAATCAAAAATACAATACAAACAGTAATATTGTGAAATATTATTTCAATTTAAAATAACAGTTTTCTGTTTTTATATATTTGAAAATCCGGTGATGGCAAAGCTGAAAGTCTTCAGTGTCACACGACCCTTCAAATATGCTAATATGCTGATTTGATGCTCAAGAAGCATTTCTGAATACAGCTTTGCTGCTTAATATTTTATGGAAACCATGATACATTTTTTCAGGATTGTTTGATGAATAGAAAGTTCACAAGAACAGCATTTATTTAAAACTTTTTTTTTTGTTGTAAAAGTTACTTAACTGTCTTTTTTAATCAATTTAATGCACGCTTTGTGCATAACTATTACCTCAAAATTTTCAACGGTACTGTTATGTTGCTTTGGATAACTCGCTGTAAAGTGTCCCTGATGCAACATTTCATAAACTACCTAAATATCTATTTTTTTCATGCTTTGCAAGCACTAGTATTTCCTTCAGAAAATGAACAAAAAAGTATTAATTTTTAATTAATGAAAAACAGAGCTTCAGCAAATGACAACAAAACCCTGTTTAAAGCATAAATGTCTGTATCTAAGAGGTGTTTTAAGCAGCTTGTTTCTGTGTAACAGTGGGTCTGTGGAATTTTTGTGCCCCTACAAAGGCTGTAAAAGTTGAAACAACTCTAAATTCCATCAGCGAGGGCATTTAGAAGCACCGGCATATACAAAAGCACGCCTTGGAGGCATTTTTGGTAAGAATATCTATCATCAGAGACACTCTTTCACAAGGACAAAGGGGAGATGGAGCTACGGGGGAGGAAAAGGTCCCAAGCTCGGCCAATGACGAAGCAGCCCCCTGCTCTCTTTTAAATATGTTACTCCTCCTCTAAACTTTTCCTGCCTGGCTTGTGGGCTGATTGTGGTGACTTTACGGTGAGCCAGGGACGAGTCTCTGTGTGTGTGGTGTGGATTACTGTAGAGGGCATGTCAGGATCCTGTTTGAATTGCTGAATTGACTGGAAGTGAACGTGATGTCTGAGCTGAGGTTTTGGCTGTGCCTCTTTATTGTGGTGTGCTTGAGCATACGCCACACACATGGCTGGTTCTGGAATGATATCTCGAATACGAAGGGCACGCAGACACCGGCCTACCTGACAACCATAAGGCCCACATCCCAACCGAGGACAGAAACGACCAGGACAGCAGGTACAAGTGCTTCCGTAATTGAGGTGGAAAAAGAGGTCAGTTACAATGGAGGTCATTTTGAGGGGGAATCAGAGTTCATATCCAGGTCCGGGTTGGGGGATGAGTCTGAATCTGTAAATGGGTATGAATTTGCTTCTGGATCCGGATCTGGATCTTCTCAATTTGAAAGACAGGATGCCTATGTTACGTCAACCAACGTTTCAGGTATTTCTGTTGAAAATGCTAGTTTGCATGTGGGAAACCTCAAGCTGGAGACCAAAGTGGACCAGATGGATGGACTTAAGAGCGTCAGTGACCCAGCATACAGTCAGTTTAATGAAAGCATTCTAGTTAAAAATGTTAGCACATATAATCATTTAAATGGGCGTAATTCTACTGAGCATGATGATTCTGATAACTCGACATTGTATTCCTCCGAATACTCTGTCTCAGATAATCTACTAACCATTGAAAGTGAGTATTTTGTAGCTAGCATGCCGGTTGTCGAATCCTCTCGCTGCTTGCCAGTCGGTCCTGATTTGCCATTTTGCACCAGAACGAGAGTGGATAGTTTCATGGTGCCCAATTTTCTAAATCAAAGCAGCGTGGAGGAAGTTCAGGTGGTTTTAACCCAATGGGCATGGCTTTTGCGGTCAAACTGCCATCATAGTTTGGAATGGTTTTTCTGCCTGCTGTTGACACCGCGGTGCGGCCCGTCTGGACTGCCACCCCCACTGCCCTGTCGCAGTTTCTGCGAGGTCCTGCGTGACAGTTGCTGGACGCTCCTGGATGAGGGCCGCCTCCCCGTGGAGTGCCACTCTTTGCCTGAAGAGAAGCATGATGGGTATCGGTGCTTGTCAGTTAGTAACCAGAAAGGTAACGGACGGTTAGAATGCCATCTCTCTCAAAAAAAGGAAAGATGCATTTTCAACCAGTGCCACCTGTCTGTCTGTTTGTCATCCACCAGTCTTGGTGAGGGTTTTTGTTTGTCTGTAAGTGTTGTGTGGTCCTCACCCGTTGTAAGCACTCAGAGTCTCTGGGGAGATGTTTTAATGTATTCACTTTGCACGCTTGTCAAAACTGCATGGAAGTGTGAAGGATGACTGCATGGCACTACTAAATCAAGTCTTTGCATGTTTATGTGTTTGTTTTTCAATACACATGAGACTCTGTTCCCACGGTCTTGAATTGTTGTGGTTTTTAGCTTTTAGTTAGCTCTAATATATTTTATTGGCTTAAAATAGGGGTCAGGATTTTAGCAGCTGATACCGACTTCTTGTACCAATTTCTTGTCATCATGTTCGCCCGATCCTGATCATTCAAGCTTTATAAAAGTGATATGTAAGCTCTCTGTTGACTGGCACTGTTAACCACTTAAACCCTGTAGGCATATTTAATGATTTCACGTGATTTTAAGCGGCATACTTAAAAGTAATTGCTTATTATGGCCTATAGAAAATCAAGTACCTGGTCTCATTTGATTCGTTTTTGGTAAGAAAACGTTTATATGTTACAACACTGCTGGAAAACCCCCAGAAAAAAGTGATGCGATTTATTGATTTATTTTATTATTCGTGCTTGACATGATGGCAATTAGAAAGTATATATGACAGGTCATAAAATCAAATTTGGTCTTGTTCACAATCATGTCAACTGCATCTGGGCTAACTTTTACTGAACAAAAGAACTACTTACATGTGTAAATGCCACAAAGCATACACATATTTATACATAGAATAAGTAACAAGAAATAAGATCCTGGCTGGTGAGTGATGATCTTCCACAGCTGTTTCAGCTGTGCGCTGCTATTCTATGGCGCACTGTAAATCAATATCTGTCAATCTGAGCGATCGATCCAGTCTAAGCGCGCTCCAGCTGTAAAACAGTGTCCATTTGATTTGGCCTCTACATATCGTCCCTACCCACCATACCCTCGATCCAGTTTCCATTGGTTGAACTTTCAAGTGACGTTGGAAAACACTGTTACGATTGCCATGCGATCGGTTCCTGGAGGTACTGTAGCTTTAGCCAAGCACTCCGTGAGGATTTTCTCAAGATCTATACATCATGTTATGTTGTGTGTGGACTCGTTTGAATTGAGACAACCTTCTCTAAATAAAGTTTGCTAATGTTTTGCAAAGTTACAAAGCAGAACTTGTCGTGAAAGCCTCGTGCGTCGGCGGTAACTTTTTATGGTTTTACATTGTCAAATTGCGATCGGTTCGTGAGATCGGCCAAATGTAGGGTCCATTTGCACAATACCATTTTTAAATCTTTTTATGTGTTTTAGCCATTCATTTATACGACAATGGCGTTTTTTTTTTTTTTTTTTACGGGTTTCAAAGTGCAAGTTTTTGAAAACCATATTGTAATCGTCTCTGTGTAAACTACAAAAACACTCATTTATGAAAGCGGTGACGTATTACATGTTCAGTCTATATGCACGTAGTGTTTCTTTACAAAGTGACATCGCCAACTACTGGCCTGGCATCCATAATTCATAGTAATTTTCACAGATCCGTGTGAACAGGCATTGTTTTGACCTGTATGCAAAAAAATGTGAATCCCTAGCTTAAAGTTTTGTTTATCTGTTGAGCGAAATGAAATCGAGAATGGTTGGAAATGTCCTGTAAGTTCATTGGTCAGAGGGTGTGGGGAATCATGACTCTTAACCAACTTGTGAAGCACTGAATACATCCAGTATCAACAGTACACACATCTGTTGAGTACATTTAATTTTCCAATTATATAAATAGGGATCTGCTTAAGATCATTTAGTGTAGCTTAACTTTATTTTAGCAGTTTGAGGAATTAGTGGTAGTGAGAGGTATGATTTAAATTGTGACTTCTCCCTGTGCATTGTAATTCAGATAATCATAGTTTCATACAGTACATGTGGTCAGACTTGGTAAACTTAAAAGAATAAATCCACAAGAGATTGTCAAACAATTTACCATAAAAATACCCCACATTCTTTCTTAACCTACATTTAATTGGGGTATCTTAGAACTGTTATTTGTCAAGTTTAGGTAAATACAGAGAAACACCTCTACACATTACTCTTCTCTAATGCATACTGTTCCTTATCTGAGTATGCAGTTAGTGGTCAAATTGTTAACCTATCCATACATCACCAATAAGCTGGATATATTACATTCCTGTTAAGGCAGTGGAAAGTCCCTTTTACTCTGATTTATTAATAAATAGCAATGCAAGTTAAGCAGAATAATTTTTGGTGCTGTTTGTAGGCATGTTGAAAATGCCATGAGCTCTTCTGGTTGTAAGTTAATTTGGTTTTATTAAATAAAGATGTTCAAAAAGGACTCTGATGTACTTTGCCTGGAACTATGTGTTTTTCTTATTGAAACATGAGCTCTTTTTATTGAATAAATGGTTGGGATGCATACACTTTGATCTTGAGTTGTTTTTGACAGTGAATGCCATTCATATGACTTTTCCCTCTCATTCCAGAGTTTGTTCTTAACGGTGAAGGACAGATAAATGTTCATGTCTCTGTGACTGGAGGATAGAACCATCTGTATTCTAATAAGTATGTCTTTGTGCTGAGACGCCGTAAATGCAGCTTTCAGGTTACATTTTTGGCAGGAGTGACTTAACACAGAATTGCTAGTCCATATGTTCAGGCTGAATTTATGATCGCAATCCTCTGCCAAGTAAATCCTGAGAACATTCAGTTGGTATTTGTGTGGTTTCGTGATAAACATCTAGAAACACGGTTACAGAATAAACTGTCATGTGAAGCAAATGAACATGTATAAATACACAATGAGCAAATAGAGTCATGATGAATAGCTTCGGACCATGGTTTTATATGATAAAAAAACAGCTGAGTCTCTAGCTTGAATTTCAAGTTCTGTTCAAGTACATTATTTTTAGTGCACTGTAAGCTGTGTTTGCTGGGACCAAATGGCCTTTATCTTAAAAGAGTGTCTAAAAAGACTTTATCTTTCAGACAGCTTGTTATATTTACAACTTTGAGTGGACATCATGTTTTATCAAGTCATTCTGAAGTGGCACAGCGGAAGAAATTCAGTTTAGGGTCACAAAGCTGTCACATTTTATTGGGGCAACTACAAATTTAGTGGCCAAAACAATAGTTTGGGGTTTGTAAGATGTTCTTAATATTTTTTGAAAGAAGTCTCTTAGTCTCTCTCACCAAAGCTGCATGTATAGTATTCAATAAAAAAATACTGCAATATAGTGAAATATATTGTATTGTAATATATATATATAGGCTAGTATAAAACTGAATTTGCCAAATGCTAACATAAATGTTGATATGAAAAGTTTCTTATTATTATCAATGTTGAAAATGGCTGCATTTTGTTTCAAATTTCGCTACAAAGCCCTACGTTGTGACAACGTACCCCGTATATTGTGACTTTTGGGGCATGTTGTCACAAAAGTTCAACATGTTTTTAATGAACTTCAATTATTATTTTTTTATCCCCTGGGAATTAATGGTAGAAATGCTTTGATAACTAAGACTATGTGAGCTGACTATTATTGGTCTTCCTATGTTAGCAACTTAATACTAGGTGTAAACAGAGCCTTGTTTTTGTGTGTATGTTTAAATAATCTAGTCATCAGCCTTAATTAAAGTCATCTTAAATAATGGAAACATCTAAATGAAATTAGATTAGGCAGTGTTTTGAGACATTCGAGGCTAATTGGCAGATAAGATCAAACCACAATATTAATGTTTTTTATAATGCAAGCAGCATGTCAGAGGCTTTCTCAGCATCTGTAAAGCTTCCTTGATGGTCCCTGTGGTGCAGCAGACTGCTCATGTTGTGTTCATAGATTTAGTTATGCTAATTATATGGTTCTCATGTTAGCTACATATGAAGGATTTGACATTTATTTCATCGCAAACTGAAAAGTGAATTCCAGGTGTTCTGCTAGTGTTGGAAAGCGTAATTGTCACGCAATAGGTTGTTAAGTGTGACAGTGTCTAGCCATTGTTAGCCTTTGTGAGGCTCTGGGGCCATGTGCAAAGGGCAAGCTAATGTGTAACAGACTGTCTAGTCTTCCTTTAACTACAATTGATTGTTTTTTGGTCAATTAGTCTGTTATTTTAAGGAATTTGCTTTTCTCATCAGAATTCCCTTGGGGCGGACCGGTTCTGGGGAAACTATACACTGAAACCTTAACCTCCCAAGCTACTATACAAGCTAGTTAACTATTAAAGCACTTTAACAGAGCAATTTCTTTTTAGAATATGTGTTTATCTGGCACAAATACAGTCTGAATTATGATGACCGTATTACATTGAAAGATATTGCAGATATTTATGTGTAGACTTTTTTTGTAGACTTTTGTAACTGATTCATGTAAATTGATTTACTAAAATGAATGGAACTTCTCAAAGAACAGATATGTATTGCTTTGATGTACACTACCATTCAAAAGTTTGGAGTTTTTTTAAAATGATTTTGAAAGAAGTCTCTTTTGTTCACCAAGACTGTATTTATTTGATCAAAAATACAGAAAAAAACTATTTCTATTTGAATATATTTTAAAGTGTAATTTATTTTTGTAATGTCAAAGCTAAATTTTCAGCATCATTACTCCAGTCTTTAGTGTCAGAAGGATTTGACGTTTCCTTCAGAAATCATTCTAATATGCTGATTTGGTGCTCAAGAAATATTTATTATTGTCAGTGTTGAAAACAGTTGTGCTGCTTCATATTTTTGTGGAAACTGTGATTCATGTTTTGTCAGAATACTCTAATGAATGGAAGTACAAAAGAACAATCTAAATATTTTGTATCATTTTAAATGTATTAACTTTTGATGAATTTAATGGATCCTTGCTAAATTATTTTAAAAGTAAAGTGGAAAATAGTAGTATAGAGCTACTACAAGCTACTGCAAATTGTTCTGTTCGTAGTTGTCATTACTTTTAGAAAGTTACTCCCTCTCACTCCACGCACACACTTTCATCTTCTGTATGAACCCATCTCATATCCTCCTGTGACTGTTCTGAAAGCTTTCTCAAATAGTGTCACAGATCCTAATGGGGTTATGTAGTGTCTGGACTCCAGTGAAGCTTGTAGATGGAGCTATTAGATTTAGAAAAAATGGTTTCATTGGGAAAATGGAAGCGATTGTGCGAGATTTCTCATTGGGTCAGAGGCCCTCCATGGACCTTTTCCACAACAATAGAGCCTCTGAGTGCCAATAGACAGTGTGCTCAATTCATTCTGTAATGGATCAACTGAGAGGGCAATTCCTGCAATTGCCAAGATGACTCGACTGTCAGAAAAAAGTAAAAATGTGGAAGTGTTGTGTTGAGAATCTTGTCCTCTGTGTCTGTATTGTGCCTCCAAGGTTAAACGGGTTTGCTGGGGTAAATTGGCAGTGTTGATGTCATTGGATCGTACTTCTTCCTTCCATTGGCAAAAGATGCTGTGCAGGTTTCCAATTGCATGGAACTGTATTACAGGCTTTAATGCTGTGTCCAATAAAAGGTACAAGTCAACAAGTCTTTAATACAGGCTTATTTGGCATAATTAGGTCATGTGGCGTTTTGATTGCTGACGTTTGATAAGTGCAAGTGAATGATGCTGATGATTTAGCGTTTTCTGTCAGGATTAAGAAGGGACGCCTACTAGTAAGAGGCTCTTAAAGCTTTAGGATAAACTGATTATAGCTCACATCTTATTTAAAATGCTTGATTAGAAATTGCATTCTGAGACAGCCTTAGATTAAAACGGCAAACTTATGTAAACTAATCTAACATCAAGCTAAAATTCGCAGAGCAAGTTAGAAGTTACTTGTTTATGTTGCCTTTAGTATATGTGGGCTTGAAAGGGAGAGTTACACTTTTTAATTTCAGTTCAGTTTGAAGTGCTATTGAAGGTGATGAATATAGTTTAAATTATGCAACAATATAAACAATTAAGCAGTTTTCAATAATATTTCAGTTTTATAAGACCATTTGTCATTTAGATATGCCTCAAATACTCTCAGCATGTGGACTCCGCCCCTTTATGTAATATGCCCTGATCAGCTATAATTTGAGAAAGGACTTCAGCGTTTATCATGAGCCCTTAAGTCATATTTTGATGGGTGACTTTGTTGTTTAACGTCATATTTGTGTTTTCAGTAATAAATCCACCCAGAAAGGTAATAGTTTTTATTTTTGCTTTAACCAACCCATTTAGTTTCGAAGAGGTCAAGAACGCTAGTATGGATCAAAAGATAAACAGGCACTTTATTTAATTAAAAACGCTAATATTTAACTCTAACAAGGTGGCCCTTAAAGATCTTCACCATATTACAACAGGCTAGTAAAACATTGACCACATACTGATGTCAAGGTTGGTTTGTTTGGTGAACATATGGATGCCACATCAGTCTCATCAGCAGTGTGTGACATGGAAAGAAGTTAATAGACTAAAACTAGTTACTTTGTTTTGTACAAAATCAGATCAACCAACTGAACTGACATAATGTTTTTAGACAAAAGATTTACTTTCAGTAAGAATAAATTGTGCCTGTACTCTGTAAGATCTATGTTAACAAATTAAATTGTTATTATATTTATATATTTTTATTTGAAATATGTTTTATATTTTAATTATTTTTAAATAATTTTAATTAATTTTACAATTTTTGGTATGTAACATACTTATTTCAATCAGTCAATTCCCGAAAAATAAAATCAGGTCTAATCCTAAATCCCCCAATACATTATGCATCAGTAAATCGGTTGCATCCATTTACTTTAAAACTATTCTGTCTTTCCTAGTAATTATGATGCTGTCAAAAATGGAAGCACTTTTCAGTTGTAAAAATAAGTCTTTATGATAGTCGGTAGTGTCAAATATCTGGGCTGTTGTATTCATGTACAAGAGCAGACGCACATGGCCTCAGGGACTTCTGTATGTTATCCCGGCACACATCTGGATTCTGGCATTAGAATTTATTGCCTGCTGTCAGAGAAGCAACAGTTTCTGGTTTTCCCTAAAGTGATTTTCATAAGCCCAACATGTCTCAGAAAAATTTAGTCTTGTATTGATGTGGCCATTAGCCATTCTGAACGCTGGTTTAGCATGTCTGCTGTTTACACAGCAACACCTGAACATGTGCAGGAATGCGAGGTTAGCTCCAAAAGCTCCTCCTCTTCTAAGCTTGTCATTATACTGTCATGATCTAAAGACATGGGTCACTCTTTGAATAGTGAAACTCAGAACAGTGTTTCACCTGTGTCTAGTTAAATCAACCCAAAGAATAGGGTTGATTCTTTGGTTTACACCAAAACCAAACGTAAGTGTTTTCTTTTCTAATCCTTTCATGTGCAACAAAGGCAAGAGTTTTTTTTAACTCATAACAAAAAGCACCATCTGAAGAACTTAATGATGAATATGTAAGCCCCTAAAGGTCTTTGATCTTTGTTTGATAAATAAGACCATGTGGTTGTGAGTTATACTTGGTAGTCTTTTTCAGAACTTCAGAAAGTCAAGTCATGGTTTAAAACATTTATTTTTCAACATGAAAGCAGCTCAAAGTTCTAGAAGTTGAACATAAAGTAATTCTCTATGTTTCTGCAAATGATTACAAAACACACATTTATGCATTAGCATAATGAGCACTTAATTTGTATGTTTTTTTATTTTTTTATTTAGGGTTTTGTTTTAGCTGTCTTTTCATGCTGTTTTGTTTTGTTTTGTTTTGTTTTTCTTTTCATGCTGTTTGGTTTTGGTTTTATTCATGCTGTTTTGTTTTGTTTTGATTCGTTTCATTAGGGTTTTGTTTTGTTTTGTTTTGTTTTGTTTTGTTTTGTTTTGTTTTGTTTTGATGCCGTTTTGTTTTCCTTTTCATGCTACATGTGCTTTGTCTAACAAAACAAAATCATCTTCCGTATGATAGAAAAAGGAGGGCTGTTTTAACAAGAAACACACTGTCCTTGCTCAAAAGCAGAATTGTCAGAGGATGCAGTGTGTTTGTTTGGCTGTGTGTGTGTGTGTGTGTGTGTGTGTGTGTGTGTGTGGAGGCAGGAAGGTTCTTAAGCTGTCCAGCTGTAACCTCACACCTTTCCCTCCTCCTCATGACATGTCAGCACATGGAGCCTGTGATGTTTCCATGTCTAGCTTATCTTCACAACTAGCTAAATATGTCTGTGTTGAGTGATATTAGCATGAGTTTGAAGATTTCTATCCATGGTTTTTTAGTGCAAGCCTTTTGATCTCACCCAATAGTCTTGACTTTGATTTATATATATAATCATCTGCAAAAAGTAGTATCCAGTGATGTTTTTTTTTTTTTTTTTTGAATTCTTTTTTTATTTTATTTTTATTTTATTGAAATTGGTTGTCTCTAAAACTTCATTTAGGAATTTAAATTATTTTGAATCCTTTGTGTCAACTACTGATAACATGACTTTTATTTTGGAGAAACCTATATTTGTAGTAGTTGGCATGAAACTTCCATTTCTCAGGTCAAAACAAGTTTTATATCCTCTTGAGTAAAGTATAAAGTTCTTATTGCAGCCTCATGGGTCTTATAAAATCAATTTTTTAGCTTGTTCACAGTATAAATCATTAACATTTTTACTTTGAAGGTATCAGTGCATTACATACATAGTGTCTGGGAACAAAGGGGTCACTTTCTATTAAAACTGGGCGATGAATGTACATTCTTGTTAAATCTAAAGGGTTGTATTTTTTTCAGGATATCAAAAATTCCCACATAAAATAGACTATTCTTTAGAGAGTCAGCTGTCTGTTTAATTGACAAATTTTCCTTCTAAAGAAAAACTTTAGCTCACCAAAGATTAGGGCTGGATATCGTTCAAAATCTTTCTACTGTATATCGATACCGGTACCTTGACTTCGATACTGGTTCCTGAATGATACTTTTTTAGAAAAAAAATAAAACATTTATGAAATATGTTTTAACAAGATTACATTTGCCTATATATTAACTAAAATAACTTTGGTTTTATTTTTTTACTTTTTTTTTACAGACAGCGCTCAAGCACACGCATAAGCTTTTTTTCAAGTCGTGAAAAAATTGCAAGGAGACATTTTAATTGTTTATTAATAAACTAGTGTTTTTTGAGTCAGTGTTGGCTGCAAAGATGAATTTGACTTTTCTGACTCGTTATCTCTGCAGTATAGTGAACGTGCGCGTATAGAGAGAAATACACGTTTCATTTGGATTACATAATCAGATCGTATTTGTTTTCGATTCAAATTGGTTTTCTTTAAAAGTAGACATTTCAAGCTTTCTATAGGCCTATTTCTCATGTCTGTGAGGCTAGTAGCTTATACGGTGAGTTTTGGTTCATTTGTGACGCGCTCCAGTTCTTCTTGCAGTTGAAGACGGAGTAACTTTCTGCTCTTAAGTTTATTCTGTGCACTGTCAAGTGCTTCATCAGATTTGTCGTGTTGTTGGTCTTGGTAGCAGTTATCTTGTCGCAAATATTGCTTCGCGCACTCTTGGCATAGAGCTTGGTGAAATGTAGCCACACTTTTGATCTTTTCCACATCTTTTCCATCTATAGGGGTTGGGACGCATACACACTCCAGCCTCACGTGTGACCCACCTCTCTGGGCATAACCGGTGTAAACTACTGTTTTTTCTTGACGCCTCGCCACAGCCAATCATGCCCTTAGGTTTCGAAATCTGGTACCGAACTACAAGACATTATTTGATACTTGATGGTATCGAGGCAATTCGGTCGGTGCCTAAAAAGTATTGAGCTCGATACCCAGCCCTACCAAAGATATTACAGTATGTACAGTACAGCCAAAAATAATACTTTCTCACAGGATTTCACAACTAAAGTCAATACTCACTGCTTGATTTCCCATCTCAGCTGTTGAACACTTTACACTACAATATTTGTTTGAGCAGACTAATAAAGTGCTTTTAACCTAGCCCGAGCCTGCTGCCCATCCCTGACCATTCACTTTTGCATTGTTCTTTGTAAAGTCCCTTCATATTCTTTTCCTTTCCTTCCACAGAAGAAAGTGGAGTGTCGCTGTTACAGTTAATTGGCGATCCTCCACCTGATGGCGTCTCCAAAGTCTTTGATAATGATAACAGCCCTGGCTATGTGTTTGGCCCAAGCTCCAATGTGGGACAGTCAGCTGCGGCCCACCTGCCCAACCCCTTCTACCGTGACTTCTCCCTCATCTTCAACATAAAGCCCACGTCCACCAACCCTGGCGTCATCTTCTCCATCAGTGACCCAACCCAGAACATCATGTATGTTGGTGTGAAGCTGTCGGCAGTGGTGAGGGGCAAGCAGAATATTATCTTCTACTACACTGAGCCTGACTCGCAGAGTTCATACGAGGCGGCCAAATTCTCCGTGCCCTCCATGGTGAACACCTGGACCCGGTTTTCCATCAGTGTTTTGAATGAGCAGGTTTCCCTCTACTTCAACTGTGACTCAGACCCTCAAGTCATCAATTTCGAGCGGTCCCCAGATGATATGGACCTGGATGCCGGAGCTGGAGTGTTTGTTGGCCATGCCAGTGGAGCAGACTCAGATAAGTTTTTGGTATGTACACAGGCCATGGTTTAATATAATTGTATCCCAGTGAAAACAAGTCAAATGAAGGTTAACTTAGGCTAGAAAAGGGAAAGTGCAATAAAAAATTGCTGTGGTTGAGTGACTCCTACATGATTTGATTGCTCAAATTGGCCTGTTTAAAAAACAACATACATTCTGTGGTTGTAAAAAAGTCCACTCGTCTTTCCTTGTTTGAGTAGAGTAGTTAATTGCTTTAAGAAACCACAGGGGAGCAATTAGCTCCTGTGTGGTAGTGTCCAGCAGCTGACCCCACAGCTTGATCTCAGATCAGTGAGAACCAGTCGACCGCTACCCTATTCTTTTTTCACTATTCTTTATTTTATTTTATTTGTAATTATTTTTATTCAATTATTTATTTATCATTTATTCAGTATGTTTTATATTTATGAAATATATTATATATTTATATGTATTTTAAAATGTAATTTAATATTTAATGCAATTTAATTTCTTTAATTTCTTAATTTCAATTTAATCTCTATATATTTATTAATTTAGTTTTATATATTTAGTATATATTCTATGTATTACTTATGTATTTATTAATATTTATTTTAAAATGTTATATTTAGTGTACTTTCATTGGCTACATATTTATTTCTTTATTCCTGGATGATTTATGTTTAATATTTAATAGTTTAATATTTAATAGTTTAATAGTTATTTAGAGGCATATTTGTCATGGTCCTAAATAAAAACTCAAGATATTTTTTTTGTCTGGATCACAGGAAATATATGTTACGTTCTTGATAAAAATATTGAGTTTTTATTGAAAACATTACAAATATAAGTGCCTCTAAATAACTTAATATTAAACATAAATCATCCTAGAATAAATAAATAAATATGTAGCCAATTAAATTACATCAAAAAAATATTTTATATTATACTACTCATATAAGCCAGCAGATTCTTAACCAGTTGCTGATCTGTGAAGAAATGTGATTGAATATACTGCCTTGTGTTCTGCAGTTATGCTAGTGCTTTCAAGCATATTGTTCAATAACCATAGTGAGGCAACTGAGGCAGCAGGAATGCCTCATATTTCCCAGAGCTCATAATGTCCACTCAAAAGCAGATGGATCTTGTTCAGTTCAGTATGACTCCTTGTTTCATGTGGCTTCCATTTCCTGTGGGAACTCCACCATAAGTAGATGGCCATCATAATTACAGACCTGATTAGGCAGGATATGATTGCTATTCCATCCCTCTCATTAAGAGCATGTGCTTATCTGCAGAACTGTGGGGAAATCAGGCCTGTAAATCTGACCCTGTGTTGGGGCTGTAAGAGGGTCTCGGTGGAGGTCATAACGTGACACAAAAGGACAATTAAGACATCTTAAAGCTTCCTTCACTGCATTCTGCTCCTAAACCTTTGACCTTAGTTCGTGAGACATGAGAGGGGAAGTCCTGTCAGATCTAACCAGCAACTTAAAACTTATTACCCCAAATAAAGGGATCTTGAATGGAGATCAACTTAAAGACATAGTTCATCCAAAAATGAATCGCACCAAACTTGTATGGTTTTCTTTCTTTTGTAAACCACCAAAGGAAATATTAGGATGTTTATTCTGTTCTTGATGAACATAAATGGTTAGCAGACATTTCCAAACAATTACATGAAGCAAAACCAAAGTACCCTAACAGTCGTCCATACACTATACTTCACATATTCTGGAGCCACATGATAGCTTTGTGTGTGAAATAAACCAAAACTGAAGTAATTTGCTACCTCATTTATGAATAACGGCTTAAATGTTGGTCCTTCTCAAAGTTATCATATGGCTTCAGAAGACTTCAAATGGACTGCTTTTATTGTGCTTTTTGTCATTTACGGAGCTTTTGGACCCCATTCACTTTTCATTGTATGGAAAAGAGCAGCGTCAACATTCTGCTAAACACCTCTTTTTGTGTTCCACAAAAGAAAGTAAGTCAGAAAGGTTTGGAACAACATGAGAGTGATTAAACGCTGGCTGAATTTTCATTTTTTAGATCAACTATCCATTTAATGAGACATGTATGTTAGCCATTGAATGTAGGAATGTGTTGTTTTGGTGGATTGTATTGAATGTTATCCCCATCTGTGTTGAAATTGTGCCGCAAACCATAAAAGGGAAATCCCACATGGAGACAGATAGCCATGTGTTTGAAAAGTAAGATATCAGGCACACATTGTTATCTGACTGCCAGCATTTCTGTCGTGGAAGGCATTAGCATGAAAAAGAGCAGTGTATTCAGTCTCTAATGAGCAGCTGCCATTCAACATGGACTATATGTCACCACACCTGCCATGACCATCAAAATAAGCTTACCAATCTGTGCTTGTGTATTCTAGGGTGTTATCGGTGATCTGAGGGTGGTGAGAGACCCTGGGGCGGCTGAGCGGCACTGTGAAGAAGATGAGGATGACTTCGATGCGGTAAGAACACAAGTTCTCTAATGAGAGCAAGTGTGTTTTCACACCTGGCTCATTTGGAGCATTTGTTTTGGAACCTAATGCATTTTTTCCCTTAGTTTGGTTTGTTTAGGCATATATGAACACTGCAATTGCGCTCAGATCTGAACCAAGATAATCGGTCAGAGATGGCTTAGATGAGGTGGTCTCGGTCTGATTGAAAATGAACCCTGGAGCAGTTCGGTTGTGGTGAGAAAGCAATCTGACCCAATGGACCAACAAACCAAGCTGTGTTATAATTCATAATGGGAAATGTTTTATGTAAAAAGTAGCAGTGTCTGATTTTGTGGGTGGGAACATCACAAAATGTATTTCCATCAAGAGAAATAAGATCTTGTATTGACAATGCAAGAGTCAAGCACTCTGTACAGTCTGTTCCAGCACATCTCAAAGACTTTCAATGAATTTAAGGTCTGGACTCAGAGGTGCCAATTCATGTGTGAAAATGATTCTTCATGCTCCCTCCCAACCCACACCATGGCCATATTCCTGGATGACAATGTCAAGATTCTTCATGCTCCATCCGAACTATTCTTCCACAATTTGAGCCTGATGAATCTTGACTTTGTCATCCTGGAATATGTCCATGATGTGTCATCCTACATGGTTGTTTAAGAAATGAAAAGCTACACACTCCATCAGTTTGGGTTAGAAGAACTGTTGCCAAATATATAACATGCTAGACACATAATAATCAGTGCAATAATGATCCAGTCATAGACTTTTATACATTTGCCTATTTATATATTTTTTGGCTGGGCAGTGTATATTCATATACATATGTGTGTGTGTAACAACAGCTACAGATAACGCTACAATAAGCTCTAGGAGCTAACTTGTCTGTCCATTTAGAAGGATGATGGAACATAAACAGGTGTACTCTGACTAATGAGAAGACAGTTTACTTATGTGACATGCATAAACACATTTTGGTATGCTTTGTTGAGAGTTGAGCGGTTCTAAAATGGGTGATTAAACCAACGAATAGCTAATGCAGTGAGGTGAGAAGAACTGAAATTGGTTTCTTGGAGATCAGTGGAAAAAGCAAGGTCTTTAAATAACCGCATACTCAAACAAGTGGATTGTCTTTTTAAAAAAGGAAAGCTTGGTGTGTGTGTGTTCGGTTTTTATTGCTCACCCAGTTGTTATGTAGTCTTTTTTTTAAATGAGACCAGAGTGAAAGGAATAGATCGCCTGGTGCGCAGTTTTGCCCAGGCGACTCATCTTAGGTTTGATGCGGCATCACTTTACATTTATATTTATTCATTTGGCAGATGCTTGTATCCAAAACGACTGACAGTGCATTCAGGGTATACATTTCATCAGTTCTTTGTTTCCTGGGAATTGAACCAAAGCCCTCCCAAATTAGCTACATTTACATTAAACACAATTAAAGCTTTGTGGAATAAAAAAAAAACTTCTTCTTTGAAACACAAAACAAGATGTGGAGACAGAATGTCTGAGATCTTTTCCAGACGACACAATTTCATTTATACTGCTAAGCTCCAAAAAACATCATGAAATCATCACAAAAGTTTTTTCATGTGACTTGTGGCCTATATTACAACTCTTCTGAAGCCAAATGATAGCTTAACTATACTGTACTGTATGTGAGGAACACATTACAAACGTAAGAATCAATTATGAACCTGCCGCAAAGCATCAAAAGGTGCAATTTTTCACTTTCACACAGGTCTAAAAGAGATTTAAGAGCTCAAGCAGAGAGGAAGATTATTGGACATTATGCTTAACATCTCTTTTGGTGTTACGTGGAAGAACAAAAACAATATGGGTTTGGAATGACATGAGGGTGAGAAACTGTTCATTTAAAGGAGTACCTGGAGTGTTTGTCGACTGATTGCTATCTATCTGCGGCTGATGTGCGTGCTTGGAATTCACTTCCATTCATTTTCAAGAAAAGAATGTGTTGCCTCAAGTTAGGTTTTCCACAGGATAAATGCCTATCAGTTTGACCTATGACGTACTACATGCCCTCCAGCTGTCTAGAAAACAGTGTGATGAAATGACCCTTTCTCATTGTTAACATTCTAAGAGAATTTATGCAGTTTTCCATTCAACCCTCAGAATCTGCAGGGATCAGGTGATTATGGAGCAAGTGGAGATGGAGACAGACCACCATCAGTCCAGGTATTGCCTTCATTTTGCTTGTTGTGCTTTGTTTGATAACCATGTGAAGCCAAGCTCACAATTTGTAATCTTGTTGTGATCGATTTAATTTCCACATTTAAATGATGATCCCGAGATTCCGGGCTATTTACAAAGTTCTGACTGGTCTGTCATTGTACACTTGCTCATCTTCTGGGGGAAAGTCCCAGATGTACGCTATTATCTCCAGACCAATCCCAGATGTTAAAGCCCATCTTCCCATGCCTTGTGTTACTAATCCAGAAATAGGCCATGTGGAAATTGAAATGAACCCTTGCTACTGATGTGCGAGGCCCTGTCTGAGCATGCCAGAGCTAATTACAATGGAAAGAAACCAGGTGGCTCTTAGGTGTGGACCGCAAGGATTGTCTTCCATAAGAGTCTGCTTTTTGTTTGACTGGTTTATTCATCAGTGCTAAAGTGTAGTGCAATTTGAGAACATTTTGGCCATTTTTTTGTGTTTGAATTTTATGAGTATATTGTACTTGTTTGGAGGTTGCCGTTTCTTTCCTTTCACTTACAAGTATTTATATTTGTTTGAACATTTTTTAAACAGCTGCTTCTAACCGTGTAATTTTAAATTACACAGCTTTTGTTTGCCTTACAGTATGTAATGCATTTTAACATGCTGTGACAGAAACAGAGACAGCATTTTCCAAAGTGCTGTAAAGTAAACTTTCCTTTATCTTACCATGGAATCCATTTTAAAGGATGCCACATTCCCCCCTGGGACATTTTCCACGCTTGTTTCACAGTCAATCCAACCCTGCTTGGATGTTAGAAAGTGCATTTGAGGAGAGGGCACCTGGTGGACATGCATTTTTGCATGACAGCCTCTTGTGTAGGCCTAATTTTGTGTAATCCAATTTCATGAGATTATTATATCTAGTGGAAGAGAAGTAGTCTTGTGAGAGTGGTAAACAGTTTGACTTCATTACACTTTTTCTATGAAAAAGAAAAGAAATTACATTTTAGCATGTCTATTTTTATTTTAATTTGTTCTCAAAATCATTAAGGATACCTAGAGAAGGCTATGGTCCAAAAGTCTGAGACGATAAATGATATTGCATTTAAATTTAAGAGATTGGTAACTGACTTTATTTAAAATACTTTGTATTGCAAATTATTATATATAAAATAACAATTTGAGGGAAAACTTGAAGAGTGAACAGAATTAAATATAGAAATTAAACTTTAGAATTACAATATTACAGTATATATATATATATATATATATATATATATATATATATATATATGTATATATATATATATATATATGTATATGTGTATATATATATATATATATATATATAAAATGAATTATGTCAGTTCTATGCCATTAATATGATTATTTTTCACTTTCACTTTCAATACACAAATTTGACATTAAAAGTAAGAGTTTTCAGATATGATTTTACAAGTTTAAAATATTTGTATTTTTTCCACAGTATAAATGGGTCTTTAGAATTTAAAATATCATCATATTTTGTGGAATCAAATAGTTTGAAAACCTCTGATCTAGACTCCTAAGTTTACTGAAGTGTTCCAACCTATAACAACAACAGAATAATCCAGTACATTCCAAGTGATGATCTAAATTGCTCTCCTGGAAGACCATGATGCAGAAAACACATGGCAGCAAAGAATGGCCCCTTTTTTAATGCACAAGGAAATATCCTTCTGTGCCATATGATCTCCTCCATATCCTCAACTCCTCCAGCATAACTCAGTGTAATGTGTTCAAGGTCAGATTGTTCCACCTCCGCAGCAGTGACCGTGATGGCAGATGTTTAGCAGCCCCTCCTCATCTAGCCAGACAGACCCCTAGCTGCCCACTCCTGACCTCTATCTTTAGACCCCGGGACCCGTGGCCTGCATTCCCCAAGACGGCCGTTCTCTTAGTCCAAAAATACACGCTGTCAGCATCCTCTCACACTGGCCATCAGAGCACTCCATGTCCTCTCGGCAAAGTCTCCTTTTTCTCAATCCTGGCGTGAAATCTGAGGATCAGAGTGTTCTAGAACCCGATGCCTGGTATTTCATCAGTGGGTTCTGCCGTTTCAGCAGCGCGTGTTTTGTAAAGTGCGAGGTCAGGCCCTCGTTGTGTCTGCGCTTCAAATGGCAGCTTTTCTTCAAGGACCTTTGTTAACTGTTAGCTGTACAGTATGTCTGAATCTCGCTCCCAGTTGGTTGAACGCGGTGTGTGAGTAAATATCTGTGCTGTCAGTGCCACGGTTCTTTGATTTGCCACATCAGGTGCCGTCTAGTGTTTTAAGATGGTCATGGTTGTATTTGTCAAGGTGTTTGTACATAATCAGGGAAATGAAATTAAACTGTCGGAACAGGTATGAAAGGAATAAGCGGTGATGTACTTATTAATATTGTTTGGATTTTCATGGCATTTAGTCCATGTCTCTTAACTTTAAGGAAATGTATACTCTAGTTTTCCCCTAAACATAGCAAAGTAGAAATATCTAAATGTCCTTAAAACAAGATCAATTCACATGAGAAGCAAATCTGCTAGACATATTAAGTCTTTTTGAGTCAGATAAATGAATACTTTTATTAAGCAAGGATGCATTAAATTGATCAAAAGTGACCTTAAAGACAGTTATAATGTTACAGATGATTTTTATTTGAAATATTCTTATTCTTTTGAACTTTCTATTTGTCAAAGAATCCTGAATACTAGTTTCCACACATCTGTTTTCAACATTGATAATAATGTGATTTTTTTTTTCTTGCGCAATAAATCAGCATATTAGCATGATATCTGAATTCTGATCATGTGACTGAAGACTGGAGTAATGATGCCGAAACTTCAGCTTTTCCCTCAGGAATATGTATATATATATATATTTTTTTTTTTTTTACAAAATACACTTATTTACAAGATAAATTATTTGAAAACAAGCAATAATATCTAATATTTACAACAGTTTTGCAAATTTGTGTTGTTTTAAGGATGCTTAGACTTTTTTACTTGGGAAAACAAGATAAGGCGCTCTTTAAGAATGTGCATTTTTATCAATGTACATGCTGTTATTTCTGTACATTGCATTTCAATGTTGATTGACTGTCTGATTTGCAGTTTATTTATGTGAATTGGTATATTAATGATACGTATCACTTTCAGCCGACGCCTCCCTCCTCTCGGCCGATCCAGCAGCCACCGGTGACCAGCAGAAAGACTGTTGAGAAGCAGCAGACAGGTGAGCTTTCTCTGTTCAGTGTCAGGTCTGAACTGGTCTGTCTGACAGCACTGCTCACCAGTAGCATTTATTGCTCTGTTGAACTCTTCAGTGGCTTGGAGTAATGCATTTTTGTGCTTTTGTTGGTTAATTTACAACTTGTTGATAGTAATTTTGTTCAAGAAAGAAAACATTTGGGCTGCATACTTATCTTACACATCTGAAAAGAACAGTATCCTCGGTTTCACAGACTAGTCTAGTCTAGTCCCAGACTAAAATGCATGTTTTAGCTGTTTTAACTGAAAGCAACTTGCACTGAAATATCTTAAAATATGTCAGTGCCATTGTTTTGTCTCAAGATTCGCATCACGTTTATAAAAGCTACTTAAATGTCCTAATTGCACTAAGGCCTAATCCTGGCTTAATCTAAGCACTGTCTGTGAAACCAGGCCAAAGTGTTGCAACTAGCAAGTTCAGTTTGTTAATCACTCATGTTACTCAAAGTACATTTTCCCCAACTGGTCAACCAGGTCTAAGCTAGTGTTTTTAGCAGGGTATTGAAGGCAAGGAGATTTATAAATTAATTTGAGGTTTAATTTTAGTATTACTCATGAAACTGTGTGTTTTTATGGAAGGAGCCACTGTGGTATTTGGCTCCCTCTACTGGTGTGACGCAATGAGAAAATGTCTTTTTACATTTAATTGCAAAAGTATTCTTTAGAGGTGTGTTATTCTAATTTTATAATAAATGGCTTATACCCAAGGATGGATTATGGCCCATGCCAATGGTGCAATAATGCAGTTTTGATGTGTACAAAATCTACATTTGTCATTGTTGAAAACTGTAATTAAGTTGTTGTTTTACTTCTTATATTTGTAAAAATGTATATTTGTATAAATTAATATTGTCAAAAAATCTCACATTTATGATCTACATTTTCGATTTTTTATCTGCCACCTTACAAAGTTAAATTTATGAAAAGCTGAAGTTGTAGTTTTTAGATATAAAGTCACAATTATGAGAGATACAGGTTTTATATCACAATTACAGAATGTCACATAATTCAATAATACAAAGTCACATAATAATAATATTGTTATTATTATTGTATTTTTTAAATATATATTTAAAATAAGATTTAACATCAGATTTTTGGGGGTTGTTTTTACTTCCTGTGACATGGTGTGTGGGCAACAAGGGAGGCTGGTGCCCAATGGCCTTGTAGTAGGATTGACCATAATCCATTCTTACTTGCTTCAACAATCATCTACATTACTTTTAAAATGGTTTGCTATGTGATCTTTCCTCATAATGAGCTGAATTGGGAAGTTTTCATGAACATTAGGATCAGTCGATTCCTCTCGGCAAACTTCTGGCTCCTACGGCGGTTCTCGAAAAACATCTGGTTCATATGGGGATTCCCGAAAAACTCCTGTCTCTTATGGTGATTCTCGACAAACATCTGGCTCATATGGTGATTCTGAACGAACTTCTGGTTCATATGGTGATTCCCAACGAAGCCCTGGCTCATATAGTGGTTCTCGACAATCATCTGGCACGTATGGTGGTTCTCGACAAACTTTTGACTCAGATGATGTTAGCAAGCAAACCTCGGGGTCGTATGAGGATTCTAGAAAAGCTTCAGACTCTGTTGACTACTCTCTAAGAACGTCAGGCTCAGCTGATGATGGGATACGGTATTCTGTGGAGTCCAGACTGGCTTCTGCAGGTCCAACAGGTAATAAAAAGATGAAAATCTCTCAGATGGACTTGGGACATTCTGGATAGAAATTCTCAGCAGAATTTCTACATGATGCTTTGCATGAAATACTGGCAAAAAGCTGTGGATGCCCAACAAGGACTGCAGCAAACCGGGTGCAAGTGATAGTGTTGCTGCATATGTATGTTGTTTATTGCACATATGTATGTTTGTTGTTTAATGCTAGCATAATTGATATAGGGCATTTGTATTGACGGATTGCTCATTCAGCTGCTTATAGAAGCTTCTGCTTGTTGGCATATTCTTGAATATGTGGAGTTTGGCCCATCTTCCTTGTCTATTGTCATGTTTTATTTTTATTTTATACAACTAGATTATTTTAGGTTGAAAATCACAGAAACATGTCCAGGTCATGTTTCACAACAAATAAATTATATATAAAAAAGACATAAGCCTTTTTAGGACTATTTAGATCTTCTACATTCTGACATTATTTTTATAATAATTAAGCACATTTCCCCCTAAATGTCTTATTGTCATAATGTCTGTATGTATGATTTACTTGTACTGTCAGTTGTGTTCCTGTTGCTGTAATAGTCTTATTTTTATATTTCAGCGTGAAATAAATGCCACACACCAAATACTAGCATGATGTATACTTAACCATTTAAATATGTAATTATTTTTCAGCATTATTTAGCATTTTGGTAATGAAAATTAACATGAAAACTTGTGTATATCACAGTTAATCTTAATGGTCTTAGAATAGGCTTTATGTCCTTAATGCAAAATATGATTTCTTACTTTTAATTTTGAGTAAGATTTAAGGGATAGTTCACCCAAAAATACAAATTCTGTCATTAATTACTCACCCTCATGTCGTTCCAAACCCGTAAGACTTTCATTCATCTTCGGAACACAAATAATCTTTTTGATGAAATCTGAGAGCTTTCTGTCTTTCCATTGACAGCTACATATAAACATTGATTAGCGAACATTAACAGAAGCTCAAACGTGCTGCTTAACACGAGAATGAACCTCATTGGTTCCCGCATGTCAAGCGAACGTGCTTGAGCTTCCGTTTACCACAACTGATGTGTGAGTTGATGAATGTTTTTATGTGAATAAAAGCCTAAATTCAGTCTTCTTCAGAAAATTTGGACTAAACCGCTCAATTCATATGGATTAGTTTTACGATCTCTTTATGAACTTTTTGAAGCATCAAAGTGGTAGTTAGGGACAGAAGGCTCTCAGATTTCATCAAAAAGATCTTCATAGTGTTGCGAAAGATGAATGAAAGTCTTATGGGTTTGGAACGACATGAGGGTGAGTAATTAATGACAGAATTTTCATTTTGGGTGAGCTCTAACTTTAATGCATGATTTTTATATTAATAAAGTCATTTTCAAATTTACAGGTTCTGTTGGTGCAAGAGTAGAGAAAGGAGGCAAAGGAGAGAAGGGTGCCAAAGGTGACAGGGGCCTTACGGGGCCAAAGGGCGATTCAGGATCTGTGTCTGGTGGCGCTGCAAAAGGAGATCAGGTCTGTTGAGTAGTGTGAACATCTATCTATCTATCTATCTATCTATCTATCTATCTATCTATCTATCTATCTATCTATCTATCTATCTATCTATCTATCTATCTATCTATCTATCTATCTATCTATCTATCTATCTATCTATCTATCTATCTATCTATCTATCTATCTTCAGTACGTTCTATTGTGTGTGATATAGTGCACCTGTCTTTACTTGAATTTTTTTTTTTTTTTTGTCCTTCAAAATTCTCAGTAATGTGTGAAGTCATTGATGGGGAGCTTGAATGTTCAGCCATCTGTTAGAGTGGTGCGAGTGGCAGACAGGTCAATCATTTTTGTCTGTGTGTTTTCACAGGGTGTCGCAGGAGAGAAAGGAATGAAGGTTTGTTGCGATGCTTATACCTAGACATAACTGTGACAATGTGAATTAAAGGAATAGTTTGTGCCAAAATCACAAATTTAGATAATGAACAAACAGAAGAAATTTTTACTTTGTGTTTCATGAAATTACTTTCTAAAAAAGTACAAAATTATCATTTTGGGGCTGAATTATACCTTTAAGCATCTCTCTTTAATGCATTTTTTTTTTTTACAGACATTTATGCTGATTTTCTCACAGTAAGGTTCACCCATGCTCAAATCTCTGTTACCTTTTGGTTTCAGGGCAATCCTGGTTTTGGTTATCCTGGATCAAAGGGTGACCGTGGTCCTGCTGGGCCTCCAGGGCCTCCCGGTCCCCCCGGGCCCAGTACAGAGGTAGAGGTGAGAGGAGATGGGTCAGTTGTTCAAAAAACGGCAGGACCAAGAGGACCACCTGGACCTCCAGGACCCCCCGGCCCTGCTGGAACTGATGGGGAGCCGGTGAGTAGCTCGCAGAGAAAGGAATGGTTCATTTACTGCCTCTGTTTTCTATTAGCGAATACATTTACATTTAAAAGGAACAGCGTTATACCATTTTCAAGCTGCATATGTCAGAAGTGGTCTTGTATTTGCCGTTAATGTGTTAGCACAGTAATATATCCCTATAGTGTTCCCCATCACAAGCAGAGAATGATGTTAATACAGGTTTAAGATATGCATCATTGCAAACACAAAGGCGCATTGTGTTTCTGTCCTTGAGACTATGCATAATGCATCGGGCATTGGTCATATCTGAACTAAACTAATATTCTATCCTCTCTTTTATAGGGTGACCCTGGTGAAGATGGAAAAGCTGTAAGTAATGCATTTCATAAACTCTCTTATAAAACAGACCTGGGTCAAGTACATTTCTCAGTATATCTGAATGACATTATTCTTCTGAAATAATACCTGCTAGTGTATACTATACTTGTTGGTGAGAACTAATTGTGAATTCTGATTGTGTTGTTGATTTTGTGTATTTGTGTTTTCATTCTTACGTTTCATGTACAAATTATTAAAAATCAATTTTTGTAACAGGGTCAAGTTGGACCTCCCGGTTTTCCTGGGACTCCTGGAACCAAAGGAGACAAAGTAAGTATTTTTGGTGTCATAATAATTGTGTCAATGATAATTGACAGTATCAGTGTCTTTAGAATTGAATTGCGAATGCCTTTATATTCCAGTTCAGTTGTTTGACATTTTTTCTTATGTTTTCATTTTAGGGAGACCGAGGTGAAAGTCAGCCAGGACCCCGTGGGCCTCCAGGGCCTCCTGGCCCACCAGGACCCCTCTCTCGATCTGATAGGCCTGTGAGTTCATCATTAGTCATCTGTTTTTATGATCCCTTTGCTATTGAAAAACTGGTTTATAAAAACGTTCATTCCTCTGTTTACATTTTTCAGACATTTGTGGACATGGAGGGCTCTGGATTTGATATGGACAGTGTGCGAGTATGTCCTGTGGACACTATATTAACTTACAGTAGAGTATTAATTCAGATCTCATGCTGAACAACTAACAGTCTTTGTTTTGGCACCCTATTGTTGATATTCCTTGATTTTACGTCATGTACACTACTGTTCAAAAGTTTAGATTTATTTGATAAAAAGTATTATGAAATATTATTACAATGTAAAATAACTGTTTTCTATTTTAATATATTTGAAAATGTAATTTATTCCTGTGATCATAAAGCTGAATTTTCAGAACCGTTACTCCAGTCTTCAGTGTCACATTATCCTTCAGAAATCATTCTGATATGCTGATTTGCTGCTCAAGAAACCTTTTCCTATTATAGATGTGAAAACCATTCTGATGTTTAATATTTTTGTGGAAATCATGTTACTTTTGATCAACTTAACTCATCCTTGCTAAAAAACAGTATTAATTTCTTTCAAAACATAAAAAAATCTTAATGACCACAAACATTTGAACAGTTGTGTACATCACAAGAGCACAACAGTGCAGACTTTGGATGTCAGGAAGCAGAATGTAGTGAATTCTATTAACACTACTTTTTCACTTTGTAACTTAATATTGGTTGATAGGCAATGCCCGGTTTGCCTGGCCTACCTGGTCCTCCTGGTCCCCCCGGCCCCCCCGGCACCCCTGGCCTTGCGTCTTCAGGCTCTGGTGGTTTTGGTCCTCCTGGTCCTCCTGGGCAAAATGGAGCTCCAGGTCAACCGGTAAGTCTAAGAAGACATGGTACACGTCACATGTGTAACACTGGTTTAAACATGTTGTGTCGGAATACAGTGTTTATGAGTCAAAGATGTGGCATTGTGGCTATCGTGTGCTCTCTGATGCATTGCATAGTGTGTAGTCCCAGCCCTCCCTTTCATTTCATGCCACAAAAAGACGATACAATAATTTTCAAAAATTATTTTGTTTTTAATAGGGACTTCCAGGTCCACCAGGTTCTGATGGAAAACCAGGCTCACCTGGCTCAAGAGGAGAGAAGGTATGAAGTAGTGGATTGAAACTTCAGAACTCAAACCTCTTCCAGGAAAACCTAAAACATAACAGGGAATTTAACGTTGTGTTTTATAGGCCTGGAAAAGTCTTAGAAATGTATAAAATCCTACAAAGTTGCTCAAAAATATTTCATCTAAATGTAGCTGTTTGTGAGTGTTTGTTCAGAGTAAACATTCTCAAAGGCCAAAGTGATGACATCAGTTTGTTTATTGGTCTTACTGGAGACATTTGTAAACTGTGTATACATTTTAAATTCATGAGTTTACTTGACATCGGGGATATCTGTAAAATTACCAAGTCTAGGGACAAAATATTTATGGCTGGGCTCAATAGCCAATAACATAGAGTAGAGGACATTGGTGGGATCATCACAGTCTGACATACAAATGTAAATCCACCCAGGCAATCTCTATAAAATGATTTCTAAAACATCAATATGCTATTATCACGAACGACTGGAAAGGTGATGGAAAAGTCATGACAATCCATTGGTAGAAAGTGTGGGAACCCTGTCTATATATAGAGAGCTATGCGGGACATTTAATGGATTTGGACTTGCATAATTCAGCTCTGTTGAGATCCCTGTAATGGTAGCTATCTTTAGACGCTGGACTGATTTTGTGCTCCACAGGGTGATGCCGGTGAGCTGGGCCTACCTGGACCTGTGGGAGAGAAGGTCAGTTTGCGTAATGTAGTGAGAAACCGTTGTGCACTCTATGCTCATATTCATATTCATATATCACATATCTGTTGTGTACAGCTGAACATACTGTGAAGCTCTGTATGACTGAGAATTAAATAAGAGTCAAACATAATGTTCTACCCAGGAGTGACACAGCAAGATTCAGGGAGAAGTTTGTCTTCACAATAACAATCACTAAACATGTCTGATGTATAGTTATGTGGAGTACGATTTTGTACCAGTGAGCTTTAACTGTCAGCGTCAGAAACCTATAGAACTAAACCTATAGAACTAAAAAACAAATGATCAAAAAACACTGTAAAGATACATAAAAAGGAGTCCAAAAAATTCCAGAACTGTCATTTCTACAATAAAATGTTCTCAAACACAATGCATATTTTGAAATGTAGTGGAAATCACACTGTAGAGCAGATGTTCATGATCAAAAAGGCCTATTGTTGAAGAAAAATGTAAGGATAATGTTGCATTATTGTGTCACGCCTAGTTAGGAAATGGTGTTGTGTGGAAAGCAGTTTCAGAAAACATCTTTTTCTGAAACAGTCAAAACCCCTCAGGATTCTTTTATGTTTCTGTCTCTGTAGCAAAACTCCTACTTTCCCAGCAATCTCTATGATCTTCTTTCCTACTATACCTCATCCTTCTCCTCTAAAGCTGCAGGGTGGCAGGTAGCAAGTCTTGAGTGTGGCAATCGATTTTCTTCACAGACATCTCAACTTTTTTACACTACAGTTCTAATGCTTGAAATGTGTCGTCATTTTTATACTGATGTTAGTGTGGACTTTTTGTGGAATTGTTTGGAGATGCGTTGTGTGAATTTGTTTTCTGCAAACTAACATATTTTGCTCCTGCCTGGAATCTTGGTATCTTGCAGGCTAACTGCATGCGTTGTTTTATTCATCTTACTCCTTGTCTTTAAAGGGCGCCACAGGTTCTCCTGGTTCCCCTGGCCTCCCTGGACAGGGTGGGCTTGCTGGTCTTCCAGGACCAATGGGACCCGTCGGACAACCAGGGCCACCTGGTCCTCCTGGCCCAAGATATAATGTTGGATTTGTAAGTATTAGTCAATTTTCCTTTGTGCTTCGCTGTCTTTTAGGAAATCCATAAAATATTGTGTCCTCTGTATATGTGTGCAGGATGATATGGAGGGCTCTGGTATTCACTTCAGTTCAGTCCCTGGGGTAAGGGGACCAGTTGGAATTCAGGTAAATCTTTCTCTGTTGTACCTATATTGGCTCTTATCTACCCTTGTTGGTTTTTAGAAGTTCATTTACTGCAAACCTATTTCATTTCAGGGACCTCCTGGTATCCCAGGACCACAAGTAAGACTATTTATTCATTAAAATGAGATTTATATCCCAAAGATATAATTTTCAGTTGGGGATTGTGTCATTTATTCATATCTTGTTCCTCAGGGTAAGCCTGGCTTCCCTGGACTTCCTGGTGGTAGAGGCAGTGAAGGACCTCAGGGACAAGATGGCCGCCCTGGTTTGGATGGCTTCCCTGGACCACAGGTGCGTTTCATTTTAATAAATCTCTTGTGTAAATGTACTGAATTGCCAGTCTGGCATCCAGTACTTCAGGCTGATTTCAGTTTTTTGCATTTGCCTGCAGGGACCAAAGGGTGACAGGGGAGACAGAGGCGAGAGGGTGAGTTTACTTCTCTCTGAGATGTAAATAATCAAATAATCTAATTATTTACTTTATCATTATTAAATGTGGTCATCTGCTTAGGGTGAACCTGGACGAGATGGAACTAGTCTTCCAGGTCCACCCGGCCCCCCTGGACAACCTGGACAAATTATTTATCGTTATTCTGAAAATGTAAGTCTTTAAATTTATATCGCCTTTTTTGTTTGCCTAAAATAGTTCATGTTTTTTTTATTAAGCTGTTTGTCATTTTTCTGTACAGTATGATGAAACTGGAGGAGCAGGGCCTCAGGTATGAAAGTCCTGCCTCTAATAGTCCCTTGCTACTACATTATGATACCAGAAATTGTTTTGTGGGCATTCAAAAACAGACTCATAACATCAAATTTTCCAATATCTTTATATCATTTGTGTGGTTTTCAGGGTGGTGCTGGTGTTCCTGGTCAAGCAGGATTCCCTGTAAGTACTTTATAACTATATAATTTAATTTAAAATTTAGTTAATTTTCTATTAAAATGATATAAAAAAACATTATAATGTATTTTAACAGTTAGTGTAGACGTGTTCACGGCTTCCAAGCAACATTGCAATTTGGCGCATGTCTAATAATATAGACTTGAGTGCATTTATCTTACACACTGTCTCTTTATCAAATCAGGGCCCAATGGGACCGAAAGGTGATAGAGGAGAACCTGGTTCACCAGGCTATGCCATTAAGGTTTGTAAGCAGATATCAACACACGAAGCTTAATATGAAGTGTTTAAAAACCTCAACGGCTCACTGCTACAACCTTACTTTGTTTGCAGGGAGAAAAAGGAGAGCCTGGTCTTATTCTTAGACCTGATGGAAACCCACATTACTTTGGTGGATTGGCAGGTCAAAAGGTATTTTATTTTATTTTATTTTATTTTATTTTATAACCATATTTGTGTTAATTCATAGTTTTGATGACTTTATTTAAGAAAACGCTAAAGAGTAGCATACATCAAAATTAATTTGTTTTTCACTCTCTGTAGGGTGAGAGAGGGGATTTTGGACCAGTCGGACCTCCTGTACGTTTGTATTTATTACATATTTTTTTATAATTCAAGGTTCAGACAGAAACAATTCTATCATTCCTCTACTTGGTAAAAAATAACATTCAGAGCAACTAAGTCGTATCTCATTTATTCAGGGTCCAGCTGGACCTCCTGGTTTGAAGGGTGAATTTGGAATGCCAGGCAGACCCGTAAGTCTCTCAAAAAATAACTTTCATCAACAAAAAATATTCGATGACAGGATGATTTAACTGAGTATGTAATTGAATTTTACTTAACATCTTAATTTTATGACTGTAGGGCCGCCCAGGTGTGAACGGATACAAAGGAGAGAAGGGAGACCCAGCGTCAGGCTCTGGATATGGTTACCCAGTAAGTACTCCGTGCGGTTTGTTCCGTCAGTGATTGTTATATAAATAGCTTGCCCTCATAAGTCATTTTGTGCCTTTTCAAGGGTCCCCCCGGTCCCCCAGGACCCCCTGGTCCCCCCGGACCTGCTGTGCCCTTGGACAGATTTGGAGTAAGTGCTATTTGTATAAAATAAGCTGTAATTCATGCATGAAATGTTGCAAAATGAGCTCCATATGGTGGTTGTTGAATTGAAGTGATCATGATTGCAGCAGCTCTAATTTGCTATCTCCTTTTCCATTTCAGAGATATGAAGATTATTCAAGGCAATACCCAGGTAAGATGTTAGTCATTCTTGTCACAGCAGATGATGATCAAAATGTATTTTATAAGTATCACAAAAGTCAACATGAAATGAAAATGTACCCTATCTTCTTTCCTAAAGATTTTACTGTGCAAGATTTATCTGTACATGTTTTTCTTAATAAAAACTACATTTATAATGTTTTATGTTGATTTTAATGATCTTAATTAGAAAGAGTTCAGATGTCTCCAATCATACATGACTCTGTGAATTTTTGACAGCTATGAACAATGCAGTGTTTTGTTTTCTAAAGCTACGAAAGGAGATAAAGGAGACCAGGGAGCTCCTGGGATTCCCGGATCACCAGGTAAAATTTACCACTGTTGCTGTTTTTAGACATTAAGAGCCATTGGCAGGCAGGAATAACAATGCTATCCTGGGCCCTGCAAATTTTAGTGACTCTCTGTCTAAAGTACCCTGACTTACTAGCTTGACATCATTATCAAATTGTAATCATAATCTAATGATATTTAATGCACGAATGTATAATTTAATATTCACTTTTTTTCTTTTTTTTAGGCTTTTCCTCAAACCTTGATATCTATGCCCTCAAGGTATGTGGATCACAAAGTACATAAATGAAAGTATTTGATGAAACAGTTGTTTGATTATAATAATGATGTAAACATGAAACCTGTTTCCTCAGAATGAGATGAAGGGGGAGCGAGGTGAGTCCGGTCTTAAAGGAGAGAAAGGAGAGCCAGGAGGTGGATTTTATGACCCTCGTTTTGGAGCTGGACAGGGACCGCCAGGAAACCCAGGACTTCCTGTAAGGATTGATAGGAGTTTCTGGACACAACCTGAATTGAGTACTTACAAACTCTACATATAGATGGTCTATATATTTTCCAGGGACCTAAAGGAGACTCAATCAGAGGTCCCCCTGGGCCGCAGGGTCCACCAGGAACACCTGGGGTTGGTTATGATGGTCGTCCAGGAAACCCAGGACCTCCTGGACCCCCTGGCCCTCCAGGGTCACCGTCACTGCCAGGAGCCTACAGACCACGTAAGATAAAAATAAGTAGAAAATTCTTCCTGCTTTCAGAATATTCTTGAGGAACTTAAATAACAATCAATGGCGTATGATTTTTGTATGTTTCAGCACTCAGTATTCCCGGGCCCCCAGGTCCCCCCGGCTCACCTGGAATTCCCGGCACTGGATCTGGGGTGAGTGGGACATTCATTGAAGAATTTACTAATGGAGTGTATCTGATAAAACACCTGACACTTGATACTTTAATCATACCCATGGTTTTAAATGTGTCAGCAGGTGACTGTCATGAGATCTTATGACATAATGATTGCTTCGGCACGCAGACAGACAGAAGGTGCTCTGATTTACGTTTTGGATCGAAACGATCTCTACCTCAGAGTTCGGGATGGTGTCAGACAAGTGATGGTACAGTTCTTTGAAACACTATTTTTTTGTGCACACCTATTTAGTTTATTTAAAATAAAAATAAAAGAAAGCATTTTTGTGCATAAAAATGATGTTAACAATAGATTATATAAGATTCATTATTTGGAATTAATTATTTTAGATTCTCCATTTTGTCATCTTATCCATATTTGTCATTGACCCATTTCAAGGAGAACATTATATAGTGTAGTTTTTTTTTACATATCTTTTCACATATTAACACAATTTTCCTTTTATTTGCAGCTTGGAGATTATAAACCCTTCTATGGAGAGCTGGTAAGCAGTGCGAATAAAGCTCTTTAACATTCAAATAAGCACCCACCATTTAATCAAAGGAAGTTGGAATTAGTGGATGAGCGTATCAATTCCTGAAGGTATGACTGTAGCTTGTTGGCTTTTCCTCCAGGACAATGAGGTGGCAGCGGTCCAGCCGCCCCCTGTTGTTCACTATTCCCAGGACCACACAGCTAACAATGGAGCGGAGCAGATTTCTCCACCTGACCAGCCGATTGAGTTTCCAAGGAGTGAGCCAGAGAATAGAAACCCTAATCCGCCTGACTCCCGTTACCCAGATCCACGATACCCACCCTACACTGATAACAGGTACAATCCTGTACAACCAGAAATCAGATACCCTGTTCAACCTGAGAGGAACCCTATCACTCCAGTCCGCCGCCCCAGCCCCCCTGTCAATCAACCAGAAGGCCACACCCACACTTCTGGACCAGGGGTTAGTTCAGTCAACTAAGTCACAACATTTGCACAGGTCCCCTTTGTTTACTTCAATTTTGACGCCACTGTATTTCTCTGTGCAGTTGCATCTTATTGCCCTGAATTCTCCACAAGTGGGGAACATGAGAGGCATTCGTGGGGCAGACTTCCTGTGCTTCCAGCAAGCTCGGGCCGTGGGGATGAAGGGAACATTCAGAGCCTTCCTGTCTTCCAAACTTCAGGATCTCTACAGTATCGTCCGCAAATCCGACAGAGACACATTACCGATTGTTAACCTCAAGGTGTGTGGTCCATTACTCAAGCAGATCTCCATTCCAGATTAGCAACAAGCCATTAGATTACAGTGATTTTTACATGGGTGTTTAAGGCAGAGCAGAGTGGAGTACTTATAAAGCCCTTTAGTTGTGATAAAATAACTGTAACGCACGGCCTCTCCATTGTTTTCATAAAATGGCAACAACCAGGGCCGTCCTAGGGTGGTGCAACTTTTGCAAATGCGAACGGACCAAAGGAGGAACCCACCACCCCCCATGAATAAACTAACTGCTTTGGATGGCCCTGGCAACAACATGATTAAAAAAAAATGTATTAAAAGAAAATATTTATCAGATCAGATTCTACTAATTTAATAATGAGATTAATCAGAAATGTTATACATTTTTTCCACTAGGTAGAATTTAAATTAGCCGAACACTGTGTCCTAATTTTCCAAGTGATTTGTCCAGACTAGAAGTGAAAAGGCTTTGTGATGCTGCACAATAACAACAGATCAGAAGATTATATGTTTAATATACAGTTATCTCAACAGTTATCAAGTTCTAGTGGAGCCAAATAATTGAAAATATCATGTTGCTTGTTGTCGCCGTGTGAAAAGACATTATTTTAGATTGAGATGGCTTTTATCACGTAGTTGCAGTCCAGTTGAAAATCCATAACGCACAACATACAAAATTGAGCTTGCCAAGGTAGAATCAGAGCCATAGAGAGAAAGAGTTGCAACACTCTTTGATGTCGCCGCTATGGCTGTCACGTGGTTCATGTAAGCCCCAATAGTTCCAAAACATACGCTGGCTGTTATGTTCTTCTATGGGACAGACAGCAGCGATTGCATTATTAAATGGTAAATATAAAATAAAACACACACCCAAGTACTTTTTCAGCTGTTATTGCATTATTGCATTTTGTTAATGTCAGTTTTGCATTTGGAGAGGCAGGGTGACAACGAAATACTGTATATTACTAATTACTTAGATAAGTTTAGGCTATATTTTTAAAGGGAAAAGCTTAGTGTTCATGTTCGCATGGGTAGCAACTTTTATTTAATTTAATTTTTGGGATATACTAACTTTTCATTATGTGACCTGTTGGCTGAGTTTGAGTGGTGAATGCTGCGCGTCGAGTTGTTCCAGAGGTAACGTAAGTTTCTGAAATATCGACCTCTTTTGAATTGTCAACTGTCTATATTGTAAAATAGTTGCTATAAAGGTGGTAGCGATTCATTACTGAACTAATTAGATGCTACCTTCACAGCTGGCGAAGTCGCGCTAGCTAACTAGCAAGCAGGCAATGCTAGAAAATTGGTTGAAACAACCAAGATAAAATATAAATAATTACGCTGTGCATGTACAAATGAAGACCAGTATAAGCATCGCAAAGGGCCTCTGATACAATATAGACAGTTGACAATTCAAAAGAGTTCTATATTTTTAGAAACTTACCTCTGGAACAACTCGACGATCAGCAATGTAAATGAATGAGGTCCAACGCCCAAATGACAGTGTTTGGAACTAATCCGATCTTCAAATCCCGGAAGTAGGCGGTTAAAAGCGCCGCCATTTTTTACAACGGAGGTCTATGGGAGCGTCGCAACTCTTTCTCTCTATGGCTCTGGGTAGAATCAGATGAAGCCGATCACCATGTCTGTTTGGGGCTTGTAGAATCATCTACATTCGCAATAAGTATGTTTCGGGCCTCAGAACACAAAGGTGATCATTTGATCTTGTGGATCATTCTGAGATTTTCTCCTCAAGACCGAACTTAGCCAATACATTCATTTGGTGATCACGTTTCTTGACTTTTCATGGCATTGATATTCTCTTCTGCAGGATCAAGTCCTTTTCAGAAGCTGGGAGTCTCTCTTCAGTGACTCCGAGAGCAGGATGAAGGACAATGCTCCCATCTACTCCTTTGATGGCAGAGATGTCCTGAGGGACAGTGCCTGGTGAGTGCCAGTGGCTTTGGCTGATCTGTGTGAACCCTTCAAACAGAGGCCTCGGCAGATCATCCTGTCAGTTTTCATTTTCCTTTAAAACCACTCAGTCCACTGGAGCTAGAGTTGAACTATCTATCTATCTATCTATCTATCTATCTATCTATCTATCTATCTATCTATCTATCTATCTATCTATCTATCTATCTATCTATCTATCTATCTATCTATCTATCTATCTATCTATCTATCTATCTATCTATCTATCTATCTATCTATCTATCTATCTATCTCATTTTATCCATCTGTCTGTGCTGTCCATCCACAAAAAATATTATAGATGTATTATTTGACAAACAAAACTTAAAAATGAACCTGAATATGCTACAGTTGCTCGTGGATATCCCGTTTACTTGCTATTAACTCTTTTCCCGCCATTGACAGAATTTTCCGGCTTTCCGTGTTTTCACTGTTATACAGTAGGAGCGCTATTACACATATTCTGAAAGAGTACTGAATCTCCTGACCAAAACACTGGTAATGAAGAAGCAGAAACAATCAATAGCATATGTAAGCAGATGCATGTGTAAAATAATGCAATCATCAACATTAAACAGCATATAAATCAAAACTGCATAATGTCACTGAACGAAATGTCAACCCAGGACGAGGTATAGGACTGTGAAGTTTTAGGGGGTGTCGAGGGACTCGATCTACTCATTCGATGTTTTGATCATCGTTCTGAATCCGATCCGGATGTAGTCTTTGACAAAAACGCGTTTTTCTCAGCTTTTTGCTTAAAATCTGTTGAGTGTTGAAAAAAAGAATGCATCAAGCTAGAGTAAAAGTTTTTTTTTTTTTAAAGCAAATGGTCTGTTCTTTCTTTTGATATATTGCATGTTCAGATATTCATACAACAAAATATTCTGGGGGCCATGAAAAGATTGAAAAAATGATCAAAAACACTGGCGGGAAAAGAGTTAAGTGCCTCAAACAATATCTTTCAACGATTCAATGCCCGATCTTTGGCCAGTCCAATGATTCATTCTTCCAATCTTGCAAACAAAACGTAGTTTCCCAAAAGACTGATTAAAATCCTAGACACCATGACCCCGCAGTCAGCCAATGCAATTTGACTTTGTAATTTCAGAAAGGTCTTGCAGGTTTTGAGTGCCATCTGAGATGCGCCTAAAATGAATGTTTCTTCCTCTGTCCTGCAGGCCAGAGAAGATGATCTGGCACGGGTCCAGTGGCAGGGGTCACAGGCAGACGGATAACTACTGTGAGACGTGGCGGGCCGGAGACCGTGCAGTGACAGGCTTGGCCTCATCTCTGCAGGCTGGCCAACTCCTCCAGCAGACCTCCAGCAGCTGCTCCAGCTCCTTCATCGTGCTGTGCATCGAGAACAGCTACATGGCACAATCCAAGAAATAAAGCCGTCCAAAAGAGCTTTTGAACATTCAACACAACAGTTTCACTCCAGTAGATGCCTGTATCTAATAAATGGAGAAAAAAAAAAAAAAAAAAAAAAGAAGAACTGAGTCTGCCTTAAGGAGAATTTGCCAGTCATTTATTCCCTCACCGTAACGCCAAAGAGGTTGGTTGAACGTGGAGGTGTTTGCTCTCTCTCAGGGCATTGGCACATATTTTTCAGGGGGTTAAACCAGAGAAGTGAGGCCAACTAAGGCAGTGTTTTTAACTGTATCCATATAAAATTTTGTATATGATTTGTTTGTCATCTGTGTTGTTGTTTTTTTTTTTTTTTGAAGATGTCTTAATTGGTATATTTAACCAATTTTAGCTATATTGTTTGTGTAACTTTTTTCCTCCCTGCTTGTCTGTACCGATTTTATTCTCATCCAAGGTTTGTTGGATACTGAGGGGCAGACCTTATAGTTTTAGGTTTTAAAAAGAGAAAATATTTATTTTGCAATAAAGAGAGCTAAAATATGATTTGAAACATTTAAAATAGAATACTTTTTTCTATTTTAGTAAGCACTTTTTTTTTTTTTACATACTTCCACAGATAAAAGTGCAAGGCTGAAATAGTTAATTGTTGCTAAAAATGGTCGCTCTCTCGAAAAAGCTCCAGTGGGCAAAGAGAAGATGCCTTGAATAATTCAATACTTGCCACTCAAAAGAGTTTTTGTACAAACAAAATTATTTGAAAAAACTTCTGTTGCATCTATGGGATCACTGTGTGTGTTTTTTTCTTTTCTTTTGTGATTAATGTGATAACACATTCTTCTAAGTGTCATTGCTTGTTTTACTCTTCTGGTTGATTCCAGAAGTTTTGATACAGCAAAGTGGATGATTTATGTAACAAATATTGATGTAAAAAAATGTTACTCAAAAATAGTGGTTACATGTCCACTGGATAATAATTCATTGGACATATCAAAGGCTTTGGTTGCATTCGGTGCATTTCACTGATGAAACAGCTGCTGACAGTGTTGTTTGAGAGAGACAGATGTGTTTTATGAAGACACTTTATCCTCTATTCATATGGAATTTCAGACACCTAATCCACTATAGTGCTACTGTTGTGTTCAGTACAACCATGTGGGCTTCTATCTTTTTTTAACCAGTATGTGCTGTACCATGTCTCAGAGGCACTGAATAAATGATTTTTTTTTTTTTTTTTTTTTTTTTTGCCACAATCTTTTTGGCACAACTTCTTGTGTATGAAAATCTGTTTCCTTAACCTGACCTGTCTACACATATCTTAGACTATGTTGTCTGTTCATGCACAATATTAACATTAGATATCATTCACAAGCCATTTCATATCATGAATGTGTTTACTGTTCACTGACTGATTGATAAAAAAATAAAGGTATTTTTTTCCTCTCACTAGTATTTAAATTCATAAAAAAGGTTTTCACCTATTGTTTCCTTTGTGAGATTCATTCCCCCTCCACTAACATTAAATGTTTAAAAGATTATTTCACCCAAAAATAACTCTTTGTCCTTATTTACTAAAGCCATATAATGTTATTTCGTACATCAAACCAGAATTTTTTTTTTTTTGAAGAACTCATGGTCAGTGACTTTTGGTATAAATCCTCCTGACAAAAGCCTTTGATCAGCGTAAGTGCTCTTCATTCTCAATGGTTGGAATTGTAAACTATGCGATTCTTCTAAATGCTGTTTAAGCACTGAAATACTCTCAGGCAACCGTCTTCTGTGCGCCTATGGTAGAGGGCCCCAAAGTCCTGATTCATGCATGTCTCTAAATTGCACAGCGTGCCCCTTTGATGACATTGCAGTCCCTCCTCAGTGCCTATTGCACTGATTCCCTGTCCGCCTGAAGGGTTTTACAGCCTGTTCAATAGGATTTAGCGATGTGGCCTTGAGAGGGCCTCAACGCACAAATCAGAGACTGCTGACAAGGAGCTGGTGAAGCGGTCTCTTTTGTATCTCAGGACTTAAAGGTCCTTTGCAAGGGTTTCAGTAAGGTGGACCAAGCCTGTGGTAAAATAACCCATGGGCATTTGAAGAAAAAAAAAAGCAAAATGATGTGCCAAAAATGAATAAAATGTCATGCCTGTCAAAGAGCACTGTTTTAAATGGTCTGAGATGGAGTATGGATTGTCACACTGCAGGAGTTCAGCAGGATATATGGAAGCATAGCAATATTCAATTTGAAAAGTATGCAAAATGACAATGCAATATGTAAAATGGCAAAATGAAAATATATAATTTACATTTGCCATCTCATACACTAGTTTTAATATATAAATTGAATCTATAGTAGGATGACTGTCTTTATGATTAACTGTTGTTGTTTTTGTTGTGAACTGTACTGAAGTGAAAGAAAACAAAGTGCCTGACTGCACAATTCTTCCCCTAAAATAGAACCAGTCCGCCTGAGTGAGCAGTGCAAAACTAGCACTGGTTTTGTAGTTTTGACTAAACTGTTTGCTTGTTTATTTCCTTTTGTTCAAACTTCTTATACTTTTACAATGGCTAATATTTTTTTGAAATATTTTTTTTTCAATTAACAATATACAATATTTTATATAAATAGCATGCCATATTTGGTATTGAGAAAGAGCCCGTGTGGTTGTGATTTCAACTTCAGTGAAAGTTACATTATTGCGCCATTAGAAGGCAGTAAAGACTATCTTTATGAGTGAGTCGGTAAGCTAAGGACTGAAACAAGGTTGTAAAGAACGGCTTTTTATAAGAGGAAACTTACAAATGCATTGACTAGCCATGTCATGGGAAATCCATAATCCTTAATTAGGACAAAGACAAGATGTCATCAGCCGAAATTCAAACTGATTTTGTGATTATGAATGTAAGATCGACCTGAAGAATATCAGCTGCAGGTAATGCACTTTGATCTCTCTTATCTACTCTACACAATACAACAAGCTTCAATGAAGCAACTCACCGTTGCTTTATTGCTTGCTAGTTTTAAAGTTTTAGGCTTGGGCTCAACTGTTAACTTGAGATTTGAATCCGTGGCGGAAGGAAGTAGTTCCGCGCAAAAGAGTAGTTTCAAAGACTCAGTTGTTGTTTCTTATTTACACACTTGTGACATTGAACTGTTGTATAAATGCAATATCACACTCGTAGCCATGCGATATGGCTCTATATCAGTATGGCTGTGATTCTGGTGCGATCGGCTTGCACTTGCAGCCTTGTGTCTACGGGCCGAATCACAGCCGTGCTGATATGTGACACGCTCATTTATTTCACTCTCCTTAGTTGTCATTCTTAATTTTGCCTTATTTTTGATTTATTTATTAAATCTCTAGATTTATGTCATTTAGTTTGGAAACTGTAAAGTTGACAGGCTATGGCAGTCTGATTAGCAATGGATATTTACATTTTGATTTAATCATGACGTAAACCAAAAGGTAGTGAGAAACTCCACAGCAAACGCTGGAGATTATCAGGTAAAAAGATTATCTTATTTGTATTTATTAATGAATCAGCAGGAAAGCAGTTGATTTGCCAAAATCTGCTTCTATAGGTTCATTCACTGACTACAGCACCAGTCACAGCAGCTCTGCCTAGACAATCAGTACGCGCCTTATTTCTTTCTTTCTCGCGATCAACTACTCTGCCGTCTGTCACGGTCACCTGTAGGCGAATGTAACATTTTCGGCCAGTGACATTTTCATCAACCCCATGGCAGCATCTTCTCCATCTCTCTGTTGGAGGTTCATCTAGGATATACAGGTATTTTCTTTTAAAGGAACACGCCGACTTTTTTGGACTTTAGATTATTCACCATATCCCCCAGAGTTAGATAAGTCCATACGTATCCTTTTCATCGCCGTAGCTCTGTCTGACGCACCCACCGCTAGCCTAGCATAGCGCAAAGACTGGAGGTAAACGGCTCTAGCTAGCATACTGCTCCCAATCAGTGACAAAATAACGCCAACATTTTCCTA
This sequence comes from Scardinius erythrophthalmus, assembly GCF_964197995.2. Taxonomy (NCBI): domain Eukaryota; kingdom Metazoa; phylum Chordata; class Actinopteri; order Cypriniformes; family Leuciscidae; genus Scardinius; species Scardinius erythrophthalmus. Next base: position 9,097,236 of record NC_138226.1, on the reverse strand, counting down.
TTTACATGTTGTGATTTGTATAGTCACAGCGTGTACAAATAACAAGGTCACATGAGACACAGCCATCTTCTAACCGTATAGGCCTACATACTGGGAACTATATTCTCAGAAGGCGAAGCACTGCTATTTCTGCGGAGTGATCTACTCTAACTCTGAGCGAACTCTCTGCTCCTCACATAGACAGTAAAAGAAATGGACACAGCGACCCCATTGGATTCAACGGAGACAAAGTGAAGCTTTGTCCTGGGGGTCCAGCGTACTGCGCAGACTCAAACTGAGCTCGACGACGTAGATGTGACGTGAGCAAACCGTCTGTCTTCTAGTAGCTGTGCCAAGATCAATCTGAATCATTACCTTCCGAAACTCGCAGAGACGGAGAGCGTGAGTAGGAGCTGTCCATGATCTTGGAGCAGGTGAAACTTTTTTGTAGGTGTTCTGATTAATTACTTTGTCATTTTGCCTCGACGTCCTCCCGATTGCCCGCGAGCTTCTCCTCCTGTCCATACGGTAATTCTCTACTGTGCAACAGAGAGTCGCGTGGCTGTGACGCAATAGTTAGCTTACTTTTACAAAAACTGCTTCTACAGGGCCATAACGTAAGATACAAGGTAATGGAGCCTTTTATACATTTTCGTGTTTCTTTAAAATTAAATAATGGACAAATGGAGTCTTTAAACGCCTCAGATGTGAAGTTATTCGCTGTCAAAGTGACGCCAAAATGAATGGGAGTCAATGGGATGCTAACTGCAGGTGGGGTTCCGTTAGCCAATGGCGGCGTCCGGGGGTACTTCAAAATAATACAAATCCCTGCACCCACGGGTCGGGGCTTTTCATGTGCTGCGAGCAAATCACTCCGCCCAAGTAGCAGTGCTTCGCCTTCTGAGAATATAGTCCCCAAAAGTCGACATGCATGTTCCTTTAATTATGTATTAATCAATTTTGCTATTATATTCTCAGTGGCTCCAGGATTGTTTTGTTGGGGATGCTAAGGCGGGGCTTTACAGTTCAGTGGGAGTGCTAATAAAATAATTAAATTGAATGAACATAATGAACGCCTAAGCTGCAGCTATCTAAACAGCATGCAATTTCAGCCACCCAGTGTTGTTTAGAGATAGCACATCTTCTAAAAAGGCATACTGTACTTTTTTTTTACTGTGGTATTACACTTTTCGTATGCCACAGCCTAATTAGTAGGCTAATTGTTTAGTGTTATTAGTAATAGGCTATAACTTATCTAATGCCAACTGCTAAATATGACACTCCCAAATTAATACAATGTATGAACACACACAGAAGAGAGAGAGAACAGGTTTTTACACATATTTATAATTATTTTGACCATCAAGTGTCCATCACTCTCAATGCCAACAGGAAGGAAAACATTGCCACAACATGTCTGCTTAGAAAACTTCACTCTTTGCAGTTGTAAAAAAAAAGAAAAAAAAGCCAGCAATACATAATACTTTATATCCCAGCTATTTTTAAGAGTAGCTACTCACCAGAAGCATATTGTAATAGGCCAATTTGTCTATTGTTGTGATTCACGGCAAACGAGTCAATGATGTCCTGTACATCAAGGGCCTTTGTTCTTGAGGAGTTGATTGCCAACACTGCCAGGTTACTGTTTCGATCGTCTCCGCTGGTACTTCTCAGGTAGTTTTTCACTCGTTTTAAGCAAGATAAGCTGCGCTCACATGCTGATGAGGTGACAGGAATTGTAACAGAGATACAAAGAAGTCTGTATAAATTGATGAAGGCGTCCTGGAATGGCTGGAGTATGGAAAGAAATTCCAATGTGCTGCTTGCTGTCACCCCCTGTTCTTTTTTTCTGTCCAGAAGCCGTTGCACTTGGTGTAATTCAGCAGACAAGTTTTCATTTGTAATCCCATAGTGTAGAGCCATAGGTGACAAACATTCCATGTCAAGGAATGAATTCTGTGTTGGGTTCAAAGCAGATATCCCTTTCAAAACATCACATGACTCTGGTGAAAAGCGACGATTCATTTCACTGATAAGATGGTCTATAACTGGATAGAAAAAGTGCTGACGAATTTCTTCAGCGGTTTTGGAAGGTGGACGGTCTCCTGTATGCGCATCAATCACAAAATCCAGCAGGTGACGCAGGTGACGCAGGTGCTGTGTTTCTCTCTTGTCAGAGCACAGCTGGGTTGGAATGCCAGCCTTTGTACACTGGGCCTGTGCTTTTATCCATATTTCGTTCCTTGCCGTCTCACTTACCTTTTCTGACAGTGTCACTATGACAGACTGCACAAGGTCTGTGGCAGATGCGAGGTCCAGCTCTGGAGACTGTAGTGATCAGACAGAAAAATTTGTGACACGAAACACATCTTCAAATAAAATGAGCTGCAGCATGAATTGGCTGTCAATGAGAGAAAGAATTCCCTTAGCTTCAATTTTTCGCCGAGCGTTTGACTGACTGATTATGTCAATAAGGGTTGCTCCAATCGCGGGAAGCGTTTTTTGAATTGCCAATAGAGTTTAATACTGACAGGCCCACCTGGTTTCGGACAATCTCTTTAGTTCGACAGGAGCTTGCGATGGCTCGTTTTCCAGCTGTTGTTTTTTGTGTGGAAAAGAGCATGAGGAACAGAGCTCGAAAAAAAATTATACAGTATCTGCACAGATTCGAAGAATTCAGCCGCGGGCTGTATGTTTTTAACACAGTCAACCAAAACAAGGTTTAGCCGATGGGCATGGCAATGGACATACAGTGTTTGCGGGAATTTCTGAATTGTTCTGCTACACCATTATGACAGCAGGACATAACTACTGCGCCATAGTAGCACTGTGCAATGCAAGAGTTGTGGTCAATACTGGATTTATGCAATGTCCGTTTGATTGTTTTCATGAGCGATTCGGCATTTAATCCATCGGCAGGAGTGAAATGCAGGAATTCCTCTAACGCAATGCCACCGTGCAAATAACGTGCCACCACAGACACCTGCTCTTTTTTGCTGACATCTTTGCTTTCATCAACTATTAAGGCAAACAGTCCATCCTATTCAATCTAACCACTTATTTGGTCCCTCACCATATTTTCCATTAATTCAGTTAACTCGTTTTGTATATCATGGTGTGTGTATTTTGCATTTTGGGGATTTTCAAGTATTTGTGTTGTCAAACTTGCCAAGAAGATGCAACAGCTCAATAAAGTTGCCTCAGTTGACAGAACTCTCCTCTTCTCTGTGACCTCTTTGTGCAATTGTCTGACAAGCAGTGAATCGCAATGATTCAACAACTGCTCACATGTATTCCCTATTTTCCTGTACTGCTTTTACATGCCCTTCACTCAAAGCATTCTTGATTTTCGAGCCATCCTCCTTCCTAATGTTACATTCAGCCCATGCATCGGTGATGGAATGCACAGTCCATGGAAATGGAATATTCCAGCCAAATATAGTCATCGTACCATCTACGATTAAAATAACGTACCTGCAGTCCATTTTTAATGCTAGGATATGTCCTTAAAAGAGGGCGCCGTGGCCCTTCCACAGTTGACATGCTTAGATCAGGGGTGATACTGGAGTTCGTGTCAGTAAGGCCGCTGTTGGTGGTCATACCACTCGGTTTGCTACACCCAGCAACCTCTAATTGTTCTTCCTGTGTGAGGAAAGAGAGTAGTTTCTCCTCTCCATCCTGAGACTGCCGACGTGTGTTATTGTTCTCTTCTGAGCCTGAGCTATTCTGGAAATCCGCGGTCTTTTACTCGATATTAAATAGCGCTCCATTGTGATAGCTGTCGATGATCAACTTAAAAATAAAGCTGACGCACGCCGTACGCGAGTGCAGCCTAACTGACCCATCACCCATTAAGACAATTGTTTATTCAGAGGCTATAGCCCCGCCCTAGCGCCACCACTGTATATTCTCTGCGTGGCAGGGGGAGCTGCCACTCGACCTGTCACTCAACCCGTCACCGCTAGGGGCAGCTGCCACTCGACCCGTCACTGTTATATGCGCCTGCCTCGGACCGTCATGGATATATGCGCCTGCCTCGGGACCCGTCACCGTTATATGCGCCTGCCTCAGGACCTTACACAATATATAAGGTGTTTTTTAAACAAAATTGCAGCGTGTATCCCCTGTAGCTAGCGGGCGAACGGTACGCACAATCAGACATGCATCCTGAGTTAACTCATACTCTTATTTAGCCTACCTATTTGCCACCTTTATATTTTTTCCGCCGTTTTAATCCGGAGCGCGAGTCTTGACACCTACTATGCGTCGCACCTGCCTCAAGATCTCTCACTGTACATGTAGCCTACCAGACACTCCGATTGATGCACATGTGCAAACAGACAGTAAAATGCTGCTCTTATTTGCTATCTTATCTTACATTTTATTCCCTCTTTTTGTCCATAATTGTTGTATATTTCACAGTAATAAACTTCAAAGAACTCAACATTGATCTATATACTTTTTATTACAACATTCTAGCAACACTTCTTCGTGGCATTCATGTCCTACTAGGCAACTGGTACCTTGGTGACACCTACTGTTCATACATGTATTTCAATATACCACAATAATGGAGCGCGCGTGTCACGTCACCTATAAGTGTCGCGCCTGCCTCAAGATCTCTCTTGAGGCAGGTGCGAATCTTGGGTGACCTGACGCGCGCTCCATTATGAACAAAAAGAGCGAATAAAATGTAAGATAAGATGACAAATAAGAGCACGATTGCACTGTCTGTTTGCACATGTGCATCAAATTGACTGTCTGATACATGTAAACAGTGAGAGATCTTGAGGCAAGCGACGCTAAGTTGTGGCTGGCGCTTAGTAGGTGTCAAGACTCGCGATCCGGATTAAAATGGTGGAAAAAATATAAAGTAAGGTGGCAAATGGGTAGGCTAAGTAAGAGTAGAAGTAAATGCGGGATGCATGTCTAACTGTCTATTTGATCATATGCATCAGTTGGAGTGTCTGGTAGTAGCTGTAAGGCTGGTGATAAGCATTTAGATAATGGTGAAAATTGACCTATTGTGCGTACCGTTCTTGCCCGCTAGCTACAGGGGATACGGGTGATATAATGGCGACGGGTCGAGTGGCAGCTGCCCCTAGCGGTGATGGGTTGAGTGACAGGTCGAGTGGCAGCTCCCCCTGCCACGCAGAGATTTTAGCCCTCTAGCCTAGGCTACTTCATTACGTCGTATACACTATAAGGTTCAAAAATCCAGTTACACAAATGCGGATCTTCTCTATCTTTGAGTTTGTGTGTTGTTTTTAAATACATAGTTCATCAAAAGTAAAATGTCCTATTTATTCTAAATGTAAGGCTGGGGTAAGTTGTCAAGTTTGAGACAAAATGTTGCCCAATATTATGCAATTTATTAATTACAATATTTGTTGGCCTGCTTTGATACTTTTCAATGTTACATTTTACATCTTCATTAATTATTTTGTTGACAATTGTTTTACATATTATGCAGAAAAGCTTATGTTGGGTGACAACTTACCCCATGAGCTGTGACATCATGCCCTGTAATTATTGTCCTGGGCAAAAATAGTTTAAATGTTCTTCGATAACATTTTGTATCTTAGAGCAGCCTTTCTCAAACTTTTTTCAGTCAGGGCACCTTTCAAAAGTGCACAAAATCTCAAGGCACCCCAGTGTAAATTATAATTTAAAAACACTGCATAACCCAAATGTAAATGCAAATTTTATATATTTATCTAAAATGAATTTACAATTTTATTAATCCGTTCATATGTTTAACCCTTTCACACATAAATTTAAAATATTCTGGCTGACCCCCCAGCGTGAGTTTTTCAAGGTGACCGTTATTTAGAATGTGTCACTTTATTGTTTCCATGGTGACGCGTCATTGCTTGTCACGTGACACACCGCAGCAACAACAGAGCTGAATGAATGATGATCTGCTTTTGTCCTTTTTTTTTTGCCCATTTTTCCTTTTTTATTCAAAATATTCACAAATTTGTTAGATATGGCATGAAATATCTGATATTCCGATTGTCAAATATATGCAAGTGGAAGTGTTTTGTTTTTTGAACACCATTATAACGATCGCGTTAGTTGAGCTGTATGCGCGATGGGCGCCGCCATGTTAGTTTGTGCCGCAGACGCAGTTCAGAGAATCGGATCTGTTGGATTTACAACACGTGAATTCATCCACTTCTCCCGAAATACATAAAAGTAAGTGGCAGGTGAACTGGGAGAAGAATAGAGTAAACTTTAAAGTTACTTACACAATGTGTATCTGATATGAATAAAACTAATTATAATGGAAATGATTATTATTGCCTCTTCCTTTGACATCAGTGTGTATTTTACAAACTCTAAATGTATTGTTTTTTTAGTACTTATGTCTGAAACCTAAAACAAACATTATGTGGATGAAAACACTGAAAAGTTGTGATATATGACAGCTGAGCGCGCCTGTCTCTGGCTCAGCGCCAGCCAACGCGTGAAAGCACATTTGAATTTGATCACGTCGTGCACTGACCGTTCTAATCACACCGGTGCTCCAGGGACCAGCCTAGACTGATCACACCGGTGTGATCGTACGTGCGAAAGGGTTAAAAGAAGAATGTATTTATGTAAATTCAAATATATTTATATATGAAATGTCAGATTATTATTTTTTTTTTATTTTTTTTTTTAGCCTACGTAATTTTTTGGCGGCACCCCTGACACAGTCAGGGGGCACCCCAGTGTGCCGCGGCACCCACTTTGAGAAAGGCTGTCTTAGAGAATAAAAGGTGTATGACTATACAGCAATGTAAAACGTATACCTAACCTGACAACTAGCCCTAGTTTTACTTTTCACAGTTTAAAACAACGTGATTAAATTAATGTTTCTCATTAGTCAAAACCTTAAAAACCTTTTGATCTACAGGTTTAAGATGGAATGCTTTTGTAGATAAATATATATTGTACCTATATGAAATTATTTACAAAACATTGTAATATACATTTTTATGGATGTTTTGGACTGTATATTGAAAGAAAAGCTGCACCACATGAAGTTTGTTCACCACCTAATTCTTATACATGCATGCATGTTATTTAATACTTTTGCTTGGACTTTTATTTTAAAATAATGTATTCATTTTAGACCATTATTCAAAAATCTGGAAAATTGCTATTATATATATAAAAATGTACTCATGCATTTACTTTTAGTATAAGCTTACTTTTTAATACAGCACTAGAATATTTAAATATAAACCTTGACATTCTTTTCATTTCATTGTAATCAGCCTTTTAGAGTGCCCCCCCCCCACACACACACAAAAAAAAGGGTGACAGATACAAAAGAGCTTGTTGAACCCCTGTCTATATAGTATCCACGTTAGTCTTTGTGACTGCAAACACGAAGAACAATCTGCAGCTGACTGCAATCTCTAGCGCTGGCACAGGAAATCTATATTTAGCAGCAAGTAAGTAATAACAAAGCTCATCCAAATGGTCTACAGACGGTAATGATACGAGAGCGGGACAAGATGTTGGCTTTAATTACATTGGTAGCGGAGGCAAAGCCATGTCTGTTAGACGTGCTGTGTTTATGCTGTCTTTGTGAGTCACTGAAATGAAGATGCTCTACCGATGAACGCTGTTAGTTTTATGGAGGTGGCTTATGCTGCTGCTTCATTTACTATCTTGCTCTCTCGTCTCTGCATATGAAGCTGCCAAAACTGTCAATGAGATGCAGCTTAAATGAGACGTCAGACGAATGACTATGGAAATATGATAGCCCCTATTACTCATTATGATGTCAAGCAAAATATTGGCTTATTTATTGAACTAGCAATGATATCGTAGTCATTGCAATCTACAGATTTTGAAGTTTACTAAACCAAATGAGCAGGCTCCAATATTAACTGAGACGATTTACAATCCATAAATATTTTTACCGACCATGAAAATGTATTTTAAATACATCATTAAAGCAGTCATGTCATTAGGAATCAAATTTCCCCTCATCTTTTGAGATGATTTGAGTTAATTGTACTATTGTACTATTCATGATTTGTATTCATAAATGTAATCTTTTTTTTAAAATACGAATCACATAAACTGAAATGGTCCATTCCCTTGTTCCATTAAGATTTATACAAAATGTTCTATTAATCTCTAGTTTCTTTTACTCATTCAAAACTCTTAATTCATAATTTGTATAATATACAGTATATAAGGATGATTTAATTCAATTTGATGGAATCGTACTGTACAATTGAAATGAGCAAATCCTAAAAACAGGCTTAAAAACAGGCTTTTCTTTTTGAGTGTACCTATACAATTGCAGTTTCCAGCTGAAATGAACACTAGTAGCAGTAAAACACCACAACTTTATTTGTGTTCACACAAATTATGATTACAGGCCAGATAATCAGCCAATAAAGACTTATTTTTGATTCTTTTCAAAATACTAGTATGACCATGGTAAATACATATTAAAATACATTTTAAAGTTTGCATCACACAATCAGCTATATCTTTACTATGGCTTTTCTGATATAGTAAACTTGCTTGGTAGCTCACCTGGTACATCATAGCACTCGCTCAATATTCGGATACGAGTCACGATAAAACAGATGAAAGACTTTTAGAAGCAAGCTAAACTGGCATGGTTGGTTGAGCAAATACTTTTTATCTCACATTTGCATTTGTTGGCACTATTGTTTAGGTTTAGTGTAGGGTTTATTGTAGGTGATAAGCTATTTCAAACACATTAACCCTTTTAGTGCCGTGCACTCCCTGGAGATTTCAGAACGACAGCGACAGAAACCGCTGTTCATCTGTTTGCTGTGTTCACTGGACATTTCTCTTTGAAAATCTTCAATGTACAGTAACACTTTGGATATCCAAACTTTGGATAAAAGCCCCCACTAAATGTATTTAAACGTAAATGTAGAAATTTCTCCACAGGCACGTTTTTCCTATGTGTTGGCTTTAAACCATTTATATATATATATAATGTCACAGGCCGATAACTAATTATTTGCTCTATTTTAAACAACAAAACCTCAATTTATTTGTGCTTGATGAATACATTTGTTTGTTTTTATTGTCAGTCACTGTTTAAAGACCTCAAACCCCAGTATAATGACATCCACTTATAAGTGCCACATGTTATAAATCCTCTTGCCTAAGCGGAGCCCATCTCCCCTGCTAAGCATGACATTTAAAGCATGATTGTACCCCAGAATTAATGAATATTTGATGAGATATCTATTCTGAAATTGTAGACTAAGGCAGTGGTATGCCATGCTCTCAAAACCCCATTGTTGTAAATGCGTTTATAATGAAACAGATCTGTGTCTCAGACTAAATGTAAATCACTGGGGCAGTAAGTGTGATGACAGCCATACAGGCTGAATAAATGCTAGGTTTTTTTTATAGTGATTGTGGATATTTACACATCAAGCCATAAATAAGCCATTAAATCTCTTGTGCATCAATGGATTTATGTCTAAATCTTTGTTATTGCTGGCAAATCGCAGAAATGGTTTTGCCAGGTTTAGCTGTGGAAGTTAAGTGCTTTTTCCCATTACTTTTCTCCTCTTATACCGGAGTTAACTTGTACCTTTCACTCTTAAGGGTCTCCACACACCGGCATCTCTGCAGCTGGAAACATATCTGATGTGACATCTCCTCCTGTTGCTCATGCATTTTTTATGGGCCCTCCTCTCCCACCCAGTCCTCTTGGAGGAAACCCTACGCTCTGTAGCGTGCCAGAGTCTATAGCACATTTCACCGTCGCTGTCAGCTTCATGCTTAAGCTGCTTTACTCGTAAATACTGACACGCTGATATCTGGGAGGGCTGTGTTTGGAACCCCTGCTGAATCATCATAGGTTTGTGCTTGCTCATGCTTTGCATATCGGCTCATGTTATGATGCACGGTATCGATAGGTGCATCGATTTCACCGCTGCATAAGATTCACTGAGCAGAAGTGCGTATTCTTCTGAGAAAGTGAGAACGGCTTGGGAGCCCTGACCCCGAAATAATGCCTTGTCGCTTGATGGCAGTAGAATTGGGTGCTAAGAGAAGTTTCGCCACTTTGAGCACCATCCTGTCATCCTGAAAGCATGTAGTGTTCCCTTTTTTGCAGTTATTAATAGGACATTATTAAGTCTCTTGTCCCCACATCGGTGTGAAGGGGATAGTGCTGTCCAATGTGCTTTTCATTCTTCATTCTAACAGTTCACCATTGATCATTCCTCAAGCCTAGACCCGAGCCAGAATATTGATCTGGAAAACAGAAAAATGTCTTTATGAAATGAGTTCCATTCCGGCTCTTTGGCTGCGTTTACACTTGGCATTAACATGCGATCTGTATCCGGATGTTGTCCACATACACATTGAAAAGACAAGTGTAAACGCGCTTCTGATCGGAATGTTATCCGATGGATATCCAGGGCCACAGCAACTCTTTTCTCCACAGGAATTGCTGCACGTAGCTGTGTGGTTTTGCGATACAGTCGAGTGCGAAGTACATCGCAAATATACTGAAACGTTTGCCTTTCACCCAAAAGTAGCAGAACCATTCATTATCTGTAAAGAACGTACATTTTTCCCACCACAGCTGGCAACGTTCTCGGTCCCATATGTTTCTCTGTACCGTTTCCATTACGGCATCTATCCACATTATTAGTAGGCCTACTTGCAGCCATCCTATTCATTTTGCAAGATTTGTAAAATGTCCCCCGACTTAAAAGAAAACCCACCACTTCAGGTCGACTTTGCACCGGAGCCATCCTTTTTTTTCTTTTTTTTTTCGCAGAAATGCGAGATCAGATCTGTTATGCAGATCCAGAAGCCACTTGATGTGGACAGGTGTAAATGCACCGTGTCCTGATTGGCTTATGGGTTATCAACTTGGCTTATCAAGTAGATCGGATCACGGTGATTGCATGTTAATGCCAAGTGTAAATGCAGCATTTGATTTTGATATTATGCAGAGAAAGTGTAAAGTCAGAAATTATATTTTTGATTAATAGGCTATATTTGCCGCCACAGGGAGGCTTTTAAGATGGCATTTTTTTCTATAGCCAATTAAAAATGTACTGTCATCTTTATGCATTGTATTATATTATATTATATTATATTATATTATATTATATTATATTATATTATATTATTATATTATATTACATTGTATTGTATTGTATTGTATTTTATTTATTATGTTATAATTATATTATTTACATAATATATAAATTAGTACTGGGCAACGATTAATCGTGATTAATCGCATCCAAAATAAAAGTTTGTGTTTACATAATATTTGTGTGTGTATGTACTGTGTATAATTATTTTGTATATACAAATACACACATATGCATATATATTTAAGAAATATTTGCATATATACTTATTTATATATATATTTATAAATAATTTAGATTATATATAAATATAAATATTTTATATATAAATAAAAAAAACTTAAATGTATACATGCATATGTGTGTATTTATTTATATATATTTACAAAATAATTATACACAGTACACACACATATTATGTAATCACAGACTTTTATTTTGGAAGTGATTAATCGCTAATATATATATATATATATATATATATATATATATATATATATATATATATATATATATATATATATATATATATATATATATATATATAATGAAATCAACAAGTTTACAGTATGTGACAATATACATAACAAGAACAAATGAATTAAAAACACAGGAATTCATAATGATTCGTTTGCCCAACATTACATGATAGTTGAATTTTTTTTTGCTGCACCTGAAAGCCTGGAAGTGTCATAGTGCGATAATAATACACATTGATCACAGTGGTAAGAGTTCCTAATCCTTTCCCTATATATAAGCATTATTTCTGCCTACTTAACATCATTGCACCTTTCCAAAGCCCTTCCCGTGTAGCCTGCGCCTCTGCCAGTTCTGCAGTGGAGCATGCAACGTTATTCTGCTAGGTTAAGTGCGGCACAATCTAATTACTCTAATGTCGGATGCGGTCTTAAATCACACTTATTGGTTAAGTGTGCCCGTTTCGCTGTCCTTCAGAAGGGAAGCTGCTCTCGGACTAATTATTCCAACTGGATATGAGCAATTGCACTTATTGGCTGGGGCATGGCACCGGCTGCCTGCCCTCCTATTCGTTGCCGGTGAAGTCTGTGTGCGATTGGGTGCTGGAAGGGAGTGGGAGGGGCGTTCTCTCTTTCCTCTCTGTGCTGGAGCGTGTGTGGATGTGAGCACTCTTTTCTCTCCTATTATTTGAGTGGCTGCAGGTACTGGTGTCTGCCTCTATGCCTCTGTGCCAGAGGGATAAAGAGAGAAAGACAGAGGACTAGTGCTTCATATCCCCCCTCTGGCCTCCCCATCTCCCTGCTCCCTGTCACTCCATCCTTCCTTCCTCCCTCCCGGACCACCCGTCAGCGGCTGGATCAACCCGCCCGGACCCTCCTCCCACAACCCCTTTGACTATCCTCACTTCACCGTCCCATCTTGTGAACTGTGTGCAGGTAAGCCAGCACCTAAATATGACTTTGTTGTGCTTTTTTTTCGGATTCTGTACACTCTTTTCTCTTCGCATGTCATTTCGTCTCTGTTTCTCACACATGCTCTTTCTCACGCACCCTCCCTCACTCTCTTTAGCTTTCAAGTTTTCCCCTCTGGCAGTTCCTCTCAGAGGGAAGCGTGCAAAGAGAGATGAGGGATTAGAATCTGTGAGGTCACTGTTTTCGAGCCCAAACTCAGTTCACACAGAGTGCTTACCACTTCTTCTATCTAAGACTTTATCTGAAGCGATGTAATGCCCACCGGCTATGCTGGAAAACCGATGCTCCGTGCCACAAACCCAGTGTGTACTTTAGCTTCACACGTTTCCTCTGTGTTGTCCTTGACCCCTGCAGCAGTTTATTTTCTGTGTGTCAGAATTCTTCAATGCTGAAGTGTTTCAAGTAAACTTACAGATGGTTTTGCAGCACTAGGATTACCAATGTCATGATGTTACTACTGGACTGACTGATTCAAACAAGGTATTCAAACATTCAATATGGTCAGTAAGGCCAGAAACATACTCCATGCTTTACACAAATGCTTGGTCGACATGTTTTAAGTTTTGTGCTCTGCTGTAGATAGTTTATACATTTTTGAAAATACAAAAAAAAAAAAGATGTTTATGCTAAAAACCTATGGTAAGCTATTGGTAGTTTGATTTCTCTGAAAAAGTGGAAACGTCAAACTTTTAACATTTCTCAGTCCAAATTTTTTTTTCAACCAATGACATTAGTTTGGGGCGGGATGATTTGTTTAATAGGAGTGTTTTCGGAAGCTTTTAAAACAAAATGTTTGTTGACATTAGTGTCGTGGAAATTACACCTTCTACCTTTAACATCTATATCTGAGAAAATTTGGCAGAAATAAAATTCAGTACCCAAAAGAGTAATGATAGTGTTACCTTCATTTTTTTTTTGTTGCTATTAAATGGATAATTCGCACCAAAATTAATATTGTCGTCATTTACTCACCCTCATGATGTTCCAAACCTGTATGCCTGTCTTTCCTCTGTGGAGCACAAAAGATATTTTGAGAAATATCTGTGTTTTTACTATAGATAGACAGTGGTAATGAAAACTCTGATGACCAACGTTTTCATATCTTCTTTTGTGCTCCATAAGGAAGTCATACAGGTTTGAGAAAACATAAGGGTGAGTAAATAATGACAGAATTACTTTTTTTGGAAAAAACTATTCCTTTAAACTGTATTTTTAATCGTCTTACTATCAGAATAGAGAGAAGACAAAAAGTTGTTTAACACAATTCTGTAAGAAACTATTGCTATGTCATGACAGTCAGTGGTTGACCTGAAGGAGAAAACTGACCGTTGAAGTTTGGACTTGCAATCCAGGATGCACTCATGTGTGAAATCAAGTAGCTAGAAGCATTAGCGTTAATATACTTGCTTAGAGTATGATTCAGGTCTAATTCTACAGAGCACAGCAGACAAAAACTGCTTAGGTCTTCATCCAGTTCAGTGCTTCGATGTGAACGGGTGCTGTGGTGCAAACATCAATACCGGCCCATGGTTTGACAGATCTTGAACTTGTCTCCTGCACTTTAACAGTTGGCCAATAGTAAAGACATTTCCAATCAATTTGATTAACAGCACTACCGTCTGTTTACAAGCACAGCATACCTTTATATATTCTCTTTATTAAGCAATTTTGAAATGTAGAGCATTTATTATTATCTGGGGTTATTGGAAGCAACGAGTAAATTCACAGAAGAACAGGTGTCTTAATTAACACCATTATTCCTTTGCCGCCTTGTTGGCTTGTTTCCAAACGTGGAATAAAGAAGCAATGATTGTTCAAACAAAAACTGATCTTCAATCAACACAGAAGTGTTATGGGAACATAGAAGGTCTGAAAGATTTTGCCTTACTTTATTTAACTTGACATTGTTAAGTTACATAGCATCTCGTGTCCTGCAGTCCTTGTAAAGTGGATCACATCCAATACTAAGATGCAAATAGCACATCCTATGCTAATCGAGAAATTCATTGAACCTCCTACAGACTATCGCAACTTTTTGCATTTTAGAAAGGAAATTTAAATGACGTTGCCATTGACTTTTAGCTGCCCTTCAGCGGTTTCATATTACTGATTTTATATTATTTCGAAATCATTGCACAAATAGCGGTACCTCCTTAGAAGTGAGACGTGCCTTAATGCTTGACAAATAAAGAACTGTGACTTTTAGATCTGGTATGTTCTTAGATTTGGAGGTTGTTTTACTGACAGTTTGAGTGTTTTGAAATGTTCCTGTCAGGCAATCCGGATTTACATTTTAGCATGGTGCCTTTTTTAGCTGTTGGCTTGGAAAGCTGTGCTTATCACATATAGTATAATTATAAATATGGGCAGATTCTTAAGCTAGAGTAAATTGCAAATGTCATCGATGAGGACTTATATCTCTTAAAGCACTTTAGATTAGTTTCAGTTGCATATTTACCTCACTGTATATTTTCATCAGCATTAAACGGATGCATGAAGTTTTGGGAAAAGCTATTACTTGCCAGACAAGTTCAATTATATTCTCTCTAACAAGACTTTTTTTTTTTTTTTTTCGCTGATGCCCATGATCTCGAAGCAGCTGGTCTTTTTGTGCTTTGGCTGTTTTTTTTTTTTTTTTTCCGGATCTCATGCTGTCCTGGCTTCCGAGTTGCTGGTTCGGCAGAGTTGCAGTATCAAAAGGCCTCTGCCATTCCCTGGGCTTCCTCTCCATTCCCTATGTGCCAGGAAACTATGGGAGCCTGGATGTCATTTTGGACTGAGATCCAAACATGAATGTACATGTAAATCATTTAATTTCCGACATCACTTCAATGCTTTCGGCAAGAAGGATGTGGAAAGAAGCCAACTCGTCTTTAGCTTCAGCCAGAAGATGGGCCACTTTTATTTACTGTATTACATGTCGCTATTACTGATACTCGGTGCTGACAGAGAATGTTTTTTCCCCCCATCCTCCCTTCGGCCTGATTGGAACGCAGGTCTTCCTCAGCATGGCCATATAGTAAGTTAAAAACGTCATGGCTGTGTCATAACTCATAAGCGAATGCAAAGTGTTGCCGAGGGCTGAAATTGAATGCTGCACCTTTTCAAAGTTAAGGCCCGGAAAGAATTATGGCCTGTGAAATCCTGGGCCCTTTGTCTCTCCGCAAAGCCACTCTGCAGTGTAATTTAACCCGCCGATGGGCCGTGAGATCAATCAGGACCCAGGAAGCTGGAGGGGGGTGGGAGTGAGTCGAACCGGCCCTGGACCACCCGCTGCCGTCGTTCTTAATGCTTGGCTGGATGGCGCGGCTATTTTTATTGTTTCCAGTGATGTGGTGAAGATGATGTTCTGGAAAAGGTTAGGGAAACATTGCAGGCTTGTCTGAATTTGCAGATCCATGGGTCATGTAAGCTACTGATGCGGCTGGCTGTTTGATTAAGTCAGGTCATCCTGTTGTTAATCTGTCAGTGAACCAATTTAATCAGTCATGGAGTCCAAGCTATACACCGAATGCACATGGTTACCTTGTGCTGTTCTCTGTTTCTAGATGGCAGAGGAATTATTTATTATTATTATTATTATTAAAGGTGGTATCAGTGATTTCAGGCCCAAAAATATATATTTTTTTTCCTAACGATCCGCTAGCTGCCTGCCCCATTAGCATGCTGTCAAAAATTCGCGTCTCTGTAGGCAGCCTAGGCTCTGAGATCTGCACACAAAAACAAATGGTTTAGCCAAACACTCAAAACCAAAACAAATAGTGTTCCAACCAATCACCGACAGGGGGAGGGTGTTGTGAGGTTTTGTGCTCGTGCACGGCTGCACGCAAAGTCAGAGCTGAAGAAAAAGCTGGCTCAAAACCTCACAACACCCTCCCCCTGTCAGTGATTGGTTGGAACACTATTTGTTTTGGTTTTGATTGTTTGGCTAAACCATTTGTTTTTGTGTGCAGATCTCAGAGCCTAGGCTGCCTACAGAGACGCGTTTTTTTGACGGCATGCTTATGGGGCGGGCAGCTAGCGGATCGTTAGGAAAGATTAGATGAATGTGATCAAAATATTTTTGGGCCTGAAATCACTGATACCACCTTTAATAACAGTAATAATAATACAGTGATTACTGTTACTACTACTAATATATCATTATTATTACATTTAATAATAATATTTAAATTTTTTTGTGTTAGTGTTGTTGTTGTTATTAAAATAAATTTATGAAAAAAAAAAAATTAACATTAAAGACCCCCTGTGGTGAAAATCAAGTTTTTAATGTTGTTTATAGTATGTGGTGTATTTAATATTCTTTAAGACAAACCATGTACAAAATCATAAGTCAACACCATTGCTGAGTATTTTTCTCCTTAAAACTGCAGTGATCTAAAGACAGTCTCAAAAATGTGTTTTGCAATCACTTGTTTTTCTTACGTTTCAAACTACTTTGTAGCCAATCACTTCAATGTGCCGGCGGGCTTTAGCATATCATTATCTGCAAAGCAGGGGAGTCTCAAGAGAAGCTAGGTTATCCTGCTATAGTTTTCTTTTGATTGGAATAATTGTGAACATTTAGTTATAGCAGGTGCATTATGTATAAGAGGTATATTACGATGTTATGCTGAACTATAAGCCTTTCTCCACTGACGTTCTAAGTTGTTCAAAGCGTTTCTAAGGACTCTGATTTTTAGAAGGCAGACTGAGATGACGAAAGGGAACATGGTTTCTGTAACATTAGCAACATTATTAGCTGTTTGAAGCGAAAAGCTAATCACATTCATTATCGTTATGTGTCCGACGTTGTAAAGAGCAAAACCATTGTGCAGAGTTTACTTCAGTAAAGTTCGCTGTGTGGATCTCTGAACTGGTGTGAGTCAGTGGAGACGGGGCTAATTTGCATATTCATGGACCTGCGCATAATAAATTAATCAAGGTTGTAGTGTTACATTCAATCTATTTTAGGGCATAAATAATTTTCTTTCTTTATTTTTTTTACAGGAAAAACGCTTAAATATGCCATTTTGTTGTTCAAGGATGAGTTTTAAGGGATAAAATTATTGACTACAGGGGTACTTTAATATTAATGTTATTATAGTGGGCCATCCTTGCTGTTGTAAAAACTTTACAGAACACTCTGTAAGGGACTCTTATTCAAAGACTTGACACTCAAACTTTACACTGTACTTGAAAACTTTGGACTTGAGGCCTAGACTCAACTGAACGACATAATGAATTAAATAAAGTTTAAATAAAGTTTATTACACTAAGCTGTATTGTACTGTATAGAAAACATTTACCAAAGGGATTTGAGACTTGGCTTGAACTCCAAATTAGAGATGAGCATAATATGCTAAATTGCTTGCCCTTCAAAAAGGTTTATACAACTAACCTGTAAAAGAAAACTGTTCACCTCACCTCAAAGACTTGAGACTCGGTGTAGTCTTGACGTCAGAGACTTGAGAAAATATCTGCCATATGGTGCCTGTTCATTGCAGGGAATATAATATGTCAGGATAAGTCTTAAAGAGACTTTGAGGCCTGTCTTATAGCGCTGTCTTGGCAGCATGGCTGGATCTCATCGTTTTTGTTTGATTAAAAGCGCACAGGAGTTTGTAGCACACGGTAGGTGCAAGAGCAGGGCTGACAGCTTAAACACTGATTATTCAAGCCTCTTAGGCTAAGCCATGGCACTCCAGTGATGAACGCCTTCTCCACTTCACATTCCCGCTCCCTCGATTTTTTATTTTTTTTTACATTGCTTTCTTACTCTCTCTCTCTCTCACTCCCTTTCTCATTGAGCAGTGGGATCAGTAGCAGAGTGATTCATGCAGTGCTGAGGCTTTATTTAGACATAATCCGCTGAGTGTCACTATGGCATGAGGCTTTGGTCAGGTTCTCCTACCATGCTCCTGCCTGCTTTTGCACCCAACCCCCAACAATATGTGAGTGTGTCAGCGGGTCACATGGCGTGACGCGAGGAGACACCCAACCATGAATGATGCAGCGTTTTCTCAGCGGCCTCGCCCCTCTTATCGGACGGGGAGTGATCGGCAGCGCCGTGAGGAGGAGAGAGAGGATGTCCGCTTCCTTGCAAATGCGTTCTAATAAAATCTAGAGCCTCTTGAGCTTTTAGTAAAAGCTCTGTCTCATGTTCGGTGTCTGTTGATGCCCTCCCACCTGCTCCCTGGCAAGGCCTCGGATCCAGAGTGTTGTGACCGCGGTGATGGCCAGATTGAACCCAGCGGGGCGGGGTGTGAGGGGAAAGGTGTGACCTGCTGCTTAAAGTCTTTTTTAGCCTCCGAAATGGACTCCCGAGTGACAGTTGCCGTCTTAAACCTGTAAACATCGGCTGTGTTTTGACTGTGGGTTCACCTAGGGTCTTTTTTTTTTGTTGTCGTCGTTTGTTCAGGATAGATCTTGGCTTGCCCTCTCTATAACAAATATGCTTGCCTGACACACTTTCCTCAGCCGATGCCGCTCGCTCTTCCAAAGCATCTGCGCAGCTAAGTCAGCAGTAACGGTTCTGTGTTCTGGGGATGCACAGATTGAGGAAAGAGGCATGAGTTTCCTCTCAGCTCTGTGCAGTGTAGAGTGTACTGTATGCAAATCTGAAAATCTGAATTCTGTGTCCTTCTAGTTGCCCTCAGGAGGATTTGGCTGATTTATAAAGTATTCACTATATATTCAAGATTATTCTGCTGGAAATATTGTGTGGACAATAGATTTTTGTCCATCAAGTTTCCTCAAGACTGTTGTTAGACTTGTGTGATTTACAAGTATTTGGATGATGTGTTGTCTGTTTCAGTGAAGTGGTTCAAAATTCAGATCCACAGATTCTTTGGCGCATCACTCAAAAATGTTCATGGATATCAATTTTAAAATGCAGAATAATAGTATATACAATTCAGAAGTTTAGAGTTGCTAATGTTTTTTAAGTCTTTAATGGGTCACAAATACAAAAATACATAAAATGCATACTTTAAAGAAAAAATATTAATATTGTGAAATTTTATTACAATTTATAATAACTGTTTTCTATGTTAATATATTTAAAAATTTAATTTATTCCTGTGAATGCAAAGCTAAATTTTTTTGCAGTCTTCAGTGTCCTTCATAAATAATTTTAATATGGCGATTTAATGCTCAAGAAACAATTCTTATTATTATCAGTGTTCTGAACAGTTGTGCTGCTTGATATTTTGGTGAAAATAGGGATATATTTTTTTCAGGATTCTTTGATAATTAGACAGATCAAAAGAAAAGCATTTATTTGAAATGGACGTTTTTGTAACATTATGTCTTTACCGTCATTTTTTTATCAGATTTTTTTTTTTTATAGAAAAGATGTATTAACACTGTAATATTACGTTTTTTTATTGGCCGGTCTTGACCATCAGTATAGAGAAATGCTTTGTGTTTGTCCAAATATTGAGCTTATGGTTTCTCTGAACTGCCTGAAACCGTTAAACAAAGTACCGTGGACTAGCAAGTATTAACAGGATACTTATTAGGTAGGTTTTCCTCTGACTAGGCCTTTTCTTTTGTATAAAGACTTCTTGTGCAATATACCCTTACATACTGCTTTGTCATTGTTAATATCAGTGTAGAGATAATATTGATTCTTTATGCTATTCTCCACATAACTATAGAAGACAATGGTGATCTGAAATATTATAGCAAGAGGAAGACTCAACAAATAGAGTACTTGGGTTTAATGTGTCAACTGGCCCCATTCCATGTATTATCTGCAATGCATGCATACAGAAAATCAGATAATATATGGGTTTAATGTGTTATGACAACATTTACCCAAACCAGATGAGCTGGATTTCATCCATGGTTGAAGGTATCAACTCAGTGTGTCCATGCATAAGTAATTTTAAGTGTAGTGTAATTAACGGGATCTATTTGATTTCTGACATTTTTTTGAACAGCACATCACAAGTTGAGACTCAATCTCCGTCTTGCAGGAAAATCTCAACCGCAGATTAGTTAGTGCGCTGTTATTTCTCCCACGAGGTTGAGGGATTTGATCTATCGGCTAATTCCACTCGATGAGAACTGTCTGTGACATCACAACACTATCCCTCACTTCAATAAAAGCCCAGCAGTGAAGGTAAAGCACATGATATCGCTATCTGCTCTTCTCTCAAGGGGGGAGGGACCGAGCTGTGGAGATATTCAAATGTGCGCCGTGCCTTTGAATTTCTGCAGGAGCCTTTTTGCAGGATTAAGACTTAAAAGCCTTTAAAGGAGAACCCCTCCAATCATAAAGGTGTGAAAGTGTCAAGCATTTTGCCAAACATTTCTGCAAGTCTTGGTTCATGTCTATTTTAAAAGGCTAATTTGCAGTCTTTCGCATTGCTCAGTGTTAACCAAACACATTTGAATAGTTATAAGAAGCTCATACAGGATGTGCATACTTCACGTATCTCAGAAGTTTGAGGTCGTGAGAGTTTTAAAAATATTTTTGAAAGTGATAGTTCACATATTCACCCTCATGCCATTCCAAGCCTGGATGGTTTATATATGTACATACATGGTGTACGTGTGCTTACACCACATTATTATATTATTACATTATTCATATAACATATTAGATATATATTCATATATTTATTTATATATTTATACATTATAAATATATATATATATATATATATATATATATATATATATATATATATAATTATATGTAATTTGCCCAATCAGGCAAGCATTTCACATACATATTTATTCATTTGTGCATATTTAAATCATACAAATTAGATTTAACAGTTATATCACATATGTGAATAGCGTTCAACTTTGGTCTCTTCCACACATAAATCTATCATATGGCTTCAGGAGGCTTGCAATATTGCATGTGATTCATACAATAAAGAATAACTTTATTGTTCTTATATCGTGCTTTTTTTGTATCATTTTTAGAGCTTGACAAAACCCCATTCACTTCCATTGTATGGAAAACAACCACAGTGTGTAAACAACATCGCGCCTAACATCTGCTTTTGTAAAAGAAAAAGAAAACAGTAGAGGGTTTGAGCGACATGAGGTTGAGTAAATTAATTTAAAGTTTTGGAACTATTCGTTTAAGAATTGAAGGACTGAGTAATTGAGGTGTTTGTAAAACGATGCCATATGGAGTTCAACAAAACAAGCATGTCAGTGTGTGTTGCTGCAAAGTAGAGCTGCGCGATTCTGGATTAATTGAGAATCACTATTTTTTTGTTTAAGATAGAGATCATGATTCTCACACTATTCTGAATTGACAACTAAACAAACTAACGTAATTTAATAGAGGTTCTGAATTTTTTTTATCGCTGCAGTTAAAAATATCTAATTTGAATTCTTTTTTTTTAATCAGTTTGAATGAATGATTCAATGACTCGCTCAAAAAGACATCACTTGTTTCATAATGAATCAGTGTTTATGAACAAATCTTTTGAATGAATGATTCAATGACAAATAAATTTTTTTAACGCTCGCTGGTGTAACAATGTCATTGATACAGTCTTTATTTGAAGCGTCAAGTTACTTTAAAAAGGTTACGCTACTGTGGACATCAATGTTTATATTCGAACTATTGATACTTTGCACGTGACGTCAGTTGCACTGGCTGGCGGGCAAGAACGTCATTCTCTAGCAACGAAAACCAGTAAACTAATCAAGGATCTTGCCAGGACGTTGCCTGTTTTAATATACAAAAGTTGGTGTTTTGAGGTGTACACGACATGTCAGATAGTTGTTGTGCGATTGGATGCACTAACCGCGTTTGTTGCCCGCCAGATATCACGTAACTGCAAAGTATCAATAAACCTTCATCCCAGTACTTCTGTGATCATTTGAATTAATGGAACACAGAAATAATGATACTATGTTTGTGAAGATGTTTCCTATCTTCTTTACATGACAACTGCTCTCTGTGGGTCAGCATCAATGCATATCTGAATGTTCGCTGTGATCCACTTGTCAAACGTTTAATAGACATAGCTGAACCATAGTCCTTTAGGAATAAGATCCCGTGGGTGTTTGAAATGAGATTGCGATCTTTTAACGATTAATCGTGCAGCTGTAGTCAAATGCAGTTAGATTGATTTAAGATGCACATTTAAGTATTTGAATTTTTCAATTTAGCTGTCGATGATCAATAACTAATTATGACCACTACAGTAAGTAATGTTTTGTGGTGTGGGGGCGGCCACTTCCTTCGTTCTCTGTTTTACAGCACTATTTTATAGCATTCTTCTGCATGGCTCTGGGCCTGATTACTTTGCTCTGCCCTTTCACAGATTGTGCAAGCGACTTCAGAAGAATCCCACCCATATGTTAAGAACACACACACTGTGAAGGGTATTATGGGACAACTGTCTCCCTCAGGCATAGATACCCAGGTGGAATAAGGGCTTCTGGGGGACTGGCTTCCGCAATATACAAAAGCCGCTGAGCACAAAAGGGGTCAAATAAAGGATATCTATGAAATGCCATTAGCTCTCAATTAATGCCAAGGGCATATAAAGTATAATGACTCGTCTGGGTAATACGCGAGTGTCCGGATAGGCTGATACAGCTATTGAAATCTGGCATTCAAGCCTTTTATCATATTTGCATGTAGAGCAGAGCACATTGACAGGGGCGAGGATGGTTTTGGCCATTTTTAGATTAAAATAATCATTTTAACTCCGTAGCATTACATATATATTTTTTGTTTGACTTTGCACAGTGAAATGTCCATTGATTTTATATATTTTAGTATTTACACTACTGTTTAAAAGTTTGGATATCTTTTTAATTAAAGGTGGTATCAGTGATTTCAGGCCCAAAAATATTTTTTATCACATTCATCTAATCTTTCCTAACGATCCGCTAGCTGCCCGCCCCATAAGCATGCCGTCAAAAAACTGCGTCTCTGTAGGCAGCCTAGGCTCTGAGATCTGCACACAAAAACAAATGGTTTAGCCAAACACTCAAAACCAAAACAAATAGTGTTCCAACCAATCACCGACAGGGGGAGGGTGTTGTGAGGTTTTGAGGCAGCTTTTTCTTCAGCTCTGACTTCGCGTGCAGCCGTGCACGAGCACAAAACCTCACAACACCCTCCCCCTGTCGGTGATTGGTTGGAACACTATTTGTTTTGGTTTTGAGTGTTTGGCTAAACCATTTGTTTTTGTGTGCAGATCTCAGAGCCTAGGCTGCCTACAGAGACGCGTTTTTTTGACGGCATGCTTATGGGGCGGGCAGCTAGCGGATTGTTAGGAAAGATTAGATGAATGTGATCAAAATATTTTTGGGCCTGAAATCACTGATACCACCTTTAAGTTTCTTCTCACCAAGGCTATTTGTTTGATCAAAAATGCAGTAAAACCTGTAATACTGTAAAGTATTATTAAAATTATTTTAATATTTAAAAGGTCATTTATTCCTGTGATGGTAAAACAGCCATTACTTCCGTCTTCAGTGTCAGAAATCATTTTAATAAGCCGATTTGGTGCTCAAAACATATTTCTTAGTATTATTATCAATGTTGAAAACTGTGATGCAGGATTCTATGAATTGAAAGTTCAAAAGAACAGATTTTATATGAAAAATATTTCATTTGTAACAATGTAAAAGTCTTAACTGTCACTTTTTGATTGATTTAATCCATCCTTTCTGAATCAAAGTATTAATTTCTTAAAAAACTAAAACTGATCCCAAACCTTTGAACACGAGTTTGTATTAGCAATTAAATATTATACAGTATAGTGTGATTTTAGAGTTAATGAAGCTTCTGCACTGTATTATTTGCTGATGAGTTTCTGTATTAGGTGTTCTTGAAGCTTTTTAATCACTTAATTTTTCACAGACTTTGCTCAATTCTACATTAAGTTGTCACACTTATGTGTTTTTTCGAGGCAGTCTCAAATACATTGATACCTTAGTTTTGATTCCTGTTGCAATTTGGTAATTTGATTAATTTTTAATATTTCTATAATATTATTGCCCCGCTTTAATCTACTAAAAGCGATTTTAAGGCATAAAGATATTAAGATATTGTAAATATTAACATCATGATTTTCTGTAAAACTGCTTTGAAACCATGTGTATTATGAAAAGCGCTATACAATTTTTTTTTACTTGACTTGATGTTGATATCTTAAGTAAAAGCTTAAATTAAAAAAGTTAAAATGTATGCATACTAACCAGAGATTTTAATGTAAATATATATTGTTATAAAAATGCTAATTATTATTATTATTATTAATTAAATCAACCTTTATTGAAAATATTTTCAGTGTTTCAGAAATGAATCCTGCAAGAATACATTTCTGCCGTCTTTATTTGTCATTTACCCATATACAAAGAGTCTCGTGTTTCCTATCGTACAGTTCTAATACCTAGAAAGTCATTTGTGTTAACAGTAGTGATATTGAATTATAGATTTGTGACTCAAGGCATGATTATGCAATAATGTCTGCATTTTCAACAGGTTTTTATAGCAGAGAATGAAAAGAGGTGGCAAAGTCAAACAAGCTGGTGTAGATGAAATGCTTTTAAAGGTTCCTCTAAGCTCCTTTGCTGGGTGTTTGTGTGTAAGTGACAGCCTCTCACAGCCCTGTCAGACTGTTTCTGCACATAAGCAGTTCTCCTAACATTATGCTTACTGCCTCTTGACTTGTTTTGTTCCTGTGTAATCCCTCCGCACTTGGTCGGCTCCATTCGCTTTGCTCGGGCTGCTGAAACTGCAGCTCGCTTTTAAACCTTGCTCAACTTTTCAAACTGACTTTCAAAGCATCCTGTCATGAGAAAGCAAACCACCAAACACTCACACAGTCACGCCCGCATTATTTTCATTGCCAGGCAAAAAAGCGCTTTCATCAGTGTTTTCTTTATTGCACTGTGGCATACATTTAGCAACAATTTAATATTTCTCTGAGAATTTACAGGATGTATAGTCCAGGTATCACAGAAATGTAATTGTTCAACTCAAAAGTTGCTTTGAGTCCTCCAAATACTGTGATTGAAACTTAAAACAACAGATTATTTACTGTTCTTATTATTCTTATTCGTGTGGCTTAACGTTCTCTTCTTTTTTATTTTGGTTTCAATCAGGTATGTTATCTGGTGGGACAAGCTATTATCCCAGACCCTGATGAGAGGGGTCCACTAAGGGTCCCACTCTAAAAAATGCTGGGTTGTTTCGACCCATGTTTGGGTTGTTTCGAGTCATATTTAAATGTTTAAAGTACATTTTTAAACCCGATGGTTGGGTTTGTCCAGATTTGACACATACATTTTTTTAGCAGTACTCAGCTGATGGATCGGGATCCAAAAATACTTACTGATTAAGTATTTGATCTACTGATCTGTTTTGATTGGGTAACAGGGAAATATCAATATAAAAAAAAAAAAAAAAAAAAAAAAAATTATATGTATGTATGTATGTATGTAAAGTAAAGTGTGTATAAAGTGTGTGCATGTATGTTTATGTTTGTATATGGGTCATTCCTGGTATTTCTTTTTAGCTTTGGACATACTGTACAATTTTGAAAATCAAAGTCAAAAGAAATTTAAAAGAAACCAACTTAAAAATAAATTTGTGTGCAATCATGATAGGTCGATGTTAAACATTTAAAAAATGCTATTGGTCAAGCTGGGGTAAATGAATATATATAATATTTATATATAATGAATTATATATTATGAATTGTACATACTTTCTCACAAACTTTTTCAGAGTACTACATTATTCATACTATGTTCATTATCAATTCAATGGTCATAAATGTTCATTGTCACTGAAGTATTAGTATATTTTGCTTTTTTTAAATGAATTTTTTTTTAACTGCTTAACAGGGTGGACAAAGTATAACAGAGTGGACTAACTTAAGTAGTAGGGTGGACTAGAGAATGGATGGATGTATGATTTCCTATCTCCCACATACAACTGGTTACAATATTACTCTTGTGTACAGTGGAAACAATATGAACCAAAGCACTTTAAATACACTACTTCTTCAACTTTAACCAATCTCTGTTTATACTCTCAGTGTCTACTCTGTTAGGTCTGCACCATGTCTGAGCAAAAAGAAGCTGAAAAATGTCTCAAATGATTTTATTGAATCAACTTCAATATGCTTACTGTTCAAATGCTCTTATTTACGACTTAGACAGCTTTAAAATGTATATTGTTCAACATTTTAAGGCAGTAAGATCATGATCTTTACTGGGGACACAAAAGGCACAGAATCCCATATGAGGATAATAAAATAATCACTTGAGAATCTCTTCTACAGTATACTGTATAGTCTAGTGCTTCTCAACTGGTGAGGAAAAACAATGCTAAATGTAAATAATAATACCCAACTAACCATACAATTACACATGGTAGATGCTGTATCTACATATCTTTCCATTGACGGCCATTCGTTGCACACTTCCGGGGGGGTCCTGGCCAGCCAAACATCTGTCACTGAGATGAATGGGAAAGCTAACAGATAGCTTTCTCCATATTATAAACTTCCTTAGGCCCGCCCATAAAAATTTCATCCGAGGCCCTGTGAATTCAAGCGACAGCCCTGGCTGAAATTAATGGAGACGTTTGATTGATTAGACCTGCATTTCAGAGAGATTCCTTTGCAAATCAATGCCTGCCTGCATGTAAGCGTTAATGAAATTGCACACCGGCAGAAGTGAGCTGACTTTTTCCATGACTGAGTTAAGAGTCTGCACTTTCTCTAAAAGCCCTGTGGAGATCTTTCCCCTTTTAACCTCTCCATCAAAATGCCATTTGATTCAAAAATTTTACAGCCAGTGAAGTGTCTCCAAGTTGATTCATTTATTTATTAGTAAATGAAAGTAATGAAACGCTTAAACACATTTCAATAGCGCTGTTTTGTGCTGCTCTGGCTTTATTGCACTCCGAGCACCCACAAAGATTTACTTATTTGATTAATGCATTAGGTGCGTTTACAATATTTAGCAAAGCATGGACCCTCTTAATTTATAACCCCCCCGGCTAAATGGAAATGGGAAAATATCTGCTTTCCTCTCAGGCTTGATATTACATTTTGAAGCACAATGTTGAAAGGGCTGCAATTCATTATTAATGCTCACAATATAAATAGTTTAGATCTTATTAATATTTCATTTATGGTAGAAAAAAGATTTGAGTGACTGCTACAGTATTGGAAAAATTGTAAATATATTATAAAGGCTGTTCGTCTGAAATATCGCCGGTGGGAAAAGCCAAATGTAAACATACGTATGCCATATGTGTTTGTCTTTTGATAGTATTCCTGCTTCACTCGTTGAGTGTAATATAATATGTAACAAAGGAGTCTGCATCATGGTGTGGTTCATGTGCCTAGCGTGAGTCTGGTTGTCTCTCTGGGCCGTGTGTCGAAAGGAGATAACTTATGTGTTTTATGGATCTTTTGAGCACTGTAACCGCCATCACAACGGAGATCTATAATCTCACTGATGTGTGTTCGTTCGCCGTCACATTGGGACAGTCCTTGAGTAGGGGTCAGGTGATAATCTGTAAACGCCGGGACGCGGGACCCTGAGAAAGCGAAAAAGGAATGGGAGCTTTTAGAGATCATTAAACATTAATACAGTGTGATTTGTGTGTCGAGCCCTTGTGCTGAATTTCAGTCTCCATCATTATAGAATTTCATCTCTGGGACTCTCCGAAGTGGCTCCATGTCAAACAGGAGATCAGATTGTAAGCGCCTTTAGAGGAACTGATTAACTTCTGGTTTGCACAATATCGCTCGGGCTGAGGACCGAAGTGTTTTATCTGCATCCGCTTGAAGCCTCTAAATAAATAGGCCAAATTGGTTTTTGGACTAGCTGAGTCTAGACTGGGTAAATATTTAACAGGTTTTTCTTCTGCCAATATATTACATGTGGAGAAGTCTGCATGATTCTTTTTTTACACAGAGTGGTCATCTAACTGGAAAATGATTGACAGTAGGTGTCAGTAGTTTCTTTTGCCAGTAGATGGCAGTCTTCCCTAAGTACTGTGAATTGTGTTTTAGGACGCTGAGACATGTCAAGCTTTAGAGCAGGGTTCACCAATCTCGGTCCTGGAGGGCCGCTGTCCTGCAGAGTTTTGCTCCAACCCCAATTAAACACACCTGAAACAGCTAATCAAACAGCTAAGTTGGAGCTGGTTGGAGCTAAACTCTGCAGGACAGCGGCCCTCCAGGACCGAGACTGGTGAACCCTGCTTTAGAGGCTAAATATATTTTACTAGTTGTATTATTGCTTGATCCTGTGGTAATAAGACAGAATCAATGATTGAAGTAGTAACTTGCTGAATGAATATAAAATGTGCGGTCATAGGTGTGTTTGTGGCATTTTTTTTTTTTTTTTGTTGCAGATTTGAAGGTGGCTCATCCAATCAAAATGTAGTCTGAAATAATCATTTTATAATACATATATTTGATAATCACTATGTCACTCGGAGCCAGAAACCAAATTCATCACCATCTTGTTAAACAATGGCAAACATAACCATTAGAGGGAGCACTTTTCACACAAAGATGTTCATTTACTGATAAATGTCTCCTTGTTTTTTGAAGGAATTTGTCTTTGCTTGGAGTTGAAGGCTGGATTTGGCAGTGCGGTCACAGACGTAAGAGATGGTTACAATTACAATAATATGCATCAAAAAATCATTACTATTTCTACAAGCTAATTTGTTATGCAGTTTTGTGTGTTAGACATGGGATGAGAATCTGAAACAATACAGATCATTCCTGTTATGCAATACCTTTTGATCTTCTGTAATTTGTGTTGTTATTTATGGTGTTATTTCTATAAAAGGACATAACAAATTTATGCCCAAATAGAAATATTCTGTTAACTGTAAGACTTGAAGACTTAAATATTTATATAGTTATAATAATAATGCAATATTTAAATAATATAGATTTTATAATAATAAACACTTTGTTTATTTTAAACGAATCACACCAATTTCTGCATGTTTGGCTTGAAACATTTCTATTAGAAAATGAAAGCTGAAATACACCTGAAATATTTCTTAATAAATTGCCAGGTTTAGGGTTAGGAGTAGGGGAGTTAGGAGTGGAGATCAATCTGATCTCCAATCTTTTTAAGGTCTATTTAATTGTCCTACATAACAGGAAATACAAATATGTATTATTAAAGGCACTGTGCAAATATATAGAATGGAATTGGATTCTAACTTTTATTTATTACTTAATATAATGTGCAAATGTTTCCCCCCATCTTTCTTGCAGAATCTTGGTTTGGAAGAGCAGAAGAAAACCTTTAATTTCAGATAAAAAGTAAACCTCCTGTACAGAGAAACAGTAAGGACTTGCTCAGGTAATGCATAGAAGTCATTAAACTGTAGTTAAATCTGTGAATCAGTTCGATTTTTCTGAATGTTTTCTCACACATCTGCTTCTATTTAAAAGGTGAGATACACTGGACAGTCGGAACTTTCTCAAGTCGTCTGGAAGTGTGACGGCACGTGGTCACATGACCTGGAAGAGAAAACCCAAGAGACTTCTAGGATCCCTCTCTGGTCAGTGACACCATTTCTTGTATTTATGAATCTCATAACATGGTACATTTTTTGGTTAAATTCCACAAAAGTGGTGCATCCACAGAAATGTTAGACACTTAACTAGAAGCTGATGCTTTTGGCCTTTGTTTACACAATGTTCCCATTTAAGGATTCAGTTAACCGTGAGATATTAAGTAAATCAGCGCACATATGGCTTGTGCGATTTCACCCGTGCTCTTGAGGCAAACCCCCTTTCGCTACACAGAGACCCTGATGTGGAGAAGGTGCAACGTATGGCAGCCTCGCATGACTGACAAACGTGGCTTAAACTGACAGTGTGTTGTTTTGATTTGCCCTTCTGCCTGCAGAATGGGCCGGTTATCAACCTGGAAAGAAGTCTAAAGGCTGATGAACTGATCCGCACAGCGACACAGCTGCGCTCTCTTCCCCTCTTCATCTGTCCAATCTCCCCATTTATGTCCTGAGATCCACAACTTTCTGCAACTCTGGTGAGTACGGTGCCCTTTCTTTGACTGTGTGCCTATTAGAATCCCTTATAATCTTGCTGAACTGGTTCTTGCAGGTTCCTCTTAGGCCCATTTTTGAGCAGGATATGTCATTTTGGGAAATGGGATGACCTTTTGCGTTGGAAAACTATTGATAAATCAGCATCCATTCGGCTGGGAGCTTTCGCTCTCTGTTGTAGGCCTTGAAGCGCGTGGGTTTATTTCTGTGCTGAATTCAAAGCACAGAAGCTCTGAGCACGGCGTATGAATTGATTTTTTTCCCCCATTGAATGTTATGAGCGTGTTTCTGGAGACGAGAGTCATTTGCAGTAGTATGGGAAAAATTTGACTGTGATATATTTAGCCGGTGTGACGTGATGCTTTCTTGCTGACTGTGCTTGCGCCTGTTCAGGGCCTGGTTGATTCTGACTGAGCGAATGCTGTAGAAATTAGGCTAACTATCGTAATGAATATTAATGGCGGATGTGTGTGTGTTTGCATCTGTCGCCATGGGTAGTTCCAGAGGTTTCCGCACACGATGTTGCGTCATGGTTTTTTCCTTCACACTGACCTGTCTCAGAAACCTCAGAGGGAACTCTCAAGGGAGTTTTTGTCCTTTGTCATCGCAAGTAGTTTTGCCACATTGGCAGCTTTTGCTCAAGGGCGATCAGCACAGGGACTGCGGAATAGAGCATTAAAAATAACTCGCGTGAACCATCGAGAGCTTGTGTCACACGTTGGCTCTTGTTGGTGGCGAAAGGGGATGTCGAAGCTTTGTCACTACGCGAGCGAGCTCACCCTGACAGTCTTCGCTTAGATGTTGAGAAGTGCTTAGAGTTGGATGGTAGTCAAATTTAACCAGCTCTGACACAATATATGACCAAATTTCTTCATGTGTCCTGGCATAATTGTCTGATGTTTTATGGTGATAGAATTTTTTCAGTACATTTAACAGATACTGCCCAACAGATTCACCCCAAAATCTAAGGACAAAAATTAATTGTTTTGCAAAAGGGGAGTGTTGATAAGTAGTAAGAGAACCTCTGCCATAATGTGTCTGGATGTAATTCTCATTGGGTTTTATTTACTGTAATACATTACAGTACTTTTCATGTATCACAGGAAAAAAAAAGTCTTTTTCCACCAACATATCATTACTGTAATGTGACACTGATTACCTTTATTTTCAATGGTGATTTTCAATAGATTCGTATTGCTGCATTATATTTTATTATCAAAAAAACAAAAAGAAACAATACAGAACATTTTATACACTACTGTTCAAAAGTTTGAGGTTAGATCCTATATATATATATATATATATATATATATATATATATATATTCCTAATCGTTTAAAATATTTCCCTCATCTTTCAATTTAAATTCTTACATTTAATCAATAAATTAAATTAGAATAATAAGACACTATAGGGCTATGACCAATCAAATCAAATAATTTACACTGAAAAATTAAAACTGCATTAAAAAGTGTTATGAGATTGTATTAAATATTTTTTTGAATATACAAATAAGAAATTTTGGAAAAAATGATACTTTTAAACACGAAACTAAACTACCAGTAGGTGGCGGCAGGTGACCGTCTTAATGAGTGAGTAATTGATTAATTTATTCAAATGATTTGCTCAAATGGCTGATTTGTTCAGGAATGAGGCAGTTGTTTATGAATGGGTCATTGAATCTTTGACTCAACCGATTAGTTCAAAACGCTGAATCATTCAGTAATGAGTTAAGTGTTAGACTATTTTCGCTTCTTAAATAGAACAAAATCAGTCAATATTGCATCTAAAATGTACTTAATATTTACACTGAAATTAATGCAGAATCATTGTGACGTTTTGGTGATTCCCTTGTTATTTTTTGTTATTGAAGTTTTTATTAGGCTAGCCTACTTGTCCGATCAGGCAAGTAAAATTAACTTTCACTTGCCCCTTAAAAAGATCTTGTCCCGGACCAGCAGACAAGCCTTTATGTCGAGCCCTGTGTATGTGTATATATATATATATATAATAATAATAATAATAATAATATATATATATGTGTGTGTGTGTGTGTGTGTGTGTGTTTACTGAACTGTACTAGTGTGTATATATATATATATATATATATATATATATATATATATATATATATATATATATAATATAAGCCTGGACATGTTCTTGACGAGTTTCATGTGAATCACTCATTTCGTGTGATTCACCTAGACATGTTATTGACAGGTTTCGTGAGATTCACTTATAACATGTTTTACAACAAGGTTCGATTTTTGTTGTTGTTGTTGTTGTTGTTGTTGTTGTTGTTGTCTGAACACAGATCTGACATTTCTGACTAGGTCCACATGTCGATACATTTCTTCAATCAGTGACAGAAGTACAGAATGTTCTCCTGTCCAGCATCTCCTTTTTTATAAAGTTTCTCTTTGAAAGTCAAAGTTGCTTGGGGAAATAATATGCGAAACATGGTGCAAAAGATTATTCTAGAGTCCAGGGAGGATGGATGAAGAGGATTGTGGGTAGTTAGCATGCTGGAGCACTTCAAGTCTCTGCTGCATGCGTTGGCTTTTCGGGTATTTTGGCTTAAATGATGCTCTTGTCATCTGGGTGCACATTAAAGGCAAGCCCATCTGTGACTGCGGGATGAGTGAATGCAGGGCGCACGCAGATTACTTTTATTAACATCTCAGTGCTACCATTATCAGCTCAGCGGGGACTGGAGTCCCCTGTTTGTCACAGTTAATGTTTCCAGTGCAGTCAAAGCCTGACATATGATAGACTATTTCACCCCCGTTTAAGACCAACTCCGTCTGGTGTGTTGTGTGGTCGTGACTCTAATTTGTCATTCTTAAGTATTCATATATTCATAGTGCACAGCTTGGCACGTACACTTGTGTTTGTTTGTGAGAGTTTGGATGCATGTTTTTTTTTTCTCCGTTGCATGCATCTACAGATTTCGTAATTCAAATTGAACTTCTCTTAATGTATGTGGCTCATGACGGCAATGACCATGCAACTTATGTAAACATTACCACAAATCAATTTATATTCAAGCTCACTGGAATGACTTTTTTACCAGCTACAGAATACATTTACATGAGCAGAGTGCAATGATTTCTTTAGCACCTATTTTTTTGTCCATCATAGACTCAGTCATTATAAATCAAAAGCATTTTATATTCGGCTCATGAAGTGAATGGCAAATTGACCTAATTATTAAGATGTCAATATCTCACTCTTGAGGTTTTTTAAGTGATTAATGTTTTGAAGCAACCACAGAGAGGATGAGCAAGAACATGCCCAGTCATAAAACCCCCCACATTATTACAACTTGGTGGTCGAGGCTTATCTCTGTACTCTCATGCGGCTCGGCTCGACTGTAAGGATTTCTGATGGTTATGATTTTCTAACATTTGCAACACTTTCTGTCACCCATCACAAAAATGCATTATATTTTTAGATATGTATTTTTATATGTACCAGAAATAAAATCTATATATAGTGTATATTTATTTATTTATTATTGTTTTTCTTTAAATACAAAAATTAAATGCATGAATACAATTCATGAAGTGGCATTGCAGCTTTATAATTAAATTAATTATGGCAATTTATATATATATATATATATGTGTGTGTGTGTGTGTGTGTGTGTGTGTGTGTGTGTGTGTGTGTGTGTGTGTGTGTGTGTGTGTGTGTGTGTGTGTGTATGTATGTTTTGTTTTTTAAACTGTAGAACAATTATTTTGTAATTCATTTTCATGTTTTTTAATTGTAGGTTTTTAATTTTGCAATAGATGGAAATTATACAGCTGCATTGTAACTCCATGACAGCTATATATTTATAAAACACATTTGTGCTGGAAAACAATGATATGATGCAAAACAATACTAATTGCATGATAATTTACATAAAAATACAAGTATAAGATCAACAACCTTTCAACAAAGCTCTGGTCTGCTTAGACAAGTGACAGTCCCGAAACCCTCTCACACTGACCCCAGGGCATCAGGCCATTCTTATTGTCGAGCCCTATGCCATTGTAAGATGTCCTTTTGCAATATTTACCAAATCTTGAAATTGCTTTCTGATATGAATTCTGCTTTTTAAATTTGTTATGTGGAATGTACCACCATGAAAAGGTATTGCTGCCAGTTGTGAGATACATTGTACTGAAAGATGATCCAGCCAACTGAAATTGAAAATCAGGGTAAGCCTTGCATAATATATATTTGGGGTGTTGAAATTAATCTTTGCATTGATGCATCCCAATGCGGATGTGAACGATTCTGCATCGATGCAGTAATAGACCATAATCGATAATAGCCTACTGACGTTTCCCTGGTGTCATTCGTCAAACAAAATGGCGGAAACACAAAAACGAGTAATAAAAAATGCACCCACTATGTTAAATTTGACAGCGTGTGTGTGAGTGTGTGTGTGTGTGCGCGAGTCGAGTGAGAGTGCATGCATGTGCGAGTGTGTGTGAGCATTTTTATTGACTAATTTAAGTACACTTGACAGTTTCATGCGCTTTTAGTATTTACTAGTGTTTGTTCTAAATGGTCCTGTCGTCTTCTGTGTTCAGACTGAAGTTGTGTTTGATGTTTGCTTCATTCAGGAAGTGCAGTTTCTTGGAGCAGATTAAATAAAAAGAATATTGCTGGAAGAAGTAGGTCATCTGGGTACTTTTTGCCTACTCTTTTTATTTTGAGTACTGTGAATTCAGACATACTACTTTTTTTGACATACTGTTTTTCACCTACTAAATAGTTGAGAAGTATGCGATTGAGTTTTGCACCCCTGTTCTAGACTATTGTAATTGCCTCCCTAAAGGCAGAACCACCCCCAGCCCTCCAGTATATATATAGAATAATCCAAGTTGTCTAAATGTTGTAATTAGGGCTGTCGATTTAACCTGTTAATCTAATTAAAGCTGCAGTCTGTAACTTTTGCCGCTCTTGCGGTTAATAAACAGAACTGCATGTGTCTTGCGGAAGAACATTGTAGCCCGAGCTACTTCTCTCTGTTCATGTCTATGACGAGTCACGCCGGTACTGGGCTACTCCACAGTGGTACGACCAGAGCCAGTCTAAAATAGTCTGCATATAAACACTTATTATAGGTGTACCGTAGTGATTCGGGATAAGACAAAAACACGGTTTGGAAAATGGATTCATGAGGTACTCGCTCGTTATATAAGTTTTGTAAATTTTGAACACAAAAAAAGTTACGGACTGCAGCTTTAATTAGTTATGGCGAAAAATAATGCGTTAAAATTAGTAATGCATTTAACGTACCCGCCCCGCCCCAGACCTACGTAAGTCATATTACATTTTATACAGTTTATTGATGATGAACATGAAGCAGGGCAACAACTCACTGTGTGATGTAGCCTGTAGAATGCAGTTAGAATGCCTCTAAAATTCCAAGATATCAGGGCACAAATGCACCTGTATAAGTTTTTGTCTCATATTTATATCATGATATAGTTAAGCAATATCACAGTTTATTGTGAGTGCTGTTTTTGTCCGAAATAGCACAAGTGCAAATGTGATATAGATTTTATACAACAGTTCATAATAACTGCGAAATAGCACGAGTGCAAATGTGATATTGATTTTATACAACAGCTCATAATAACTGTATTGTGTTATATTTTAGAGACAATATTGTCTGCTTTTGCTCAATTTTGTCTAAAAAGCAAGAGCGTCGTGGTGCTCTCGTCAACGCGCCCCAGAGACTACGGAAGAGAAGAAATTGTTGAATATAGTCATTTAGTTTTTTTGGCGCACAAAAAGTGTTCTCGTCGCTTCTTAAAATTAAGTTTGGACCACTGTAATCACATGGACTATTTTAACAATGTCTTTCCTACCATTCTGGGCCTTCAAAGTGTTAATTAAATAGCTATCAATGGAGCGCCCTCTTCAGGTTGAACGGTGGCTACTGCAGTTGAATTTTCCTATTGGCAGTTGTGGTACCCTGTGACGTAAGCAGGTACCAGCTCACCACACCCTTGGTACGCGCTCACCTCGCCCTTGGCAGCCCCTGGTATAAAAGCATCTTGTTCTGTCAAAACCACTGTAGCGAGTCAGGAGTCGGAATTGCGTGTATTGAAAACGATCAGGATAGCGTATATTAGCATCTAGTTAGCATAGCATTTATAGTTATTTAGATTATTTCGTGTAGCCTAGGTAGTTAATTCACAGTTAGTGTAGTATTGTTAGAAGCATAGTTAGTTAGTAGCATAGAATTTCATCTGTTAGGATAGCTTCAAGTTAGCGTAGATTCTTAGCATTAGCTTTATCTGTATTTAGTACAGTGGTTAGGATGGGACATAGGTGTAGTAGTGTTGCCGCAATAATAGCTAATAGGATTTTCTCCCCAAATAGTTTTAATGTCCAATATGGATGTGTTATCTAATGGAATAGTCTGCGACTTATGTCACTGAACACTGTGGACGTGGGAGGTTTTTAGTACTCTGTAGAAGGAAAAACACTTAATTTGATCGTTTTAACAACCTTGCAAAAGTTCCCCCCCAAAACCGCCCCTGCCTGTCAGCTGAGCTTTTTTGAAATCCAGAGCGATTGCCACATTGATCCGGTCTCGAGCAGAATGCACTTTTGTGTTTTGCATAATTTGCCTTGTTTAACAGTCATGCTTTTCAACAGCACATGGATTGTTTGTTTCTGTTCAAGCTTTTTTTGCAATACTTTCCTCTGCCACTAATGATTCACTTTGATGCTGATGCAGCCTGACTGATTCTAAGGCAGGGCATTAAACAACACACACACACACACACACACACACACACACACACACACACACACACACACACACACACACACACACACACACACACACACTTCTCAGTGCTCCAGAAAACAACAAAGGCAGGCATTTTGGCTTTGATTTTATAGATCTACTCATTCTGAAAGCTTATTTATATAAGCATGTTTTACAATGTTGTTTGCATATTTGGTTATTGCGTGCATAAAATATTCATATATATACACAGCTCTTATTTTTTTTTTCCCTCAGATGGGTGACTGAATTCTGTTCTCTTTTTCTTTTCTTTTTTTCTGTTTTTCCCCCGGTTCTTCTAGTCTCGTATTTCATTGATTTCCAACCAGGGATACTGTACATAGGCACATTAAAATACATTAAGCCTTGTTAAAAACAGAATATTCTGAAGAGAATCAGGTATAATTGCCTCCAGAACAGCTAATTTCTGCTTTGTGTGAAAAATGTTTTTTCTCATAATTTACTCTCAGAATTTCAGCTATTTCTCATGATTTCTGAATATTGTGACTATTTATTGCAACTATATATCTCACAATTACGAGTTTATTTCTCAGAAACAATGTAACGCCTCCTTATTTTAAATTAGCTCACAATTACATTTATGTTTTGAACAAATATCTGCAACATTAATCTTCCAATGAGCCCCCAGAAATACAAGAGAATTTGTGTAACATGCAAGGTACCAGCTTTTCTAGATAGAAACTAGGAGAGACCCTACAGAACAATTAGTTTGTTCTTCAAAACTCTGCGACTGAGAGCAGATGTTTTTTGTAATCACTCTTGCCTTCTCGTCAGAATGCAAATAAAACATCCAAATGACATCTTATAACTCCCCTGAGACAAACGTTCAGACACTGATAAATGCATGTTGATTTATTTAGACTTGTTCTACAGGCCTTTGCAATTACATCCTCGCTGACAATGCAGTTTCAGTTTTATTATCCTTTTTTCAGATAGCAATGCAGGACCTTTCTAACAGATTTTTGATTCCATTTGTTTTTCTGTATTGTATGTTTAAGTTGCCAGTGTAGACAGTTGGAGTCAAACATGCTATGAAGAATAGCCTTAAGTGTGTACAGGGAGAGGGGGTTTGGCATGAGAACTTCATCAGTGAGTCGCTGTGACATCTTCCTCGGCCACTTCAGTCCTGTGTCACTGGGTCTCGACACCCGGCCACATGAGCCGCAGTGTTTGGGCTCTGTGTTCTAGATCAGAGAGGATATAGCATAGGACAGCAAGGAAGGAAAGACCCAGAAGACTCCAGAGGTCTCTCTGAATCACTTGTGCTGTTTGAAGGATGATGAGGCTTTGCTTTAAGGAAGGATGAGCCATGTAGTGTGCTGCCATGCTGACCTGAACAGACATCTTAGCAGGATGGACCACAATAATATGCAGCGCCTGTTTCCTCTTGATACACAATAGCTGAATATCTCCACACCAAATGATTCTTTTGCATTATTTTTCTATGCGATTGGCTTTTGCTTTTTTTATTTTTCGTTTCATTCAAAATATATACCCCAACTTTTTAAATGAAAGCTTTCTAAAGTGTTTTCACAGAAAACATTTACTGTTTAGAAGTGCAGCAACACACAGCAGACATCTTTTCATCTTTTACTTTACTTTTTTCTTTTTCACTCTTAAAGGAGAACTCCGGTCAATTTTAACATTGAGCTCATTTTTTTGTACATTTGGAGTGCTGTCAATACAGAGAACAACGACAAAAATCGGTGTTGTCTACACCGAGTTATTCTATTTTTAAAATTTGCACCCTATTGACTTCAATGGGGCAAGTAGTAAGCCTGCTTTTTAGCCTCTTAACATCCTTGATGTGTCATTACAAGTGCACAGAAAATGTGAGTGATTCCTTCCGAGTGAAAAATTGACTTAAATGTTAGAGATATTAATAAAAATGAAGTTAATTCAGCCAGCGCTCATACCTCTGTTTACATCCTGTTTTCGGTGGAAGGCCATAGTAATCGATTGTCGAGTTCACGCGCGTGATCATAGGCACTAAACCTATGCGCGTGAACTCGACAATCGATTACTATGGCCTTCCACCGAAAACAGGATGCAAACAGAGGTATGAGCGCTGGCTGAATTAACTTCATTTTTATTAATATCTCTAACATCTACTGCAGTCAGATTCACTCGTGTTCACTCGGAAGGAATCACTCACATTTTCTGTGCACTTGTAATGACACTTAAAGGATGTTAAGAGGCTAAAAAGCAGGCTTGCTACTTGCCCCATTGAAGTCAATAGGGTGCAAATTTTAAAAATAGAATAACTCGGTGTAGGCAACACCGATTTTTGTCGTTGTTCTCTGTATTGACAGCACTCCAAATGTACAAAAAAAATAGCTCAATGTTAAAATTGACCGGAGTTCTCCTTTAATCTTGTTTCTAGCATGTTTGAATAGTGCTTTGGTATAGTGTGTATAAAACGTACACTGCCGTTCAAGTTTGGGGTCAGTAAGATTGTTTAATGTTTTTGAAAAAACTCCCTTATTCTCACCAAGGCAGCATTTTATTTTATTACAAATACCTTAAAAATAGTCATATTCCATATTAAAGTTAATACATTTTAAATTCATAAATATATTTTTAATTTATTCCTGTTATTTCAAAGCATCATTACTCCAGTTCTCAGTGTCACATGTTCCCTCATAAATCTTTCTAACATGCTGATTTGGTGCTCAAGAAACATTTATTATTATTATCAATGTTGAAAACAGTTGTGCTGCTTAATGTATGTTTTTCATGATTTTATGACATGTTGATAGTTTAAAAAAAAACAGCACTTATTTGAAATAGAAATATTTTGTACGATTATAAAATATTTTGATAAATTGAATGCATCCTTGCTGAATAAAAGTATTAATTTCTCTCAAAACCAACAAAAAACGTTCCCTCGGTAACACTGCATGCAATGCACATATGCCTGTGTTTGCATTCATTCTGCTGCTTGTCTCTAAATAAATTGCCTTTAAAGAGCAGCTTGCATTCTTGCATCCGCAGTAGACAGATTCAAGTTTCATTCTGTGAGTGTGAAGTTTTGATCCTAAATTCAAAACTTTACACACAGCACAAATTTTGGTATCCTGGCAAAGCTGTTGTTGACTCTTCCTTTTTGTAGGATTTTAGCAGTGCTAAAGGGATAGTTCACTTAGAGGTAAACCATTTCATAATTTATTCACCCTCGTTGTCATTCTAAACCTTTTTGACTTTCTTTCTTTTGAACTCGAAAGAAGGTATTTGGAATAACTGTGAAAGTCAGTGTGGTCAAAAAATACCTTTTCAAAAACATCTTTTGTGTTCCACAAAAGAAAGTCATACAGGTTTGAAACAACAATAGTGAACTATCCCTTTAAATATCTGCCGATTCTATATGAGAAGCCTTACTAGTTGAACAAGAAAGGGATGCATGGATAGTTGGAAGGGATCTTAGTTGTGTTCATATGCACTTAATGGGAAAAAGTATCTTGATAGATTCATAAACAAAAGGGTATATAAGAAATGTCTCTCTCCGTGGCTGTCTTTGTGCTTAAATTCACCTCTCTCAGAGAAAAGAGAAAGAATGAAAAAATCCTTTAAAGTAATGGTTTCCAAACTTGGATATGCGAGGTGACAGAGTGGTCACGCAAACAAAATGATTATGATGGATTATGATTTCACTTTTCTAACTTTAGTTAGTGTGTAATGTTGCTGTTTGAGCATAACAACATCTGCAAAGTTACAACGCTCAAAGTTCAAAGCAAAGGGAGATATTTACTTTTAAAGAAATCGTTTTTTAAGGACTAAAACAAATGGCTGGAAGGGACTACATGACATTCCTCCCGAGTTAGTGACATCACGAACACTAAAAATGTACATAGACCCTGCCCCAGGGAACACGCACTCCATGTTGAGAAGA
The DNA here is from genome assembly GCF_964197995.2 of Scardinius erythrophthalmus. Classification (NCBI taxonomy): domain Eukaryota; kingdom Metazoa; phylum Chordata; class Actinopteri; order Cypriniformes; family Leuciscidae; genus Scardinius; species Scardinius erythrophthalmus. The sequence goes on along the minus strand of NC_138226.1, from coordinate 9,055,940 downwards.
GGAAGTGTTGTTGTATTGAAGCACATTTGTGAGTCTGCTCAAGCTGTCGCATCCGAGTTTTCATATGCAATACAGCACGTAAAACAAAGGCAATAGCATGTCACTCTGTAGGCATCTTACAACAGTTCCCACACAAGCAATTTTATAGATTATCATGACAGAATATGCTAATCAAAGACTTGATAGTTAACTCCATGTCAGCAACATAAATTCATCACCTAACCATTCATAAACATCCTGTTGCATTCTACATGCTGTCACTTCTTCTTGAGTCTCTCCATCATTGTCCGAATCCAGTTTAAACATAAAAGGCAGAATAGTTTCTGACATTTTAGTGCGTGTCTGCATGAGGTAATCGGAGCTGATAACACACGAGTTCTTGAAGCCCCGCCCTCTGTGTCTGTGTCATTTGCATTTAAAGGGACACACACACGAAACGATGCGTTTTTACCGACCCTCAAAAAGGGACAATTTTAAAATGCCTTAAAGTTATCTGTGGGGTATTTTGAGCTAAAACTTCACATACACACTCTGGGGACAACAGAGGCTTATTTTACATATTGTAAAAAGGGGCATTATACCACCCCTTTAAAATAACATATATATTTTTTCAAATGACCTAATCTTTTGACTAAGTGGAAGAGAGGGGGTACGCTGAAGGTTGGTAAACGCCTCAGGGGGTACAAACTCTAAAACGTTTGGGAACCACTGCCTTAAAAGAATAGTTCTCCCAGACATAAAAATGTCAACAACTCCCCCTCATGTCACTGTAAACTACTTGCTTTGACGTGCTTTCTTGTAATCCTTTTTTTTTAGTGGTATGCAAAAGTTGAAGCCACAAGTCTTTGCAAGTTTTTTAATTTACAATTTATTTAAAAATTTAGATTTTTTGTTCCACAGAAGAAAGTAAGTCACACATGTTTGGACCAACATGAAGGTGAATAAATGATAACAGAATTTTCTACTTTTTTGGTTGAACATTTTGTACATTACATGGCCTTGCATGTTTTAGCTCTGTGAATTATCAAGGTTGTTTATGCACCATAAAGGTGACAGTTCCACTCTGAAAGATCCATTTGAAATGGATGTCACAAGCTATTGGTTTTAGCTGCAGGGGTGTCCCATTTATTGAAAGCTCTCACTGCAACCAAATGGATGGTCAGGCGAAATTTTCCATTACCAACTCTAGCTAAGTCTAACGTAAAAGCTTTTGCAACATTATGACTGAAACCTGAGGCAACAGAATTTTCCACTTATCCTCACCCTGTGTGTGTGAAGGTATGGCCAAGGGATGCACTTAAACTATAGAATTCCTCCAAACCTGCACGGCAACGTGTCTTAAGCATCCACTTCCTCTTAGAAAGGAAGAGCCATTCTCACACTGACCTCGAGCATTTCGAAGGTAGTGGGGTCAGAACCTTTCTTTCCACGGTAAAAAATAACCCGTATTGTCACTAATAACGTCCTGAAGAACTCTTTTTAAGGATCTGAGTGGAAAGAGATTTTGCTCGAGTGCATAAAATAAGAGGCCGCTGTCATGCGGTACTCATGTTGGCATTTGCACATTCTGACTAGCGATTTATGGATTTTTCAGGCCTCTCGAAGCAAAGGCACTGAGCCAGTACAGCGGTCCTTGTGTCATGCAGTCAGTAATGAGCTTCTTAATTAAACCCCGCAGGCCTGTGGCTCAATTAGGGCTTACAGACAAAGTTAAACGGATCAATCCAGGGAGTGCTTCTGCACTGTCGGACATACATTAGGAGAGTACTTTGAAGAGCAAGAGACTGATTTGATGTTCTGTAAAAAAAAAAAATAATAATAATACATTTTCTTTCTATGAGATCAGGTTCCCTTCACCTTTTCAAACTCTGTACGATTGTTGTATCTTTGTCTCCTTAATGGTCGTCATTGCCTATTAGCTTGCTCAATTGATGAGTGTATGATGAACCCAATGCTGTTCCCAAACAACTCCACTGTGCTTCCCACCCCACCCTGCCTTTTGACCTTGCTTGAGGCAATGGTCGAGTTTACTTATAGGACTAGGCGCATTCACGTTCCTCTCATTTTGCCTATTGTCTTCCATCTCTGAACCTTGAGAAATTCCCTTTAACTGGTAAGGATGCTAAAAAGTTTATCTTGGGTTTCTGATTTTGGTTTGTGCTTCTCCACAGGAATCACTTGAAGTTTATTTCCCTTTGTGAATGTTTGAACGTTTGTCTCTTTGAATGAGTGTTTCTGTCTTCAGTGACCGGATCGAATTTACCTCACGGAAGAAGCACCCATTCGATGGGTTCTCATAGTTAAATGCTTTCAAGTTGATGTCTTAGGTTTGTCTTTACCTCAGCAGTACCTAGATTCTCAATTGTTCACGTACTGTGCTTTAAGTGACTTTTTAAAACCTTTCAAAGGCTTTCAAATATTTGTCTCAGTAACAATTTGTAGTTCCTGTAAATGAGTCGTGATTCTACAGGGTTTTAACCTCAATGATTCATGATTAAGTCTCCTGATCAACTGAAGCGAATTAGCCAAGGGTTTTTAATCCAGATTGTGCCAGCGCAGCTCCCCATAATTCCTCACTCTGCCAGATTAAAATGGCTGGTAGACAAAAATGACTGTCAGACATTGTGATGTTGATCGAAAGCCACCCCTCACCCTGCTTAAACCTCTTGGTCTGTCTGATGTCTGTTCGCCTGTTTTTATTGTTCATGCCATGCGTATTTTAGCTCTGAAAAAATGAGGACAGAGTGGGATGAGGGATAGGAAGAAAGGGCATGGAAGCATATGAAGGTTGAAGCTTAAATGTCACAACAGACAAGTATAGAGTGTAATGACAAAAGTAACTGATGTAAGAGTGTACAGATGGTGACCAGACACCCTTGGCTGGACCAGACTGCAGGAGTGGGCATGTACAGTGGTGGGTACAGCTTCGTTGACGTGTCGCCCGCTGGAGATACCCAGACGGCTGGAGTCTTGGGTGCCGATTCCACCCCCAATACCCCTGGGGCTGCTCGCTGAGCGTACTGGGACTTCTCTAGCCTCAAAAACCTTTACCTCAGCCCAAGCAGTGATAATGCTGTCGACAAACAAGGGACTACTGCAGTGAAATTTGGATTTAGGCGTTTTTTTTTTGTTTTGCGCATTGTATCCGGTGAGGGATCACGTGTCCAGCGCCTTACCCACATGACCTCATACCAGGACCAATCAAATGGTGTCGTTCCATTGGGGCTGAGCGAGAGATCGCTGGAGACATCATTTTCCCTCTGTGGTTTTTAATTTCAGTCCTTTCCGAACATCAATATTGGTAGCCATCGGTTAGGAGCTCTTTGAAGGTAAATCTTTTTACGTTTTCAAACGTAATTTTTTGGCATATGTTTCAATATAACACTGTGGCCTGGTCAGCTATGACTGGTCATAAGAAACAGCATTTTGTATGTCCGTTCACTGAAAAATTAACCTAACGATGTCTTTATGGATGATGCTCCTTTAGAATCATCCATTGGAATCATTCTTCTAGGCCCAAGTTTCCTAATGCTAGCAGTTTGGGACTATATCTAGATTTTTGACCATTTAACATGAAATTAAATAGTCTTTACATCTGAAGATTTTTTTGGAAACTGTTGGAAGTATGTGGTGTTGTAGTCTAAGCCAAGTAGCTTGAGATATTTTTGAAGTGATTTGCTTTATTTGCTGTAGGTTGTGGCGTTTGTGTTATATCCGTATATTGTTCGACAATGCTTTGTATGCCGCAGACAGTATGGCGTGAAGGATTGTGACTTGTGTGTCAGTCTCAGTTGCGATTCCGACCTTGATGGCAGTTCGTAACATTAAACGCTGCTCGGCCCTTTGATTAATACTTCTAGAGAGGTACACAATTTTGTTCGCCGTCGTTACTTCAATTATCGTCATGGGTTCTTTATCTGTCACAATGAAGCAGAAGAGATTTCATCCTAAAAACTATTGGTATGGAGTCCAATTGCCAGTTTTTAACAGATTTATGTATGAACAGAACAAACGTTTTTTTACAATCTTTTAAGTTATTCTGAACCTGAGAACCTTAAGAGTTTTAATTTGTGTGTTTATATTGTCATGATGCCATATTCGCAACATGTCTAATGGGTTGTTGGTGCCATAGAAGTTTCTAATTCAAGGGTTGAACATTGCATTATAGACTCTTTAGAAAGCGCAGCCAGTTTATTTGCAGATATGTACTGTGTCTAAAGAGTCAGGTTTTAATCGGTATTGTGCTTTCTACCAGCATGTAGATGATTTCAAAAATGGTTTTCACTGTGATGCCTGGAAACGACCAGAGGTGTCTCCATTTAGCATTTCGTCTCTTTCGATTAGTAGGCGGTTAGCGTAGCATGGATGGTTGGTACCAATATCCTGGATCTCAGATCGCTGGATTGGTTTTGCTTGATCTTACATTGGCATTGCTGGGCGACTGAGCTCTTGATTATAATTTGGGTTGAGATCCAGGCAAGGGCGAGTGATCAGGGCTGACAGTTTTCAAGCCGCCTGTCAGGCTGAGTAGGGGAGGGTGCCCCTGCAGACACGCGTACTGCAACAAAAGGCTCCTCTAGAGTTGTTCACATATGAGTGTTCATGCGCCCCCTCCTCCCTCATAACACAACGCCCAGCCAAAGGGACCCCAGCCCTGGTGATTCTTCATGCCCACCGGCAACGTGTGCCAGAAAACCTACATTTTGTTTTTACAGTGAAAAGATGTATTATCACTTGGTTTTGACATAGTGTGCTTGTACTGCATGATTAGGAAATCAATATTTGGATGAGTGGCTGGTTTAATCGATACGTTTCTCAGGAAAATTTTGATTAGGGAAACTAGCAAGAACTGTGTGATTGCTCATTTTTGTGCATGAAGGAAAATGAAGACTATAGGTTTATGCACAATTGGCTTGGTCTTAATCAGCAGTGTTTTTGGTTATTATTAATGTAAACTGGAGGATATGATTTTGAATATTTTTTGAAAGATAGTCAAAATTCTCCCTTTAAAAACTTTTAGCTCCCGATTAGGGCTGCAACCAACAAACATTTTAATAAGTTTACATTTTAATACAATTTAATAACTCAATTATTTTGATTAAAAAGAGAGCAATGTGGAATATTAATGTAATGAAACGATTTGCAAAGTTATGTCTGTTGTATAAGATATCTATATAATGTATTTAAAATTTATATTTTATCAAATATAAAGGTTACAAAATATTTTTTTATTATTTTTTTATTTGTGATAACTTTTAAAAAGTTCTAACTTTATATATATATTTCATGTATGTGTGTCTGTGTATATATGTATATATATATGTGAGTGTGTGTGTGTGTGTGTGTGTGTGTGTGTGTGTGTGTGTGTGTGTGTGTGTGTGTGTGTGTGTGTGTGTGTGTGTGTGTGTGTGTGTGTGTGTGTGTGTGTGTGTGTGTGTGTGTGTGTGTGTGTGTGTTTAATAAAATAAAAGGTAATTTAAAAACTACAGTTTTCTTGTAATGAAGTATTGTAAGGGGCTTGGTTTATTCTCCAGCTATATTATGAAGTTATTGTACACACACAAATTTGAATATTGAATGTCAGGTTTTAGTTATGGGTAATTTTGAACCCTTTTTTAAATTATACATATTGTTTGAACATGTTTATCTTTCTGTTGAACTATAGACAAAGCAACACAATAGATTTGATTCTATTTGTGTAACATCCATCCTATTTTCACAGAATCACAAGCTGAGAATGTTATATTAAAAAGTATTGTGCAATTAGAAAAAGTACAAAATACACAATGTAGTATTTGACATTCATTTTATGAACGGGTTCATAAGTTGATTTGGAGTATTTTATGACAGTTTAGGATGAAAGGAACACTTTCTGCAGTCAAATTCTCCTTATGGCGTGGAATTATGGAGCAGGCTTATGGCCGGTTTATGTTCGAATGTAATGACTGCCTTGGAGGATTAGGGCAGGCCAGATGATGGTGGATAGACTCAGATTACATTTAGCATTTTCCTCTTGCTCCTGTTATATTACTTTGTGTTTTCTGTGTTTATAAAATTGCAACAGTCGGAGGAATCATGCATTATCTTCCAACATTATTCCCTCCCTGTATCTCTAATGGCTGCAGATCAGATTCTCCCACCCTGCTCTTTATTCAGAGGTTTTAATTTAATTCCTCTCCACCCATCATAATAACCTCATCACCAGAGAGAATATGCTCTTTTAGCTGAAGCAATCACAATACAGATCTTCAAATCGGTATTAAGGGGACCATTTGCACATATTTTACATTTGTGAACTCTTGTGAACGTGAAAATCAAGACATTAGAAGTGGTCTGTTACTCATGTGTATACATCAGTGTTTATTTTTTGATTATTCAGACTTTTCAGTTGCCATATGTTTATTATAGTAGAAAAAAACAGAATGCTATTTATTGCACTTGGCTCGTATAGACATTTTTTTCTCTTTGATCTTTCTGATCCTGCTGTAAATCTCTGGAAGTATTCTGCTGTGGGTTCATAATCCTGTTTGAAATCACTTTATTATGTTTGCACTACACATGCAACATTTAATCCTCAACAGCAAATTTTCTTTTTGATTATTGTCATTTTCATGTTGAGCATAAAAACTGTTGATTCATCTAAAATCTCAGCATGGCCCTTCCGACTGGGCATGAAAAAAAAAAATACTTTTTACACATTTTCTGCACTGTTTTTGTCAAAAATCAATGGAATTGTTTAAATGTAATACAATGGTTTAAACAAAATTATTATTGGTGGCTGGAAGCATGATCAAATGAGTTAATTATTAAACATTCAAGGGAACACCTTTGATTGACAGGTGAAAATATTTGTGATATTTCTGATATTTTTATCAGTTTTAAAAAGGTTTTTCTTTTTTTATGACCAGATTTGTTGTATTAAGAAGGGACAAATCCAGGACAAAATGTAAAAACAAAAACAAACAAAAAAACAAGTAAAAATAGTTTAGACAGCATGAACAATTTAATTTGGCTCTTGTTTTGGCCACTCTGAAAATAGTTTTTGACAGTCTTTCAGGTTGATGAAGAACGACTGTGCTGCTTCCGCTGTACTATACTGCCGATTATCCCCCGTTACCTCCCTTCTTCCTGGTTGCTTTTTGTCTCTCATCCTCGTGCCCGCCCTGGTTGTGATTTCGAGAGCAAGAGAAAAGACAAACTGCCTCAGGCTATAATTTGCCCTGAAATCTCGCATGAGCCAGTGTCTCCAATAAACACTGTCGCCTCTTGTTAAGCTCTCGCCCTTGATACACTGACAGGACTAGTGATGTGTTTAACACGATAAATCATGGCGCTTGATCTGTCCAGGCCTCTCTGCCAGCCCACTTGTCTGGGGACTCACCCCATCTTTCTGGCAGAGAGGACCACACTCCCTGTTCTACGTCTTTATGGTTTAGCTTTACCTTAAAGTCAACATGAAAAAACTCCATTTACAGGTTTCTGGTCTTGTTGAACATTATTCCAATTAAAACAATTCTTTGTATTTTAAGTGTCAAATTTAATTTCATAATCAATTCAGGTCCCAGCCTACATTTTGTTTTCCACCTGGAAAAATATGTTGCTGCTGGAAAACAATGTTTTGTAGAAATGAAAATGAGCTGCGAATGCCATTTCATGTTTACTTAACTCGTGATCTGGTATTTGTTGGATATGAACTTTGTTCATAGAGTTACAGACAGGTCTTTCCCATAAAAGTGTTCATTCTGGAATCACTGAGTTAAAAAGGACGTAGGGTGCAGTAAATGTATGATCTCAGCACCCTTCAACTCCTCTACAGAAGCACATTTAACGGGCTAGCCATGGACAGTGCGTCAGCGGTTTGGATGGACGTGCTTGCATTGACTAATCTTTTTGTCACCCAGTTTTGAATCCAAAAATGTTCATTCACAAATTATAAATGATAGATGAAACCTTGCATGACGCATAACCAAATGTTGAGAAAAGTTAAACAAAACAGACAACTAAATCATAATTAAATTGTCATGAAATCAAAATTGAATTAGTGCATGCTATTCCAAATTTTTAGCTTTAGTTTTTGTAATATTTTTTCAAAGTTTCCTTCATCTTTGAAACAACTTTCCTTCTCAGCTGACATCACACACGTCTCTTTATTTTCAACCCCTCTTCTCCAATCTGACTTTGTGTCTCACTCAGAAATGCATCAGTTTGTGAACATCATTTCAGGTTAACTTAAATGTCAGGTGACTGTTTTGGTAAATTTCTCAGTATTATGATTTTGTCAAAGGAGAAATTAAAGGTACACTATGTAACGTTTGGCCATCTGGCGGTTAAAACAAGAAAACTGCATGCATTTTGCAGAAGAACATTGTTTTGGTTGTGCTTTGGTTCGGCGTGACTGTTATCAATATGGTTCTTTCTTATAACTAATAAAGAGGGAGAGAGATTATCCTACTGCTCATAAAACAATCACTACTAGGCTTAAGATATATTACTAGTTTAGCTGCAGGATCTCAAGCTGACTAGCTGAAGACGTTACTGTTGCTAGACCCATTAATAGACACGGTACTTCCTTGAAAATAAATTCCAGCACAGCGCTACAACAACCATAATGAAATGGCCCTTGACAATAGATAATGCTTTACTCTGTTGGAGAGCTACATATGGAAATTGATCTCTTCAATAAAATATCTTACTCACCTTTACAACATTTCAAACCCCTCAAGTCTCGCCATCTCCGAAAAGCCAAGCCTATGTTGATTCTTGTTTTATTACAAGCTCTGTCGCATTCTCTTTTTGGCAGCCGACTCTCCTCTGTTCTGTGATTCCCCGGAGGTTCGAGATTTAACATGCTCCATGTCAACCTTTCTCACTCACTGTGACAACTAACTTGCCACTCGCGTTAAAGTAACTTGAGCAACTTTTCTCTATTTATGGATATGACACGACACATACAGGCAAGTGACAAAAACACTCATAATAGGCTTACCATAGTAAATCAGGGTAAGAAAAAAAAACACATTTTGGAAGAAGGATTGATGATGTATTGACTTATTATTAGTATTAATTTTGAGCATTTTTTTTTACATACAGTAGTGTACCTTTTAAATATCCCACTTCTATTGTTTTGTGATTCTGCCAGTAGGGGTCAATAGCTTTGAGCAGTTGACAAATGGCTTGTTTATGCAGTCTTTTTGCTCCTGATGTTCAATAACTTTTTTTTCCATTTCACATTAATTAGAAAAAGAGCCTATGGTCTGAAAAAGCATTTTGATTTATTTTCTCATTGCAGTGGTCACTTTAGGAAGTGTGGTGTTTGGTTGCTTTTGGTTGAGTGGGAGTGAACTGCAGCCTCAGGTTCTGTCTCCTATTATTTTCCCTATTACAAGGTCACATAGTTGTAAGCAATAGGGTTATTGTTTTTCTCCTACTGTTATAGCAGTTATCAAAACACCAGTTTTAAATGTTCTAAAATATTTCTTTTTCTTTTGTATTCTCCATATATCCACATCCTCTCACTAGGGAAATCAACCATGGTCGGGAGTGGTGAAGACATAGCAGTCATCTAAAATAGTCTACACAGCTATATATTTCTCATATCACCCATGTTATTTGTCTTCATGCATCCATTGTTTTTAGAAAGTCCACTGAAGTTGAGATATTTTTTGGCAATAGTCGTTGAGATTTTAGCTATTAAGATAGGAGAAACTGAGCACAGAGACAGTGGAAGTTAAAAAACTATGGGACACCTCTAGCTCAAGGTTCATCTGCAAAATCGAATTTTAATCAAATCATGAACATTGCCAGTTTAAGGCTGAGTATTACACAGATTTTTACCATGTTTTACAGAGAAGAGCAATGTAACTTAAAGGGATAGTTCACCCAAAAGGAAAGTTCTGAAAATTACTCCCAATAATGTCATTCAAAACATGCATGACTGTCCTTTCACTGTTATTTTAGCATTATTTATATACTTTAATGCTATTTATTAGTATTTTGAATTCGCTTTAGTTTTAGTTTTATTGTGCTTTTGTCATTTTATTATTTTTTCTTTTCTTTTTTATATTTCTTAGCTTTATTTGTATTTTAATTTTAATAATTGGAGAACTTTAACTTATTCTATGTTACAGTTTTCAGTTCTTAAACTTATTTTCAATTTTCATTTAAGTATTACGTTTTTTGTCTAATATTTATCTTTCATTCACTCTTCAGTTTCAGCTCAGATGCAATGTCTGATTATTGACTATGATTGAATTATTATAGACGGTCATATTCCTTTTAGATAGGCTTGATAGGCAAAAATCATTGATTATATTAATAATGCAGCAGCGTTATTTTGTTCTCATTTTTAACAGTAAACCTATTTTTATTTTTTTAAGTTGTTTCTCGTTATGGCTTCGAAAATGCGCAGTGATGACTTTAATCACTTTCATGAAAAATAAAATTAAGTGCAAGATGTGCAGTGCCAATATACATGCCACATTCAGCATTATAACGAGAACAGGATTATGATCGAATGTCGTAAATTCTCTGTGCTTTAGTTGCCCGTGTATCAGCGCGCTGTTAAGGGAAGAGCGCATCCAGAGGTTCCCTTTCAAACCGAAGACTGTAACATGCACATTCGTGTCCTTTTGTGCAGATGCATTTTGTAATATTACGTTTATTTTATGTATCTAGGATATCTGATTATTAATCACATAGGAAGTGTCATAGAACAGGCTTCAGTTTACTGGAGATCATTTACTCTTCAGCTTTACCTCAAGCAGATATTCCTTTTAGAAGTTTCTTTTTCGAAAACATTGATGCATCATAATCTAGCAGTTATTTTTCTATTCATACGTTCATGTTTTCATAGACATGTTTTCATGTCATTGTTTTATTTGTCAACATTAATTTTCGTAACTGTCTTAAAACCCGAGTGCTCGCGTACTCGTTTTTTGAGACATGTCAATGATCGAAATGAGAAATTGACAAATATGCCCATCTCTAGCATTCTTCAAATAAACTACTTTTTTTGCTCAGCAAACAAAATAATTGCATGGTTTGGTTTGGAATGACATGAGGATGAGTAAATTATGAGCCATTTTAAAAGCCATTATTATTGATTATCGGGTGTAATAGAATAGGTTAACATGGTTTACAAAGGTTAGGTTAAGCTAACTTTTGGGTTGTACTGCTCAGCACCAGCTTTATAAATAAATAAAGCTGTGATTAACCTCTGAAAGCAAAAGGTTTTGCTTTCGCATCTCTGCAACATGTCGACAACACTTCAATTCAGCAAAACTTTGCCGCCTTTCTTTGCGTATGCCTTTGGGCAGCATTATGCTAATATTTCACATTGTGACGTGTACATTTGAGGAAGTAATATCTGGACTTGAGGTGTTTGAGGCAGGTCTGGATCAGTGTTCTGTTAGACATGCACAAACAGATACATTACACACTAAAGGAAAAGGAAAACATTATAAAGCATCATATGACCCCTTAACTTTCTGGATGAACTATCCCTCTAAGAATGTTGAATTAATATTGAATGTGCGGTCACATGTGTGTTTAGTTGAAATTTAGTCTGAACTGTTTTTTGTTTTGTTTTTGCTAAACATAATTTCACAAATACTGTATAACATGTTTGGCTGTTAGTCATTTATATGAATTAAAATGAGACAATATTGTGCTGTGTTTGAAGCAAAGTGGAGAGAGCTAGAAAAAGGAGCATTTTGGGAGCACTGCTTGACCAAGCGTAAAGCGTGATTAATTCAATAGGTACCACAGAGGAAGGGGCCAGAAGCTCTTTAGAGGAAGGGCTGACCCACTTTCTGTGCTTCAGTAAAAGACTGAGCTTATCTACCACCGGGAAGATATCAGACTTATGATTAACATAAAATAGAATTAAAACGTGAAGTATTTCAATGGCTAATTTTTAATCTGCTCCTACTTTTTGAAAAGCATTGGAAATGTGCTTGCTAAATACACACACTTCGACATCAAAAGAAAGTGGTGGGAAAGGACACGTGCCGTTTAAGGTGACATTAGTGTGTTTATGCAGTCATTGCTTTTGCTCTGATGACTGCTGTAATCAGTCCACAGATGTAGCGTTCAGATGTCGACTGAATTCTGCGGGCTGTTGTTCACCCGACCATGTGTTTGTTCTGTGTTTGGGTGTTTTTGTGGCCACTTTTGGCCCTTTGGACTTTTAGAAACTAAACGCACTTTTCACACTCTCACTGGTTTATTTGCATATTCATGTAAACAAAGAAAAGTGTGAATATACATGCATGTGTGTGTGTACATACATGTATATAAACACGTTTTTTGACCTACATTTGTGCCCCAGTCTTTGGCATGCTTTCATTTCAATATGGATGGTATACGACGAAAAAATTAAATTATAAATGTAATAAATGGAGCAAAATTACAGAAACTGAAAAGACTGCCCACTTTATATCAGTGTCAGGTAGAAGACAATTTTTCTGCTCATGAGCAGTGAGTTTATGTGAGTTTATTATAAACAGACACTTCTATTAACTTGTGAAGTTTACTCAGATTGGGTTTTTATAATAAATTAAAATTATTTGAATAAATAATAAATTAAAAAGTTACCTTCTGTAAAGCCCACATCTGGAAAACACACACTCCCACCTCTGTAAAAAACACGAGATGTCAGTCCCGTCCAAATCAGTACATGATATCACAGACGTGGAGAGACAACTCTAATGTCCTTTAGAAAACTAGTCCTGTCCGAATAGGGCTATAAGAAATATTTAAAAAAATAAATAAATAAATGAAGTCATGATAAATTTCGCTGGATCCATTTTATATGCGACCTTCATATTTGTGTATTTAAATCAACCCCTGGGACATAAAAGTGTCTGAAGAAACACTGTGTTGTGTCTCCTCAAAGTATACAAAGAAGCACTTTGAAAATGTAATCCTTGAGGCATTCGTAACGGTTCGCTAAACATGATCATCTAAGTATATTCATGTTATTCAAGCAGCTTTTTATTGAAGCACCAGATATGGAGCATTAGCATCGCATAACCGATAAGACTGCCTTTCCTCAATCCAAATTTAGTGTATGCGTAAAGTTGCCACAAGGTGTTAGCGCCTCGCCCACAGCATCCATGTTGTTTGTTGTCTTACAGGCTGATTTAATTAGATAAGATTTCACGTGGGGTTGAACTTGGAGGCATTTGAGATTTAGACGGATGAAGAACTACAACACTGAGTCATGAGTAGAAGAGTGGAACATTGTATGCTCTCTGTGACCAAGCACACACTGCAGCTAAATACAGTTGTCACCTCTCTTAATCCTGTTCTGTACGCACACGGTGATATCTGCATCCTACAACAAATGCACGCCTGAAACTGAAATTGCTCCAGCGTTTCTCTGAACCCATACTTTTTAAAATGACTTCATACTTTAAAAGAATAAACTTAAATGCTAACTGAATGTAATGTTCTCGTAATGTTCTATGAAATGAAATTAGTTGAATTCAAGAGTGCTTTTTGACCCATATAAGTAGAGCTTAAGTACATCTTTATATGTAATTTCATAATTCTCTTGTCTTTGAAATATGTTTCAAGTGTATTGCTGAATGTACTACAAGCATTTATGGTGAACTGAGATATGTCATTTCTATTGAAACTTGTGTGTCATCTGTTTAAATATTTGAATATATATATAAATATTTGAATATATATATAAACTGCAAGTGCAGTTTTTAAAAATACACACACACACACACACACACACACATATATATATATATATATATTTGTATTTACACATTTGTAATGATATTTGCACATTTGCAATTGAGTACATTTAATATGAATTAACTTGTAATATAAATGTAATATCAAATACACTGTATTATAACCGAGTACTTTACATGTATGTGCCTTCAGTAAAGCTTGACAAGATTATTAAAACATGATCATAAAGATACTTTGAAAAACTTAGTATACTTAGTCTTAAATGTGTACTCTCTAATGCACTTAAGTCCTTTTTTACATTAAAATATTATCTGCAAGTGCAGTTTTTAAAAATACATACTTAATAGATTTAAAGTGCACTACAAGTGCACATTCAATACAGTTTAGCGCACTTCTTTTTCACAAGGTTTTCTCAGGTCAGGGGGCCGGGGCTTCTTAAAATGGAGGACACCCATTTGTAAGAGTAAAGGCTGGTTCACTTCTGTCCATTTGCTCTGTTGCTTCTGTGTGCTCTTAGCACAGATTGCATAAAAATTCTAATCTGAGCTAAGCAGGAGATTTGCGGACAGCTGGCAGCTCATCTCATATACCCATGTGAATCTGTACTTATCTTCCCTTTGCTTTCTCCACGCGTCTCTCTCACACATAACCCGAACATTTGTGCTCAAAACTTTCCTCCGCACATCTCATCCTCGAGCACGTATGCTATTTCTCTTTCATCGTGCTTTTTACAGTCACCATCATTCACTTTTTGCTCTCTCTTTATCTTGCGCTCCATTGGAAAGTCTGACAGCTGCACTGGGACGGCTTAATGTTTCAATCTCTCGATCGTTGTTGATCCCCAGACCCACATGACGGCGTAAATCACGAAAAAAGGGACAGGTCTGAAGCTGCGCTGAAGAGTTAGGATCCCCCCCCCCTCCCTCCCTCACCAGAGTACAGACAGATACTCATTATAACGCCTGAGGATGAGAAATCATCGGAGGGATCAGAGAGACCCAATATACAGATTCCGATAAGCTGAATGTTATGAATTATTACACAAAATGGAAAATAAGTTTTTTTATATGACCTTGTTCTTGGTAAACCCACAGAAATCTGCAGATTTACGCTTGATGCTTCTTTCTGCTGCTTTTTTTAATTTACTTTTTCTTCAATGGTTTTAAATTGTGTTTTTCTTCTCTTCATCATAACCATGTAAAGCAGTTTTAATTGAATTGAATTGAATAGGGCTTTGCAATGTATAGAATTTTATTCATTTTTGCTGGAATTCTGCAGATTCAATCTTTGCCTACCCATAATATTGTCATCTTGTGTTTGTGTTGAGTGTTGCTCTTTCACTCTAGCATTTTTGGGCATTGGTTTTAACCCCATCAGTTTTGTTAGATGTCATTTTTGTAAGACATGTATTTTGTTACATAGCTCATGGTGTATTGGACTCAGCTGTGCTACATTCTGTATGCAGAAAGCCGAATGACCTCAGCGGCTGTTGGTTTTTGAAATTAATTTGAGATTACTGCCTGGCAACAAACATATTTAGTTTGATTACTTGTGAAGTGCTCCCTCTTGTGTTCAGACTATGAATATAAAAGGCTATTAATGATGTCATTGTGGTGTTCCATATTTATTACATGCTATGCTTACTGCATAAGGTTGATTCATCACAGCAAATAGTTTGACTTCGAGGTCATTTATAAAATGCAAGTACGGTAATTTGAATGGAACAATAGGCAATAAAACATAACCGTATATAAAATGTATATAGTCATTTAACATACGGAACATACATGAGGCTAGTGAGAAAATTATATTACATTTTAACAGGAATTAAAAGACATCTATCTTGAAGTAGTTCTACCTCAGATAGATAATAATAATAAAAAAAAATGAATAATTCATGCAAAACATTCAGATTTCTGCTTTTAATCTCTCTGGAATGGACTATATTCTTTCTTTTAAAGTGTTTAACTGTAAGTGCAGTTTGCATGTATTTAAACTACTGTTTGAGGTCAGCAAGTGTTTTTTTTTTTTTTTTTGTCTTTTCGGTTTTAAATTAATATTATTATTCAGCACGGGTGCATTGAATTAATCAGAGTGACCGTAAATACTTTTTTGTAATGTTACAAGATATTTTTTATTCAACAAGAAAATGGTATCGGGGTTTCCACAAAAATACTTAGCAGCAAAACTTTTTTCAATGTTGATATTATAACAGTTTCTTGAGCACCAAATCAGCACATTAGATTAATTTCTTAAGGATCATGTGACACTGAAGACTGGAGTAATGATGCTGAAAATTCAGCTTTGATCACAGAAATAAATTACATTTTAAAATATATTAAAATATTAAATAGTTATTTTAAACTGTAAGAATATTTCACAATACATTTTTTTTTATCAAATAAATTCAGCCTTGTTGAGCATAAGAGACTTTTCAAAAAAATGTAAAAAATCTTACCGAACCCAAACTTTTGAACACTAGTGTATTCTGTGACAATCACAAATGTCTCAAATGCTGAGCCTTTCAACATAGGAACATTCCTTTAACTCCAAGCTCTGATTACTGAGCAGATCCTAGCACTCTTGCCACCGTCTTCATTTCTGATGTGGAAGTCTTGGGCTCATGATGACTCTGGTGTGTGGTTATCCCGTCCCCCCTTGCAGGTGACTGGTTGGCTGCTGAACCATCATTCTCGTCCTACTCCTGGGGATTTCCTGTCACGTGCCCATATTCCTGCTTCACCTCCACTCCTAGAATGGAACCCAACAAAGTCCAGTCAGAGGGCGGGCTGAATGTGACCCTGACCATCCGGCTTCTCATGCACGGCAAGGTAAGCTGAGCCCGCAGAGCAGTACAGAGAGAAGTGGATGATGTCACTGCAGAGTGTGCCTGAGGGACGTGTCCTCTCCTGACCCACTGTTTCAGGCCAAGGTGAATCAGGGGTCGTCAGTACCAGTGACCTTTTAGACTCATTAAATCTCCGTAAGCAAGGACTGAATATAGAAGGAGAGCCATTTGCGTGCGGAAATTTGTTCATATACAATTGTGAATGGCCAAAATAGTCTGCTTATGCTTGCAAAGATTTTATTGGTTCTTTTTTTTTTTTATTCCTGCAGGAGGTGGGAAGCATCATCGGAAAGGTATGTAAGATATGGACATTTTATGTACACAGTGTGTGTGTGTGTGTGTGTGTGTGTGTGTGTGTGTGTGTGTGTATGTATGTATGTATGTATGTATGTGTGTGTGTGTGTGTGTGGGTATATATATATATATTTATGTGTGTGTACGTATGTATGTATGCATGTATATATATATACATATATATATGTGTATGTATATTCGTTTTAAGCTCTGAATCTAAATATTCAGTCCTTCTTTTTGCTACAGAAAGGGGAAACTGTGAAGAAGATGCGTGAAGAGGTATGTTTCTTGTCTAATTCATTTTACCGAAACCCTTTTCAATCACTCAGTCAAACTTTATTTATAAAGCACTTTAAAACAACCGAAGTGGACCAAAGTGCTGTACAGAAAATTAAATAAAAGACATAAAATACATACTTTATATAAAGCATATAATACATATAATTCTTGTTCTGTTGAGATTTGTTTTTCATGTTCATGAATCACAGCGACCTCAGTGTTGTATGTCCAAATCTAATAATAGTAATTTGAAATGTTCTTGTTATTTCCCCTTGCACCTATAAGTGTATTTTTGAGCTATTCAAATGGTCATGGAGTCTCTCAGGGCTAACTTGACATTTGGTATCCTACAGAGCGGTGCTCGCATCAACATCTCAGAAGGAAACTGTCCTGAGAGGATCGTCACCATCACTGGACCCACAGATGCCATCTTTAAGGCCTTCGCTATGATCGCATACAAGTTTGAAGAGGTGCTGTCCTGAATACAGTATTTGAAAATCTCACTTAACACAAACAAAATGTTATTTGTCAATGTTGATGGTACTGTATACTCTACCATTAAAAAAGGTTGGTAAGATTTTTAAATGTTTTTGAAAGACATTCTCTATGCTCTCTATATTTAATCAAAAAATGTAGTTAAAACTTTAATATTGTGAAATAATATTAACATTTAAAATAACTGTTTTCTAAGTCAATATATTGTAAAATGTAATTTATTTTTGTGATCAAAGCTGAATTTTCAGCATCATTACTCCAGTCTTCAGTGTCACAAGATCCTTCAGAAATCATTCTAATGTGCTTATCCGGTGCTCAAGAAAGATTTGGTTGAAAACAGTTGTGTTGTTATGAATCTGTGATAAATTCAGCATTCTTTGATTAATAGAGAATTCAAATGAAAATTCAAAAGAACATTATTTGTTTTTTTACTATAACTTTTGATCAATTTAATGGATCTTTACTGAATAAAAATATGAATTTCTTTCAAAAATTGTATTTTAAAATTGGTAATTTGCGATTTTAAAGTTTCATTGCTTATGTAATTTCTTTCCTATATTTCTTCAGGATATAATCAACTCCATGAGCAACAGCCCAGCCACCAGTAAGCCCCCAGTCACTTTGCGTCTCGTGGTGCCCGCCAGTCAGTGCGGCTCCCTCATTGGCAAGGGAGGCTCAAAAATCAAAGAGATGAGAGAGGTACAAAACTGCCATTATTCTCACTGTCAGATCGTGGATTGCCATTGAATTTGCTAGCCTATGCAGCTTTACCAAGCTCACCTTGTGGGCAAAACTGTATGACAGGAGTCGTCAACCACAAAGCCACAAAACTCACAAAGTATATCTTAACTCTTAATATGCAACCAAACACATGCTATTATATCCCAGACTAAAAACGCAATTCTTTGGTCCTTGGTCTAAAAAAAGATTGAAGAGCCCTGCTTTATAGTAATAATGGCAATGTTGATTATGTTCTTGTCTTTTAAATGACTTCAACAGAAACATATGCTTGCATGCAGATGCACGTTCCCCCGAGAGCTGTGTGGTCTCAGAGCAGATCACACCATCATCAGCAGTGGATGCTCTGAATCATAAACTGTTGTTTTTTCTCTCTCTCTCTCTCTCTCCAGTCCACAGGAGCTCAGGTTCAGGTAGCAGGGGACATGCTGCCTAACTCCACAGAGCGCGCAGTGACAATCTCCGGCACCCCGGAAGCCATCATCCAGTGTGTCAAACAGATATGTGTGGTCATGCTGGAGGTACAGTATTGTACAGTGTTGTTTAAGGGATAGTTCACCCAAAATGAAAATTGTCATTCTATACTCCTCATTTCATTTAAAATCCTTGTGACTTTCTTTACACTGTTGAACACAAAAGCTCAAAAAGGACAGAAAAGCACTTGAAAATGTCATTGAAGTCAACATAAATGCATGTTATTGAACTATTCATTCATGCATACATGTCTTTTTTTTTCAAGTTGGCATTAAATGGAAGTTGTATTTGCTATTGCTGTGATCTCATGTGAGTGACAGGTTGTCCCACCCTCGCGCCAGTAAACGCATCATCAGAGAAGAGATGCCATTGAAAGGGGAAGCTATTTTGATTAAAGATTCACATTTATAATAAATACTCCAATATTCAAAAAAAAAAAAAGAATTGTCCATTTTGATTTCATGTCATACCTCGATTGTATTGACTGTAAGCTCAAATTAAGGTCCATCTCCATCAACAACCAATGGATTTAACCAAATCCCTGCCCTACATTTTTTTCATCACAATATGGAAGGTTCTGTCACTACTTCCATGTTTATCATGACTTTAAGTGGCTATTTACTGCCATTTTTTTTGTCATCTGCCCAAGTTGTTGTGGACCTCGACATCCAATTCATGAACAAATAGTTACTTTTGGTTAGATCTTTCCAAAATCTTTTTAATTAGTTGATCAAGTTCACTAGTTGACTTTAGAAGTCTTGGATATGGTGCATGAGTCAAATGGACTACTTTAAGTATAATTTTTTTAATACAAAAAGTTTTGCATTCTTTTTAATGCTGAAAAGTTGTAGTCCCCATTCATCGTAATTGCATGGAGCAGAGCAACCAGTGCATACAGTAGTGCATTTTCCTTTTGTGTTCCACAGAAGAAAGTAAGTCCGTTTTGGAAAGGCTTGAGGCTGAGTAACGAATGAATTTTCTTTTTTGGAGGGTGAAATCCATTTGTTATGACAATAACAATGGGGTGGATTCACTACCATACACACAGCCACACTCCATTACAGCCACCCTGCCAAAGAGAGACTACATTGTTTTACTTGTGATTAATGAGAGAAACAAAGCATCCGTTGGCTTGCTTCCGCCATCTCGGTTTATTGATTTAAATGTTATTCTTATCCACCAATGACGTGCAGGGCTGATTTCCTGCCGAGGTGAATTGTGCTCTGATTGGGTGTTGCGGAATGATTTTCATTCTTCGCTTGTACAGACACAGACATATTTCTAACGTAATTAGATCGCCTGGGAACTTGCAAAAAGTATTGTCTCATCCTTTGTGAGTAGATGAAATTTTAGGGCTATTTTTTACCTTTACAAATGTGCAGTATACTGAACTATATAACTGCAGTTATTATTCTACCTAAAATTCACTGCCCCTCTTTTGACCTTCCATTTGTGGAAATAATATCAGCCATGAATTTTAACTTAGGAAAATGCAAAATAAATATTTTTATTTTCAACATAACTAGACATGCTGAAGTAAGCATGCAACATGATGAGGCCATATGGCAACAATGTAGCGTACCACTAAGTTTATCATTGAATAATGCTACAGATGAACTTAATTCATTGCCTTCTCTTAAGTAGGGAGTCTTAAGTAGTTTTTGTAGACTTGACAGTTCAGGCTCAACAACACAGCCTAGCGCAGGGGTGTCCTAACTCGGTCCTGGAGGGCCACTGTCAACGTGCCTTAACACACCTGTCTGGAAGTTTCATGCCTAGTAAGACCTCGATTAGCTGGTTCATGTGTGATTAATTGGGGTTGGAGCTAAACTCTGCAGGACAGTGACCCTCCAGGAGCAGGATTGGACACCCCTGGCCTGGCGAATACGAATCTTAAAGCGTTGGGGTCTCACAACATGCCTGACTTTGTTTTCGTACAACTTTACCACACAAATGCTCCACCACGCACACCTGTCTGCGCCTGTCTCCTGGTCTAATGCTGTTTCTGCCTCTACCTCTTCCCCTCTCCTAGTCCCCACCGAAAGGTGCCACCATTCCCTACCGCCCAAAGCCCGCCTCCACCCCCGTCATTTTTTCAGGTGGCCAGGTAAGAGCCGACCCGCTGGCGGCGTCCGCAGCCAACCTCAGCCTTTTACTGCAGCACCAGCCACTGCCTGTTAGTTCACTCAGGTTTTCTCACCTTCTCACTTGCATGTTGTCACGCCATCCTAACCAGGGAAATGCTTGCAGAGAGGAAGGAGCTTTAGATTGTGACCGAGAGTTCAAATCTGGCCTCGGAGGACTCAATAAGGAGAGTTTGCTCTTCTGCCATCACATATTTCAGTGCCTTCTACTGCCATCCAAAAAGTGAATTTTAAGCCAGTATGGATATGAAGTGTAATGCACATTTTTATTTTGTCTTTCTGGCGCAGTAATGCATTATAAGACCTCTTGGAAGGTGCTCAAAGTTTAGTTCACTTTAAAATCACTTTGCAAGTGATTACATGCATTTCTGTGTAACTACTGTATGTGCATTTTGAACTCGAGTGCTTTCATATTCCAAACGTTTTGGCCATTATCATACAAAGTTAAGACATGAAAGCATTTGAAATGAGGCATACTGAAATAGAGTGAAAAACTGTACTCATGCAAAACAAAGGCTTTATGGTTTAAACTGCCGTAAAATCAATAAATTAGGACAGAAATCTATTTTCATTGCATAATTATATTAGTAATTTTCTTAAGCCTTTGTTTAAATCATTAATCAACATGTGGGGCCGCTCTAACAAACAGAGTAATGTTTCAAAAAGTGGTTACGCACTTCAGGAAATCAACCTACAAATGCCTTATAGTGGTCTCTGTATAATAAACTGGGCAAGAAAAACATTTGATATATACAGAATCGCACACTTCACCTTTACATGGCAACGAATGCATTTTGGCTGCTTTGAGTGCATTTTCATTCTAGATCGACGTTCACTCTTATCGCAAAATAAACTCCTCCCTCTCAGAGCAAATATCATATCCTTTTAATATTATCAAAACTTGAAGTGTAACATCACTAGAAACTCTAAACGACCTGGATTTGCATTATTTTGAGATTCCGATAAAACTTGAAATGTCAAGTTATAAATATTAAATGGATATGCTATCAAACAAAGTCTTCCCCACTCATTCGCTAACCAACACAAAAATTCCACTAATCTAACATTCCATTGATGAATAACAATAATATCCTTTAACAACATATTTTTAGCATAACTCATTCATGAGCACTTGCAACATGACCATAGATGCCACATCACGGCTTTTACATTAAATACAACATGATTATCAGTGTGACACTTCAAATTGAAGTCCTCTGGAACATGTACAGGAAATGAAAATATTATACTTGCTGAATTTTGTGTACTGTCTTAAATAGAAAACTTGAAGGATGTTATATATTCATCTATTCAAATGGTTCAGAAATAGATTTGATTTTATTGTTGGGTATATTTACCAAAACAAGGAATGTGTTATTTGCAGTCAGTATAAAATATATTTGAAGCATACTGTGTGCACTTGCACACAAACAGATAAGAAAAGCCAGAAGGAGTGTTGTAAATTTGTGTGGAGAAGCCTCTATTATTTAAGGCACTGAATATTATTACTGTACAACTACTCATGAAATGATTCACATAAAATATGAAAGAAAATTTCAGCTTTTGAAGCCAAATGTTTCTGTAAAATATTAATAGATCCTTTAGCGGTTATGAATCAGTTAGTTCTTGTGTTTAATGGGCCCTGCAGCCTTGTGAAAATGTTGATTCGATTTTTCTTCTCTCTCTTTTTTTCTCTTCGTCTTCACAGGCTTACACAATTCAGGGACAATATGCCATTCCACACCCAGATGTGAGTCCCCAGCCATCCACCCCCTTCCCCCCAGCACCGTCAGCAGTCTGCATGGCTATGTAGTTTTCAGTGTGGACCTCTCTATTAATATTAAGCAGTAATATTAATATGACGTTTCTGATGTGTAATTTATTTGTCGCATTACAATCTGAAAATGTTTTCAACTTCAGCCCTCCGAAATGTAAACCGAACTTCTAAGGACTTGGCCTGTTGGAGGAAATGACACCGTTTTGTCATTTTCTAAATGGTCCGCATAGAAATACATATGAGACTCGTAACGCTCTGTGGTAATTCAAAAGTGACGTGCATACCTAATCCAGTGGTTCTCAAACTTTTAAGACCATCAAGAACCACCTTTGATCATTTTTTCCATCTATTTTTTTTTTTTTTTTTCACCATAGCATTTCTGAGAGAAACATGAAACCATTTTTGTACTTCTGGCCTTTTAGAAGTTCTGTTAAATCCTCTGCCAGACTTGTTACATTATTGATAAAAGTATCAAAACCAGGCAAACAGAATTATATCTCTCTTTTTTTCTTGATTTTTTTTTCTCTCGTCATTCTATTTTTAGCATACGCAGCTTGAGATTGATCATCTCTTTATCTGTTTGTAACTTACCTGTTGCATTAGTTTTACATGCACAAAGCTATTTGCTTCAGAGGAATAAATTGCATTTTTAAAATGTTTATTATATTTTATATTAAAAAAGAAAACAGTTATTTTAAATGTTAATAATTGTTTGCAGTATTACAGTTTTTAACTGTATTTGATCAATAAATACAGCCTTGGTGACCATAAGACTTCTTTCAGAAACGTTTAAAAAAGTGTTACAGACACCAAGCTTTTAAAAGGTAGTGTATATAGATGGGAAATGAGAAGGAAAACATGGGGAAAATAAAGATAACAATAAAAAATCATATTTTCCACCTGCAACCAATTTTACAGATCCCAGTTTGAGAACCACTGATCTTTTCAAAATTGAAGCATGCTTACAATCTAGAATTCTAGATGATACTTTTATCCCGATAGCTGTGTTTTCCTTACTGATAATCTGAATGAATATCTTTCAGAGAGAAGGAGAGATGCCGTGTGTTAGTCCTTTTCATTTAAGATTGGCAGTGATTGATGCTTTCTGACGCTTCAGCTGACACTGCAATAACTCAAGTAGAGGTTGGCCATCTCTTTCAACCTTCTTTAAAGTCAGATTTAGGGGGAGTACACAACAACATCCAGTGCAAGTCTGCTCTGGTTCAAAGACTTGTGTCTCCTCTGAAGGTTGCCTGAGCACTTACTGTACATATTCATATCTCTGATAAATAACGGTTCACTCGTGGTTCATTTATACCCTTCAGAGGCATTCGGGGTACAAAATCACAAACTAAACTCACCTTTGATATTGAAACAAGGAAATTTAGTGCTTATCATCAAAATGACTTTTGTGCTAGAGTCCGATTGACCTTTCGTTTAGCTCCGCCCGCTCGGTTACTGTTGCTCGTTTAGGCAAGATTTACAGAATGTCCTATATGAATTAATTTGGACATTTCTGTGAACAGCATCATTTTCAATAAAATAAAATATATGAAAATCTAAAATATTTGATCGGATATTCTTGTGTGGTCTGGAAGTCTTTAAAAAAAAACCCAGTAACATGATTAATTGGCAAATGTTACGTTTATCAGTAATTTAGCGAAGTTCAGTTAGCAATCAGATGAGGTTAACCCACCAAGTCAGGCCAAGTCCTACTAAAGTTTCAATCTCTTCAGCTTTCTCTTTTGCTCTTCTTCCACCACAGTGTGTCATGGCTTCTTATCCTCTTTGTCTCTTTGTTCTAGTTTAGTTTCTTGATTTCTTGGTGTGACCTGTCGTATAACAATAACCTCTTAGCTCTACTGTCCCTCCAAACCCTCAGCAGTTGACCAAGCTCCACCAGTTGGCTATGCAGCAAACCCCCTTTACCCCCCTCGGACAGACCACCCCTGCTTTCCCTGGTACGTACCCACGAGCCCTTTTGAAGTTTCCTTCTCTTTGTACCTGTAGAGACGCTCTCTTCGTCTTTCTCTCTCTCTTTCCTTCTCGTTCCATGTCAAGCATCATGACATGCCCGTGGTGGTTGCTCTTCACTTTGTCGAATTTGTTGTTTTTTTGTTTGTTTGTTTTTTTGGGGTTTTTTTTGGGGGGGGGGGGGGACTGTTTGTTTAAAAATGTATGTTACTGCTTTTGTTTTGTCTTGGTTTCTTTTTTTTCTCTTTTCTTTTCTCTTGTTTTGTTTTCTTTTGTCTTGTATTTTTTTGTTTCCTTTTGTCTTGTTTTGTTTCCTTTTGTCTTATTTTCTTTTCTTTTGTTTGTTTAAAAATGTATGTTACTGCTTTTGTTTTTTGTCTTGTCTTGTTTTATTTTGTCTTGGTTTCTTTGTTTTTCTCTTTTCTTTTATCTTGTTTTGTTTCCTTTTGTCTTCTTTTCTTTTTTCTTTTCCTTTTGTCTGGTTTGGTTTGGTTTGGTCAGTGTTTTATTTTATTTTATTTGGTTAGTTTTGAGGAAAAAAGCTTAGTCATAAATTTCAGAAAATGACATCTCACTGTTATACTTACCTTGCGGAATTTTTTTTTTTTTTTTAATTTTTTTTTGGGTTGACTTTTTCTGAAGCATCTAATCCTGTTCTGCTAAGACCCAGAATAAAAGATAGTGAAGTTTTGCTGCTTATGCAACATTATCACGTATAGGGGACTAATGGTGTAGAATTTTATGCTCGAAAGAAATTACCAGTGACACAAAAAGTGTTTTTTCCTGCCCTTGAGAAACTAGTGTAAGAGAAGCATATCAGTGTTTTGATTTTACAGACCACAACACATCTTCCATCAAGCCATTCATTACGTATTCATCTTGATAAACACTGTCTTATACAAGCTTAGTTTAAAGCTGTTTCTAAGGGCAAACCCAATGCCATGCGCTGAGTAGAACATGCTTAGCTATTCACACACAGTATATCACACACACATATCAAATATATGTTTGTGTCAGACCAAGGACATACTATAGGAAACTTGACAGATGACAAAATGCGAGAACCGATAGAGATATTTATAGTAGTTCAAGGTGAAAAAAGGGCTTCATAAAAAGCCTCTGGAGGACTAATAGTTCCTCACACTCTGCACCTTGTCCATTAAAGGGATAGTTCACCCAAAAATGAAAATTCTGTCAGTAATTACTCACCCTCATGTTGTTCCAACCCCATAAGACTTCATCTTCGGAACACAGCTTAAGATATTTTTGATGAAATGTGAGAGTTGTCTCACTCCTCCATAGGCTTCTAGGTAATTTCATTCTGCCGGCCCAGACAAGTTAGTAAAGACATTGTTAAAATAGTCCAAGTGTCTACAGTGGCTCAACCTTAAGTTTATCAAGTGACGAGAATACTTTTTGTGCAAAAAAATAAATAAAATAACGACTTTATTCAACAAACTCTCCTCTCTTCCCTGCCACTCTTACGCTATTCACTTTGTTGCGCTATTCACAAAGTACAGCTCTTCCGTGTTTTCCGCTGGTTCACTATTAGCACGATCACTTGCATGCGTTATGGTGCTTGCGTGAATCGCGTAGCAGACTGGCATGGAGGAGAATAGATTGTTGAATTAAGTTGTTATTTTTGTTTGTTTTTGCGCACAAAAAGTATTCTCATTGCTTCATAACATTAAGGTTGAACCACTGGAGTCACATGGACTATTTTAACGATGTCTTTACTGCCTTTCTGGGGCTTGACCGTGGTAATTACGTTGCAGTCTGTGGATGGTTTAGACAGCTCTCAGAGTTCATCAAAAATATCTTAATTCATGTTCCGAAGATGACCAAAGCACTTACGGGTTTGTAACGACATGAGGGTGAGTAATTAATGAAAGAATTTTCCTTTTTGGGTGAACTAACCCTTTAAGATCACCAGTCCTCTAAAGCTCACATGCCATCATGAGTGTGTATGAAGTGCTGTTTATCCTAGGCTGTCTCTCGAGCTTCCCTCTGCTCTCTGATCCAGGTCTGGATGCCAGTCCCCCGGCCAGTACTCATGAACTCACCATTCCCAATGATGTGAGTATAAAGATTGCTGCTCAGTTTTGACTCCCAGTCCTTTGTCAGATCTGAAGACAGAAATTAATTCAGTTACTTTGAGAATATGTGTCTGATGTAGAGTCCATATCAGGGTTTTTCAAAAACAAATCTATGTCAAGCCTCAAGGCTTTTAAGTCTGAAAATCCTATTTAAAAAATAGTTTTGTACTCCTGCAGGTTAGTTTTAAGTGTAAGTTAATTTATTGGTGATGTACACAAAAGTAAGATTTTTTCAAATGTTTTTCAAAGTCTCTGATGCTTACTAAGGCTGCATTTATTTGGTCAAAAATACAGTAAAACAGTGTTATTGTGAAATATTATTACAATTAAAAATGTTCTACTAGTTGTTTTCTAACTTTTAAATTCTAAGATATTTTAAAATGTACTCTTTTGATGACAACACTGAATTTTCAGTAGCCATTACTCAGTAGTTTTCAGTGTCACATGATCCTACATAAATCATTCTAATTCAGTGCTCAAGAAACATTTCTTATAATCATCAAAGCTGAAAACAGTTGTTACTTAATATTTTTGTGAAAACCGTGATGCATATTTTTCATAATTTTCTGATGAAATATTTGAAATTTATATATTTTTTAACATTAAAAATGTCTTTACTGTCATTTTTTGTATCTATTTAATGCATTTTTTTGCTGAATAAAAGGAATAATTTCTTTCAAAAGAAGATCCCAAACTTTTGAATGCGAGTGTAAGTGTGACTCGATTCTATGTTTCTATCTCTAGTTAATCCAGTTGGATCCTATTTGATTCTTCATTCCCATTAGGTCTGCTTCCACATTATTAGAAAAATTCAATTTGCATTCCTAGGATTTTTGACATGGGTTAGCTGACCGTCACAAAACTCAAGCACACCTGCCTACTCCACTCAAATATTCTATTGTGAATACGACAAAACGGATCATACTTTCTGGAACATGAATACAGACAGTCTTTTAAAAACCTTTGCGCTTTCTTCCCAGCTAATAGGCTGCATAATCGGGCGCCAGGGAACCAAAATCAACGAGATCCGTCAGATGTCTGGAGCGCAGATCAAAATAGCTAATGCCATGGAAGGGTCATCAGAGCGCCAGATCACCATTACAGGAACCCCCGCCAACATCAGCCTTGCCCAGTACCTCATCAACGCAAGGTTAGCCCATGGTTTCACAAAACTGTTGGCATTTTCTTCCAAACTGCAGTAACCTATCTTTTTTTTAAAGGCCTCATGCTGTTCTAGCTCAACGCAGTTTCTTAAAAGGAGTTCAGATAGGGTCATCGCAAATGCAACAGTGTTTTGTTTTCCTAGCGATGTGTGATGGAATCAGAGATGTTTAGCCACATACCCTCTAAATCTGTTCTTGTGTGTGAAATTGAGGCTTGCAGGGTAGCGGCCAGGGCGATACTAATGCATATTGCTTTCCCACGGTTCTGATGGCAGGTTCAGAGACGTGGCAGCCATGTGGAATGACCCTTCATCAATGACTACATCCTGAAGCCCCAAACTGCTTTCATTATCTGAAGCTATCAACAGCTGATTCCTAATAATCCTTACATACAATCTTCCCTTAGAACTCACCAACCCCTTCCCTTAAACCTCATGGTCTATTTCATCAGTAGCTTCACTCATGTAGGCAGACTACTGAAATAAAAAATTTAAAAAAAGAAAAAAAGAAAAGCAGGACAACTGTAGTATGATTTGTTCATGTCATGCAGTGTTTCAGTGTAGTATTTTAGCATGCTGAATGCTTGGATCTTGTTCTATATTTATTTATTATTTTAAATGAGATAGTTTAGTTCAGCATGGTTGCTGAATAAGTTTTGTAGTTTGACAGCAAAGCCTAACATGATTTCAAAAATCTAAAAAGAAAAAAAAAGGTTTGCATCCAATAGCATTTTTAGCAATGCTGTTGGCAAGGAGCTAGTGATGTGATGCAGATGTTGTAATGAAGTACAAATGCATGTCAGAAGCGAGGAGATGTTGGAAACTGTGTTTCTTTGGAGGCGGAAAAGATTTTATTTTTACATTTGACTGGCTTGATTGTTTTCAGCTTGAACCGAATCGAAAGAAATGCATGATTATTACTCAACGTGGAGAGCAACGAGGCGGAAAAAGCGATCATTCTTGTACAGAAGTGTTGAATGCTTTCAGAATTATTTTATGTTATCTATTTTTTTCTATCTTTTCCTTACCCCTCCCCTTTTTCCTCTTCCCTTAACTATTCTAGGCTGACGTCTGAGGTCACTGGAATGGGCACTCTCTAATTTCTACCCATGATCCTTCACTGCATCACATGACCCTTGAGCCAATGGCATTGCACCTAGTTTGTTTTCTCTCTGTACTTTTGCTGTCCTGTATTTTCAGTACTTCTGACTAATTTATATTCTATAATGTGCACATAATGTTCCTCCTACTCAACCTTTGTTGTGCTCCTGATGGTCCTTTACTTATTACCTGTCCTGTTTAGTTTAAAAGACACTTCACTTTTTTTGACTCTCTAGTACCTCATGTCACCGTCGTCCTGTTTTGCCATAGCTTTCACTGTGAATTCACATTTTCCGGTCCGTTTTCTATGGCGTGGTACAGCTAAGCCAATGAAATCCTACACTTTCCAATCTTTCATTTAGTCAGACTAAAATTGTCATTTTTATAGCAGCGGTCTTGTGCTTTGCTCCAGGGCTTTGCTCATCAGGTACCTTACAACCGTGCATCTTATATATGAATAGTGAAACAACCTGATAGAGTTGGAATGTTTGCACCACGCCTGTACGATTTGTTTGCATCTATCATTGTGGCATGCTGAGTAACACAGAGAATCCATTATTAGCCTCTTGTATTCACTTTCAGAACAGAAAAAAAATCAGTGTGAAAACAAAGGATATGAGGATGTGTAAGCCATGCTCACGGCTTTACTGCATGCTGAGACATTTCAATTCAGCCCACAATCTTAGTGTAAGTAATTGAATATATTCCAGCTGAATTATTTATAGAATATTTTTATATGCGACGTGTTTTTGCAGTAGCATGAGAAATACGGAAGCTTTATTCCTTTGGAAGTGAATACAGACCTACTGATAATGAAATCCGCCCCATACTCCTCTACCATACGGCCTCTGTGAGTATGGTAAACTCTCCTGAAGGGTTCAAAATTAACTTTTTTGCCATTTTTCTCGTTTTCTGCTATAAAAAAAACGGTATTTTGCAGATTTTTGGGATCTGCACCAAGGGCCTCATTTATAAAACGCATGCAGGATCGGATTTTATTCTAAATTCCCTTTCATCCTAAATCAAATGTTAGGAATAAATTGGGATTTATAAAGGCAAAAATGTACGTGAAAATGTTCTTACGCCAACTTAAGATCATACATACAAACTTTTTGAACTCATACCAGTAATGCGAAGAATTTTCACATTTCAGAGCGCGAACTCTGACCTCTGACCTGTGAATTCGTATCACGTGAAGACGTGTGACCAGTAGAAGATCTATATGTCACGTTTGCAGTAAAGTGGAGTAGATTGGATATTTTTAACTTTTTGGATTTATTATTATTTGTTATATGTTGAATTTATGTTGGTTATAAAGACGCAGTAGAGTGTGACGTCATATCACGACTGTTGCTCAAAGTCTAGTGTGATCACAGCTTTTTTATAAATGAGGCCCCTGATAAATTTGATACATTTTTACTCACATTTGGTATTTGATTAGTGTTAATTTTGGACCCTGCCCTCATGCGTTCAGCAACACCCTTCATTTTGACAGTGTTTTCCATATTGCTCTCCAAAAACCATATTTATCAGTCGAACCGAAAAGACATGCACAAGCTCTGCATGAGTCGAACGAGACTAAAAAGTCGTTCTCCACTGACAGATAAACATGCGTGCACGCAGTCAACACAGTCACAGCTGCCAAGAGCGTATTTCTGCTACATGGCAATACAACATGCTTTGTTATTTTCCCGAGGCCAGCTCATCAATGATAAGTCAGGATCATTTCTATCTCGGGCTCTGGAATGTTCATGGGTTTAGGCCAGAATTTCAAATGTGATTTCGGATTTACCACCCTGGTCTGCTCTTAAACATGATTGTTTCTTTAATACAGTTGTTTAGTTTCAGTTAAGGTCTCACTGCGTTGTAGTATTATTATTATTATTATTACTGTAAGTGTGTCACCTCCTGCTGATTTAGCCTTACTGATCGGCTCTAATAATATTTTTCTCACATACAAAATTGGATTGATTTCAGGCTATTTATGTTGCATGTTTTGCTGTGGATAATTATTATTAAGACAGCCTGTGTACACTATAAATGATGCATACATATTCTTTACTATTATATTATTCCCCTATTGGCACCTTCAATTATAATTTCATCCCAGCTAGAAGAAATGTGTAATTTCTGCAGCACAAAACAATTGCAGTCTGTTTCTTTAAGTTTGGGGGGCAGAAATGTTCTAATAAATGGGATGCATCTCAGTAGGGAAGTATAAAAAGACCCTGACTGCATTGAAATGCTTGAAGTACAGAGACCTTAAAAATGAATGTGTAGTGCCGTAAATCCCACCTGTTGTACTGTACTGTAAATACAGAAATTCTCCTTCCTCCAAAACTAACATGTCGTGCCATGCATGGTGAAGATTAACGGCAAGGCACTCAATTTATTATGCGTTTCCACACAAAATTTGTTTAGTCACTGACTGTTCCCTGAGGCATTTCGTCTTTTGACTTCCTTTCAAACAGACAGGGGAATAACTGAAGTCATTATTTTTCCAATTTTGTTTGATACCGCTAGTGGCGCACAAATTACACACTTCAATTCTCACCCAACCAAAACTGTCAGTGTGGTGTGGCTATAGTTAAGCAATTTATTCCCAGTATTGAAGCCCTCTGATTAAGTTTTAAGCAGAGATCATGTTGAGTTACCCTTTTATTCAAATCTGAACTTTTTCAGTCAGCAATCAATATGTATTTCATCCTCCACATTTAAATGTCTAAAATGTGGTATCGAGGCTGAAAGTTGAATGTAACTGCTTCAACATTTGATTCATTATTCAACCTCTAGTTTACCTTTCTTGCCATTTCCAATCGCACTAGAGGTTTTCTTTCCCAGTCTTATAACGGAAATGCTTTCTCATTGGGGTAATCATGTACAAAAGCATGCATTTAGGCTATAAAGATATATATTTCTATATTTTTATTTGATATCTGTTGAGCAGTATCATGCACTGCAGCCAAATCTTAGATATGCACCCAAGAGTTAATTTACACCAAAATCAGACATTTTATGAGCGCAGAACTTTTATAATATTGGGATTGAACGCTAAGAGGTATGTACATGCTGAGCCATCCGTGTACATGGCCGGAAATGATGTCATACTGTTGCTTTAAGATAACAAATTTATCTGGAATTATTCAACACATTTTGCTGTTTTTTTTAGATTCAGCGTTCAGTTTCTTGTTGTCACATTTACCATACGTTTGCACTGCTTTGAAATGTAATTTGTGTCAGTGTCTTAGGCTCTGTTATACATTAAGTTAGATTGTATGTTTACACAAGACTATGTCTTGTGATATATGTATGGAATGTTTTATTTGATATGTTTAGTCCATAATGTGCTGTACTCTAGATCACTGTACAGATACATATTAATATTCAGACAGCAGCATGCGTAATTTTGACATTTTTCAGTAGCAGAATGCTTTACCAAGGGAGGCTGTTGTTATTATTTATGTCTATTGTAATGCCTATTATTTCACAAATGCAATAAAAATAAATGTTCGTATAGGACTGCAGTGGAGTGTCGAAAATGATTAACTGTTTGGTGGGAAACTCAGTATGGCATTACAAACGGCTTTTATATTTATTTATTTATTTTGTTTCATCTCTGCCCGACCTCATGATATCACATGATGTTTTTCTCATGCAAATCATGTGGTTACTTTGCACTCATAATATTAATACACATTAATTCACACTGTGCACATCTGAAATCATTACGTTCATTTTGTTGGTCATGCAGTTTTTCAATGTACTAGAGCAGCAAAAAAAAAAAGCCCTCTCTACCTGTCTGTCTGTGCTGTGGGGGGGAGGGGGGAACAGAGTAATTATTTTATGTTGGACAATTTGCTGCTTGCAGGTCTATAATAGATTCAAACTTCTGCTGAGTTTAGTTTAACTTTGAAATGTTTTGTAAAAAGGAGAGAATAAAGTTTGTTTTTCCCTTGAATTTTTGTGATGCCTTGTTTTTTTGAATCATTATTAATTATTTGCAGTTGGTTGGTCTAGGGAGAGAAATGAACCAGGGCTTGGGGCAAAAAAAAAAAGGCTGTGATCTAAAAAAAATTGTTTTAATGAATGTGAAGAAAACAAAAGCAAAGTCTCCATACTTAAACATTAGATACATGACGTATTGTAATGGTAAACAGTGCTGTATAAAATGAAATAGACTAATTGATTATTCAAAATTATTTTGAGCAGAGCATGCTTATGTGATTTACTTACTGCTACTGTTTTATTTGGTGTTTGTTTTATTTTATAGATTTTATAATTGCTTAGACTGAGAATTTATTGCTTTGAAGCATTTGACATAAATATGCTTTGGCACTTTTTATCCAACCCTTACCACTAGAGGTCGCTAAAAGTTGTAATTAGCTTCATGTAAATTGACCTGTATATTGCCTCAAAAAGTGTTTGCTCAAAAGCTTACTAATTAATATAAGCTTTACATTTTTGAGATGCTTTAACTAGCATAACCACAAACAAGCATTATAGAATTGCATTTAAAGTGATTAATTGTCCAGCTGGAGATGTTGTTCTTCTTGGGTGACATAATCAATAGTAGCCAGTGGCTATAGGTCTCTATGATGCCTTCTCCAATGCAGAAACCATTAAAGACCATATATCAAGATCCAAGTTTGCACATGCAAGATTATTTAAAATCCATTAAGGTTTGAACAAAAGTTTATTGGCTGTCCTTTGTAATTCTGTTGCATAAGATTCTCTACAGCACTAATAAAACTCAAAGTCATTTTCTTTAAATTAAATATGGCAGCGTGGCTAATCGCCGGTTGATCCTGCCGGCCTCTCCTGTACGCCAAGGGAAGGCATCAGGAATGGCCCTCGATCAGCGCAGTGTTTCAGAATTAGTCGTTCACTCCAGGGGGAGAGAAGGTCACCTTTACACCACGCTCCGTCATTGGCCTCAGTTTGTTCCCTGCCGCCAGAAATAAGCTCAAATTAAAACACCTCTTGATTGCCCTCCCAAAGTCCCTGAACACATTTTGGCTGTACATGTTCCCTGTGGAAAAGAGGAGACAAGGTACAGTCCAGACAGAGGATACACAGTCCATAACTTCAATGTTTGTTGTGTTATCGCTGGTAGTCTTTGTAGTAATCCGAAACTCCATGCTTTTCAATTTCCTGAATAAAACTGACCATTGTAGGAGGGATTTCTGTTATTGATTTTTTTTGGACAATTGACTGCTTGTATAATCTACTGCTGTGAAACTCCATATCCAAAGATAGCTTTAGAAAAGGTCAGTATTATTGATATTAATAATATTTTTATGCAATTTAAAATGCAAGAGGGGAATATTTTTAGATATTCTATTTTTCTGTTGTTTGGACCCCAACATTCTTCAGAATATCTTTTTCTGTGTTCCTCAAACGAAAGGAAGGTTTGGAATGACACGAGGGTGAGTAAATGGTGAAAGAATTTTCTTTTTTGGGGTGAATATCCCTTTAAGATTTGATAAACAGTGGGTAGCTCCTATATTTGTCTTCTCAACATGTGTTTGATTGCCTGTTCTTCCATAACTCTGCAGCTGCTTGCAGACATTGCATTGTAT
Source organism: Scardinius erythrophthalmus (assembly GCF_964197995.2). Taxonomy (NCBI): domain Eukaryota; kingdom Metazoa; phylum Chordata; class Actinopteri; order Cypriniformes; family Leuciscidae; genus Scardinius; species Scardinius erythrophthalmus. Next base: position 9,021,269 of record NC_138226.1, on the reverse strand, counting down.
TGTGATGTGATGTAAAATGTCAAGCTAAAGGGGGTTCTATTTTCCTTCAGTATAATATTTCTCTTTAAAGCGCACCAACTTATTATAGCTACATCTCTTGATATGACGTTGGATTTCCACTGACAATAGTCTGAATTAAAACTGCACCCTGGGGAACTGACTTCATCCTAAATATACTTAAATCCAATCATGTGTAATTCCCATGTGTTCTGACAGCCCGTTTTGAAGTTGCATAAAGCATAGCTGCCAATAAAAGAGACTCAATTCATTTGGAACGCAGCTGACAAAATACATAAGATAATCACTTAAATGCTTTTTTGATCTTTTCTTTCTTTGAGGAAGTTAAAAACTACAATGAATCTTCAGCCAGGCCTTAACATGACTTTGAGTTTGTTACACAGCCAATGCAAAGATTAAATGATTGCCTCATAATTTTATAAGCCTCAATCACTTTGTTCATGAATGTGTGGAGCAGGATACGTTTCACTGTCAATCACAGAGCAAAACGCCTAATTCCCTAGGGTGGCACCCTCTAAATTACTGAAAGGTTGGCTTTTATGTTGAGTAAAACAGGGCATGGAAACTAATTAGGTGGGGGTTTTTTTTTTCATCAATTATACATCAAGATAGGACATTTATTTAAAACATAAGAGACAGATATACTGCAGTAAATGATTAGTGTCAATCCACTTCATTAAATTAATTTCTAATTCATTATTAATTTAATCAACATAAGCAGCCTTTAGTACAGAGAAATTGTGGTGTTTAAAGCAATAATCACCATTTCAATTTCTCATATTTAAAGTCAATTGAGAATTCTTCTTTTTTATATATTTATTAGAATGTTGCAGTGTTTATTTCAAAATAAATTATCTGTGCACATCATTATTTTTTTAATTATTTAATAAAAAAAAATTAACGTCCCTTCTCCCTTGATCCAACTATCCAATAAATTCCCACTATTCCCACCCTACACTTTTCCTTTTCATGCCAACTTTAAAACCCTTGTGTTATGTTGCGGGTCAATTTGACCCGTTTAAATTTTATAGTTGCTGGAAATACTGGTTAACCTATGGTTTTTTTCTTGATATTTTGTGACTTTTTCTCATTTATCATCATGAACATGCATGCAAAGTTTCAACATGCTGGTGTTTTTTGACATATACAAACAAAACAACTGTTCCTTTCATGATGTTCGCGGGTCAATTTGACCCGCATATTTTAACGCTCTAAGGCAACTGTACAGACCCAAAATAATAACATTTCTTGGTTATACTTTGATATTTTATTTTTTTACTACCTTATGAAGCAAAAAAATCAGGTTTTCCACACTTATTTCAATACAGAAAAATATTTTGTCAGCCACAGATGGTAAAAATTACCTATCATTTATTTTTTAAAGCTACCTGAAATAATATTAAATCTTTTTTTTTTCTTGATATTTTGTGACTTTTTTGCATTTATCTTCATGTACATGCATGCAAAGTTTCAACATGCTGGTGTTTTTTTTTTTTTTGACATATACAAACAAAATTACTATTACATTTGTGATGTTCGCAGGTCAATTTGACCCCCTATTCAAAAGCAACTGTACAGACACAACATAAAAACATTTATTTTATGTATCAACTGGGCATCAACTCCAGTTCTAAAGTGTAAGTGTATCTAAAAGTGCTCTAACCCAAACCAAACACACTAGAAAAAGCTAAATCATGGTGTTCAGAGTTAATTTCAAATTACAAATGAAAATCTTTGACAGAAGCAGATAGTAAAATAAGCTCTCATTTATATATTCAAGATATCTGAAATATCTTGAGACTTCGACATAGACTGCAGGAAAAATTAGCTCAGATTAATTGATCAATTGTTCAGTTATGATGTTCTAAGCAAAAAAAAAAAAAAAGTAAAAAAAAATGTATATTCAAATATATATAAATATAATGTATATTCAAATTTTGTCAAAGCAAAACAGTTTTAAAAAATGGTTAAAAAACATTTTCATTAAATCATATCTTCAGATATATATTTTGGGGAATATTTGACAAATGTTGATATTAAAAGTTTACAGTTTGTACCTGAATCTTTGTTGTTTTTCATAGTGTGATTTTTGAGGAATTGCATTGAATCCAATGCGGGTCAATTTGGCCCGGACCATAAGGGGAGTGCACAGAATTCCAACATAACACAAGGGTTGGGGATTTGAACAAAATTCTATGATTTTTTTCTCATGCGAGAAGCAGTTTCACTCAGATATACGCCACAATAGAACAGAAATGACGATCGCTATACTGTTTCTTCTTAACTTCAAGGTTAGAGATTTGAACAAACCTGATTAAAAAATTAATTCTGAAGGAGGGAACTGAGCCATATCTGCAGACCAGACTTTCCAAATTATAAGATATCACTTTTGAAGGTATCACAAGGTCTAAAATGTTATTTATAAATCTATATTAAATTTGCGTCGTACATGCTGCCTAAACCTGAGGTCTTTGAACTGTTGATTGAATTTGCCAGGCTCCAGTTTGTTCAGAAGCCAATCTCAAATTTCCGGGCATTGAATTGTTATCAGCTCCGCGCATGGCTGACCGTTTAACGCACAATGCAGGACAAAATAATTTCCCTTTTCCACAGCTCAGTACCTCTCCTTATCCTTAGTGCTTCTCATAGGATTGTTTCACATTGGATTATCACCGCGTTTATGCGTTGTAAGAGCGGGTTTTTTAATTAACCTCTGAAACACTCGGTTCATCTTGGCTCTGACTAATGTAGGTCCGCTGTGGGACTAGGTTTGCAGATTGGTGACAGTGACCAGCAAACCCTGGCTGGACCTCGAAGGATAATTGTGATAAATCTAAGTGGGTTAAAAGCGTATTTTAATCAGGAACCAACCCATCAGAGGAGATGGATTTACTTTGTCACAGCACTGATACGCTTGAATTAGTCCAATGGTTACAGAGGCAGAATTCTCTTTTGGCACTTGACACACGTAATTTATCCATTAAAGATGCTCTAGAAGAGGGAATTCATTCAGGTGAAGGTGCATTGAAAGAGAAAATTAGCTTCCTTGATATACAATTAGGTAAAGTTTGTTCATGGCTAAGGACTATGCAGTGGCACTTGCACATCTCCTGAGACCCTCAACAGCAATGCATGTTGATCAGGTAAGATTTTAGTCCAGTACTGGACAATATATGCAAATATGAGGTAAACCATGAATAATGTAAATAAAATGAGTGTCAAAAAGGTTGAGAACCCCTAGAGTTTCGGTAGAGATCTGAATCATTTCTGAACTATACTCAAATTTAATTCCGCAATAAAAGGTCAGGTCATTTTGATAAGAACTGAAAAACATTAAATTCTTCAAATTATCTGAGCTATATGCTATCCACAATTATTATACTCTCACTGTGCTGTATGTCAACCATAGTCTCATTTGTGTCTATTTATTTCTAAGGATATTGTGTTATACTCTTGAGAGCTACTGTAAAAAGCAGCCTGTGTGCAATAACATTTTCCAATGGGCAGCAGAACATTGAAACTAATGGAAGAGTGATATAGCCCTTCAAAAAGAGATAGAAACAGGACGCTTTTCACATTAAAATGGATGAATCCAATAACTGAGTTTTTATGGGATTATAGCTTAATATACGCTATAGAAGCCTCACTTTCTCATAAGTGAATGCCACCATCTTTGATCTTTTCATAACTGTCCACTTCAGCGGAGATGAACATTAATAATGCATCTAATCTACTGTAGCTAAACAGAAAGGTCAAAAGAGACCTCTTTAAAGGCCTCCACACACACCATTAAGAGTCTAAATCTGCTCAACATGGAGTGTAACATTCATGTTCACTCGTATATTCTAACCAATCAAATCAGTACAGACTAATCTTCAACAGCTTTTTGTGATCTTATTGGCTTTAATTCACAGCTCACTTGCCTGACTCTTTCACTTTTAACGTTTAATCAATCCAGAGCACATTGAGGCAGGTGATGTGTTGAAATATTCATTAATCTAAATGCAGTCTTCCTCGAGGGGATCACCAAATTGGGAATATTATCTTCGTAATTTAAAGTCTACATTTATCTCAGTTTGGTGTGATGTGTCATAGAGCTAGCTGTGAAAAATCTCAAAGCAGAATGGCAAACGTCTAACTGCAAGTGCTGACAGACTGCTGTCCATACCTGTCACTTAATTCCTGTTCAGTTAGACTGAGCGATGACAGGTCGTCTGTAATTTATGAAATGGCTATCTGCTCATGCTATGATTGGACTCAAATAAATCTACCAGGAAGCAATAGTATTTCTACAATCCCCTTTCCAGAAAAGTTGGGACATTTTGTAAAATGCAACAAAATCAAGAAAGTGTGATTTGTTAATTCTCTTTAGCCTTTAATTAAAGGGATAGTTCGGCCAAAAATGATATTTAATTTAACCCATGATTTACTCACCCTCAAGCCGTTCGAGATCCATATGTCAATCTTTTTTCAGACGAACACATTTTCAGTTATTTTAGAAAATGTCTTAGATCTTTCAGTGGTTATAATGTGAAGTTATGGGGTCCACCTCCTTCAAGTCCCAAAATGTGCATGCATCCTTCACAAAAGTAATCCATCCGGGTCCAGGGGGATAAACGAAGGCCTTCTGAGGGTAATCCGTGCGGGATGCTTTACCCGTCGTGACGTAGAACGAACGTAGAGTTTTGTTTTGCTCTGCTCTCTGGCGGCGCTGTCACGTTCGTTCTATGTCACGACGCTTCCTACGCTACGTCCTACATCATACGCCAGCATCCATCTCCGTGAACGCGTGTCGACCGCTACCGGAAGCCAGTTATTTTCGTTTATAAAGTTTTAAATATGTATATTTTTACGACAAAACCGCACGGATTACCCTCAGAAGGCCTTCATTTATCCCCCTGGAGCCGGATGGATTACTTTTGTGAAGGATGCATGCACATTTTGGGACTGGAAGGAGGTGGACCCCATTACTTCACATTATAACCACTGAAAGATCTAAGACATTTTCTAAAATAACTGAAAATGTGTTCGTCTGAAAAAAGATTGACATATACATCTCGAACAGCTTGAGGGTGAATAAATCATAGGTTAAATATCATTTTTGACCGAACTATCCCTTTAACTGACAAAAGAAAATGTGAAATGTTGAAACCTGCTGAAAATGTTAAAAGACATGTTTCAATGTTTTCACTGACCAACTTAAATGTATTTTGTAAATATAAATTAATTTTAATTTTGATGGCTGCAACACCTTCCAAAAAAGTTGGGACATTGGCATGTTTACCAGGGTGTCATCACCTTTCCTTTTAATGGAATCATATGGGAATTGAGGATTATTGTTGCAGTTTTGCAAGTGGATTTTTTCCCCAATCTTGCCTGATATAAGACAGCTGCTCAACAGCCAGTGGTCATCGTTGTCTGATTCTCCTTTTCATGATGGTTCATATATTTTCAATAAAAGACAGATCTGGACTGCAGGCAGGCAGTCAGGAACTTCAACTCCATAGTGTAGTGTTTCTAAGTTTCTCTGTTGTAACACATGCTGAATGAGGCCTGGAATTGTCTTGCTTCCCAGGAAAGATGTCACCTTTATGCCATTAAATACGCCTCCACGTCAATGGTACCTTCACACACATGCAAGTCACCCATGCCGTTTGCACTGATGCACCCCATACCATGACAGATGTTTGCTTTTACCGGTCGCTGATGAAAGTCTGGATGGTCCCCTTTGTCTTTGGAAAGTCAATGTCCGTTTTTTCCAAAAACAAGCTGAAACATGGACTCATCTGACTACAGCACACATTTACACTGTCTTTTAGATCATCTTCTATAGCTTTCTCTTTGCGTAACAGAGAATCAAGTTGCATTTCTTGATGCAGAAGCAGACTGTGTTGAGTGACAACGCTTTTCCAAGGTACTCTAGAGCCCAAGAGGCTATATTTAGCATGATGGTTTCTCATGCAATGCCATCTGGAGGGCTCGAAGGTCATTCACATTCAACAGAGGTTTTCTGCCGTGCCTTACACGGACTGAGATTCCTTTGGATTCCCTCAATCCATTCACAGTATTATGTTTGGTAGATGGTGAAAGACCTAAACACTTTGCAATCTTGCATTGAGAAATGTGATTTTTCTTTGCTTGCAAGTCTTTTTTCTTTTCTTTGCTAGCAAGTCTTGCTAGTCTTTGGTGGATGCTCCTTTTATACCTAAACATGATACCCTCACCTATTACTAATTCACCTGCTAATTGTGGACTTTCAAAAAAGGTTAACTTGGATATTCTGTAATCTTTTCCATTTTATTTTGCCTCCGTCCCAACTTTTTTTTGGAGTGTGTTGCAGCCATCAAAAAAATAAAAATAATAAATAATAATAAATAAATAATTTAAATATACAAAATGCAATTAAGTTAGTCAGTGAAAACAATTTTTATTCTTTGTACCTTTGAATATAGGTTCAAGAGAATTAACAAATCAAAGATTCTTGATTTTATTGTGTTTTACAAAATGTCCCAACTGTTCTGGAATTAGGGTTGTAAAAGGCTTTTTTATGTGCACTTATTAGCATTTTTTTATTTGTTACTCTTGCATGGTGAGAACAAGTTTATTAGAGCTCTGGGCATTTATCACATTTATCAACGTTTTGCAGCAGACCGAAATAAGAGAGTGATTTCTGGTCACACAGTTTGAAGGATTGAATGAAAAGTGTCAGCAGCTGTAAATTTTAAGTCTGTATTCAAATTCCAAGTCTTTAAAGTCCGCGTGAACTGGAAGTTGCAAACGACTTTTCTCCAGTGTTGTGACGTATTTCCCAGTGAAACGGAATATTGAACAGAGGGCAGGGTTTTACTCTAGCGCTCCTCCTCTCCATCTCTGCTCATAACAGACTAACGGTTTGAGGGGAGTGGTAAAGCGTTTCCCAACCCAAGTCCTCAAACATACGTCATCAGGGAAGGTCCTCCAATGCAGAGGGGAGGGGCATTTTCAGATTTTGATTAAAGATTATGAAGCCAAAAAATTTTTTGACTTGCATGGATGAATTGTTCACCACAAAACAATCAATTTAGGCAAACAAAGTAAGTATGGTCAATTTTGATTTCATGTGGACTTTAATTATTTGTGCCATTTCCATGTTAAGTTGCTAAATAATTTGAAGGGTTTTGCTTTTTATTAGGAAAATATATGAGAATACAGTATATCTATATTAAAATACATTGGTGAATCTGTCCCACCAGTGCCCTATAGTTTCTTTTAGAAGAAATGTCCATTATTGCAATTCTAGTAAATGGCTGGGAGATAAAAATAGTGCCCCCAGGTAATGAGCAGCTGAGGAAATACGAGTTCGGAAAACTGCTTACAAAACAATCAAAAGAGGTTAGTGAGTGTCTGCCATCATCAATGAAAACCAGTATAATGCAAAAAAAAAAAAAGAAACCTCTCTTATCTGTGGCCAATGTTAAAGGGCATATAGATAGGTGTTGTTTTGTTGCAAGATGATATTGTGAATTGAAAATGTTTGGTTGTGGGTTGATAGCGTAACAAACCCTATTCTAAAACTGCCCACAGACTAACTCCTGTCACACATGGAGTCATTAAAGCTGTGGAGAATAATATAAAAGAAGAGGAGAGGCTCTCAAGAGGGAAACATTTTGGACGTATGCTCTCAAACCAAGGTCTCCTGGTCTCAGTGAAGATTTGAACATTACTCTTTTTTATGAACTCCTCCTAATGACCTCCACGTAAGTATCTCTACGTTTTCAGCTGTGAGATGCTCTCTGGAGAGATGGTTCTGTTCCCAATATCCTCAATTACTTTTAAACTTTTGTTGGTTTTAAACTGCATTACTCCATTATTCAATTGAAGCAATTAAGGTAATAAGTTGCTGTTGCACTATAGGCAAATTGGTTCGCTTGATGTAAATCCCACCTGGTAAGTGTGATTTAATTGGTGGATGGTGTTGGAACGAACACTGTGGTGGTAAGTAATTCAATGCTGTTGATTTCACTCCTAATTATCCCAGGACTACAGCCCTGTTTGAAACTGGATTCATAGTATAAGTTTGAGAAAAGTCAAAACTAAAAAAGGAGCAGTTTCTTATCTTTACCTTAGGGAAGAAACACCGAACTACCACATTAATATAGGATTCTGCAAATGATGTGCCCATAAGGCTGCCAAAATACAAAAAATGCTGTTAACATAAAACATTATTTCAACCAAAAATAAAATGAATTGGTTGTGGATTGTGGATGTATAGGTTTCCCTTTAATTTCTTATTGCCCTTCAGACAAATTGATTTAATATAATTTGTATCTTCATTTTACATAGAGTAATGCACCCAGTATTATAAGACTTGTTCGGATGTCACATAAACAAGGTTTTGACAAGTATAGGTTTCCAATCCTGTGCAGTGATGGTCTGACCTGTCAGCTGTCACTGACAGACTACTCATTATATTCTGCAGTCCTGCCTAAATAAGTAGATGCTGGCTAGTAGGTTTATGAAGAGTTATGTGAATTAGTTCCTGAATCATTTCACAACAATCAGGAAGTTACTGTTGAGTTTTATACAGGCCTGGATAAATGTTCTCAAGCATTCCAAAACATCCATATGCTATTAATAATTTATCATAATTAAACTGTATTCTGTATTATTGGCTCTAGGAAGTATTTGTACTGGTATAGTCTTTAGGTCAGGTAAATGAAGTAATCTACAGTAACCTAAGTTACCTTGAGAGAATATTTGCTTCCAATCTACAATGTCCAGTCTCCGATGAACATTCAGGATATTTCCATGCTACAAATACACATGCCAATTTCTGTAAAAAAAAAAAAAAAAAAAAAAAAAAAACGATTTATGAACCATAGGTAGGCCTAGCATCCGTCACTGGATTGCACAATCTTTATACCATAGATTTTAGGAGGTCATACCTCTCCGTGTGTAGCCTACTCTTTCATGTAGCTAATTACAGGAAAAAAACAAAAAACAAAACAAAAAAAAAAACGGTTGCCAACATATGTCTTTAACGAAACATTAAATAGACAGTCAGTATGTCAAAGACAGCTAAGGGGCATTGTTAGGCACGATGTGGAGCGGAGTGCCTATAACCCCCTTAGCTGTTCTAAATTCACTGTAAAACACGGCTTCAAGGGTCTTATTGCTTTTATAAAACGGTTACTCCATAAAAATATTAATTTTGATATTTATTTTATTGATAAAATAAACACCAGCAACAAAAAATATAACGTTATAACATGTATTCCTCCGCCAAGCAATGTAGTTCCAAATAGGTTGCCAAGCAACACATGCAGCAACAAAGTATCACAAACGGCAGTTGCGTAGTAATATAATGCGGTCACAGGTGTATGTTTGTTGCTTCGAACGCGTCTCAACCAATCATAATCAAAGACCGGACCTATCTATTTTTACCACATCTTTCTATGGCAGAAATAGTAAGATAATTATGAGGTTAGTTTGAAAAGCCCTTCGAAGCAGTTTTGTTATTGTAAAGAGTTCGAAACTTTACCACACTTCTCAGAAGATATGTTTGTGAATCGTAGCCTACTACACTGGTGGCTTATAGCTGTTTGTTTATCTGTGAATTTCACGGACAACTCAACAGAAAGACGTTTCGTAGGCTATTATTTTGCGATCCATTATATTGTATTGCATAGGCCTATTCGATAGACTTCAAACTCACTTCAAGTAGGCTACTCAGCCTGGTAAAACATTTACCCTATGTTGCCGTGGCTCTCACGTTTAGGAAGCAATTCGGTTGAAAAGCGGTGCAGGAATTAAAATAGCCAATTGTTTGGGGCATTTTAATAGTTTAGCTGTTAAGATGTAGCCTACAGACTAATATTTCTGTAGGAAAAGCGTAATGTTCTATGAGAATAGTTCTTCTAAAACAAAACGACACTAATGGAGCAAATATGTGACCTGCTGAAAAGAACCACTGAACGAACCAGTTACTGAATCGTTTTTGTAAACGGGTCAAAGGATTTCGAAATCGTCACTGTACGAACCAACGAAACAAATCTTTTTGGTGAACTGATAAAAAAGATTCGAGTCACTGGGATGAATCAAAATCCTCACCACGAGTAGCCTAGTCAGTCAGTCAGAAGAACAGAAGCGGGTGGAGCGAGCGCGCGCCATCAGCCTCCAGCACAGCAAACAGAGCTCGCCATCCAATCAGCGCAAGGCGGCTGTCTTATACTGCTGTGTGCTCTTCACTTTTTACACTCACTGCGAAGGCGTCTGATCCACTGAAGTATCAACAAGTATGGTAAGTCATGATAATGCATACAATTCATGTTAAAAAGCAAACTTTTTGAAACCACACATAAAGCTTAAATGCAATATCTGTAATTCGTTCTGGAAAGTAGGCTAGTGAGATTTGTCTTATCTGTATATGCTCGTGTAATATTTGTGTCATGATCTTGCATTAATATTTTCCTTTATTTTATTGTTACGTCTTTTGTAGTTCCTCATTTGAAGAACAATGCATGTAGGTTGACATGCTATTCTATATTTTATTCCTTAGTCAGCTGTTTTGTAATGACAGTAGGTGCAGGATATGTTTATAATACAATAATTGGATGTTTTCAAGCGTGAGCATTAAATATAGACTTTGAGTAGACAAGATTTACATGCACTCAGTTTTGTTTGCAAATGACTTAATTTCCCACGTTATTATGGTCTAAATACGATGACTTTTTCTCTCAGCGTTTCTTTCATGTATTCAGTCTGTTGTTAGCAGTACGCTTACCAAGTCCAGCCTCGTAGCCTACTATAACCTATGCTGTCGTCATGTTTTGGCAGGTACATTTTTCAATGTAAAGTGCTTACCAGATGCATAGCCTACGTCTTTAGCCTACCAATGAGAGAAGAAAGAGAGATTGAGATAAATTATGATACTCCAGCAGTGTTGCCAGATTGGAAATTTCTAAGTGTTTTACCAGAAGCTCAAAATTATCGTACACGAGTCAAACGTAGGCTACAGAATACAGCTATTTATTGACGAATAACTTTTTGACACGACATGAAAGTGACTTTATTGCTATAATATCGACTTCAGACTTTTTTATTTTATTTTTTATTTTACTTTTTTCTTCTTCTTGCAAAACATAGGTACAGAGATGACATATACAACTTTGTATAAAATATACAAAACGAACATTAACTTGTGCTCATGAGAGAGTCATTCTCCTCCACGATGATGGCCGAGAAGACATAATGACAAAATTCTTCTCGGTAGACGTAGAATCCACAGCTAGATCAATGAGTATGAAGCCATATGATTACAACGACCATCATTTGAAGCGTCACACAATTCTGATATTATCGTACATTATGGGATTTTTTTCATTATTGATCGTACGTTGTACAGAGGTCGCAATTATCGTACAAATACGATAATTATCGTACGTCTGGCAACACGTACTCCAGCGTTGTCTCTTCACTCTCAAACTATATAAAGCTATTCAAGTCTAAACCGTAAACAGTCGGCACACATCCAGTTGTATTAAATTCCATCTTACATGTAGCCTACCTACGTTGTTACATTGCTCTCATGTGTTATTTTCATATCTTTTTTTTTTTTTGAATATTTTGATATAATTTGTTTTGAGGTAAATTGTCTTACTTTAGAAAAAACACCTCCATGCTCTGCTCTGATTCTTCTTCATTGACAATATAGTTAAAACGTTTGTTGTCTGTTATTGACACATATTTGAATTTCATTTAATGTAAGCTTAAAAAAGCAGACAAATTACGTTTGTATTCAGGTAGCCTACGTATTTAAAATGTTTTAGTGTGGTTACATTATTTTTCAGTTGAATGTGTGGTTTCTTTAGGATGTTTAGGACTTTAAATAATGCAAATGCAGCTGTGATGTGCTTGCTGAGGGTGTATCACTCACAATCCCTCTTTCGCAACACACCTTTATAGATGAGCCATGTGTCCTACTTGCATCCTATTGGATTCTAAACGTGGCTTGAGGTTTAGCATCCATCACAATAATCAACTAGTGCTACTGAGCTGCTGCTGATTCAACAATCAATCCTGAGCTGTGTTGCTTATTGCTTACTGTAGCCTACACTGCCCGTGAATTAATCTTTTATTTCGACACTTTCAAATGATGCATCCCACATGTCTCATGTGCTGTCTGTGACAAAGTTTTAGTGGAAAGAATGAAAGTCATTTCACTGCATCATGTGTTCGGCTTAGGCCTATTAATATTTTCTACCTGCCTTACGGACTCTTATAAAATGAGTCTCAGCAGAGGGGGTTTTGACAAAAGAGCTATTCACACTTGAAATAGTTAACCCTGTCATTCTATACACAGGGTAAAGGGAATCACATCTCATAATTTATTCATAAGCTGACGTTTAACACTCTACATTCATAAACCCTGGGTTAACATTCTTATTTGCATATCTGCGGTGTCAGTGTCACTGATTGGCGAACACTGTACACAATACATTTACAAAAAGGCTCTAAAATTTCACATTCTTATATATTGTATGGGCATGCTGTACTATCAAGTTTATCCTGAATGGACTTTTCAAACTATAAAGGTAAGAATAAAACGGTCTCTTCTTCACTACAATTTGACATTTTCCCCCCTCAAATACTGAAACTACTGTTTATACAACACGCAGTGTTTCTGTGACTGTCCAAAGCACGTGAATATGAGGCTTGTCGGTTGCTAAGCATCTAGTCGTAACATTCTAACACTGCATCGTTTCACACTGTACACATTTGGCTCTTACAAGTGTGAAATGTTCCTTTACCCGGGGTTAAAAGCGAGGTTTAGAACGACAATAGCGCGGGGGTTAAGGGGAAAACAATGTGAAAAGCCCTAAAGTGTAAGCTATCCATTTAGACTGGTTCGTCAAAGGGTAGTCATGATCTGATTGATCAGCACAATGTAGGGCCTTTATATGATCTGTCCTAGAATGAATTATTCTAGTCTAGTAAGTTTAAAGGTATAGTGTGAATTAAATCGTGTGATGTTTACCTCACCCTCATGTTGTTCTGACACTGTGTTATTTTGGTTCTTCCATAACACACAATGTGGAGTGTCAAAGATGCTTCAAGCTTTGTTTGTTTGAACCATATAGTTAAATGAAATAGAAATGAAGACTTGAAATATAGTTGTCATATGGACCACTTTTATGATAGTCAAGTCAAGTCACCTTCATTTATATAGCGCTTTTACCAATATGATTGATGATAATTTACTTCCGAGAAGACATTTTATCCTATTTGGAGTTTGTCAGTATTTAGCAGTTTACTTTCCTTGTGCTGAAAAGAACAACTGGGATATTCTGCTTATTACAGAATGTACATCTTTTGGATTTCACTGATGGGAAATAAAAAGGTTTTGAATGACATGATGGTGAGTAAATGACAATATTTTAATTTTTGAGTGAACTATTGGGATATTAAAGGGGGGGTGAAATGCTCATTTTCACTCAATCTCCTGTTAATCTTGAGTACCTATAGAGTAGTATTGCATCCTTCATATCTCCAAAAAGTCTTTAGTTTTATTATATTATATTAAGAAAGATAGGATGTACCGAGTCTTTCCGGAAAAAAACGAGCGGCTGGAGGCGGGCCGTGTGGGCGAAGCTAAAGCTGTGCTAACGCGCAGAGCCAGTAACAACACACAGAGACAATAGATTAGAAGCAGTTTTACTCACCGAACCTTTATCATTGTGACTGCTCGATCCTTAAGCATTAGACGATCTGCAAATCCGTCGATCTGGGCTTTGTTTATAAAACAATCATCGTCGAAATGCAGGGAACAAACAGTCTAACGTACACAACTCCGTTTATGCATAGGAAAAACAAACTCCATCCACTGGTGCCTTAACGCCGGGTTCTTTGGGAATCTGTGCAGGGTTGTCTTGCCCTGGCAACCAAAAACACACTTCTTTGGTGACATTGGCTTCCCAAAAGCCGGGCAGGGCGCTTTGATGGCGAACTTCTTTCGCTCTCTTTCTCTGGTCTAGGAGTGCGCACGCGCCCGCGATCTTACCGGAGAAGTGCCCTTAGGACCCATATTAGGAAATTCCGTTACATCTGACGTCACACATACCCATACTCGAAAAAAACTTTCCGAAACTTGTGACAAACCGGAAGGACAATTTTTGGCACAGAAATACTCCTTCAAACGTGCAATTAAATTTTTGAAACTTTGTCCATGTTTAGCATGGGAATCCAACTCTTTAACAGTGTAAAAAACTCAGTATGCATGAAATAGCATTTCACCCCCCCTTTAAAAAACTTTATCCATGTGTATTTTTTTTTGTTTTGTTCCATCATTAGAGTTACTAATAGCCTTTAATGAGCATTGTGTTGCAATGGCGTAAATGAGAAATTGATTTGTTTTGTTTTAACAAATCGGCCCTTTGTAATATTATTAGATTAAATGCAGCATAACAAATGTATTCGTCTGCAAGATATGAGACTTATCTCAAATTGTTTTGTCATGGTTGGATCCATTTCAGGTCAGAGCACTCTAATGTTGCTTTGTATGTTACAAAGCATATCTTAAAGGGATAGTTCACCCAAAAATAAAAATTCTGTCATCATTTACTCACCTTCATATTGTTCCAAACCTTTATGCCTTATTTTTTTTCTATGGAACATGGAAGAAAAACTTTCAATCTTTAATTTATATAAATATGAATTTCTTTGTTAATCCAAAATGTCTCTTTGTGTGGGTGATTCTTGTTCTCCTTTTTGTTCTTGCAGTTCCCAGACTTGGCAGGAGGGACTTCAAGTGAATGGAGCCCTATTCAAATCTTTCTTCTGCTTTTGGTCTCTAATTAAAACTTGGCTGTAGAACCTTTTCCTCTCAAATGTTTAATTGCCTCTCAGATGTTCATGGTCTCGTTTGGATTCTCTCCAGGACACTCACAATGGCTTCAAACACCTGAAAATTAAAATCACTACTCTACATATGCTAAAAGGGCGTTAATAAGGAAAAACTCCCCGCTGTTGGAATGACACAGTGACATGTAATGTTTACTCATTAATTTTCCAATATGACTTGGATTAACAATGACTGCCCTTGAACTGTAGAGCATTCAGAAAGTAAGTAGCTGGACATGACTTACCCTGTAGGGGCTCATCTGTCAAAGAAAGTCTTCATCCCTCATGGCTATCCCCTTATCTTGAGATTACTTTTAGCCGTGATTTGTTTGAGCGTGATGGGTTTTGCCTGTCCCAAGAGCTGCCACTGCTCCGAGAGGAATGGCTTAACCGTAGTGCAGTGTTCCTCTCGCAACCTTGTGGAGATCCCCCCCGACCTTCCGCACGATACTGTGTCACTTCAACTGTCCTCCAATCGCATAACCAAAATCCCAAACCAGGCTTTTAAAAACCTTCCCTGGCTCCAAGAGTTGGACTTGTCACGGAACGCTATTGAAACCGTGGACGCTGGGGCTTTTCAAGGTGTCACGGAGAGCTTGCGGGCGCTCGACCTGTCCCATAATCACATGCAAAGCATCCCCAAGGAGGCCTTCGCTCGGCTGCATGCCAAGATCAGCCTGTCCAACAACCCGTGGCATTGCGAGTGCACCCTGCAGGAGGTGTTGCGCGAACTCTGGCTGGACCCCGAGACGGTGAACGAGGTGAGCTGCCACACCTCTGTTCAGGAGGAGTACGCGGGCAAACCTGTCACCCAAGTCTTGGATTCAGGCATAAACTTTTGCAACTTCCACCATAAGACTACCGATGTAGCCATGTTTGTCACCATGTTTGGTTGGTTCACGATGGTTATCGCTTATGTCATCTATTACGTACGGCATAACCAGGAAGATGCCAGGAGGCATCTGGAGTACCTCAAGTCTCTGCCAAGTAGCTCCCAAATTAGTAAGGATTTTGACACAATCAGCACTGTTCTCTAGCATCAATCAATGCAGTGTAGGAGTGAATGTGTTTGGCGCAGTGATGATGGCACAACAGCAAGCCTTATAAGGAAGAGTGGGGCAAGATGTGTCATTTAAAGAAGTTGTCCTCTAGGAAAGGAGAAATGACGAATCACTGATGAACATGTGAAAGATTTACATTTCAAACACATTTTGATAATGCACAAACCAATTCCAAAGTATTATTTTGCTGCACATTATATACATTTTCATAAAAAAGAAAAACATATTATTTTCTGAATATTTGAATTTAAATGTTTTATTATGATAGTGTTTTTGTTTATGATAGTGTAAAAATATATATTTTTATTTATTTTGCTTTGACACCAAATTTTTTTTTTCTGCTTCAGAAAATATATTTTGACATGCAAAAAAAAAAAAAAAGAGAGATGCACATGATAAAAAAAAGTCATTTTCAACTCTTTCCCCATCATTGACCGAAATTTCCAGCAATCCATGTTTTCACTGTTTTTTTTTTTTTTTTTTTACAGAGCCTCTGTTCTTTTTTATATATATTGCATGTTCAGATATTCATACAACAAAATATTCTTTGGGCTGAAAATGATCAAAAATGTTGGCGGTGGCTGGCAAATAATGCTGGTGGGGAACGAGTTAAATATATGGCCCAGTTTCTTGAATTAAGGAGGTGACAGATTAGCCACTGACACATCTTACCCCACTGTTCCCAAGTTAAAGTATTATTTAATTGTGAATGTTTTTCGTGGTTTTTCACACAATGAATGTGTTGACAATTGTTCTGTGATGCAATTCAGTGTTTCCATTCATGTACCCTCAGTCGACCTACATAAGTCCTGCAGTCTCGGTGGTGGCCGCTTTGTGCCTCACGACAAGCTCTGCAGAAGCTCCAGTTTTTCTGCAGGTGCTTAAATGACACTTTTTCTTGAATTGATTTATTAATTTGTACGCTAATGTAATGGTTTCAGAACCGAATATTAAATGCTGGATTTAGGGATATTTTTTTTTTTCCTTCTTTTATAGCGATGACCAAGGAGAGCAAGTACATAATCACTGCCAAAAAACAAACAAAAAACCCCATCAGTTAGGCTCTGCCTTGATAATTGGAAACTTGCCCTATTTTTGGCGGAGTTCTATATACTCAAGTGCCTGATCCTGGTACCTCAGCACCAATACACTGTGCATTGGGCATTATTTGGTTTGGTACAGTATCTCTCTGTTGTTCTACAATAATAATAAAATTGAAAAAATCCTTTAATAGTGAGTGTTAAGTAGAACAGTGTCATAGTCAAGTGAAAATTTTGGTGTATTTTAAAGATTTCTCTGATTGATCTTGGATCAATTATGTAAGATTAGAAGATGTTATGAGATGACACTCAAAATGGATTTTGTCACCTGTGCGTTAAAGTTAAAAGGGCTTGCAGGTTATATTTCATGTAGGCTAATGTGTATTTCTGTCCACATGTATCAGTTTTTCATTGTAATGAGCCTTTCAGCAGTAGTGTGTATATAGAAACATAAAAAAAATAAAAATGCTATTAGAAGGACTCTGCCTTCTTGCCTAGACTTTTTAATATCTTTGTTGTTGTTTGTAAGTTGCGTTCAATTTACTATATGAATGAGCTTTTGTGAACATGTTCAGCAAACAAAAAATCAATAGCTTGGGGTCCTTGATTTTATTTACCTTTGTTTTGTGTGAGTACTAGGCACAAAACAATGTCTTGCAGAAATGTTTTCTTGAACCTTCAGGGATTTCACGAGGAGTCATGCCACTGAGAGTAGATATTATGATTGCTTTCCAGTCCAGGGGTCTCGCCATATGTGAGTCTGTAGCTCTAGATCAATAGCAGATTCATTACAGGGGAAGGTTTGGAAAGCGCCTGTGAGCTTTAAAACCAGCTGGTCTGGGACTAGATGGCACCCTCAATTTAGTGAGGAAGCCAAAGTATAAGTGAAAGTGGCTGTGTTTGTGCTTCTGTCTTCAAAGAAAACATTGAATGGGTGGTCTATCTTAACTTATGGGACAGTTTAATGATTTACTGTTTCTGATTGCAAAGTTAGTATTTATTTACTTATGCAGTAAATCCCCATAGCACTGTTCATGAAACCCTCGTATCCTTGCCAAAGTCTTGATTTGTCCTTTAAAACACGTGGGATTTTGAATCATTTGCAATCAGATTCACTGTCAGTTTTCCTCAGCACTGTAAAACTATTAAAAAAAATCGTTTGCATCCTGATTGTCTTCCAGAATGTCATGTACCAACCCATTGTTCGGTTACATGTTATATAAAAAGCCCATTAGCAAGTATTAACTCCAGTAAATCTCGAATGTGCTTTTCTGGAGGCATTAGCAGGATATTAACTTGAATAAATCTAGGAGATTCTTATCACATTTGTGACATGAATGATTTATAGGAACACAATTTCAGTTATCATTTTTGCAGGGTTGTTGAAAAATTTTATGTTTTAATTATCTCTTAAAATGTGTAAATCATTCATATTAATACAGGTTGTTTCAAAAAGATTGTTTCAGCCAACATCTGTATGTCGGGCCAACGTGGGTTTGAAATGGGCTGAAAAATGGCCCCAATATAATGGGATTGTCTGCGGGTTCCATGATGGGTTTCAAATGGATTTCAGATTGGACTTGTCGACAGGTGAGACCCAACTGGGCAACATGCGCAAGACCCATCTCTGTACCTGCTGTAATTATAGTCGAAAAAGGTACTCCAGATTATAAAAAAAAAAAAAAAGGTTCTTATAAGAACGTTTCACTGAAAGCTTTTTTGGGCTAACAAAAATGGTTCTTCAATGGCGTTCTAAGACCACCTTTTGGAACATATTAAGGTTATTTTAACACCACATTATCAAAGTGCCTTTTTCAGCAAGGTTTTGGAACAGAGCCATTTTGATCACCTCAATGAGTTATAACCCTTTTAAATAAAATGCAATAACTCATCATCTTGCTGAATAAGTTGTGGGTGTGGTTGGCAGCTGCACTGTACATGACTGATTCAGTTTTTTTAATACATTTGATGTGATGGTGTTCTAGCTCTATAAATCTTATGCCTGTGAGGTTAAAGCCTGTACAGAAGGAAAAAGGGTCAAATGACAGAAAAGAGTAGCCTATCTAAAAGGCTCCAACCACAACAGTTTAGGGTCAGACTACAGCACTATGTGAAGTGCATTTGGCTGTCACATTACCACAGAGGCAAGCGGGTTACAATTTCCCAAGGAAACATCAGCAACTTTCCAAACGTCATCACTGACCTAGAGAGATGGATGTTGTTTGAGCATCTCAGCATGGCTTATCCATCAGTTTCTGACAGCATAGATGACGGATGCTCTTTGTGCCCTAAAATGACATGCAGTCAAGCTGGTCCAAAGACATTGTTGCCTTACTCATCCTTTTTTGCTGGTTTTTTAAATGCACTATTCTGCATGTTGAAGCTGCTCGCTCTTTGTAAGCCAGCCATGTGTTTACTGCCCTTTGTAATGTATTTACCTTGACAGTCCCTCGCAGGTCATGCACTAAACAATGTTTTTTTGTTTTGTTTTATTATTGATGAAAACATCTTTCATGTTTAGCTGACAAAATATTTTGCAGTAAGTTTTGCATTTAATGAGCTCACAGTCTGCTGCATGGTCTAAACATTTTCAGACAAAAAAATAAAGAATCAATGTTTTTACTTTCTTTTCTGGCCACCTATTACAATAAGCTAAGACTTCATGAAAGACCGGGCCACAAAAACACATTTGAAATGAATAAATAAGAATACAATATTGACTGAAAACCCACATGTGTTCCCGCATAATATTTATATCTTCCTTTTAACAAAATGCCTGTCATAATACCACGTGAATATGAATTGTTTTATTGATTTCAGTTAAGAAGTTATTTTTAAATAGAGTATTTTATTTTTATGAGCCACCTTTCCTGAGCCATTCAAACTAGCTGGCAGGAGTGTTTTTCTAATTGGAGCTCTCAGTACTTAGGGCACATTAGAGATTTATTAACATATTTTTCTCCATCTGCGTTAGATTGTCATTTTCTGAAGTGTTATCGTTTCTTAGCCATGTGTCCTCCCACTGGGATTTGTATTTGCTGGTGCTCTTTCACCACAGGGGTAATCTGTGCCATCCAAACAGCATTTTCCTCCTAGATTGGGTGTATTGAGCCTCCGGCATTTCTCTGACATTTGTTAGTAATCATTTTAAAAAGCTCCTGTGGGTATTTGTTTCTATTAACAGATTATGTTGCAGTACCAGCCAAAAGTCTGGACACATCTGCTCAGTCTTTTTATAAATATTTTCACCATTTATATAATGACAAATTACCTAAAAAATAAATAAATAAATTACTCTGACTCTTCCACGTACAGGTTCCTGTCCACACTTTTGACTGGTAATGTTTTTATTTATTTTTTATTGCGCATAATTTACCACATTTCACAGCCTGTTTTTAGTTTTTCATTTTATTTTCTAGCATAATTTTTTTTACATCATTGACTTTTTTCACCGTGTTGAAGGATCTAAGGATTCTCAATAGCAACCTGTGTGTGTTACTTACAACCGTGAATAACCACGCATCTGTGTTGTGTTTTATTTGATTATTATCATTATTATTTTAATTTTTATCAATTATCATTTTATTATTACTATTCATTTGTTATTTTATGTTTTTATGTATTATATTACTTATTATTTCTTTTCAATTGTTGTTTAATCTTATGATTGTGAGGTTGTAAGGGATGTTTGTCTTCACGACTAGGAGATATGTTAAGAGAATGTTTCCATTTCAAGGGTTTTAACATCATTTACATTTAATCAATTAGCAGACGCTTGTATCCAAACAATAAAACAGTCAAACCAACAATAGGGCAACAATATGCAAGTGCTGTGACTAGTCTCAGTTATTCTAGCTCAGTACACGTACTGTAGCAAGGTTGTTTAAAAAAAAAATAGATATAGAATAGTAAGTGTTAGTATTAATGGGTCAGGTGTTGATGAAAAAAAAAAAAACCATCCTCAGCAGTTTCTTGAAAATGGCTAAAGACTCAGTACTGATGTAGTGTGTTTAGGTGCAGCACCAGTGGTTGTTCTGTAGGCAAACAACAGGTCAACAAGGTTCCTGGTTGTCCTGGAAGGAGTTATGCTGTTTGGAGAAGTTGTGATGAAGTGTTGGGTTGGCTGAGACCACAAGCAGTTCGGTCTTCGCAAGGTTGAGTTGAAGGTGGTGGTCCTTTATCCAGCAAGAAATGTCTGTCAGGCAGGCTGAGATGCGAGCAGCTGCCATCGGATCATCTGGCTGGAATGAGAGGTAGAGTTGGGTGTCATTAGCATAGCATTAATAGGAAAAAACATGTTTCTGAATGACAGATCCTAGATATGACATGTAGATGGATAAGAGAAGTGGTCCAAGAACTGAGCCCTGAGGTACCTCAGGAGCTAGATGTTGCAACTTAGACACCTCACCCCTCCACAACACCCTGAAGGACCTACCTGAGAGGTAAGACTTGAACCATCATCACAGGACGATGTTGTGAAGTAGTCATTTTCCATTGTTTTTCCCTTGGTATAATAGCACTAGTTCGATTTGTACTGGTCAGACAAATTCTGAGCACATACGCAACCAAACTCTGCTATTTCTATTATCATCACTTCGTCTCCTGCTTCTGCTCTTCTCTGGCTTTCTCAGTCAAACTCTCAGGCGGATAGAAGACTGTTATTAGAGTTTTTGGGTACCAGAAAATACTTTCTGTTTACAGGTTTTACTGGTTTTGGACACCAGACAAAACATAGGGATCTGATCTAACAGTGTATACTAATTCTGTGCAATTCTGCTGCTATATATATATATATATTCCCAATTTTTTTTTTACATATTACTTTATTAAAAATCAATTGATTTGAGAAACAAATAACACAAATTTCTGAATTTTAAGTATTTTTTGTTTGCTTTAATAGCAGCATGATCATCAGGTGTTGCACACACTTGTAGTTGATGTTGATGTTGATGTTGATGTTCTCCATCATGATTTCGAAGGGATCCAAAGAGCATCTTGTGCTTCAATGGAAGCAAGAATATCTGACCTTTTGTTCAAAGAACTTCACACACTCTTAATTCTCCAACTACAAAATTCTTCAACTTTGTTTTAAAATTGAACTTGAATCAGAGATTTTCAGTTTAGTCTCGGACATCTGGACGCCACTGCTTTTTCTTTGACTGGTCTGCTGTTGCTTTGCCACGTGATCAACTCATGGTACAAATTAAATTTTTGTTTGCACAAAATAATGGCAGCATTTGCTTTCATTCTAATGATCGCAGCACTAACATCACAGTCTCTTTACTCATTATATTATTACCATAAAACTGCCAAGCCATCCTGTCATTACATGTAATATATGTGAAGGAATGTGACCCTCTACCTCAGTCTGTGTTTGGTTGTTCTTTCTGGCCATTAGCCACATGTGCCATCTGTTCATAACAATATAATCACTTCTAGATTAAACCCCCTGCTTCTTCTTCCTGCAGCACACAGACATTTGTCCTTGTTCTGTTGCACTTTCAGGTGTAATGTGTGTGTCGGTTGGAGACACAGTCAGGCATCACCCTTGCTGTGTCCCTCTGACCCCCCCCCCAGAGGTATATATATATATATATATATATATATATATAGTCACATGGGTCAATTTTCTGAAATTGAGATTCATACATCATCTGAAAGCTGAATAAATAAGCTTTCCATTGATGTATGGTTTGTTAGGATAGGACAACATTGGCCGAGATGCAACTATTTTAAAATCTGGAATCTGAGGGTGCAAAAAAATCGCGATTGTGCAGCATTCACTCCCAAAATTAAATGTTTTATATATTTACGGTTGGAAATTTACAAAATATCTTCATGGAACATGATCTTTACTTAATATCCTAATGATTTTTGACATAAAAGAAAAATCGATAATTATGACCCATACAATGTATTGTTTGCTATTGCCACAAATATACCCGTGTGACTTGTGACTTATTTGTGATTCAGGGTCACATATGCTTGCTCAGACTTATGTATGATAAGATTTTTTTTAATGATGTGAATGTTTACTTCATTATGAATTAAATTTCAAATGCTTTGTAGCCATGCCTTTATTCTTTTAAAACTAGATATGCTCATCTGAAATCCATGAACAGAGGTCAGGGTTTCTTCATTGTATTATTTGTATGACCCATTTAAAAGGCATGCCAGTAGATGACTTCCATTCAAGTCACACTCCTATGTTAATTGGATCTGGAAGTCTGGATTTACAATAACTAGAGGTTCAGTTTTTGTATAAAACTAAATAGGATTTTCTGAATGTGATGTGTGACTTACATGAACAGCTGTAAGAACATGCATTGCTTATTATTCCTTAAAAAAAAAAAAAAAAAAAAAGGAAATGAGTTTGAGAAATTGTGTTTTCAGCTGGCATCTGATGCAAAACGAATGCATCCACTTGCTCAGAGCCTTATATTGATGGGAAAAAATATATTATTTTTTGACGGTGACAATTGCAAGAGATTGTTGTCTTTCATATCTTGTTTAAATCTGTCTTTCTTGGAAAAAAAAAACCAACGTCATTTGCGATGCAGTGACCTTTTCACGGCATTGATTCTGGCATTTCTGATTTAAATGACAAGCCTATCATTGTTTTTATTTTTTACTTTTTAAGGTATTCAGATTCTAGTTATTTTTGCATGTGTGTCAGTGTGCTCCCATTTACCTTGGTTCATGCCTTAATTCCCTATCATGTGTTGATTAGGCATCTGGCAGGCCTCATTTGTGGTTTTGTGCAGATGCTAAAATGAAATGCTGCATAAAACGAACCCTCACTGGTCTAGAGAACATGCGTAAGATCAAAAAGACCCTAATGGAGGATGCATGTGCACTCTTTTGTTTTCTCAAGCCTCTGTTTCATTAATGGAGTTTCTTTCATGTGCTTTCCCATTCACTGCTTCTTTTTTTTTCTCTCAGAGCGTCGAGAGCTTTCTGTGTTGATTTCCTGTAGAGGCTGAGGAGCTTTAGTATTCTAGTATTTGAGCCAAAGTTTGAGTGCCCGTTAGATTTATTTGAAGGTATAATGCAGCCAAAAAGGGAGACAAAAATAATTTACTCACCCTCATGTCCAAACCTGTATGGCTTTCTATAGCAGAACACAAATAGAAATTTCAAAGAATTGTACGGCTACTCCTGGTCATTTTTTCCCTGTGCATTTTCAATGAACTGAAGCTTTCAAGCTTCAAACATTATGCAAAAGCACCATAAAAGTATCATAAAAGTCAAGTCACGTTTATTTATATAGCGCTTCTTACCATACAGATTGTTACAAAGCAGCTTTACAGTGATAACAGGAAAATGCAGTTTGTTTCTGCTGTACTGCAGATCGTGAAGAAAATATTGTCATAGTTTAGTTTAAGTTCAGTGTTGGTTCATTTTTGTTGTAAAAAAGTTATTCATGTAGTTCATTTATATTTATAGCCTCTCTGGAAAAAAACAGTGATGTCATCGTCCAGCTCAGTTCAGTTCTCATAAATGGTGTCAATGCAGGCAGATCAGTAATATTGTTGAATATTAGATGTCCCCAACTAAGCAAGCCAAAAGCCAACAGTGACAGTGGGAAGGAAACAAAACTCCATCAGGTGACAGAATGGAGAAAAAAAACCTTGGGAGAAACCAGACTCAGTCGTTCTCAGTAACAGATTGGTATAAGTTGATACCAAAAAATAAGACTGATTAACCCTAACTAACTGCTGTCATACTAGTTCTTAAGACACAGTCTTAACATAATGGCTATGTTTATGCAACTGGCCTCTTTAGTCATACAATAGCTTTGTATGAGGAATGAATCTTAATTAAGAATTTTATTCAGTTAAAAAAATCAGTCTAAATGATTCATATATTAATATGACTGATTCGATTCTCATGGTTTGATGCAATTATGAGCAGTTAAAACCTCACGAGGGGAAAATTATCATCAAGTAATGTCTTACTTTTTTTTTCTGTTCCACACATAAACCTTGTATTACTTCAAAATATAGAAAATGCTCTAGATCCTATTCCTTGTAGTTGCATGGAGAAAAAAACAACCAGTACATTTCTCCAATTATGTAATACAGACAGAAGAAAATCATATAGATTGACTTCCGAGTGATCTATTCCACTAAATGGTTAAGTCTATTTCCTTGCACTGATTAAAAGACTCATCCATTGATGACATCAGTATATTTAGACTGCATGGAGACTATCTGTGTGATTCAGCATGTCACACCACCTCCTCCTCAAACAGGCGGTCAGTCTGTCTTCACATTCACAGTGTGCGTGAGGGGGAGAGTGGGACTGCTATTCAAGGTGTCCACAGAGTATTATATTCTTTAATCTACCTCTGTACCTCAGGGGTGTTTTCTTTGAGGAGGCAGTGCCACCTCAAAGAGATTCAGAAGAGAAGATAATCGACTGTACAAAAATAACAAAAATATTATGTAATGTGAAATGAAATAGTGCATCTGTTACAAACTGCTCAGAGACAGGTTGAGGATCCAAATGCAGCTGTTTATTAGGGTAATCCAGGCAAAATACAGGCAAATGATCAAAACCATAAGGCAAACAATCCAGAACACAACAGCGCAGGAAACACAGGCAAACAGGAAAATCCAGAAAACCCGGCAGAAGATCAAAAACCATGACACAGGAAACCAGCAAGAACTTTCAGAATTGCTGCATGACACTAACAAGACTTTGCAACGAAAGAGTGAAAACACAGGGCTTAAACTGGTAGGACTTAACAAGCTAATGACATAGTTGAACCAAATCACAACATAATGAATCCAGGCAATGGGTTATGGGAATGGAAGTTCATGATGAGATTATGGGCTCTCCAGCTGGCAGATGTGACAGCGTCAACCGTGTAACGCTGTCCACAGTGGATACAGCGTCTCTTTTGCTTCCCTTAAGTCCATTGTATTCTCATTGGAGTCCTAAAGGTTATTGTAGAGTTACTATACATATGATATGTGTATATGTTTTGCTTGTTTTTAGATGTTCTACTCAATAATGTGTATTAGTCGTATTATAAACCTTGTATATTGTATGTTCTTCAGGGCCGTACTGTGATCACTGCATACAGTTGAGACATAGCTTTTATCTAATACTGTTACAATGTCTTGTGATTTGTCAAATAAAAAAACAAACAAACAAAGCCTCAAAATTCGACTTATTCGCTTATTACTTTTGATTTTTTTTCTTTAGATGCATAAATCCTACAACTTTAGTTCGATATTTACAACATTTCATTATCTTAAAGGTATAGCGGAGGATTTTCTTTTTCCGGGTGGGTAGTGTAAACTATTGGTCCACCTAAGTGTCAATCATTCTGGTGATATGTTTACGTAAGGCCGTCGTACGTGCTCGTCCCTTAGTTTTCGCTTTCTGCGCATGCGCACTTTCAGGTGTTTATGTGTGGTGAGCTAGAGCTCAGCCATTCATTGAAGCTCGCCGTTTCACCGGGTCCTTTGAAAATGTCTGAGGGTCGCAAGAGAAAAAGTTTGTACGAACTGTATGAGAAGAAGAGAAAGGCCTCAGAAGAGAGAAACAAGATCAGAGTGTTTTTGGGAGATTGTTTCACACGATGGCGTGCGCTGAAAACACAGGTTGGGCTTCCCACTGATGCCTCAGTCGCGAAGTTTCTACTTGACAGGTAAAGTTTGGCATGCTATTTGGAGAAAAAGTGCAAATCTTCTTTTGGAAAGTAATCTTGTATGAGCGATGCCGACAGCAACTTGTAAACAGAGCGTGCACGAGGAGGACCTCGCACACGTTTAATAGGCGTTCCCTCTCGGGAGCAAGTAGAGTGTTGCGCATGTGCATTTTTTCAAAAAGTGGAGAGGGCGGTTCTTATCTAAAATTCGGAAAGATCCTCCGCTATACCTTTAAGATCAAGCCTCACAAACGTAAAAAAAAAAAAATAATAATAATCTGCTTGTTGTTTCTTTGATTGCACACTCCGCGACCCATTCAGAATGAATGTTGAGAAACACTGGTGGAAGGTAAATTGGAAATCGAAATATAAATTCACATTGCAGAGAGGGAGACTTTGCCACCTCATTTCAGAAGTCCACCACATGCCACAGCGGTACCTTATACATTCATCTTGTTGCCTCTGGAACGTACACAGAAACATTCGAAATTCAATCTGTAAAGGTTTCATCGATTTGTTTTGTGTAATAAAGGAACATTATTGCTATTCAAGGGTTGTGTACGTTGTTTGATGCTTGCATTGAAGCCCTAAACTCTCCTGCATGTAAAGCGGATTTATATCATTTTTATTTTGGGATTTGATGGGAGGCTCTGTTTGCACAGATTCAAGGAACAGAGAAAGTGAATCATTATTAAAGATGTTATTAGCAGTAAATCCATTATGTGCCTAACTTGGCAGGGGGAGCTTCATCTAGGGAGATTAATGGCATGCTGTAGGCATAGTGAACGTGTTACACCTCCTTGGCTGTAGATTTCAGAAGCACAAGAATAAATCAATACTGTCCACCCAAAACACTCAGTTTGAAAATACCCTCTGTCAGACTGGGCTCATCTAATGTTCTGCCTACTGCGTAAAGGAGTCTTCCATCCAATAACAAAACTAATGCACTTTGGAGAAAAAAGAGTGACTTGTTTTGGTGAAGTGCCAACGTATTAGCGATAAAATCAGCTTTACAATGCCTTGTCTTAGCCGATTGTGGTTACAAAACTTAGATGCATGATCTTATTTGCATTTTTTAGTAATGAAAGTCTGTTGTCTCCTGTTGTTCTGCATTTCTAATTATAACAGGCTCCTATCTCTTATTTCCCTACGGCGTAATGCTAGCACTCAGTTACAGTGTAAGACTTATTTACACTGGTTCCAGTGTAAAACTTATTAATTGAGGGAAGGCTCAGGGTTTGACTTGTTCTTTTCTTCAGGTATCCCGTTGGTAGATGCATGGCATAACTATACCATTATAGAGGAAAAAGCATGATTTTTTTCATAGGAAGGAAACATAGAAGGCAGCATTATACACTTTTAAGAGCTCTCTACTGTCACATGCCTGTCCTGTCTTGTGTAGCACATGTGGTGTTTGTGTTCCTGTCTCTGTTTTGACCCCACCCTTCTTGTTATCTCATTATTGGTTTCATTTGTCCCACCTGTTGTTCCCTCATTACCTGCCTGATTTGTCCCTTTTATAAGTTCCTTTGTGTTTGCAGTCTGTGTCGGATCGTTGTCTTGTCATGTGTTCCTGTTCTCCTGTAACCCGCTTGGTATGTTTTTTTGAAGTTCTTGTTTTGTGCTTTGTCTTTTCTTTTATAAATAAATATTATTTCTCCTTGCATTTGAGTTCTCCATTAGTTTCTTTATTGTAACGTGACAGAACGATCCGACCATGTTGAGAACTCAGCAAGGACTTTCCCACCATCCACCAACCCCCTTTGTGTCGTGCCCCCTATACGAACACATTAGCCGTGTTCGGGTCCTAAATTCTCTCCGCCAACAAGGCGCGGACTTAAGGAAGTTTGCGGCCAAATTCCTTGGAGTGGCAGAGGGATTACGATTCAATGATGAATCTCTAAAGGACCTTTTTTTTTGCGCCCTCGACGAACCCATGGACTGGATACTTCGGAGGGCGTATGATCACGGTACTTTTGGGGAGATGGTGGAGGGTCTCGCTCGCTTGCAGGAGCGAGAGGCCAGGAAGAGCGTCACAGTTCCGGTGGTCCCGTGTCCAGTGGTCACAGTTCCGGTGGTCCCAGTTTCGGTGGTCTCGACTCCGGTGGTCCGGAGACGGAGGAGGAAGAAAGTGTCTGTTCCTGAGCCGGAGCCAGTGTCTGTTCCTGAGCCGGAGCCAGTGTCTGTTCCTGAGCCGGAGCCAGTGTCTGTTCCTGAGCCGGAGCCAGTGTCTGTTCCTGAGCCGGAGCCAGTGTCTGTTCCTGAGCCGGAGCCAGTGTCTGTTCCTGAGCCGGAGCCAGTGTCTATTCCTGAGCCGGAGCCAGTGTCTGTTCCTGAGCCGGAGCCAGTGTCTGTTCCTGAGCCGGAGCCAGTGTCTGTTCCTGAGCCGGAGCCAGTGTCTGTTCCTGAGCCGGAGCCAGTGTCTGTTCCTGAGCCGGAGCCAGTGTCTGTTCCTGAGCCGGAGCCAGTGTCTGTTCCTGAGCCGGAGCCAGTGTCTGTTCCTGAGCCGGAGCCAGTGTCTGTTCCTGAGCCGGAGCCAGTGTCTGTTCCTGAGCCGGAGCCTGTGTCTGTGTCTGTTCCTGAGCCGGAGCCAGTGTCTGTGTCTGTTCCTGAGCCGGAGCCAGTGTCTGTGTCTGTTCCTGAGCCGGAGCCAGTGTCTGTGTCTGTTTCAGTTCCTGAGCCTGTGTCTGTTTCTGTGTCTGTTTCTGAGCCGGTGGTGTCTGTTCCTGAGCCGGAGACGTCTGTTCCTGAGCCCTCAGTGACCGCGACACTGGCCATTATGACCACAGCCATGTGGTGTGTGTGGGCTACGCACACACTTGAACCGGTGGTGTCTGTTCCTGGGCCGGTGGTGTCTGTTCCCGAGCCGGTGGTGCCAGTTCCAGTGCCCGAGCCGGTGGTGCCAGTTCCAGTGCCCGAGCCAGTTCCAGTGCCCGAGTCGGTGGTGGGAGTTCCAGTGCCCGAGCCGGTGGTGGGAGTTCCAGTGCCCGAGCCGGTGGTGCCAGTTCCAGTGCCCGAGCCGGTGGTGCCAGTTCCAGTGCCCGAGCCGGTGGTGCCAGTTCCAGTGCCCGAGCCGGTGGTGCCAGTTCCAGTGCCCGAGCCGGTGGTGCCAGTTCCAGTGTCCGAGCCAGTTCCAGTGCCCGAGCCGGTGGTGCCAGTTCCAGTGCCCGAGCCGGTGGTGCCAGTTCCAGTGCCCGAGCCGGTGGTGTCTGTTCCAGTGCCTGAGCCGGTGGTGCCAGTTCCAGTGCCCGAGCCAGTTCCAGTGCCCGAGCCGGTGGTGCCAGTTCCAGTGCCCGAGCCGGTGGTGCCAGGTCCAGTGCCCGAGCCGGTGGTGCCAGGTCCAGTGCCCGAGCCGGTGGTGCCAGTTCCAGTGCCCGAGCCGGTGGTGCCAGTTCCAGTGCCCGAGCCGGTGGTGCCAGTTCCAGTGTCCGAGCCAGTTCCAGTGCCCAAACCGGTGGTGCCAGTTCCAGTGCCCGAGCCGGTGGTGCCAGTTCCAGTGCCCGAGCCAGTGGTGTCTGTTCCAGTGCCTGAGCCGGTGGAGCCAGTTCCAGTGCCCGAGCCAGTTCCAGTGCCCGAGCCGGTGGTTCCAGTGCCCGAGCCGGTGGTGCCAGTTCCAGTGCCTGAGCCGGTGGTGCCAGTTCCAGTGCCCGAGCCGGTGGTGCCAGTTCCAGTGCCCGAGCCGGTGGTGCCAGTTCCAGTGCCCGAGCCGGTGGTGCCAGTTCCAGTGCCCGAGCCGGTGGTGCCAGTTCCAGTGCCCGAGCCGGTGGTGCCAGTTCCAGTGCCCGAGCCGGTGGTGCCAGTTCCAGTGCCCGAGCCGGTGGTGTCTGTTCCAGTGCCTGAGCTGGTGGAGCCAGTTCCAGTGCCCGAGCCAGTTCCAGTGCCCGAGCCAGTTCCAGTGCCCGAGCCGGTGGTTCCAGTGCCTGAGCCGGTGGTGCCAGTTCCAGTGCCTGAGCCGGTGGTGCCAGTTCCAGTGCCCGAGCCGGTGGTGCCAGTTCCAGTGCCCGAGCCGGTGGTGCCAGTTCCAGTGCCCGAGCCGGTGGTGCCAGTTCCAGTGCCTGAGCCGGTGGTGCCAGTTCCAGTGCCCGAGCCGGTGGTGCCAGTTCCAGTGCCCGAGCCGGTGATGTCTGTTCCTGAGCCGGTGCCTGTTCCCTGGCCGCCCGAGGGAGAGTCTCCGCCCTGGCCGCCCGAGGGAGAGTCTCCGCCCTGGCCGCCCGAGGGAAGGTCTCCGCCCTGGCCGCCCGAGGGAAAGTCTCCGCCCTGGCCGCCCAAGGGAGAGTCTCCGCCCTGGCCGCCCGAGGGAAGGTCTCCGCCCTGGCCGCCCGAAGGAAGGTCTCCGCCCTGGCCGCCCGAAGGAAGGTCTCCGCCCTGGCCGCCCGAAGGAAGGTCTCCGCCCTGGCCGCCCGAGGGAAGGTCTCCGCCCTGGCCGCCCGAGGGAGAGTCTCCGCCCTGGCCGCCCGAACTCTGTGGCCCGCCCTGGCCTCCCGAACTGTCCATGTCCCCTGCCCTACTCTGGTCTGTCCCTCCCGTCCCACCCTGGTCTGTCCCTCCCGTCCCGCCCTGGTCTGTCCCTCCTGTCCCTAGTGGAGCGTCTGGTAGCCGCTCCTTAAGGAGGGGGTAATGTCACATGCCTGTCCTGTCTTGTGTAGCACATGTGGTGTTTGTGTTCCTGTCTCTGTTTTGACCCCACCCTTCTTGTTATCTCATTATTGGTTTCATTTGTCCCACCTGTTGTTCCCTCATTACCTGCCTGATTTGTCCCTTTTATAAGTTCCTTTGTGTTTGCAGTCTGTGTCGGATCGTTGTCTTGTCATGTGTTCCTGTTCTCCTGTAACCCGCTTGGTATGTTTTTTTGAAGTTCTTGTTTTGTGCTTTGTCTTTTCTTTTATAAATAAATATTATTTCTCCTTGCATTTGAGTTCTCCATTAGTTTCTTTATTGTAACGTGACATCTACATTTTGGTGAAACATATAATATATATATTGGCAAATATATATATATATATATTAATATATAGAGAGAGTGTGAAGAGTGGGAGAACAGGGTTGCATTGACAATCCAACACAATGGGCAGCACATTGAACACATTTTATAAGTGGTCAGAAACTTGTAAATAACTCATGAACGAATAAAGTTACGTTGAAACCAAGCACACCATTGTTTTTCTTGTGACATTACCAATAAGTTTGATGTGTCACATGGCCCTCTTCCTATTGAAAAAACAAAAGTTGTATCCAAGATGGCCGACTTCTAAATGGCCACCATGGTCACCACCCATCTTGAGGAGTTTGCCCCCTCACATATACTAATGTGCCACAAACAGGACTTTAATATCACCAACCATTCCCATGTTATTACGGTGTATCCATATAAATGGCCCACCCTGTATATATATATATAATTATGATTATATATATATTTCGGGCACAGCCAGAGTGATAGAGGGATTGTGGCAGTTATCTGGCATTGCAGAGTGTGTTATAAGCTAACAAAGATGCTTAATACACATTGTAATGCCTTAAAGAAATATATATTTTTATCCACATAATCAAATGTCTTTCTAGACAACAAAACATTTTTATGACCTTATGTGATTTATCTCACCAAAATTCATCATGTAATATAATCACACCTGTGCATTTGATCTATAATGCTGTCCACTGGTGCATTATAGATCAAATTAGCACCAATCAACACAGCAAAGCTCAAAACTCACTAAGAGTATTTGTAATAACTTCCGATTACGATCTAAAGTAGATTAATAATGAAACAAGCAAAAATATTTATTATTTACAGCTTTTTCTGCTCCTTCAGCATTTCTCATATAAGCATTATTTATTCTTATACAAAATACCCCAAAATATAGTTGTAATTGTCTATTTATTAGCTTCATGTTTCACCTGTACAAACGTTTCTATCTGTTACCTGTACTGAGACAGAATGCTGAGGTTTACAGGATTTTCGTCATAGAAGGGTGTGAGTTATGGCCACTTAGTATTGTGACAGATCAGTAGCAAATCATCTGTCTGGGACTGGGAGTCATTTGACCCGGAACAGAGGCAGAGCTACTGAGTGCTCATCAGATCCAAAATGACAGTTTTGCATGATTGATGTGTACTCCTGACAGAGAATAAAATCACTGTCACTGAAACTGTTAACATCATAAACAGAGATAAATATAGAGTCCTAAATTCTGCTAATGACTCTATTCTCAAGATGAACTAAGACTGTCTTAGTAGCCTACAGACCTATCTGGGTTACTGGTTATCTAGCTATGCACTTCAGTGTTCTGTACATGGTTTATGGCATTATATGATGTGTTGCTCTCCATGTCTCTGTCAGACTCACAGCGGTATTGCGGCAAGTGAGAGTGACCAATAGAAAGTGCTATACCGCTCACTGGAATGCAGATTCACTTGATTTCAAAACTTTTCAACATGTAAATAAAGCTTTCAGTCTCGCAAACAGCAGAACAGAGAGCAAATTTGTCCATGTGTGATGAAAACTGCACACGGAAAAACAATATTTCCTTGCACTGCAAATAATGCTTTTTATTTGCAATCTTTTATTGCTCTCAAAGCCATTTTGTTTGATTGCATAAAAAAGACTAAAGTAATTCCATATGAATGAGGCCCATTGTTTGGTGGTAAATACCTTTTATGCGTTTGTTTATCTAAAATAATCCCTTCCGAAGTCTTCCCAACCCCTGTTATTTTCTCTAAATCGCCAATACCAAGCATCGTCTTTCCTATTAAAACTACTTTCACAGTGGCAAAAATATTTTTTTTCAGTAAGGTGACGGTTCAGAAAAACCACGCTGTTATCATTCTTGTATGTTTGATTGCTTCACCCCAAAGTGCATACGGAATTCATTTTTAGACTAGCTCCTGATCAGATGTTTTGCTGAGGTTTGTAGTGTTGTTTTCAAGAGCCTTTGGAACTGTGTATTAATTTCGGTCCATCTGTCATGTTCAATTATTCATTGTCTTGATGGAGTCTCTGAGGCGTTGTTCGTTTTGACAAGTGTAGATTACAAATCTAATTGCATCTGCTCTTGGGATTGGCTTGCAAGTGAAGTGCTTTGAGTCATTCACTACCTGTGGTTTCAGATGGGCTGTTTAGGGTGCATTAGTTCAGTATTCTTTGAATTGGCTTGTGATTGCTGTACTCAAACAGATTTTAAGGTAGAAAGAAAACTTTGTAGTGCAAAGCTGTGGTTGAGGAACATATGAGGGAATTTACTATTGCACTAAAAAAAATATTGTTCACCCAAAAAGGAACATTTTTATTTCTCACCCTCAAGCTGTTCTAAACTTGTATGAGTTTCTTTGTTCTGTTGAACACAAAAGAAAATATTCTGAGGTTGCTGACAATACTATGGAAGTCAATGAGGACCAGAAATTCTTTAAAATATCTTATTTTGTGTTCAGCAGAAGACAGAAACTCACAGAAGTTTAGAACAACTTGAGGGTAAGTAAATGATGACAGAATTTTTATTTTTGGGTGAACTTTAATGTTAGTTTTTATTTTTGGATCCCTTTAATGTTAGTAATGAGGTATTAAACTCTGAACATTATGAAGAACGATTATATATGGATATATATGAATACTATGCATTTATATATATATAGGTGCCCTCCAACATGATTTTGAGTGACCTGAGCCTTTAATTATCTTCCTTGAACTATATGGCAGATGCACAAAGAGGTCATAATCCAGCTTTTCAAACTCTTTGTTGACTTTGTGTCTAGATATATAAGGGGGGAGGGGGAGGGGGGTCAGGGTTATGTGACCTTTTGTATGTAGTACTTAAAACCCTGTTCACGTTTCAGAGTACTATACAACAAATAAGGATTCCATTTCTGCCAGTTGCTAGAAAATGTTTCAATTATGATGAATAGAGGGAGTTTTATTTAAATGTATTAAATCAAATCATATTGAATCGAATGCTGTTTTTGTCCTTTTCGAGTTTGACAGACACAATGAACTGTTGTTCCACTGAAAATGAATGACAGTGAATAAATAATTACATTTTATTTTATTATTATTATATTTTTGGTTGAACTAATCATCTATTGAGCTAAAGTCCAACCTTTTTAGACCTAGCATTATTTTTAGGGATGGTTTCTGAGCAGAGCCTTCTTTCTTTTCTGTGGTAGAGTGTGAGTGAACAACATCCCTTTGCATCATCTTGATTGTTCTACCGTTCATGACGACCCCCGGTTGAGACAGGCTGTAATAGGTTTAAGTGAGCCAATTTTCAGAGAACAGATGTAATTGGAGCAGTGAAGCACAGCGGTTAACGTTTGGCCCTGAGAAGCTGGAAATACATACAATCAGAGACACTTCGGTAATTTAAATTTAGTAATATCCCCGTGATTTTCTGCTCCTTGAGCCAAAGATGTGCTAAATGTCTGAATCATGCTAAAGATGTGTGTCATTATTGTAATGAAAGTCATTGTTATGCACTGTAATAGTCGTATACTGTTAAAAAAAACCCTAAAGTTTCCTTAAGATTTTCTGACTCAAGTTATCTGGAGTAGTTATCTGAAAGAGCCTGCTTTTTATTACTTTTTTATCCTTGTATTTGACAATTAACTTCCTTTTGTTTTTCTGAGATACAAAATGTCTATAAACAGCAAAGTCAATGTGCGCATTTACCACTTCAAGTTCAGCTTTTTACACTGTCATTGCCAAAGCTCTCACAGCTCACAGCTCATCTCAGTTTATACTTTCTCTAAGCAGAGGCCATGTCATGACCTGAATGTCATTATCTAGGTTTATTATAGGAATCAATCAATCAATCAATCAATCAGTCAATCAATCAGTCAGTAATTTTTATTTTCTTGTTTTTAGATTCCTTAACACAGATGTTTATTTATTTTTTAAGACTGGTTTGGGGGTTGAATAATTTGCCTCATTAAAACACTGTCTTTTCATCATTCTTCATGATCCTCTGAGCTAAACATCAGCATAATATGCACATTGTGCTTTAGTGTGTTGGCTGTAGTCACTAGTCACACACACTGTACTTACTCGCTGATTTGTAATCAGGCACATATTA
Organism: Scardinius erythrophthalmus; assembly: GCF_964197995.2. NCBI lineage: Eukaryota > Metazoa > Chordata > Actinopteri > Cypriniformes > Leuciscidae > Scardinius > Scardinius erythrophthalmus. The sequence goes on along the minus strand of NC_138226.1, from coordinate 8,985,550 downwards.
GAACAATTGTAATAGAGATTTGGAAAGGTGACTTGTAATTTCATGGGCCATGAGGCATATATCCATTCCCACTCCATTTGCTTTATGTAAATTTGCTGATAACTGATAAGTTGCGCTGTAACTCAACTGGTAGAGCAAGGCACTGGCTATGCCAAGGTCACTGTTTCAATTCCCATGGAATACATATTCTAATAATAACATGTATAGCTTGAATGCACTGCAAGTCACTTTGAAAAGAATTATCCATCTACATGGATAGATGTAAATTTGATAAGGTTAATAATAAGGGAATGAATGTCATGTATTTTTGGAAAAATTATATATGTGCTACACATTTGAATGTGTCTTTGAGGTGTACATGGCGGAACAATTACTTTGTTATCTGCTTGCACTTGCGCACACACATTATAGATTTTATGGGTGGTTGCCAGGGTGTTATGTGTTTGCTGAGGTTTTTAATGCACTATGTGTTGCTATGCTTATGCTATGAAATTTAAATAGGTTTTTAGTGTGTTGCTATCGGGGTTCCATAGGGTTTTGTGGGATATATATACACACAAAACCCTATGGAACCCCTATATATATATATATATATATATATATATATATATATATATATATATATATATATATATATATATATATATATACATATACATATACATATACATATACAGTACATAAATGCCTCATAAGCAGCTGTAAAAATACATCATCTTCTGATTATTTTCATTTGTGTTATTTATATTTAAAATTTAAAGATTTCTATGAATGAAAGACTGTCACTTATAAAGATGGTTCACAGCTTAACATCACTATAATTATTTACATTGCCAAATTGGTGGACAAAGATGTGTGTCATTCTTTTATATTGATCTAAACCATTGATCACAAAAGATTAAACTCCTTGTTGCACTGCGTCTCACACGACTCTAATGACCCGGCTGAGAGGGGGAAGAAAGAGAAAGAAAGAATGAATGAGTAATTGAGGGAGATCGAGGGATAAAAAGACAAGAAGGTTGAGAAAGGTTGGAGTTACAGAGGTTATGTCAGTCATGTGCTTTCCTGCTTTTCTCCGATTGTAGTGATTATTCTGAAGTGTTGTTTTGACTCTTGAGCATTGATTGCCTCCATATAAAACATCTGATCGCCTCTGTGAATAAACCCTGTTAAACATGTTGATCCCCTTGAGTAGCATCACTAGCACTTATGCTATTTTTAGTGCTCTTTGCTTCCATCTCTGCCAATAAATGAGCTGAACTGCAAAAGTGCTCTTGTGGAAAGCTCTGCGCATTGTATGTGTGTCCTCATCATCATCTATCCGGTCATAACTTTGTAAGCCCGTCTATCGGTCCAATGGGGGTCTCCAATAATACGGGGAAGGTTTCTCTGCGCGTTACTGTCTTTCCTTTTACGCAACACAACAAGATTAAATGGAACACAATTCTCATATGTATTTTCTTGTTATTTCATCTGACTCCATAAATGAAAAGGTTTTATCATTAAAACATGAACGAATGTTTGATTATTCTCTTAAACTCTGTTTTTATTTAACCCGCTTAGATCAGGAAACTATATCGCTTCGAGTTCCTTACCCAGGTCTCCGGCACAAGTGGTCAGCCCCGAAGATCAGAAGCTGAGGCAATTGGCTAAATATCTAGGATTTTGCCGTAATTCCCACGCGCAACAATCAAAGATATATTCAATAGCCCCCTTGGATGCCCTTCAGGAACTTAATTTAATCGTTTTAATTTAGTAGGTTTAGTAGGTATTCAGGGATTTACACTGGGAGATCAGAATTTGTACTTGAATAGGTTCTTGTTTTGCATACAGGAGGTATAGTCTGAATGGAGGATCTGGGGGAGGGAAACACCTTTAAAGGACACATCACTTTTCTCATATTTTATAACTTCTTTTAGCTTTTCATTATGGTTGGGAGAATGAGACCATTTTACCAGGCGCACTGAGACACTTTAAAGTCCAACTGAAATCAAAATTGACCCTATTTACTTTGTTAGCGCATATTACTAGTCGTGTGGTGAAAAATTAATCCGTGCAAATTAATACACAGAAAAAAATTGTTTGCCGTCGTAATCTTTAATCAAAGTCTGAAAAGTTACTTCCGGTCTGGAATGGCGTTCCTTCTCTGATGATGTAGGTTTGACGGCTTGGGTTGGGAAACGCTTAACCACTCCCCTCAAACCGCTAGTCTGCTAGTGAGAGATGGAGAGGAGGAGCGCTGGAGTAAAACCCTGCCCTCTGTTCAATATTCCTTTTCACTGGGAAATACGTCACAACACTGGAGAAAAGTCGTTTGCAACTTCCGGTTCACACAGACTTTAAATGATATCAAACATGCATAGATACTTCTTGTACATAGTTTACATTGCATAGGTTTTCAGTGTATTTCAGGTGAGGAGGAGGGGGGATGAAGGGGTGAGGTGTGAACTGGGAAATCCCTGTTACATATGCAGGAGATAGTTCAAGTGTTCATTTTCAGGGCGGCCTTTTGTTTTATCGAGGGGTCGACCAGACATACTGGCACCAGCCTTACAACTTCTCAAGCACCGCATCACTTCTTTCCATGTACTCTGCTGTCTAAACTCAAAGGAAATTTTAGATGGCTTTTAAGAAGCTATCAGTACAAACACCATTTTCATTTCAGCTCTGCAGTTAAACTCAAGAAAGCTAAAAAAAGAATGACGGCATAATATTCCAGGAGGTGGATGGATCCATAAACTCATTCCAGGTTTCCCTTGGTACACCTCTGAATGATTGCTTTCTCAAGCACTCCATAACTTCCTACAGATGGATCAAGGAGATAAACAGGTTTTAACCCAGCTTTATCACTGTGCCCATCTCATCCTGGCTCTATTCAGATGTTTGTCAAAGCTTCCTGCTTCCTTCCGGTCCTCTGTCAGTCATGTCCATTAGAGGTTTCCTCTCTTTGTCACTGGCAGTGCAGTTGTAGAATCTACACCAACTTTTTTTCACCTTGCTTTTGCCTGCATTTACTTATATTTTTATAGCATTTTGTGCAATTATTTATTAAAAATGCGCCAGAAATGAAAGTTAATGTTATGATTTCCTCGCCCTCATATGGAAGTCAATTTCCGCCTCAGAGAAAAAAATAAAATATAACAGGTGATTGTGAAAGTATTGTCACATAAGTCACATTGTGAGATACAAAGTCCAATTTTGAGATATAAAGCCTAGAAACCTCTAATGCTTACAAAGCATTTATTTGATAAAAAATACATTACAATCATTATATTGTGAAATAATCCAATAAAAAAAACATGATCCTTCAGAAATCTTTCTAATATGCTGATTGCATACCCGAAAACACTTATCAATGTTGAAAACGGCAAATGCTACAGTATGCTGCTTAATTTTTTTTGTGGAAAATACCTTTTCAGGATTCTTTGATTGATAGATGAAAAATATTGTTTGTTTGAAATATAAATATTTTTTAACATTATACAAGGTCTTTACTGTCACTTTTGATCAATGTAATGTGTCTTTGCCTTTTTAATAAAAACAAAACGGAATGGTATGGTAATGACGATATAATGACGATTTAAAATAAAATCACGTATTTTGATAAAGCTACAATTTTCTTTTTATTTATTTATTTGCATTGAAAAACAGCTTACATTTTGGTCTGCTCCTCCACTTGATTTATAATTCTGATGAATTGAAAATAAATATAATTGAGCTACTTTGACAAGGCAACAGGTATTGCCGTCAGCAAAAAAAGCAGTTGGCTTTCAGGGATTCAGTTTGCCACTTCAGTTAGACTAGACCTTGTTAGGTCGTGCAGATGAAAATTTGTTTGTCTACTCTTGAAACACGTTTGGCTCCATGAGTCATTGCTTTGAATCCATTCCGATTAATAATTTAGGAAAAATCAATTCCAAGGGCACCTTAGGCTCATAAGCATTTTCAGGCTTCCTGACCATGACCCCTTTAGATAACGTAATTACACACCAATCGAGAAGATAATTCATGAATTGAATGTCTCTCTACTGTCTCTGTGTGCCCATTAATTAGCCTCGATTTCTAGGTAATTGTCTGGATTCACTGAAACAAAAAACAAGGGAGGATGATTGAATGAAATGCATGTTTTTGTTTTGTTTTTCAAACAGTATTTTTAGAATACATTGTATGTTAGACTAGCTGTATATCTCTGTGAACCAGAAAAGCGAACTTGTAGACATACATTCTGGCAAAATTGATTTATTGCAACTGCAAGTAGAATATTCTGCCATAAATCTTTGCAAAGCCTATTATAACCGAGATCTGGATGTTTCAAGAACCAGCTAAAAGAGGTTGAGCTGGTGCTAACATATTTGTTGCTCTAGTTACCTGTATTCCTTCACTGCAGAAAATCCTGCAATTAAATCCCATGGGGCCGTGTTACAACGTACATAGACACTACACAGGCCCAGCTGGAAGAAAGATGTGGACTGCCTCAGACTGGCTTCATATGGATAGAGTGGGTCATGGCTCATGCTGAGAAGCATTAATCAAAGCGATCTGAGCTCCCACTGCCCACAGGTAGGAAACGAGAGATGTCTGCCATGACTAAAAGAGAGACAGAGAGAGAATGGCTGGTGGCGAATTCTCCCATTAGCTGCATGCTTCCACACATGCAAATCTTCCTAACAGGGTTCTTCCACCCCTTATGAGGAGACAGGAAGTATAAATAGCAGGAATCATCGACAACTCACTGATTTTTCATCAGGCTCTAATTTTTCTACAGGAACGCTGTTGGAATGCCCATCAATGCAATCCAAACGTGACAATTATTTACTCGCCCACGTCTTGTGCTGTATTTTCATCTTCAAACTGCTTTCTTTTTCAGCTCCAAAAAGGCATTAAAAACACCATAAAAATAAATATACCACTTCATCTGACACCATATGCCAGAAACAGATTAACAGTTGCTATTCATTGAAAAATCTCATACAGTGGAAGTCAATATTTTTCAAAACGGTTAGGTTACCAACATTCTTCAAATTATAATAATAATTAAAAAAAAGATCCAAGGCACACTTCAGATTCCAAAAAGCCTTTATTCAACTGGCTAATTCATATGTAAACCTTTTTAAAAAATATTAAGTTTTCTATAGCCAGTTGAATAAAGGCTTTTTAATCATTAGAATTATGACATATAAACGTGCAATTGTGAGAGAAAAAGTCAGAATTGCAAATTCTGACATATTTTCTCAGAATTGTGAGATATAAACTCACAATTGCGAGTTATAAAGTCCAATTCTAAGGAAAATATTATTTTTTTTCCTCAGAATTGCGACTATAGTGACCTCAATTCATGTTCATGAGTTCTTCTTGTAATTAACAAAAGCCATTAATGTGAATAACCTGTCACTCATTTGATGATGTAATTTGAGTTAATTGATGATGTCTCTCAGAATGTTCAACCTGAGGAATATAAATGTGCTAATGTGGAACACACACACACACACACACACACACACACATTAATTCCTTTAGACAGCAATGGTGTTCAAAGACATCCGTTGCAAATCTGATCCAACCAGCAAGACACTTCGCCTTTTGTCATACCATTTATGTTTGGAGTAAAGTTTATACATTCAAGAATGTTGCATAAATAACACATTTTGTGGTTAAATCTTCATTGCATGGTACATTGGAGTTGTTGTTGCTGCCAGTGTGTGAAATTGTTATTTAATGTATTGGCATTTGGAGGAAATCTCATTCCCACATTCTTAATTTCTGTCCAGATGCATTTGCACCTGTTGATATAATCGTTTAATTGCATGCGTTGTTTTAGTTTTTTTCAATTGCTAACACACAATTTTGCAAACTAGGCTGGTTTTTATCAAAATATTTAACACAATTCACAAAACCACACACCCAAACTGCAAAAATACCCAATAGCCTATATCCTGCAAAATGAAGCACTGCAACCAAAACTACATATAGCATTATCAAAATCACATTTTTGCACGAAATGGCACACACTTCATTCATATTACTAGATTTTTGTCAAACCAACACACTGTTGGGCATAATGAAAAGCACTCTCATCTTTAGGATGCTTTGCCATAATACTAATGTAGTTCAAATTGTAGAAAATTCTTCAGATTGTTCACATGCACAGACATATTTGCAGATACACACACATGCTGTTGAAACATTTATTTTTTTATTTTTCACCAAACAAGTCAGTGCAACATGCACAGCAGATACATTTACATTGGACTGAACAAAAATATGCTCACAAAAAACAGTAAACTGAAAAAGATTGAAGTTTTAACAATTAACCATTGAAGTGTTTGGCCAGGTGGCACATGTATCGGCCAATCAGCTCATGGTGTCATTTTGAATGGCAGTGTTTTGAAATGACAAACATGTGACTATGTCTTATGCAGAGAACCGTGAAAATGTGTGTAAAGCAGAAAATGTGTTTAGACTTTTGGAGACTTGAGAAGAGGTTTTTCTCTCTGTGTCAGTTTAAATAAGTGTGCTGTGCATGTCATTTTAGCAAAAAGTTTTTTTTGTTGCATTGTAGCGTGTTAGCAATTGGAAAAAACTGCAACTCAAGATTCACTGAATTCATTTATGCTAATCTAATGGTGCAAATGGCCCCCAAAAAAATCTGTGCTGAATGCAGTCCTTTCCCGTCTTGCAGGCTTGTTCTGAGTGAATACCGAGCAGAATATCAAAATCAGGGATGCTTTACTGAAATACTAAAATATTAAACACAACCATTTAATGAATGACCTCTGTTACCACAGCCATTACCCTGAGACATGCCAGGCCGACAGCAACTTTCTTTTTTTTGCGTTATCAACACATCAGATATATATGGTGGCATCAAAATGATGTTTCTCTCAGGGTGACAATCTTTTCTCGCCAAATACGCTTCATCAGTCTTGTATCTGGTTCATTGTCAGGTCAGCTGCTGAGAAATCTTATAATGTCTGTTTTTGTATTAGGTCAAAAGTCATTTTACTGATCTTTCATGCATTTATTTCTTTAATCAAATTAATATTTTTATTGTATGTTACCTGGGCAGAGGTATTTAAAGCAGCGATAAGCGTGTGGCATTTAAGCTGCAAATATTAAAATTAGAAACAATAAGATTCTCAGCAAGGCACATTATTACAGCAATATGTTTGAATAAAAAAGGAAAAAAATGTACTGCACTGGTCATTTTTATTAAATTTAATTTAATGGTGACTGGAGTTTTTGTCAAAAAGGACAAAAAAGCACAAAAGTCCTTTTGTGTTCTACAGATGAAAGTAGTCATACAAGATGGAAGGTGGGGTTGAGTAAATGTTGTGATCCATTGCACCACTACATTTTTTGTTTAATTTATTTTTGTTTCAGTTTTAGTTTTGGTAATTTTAGTCCTTCATCTTAAACTTTCTTCAGTTAATTGGCAAATTTTGCAAAATGTTCTCCTTTTTCTCATGTAAGTACTTTAAGTATATGTTTTCTGCACATTTATATTTTATTTAGGCTTTATTTTCAATTAATGAAAGTGGTTTTTATTTTTACTTTTAGTTAACAGTAACAACACTGTTCCAGACAGTGAGATAAAGGTGTTTTAAGGGAGTTATTTTCTAAATAGTCCATTGGGACATAAGCGTCAATGGTGGAAGAAACACCCATATTTAGTAACAAAAAGCCTTCACCTTTCCTTTTTTGGATCTAGTCCATTTCTGAATTCTGCTGCCAGTCCTTGTACAGTACATCATTCTACTGAAATGTTTTTTTTTGGATTATGACAGCCAGAGCACAAAGACCGCATGGCATGTTTATCTTTTTTGACATGAAAGTATGAATCTTTTTAAAGAAAGCTAAGGAATTTCCCAGAAACACCCAAGAGTCTCTAATCAAATGCTTCAGCCTTCAGAAAAGCCTGTAGCGTTGCAGTGAGAATCTTAAAGAGAAGCAATCCGAGTATCTTGAAGATGCTTGTGTTTGTACTTGAAAATATAATTTACACTTATTGTATGCAGTATTGATTGCCTAACAAATCAGCACTGGCAAACAACACACTCTAGCACTCTAAATGGCAATAAACTCAATATGTGTGTGGGTGGGGGGTTCTCTCAAAATTAAGAACAAACGTTAAGAACAAACAGTATTGTTAATATAATTTTTGTTCAAAGTTAACTGGTCTTTAAAAATGTTCTCAAAACGTTAGCACAAAAAAAAAACCATGAAACTTTCATGAAACTTTTTTCAAAATTTGCGTTCCTATAATGTTTGCAAAATTATAAAATTGAATGTTTGCTTAACACTAGCATAACGTTTTGAACGTTTAGACAACATTCAAATATAATGTTTTCATAACTTAACATTTTCATAACTTAATGGGAATGTTAGCAACATTTTATTAGAACATGTTGTTAGGGAAGAAAGAATAGTATGGATATTTTTGATACCTTCATATTGGAAGACATGACCCAAACCCCACCAGTAACATGTGCAGCATCCAGCTTAGCTGGTGATGAGAATAATAAGGTCCTTGGAAGCAATATAGCTATAAATATCAGTTGAAATGGTAAGAACGCTTCCCTTGAGAATCTACTTTGCCAGTGTGTGAAATGCAGCAGTCCTTATGCTTGGAAGGTCGTAAAATGATGTGTTGCTGTCAAAGCTATCTGGTGGAGAATGATAATATGACAGTTTTGACAGCAAAACCTCTATTTCCCAAGCAGAAAACTGCTGGCTTAGCACTTTTATTAAGGTCCAATTGAGCTGCTGCGCTGACCAAGATGTCAGGAGGCTGAATGAGACAGACGTCCCATAAATGCTGCCCACATTCACTCTATCTCCCACTGAGCGTGAAATAAACCTCTCCACTAAAGCTAAGAGAACCTTTTGTCTGTTTCCAAAGCTAACAATTTTGCTGGCAGACAGGTTACACCTCATTTCAGGTCAGCATGGCTCAACAGGGGGCCCACCCAATTATGAGCTTGATGGGGCAATCCAATTTCAGTTCACTTGATGAGACAAAAGATTACATTATTTAAAAAAAAAAAAAAAAAAAAAAAACAGCTATATTTTTGACATTTTTAATTCTTATTAAAATAGGATCATTGTTCAGTCACCACCCACATTCTTACACTTTTACATAACATTTTTGCAGTAACCAGCAGTGCCTGGGATAATGAGAAGCAATGGGACATTTTGTTGATCACCTGATTTCTAAGTTTGGACAGTTCATGTAATAAATTCAATCTGTTCATCATATAAAGCGATCGAGTCTCTTCAGAAAATTTGGACTAAACCATTAAATTAATATGGATTCGTTTTACGATCTCTTTATGAACGTTCTGAAGCATGAAATTGTCAGTTGCGCAGATCTTTATTTGTGTTCCGAAGATGAACAAAGTCTTATGGGTTTGGAACGACATGAGGGTGAGTAATTAATGACAGAATTAAACATTTTGGCAGAACTATCCCTTTAAGTAAAAATGTCCTATATATTTTCTCTCTTGGTATTATATATTGTAATTAATATTTCCTGTCTTTGCTATCTTCGCCTTTAATAATTGATTCTATTTATTTCATTATAACAGGCCCTGTTTCCTCTAGTAAATCAACTTCTGTTGATCATGCTTTACATAATTGTTTTAGTGCATTGACACTAATTGATTGACTGACAGGTGGAGAGGCGGTCGTTCACTGTTGTTTGAGATGCATCAAGACTCAACTGGAATCAGGCCTATAGCTGGTAACAAACTAAAATTTTGACATAATTATATTTATATTATAATATTATACTAACCATAGTTTTGAATTTCATTTGTAGAGATTGTAGAGATTTCATTTGTACAAAGAGTCACCGTACTAATCTATTATGTATTTTGCAGATTGCGCCATAGATCAGTCCCTGTTGTTGTTATTCTATTAGCTGAGCCAACTCGACAGAGGAAGACCTATCTGGGTTAGAACAAGATTGATACAAGTCTAACACTGTGCGTACACAACAAGGCTAAGAACACACAGTGGTTCCAGCAGCGATAGGTATTTATGGGGAGAAATGACCCATTACTGTATCTAATTTGTGGAGAGTCGATTCTGGTATCATGCTCCATCATCCACCCACAGCCACTGATGTTTAGACTCAAACCGACCATTCATAGTGTCTGACAGACAGTGGATAGAGCTGACAATGAGGAGAGAGGCTCATATCACTGTAGAAACAAAAAGGGGAAAAGGCCTTGAAAATAAGTCATCTCTGTAGGAAGACTTCAACCATCATTTCCTTTTAATATGCACTTGGCATACTGATGAACCTGTGTAAATAAGGCTGAACATTTGTCAAAGTCCTCAACAATGTTTACAAAGTTTTCTTAGGCTTTAAGGTGACTGATTAGATTAATATGCCAATGCAAAAGCTCATTTTGCACTCGATTTGACTTTGTTTGGTCTGAAGAACATGTAATGATCCTGGAAGCCAAGTTAAATTAATTTGAAATAAAGTTCTCATTGCTTCAGACTAAAACCTGAAAGTTTAGAAGGAAGAAAGCATTTAACCAATTATTATTGTTTTTTAAATAGCATACGGCATATTTTTTGTCAAATGTTTGCTTGAAGTTAATTATTGGTATCTTTCAGAATGAATTATGCAATTATTGCTGGAAAAACTAGGATATCAAGTCTTTCATCTCAAGCTATTGAGTTGTTTGCTTGCTCACCCATCATGTGACTTCCTGCGCTGCTTATCTTGTCATTCAATTTCCAGACCTGCAGTTTACTGTTATTGTGCCTCATGGGACAATGCAACATGAGACTGTGCATCAATAGAGCATATAGATTTCATCTCAATAATCATTAGGCTTTAAAGAATGTAAACATTCTGTTAAATAGTCAAAGAGCAAACCATGTGGCTTGATTTCAGTATGTAAAACCTGATTAGTTATCAGTGTACAAGCTGTCAAAAAAGAAACAATTACTTAAACAGAAACAATTTACAACAGCAGTTGGGCATTAAAACATGAACACATCAAGGGTTGGATGGGTAACAAATTACCCGCCAGGCTCCATTCCTGTCAGCTAAGGCCTGGAACTGAGATAAGCTCATAGCAGCCACATGAGCGAGTCTGGTCTGATCAATCTCAATTTCCACCATGTTATACAGATACTAGGGTAAAAATTAAGTGTAAACAGCAAAAACCTACGGATCCTTCCTGTGTTTTGAGCATAGACTGTAAAAAAAGTGGTTTTGAGTTGATGCTGTCAGTGTAATGATGCCGGAAATTCCTTGCACAAACTAGCCCCTTAATGTCAAATGAGCATAATTTAAATGCAAATCCACATAAATGTGTTCCTTCTGACTGTCCTTTTATGGCCAGACACATTCTGTGTCCACTTCCAAATTGAAATTCCCAGCAGGATAATGGTCCATGTCACAGAACACACATCAGTGGTGTTGACAGCAACCTGCAGTGTTCTTCATGCCTGCATATTGCACAAAAAATAAAAAACCTTGCTACCTGAAAAAAGTCCCTTAAGTGAGTTCCAGGTTATCTACATAATACAGTCATGTCCTGTATAGCCTAGTCTATATCTGCAGAAAATTCAGGTCTTTCTAGATAGTTGCTCGCACAATGTCTCTAGTTGCTAATAAATATTTTATAGCCAATAAATATATCTCAATAGAATAATCTTCTTCAAGAGACATTATCAACCATCGGAGGTTCAGAAGTGTTCCCAGCCTATTCAGTACACACACACAACGACAGTCCACGGGAATCACTCCTGTATTTAAAATGCGTTGGCATTCCTAAAACTTTGCAGTGTATATGACCTTTATCTCACAGAAACTAGATTTTCATCGCGACGTTCCAAGGTATTTATTTGCTGTTTCGTCCAATAACTTTTCTTTGTTAGGCATAAAAGATAGATTACCACTTATGTTTTTGCAGCTGCAGCAAACACAAAATAGCCTACTTCAGAAACGTCAGTGCAGGCAAGGTCTCACAGAGCCCGTGTGCCATTCCATTTCCCTTTTCTGCTGGTTCATCTTTTTGTTACGAAACATGAAACACCTGTATACTTGAACTATGTACCGCTGACAAAGCCAGCGTGTAGTCCTTTGTAATAAATCACCTAATAATTGAGCTCAGTGTTTGCTGTCGGGAGACAGTAGCCTATTTCGTTTGCCTCAAGGATGAATGGGGAATTACTGCCATCTAGTCGCCAGAAAGTTGTAAAGTTGTCATCATTATGTTGGCATGACAAAAATATCGATCTAATCTATCTTATCTATCATCTGTAATAAAATTAAAATAATAAAAAAGTTGCTGCCTTCAAGTTTTAAGTAGCCTACAATCAAAATGGATGTTTAAGCCATTTCAAATTAAATTATATTAAGCTGACTTTAAAAATGAGTTGAATCTCGTATAACTTAACTGCTAAAAAGTTAGCAATAATGTTGTGAAAATTGAACAGTATATCACACTTAGTATTCATACTTAGAATAATCATGAAATGTAATTTATTTGGCCAATTTCAATAATATGACTTCCTTACCTATCAACCCTCATTTAAATAGTACCCACATCTTAGTCACGCTGTTGTAAAGTGAATTAAAAACACACTATAACTGAAATGTCCAATTTGCTCAAATAGTTCTCTGGATTTTGTGTAGATTGTCAGGTAGTCCCAGTTGATCATTTAACAGGATGTGTCCTGTTGTAGGAAATAGCTCTGTGATTTTTGTTCTGCACTGTTGAACATGCTGATCTTCCCAACTAAACGATTCCCTCCTGCTCTTTCCATCTGTTGTTTTGCTTCAAACAACGCAGGGAGGTAGTGGGATTCTGGAAAGAGTTGAAAGAAAGAGCTGATCTGCCACAGAAACCTACTGTTTAGATGCAAGGAGGTGTCAGCTTCAAAGACCTACAGGTTTCAATCCCAATTGATTTTAATTTTGGCATAGAAAGTTTTATAAAAGCAAATCCTATTGAGGATCTCTTTCTGATTGTGCTTAGGCTAACGTAAGAATTTGAATTAGCATGTGAAACTACTCTGAAATCTCAGTAACCTCACAATACTGTGTGCTACATGTTTTTGCTGTAATGATTCAGGCTGGATGATATTTATTCAAATCATACTGGAAAGCATTCCAATATGTCACTGCTGTTAAATACATATTTGCTTAGATATATTTGCTGAGTACATTTTATCCAAATGTTAAGTTTGTTGTATTTTTTTTTGTCTATTTATTTTATTTTATTTATTAAGGATGTTATATTACTTTTTATTATTTTTTTTGCACAAAAGACATTTAGTGGTAATATCTATCAAATAAAATATATCCCTAAAATAAAGTGTAGTCTCCTCCAGGATCTTTGGGTTCCCTTTCGAGGGATATTCCCTTTCTCTCTGGCTATATTTGATGAAGCCGGCCAGGCTCGTGGGGCTCGCGGAGAGAGCTAGCAGAGGGGATCGAGACTGTTTCTGCACGGATCGAGTCCATCCTGGCCACGGTGACCAGGATAAAGCTAGGCCAAGCCATCACAGTCAAACACTTCCAGAAAGTGTTAGGGCTCATGGCAGCAGCGTCCAACGTGATACCTTTTGGCCTGCTGCACATGAGGGCCCTGCAGTGTTGGCTGAAAACCAAAGGGTTTTCCCAGAGGGGAAATCCATTCCGCATGATAAGGGTTACACGCAGATCCCTTCTTTCCCTATAAATGTGCAAGAAACCTTGGTTTCTGTCCCAAGGTCTTGTGCTGGGAGCGCCATGTCGCCAGGTAGCCTTTTCGACAGACGCATCCCTCACGGGGTGGGGCGCGGTCATGGACGGCCGCTTTACAAGAGGTCTGTGGCAGGACCAGCATTCTTCTTGGCACATAAATTTCCTGGAGATGTTGGCGATCTTCCGGGTTCTGAGGAGCTTCCTCCCAGACCTCAAATGTCACCACGTTCTTGTGAGAACAGACAATACGTCAGTGGTGGCCTATTTAAACCACCAGGGGGGTCTGAGGTCGCGCCCTCTATCCAGACTGGTGCATCAGATCCTACTGTGGTCCCAGGGGAAACTATTGTCTCTTAGGGCAATGTATGTCTCAGGGGACCAGAATCGGGGAGCAGACATCCTGTCGAGGCGGGGGCTGAGGCCCGGGGAATGGAGACTCCACCCTGAGGTGGTGGAGTCGATATGCGAGAGGTTCGGCCCAGTGGAAGTTTAACTTTTCGCGTCTCGAGAAACGACACACTGTCCACTGTGGTTCTGCCTCACGCATCCAGCCCCGCTGGGGTTGGATGCCATGGTGCAGACGTGGCTGAGGCTGCCTCTGTATGCATTTCCCCCGATCGCTCTGCTCCCGGGAGTTCTGGAGAGGGTCCGTCGCGACGGAGTCAGTCTACTACTAGTAGCCCCGCTGTGGCCGGCCCGAGGATGATTCTCAGACATGATTTCACTCCTGGCAGGCCCCCCATGGGAGATACCCATCAGGAGGGAATAGAGACTCCACCCCGAGGTGGTAGAGTCTCCATTGATCCTTGATATTTCACCCTCGCGCAGAGCTGTGGAAGCTATGGGTCTGGCCCCTGAGTGGGCACAGTACCTAGAGGCTGGCCTGTCAGCAGGAGTAGTCGAGACCATACTCAGCTCCAGAGCTTCATCCACCAGGAAGCTGTATGGCCTAAAATGGAATGTTTTCACCACTTGGTGTAGAGAGTGCGGCATGGACCCAGTTAATTGCCCGGTGGCTACAGTGCTGGAGTTCCACCAAGACCACTTCTCTGCTGGTCTTACCCCATCCACGCTCAAGGTGTACATGGCTCCCATTGCAGCTTTCCACACTCCTTTAAGTGATGGGCCTCTGGGAAGATATCAGCTGGCCGTATGTTTCCTCCATGGGGCCTGGAGAATGAGACCTGTGACACGGACCAGACTTCACACATGGGACCTGGCAGTGGTTCACGAAGGGCTGGTTGAGGCCCCCTTTGAACATCTGGAGTCGGCTGAGGCCAAGAACCTGTCACTTAAGGTGGTCTTTCTCCTTGCCATCTCTTAAGAGGGTAGGAGATCTCCAGCCGCTCTCTATATCTCCGCAGTGCCTGGAGTTTTCTCCTGGGAGAATTAAGGCCATCTTGCACCCCAGACAGGGCTATGTCCCTAAGGTGCCGTCTAATATGGCGAGGTCGATGGTTCTGCAGGCATTTCATGTTGAAAATTCCTCTTGTGATGGCGGAAGATGGGAGACTTAATTTGCTCTGCCCTGTCAGAGCACTTAATATCTACGTTCAGAGGTTTTCTCAGTGGAGGAAGACCGACCAGTTGCTGGTGTGTTTCGGGTCACCCAAGAAGGGACTCCCTGCCTCTAATCAGACCATCAGCAACTGAATTGTTCAGGCTATTTCCCTGGCCTATCAGGTGCGCATTTTGCCTTCACCTTTGGCCGTGAGGGCTCACTCTACCAGAGGCATGGCGTTCTCTAAAGCCCTCCTTTCAGGGGCACCTATTCATGACATATGTGATGTGGCTGGCTTCACACTGGGACAGGCAGGGCTTGTTGTGGCATAGTGGGTACTCATTCCCCATAGTGTCGTATTGATGCAGTTCGAGCTCCCTCGAAAGGGAACGTCTTGGGTTACGACTGTAACCCACTGCGTCCCTCTGCCACGCCTTCCCCTTCCTGGGAGCGACTTGCTTCATCACGAAGCTAACGCTTTTGTGTGCCGGCATCCATTTGTACCGTCCACATGTGCCGTCACACGTTACGTCATCACGCAACGCCAATATGATTGGTGACGCTTTACGCTAAGGGATGCCCCCCATAGTGTCATATCGACACAGTGTCTCGTTCCCTTCTCAGGGAACAAGGGTTACAGTCGTAACCCAAGATGTTCCATTTACGTTTTTCTTTTTCATATGGTTTTTCTTTTTCATATTTAGATTTTTTTTATTATTATTATTTTACAAGGATTCTATAGGCCTATAGTTTGTTTAATGTTTAAGATGTGTTTTGGTCATATTTTAATACCCGGGGAATCACTTGACATATATTTCTTTTCTTTTGCTGGTGTAAGCAGGGTTGGCGACAAAACAAGTATGATTCATACAGACTTGTGTCATCTGCTTTTGCTTCAAGGATGTTTGGCTTTTGAAGAGTCCTTTGTTGTTTTGTAAATATGGTTACAGTCTCTTCAAATGCAGGATAGATAGATAGATAGATAGATAGATAGATAGATAGATAGATAGATAGATAGATAGATAGATAGATAGATATGCTGCTCATCAGATGCTTTAAGTTGCTTCATATAAAATGTATGTGTTAAATGATAAGTTTGCAGATAGTGATGTTTCATCATGAATATACGGTGACCGGGAGGGGACATGTTCGGTTCACTTAATTTTGTCTTGGCCACAACATATAAACTCATGGGAACGTGATAATACGTTGTTGCCACGAGATATACATTTGTGGGAACGTCTTATTAAGTCGTGGTAACGTGATAATAAATCGTGGCCACGAGATCATTTTGTTGAGTTAACAACATCATGTTGTGGCCATGCAATATAAAGTCGTGGCCTCGAGATCATATGTTGAGGGAACGATATATTTTTCTTGTGGCCACGACTTCATATTTTGAGAGAACGACATCCATTTCTCGTGGCCACGTGTTATGTTGAGGGCACCACACCGGTCAATACTGTAATCATAAACAGCAGTCGTAGATGGAGATGACTGATGAATTAACATTTTACTTTGAATTAGGAATGTCATATAAAGATATAGTGCGGTCTCTGGCATTAAGACATGGGTACGTAAGTGAAAGTCACATGAAGTCACGAATAAAGTCCCGTTTAAGGCAAAAAACTAAAACAAATTATGAAAAACTTAAATTAACAAATAACAAAGTAAAATATAAATACAGCTGCGAGCAGCGATGACGGGCCCAAGCCGGTGGCACCGCCACCCTGGTGCCTTTAGTTACCCTAAAGTTAACTAGGAGACCTACAGAGGAGACCACCTAGAGGAAATAGCACAGGACGACCACAGAAAGACAGGCCCAGAGTCCAGCAAGCGAGACAGTGCTGCTACAGACTCCTCGTCTTAGGTTCCTGAGCACAAATAACAAGCAGGTAAGTTACTGAAGTCACACACATGAAAGAGAGCACAGAACATGAGACAAGCACACGGCAAAGAAAATGATCAACTAACAACAAGAGGTAGACACAGCTGTGAGTGAGCTGTGAAAGTATATTTCATTTCATAACATTTGCCCAAAAATATAACTTTCTGTTATAAAAAAACAACCCCAGCCCAGGTGAAAAAAAGTAACGCAAAAAAACGTAACGCATTACATTTCTAAAAAAGTAACTAAGTAACGCAATTAGTTACTTTTTAAGAGAGTAACGCAATATTGTAATGCATTACTTTTCATAACTTTCCCCAACACTGGTGTTGACGATGTAAAAAGGATATGATCAATAAGTTATGACAACATATGTTTTTACATTGCTTTAACTTTTAAGAAGCCTATATGTTAAGCAATTTTCAACTGTTTTTATAAGTTAGCCTATACAAGATTAAAAAAAAGTCAGTTTAACATAATTCAAGTTGAAATGGCTTAAACATCCAAATTGATTGTACTTAAAAATTTAAGGCTGCAACTTTTCATTACAGTGTTATAGTGAATTTTAGTTGTCTGCCAGTTTACCTTGGTATTGACAATAGGGGACTGCAACCTCATACTGTAAAACCACACTGGATTTTGTTTCTTTGCTTTAATGTACAATTGAGAGATTGTATTATCTAAATAACAAGATGTTAACAAGAATTCATTTTTAACAAAGGTGACATTGCCTCAACAAGCCTTCCAGGCTAATGTCCAGTCAGCGGAGTGCTTGTCTCACCTCTTAGATTTAGATCTGCTAAGTCAGCTGTCACTCTCTGTGTTCTCAATCATACATAAAAAAGAAAAGAAAATTAAGGACCATTTGCACAATGTTTCTTCCCATCCATTAACTACAACACTTGAAACCGTAAACACCATGTTGTACCTCTAGATAGCAAACAGCAGTTAATGTAAACTAATAAATAAGAGTCAAGGGGCCGCTTTTATGATAGCCTAGTTTATCATGCTTTTAGGCTATTGTTAACTATAGAGATCTTAGTCTATTTAATCTTATTTTCAGTTTCTGTGTTTGTCTGAGTTTGTTTTTTCCTCTCCAATGGTCATTGAGAATACTCTTTCTAAAAGACAGAGGCATCATAAGGCTAAAAATGCTTTGAATGATTAGTAGACTTTTACAAATTCAGTTTTACCTCATGCTAGAAAACTGCCTCATCAGACAAGGTTTGTAAACTAGATGTACCGCATCGCGGTACAAAATATGACCGCCGCTCAGGCCTGCACTGGCTTTCCACAAAAATAAATGACGTGGAGTAATTTGGCTGTATTGTGTGTTTATGTATATACCTAAAAAAAGTAATAGTATGTGCATGTCTGTCTGTGTGTGTGTGTGTGTGTGTGTGTGTGTGTGTGTGTGTGTGTGTGTGTGTGTGTGTGTGTGTGTGTGTGTGTGTGTCTGTGCGTGTATGTATGTGTGCGTACATGTGTGCGCGTGTGTGTGTGTTTGTGTGTGTGTGTGTGTGTCTGTGCATGTGGATTTGTATGTGTGTATGGGTGTGTGTCTGTGCGTGTGGATGTCAGTGTGTGTGCATGCTTGCGTTTGTTTGTATTCCTGCATGTGTGTGTGTGACAGTATCATCCTAAACCAGCAACCCTTCGCTCAACAGCACCATCTACAGGCCGATGAGTGTACAGTCACTAAATGTGCACATAAATGAATTTATTTTATACCCCCCCATGGATGAAATTCTACAAAACTTAGCAGAGGATACCCCCAGAGGATGTCAAGTTAATCATACACATGAAATATGGTGCAGTTCTGAACATCTCCACTGAAGATAGGGGCGATAAAAGCAGAATAATATTGCATTTTCATTTTTTATGTGAGGGGCGCAAATCACAAATGAGTGATTATGGGCTAGGTTGATGTGGGCCCTTAAGAGCAACATACCATAAAAAATTCTTCATCCTCGGTGCCACGGTTCAGGTAGTTATTTAGGAAAAACTGCAATTTTTTGGTACGGGGGCCCCAGCGCGGGGGGGGAGTGGCCCCCGGGGACCAAACGAAATTTTTCCGTAAAAGTCTAGTAGACCAACATACCATAAAAATGTGTTCATCCTCGGTGCCACGGTTCAGGTAGTTATTTAGGAAAAACTGCATTTTTTGGGGTTTGGGGGGGCCCAGCGCGGGGGGGGAGTGGCCCCCGGGTACCAAACGAAATTTTTCCTTAGAAGTCTAGTGGGGCTACATGCCCACCAAATTTCATGTTCCCCGGTGCTTCGGTGTCCCTGGTATCGTTGACGAAAAATTTACGGGGGCCCCAGCGCGGGGGGGGAAGTGGCCCCCGGGGACCAAACGAAATTTTTCCGTAAAAGTCTAGTAGACCAACATACCATAAAAATTTCTTCATCCTCGGTGCCACGGTTCAGGTAGTTATTTAGGAAAAACTGCATTTTTTTGGGTTTGGGGGGGCCAAGCGCAGGGGGGGAGTGGCCCCCGGGGACCAAACGAAATTTTTCCTTAGAAGTCTAGTGGGGCTACATGCCCACCAAATTTCATGTTCCCCGGTGCTTCGGTGTCCCTGGTATCGTTGACGAAAAATTTACGGGGGCCCCAGCGCGGGGGGGGAAGTGGCCCCCGGGGACCAAACGAAATTTTTCCGTAAAAGTCTAGTAGACCAACATACCATAAAAAATTCTTCATCCTCGGTGCCACGGTCCAGGTAGTTATTTAGGAAAAACTGCAATTTTTGGTACGGGGGCCCCAGCGCGGGGGGGGGGGGGGAGTGGCCCCCGGGGACCAAACCAAATTTTTCCTTAGAAGTCTAGTGGGGCTACATGCCCACCAAATTTCATGTTCCCCGCTGCTTCGGTGTCCCTGGTATCGTTGACGAAAAATTCAGTAAGGTGACGAAAAAAAAAAAAAAAAACTTTGACAATCCCTATATGACCGCTTTCGCTAGCTACGCTAGCGGCGGTCATAATTAATTAGGTTACATAACAATGGGTGAGATTAGATAGCCTAATACATAATGTGCTGTTAGATGCAAACAACAAGCATAAATAGGCAGCTGTCCTTCTTTTGACACGATCTTCGAAGCGACGCGTTGGAATAAATGCTACGCACATATCGAAAACGAATGAATAAAGTCTATCTCTATGCAACAATACATTTTAAAGCATAAGGTCGAGCCGGATATCACACAAGCAATGCGCAAACTTTGCTCTAGTCTAGAGTTATGCTGGTGAAGAAGTCTCAAACCCCAGTCAACTACATACATAAAGTGAAAGTAAAAACACTGACGCTGAATTAACGGTGCATATTCTCTCAGAGACGATTAGAGCTGAATCCAGGTGCTGATAACTATATATAGCCTAGTAGCTAGCCTAACTGTCTTAATTTATTTTCTTACTATTCCTCTTGAGGCCCATTAGGTAAAAAAAATGAGAAGAAAAGTAGGCTATTTCGTGTTAAACAAGTTTACCCCGCCCGTCTGCTACGCCACAGTCCCATGGTATTTCTTGGAAGCAGAAATACCATGGTATTTCTTGGAAGCAGACAGACTGGCTAAACCGACTGTCTGCTAGCGGCCTCGCGTCACCAAGGTCAGATAAATCCCATCACATAGAGCCTCTTTCACCTAGCTATCATCATATAGAGACTGTGTCTGTTCCCCGAATTTGGAAATCCAAAAAACGTTTAAACCCAACTAAGGTTAAAAATTTAATTGATGTTCAACAAATAAAAAACAGCTATAATACAGATGAGCAAATGCTAAAGCTTGGGTTGCTGAATATTCGATCGCTTACTTCAAAAGCACTCATTGTTAATGATATGATTTCAGATAATAACCTAGATGTGCTGTGTTTGACAGAAACCTGGCTAAAACCAAACGATTACATTACTTTAAATGAATCAACCCCGCAAGATTACTGTTATAAACATGAGCCTCGTCTGAAACGCAAAGGGGGTGGTGTTGCTGTAATCTATAGTAATAGTTTCAAAACCACTAAGAAATCAAGTTTTAAATATAATTCTTTTGAAGCATTGGTGCTTAATGTAAAAATATATAGTGTAAACGATAAATCACGTTTGAGATTTGTGCTGGCTACTGTATACAGGCCACCAGGGCACCATACAGACTTTATCAAAGAATTTGCGGACTTTCTATCAGAATTAATATTGACTGCAGATAAAGTACTAATTGTTGGTGATTTTAATATACACATCGATAATGAAAAAGATGCATTGGGATTGGCATTTAAAGACATTGTAAATTCAATTGGAGTTAGACAACACGTGTCAGGACCTACTCATCGTCGTAATCATACTCTAGATCTAATATTATCACACGGAATAGATGTGGATGCCGTTGAAATTCTGCAGCAGAGCGATGACATCTCAGATCATTATCTAGTCTCGTGTAATTTGCATTTAGCCAAGGCTGCAAAGCCGACTCCGTGTTTCAAATATGTGAGACCTATCACTTCTGCTACTAAAGATTGCTTTATTAATAATCTTCCTAATCAGTTTCATCATCTCAGCATCTCAGATAGCTTAGAAGAACTAGATATTACAACAGAAACGTTTAACTCTCTCTTTTCCAGCACTTTAGACACAGTTGCTCCGTTGCGCTTAAAGAAGATTAAAGAAAATAGTCCAACGCCGTGGTACAACGAGCACACTCGGGCCCTTAAGAGAGCAGCCAGAAAAATGGAGCGCAACTGGAAGAAAACAAAACTAGAGGTATTTCGCATTTCATGGAAAGAGAGCTCAATTACTTACAGAGAGGCTTTAAAAGCTGCTAGATCTGCTTATTTTTCAACCCTATTAGAAGAAAATAAACATAATCCTAGGTATTTATTTGAAACGGTGGCTAAACTAACGAAAAATAAAGCTTCAAGCACCGAAGTTTCCAAGCAACACAGCAGTAATGACTTTATGAACTTCTTCACTTATAAGATTGATAATATCAGGGACAAAATTATAACTATGCAACCGTCTACTACAGTATCGCATCAGGCAGTGCATTGTAGTCTCCCTGAGGAAAAATTTGATTCATTCGTTGCTATAGGAGAGGAAGAATTTACTAAACTCATTAAATCATCTAAATCTACAACATGTATGTTAGACCCTATACCGACTAAGCTACTGAAAGAAATACTTCCAGAGGTCATAGATCCTCTTCTTAATATCATTAATTCGTCTTTGTCTCTAGGATATGTACCAAAAACCTTTAAGCTGGCTTTGATTAAACCGCTTGTTAAAAAAACGCAACTTGATCCTTCAGAATTAGTCAATTACAGGCCGATCTCGAATCTACCTTTTCTGTCAAAGATATTAGAAAAGGCAGTATCTTCACAACTGTGTTCCTTTCTTGAAAGAAATGATATCTGCGAGGATTTCCAGTCCGGATTTAGACCGTACCATAGTACCGAAACAGCTCTCGTTAGAGTCACAAATGATTTGCTCTTATCATCCGATCGTGGTTGTATCTCTCTATTAGTGTTACTCGATCTTAGCGCTGCATTTGACACCATCGACCACAACGTTCTTTTAAATAGATTAGAACATTATGTTGGCATTACAGGAAATGCACTAGCATGGTTTAAATCATACTTATCTGACCGTTATCAGTTTGTAGCAGTAAATGATGAGATGTCTCATCGATCACAGGTTAAGTATGGCGTACCACAAGGCTCAGTATTAGGACCGCTGCTGTTCACTCTGTACATGCTACCATTAGGAGATATCATTAGGAAACATGGAATTAGCTTTCACTGTTATGCTGACGATACTCAGCTCTATATTTCTTCAAAACCTAACGAAACTTATCAATTCACAAAATTAACGGAATGCATAGCGGATATAAAAAATTGGATGACTTGTAATTTCCTACTTCTAAATTCTGAAAAAACAGAGTTTCTAATTATTGGACAAAAAACTTCCTCACGTAATAATCTAGAATACTGTCTAACACTTGATGGCTGCTCTGTTAAGTCTTCGTCGTCGGTTAGGAACCTGGGTGTGCTCTTTGATACCAATCTTTCATTTGAAAGTCACGTGTCTAGTATCTGTAAAACTGCATTTTTCCATCTTAAAAATATATCTAAATTACGTCATATGCTCTCATTGACAAATGCGGAACAATTAGTTAATGCGTTCATGACCTCAAGGCTAGATTATTGTAATGCTCTACTAGGTGGTTGCCCTGCACGCTTAATAAACAAACTACAGCTGGTTCAAAACGCAGCAGCTCGAGTTCTTACCAGAACCAGGAAGTATGACCATATTAGCCCAGTTCTGTCAACACTGCACTGGCTCCCTATTAAACATCGCATAAATTTTAAAATATTGCTGATTACTTACAAAGCACTGAATGGTTTAGCTCCGCAGTACTTGAGCGAGCTCTTAACGCATTATAGTCCGTCACGTCTATTACGATCTCAAAATTCCGGCCAGTTGATTATACCTAGAATATCAAAATCCACTGCTGGCGGTAGATCCTTTTCCTATTTAGCACCAAAACTCTGGAACAGTCTTCCTACCATTGTCCGGGAAGCAGACACACTCTGTCAGTTCAAAGCCAGATTAAAGACACATCTCTTTGACCTAGCTTTCACATAATACATTATAGACTTCTATAATTTAATGTTATGCTGCATAGATTAGGTCAGCCGGAACCGGGAACACTTCCCAAAAATCCTGATGTACTCGTTACATCATGAGAAGAATGGCATCTACGCTAATTTTAGTGTCTGTGTTTATCCCAAGGTTTTCCCGCAGCCTGCCGGATCCAGGCCGTATCCAGATCTGACGAAGGACCTTCACCTGGACCGATGGCAACGCAGTGCTGAAGTGCCAACTAGTCTCTCCCTATGGAGGATCCCACTACCACCCTACAGATAAGGCGTTGTCGGGAAAATTCGTCTTGCGGTCCTACCCCAAAGCAACAAATAAAATAAAATTCCTTATCAAAATTTATAAGGAAAGACAAGTATTTTGTTTAGGCTTGGCTTGTAGGGAATTCCAAACCTGCGTATATTCTAACGCACATAACTATAGAACCCATTCTAAATGCGCATGTGACTGCCATCAGCGTTTCTCGCAGGTTCGCGTTTAGAGTCTGTGTAGAGAGAATGGTGTCGTCTTAGCGGCCCCTAGTTTAATGACAAGTGATCGTTGCGACGGAACCAAATCAATTAAAACTAAGTTTGGATGGAAATAACTTAACTCTGCTGTAAAGCCGAAACAATCTCTGTTACCTTAAATTATACGCTTATCTCTGTAAAGCTGCTTTGAGACAATCTACATTGTTAAAAGCGCTATATAAATGAAGATGACTTGACTTGTAGGCTACACGTCACTGTAGCTACAAGGTTGTAGGCTAAACGGTTGTCGAAAATGGATATCCTTTTGAAAAACAAAATTAAGCTCATCCGTTGGCTTAAATCGGATTGGAACATTATTTTGCAACATGTTCAAGTGCACGAACTTATAACAACGACTGAGTACGATCATCTTAAATCTATGACAGATCCCACGGATGTAGTTATCAAACTTCTGGACATCATCCATGGAAAGGGTGAAAATGTTTGTCGAATTTTTCTGAATTTGCTGAAAAACGATGATGTAAATGAATTTTCTCCTGAACTCAGAAAATGGATCAAAGCAGTGGACACTTCAGGTATGTTTTGCATTGAGTACATTCTTCGCATATCTCTTAAAAACCTGTGCATAAAGTGGGTGGCCCATTTAGCTGAAAGGTGTGGAATTGGACAACAAATATATATATATATATATATATATATATATATATATATATATATATATATATATATATATATATATATATATATATATATATATATATATATATATAAGATTGGGTTTGAGAATAACCTACTAGGCTGTGTTTTCATATACGGTATCATACCGTCGTAAAAAATGTAGGCTACTAAAGGATGTCCGGTATTTTCATCTTATGAATATACAGTGTCAGTGCAAATTTTCATAGGGTTCTGACATCCGGCCTCAGTAAGAAGTTTTGCCAGCCTTAGAAAATTCGTTATGGTAGCCCACTCATGTGGTTATAACTTCAAGTAGCCTACAAAAAAGTAAATGTAATCAAAAAAGTAGTTTAGCCTACTTTAAGAATGAACAAAATGGCGTCGATGAGTTTTGTTTTTTGAAAAAACAAAACCAAAACAAAAACAGCCTAAAATAAAATTACAATTTCTATAAAGCATACGCCCACTTTCAATATGTGCATATTTCATTATTTAATCTGTATTTTATTCCTCTTCAGTTACTTACTTTTTAAAATGTTGGTAGCCTACTTTTTAATTCTTCATTTACTCTGATTTTAACTTTCATCACATTGTATTGTTTCATTGTTTCATCACCCTGGCCTTTTAGAGTCGTAGCTGGGCGCCATCAAGTGTCTTCTTTCAGATATAGTTACAATTTCGTGATATTAAACTGCCCTGAATGGAAAAGAACTGTAAAATTCTTCAAAATTATATAGCCTACGCATTGTACTCAATTCTTGTGAACAAACAAACAAATAAATAAATAACAAATCTCAAAATAATATCTTTTTCTAATGTTTCAGTCCAGAAACCTGATAAAGACTGTGAAAAAAGAGAAGCTAAGAGGTCAATACAAGGTTAGATTCAATCTTGTTTTTTTTTTTTTTTTTGTCTCACCCTAAATAGCATATGTGTTGTGTTAAACAGGGCAGATCAATGTACTGTAATGCACTGCATTACTGCCTATAGGATGCTTGCATGATTTTTGCCATTTAAAATAACATGGTCTTTCCTTTTTTCTCTCTCTCTAGAGACAGCAAACACTGTGGGACAATCAGGCATCCAAGTAACATGTTAGTGTGGTTTATATTTATTTGCAATGGGAAACATAGTAGAGTGCAACAGCCGGTTTCTGGAAGTAAAAACATTTATTTTCTCCATACGGAAATTGATTTTAAAGACAGACCCGTTCTCATACCCAAGGCGTCACTTTCAACCATGCTTCAATATCTGACGCTCAAAGCACCCTTTAGCGTCCATATGAGACGCATAACCCTACCACAGACCTAAACCTACCCAACCGAAGCGTCACATATTGACGCTAAAGGGTGCTTTGAGCGTCAGATATTGACGCTTCCGAAAGCGTCAGTTACATGACGCCTAAACCTACCCATAACCGAAGCGTCACATATGGACGCTAAAGGGTGCTTTGAGCGTCAGATATTGAAGTATGGCTGAAAGTGACAAAAAGTGACGCCTTAGGTATGAGAATGTGTTGCAATATATGGTATTTGATTCTGATAAAGCCTCCAGCCCGCATTATTTCAGCTTATTTTTAAAATAATCGTGTTTCACAGTGGAACTCTTGGTGAAAACTACATTACCCATGATGCTGTAGTGAAAATTATGCCAAACAGAGAGTTGAAAAAAGCAACACACTCCAAAACATGAAGCACTGCGAGTAACAATCTCCCTACCCTCTCAAAATACTGAAATGTTTGTATAGGCTATATACTGTATGCATATTTTAATCACTATGGGCAATATGAATGAAAAACTACTTCCGGTAACCAGCGACGGGGAAAAAGGGGACGGGCACTGTTGCACTCTGGATGTATAATAAACAATTGACAGATGAACAAACAGATATTTTTTGTAAACAGGCAAAATCTCTGCAACTGATGGCGGCCATGTGTTTTCGCCTATCATAACTGGCTCAACACTAAGCTCCAATGGGATAAATATAAATATGCCGGCAAATTGTAAGTGTAATACATGAGAAACTATTAAAACAGTTTCCTCCTATGTAATGTATAAAATTAGACTCTGTAACAGATTATATATTAATCTTAATTAAGATCTCGGAGTTAACTATTTGGGACCAATTTTAAGGAAGATTACATTGTGTCATGTGCAAATCTGGGATACAGATAAATGTTATGTTTATGGTACTATTGGATTGAGTTTTGTAGAATGTGCCAAGATGAGTTTATTTTATTTATTGTCATGTTCCTGGATTATTCAGACTCAGAATTGTAACTATACTATAACCATATCAGCCGTTTGTTTGACAGCAGACTCAGAGCTAAATACTACCCAAAAGGACTGTCCCATTTTCTTAATCAATTCATGGCAGCATTAATAAAACTTTTTGATTTTTTTTTTAAACATAATAATAATAATCTCACTATAATCCTATTTTTTTCCTAATGTTTCAGAAAGAAGAGAAAATGGTAACAGGTCAATACACGGTTCAATTCTATCTTTATATTCTTTCCCATTTTGCCTTCATTTTCCTTTTCCTGTTATTATTATTTTTTATTTTTATATTCACAGATTATCAAAAGTTTCTGAAAGCAAACAAAGGTCAGTTGGTTC
Source organism: Scardinius erythrophthalmus (assembly GCF_964197995.2). Lineage (NCBI taxonomy): Eukaryota > Metazoa > Chordata > Actinopteri > Cypriniformes > Leuciscidae > Scardinius > Scardinius erythrophthalmus. The sequence continues at coordinate 8,958,037 of NC_138226.1, read as the reverse complement.
AAAGGGTGAAGAACATTGATCCAATCATTGATGATCTTGACTTGCACAGTGAATCAGTTGCAAATGTGAGAGCGAATCCAACACGCCAGAGTAAGATGAGGGAACTGCTCGACTGTGTGAACTGTGAAAGCATTGCCAAGGATGTGGTCAACGCTTTGTTCAAGCTTGAAGAATCTCTCATGGAGGAACTGCAAAAATAATTGTTGTATTTTTTGGTATTATGTACTTTCTTAAATTTCTTAAATGTTTTTAATTGATTGGTGGTGGAGTTTAATTTTTTTTTGTATTGAGAACCAATTATATTGTACGGGTAAGAATACAACCAAATTGGGCATATAAATTATATATTGCACATATCAAACAGTGGCATAGTTCATATTTCTTTAGTCTGTAAATTTGTACGTTTTTAAGCTTTGATATCTTTAAATACATTTAAATGGATTTTTTTAAATGTTTTTCATTCCACTTGACTTTATGATTACAATAAAGATTATAAAAATTAAATCAAATATAATGTATTTTTTTATGACCATCAAATGAGAAACAACTTTCACATCAAGCTTTGTTGACATTATTTTTACTGCTTACTAAAGACAACACTTACAGTAATTGCATTTCCAGGCACTTGCTTAATTGCATGATAAATACCATCCTCTGTGAACTAAAGCAAATTATGTTGTCTCAACAGAACCTTATGCTATTGTTTGTTTTTGAGTTTTAGCTTTAAACTTCACTATATAAGACACACATTATAAGTTGCATTTAAAGGAAGATGAGGTCTCTCTTAGGACTACTAATAAACTATATTTAGATATGCTAATTTAGTTGTTAGCACAACATTGAAAACGATGTGAAATTGTGTCAACAATTGTAATAGTATATAAAATATATTATTAGCTTAAAAATACTGGGTTGTTTAACCCCAATTTTGGGTCAAATATGGACAAACCCAAACATGTGGTTAAAAATGTAGGCTAATTTACGAATTTAACCCTAATGGCTGGGTTTGTCCATAGTTGACCCAAATTTGGGTTGAAACAACCCAGCATTTCTATTCTTTTATACCTTTTCACTATATTTGTTTAATTGAACTATTTTGCTTAACATCGAACTGTTTAGAACCCATGGCGAAATTATCTTTCAAAATGACATCAAGACAAAAAACCCTCACAGCTTCGTTATTAATACCGTCAAATTTAATATGTAAAATATGTCAAACACAACTGGAGCAGCAGGAACAGAAATTCAGCCACTGCATGGCGATATTGGTTTGGCACAACGAGTGAAGGAGTTTGAACTGTGGCCTATCCTGTTGGCGTTTAGCAAGCAGGGAAAAATAAAAACTGTAATTGTGACCCCCCCCCCCCCCAAAAAAAAAAAAAAAAAAAAAAGGTGTACATTTTCAAACCTCTTAGTACAAAAATCCAAACTGATCACACTTGAGAGTGACACAGCTAGTCATTCTTTCAAAACCTGATCCAATGCTTTCATTCAGTTATACACATTTTCACTCCACATAATTGTTTCAAACAAGATTATTGTAATATGTGATGAAAACATTTGGTTTAATCACTGAAACACAATGATCTTCAGTATGATCTTCTTTCAGTTTGGTACTTTTAACAATCATTTAATAGCAAGCAATGCAAGATACATTTGGCGAGAGTTACACAAATGGATGTTTACCTTAAATTACATAACTGACTTAAAAACTGAGTTAAATCTGTATATTTTATACTGTATATATATATATATATATATATATATATATATATATATATATATATATATATATATATATATATATATATATATATATATATATAAAGTTGAAAAACAAAACAGAAATGTTGTATTTGCTGAAGACAAAGTGGCATCATAGACAATGCTTTTTAACGAATGGTTAGTAACCTGGACTAATAGTTTTACAAATTCAGTTTTAGCTCATAAACTGCCTCATTTGACAAGGTTTGTAGCCTAAATTAACAGTGGATGAGATTAGATAATAGCCTATATAATGTGCTGTAAGATGCAAACAAAAAGCATATAAATAAATAAATAAACGAATTAACTAACTAACGCAGAAGGTCGAGACAGCTTCTTTTGAAACGATCTTCACCCATAGAATAACTTTAGATCGAAAACGAAAGTAAACTCTGTCTCTATGGTATTTCGTACACGTCAGTAGGCTACAAGGTTGTAGAGTAAACCTGTTGTCAAAAATGGATAAAGTTCTTTTGAAAAGCAAAATTAAGCTCATCCGTTGGCTTAAATCGGATTGGAACATTATTTTGCAACATGTTCAAACTGACGAACTTATAACAACGACAGAATACGATCATCTTAAATCTATGACAGTTCCCACGGATGCAGTTATCAAACTTCTGGACATCATCCATGGAAAGGGTGAAAATGTTTGTCGAAATTTTCTGAATTTGCTGAAAGACGATGATGTGAATGAATTTTCTCCTGAACTCAGAGAATGGATCAAAACGGTGGACACTTCAGGTATGTTGCTTTGGTAGTCTATGAAACGCATTGTGCACATTCTATTAAAAACCAGTTAGCCTATAAAGTAAGTGGCCTATTTTAGCTTAAAGTCGTGGAACTGGACAGTAGCCTAACAGTCTTTTTATAAGATTGGGTTTGAGTCTTCATAGAGATCATTCGTGAAAATGTAGCCTACTAAAGATGTCAGGTATTTTCATCTTATGAATAAACAAACTGTATGTGCAATGTTTTATAGGGTTCTCACATCCAGCCTCAGTAAGAAGATTTGCCTGCCCACTTTAACAAATAGCCTACGTTACGGTAGCCCATGTGCTCAACATACAAAGTTAATGTAGCCTAATCAAAAAAGTAGTTTAGCCGACTTCATGAATGAACAAAATGGCGTCGACGAGTTATGGTGTTTAAAAAACAAATAGCCTTAAATAAAATAAAAATAAAAATTTCGATAAAATACGCCCCCTTTCACAGACATATAGTCCCAGACCATGCATGCTTGAGCTGTTTCTGAAAGCAACTTGCACTGACATATCTTATAGCCTATATCAGTGCCATTGTTTTGTCTCAAGATGCACACTAGAGGCTTGTTTGAGATGAGCAAAATCTGCGCAGAATCGATCACCGGTGATCAGCGCGAGATGCATGCCGGTTAGAAATGTGTCCGAGTGCGGTCCGCCTTGCTCTGATGTCATGCTGACGTATGTCAAAAATCTCTCGCGAGCGCAAGGCGCACCTGTCGGATTCTGCAGTCGCGCGCAGTTGCTCTCCACCGACTGCGCTGATCAAAAGCATGATGGGAAACGACTTGCTGACGACACAGCTTAATGCTCATTGGTTTAAACAACCGTGATGTATTTGTTCTCTTTTAAAATGTTTGATTTTAAAACTCTGATATCATGTTTTATGTGTATAAATTATGTGTGAATATTCCCAAACTAACTAACAGTGCGATCTCTATGGGTTATGCAATGTATTTTTTATTTTAAAAAAAAAACAAGTCTGTATTAAAGAAAAAAAGACTGATAAACATGTATTTGGAATGGAATTAAATAAGTAGGCTACTTTGGGTGTCTTGTTCATTCTATTTATTTTCATAAAAGCAACAGAACTTAAATTCTATCCAGTTTATTAGCAACACTGTACACAAGCGTGAATCCGGTGAATCCCGCGATATCCATCTTTGATCTCACAGGTGTCAGATCCACTGCGAGAAGAGAGAACTGTCCGTCTTGCCTGCGCTTTTTTCACTCCTCCTCTCACTGCAGCCGCCTACTCTCGGCTACATTGCAGGCGAGGCAAGGCGCATCTCAAACAAGCCTTAGGTTTACCGTGGAAATCCAGAGTTCCCGCGGGAGCACAAATTGAAATTAAATAATAATTTAAAATAACATGGTCTTGGCTTTTTCGCTCTCTCTCTAGAGACGGCAAACACTGCGGTACAATCAGGCATCCAAGTAACAAGTTAGTGTGGTTTATATTTATTTGCAATGGGAAACATAATAGAGTGCAACAGCCGGGTTCTGGAAGTAAAACTACATTACCCATGATGCTGTAAAAATTACTCCAATCAGTGTCGAAAAAAGCAACACACTTCAAAATAGCTCTTTATCTCCGCCCACTCCCATGAAGCACTGCGAATGATGTAATCTCCCTATACCCTCTCAAAATACTGAAATATAGACTATATATACAAATTTTGCACACACACACACACACACACACACACACACACACACACACACACACACACACACACACACACACACGCACACGCACACACACACGCACACACATATATATATATATGCAGTAGTTTTATATTTATCCATCGCAATTTGATTATGCTTTTCGCAATGCTTCATGTGTTTTGAATTCTTTCCCTCACTAAAAGTTAAGTAGGCTATAGTCTTGTACCTTTGTCTTTTTGCCCGATTTTCAAATTTTTTTTTGCTTAAAATCAAAGTTTGTAGTGTTGTGATTCACCTCATAGCCGATTGGCTTGTTTCATGTCTTAACAAAGACTATTTTAAAATCATTATGAGAAAAATTACTGAAATATTAATAAAATATTACGGAACCAGCAATGCTGAAAAAGGGGACGTGCACTGTTGCACTCTATTGAATGTATAATGAAAAATTGTATGAACTGACAGATATTTTATGTAAACCGACTCGGCAAATGAGTATATATCTTAATTAAGGACTCAAACTATTTGGGACCAATTTTAAGGAAGGTTACATTCTAACAATGTCATGTGCAAATCTGGGATACAGAACAATGTATTTTTTTTTTTTGGTACTATTGTTTTGTAGAATATGCCAAGATGAATTTATTTTATTTAGTGTCATGCTCCTGGATTATTCAGTCTCAGAATTGTATCTATTACTATAGCCTTTATCAGCCATTTATTTTACTGCAGACTTATCAAACTTATTTATTTACTGCAGAGTTATCAAAGCTAAATACTGCCCAAAAGGCATAAATTAACTCAATTCATGGCAGCAATAATACAAAAAAAAAAAAAAAACCATAAATAGGATTATTGTGAGTTTATTATTTTTCTAATGTTTCAGTCCAGGAACCTGATAGAGACTGCGGAAGAAGAGAAAATGGTAACAGGTCAATACAAGGTTAGATTCAATCTTTATATTTTTTCCTATTTCATTTTCCATTTCCTGTTATTGTTTTAATTTTTTAATTTTTATATTCACAGATTATCAAAAGTTTCTGAAAGCAAACACCAGTCAGTTGATTCAAGGAGTGAAGAGCATTGATCCAATCATTGATGATCTTGACTTGCACAGTGAATTAGTTGCAAATGTGAGAGCGAAACCAACATGCCAGAGTAAGATGAGGGAACTGCTTCACTGTGTGAACTGTGAAAGCATTGCCAAGGATGTGGTCAACGCTTTGTTCAAGCATGAAGGACCTCTCATGAAGGAACTACAAAAATAACTGTTGTTTTGTTTGGCTTTATGTACTTAAATAGTTTGTTTCTTTTTTTAAAAAACATTTTTTAATAATTGATTGGTGATGGAGTTTTGATTTTTTTTTATATTGAGAACCAATTATATTGTACAAGTTAGAATAAACCAAACTGGGCATATAAATTATATATTGCACATAATAAACAGTGGCAAAGTTTGTATTTCTTAAAGTTTTTAAGCTTAGACATCTTCAAATACATTTTAATGTAATTTTTTTAGGTTTTTCATTCTACTTGACCTTATGATTATAATAAAGATTATAATTATCAAATCAAATAAAGTGTATTTTTTATGACCATCAAATGAGAAACAACACTTAATTGCATTTCCAGGTTAGTTTTTAACAAATGATTGGTCAATAATTGAACAATTGCATGATAAATACTACCATCCTCTGTGAACTAACTGTTAAAGCAGATGAACCTTATGCTATTGTTTTTGAGTTTTAAGCACTTTAAACTTTTTTGTTGTCTACCTCTACTATTATATACACTAAGATACAAATGTGACCCTGGACCACAAAACCAGTCTTATGTGTAATTTTTTTTAAAATTGAGATTTAGACATCATCTGAAAGCTGAATACATAATCTTTCCATTGATGTATGGTTTGTTAGGATAGGGCAATATTTGGCCGAGATACAACTATTTGAAAATCTGGAATCTGAGGGTACAGAAAAATCGAAATATTGAGAAAATCGCCTTTAAAGTTGTCCATTTCTATTGGCGATAGTGCTGCATCCATTCACAAAAATAAATGTTTTATATATTTAAGGTGGGAAATTTACAAAATATCTTCATGGAACATGATCTTTACTTAATATCCTAATGATTTTTGGCATAAAAGTAAAATCTATAATTTTGACCCATACAATGTTTTGTTGGCTATTGCCACAAATATACCCGTGCAACATAAGACTGGTTTTGTGATCCAGGGTCACAAATTACAGTTGCATACGTAAAGGTTGATGAGGTAGGACTAGTGTACATTTACTAACAAATTAGATTTAGATAGACCTACAAATTTACTTGTTGGCGATGTGTAATCTTATAGGCCTACTGTGTTTACAGTGGGACATAAACTAAAAGCTAATTTAGTTGTTTTAGCACAGCATTAAAAATTATGTGAAATTGTGTCAGCAATTGTAACCTATATAGCAACCTGTTATAGAAACCGTTTTGTTTTTTTTTTTTTTGTTTTTTTTTTTTACATTTGTTTACTTTTTGCTATTTTACTTCACAGCGAATCTGCTTAGAACCCACGGCGAAATTATTTTTCAAAATGACGTCATGATAAAAATCCCTCACAGCCTCGTTATTATTACCGTCAACTTTAATATGTAGTTAATTTTATTTGCCCGGTTTCAAGCACAGCCTCGTGGAACTGTCAAACACAACTGGAGCAGCAGGAACAGAATTCAGCCACTACATGGCGATATTGGTTTAAAGCACAACGAGTGAAGAGAAGGAAGGAGTTTGAACCGTGGCCTATCCTGTTGGCGTTCAGCAAAATAAACTGTATTACACTCGATGGGTAAGTTATACTAGTTTTATTTACAGTCATGTATTCTGGTTTTGGAGGCATTCATGCTGCTTGCTGGTTTGAGTTTTGCTTTTATAAACATTGGTAAGTGTTGTTTATATTCTCTCCTCCATTAGAGTTGTGGGAAAGTTTAATTCAGAAATGCAAGATCCTTAATTGTCTATCTTTAACCACAATGGTTGCAGTTAGAGCTCTAGATTAGAACCAGACTGTGAGTCTATGACCTTTTTGTGCAATAGCATAGCATCCAAGACTTTGTATGATGTGTATTTGTACATTTTTGTTTCATCTTATTTGAAATAAATCTGCCCTATGTAGGCCTATGTTCCACAAATCAGATGTCAATTTTCTTTGGTGCATTTTAAAACAAAAGCATGTTAAATTAGCAGAATAAAAACACCATTAAATCAAGATTGACTATTCTTATTTTTATGGAATATTGCAATATTTATTATAAATGATTAATTCAATATTCATGCTCATAATTATTTAAAAAAAATCCATGGGCCCTCGTAATCAAAATAACTTGTCTGTCTTATAGCAACATCTCTTCTCTTCTCAGATGGTGTCTTTACTGGTGTGAGGGCGGGGCAAACTGTCACTCACATGAGATTGACCAATAGCAACTATTTTTTTCTATCTATATGTGTGTGTCTGTGTATGTATATAACATGTAAGAGTATCAAATAATTACATCAGAGTTCTGTGTTCCAAAAAAATTTGGAGTACCTTGCTTGAGCCATTATGATTTACCACACTTGCAACTGTCCAAGTCACTTGTGTATATGAAGTGTGGCTCCTTTCAAGTTGGACTTTTTCCCCATTCAACCTTTTTCTGACTGAAGTGTCCTCACTGCATAGGTTAATTGTTATTCCTCCTCTTGCCTGCCTGTCTGATGTTCTCAGGCCAGTCTGATGCCGCAGCCGTAAGCAGCTCACGCATCTCACAGCAGACAGTGTATTGGTAAACCGGGTCAGAGATTTATCCTCGCTAAACGACTGATGTGAACCCACAAGAGTTCTTTTTGCACTTAAACAGCTTATACCAGCATGCATTTCTGGTCTAAATGCTGGTTTGAAGTTTCCAAGTCAAGAGTAGATTGGAACAGATTGTGAACAGATGAATGCTGTCTGGAAAGAACAAATTCAGAATCAGATATAGACTTTAAGTGAGAGAATGAATGAGTGGCCTACCAGTGCAGGGTAGGGCAGGACACCATGTTTTAATGTTGGCATGAAATGGAAGTTGCAATAGTTTTTTTTTGTTTCTATTGTGACATATCCGAGTCAAACGCTTTTCAAATGAGGAAAAAATGTAGAGCGGGATTTGAATTTATCCATCTGGAATAGATAGGATGGTTGGGATTTACTATTGGTCGATCTCATTAGAGTGACAGGTTGTCCCGCCTTCACGCCAGTAAACACGTCACCAGAGAACAGAAGAGATGTCGTTGTAAAAGCAAGGGGAAGTTATTTTAATTAAAATTACAAGGACACATGAATTGTTTTTAAAATAATGATGTGCACGGAGATGTCATTCATAATAAATACTGCACTATTCAATACAAAATAAGAATTGTCAATTTTGGTTTCATGGTGACTTTAAAGGTGCTGTATGTAGTTTTTAGTGGCCTCTGGCGGTGATGTTTCAGATTGCAACCAATAAGTTTACAAGCGCGTGCTCTTACGCGTGCTCGAATTTATGAGCGAGCACTGTGGGTACCGGCCAGACTGAGACGCAACTGGACGTAACACACAAAGCATCCCACAACATGCTGGAAACTCAGGTAAACTCTCACTGCAACGTTAAAATAATTGGCTACTTTTATCAGCTTGACGTTGAACTAATGCTCCATGCTCGTAACATGATAAGTATGGAACCCTATCAACCGTGCCGAATTTTTCCACTGCAAGCACTACTTCACATTTTCTTCAGGAAATGTACATTCTAGGTTTGTAGATAAGGTTTCTCCATGATTCAAATGCCCTGCCGATGTTGATCCGTGTTTTTTACCCGAAGTTCATCAGATTCACGTCTGGCCTTACGAGCTTCAGCAGAAAAAAAACTTTTTTTTTTAGTTTTTTATCAATATGTGGAGTTTGTGTTGGAGTCGGTGTTTTGCTGGGCGCAGGTCGTTTCTTAGTGTTATCAGACATGTCATAAGTTGCATAAGTCATAAGTCCATGTCATAAGTTGCAGTGTCGTCGCTGTTGAGTGCAAAGTCAGTAAGCTAGACGAGGCGAGAGGCTCGGGAGCGCACATGCAGGTGACGTCACTGGCGGTAATCCGACCCGGGACCTTCACATAAAAATAAGAATACTTGCTTTCAGAGGTAATAGCAAAACCCGCAAAGTGGATAATTTTAATGTGAGATTACAACCCCTTCACTCACAGGCAATAAAAAAAAGGATTCGTTTTGGTAGAAAATCTACATACAGCACCTTTAAATGTAAATTCTACTTAATAGCATTTTTAACATTCTGTCAGTTCAGGGTTATACGTGATTTATAAAATAAGTGGAATTTCACACTGCAGAAATGACAACCAGAACAGGCATGCCACTTGACAGTCGTGGTTTTGTGTTGATTTTTAAAATTGACTACAATGATGTTCAATTGGGTTCAGTGTTCTTTTCAACCTCAACGTTGTTCAAAATGTCTTTTTTTGTGTTCCACAGAAGAAAGTAAGTCATACAGGTTTAGATTGACATGAGGGGGTAAACTGGTTCAACCACATGACACTTACAGTTTATATAACAATGTTTCATGGAGTGAAGAATGCGAGTGGGTCCTCTCAAACTAGGTAGTGTGTGATTATTGGACATCACAGGCTTATTTAAAGGCCTGGCTGGCACACATCAATAGAGCACAAAGCTTTCCAGAACTCTGTGGTCCTCTAAATAGCCGAGTTGAGCTTAGAAGCATTCTGAAATAGTTTTTGCTTTCTACAAGCTATATTAGAGACATGGGGGATCACAGTGTCAAATGTCGGTTACTTCCTTCTCTATTCTTCTGACTTCCACATAGCTCTCCTTGGGCACATTATTAAACAACCCTGAGACACTTTCAGTGTGGGTTACCCTGAAGCTTTTAATAGTAAAAGAGTTTCAAATGACTTTGTGAACAACCTCTCAGGCCTGAAATGTCTTCACATTTTGTAAACGATTATATATATATATACAGTATATACACACACACACACACACACACACACACACACACACACACACACACACACACACACACACACACACACACACACACACATTTACTGAAGACTGTAATGGCTGCTGAAAATTCCACTTTACCAAATGACATTTTAAGATACATTAAAATGTGTGTATATATATATATATATTATATTAGCTTCCACACCAGAGAACGACATTGTTCTTCTGTTTATTCGAAGTCTGTCACTTAAAATGCTTGAGGTCATTACAGCAGAATGGATTCTTATTGGCTGTCAATGTTTTTATCGTTCATCAGCTGGATAAAATCATTCTGAAAGTGATTCCAACGATATCGTTTCTCTGTGCCGTTATCCTTATAGCTGTGGTGTTATCTCTGCTATTCTTTGATTTGAGAACGATTTTTAAAACTATTGTTTATCGTTATCTTTATAGTTATCATCCTTGATGTGAACGGGCCTTCAACCACATTATCCTGTTGTTTAACTACACAATGGAAAGTGGCAGAACCACATTAGAGAAATCCTGTATGGAAGGAAATGAGGAAATTGTGTTTCCTTCTCTGATTTCAGCAAACAGATGATGCCAACATGATGTCTGAATCTGATTACTTACTTGCCCTTTAAAGTTCATTGACCAACATATTTGAAAGGAACATCATTTTATAAATCCATCAGAAACATGCATGTTTAACTTGCATAATAATGTTTCATAATAATTCAGAGTCATAATTATTTCCAGCACTGCCAGTCTGTTTTCATTAGTCATGCTGAATTATGATGCTACGGTTGATTTTGAGACCATTCAGGGACATTTGGTCATGGGAAATGACATGCTGTACTGTATGTACTAGGAGGATTTTGAGGGGAACAGGGCTGAGCTAGTTCAACATGGCAGGTCAGAGCCTTAGAATATCCTAAATAATATACATATGGAAATGTTGATATGCACATGGCTATGTTTGCTAAACCTCTTGTTGCTTAGCTGTGTTTAACAAAAGCCTCTATATCATGCTGTCTTGTTTACCATATGGCTAAGTGAAATTATAGATGCCATTAATTGCATTTTATTAGCAGGTTATGGCTTTCAGAAAACACAGTAATGAGTTGCATCAATCTCCTATCAGAGCTAACAGAAGAAGGATTGGTTTCAAATGGCTTTTTGATTAGGCTAAATATAATTAACCTATTTCATCTTATTAAGGAAAGCCCCTTCCAGTTTGCCATCTGGGCAGTATTTTAACTTTTCACCCTTTGTGCATTTCAAAACAATATAAACAAAGTATGATTCATAAGCTGCAAATCATTGTTGGGAGTATTCCTAACTTCCAATAACAGTATGAATATTCCTAACATAAATAGAATCTACCAAGTAATAGAATGAATTATTAACATTTAAGCTCATTTACATTAAAAAAGATAATTGAGTTGAACCGACATAAAAATGACCTCCAAAAACTGTTCTAACAGGATTCATCATATTGTTGCACCATAACTGTTCGCACTGGAAATATGGATAAGGATTAACACAAAAAACAGTATTACAGTTTTTCTCGATTGCTTAAACACTATAACCAGGCTTTTGAACTAAATTTCCAAAACCTTAATGCCATTTTTCAAAAAGCACACCCATTTCACTAAACTATAAACACTATTCCCTGTTTTGACACATGAGTCAAATTTGTTGAACTGTCACTGCAAAACTCTACACACAAATCCCTTCATTTCTCATTGCTTAGACCATGTTGTCATATAGAAAGCACTAGCATTCAAAATTGTTCACTCAATCAGCACAGCTTCAGCTCAGTTAGCACACAATTATCCAGGTGGAAACACTAAGAGTCAAAATTTAACACACATCAATCAGAACCTTCAATAGATATATAAAAGGGCCCAAATCAGTTTATTGCGTTTTGAAACAATGGATCCAGAAAGACATGAAGGAAGAGGGATAAGAATGAGGAGGAGGAAGGGCAAGGGCAAGCAGACAAGTAGTCTCAGATGAAATTCAAGCCCCATAGTTGCCCATGTGTTATTCAATGGTATGACTATGAGGGAGGCTCGGCTACGAGTAAGGCCAAATTTGAGTCGCTTTACCGTCGCCTCGAGAGCCTTCAGGGAGGTGTGGTGGCAAACAAAATTACTGAATAAGAGACAAGCATTTCCAATAGTCTTTGATGAGGTTTATTTTCTTGCAAGAAAAGGCCAGCAGTCGTACAGTCACACAGTGTGGCTGCAGAGTGTGACAGTGAAGGGAGGGCATCCTTTCTCCTTTATAGTCTTGAATCCCAGAATGTTATCTTTCTAGGCCAATGATGGTATTTCAACCGTATACGTGAAACATTCTTAGACGTGTTCATCATATTGTATCCTTGAGTGGAGACCCTCACGTCCCAACACTCTTTACCATTCCAGTACAATTCGAATTCCATATTAGAATATGGTTTGTGTGTGCTCTTTTACTGTCATATGTTGGTCACACACATCTTACTGTAAGTAAATATAAAAAAAAAATTAGAGGAGAGAGTAAAAAAAAAAAAAAGAGTAAAACAGGGAAAAAAAAATATTTGTGTGTGTGTGTGTTTTCTGTGTATGAATAAAAATGTGCCAATGTATCCACTGGTTGTGTCTTTTGTGTTCATCATGTGAAAAGGTTTGTGAGGGGGGAACCACAAGCAACATAACTTACAAGTTTTGGAAATGTTGTTTTGAATTTATTGCACCAGTGTCTTAGACTATGTTGTAGTGTGTGTGATTTTGATGGCTTGTGTGTCCAGTCTGAGGTCAAAGTTTGGTTTTTCAGCAAGAGTGATTGGTTTTGAGTGTAGAGCTTCATTTTGACCTGAAAATAGGATGTTTGGGGAACTGGGTGAGACGTTATGGTTTGTGTTTATAGTTTTGAGAATACGAGGCATAGTTTCAAGAAATGTGTTTAAGCAATCGAGAAAAACTGTAAACAACATAAAAAAACTGATTCGGATAGCGTTTTCAATTTTTGTTATATTATTTTAAGAGACGAGTGAAAACTCAACTCAATACATGTACTTGCATGCATTAGTGCAAACTCTCAAATACTTTTACCTGCAATCTTTCATGCAAACACGACGGATGGTCTACTTATGGAACGAACCATAAATACTCTGACTGACCGTAATGCATACAAGCACTCAACCATACGTTCGATGGAAGCACGCACATTTATAAAAAATAGTGCAAACCCATTTCTTGATTCATGTGCATACACTTACATGAGCAAACTCGATGTATAGGGATAGTTGCAAAGTATTCATAATGTTTCTGATTGTTGAAGCATTCTTAGCAAATCAAAATATACGTGAAGAAATCCCCATTGATTACAAATACAACGTGTTACTAACATGTTAGCCTGCGAATGCAATAAACGTGAGTTAATATGTTATTAATTTATATTAAAGACAGCTGACAGTTTTCGCCGTCTTCACGTCGCAGTTAAAAATGGCTGCACTTCTTGCTTTGGCTGGATAGCATATCATGCGACTCACAAATTTTATGTCAGGTTTACTTATGTGGCGAGCAGGACGAGGCCGAGGGGCGTGGGAGAATGGCGCGAGGCCGGTGGCGTGATTGCTGATGAGCAACACCTGCGTGACGCACTGGTCCCGTATCTCTCATGGAGGAGCAGAAGCATAAAAGGAGGAGAGTTTTTAGTTTTTTTTATGAGTAAAATAGATCATTGAATCCTTACCCATATTGCATACTCCTATACATTAGGTGGCGGTATGCATCTGATAAGTCATGGATGCAATCCGCCATAAAACTAAAATAAGAAGAAGAAGAAGTGTAGATCAAGACAGGACCAGGCTGGGACTATTTTATTTGATGTTTTGTTTTATTATGTGTGGCGGCAGTCAACCGTGAGGGACTGCCGTCTTTACTTTCGTTTTTGTATTTTGTATTTATTTTATTAAAATCTTCAGAATGTTCGCCGGTTCCCCGCCTCCTTTTTCCAACAAAATAACAAACTTTGTTACAACTTAATTTTAATCTTGTTGTAATGCTCGTTCATGTGACTTAGGGTATGTTTTTTTCATTCACTTTATGTTAACCTCTTAATTTATATTTTTGTGTTGCAGTAAGATAGCCTATTAAGTAGAGCTTGAAATGTATTTTTTTGGAGTTTAATTTATTTATCTTTAGAAATAATGTTTGTTAAGCCAATGAATACTTTTTTGCAGTGTCCCATCTGCTCATGGAGGTTATTTTAACTGTTTGACTGCACACTATCTATTCAGCAGACATTGTGACTAGGGACAAGTGAGGTTTTTTTTTTTTTTAGCATTCTCATTAGTCTGTAAAGCTCTTACTGAATGTTAAACTATTATGCAAAATCTAGTGAGAGTATTCACAGATTTATGCATGCAAATGAAATATCTCATCTTCATGGAGTCAGCAACAGACATTATTCCTACTGTAAGTGTTGAGCTAGTGTTTTTGATTGGTAAATGATTTCCAGCCAGTGTTGATAAATGTTGTGTCAGTGTTGAACAACGTTATCTGCATCAGCCCAATGGTCTTTAAGAGCTGAATTGTCTATAATCCTATGTTTTCTGTTTATTTGCTGACATGCATAAGGAAAAATAAAAGACTGTAGGACGGAAAATCTATCATAATACAAATTAGACATTGTACAGTTTGTATTGCAGATCAGTGTTACCCCAAAGCTGCTTACGTGTTTTCAATGTGATTGATGATCATAGTAAAAAGTGCTTCATTTACAGTATTCCAGTATTTCAGGGGAATGTAAATGTGTTTATGCATGTGAAACAGTTTGGCACCCGATGTGGGCATTTGAAAAAAAGAAGAAAAAAAAATACTGCATCAAAATCCTATCAATTGTATGGTTTGGCAAGCTGATGTATTTTAAATCCAGATAAAGTTATTTATGCTAGATTTATGGAGAGCTTAAAACATTTACATATTGTTTGCACTATGAAATACATTACACTTTTTGATGCACTTATGTTACAAAATGCTAAAACACAGGCAGGCAAAAGTTAAACAAATCTACAACGCAGGTGTCATCATTTACACACAATGACTCAAAATTGTTCACACATATTTCTAATGATGTGATCAAACCAACTGTACATAATACAAGTCAGTTCTGCAGTTGCACAAATCTTCTGAGTGACTATAACATGCTTTTCATTTAGAGTTTTTTACTGTAACCTTTTTGGCTTTTGCAGTTGGGTCACTGTATTTTCACAGAATGCAAGAGCTGAATACAGACATTCGATGGGCCTATACAATATCCATTACAATACTAAACTTGCAGTGCATACAGTATACCACTTATTCTCCTTACTACTGTACGTTGTCATTACTATAGCCTACTTTTTTACGCAATTGGAAAATTAGTTTACTTAGTTTCCTGTAACTGCATGCTTTGGATTCAGTGTTCTCCATTTTTTTATGTAGTGTCTAACGAATGACCTGTAGTGTTTATAATTTTGGCTCGCTGTGTGTATGATCTGAAAGCATCGTTTGATTTTGGGTACAGGTGAAATGGTTTTGAGGCAATTGTTTGATTTTGCCAGAAGAGTCAGAGGTTCTCTGAATGTGGTTTGAAAATTGGGTTTTGTGTTTAAGGTTTTGAGAAAGTAAGTGATGGTTTCAAGAAATGTGATTTAGCAATTCAGAAAAACTGTAATGTGTGACTCTTTAAAAAAAATCCATATGTAGAGTTTATCTTTTTATTAATTTGTTTAGATTTGTTATACCAAAGGTTTTCCACACCTTTTCACCCACATTCTGTTTTTAGGCATTGGAGAAAATACAAAACAAAATTAAATAATACACACAAAAAAGCAGTCAAGGGTGATTCCTAGCCTGAAGAGATGATATATGTTTTTGTTTTCTGAATTCTAATATTCTTATTATAAACTTTGATTTCAAAGAAGGAGAAGTGATTTGTTTTGATTGTCTCATTATTTTACATTGCTTGTGAAGTCATCCACACGTTCTCCTTCTCCGCTCTCGCTTAGCCACCAGCCACACGTCATCATGAGAATACTAATAAGATTTAATGTTTCAATCTGGCTGCAGCAAATGCTTTATCCGGCTGAACAATTGTGCAGAGGGAGAGAAGGAAGAGTGTGTGTAAACCACTAAAATTGTTTTGTGACATTTGATGGCAAGTAACATCTAAATAATAATAATTCAACCTCAGTTCATTTTTGAGGGTCATTTTGGTGGCGTTTGTTCTGAATTCACTGACTGATCCATTCTTTCCATATATTCTTATTTCTATTTCAGTCTTTCAGCTTATCTAAAGGCTTCTCAAAAGTCCAGTTCATCTTGCGATGTTGACTTGCTATTTTTAACACCAGCACAAGAGGTGAGGATGAGTCATCTTTTATTTTTATGCTAAGGGGTTCAGAGCTCACTGAGCTATGTGATGAACAGGTAAGGATGAATATAGTGGAGAGTGTAACCAGTGTAACTAGGTGGAAATCTAAATTGCAATGCATTTTGCGATACTTGAGCACTATACAGAAATATCAAATTTACTAATTTCCCACATTACTATGTAGGGTCACAGGAACCATGGAGCCTACAGCAGGGATGCCAATAAAATTTGCAGAATATTTTACTTGAAAACGTATCTTCTATTGCCTTTCCTGTATGTATAGCCATGTAAACTCCCCATTAAATGGATAGTTCACCCAAAAATGAAAATTCTGTCATTAATTACTCATGTCGTTCCAAACGTGCAAGACTTTCGTTCATCTTCGGCACACAAATAAAGATATTTTTAATGAAATCTGAGAGCTTTCTGGCCCTCTATTGACAGCCTACCAAAGTTTGGAACGACATGAGGCTGAGTAAGTAATGACAGAATTTTCATTTTTGGGTGAAATAACCCTTTAACCAAGATGACAATGATAAGTCTAGCAATAGAAGGTGAAAGTGCCGTGTGCTTGCTTGTAGCAGACATGCCCACAGGGTGTCAGTGATGATCATGCTGGGAAAAGGATGCAGTTGTGTGGGGTTCTTCTGCAGTTTATGAGTAGAAGTATGATGAGTCAGATGTGTTGCTCCTTCATTACTGGTTTTTCGCTTTCTATTGTTCCCCCCTTGAAATGTACATTTAATTTACATTCACCTTAAAAGCCTTTATATGTTGAAATTGGTCTTTGTGTTACAGTTTAGGTTCCCCCCCCCCACACCTTTTTATGTGTGTGTGTGTGTGTGTGTGTGTGTGTGTGTGTGTGTGTGTGTGTGTGTGTGTGCTTGTTTTTTCTATCCCAGTGGGGACTTCAACCTGAATGCACACTGATTCATGGGGACTCATGGGTGTGTGCGTGTGTGTGTGTGTGTGAACTGTAGGGCTTGCATAGACTAGTCGAGTAGTCGATAGATCGACTACTTCAACCACTCGTCGACGCTGTCGGAAACAATCGATTACTCGAGCGTCCATTAAACATAAATGAATTAAAAATGGCGAACGTCACCAACAGACACCACGCGTCAGATGTGTGGAAGAATTTCATCAAGGATGACAAAAATATTGTAATTTGGCCAACTCTGCAAGAGGCCGTTCACATATTGCTTCTAAAAACGTGTGGAAAGCGCGCGCGGCCGTGCCGCTGTCTCCTACAAGCGCTTGCGCTCCCGTGGCGTCTGTCGTTGCTATGCAACCAAACTGCGCTCTACATGATGACGACGAAGAAGTATCATTCAGCAAAGGATTCATTTATTTCTAGCCCTTGCATTAGCTTTACTACTAGATATATTTCTGGAGATGAGAAGGAAAAACCCGCCTGGACAAACTAGCGCACCAGGTCCGTTGCTTTCATTATGAGCGCGCTCGCCGCGCGCCTACATTTGAAATATCGACCTTGAGCGCGGAAAAGACGCGATATGTGAACGGCCCCTAGAAGCAGACGTCTGAAATGAAAGGCAAGAACGGCTATTTATTTGGCTTTAGACTGTTACATGAAAATTTAAAAATGAAATGTCATAATTATAATGTTTTGAGAATTTACTTATGTAATTGTTGCATTAGGCTATGAATTAATAAATGTTTATTGATAAGATCTAGCTATTTCATGTCTTTTCATATACAGTAGCATAAACGACGAGTAGTCGAGTAACTCGAGTATTGTTTTGATAAGAAATCGACTAGTAGAAATCAGTAGTCGTGCAACCCCTAGTGAACTGGAACAGATGCTGTCTTATGAACTTCTGTGCTCACAATGTACATTTCATTGAAGCTTGTCAAACTATATCCTGAAATCCAGACCCTATATCCAGTCACCTCACCAGTGCACAATAGAAGGGCCCTGCATTCCACTATTAGCTCAACTACAAATCTTGTTGCTTAAATGGTCCAATTACAGCAATTTAAACAGTTTAACATCAGGGTTGCATAATTTGTTTTGTCTAATGTCAAGTATCATGGTGTATAACAGCGTTTCCATGAGTTTCTGAAAAGCAGACTGATTTTAGCTTTTTAGTAATTTGTCATATTGTTCTGTCCTTTCTTTGCAGTGCTTTACAACTAGATGATCACTCCTTATCACCATTAAAACTTTGACAGTTGTGTATGTGACACTGACAGCCACATGTCTGTTAAAATCACTATGCCACCTTTTCAATACTGTATTTTATTTTAGACGTGTATCAGTACAGACTTATGGAAGCCTGTTTCCACGACTTCATATCACAATTTATTTATTTTTCTGTAATTTCTATTTGTGATCTCACAATGTGACATTAATCCCAATGTGACTTTTTATCTCACAAATGCTTTATTTCTCATAATTGACTTTCTCATAATGCAACTTGATCACAATTTTAACTTTATTTCTCGAAATAGTGATTTTTATCTCAAAATATGCCCTTTTTTAAAATCTCACTAGTTTTAGAAACGATACAAACTACAACTTTAGCATTTAAAACTAATTTAAAGAGATTTGAGATATTTTCCTTTATGCAGCTCTAAGTAGAGCTATATATAATGTCCAATACAGTGATGTCACGCCATATTTGGTTACTATTTTACATTGTGTACTCTTGGTTTTCAGTGCCAGTCTTGCATCCTGAATCTCCAGTATTGTTTCTGTAAAACAATTGACTGGTGTGTAGGTGTAGTTTTCCAGTTTCTCAGTGTCATATGGTGTTTGTGCAACTGCCAGAGCCCTTTGTAGGCAGCTTGCACAATAAAAATTTAAGCCACGTGTTTGTGCATCAGAAGCCTCACTGATGAAAATCATGCTCTGGAAACAGGATTCTAATAAGCAGGCAGAGAAAATGAGGGCTGTTTGATAAACGATGCTCCTTAATGCAAAATGAAACGTTATCTTATCATGTTTCTTCATCACTTTTTCAATACAAAACAAATCATTATTAGTATTATAATCAGCAGAGCCATTATTACCACAAGGATTTTAAGGATCTAAGCAAAAAAAAAAAACAAAAAAAAAATGAAAAGGTTGTCCCTGACATCTCTGAAACAGCATTAATTAATTCTATTCTTTCTATTTTGACCTTTTTTGGTTAGTTTGTTTAAGAGAGATTTCAACATCCGTTAGTTGAAAGCCTTTACGAGGTATTTCTTATCTTTTGGAAAAAAGGAGTAATACAATACATTTTTCATGCATACATCTATATACAGTATTAATATTACATTGTGGAGCTTGACAGTCCCAGTCCCTTTTGACTTGTATTGCGTGTATTTATGAGTGGCCCACAGAAGAAAGTCATGCAGGTTTAGAACGAAATAATGACATCATTTTTATTTGTTGCAATTGTTAATGTAGACGACTATTGTTTTAAATGTACATGTATCCTTATGTTTTTGTGTTTGCATCTATTTCAGTATTAGTTAATGATTTAAGAAGATCCGTTGGTCTGTAAATAATGTGTCTGAGTGGCACATAATGGAATACAACCGCAAAAATCTCATATCCTTGAGTATAAACCATAAAATCAACAATTTAATTATGTTATTATTACCCTGTAACTTTCATGATAACCAGAAATCCCTTTGTGCAGTATTTCTGTGGTCTATTTTGTTCTTTCAGTTTACAATACATCTACACCGTGTTCCTCTAATAAAGTTTCCCAGCCTACGATGTGCATGCTTCCTCATAAGCAGTAAATGATTCCCATGATGGATGGTAGACACTGACCACATATGTATCTCCCAGACAGAAGATAAAAGTCCTTCAGGCTCTTTTAGCTACATTTCCTGTATTTGAACGTGGTGAACTTACAGTCATTTGCACAACATATGGGATCAGAACAGTCTGTGAATGTCTCAATGAATTATAGTGACGGCTACTTTCCCACAATGTGATATTCCAGCAAAATGACTAATGATGTCTACGGGAAGAAATCAGTTTGGTTTAGCCACGAAAGTGCATGTATTACATTAGAAACATTTTCCATCACCATGTTAAACCAGTTGCCTTTCACTTTTCTGCATTGTTTGTGAATGATACCTCACATTGTGTGGCATGTTGAGGAGAGGTAAGCCATTATTTTTCAAAGTGATCAGACTTACTATTTTCTCCTGATGGATGTAAAACAGGTGAAAAAAATCCTACAGACTTACATTGAAGGAGGGACCTGAGTCACATTGTGAACTTGATTTCACCAAGTACAACATGTTCCTGGATCAATATCTTTGTTGATCCTTGAACAACATTCCAATCAACCAATCATATTTGAGGGACAAGTTTACAGTTTATGTCAAGTTTAGGCTTACAACCAGGGTTAGGTGCTTCTAAATTAGTGTTTTTCACTTATCATTTCCCTCTGATTTTAAGGATAAGCAATGGGTAAAGTTTGGTTTAGGGGTAGGGATATGGTTGAAGGTCCCATGACATGAAAATTTCACTTTATGAGGTTTTTTAACATTAATATGAGTTCCCCTAGCCATGGTCCCCCAGTGGCTAGACATTTTGATAGGTGTAAACCACGCCCTGGGTATTTTTGAGAAAATGAAAGCTCAGATGGGCGAATCTACAGGGTGGGCCATTTATATGGATACACCGTAATAACATGGGAATGGTTGGTGATATTAAAGTCCTGTTTGTGGCACATTAGTATATGTGAGGGGGCAAACTCCTCAAGATGGGTGGTGACCATGGTGGCCATTTAGAAGTCGGCCATCTTGGATACAACTTTTGTTTTTTCAATAGGAAGAGGGCCATGTGACACATCAAACATATTGGTAATGTCACAAGAAAAACAATGGTGTGCTTGGTTTCAACGTAACTTTATTCGTTCATGAGTTATTTACAAGTTTCTGACCACTTATAAAATGTGTTCAATGTGCTGCCCATTGTGTTGGATTGTCAATGCAACCCTGTTCTCCCACTCTTCACACACTGATAGCAACACCGCAGGAGAAATGCCAGCACAGGCATCCAGTATCCGTAGTTTCAGGTGCTGCACATCTCGTATCTTCACACCATAGACAATTGCCTTCAGATGACCCCAAAGATAAAAGTCTAAGGGGGTCAGATCGGGAGACCTTGGAGGCCATTCAGTGTGTGAAGAGTGGGAGAACAGGGTTGCATTGACAATCCAACACAATGGGCAGCACATTGAACACATTTTATAAGTGGTCAGAAACTTGTAAATAACTCATGAACGAATAAAGTTACGTTGAAACCAAGCACACCATTGTTTTTCTTGTGACATTACCAATAAGTTTGATGTGTCACATGGCCCTCTTCCTATTGAAAAAACAAAAGTTGTATCCAAGATGGCCGACTTCTAAATGGCCACCATGGTCACCACCCATCTTGAGGAGTTTGCCCCCTCACATATACTAATGTGCCACAAACAGGACTTTAATATCATCAACCATTCCCATGTTATCACGGTGTATCCATATAAATGGCCCACCCTGTAGAATCTTCCCTTTATGTCGTCATAAGAGGAAAGGTCACCTCCCCTTTCTCTTCTTGTCTGCAAAGAGAATTTGGCCCGCCCATGAGAAAATGAGCTGCGCGATATTGTTTTTTCCTCGAGAGAAATCATGGCTTGCAAACGAGCAAAGCATGGCAGTTGCTCAGTGTTTGGATGTACAAATGAATACAAAAGTATTCTTTTAGTTCCTTCATCCGACCCTCTGAAGAACCAGTGGGTTATGTGAATTTCTGATGTGTAATTGTTCAAGTTCAGACAGATAATCTTTCTCTCAAAATCGTTCAATACTGTTTATGCATCAGTAAATCAAGCCAGTGACTAAAATATCAACTTCACACCGTTTCTCTTGGTAGGATGAAAATAATCTTATTTAAACTGTGATTAAAATATATACAGAAAGCGATCAAAGAACAATCCCTTTCCAATCACCCAAGCTGTCAATCACACAGCGCGAGTTTATCTGGACACTTGGCAAAATTCGTTCAATAACGCTGTTACGCTGCACAACGAAGCTTACCTCATGTTTGCATTGGTGAAATCATTAGTGAGAGTGCAGAAACTGCGTTGCAATGATAAGATCTTCATTCACGAGATCAACAGGCTGTCATCTGCTCAATCCTCATCACTGAAACATTTTATGTGATGGGAATAGATCTTAATACTTAAAAAACTTCTCACGATTCGTTAATCTCGATAGCTGTAATAGTAAAAACGTATAATAGCTGTAATAGTAAAAGTATTCGAGAGAGTTCCACATGTAATGCTAGCTATTTCATATGCAAGCATGTCAGCCAATCACAGCAGTGGGCGTTTACTCTGAAGTCTCACAGCAGACACGCCCCTTTAAACAGAGTGTTCAAATCAGAGGATAAAATCAGGCTAGGAAAAATGCCTTTGATTTCTAAATTATTACAATTTTTGATCTTAAAAACATACTAACATTATAAGGGCACCCCAGGAAACATTATACAATAATAAAATAATCCATGTCATGGGACCTTTAAGAATAAAGTTCTGGACAAGAATGTTGTTCCAGGATCAATAAAATATGTCTTAATTGGCAAAATCACGGTGGCCGATCACATTGATAGATCATAAAATCAGACTAGGGGCGGGACATTTTCAACTAGCAGCCAAATAGCAGAATGTCTTTGAAACCTCACAGCAAAAATTATGTATATCATGTTAAAACTGCAATCTGTAAAAAGCCGAACCCTCTCAGGGAAGCTCAATGAAGATGTAGTTTAAGAACAGCTTTGTCATAGAAAGAGGCAAATTATGTGATTTATTTCCCTTGAGCATAACTGAGATGCAGTTATAGTCTGACATTTTTAGAGCAAGCTAAGACGAGCATTCATTC
This sequence comes from Scardinius erythrophthalmus, assembly GCF_964197995.2. Lineage (NCBI taxonomy): Eukaryota > Metazoa > Chordata > Actinopteri > Cypriniformes > Leuciscidae > Scardinius > Scardinius erythrophthalmus. The sequence goes on along the minus strand of NC_138226.1, from coordinate 8,934,527 downwards.
ATTTTTCATTTGTTAGATAACATTACACACATCACGGCCACAAATTAATTCAATCATGTTTTACTGACACATCCACTCCTATTTAGAAGGAATACTTAAAGCACAGATTTTATATGAAACGTTCCATATGTTCTAGTTGCCATTTAAAGCCCTGTATTGATTTGATCTGTTGTTTGATTATATAACTGTTACATAGCAGATGGAAAACAGCTCTGAGTTGCAGCTCACTCAACTTTTGTTATGTAATTTAAGGTCTTTATAAATACATTTTCATCTCTTTTCACAGAATTATCCTATTCAAACTCGCACACACAGATATCATCACAAGTGAGTGGTATTTTACCATATGATTGCCACAATTGATGTCTTTATGATGTGCAAGAATGTCTAGAGCGCACAATCCAGCCGGTTAAGAGCCTGCAATGCTTTGTCTTATTGTATCATTCTCTATTCAGTTCTTTTCATTTGACAGCCACATCTTCCTGTTAACAATGCTGCTTGTTTAGAGTTAAAAACCCTCTTTGAAAGGGAGATTCTGACAGATTGTGTGGGCATTCAAAAAAGTGCTTGAATATTTCCCCGGATTCTGATAAATACCACCTTCCCCATGTGAAGGGGAGAATCAAAAGAGAGACTGCATTGTAACAACCGACAAATAAGGCAAACCAACAGATGAGGAGGAAGAGGTCAAGTGAACTTCTAATTAGGCTAATAAGTTGGATTCGCGATTATCAAATTTTATAAATGAAAAAAAAAAAAAGCTTAATTTTAATAAATATGTTTTTACACGTGAGCAGCTTATTGCATGTGCATTTGGGAACGCAGCATGCACCAAAAATGTTCCCATACTTGAAAAGCGTTTATCGACAAAAGTTTTTTTTTTCTCTGTCATAATAAAAGTATGAGAGTTTAACGTTTGAAAATGTAGAAATTAAGACTGTAATTTTATACTTGTAATGTAAAATCAATTTATAATTATATTACTTTTCCTCACTACTCTTCTTTTTCTTATTTTGTTGTTATATATTTGTATTTAATAATAATAATAATAATTTTCTGGGGATCGGATGACGCACGGGGCCCTCCCTCTGCCGTCTCACCATGGTATACCTTATGCGGGGGCCGGGCGGCAATGTGGCTATGCATGGGTGTCCAGGCAGTTTGTTTATTCAGTCAGCCAATCAATCAAATTTTTTCCTTTTTTTTTTTTCTTCTTTTTTTTTCTTCCTTCTCTGTAACCCTCCTAGGTGATCCTGCTTCTATATTCCCGGCCAAACAACAACCCTGCATTTCTCCTTATACTGTATACTCCCACACACACACAAACTAACACACGACCATCTCCACACACTCATTAAACCCCACCATTTTATTCCTGTCATTTCATTCATATCTACAGTCAACCTGTATGCAATAATTCTCAGCCTCTATATCTGTTGTTAAATGTTATGTCATATCAAGATATGTCTTTTGTCTAGTGTACATGTTTATTGTTTGGTGTAGTACTCTTATGTCTATTGTATTGTTACATTTTGTTTGTAACTTCATTCTTGTTTGCAATAATAAAAAAAAAAATAATAATTATTATTATTATATAGCCCTATTGATAAATAATCACAAAATATTGGCCAAAATTTGTGCAAACAAGCACAGCAAACTAAACTTTTTTTATTGCAATTGCAATTTTTATTTATTAGAGATAGAAAAAAGATCATTTAAGTTATGAGCATCTGAGGTTTAAAAGTGGACATGAGGAAATGAAACTGACAGATTTTTTAAACTGAATACTGGACTAAACTTGATGGGATTCACATGTGCAGACTGTTTCTTAATTTTAGATATGCAAGATTTATGGTCATGAATGTGTAATGAAATTAAATGAAATAAAAAAAGTTATATTATATGTTGTTTTTGTGGTTGCATAGTTTAGTAGTCTTTGATGAAATAGTTTATTATAACTTATAATCAAAGTGTGTATGCCACAGTTTGGGAGATTAGAAAATGTTTTTAGATTAGAAAATGAGTCAGACCAGATCTTTGTTTATTTGTATTTACTTTGAAATCAAGTTAGTTTTTCCTGTCCCCTTTAGTTAGATGATGTTTTGTTTGCAACATTGGCTGTTCCCTCTCCTGAGGTCTTGCTGTTCAATCTGTAATTTTGTTTTCATTAGATAATAAATATTATTTGACTTGGAAAAACTGACTGCTCTGGGACTGGAGGAAGGAAACTTCACAATCATTTATTACTCCTCAGCCACAGACTAGGGAGTATGTAATGGCCTAACTCTCCAATGGGATGCTTGTTTTAATTCTTTTTATTTTAAACAAGTTTTGGTGCTTGTAATTTATGGATCTGACAGCTCAGAGTTCTTACACACTCACCCTCACATTGGCCCCTCTCTTCTACTGGCAAAACACATTTACTGTATGCTGGCAAATGCTGAGAGCTTGTAGTTGGAGGTCTGGGTTTTATTTAGGTCATGTCCAAGACTCCTACATGCCTACGCAACTTGAACAGACTCAATAAGACTGTCACTGCTGCCACTATTTATCCTTTTTTCTATAACCACTGACACTCATTCCTTATTGGTTTGTGAAACTGTCAGCCTATATTCTAAAGGCTTTTACACAACAGTTATTTCTGGCTTTTTGATTGGCAGTGGCACTTGTTTCTGTAAAGCTTTTTTGAAACTGTCAAAAGTATTAAATAAATAAACTGACTTTACTGTTCCTAACCTCTCTAACTCAACTTCAATGTTTTTAATATAGGCTATTAAAATTAATCATATTTATATGTATATATACAGTACACAGCCCTTCAAAAAAAAAAAATTGCTGCTTTCTTTTTGTGCCTCTGGCAAAGCTGAATTTTCAACATCATTACTTACTTCAGTCTCCAGTGTCACATGATCCTTCAGAAATCACTTTTGGCTGTACTATACAATCCTGTCTGTAAAAATGACAAAGTGAAACCTAGCATGTAAAGAACCTGTAAATTAAATATTTATAAATATTTTACCGGCTGTTCAGTCTTGACATTTAGAGTTATGCTCCAGCAATGCTTGGCTAGGGTTATGTAATTAAACTGTCTACAAGGAGCTTATGTATAAATATACATTTATCTCTGACATGTGTTTTGTTGTGCTGTAATTGCGTTCCTCCCAAGGTCCAAAACGCCATTTTTGTCTCTTGAGCTTTGACATTGACTGCTTGATTCTCAGTATTTGATGTCGTGGAAGCAAATTTAAAACTGTAGGTTGTGAGCGACATGTTTCTCATAACATAAAGTAGTTTTTATGAATCATTTTTCAGTTGTAACCTACACTAAAAGCTTCTGAACAAAAATAGATAGTACCTCCTTAAAAAACTTCAATGTAGTTAACTTTTTAAAAATACATGTGTCAGATAATAAAATGTAATTTTTGTCTCAAAACTGGGGATTTCAGATAGCTTTAAAAAAGAAGGTGCACAATGGCTACAGTGTGTTGTATCATTTGTATGTTGTCTAGTTTGTATTGGTTTAATACTTTTTTGGGACAATTCTCAGTATTAAATAGTTGCTTATTAGCATGCACATTACTAGGATATTGTTGTTTATTAGTTCTTATAAAGCACATTTGAATGCTTTATTCTGCATGACCATATTCTACATCCCTTAATCATACCCAATACCTAAACTTAACAAACTAATATGTTACTAACTATTAATAAGCAGTAAATTAGAAGTTTTATTCAGGCAAAAGTTGTAGTTAGTGAATACAGTACACTGTTAGAAAAATCTGTAGAAATTACAGTATTACTGGCAGCTACTTGCCAGTAACTTACTGTAGATTTAAATTGATGTTATTTACTGGCAACAATTTGTTCAAAATTAAATGAACATTAAACATTAACAAGTCTTTATCTTTACAGAATAAAACTAAAATAACATCCTCATGCAAAGCATTCTGGGAACCAAAATCTGAAGGAAAAAAACTGAAAAAGGTTGATGAAGATTTCTGGTTCCCAGAATGCTTTGCATTAGATTGTTATTTTATAATTTTATTCTTTAAAGACAAAGACTTGTTAATGTTTAATGTTCATTTAACTTTGAACAAACTGTTGCCAGTAAATAACATAAATTTAAATCTACAGTAAGTTACTGGCAAACAGCTGCAAAACTACAGCAAATTTTTTACAGTGTATGTGTTCCCCAAGCTTAAGTGTGACCTTAATGTTTATATGTTGATATACATATCGATCAGTAGTGACTGGTTGTCCTTCATCGAGTGTTGGGAGATGGTCTTTAGGCAAACAGGAAGCTGATGCTAATTCCACCCCTCTCATGCTAAGTGGGCATTCACCAGGACAATGGCAGGAAACAAGGCAGATGAAATTTGGTTTATGGAGCTCTCCTTTCTATCATGGGAACAACTTCTAAAATGAGCAAGAAGTGTCAATACATTGAATTGGGAGAGACAGTCAATGGCCTTTAATTGACCACATTGACCTCTTGGTTACTTTTAGAGCTAGAGTCTTGGTCCTGTGGCATTATCCAGTCTTATAATTCACTGATTCCCAACCAAATGTTTATTTTAGTCTTGTATAAGTTCTCTGGGCAGAAGTAGATGTCTGCAGCATGCACTACATGTCTCAAAATATTAAGCGGCAGTGGCACAACTGTTTACAATATTGATAACAATAAAAAATGTTTCTTGATCACCAAATCAGCATTAGAATGATTTCTGAAGAATCATGTGACACTGAAGACTGGAGTAATGATGCTGAAAATTCAGCTTTTCATAACAGGAATAAATTGCATTTTAAATAGTAAAAAAAAAAAAAAAAAAAAAACACCTAACAGAAAACAGTTATTTTAAATTGTAATGATATTTCACAATATTGATCAAATAAATGCAGTCTTGGTTAGCATAAAATACTTTTTTCGAAAAATCTTAAGGACGGTAAGATTGAATGAACAGTAGTGCAAATATAAATATATATATATATGTATATGTAAAAATTAGATGTTGTGTGTGTGTGTTATATATATATATATATATATATATATATATATATATATATATATATATATATATATATATATATATATATATATATATATATATATATATATATATATATATATATATATAGTAGGCCTGTGTGTGTGTGTTAAAAGCAAGTTAATTTCATATGATGCACTTTTAAGGTGTGCCAGAAAATGTTTTTCAGAATGCTACAGTAACCACTCAACACAAGAAAGGGAGTATCGTTAAATGTTTTGATCTATAAAATCCATTAAATAGTCATTCCCGATAGCAAATATAAATGCTCTCTAGAATAGCTTTTTGTCTTATCCCGTAATGGTGGGCTTACTGTCACTCCATCATTCTTAATTCTTGCATTGATCTTCTGAATGCTTCTGCCAAGACGAGGGTCAGTGACGTCACATGCTGTAATGGGAGAACTGAATTGCCGCTGTGGTATGATTCCGTCACGCCACGATTCCTTCAGCACCATCCAACTGCAGATCTCCACTGCTTCTTTGCATGAGCCTGACGCCCCTTTGCTATTGAGGCCAAGGAGTTCTTTTGTTGTTCACACAGTGCAAAAAATTCAGACCTGTGGCCAGTTGCATAAACTGTTAAGACTACAAGTTAGTCATCCAATTTTATTCTTTAAAACTGTTAATAACTTTTTAAAGTCAGTAACATAAAAACGTAGATTGGTCTAATTTGACACCGAACAGTAAGACTGATTACCCCTAACTAACTTCTAGTTGATCATACTAGTTCTTAAGACACAGTCTTAACATAATGGCTATGTTTATACAACTGGCCCCTGACTAATGAGTATGTCTATCAATATTGCTGTTTTTCAAAAAACTTCTGTTTAGGCTTACGGTTGATTTCAGAAATGAAACCCAGTTCCATATCTGAATTTCAGCTCCGGAAGCGTCCTCTGCACTTGTACACACAGTGATGCAAACTGTAATGATGCCGTCGGTTTTACTGTACCCATTCCATTCCAAGTCCTCATCCTTTGGAAGTACATGCAAAGTAGATTTGCTTTCGCAGCGCAGAAAACAGCGTCTCCTTAACGTCGACAATACGAACCAAACTTTTCCATGCCTCCGCTACAACTGCAGTATTCGAGGGTCAAAGTAGATGTTGTTCACAGGCAACTAATGAAGACCAAGGCTGGCATTATACTATTTTTTTTTTTTTCAAACCAAATAGTTTCGAGCAGTTCAGAATCGGTTCTTTCTTTTGGGAGACAATAACTCCATTTGTTCTGCACATTGATCTTTGAAACTTTGCTGACATTTTACATTCACAAATAGCTATATTACAACACTATGTGAAAGGTGAAATCCGAAAAAGCATATTGATACTTTGCACGTGACGTCAGTTGTACTGGCTGGTGGGCAAGAACGTCATTCTCTAGCAACGAAAAGTAGTAAACTAATCAAGGATCTTGCCAGGACGTTGCCAGTTTTAATATACAAAAGTTGGTGTTTTGAGGTGTTTTGAGGAACCAACCGCGTTGGTTGCCCGCCAGATATCACGTGACTGCAAAGTATCAATATGGGCAATTTAACAGAGTTTTAGTGGCAATTACAGCTTTGGCAGAAGAATCCTTCTGGTGGTAGCGTTCGCATTATCTGCGTCAGACTAAGATGGAAGCATGTGATACTTGAGCAAGCTCATCATTGCATGCCTCACTGTCATCAAGGCATCAAGTCACCATGGATACAAACACACTGCAACTAAATACAGTTGTCACTGTATGAGTCCTGAGTCCTTGTCTGTACACACAGAGTTCACCGTAGGTCACGAGTGAAAGTTGCATTCTATAACCAAACTCACTTTAAAAAACGTAGGTGTTTAATGAATTGACTTTAAATTTGCTATTTTTTAAAATATTGTATGAAGTGCCAGGAAATCTGTAAAGGCTTACAAATAAATTTATAAATAATATAAATAAAAAAGCAGACATAACAGTCTAGCTAGTATTTGTCATCATCACCAAATTCTGTCACTCATAAATTACAAATAAATCAAAAAGAGTAAGCAATAAATATTTAAATATACAGTCCATATTTTATTACTTTGTTTGCACTGCACATTATAATGTGGTGAAATTCACTTGTAGCATTTAAAGATTTAGGTCAAATATATAATTTTAACATTTATTAGTTATTGGCTATAACATTAAATTATGTTTTATAAGCAAAGTTCGGAGGAGGAGCACTTTCAAATAATCAATCCAATCTACTTGTTATCACACAATTACTATGTCTACCCTATCAGCATGAGAAGAAGCATATATATATTCACTCTGTCAACTCACCTAACATTCCTTGACAGTTTTTCAGCATCCCTCCACCACCCCGACTCCTCACTCTTGGCTCATTCTTTTACAGCCAGGAATACGGGGGGGAGTACTCTGGGTTCGGGCTGAATACCGAGCCCGGAGCCCTCTCCTTGGACAGCACGCCAAATATGCTTTTATTCTATCTGACTTATTTGTAAGTGTGAACTCGTGAAAAGAATTGTCTTGAATTTGTCTCCCTCGTTTTAATTGCGTTTGTCACTTTTGAATCTTTGCAGTGTGTTTGTGGCCCATGAGACTCGGTCTGTTTCCAAGTTGTCAACAAATGAGGAATGTTTGACAGTGATTGATTGTGTCCTTACAACAGGTGAATCAAAACAAGCTTTCAAGGCATGTAATACCCTGTCATACGTATCTCATTATTTGGCTGCTGTAGATGTCACTGCTGTCTGAAATCTTTGGAGAGCTTTGTAACTTGCTGTGGTATTCCAGAAGAAATAAGTGATGACATCTGGAACTTTTGATAAATAGTGACTCTAATCATTTTTGTGAATCATTACAAAATCAGCACTTATAATGGCACAACGTTTTCCTCATGCAGTGGGTCTTTCAGTCTGAAAGTCTTAATTGTTGTGCATGTTCTGTTTTATTCTTGTTCTAGCTTGTGTGGCCATACAGTCTAATTCTTGGCTGAGGTTAGATTTTGTGCTTTCAAAGCTGGAACAGTGACATTTGCAGAGATTAATCTGATTGGACTGGATATGATGAGCAGAATTAAAATAAAGGTCAGTGTGGTGCATTGACAAAACAGTGGGATTTACAGTCAAGTGGCTTCTCTTCTATGTGTCAAAACTGAAGCTTTGTCATCAAAATGACATAATTAAAAGCTTACTCTAGACAAGGGTCTTGTTTACATAATTTGCATAAATCAGGCTGTTATATAAATTGTTTGCCATGCCCTAATGTAAGGTGCAGACAATAACAATTTTACATATTAACATTGATCAGCGAACATAAACAAGCTCAACCAAACCTGCTTGACATGCGAGGACAAACCTCGTTGGTTCTTAGAAGCTCAAACGTGCTGCGTAACATGAGAATGAACCTCATTGGTTCTCACAGAAGCTCAAACGTGCTGCGTAACACGAGAACGAACTTCATTGGTTCTCACAGAAGCTCAAACGTGCTGTTTAACACGAGAATGAACCTCATTGGTTCTCACAGAAGCTCAAACGTGCTGCGTAACATGAGAATGAACCTCATTGGTTCTCACAGAAGCTCAAACGTGCTGCGTAACACGAGAATGAACCTCATTGGTTCTCACAGAAGCTCAAACGTGTTGCGTAACACGAGAATGAACCTCATTGGTTCTCACAGAAGCTCAAACGTGCTGCGTAACACGAGAATGAACCTCATTGGTTCTTACAGAAGCTCAAACGTGCTGCGTAACACGAGAATGAACCTCATTGGTTCTCGCAGAAGCTCAAACGTGCTGCGTAACACGAGAATGAACCTCATTGGTTCTTACAGAAGCTCAAACGTGCTGCGTAACACGAGAATGAACCTCATTGGTTCTTGCAGAAGCTCAAACGTGCTGCGTAACACGAGAATGAACCTCATTGGTTCTCACAGAAGCTCAAACGTGTTGCGTAACACGAGAATGAACCTCATTGGTTCTCACAGAAGCTCAAACGTGCTGCGTAACACGAGAATGAACCTCATTGGTTCTTACAGAAGCTCAAACGTGCTGCGTAACACGAGAATGAACCTCATTGGTTCTCGCAGAAGCTCAAACGTGCTGCGTAACACGAGAATGAACCTCATTGGTTCTTACAGAAGCTCAAACGTGCTGCGTAACACGAGAATGAACCTCATTGGTTCTTGCAGAAGCTCAAACGTGCTGCGTAACACGAGAATGAACCTCATTGGTTCTCACAGAAGCTCAAACGTGTTGCGTAACACGAGAATGAACCTCATTGGTTCTCACAGAAGCTCAAACGTGCTGCGTAACACGAGAATGAACCTCATTGGTTCTTACAGAAGCTCAAACGTGCTGCGTAACACTAGAATGAACCTCATTGGTTCTCGCAGAAGCTCAAACGTGCTGCGTAACACGAGAATGAACCTCATTGGTTCTTACAGAAGCTCAAACGTGCTGCGTAACACGAGAATGAACCTCATTGGTTCTCGCAGAAGCTCAAACGTGCTGCGTAACACGAGAATGAACCTCATTGGTTCTTACAGAAGCTCAAACGTGCTGCGTAACACGAGAATGAACCTCATTGGTTCTTGCAGAAGCTCAAACGTGCTGAGAAACACGAGAATGAACCTCATTGGTTCTTGCAGAAGCTCAAACGTGCTGCGTAACACGAGAATGAACCTCATTGGTTCTCGCAGAAGCTCAAACGTGCTGCGTAACACGAGAATGAACCTCATTGGTTCTCGCAGAAGATCAAACGTGCTGCGTAACACGAGAATGAACCTCATTGGTTCTCGCAGAAGATCAAACGTGCTGCGTAACACGAGAACGAACCTCATTGGTTCTTTCGTTTACCATAACTGATGTGTGAGTTGATGAATGTTAATATGTGTTATTAATTTGTGTTCTGAAGATGAACTAAAGTCTTCGAAACGAAAGGTTTGGAACGACATGAGAGTGAGTAATTAATGACAGAATTTTCATTTTTGGGTGAACTAATCCTTTAATTTTGAAGCCAAACTAACATACAGCCAGGTCCAAAAAGTTTAAGATCACTAGTAAAAAATTATTATATATTAATATATTATATATTATATATTAAAGTAAAAATAATTGTAAAAATATAAACATTTTGAGGAATTTTTTTTTTTTTATAATTTTTACACTGTACTATTAATCATGGAAATTTGATTTAAAAGTTGCACTGAAAATAAGAAATGATGATTTTCTTAATTATTTGTGTAAAATCTATAAAAGGTGTAGATTTTATTTATTTATTATTTAACGTTGTAACTTTTCTTTGTTTAAACTTCATTTCCAGGAGTAGATGAAAACATGGTCTCAGAGTTTTGGACGCCACTGTACGTAATGGTATAGAGCTATTGTTCATGTAGGCTGAGCTACGTATTTTTTTTCTAGGCTCTTCAAACTAAACCCACATGTGTCCAGCCACGAGGCTTCAAGTGTTTTAGAGGCTATGTTAGTCACTGCTGCTGTGATTCATCCTCTTCACAATGCATCACATGTACTAACCCCTCTTATGCATAATAAGACCAAACATTAATGGACTTGAACACCCACCTGAGGGAAAATTTCACAGGTTTAGTACCAATACACACACAAACATATGTGTGTGTGTGTGTGTGTGTGTGTGTGTTTTCTTAGTAGAAAATATAAAACTATCTATCATCTATCTATCTATCTATCTGTCTGTCCGTCCGTCCGTCCGTCCGTCCGTCCGTCCGTCCATCCATCCATCCATCCATCCATCCAAACAGTTTTGGTGCCCACTGACTATTGCACAGAAAAAAAAATCTCAAAATAGTTTCTTTTATATGCCACAGAAGAAAGAGATTTATACAGTTTTGGAACAACATGAGGATGAGTAAATTATGACAGAATTTTTACTTTTCACTTAAAAAATGTCCCCGGTGTTCCCTACGGCCAGTCTGAATGTGATCCTACATGTAGTCTTGGAAATTGAAAATATAAACAATGATTTCCGCCAACACTTGCTAGTTAGCAAATGTCCTGGGAAGTTTTTTTTTTTTTTCTTATAAAGTCCCCTTGTGTCCTTATACTCTTGCTCCATTTATAATTTTTGGAAATTAGCAGACTGACATATATTCCCATGCATACATTTCCACCACAGTTGATGACTGAAAAAATGATCAAGGAACCAAAGCAATATTAAAAGAAAATAAGAATGGAATGGAATGATTTTCTTACCAAAAGGGAACATGAGGTTTACTAAATATGCTCTACTTCCCTCTGGCGTGAATATGTAGACAGCTGTGCACTTTGCTCATTGCTCAACTCTAGGGAATTTGATGTGACTCTCATGCATAATTCATCAAAAACCTTTTAATTAAACTTCATTATTCTGCTTACCAACTATAGTTTATCCAAACATAACCAGGCAATTAGTCCCACTGGATTTGCTTTGTTTGGATTTGGATGAACATTCTCCCATATCCTCCATCCTCCATATATAGTAGTCAACATTTGAAGTGGATCAAAACCTTTCATCAAAGTTATACATGAATTTTGAACAATACCCGTTCTTGTCTTTGGACAACTTTGATTAATTTTTTTTGCTCCACTTCAAATGTTTTTATATAAATATAAACTAAGCATTGGCGTTCAATGTGGTTTGCTTAATCAAAAAAAACTTGTCACCATTATTTTGTCTTGTTATAGTAAATGTTGAATGCTCAGTAGGAACCTTCTCCGGAGGGGGTTGTGATGATTTCTGAAACCCTCAATCAACACAAGTAGGTAAAAAATGCCCTTGCTGGTGATTTTACACAATCACAGGAAAACTGCAATGCCTTTTTCTTTCTGACTACAGACTGAATTGGACAGAAGTTTCCTCTTTCTTGATATGGACCTCCTTCGTATGAAAGACTCTTAGTTAAAAACAAGAAGTGATCACCATACAATACCATGGTAAATATCTTCAAACTGTCTGTACCGTTCCATTTGTAGGATTTGCTATTGTGTGTTATAGGGTTGTTTTTTTAGTGTGTGGTCAAAAGTCGCAATCTATGGGTTGTCTTTAAGTTCATTAGGTGCCACTGAAATAACAATCCTTCTATTCAAGGAAGTGAAGCGTCCAACACAACACATTAAGGTTGGCAAAGTCATTTAACAGTATTTTCTAAGCAGATGCTTTTTTACTAAGAAAACTATTGCATAAGAAGGAGTGCAACAGTTGGTATTTTCTCCCATTTATTTTCTCCATAGAGCCGTATACCAAACCAACCAGATTACGTCCAGAATACATTCATACAACACAAATTCATTTACTAAACATACTTTTTTTCGTAGTCGCGAAATAATTGCTTATTCAAAATAAGTCCTCCCCACTCAAGAGAGTATGCGATTTTGGATGCAGCCTAAGTGTTACTGTATGTTTTCAGTGAGGCGAAAGACATGTTAGCGTTAATTGTTCAGTTATGCTGGACATTTGGAAGAGTTTCTGTAATGTTTTTGAATTTTTTGAATAAAAAAGGTGCTTGTGCTTAGGCTGTCGGTAGCTATTATAGTTTTGAGTATAATTGCTTCAATCAGTGTGTAATAACTATACTAATGTCAGTATTAACAACACCAGTCTATTCTTATTCGTTTATTGTATACATTGCATATAATGATGAAAGAAATTGCAGTAGCAACAGTGCATGGCAGAATGCTAAAGACATCTGGTTAGTGTGGGGCAGGAACCTTAATTTATTAAAGGGACAGTTCACCCCAAAAAGAAAATTCTGCCATCATATATTTAACCCTCAAGTTGTTCCAAACTTGTATGAATTTCATTCTTCTGCTGAACACAAAAGAAGATATTTTGAAGAATATCGACTTGACTTCCATAGTACGGAAAGAAAATACTTCATTAAAATATTTTTTTATAATTAAAAAAATAATTACTAAATAATCTGTTGTTCTAAATCTAAATCCTGAAAGGGTAGATCTGAAGATAAATCTAAAGTAAGACGACTTGAAGTAGACCAGAGCGCTAACAACTGCAAATGTAAAAGGGAATTCAGGGCCTCTGACTGTTTTAAATATAAAATGTAGTAATTGTTGTAAGGTCTTCTGTACAAGAATTTCCCCACCTTTTACCCCACTAGGGTCCCAGCTGATACTATCGTAACATAGGTCAAATTCGAAAGTCATTAAAAATGAGTGTACAAGAATTCATGTCCTAATCTAGAGCACATCTCTTAGACTTCTGTTTCATTCACCATGTAGGAGAAAAGAAAGAAAGAGAGAGCACTAATGTACTTGACAGCTCTCCAGCTCTCAGTTATGCAAGGATCCCCACAGGCATCCCATTTCTCGCCTCAGCATCCAGACACTGATGTGCATTACGGTCTGAGCAACTAGAGACTATGGCTTAGCTCAGAGAAGCGGCAAAAATCTGATTGTTTTGGCTGATCCGACTCCGATCCATTTGGGTGTTTGTTGTCTAGTGAATCGCGAACAAGTCATTCTTCTGAACCAGTTCTTTTAAATGATTCACATGAACCGATTCGCAATTGCAAACAAACCAAACAAAAGGACAATAAGATTCTAAAAGCTTCTTTTACTGTTTGAAGGTGCCATAATATTATTACTTTATAGTAACTATGATATTTTGGTGGAAATGTATGGTATCATTGAAGAAGAGTGACATTGGAACCATAAACTACTCAGCAGTTCACATAATCTTTATAATTTACTCAAAACGGCTACTGTATATAATTAAAACAACAATTGACTACAGAAATTAGATGTAAAATGCGAACTGGTATGTAATGAATAATGAATGATAATATATAATTCTAACAAATCTGTGAATTGGTTATTTTAAACCAGTTCTTTGAAATGAATTGATCTTGATCTTTCCACTGTTAGACCATACAGGGGACATCAGGATTTTTTTCCTCTCATTGGGATATGACAGCCTAGATAACATCATATGCATAGCGCAGTACTGTCTGCTGTGTCTCATTTTCTCTCGCACTATATTGAATGGTGAATAAGTAAACAGTTCCGGACATATAGAGTACTGTGTGTATAAATGTGTCAATTTTACAGTAATGCTCTTGCTGCTTATGTTTTCTGAAGGATGATGAGTTCAACGGCGTCATGAGAAGACGTATCATTTCAGTTTTCAATCCTCTTCCACAATGACAGCTTCCCTCATGTCTCTTGCTGTCACTTATTTCATTACTATGGCAACCGGTGCTGATATACGGGATATTAACCACACCATCTGAACAAGGATCTGAGTTCATCACTTGCAAAATGACAGTGCGGACAGTCACTCCTAAATATCTGATTTGATCAGATTTACATGCATTATGAACAAAGAGATGCACTATGATTAAACCAGAAATTTCAAGGTGCTTTTGAACACACTGTCTATGTTAGTAATGCACATTTTTAATGGATTTACTTTGCAGGAAGCATTGGTATGAGGTCATCTCAGTGGGTGGTGGTTGACTGGTTTATTTTCGAGTCAGTGAGGACACATTAATGTAGCTCAGGCTACTCTCAAGGACCTTACAGAAGACTGTTCTTCCTGTGTCTGTTTCCCACCAGCCTTTTAAATGCACAAGGGCATTATAATGTACCTCCTGCACAAAGGCTTCAGGAGCCATACTGAATCTCACATATGAGAGAAGCTCTGGTTACACACACCCACAGCTATGTGCTGGCTTTATCCCGGGATTCTCACTTCCCGTTAGAGAGTGTCAAATACGATACACCTAGCTCTACGCGGGGTCTAACCCCAGCAGTCGTCACCAAGCTCACTATCTGACGCATGTTGACACCAGTAATAGATCGACTTTCCATTTAAATTTGACAGCTGAATGACCCCATCTGCATTACCATTAATGTATAGCTGGCTTTGGTATGAACTGCTATTTATGATACTAAATCTTACTTTTGTGAGATTTCATAAGCATTGTAAGAATTTCATGAACATTTATCTATTTACTTATTTACAGTATTTATTCTAAATGTAATCATCTACAGGAGGTGAACAATGAAACTAATACCACAATAGTTTATTAGTATAGTGTAGGGCTCCTTTTGCAGCCAATACAACATCAGTCCGTCCTGCTCAGTGGCCAGAGGGATTTTGAGCCTTTCAGTATATGATGCTGTTTTCTGACTCGCTCCTCCGAAATACCCCAAAGTGGCTCAAAAATGTTTAGATCTGGTGACTGGTCAGGCCATGGGAGATGTTCAACTTACTTTCATGTTCATCAAACCATTCTGTCACAAGTCTTTCTGTGTGTATTATCATGCAGATACATGGCACCACTTCAGGGTACAATGTTTGAACCAGTAGGTGCGCATGGTCCACCAGAATGGCTCGGTAATCATTGGTTGTAAAGCGCCCATCAAGCACAGTAGAGCCTAGTGATGTAGTACTCGAGTCCGGTCTCGGACTCGAGTCCGGTCTCGAGACCGATTTCTGCTTTCTCGGACTCGACTCGGACTTGTTCTTACAAAGACTCGGTCTTGACTCGGACTCGACCCTTCAAAGACTCGGTCTTGACTCGGACTCGGCATAGGCGGTCTCATCCCATCACTAGTACACTAGAATACATACCACTAGAAAATTTTAATTGACTGTTCGCAAAGACCCGCCCCCCTTAGTTACTGTCGCTATGTCCGACAAGCTACACCGTTCTCACGCCACACCATGTTCTCACGCAGTGAAAAATACATCGCGGAGCAGAGAGGAGACTGACAACACGCTGACAGACAGGACAGAACAGGTTACTTTTCGGTTACTTTTGATATTAAACATATTAAACAAAGTCTCGCCTTTCAAATTTGGTCATTTTTTAAAAGAAATTTAAACAATAAATACCGTTTTGTGGCTCTTAAATGTGCCGTGACAGATCGCTGTAGAGCATCAGTTAAAGCTGCTCGTGAACCGATCTTCTAATTAATTTATAGCCTCAAATAAACATGAACAAACATAAGAAGCAATGTTGTTTTAACCACGGCGTCAGTACACTCCGTGTTTCAAGTTCAAATCCTCCCATGTTAACCAACGGACTCGGTCTCGACTCGGACTCGACCCTTCAAAGACTCGGTCTTGACTCGGACTCGACTGAATTTGAAAACCAACGGACTCGGTCTCGACTCGGACTCGACCCTTCAAAGACTCGGTCTTGACTCGGACTCGGACTCGGCATAGGCGGTCTCGTCCCCATCACTAGTAGAGCCCAAACCATAACTGATGTACCCCCATGTATCACTCTGGGCATGCAACAGCTGGGGTGGTAAGCCTCTTTGGGGCTTCTCCACGCCGTAACTCCCAAGGAGGGGACTCATGAGATAAAATACATGTTTCACATTGTCCACAGCCCAAGATTTGCACAGTTGGCACCACTGAAACATTTTGCATTGGCATGAGTGATCAAAGGTTTGACTATAGCAGCCCGACCATGAACATTGACCCTGTGGAGCTCCAGACAAAAGTTTTCTGGAGTCGAGTCGAGGTGTGCATTTATTTCTGCAGTGATTTGGGCGGCTGTAGTTTTATGTGTTTTGGATATAATCTGGGTTAGTACCTGGACATACCTTTCAGATAGCTTCCTCTTGCGCCAACAGATTGGCGACATTATGGATAGCGTGGCTCTCGATACACCACAAAGACTTGCTGTCCTGGTCACAGATGAGACGCACACCAACAATTTGTCCTCTTTTGACCTCTGATATGTCTCTGATTATGTTGTGTGGATTAATTCAACCTCTACACTGCTCTTACTGATGGAATTTCCACTCAGTGAAGATTGGCCACCAGGCTGCGCATGAATAAGCGTGAAATCTCCAACACTGTTTTGGCCAGTGTTTGTTTCATTGTCCAACCCCTGTGTATATTTATATTATTAATTAATTTATCTCTCTCTTTTTTTTTTTTACATTCATTAAAAACATTAGCATGGCACAAGTAGTTTTGCTGACCCAGTGCAATTGTTTTTGGTTGACCCAGGATTTTCAAAGCAATGGATTGCAATATTGCTAAATCAAAGCAATATTTCAAAGCAATATTGCTAAATTCAGGCTGTCTGAGTTTAATTTGGCTCACGCTGCGCCCAGATAACTACGACAGGATGTTCCCAGAGGCATATGGAATGCTCACTGGGCTCTTTCCCTAACAGCTGTGGCCTAAACACCCCATGGCTCTCAGATAACAGCACCTGTCCTTGTGTCCACTATGGACTCTCCTGGGAAGTGTGTGAGAGAGGCATGATTTCTCAGAATGCATAGGTCAAACATCTGACAACAGCATGAACTCTGTGTTTATTACTTTCAGACTAAACTGGGGGCACAAACGTGGGGCGAACAGTTGTGGATTAATAACACCTCCAGCTCGGTTGCTGTGGGACCCAGTTTCAGTCACATTGAAAATGGCTGAGGTTTAATTATGTGCACTGTCCATGTCTGACGCATTTTCACATTTCTTGACGTCAGCTGTGAAATTACCGTGCCGCACCTCTTATATTTCATCTGTTCATTTGGAAATAGGATCATTTGTGGCAGGTCAGAAAATAGGACTCTCCAAACTGGCATTCTTGTACTCGTGCTGCATTTAGTGTGCATTTGACATGTGTTTGTATTCCAGTAATGTGTACATTGTACATCTTTGCATAATCTCAATTTTGCATTCCCTGACTGAAGGTCTGTTGTTGTACCAGTGAAAATTATTCAAATTGAGCAAATCACCCAACAGGCAAGGATAAAAACTAATTGAAATCACACATCCCCCTGGGAGCCATTCACTTTTTTTCCCCTCTGTAGGGGACATCTGTCTTGTTTCTGAATGTCTTTGAGGGTTTGCCAAGATAACTTTTTGTGGGGTTCCACAGTAATGGGAAAATGATTTATTTACAGTTATTTTCCCTCAAAATTATAATCATTATTGTTAATAGCAATGTTATATGATATCCTGTTTATAATGCCTGTATTGCATTGCCTTATTTTTATTAAATAACTGAGTCCGGATCATAACTGAATGTGACGAGACAAGAAACGTTTTGAGTTTTGGACATATTAAGGCCTGTTCACACCAACAATGATGACTATATATATATATATGATGACAAAGATAACCAGAGGTGGACAGTAACAAAGTACATTTACTTGAGTACTGTACTTAAGTACACTTTTTGAGTATCTGTACTTTACTTGAGTATTATTTTTTCTGGAAACTTTTTACTTTCACTCCACTACATTTGAAAGACAAATATCATACTTTTTACTCCACTACAATTCTGTCAAGGTCCTTGAGTAGAAAGTAACATCAGTCAGTGGATGATTTTGGTTGCAGGGGTTGCATTTTGGTTGGAAATGAAAGTCGGGTTGACGTCAGAACCCTGCATCTGATTGACATCAGAACCCAACGTCAGATTGACATTGGATATTGGTTGAAAATAAAAGTCGGGTTGACGTCAGAACCCGACTGATGTTGGTTTCTGACGTCAACCCGATTTTCATTTTTAACCACAATACAACGTCTGTCCAACGTTGGAGATCAACGTCAATCTGACAATGGATTCTGACATAAACCTGATTTTCATTTTCAACGTTGGGTTTGGTCTTCTAAATGCGACTTTTGTCACTTTTTTGGAGCACTCTAGCTTATAGATAACAGTAAGGCTAACATATTCATACTAAAAGCCAAAAAACTTTAAATACGGCACTATTTGAGGGAACAGCCATTTGGGTGTCCGAAACCACTGTGGACGTTATTGAGTGCACTTATTCAATCTCACATTCAATCTCACATTCAATCCCACTACTGGAACTGTGTTCTAGAAATAAATTTGATATTGATATGAGGGTAGGCAGGCGTAGATTCAGAGGCATAAGGTACTTTTAGTATTACATACAACAATGCAACAATAATAAAACAATGCATTGACATTTACTTTTTACTTTTGATACTTAAGTATTTTTAAAAACGAGTACTTCTGTACTTTTACTTAAGTAAAAATAGGTCTTTACAACTTTTACTTGTAACGGAGTAATATTTGACCAGTAGTATCTGTACTTTCACTCAAGTAAGGAAGTTGTGTACTTCGTCCACCTCTGAAGATAACTACAACGAAAACTATATTAGGGTCCACACCAGCAAATTATATTATTCTGTTTTATTCAGCTTGTGCTTGTCTGTCACTTTAAATGCTTGAGGTCATTACATCAGAATGGATTCTGATTGGCTGTCAATGTTTTTATCGTTCATCAGCTGGATAAAATCATTCTGAAAGTGATTCCAACAATTTCGTTTCTCTGTGCCGTTATCGTTATAGCTGTGGTGTTAACTTTGCTATTCTTTAGTACTGAGAATGATTTTTAGAACAACCGGAATATCTTATCATTATCTATAGTTATCGTCCTCGGTGTGAATGGGCCTTTAGACAAATAAATAAGAGTGAATGTGTGCATATTTTCTTTTTTATAAAATATTATTTTGCAAAGAATTTAAATGTATTACTTCACAACTAGGCTACAATTAGACCAGAACTTTTTTACTGTTCTTCTTTTCTTTTCTTTTCTTTTCTTTTCTTTTCTTTTCTTTTCTTTTCTTTTCTTTTCTTTTCTTTTCTTTTCTTTTCTTTTCTTTTCTTTTCTTTTCTTTTCTTTTCTTTTCTTTTCTTTTCTTTTCCTTTTATCCTTTAATTAAATATAAAGACCAATAACACCCCCCAAATTTGGTCCCCCCAATGTTCAAGACATGGTTACGCCCTTGTTACAATTGAGTGCAAAGAACATTCCAAAAGTCCAAAAAGACTTTGTTTGGGGCCTATTGAGGATATCAGATTAGCCGTGCCTGAAAACAGCGTGTTTTTTTTAAGTTGAGCAAGTGATATAACTCTACATTATCACATCAAATGTCCATTATTCCCTTGGAAGGATGTCTTGTTCAAATGTCTTGTTTACTTTACAGATAACTGGAAATTGTACAAGTAAACAGTCGACTCCCTTGAAATCCTGGTAGCATTCCTGAAGGGGGACCGGTGCCATCTGGAGGGTCTTTAGTGATTGTTTTCATTGAGTCAAGACCCTCCCGTCTGCCCATTTCCTGTGGTATCAAAGACAGGGCTCGATTAGACAGAACAAACACACCTTTGGTGCCTTTGTTTCCGGAATGGATTTGTGCTGCCCTGGTCAATGTGTCACAGCAGGTCACAGGCTACGGTATGCTTCAGGACCCGAGTGTATGTAATGTGGAGTCAAATATTTTGTCAGAGTTCAGGAGTGACCCTGAATTATTTATACATTTTTGAAAGATTTGTCATGAATGTTTTCTTCTAAAAAGGAGTACCACCTACCAATATGAATACGGCTTTTTTTTCTGCTTTTTTTTTCATTCCAGCCTCGGATGTAATTCTCATACAGTTTCTGTAAGTTTCTCATGAAGTTGTATGTAGTTCGGCCATACAGTATGTCAGCAGGCTAAAGCAAGCTCAAAGTTTAAAAGTGCAGCTAAATTGCAATTTCCTATGAATGTTCTCACTGTGTCTCTTCAGGGCCTTGTTGGAGTCTCTTTTATTGTTATGTCTAGTAAAGTGAAAGTTATGGCCTCGATTGCCCAATTTTATCCTATGGAAATTAAATAAAGCTTATTTGCACGTAATGTGCATTTCATTTACCCGTGCATGTTGTTTGGGCAGTCATGATCGTTTTAGGTAAATGTGCTGTCATTTCAACAATATAATCATTTTTGGTGATGTAAGAACTATGTGCAATTAGTAAAATAAACAAATGGAAGAATAGGCTTTTTTATGTGTGTGTGTGTTCCATTCGCTGTGCTTCAGTCATGTCTTTCCCTATGGGCACATGAGTGTGTGAGTATGAGAGAGAGTGTTATTCATCCATCTGTGAATTGTAATAAAGCATGTTTTCATCAGATTTTGAAGCTAAATGCAGGTGACACTGGCCTTGGGCAGCCTCCACCCTGTGTTATATTCCATTAGTGTGGCCTTCCTGCTATGTAGGTCATTTGTTCTTGAAACATGGATGTTAATGTTGTTGCCTCTGCATTATGTGAGATACTTTATATCAAGACAACTGAATAGTTTAATTAAGGAGAAAACAGATGAACCCATTTAGAGGTGAGAAATGTTAACTGGAATACATTCACAGGGGGATCAAAGATGAGTTACTTCAAAGTATGTATAGAACGCTTTAAGGTGCTTACAAACACTGAAAACACTCTTTTCAGTGTAACTTGTGTGGACGTTGCTTTACTGTAATGTATGTAGTTTTCTGTTTAATAGGACTAATTCATTTCCATTTATTTGAATTTGGCCTGACAGTGCTAAAAGGAATCCAAGGTAACTTACATGAAGTCAGCTTTACAACACTGCTTCTGGCATATAAAGATATTGACAGTGTAGAGATCAGTGGAAGATACTGTATAGGTCACTTTTCTTTCTTTTTTATAGGTTAAAGGAGAACTCCGGTCAATTTTAACATTGAGCTCATTTTTTTGTACATTTGGAGTACTGTCAATACAGAGAACAACGACAAAAATCGGTGTTGCCTACACCGAGTTATTCTATTTTTAAAATTTGCACCCTGTTGACTTCAATGGGGCAAGTTCTAAACCTGCTTTTAGCCTCTTAACATCCTTGATGTGTCATTACAAGTGCACAGAAAATGTGAGTGATTCCTTCAGAGTGAACACGAGTGGATCTGACTGCAGTAGATGTGAAAGAAATGTATAAAAATGATGTTATTTAAGCCAGCGCAAATACCTGTGTTTACATCCTGTTTTCGGGTGAAGTCCAAAGTAGTCGATTGACGAGTTCACGCGCGTAGGTTTAGTACCTATGATCACGCGTGTGAACTCGTCAATCGACTACTTTGGACTTCACCCGAAAACAGGATGTAAACACAGGTATTTGCGCTGGCTTAAATAACATCATTTTTATACATTTCTTTCACATCTACTGCAGTCAGATTCACTCGTGTTCACTCTGAAGGAATCACTCACATTTTCTGTGCACTTGTAATGACACATCAAGGATGTTAAGAGGCTAAAAGCAGGTTTAGTACTTGCCCCATTGAAGTCAACAGGGTGCAAATTTTAAAAATAGAATAACTCGGTGTAGGCAACACTGATTTTTGTCGTTGTTCTCTGTATTGACAGCACTCCAAATGTACAAAAAAATGAGCTCAATGTTAAAATTGACCGGAGTTCTCCTTTAAGGCTTGTGCTAAATGTTAAATTACAAAAGAGAAGTCATCAAGCACTGTTAAAAAAAAAAATCATATTTCAGCAGTATTTCTCTTTTAGATTTTAACCACTATTATTCTCAAAGGCAGTGAAGATATATATATATAAAAAAAGTTTTATCATTCATGCTATATTTTCTATAAGTTTAATAGAGGTCTGTATTATAAAATAATGTCTAGTTAATTTATTATAAATATTAAAAATAATAAATTATAAAATTGTGCCTTTAAATATATATTTTCTAGGTCTATAAATAGGCGTTATTTTCATGACATTTAAAAACATTTTCCACAAAATTACCATTACCAAAATCATACCAAAATGTCTCCAGATGTATTTATTGCATTGCATAGAAAATACTGCAATACAATGATTTTTTAAAAATCCCACCATTAATTTATAATTACCTTTTCTTGTCTTGACATTAATTAGAGTGAGATTTTTATTTCAAATTGTTTTTTTGTTTTTGTTTTTGTTTTTATACACATTACAGTAATGAGAATTTGTGTGTGGGTGTCCAAATAATGTTGAAATGTAAAATACATTTTCTTTAAGCAAAATATAATTTCCTTGTTCACGCTTCAAATTTTGGGGTGGAATATGACTGGGTCTTTTGTAAGACTTTTTCTGTGGTTTATTGAAAGATTCTTTTCACTGTTATTGTGTTTAATAAAACAGCTTCTATAATTCGTCCACATAATAAATCAACGTCATTTGCGGTCAGTGTGTGTGATATGCAAAGTCTCCTGAGAGCTGCTGCTGGTTTTTAATTTATGCCTTTTTCCATCTGACACTTTCTATATGTCCTTGTCTTTAGCATTGATTTCAGGAAGTACATACGATAGCTACAAAATGCATCGGGAATGTGATCGAACATGGAAAAAACATAACCGCAAACATGATTACGCACATAGAAACATGCTAATTGAACTTTTATTGAATTTTATGAATTCTGCTTATGTAAAAAAAATTTCAGCAATGAAAATCCTGTGTTCACTTACCATGTTGTGTGCTATTTTTTATTTCTTCCTTGAAATGCTAAATGTGATATTAGGATTTTTCGAGCTGTCTATACTGCTCTTTTTATTTTATGTTTCGTGAAAGACATGAGGTTAGGATGACAATTTTGTGGTGAACGATTCCTTTAAGATTACTAATGTGGCATTTTTAATACTCTGACTTTTAACCCCAAACTATAAACTTTTTGGGGTTATTTCCTCTTAGAACCTCTCGGTGAAAAACATAATCTCTTCATGTATTCTCATTCTTCAGTCTCATCATTCCTGCCATATCTCCCTGAATACTGATGAGCACTATTTATTTAAGACTATGACGTAGGTTACTGTTAAAATTCTTGGATAAAGCAGAACATATGGTGAACACACATTCATGTGGGCAGAGGAATGAATGCTTATCTCCTGTTTGTCAAGTGCTTTTATATGTTAGCCCACCTGTTTCACCAGCCCTCAGTTTCAGTGGACTTTCCCTCTGATTAGACACCGTTCTATGTGTTGAGAGAGAGTGTTCTTTTAGCTTGAACACTGAACATCATCTTTTCAGTTGGAACGGAATAAATAAAACACACACACCTCAGGTTCAAGCCAAAGGAAAAGGGCACCAACGTATCACTTTTCAGACTTAGTATTATTGACGATGACTTCATGTCTCTAAGGAAGTCCTGTATTTAAAAAAAACAAACAGTTTTTGTATTTCTCAGTGTCATACAACTCTTTCACAGTTTGTTTTCCATTCAAGTGTTGTAAAGACTACATCACAATGCTCTCTGGGATTGCCCCGTTTACTTAAAGGGTTAGTTCACCCAAAAATGATGAAATCTGAGAGCTGGATCACTCCTCCACAGGCTTATGGACACTATAACTTGCTGGCCCAGAAAATGTATTAAAGTTAATATAGTCCAAGTGACTTCAGTGGCTCAATCTTAAGTTTATAAAGCGTCGATAAAGCGAAATACTTTTTGTGCACAAAAACAAACAAAAATAACGACTTTATTCCACTTTTCATTTCCTTCTCTCTGGGTCTCAAGTCTTTTCACGTAGTGTAATAGCGTAGCGCATCTGTGTTGTACGTCACCACGCATCACACATGACCAGAGTCGGCCAATAGTGAGCCTACGTGGTGACGTGCAACACAGACGCGCTACGCTATTACACTTAACACGTAAAAAGACTCGGATTGAGCCACTGGAGTCACTTGGACTATATTAACAATGTCTTTAATACATTTTCTGGGCCAGCAAGTTAAGGTGTCCATAAGCCTGCAGGAGGAGTGATCCAGCACTCAGATTTCATCAAAAATATCTTAATTTGTGTTCCGAAGATGAACGAAGGTCTTACGGGGTTGGAACAACATGAGGGTGAGTAATTACTGACAGAATTTTAATTTTTGGGTGAACTAACCCTTTAATTCTGTCCAAGATGGTGGACACAAGTCGCTCTGGTATATTTGTGGCAGTACCCATGCAACAATACATTGTATGGGTCAAAATTTCCTACCGTAAATATATAAAAACATGTATTTTTGTGAGTGGATGCAGCACAATCACGAACATAAATGGACAATTTAATTGCGATTTTCTCAATGTTTAGATTTTTCAGATTCCAGAATATCTCGGCCAAATATGGTCATATCATAACAAACCATACATCAATATAAATCTTATTTATTCAGCTTTCAGGTGATGTATAAATCTCAATTTCCCAAAATTGACCCATGTGACTGGTTTTGTGGTCCAAGGGCACATATGTTCTCAATTTAATGCTGCACTGTGGCATGTCAAAGGAAACATCTGGCGGCCACTTCTTCCTTTGTAGAACTTTTTTTTTTTATCTTCAATCCCAGCATGATGCCCTTTAGTTCTCAAAAGTATCCATGACATGCAGTACAGACAGTACTCCTGTAAATTTACTCAAGCAGGTAATAATTCAGCTATATCTTATTTTTACTTTTTGTGTTCTGTTTGTCATTTTTTTTAAATAACTCTTTACTTGCAGTGTTCATTTTCATTTAAATTACATAAAATAATGACATATTAGTTATTTCTATTCAGTGCTTACACATCTAATTATTATTTTTTTCATCAATGGCTACTAAATGAGCAGTTCACAGTTTGTTTATACTATGTTAAGGCAACTGTATTTTTATACTGTTAAAAGACTGTTTTATATATAGTCAAGTCAAGTCATTTATTTATATAGAGCTTTTTAAAATACAGATTGTTTCAAAGCAGCTTTACAGAGATAACAGAAAAATAATGCAAAAAAGTTTGTTTCCAGAAGGAAATAGCGTCACAGTCCATCTTAAGTAAGTTCAGTGATGTTTCATTTTTGTTTTTAAAAAATGTATTAATTTAGTTCATTTATATATATATAGCCGCTCTGGAGTAAACCCTGATGTCATCGTCCAGCTTAGTTCAGTTCTTGTGTGATATTGCAATGCAGGCAGATCAATATTATTGTTGAATATTAAATTAAATGTTAAATTTAACGTCCCCAACTAAGCAAGCCAAGCCAATGGCAGCAAAGGTGGAAAAAGGCAACAGTCGCAAGGAACCAAAACTCCATCAGGTGGCAGAATGGAGAACCCAGGCTCAGTCGAGGGGCCAGTTCTCCTCTGGCCAATGACCAATGATAATTATGATTCAGGCAGCATTATAGGTCAGAAGTCAGATTGGTTTGGAACAATCAGAATAATATCCAGTTCCATCTGGTTGAAGATTGGAGTCACGCCATGGAGACGGGTTTGTTGAGGATCAGTTTGTCGTCTACGAGGCCTTCACAGGGGAGAGTCTAGTTGACACAATCTCTGCTGACACTTCAGGGATGCGTTGTGGTCATGTCTAGGTGCAGGACCTCCATCTGGTCTGGATCCGGCCCGGATCCGGCTGACTACATCATGCATTGTGGTCGTGTCTAGGTGCAGGTCCACCATCTGATCTGGATACAAAGGTGCCACAGAAGTGCTTCTGAAGTGGCATTTAGGTGTCTAAACAGTTAGGTGTGCTGCTCAGAGGTGGCATGCATCTACACAGCAATTTGAGGTTGGTCAGAGCAGGCATACTTTAGTCTGGCTTTTATGCAGCATTTCATCCTTGCACTGAATTTTGAGCTGGCACAGAACTTGGCTATGTAAAGATGCCTATAGATATTTAATTGTATAGTATTTACTAATTAACACTTTACTAAATAACAATATTTTTTTTCTGCCTCTAACTTGGTAAAGAGACCTTGGGTTTTAGAAAGGCACTATAAAAAAAAAATATAGTGTTATTATTATTGATTGCAAAATAATGGGCCAAGCCAAAAATGGCTAAACTTTTAAAAGCTTTTAATTGTCTGAACCACAAATGATTGGTCAGAAAATGTAAGCAATTGCACTACTTAAAAGCCATTGCCGTCTCAGAAAAACATCTAAGACGGAATGAACACTGTTAGAAAAATCTGTAGAAATTACAGTATTACTGGCAGCTACTTGCCAGTAACTTACTGTAGATTTAAATTGATGATATTTACTGGCAACAATTTGTTCAAAATTAAATGAACATTAAACATTAACAAGTCTTTATCTTTACAGAATAAAACTAAAATAACATCCTCATGCAAAGCATTCTGGGAACCAAAATCTGAAGGAAAAAAACGGAAAAAGGTTGATGAAGATTTCTGGTTCCCAGAATGCTTTGCATTAGATTGTTATTTTATAATTTTATTCTTTAAAGACAAAGACTTGTTAATGTTCAATGTTCATTTAACTTTGAACAAACTGTTGCCAGTAAATAACATCAATTTAAATCTACAGTAAGTTACTGGCAAACAGCTGCAAAACTACAGCAATTTTTTTACAGTGAAGTTTTTGGCAGAATATGGGAAGTTGTGTGTCGAGTCATAATGAAACACGAGTTGCATGGTGATACTCCAGAGCAGTGTCTTTGAATATCTGATGAGAAATATAATAATAAATGCATGTGTACCACAGAGAAGCATGGAGGAAGAGGTGTCAATGTGTAGGGAGCTTTCTTAACTGCTGGTCCTGGTGAGCTACTTCACTGTGAAGTGTCATTTAATGCTTCGGAGTACTGGGGAATATTGCAGAATGGCTTGCTTCCCACAATTGAAAAGGAACGATCAGATGGTATTTCTCAACAAGACAATGCTTCTGCCCAAATAGCAAAGACAACCATTAAGTGGCTTGAGGTTTTGGCCTCCTTCTGTCTAGATTTGAACACTTTACTGAATATTTGGTCTCAAATTAAACTCAAATGATAGGCCTACATTTTTCAATTACTCATGAACTATTTGAAGCCACCAACACTGACTGTAAAAAGCTGTCTGCAAATTTACCCACACGGCTTAAACATTTAAAGAAAACAAAGGGGAAGGCTATTCTGTGCTAAGTTACTTTATCTACAGTACTTGTGCAATTCATGCTAATTTCCTGACCAGTGATTTGTGATTAAAATGGTGAAGACCATTAAAAGACCCCTAAATATTTTTGCCGTTTGACAGAGCAGCGTTCATATAGATACATTGCCTTTAGCTGTTCCTAGATAATTGTGTTTGTTTTCCTTAGCCACCTTATCAATAATGCACTCGACTGATGGCAGTTGGAGAACACGTTTGATGATGAACATGGCTTTGTGAGTGAACGTCATTAGATTGCCCTTGGAATTTGAGTAAATTAACTTCAATCGTGTTCAGTGTGAATAGTGGATCCTTTTATGTGCCTTTATGTGACCAGCGTCTGTTCCACACCCCAGTGCTTTTAATGAAACGCACATTAGTATTCAAACAAGACACTTGAAATAATAATCTCTAATTACAGAATAATACGATACACATGATTGCAACTGCCCACATTTTATGAAATAAATGTTACACGAATACACCTTAGGAGAACAAAAGACAAATTACATTCACACAGAAAAGAACATTTGTAGTGGTTGAATTTAGGTGCAGCATAGACACAATACCACTATTCTGAGACCAACAAAGTACAACCTTAAATACCAGGTCGAAAAACGACAAGCGAATATGTATTTGCAACATATATGAAACATATGAAACCGTCCTGCAGTGATGTTTTGTCTTCACTGAAACACAAATTATCACAAACAACATAAAAATAACAAAACATCATGAGCAACAGTAATTGGCACACATTCATGAAAAAGAAATGACATTCAAGGAAAAAGATATTGCGGAACTTGATGAGACGATAGAGTGGATGTTTGATTGGCTTTTTTTTTTTTTTACATGCTGTGATTTGCAATATTAATACTGATTTGTTCTGAACCCAGACTGAGTTATGTTTCTTGTTTAGAGTGGAAGAAATGCTGTGCATATTGTGTAATGCACACCCCTATAACATATTCAGATGTGATTACAGCTAACAATACAATATTTACATATTTAGGACAAGCACATTCCTGCTTTTGTAGCATTGCCTGTCATCAATTCTGTTTTCATGGTTTAATATGGACAAAAGCAGGAATTAAATGAGTAGTTCACCCAAAAATAATGTGACAGGACCGGGGAGTTTTTTTCCCACTTATTTATGAACCACATCAATTGGCTCATTGAATAACAGACCAAATTAACAGAACACTTAATGAATTAAATTTCAGTCTGTTGAATAGATTGAAATGTAAATATTGTAGGAGTTCAGAAAGCGTAGAATATAGTGCATGAGTCAGAGATGAATTATATTAATGGTACGTTAGACAGATGTGAACATCATTAGAAAGAGTGGCGTAAGATTCATCAGCAGTTCTCCTTTTGTCAAACAGAAATAACTAACTGCATATTGGATTAAAATGAAGGTGAGCAAATAATGACAATAACATTTTTTGGGTGAACTATTCCTTTAAGCATTATGAAAACTTGCTGATTTTCAGAGAAGAACGGCGTGAGTTTAGGTAACTCTGCGACATCAAAGGAAATAAACACTGGGCGCATTATTTAAATCATATGGAATGTAATTGAATTTAGGTCGAGTGGGTGAAAGGTAGAATTAAAAGCATCTTTAGAAGCCACAGGGTCAAATACGAGGAACCTTTTTTATCTATTTAGATTCACAGATTGCTTCTGAATCCCTGCCTTTGACACTAGAGAGTGATATCTCAAACCCTTGAAGCGTATTATAGGAAATATGAGTAGCATACTCTAAGTAGCGGATTATTGTACCTGATTTCATAGGTCACATGACTGAACACTACAAGCATGATGAGAAATATGATGTCAAACACACTGAAAATGTGGCATGTATAGTATATATATATATTATTATTTTTTTTTTATTAAGCATATCAATTAGATTATATTGATAAATATATTTTAAAGGGATGAGTATGTTTTCATACTGTAAGGCTTCACACTGAGTTCTTACTAAAGCTAGAAATGTTGCCTAAATTATGGTCCAATCTCCAGTGTCATTTTCAGGGGTCCCTAAAGCAGGTGTTTTTGAATTACTTTACAATGTTCTCACAATATTTGTGATCTGTGTCGTCAAATAACAGATATACTTAAATGGCAATCAGAATTAAAAATCGTGCATACTAAAAATACTAAATCTTATTGATGTCTTCCTGAAGTTTCAATTTACTTCTTGTCCAAATAAACAAAGACAACAGCTGGCTATAATACTGTCTTCAGATTTACGTTAAATTAGTTGCCAAATCAGTGTTATAAAAGAAAAGGCGACATTGGCTTTTGCACCCTCTTAAATTTTTGTTTCAACAATATATATATACAGTATATATACAGTATATATATATATATATATATGTTATGTTTTGTTTGTTTTTTCAGTAAAATATACATTTCTCAGTGTGCTCATCATTTGGATTTATCTTTTTTATCACAAGGACAATCCTATAAGACAAAGAAATGCATTACATACAGTATAAGAGCTGAATATTTACACACAACTCCACTGCAGACAGCAGTCGAGCAAACTACAATACTGCAAAGTACAAAGACCAGGCAAATAATGCTTATATTTGTCCGATGAACATTAAATGAAGGTAGCAAAATGTTTTTCAGTGTAAATTCTTGGAGAAATGCCTTTTCTCCACCCTTCAGAGTATGAGCAGTGAATTATGAACATTTGTAGTAGGTCCAAGTCAGCCATGTAACTGTCGCTGTAATAAAGAGTTTATATATATACTGCCACGTTCAGTGGCATCAGGCAAAGGGATTCTCTGGTTTTAAGATGGTGCTGTCAATGTCGTTGCAGTTTTTGCCATTCAAGTGTTCTGTGTGGCCATCGATGCTGTAACAGCCCTGGACCTCTGTGATGGAGGACGCCGTGTACGAGGCAGACCTCAGAGCATCGGACTGTGTGATGGTGCTTCCAAACTGGATGCGGTACTGATTCCAGTGCCGCCTTACAACCGCTTGGACCTGGGGAAGTTTGGACAGATGATCTCAGTGAACATACATCACTTATCATGCAGCATGAATAATACATTATCTACTTTTTGAGCATTTGTAACAAATCACTTTTAACTAGTTTTATAAAATAAAATGGATAATTTAGACATAAAATCTCTAAACACATGGCACCATTTGTGGGTGTGGGTGTCATGACCAAAATCAAGATTAATTTCACTGTAGTTGTTTTTATCACAATTGAGTTGTATTTTAACGAATATTTAGCAAATAATAATATAATGGTAATATAAAATTACATAAAATTGTTTTTTAGAAATTTAGCAAATATTAAAATATAATATTTGTAGTCACAGATATGCTGATATTTGCTAAAACAGCGAGCATGATTTTGCTTTTATAACCAATGCATACTTTTTAATATTCTAATTCAAACAATTACTAGACATCTCATTTGATTTATAAGTTTAACTATACATAAGTCTGACATTAGTACTAAAATAGTGCACTGCCATGCAACAAAACTCAAAACTGTAAAACATTTATTCTAAAATGTATATTTTACAGTGGTATACTGCATAGGCGCCGATTTATGATTTCCTCCGTGGGTGCTCATGGGCGCAAGCCCTTTAAAAAAAAAAAAAGTAGTCAAAAAATGTTTGCATTTCAGAACCTTAGGAAATGGACAGCGGCCGACACGAACACACACACCTATTTAGCCTACTTGATAATACAGCCGTAAAGTAATCTTTCAAGGACAGCGCCACTTCTCACAAATACAGACAGGATTGGAGATGGAAAGTTTAACTGACACGTAACCGCGATCAGCTTCGTGGGAAATTTACAAAATGTAACAGTGTTAAATTTGACAAATACTGTTCGATAGAACTGCTTGGTTTGTTACTACAGTAACAGTTATCTGCGTGCTTCCTTCTCAGCGATGAAGTTCCACATTTGTGGCTATCCAACACGAAAATGCATGCAGCAAAGCCTTTCCCAACATTGTTTTCTTCAGTTTTGTCGACAACTTTACCATCTCCACTAGCTATTCTTTTCTTCAACTCCTCAGACAGCATCCATCTCGATGACTGCAAGCAGATCGCGCGCGCGGTTATGATGACTTTTTAAAAGTGAAAGTAGGTATAGAGACTCCTGAGAGGGCGTGGGCACAAATAAACTGATGTGGATTTTAAATTATTTTATTTACTTGAAATACAGGCATATTTTTGTAGATGTGTTCCTAAAAATGTGCATATATGTTTACGTTTGTACGTGATTGTTTTAAACCCGTGTTTAGACCCGTGTCCGACCCGCACCCGTTTGAGCAAAATTTTTGTTGACTCACCATTGCGGTTAATTCTTCAGGAGGATAGGCTACTGACTATGGGAGCAACGTCTCTGCGTACAGAGCGGGGTCACTAAATAGGCGTTTTCATCCGAGAAACACTTCACATAGCACCAACTGCAATGTTTAATGACAGTCTGGCACATGTGGGTGCTCGGTATTTTCCGTGGGTGCTCAGTATTTTCCGTGGGTGCTCGAGCCCCGGAGCACCCACGGTATCGGCGCCTATGGTATACTGTATAAACTCTTAAAAATAAAGGTTCTTTATTAGCATTTATGGTTCCACGAAGAAACTTTCCATTGCACAAACAGTTGGTTCTTCAGATTATTAAAATACTTTACACTAAGAAAAAATGGTTCTTCTAAGAACTGTTCACTTAAAGGGGCCATATGTAATCGTTTTAATGTATTAATCACTGTTTTATTGACAATGTCTGAACGGCTTGTGACAAAATTTAAAAACAAGACCTTCCCTGACTTCCTAGGTTGTCTATGAAAGCCTATAGACAGTTTTTTTATGGGAAGGACTCGGGACGTTTTTTCCGGGAAAATCCAAATGATGTAACATTTACACACTCTCCTGAGAGTTTGAATGCTTATACAATGTTCAGGATAAAGCCAACAGAGCTATTCGGAAATGTCAATGTGTCATGCTAAGAAAAGGGATTATTTCAAACTATTGTCTTAGATCTATATAGCCAACACAATCTCATGAAAGTGCGTATCTATAGCACGAATGATATTTCTCGTATCATTTATACGCCAAAAAGAGTTTTCGCGTTCAAATGATACGCACTGTAAACCCCTTGGGTAGGATTAGGGGTGAGGAGTGTGTGCATATTACACGCCATAAAGTGCGTATCATATGCACGCGAAAACTACGTATCATATGTACGCAAAAACTCATTTTGGCGTATAAATGATACGAGAAATATCATTTGTGCTATAGATATGCACTTTCATGAGATCGGGCTCATATAGCCTACAGTCTCAAATATAGGCTACTTTATCATTACAGTGTAATTTTAATGACCTCATCTATCGACATGATGGCAGTGAATTGCAGAGCTGGTGCAAACTTATCCACATCGCTATGACCTGATGCTTTATTAACTGCTGTTTTCTCACCGCTGTCAGTTATGTTGTGTGTTTATTTTGTTATAGA
This sequence comes from Scardinius erythrophthalmus, assembly GCF_964197995.2. Classification (NCBI taxonomy): domain Eukaryota; kingdom Metazoa; phylum Chordata; class Actinopteri; order Cypriniformes; family Leuciscidae; genus Scardinius; species Scardinius erythrophthalmus. The sequence continues at coordinate 8,901,344 of NC_138226.1, read as the reverse complement.
GAGGAAAGCGTGCATCACATATTACATAATCATCTAAACGTCGCTCTCAGCAGCGTGGACGGCATCTGGATGTTCGTTAAAAGTATCCAGCTGTAAAGGTATTTCCAACTTCTTTTTACTTCAGAGCAAAGAACAAATTGCTGTGAAAACCTCCTTTCGGAACCTTTTGTCATACATTTTGAAAGCAATACAGCAAACACTGTAGCTGATATATCGTCACAGCATCAGCCATCAATTCAAGCACACAGGCTGCATTAACTGCCGGACCGGTAATGTCATCCATATTAGCTTCTGCATGCCTCATTACCACATTGCCTCTAAAACAGCGTCTCATATTGGTACATGTGGACATCTGCCAATGTTTTTAGGATTTAGAAATAAACAGCCAATACAGAATCTCCATTTCTGAGCTCTGCTTTCAAGGAAAAGGATGTTGCACAATCCGTGCAGATAAACAGGACATTTTTCATTTTAGTGGGGTAAACTCTTACCTCTCCGTTGAAAAAGCAGAAGATTGTGGCCACCAACAGTCCCTTAAACATACAATCAGAAATGCATGTCAGCAGTAAATCCGCATAAACTGCTGTCTTGCATTGCTAAACTATAATCTCCCATATCGCAACCTCTTCACTAATCATTTCTCGGCTGGTGGTGAGAACTGTTCTCCCTTGTGTTTGACACATTTTGGCAGAAAGTGCTCTTGATGTGCACAAAGAGTCATCTGGGATGACAAGCCTGTTTTGTTGCATTATTCATTGTGCCGACTCAGCTAGGTCTAGCAGTACCAGCTGTCCAAGGCTTCTCACTTTGCTGTTTTCTGCACAGCAGACTACAAATTAATATTTTCTTGTTGCTGTACACCTACCAATTTCAGAGTAAATGTTCAGGAGTCAGACTTTTAAGAGGCAAGTGGCCTGATGTTTTTTTAAATGAATGGTTTACCCCACAAAAGGGATATTTACTTTTGCTATGCTGTTATTTCTTCAGTAGAGCTTAATGGAAATCAAAATGATGTGTGAATATTGACTTACACTTTGGCCTGTACTTTTTACGGGACTTTCATAGTGTTGTTTAATGGAAAAGACCAGTGTTGAAAACTTTTCTTTTGTTTACCACAGAAAAGATAACAGAATATGGTTTAGGAACAATATGAGGATTAGTGATTAAAAGCAGAATATCTAAAGAGACAAGTATTCCCCTCTGGCTAGTAACAACAGAGCTTCTGTTGCCATTTGCTTTACAAGCTTTTTAAGTAACTAATGGCAAGGTAAACTTAATTATAGGCTGCTGAGCTTCTGCCAGTCAAAGAGAAAAAGAGAATGGGAAATCCAGTCTTGTAATAATAATAATGTACCTAAGGTCAAAACGGAACACTCCACAAGTGCAAAATATAAGTAAAAATTGGCATTAGCAAATAATTCAAGTTAGGAACTGCAAAATAATATTTGTTTCAAATATAATTGAGAATGATAGTCTGACCCTCGCTGATATAGGCCATGTACACGTTGTAAAGTTTCAGGAGTGACAACCACATTTAAATAAGGGAGTCTACGGAACACGACTCGCTCCCGAAATCGTGATGCTTGACAGCATGGTAGCTAACCATTGCAAAGTTCTGGCATCTGGTGTGTTTGGTATCCACTATTTTTGACAAACGTAATATTACAGCGACCAAAGTTCTGTTCTGCAATTTTAACTAAACCACCATTCACAGAGGCGTCATGTTTTGTTTCTGTTTTTAAGGCTGCTTCGCAGAGGACGCTTTTGAAGTTTTGCCATTGCCACTTGTTATAAGCGTTTTTGGGCCTGTTGTTTGGGTTTGGTTCATAAAGTGATCAAGTTTATGGGAACATTAAATTGGGCAGGTGCGGGTCGCGATATTTTGGTCTTGTATTCAAATATAAAACACATGGATTTATCTTAGTGTATTATGGGCTTCTTCTTGTTGATTGTTTTTTTCTAGCAACATGAATGAGACAAAGATCGTACCAATTTCCATGTGGTTTTCTTGCACCGCACACATAAGAGAGACACATCTCTGATGCGTGTTTAAATATGCCATTAACAACTAACTGTTCAATTCGGTTCCCTACATTACATACTGCATAGAATTTTAATGCGGTTGTCACTACCTCAATTTTTCGGGTGTTAATCCGGTTGTAGAATGCGGTTGTCACTCCTGTAAATTACTGAACTGTGTGTGTACAGAACAGGATTAAGCACTAAAAGGTGAACTGACAAACAAATCAAACTTATTTTTGGTTATATAATTGAAAATATATTATAGCCATTGGAGTGTGTAGCAAAGATGTACATGTCAGATTGATGATAACTATTTGACAGCTTTTTACCTGATAATGCATTAAGATATGCATGATGTAGTCGTAGATTTCAGCGGAAACGCGCCCCCCAGGTGTATAAGGGAGGAGAACGTACTGGATGCCCAGGAGTGGAACCAGAATGAGGGTGGCACGGACAGCTTTCATATACAGACTAGACTCAGCTTGGTGTGTTACTTTCAGTTTGGTGATGAGGACTCGTACGATGTTCAGCAGAAAGAACAAGTTCACCTGGAAGGACAGGCAAGATCATGTCAGATGTCAGTATTCAAACCGCTTTAGCATGCTGGTGTTCTTTTTGATGTACTGATACAAATAAACATTGTGCTTGGCTACTCGAAAATGATTTCAGATTGGTGAATACAATCTTCTGGATGTAATTTGCACAAACAATACACAAAGATTATAATTAATGTTGCACAAAAAGAATGTGTTTTGAAAACGAAAAGGACAAAAACATCCAGATGTCTTACCAGCAGTGCAGCACAGATGGGGCCATGAATAATGTATAGCAGAGAAGTATTTGAGCTGATCCAACAACTGTGGATTAGGAAGGCAAGGGTTAGCCAAATGTTCAATATTGAGTATTATTTTGTGTAAAAGTTTGAGTAAAAAACTTTTGTTTTTGAGTGTAGCGTATAAAAGTACAAATAAATGAAATATCAATAATAAAAAGTATCACTAGCCCAGATGTTTGAGTACATTAAGAATTGTAAACATTCGGTTTTCTAAAATGCAATGTTTAAATATGCACTAATTTACATAAATGTCCAGAACAGAAATCTGAACAATGGATAAAAACAGGTATACAATTATTTGGTCCCACTTTATATTAAGTGGTTTTAACTACTATATACTAACATGGAAATTAATAATTTGATACAACATGGTTTTACATTGTACTTATATTTTAAAAATACCTGGATGTAATTACAGCTGCAATTAATTTATGTAATTACATTTATAATTACACTGTTGACCATTCCCTTACACATTAACCCACCCTTAAACCTACCCATACCACCACACCTGTCCCTAACCTTACCCATATCACACCTCAATAGCAGCAAAAGTGTTTTACAATACAACATGAACACAATAAGTACATTGTACTTATTTTTCGATGTAAGTACATAGCACTTAAAGCCACTTAATATAAAGTGGGACCAATTGTTTTTTTTTTTCATTTTGTTGATATACAGTATTACCGGCAAAGGAAATCTATTTTGGATATCTTTTTTATAACACCATAAATCATAAAATACTGTCAAAATTCATGTTTTTAGGAATAAAATGTGTAAAAACAGGCTAATGATATATGCACAACCCCCTCAGTAAAAACCTTCAGCATATACATAGGAATAAAACTGGAAGGCTTGGCATATGCACGTGCTACTGAGATTTCTGGATCAGGGTACGAAAAAAAACTCATTGTCAGAAAGCAGCCTTTAAGATATGTATTGTAATTGAAATCTCCAGACACAAATAGATAAGGTGCAATAACATAAATACTTAAAAGTGTTTTTTTTTTTTTTTTTTTTTTTTTTTTTTACATTAGATCGAAACAACACGTTATGAAAAAACAAAATCTCAAAATTGACCAGTGCATGAAAACATTTGTTTTGCCTGAAAGCTACAGAACAAGTATACTCACTTATCATTGTAGTAATAACTTCTGGCTACAGCATGTATTGTAGCGGGTATAAGTGGGAAACCTGTTGTTTAAAAAAAAAGATATGGTTTAAAAGAAGTCAGGTTTAGTTTATTCAATCAATGCTGTAAATAAAATGCTTTGATTTATTCGAAACCTCACCCCATCCAAGAAGGTAGTACCACATTAAATGCTGTTTTTCAGCAAACACTGCCACAACAATGAGAGTGTGCAAGTAAATCCCTTCACAAAGCATCCAGAAGTAGTTGCATCCAAAGATGTACAAATGGATAAATTGTGATACTTTGCAGCTGACCTGAATAATAGTAGCACAGACATTTAAGGATGATTAGCACAGCAGATTGATGACATACTGTAATGCCTTTAAATGATCAAAGGAAAATACTGCCTTCATTTATCCACCCTTTTGACCCATAACCCGCAAGCCTGCATTCTATGGCAAGACATGCACATTTCTTAAAAAATTCTCCTTTTGAGTTCCACGGGCGAAAAAAATAAAGCATACAGGTTTGGGATGACATGAGGGTGAGTAAAAAAAGGACAATATTTTATTTTATTTATAGAAGTTACTGTCAGTACACACTTACTGGGTTTCGCTGAACTAATTCCTGGTTGTTTGCCACTGCTGTTAACCATATGATAGTGTTGATGGAGTTTAATACAAAGGAGAAGAAAAGGTTTTTGTGCAGGGTAATTCTCTGGCAGCTCAAACTCCTATAAGCACAAAAAAGACAGCAAAATAACATGAAATAATTGTGATGAGCATTAAACAGGAATACAATAGTGAGAGAGACATTTGCACTTACTTGAAATGGAAGAATATGCCTAGCGAGACTAACAAAGACGTTAAAGAGAGCCCATGACCTATTAACGTCAAGTAGAACAAGTTCATTGCGGTCTGCAATCACACAAACAATAGATTCATGAAGTGTTTATACTACAAACCCATTCAAATGTGTGTTTATATTCATCTCAAGTGACTGTAGTGTTTATGCTCATACCCTTCGTCCTTCAGTAGTGTGCAAATTACATCTGGTGAAATTTGTCCATGTGCGGTTACTCTCAGGATGCAAGAACCACTGCCCACTTTCTGTACATATTTTGCTGACCATTTCTGCAGAAGTAGAAGTAGATCAAAGTATGTTACTGTGAGAAGCATCAATACTAACAAGATATGGAGTCCAGACACAGTGAAAAGCTTTATTCACTGGTAAAATGAAGCTTTTCACCATGTCTGAACTCCTTATCTTGATAATATTGGCTTCTCTTAATAACATTTTGAGGTAAGGCATGTTTTGTGCTTTATTGATTTAATATTTTACTACAGTTATTTACCTTTTTATTGTGTTAGGGTGTTATATATCATTATTCTTAGGTCTAAAATATAATATAATTTTTTCTCCTCTTGCTTTCTTCTTTTATCCAGTGTTCGTTTGGTTCTGTGAAAGTGGTTAAATTAAATGTTTTAAAAGCAACACTCAGCCTTCAAAACAAGACCAAAATAATGGCTGAAGTACTATTTTACTGTTTTTTTCTGAGCACTTTTTAAGATAAGTGTTGGAAATTATTAAAGTAACTTAATAACTTCACTGCAAAATCATAATATTCTTAATATTGAAAACATGCTCTTTCTTTCACATCATCTTTCTTCATGGCAGAAAATAAAAGTTTTAATAGCCATTTAGCCTATGATTTCAGCATGATTTGACAGTGAGGTCTAAAGGAGCTTAGACAGGTGAGCAGAAAGTGCTCAGACTGAACTTTATACAGGTTAAAGGAACCTTATACTGATCTCTAACATTCACCTTTAGGGTCAAAGTCCTGGAAATAGTCAGGGCAGTGTTGCTCGGAGATGAAGCCAGCCTCTGTATCGTCCCAACACAACCATCCATCCCAGGTCCTGTTGCACACTGGGCCAGCTGAATATAGAAAAATCCCAAAACATTTATTAGTTTCTATGGAGACTGGGAAACCGTAACTTCCTGTTATCATTGTCACTATTCTTAGTCATATCCGCCTGTTCCCAAATCTAGTCCCCCATGCGCTTTTGGTATGCCGCAGCCTATGGAGAGTTTTCCAGATCCGTTATTGTTGTGTCTTGTTTAGGATGCTAAGTAGGCAGACCACTAGGTTTTGGAACAGAGCATATATTTCACAGCTGTCCTGTCCCCCAGTGGGACCAAATGCACTCTCCCTAACAATGAATATGAGTCACCTGAGGCTTTTTGTGTGTTCTTGCTGTACTAATTAGACAGGAATGTATGTCACAGTTTTCAATGTATATGAGGGGCATCCTGAAAATGTTATTGAATTATTACTTTAATTATATATTACACATTTAGCTTGGCATATAGTTATGGCTATATGGCTAGACTGGACTGGCTTGAAGCTGCTGTATGTCTTGCAGAATAAATTTCTGTAAAGTAGTGTTTTAACATTAAAAAAAAAAATCCCTGTCAGAATACAGGATTTTGTCAAAACTCTAATAGGTATGTACAGTGTCTATACCTCTACTTGGTGTGACGTTTTGATTGTTGTCCTTCATGATCTTCTGATAGCACTCGAACTGTGCAGTCACAATCTTGTTTCTGGTAACACCGATGTCATGGTACACATTTTGAGGATGTTCTTGCTGGCTTTCGTTCACCTCAGGACTGGCTAGAACAATGAACTACAAACAGCAGGCACATTAAAAAAGTAATAGCTAAGAACAGGCTAATTTCACAAGCTTCTTTTATGAGATGTAAGTGCTAGGTACATGTAAAATACTACCTTAAGTGGTTGTTTCTTCAATTATAGGGACTATAGTTTCATGCTTTGTGGAAACATTTTTTAAATGTATAGATTTTATTGTTTTTCCTGCCCCAGACTCTAAAAACAACTGCCAGATTTAGTAACAGCTTGCGTCAGCTTTTAGCAAACCCTCTTTTGGCATTAAAAAACTACTGTCAGGATTTACTAAACACACGCAGTGAAAAATTTGCGCTGAAAAGGCGTGGACACAGTTGTTTTTGCAGCTGACCTTATTGCATATGCATTTGTAGGAGTTTCCCTTTCAGACGCAGCATTTATGGGAGGAGAGTGTTTAAATGAATCATGCAAGGTGATTTACTAAGGTTTGCGCTAGTCAATTTACTGGTCTTTGTCTTTGCGCCATTATTTACCACCCAAAAACGCATGTCTTAAACCAGACGCTAATTTGCACTGCTCTGGGTAGATTGCGTTGGTCATTATGGAAATGATCCGGCTGCATCTGTGTTATTTAATTTGCACGTCCTCAGTAGATCACATGCAGATCTTTCCACTCCCATCTGCGCTTTTTTGCAATTGCGCTCTCACGCTAATTTGCCCTGTTTAGTAAATCTGGCCCCTAATCTCTTATTTGTTTTTAGCTCCTTCAGTTACACATAATATACCATTATGAGACATTTACTAATCAAAGACATTACCCTATATTGTAATAGAGAGCTGCAGGGATGACATATTTTTGCAGGCCAAAACCCGGAAATGAGTTAGAATTTTAGCGCTCCGGTTCCATCGTCCTGAAGTCAATTGGGTTTTTGGTCAAATGCCTGTAATAAGGTTTGTAACACAAGCACAAGATATTTTCATGTTTTATTCTACAACATTAAAGGGATAGTTCACCCAAAAATGAAAATGCTGTCATCATTTACTCACCCTCATGCTGTTCCAAACCTGTATGATTTCCTAAGTCAATGGGGTCCATCAGTCGTTTGGTTACCGACTTTCTTCAAAATATCTTCTTTTGTGTTCAGCAGAAGAAAGAAAGTCATACAGGTTTGGAACAACATGAGGGTGAGTAAATGAGGACAGCATTTTCATTTTTGGGTGAACTATCCCTTTTAACACATCTGTAATACCCCCAGATGATTTTTAATAGCTTTTGCCTGTCTTGAAAAAGGCAGTTGCTAACAAATGACTAAATGGCACCACAGAGGTTGTCAAACATCAACACCCTAAACAGGTAAACTCATCTACACACTGGTCTGCTTTTACGTTTATAATCATACTCTTGCAAATTATTCTAACTGTTCTAACGTAATGTTTTTAAAGTAAAGACTGAAAGAGTTGATGGAAGCTTAATGGACGTGACGTTTAAATAATGTGACGGTGGTGTAGTTTGTTTAGCCTACGTTTAGCTTTTGATTTCTACAAAACTTGTAAGAATCATAAACTTTGTTGGTCACAGAGCTTATTTTCTGCAATAATATTAAAGCCTTGGAAAAATCCTATTGCGTTTTTTTTTGTCGAGGGAACCAGGTTGATGCTTACTTCCGGTTTAGCCAACAAAATACGCAATCACTGTAGCACTTTATATTTTAAAGGTACAGATATCTTATAGATGTTTATAAGAATCATGTGGCAAATAATCTTTCACCTCAGTGACAGATCCCAGCAGAAACAGACAAATCGTCCAGTCGCTAGCTTTCATCTTCTTTGGCATTTCCAGTGACCCACTATCGATCTGCAAGGAAGGTAACGTCAATAAAACACTCTGCACAGTTCTAAGGGCTCTTATACTGTTACTGACACAAACAGAAGTACTTGTCTTCTTTTCTAGCCTTTTGCAAACATAGACCCACACTTACCACATGCAGACATGCAGACATATGTACAGAAAACTCTATTACTTCAGTTTTTGTAGCATTGAGTAAGAACATGTGGAAGTTAGGCTTGTACAATGTAACTATATGTAATCATATGTTCATACTATATAAACACTTTTTTCAATGTTTTTGTGTGTTGATGCAAATTAATCGTGAAATCAGAGTTCTGTATAAATTCACTGAAAACTGATTCACATCACTTGTCTAACGGGCAAATTAGTCTAACGAGTCTAATAAAATCATTGCAATATTTGCCAGCAAAACCATTGAAAATAGCTTGAATATCCACTACTGAGCTCTTCGAAGAAGGGTTATTTTTCAGTTTGTCACATACTGTACATGCACTTTAACTTAGATTTTGGGGTTTCTTTAAAACCCAGTGAAGAACGGTTTAGAAGAACGGACTCTCACAATACACTTATCTATTGCTAAAAAAAAAAGAGTTGCTAATGTGGAGCAAAGATCCCTGATATTACTAAATAATGTCCCCTGACTGCTCACATTGGAAGGTATGGCATGTCTTCAAATCTGTTTGGACTTGCGCTACTCATTGGGTCACACTCTTGCAGGAGAGTGGGGAAAGCAAAAGGGGGTATTTCAAATTAGAAACAGATGGTGAAAACCAGTCGTAATGTTGCTCACAATGCAGCATATCATGAAACTGCACTGGCAGATCCCAAGGACCACTGCTTGTAGCTGCGTCATTGGCTGTAGCTGAAATAATGGTGTTTACTTTTCCATTCGAGGGAATAAACATGCAGGTTAGAGCCCTTTGTGAGCCATTCTGCAGGCTGGTTGCACTGATACTGATATCCGCACTATGTTATCTTCTGTGGATATCTGCACTACTTGAACAAACAGCTATTTTCCCCCTGCCAGTGCAGCCTTTTGAGTACAACCAGATGGGAGGAAAATGTATGTGTCTTATGGTCATTTTAACTGATTGAGTTTGAAACAGATTAATCAAATAAGTACTCGAGGGGCGAGATAAGGTGGAGCAAGTTCAGTCTGTGCTTCTCTATAAGATGTGAATGCAATAACATCCTGTATGTACTGTACAATCTCTAAACTTCATACAGTTTTCAGAGCTTTACTACACTTGACTTACACTGTCTACATTGCTGATGCAAGTTGCCATCTTTCTGTAACCAATGATGAGATCACAAGGTTTAACTAAAATGCCACCATAACAATCAAATCACATAATTTAGAAGAAGCATCCCATTTATGTATTCAACAACACCCACTTTTATCAGTGGGAAATATTGAAAAAACCACGCAATCAGTGTGTTTAAATAATCAATCAATCACTGATTAACGCGGTTTATTTCTACAGGAAATTTAACTTGATGAATAAGGAAACAGCACTTCCGTATTTTTATTTTCCTGTAGTAACAGTAGTAGTGCTAGAGGTCTATTATTACAGTATGTATGTGGGTGTGAGAAATAAAATCTGAATTATTATTACTATTATGAATTATTTGCCATTTGTTTGTTTCCTAGTTTTAGGTTAATCTTGGCAACATAGTACTAATGTGTTCCCTTTATGTAAACTATAATGCTATAATGTTATCTTATGATAACTATTAGTGTCCACACCAATGGCCAATAATGTTCTGTTTATTCTAGCTTGCATTGTAGTTTTGTTTTATTAACATACATGCAATGCACACTTTTAAAGTTGGATGGAATATGACTGGCTATCACTGACTATGTTAACATGCACACTCATAATGCGATTATGATGAGATGTAGGCGATATTGCAATTGAACTCCCTCATATAAACACAAAACTTTGATCAAATTGATGTGATTATGCTCATAATCATATCAACCATAATGGTAGTAAAATATGTGGCGTATGCCGTTTTTAATCACAATTAACAGACATGTAAACACTTTAATTGCATCTGTTTCACTCTGAGCAAAGTGTGCATTTGCTTGTGATGACGTTGTCATGCGTAGATTCATAAACTTGGCAGTAAAGAAGACCACATCTTTGGGGCGCTTAAGAAACTGAATTCATGTTGACAACGTTGCGTGACATGAATAATGCAGTATATTGATGGTTGAAAAACAACGAAATGAAGACACTTGTAGGCACGTCACCGAAAAAAATTCAATTCATCCATAAAAAAAGTGTTTTGCATTTGACGCAAGTAGATTAAAACTGGGGCCAGTAACACCCTCACTGAATGTGAGTTGAGGTTTGTGAATAATGGCGGTAAAAAATAACCACAATTCTTAGTGAAAAATCATGATAACGAAAATCGCATGTAAACAGAGTGAAGAGGTTTACTCGTCTCATCTAAACATCTTACTGTGATTTAAGTTCTTTCTCTGATTATTGGAAATAATTATTGGTGCACATGTAAACGTAGTCAGTGTTAGAGTCTATTATTATCGTTCTTTATTCAGTCTAACGCAAAACGTTTCTGGAAAGTTCGCTTTGGCAAGCTGTTTTGAACTACAGAAACAAACTCCAGACAAACTTCTTTTTGGCTTGATTTTGTTCAAAATTGTCACAGCAGTTCGTTCTTCGATTTCGCTTGAAGTACATAGGTGTCTTCACTTTTGCTCTGATCTAAATACATTTGTGTTGTAGTCATTGTACAAGTTAAATAGTTCCCTCTTTTGAAATTCTTCAAGTGCCACATCAAGTGTAGAGCACTTGAGAATGAGCAGGAAATAATCATGGGCTAAGTGCACACACACTCCTCTGAGTAATGACCGATTATCTCCATCCTTACTCTTCCAAATGGAAATCCAATAACGCTTCCTTAAATTACACTTGTTGGGGCTATTAGTCATAAGCGAAATTAATACCATTTATACCAGTTTGATACCAGTCTAAATAACTGAGCGTTTCAAACTGCCGTGTGTGTGTTACCTTATTAGTGTTGCAATCGATAGACAAAAAGGTCACTTTGTAGGTCAGGCAATCTCCCTTAATACCTCATTGGTATGAAGACTTTGACATGTGTGTTCCTTAATTCAGCAGAGCAGATCATCGTACATTTATCAATCACATGTGAAGTCTGTTTTATTTATATGAAAAACCAATAGTGGCACAGGACTGTATAGATTCAACTCAAGTACGAGTCCAGTGTGATTTACTATTATTTATATTATTTATTATCCACTATTATTTATCCTACAGCAAAGACAATATACTGTACACTACAATTCAAAACTTTGGGGTCAGTAAGATTTTTTTTTTTTTTTTTAAAGAAATCACTTATTCAGCTGTATTCAGCAAGCATGCATCAAATTGATTAAAAGTGACAGTAAAGACTTATAATGTTTCAAAACATTACTATTTCAAATAAATGCTGTTCTTTTGAGCTTTTTATTAAAGGGATAGTTCACACAAAAATGAAAATTCTGTCAGTAATTACTCACCCTCATGTTGTTCCAACCCCGTAAGACCTTCGTTCATCTTCAGGACACAAATTAAAATATTTTTGATTAAATCTGTGAACCGTCTCACTCCTCCATAGGCTTCTAAGGGACTGAAACTTGCTGGCCCAGAAAAGTTATTAAAGAGATCGTTAATATAGTCCAAGTGACTCCAGTGGCTTAATCTTAAGTCTATAAAGCGATGAGAAACGTTTTTGTGCGCTAAAAACAAACAAAAATAACGACTTTATTCCACTATTCATTTCCTTCTCTCTGGGCCTCGAGTGAGTTCACGTAGTGTTTTTGCGCAGCGCGTCAGTGTTGCACGTCACCACGTAGGCTCACTATTGGCCAACGCTGGTCATGTGTGTGACGCACTGCGCAAAAACACTACGTGAACTCACTCGAGGCCCAGAGAGAAGGAAATGAATAGTGGAATAAAGTCTTTTTTTTTTTTTTTTTTTTTTTAGCGCACAAAAACTTTTCTCGTCGCTTTATAGACTTAAGATTAAGCCACTGGAGTCACTTGGACTATATTAACGATCTTTTTAATAACTTTTCTGGACCAGCAAGTTTCAGTCCCTTAGAAGCCTATGGAGGAGTGAGACGGTTCACAGATTTAATCAAAAATATCTTAATTTGTGTCCCGAAGATGAACGAAGGTCTTACGGGGTTGGAACAACATGAGGGTGAGTAATTACTGACAGAATTTTCATTTTTGGGTGAACTAACCCTTTAATCAAAGAATACTGGAAAGAAATATATCAGTTTTCACAAACATATTGAACAGCACAACTGTTTTCAACATAAATAGATGAACATCTATAAAAAATAAAATAAAAAAAGCAGCCTTGGTAAGGGAAAAACAAAACAAAACAAAACACAATATTGACCATTAAAATAAGGGTAGTGTATATAATAAAAGTGCTACTGTGTACTTGTGTACAGATTTGTAAGAGATCTTTCTTTCTGCTTATCGCACACTTGTTTTGAAGTTGAAGCTTGTAAACATCCTACAGTGACCAAAGGATGTTTACTTGCAGTCCAAGTTCCTTCTAAGCATTCACAATTACCTTTTCCTATTTCCAGAATAATTCCTGCTCGCTCAGAAGTCCCACAATGTGATCTGTGGAGATTAGACTTATCGCTCAGATACATGCTCGGCACAGACCCAGTGGCACGTCTGTTGATGTAAATATGAATGAATTTGTATTAATCTCATTTCCATTAGAGATGCAAAAGTAAACATTGCAACTGTGCATTTAAAATAAACCCTCCTGAAATTATGAATTGAAATCGTGTCATTATTTACTTATCCTAATGTTATTCCAAACTCAGTTGCTGCTATTTTTTTACATGGAAAACCAAAGGTGAGTTTTTTTTAAAGAAAAGTGAGAAAAACAATCTTCAGAATTTCTCCTTTTGCTTTTACTTCTTTCTTCAGCATGTGTTTTGGAACAGACACATTATTCCTGTCTAGAAGCAAAGGATTTTTTTTATATGTGACATGAAGGGTTTTAAGATAAGTTTGACAGTTGACTGCATATTTCAAATATACACATAACCGTAAAGCGTTTTCTTTCCTGAGAAGTGTTATTTTAGTATTACTTATATACTATTTGTTGATTATTATTTTAATATATTGTATTTATTAATATTTTGAATCAAGTATTATTTTTTATATTTTTTATATTTTCAATTTCATTTTAATTTTAGATTTAGTAATTTTGTTTTCTGCTTTCATAATTATTATTTTATTTGTTTTTTGTTTTTTTAAATATATTCCTGCTTCTTTAGTACTTTTATTTCAGTTAGTTGCCAAGGCCTTTTTACGTTTAAACTTTATTCTTTTAAGTTTATAGCTTATCTGATATTTATATTATTTCAACTTTATTTTAATTAATTAATAGTTAAAATTAGTTAACAATAACAAGAGTGCTCCTAAATGCAACACATTCTTTCTTGTAACTGGCAACTCTTGCAACAAAAATCTGCAACAAGACCATGATCTAGAAAGCAACATTGTAACCTGCCACAAAAAGCCCATATAGGTGTAGTTCACTCCTTTACACACTTACTCCACACCCCTTTGTCAAGGCACCTCAAACCCTTAGAAGATTCTTTCATGTCATTCCACTGTTTTTTCTGTTAGTTGTAGCTGATGTGTATTAACTGAAAATGAAGCAAACATTGGCTCACTGCCTTGGGTACAACCAGATATTGAGCTTTACAAAGCAAGTCATAATGAAGTCATGCAGATGCTGGAGAACACGGCTGGTGATTCTGTCAGAGTTAAAGCCTCTCTGAATTGTCTTGGAAGGTTTAAGTGGGTGGGATGTAGCACGAGATATTCGAAAAATGCCAAGCTTTTACTTCCTCTGATACCCGTGCCCTTCCATATCCCTGAACAACTATCCGTCACATGCCTACTGTATGTAGGGTACTGTATGTACAAATACTATTATTTAACCCCAAAAAACTCACTTTAATCCCCACGTGCTTAATAATCTTTAAGGAAAACATATTGAATAGATACAGATTTCTGCAGTTACCTTCTTTTCTAATTTCACTGAAAAAATCTGTAAAATATTCCTTAATAATTTATGTAAAATTACACATAACTCTGTAAAAATACAGACAAGTTCCTTTTAAAAAACATGAAATTGATGTAAAACCAAACTACAAGCAATTACCTGTAAATTTAATAGTGGACCTTTAAATTACAGCAAATATCTGTAAAATAACAGGCATTTCACAGTATAATGACAAAACGGTAAAATTCTGTAAAAAATACAGACCATTACCTGTAAAATTACACTTTTTTTTTTACAGTGAACAACTTAATGGCATATATATATATACAGAGACCGTTTTTATTTATGTTGCCAGTGAAATGTATGTAATCCGGATCATATATTTCATATATCATATATATTATTTTTCTTTGCTTAGATTTGTTCATGGTTTTAAAGTATGTTGGCATGTTGCCCGACCTGTTCATGTTGGCAACTGTATAGTTTTATTAGCTTTTATTAGTGTAATAGATGAATTTGCTTCAAAATATTGTAGAGTTTGATTTTTTTTTTCAGCCCTGGTCTTTGAAGTTAACAACAAAAGTCATATGAAGTATTTTTACGTTGTTAAAGATAAGAAGCCTATTTATGTTGCTATTCTAACTATTCACAATTATACAGTAAATACCTTTCAAAAGTTTGGGGTCGGTAAAAGAAGTTTTGAAAGAAGTCTCTTATGCTTAACAAGGCTGGCTGCATGTATTTGATCAAAAATGCAGTAAAAACTGTAATATTTTGAAATATTATATATTTTTTAAAATAACTGTTTTCTATTTTAATACATTAAATAGAATTCCTGTGATGCGAAGCTGAATTTTCAGCATCATTACTCCAATCTTCAGTGTCACATGATCCTTCAGAAATCATTCTAACATGCTGATTTGGTGCACAAGATTATCATCAATGTTGAAAAACAGATGCTGCTTAATATTTTTGTGGAACCCGTGATAAAAAAATAAAGTTCAAAAGAACTGTATTTAAATATGTCTTTTGTAACAATGGAAAAGTCTCCACTGTTACTTTTGATAATTTAATCCTTGCTGAATAAAAGGTTTAATTTCTTTCCAGAAAGATATATTTTTAATGGTATATAGCACATCGTTTTTATTATTTGCATTTAGCATTTTTTTTAAGGATAGATAGATCTGAGATCCATTTTTGAGAACCACTGTTGCAATATAATGCAGACACAAGCTGGTCATATTTGTTTTCTATGAATTAAACACAGTAAGGTTATTTCAATGTCACATGATGGTTTCAACAATAGCAGCTAATGCAGTGACAATTTGAGGGATTATGTTTACTTGAGCATCAGGTTCGTCTAGATAGCAACGGGATATTACAAAAGAGGGTGTGAAATCATACACTGTAACTCAATATGAGGAATATACAGTACCAGTACTGTAACTTAAAATAGAACCAGGGAGTATGAAAAAAAAAGCCTATAAAAAGTAGTACAGCATTAAGCAAAAAAGTATGAATGTTTTATTTAGACTGACACCAGCATCTGTCAAATCAGGGCAGCAAATTGCTTTTATGAAACACAGCACGTAACTACCTGGAAACATCTGCCAAATGTTGATTCTTGGTAATGTGAGCTTGACCCTCCCTTTCCTGCCCCAGCGTAACACAGCTGAACATGCAAAACTGCAGGGGTGACCATTATCCTCTAGTGTGGCTACTGATACAAACAGCCCAAGGAGAACAGAAATAAAACAGGGTAGCAAAGCTGTTCATATTTTAAGCTATTTCAGGGCTCAAACCATAATCCATCCCCTGAGTGTTTCCACTGTTTTTCATAACTTGCTCTTAAGTGTCTGGATACAGATGCATGTTATGATGGATCATTTGAAAACTATCATTTTGGAAATGCAGGGGCGAATTTACTAAATAGCTCAACCAGCTAATTGCTAAATAACTGATTTGCAGGATTTCTTTGGTGAACTGAATGTTAAACAACTCATAAAATGCATGTGAATGAAGTGGTATCAGCTGGCACAATTTAGATATTCAAGTGTTCCGCAAACAGCGTATTGTAACTTTTAGTGTTTAACATTGGTAGGGTTGGGAAAGTTACTTTTAAAAGTAATGCGTTACAATATTGCGTTTTTCCCTAAAAAAGTAACTAATTGCGTTACTTAGTTACTTTTTATGGAACGTTATGCATTAAGTTACTTTTAAGTTGCCTTTTCTCACCTGGGATTTTTAATAACAAACAAATAAACAAAAGTTCTATTTCTCGCAAATGTAAAAGCCCATTCACATTAATAGTGATATGAATAAGCCTCAGACTGAAGGAAATACAAATTCTAGCCTGTACATTTTAGGTCTCAGCTCAAACAAACCTTTCAGCTCTGCTGCCATTCTGTATAACGGAAGAATAGGATGGAGGAGAAGAAAGTTCAGGGCTGTGTTCGAAATCACTTCCTATACACTCATTCACTATCCCCTACATTAGTGAATGAAAAGGAGTGAGTGAACTCAGACACTGTGTGCACCGGAAGGGCTTCCGCTTTTGCATAGTCTGTGCTTGCTGTTTAATAATCATTTTAAACTTAGCAAACTGGCAGCTCCAGTAGTAATGAAAAGATTTATCTTGAACTCTGTCATGGAAACTAGCATGTATAAACCTAAATAAACAATTTAATAATCAATTAAAAATGAATTTATACCTGTATGATATTATGCTGCACCCGCATTGGACCATTGGTTTGGAAAATGGATGGATGGATGGATGATTCAGCTACTAGTTATGATCCACTGTGTTCAATTCACAGTGAATTATGGGTATTCTCTAGCCGTTGAGAATACATTCGTACACTCGTTATTGCAGTGCATTGTGTGATTTGAATGAGTGCACTTGATAATGTCCACTATGGTTTCGGACACCACTACAAATGGCTTGTCCCCTCAAATAATGCCCTATTTAAAGCTGCCGTCGGCAACCCTGGAAGATTGAGTGGACTTTTGAACGTTTACAACTCTCATAACCCCTCCCCCACTATCAACTAATACCCTCCCATCGAGTTTGTGCTGGTCAGTGCGTGTGCACCAGATTTTCTGTGAACGCGCCCGTCTCATCAGCATCGATCAACACCATGGAGTACTCATAAAGTAAATGGTTGATAAAGCACAATTACCTGTCGAGAAGAAATGTTGCAAGCTCTGACCTCCTAGCTCTTGAGGTTAACCAAGGAATTGGAATATTTTCCACCATCACTCTTCGTTACTGCGCGAACTTCAGGCGTGTGCATGTGATTGTAACGTGCGCGAGGGGGGAGTGGGATCTGTGGCGTGTGCACGACCTGTGATTGACAGTCAGATCTCACACCCCCCTGCGCTGATTGGACCCAATGATCTGGGAGCAGTGGATTTTTGCAAAACAAATAACACGCTCCAGGGGCCTGTTTCAATAAGGAGGTTCAACCAACTCTGAGTTAACACTTGAACTCTGAGTTGACTTACCCTGAGATGGGAATCTCTGAGTTTTTGGTTTCAGAACAGCTGAAATGAGTTAGTTCAATCAACTCTGAGTTGACTGACTCTGAGTTAAAGGTGGTATCAGTGATTTCAGGCCCAAAAATATTTCCTAACGATCCGCTAGCTGCCCGCCCCATAAGCATGCCGTCAAAAAACGCGTCTCTGTAGGCAGCCTAGGCTCTGAGATCTGCACACAAAAACAAATGGTTTAGCCAAACACTCAAAACCAAAACAAATAGTGTTCCAACCAATCACCGACAGGGGGAGGGTGTTGTGAGGTTTTGTGCCAGCTTTTTCTTCAGCTCTGACTTCGCGTGCAGCCGTGCACAAGCACAAAACCTCACAACACCCTCCCCCTGTCGGTGATTGGTTGGAACACTATTTGTTTTGGTTTTGAGTGTTTGGCTAAACCATTTGTTTTTGTGTGCAGATCTCAGAGCCTAGGCTGCCTACAGAGACGCGTTTTTTTGACGGCATGCTTATGGGGCGGGCAGCTAGCGGATCGTTAGGAAAGATTAGATGAATGTGATAAAAATATTTTTGGGCCTGAAATCACTGATACCACCTTTAAGCTTGTGCACCACAACTATAAAAAGCCATTATCAATGGAGCACAGATATTATGAGTCACCATGGCAACAGCGCCAGACAAAAAGAGGTCTTCATATTTCTTCACATTTTAATTACTGTTATACAGTGATGGGTGTAATTAATTACAAAGTAATCTAAATACTATAATTTAATTAAAGGGATTACTCTTAATTCTTCTGTAATTTAAAGTTAAATCTGATGTAATTGTATTAGACTATAGAACAATTCTGTATAGCCTATTTAACATACATTTTTAAAAGTTATATTTTTAATGTAACCTTCTCCCTCTACACACTTTGGTCAATTCAATAATAATTCATGCAATTGTATATTGTTTATTTGAAAGCATTAAAAGTGCTGTTTCTTGTCTCTCCTTGTATTGTTCAAGTGTTTAAGGTTGACATGGGATTTAGCAATTAGTAATAAGTAGACCAATAATTTCTAAAGATAGTCATTATTACATTAATCTAATTACACTGTTGAAGATGTCATTTGTAGTTAGTAATACAAGTAACTTACCCAACTGTTATAATATCAGAGGTGAATCTGGATGAACAGTATGTTATTCAACCTAATTTTAATTTTCATGTAGGTGCAATCCTGCAGGCATTAAAAGAACATGGCAGCAGCTGAAATTTAAATATAAAAACATAATTTAGTCAAGTAAGGCTTGAGCATAGTATGGGTGTAGGCTACCTGACTTTACAAACATGTGACATATTAAATAACTAAAGCATCCAGTGTCTAGCAGTGCAGCAGTGTTTTTGGCTGAGGGAATTCCTGGACGGACTTCAGAGCCAGTCCCAAAGATCCAAGGGCCTCATAAAATGTAAGAGGTCTACCTATGTGTTATTTTTTATATAGGCTATTTTTGATATTTCCATTTATTTTACTTTGGGTTAGGATTTTTGTTGGTCCCAACAGATTCTGATGGTAATATCTGTCTTTTGGAGCCTCCTGTCCCAACAGAACCCCAGGCAGTTGTAAGTAGCCAATCAATACACCAGAAATTATGACAAATAGTGTTATAAAGTGTGTTCAACCAAATGCTCATCACATGGGGATAAAGAGTTTCTGCTGCCACAGAGAGGCCTAATGTTAATATTATGTGTCTACACATCAAACAATCTACACATTCAGATTTTTCACATTTTGATGTGGAGTAGCCTATAGAATCTAAGTTTAAATCTAAGTATAAACAGGTATTCTTATCTCCCCCCCCCCCCCCCCCGCCCCCAGAGTGTGGAAGAACAGCACGGTCCATCAACTTCTGGTGCACAGATGAACAGTTCAGTGATTTCCAGTAAATGCCACAGTTTAATTCTGTAGAATTTGTTTAGAACTACATTATGTAATCTACTACTGTATTTTCAGTTGCCAGTTAAGGAGTTATATAGACTTCATCTTATTTATTAAAAAAAAAAAAATAGCAATATTTTATTTATTAATAAAAGATTAATTTTATTAATAAAAATGTACTGAAAGAATGAATGAGGTGTTTAAACACCACTTCCACTTTAAAAAGGGGAGGAGACCGAAAGAAACTCTGGGTTTACTGAAGAAAACCTGCTCCCGACCAGGTTAGGTTCACAGAGTAAGTTACCATGGTAACTGACTCTGAGTATAAGTTACCTCTCTTTCTGAAACAGGCTTGACTTACTCTGCTTTGTCAGGTTTAACATAGGCCTACCTCCCATTCTGAAACAGAAAACTCAGAGTTTCCCTCATTTCAGGGTTAACACTTAACCTCCTTTCTGAAACAGGCCCCCGGTGGAGTTAGAAGCTCGGGTTTTTTTCTAAAACCACCTTATTTATGTTGTTCTGTCGGATTATAGTGTCGATTTCACTGAATATATTCAAAAAAATGTTGCCGACGGCAGCTTTAAGGGTATAGGAGGCGATTTTGGATACAACCCAGCACTCTTACTTCAGCAACAAAAACAAAATATGAAACACAAATGAGATGTTTAGGCTACCTAAAGGTATTTTTGCTTAGTACGGTTGAATTGGGGCATCGAAGGTCAGCAGCAAAGATATTGGTTAATAATGTGAGATTAAATACATAAAGTTTATTTGTGTTGTTTAACATTTAATAATTGCAGCAGGTTTGAGTAATTCTGAGTTTGCCTTTTTTTATTCATTTTGAGGAATACTGAATCTGTTTTTGTGCAAGTGAGAAGAGTAAATGCATGCTCACATTTAGTCTAGAACTAAAATAAGCATCATGTTTACAGCACACCTCTGCATCTGATTTCTCTCAACATGGGGACAGAAGAGGTGTCAGTCAATAAACTGAAAAACAAAGTGATTCAGATATTTTGTTGAAAGTTTAAAAGTAATGTGCTACTTTACTTGGGAAAAGTAATCTGATTAAGTAACTCCCGTTACTTGTAATATTTTACTTGCACAAATAAATAAATAATTTATAACAATATTTAAATACCCCAAGTGCATTTCAGTGCATTTAGCACTTGGTTGAGCTGTTTAGTGAATTAGTCCCTGCATTTCCAAAATTATAATTACATTTTTTTGTGTGTGTGTGTTTTTACTTGATTTGCAGAATTTCTTTGGTGAATTGGATGCTTAACAACACAGAAAATACATGTAAATAAAGTGGTATCAGCTGTCACGATTCAGATATTCAACATTGGCTATAAGAACATCCTGTGAAAATATAGTTGTTAAAAACACACTTCTCTCTAGTTTATAGAAAATGCATTATTTAAAGCATGCAGCGCAGATGCCCATATGCAAGATAATAACATAGTAGCTCTGGCAACGAAGAAAGATTTTGTTTAATGAAGCAACCAGGACTAAAACAACTGATTAAGCATATTCTGCAGGAACAGGCTTGCCCAAATAAATCAAAAGGACAGAACAGGCTTCCTTTTATTTCACATGGCTTTTTTTATTGAATGCATAAAAAAATGTAGGAGACAATTAAGACTTTCTCAAACCACAGACACAGAACCTCCTGTGATTCTGAATCCAGCAACCAAAATGATTCTATTGACTTCATTGCATGGAAACCTGTCCAATCCCACGCAAATGTATCCCCTATGTTTTAAAACTAGACAGCTAAAAAAGCTCAGGGGGGAAGCATTAGAGAAGCATTGTGTTCATAGAAGTTCCCCAAAGATATCCTGCTGTGTATAGACAGCTAGGTCTGTGTCTAGCATCTAAAACCACTTCCTCGGCAGACCATTCTCCGGGACCGTGAGTTTTGCCTCTGCGCTCCTAGGATTCCTCTGAGCCATGAAAATAAAACTCGGAACCGGATCATATTCACCCCTATTTTTAAACCCGCAGACCATTCGCCTGTACCCTCCAGGACTAGAGAAGGCATGTGAAAGGTCCTGAACTTGAACTTTAGGAGACTTTGCTGCTTACAGGAGAGAACGGCATTGGAGGGTTCGCACGAAAGGCTGCGGTCCAATGAGTTATGAAACTCAGGTAACACTTTCAGGAAGATCTGTGAGGAGCAAACAAAAGTGAGAGACTAAGGGAAGGAGGTGAGTGTTAAAATTAGAAGAGGAAGATCCAGTTCCACTTGGTGCTCCTAAATCATTCAGAGAAAAATGAAATCCCACTTTTAAAGGAAGTGTTTGGCAAACACATGATAACCTAAGACTGACCCACTTGGAAGTGGGTGGGCTTTGACTCATCCACATGCATGCCCAGGATCCCCCGCACTCCGAGTGGTGGCAGAGGCCAATAAATCTTAAAGCCTCTGCCCGCCAACGGCAGTTTGTTTAGTGTATATCAGCGTTAAACACTCATTCTAAATCTCCGTATATATTTCCACTGTTCGGCAACCCACACAAGCCCTTCATCTCTAGGGTCCATTTTTAAAAATACTACAGCCTCATTCACTCCGTGTCATCAGCTACATGTATAGCCATGATTAATTACACTGTAGGACAAACCTGGCTGCCAGTATCCATAGGAATATTCACGTAATGCTGTTATTTGTAGGCCTTTATATAACGAACCGTTACTAATATCTAGAGCGGAGGTGGCCGATAGCTGATATAATGCCAAAATACAAAGTGGTTCAAAATTCGGAGAAAGCACTCCTATTTTGAATTTTTATATATTAATAATCAATAATTTGATATATTAAAAATTATATTTTACATTACCCAAACTGAAACCGTTATGTATTTCCAGATCTAAATTATATAAGTACAATAGACCCCAGTTTATATATATATATATATATATATATATATATATATATATATATATATATATATATATATATATATATATATATATATATATATATATATATATATATATATATATATATGCATTTTTGAAAGAAGTCTCTTGCTGACCAAGGATGCATTTATTGTATAAAAAAACCTGTAAAAACAGTAATATTGTGATCAATTGATATTGGTATATATTGGAAATTATATTATCGGTATATATTGGATATTATATTATTATTATTATTATTATCAACATTAATGTTTTTGCCATTTAATATTTTTGTGGAAACTGTGATGCATTTTCTTTCCACATTCTTGGATGAAAAGAAAGTTCAATGATCAAAACTGATTTGGAATAGAAATATTTTGTAGCATTTATAAATGTCTTTACTGTCACTTTTGACCAATTGAATGCATCCTTGCTGAATAAATATATTATTATTAAATCTTTATTTCCCCAAACTTTTGAATGTTTTTTTAACTTTTGAATGTTATTTTAAATTTCAATAATATTCACAATATTACTGTTTTTACTGTATTTTTGATTAAATAAATGCAGTTTGGTGAGCATAAGATACTTTCTTTTGAACGGTCAAACTATCTGTGTATTAAAGAGATACATGGTACAGAATAATTGCTCTAGGTATAACCTTATGAAATATATCTTACAAATAAACATCACTGACTTTGATGCTTTGATGTTTGATGATGGAAAAAACAGCTAGAGAGCGGGTTGCAATAAAAGGCTTGCCAGACTTTATCGCACATAAAATCAAATGAATCTAGAGAGAGGAAATGAAATGGTCCTATTAGCCTGAGTCCAGTTTAATGCCTGAAACAAGACACTGAGTCCCTGACTGTAATAAATCTTGTTTTTGTTGCATTAATTCAAAGCATCTAATCATGAACTCTGACACGCAAGACATATCATGGCCTGCCTCACGGTGCGGAGATGGAGAAAATATTTACTTTGCAAAATGCTCAGGGTTGTTTTGAGCTCACATGCATCTAATTATGTGGCCAGTGTGCACAAATTCTATTAATCCAACCAGTGGGACTGTAAAGTCGATTGCTCAAGACGAGCACGCTTTTTCACTAATAGCAAAGGATTGTGAAAGCTATATTTGCGCTAAAACATTTTTCTGCTCTCCACGTTTCCGTTAAGGGGTGAACCATGGTAATGGCACAGTAACTGAATGCAATGTCGCCAGGGCAGAAACACAGCTTTGTTCCACTGACATTAAATCCTCCTCGAAAGCAGCACTCAACCTTGACAAACACATGCATGCTTTGGGGCTCTGCATTGAGAAGCACATAAAAGGCTCCCAAACAGCGAGGCTAAATAATTGATTACCTTTTAAAAGCACAATCTATGCTCTTTAAGGTATTCTGTGTGGGGATTAATTGGCTTTTCGTGATCTACGTTGCAAATCCTCTTTTATAGGTCCCTTTGCCAGCTAGCATCCCCAGAGACGAACAGTCACTAACCTTTTAATTTTGCAACCTGAATCCGTAGAACAAATTGTTCATTCCTCAGCACTATGAATAAGATCTGATATTAGAAAATGCTTGTCCATGTAAAACTCACCGCCATAATGCTTGAAAGTGATTGCCAGAGCTTTGCTATGCCATTGTTAAAGTGTTCTGAGTGGTTTTACCATGCTTCTGTGCAGTTACTAGAGTATTCAGAGTGGTTACTATGGCATTGCTAGGTGACTGCTAGTGTATTCTGGTTGATCTATGAAAGCTGCATGGTGGATTTGGAACAAACTGTGCAGGATTAGTTACACTCAAAAGTTTAAGTTTTACCATGAAGTTTGTTCAAATCCCTAAGCACAGGTATGTGCACTGTGCAGTGCTAACTGATGCTTGTATTCACAATTATTTTGAGATGAAAGAGCCAAGCAACAGGGATGAGACAGAATTTTACATGAAATATCTTAGGAAGATATGCATGTCAAACCGAGACTGTCTCAACGGTGTCATTGCATCATATGAGCTAAATCTGAAAAGATCATTTTAGCGTTCTATGCCCCATCAGCTCCACAGTATTTCATCACAAATAAGTGGCTGCTTATGTAACCATGTGGCCAAAAAACACAAATACCAAGGCTATCTGTTGGCTATTAATTATCAAAATGTTCCTCCTTGTCAGGCCCCTTCTGTCAGAAGTGTGGTTAGGTGTCAACAGACCTTGGTATTTCCAGTTACTTCATGATACTGGTATTTTATCTTTTCAGTTCCTGGCACTGATGGGTAGGCTATAAGGTTTTGGAATAATGATAAAGTACAACAAGAAGAGCTACTGTTCTAAGATTGCATGGAAAATAAATAGGTCTATGTTTAGAATGCCCAACAAACTGATTTCTTATCTCATTAATCTTATATAGTTAATTAATGTTTTAATTAACTATATAACACACACACACACACACACACACACACACACACACACACACATAGTACTGCCAAATCGATTATCACGACATATAACATAAAAGTTTTTGTTTACATAATAGATGTATGTATATATATATCATATATATATATATATATATATATATATATATATATATATATATATATATATATATATATATACATATATATTGTATAAGTCTGTGTGCATGCAGTAGCCTATATATCGGTGTATATATATCAAGCGGATTTTGGCATATTTAGATCTTCAATATTGTATAATAGTAATGATATTTCTCACTTTTTGTCGACTATGTTGGATAAGTCTTGGATTTGTTAAGTAATCTGGCAGTTGATTAAATGGAACAACTATAATACTTGGCATGCTGGTATTGACAGTCATTCTTCATTATAGAATATTATAGTTTGTACCTATAAATACAAAATAAATTAAAATGATGATAAATGTGTTGGTGCAATCCAGTTTCGGTCATACACATGCACAGATGTGCCCACACTCACATATTGCATCTCTTTAACTTGAGTTCTAAAATGATCGGAACACAAGAGCCAATATCTGAATGATATTTCAGTCCAATAGACAAATCCGCTGTTTATTTCTCAGTTTGAAGCTCTTATTAATTCATAAGAAGTCTGGGAGTCTTTCAGCAATTGTTATAACAAGACAGCCCGCTTGACTGGAGAGGCTCCAGCAGCACTAAATTAATTCCCTGTCCATATATATAATTCACAAGTCGTTCGTCCGTATCAAGCATTTTCTTACCTGTAGATTAAATCCAAGGTGATCAGGAGAGTTTCAGATAAAAACGAGCGTGCCTTCTTGTTATTTAAAACCATAAACAGTCATTACTTTCCTTTGCGACGTCACGGTGACATGAACGATGTACAATATCAGAGCGCGAGATGAGAGAGCGCACGAGACGCGCAGCGTGTGAATGACGACGGCTGTCAGGCTGGAAGATATTCAGTGTAGTGGCTTCCTGTTACATCATCACTGCTTATCCCCGCCTCGATGGCACACTGAGCATTCCATACACTGTTTGCTTTGTGCAGTTTTAAATGACAAGATATAACATACTATCTATTATTAGATAGGCTAATCTATTATTATATCCAAACAATTCTAGCTTCTTAAAAACTAAAAATCTTTTTAGTATTATTATTTGCGGATACCTTTTTTCTTAATGTACTTTACATCTTAGGTTGCAATTTAAAGTTGTATGTCTATTTGATGATGGGATATTTGAGGACACAGTAATTTAGGTTACACTTTATTTTAGTGTCCTCTTTGTTACACATTACACGTACTTACTATAGTAATAACAGTAAATTAATCATGTAACTAACTATATACTATATAACTACTATAAAGCAAACCCTATTCCTAACCTTTAAAGTAAGTAGCTAGCTACATGATGTTAATTAATATCACTCAGTACTTAAATGTATAATTACGCTGGAACAAGGACACCTTAACATAAAGTTAAACCTTAATTTAAATTTAAAGATTGTTTATTTTTATTTTGAAGTAAAAAGGTAGACCCTCTAGGAAAGATGACCCCCATCTTATGACATTTTCACAGAAAAAAATATTTACACAATAAGTACATTAAATCAAATGCTTTAAATTTGAATAAACTAGTCATCTCTAAGACACATAATGAAAGATCATTCAAATATAATTGTTTAAAAAAAAAAGTTCAGGTAAAGGAATATTACAACTGGTAGTGGATTCCAAAATGTCTTCTCAAGAGTAACAGCTCCATCTTGTGTAGGATCTTAGGATCTTTTTTTTTATATATTTTTTTTTTATCATCTATCATCAAGTTCTACAATACTTTTCACAAAAAAATCACTAGCACTCTATTGGTAGTTATGCAGCTATAGAGAGGTGAGATGTTCTAACTGATGATCTGTTAGTCACATCTAGTATATTTTATTATAAAATTTAACGTTTTTTTAATGCTAGACTCAAATCTCAATGGGTTTATCACTGTGTCCTGGATAAAAGACAGTTATTTCCCTCAAGTCATTACATACAAACAAAGGCATAAGTTCAAGAACACAGTGCAAGGGCAGCAAAAGTAAACATTTTGGAGTGTTTACTGTATACACATTATAAAAAGACAAAGAATTAGTAGGTTTGAACATTGAGAACAATTTTACAAAAAAGAAAGGATTTAGAATCCTCAGCAAATATTTATACCTGCCATAAATACTCAGTGTTAAATAGATCCATAAGCGCCATTGTGAAAGAATTATTTGAGTATGTTGATAAGTAATTTAGTATGTAAATTTGTCCTTTCTTCCCCATAAAACAATATAGAGTGGAAAATTATGTTTTACACTTAAAATACATAGAACGTCTTCATATATGAAGCCAAGATTAAAATCCATTAACTGTAATAATTATATACATGATAATAATGTGTGGGTCAGCAAGATACAATCACATGCTGCTGTCTCTTATTTTCTCGACCACTATACCAAAGCTGCACAATGTGGATAAAAGAGTGGTTTAGCATTTGGTATCATGAAAATATATCATGAAAATATATGTCCTAGACAGATCGGAATAAGATATTTGAGTTCCTCGTCTTTATCCGTATTTGCTTTCTCCGACCGTGATCTGAAAGAGAAAACATTGAGCATAGAGAATCAGCAATACACATTAATCTTGCTTTACTTGTCTCTGTGAGCATGCATCATCATCATTATTGACACTAAACTATGCAGATTTTCTCAATTAAAATAGTAAAGGTGCAGTAAGCGATTGCTGGTAAATGCTGTTGATATTAGAAATCACCAAAACAAGCACGCCCCTACCCAAATGGATCACACCCGTATCTTGATGCCTCCCCCCCACATTCACGTACGCGCATGGCTGGACTGGCCATTGGGCATACCGGGCATTTTCCCGGTGGGCCGACGTGCTTTTTGGGCCGATACATCTCATACTCATACATACTTTTTATAATTTTTTTTTTTTTTTTTTTTTTTTTTTTTAACGGCCCATAAAACTTGTACATCGGCGGCCCATTCGTTTTGTTTTGTTTTGCTTAATTGGCGGCGCTGGGTTTTTGCCGGTGTAATGCATTGGTCAAAAAAAGTCTGTGTTATTTTTTACATTTTTTTCTGACAGACCTGCCCATGAAACACGTAGATCAGCGGCCCATTGGCTCTTTTCTTGATTGACACTGGGCTGGCCCAATCACAAGTTTCACAACTTTAAACGAATGAGCGAGCGTTCAGCAGTGTCAGTGTGTATCTGTCAAAATAGTCAGCGAGATGGAGAAGAAATGCAAGGAATGTGCAGAGAAATAGCGTGAAAAAATAGAACCAGGCCCTTAAAGCAGACGCTTTATTTGTCAAAATATATGTTTTCTGACCTTCATCAGCTCCAGCGGCAGATGAGGATAGTGAGGAGGATCAGGAGAGAGAAAGTGTAGAATCCGCGGTAAGCAGAACTACTTTCAAAACACTTAGGCTATGTCATGAGTGCAGGAACTCATAACCCAGTTACAGATTATTTCCACATCTGCATAGTTGACGATTAACGCAATTCACTAGAAATCTAATGAGAGGCGTTTGTAAACCATGTTTTCCGCCAAAATAAAAGCTTGATGCAGTTTGCGTCAAAATAAAAGATCATGTGCAAAGATCATACTCTTTCAAGTATAGAAATTGGTACAACACTAATTATGAAAGTTTCCTTTATTTTTTAGTGCATTTGTTTTACAAAATATGGCTATTACTGTCATTGTCAATATTAATATTATAACTATTATTAGTAGCCTAGGTGTAATGTAAATAGACACTGTAACTAAAAGAGGTTTGAATTTTTCTTTGTTTAATTTGCACACTGAATATGGGTTGGAGCTTTTAATTTTGAACCCTCAAAGTGCACCAGATTGATGAATTTAACATTAAAATGCACAAAATTTTCTCACGGGGGGCCATGCCCCCGAACCCCCCTAGAAGGACCGAGGTCCCACCACCCTAGTTTTAACAAAAATCCTGTGAAAACACTTTTATTGCTATGCCAATGCAGCTTATAGCTTGTTTCAGGATTCATCACTGTGTTGTATAGTTCAACTGTATTAATAAATGTCAAAATTTTACTTATTTCATCTGTTAACTCTGACTCGTTCCTATACTCACTCATTACATGGCATTAGTGGTTTTAATGAATAGGAGTTGGTATGCATATAATTAAGGGCGTGCAAAGATGGGTGGTGTTTATGATCATATAGTGGGCCGGTCTGGGCCAAAATGCCCGGGCCGATTTTTTGTCCCAGTCCAGCCCTGCGTACGCGCTATGCAACACAGGCAACGACTACGGCGAAGTCTGCTGTGCCTGCCACCCGAGGGTATGATGTCATCAGTAAGTAAAAGTGCTCTTCTACTCCTCTGCAAAGTCATCCATTCCATCCCAAAAAATAAACACTGTTTTCATGAACAGCTCCCTACATAACACGACAGTCCAAGTGGGTTATATGTTATACCAAGGGTTATATCAATCACTATAAAAAACAAAACAAAAAAAAAAACGTATATTAGAATGTATGTTATCTCACTTTTCAGACACACTTTGGGAGCCAATGCTAAAAACAGGCAGGGAAGGATGTTTACACGTTTCAGGCTCATAATAATAATAATGCAAATGAAAAACCAAGCGAAGATGGCAAACGAGTATATTCAAGCAAAAGACAGCATATCTTAGTTCTGAGAAACACAGCAAAACCAACGTTACTCATGTGTCGAGAAGAAATAAAGCAACCTCGGCATCCGTTTTCAGGCATCCTTAAGGTCTCTCCAGTGCTGGAAAGCTTCCCATATTTATGCGGATCCTACCTCTTGCCTGATCGTAACCCTTCTTTTTAAACTTATATTCCCCTTGTATTTTTCCTCAGTCTGCTAATCTCTGTCTTGTGCACTGAACTCTCTCTCTCTCATACACATCATGATACACATCATGAGTGTATACGCCCCTTACTGCTGATTGGCTACAAGTGTGTTTTGGTTCTCGGTCCGATCCTCTTTTCAACAGCGTTTTTCAAAAATCGCTTACAGCACTTTTAAACCCTCAAAAAACAAAAAAACAAAATCAAGGTCTGCAGTAAACACACCTTTCGTGCACATCTTCATGCAGTGTCTCTTGTGGACAAAGTTGTTTTTGTTGCCTCCACAGCCAGTGTAGCGAAAAGCCTGGCATCTCCCAGTCCTGGGGTTGTACACGTATCTCCTCTCAGAGCCGTCGCAATCGCCCCGATCAACTGGACTCATGCAGATTTCTGGGGGACTGAACTCTGAAATGCAATAACAATAGCATTTAGACCAATCACAACAGACTGACCAATCAGAGCAGATTAGACTCTCGGAAAGGAGGGGTTTAGAAAGAGACCGGATCCTTTATCAAACTGTTTCAGACACTGTGAGAAAAGAGGTGATGCTGCAATCTATATTATGAGACAAAAAAAATCGATTTTTTACCTTGAATGCATGTAAACCATGTAGGAGATAGCATAGAATAGCATAATAAGGGCACTTTAATGAATTATTATTATACATTGCACTGCACTTCTGCTACTTCTACACAACAGACCTTTTTCACAGCAGCGGCATCTTTGATTTTTAACGGGAATGAAAGCGAGGCTGTGAGGGATAGACTTCCATCTCTTCATGGGTTGTACTGTTATTTAATGCGTCTTTGGAGTGTTCTGCTGACGAAACACTGCAAAAACTATTTTTCCAAGAAGTTTCAGTAAACAAAAAACTCCAGACAACATGAGCTGTGGAAAAGTATAAGTTATCTAGGAGCTTTATACAGCAGTTTACAGCGGATGAAGTCTATCGCTCACAGCCTCGCTTTCATACCTGTCATGGCGCTGCTCTGAATAAGGTCTATTGAACAATTAACTATCCACTTTTAATAATAATAATAATGATAATGATAATAATAATGCTTTGTTTATAAAGCACCTTTCCCAAGCTTAAGGTCACTGTACAGAGGAGCAATACTAAAAATGTTCATGTCCCTTTGCAGCCAAGGACCAATTACATTAACTGTATTATTTGCAATGTACACTATTGTGCATACTATAAGTAAACCTCACATCTGATCTCTATTGTATCTTATTTTTTGTTTTGTTCCACCGTAGAGGATATTGATGTTGTTTAAAATATGATCCAAGTTGTTACATCAATGTTATTTTATATTATATTATTACATTATTTAATGACTAATTTAAAGTTATTATTTTATAACATAATGATAAATGTTTAAACGTAAGTGTACTACTTCCTGTATTTATTCTAGCGGGAATGACATTAAACTTTATTTGAGTTGATATACATGATCCACTAGATGGCAGTAAAATCTAAGCATCATCCTTCAATGGCGCCACATCTAATGCTGCGTCCCAATTAGCCTACTTATTCTACACCCTAAATGTATGTACTCTTTTTGTGAAGAAAAAGTACACACTTTTCAGTGTGTAGCAGAAAAGTACACCAGCTTTGGGACATACTGTACTATCACGTCATACAATTGTGTCTTTAACAGAAAGCTCTGTCACGTGGCTGCGTGCATCCTGTCACATAAACTGGTCTGTCAATCATTTTGTCACAGTTAACATCTCCACATTTCATTCATTTAATTTCCTACCATATTGGGGAGAAATGCAGTGGCATGTTGATCTGCAGTCATGGGTCTTTCATGCGGAGAACTCTCCTCATATTTTTGCAATATGATGCATTTAAAAGTTAAAAGCCAAACAGATCTTTATAAAAGTTCCCATTGTTGTTCCAGATGAAATATAACATTATAACATTAAATAAATATTTTTATCAGGTTAAATGTTGATTATTAGTCACCCTAACCCTTTATCTAAACCTCTCTACTTAACCGTGAGTGGCGCACATCCAACATGCCAAGTTTGTAGTTTTTTAACACTTTTTATTTGTTTGTAGAATTGTAGTTCTGAACCAAATCCTCTTACAAAGTGCAATGGGCTGTGGGCAATATTAGCCTTTAGAGTGTGCATGGATCCACACTTCAAAAATCTACTGGAAAAGTAGACCATCCGGGGACTTCTGGCATACTCTTTTCAACATACTATGCTTTGGGACACACTTATTCTAATCTCACATACTATTTAGGATGGATAGTATGCACATTGGGGCGCAGGGTGAGTCATCTTTTAACCCATATAATCAATTACTGTAATTAATTAGCAGTAACTTCTAACTCAAAAAGTAAATTGCAAATAATAAATTAGTAAAACAGACACGGTGGTTTTTCTTAATTCACTTAATATACTTCATTAACTGCTGTGATTAAAGAGGCAAATGTGGAGTAGAATGAATAGCTACCATCAACACGTTGTAACCATGCAAATGTTACTATTACAGAAACTGAAATAAATATTAATATTAGGATTAGTATTATAAATATGACATATTTGACTGTGATTTTTATGTGTCTCAGTGTGTGCTATCTCTGTGCCAGACTGAGATGTCATGAGCCCTGGAGCTGAGGAGCAGAGAGCAGCTCTTAACTGTCAAAATAAGCAGAAGGAGGCAGAAAAAATGGCTGCTACGCTGCCCTCCGGACTCAAACAGACTGTCTGACATGAAAACACAGCTGTCTAGAACCCTCTGCTTTCACATCCACAGCTAATGTGTGTGTGTGTGATTCTCACCTGCTTCCTGAACAGCTGGTTGGGACACTTTTTGCAATGGCAAATGGGATGCATCCAAAGGAGAATACTCTAAAAATAACCAAATACTTAGTGAATCACAAAAAAAAAGATTTATATAAAAGGTTATATTGTTCTCATTTGTAAGTCGCTTTGGGTAAAAGCATCTGCTAAATGATTAAATGACTAAATGTAAGTAAATGTATCAATGGTATTTCTACAAAACAATAAAGTGCCTAAAAGGTACTAAAAATGACTTTTAATAAATCTTTAAATACAGATCATTGTAATATACAGTATAAATAAAAAGGTTTTCTGACATTATAAACAAGCAGGTTGTGTCTCATCTCACCATGTTTAGTGAGAGGTTCTGTCCTGGGTTTTGCTTCCTCTTCCTCTGGTTTTAATGGAGAAATTTTTTCCATGTCGTTTGAGCCAGCTAAAAGGAGGAAACAAAGTGAAAACATCTCATTTGATGTCCTTTTGTTACAGAGGAGTCTTTCTCAGGTTGCACAAACACGCACCATTAAAGGGATAGTTCACCCAAAAATGAAAATTCTGTCATCATTTACTCAACCTCATGTCGTTCTAAACCTTTACTACTTTCTTTCATCTTCGAAACACAAATGAAGATATTTTTAATAAAATCTGAGCGATTTCTGTCTCTCAATCGACAGCTACGCAACTACCATTTTGACGCTTCAAAAAGTTCATAAACAGATCGTAAAACGAATCCATATGAATTGAGCGGTTCAGTCCAAATTTTCTGAAGAGACTCGATCACTTTATGAACAGATTGAATTTAGGCTTTTATTCACATATAAACATTAATAAACTCACACATCAGTTATGGTAAATGAAAGCTCAAGCATGACATGCTTGACATGCAAGAACCGATGAGGTTCATTCTCATGTGTTACACAACACGTTTGAGCTTCCACAAGAACCAATGAGGTTCATTTTTGCACGTCATGCATGTTCGTTTGAGCTACTGTTTATGTTCGCTGATCAATGTTTATATGTGAATAAAAGCCTAAATTCAATCTGTTCATCATATAAAGCGATCAAGTCTCCTTAGAAAATGTGGACTAAGGATTAGTTTTACAATCTCTTTATGAACTTTTTGAAGTGTCAAAGTGGTAGTTGCGTAGCTGTCAATGGTGAGACAGAAATCGCTAAGGAAAGTCTTACAGGTTTGGAACAACATTAGGGTGAATAATTAATGACAGAATTTAAATTTTTGGGTGAACTAACCCTTTAATATGTTTCCTGCCTGTCTGTTTATCCAGGTTTAGTGCTTCTATATTTAAACATATATGCTTATAAACAACTAATTGTTCAGCTCTTGGCACAATTTCATTTGAGAAAGTATAATCATTATTTGCACACTTCTTTTAGAACTTAAATTCTATGTAAGATCTCTCTGTAAACATCCTTTGCATTCTCTTCACATGACTTTTAATTTTGTTCAGTGTTTTTCAACATGAGGAAAGTAGTGAAGTGTTTTACGACATTTAGGACACCTAGAGATTAAAGGTGCAGAATGCGATTTCTTTGAAGCGCTGTTGAAAGTGGATTAGACCAAACATCACAACACACTTGTAGCCAATCAGCAGTAGGGGGTGTATACACTCATGATGGGGGAGGAGAGAGAGTTAGAGTGAGCATCATTCATCTGCTTTTTTTCATGAAGCATTATTTTGCCTCACTTCAGCTATCATAAAGAGACATCGAATCTTGTATTGCATGTTCGTGCATTTTGAAGGCTTTAAATAAGCTATTTATGTATGTGGAACAGTCATCTAAACAAATAAACATTTATTGCATCCGCCCTTTGGCCGCCTTATCGTTTTATTAAAGGGTTTTTTGTTTGCCAATTGTTTTCCCACCTTTTCTGACTATAAACAAGCTCCTGCCCCTTTAAGACATCTGTGTAAACGCCCTGTTCACAAGTGAAATAAGATACAGTGCTGTGCTGCTCTGACACACAAGCTGTTTGTTTGCTGTCTGGTCTAATATACTGTAGTTTTTAACAGTATGTATCCTTCAAGGACAATTGAATTCCTAAAGATAACATTTTCAACAGTAAATTTAACTGTTGAAATCACTGCTAAAAATAGAAAGCAACAAGCTGGATTTGAGTCTAATTTAAAAGTGCAAATTGTTCTATAAAATGAAGGTTAGAATACTAAAGGGCTGTAATCTTTGTCATGCAGATGACTTTAATTACAGGGCTTGTACAAAAGCAATATGTTATTACTGAAAATTGCAGAGAAGAGAAATGTTTTGTTGCTGGTACATACGTTGACATCTCTCATGGCATTCTTTTATGGTCTTGAAGTTGTTGGCATTCCCAAAGCAGCCACCATAATAGAATCGTTTGCATTCTTGGCTCTTGAAATCAAAAAAATAGCGAGGCACCAGTCCTCTGCATGGCCCCGGCTCATCCTCCAGATGACATGGACTCTTGTCCTCTAAAAAAGAACGACAGCAAAAAGATGGGACAGCCATAAATCATGTGCTCCTTTTCATCAACTTCAGTCTTAGAAAATGTTATTTATTTATTTATTTTTTTTCTTCTTTGGAATACCACATAAAATATCATGAGAAATTATCACAGCAGTCTCTGTGACTGATAAACACGAGTTGTAATAACAACACTTTCTGGCTGCAAAAAGCCATGCATTGACAAAAGAATTATTTTTGCAAGCAAAATAGAAATTGTAAACACTTCATTATATTACAGTTGCTATTTTACCAGTGCCTGATTTTTCATGGCCTCTTCATTGAAATTAATATTTGTCCCTGTTTGCTAGCTTTAATTTCACAGCTCTGGATAATCGCTTACAGCACTTTCAAAATAGTTAAAAGTGTGAGAAACTGCCTGCACTAAACATTTTAAAGAAAAAAAAAATAGCATTAATTTTCCCATCTTTTTTAAGCAAGATGGATTTTACAATGAGAAATTAGCACAACATAGAGAAACTATGGCATAATATAGAGTGTTGAGTGTTTCATGATTAATCTAGACAAATATTGGAATTGATTATTAAAGCAGCGGCTTTCATCAGAAGCAGTTTGACTGTTGCCTTAACAGATCCCATGGCCATAAGCCACAGACAGGCTGGAGGCATGGGGTGATTGATATATTTTTTCTCCATCTAGCACACATACCCTGTTGATAAATTAATGGCTGGATTCCAAAGTTCAACAGATTAAAAGAATCACTTAATTTCCTGCCACGTTTTTGCCCTGTAATGCAGAATTTATTTATGGCTGCTGCTAATTAAAATAATTCACTTAAGTGGCAGTTCATCATGAGAAAGGCAGCTTTAATCCAATCAACTGGGAGAAATCGTCAGGGTATTTTGTTGTTCTCTCTTCTTTCGGATAGATCGAATTTACAAGCAACGATGAGTTGCACAAACCTAATCATAAACATCACATAGTGACCATACAGATTGAAGCCGGTTGCTGCTTTTGGATATAATTCAATGTTAATTGCAGTGTTACCTACTGCTTGAAAGTGGTTAAAATGTGATTATGGTCAGGGGAAAAACACACACACACATTCGTGTTCTATAGAAGAAAGTCTATATGTTTGAAACATTAGTGAGTAAATAATGTAAAAAATGACAAAATACATTTTTAGGTAAACTATCCCTTTAAGATACTATTGTTGTTGTTGTAAGATTTTATTTGCACGATTACTGTGTTGCCAAGATGGTCAAATGGTGGATTATCCCAGTCAGTTAAATACTGCAAGTTTCTGTAGATAAAACTTGCAAGCTAAATAACAAGTAACATACATACACCTTATGCAGTTTCTACACTGTGTTGTGTTGGGAGAATTCATCAGTCAGCAGCTAAACTCACTGTATTAGATACTGACTGTGTTCTGATACTCTACGTCCCAGACAGTCGTCCTAACCGAGAGCGGTGGAGGAATGCTAATTAAGCTTTGCAAATTACCACTCACATACAGCATTAATCAAAAGTTCACATTCATAAGGACACTTAACAAACTGAATGAAGGTAACTGAATATTAATGCTACAAATGGATTATGCAATTTTAAATAGTCATAGTCAATATTCTAGCACAGAGAAGTGCAGATGGGCTGCATCTAAAACACTTATCAAAATGAATAATTCAAAACTGCTGTTCTCCTGAGCAGCCTCTTGGGTGCTATTTAGGAAAGGAGACTGTATTGATGCCAGTGTCTCTCACTGTGTGTGTCATTTACTCACAAGGACAGGACTTATGTGTAGTATGTTCAACTGAGTGCACATTAACAAAGATGTCAGCAAGACAGGTAATTGCAAGTAGGTTCTGCACCAGCTAACCAACTATCATTGAGATGAATATAAATGCTATGGAAGGCATAATAGACCTCCTTGGCTCAAGCTCAACCATTTACAGAAATTACACACTTTATTTTTCAAAAGAAATGTGTAATGATACTGGATCAGTCTCAGAGGAAAAACATTCAGAAAATGATCTTTCTCTCCTCGTATGTCTCTTTCTTTGTCTCATACTTGAAATACAAAAGAAAAAACAAGCCACACTTTAAAGAGCATTGATGATTTGATTCACTAGATGGAGACATTCATCAAATTTTTCACAGTGGTTTATTATTTGATGTTGGTTCCATATACTCAGCGATTCTCTTTGAATCCGAAATTTAAAAAGTGAGAAGAGCTTAAATGCAAACAGTGTGGACTCATTTAATTGTTCCCTTTTTATTTAGAAGATGCTTTTATCCAAAGCGACTTGCAAATAAGGAGCATCACAAGCAAGAGGAGTTAAAATGCAGAAAAGCAGAGAAAAGGGAAAGGAAGAGGAGATTTTTAGTGTTATGGTTAGATATATACACTCTTAAAAATAAAGGTTCTTTATTGGCATCAATGGCTCTATGAAAACCTTTAACATCATGGCACCTTTCCATTCCAAAAGGTTCTTTATAGTGGATAAAGGTTCTTTAGATTATTAAACCATTCATAACACTAAGAAAATAAAATGGTTCTTTTAAGAACTTTCACTGAAAAGTTCTTTGGAGAACCAAAAATGGTTCTTCTACGGCATCGCTGGAAAACCACCTTTTCGGAACCTTTATTTCTGAAAGTGTAAAGAAGAGTTTGTGATGGTGCTGCTAACATCAGAGCTTCGACCATGAAGAGTGTGACATTAATCCTCTTTGGTTCACTGAAGACCAGATGTTATGTTAGAAGGGTTAAAATGTTCTCCCTATTACCAGGAAAAGCAAGTTTGGTGGCCACGGAAATTAGAAACTGACTTGGCAGAGCTGAAAATAAACAGGAGCATGTGGTGAAGAGAGCAGGAGAAATTAATCCAAACACAGCAGTCAATTTCCTCTTCTGCTTCTATGGGGGATCTTTGGCAATCCTTCCCAGGCATTTACGAGTGATCGTGTCCTTGGAGGTGTTTGTCCAAATCAGCTGCAAAGTTTCTGTTTTCCCCACTCTGTGATGGGACTGAGGCTCATTTAGTAGTCACATGACAGAGTCTGTTTTGTGCTGATTATTACGATGATCTCTCACAGGAGGCAACGTTGCAGGGGCCCGTCCAATTCACAATGACCCCAAGTGGAAAGCGTAATGAGATATGACTCACCCAACCAACCAAAGTGCTTTAAATAATCCAATGTGGCTTGGCTTTACTGTGAACCGCACATTTGTCCTCTTTTTAATTGGAAAAGCACCAAGAATTCTTTATTATTCTAGCAGAAATAATCCGATTGTTTAAATGGTACCTCCCTCATCTCAGCCTTGGCTTGTTGCCATGAACTAGACTCTTTGTTCTCGAGTAATCTTCATTTCTGCCTTTATATACTAATTTAATGCCAATATTGAAGATGAAACGTAATTTGATATTTGGTTTGTTTGCTTTTCCTTGCATTAGAATGATTTGTATTCATCAAAGCACTGCTTTGAAGCACTACAAAAACGCATTACTCCATGTATGGTTTCCCAACATACACATATATGTGTGACATACACAATGTCTTTGTTTGAAAGCATTTGTTCTGAACAAAACAACTGCTTTTCTCGTGGTTTAAGTCTCAGTATTTTTTAAGCATCTGTCATGCCCTCTACAAAATAATAGTTCAAGTAATAATCATGACACTTCTATACTAAACCATAATTGCAGCACCGCACCAATGCATTACATTATTGTTTTTTTATGGGATGTTAATGAGTCGTTGGGAATGACTCCCTCATGGTGAACTCTTCACTGTTCCCATAAAAGTGTATGTTGTGGTGGAATGCCTGTTATATTATAACGTGAATAGTTCAGGTTTTGGATGCTGATTGGTCAATACAGCATTCCAGATGTAGTAAAGTACAGATATGACATGCAACACCCACATGACTGTGCTGCACCCATAGACTAACATACTGTTATTGTTACATGTCAGGGATTGCACTGGGGTCCATAAAGCTGATAACAACGCTTCATTTTTTTCATATAAATTTACTATAAAGAAAATATTTGTAAGGAAAAAACAATGAAATTCTGAAATTCATATTAAATCATCTTTTCAGTCAAGTTGTTATGCTGATAGCAAAAAAGATTACATTTTAGTAGTATGTACTGTATATACTACTATAGTATTTAGCTTTTATTTTTATTATACTTTCAGTTTTAATTTTAGTTAATATTTTAGTAATTATATGTGCTTTTGTCATTTTCATTAGATTTGTTATGTCTGTATAGCTTTAATACATTTTTATTTAATATAGTTTTAGTCATTTTAGTATGTAAACTTATTTCAATTAGTTTCCGAGGCATTCAATCATTTAATATTTAAAATAATATAATATAATATTTTTAGTTAACAGTCACAGCACTGTTAGAAAAATGGGTAACACTGTATTTTACAGTGTCCTTGTTACATGTTATAAGTACTTACTGTAATAATAACAGTAAATTATGCATAATTACATTCAACTAACCCCAAACTCAATCCTATTCCTAACCTTAACCCTATAGTAAGTACATGTTGTTAATTAATATTACTCGGTACTTGTAAATGTAAAAAACATCAAATAAAGTGTAACCGAAAAAATGCAAAACAGAAGTACTTTAAGACTTTTGGTACTATTGTATATTGAGTTAATGGATTAAGGTATTCAAAATAATGCCTTTCCTTAATATTTTTCTGTAGTAGGTGTTTCATAAAAGCAATAAAACCCTCAAAGCTGTACTATATTGTGACTATATACTATGCTGAGCATTGCTCTTTATCTTTGACTCACTCACAATATTGCACAGCCTCTCTTAACTTATTGCTATATTAGTAATATGTGCTTTTACTTAACCCAATATACGCTTATCTGGAATGCTGTTTATTGCATAGGTGTGTGGAATACTGTCATGACACATGAGTCTGGGTCAGTTCATCCAATTTACAGAGCAAAAATGAAATAGACTAACACATTCTGAAATATGCATCGATTCTGAAAAGGTTATTTTTTTGCCATTTCCTAGAGAAAAAAAAAACATTGACATTTGTATTGATTTGAATGGTTGTTTGTCATTGAAAAGTTAGGTGAAGATTGCCTTACCTTCCACATGACACATATCCTGGCACTCCTGCAGGGTCTCGAAATTGTTTGCATTGCCTTGACAGCCTCCATATTCAAAGGGCTCACAGCGACCTGTGTCAATGTCGAAGTAGAACCTCTCCTTCACTGCCCTGCACGGCCCTTCGTCTTTCTTCAGGGCGCACGAGTGATGGAATATGTGGAGTTCAGACCTCACTCCATCTGCTGAGGGTGGAAGGAAGCCAGAAGTTATAATTTGCTTGGTACATAATTTACAAAACTCTGCGTGCTAAATTTAAGCCATCTATAATCTTTCTCCTAAGGCTTTGTATGGGGTAAAAGAGCTTTCTGGCATTGGAAAGTAACCATACACCTACTTTTAATAGAGTCGGCACCCTTGCTTAAAGAGATCTCATTGACATGAAAGTCTTTAGATTTTTAGGGATATCACAGCTTTGCCCTTGGTGTTTAACGCTTGGGTAAATCAGGATGAACCTCCTACACCATTCCACTCTCAAGCCAACGAGGATGATAAAGCACTCTTTCTTGAATATAAATTTGGACGGTTTAAATAAAAAAAATATATATTTTAATCCCAGAAATAGGTTCTTAATCCCTCCCAAGAACCAACCATATTAGTGTGTTCTAAGAGAGCGTGCTGTGTAAAGTGAACTCAGTGGTCCTTCCTGTTCACACAACAAGGACTGAATCCAAAGTGCACAAACTAAAGTAACAGATGGTCTTGGACTTGAGTGACAACATCCTGCGGGCGGCTGGATTACTTATCCTGTCACATCCTGATGTTCATCTCTCCACTGCTCTTAAAACCCTGCCCTCGGGTTGGAGAGAGTTCTGCTGAGGTATTCCACAGGCTCTGGATAAAATTCTTGCCTGCACAAAAGCAGGAAACACACCCCCATTGCGTGATGGGTTTGCCATTGTAGAACATAAAGGCATCAATTTTCTTATTAGCATTATTATCTAATGCAGACGAAGAAGAAAACACTAAGCCACTCATAGAAAGTGCTCACATGAGTTTTCACTGATATGATGGGTCTTCAGTATCAATGTTGTAAACAGTTGTGCTGCTTAATATTTTTTGTGGAAAATGTTATTATTACTATTATTTTTTTTTTTTCAGGATTCTTTGATGAATAGAAAGTTGAAAAGGACAGTGTTTATTTGAAACAGAATTCTTATGTAACTGTCACTTACTTAATATTTTGTTAATCAATGTTTTGTTACTGCCACTTTTTGAACAATTTATGGCATCATTGCGGAATAAAAGTATTAATGTCTTTTAAAAAACAT
This sequence comes from Scardinius erythrophthalmus, assembly GCF_964197995.2. Lineage (NCBI taxonomy): Eukaryota > Metazoa > Chordata > Actinopteri > Cypriniformes > Leuciscidae > Scardinius > Scardinius erythrophthalmus. The sequence goes on along the minus strand of NC_138226.1, from coordinate 8,859,429 downwards.
AGTGATTTAATCTTTGAAGACTTTTCACAGAATTTGGGGTTTTGCTAAATCTGAGCACAGTTGAGACAAGAGACTTTTTTACTCAAGTGGAGGAAAAAAGAGAAGCAAGAGATGCAAGTTAAGTCTAGAAATAGATTTCATTTATGATTTTTATTTCCTAGGAGCTACTAAATACTGAGATCAAAAATATATTTTTTTTCTTAATAAAATACCTTTTTTTATCAGAAAAATGTAAAATGTCCAGCACAGCTTGAGAAACTATTTATTATTTATTATGTTATTATTACTTTTTATATATACATTTTATCTTATCATAAACCATTATGAAAAAATGGTAAGAAATGCTGAACAAGATAATTACATCAATGATGTAAGCCAGAATTCCAGAGGACCTGTTTTTTTTTTTTTTTTTTGTCCATTTCCATTGATACAACAACTTTTTAAGACAACAAGGTTGTATAGGTCCTTTACAATTTAACTTTTTAAATGTACCAATTAAACATGCATTCCAGTGTATCATAAAGAGCTTTATTCAAAACAATAGCTGGCCCTGCAGAATTCCCCCCAAAAGTTATGTTAATAATGGTAAAAAATATGGCTGGCTGTTACATTTTCAACCGCCAGCTGCTTTTTTAGGCCAGCATGAATTGTCTGTTCTGCTTGGCTTCAGCCTCAACACACCTCAATTTGGATAGTGGTCAGAACAACCTAAACTGGTTCTTTGCCAAACTCATTGCCAATGCTGAGCTTGGGCAGGTTGCCCCATGTTGAGACTCGGCCCTTTCTTGTTTTTATGCCTGTTTGAAAGAGGTGTGTTGATTTTATCACAAGCTGGAATTCAGCACATCGGTCAGTATCTGAAAAGAGTAAAACATTCAGGAACTCTCGGTCTGAAGAAAAGCACAATGCATGTAAATATCTGTTTACAGGTGTCAACGTGTCATGTTTGCTCAGGGTTTGCTGTTAGTTACCTTTGCAACAACGCAGTGATTAATAATACCGTCAGCAGCGTATCTACAGTAATGCAATGCCACTATGAGGATGAGTGGCAAGGTATTTGTCATTTGTAAATAAGTAACCAGTGAGTCAGTTTTAAATTCAGACCCTTTTCCTTTATGTGACATAATAATACTTTCCTCATCTCTGATTTGTCAGAAAAATAGCACTGGTACAGATGTGTGTTAGACACTATAGTCAAAGAAAGAGTGGTTTCATAGCCAGAGGATATGATTTTAACAGTCTGAGTCATGCTTCTGATTTAGTCAGCAAATAGAGTCCAAAGTCTAAGGGAACAGTCAATCAGGTGGCAACACTCACTAACACACAGGAAACCAAATGGCCATCCTTCTACAGTGAATATACATTATATAGATATTTGACATCAAGTTACAAAATTCTGTTGATTTTGTCTTTAATAAAATGGAACTAAATCAAGAACTTGTGCTTGTTAATTTGGTGTAAGGTCAAACTGTAAGGAAAAGGAAAGGCAAGGCAGTCTGGTTCCCGTGATAAATACTGTAGCAACATGGCCTTTCACAAAATCAAACTGTTGCTCTTTAAAAGGTCCAATTGTGTAATTTAGGTGTCACCAAACTGAAGTGCATTTAACAAATGTTTAAAGGGGGCATGACATGGATTTATTTATTTTTTTAATTACTGTTATTATTGGCTAACGTCATATGAAATATGAAAATGTGCATATGAAAAAGTATTAGTGCCCCCTCACTATTGCACATGAGTAAGAACATTAACATTAAAACTGTCATTTACAGACAAAGCATTATGAAATTGTTTACTAATGGTTTGCGATGTACTGCAGCTGATGTCAGATCCAGTAGAGTTAGCTGCTTCATCTTTAAACAAAAGTTTCTTTGCCAACTCTCCATTACACTGTTCATCATTTACAAAACAATCTGCAAATGCTCCATTTGATTGAAGATTACTAGGGCACATGAATAAAAAAAAAATATGCGCATAGATAAATAATTTACAAAAAAAAAAAAAAAAAACACTGATTTACTACTACAATTTTGATTTAATGGTGACTTTAAACAAGCAAACATTCCTTTACTCTTCCATTTGTCATATGAGCATATGGTGCGATGTTGTGAAACTATTTGTCTATTTGTGTCTTGCTCTAGATGCAGTCATATTCAAATGCATTTCACAGATCCGTCAAAATGTCACAAATCCCACAATATCCAAACGAGCCGTTTTTGGATCTTGGTTCAATAATTACTTTGTTTTTAATGAGGAGGACGTTTTAAGCTTTGAAATTTCCAGAATGTTTTACTTATACTGTATGTCAAAAGATCAAGAAAAATGTGATTGCTCATGTCATGAAATCTTTAGGCCACAGTGCGTGACAGTGAAGTTAATTATATTGTTACAATTATTATTTTATTTTTTTTAAATAAGTGCTGTTCTTTTGAAGTTTCTATTTATCAATGAATTTCTGAAAAAAGGTATCAATTCTATACAACTGTTTTCAACATTGATAATAATAAATGTTTCTTGCAGCAAATTATTTTAAAATATATCAAAATAGAAAACCGATGTTTTAAGTTGTGATAAATATTTCACAATATTCCAATTTTTACAGGTTTTTTTTTTTTTTAATCAGATAAACGCAGCCTTAGTGAGCATAAGAGATTTCTTGGGTGTTGTCTGGTTTTCTTGATAAATATTACAACACAACCTTGCACAACAATCAAACTCTTGCTCAGTTAAAGGGATACTCCACCGTCTTTTCATATTAAACTATGTTATTCCCTTTAAAAAAGACGAGTTGATACATACCTCTCTCGTCTCAGTGCGTGCACTCAATCGCTCTGGCGCGCGGCGAAACTTTGTTCACTCAGTTCATTCAATACGGGCCAAGCAGAGAAGCTACCAAACACCTCCACGTTTTCCCTATTTAAACACAGTTACTCGCGTAGTGTAACTCGACCTAGGACGGTGACACAAAACAAAACGTTGCGCTTTTCTAAGCGTGTAAAATGGATAACTATATTGTATGGCGGAATACCATAGCAAGTGCTTGTAAGCACTTCGTCTTGGCGGAGTAATATCTTCACCAGAGGGAGCGGGGGCCGGTGAGAGGATTTTTCACGAGTGAAGATATTACTCCGCCAAGTCGAAGTGCTCATAAGCACTTGCTATGGTATTCCGCCATACAATATAGTTATCCATTTTACACGCTTAGAAAAGCGCAACGTTTTGTTTTGTGTCACCATCCTAGGTCGAGTTACACTACGCGAGTAACTGTGTTTAAATAGGGAAAACGTGGAGGTGTTTGGTAGCTTCTCTGCTTGGCCCGTATTGAATGAACTGAGTGAACAAAGTTTCGCCGCGCGCCAGAGCGATTGAGTGCACGCACTGAGACGAGAGAGGTATGTATCAACTCGTCTTAGTTAAGGGAATAACATATTTTAATATGAAAAGACGGTGGAGTATCCCTTTAAGATTAAATGTGTAATTTCTGTCACTGAACTGAACTGCAACAATAATGACTGAGTTCTAACTGGTTTCCAGAAGCCCTTTTGTGCACCACAGGTTGAGCTGGAAATGATCATTTTAAATAATTTACTTACTTGTCTCTGTAAGTTAAAGGCACAATATGTATTTTTTTTGCTTTAAAAATATAAAAAAATCACTATATATATGTTATATATTTTTTAAAGTTGTGTATTTACATTATCCCGACAGTTCCAATTAACTTCTAAATCCAGAGAAATTAATATTTTAATTCCAAGACACGGACCGTGTCTTTATTTCCGTTATGTCGCAGTCAATGGCGTCATATCCGCGTTGTCCCTGGTTTCCGCCTATGGTGCCATGGTAACCAGAGCTATGAGCAGAGCCCTCTGATTAACCAAAGCGACAGACGCAGACATCTGTGGAGTTCGCAATGTCTATTTGCACGCTGTTGTTGTTTTGTTCAAACATTACGGACCATGGCAAGCAGACTTTGGATAAAAAAGGAGAACTAAAACGAGAATCAATATCAGCGCGGTGTTTTCGAGATGCCGAGAGCTCCCATAGACAGTATATAAACGAGAGCTCCACGTCCGAGACTTCGACCGCTTCTACATGTACTTTATTAAACAGGTGAGCACATTTACATAAAACTAATCAATGTTATATAACGTTAGTTCAACAATGATAAAATGTTAGAATATGATCTGTATGTTATTCTAATGTTGATCTAGCTTACTGCTAAGTTAGTCTCATACAGACAAACTAACACATACTTTTCAACACATTCAAATGCAGTTTAGTGTGCTAGTGTAACGTTAGACCAGGTGAAACAACGCTGCGTTACCTCACAAGTTTAATTTGTCTAATAAACTGACCTGTGAGTAGTAATTCTGCACTTGCGTGTAGTTCGGTAGAATGAAATGTCCATCTTCCTTTTATATCCGCGGGAGCTCTCGTCGCGTGTGGAGCTGATAGCTGTCTCTTAGCAATCCCGAACTGCTTCATATCACAGTCATGATAAAAGCATCGATGTATTCAGTCAACCATAAACATTATTAGATCGGCCGGCTTGACGTTGACGACAACATCCATAATTCTTAGCATGTGTTGCGTCATCAAACTACGCCTTTGTTATTGTAAAGAGGTTAGCGACCCCTAGTGGAGAAAAAATCCCATACTGTACGTTTAAAGTGGGATTAAAGCATTTTAACATGGAAAAAAAGAAAAACGATATGGGTGTTTTGATTTGGTTATCTTTTGCACTGACTTGTAACCTAGCTTTGACTTTTTTCACTTTGCTGTTGTCAGGTGTCCTGACTTGATCCACGTTTCGGCCTGTTTGCCAGTGACATTGCAGATCGTCTTTGTCTCCAAAATCCTTTGGTTATATTTGCAACACCTTAAAATCCCAGATAGGTCCGAACTTGTTTATTCTACTACCGTTCAGAGATAACAACAATGAGTGACCTAGTAAACCATGCCGTGTCGGATCCCATGAAACTCTTGTGGGACAGAAAATCCGCCTCGCTGTCACCTCGTGCAATTATCTGAGGTCTGCAGTTCAGGGCTCGCTGAAGCAAATAATCCCGTACACCCCATTAATTATTGTCAGGTCTGCAACTGACTGCATGAGAGGATTCTGGCTCTTTAAATGAGTGTGTGGCCACCGGTCTGCTCGACCATATGGGACACCTGGTGTAGACATTCGTAAAACATAAGGCTGCAGAGGGAAAGATATCCAACAGCATTGCATGGTATGCTGTACAGCTAGTTAACCGCCTAAAGTAAAAGGCTTATCTGGTTTCTCTCTGTCTCTGCAGTAAGTCTGTACACAACACAGAAAATGTGAAAATGAGAGCACTGATTAACCACCACAAGGCTGTTGATGTAAATGTGCCAGGCAGGAATACATGCATGGCTTCTGGATGTTTAGAGGCCTCATGTTAAAGGGATACTCCACTTTTTTTGGAAATAGGCTCATTTTACAACTCCCCCAGAGTTAAACAGTTGAGTTTTACCGTTTTTGAATCCATTCAGCCGATCTCCGGTTCTGGCGGTACCACTTTTAGCATAGCTTAGCATACATCATTGAAGTGGACAAGACCATTAGCATTTCTCTCAAAAAAATGACCAAAGAGTTTCAATATTTTTCCTATTTAAAACTTGACTCTTCTGTACTTTACATTGTGTACTAAGACCGAAGGAAAATGTAAAGTTGCGATTTTTTTAGGCTGATATGGCTAGGAACTATACTCTCATTCCTGCGTAATAATCAAGAAACTTTACTGCAGTACCATGAGTGCAGCAGGCGTAATGATATGATGCAGAGCCTGAAAATAGTCCCCAGCTCGGTAACTTCCAACACTCCCTGTGCAAGCAGGCTGTCACGTTGGTTATGTTGACGGAAGGTAGCCTATTTTCAGGCGCTGCGTCATATCATTACGCCTGCTGCACTCATTGTACGGCAGTAAAGTTTCTTGATTATTACGCAGGAATGAGAGTATAGTTCCTAGCCATATCAGCCTAAAAAATCGCAACTTTACATTTTCCGTCGGTCTTAGTGCACGATGTAACTACAGAAGAGTCAAGTTTTAAAAAGGAAAAATATCGAAACTCTTTGGTCATTTTTTTGAGAGAAATGCTAATGGTCTTGTCCACTTCAATGATGTATGCTAAGCTATGCTAAAAGTGGTACTGCCAGAACCGGAGATCGGCTGAATGGATTCAAAAACGGTAAAACTCAACTGTTTAACTCTGGGGGAGTTGTAAAATGAGCCTATTTCCAAAAAAAGTGGAGTATCCCTTTAAATACTAAATACAAAAAAAATACAAAGATATTTAAGCGCATTGTTTGTTCAACCTATGGATATGTTTGGGAAGATTTTTAAAAGCCATTTGAAATTTTGCCATATCGCCCACCAGTGCTAGTTTTGATCCGAATAAGTTAATGCAACAGATCAAACTAGGTCTTGACAAACTGGGAGACCTTTTGACTGTTTTCTACACAATAAGTATCACCATGGGAACAGAGTCATGAAACGAGTTGATACTCTTGGGCACAAAATGTTTGACTAAGTCAAAGAAAGAATTGAGACATGCCTTCAGGCACTTTTATGTGCAAGGCTAATAAGATGTTGCATGATAAAAGCATGCATTTCGGAATCAATATCAGACATTTTAAAAAGGGGACAGATAAATTAATGGGGGAAATCACAATATGATAATTTAAGGAAAGGAAGTCATGCCCTTTATTTAAAATGCCACATTGCCTTATTGGTAAAGTATTAGCTGGTCTTATTGCTCAATAACATGCATGCACATTATCTGGACCGACCTACATAATTTGGTGTTATTTTAGGTAAATAAAAAAACAAAATGATACCATTTTGTAAAATATGATACCATGTTTTGAAATATGAAGCATAAGCTTAACCAACAGCTTCTGAGATTTATGTCTTTCCACATTCAAGTAGATAGGACCTGTACTTGCACGCCTATTGCGATAGAAAATAGCTGCCAGGGGGTGTTGTTAACAAAGCTGCCAAATTCACTGACTTGCCTTAAAGGAACTTTGGATATTTTTTCATATTCTTTAAGATTTGATACAGATGGCTGTAGGCAGACATTAACACATATACTCACACACATGCTTTTAAAGAGATGACATAATGCACTAAAACGCAACATCCTTCGATCATTTTTCAATCAGTGATTAGCTGACTTTGGCATGGGTAAAAAAATAATGTATCCTGCCACAAAGAAGTCTAATAATCCAGTGCAAGAAAAACACAAAAGATATGACGGCAAAGGTTTGTTGATAATATTGCTAGAACAGCCCACACGAGTGATTCTGACATTAATCTTGTGTGTTCTGCATGCAAAACCCATTCAGCATTAAAGCTACTCGACCATGCTACTGTGTATCGCTATGAGTGACAAACAGCCCAGAGGGCATTTGCAATAAGTTAGTCTTGATAAGTGATCATAAAACAGTTCCTTTATGATCAGCCAAGAAGACAAAGAACAATGTCAGAACGTGCCTTGACACAACCCTATTGCTGAGCTGGTTTGTAATGAAAGCAAAGCAATGATGTCATCTCACGAGGACTCATTGTGGAAATTTTGATACATGGCATACATGATGAGCAGGCCCAGACAGAATCGGCAGACTTTTTTTTTTTTTTTTTTTATGTGCTGATTTTAAAGGAACATTATTTTGAATTCTTTATCAAAATGAACCCAATATAGTGTGGGCATGTGAGTAACCGGATGCATGATGAACTTAGTTCTGTGGAAATGTACTGAACTTTCTGTGGAGTTTTGTGGGCACAAATTCCATGTGGGCCTGATGATAATTCTCACTGAACCGCTTAACGTCTTAGGGCCCCTACACACAAGGGAAGCATTTGTTGAATAGGACCTATTAAATATGTTTTAATGGCAGAGCGGTGTAAAGTATCTGAGTAATACTTACTCTTAGTAGTACGTCGCTACTTAAGTATTATTTTGGGGAATCTGTACTTTACTTGAGTTCTGTTAAAACCAAATATGTTTACTCATTTTACTCCATTACAATTTCATCCAATCTTAAAAGTAACAAAGCACATATGTCGTACACAGTGCTGGGTAGTGACTGATTATATGAATAAGGATTATGTAATTAGATTCCAAAAATGTTGTATAATTACATTGTTTTAAAATGCTCATAATTAGATTACAGTTACTTTTTTATAGATGACATGATTACATGTTATTCATGCAATGCAATGGCATTAAATTATTCATAATCTGATGAATCTTCTTTTTACTCTTTATAATTCTGCTTTCCAAATTAATTTCCTATTGTGTGTCATATTGTTTAGCTTTGACTATATTCACAATCTAAAATGGCCATGTAAATGTCATGTAAATAAACTTGTGACGCTTCTAAATTTGGGCACAAAAGCACCTCTCAGTTACACCTTGTATGAGATTAATAATTATGCAAATTACTAACCACTGCTGATATATAGCTGTGAAACATGCAGTGACCTTCACAAATTATTGATCTAGACTAAAGTCTGTACATAAATATTTAAAACCTGGAAAATGTTGAATGTGTAATGTCATTGCTATTTTCATGTTTATTATTGTTTGTTCATGCAGGGATTCCTGAGATTTGAAGTTAATTTTTCAATCATTTAACACAGCTCTCTGGTGTTGGATAATGGTCACATTGACATTTTTTCTTAAAAAAAAGCATTTATTTTATATTTCATAGCTTTTGATAAACTCATAATGCCCCTGTGCAGGTTTCTTTTTATATATGATACACAATAATCCCATTCAAAACTAAGTGATGAACGAGGTCAAAAGTAATCTAAGGTAATCAGAAAACATTACCTAAAATGCGTAATGACTACATTCCTAACTACAATTTTCAGTAACAGATTACAATTTGCAAGTAATCTACCTAGCACTGGTCACACATCACTATGGACTTAAATCTCTCCCAAATGATTTGATAATAAAAATGTCATTTTTCTTTATCATAATGTGACTAAATAAATTTAACTTGCCTTTTATTTAAACAGCCAAGTACTACGGAGCCCCTAAAGGGACATTGACAAAAATCTGGGATGGGAGAATTTAAAAAAAATAATAATTGCGTTCCCTCTCAAAGATATTTGCGTTCCCACGCAAAACCTGTTGTGAGCTCGGACAGACACTTCCTGTTTAATGTCCCGCTGGCAGTGTTTCAGCAGTACGATTTCTATAACTTAACATCGCACATCCTGCGTTGTGACTATCGTGGATGCCCACATTGCGATGTCGATGCTGAGACGATAATATCGTGCAGGCCTATTTGTCACATTTGTAAAAACCCTTGCGTTCTCCCTCTACGCTCTTGTGATACACTATTGAAATCAATGTATTTACAGGATTCTGTGACATAAAGATTCTGTGCAAGTGTGCAGGCGCCTTTAATCTCATCCAGCTTTTTACAACCCGCACAAGGTTACTCTACATGTCTTGGCCTTTGAACACTGTTTGAGCAATACAGCTCCCATATGAACACATTTGAGTATAATGATTTTTTAACCATGTAAGTCTATATTTAATGACATCAGTCTTGCATGGATTCATCTGGAGCAAATGTGTAAGCAACGACAGATGCAATTACAGTCTCTGTCGTTGTCCAATCAAAAGAGTACGCTTCTCCCTGACCTCTCCTGATGTTTCACTGGAACTTCAGACATGGCACTTACAGACCATTCAAAAGTCCCTTAAGGGAGGAGCTTTCTGCAATTCTGCGAAGAGTCTCAAAAAAACACTGAAATAAACCATTTGTCTCGAAAAAGGGTCAGACCTCAGGAAAAAGATAGAGCTATCGGCTCAGAAAAGCCTTCCTCTAATGACTCATTCAATGAGGCATGACTAATAGCTGTATATTTAACCCAGAAAGAAAAAAAAATTAGCGAGGATTATGCGTCTAGCAGCTTAGGATGGCTTTGCAGGGTTCAGTAAAATTTCATGATGAAAATTAATTTCCAAAAAATATACAGAGCCAAAGACAACTCTGTGAGGCTGAAAGTGTTTCTTAAATATAAACAAATACAAAACCCGTCAGAATGTGTTAATTCACTTAGGCTAACCTATGTCATATAGGCTAATATTCAAAACAGCGCCAGTTATGTCATTAGCATAACGAGAATTCATTACATGTTTGTTCATTGAGACGGTTACTAATAAATCACTGGTTCACACACTGTCGAGCCATATCAGAAGCCTGATCTCTGCATCGCACCATTCTTGAGAATGGAGGTCGCATTTGGTTGTCTCTTTATGTGAGTTTCACAGCCAATACTAGAGTACAGCCCCATTATTCACAGAAAAGGAACATCTCTTACTCTCCCTTCTACATTTTTCAGGACTAAAGCATACGTGTCAGAAGAATCTTTCAAAGGAAATTGAACTACTATTTCTATGCACTATGCCTGGTGACAACAGGGGGAAAAGAGAAAATATATATATAAAAAATATATACAGTATGTACTATTAAAAAAATAAAAACAAAATCACCAATAATCCCAATTTTTCCAAAGTAATAAAAACAACAACTATGTATTGGTAACTAGCCATGTTTTGGATAAATCATGGTTACATTTTGTCTTAGGATATTATTCTGGTACTCAATCAAGTTTATATATGGGCTTCTTAAACCATATTTAATCACACTGTATGCTTCAAATGAAAGCAGCATCACTTTAAAGCAAGTCAAAGTAAAATCTGCCCAAACATGAAGCAAGTGCAATGTCAAGCAAGCAGATTTTTATAACATTACCATATGCACATGCCCGAGTTTTGCAGCATGCATATTTCATTCCACCCATACGTACACCAATCTATTTTTAAAGATCATTTAATTAAAACAAATCCTTTCATCATAACAGCAACAGTGTTGAGTTGAGATTGTGACCTCCAAGCATCCAGAGACGCTAAAGAGATTTATGGAGGATTGAGAGCCAGCATATTGATTGGTGCAGTTAAGCAGATCTAAAAGTTCACAATGCATGGACCGCAGCCAAGAAGAACAAAACATTTCTTCGGCATAAGCGGTTTCCATGTGCAAATTATTAAAGAGCTACCAAGGGGTGGGCTCTAAGAAAATATTAGATCAAAACAAATTAATCACATTTTACTGATGTTATATACCAACCATAATGGCATCTATTGTCTCTCTACCTAAAATCTAAGAATTGCATATATTGAAACATGCAATTCTTCATCTATATTTCATATATTTTAGTCAGGGTCCAAAATTAAAAAATAAATATAAAATAAATATATAAATAAATATCCAAGATATTTCAAATAAATATGGGGGGCAAAAAGTTCCCTGTAATGAATCCATCTTATCTAGCAGATGTGCAATGATATCTTGTGTATTATTTACATACTTTTTTTTATTTTTTTAGATAACAGCCATGCTTGTTTAGACTAGTTCACTGATTTAAACGAAATATAAATGGATGGCATTCTCTGTGCTTATAGCCTATAGAAAATAAGAAATAAATGTCTTATAAATAAAACGCCCACTGAAAATTATTTCGAGTTTTGATACATTTTTTTTTATTAAGAGGCAGTATTTGCTAAACACTGACTCACTGATTTTGGTCTGAATGACTGACATGAAAAGGAACTGATTGATGAAATCTTTGCATTTAATGATATTTGTTGGTGTCAACAATTTAAAAAAGTCAAGGAATACACTAGTACAGTAGCCTATATCTAAAGCACTAATTTTGTTCTTTTATTTTTTAATCAGATTTCCTACACTTAAACTAAACTAAGAACATGTAAAATTACATTTAGCTATTTCCTCTTATAATAATCAAACATTACATAATTGCAATAGCACAAAAACCATAGCCATTCAAATCTACAAGACATCAACTGACCCTTTGTTTGCATTGAAGGGATTAAATACACCTACCAATAAGTTACACATTAAATTCCAGTTCCCAAAAGTTAAAATGTCATCCTCCCATGTTTATCACAGCAGACAGAACAAAAGTGGCACAAAATGCACGTTTTAATGTCAAATCCTTTCAATCCTTGAGTTTCATCTCCTTTAGAAATTGTGGTTGTAAATACACACAGCCATTGTTGACAAAAATAAATCCTCAAGATTATTTTGGATTTAACCATCAAAGTTGAGGTGAAAGTTTTGAGCCACCAGAGCGCTTGAACTCTCAATGGCGGGACACCTTAAGAAACCTAGTACACTTAGTATGCAATCCTGCAATCTTTATAATCCGTGATCTAAAATATAAACTGTATAGCCTATGTCACGTTAGATTCAAAGCAGCTTTGTGTCTATAGAAACACTTTAAAAGGTGAATATTGCGTGATTTGACTTTCATTTCCTTAATGGTCGTGTGAGGGTAAAGTTACAAGTTCTGGCAGCAAATACATTATAACTATAACACTTGAATCATTATTGTATTAAAATCGACAAATATAATAGCACAGTTGGGTCTTCTGTTCTTAAAATGCTCGTAGAACTTCTATAAGTGCTCCATAAAGCGGAATATTCCCCTCCAACTTTGGGAAAATGAACTTTGAAATTATAATCGTGAAAAAATAAAATAATAACTCACACTCACCCCTTGCAAATCTCGTCAAACATACTCCAATAAGAGGCAGTAGAAGCAGCAGTCTACATGACAAGCTCAGTAATGGAGCCATTCCAGCAGGAGAGGCAGTCACACGCGCTCAGAGAAATGTGGACTAGTAAGTAGGCTATGCTGTAGTTTAGTTTGTGGCTCCAAATAGTCAACTACTCCAAGTATTCATTGACTGCGCGGTGATATTATCACCCACTTCCGGGTGACCGTTCGTTCTGGTAAACTGTTCTAAAGAATTTCATGATTCTGATTCCCTTTAACTATTCCGGTTCCATTTACGATTCTTTTAGTAGCCTACTTTTGAAGAAAAAATATTTGTAAGAAAAAAAATGCACTTTCTTATTGTATTTAGCTTACTTCCCGCAGTAGTCTGTTGCTACATTCATTTTAGAGTTCAGAATAGCCTAAATAACACATCATAACAGTAGCCTAATATAAATAATTCAAAAGGTTATTTTACAGACTTTTTGATGACTCTTAAGCATATGCAGTCAAATTGTTCCTAACTATAGGATATACAAAAACAAACAATGTGATAGTAATTTATTCACGTTTTTAATAAAAAATACTGATTACAGCTAAATGAACGTGTAGCCTAGGCTATAGACTATCTTTAAGTTCTCATGTAGAATAATTTATTCAAGTGTTGTGAGCCGTTAGTTCTTGGTTAATTTAGAGTCATTATAATTTAATAACTCATTAATAAATTATCAACAATAATGTAACTTGCGGATATAAAAAAAAAAATGTATTCTCTAAAAAGAGCCGGATCTTAAGAGTCATTCTTTCGGGAATCGAACTACACTGGTCACGTCCAGGTCACGTCGTATGTTTTGATCCACTTGAAAATATCCGACTCAAAAGAGACATTCGTTTGGGAATCGAACTAGTCGCGCTGTAAGATTTGACTCACTCAAATGAACAAGTTCATAAGAGTCATTTGTTAAGGAATCAGTCCTCACTGGTTCTGCCTTAGATTTTGATTAACTAAAATGAATCAGCTCATAAGAGTCATTCAAAGTCAACCCCCCACACCTATGATAGCGATAACCCTGAGGCCATGACACTCAGCTTACAGGAACTGGATTTGTATTCTTTAGTGACTCACTGCTTTTGCTTGGCCTTTTGAATAGATGGTCTGTTTCCGTCTTAGGGGAATTAAGATTTAGAGGAAGTATTAAACCTAAATGAAACTTAGACATTTATATACACTAAAACAATAAAAAATTAAATTATAAAGCACATTTAATAAATCAGCTGGTGTTTGCCAAAGTGTTGTAGGCCTACAACACAGGGTCACAATTAAACAAGTAAAAACATATGATAGCTCTAATATGTTTGGGACTTCCTCATATGGGCAAATTATCCCAAAGTTCCGGGGCAGCAACCGCAATAATACGGCCTCCCCTGCTCTTCGACCTTACTCTTGAAATGACCAAAAGCAAATGGTTGGCAGACTTGAGTGCTCTTGATGGAGCATATACAGCTGTATTAAACCCGAGAGATATTTTGAAACACAGACTCTAAAATCTTAAAATCAATCCTAAAATAAACTGGTGGCCAATGGAGGGAGGCCAGTATGGGTGAACTGTGTTCACATTTGGTTTTAAAGTGCCCAAATCCATATGCTGGGCTTCACAGGCATCACTAGGTCCAAAAGCAATGATTTCAGTTTTTAAAAATGAAGGCCATCAAGGCTTAAATATCCTCAAACCACTTCAACAATGGTTTTAGAGAGTTAGTATCTTTCCATTTCAAGGGCAGATAAAGTTGCGTATCATCTAACAATGAAACGAGATGCCTTTAAAAGTATAGGTGCAAATGTTGCAGTGATATCCAAAGACAATCACCTAAAGAACTCTAATGGAATTGTATGGGCCAATGTATTTATTCAGCAATGGGAGAAAAATAATGTGAAGATTCAAGATTGGAGACGCTTTAAAGGGATAGTTCACTCAAAAATGAAAATTCTGTCATTAATTACTCACCTTCACGTCATTCCAAACCCATAATACTTTCGTTCATCTTTGGAACTCAAAGAAGATATTTTTAATAAAATCTTAAATCTCTCCTCCATTGAAGTTCATAAAAAGATCGTAAAACTAATCCATATGAATTGAGTGGTTTGGGACAAATTTCTGGAGTGACTCGATCACTTTATATGATGAACAAATTGATTCATGAACAGGCTTTTATTCACATATAAACATTGATCAGCAAACATAAACAGAAGCTCAACCGAATCTGCTTGAATGAACCTCACTCGCACATCAAGCAAACATGCATGAGCTTTCGTTTACCATAACTGATGTGTGAGTTTGCAAAATGGGAAAAAATGTGATTCTGATTTGTGTGTAGTTAAGGCATGAGGTTAAAAGTGTTATTCTGCTCTGTGTAATGCATTACTTGAACAGTCGGGAGTGTATTTTCTTTTGGTTGCCAGATCTGTTTTAGTCTGCCTGTCTCTGGCTGTGTTCCTTTTTTAGGTACTAGAGGTCTGGTCTTCAAGGTTTCTATTTTGTCAGATAAATAGACAGACTGCATTGCAATTCAGTCTGTTTATTTGTTGTTTCTTTCTCAATTTTGTGTTTTCATTTTGGTTATACTGTGGCTGATCCTGGCATGTTTTGATTTGCGACCTCAATACCAACCTTTTTTTCATTTAAATTTAAAAATAAATACATTTATATGACTAATCAACCATACTTACAGTAGTTTGGATACATCAACAAAAGTTATTTCTACTGGTCCAGATTAAGTAGAAATAGCTTCTTAATGTAATAACTGCACATATATTCATATTTACAGTTTTCTGAAATGGAAAAGTGAGAACTTTTCTTTGGCATTGTTGTTCCCACGATACCACAAACCTTGCTTTTTTCATTAGCCTCAAAAAATGCTTATCAAAATGTTCCATCTCGATTCAGACCCGTATCCCACATGAAATATTATACTACTATCATAACATCTCAATGCAAAAATGAAAAATGTACAGACCTGAGCTTGATTTATACTTTATGGTCTCAGGTGCCTCTCATTACATCAGCAGGAAAGTATTAAATGTTCCACCACCGTCACTCAGGATATTATAAAGCAAAATAACAACATACTGTATACTGTAGCCAACTGTTAAAATTACACTGCCCTAGATGGTTACTGTATTCAGATAGATAGACAGACAGATGTTTTTAGTGGAAGTGACCTCCTGACCAGATGTTATTGAGATGTGGTTATTCTGCAGAGAGATGTAAAACATTCTGGATGGTGCGGTCTGGATAATGTTTTTGTGGATGTGCCCTCGTTCATCTCAGATGGGTCCCATAGATTGGTGTTTACGTGAAAGCAGGTTTGAAAATATGATTGGGGCAGGCGTGCTCTCATTCCCCTGTGCTGCGCTGGCCGATGTTGCCTGGAAACAGATGGAGAATCACAGTCCATCATGCATTTATGGTGGCGATTACCTTGAATATAAGCCTGCAAGGCCGCATTCAATTAGTCTGCAACCACAATAACTTGAAGTTTACTCCTAGAAATGCACCAGGTAAATTGACACTTGTAGGCACACTGCTGAGAATTAGTCAGTAAGAAAATGTAGCCTTTTTAGCTGAAATTGCACAATTAAAAAAAATTTGTCTTGTGATTCGATCCAAATTACTTGTATTGTATTTGCCACCTATCCTCACTATCCCTTTTCACATCATCAGTGTTAGGGGTAACGCAAGTTACGTAATCAGATTACTTTTTCCAAGTAACTAGTAAAGTAATGCAGTACTTTTAAATTTACAAAACAGCTGAGGTACTTTTTCAAAAAAAATAACTCAAGTTACTTTGTTTTCCCCTTTATTGACTGACACAGTTTTGAGAGAAATCAGGAGTAATTGCAGAAGCGTTGTGTGCACTGTGTAAACAGGATGGTTATTGTAGTTCTACACTAAATGTGAGCAGGCATTTTCTCTTCTCACTTGCACAAAAACAGATTCAGTATTCCTCAAAATGAATAAAAACTGTGAATCCAGAATTGCTGTTTGAGCTGCGCCCTCTATACTGTTCAGACATGAATTTGCATTTCCTTCAGCCTGAGGCTTATTCATTTCACTTTTGGTGTAAAAGGGCCTTTACATTTGACAGAAATATTATATATATATATAAACAAGCAAGCTCAGCCCAGGCGAGAAAAAGTAACGCAATTAAAAAAGTAACAAAGTAATGCAATTTGTTACTTTTTAGGGAGTAATACAATCGTGTAACACATTACTTTTAAAAGTAACTTTTCCCAACACGGCACACTAATCATCATATAAAAGCTATGGCAACCTCTCAGTCTCCCAAATCCTTAAAAGCCTTTAATGTGGCAATACACTCTCCACTAATAAAAAACTTTACAGTTTTACAGTCAAAACAGAAGATCATACACTTGAAATAATGTTTCAATTCACAAAAAATAATTTCATTTAAAAGTGGAATATTGTGATTAATAGTTTTTTTAAATGGGTGCTATTTGATATTGAATGAGAGAATCACCTCTGAGTGTCTGAAGGTCATTATATTATTTGTGTTAGTTATAATAAGCTTCCTCTGCAGTCATTTAATGTCACAGTATACCTGTGGGCAACTTGGGTTACATCTCATTATGCAATGCATTGACATTTACAAAAAAGTCTGAGCACAGAGACTGGAATGTTTTTAGTTTGGTAAAAATGGTAAAGTGATTATAAGGAAGGTTAAATAACTTGCTGACTCACTGTCGATGAACATCGTTTAGATACAGATGCAAACATTTGCACTGTAATTTAATTGTCAAGGTTGACCTTTTATACTTGCTGATATAAAGGAATAGTTCACCCAATAATAAAAATATAATAATTTGACTATAGCCTATATATAAAAAATATAAAAGTGTTGACGTGACTTTTTTCCATTCAGTGAAAGTCAAAGTTAACCAGAGCTTGTCTCAATTTGACATGAGGACATCATTTTTATTTTTGGTTAATTTATTCCTTTACAATCCTCATGAATATTACATGATAAAGGGCTGTCGCGGTGAAGGATTTTCCCTTGCGGTAATTTTGATTGGCTCAATAGCGCGATATGCGAAATTTATTTATTTATTTTTATTTATTTATATGTATTTGTTTCTATATAAATAAGTGTTACGATGTGGTCAGCATGCACAAAAACGAATACATTTTCAGTAACCAATGTAACCGACATCACATTGGTAACGTTTAAAATACCCTTAAATGTTAAAAGGATGACACGACAAATATTTCGCTTTCCTTGGACACGACAACCTTTTCACGAATATATGACTTTGACCTCAAAGACATATGCAGGTAATCTAGAAGGGTATAGCCTTATGAAAAAAGAAAACACGTGAATACCACGGTTGCTGCGGTTACTTGCATTCCTCTGGCTGGCTTGTCAGTAGCGCGGTAGGCTACTGCAATATTGCAGTAATCGCGACAGCCCTAAGTAAACCCCCTTGATTTTGTCTTAGTCAATATTTCATCCCTGTCTAAAGATAATCAGCATTTCCTACAGAACATTAATCCACTGACAAAAGAGGGCCTGTGAAAATAGTGTGAGAACTGACTATCTCTGAAGTGTTGTCTCTGTTAATGCAAAATAGTGCAGCTAACAGTTTCAGGATGCCACGCAATCAGACTCAACAACAGCTCAGTACACTGAGATAGAGGACAGAGTGTCAGATCAAGTTATCCACTTATCTATCTTACGGAAAACAAACTTGCTTCAGGTCACCTTGAACAATGGTTTGCATAAAGCAAAGTATCGTTTTTCCATTTGGCCCTCGGATACACTTAGGGTCCTGTGATTTCCTTAAAGTAAAATTTGAAAGAGAGAGTTAACTGATTAATATGCATTTGGGTCTTGTGTTCATGTTATGTAAAAAGCCTGTAGGGTTTAATTCGTTGCCAATTATCCTATACAGGAAGTTGAGAACAAAGGCTTGCTGCCATAATAGTGATTCTAGCTTAAAAATCACTGATGAATCTGAGAGGATGGCTTGAAGACACATATTGGACGAGAGACTTATAGACCAGTTATGTTTAAAGAAAAATGTTTGCAGTTAATAAAGAGACATAATTATGTTGTAGAGTGTAAAACCAAGCTATTTTTCTACTATTATGTTTATGTTTTTACATTAGCTTTTATGCTGAATAACTGTATAACACTCAAAATTAGAAATTGCGTTTGGAATACACAGTATAGCATCTGTTTTCAAATACAATCTGCTTAAGTGTACACACGAGCCTCGTTTGATGCATGCATTTGCTTTATATAGCTGTTTTAACGTATTCATATTTGTTTGTAACATACTGTATATTTAGCCCTGTTTTCACATTGCTAAATAAACAGTAATTTCTCAGTAGAGACCTCAAGAGAGTCTGCATGTGCTTTACACAAATGTGTGAAGTCTCAAAGCCTGCAGAAATAGGCATTAATTAATCAAGGATAGAGACCATAAAAAGAAAGATCAAGGGAATTGTGCCCAAAGTAAAGGCTATACCTCAATATGAGTTTGTAACCATCTTTTTTATTGGTAAGTTGTACACAGTATTGAAGGATATTGTTTAAACATTTTATTTAACATGTAATTCTGTATTTTATTTTATCTCTAAATACCATAAATCTGCCTGTATACTGCCAGTATCATTTCACATCTTTTTCTAAATTGGAATTGTTCAAGTTACATTAGAAATTGTGACTAATAATGTGGAAACCAGACACCTTTAGCCTGTAACTTTAAGCCTAATTCTTTCCACTGAATAAAGACTGTTCTTGTGAAATTTACTGGTAGAGCAAAAGTCAAGCCAGGATATGTGTGGTCATCAAGCACAAAAAAGTATCCCTGTGGTTTACAAGGCTATTCCATTTTCAGCAGCATCGTTTGAGGATGTAATCAGCAGTGAAATCATTCATAACATGCAGGATTGTTTTGCATATAAAAAAGGCAAGCATTTTTTTGATGTAGGCCAATATAATTTCAGAGGGGTTGATGAACAGATCAAATCAACTATTCTTCAAAAAAAGGAGAGGGGTGCGGGGGGGTGGATTCACTTTTGGAAAACAGTAGATGTCCATTTATGGAAGGCATAAGCCTGCTTTCCCACATACAGTACATTATTTACTGGTAGAAAAGAGGTCACTGCGCTTCCTCGCGCCTTTGTGTTCTGAAATGAAATGTTTTCACAACGCAAGTGTTTGTGTTATAGAGGAGAGATAGTTTATTAAAGAGAATATTATTCTGAAATGTAGTTAAAATCAGAAAATGCTTATAGCAATTTACCTAAATAATAACACACCCAAGACTCCTGAATGTGCTTTGGCAAAACGCTGGCCTCCACATTCACATACTAAATATAGGCTACTCTGTGTCATCATTGTCCATGCAAAAGTTGCAGACTGCTCTTCTGGATAACTATACAACTGCCAGGCTAACTGGGTTACTTTTACACTGTTGGTGCAGGGTTGTTTTATTATTCTGCGGATTGAAAAATGGTTACCTATTGGCCCAGTTCAAAAGTCTCTCTATATTTTGGTCTCTATGGCTCAGGTAATATAACGGACCGTTTACAGCGTTTGTTTAAACTAGAAACAGAAAACTTTTAATGCATTTTGGCCATTTATTTACATGACAATGGCGTTTTGAGGGCTTCAAAACGGGTTCAAAGTGCAAGTTTTTGAAAACGATACTGTTATCTTCTCCATGTAAACTACAAAAATGCTAATTTGTTAAAACGGTGACCGCATACAAGGGCATTATGACCAACTACTGACCTGGCATGCATAATACATGGTTTTTAGTCATATTTGCGGATCCATGTGAACAGGGATCATTTTGACAACATTGTCATCTGTAGGCTACACAGAAAAACTTTTTTTGTGCATCGTTGTCGTGTAAACGTACCAGTCTATAAAGTTTTTTTCCTTTGCTATTGTCTGCCAGGTGAATATCATGAGCCTGATTATGTAGAAAATAATAGCGCACACCTTACCTAAACAAGCTATATGAATTAATGTTTAATTTATGTCCACAGGACAAATTGAGGTTTAATATTTAGAGTTAAAGTCTTGTTCAATTTCACTTTGAGTTTGAGCAGTATTAATAATGAAGATTGTCTTTGCATCACCACTAATTCTGATTTTCATTTACTGATACCACAATTTAATTTGTTTCCCTATGATAAAACCTGAAACTGATATGTTTTGACTGGAAGTTGACGGATCAAACTAATAATGAATTGGCATTGTGCAATTTAAACTTTATTATGCATACTGTTCTTATTCTGGTGCATAGATGAACACCAAGTACTTTCCTTATAATTGCAGGATTCAAATTTAAGAAAGCAAATGAATCAGGGGGTAAAACAAACAACAATTCCAGCATAGTATCAAAGGCCAGCTGGAGTTTAGACCTCATGAGGCACGAAAGCAAATAAGCACACTAACTCTGGCCAAATACAATAAATGGCACATTTATATCCAGTTTCTTCTTACTTGGAAACAAATATTGACTCTAGCTATGACATTGAAGCTGCTCTTTTTAAACAAACAGATTTAAGGATCATATTAAGTTGCACATTTCATTGAATAGTGTCTATTGTTCAAATTCAAGACCACACAGACACATTAAACTTGAAATCTTTATTTCTTTTGTTATAATAAGTGATCAAATAATTACATAGAAAAATCATCCACAAGAAAGCAAAATATGCAGGAAAAAAACATATAGTACACATTTAATGTTAACAAAATTGTATTCATTATATTTCCTGACAGGTTTACATCGCTTTAAATCTTAGGGGGTGACATACTGTAGTTTAGTTTGGGAACACCATGGCCTAAATTATAAAATAATTCTATAACTTTTCCTTCCCAGAAAAGGAGGCTGTGTGATTCATCTTTAGTAAGTGATCCAATGCTTCTTTCGGAGTACTTTTCCTCAGTTGATCGTCTCTCCTTGAGTATGTGGCCGTATAGTAGCGATGCACTGAATGTTTATACTCTATGGCCCTTACGTCTCACATCTCATTGTGCTCATCACAGTATCAGAGTATGTTAATATTTAAATGGTTCTGCATGGATAAAATAAATAATTTGTCTGAATAATGTTTTTTTCCCCATTAAATTCTCTCTGTTCAGCAGACTGCCACTTCGACAGGGCCCACCCAGACAACTCAAAGGCTGCATTCCACAGAGGACAGGATGATCGTGGTATTTCCCCGCTTAAATTCAGTTACCCACTGAAGTGAGACGCCCATAAGGTATCTAATGAAGCAAATAACTGATTCAGGGTTGGTTTTGAAGAGGCAGGAGGGAAGAAAAACATAGCGATGAGGCTGGAACCCACAAGACAGTGCTGTCGACTCTCATTTAGATGTCTCACTGGAGACTGTGCCAAAAGTGCTTTTCAACATTTGCTGTGAATAATCACAGAAAATCTCAGAGCTCAACTTTTACTTTGAGGAAGAGGCAGCGAAGACAAGGCATGCATGCCAGCACCAACACAAATCTGGAGTACTAGATCAGCAAGTCATGAACTTTATCCAGAGTATGGAATAGTAATTAAAATTAACAAGTTAAATCACCCCAAAATTAAAATTCTGTCATTATTTAATCACCTTCATGTTGTTCTAAACCTGTATGACTTAGTTTTTGTTTTTTCTTTCATGAAACTGAAACTCTCTGGTGAACTCTGTGAATTATATTCCTAGTCATACAATAGATTAGTGTGAAATTTCAATCATTATTCCTTCATTATCTACACCTCTAGAGGGCTGTTAACTGTTAGGACCGGTTCCGAGTTAATGAGGTGAACTCAAGAACCAAATCATGTTCATGATGCACAAATGGATCATTCGGACCAGCTTTGTATTTTAACTGGATCAAATTATTTTTTCATTGATAAAATCAGACTCAAAATTCATCTTCAGATATCATACTTTTCTTATAAACCTCATTATCTCTTATTTTAGTGCATAGCAGTTTGGAACGACATGAGGGTGAGTCAATAAAAATGATGTAATTTTACATTTTACATATTTTCATCAAACAGCCATAGGTTTTAGTTTGTCTGCTCTGATTTGATTTTCACTGTTATTATTTTGTATCATTGCACTAAACGCTGTAAAATATGAAATGGTCAATAAGTTATGACAACATATGTTTTTACATTGCTTTAACTCATCAAAATTAGTTAACCATTTTCAACTTAGTTTCAACTCATTTGTCTAAGTCAGTTTAATGTGATATAAGTTGAAAACAGTTGATTGTACTTAAAAGTATATGGCAGCAACTTTTTTTTTTACAGTGCAGTTATTGTTTAGAATTAGTGTATTTAGGCTATGATCAATTAGGTGACTGGAAGTTTTAGCATTCACAGCAAGATCAAGTTCAAGTATGGTTTTGTGCATTAGAGTGCTCACTGACATGACACAAAAACAAAAAAAGCCCATTTACACATTTTAACTGAAACTCTTATTCTTACAGATAAGCATTTTTTCCCATAAACCAGACATCTCGTTCTGCCAGTATATGTGCTGGGTCTTTAAGGGAAAGTCCAGAAAGGTCACAAACTCCTGACTGAAAAGTCAATGCCGGGAAGCAGTTCCAGCAGGCCAGAACAAAACCATCCTTGTGAGTTAAAATAAACTGTGCCAAAAGAATTACAAAGAAGATTTTCCCTGAACAAATTTACTGTTTCTATGACACTGCTATCTCTTATTTCAGTTGTTGGAGAAAAGCCCAAGATTCCGTAGGTTAAGCAATCCAGTGTTCTGGAACATTCAGTCCAAGCCTTCATTATCTGCAAAACACAACTGTCAAACTCTGGACAGAGAAATAGTTGTAAGGAGAGAGGTGAGACTGCCTCTAGATAGTAGATCGATTTGAATTGAACAGATTTTCCTTATGGCACATTATGTTCTAATGGACAAAAAATAGTATCAAATGTTATATGTATATATATGTGAAATATATAAAATGTAAAATATATATTGAAAATCTCCTAACATGGCCACATATTGAGGTCTGGTTAGATTAGATGATATGCAAACAATCAGTTCTCATAATCAACAAATTGGATGCAGGAGAACTGGGCAGGAATAAAGATCTGAGCCATTTTGACAAGGGCCACATTGTTATGTCAAGGTGACTGGGTCAGAGTGTCTTTGAAACAGCAAGGCTTGTGGGTTGCTCCAGGTCAGCAGTGGAGAGAATTTACCAACAGTGGTCCGATGAGCGACTGGGTTTTGGGCGCCCAAGTCTCATCATCGATGCACAAGGGCAACAAAGGCTATCCCGTCTGGTTTAAGCTGTTATGAATGTATATATATATATATATACACAATTAAAATTAATATAACATATTAATGTCAATTGTTTATGGGATTCTGTCAATCCACTAGGATTGATTACTGTTTTTGCCTTCTTCATTTTTTTGAAGCTGCACCGAGAATGGTTTCTCCTTTTTGCCTCTAAAGGCTTCAGGTATAGCGTTCAGTTCAGCCACAGTCATAACCACCGGAGAGCAGCTTCAGCATCTTATTACTTAGCTGTTTCGAGGTTGTGGACTTCTGTGATGAGTGATGCGGTGTCCTATAACACAATTAGAGGATACACAGTCTAAAGATTTTTTTCTTCGAGAATAATTTTCTATTAATCTGTGCAAATACATCGTGAGCTGTCAGACTAGAGAATCCTCATTTAATACCTGAAAAAAAAACAGACAGGCCCTATAATGAGATTCTCACTCTGTGCTTTTGCAGTCTCAAACCAAACAGCACAGGGTGCTGCTAAGTAACTCTCTAAAAGCATGTAAAAGGATCAAGAGAAATGTGATTAAGTTGGTTCAATATGAATGGATGCTCTAGATGCCATATATGACTGTTTTGCAATTGGCTTGGCTTGCAATTTCACTTTTACTAATGTTACCTGAATTAACATGGTATGACCCTGAATGGTCCTTTGTTTTATTGACTTTTTTAAAAAAAAATATGGGAACAAATGATTTTTCAGAAAAAAACATTTTAAATATTCAAGATGCATCATATAAAAGGCAGCATTCTGTCACAATCTACCGTATATCTGTTGCAAGGAAAATATTATCTGTTCTAATTATTGTTGTATTATCAGGTATAGGCAGGACTTAAATCAGACATATGTCACAACTAAATAAAAAGTCAATTTTTAGATTGTGACTATTGTCGCGACTTGGCAGACGAACGTAGATTTGAATGGGAGACGAGGTTTAATCCAACAAGCAGGTGAACAGAATGTACTTCTGCGATTTTTTCTAAATGTCGACAAAAAACTATTGCGAAATGACAGCGTTTCCACATAGTACGGAACTGAACAGGGAGAATATATACAGAGTAAACGAGGGAACTAACTAGACACAGGTGGAGGAAGATTAACTAATCAGGGACTAACAAGAACAGGTGCAGACAAGACAGAACATATTGTGACAACTTTATTTGAGAAGACATGTTGGATAGATCACACCATTTCATTTTTCACCAATTTTGAATATGTTTATTGTTATGTGCTTGTCTAATGAATTAGTCTGCAAAAATTTTTATTTGGTTGTTTGCAGTTAATTTTTAAATCAATATTCATGCCTTTCCGAATGAGGTTATGGGCCACTGTGCTCTTCCATAATGAAATTAAATGCTTTGACTATATTGTTTTGCTATTTTTCATTAATTATTTAAATTTATCAGGTGTCTGAAACACTGTAATTGTATTTTTTTTTTAAGATGAATAAATACTGTAACAAATGTGTTAAGCTCATTGTTAGTTCATGTTAGTTAGTATACTGACTAATGTTAACTATAATGAACCTTATTGTAAAGTGTTACCAAATTTGTCAATTTAGTGTTACAACCCTTAAAGGGGTCATGAATTGAGAAATAAAATGTTCCTTTTTTCCTTCACATTTTAGTAGTTAGAGGTATATATATATATAGAGAGAGAGAGAGGTAGTTGTACTATATCTTGTAAGTTAAAATATCCTGTAAGTTTCAGAACTCAAAACTTCCTTGTTAGTCCAATAACAGCTTTTATTGAAACCAAGCGACTCGTTTCGGATTGTGTCTCAGTATGACGTCAGTGTGACGAAAGACTGCCTCTGCAGAAGAATATCAGTATAGCTAAGTTTCCATCCACTTGTCAGTGGAATTATCTGAAGTTCGGTAAAAAAAGCTCATGCGAATAAAGCTGGTGAAAGTGTGTTTCCATCCAACGGCTTTAAAGCGAATAAAAACCTGTGCGCAATGACGTCACATGCTGTTTTGCGATCAGATTGGTATATCGAATTGATTTGAGACATTTTAAGGTGTTTCCATTCATTTTCGCACTGAATCGCACAACATTCCAGCAAACATTTGCGAACAAAGTTTTGCTAGACAAAATGGATTTATTTTCAGTAACGTTTCCATCAGCGTTTATCGCATAAGCCGTATATCGATCAAGATAAAATCCGATGAGACCGAACGTATTTCATTTGAGTCGATATTCATGAAATTCAATCGAATTTTACTGTTTCCATAAGGCATTTTTCATTCGATATCACTTAATTCGGATAAAAACGTGTGGATGGAAACATAGCTAGTGTCTACTTCTACATCAGTGTCTCTTTGGTTACACCCACCGATTCTTGCATGTCATGTAAATACAGGAGAGCACACAGGATTACTCCAGCAAAACAATAAAGATGCCGCTGAAGATTTCAAGACATTTTGCAGTGGCAAGTTGTGGAAAAACAGTCATTGCATTGCCTTCCTTGTGATCCTAACATTAAGAAAGCATTAATGAAGTTTATTTCAAATGAATTTCCAAATCACACCTGTTCATTTGTTCGCTTCATTTTCTGCGGGATTAGTTTTTTGAACAAAACAGAGTTTGACGCAGTGTCACTATTGCTTTGTGTGTTACAGATTGTTTGATATGTACATATCTTCACAGAATTATGTTATTCAGTGAATAACTAAAACATTATTCACTTCACTGAAAATGATGAATGATGAATTTAAGGAAAGTGAAACAAACGATGGCATTCATAATTCGTATTCACAAAAAAAAAAAAAACTGTAAGTTATCTTGTCAACTATAAGTGTGTTTACTCCAAGTACTTAAACTTTATTTGCTACAAGTTACCAAGACTTATAAAGCATGTAAAACATTTTTCAACTATGTAACGAGATAAACACCTTTCTGTAGCATCTTATCTTTCTGTATCGTAAGTTGTCTTTTATGATTGGTAATAATGTCAAGATGTTAATAAATATATTTTTTATTGGAATTAATTTTTTTATGACCCAATCACAGAAGGCAATTTAACTGAAATCCAAAAGGCCTTTTATCTAAATACATCCAGGAGGGGATTAATCCTAGTTTTGGTGCTAAAGCCTGTTTATTTGAAGTTGAACTCAAGGTATTAAGGTCTTCCTTTTAGCTTAAAGGTGTTGATAATATAGGTGCTCTTTCCTTTTAAGGGGTTTCTTATGAGAATCTGTCCTTGGCCTTTCTCTAATTTTTAATCGGATCACGTACCAGGCTCACCTTGATAATAACATCACTCCCATCAAACACTTAGATAAATGTCATTTCTAGGATAAAGTTTGTCAAAAAGCTTCGGTTATAACCGTGCTGCTATAAAAAATGAAGGGAACTGCATAATAAGTTAGTTAATTCTACTGCTTCTCTATCAGACTAAAAAGTGTGAAGAGTTGGATGCGGATAATAAATGAAGACTGAATTCAATTTCGGGTGAAAAATACCATTTTTAACTTGAACCCGATGCATTGTGAGTGAATCTCTCCATCACTTGTGACATTCTGTCAAGGTTAAGAATTTTGTTTACCAGTCAACTTTATAATGTCACCGTTCTCATCTTTTCTATCATTTTGTTGTCACCCAATTTATAAAACTTGAGATGAAGTTAGTAATTCGACAAGAATCAGACAGACCTCTCCGTCTTTGCAGACTGGATATCAGAGGCCCTAAGATAAGACTCTCACATTCATTCTACATCTGTTTTCCTCATAGTACTACTTATGAAATCTTGTTTAGTTTTGCTGTACAGTTATGCTTGATCTTACATATTTTGACATCTAGTAAATTTGAAGTCAATATGGAACAGCATTTTCAATATCCAATTTACGTAATATGTGTTTTATGTACAACCTTTGAAATTTCTACACTCCTAGAGTTGTAAATGTATTGTATTTTTTGGGGGGGCTTTTATCTAAACTATGCAGCAAGATGATGACCTATTGGCATATTCTCGGTCATTTTATCTCAAGGATGGCATAGAATTTAAATAGCAAAAGGTTAATGGTATTATAATGGCTTTCTCAAACAGGTTATTGATTAAATGCTCATTAATGTTTGGATGTTTCCCAGCTGATGCAGCATGTAATGTAATGCTCTAGACTTTGCCTTATGGCCATATGATCCTACTATTCACATCTGATAGCCAGTCCAGCAGTTTTGTTGCTGTAACCTTTTACTGCTGATAGATTTTTTTTTCCTCCTTTCATTGATATACCACAGTATTAAAAATATTACTATCTGTGTGGGAGCTGAAGCACTCACAGTTAATTGTGTGATTAATGCATGACAATATGTTGAAGGTGGACTACTTGCAATATATAAAACAAGTCATTATCAGTGAGCCTGGTATGTTTAGAATCAGAGCTTGGCAGTGCTGCAGAGTCCACATTTTTTCTGTTATGTTAAGCTCTTTCCGTTGATTTATGTTGTTTTGTACTCTAAGTTAATTAACTTTTTTTAATCCCCAAACCCTAAACTTTCACATAAAACATTTTAGATTTACATAAAGACTTTACTTAATATGTTTATGAATCATTTTAATAGTCCCCAATATGCAGGTGGTTTAAGTATCCTTGGGGAGCATTCTGGTCATTTGATTTAAAATAAACCAGCTTTTATTTGACTGATATGACTGGAGTCTTCAACTCTTTTGAGTCAATGTGATTTTTAAAAGCAAAAACTTTTTAATTGAGGAAATAAATCAAGCATCGCATTAGTTCAGGCAGGCCACGTCAGCCAAGCTCGAATCAGCTGATAGCCAGCTGTTCCTGACGTGTTCCAGTCCAGTGTCCACATCTATCACAGCGGCACATATAAACTCCCATTCCTTCAGCATTTCCTCCATAGCATCGCTGCTCGCATTTAAACTCCCACCTCGAACCCCAACTCCACCCAACCGAAACTTTAATCATTCAGACTATTTTGTTTTTCCTGTACAGTTCAATACATTGCAAGCTTTTCTATCATGTATTTGTATTTTCACAACTCATGTAATTGAGAATTGTAATTATGTATGCATATACTGGCTCTGTTCTGTACCCCAGGGGGATTTGACTTGCTGCTCTCCCCGCTCTGTCCAGCCATAGCTACATGGACAGGCGTGGGAGTTTTGCCCAGAACAGAACCACACCGCCAACACTAACTGTATGCTATAATTGTAATAATGTATATACTTGGCGATGTGGTCCTGACTGAATTACTGAGTTCACATTCAATTACTTTGGTTATGTCATGTTTCTGTTGACCTTTTGCGCAGAGGACTGGCATCTATTGTCTGTCTACAGAGACACTGATTGCAGATTATAAGAGTTAAAATTGCAGGGTTGGTCTTCTTTTTGGCATGTATCTTCTCAAGTAAGTAACTATTATTTCAACAACATTCAATAAAGTCATTAATCACTAAATATTTTTGAAATTAAATGAACACCTAATGCTCACTGCATAATAAATGGGTTTATCTACTGCAGGGATGGGCAACTTCGGTCCTGGAGGGCCACTGTCCTACAGGGTTTAGCTCCAACCCTGAAAAAATCCCCTGCCTGTAACTTTCTAGTAATCCTGAGAACCTTGATTAGCTTGTTCAGGTGTGTTTGATTAGGGTTGGAGCTAAACTCTGTAGGACATTGGTCCTCCAGGACCGAAGTTGCCCATCCCTGATCTACTGAGATATAACATCTAGTTGAAGTACAGTATAATGTATTGCGTAAAGACTTGCCAGTGAAAACTACCGTAAGTACAGGCGATTTGCCCTTCCCACCCTGAAATCAAAGAATCTGCAAAATTCTAAACATATTTTATAAAAACAAATACAAATTATGCTCTGCCATCATCAGTGTGTTTCAGTGACTGAAAGGAACCAGAAACCTGGCAGGCTCTATGGCTTGCTGGCACTTTGAAGCTAGACGTTTTGGTCAATGGGTTTTGCACTGGTAAGAACTTTCTGTGCCAAATTCATAATTGATAGCAAAGAGGCTCATTTGACATGTTAAATCATGGAAGTCTTAAATCTTTTGCAAGGTTAAAAAAGCAGTACACAAGACCTTGATAAAAAAGACTGTAAAAGGCAAAATACAAGAGAGAGAATGCACTAAGTATAAAAGGTGCTGTAATCCTACTATCTGATAGATATCATTTAAATTGATGTCCTGAGATATCACACTCATCTATAGACTCTTCTAATACCGGAGAAAGCTATCAGTTAGCATTCTCCTTGAGAGGGCCTGCAAAATGGCTGGAATCAGTTACTGCACTTCTACGCAATTAAAAATTGTCAGAGCGTTATTTCAAGTCACCAGATTGCTTACTCTAAGCGCTTATGTGAAAATCCTAATTAATGTTTTCAGCAGTACTCTTTTGGAGTTGCCCTCTAAAGAGAGCCAAGAGCGGATGGATATATATCATTATCTTCTGTCGATGCAAATGCCACTGCAACATGTCCTTTCATTTGTTTTCAGTTTGGAACAAAGGCTCTGTCTGTCATTATATTTAAGTTAGATATAAGTCACTTAGACTGCGCTCCTGCCTCTGAGGATGGAGTTCCACATTTCACTCTGCGGGACGTCTGCATTGACTTGTTAGCCTGACGTCGCCATACTCAAATTCTAGTCAGAATAATACTGCTCCATTGGGCTGTGATTAAGGGGCGT
Organism: Scardinius erythrophthalmus; assembly: GCF_964197995.2. Lineage (NCBI taxonomy): Eukaryota > Metazoa > Chordata > Actinopteri > Cypriniformes > Leuciscidae > Scardinius > Scardinius erythrophthalmus. The sequence continues at coordinate 8,828,777 of NC_138226.1, read as the reverse complement.
TTTTCAACTGAACCAGGAAAGAAAATGCCTCTGCACTCAATTGGATGGACCTACAACCAATCAGAGCAACAGAGTAAGTGACGTATGTTCTTCATTCATCTTTCCGATCGACAAATGCCTTGATCGCGGTTCTCTGTTCCTCTTTTAAAATTAATGCACTGTCGATATCTTCTATAACAGAGGCGATGGTGGAATCTAGACATCTCAATTTTCCAGCGGCAGTCATCTTTGTTGTAAGCGAATTCAACCCAAGCGTTCTTTGGTGACGTGGATGATTACGTCACTGTTGATCATCTGTCTATCATCGTATAAAGCCCGCCCTGACAATCTGATTGGTCCAAATAGCACTGGTTCGAGCATTTGCTCCACAACGGAGACCGAACTTCCTGACCTCAAATGTTGTGGGCGGGGCTAAGTTCGGCTGGCATCCAAGCTGACTTGAAGCAACATTAGTCAAAATGGACAGTTGGGCTGCAGGGCATAAACAAGAAAGTCTGCTGTCAGATTCAGCAATCATTTATAACAAAGTGCAGAACAGTGGTTTTAACTGGTGGGAAATGACCCAAAAATAGTCAGAGTCAGAATCAGAGGTCTGTTCTGCAGACAGGAAGGAATAAATGCAAAAATGAAATGCTACCAAACATTGTGCATTTAGGATAACAAAGCTTGTCAAGTTGTCTGTTTAATGTTAATCATTTTTCATATTGTTGGACTTTTGAATTTTGTTTACTTTTATATGATAAACTGTATTGAGCTTGATGTCAATATAAAATCCTGAAGAAAAACAGTTGAGAACTAATGATCGAAACATTGAGGTTTCATTCAATTGCTTTCATTTAACAGTGCATTAAAATGTAACCTCTGAAAAAACAAAAATAATAATAATTAAATATTGCTGTCTTGTCAGAGCCGATAGCCTCGTGGGCATCACTCTGATGTAGGTTGGTTGTGCTTTGGGCCTGAGTTCGAATCCCAGCTCATGGTCCTTTCATGATCCCATTTCCCTCACTTTGCTTCCTGTCAGTCCTCTACTACACTATCCCATCTCAATAAAGAAAATCAATAAATATTGCTGTCTTAAAAATATTATATTGCTTTAAATGCACAATGCATTAGAAACTTATAGGCTGCATAGGCATTTCTGTACACAGGTTAACAGTTTGCAAGCTTACTTGCTGGAGTTTTGTTTCCCATAAGGCATTAGGTCCTTCTCCAAACATTTGTGATTAAACAAATTTGGATTTGGTCATAAGTCAGGTGGCATCATATTACAGAATAAGGATGATTTATGTCATTTCACGTGGAAGACAGCCCAACCTGATCTCACGGGAAAATGTAACTATATTACGAGGTGGCGCTTTCCTATGAATTCATAACATACCTGTCAATAGGGCGTAATTTACGCATGAGTTTGTATGAATTCATTAAAAATTAGCTACCGAACTGTCCAAACGTAGTATAGTCTAAATAGTTACAATTTCCATTAGATTGTGTTGGACAGCAGTGTTAGGGAAAGTTACTTTTAAAAGTAATGCTTTACAATATTGTGTTACTACATAAAAAAAGAGTAAATAATTTCATTAGTTATTTTTTATGGGAAGTAATGTGTTATGTTACTTTTGTGTTACTTGGGCTGGGCTACTTGGGTTAGGCCTACTTTTAATAAGTTCTATTTTTGGCAAATGTGAAGGTGCTTTATTACGATCAGCCTAGGTTAAATCGTAACAAAGGGAAATAGACATGACTCCCACGCCCAGTCGTCAGACCAAAAGATACCAATGAGTCCAAAATTCAAGAAAAACGATAAACGTTTTATTAAGATGAAGTCAGTCAAGTCAAGTCATCTTCATTTATATAGCGCTTTTAACAATGTAGATTGTTCCAAAGCAGCTTTACAATGGTAATAGGAAATCAAAGTAAAGTGTTTTGTCTTTAGAGCAGCTCTAGAATAAAGTTATTGTCCAGCTAAAGTTGGTTTGATTGATTCACTTCCGTTGCAACGATCATTAGTTATTAACTTAGGGGCTTATTAACTTATTAACATGACGCCGTTTAAACAGAAAAACAGCGAGAACGCCGATGGCATGCACATGCGTATTACGAGTTCAGTCTAGGGGTGTGCGATATGACGATTTTTTATCGTGGACGATTAAAATGTCTCCACGATCTGCTTTTGAAGAAATATCGTAGAATCGTGCATTAGCCTATATCTGTTCTGGCGCCTCTGTCCCGAACATACTGAACAACGCGACGTATATTCACATAAAACGTTAACGCAGCAGAACAGGAGACTGCAGTTCACAAAAGTTCATAATTTGCATGTGCTTTAATGCCTTGTCGGTTAAACATTTAATTCGCGTGCTGATGCGCTGTTCTAACTAGGGCTGTCACTTTTATGAAAAAATCCTGTTCGATTTTTGAGACATAAGTGTTCATTGAATCGATTGTAAAATCGAAAATTGAAAAATAAAACGCCATATATGGGCAAATCCACGGACAACTAACAGGCATTAGGACGAACGTAAAGAGAGCGCGCCGCGCCTGACGCGCACAAGTCAGCAATATTTCTGATGATTTATTGGCGTGAAGTTTCGCGCACAATGACTAGTGCAACATTCTCGAAAAGCAATAAGCATAGTGGACTGCCATAGCACGCAGCATATGAAAAACATTACCTCATTCTTCAACATGGCTGTGTTTACGATTAGAAATGCCAAACAAATTTCGCCTATGTAGGCGATAGACCGTTGCCCGAATCTGTATCTGAATGCATGAGACTGTCTGAATACCGGGAAAATTCACAGTTTTGTAGTAAAAAGAGACACATTATGCAGAAGGATCATTGCTGTTATCAGAGCCGGTTCTAGACATTAGGAGGCCCTAGGCAAAATTCATGTTGGAGGCCCCCCACCCCCAATAAAAAAACACTTGAAACAAATATGATTCCTAACCTTTTTATTTATACAACATTTAATTTTAAAAGCAGTATATTTTTACTTACACAGTACATAAGTTTGGACACATTACTATTTTTAATGTTTTTGAAAGAAGTCTCTTATGCTCATCAAGCCTGGATTTATTTGATCAAAAAAACAGAAAAATAATAAAGTGAAATATTATTAAAATTTAAAATAATGGTTTTCTATTTTACTATACTTTATATTTCTGTGATGCAAAGCTGAATTTAGTGCCACGTGATCATTCTGATTTATTATCAAATGTTAGAAATGGTGCTTAATATTTATTTTATAACCTGTGATACTTTTTTTCAGGATTTTTGATTATTAAAGAGTTGTTTTAAAAAAGTCTTCACTATCACTTTTTATATATTTAACACATATATTTTTTTTTCTGTATTTTTGATCAAATAAATGCAGGCTTGTAGAGCATAATAATAAACTTCTTTCAAAAACATTAAAAATAGTAATGGGTCCAGACTTTTACCGGTACTGTACATATTAATCAAACTTTATCTACGGTAATCTCTTTTTTGTTTAATGAAGATGTTATTGTTGTTGTTGTTATTTTGCTGTTTTATTCAATTTATTCACAGTTCCAGAATCCCACTTCAGTAGATGAGCATAAGTGCTTTTATATTGCATTGCTACCTTAAATATGCTATACACAAATCAAGTGGAAGAGAAAGACACGATCGCTACTGAGCAGAAAAAAATATATAAAGTGAAATTATTGGCGTAATGTCAGGAATCTAATCATCAGCAGAATTTAGAAGATAGACCCATATATATGAGATCCTTTAGACTATTTGAAACATTTAAAAATGTTGTAGTGTGTTGGCTTTTTAACTTAGAATACAGACGTCTTGTCTTTTAATTTTGTAGCTTTTTTACTAGTCAGCTCCCGACGCGATGTTATTCATTGTACGCGCAAATTCAAAGCGTCGCGTCTGGGCACGTTAATGACGCTCGCGCTCTTTTAAACTCGTAATAAAGCGGTGAATGATTTTTCTAGAAATGACGCTGATCTACAGTACAAGTTTATATTTAGAATACATTGCAATCACTCCAAAATAGATGACGACAACTCTCACACCTGCATTATGAGCTGTGCTTCTTTGTGTGCTTATTAGGCTTTAGCCTCGCAGCATCTGATGGATGCGTTCGTTACACATACTTTCAGATGCCGGCACACATTAATTGGTTTAACTGCAGTAATGTAACAGTCTATGGTTAAGATAAACATCGTCACTATTTATAGTGAATTAATAAATATTGAAATAAATTGTAGATAGGACATTTGTACTTTTTTTTTTTTTTTTTTGTCCCTCTGTCTGGGCCCCATCCCGCCAATCGGGCCCTAGGCACGTGCCTAGTTTGCCTTTGCGTTAATCCGGCTCTGGCTGTTATGCGTGTTTGTCAGAGCCTGCAGTTGCAAATGACGCGCGTTCGCTGCGGGCATAACATGACGAGCTGGACGCGCTCCGAGAAAAGACCGTTAAAATCGATTCCCTATTTTCGTTTTCGAAACTTGCGTTGGTTGGTCCGATCGATTGTGCAATCGATTTTCGAACGTAAAGTGACAGCCCTAGTTCTAACGTATACGTTTCTCAGCGCGTACATGTGAAGCTCACATGCACTAAAAGCCTGTCTACCAGCGCCTGGATACTGGACTAAGTTATCTTTCGAGTCTTATTGTGCTTATACTGTTAAATACACACAAGGTTTACATAAAGTCGGTTATGTCTAAAGTGAAAGCAAACTTGAGAAAATTGAGAGAAAAACTGCTTGTCAAATGCGTGTATATTAGACGCGTCGCGCGCAACTCTTTTAAAGAGACAGTATAGTAAACACGCTGCCGCTTGTCCTTAAAGGGATAGTTCACCCAAAAATAAAAATCTATCATAATTTACGCACTCTAATGTTGTTCCAAACCTGTATTAATTTCCTTCTAATATTTCTAATATTTTTCTAATATTAATATTTTGAAGAATGTGGCTATCCAAACTGTAGCTGGTCCCCATTGACTTCCATAGGAGAAAAATATATATGGTAGTCACCGGGGTACATCAACTGTTTGGTTACCCACATTCTTCCAAATAACTTTTATTTTCAACAGAAGAAAGAAACTTATTCGAGTTTAAAACAACTTGAGAGAGTAAATTATGATAATTTGAATTTTTAGGAGAACTATCCCTTTAATGTTAATAAAACAGAATGCAAAGAGAAAATCACTCACTGCTCTTGACTGATAACTTTAATAGTAGCTTTAATACGTATCAATGTATAATTTATACAGTGAAGTCTGTTTTTTTTTCATTTGTTCATTTAATTACTTCAATGCTACTGTTAAATACACCTACTGTAGCTGAAAACATAAAGCACTGTTTTGCCTATTTAATTTGTATATTAAGTTGTGTATATGTAATGTGTATCTTTAATCTTAATATATAATAACAAAGAAAATAATGACAAATATTTTTATCTTTGCCCCTGTCTGCCATTTTTTTATTTTTTTACCTAAGGCTTTGTTTTTAAAATATGGACATTAGTTTGGCTGTAATGCTCAGTCACAAAATAGTAAAACCAACATAAAAAGAATCGTGATAAAATCGTTAATCGTGATTTTCCTGAAAAAAATCGTGATATGATATTTTTGCCATATCGCCCACCCCTAGTTCAGTCTATAGGTATGTGCATTTGAATATATGTGCGCAGGCGCGTAGTCCTTCCCTACAAATCAACCCTCAACATACTACTTGTCTGGCCTTAAAATTAATAATACAGAATTTTTATCGCTTCCACGTAGCCACGCGAACCAGAATTATCCCGACAACGCTTTATCTGTAGAGAGGTAAAGGGAGGGGAGGCCTTCACAGGGGAGAGACTAGTTGACACTTCAGGACTGCGTTGTCGTCGCGTCCAGGCGCAGGTCCTTCATCAGATATGGATACAGCCTGGATCCGGCGGACTGCGGTAAACCTCAGGATAAACAGTGAGACTAATATTACCGTAGAAGACGCCATTCTTCTTATGATGTAACGAGTACATCAGGATTTATGGGAAGTGTTCCCGGTTCCGGCTGACCTAATCTATGCAGCCTAACATTGAATTAGAAAAGTCTATAATGTGTTATGTGTATGCTAGGTCAAAGAGATGTGTTTTTAGTCTAGCTTTGAACTGACAGAGTGTGTCTGCTTCCCGGACAATGTTAGGAAGACTGTTCCAAAGTTTTGGTGCTAAATAGGAAAAGTATCTACCGCCAGCAGTTGATTTTGATATTCTAGGTATTATCAACTGGACGGAATTTTGAGAACGCAATAGACGTGAAGGACTATAATGCATTAAGAGCTCGCTCAAGTACTGGGGAGCTAAACCATTTAGTGCTTTGTAAGTAATCAGCAATATTTTAAAATTTATACAATGTTTAATAGGGAGCCAGTGCAGTGTTGACAGAACTGGGCTAATACGGTCATACCTCCTGGTTCTGGTAAGACCAGATGTAATTTGTTTATTAAGCGTGCAGGGCAACCACCCATAATAGCATTACAATAATCTAGCCTTGATGTCATGAACGCATGGACTAATTGTTCCGCATTTGTCAATGAAGAAGATAAACATAAAATTGAGTATTTCCAGAGTAACATAAACCAGTGGGTGTATAATCTTCACGAAGACCCATGGCCCAAAGTAACAAACAAAACAGATATTAAACAAAATATCAAACCAACTTCCCTCAAAGTATCCAAATCAAAATCCAGCAAATTACCCTACATACACTAACAAAACAGAACGAACGTGATTTCAAAGAAAAGGGCAGGTCAACCCTACAAAACACCATCACTGAAAATAAAAGTCAATCAAAGGAAACAGCTCGTAAAGGAAACATTCCATAACAGCTTTCACGCCAAAAGTGAAATGAATAAGCCTCAGACTGAAGGAAATACAAATTCTAGCCTGTACAGTAGAGGGTGCAGCTCAAACAAACCTTTCAGCTCTGCTGCCATTCTGGATTGCAGAAGAATAGGATGCAGGAGAAGAAAGTTCAACAACTTTTATGAGTACTGTGAATTCGGACATAATTTTGTCACACACTGTTTTTCGCATACTATATAGTAGGGAAGTATGCAATTTTGGATCCAGCCTCTTACTTCAGGAAAAAAAAAAAAAGTAATAAATTGAAACACAAATGTGATGTTTCTCCAAAGTCATTTTTGCTGATTAGTATGTTTGAATTGGATCATTGAGGGTCAGCAGCAAAGACGACATTGGTTAATAAAGTGAGATTAAATACATAAACTGTCTTTGTGTTATTTAACATTAATTACTGCAGGTTTGCATAATGTTCTGATTTCGCATTTGACTGTTTTTATTCATTTTGAGGAACACTGAATCTGTTTTTGTGCTAGTGAGATGAGTAAATACATGCTCACATTTAGAACTAATTAGTAATCTGATTATGTAAATCGCATTACTTGCCATGCGTTACCCCCAATGTTGAACAACCATGCAAAAACATGGCAGAGATAAACATTGTTAGAAGTAGATGTCAGTGACAGGTCCAATGTGAGATATTTCGCTGCACAGGGATCAGACACTCTTATTTATTTATTTCATATCATCTTTAAAACATCCATATCTCTGTGGGGTATGACAGAGACTTCATCTTTATATTGAAGTCAAAGACAGGTTCTATTTTAATAAATGTCTCTGGAGAGTTCATACCGGTGTCTCTTGGGAGGGTGTATAGCTATGAACACTCAAAAGAGCTGGGAAATGTGTGCACAGATATATACATGGGACTAATACTTAAATGAGGGTAGGGGCATATTTTTCTGCACTTTGAGCACCGCTTACTATCATCACGGTAGTTTGCACAAGATAATTTACAGTACTTTCAGCATTATGAGTGATTTGATATTGAGCTTGCTGAAACATATATCTCTCAATCTTTTGACACTTTAGAAGCCAAAAAATAATCAATCTTACTACCATAAGAATTTTGATGAAAATGCTATGTTTTTTTTTAGCAGACAGTAGGCCGATTCTCATTAGAGTACAAAATAGGGCTTAAAACTCTTAAACAACAAATGGTCAGTGAAAAGAGGTGCTTAAAATGTAGGTCATTATGCTCATAAGGTCAAACTACATATTATAGCTGTTTTTTTTTATATATATATTTTTACCAATACATTTTAATTCATTTTAGATGATCTCTAAATACAGTTTTAAATAACTATGTTATACTTTATAGAAGTAAACATTCAATTCAACTCTGTGGTAGAATAGATATGCTACTGTTGAGTAGCTACTTTTTAATCAAAAGTTCTATGATCATATAGCATCTCTTTCTTAAAAACTTGATTTTCACCACAGGGGGTCTTTAACATATTAAAACTAAATCAGACAGGTACATTTATACTAACTACCACAAAAAAAGACACACATTACCATATAGAAAACAGAACTAAAGTGACTGAAATCTCTTTTTAATCAGTTACTGGACCGTCCAAACAAGCTGATTCACTACGATGAAAAGGACTTTCAATGAGACATATGACTGTTTAAGCTCCATCCACACAGAATAGAATAAACATCCATTAAGCCACTACATCAACACATCTCATAATAGGAGTGGGGAAACGGATTCCAAAGCTGGTTTGTTTGCCATGGGATTCTATTCCCCCCATTTTCTACAAAGAGGTTCTAATATGTATCAAATGGATCCTGGTTAAGCTCCATCCACACACAGAATAGAATAAACATCAATTAAGCCACTATATCAACACCTCTCATGATGGGAGTGGGGGAACGGATTACCCGAGTTCAAATCCCGGCTTGTAGATTTTTCTTGATCCCATATGGTCCTATCTAGGCATGTGCCGGTATTCGGTAATGCGATAAATCGCGGTAATGAAAATGCACGATATTGTTATCGTGGGCACTTCAAAATACCGTGAAAAACAATAGATCAGAATTTATATTTATAGAACGCGTATTAGCTTATTTTCCATCAACCGCTTAAACAAACACTGCGTATGCTGCGCGAAACACGTGCGCGCTCTGATGTAAACAATCCCCACATGTATTAGCACTGTGTGCATGCGGCGCAGTGCGCACTCTAGTCTAATGTAAACAACCCTCACATGGAGAAGAAGCATGGCGGAAGGAGGCACGCTGCCGACGATTTATCCCCCTTCTAAAAGCAGAGCTGTCAATACGCATTCAGCGTGAGACTCACGCAATTTACACTTTTCAAACGCTCTCGCGCCACATGCAGTTTCTCACGCAGAGAAAAATCGCGGAGCAAAGAGGACACGGAGACCGACAGACTAGACAGAGCAGGTTATTATGGTATGAAAACAATTCTCAGCTCTCATGTTCTGTCCATTTTATTACGAAATTCAGACAATAAATACTGTTTTGGTGCTTGTAAATGTGACTTGACAGATCACTGTAGCGCCTCAGTTCAAGCGATCATCTGTTACTTTTTATTTAAAGTTACAGTAGGCTACAACTTACCGAAAGGTATGCCTCATACATAATATCGATCATTCAGTGTTTTTCAACCACGGAAAGAGGTTAATAAAACTGCAGGTGAACAATTATGTCACAGAACGTTACATTTACCTCAGGAAAGCCATTTAATGACCAACACGTTAGTTGACTAGAAAAAAATAGCTATAGAGAGGAGTATTTTGCACAATATGTGCACTATATTACATTTGTATTATATTTTTACTTGTGTCATAATTGTTATTACAATGAAAACCAAATTATATTTAATTTAATTAGTTAATTTTTAACCTTTAATAATACCAGCTGACAGGGCTCTCTGTATGTTTAAAGCATTATGTGAGATATATTTTTTCTTGAGAAAAATTAACGTCTATCTACTGTAGCCTACCTAATATTTATCCAAAAAGTCAATACTGAATCAAGATTGAAATCAAATCCCAAGAATTGAAAGCGTGAAAATTGTGTAAAATTCTATTTAGTTACCAAATGTTTTGACAATCACTATTGTAATGTTTTTATTAAAAAACTATTAGTAGTTTTTTTTCTACATCCCCCCCACCAATCCATTCATTTCTCTTGAGCAATTAAAATATCGTGATAATACCGTATACCGTGGTAAAAACTCAATCAATTAATCGCAGCATGAAAAGTTGATACCGGCACATGCCTAGTCCTATCATAATAAAAGGCAAAAACTCCCAAAAATTATTCTTTAAACTGATGCCAGTTATTAAGCTCCATCCAAACAAAATAGAATCAGCCTTTTTTTAAGCCAATACATCAACACCTCTCAGAATGGGAGTGGGGGAACGGATTCTGACAGCTGGATTGTTTGCCGTCGGATTCTGTTCCCCCCATGTTTCTTACACAAAGAGGTTCTCATATGTATCAAACTGATTGCTGGTTAAGCTACATCCATACACAGAATAGAATAAACATCCATTAAGCCTCTACATCAACACCTCTCAGAATGGGAGTGGGGGAACAGATTTCGACAGATGGATTGTTTGCCGTCGGATTCTGTTCCCCCCATGTTTCTTACACTTCTATTATTTATCAGACTAATGTTGGATAATTGACCCCTATAGCCTAGTGGTCAGTGCACTGACATTTAGCAATGTTGGGCTTTGAGGGACCAGAAATCTAATCCTGGCTCGTGTTTTTTTCTTGATTCCATACTGAATACTCATTATAAAAGGCAAAAACTCAAAAAAATGGATTCCAACTGCATGTTTGTTTGCCGTCAGATTCTGTTCCCCCCATTTTTCTTACACAACGAGGTTTTAATATGCATCAAACTGATGCTGGTTAAGATGAACCGACGTTCCAACGTTACAGTAGATATAAGAGAGATAAGATGAACCAAATCATAGAAGGACTCTGACTTTCCAGTGCTGCACATGAGAGAGAGGACTATTTAAGACGAGCCAATTCACTAGAATTTTTTCGTAACTGACAACGTCAGTGTGGTGTTTTTAATATGCTGTTTGGATACTGATTTTTAGAAGGCAACAGTCTGACTCTGAGATGGCGAACAGGAACATGGTTTAACATTAGCAATACATTAGGCTATTAGCTGTTTGAAAACGTAGTCAAGCAAAAGCTAATCATATTAATTACTGTTATGTGTCCGACGTTGTAGAGAGCGATACAAAAAAGTATTACGCATCATTTTGATTATCTACATGGATATTAAAGTCTCCAACAATTAATGCTTTATCGAAGTTAACTAATAGGTCTGAGAGAAAATCTGCAAACTCTTTTAGGAAATCAGCGTAAGGCCCAGGCGGTCTATATACGGTAGCCAAGGCTAGAGTTAATAGGGATGTTTTTTGAACATCTAACAGTGTAACATTTAGTACAAGTACTTCAAATGAAATAAACTTATAACCCGTTTTCTGAGTAACATTGAGAAAATCTCTATAGATTGTTGCAACACCGCCGCCACGACCATTCAGACGGGGCTCGTGCTTATAGGAGTATCCTGCTGGAGTAGACTCATTTAAACCAAAATAATCATTTGGTTTAAGCCAGGTTTCAGTAAGGCAAAGTACATCGAAGCTATTATCTGTGACTATTTCATTTACAATAACTGCCTTAGGTGTGAGTGATCTAATGTTTAGAAGACCTAGCTTTAAAAATTGTTTTTGATTACCAATAGCAACATTTTCTGGTTTAATAACAATTAGATTTTTTCTAGATCCTGCAGTAGATTTATGATTTGATCTCACTAAACGAGGAATAGACACAGTTTCTATGCAATGTTCTACACTATTTATATCAGTTAAATTGGTGCAGCAGAGACTATGATTTGGACTTTTGTTTACTAGTCAAAAGGTATTTAACATTTTGGAGATGTTATCTGACAGAAGATCCGATCCGAATCTGCTTGGGTGTAAGCCATCAGCACGGTAAAGCCTAGGACGCTCCCAAAACAGATTCCAATTATTTACAAAGAGAAGTTTCTGCTCATTGCACCATGATATTAACCATTCATTAAGCGCAAATAATCTACTAAACTTTTCATGACCTAGTCGATACGTGGGAAGCGGTCCTGACACAATAATCGTTATATCAGGCGATGTGCTGCGTACCGTATCGATCAGATTCCTGAAGTCTTTCTTCAAAACCTCCGTTTGGCGCAGTCTGATGTCGGCCCCTCCCGCGTGCAGGACAACGGTTCCGACGCGCTCGTTCAGAATCTCGGGAACGTGAGCAGCGATTTCAGAAACACGAGCACCAGGAAAGCAGTGACTATGCACCTTACTTTTATTTAACGTAACGTGTACGTGTCGAACGATGGAATCGCCGATGATCACAGCATCGCGTTCTGTTTCGCGAAGAGGGGAGAAGCGGTTTTGTGTGGATATCTCGAAAACCGGGAGGGTCGGAGAGAGTTTTCTTGGTCTAGACCTGACTCGCGACTTCCGCTGCGGAAAAATCCAGGCTTCGTGATGGCATGTTGGAGCCGGAGTGAACGAGACCATGGCTGATCGCGACCTCGACGTTCGGGACCGATGTTGAGGAACGCACGGAGTAGACGAGGTCGGAGTCAGCGGGTTAGTAACATTAATCTCTGATTTGTGTGCCTCGGCACGTGATGTTTCGAGAGCCAAACGCCGGTCTATCAGCTCGGCTTTTCTTACTAAAAGGTCGACAGTAAGTTAAGTTAGCAACGAAGCTACCAGTGGTGCTATCAATATTAATAATTTATGGCTTAAGTCTTGGATATAATCCATCTTTTCAGTGGTACGGGTGTAGAGTAGACGCACGATAGGCGAAAAAATGTTTGTTTGTAACTTAAATGAGTGCGGAGAAGACGCGTTCAGCCGTGATCCACGGACGTAACCTATAAGAGTATCCAGCGTTGGATCACAAGGCTTGAGACGCGTCTGCTCAACAATCCGCGTTATAACTATGAGGTGAGGAAAAGTAGAAAATGTTCGTTGTAAGTGAGTTTAAAGAGAAATCAAGAATTATAAATCAATCGATGGAGCTCCAAAGACAACAACGCGCTCAGACGCGACGCATGCGCATTCGAAACAGGTAAGTTTTAGATAAAAAGCCAAGTCTAACTCGTTCATTGTAGCGGCCAAAGCCGTTTCAAACAACTGTTATTCATCCATAGCCATCTTGCAATGTTTACTGATGACTTCGACGTCACAGCGCTGTCGTCATCTGTTTAGCTCGCCTCTGGCCCGCCTATATCAGATAACCCGATGTGATTGGTGCAGCTCAGATCGAGGGGCATATTTAATGAGCATCATTACTCGACACCAGAGTAACTCGCTGAGCAAATTCAACTTGTGCTCTCACGAGAACTCTGGATTACCAGAGTAGAAAAAATTCACAGGAAAAAAACATTTAAATATGCCATTTTGGTGATCAAAGATGAGTTTTAAGGGATACAACTATTGACTACAGGGGGACTTTAAAAACGAACTACTTTTATGCTAGATTATGTTTATGTTAGATAATAGTTTATGAAACATTTTTAAGAGATCTCTACTGTATTTATTCTGGTAAATACAAAAAAAAAAGTATGCTGTGATCAAGAGCAAAAAATGTTTGCTAGTTAATTCCTGATAATTAGTAAATTCTTAATCTTTGAATTAAATTTATTAAATTTATTGTTTGATTCATTATTATTTGATTCATTTTCCAACAATTTACATGGGTCTCAGATCTGTAGAGAGAGGTAATGCAGGGCACCTTTCTTGATAAACGAAGGAAGAGACGTTCATGGAGGTGAGTAATAAGTGAGTAATATTACACAATTCTGTGATTTCTTTACACCAGTCACTTTTGTCTGATTATGCGACATCTATTTGCAAGAATTATATAATTGGTTTGGTTGAGCGGGGAGCTCTTTCACAACAATCCTACCCGTTGCTTGCATTGTTCTGCTATTAGCCAGAGCAAAGCTGGAGAGATTATAGCACTAGTGTTTTAAAACAGGCGTGTAATTGGCTATTTCCAGTATAAAGACCTCTCTTGCCCAGGGGATGCTTCGACCTCTATAACAGCCATGTTCTATACGTGAAGGGAATGGGAAGCCTTTGTGGGTTTTTTGCATCAGTCCCTGAGAAAACATGCCACCTGCACATGAACTGTTAAATGTTTTCCTGAGAAGATCACATTCTGGCATATTGTGGTGCTGGTTCCTAGCATGCTCAAAGAAACATAAAGGTGATGAAACGATTCTGTAGTCATCAAGAGAAAATCGACTTTGTTGGTTCCCTAAGTGAGCCTTGGAAAATTAGATTGCTGAAATGATATCATGAAAGCTACCACAACAACTTCTCCTTGGCAATTTACCAAAGCCTCCACAGATATAGCCTACTCCTAGTGGGCTTCAAACATTGCATCAATTTTTTTTTAAGAAGGAATATATCTGGGAGAATTAATGTTCAGTAAAGGATACATGAAGCCCATTGTAATAACCAGATGAATGGCACTTGTTTTCAATGTAATATGTGAGAAGACAGTAAAGCTCTTTGGTGCTTTTCACCAGTATATAGGCCAGCTAGGATTTTACAATTTTCTGAATGAGACAACAGCCTTCTATAGGCTTACACATACTATTTTTGACTGTACATTGACACTTGTGAGTGAGCTGTTTTTACCATGGCAGTTCTGCTTTTTTAAATATTGTTGCTGATGGGTGGAAACCTTGTAGGCCTATCTCACAAACCGCTACATTTCAGGAAATGGAAAAAAACAATGTATTTCTTATAATTGTGTCAAAGTTGATATTGTGGCTTTATATATAGTCAGATCTCATGTGTCATTATATCATTAACATTTGACCAAAATCAAGCTCAAATGGAGTTATGAGGACATGCATGTATTGTCCGTCATCATAACAGCCAAATCTAGGGTCACCAGACGTCCCGAAAAATTCGGCACAGTCCCAAAATCAAAGCTGATGTCCCGAATCCCAAATCTGTCCCTAATTGTCCCAAAATTATACTAAAGCAAAATATTGAGTAGTTATTGTCTGATAAAACATTAAAAACTATCCGTGGAGATTGAGTTGTTCTGAGTCGTCCACTCATTTACTGTGTGATTTATGTGCTGCCTGCATATTCACTGTCCTTCATCTAGGGCTAGGCCTACTCTATAAAACAAAAAGGAGCAAGTTGCAGCAGCCACGAGGATAGAGTATATTGTACAAAGTATAGCTAAGTAATATGTGACCCTGGACCACAAAACCAGTCTTAAGGCCTCATTATACTTCTACGTCGAACTCACGCCGTAGCCTCTACGCTGTAGCCTCTTCTGAGTCGTTGTCCGTGTTGACGCGCATGCAGAGGGAGCGTGTGAAACCCGAGGAAGCGGTCCTAGCAGACCAATCACAGCGCTTGTGTCCGCGTAGAGTTGACGTGTTGTTACATTTTTGGAGAGGTGCACGTCAGGGTACGCTAAAGGGTACGCACGCTACACACAGCCTACGACGTAGCTACGTAGTTCGACGCATTAGTATAAATAGGCCTTTATGGGTAATTTTTTTAAAAATTTAGATTTATACATCATTTGAAAGCTGAATAGCCTACATAATATTTCCATTGATGTATGGTTTGTTAGGATAGGACAATATTTGGCCGAAATACAGCTATTTGAATATCTGGAATCTGAGGGTACAGAAAAATCGAAATATTGAGAAAATCGCCTTTAAAGTTGTCCATTTCTATTGGCGATAGTGCTGCATCCATTCACAAAAATAAATGTTTTATATATTTAAGGTGGGAAATTTACAAAATATCTTCATGGAACATGATCTTTACTTAATATCCTAATGATTTTTGGCATAAAAGAAAAATCTATAATTTTGACCCATACAATGTTTTGTTGGCTATTGCCACAAATATACCCGTGCAACATAAGACTGGTTTTGTGATCCAGGGTCACATATTTGTTTATTAATGTGCATTTGTTGTTAAGGACAAAGTGTGCAATTTGTATTATTTGGAATTTAAGCCAACAGTATTACTGACCATAGGCCTACACTTTTTATTCAAATATAATACATTTATGGTATATGGCTTGTATGTTTCGAAGACACTCATAATGAATTTGTAATGTACTTGTAACACAAATAAAGTACACTTTAATATCACTAATCAATGTAATTTGTCCCTACACAGGCTATACTTATAACTTGTCGACTTGCAGTCCCATAGACATATAGCCTATAGGCGTAGCTACGTATTTATTATGTCCATGTAGTATATATTATAACAGATAGTGAGGGCTTTAAAACTGCAGTAGCCATTAGCTAAATTAACACGCTTGTGCTTTTAAAACTAAAAAAATTGACATTTGACAATTTGTAATTGTAAGACAAGTTGAACTTTTAACTTGACACGGCATTTTAAAACATGGCGCGAGAAAATGAAAAAGCAGAAGAGATGCAATAACGGTCAAAGACGCTTGTTTAATGCATTAATCTATATGTTTAGATCTAAAACAACCTTTTCTCTTTATTTTTTTTTCATCATCAGGCTTGCTAGGGCGAACAAAGTGCAAGAATTTTAAAATCTATATTATTTGACGTTTAACATGTGTGAATCTTCAAAAAGATCAGGGTAGAAACTCACCAATAGAAGATTACAAGAAGACAATATGTCTGTTATCTTCTGAACTACAAATATTTTTACTTTTTGTATTTTTATTTTTTTAAATGATGCAATATTTAAACTGGTAGTTAAATTTAATACTGGTTGGACAATCTGACGGGTAGGCTATATGAAATTTCAGGACACTGGCACGAGAACCAGCGCCATTTCTTTGGAAAAGAATGGTTGATCACAAGAATTAAAATGTTATTTTTAAATGTTAATATCTAAAATGTTGTAAACAAGTTTAAATGCAGGTGATATTGTATGCATGAATAAAAACTATATGAAATATGCTGTATTTAGAACAAAATATAGGACATGCATGTAAACAGTGTTTATTTTATAAATGTTCACAAGATTTGAGTAAACCTGGAAATATTAACAGATGTATGAAGTAAAACAAGATAGTATTCCTGTAAAAAGTAGCTGAGCTAGCATAAATAAACCCATTATCCATGGGTTAAATAAACAACACATGGTCAAAATAACCCACAATTAAACAAATATTGTCAATATTGCACCCAGCACTGGGTTGCAAAACAACCTATAACCTATTTATAAGGGGTTATTTTAAACCCAGTGGTTTTTAGAGTGTGTGGAGAACAGAAGTGAATGAGTAGGCATGAAGTTCGCTGCTACTGTCTCGTGTTTTATTGCTGCTTACCAACCCCTGACAGATACCACAGTGTGTATTTTATTCTGTAAAAATACCTGTCCCAGTTGGTTTGATTTTCATATTTCAGTTTCTGCAGTTTTGAGTCATTCTACTGCTTCCCACTGCAGAATGAGTAACTCAGAATCCCATGTCCATTTATAACTGGGGTTGTGTTGGGTTGTATGTATATTACATCACATAATACCAACATTAAAGTGTACTGAAACCCTTTTAACTTTTATTACTGTAAGGATGATTTCTGCTTATGCTAGCACCCTCAGTACAACTTTAAGAGTGTGTTTTTTTTAAATCAGTCCTAATAAGCACCTGCAAAAGTTCAAATTCAGGCAGTCCAACAAATCACAGAACCGTGTAGGCTCTCACATTTCAACCCCATTATGTTGATCATTAGTTTCACAACAGCAACATTTCAAACTCCTAACTAGCCTGACATTTGTCTATGCCGAAGTGCTCTTGTTGTGGTTTGCTGTGGGTATAAGCAAAAGTGAGGTGTGAAATTCTGAGCCACTTTGAGCAAACTGTGATCGCCTTATCAGTGGACCCTTTTTAATGGGATTTTCTGCTCTGCCCGCCAGTGCTGTTTTGCTGCTTGTTGTCTGGCTGTCTCAACTCCTAGTAACATGCAAAGTTTGTTCCTTGAGAAAGAGAAGATTAAAGCAAACAGCACATAGTTCAGATGGGGTCTTGGTCCTCACTGTATCTCTCTGCATAAATAGACATGTATTATGTTTTAGGCAACATATACGGTGGCAAGCAATACTTTTAGAAATCTCCTATTCTCCATGTCAGTATGAAGAAGTTTCATTAATAATGTTACAGCAGATAAAGGAATAATGCATACAAATGTATTATTCTTCACTTACAGATTTTTGTGACTGTTCAATTTAATTTATCTTTACAAGAAAAAGAGGAGGTTTAATGAGCACACGGAGCACTTACTAAGATAATGTAGTATATTGTTAACCCGTCTCATGGCAGGGAGCCCATTTTATTTCATCACTGGCTAAATAGTAAGACTAAAAATCTTTTCCTGTTTGAAATAAAATTCACTTCTGAAAATAAGATGTGCGACATGCAGTATAAATAAAACAAAGATTATTGGAGTACGTTTTATGAGAAAAATACTATTTAGGTCTTTCTGTTTTATATGTGAAATGAAATTTCACATTTAATTCAATGTGTTACCTGCCATTTCTTTGTATTTTTTTGTGAAATGTACTTGCAAATTCTGAGTGAAATTGTTTCAAAGTAAATCCATTTATATATTTCAAACCATTATATTTTTTCAGATTGGATGGACCAGATTTTCTTTTAAAAACATTATATAGCTTCATATTTTCAGTTAATTCTCCTTAGAAATTTTTTTTTCTGTTTTGTGTAAAATTGTGGTGTTTTTAAAGGTAGGTTAGGCAATTAGGGATAGGCTTGCAATAGCAAGCTTTGAAAGCATGAGGTCCCACCCTCCCTTCAGAGCGTCTCCAAAGCCACGCCTCCAAAACACATGCAGAGTTTGCAAAGCATCACGAGAAGAGAGACAGCGTTAAATGACCTCATGTCTCAAAAAACATAACATTACAAAAACTAATGAACGTAAACAATTTACAGAGCTCTTGTCCCACCTGACCGCCGCTTGGTTACTGTGTGTCAACAACTTTGCACAGGCTTACTGAACGCACTGATGGTATGTCTGCGCAAGGAGGGTGTGTGGAGGTATGGTAATACATTTGACAGGCAGGTAGTAGGACATCGTATCATTGCATTCGAACCGAATGCAATGATTAGACAAACATTTTTTTTGGTTTGAGACTTCCCACAGTCTACAGAAGATATATGTACATGTTTTAATATTTAGACCACTTATATTATGATTTCTATCAGGATGTGAAGAGAATTTCAACCAGTACAACAAAAAGAGTTTATAAAAAATACCTGTTTTTGTATAACCCATACCTTTATGGGTTAAGGAGAAAGGAGAAACCTCTCTACACATTAAGTTATTTAATTTATATTAAACATTTTTGTGGTATATATAGGAGCAGAAACGCAGTATCAGTACTTATTCGTTGCAAAATGTAGTATGTTGAACTCATAATATATGTCTGAAATGTAGAAAAATCTATTTTGTGCTCCTACTTAAAACATGCAGTAAAAATCCATTATGGGGAAATAATGTCCCCACAAAGATTGCAATATCCGAAACCCTTGTCTCCAGGAGAAAAACAGCTTATAAATGTAATGTTTTTTGAAAATGTAAAAATGCAGAAAGTTTTCTGTGATGGGTAGGTTTTGGGGTAGGGTTAGTGTAAAGGGATAGAATATACAGTTTGCACAGTATATAAATCATTATGTCTATGGAAAGTCCCCAAAATACATGAAGTGTGTGTGTGTGTGTGTGTGTGTGTGTGTGTGTGTGTGTGTGTGTGTGTGTGTGTGTGTGTGTGTGTGTGTGTGTGTGTGTTTGTGTGTGTGTGTGTTATACACAACAAATTGGAAACAATTAGTTCAAAGATAGATTCTAAATTAGTTTCTTTGTTTGGATGAATTTCTGCCCATTTTCAGAATACACAAAGTTATAAGTTTAATGACTGATCAAACAAGATTCTTCCCAATACATCAATAGATTCTTTTCAATGTAAATGGGGTTGTTTTGATGTGCATATTTAGCCTGCATTGCCATGATTACCCATCCTTTTACATCTGGGTGTTCATTAGATCTCAATCAGTTCATGAAAAGATATAGAGACTGAAAATGATTATAATTCTTGCTTAAGTCATGTGTAGTCAGGACCACTGGCCTGTAAAAGCGATTATCTTAGTAATTGTGTTTACAGTATTTACAGATAAATATAAACTTGTAAGTCTTTACTGTGATGAGGCTTTGCATTTCAGTGCACCATAAATGTAAATCATGGTGTTCAATGAGCCTTATAAAATATGCCGCCTAATGCCATGACCAGCCCATAATAAGTGGATGTAATATGTATTATGAAAAGATTAATGCCCATGTAAAGCTTTAGTTGGACTTGAAATAGAATATAATAATGGAATAATACAACTGATTATTATTTTTCTCATCCTTTTGTTTTAGCAGTTCCTTCCATTTTTTTACACCAAATATCCGCAAATCACTAGCCTTAGTCTACTACACAATCTTTACATTCAAATTTTCACATTTACATGCACATAATGCTATAATTTTAGCCTTCATTTTTTCCCTTAGTAAAGCCTTTGTTCCTGAGATTATATGTCTCTGCTCTGAAGGAAAGGATTTCATGACGTACAGCTATCTGATAACTAGGCTATGTATGAGCTTTTTCATTAGAGAGAGTTAATCTTTAAAAGGCTTGTTGTGTAAAATGAGATGGAACAACAACCTCTTGTCTGATAGCTTTTAGATTCTTAGATCTCTGTACATCAGCACCCTTTGAGAGAAGAACGTCTCTTTCTGACATTTTGGGGCATAGTCATTCAAATTCATTCCTTATAAGAAATGCCTCCTGTATTAGAAATCTACTGGACAAGCAAAACATAAAAAAGTGAGATAGAGTCTTTATTACAAACTGCAATACCAAGTTCATGGTGATAAATACTGTCACTTGGAAGTTTGCCATCCTTCATCTTCAATCGGCCTGTATTTCGGTCTTTCGATGCAGGCCACAACAACTTCACCAGGCTTTTCGGTCCCTGGCCAGACCCATCGAGTCTCTGCCGATGTCTTGTCTGAGCGAGTCCCGCCATCGGGTTGCGGGGCGGCCGAGCGGTCTTTTGATGTTGAGTGGCAGCCATTCGGTCCCGGCCCGCGTCCTTCGCCCATCCGAACTCCTGGCCACGTGTCCGGCCCAGCGCTTCTTGGCCTGTTCGGCATGGTTGATGGCGTCCTTAACCTTGCTCATATTCCTCAGTAGCTCATTGCTGATGTGGTCCAACCATCCCCTGCTCAAGGGCGCGTTCGGTCACTGCCAGCTTCTGCCTGTCGGCCGCGTTCAGCGACCAGGTCTCGGCCTCGTAGAGCATGGACGGTGCTGTTGAACAGGTGGGTGCGCAGGGGGGCGTCGGCCTTGTTGGTGACCACTTCTGCTATGGACGCATAGCTGACCCAGGCGGCCCTCCATCGGCGTGCCAGCTCGCAGTTGTTCTTGTGCCCAGCAGTCAGCTCCTGGCCGAGGTAGTTGTAGTTAGTTGGTAGGTAACATGTGAATGTTGTAGCTGCATGTCGGCCACTGATTCGCTGATTAGGACGATGTCGTCGGGGAAGCGCAGATGGCTGAGCCACTGGCCGGTAACGCTGATACCCTTGTTGTCCCAGTCAAGCTGTTGAAAGACGTGCTCCAGACATGTCGTGAACAGCATGGGCGAGATGGGGTCGCCCTGCTTGACACCTCTGGTGACGGGGATGTACAGTGGCCAGTTGAACAAGGTGATGTTGGTGGCGCATCTGCTGTTCAGCTCCTTCAAAAGGTTCGGGTGGCTGTTGTTCGTCCAACTGCCTGGTTAGTCGGTTGTACCTTGTACACGGTCGGCAGGAGCCAGATAGGCCGATAATTGCTCAGCTGTTCGCGGTCACCCTTCTTGTACAGCAGCACTGTCTTGGCCGTCTTCCATTGATCCAGTGTTCATCTCTGCACCATGTAGCGGCTGAAACGGCTGGCCAATGCTGCCCAGAGCGTCGGTCCGCCCTCCTTGAGCAGCTCGTCCTCGAATCCATCCAGCCCTGGCGCCTGGTCTTCCTGGATATTCTGGATCGCGTGCCTGACCTCACTGGTCAACACTGACGGGATGGCTGGTATAGCCGTGCTGCATTTAGGGCGGGCCGACTGACGTCTTGCTGGCGAACAGGTCCTTGTAGAAACAGCTGCACTCAGCCTCGATGCCCAGCTGGGTTCTTGTCATCTGTCTGTCTGGTGTCTAAACCTAAAGTAATATTGACACACTTTATATCATTTGAAAGCTTACAATTCATAGTTTCATGCCAAGAGTTCAAAATATAACATCCATTCTAGTTTTCGAAGAAAAAAAGGTCTGAAAATGTTTTTAAGTCCCCCTGTGGTAAAAATCAAGCTTTTAATGTTGTTTATATGTCTGTCGTGTTTTTAATATGCTTTAAGACAAACCATGTGCAAATTCATAAGTCAACACCATTGTTGAGTATTTTCTCTTTACAACTGCAGTTATCTAAAGACAGTCTCAAATACGCGGTTTGAAATCTACCTTGTAACCAATCACATCAACCTGTGATGGTCAATGAATGGATCTCAGAGCTGGTGTGAGTGAGTGGAGGCGGGGTTTATTTGCATATTTATAGAACTGCAATGAGGCAAGGGTGTAGAGTTACATTCAGGCTATTTTAAAGCATGAATAATTTTTTTTTTCAAGGAAAAAAACGTTTAAGGCTGTACACCATAACTACACGTGATGCGACATCGCGACACGCGATAAAATGTATCTTGTCCATGTTAATCAGAGTTAATGTCCTAACCAGCCGCGACAACATTGCGGCTGAAAGAACAAACACAAAGTGTGGCAATGATAATCCCAGGTACTGTTTATGTGTTTTATTTAATGTTAAAAGCAACAATGGATAATTCACCTCAGATCTTGAAATTAAACAAATGGAAACAGGAATGTTCAAACTGTGAACAAACAAGTTTATTCTTTGACAAAGATTTTTTTTAGTTACTCAATATGTATTTTTAATAATGTTTAAAGGAGAACTTGGTAACTTTTTTAACTTAATAAAACTGTCTAGAAATCATTTGGATGGTTAAACAACCTGTTCTGGTGATATTGGTGACTTTCCCCGCTCCCCCCAGCGTTCCCAGGTGGAAAACCAACCTTGCAACTTGGGGACTACCGTCCCGGCAGCGATATTTTTTTGCCCAGGATGCATTCTGTAGGGGAAGACTCATATATATCCATATATCCATTAGGGAAGTCATCCCTGATTGGTCTTAACCCGCAGTGACGGGTAGGTTTAGGGCGGGGTTAGGGATAGGTCATCAGACCCCCAGTGGCGGGTAGGTTCTTGTGAGTGCAGTCACTCTCTGGTGCTGTGCACTTGCAGCGAGAGCCCGTCCACACGCTGTTCTGATTGGTTGTGTGTTTTGATTGATTTTGACCTATGATTTTGACGCATCTCGTAGTCGCGTGACTCGCATCGCATCTGATGTGGACAGGCAAATTGCTTGTCGCTAGAATCTTATTACATTGCGTCTGGTTAGGACACGGTGTAATTTTGGTGATCAAAGATGAGCTTTAAGGGATAAAATTATTGACTACGCAGGGGGACTTTAAATATAAAGAAAAGATGTTATATTCTCAATGTGCTGGCTAGCTTTAGCCAGAGAATGTCTAATAAGGCGAGAAGTTTCACTGTCAGTACACTTCCGGCTTCTGAACTGGTTGCAGTTCCACTCTGATTCCATATGAGGGCGCTCACAGGACGAGTGCAGAATGAATGGAGGTCTATGGCGCTATACACATCAAAATCCACTTTTCTCAGGATATAATTTTTTGTCTAGTAATTTGAATGTTGTATTCGAAAGGAGATGCAAAGAAATTACACATTGCTGGGTGTTCGATTTTTTAGAGTCACTTATTTGCTTTAAAAAGTCTTTTAAAGTGTCAATGATGTCATACACATCATACAACCAGAGATACTGCTTTACGGCAATCCTTCACTCACTCTGGTGCGTTCGCGCTCTGCACTTTCTTTTCACTCGAGGCATCAACAACACAGCTGACACAGGTAAATACACGTGCTAGAAGAGTTTTTGTTTTGTTTGTTTCTGGTCCCGCTTCGGATGACACGATGCCATCAAGCTGTATAATCAGTCTTTCACTGACCAATCAGCGTTCATTAGCAGAATGCTAGCGTGTTATGGGCAACAACAACTCAACCTGTAAGAAATCAAAAGGACTTAAGTACTCGTTCATTCAACTTTCGACCTATAACCCATGTTGAACTTGCAAAACCTACAATCAAATCTGACATTTCTCAACGGCAATCGGGTGAAAGAGACACATTTAGCCGTCTAGCCCCATAGACTCCCATTCATTCTGCACTCATGGACGATCGCCCCCAGTGGAACTCTGGTGGAACTACAACCAAAACTCTGTACAATAGTGGAGGAGTGGGTAGGCTCTCCGTAGACGGGCTCTGCTTTAGCCTAACGCACATCCGTGTTCTTTCTTCAAGTCTTTTATGTGTTTGTTAGAGGTAGAATTCAAATCAAATAGCCTACTTCTAAACTGTCCATATTACGTCTAAATAGAATGTCTACTTCATAAATTTCATGAAAATTATGGAACTATTTTGGTTCAGATCATAGGCGTAATTTGTGGGTGGATGTCCCCACCACTTTTTCTCAGGGTCGATATTGTCCCCACCACTTTTTGAAACATTTCGAGGCACGGATGTACCTAATACAATAAAACATCTGCAGTTAACTAGCAGAGCATTTATTTAGTTCGTTCTTAAATAAGGGATGATGTAGCACTAAAATGTGTTGTTTTTGAAATCATACAGAGTGCTCACTGCAGTGTTCCCTTGTGGCTCGCGCACGGTCTTCACACATGTGCTTCAATCTATCACTTAACGGCATTGCAGAGACTCTCTATTCGTTCCAATGAAATGACAAAACATAATGCACACAAACGTGTCCCTGCTTGATATATACTGTAACCACTGATGAACATATTTGGTTTTGATAAAAAAAAAAAAAAAAAACTATACGTGTGGATTAGAACCCGTAACCTCTGACACGCTTGGCAAAAGATTTATTCACGTGAAAAATCTCGGCACTAACAATATTATAATAGTAGATCTCATTAAAAGACAAATTAAACCCTAGGCATCTTGATGTTATTTTTTCCTAAAATTGTTAATGTACATAATTATATATGATTTATTTTTATTTGTGAAAATTTGGAACACATCTTGTTCAGATTTTTGGATTTGTTTTTCTTGCACTTTTAGAGTCGAACATGTTTTGTAAAATACGGTATATATGTTATATAAAATATTAAAATGTATATTTTTACATTTTATATTTTCATAAGCTTAAACTTATATTACTTTTTTATTTTCACTTTAATAATTTATTTTATACACTTCTACATAATCTGCCAAGTGTCTTCATTGAAAAGAGACCAAAATCCTTAAGTGTTTAAAAGTAGCCTATTCAAGATTTATACCCCCCAAAAAATGGGACTGACATTTAAATGACGATTAAAGTGCCTACCAAAGTACTCAAATTCAGTATGTTTTTCAAAACTCCGTGGCCATATCAACAACCGTATTAAATGTTATCTAGAGGAATTATTAATATAATGTAAGACACTCAGGGTAGCCTTCCAAAGGCCAAATCGTTTTTTTTAAATGTGATTTTCAAATTTAATTCCATTTCAATGTCAACATTTTGGTTCACCTGTGCTTTTTATTTTTCTCTTGATTACTCTAACACAGTTTAGCCATTTCATTAATGGTAAGGTATGCGAATGAGATCTTTCTTTTGATTAAGAAATGCTGCATTTTTATTCGATTCACTCTTCGTCTTGATTGTCGTCTGTGAACTAGAAACTTTCAGTTAAAAAAAGAGTTTCAACTTGATTAAGTATATTCTCTTGGAATAAATTAGTTCATATTATAGCATTTATGAATCCATTCATTTTCAAGTTTTTGAGAACAATATTATAAATTTCACTGAAAAGACGTGATTACAAGAAAGTTATTTTGGTACTTTTTGGCTTCATATATCCATGGTTTGCCACTGAATATTGTAATCAGTGTGATTAAAGCATAGTGTTTCTCTTGTACATTTTTACAATGATAGTAATAAATCTACAGCTCCAACATTTTATGTTCAGTCGTAGCTAGCCAAAGCTAATGTCTAAAACCTCCCTTATGCTTTGTCCCTGCACCACTTGGCTGGCACTGTGCTCAAAAAATCAGCGTGATATCTTTGTGAGACCTCCTTTTGTGATGCTAAAGCAGCCATTCTTATTCTCCCTGGATTCCTCACCTGGCACACATCAGTTTTCATTGACAGTTGATGAGAGGCCTTTTTATAGCACTGATGGCCTTTTTTATTATAATAATCTGAATGTAGGCCTATCACTTGCACACATCATATCCCTATTGAACTGTTTTATAAATTATAATGAATAGAAAATGAACAGGTGAATTCAAAAATATAATGCACATCAGTCAAAGACACTTAGTCAACATAAAAACCGAGCCTTTACTTTTTTAATGCACATTTCTTACGATACTGGCGCGATAACGCAATACAAATTATTTCTTACACGTTAATCAGAGTTCAAACACCCGAGGCATGTACTGTACGATGCTACATTTTGTTTTTTGTTTAGAATGGGTGGCTCACTGGATAGTCGCACCCACAACAAAAACCATTGCACTGTAGTACCACTCCTATGTATATTGCACATAAAGTATGGCAGAATAGAGACTGATTGTGGAAGTTTTTCAGCTGGGATATAGGCCTATGATGTCTCATTTTATTCTTGTTTTTATTTACCCTTATTCTTGTGAAGTGTAAAGTTCAATGGTCCTATATCCTAAATGGCACACTTCATATGCACTTACAGTCTTGTGGACTTACAATGGCTGTGCAAGCGCATGATCGTGAAGTCTACAAGACTTTTGTCTCTTTTATCATTTTATTTTTCATAAGGGTGCTCACGAGCACCCCCTTTATTGTCGATATGTGCATTCGATACGCACTGAAGCGAGCTTCACAGCAGGCTTCTTCTCGACAGTCAAAGTGGCGTTACTGATAAATACGACCTCTGGAAGATGCTGCATACGAAATGAGATACAGCTACAGAGATGGCCATTAACTTTTAAATGCATCATCATAATGCAAGCCCACGGCAACTATAGTTGCCACAGTGTATAGTTGTAATTTTCCTTTTGTAAGTATTTTTCTAGATGTTACCCATGTTTTATGTCTCAATGACATGCAAGCAAACAACCAAATAAAGGATTTCAAGAAAAAGAAAAAAAGGTATTCACTTCCTTCACCTCACATGAGGCTGTCAACTTCCTACCCCTACTTCCAGGAAGCATGGCTCCCTCCCAAAGAAAGGTCATTTTCATGTTACTAATCAGTATTTTTTGTTACTTATTATTTGTTACTATATATATATATACATATATATATATATATATAATCATGAAGGTCTCTAGAATCATCCAAACAAAACAAATCGTGTGGGCAAATGCCTTGTAAGTACATATGGAAAAATGGGGTATACTGTGTTAATAGGTTAATAAATCAAGGTTATTGGCCTTGTTTAGTGCATAAACATAACTTAACCATTTAAATGACATCTCTACTGTTCATAAATTGTCTGTATGCACTGTTATTTTTGTTATTTGCCTATATATAGATATCATTTTTTCTTCATTCTAATTATTTGTATTTATTTATTTTCATTTAACTTTTTGATACACAAAGCCCTGTTATGGCTGCACTTTGTTCTGCACTATGTTCCACCACTTTAACCCTTGTGTGCTGTTTGTTTGTGGTTTACAGTCGGGCTGTTTGTAGTCTCAGAGACCCCAGGCAGCAAAATGTAATTTTATAACGAAAAAAAAAAATATTTTTGTAAATATTAATATTAATATGTTCAAAATAACAAATTTAATTTTACTCTATAAGTTTTTACTCCACATTTGGACATTTTTTACTCCACAAAATGTATAAAAATAAATAAATAAATAGTTTTTAAATAGGTTTATATATATTATATATATATATATATATATATATATATATATATATATATATATATATATATATAGTTTACGGGCCATATTTTAACGATCTGAAACGCAAATATCAAACGCGAAACGCAAGTAACTTTGTTAAAGGAGAACTCGGCAACTCTAGCGAACTCTAGTCACTTCTTCGCTGATTTTCCCTTTTGTTGTTGCATGTTTTCCCCACGAGCTCCCCCTACAGCTGTGGTGGGGCGTATATTTCACAACACAGTCGTAAAAAACTCACTTGCGGCAGCCTCCTCCCCCTCTCTACCGCTGCTCATGTGCGTTTGTTTTGATCGGAGCAAGCCAACTGTATCGCGTGGAGCTATGTCTACCGAGGTGGGTAATCTGGTAATACATCATACATGCGTGTGTGTTTATGTCGAATTGCCGTAAAGCAATTTGTGTTTCGCGCTCGTTCTCGTTCTCGCTTTCGCTTCTCACGAGACTTCCAATTTCTATCTTGCCGGGACGGTAGTGAACAAGTTGCAAGGTTGGTTTTCCGCCTGGGAACGCTGGGGGGAGCGGGGAAAGTCACCAATATCACCAGAACAGGTTGTTTAACCATCCAAATGATTTCTAGACAGTTTTATTAAGTTAAAAAAGCTACCAAGTTCTCCTTTAAGAGCAGGCACGCTTGTTCCATGGCGGATTGCTATTATAACAATGGATTTGCCAGGCACAGCCAGGAGCGGTTCACAGCCGAGGAGACCAACGTTCTCGTCAGGGCCGTGAAAGACAGAGAAGTGACATTGATGATGGGAGAAACCCACCCAAATTAGCTTCGGTTAGGCATTTGATAATTTGGGTATATGTGTAAGCTAGATTTATGCCTATTTTTTCACATCTTCATGGACACAACAATGATTTCCCTCGTGTGTTAATATTTTTCCTTGTAAATGTAGCCTATGATTTGCAAAAATGAAAACTGCTGCTTCTGTGTAGATGAGAGAATCTAAGGTGTATGCGCGTTGTGCACACGCTACATTGATTATGGCCAAGCATGCGCCCTCAAAATAGCACTTGAATAACATGCGCAACGCGCCACTGACTTTAGACTAGGTTTTTCCTGGTCAGTGGCGGAATTGTTTTCTAAACCTGCAAAATAACATCAGGGAACGTTTGCGCAAGTTCATTCCCTAATTTACCGACGTGCATCTGTGGAGGGAAAAGTTTGCTGTACGCGGGTGCAAAATAGGAATGATACATGCATCGGTGTACAAAGTCAATTGCGCTGGGTGCAAGATAGGGCCCTACAAGTTTTATGTAAAATTCACCTTATAAAAGACCCACATTTCTAAATTTCATTCATGGGGATAACATGAATAGTTTGACATGGTTTAGTGTAAGATTTTTTTTTAAAGTAAAAAAAAAAAAAAAAATATATATATATATATATATATATATATATATATATATATATATATATATATATATATATATATATATATATATATATATATATATATATCAATCACTTTAACCAGTAGATGGCTGCTGAGCTCTAAGAGTAGCCTACTGAAAGTTTAAAACTAAAAGACATCTTTTCACAAGTTTTTCCAGTTAGATTCATATCTACATCTACAGTTTTTGTACTTTTCTATAATGTCACATTATGATTAGAATCAAACCTGATCAGGATGTTACAAAGAGAAAAGTTGGAGTCTTTAGAGTTTATCATTTATTTTAAACATCTGTTTTTCATATAATTCTACAAATTGAAAGTGTGCCACTGCATTTCTGTATATGTGTGTTCTGTGTTGTTTCTGATTTTGAGATTGACAAAATGCATTTTATTAATCATAATATAACATTATTGAAAACAGATTTTTTTTTTAGGCAACAGAAATGCCTAAACTTTGACAAAAAGTAACTTTTATTGTTATAATTGTGATTTCATAATATGTAGATATGAATACAACTGGAAAAACTTGTAAAAAGATGTATTTAGTCAAATAGCAAAGAATGGAGCTTTGAAGAACATGAGAACATGTTCACATAGGCCACTATTAAAGGTGGTATCAGCGATTTCAGGCCCAAACATAAATGATCACATTAATCTAATATTTCCTAACGATCCGCTAGCTGCCCGCCCCATAAGCATGCTGTCAAAAAAACGCGTCTCTCTGGGTAGCCTAGGCTCTGAGATCTGCACACAAAAACAGTTGGTATCAACATCACTCAAAACCAAAATAAATAGTGTTCCAACCAATCACCGACAGGGGCGGGTGTTGGGAGGTTTTCGCGTGCAGCCGTCATAGGCAGCCGTGCACGAGCCAAAACCTCACAACATCCGCCCCTGTCGATGATTGGTTGGAACACTATTTATTTTGGTTTTGAGTGATGTTGATACCAACTGTTTTTGTGTGCAGATCTCAGAGCCTAGGCTACCTAGAGAGACGCGTTTTTTTGACAGCATGCTTATGGGGCGGGCAGCTACGGATCGTTAGGAAATATTAGATGAATGTGATCATTTATGTTTGGGCCTGAAATCGCTGATACCACCTTTAACATGACTGCATGAAACCATTCAGACAAATTTGGGCACAAAGGGGTTCATTTAAGGAGAGTTCTCTGCATGAAAGACCAGCGACTGCAGATCAACATGCTACTACATTTGTCTCCGATACGGAAGGAAATTAAATTAAATGTAGAGGATTTTAACTGTGACAAGATGACTGACAGGCCAGTTTACGATGACAGGATGCGACAGAGAGCAACTGTTAAAGACACAATTGTATGATGTAATAGCATGTCTCAAAGCTTGTCTCTTTTGCTACAAAAATATGTACTTTTTCTTCACAAAAAGAGTACATACTTTTAGGGTGTAGTAGGCTATAGGTAGGTGAATTGGGACACAGCATCTGGACTATAAAGCTCCACCCATGAGATGGAAGTTGGGCATCATTAGGCTCTGCAGTGAGCACCACTTGCTTAGTTAGTACACTTTGTTAATGCTTATATAATCCACAATCCAATCAGTTCCTATAAATGTCCTGTTTCACTGTAAAATGGGTTTTGACATTTCTTAATTTAATTACATTTAATGATAATTTGGATAAAACATGAAATTGTATAAATTACAAAACAACAATACAAATTTATATAAATATTATATAAAAATATAAATTACAAAATTGATATGGAAAAAAATATGTGATCAAAGACATTTTAATCTAGAAATTCCTGGAATATCATATGAAAAGACCTGCTCATGTGTTAAATATATATAGGGGTTGTTGTCAAAAGGGCTCAACCTCAGTATCTGTATATGTCAAGTCAAAAGTCTAGTTACAGAAATGTGTACATTCCTCAACAGTGGTTTTGTATGTTGTTTTAAATACCCTGTTCAAAACAATGCATTTGCATTTTTGAATTCTGAAATCATTTTTGCTAGTCCGGATAACCGTATAGTTCCGAAAAGGCTATTGTTTTATATATTTATAGGCCTATAGTATATTTTAATTGAAAAGTTGAACTGCGTTTGCAAACATTTGTTTTAAATGTTACAATATGTTATGCAATTTATTATTTACAGTAGGCCTATTTGTTGCTCAAAACAATGGTTTAATATTTCCGTACGTTACATAGGATGCTTAATAGCTGATTTCTGTTGAGACAACTTATTCAATATTGTGACAACATGCCCCACTGTTAGATCAACGTTTGTAAATGCATTTTTATCAGTATTTATGGGTTATTCTCTGTCTCATAGGCTATTGTGCTCTTCTTAGGATGTTGGAAAATGTCTATATAGCTTAAAAGGTGTTTACCTCATACATTTATTAAGTAGGGTAGGCTACACTAGCCTATTTAAAATGTGTAACAGTAATGAAAGAGGGAGTATTTGTTTGTATTAGAGTAGCACTCTTCTCATGTCATAACCCATATTCTGGCCCTTTAAACCTCCAGCTGGTTGGCGAGACTCCTGCGGTGGCATTTAACTGAGTGGGTGACGTCACTAAACTTTCCAGCGGGTTGTGTGTTTGTGCACGCGCGCGCGCTCGCGCTCGCGTGTATGAATGTGTGGAAGATGAGAGAGTGTGTGTGTTGAAGACAGCGTGTGCGTGCACTGCTTGGGACGCGCAGAGGATTCCTGTTTTTCGGTGAGTGGATTGTACGTTTGCCTCGGAAAGTAAGCGTTTCGGGATCGTGGATTGTGTTTGTACGGCGTTTTTCTTTAAAAAGAAACTTGAAGTCCTGGAAAGTGAGTGAGTCAGTCCTTGTAGAGAGAACATGTGTAGCCTACTGAAACTTTATTTTACATTCTGTTTGTCAGATGTAGTTTCAGCCATGATGTAAACATTGGTTTGTTTAAAGCTGCATCCTAGAGGAATGTTATGGACGTGTAAGGATGAAATGCGCTCGAGCAGGTTCATTCTATAACATGGATGCACGAGTGCCAGGAGGCGGGATCTTTCTGCTCTTTCCTGTGATCTTGAAATTGACAATTGGATTTAATTGTATAGTTGTTGTTGTTGTTTGTTGGTGGAATTTCCTAAAGCTTTGCATTGGTTTTTAATCTGCAGAAAAAGTAGTCTATGTCGCGTCTGACAGCTGTTTGGTGTTCATGTTTCAGATTGATGCTATAATTAGTTTATTGATGCGAATCATGCGATAGATTAAAATTGGGTCTCCTTTAAGGTGAATATATGTAAAGTAGAACAAGTTTTATATATTTCTTCGTTTTTCCCTCTGTGTGTGTTGTGTGAGGGACAAAGTCATTTAACAGAGTCTAGACAGTTTTATATTTTACCTGTAATAACTTGCGAAGGTCTGTTTATTCGTCTGTCTGTCTTTTTATTTGACTATCTGTCTATATGTCGGCTTATTTATCTGAGCTGTTTACATTTGTCTGTCTAGCTGTATGTTTCCCGTCGGATAGATGCTGTAGATACTGCGCTACCTGTCTATTTGTTATTTTGTCTATCTACTGTAGCCTATCTTACATGTCAATCTGCATTTTTGAGATGTTGTATTTCCCCTAGCGGCCCGTTTACTTGTTTTTCCGATCTGTATTTTGTCTGTTTAATCTTTCTTTCTGTTTGTATATCTGTCATCTTCAAATTAATCTATTTATTTTACTGACTAAATGTAAATCGTGTTCTGTTTTTTTTATGCACTGGCTTATCCTGACCATATTATGTTGTGTTTTCCATAGCTTGTTGAAGGGTTTCCCCCACTTCAGATTTTCAGTAGGCTAGTTAAAACTCCTATTTGGCCATGTGACGCCCCTGGGAGAGACTGGCAAGGTCTGTCCATGGATACCAGAGGCCATTTCCAAGCTGTAATCTGCATGACAATACCTTTTCCTTTAGTGTGAGCCGGTCAGATTTACTGGATTTACAGTCCCTCTCTGGGAAAGACAAACTGATCACTGAAAGTACTTTTGCAAATATTCTGCCAGCAAGGAGACTTCAATTAATTCCCCATGCCATCCATTCTCTGAACATTCAGTCATTTGCACAATCAACATTCAGTTGTTTCCAGAAGAAAATAGCGTCACAGTCCAGCTTAAGTAAGTTCAGCGATGTTTCATTTTTGTTTTTAAAAAAAAGTTATTAAAGGCAGGGTAGGTAGGATTTAAAAAAAAAAAAAAAAAACATTCCAAATTTGTTTAAACTGTCTTTATATACCAATACATAATTAAAATGTAAGCACTCTGAAAAAGAGAGTATAAAAATCGAGTGTCTGTAGACCTCTCACGACTGTTGTAAACACAGCTAATTATTTCCATTCAATCCACCCCCTCCCTTCTGAGCTCCTTCCAAAGCCACGCCCCCAAAACACATGAACGCGCGACGCCAAACGCTTTTATATTTATAAGGCAAAGCTAAAAACAGGCTGCATTGATACACGTTTTTCCATTACCATCAGTTACACTGCATGTGATGAAGGTGAATTTCGTGTAAGATTCATAACATATACGGTGTTTTGCTAGCCTGGGTGCCAGCCCGAACCCCGCCCACAACATTTTTTGGTCGGGAAGTTCGGTCTGGACTCGATCCATTGAGAAGTAATTATGCTCGGCTCCTAGAAGGCCGAGCCAATCAAATTGCCAGGGCGGGCTTTAATCGATGATGGACAGATGGTCTGCGGTTACGTCACCAAAGAGTGCTTGATTTGAATTAGTTTACAACAAAGATGACTGCAGCTGGAGAATTGAGATTTCACGAGTTCACATTTACAAATAAGTCAGATAGAATAAATTCGTGAGATGTCATGAGTTCACACAAATAAGTAAGATTGAATAAATGCGTATATGACGTGCTGTCCGAGAGGGCTGTGGGCTCGGTAGCCATACTCCCCCCCCTGTTCCTGGTTGTGAGAGAACAAGACAAGAGTGAGGATTCGGGGTGGTGGAGGGATGCTGAAAAACTGTCAAGGAGTGTTAGGTTAGTTGACAGAGTGATTAAGCTTCCTCATGCTGATATATAGGGTAACGTTAGACATGGTATTGTTTGATGACAAGTTGATATTGGATTGATTATTTGTACGTGCTCCTCCCGAACTTTGTTTATGAAACATCATGTGTAGATTCCGCCATCGCGTCTGTTATAGAAGATATCGACAACGCATTAATTTTAAAAGAGGAACAGAGAGCCGCGCCCGCGACATTTTGTTGGTTGAAAATATGAATGAAGGACATACGTCATTTACTCCGTTGCTCTGATTGGTTGTAGGTCTATCCAATTGAGTGCAGAGGTTTTTTTTTTCCTAGTTCGGTTGAGACGCCCCATAATCTAATCTCAATGGAGCGGTATCAGACTCACATTCTGACTAGTATATGAGTATAACGAAGTCAGGCTAGTGTTTTGCGAGTTTCCATGATGAAAACATTGTAGACTCTAATGAAGACTACACTCCGGAGACAAGTACCGCTTCGTCGGTTCGAGGACAGGTCCGGGGTCGAGGGCGAAGCAGAGGAGGTCGTTCAAGAGTGCGGGCAACCAGGGTCCGAGGAAGTAGTTTTTACCTTGTTTGCCTTCGCTGACTGAATTTGCAGGTGCTTTGAATTTTGAATGCTCTTTCTCTGCCATAATTTTACTCTTCGTAGGTTCCGCGCCTCCTCAGATCAAACGGGTGCGCGCATATGGGCAGATCTAGCAACAGGGGTGGTAGCCATGGTTGCGAGAGTGAGTGACAGTCGCCCAAACCAATCAATTGTTTAGTCCCGAATGGAAATAATGAGCTGTGTTTATTGCAGATTAAAAGGTCTACAGTCACTTGATTTTTATACTCTCTTTTTCAGAGCACTTACATTTTAATTATGTACTGGTATATAAAGACAGTTTAAACAAATTTGAAAAAAAGTTAAAAAACTGTAAAAAATTTGCTGTAGTTTTGCAGGTGTTTGGCAGTAACTTACTGTAGATTTAAATTTATGTTATTTACTGGCAACAGTTTGTTCAAAGTTAAATGAACATTAAACATTAACAAGTCTTTGTCTTTAAAGAATAAAATTATAAAATAACAATCTAATGCAAAGCATTCTGGGAACCAGATATTCTTCATCAACCTTTTTCTGTTTTTTTCCTTCATATTTTGGTTCCCAGAATGCTTTGCATGAGGATGTTATTTTAGTTTTATTCTGTAAAGATAAAGACTTGTTAATGTTTAATGTTCATTTAATTTGGAACAAATTGTTGCCAGTAAATAACATCAATTTAAATCTACAGTAAGTTACTGGCAAGTAGCTGCCAGTAATACTGTAATTTCTACAGATTTTTCTAACAGTATACCTTTAATTTAGTTCATATATATATATATATATATATATATATATATATATATATATATATATATATATATATATATATATATATATATATATATATATATATATATATATATATATATATATATATATATATATATATATAATATAGCCGCTCTAGAGTAAACCGTGATGTCATCGTCCAGCTCTGTTCAGTTCTTGTATAATAGTGTCAATGCATGTAGATCAATATTATTGTTGAATATTAAATTAAATGTTAAATTTTATGTCCCCTACTATAAGCAAGCCAAGCCAATGGCAACAAAGGTGGAAAAAGGCGACAGTGGCAAGGAACCAAAACTCCCATCAGGTGGCAGAATGGAGAAACAAACCTTGGGAGAACCCAGGCTCAGTCGGGGGGCCAGTTCTCCTCTGGCCAATGAACGAACAGTGTATGATTATGATTCAGGCAGCTTTATAGGTCAGAAGTCAGATTGGTTTGGAACAATCAGAATAATATCCAGTTCCATCTGGTTGAAGATTGGAGTCATCACACCGGTATGGAGACGGGTTTGTTTAGGATCAGTGCCGACGGCTGTCGTGTCGATGAGGCCTTCACAGGGGAGAGTCTAGTTGACACAATCTCTGCTGACACTTCAGGGATGCATTGTGGTCGTGTCTAGGTGCAGCTCCTCCATCTGATCTGGATATACTGATACTATAAGTTTAATATTTTTAAACGTGACGTGATTGCAGTGAATAGCAACTTATATTTTGGTCTGTTCCTCACAAGAAGACCTGGAATATTAATCATACAGTATGAGGGCTATGGTATATTTATATATTTATATATTATATATATATATATATATATATATATATATATATATATATATATATATATATATATATATATATATATATATATATATATATTGTGATTAATAGCTGGATGAACTTTTCTTGCAACATAAAGGGGTAAATTATTAATTTAGTCCTTTGAACAGGAAAAATATTGCACCATATGAACATTTTGATGTTCTCTCTGTCTTTCTCTCTGTCTACGTATGCAATCAGACTTTGTTAGTTTGATGGAAAACGTTTTTACAGTATTTAGAGATTTTGCAAGGTCTGCTGTCCTGCTTTTATGTGTAATGACATGTTTCCTTTCAGGTTGAAGCATGTTACTGTGTTTTTCTGTAGATTGCATTTGATGCATTACTAATCTAAAATCATGTTTTGTTTTTGTCAGACATGAGACTCCAAATCTCTTTTTAATTGCAAATGCCAGATGTAGTTCATTATTCAATATAGATGTTTTTAAAATGTCCTTATTGGGATGAAGTTTATAAATGTGCACACTGTTCATTTCCAGTGATCTACTTATTTGCAGGTTTCATAGCTCAAAAGAAGTTAAAGTCTTGTGGTTCTACACACACAAACGGTAATCTTGTTTACCTAAAAGAGGACATACCACATGACTTATATTGTTTTAAATACCAACTAATCTCAGCCCCTAAATGAAAACGTTTGCACTTTTAAGATAAAAAATATGTATTATTTATACATTAATCCTTTTTCCAATTGAGGCTGTGGGAGTCCCTGGATATCCCCAAGGAAGATTTTGTCAGATTTAGCTCACTTCTGTGGACAAATGTGTCCCCAAAGTATAGCTAAGACGGCCCACATACACACATCAGATGTGCATTCACTGGGATACATTAGTCCTTGAGGAAACCATGAGGAAAGGAAAAATCTAATCAACAATCCGTTAATAGTCCTAACACATCTTAGAATACATAACCGTAATTGCATTACACATTGATTATTTCAGGGATGTTCAGCTCTCCTGTTCTGCCGTCCTTTTTCCATTGATAGAAGTTTTTAACTTGTTATGCCCAATGCTATTCATGACATGACTCTACTCTTGATTTCTCAATTTAAACTTGACATATTTTCTCTATATGTACAGTGAACTACGTCTAAGAGCAGTTTTAGCGGCAAAATCAGTTCAATTTTCATTTCTGTCATCACTGAATGTGAAAAAATAACGATCAGAAATCTTTCATCTGCCAGATGTATTTTTGAAAGCACCGAATTGCAAATGAGGGCACACAGAAAAGGATGAAGCAAACATCCAATGACCTCATTACTGGTACAGACAGTGAATTGTCTGAATATAATGGCTCTGTCATGAGCGGCATGAATTTTTTTACAACTAAAATGACTTCATCTGTTTCTGAAGTCCAGATTAGAGAAAAACGATTAGAATTTGGAAGTGCGAGTTAGCATGAATGATTGATTAACATTAATCTTGATGAAAAGTACAGATTTGGGCTTTTCTTTAATTTCATATTTTTTAAAATGGAACACTGGCTCAATCAGTAGAATGAGCTTAGACTGGGACTGTTTTGCCAGTTTGAAAACAATTATTAACTTTGTAATTTTGTTTGGTGATGATATAATATTTCTGTTTTAGATAAATATTTTATTCAGAAATGTATATTCTGTCATGTAAATCCAAATCTGCATCATTTTCTTTGTTCCGTGGAAGTGAACAAAAAGTGACATTTTACAAAATGGAGATTCAGCAATCAAATATGGTGCTTTTGGAAGAGTCCTTTCAGGTTTGACATCAATGACATTTGGTAAAGAATAATTTATAAGCTGACTCTACTCTGTGTTTTTCGCATAATGGCTTTGAAAACTATGGCTTCTGTGGACCACTGTACTTTTATGGTGCTTTTCATTGTTGTTTTGGAGCTTGACCGCACAACCAGGTTATTCAGAAATTCACCTTTTGTGTTCTATGGAAGTAAATGATGATAATTTTTAATTTAAATACAATTTTCCTTTAAGATTTACCACTGAATGTCATGAAAATATTTTAATCTCTAATGCCAGAAGTTTTTTTCCCCACAGACTCTGTGGTTATTTATGGCATTTCTCAGTATAACAAACATTTGTTTACTCATTTTCCCTATAAATCTATCATATCTTAATTAGATTGCTGTCTTTGTTGACCTAAGAGGAAATGCTCCCCTGGGGGAAAATGGATCTACTTATACTTGTGTGCCCGTTATGGTCGCTGAAGTGTTCTAATCTATTCTTCTTGTTGTGACTTTTACCAAATGACCGTGGAGGTTTGAAGCTCATGCCCCCAGCACTTGGCTTTACTTCTGACTCTCCAGCACAACTTTGGGAGTGCTTAAGACATAACTCATGGGAGATCAATCTTATTACATTGGATGCTTCTAGGTGCAGCCACTATTTGGAGTTTCAGGATTTATTCATCTTTGAGGTTGCTGACTACATGGGATAGTTTATTCTGCAGCCCATTGTTGTCCCTTGAAATACTGTCTTGGCTTTTAAATTTGTTTGATGATGCACTTTTAAGATTTAATTTACAGAACCATGTGTTTTCCCTATACTTTTTCTTTTGTCATTCGGATGTAGTTTATGTGAAATAAAGTTTCAAGAATGAATTTAGTTTAGTTTGTTAATTAGCTTGGAAACCTTTCTTCCATTCATTTTCCACTTGAAATGGTTTGCTGACATTTTCTAAATAGCATCTAAGCATTCACCAACAATCTGTCATTGATCTTATAGCTGTGAACAAAAAGACAGTGGTTCTAATACTGCAACAAGTAATTTTCTTAACTCGCCAAAAGAAAAGAAAAAACTGCCATCCAGCACCAGCATTTTTGATCATTTTCACAAAACTTTCATGGCCCCTAGAATATTTGGCGGATGAATATCTGAACATTCAATATATCAAAAGAAAGATCAGAGCCTATGCTTTTAAATGGAAGATAAATAAATATTCTAGCTTCAAGCTTTTTTTAAATCAACACTTGAATGTGGGTAAGTTTCATAAAAAAAAAAAATAAAAAAAAAAAAAAGCCAAATTCTGAACAAAATTGCGTTATTGTCAAAAACTACGTCCGGATCGGGTTTAGAACGATGATCAAAAAACAGAGATTGAATAGATTTCATTCATCAACACCTCCAACGCCTCACTGTCCTGTACCTTTTCATGGGTTCGAAATCTCTTTCGATAAAATTAGGCAGTTTTGATTTATATGCCGTTTAAATTATATCAGTGGTGGGCGATATGACCAAAATCTAATTTAATTTCACAACAGTTAATATAGATTTTTCTGCTTTAAATAAGGTTTTAATGATAGCAATTATAACATTGATAACAATTATAACTGATAACATTGAAATTTCATAATTCTTGCCACCAATTGCAATATTACAAATAGAGGTCGACCGATTCATCGGCCGGCCGATTAATCGGCCGATTTTTTGCATTTTTAACATAATCGGCATCGGCCAATATCCAAGTGTATCAAGCCGATTATTAGGCAGGCGCATCTGTGGGCAGCCTAGTGTTGTTGTTGTGGAACACGCATTCGACGCACGCCGCGCCTAGAGTCATTCTCCAGCAGAGTGAGCAGACCTCATCCAGTGCTTAAAGGGGTCATATAATGCCATTTTTGTACAAGCTAATATGATTCTTTAGGGTCTAAATTAAAAGTTTGTAATATACTTTAATTAAAAATTCTCATTAGTATTGTAAGAAAACACTAATTTTACCTGGTCAAAAACAGCTCTGTTTTCAGCACGCCGTTTCAGTGCATGTGTCTTTAAATGATAATGAGCTTTGCTCACTCCGCCCCTCTGTTCTGTGCGTACACCGTTTGTAACACAATAACCACGCGTTGTTCATTATAAACCTGGGATTATGAATTATATTGAGAACGTCATACATGGAAAACATGCTGTAATGTACCCTGAGTGTAAACCTTAGATGCATTCATCGTGAAGCCTGCAGCAAGGTTTGCAAATTTCGCAAAGATTAATATAAATACTAATATAAAGGTTAATAAAACATTACACTCACATCTTCTGGAGGTTCAGCAGTAACACGTTGGTACCGATCCGTTTTTTCTCGTTTGTAAAGCTGTCTGTTGTGAAATGATTCGCGTAAACATGAAAGCATGGACGATCGTGGGGAATCCCCGTGAGGGAATCCCCGCGTCAATCCTTTGGGCATATCGCTTCAAAAACAAAACTCAGCCACTGCATCTATAACGGCTCAGATTTAGGAACATCCAAATGACTGCTGTGTTCCTTATTACATCTAAGAACAGAACACCACAATCGCGTAGACGCCATTCTACTCCAGCATAACAACAATGGCGGACTACTATGACGATGGCTGTCACAGCTTGCTCAGGGCGGGTCTTGTGTTGAAGCACTGCTGTCAATCACAATCGCGGGAGGGGCGTACGATCTTATGACGTCACAATATCGAACGGCTTGATTTCAGAGATGGTCAAACATATAAGGAGATTAAAACAAAACCCCTGGATGGATTTTAATCATGATAGGATGGTTGTGTACAGGCACTGCCAACAGACATTTCAGTGCAATCAACTTGTAAAAGTGCATGTACCATTATATGACCCCTTTAAGGAAGGAGCTAAGTTCCTTGGAGAACACTCTTTTATATTTAATTAAAAACTTTTGATATGTTACTGCCAACTTAGAGAAAAAACATGAATAGGCGACATGACGTTCGGCTACTTTGAAATTGATAGCGTAGTTGAGGTTGCATTAGCACAGAAGGGTTGTTATCATGTCACAATAAGTAAGCAAATATTTACAGACAGTGTGAATCTGAGACTTTTATTTGTTCTGTTTGTGTGTCTTATATTTGAAAGGGTTGTCACTCAATGCAGAGAAATAAGTAATAAAAAAAGAGACCAACTATATAGTGAAGGACTGGCTTTGCTTTACTAGCGTCGTTGTCGCTAGGGTTGGGTAGCTACAGATAGACCCGGAGCTAATACGGCACTGGTGCCTTAACGACCGTTATTTACCGGACCGAATATCAACGCGCATTTCTGTGCTTCATATCAGTGCTACTGTTATGTCTGTGCTTCTCTTGGATGCTCTGAAAACGGACGTTAGAATAACAGAAACATCGCTTCGCTGCACTTGACACTAGTCAGCAGTTAACTTTAGCATTCCGTTAGCTAGCTGGATTAAACACGGTTAAAATGCTGGCCAAACAGTAGTGTAATGTGTGACTGTATTTCACTGTAGACTAGGGGTGGAACGGTAGGCTACATGTATTCGTATTGAACCGAAACGGTACAGGCGTCACGGTTCGGTGTATACATTTCCACGGAGAATACACGCTATAAAAATAAATAAAAGTCGCGTGCAAAGTAAATGCGGAACTACTGTTAGATACGCGAGTTCTTTAGGGACGCCTAATCTGTAGCTCCGCTTTAGCTCCGGCTGCGATGTAAAGATTGCAATGCTGGAATATGTTGTGTGTGTGTGAGAGAGAGAGAGAGGGAGAGAGAGGCGCGATCGAGATCGAAAAGTCGCGTGTGTTTAAAGTCGCAAAGTGTTTACTTATATTTGTGTGCGCGCGTGTGTGTGTGTGTGAGGCGCGGGCGCGATCGAACAGTGGAAACATAAAAACATACTCTGTCATTTTGTTTATCAGGACATCATTCAAACTGCAAAGTGTTTAAGTTACTGTTAATTAAAATGTTAAGGAAAACAAATATATTAATCTGAAATTAGTAGCAAATTAATTTTCAATTCATTCAGGTACAATTACCAAACATATCTCAAGTTCTTTTTGTCTTTTGTACAAGTGCAGATTGGTAAAGTGTTCAATAAATGTTTTTGTTGAGAAATTTTGTCTATCTTAAGTAATTATTTGTGTTACATTTTATCTTTCAAATAGAGGTTAAAAACAAGCACATAATCGGCCAAATTTCGGCCAAAATAAATCGGCAGCATTAATCGGCCATCGGCCGACCCGGATTTCAAAAGATCGGCATCGGCATCGGCCTGAAAAAAACCATATCGGTCGACCTCTAATTACAAAACAACTACTAGCCTATGTAAAAAAACACTCAAGCTTTCTGAAGACAAGTAATGTCAGTGATAATAAAAACAAAGAAACTAATAACAAGCAATAGGACAACAAACTACAATAGAACAAACATAAATGCATACATTATATAACATAATCAAATGTATAAACAACACTGCATAGTCTTCACTGTGTAAATTAAATATACATTTATTCTTATTAAAGTTACAAAAGTGATTCAGTCAAGAGCAGCGATAGATTTTCTCTTTTGTTGGTAGATTAACGTTAATGACACAGCAGGTATGTTAGGCTCAGTTTCTCAACTGTTTACATTAACTTAAGACATAAATAGCTATTTTGACACATAAATACTATGTGTATTAACCGTTAATTCTAACTAATTCAAGCCCAATTAGGGGGCAAGTTGCAACTTTGTTCAGTGCTCACGTGATATGAGTTGCGGCTTCATGTGCGCATCTCTCTCTGGGGGCCATTTACACGACACTGTTTTCATCAAAAAACGTTTTTAAAAAATGATGCGTTTTGGCTGTTCATTTACACGACAAATGTGTTTTGGGGGCCTGAAAATGCAAACTTTTGAAAACGTGATTCAAAGTGCAACTTTTTGAAAACTATACTGTTAGCATCTCTGTGTAAACTACAAAAACGCGCATTTGTGAAAACGGTGATATCATGCACATGCTTACGTGTTCAGACAGTAGGCGCATAGTTTTTCTTTACAAAGTGACATTTCCAACTACTGGCCTGGGATGAATAATACAGCGTTTTTAATAGTTTTCGCAAATCCATGTGGACGGGGATTGTTTGAACAACATCAAACAAGCAAAGGAAAAACTTTTCCGTTTTTAGTACATTGTTGTCGTGTAAACCCCCTCAGACAGCGCTCACATATAGCAAAATTAGTTCTCTTTCATTGCTTATCACGCTTCAACGGTTTAAACCGCGCTCCACTTGTTTTTAAACCGCAATGCTTACAAACACATGCAAACGATAAGCTTTTGTGACCATGCACCACAGCAACATCACGTGAATGTAACCGCGATAGAGACAATAGTCCAAAATCTCTGCAGGTTGACACATTTCTACCGTATATCTCCAATATACCAGTATATTTTTTACACAATGTCTCTGCTTTTCATTTATCACTATATCTGTTATATAAAATTATTTTCATTAATGGCTGTCTTCATTATTTGCCCTTAAAAATATCTGGAAGCATGTTTTTGAAATTAAGTTCATGAAATACTGAATGGTTTTTGCCATCTCATGCTGCCTCATTACTTAAGCTCCCATTAGAGTTTATATCAGCCAGCTGAAGCAAAGTTGTTTAAAAAGAACAAACAGTTTTTATCTAAAATATTTTGCTAGGCCTGTATAACTTGATTTAAAGTTATTTATTTGGGTGCCCTAATCAGTATGTGCCAAGATAGACCCATAAAACACGGACTCATGAAACCCAATAAGATTTATTTTTCTTCATTACAAGGCTTGTCTCCATTGACATTTGCACTGAAATGGGATTTGCTCTGATTTTATGCAGCTGTTGAT
The DNA here is from genome assembly GCF_964197995.2 of Scardinius erythrophthalmus. Lineage (NCBI taxonomy): Eukaryota > Metazoa > Chordata > Actinopteri > Cypriniformes > Leuciscidae > Scardinius > Scardinius erythrophthalmus. Next base: position 8,784,525 of record NC_138226.1, on the reverse strand, counting down.
ATCCAGTCTTGAGATGTCCACACAAAGCAATTTACCTTCCCTATCCTAATGCAATAAAGAGATGATGGGCGCACCTGAGAAGCAGTTGTTGTGCTGCTGGACAGCTTAGTCCATCTGATTTTTATGTTCTTTATTGATTGTGATTGTTTAAAGGTGCATTGCGCAAGTCTCTGAGTTTTTGCAGAACTATGCCCCCTCTGGCGGCAAGCGAAACTGCAACCAGAAGTGTGCACGCTCACGGACAAAAGTTTTCTTTTTTTTATCTTACGTGGAGTTTGCGTTGGTGTTTGAAATGAACTACAAGCTGGTCTCTTAGAATCCTTCTTCTACGGAGAATGGCGGCGAATACACAAACCTGCCAGACATAGCCAGGTGAGCGTGCCGTGAACGCGCATGACGTCACGCCCAGTCCAAAATTCCGGCCCGAATCCCTCTTATTTATTTTACTTTACAGGATTATAGAGACAATCTCAGTGATCAGAGAAGGGCTCATTCAGCCCATCAGGCAATTGTTTAAGTATGTATGGGTTAGAAAACGGGTATTTTTAACATGAAAAGTTGCTTAATGCACCTTTAAAAGTGTAGGCCAAAGTGTAGACTATTTAATATTTTTAGTGCATCTTTTACTGTGTCCAGACATTTTTTTTTTTGTAAAGAAAGTGCTTGTCAATCTTCTAAAAGGGATAGTTCACCCCAAAACGACACCCGTCATTTACTTATCCTCATGTTGTTCTAAACCCACAACACTTTTGTTCATCTTCTTCAGCACACAAATTAAGATATTGGTAATGAAATCTGAGCGATTTCTGTCCCTCCATTGACAGCTACGCAACTACCATTTTGACGCTTCAAAAAGTTCATAAAGAGATCGTAAAACTAATCCTATAATAATACTGTATGAAATGAGTTTTAGTCCAAATTTTCTAAAGAGACACGATTGCTTTGTATGATGAACAAATTGATTTTAGGCATTTCAAATATAAACACTGATCAGCGAACATCGAACAGAAGCTCAATGTTTATATGTGAATAAAAGACTAAATTGCATCTGTTCATCATTTAAATCGATCGCGTCTCTTCTTTTTACTAAACCGCTCATTTCATATGGATTAGTTTTATGATCTCTTTATATGAACTTTTTGAAGCGTCAAAGTGGTAGTTGCGTAGCTGTCAATGGAATCGCTCAGATTTCATTACAAATATATTTGTGTTCCGAAAATGACTGAAACTCTTACGGGGTTGAAAAAAACATGAGGTTGAGTAAATGATGACAGAATTTTCATTTTTGGGTGAACTATCACTTTAAATTGTCACAAATCTCAGTATTAGCAACCCTGTGATAAACTTGCGATTTCCAGTCGTTTTTCACTGCTTTTTACTAGATAATTCACATGCCACTGTGATTTCATCTGAGAGCCTGTTTGGTGCCACATAATTCCCAAACCAGTGAAGCCATTATCGTGTCTAATGTCACGCTTTTGCAATAAAAGGCCAGGTTATATAAAGCACGGCTGAGTTATTTGCAAACTAAATTGCGCTTGCAGTTCTGTTCTTTTAAAATGGCTCACACTGGTTATATGCACACTTGTTGCCACTGAGTTCCTAATTTACATATTTGAAAATGCCCTTTTAAAATGAGTCTTTTGGATGAGCAGACATACTGATTTTGCGCAGAGTCGATTAAGGTCAAGTTGAAGAGAGAACAAAAAAAATTGTGAAATATAATCTCCAGGGTGTATGAATTGTGCTTGTGCAACGCAGGATGTGTATGCAGTTAGGATGCTGGAGTGGCTCATGTGAGAAGGGGAAAAAGGGCAAAGTGGTGTGTGAGGAGAATGTGTGACCTCAGGTGATGGATTATTGAAAACCTCTCCCACAGGAGACTATTCTTCAGTGACAAACTTACTGTATTCCAGTCAGCAGGTGTGCTTCATCCAGTGCTTTAGGTATTCTTTACATAAGCCAGCAACTGGAGTGGCTGGTCACAATGAAAGAATGAACACGAGTAGTCAAAATAACAGAATAACAATCATACAACAGCTTTGTGCAACATAGATGCAATGGAAAAATGTGCCTCTACAGTTTTGCTAAAAAAAAAACCCTTCATATACATACAATCCACAGCAGTTTGTAGCTGAAATAAACAATAGTGGCAGTAAAACAGAACTGAACCAACAGTGAACTAACTTGAGCTGAATAATGACACTATTGTCTTGCTGCATTACTGAATCGAATTTTGTTTCATATTTTATTAATTTTGCAACATCAACACTTTTATTGAAATTAACTGAATCAACATTGAACTGACTCGAGCTGAATAATTCTGTAGAGCTACTTGTATCTAAGTTAAACTCGTTTGTAAATGATGAACTTTACTCAGTTATTGAACAGAACCAACAGTGAACTGAATTAAGCTAAATAATGACACTATTGTCCTCTGTAGAGCAACATATTATAATTTTTCAGAAATGTCACCACAGGCAAATTTTTCCACAGAGCCGGTTGGCTTTGTATGAGGAAAGGAGTCAACAGACTGCAATTTAACCCATTATTCACTGATAATTTCCCCCTCCGTTGAGCTGTAAACTTAGTTCACCCAAAAATGAAAGTTTTGTCATCATTTACAAACCCTCATGCTGTTCCAAACCTGAATGAGTTTCTTTCTTCTGTTGAACACAAAAGAAGATATTTTAAAGAATATGGGTAATCAAAAATTGACTGCACTCATTGACTTCCATTAGTATTTTTTTTCCTACTATGGAAGTCAATGGGTTCCATCAACTGTCTAGTTACCAACATTCTTTAAAATATCTTCTTTTGTGTTCAACGAGTTTCTGAAGAAAGAAACTCATAGAGGTTTGGAACAACATGAGGGTGAGTAAATGATGTCACATTTTTCATTTTTGGGTGAACTATCCCTTGAAGAACTGCTGTGACCGGACAATTGAGTTAGTGAGTCACAAATCGAGCCGTTCGTGAATTCAACTCACTAATTCTATCTTCGACAAAAAGTTCACTGGAGGGCAAGATTATCAGCAGAATAATGACAATTTCAGCTTTTTCCACACATACTGTAGCTTAAGTGGAATGAACTACATCAACATTATTTATTTATTTATAGCCATGGCCAATAAGAGCTGTTGTTTTATAGGAAAACGGGAGAATAAAATTTCTCCTTTTGTGTTTCACTGAAAGAGTAACAGCTTACAAGTAGTGACATGAAGGTGACTAAATAATCGTACACTTTTCATTTTTTTTGGGTGAAGTGTTGTTTTAAGGTATCACCATGGAGTGGTTGAAATGAAGGCATATAGGGCTACAGAAACCGCAAATACCTTAAAGGGACAATATATTTGCATTAAAATGTCCAAAAAGCACTAGTACAGTGTTATACATTTTGTTCACTTGTGTACTTCTTATCCCAAATGTTTCCAACCATGTTTGAATACAGAGAAATTTACCATTTTAACCATTGTAACGCCCCTCCTCATTGCATCGTCTGTCAATGGCGTCATGTCCGAATTGTCCTCGGTTTCCACTTTTATTGGCGTAGAAACCATGGCAGTGAGTCTCATGAAAAAATGTGTAAATAGTAGTTATGTGAAAATGTGATCAAATGTAATGGTTCTAAAACTTTATTTCATTACTTCATCCATGAACATGATTTGTGAGTCCTGTCAGATTGATTTCCATCGGCAGTGGAGGTGAAGACGACAACTCCCATCATTCCACGCTCCTTCACCTTGTCATCAAGCTATGCCTTTGTTATTGTTTTTTTGTTATTTAATGAGCGCGTTAGTAATGTGCGCCTATAGGCGGGTCCACAACGCGTGTACACTCTGCTTATTAAACACGCAGGGACGCACAGCAGCACACAAACATGCCAAATATTTAAAATAAAAGGATCACAATGTAAAAGAGTATTATTGTGTAAATAAAGATATGGTGGAATCTGGCTTGTCCCGTAGATGGGACAGGTTCATATCTTACTCAAGGCAAGAGAGTCTCAAAGCTCTAGACACTCACAAAGTTATTAGAATCATTCAACCCTGAACTTGAGCTGTATTTACCTTCAAAGTCTCTCCCAAGAGGCTTTAAGTCATTCCTGCCACATGATTCAGTTGATGTGGAGTGATTTGGACCATTTTGCTCTTTTCATAACAAATGCTCTCACCCCTACTGAAATGTAGGCTAATCGTTTTAGGATATCTATGTGATTCTTACCTGAGGCACTGATCGTATCATAGATTAGTGGTATGTAAAATTAAATAAGATTTCAGCCTGAGGAATTTTTTGGCTGAACCTTTCCTTTAAGAGGTGCTAATGTGACTAATTATGAAATGGTATATTGATTGAAACTTGTCTAATTTCCTCTTATGCATGAGTATGCTTAAATAACATTTATTGATATTTAACCTCATGATCAGTCTATTTATCTTTTAATCTTGTGTATTGTAGATGAATATAGGAGGTATATTTCACTGTGCTGTAATACCACAAAAATATTAAGCACAATTGTTTTCTTTGATAATAGTTTCTTGAGGACCAAATCAGCATTATAATGATTTCTGAAGGATCATGTGACACTGAAGACTGAAGTAATGATGCTGAAAATTCAACTTTGCCATCACAGGAATAAATTGCATTTTAAAATATATTTAAAATAGAAAACTGTTTTACTGCAGTTTGGTCAAATAAATGCAGCTTTGGTTAGCAATAAGATACATCTTTTAAAAGCATTTAAAAATCTTACCAACCACAAACTTTTGAACAGTAGTGCGTCTATAATTTTTGTTGTTGAAGTTTTGAATATAGCATTTATAGTAATTTCTGGCATGTTTATTCAAGAGACAAAATCATTGTTTTGTTAACCTAGTATCTCAGTGAGGTTTTTTGGCTTTTGGCATCTGTTTTTCTGAACTAAGGTATCATTTAAGGACACACACACACACACACACACACACACACACACACACATATATATTATATTCTTGTACATCTATCTTTATGAGGACATTCATTGATACAATGCAATCTCTAGCCGCTTACCCTAACCTTACCCATCACAACTAAGTGCCTTACCCCGAACCCTTACCCTAAACCTACCCTTAACCTAATTATAACCGTATCCCTAAAACCTAGTCTTGACCCTAAAACAGGCCTTTAAAGGGGTCTCAGAAAGTGAGGACCAGCCACTTTACTCTCTTTTTCCTCACTCCAATGGTCTAAAACTCAAACTGGTCCTCACAAAGATAGTTGTACAAGTACGTACACACACACACACACACACACACACACACACACACACGCACACACACACACACATGTAGTGTTTTCATTTTTTTATGGGGACTTTCCATAGACATAATGATTTTTATACTGTACAAACTGTATATTCTATTCCCTTACACTAACCCTACCCCTAAACCTACCCATCACAGAAAACTTTCTGCAATTTCACATTTTCGAAAAAACATCACTTTTTTGATTTATAAGCCGTTTTCCTCATGGGGACCAAAAAATGTCCCCACACGAACAAGGATTTCGGATATTGCCATCCTTGTGGGGACATTTTGTCCCCACAACGTGATGATTACCAACTCACACACACACACACACACACACACACACACACACACACACACACACACACACACACACACACACACACACACACACACACACACACACACACACACACACACACACACACACACACACACACACACACACACACACACACACACACACACACACACACACAGTGTGGGAAAACCTGAGTAATGCATAATCCCAGGATTTATGCACTGTGTGAATACCCTTTTTCCACTTGTTTCAACTTCTAGAAATTGGACATGAATCCCGCAGCTACCCTTAAGAGTTTTGTCAGATCTGCCATATTTCTCCTTAATCGTTCTGGGTGATTTATGTAATGTTATAATACTTTCTCCTTACTCAACTTTATGCAGAGACAACTAAAAAACATCTTAAGATAGCTTAAGCTTCTTTGCTGGTCTCCCATTTAGTTTTTTAAACAATCCGAATAGCCTGACACAGCAATGGTTTGGTTTAGAGAGGTACTGTCTGACCAATACAAATTTTATTCTGGTGACACTGGTAGCGCAGAAATTACACGCTTAAATAAAACACAGAGACAGAGAGGATGTTCAGAAAGACCTAAAAAAAACACTTTTGTCTTCTGGAATGTTCCATGTTCCAGTCCATCAGCAGAATGAAGTTGAACCACACGGCCTGAGCTTTTGACGCTTTTGTTACTGGGCAGTTTTCTCAAAGCCGAAGTGTTTATTACAGAATGGCCTTTTACTACCTTTGACACAGCTAGTATTCTGTCAGAAAAGTAGATCACTTATGGCATTGCTGATTCTTTATTGCAGAGTCAAGATAAAGAACCCATCACCGCCCACTGCTGCTTTGTGCTTCCAGCCTTTCATCTCACTGCTGGCCCCATGCTCCCTCTAGCTGGCCTGGCTTGGCCTCTCTTCTTTTGTTCTGTGAGCCAGGACATTTTGTTTTACCTTTGTTGCCCTTTGTGAAGATAGTTAGACAGGGTGTAAATACATTGCTGTGCAATTGGATTTATATTCCAGTAATTTGGTTGGAAGCATGCTGCATGCATGCTTGTTATGCTTGTATCATAGTTTAATTCTGACAGCAGACCAGGATTTTTCTTCTCTATTTGAGGACTGAGGGAGCTTATAAAATGGGCTTTATGATTGTAATCTATATTGTAATACATCATTTTTCTGTTCCATTCCAACATTCTCAATACCATATTACGCAAATGAAGCCTTTTGCTTCTAAGACATCAATGTCGCAATTCTGAAGAATAAAAAGTAGTCTTAACGTATCAAAAAGAACATAAATAATTGGAGAGATGTATAGCAGGTTTTTTTTACTTGTTCCGTCTTGTGAAAGTGCTGGTGGTGGTGGTGGTGTTTTTCTGGGGGAGATTCTGCTTTAATTGTTTTTATGTTGTCCACATTAATCACAGAAAATAATGTGTGAATTTTCTCAACATTCATTTTTAGTGATGTGATTCTGTGATCATGCCTGTGATGTAATTTCAAGAATTATATTTTAGTTAATTCTTAATTTGTGCTGTTGAGTTTTGTTTTAAATCTTTTTTAAACATTTTTTTTAATCTTTGCTCTGATAGTCAAAGCTTAAATCTTGAGAGATTTATCTTTTTTTTTATCATGCTATATGATTACATGATAAATGCCTCTATATTCTCCTCAGAGGTGTACGATAAACCCATACATCAAATAAAGCAGTGAAATCGATGCAATTCTCAGATAAAACCTTACCTATCATTCAACTAATGATAGATTTTTCTTCATCTTGTGAATTTAATTCTTCCAAAATTAGTTTATTTTGTGTGTACCAACTTGCTCAAAGGATAGTTCACCAAAAAAAAAAAAAAAAAAAAAATTCTGTCAACTCACCCTCATGTTGCTCCAAACCCGTAATACTTTCTTCGGAACACAAATGAAGATCTTTTTGATTAAATCAGAGCGATTTCTGTCACTCCATTGACAGCTATGCAACTGACACTTTGATGCTTCAAAAAGTTTGTAAAGAGATCGAAAAACTAATCCATGTGAATTGAGCGGTTTAGTCTAAATTTTCTGAAAAGAGTTGATCACTTTATATGATGAACAGATTGAATTTAGGCTTTTATTCACATTGATCAATGGACATAAACAGAAGATCAACCTCAAATGTGCTGCATAACACACGAGAATGAATTTCATTGGTTCTTGAAACTCAAACGTGCTGCATAACACGAGAATGAACCTCATTGGTTCTCGGACATCAAGCGAAAATGCTTAAGCATCCGTTTACCATATTGAAGTGTCTGTTCATCATATAAAGTGATCATGTCTCTTTTGGACTAAAATTCATATGGATTCATTTTACGATCTCTTTATGAACTTTTTGAAGCGTCAAAATGTCAGTTACGTAGATGTTAATGAAGATACAGAAATGTAAAAAGAATTAGAATATTTGGGTGCACTATCCCTTTAACAGCCTGTAATTTTTTACATTTGTGTAAAAAATGTAGCAAATATATGCCTTTGTGCACAGATATTGAGCAAAGCAATTTTAATTAGATTGAACACATTTTTGATTCGTTTTTCATATTGAAACTAATCGTTTTTTCACTTAGCAGTTACATTACATTATGTTATCTGCTAAAGATATATGCAATGCTATCGGCCTAAAGTATGTCCCAGGAGGCAGAATGTGCTACATACCTTTTTTATTTATTTTTTGCTCTTTACATAGACTGCTCACAAGGGTGTGGAACACCAAAACAGCAGATTATTTGAAATCACAGGATTTTTCTTTTTGCAAGAATTCAAATGTTCAAGTTCAAGTCTATGTCAAACCCTGTAATCTAATGGATCAAATCTCTCATCAATGTCTCCTCAGTTGTGGGTCTTTTGCACTCTCATGTTTTGACATTGGGTGTTTTCTGCAGCTCCCGTGGAGACAGAGCTGCAAGCAGCTGTAGGACATCTTGGCGGGCTGGTTTTATCTTGTAAGCTGTGGTCTTCTTTTTCATTATTGCCATCCAGGGCTATGTGCCTCATTATTGTCCTCTTCATCTGTCAGAGCTCCACCAGTGTTTGGGATAAAAGACTGTGATTGATGGTAATCATTCTGTTCATGTGACCATGTGAGTCTAGCAAAATGGCATGTTCTCTTCATGCTCTTGTTTTTTATTGCAACCCAGGCTCATTGGGAAAATGTGCCTATGGCAACATTTCTGCATAATTATATTACAATGCTTCTTACATTTTTTAGGACACTTTCAATGTGAAATGTCCAGTGAAAGGTGCTAAAAAAGTAAGTTCAGTTTTATAAAAAAAAAAAAAAATTCGGCAACAAAATGGCCAACGTTGTATTACACTGGTTGTAGTACGCATCTTGGTAGTTTGGAAATAAAATGTCTGGTGAGTGGTGCTAAAAGGTTAATGATGGTAGTGTTAACAAAAGAAAACGTAAGATAAATGCATCAGTTAAAGCAGCCATGCCATTTTAGCTTGATTCTACAAGTGTTTGAGCTCTTTTATTGTGTCTTGTTTCACGAGACTCATACCTGAGTGCTCAGCAAAGCAAGTGCAATGCGATACCAACTACCAGGTGAGCTACCGAGCAAGTTTATTAAATCAGAAAAAAATACAAATGGAGCTGGTTATGTGATGCAAATATCAAAATGTGCAATATAGTGGGGGGTGGGGTGGGTTGTGTCGCTGTTGTCACGTTTGATTGTGAACAGCAATTTCATATCACAACTGCAATGCAGTACTAACTGAGCTATCCAGCAAGTTTGTTACATCAGAAAAGACATAATGTACATATGGAACTCACCAGGTTATGTGATGCAAACATCTAAATGTATTAGTTTACAATTCATGCACTATGGTTAAATTGTCATAGCATAATATAGTGCAAGAAACCATGTGAAAATAAATGTTTGTTAATGGATTATCTGTCATAGTAATCATGGTGAGGAGTAAAATTTGTTGGTCTTTAACTACCTCTAGTGTTCAATTCAGCTGGAAACTGCAGTGAATTTAATGTGTAAGAAAGTTTTTGGAGTTTTGCAAAAATGTAGGTAAATGCATGTTTTTCCAATGAGCTTTGATTGGTTTATTACATGTTTCTGGTAAATCTTTCCATGAAGTTACAATGAAACTACCCAAAAGCAGCATAAAAGTAGTCCATATGACCTATGTGCTATTTTCCAAGTCTACTGAAGTCATTCGACAACATGGCAGTTTGGCACATTAACAGAGAGTGTGGTCAGAGGTGTGGCTCATCCAATCAGAATTTAGAAATTTTTTTTTTATATATTTGTTTTAGAATTGCTTAGCCTGGATCAACACATTTACCTCACCACTTTTACAACACCACTTTATGGCATACATGGAAATCTGTTAAGTGCAAATTTTTTTGATCTCAGTTTCATTCAGTCTGCCTTTGCCTGTCTTTGTAGTTTATGCCAGAACATTTTGGGAAATGCATTAGGATGAAAGGACACCCATCCTCCATGTTGTTTGTGTTTGAGCCTTAATCTTATCCTGTATCTCACCCGGAATATAGACACTTTGAAGAAAAAGTGAGAGGTTCCGCATAGATGAAATTATCACAATGTCACACAACATTATTGGATTATTAACACGGTCATTTTCAGCTGAGGTCTGTGTGGTACCGTGAAAATGTTCCACACTAGCCATGGATCATGATCCTGATCACACCAGCCATGGATCCTGGATCCCCAGTATTCTTTTGGAAATGGTGTTTCAGCCCCCCACACACCACTGTTTTTCAGCTCAAATTGAATGAAGCGCTAATCTAAAACAGCTTTTTTTCTGGGTGTTGAAGTGTCGATGTCGAGTGTTTTTATTTATTTATTTTTGTAAACCGTAATTTCATCCATACAAATCAGAGTTATATGGGATGTGGTGTCAGTTCTTCTCTTTCAATGGTTACTGTTGTTTACTACTTTGTCAGTAGTTGGGACTTTTATCAAAGCGTCTTTGCAGTACATAGATGGCAGCCTAGGGTGAAGTGTCTTCCTCAAGGGCACAGAGAAGATAGTTTATTGATCAGCCCTTTTAGGGGTTTGAATCAACAACCTTTCAGTTACTAACTCAGTTTTGACTTCCAGTATAAGTACACAATGTATACACACAATATAAAGCCTCCAACAGAAGTTTATCATTCAAGTATGTAATTATTTTCCACTAGGCATAGACCATAATTAATCAAATTACCTCTCTAATTAATCTAAATTTAACCAGACCAATTAATTTCCTCCAGGAAATAAAGCTTTTCTAACTAAATTGGTATTCAATTTGTGACATATTACGTGCTATTTGTGCAATTCATTGCTTTAGAGAATCAGTTTTATAAAAGAGCCCCTAGCAAAAAGAACATCAAATGGCTTTTAAAATGCAATATATTCCATGTTTTCCTTTGACAATAGGATTACTTTCATCTATAGATAATTATGAGTTTGTGTCAAGATGACTTTGGTAATATGGTCATTTTGATCTCTATCTCCGCTATATGAGAGCTTTAATGTCACAAGACTGATATATGGGGTAGCGTTACTGCCACAGAAAATGGCAATGATTGTTTTTCCACCAGGTATTTTTGACACACACACTATACACAAGATAAAGTGCCAATGGGTTAGTGTTCAATGGCTCTTTATTCGATTCTTATCACCAGCTTCCATTGAGAGCACAGACATCTAAGCTCGGAAAATGTGTACATGGCTGGTGAGCATGTAAAACAGAAAATAGTATAGCTGTACATGTCTGAGTGATCAGTTAATATAGCGGGTTGCCAGTCCACTAAATGTGAAAATAATAGCTCTAATTCCAGTTTTATAAGCCCATAATTAATAAAAGACCTATTTTCTAGTTGGATAATGTTCTGCTCACATCAAAAGCAATGGAGAAAGGACTGCAGACAGTGATTGATAGATGCATTTAAATGGCTTTTCAGTTTGAATGTCTCAATCACCAATAGCTTTTGAAAATATAGCCTGATCTTGCATAGTACTGTTAATTTAGAGTGCTTTCTATTTATAGAAGCTGGAATAGTTCTGGAACCATTGCAAAACAAAGCTGAATGCTGCTTTCTTGTTTTTCACCGCAGTTTATAGTTGACCGTCCTGCTGTGAACAAGCAGACAGACATACTGCAGAAAGGTTTTAACTGGGTCCATTTGGGCTCATCAACAGAGACTGTATATTGAATTATTTGAGGCATTTTCTTTGCTATTCTTTGCTATTTGCGCCGGTATTCACAGAAGCATCATGTCCATTCAAACATATGGAGTGCCACTTGCAGAAAAGGTGCAACACAACTATATTTTTTATATTCATAAATATTAAGATAATTAAGTTGCACTTACAAGTATTGTAGTTTGAAAAAAAAATGTTTGTCTAAAATTCTGCACTGTTAATAAATGTTAAACATTTACAAAAATGGTACCTTAAGGTTGTAACAACTTTCAATGTACTGTACACTGCTGTACCTTTAGCACACTCTTAACGGGATAGGCTAATTTATCCAAAAATGAAAGTTGTGGCATCAGTTTGTTCCAAAACGGTATGCTCTTCTTTCTTCAGTGGAACAGATATTTTGAAGATTAAAAAACAATATATTCCCAATATATAGAAAAAATTCTTTCTATATTAAATTACAAATGCCAAGAAAGAATAATCAGTATTTACCAGACAATGGAGGTAGCCTAGAACATTCTCTTTATGATCAAATCTTTATGATTATTTTCCAAGTCTACTTTGGCTACAGTTTTTTGTTTTCAATATGTATTCAATGTTATGTAAACTCACCTAGTTTAAATACTGAAATTCAAGTATGGTTTAATCGATAACGTGAATGCTCCCTGTCTTTTTCAGCCAGAGGTCTCCCTGTCTGCAGTTCAGGTCTGAAGCCTGATTAATTCCATTTTACATTCTCGGAATTACTGTTCAACTTAACTTGACTCAGTTGACACATGAAATCAATTATTCTAACTGGGTCAGGCAGTAATGTAGCCACTACCTCTGTTTCTATCCTCCCTCTTTCTCAGCACTCTCGACTTATTAGCTTTGGCTTTAAAAGAACAATAATGGAGTAGCGCCTCTCGGAATATTAAGGTTCAGACTGATTTTGTTTCCTTCTCAAGCTGAAGCTTCATTGAAGCTGTTTACAGTCAGAATAATCCATTTGTGCTCCTTAAGGTTGCTCAGTGGGGGATGGTTGTTTGGCTCTGTTGACCTCAGTTTTAGCAAGCATTTGTAACTGGTTTAATAGATGGAAAGGTTGTGTCTGGCTCTTGGAAGCTTGTCTCCAATAGCTTCCAAAATTCATTCTGTCGCAGTCTATGTGGCTGGTTTTGAGGCTCTTATCTGCCCATGCCAGAACATTGGCATTGAGACTGTGGTGGAAATGTGGCTTGGAGCACTTAGTAGGGTTAAAAGGGCTTTACATCGGCCAGAATCCCTTTAGAGTGAGAAATCTGTTAGAATAAGGACGTGTTTTTTATTTAAAACCTTGTAAAATTATGGAGGATTCTACCAACAAACCCTTTCCTGCCCATTTCTTTAACCTTTTTTTAACCGTCTTCACATCACTGCTTTTAACAGAAGCATGTGGCCAGTCCATTATTCACTGAATCCATTAGTTTCCTTGCAGTGTTTGCAGTAAGCCCTCTCCATTGAAAAGGGCTAAAGGACAATTTCCCTCTGTCCTAAATGTCACTCACATTTTCCTCCCCTCCATAAGTATAGAAATTTTGATGTGCTGACATCAAGTAGTATTAGAAAGGCTCTTGAACATTCTGCTGGTGTGTTTGAGAAGCCCTCAAACTACTTCATGTGAATCAAATGAAGACAAAATGCCTGTCATATCCTGTGGGCCCTTTCTGCTGATGACAGCAGAAATATCAATCTATCTGGAACAGTCCTCAGGACAGCAGGGTCTGTGTCTGATTAATATGTTCATCCTTCACTATTTTCTTTTTTAAAGCACCTCCTTGACTTGCTATCTAAATAATCTTTTTCATACATACTTTTAAAGGTTCACTCAGCAGGCCGTATTGATGAAACCCGAATTTCTGTGAAAATTGTTCGTAAACCATTCTCCATTCAAGAAAGGACTGAATGAATTGCACAGGAACTCCTTGTGATCGAGTTTCATTTTGCTTGCGTTTCACTGACTCTTCTTCATCCCAATGGTTTCAGACTTTATACTGAACTGTCCTAATAATCTTTTGACCTTAACAGTTTTCACTAATCACAAAAAATATTTTCACTGGCATGTAGAATAGAAGGTCATGTCTCAGCTAACTTTTGTTAATGAGTATATTTAATGCTAAACATATTCAAGGCCATCCAGTTTTCGGTCTATAAAATGTTCTCCCCCCTGCCTGGATGTTTTTTCTACATTTGAGGTGAATGTGTATGACTTCACCAGATGTGGGGGGATCATTGGGTTTTTGTGGGCAGGAAGTCAAAATGGCTTTTTCACATTCCTCTTGATTCTAACAGCATGTACACCGTGTTTTTTGGCCTAATATTTGGGGTGAATGTTAAATTTAAGACTAGGTTTGCTGGGATTGGCAGTATAGTCTGTCTAGGGAGAATTTTTACACCAAAACGTATACAAAAAATTAATTGGTGCAAAAGGATTCCAGCGTCTTCCTTTTAAATGAAGTCTAAAAAGGAATGTTGAATAGCTTCAAGTATTTCAAAAGGATCATCAGCAGAAAATCTCATTTCCTGTTTGCATACAGTAATGTGGTGCTTGGTCTGGAGTTTTGGAGTACTGTGGTGTTTTGTTGCTGACTTAGGCTAAGGAGATTTGTGAATCATTTAAAGGGAAAAAGTATATGGAAATCTTTTCTCAGAAGAGGTGCAAGTTGTCTGCTTTGCTCTCAAGACCATGAAATCCCATCTCATGCTTTATTAGCTGATGAAATCTTTTGTGTTCTTTGTGGTAATGTACTTTTTGACTGTAGCTTCTGGTAGTCGCACTGCATTTTTACCTCCCATGGTTTCCAATCATGCTGTTTTCTATCAAAGAAATTATTTGTCCACTTACGATTATGATATTGGGTCATTCCATGTCAAATCACAAATTTCATTTTTTTCATTTTTTTTCTGTACAAAGACAAACATAAATAGTGATGAAAGCCAAAATATTAAATGTCATGGATGGATGTTTTACTGAGATTTGGAGCCAAATTACAGGGGTGTAAAATGACTTTAGAAAGATGGCAGAATCATTATTTTATTTTTACACAGAGGTCTGTTAGTAAAATCTGTTAACTTCAGCAAATTAGCAATCTTTGTTGCATTATATGCCAACTGTGACGGCTAAAAAAAACACATGTTTTTTGCCTCAAGTCTGCATGCCTGTAACTCAAGAAGTAGTAAAGAAGATATCTTAATATCGTTTTAGATTCTGTTCTTAACAAACTTTCCTTTTGGTATGGGGATCTAAATGTGGCTACATGAGTAAATTGTACAAATTTTCAGTGGTTGAAAACCAAATTTGGGTCACTTTGCATACTGCTGATGCTTTTATTTTAAAGAGGAATATCCGAAGAACAAATAATGTTGAAACTAGAAATATATCCTGTTTTTCTATTAACACAATTGCATAGAACAATACAGTACCTGTCTGATTTCCATAAATATTGTTTTTCCAAAGTTTGCATGCCTGTAACTTTAAAAGTATTCAATATATCTTAATATCCTTCCAGATTCTCATTCTTTATAAGCTTTCCTTTTGAAATCTTTGTTTTCAAGGCCCTAGGCTATATAGGTCAGTTGCTTTCAAATTGTTGAATTTTTCCCATTTTCAGTGATCAAAAACCAAACATGGTTTACTTTGCACACAGCTGATACTTACTGCATTTAAAGAGGAATGTCTGAAGAATAAATATTGTTTAAACTAGAAATCTTGTTTCCCTCTATCAAAAGAATTGCATAAAACATAACACTCTTAGTACCACAAATCTACTGAAAATGGTAAAGTTGAGGCATATTGACTTGCTCTCAGAAGTACATTTTATAAGAATCTATATTTGAATCAGTTTTAGGGATATTTGGAAGATGGGGTTTTATTCATTTTAATAGCTTCTGAAGCTACCAAGAGTTCAAACACGCAGTATCGTAACATACGTTACCACATTGACATCCCAATATCTCTGCATTGAAACATATAGGGCCTTAAAAATGAAGATTCCAAAAGAAAAGTTTCATAAGAACAAATATCTAAATTTACATAAAGATATCTTTAACACTTCTTGAATTATAGACATTTAAACTTCGGAAAAATGTTTGTTTTGGGGACTCAGAGAGGTGTGTTGTATTCAATTGTTTTGATAGAGGGAAACAAGATACATTACACTAACTATCATCTGTTTAAAATGTTACCTAAATTGAAAAGGGGTAAAATAACAATTTGGAAATGGAGTCACATTGGGGTCCCAATTTCTATGGGACTGAACTAGGGCTTTACAAATTAAGATTCCAAAAGAAAAGTTGGTAAGGAATGACCCTACTATTGCTGTATGATACCCAGTTACTCTGGTTTGTATTGTACAATAGGTTTCACGTACGCCCAAAGCTATTTGGCTTCACATTGATTCTAAATATCTAAGTGAAGAATTGATCATTTTCTTGGTGGTTTTTCTCAGAACATTGTTTTGTTGTCTTCGTCCAGCTGTATATTTAGAAATTATTTTCTCAGAAAGAGTCCATTTTTATTCCGAGTTATGACCAGAACCATATTCTTCTGATCTTCTTTGCCTGTGATTTTCCTTTTTCGGGACCCTTTGGGATGAACAATAAGCTACTTTTTAGTTGGCAATGTTTGTCTGCATAACGGCCACAGTATTTGATTATTCTTATACATGTGTCTCAAGTGGCGTTGTCTTAGAGTTACTTCTTTGCATTAATAACTGCATTAGACGTTTTTTTTTTCCTTTCTTTGTTGAAGTGATGCAAACTTTCACAATTTGAGTAGGCCTAGGTCTTATCCACGGTCTTATGCTGTTCTCAACTTTGGTTGTAGAATTGCATGATTTTATGTTTTTTAATTCATTCCAGTGACATTGCATCTGAAGTCGCATCATATTCTGCATATTTGTCCCACTGGAAATATATTACATTCTTCTTTTAAATAAGAAATAAGACTTGGTCTATATCTTGCTCTATAACTTCACAGTCGGCACTGGTGCAACTTAGACTTATCAAGGCATCAATTTCACCAGTCATAAATATGTTTGAAAGGACACCGATTTTAGTAAAGGAGATGTTCTATGATAAATCAGATGCTCGTAGAGATGATCAAAAATGGCATTTCATCTGTTGAAAAGTCCTTCTTATGGTTGCAGCACAACATCTGTTAGTTCCACTGCAAACAGACTCTAATTGGCAATTAGGTCTCCTCAGTGTAGTGTTTACAGATTCTATATTCCTCTCTCATTAGTGTTAAATGTTTGAAATTGTCTTGACCACAGATGGGAATATGCTGCATTTCAGAAGTGTGCGTGTAGGGGACAGAGAGGGTTAGACATTGGTTTTTCTATGCTCTAGATTCACTTGATCATGATCCATTGGCTCTGCAGCCGTGGGTACATTGGCTTTGACAGAGTGAGCCGGCTGTAATTCAGTTTTTACAGATATAGAGCAGGAGCCTCTGATTCTCTCTCTGATGGACCACGTTATGCGACCTTGCATGGCAGAGAGAGGTAATCATGGGATATGAGAGGCTACATTTTTGAGGGCTGTCAGACTATACTGTTGGACAGAGGAAACATTTTTATTAAATTCAATGCATAATTTAGTTGATATGATTTAAATTTATGTAATTTACATATTTTTGTATTTTTAAATCTTTTTTTAAAAAAAGATTGTATGCAGGTTGCATTTATTTGAACAAATATAAAGTAAAACAGTACTATAGTAAAATATAATTACAATTGAAAATACCTGTTTCATATTTTAATGTTTTAAAATATAATTAATTCCTGTGATGGCAAAGCTAAATTTTCAGAAGCCATTACTCCAAATCAGTGTCCCATGATCCTTCAGAAATTATTCTAATTTGATGGTTTGGTTGTCAATAAATGCCAATGTTGAAAATAGTTGTGCTGCTTAACATTTTTGTGGAAACCATGTTCATTTTTTTTTTTTTTCAGGATTCTTTGTTGAATGGAAAGTTCAAACAGACAGCAGTTTTTTAAATAATAGATTATTTTGTAACATTGTAAATGTCTTTACTGTCACTTTCAAATATTTAAATATTTATATATATATATATATATATATATATATATATATATATATATATATATATATATATATATATATATATATATATATATATATATATATATATATATATATATATATATATATATATATATATATATTTATATTTGTCAGCTGTTCAAAGCAAACATGCTTATTGTATTGAGTGTGTACTATTTGAAATGAATGGATGAGGACTTCATTTCCTGCTATCTATAGTCTGAATAGACCGATGGGTACATTTTCCTAGTGTATCATTGAGTCCGAATCCCACATTTCGTGCTCAAGATCCACTGGTGGTTGTAAACACATGTTCTGTCTCAGTACTGCTAAGGGGTTTGCTTTAAAAGATAATCATGTGGTTATCAGAAGGCCATGCTTTGTTGATTTAGGTGGAATGACCTGGGGATGTGGGACAAAATGGTCCAAATGACCTCCCTTACACTAATACTGTAAACATAAAAAGCACTGTAGTGTAGCTCCTTTAGCACTGAGCATGTTGACTTGGATCTGAAGTGTAGTGTTCATGTGTTTTTTCTGAATATCGGCACTTTGAAGTGCCAAGTAAAAATTGGGCACCAGTGGGTGGAAAATTCACACGGAAGTTCAATCTAATGAATAATTTAAATTGAGTTCTGAACTCCACTGATGTACATTTTTTCTAGCTTGAATATGATGCTACAAGATAAGCAATCAACTTAATTATTTTTCACTTATGTGCAATGACAAAACAATCAAGAAATAATGCAACTCACATTTTCAGAGCTGCTAAGAAATATTTTACTTTCAGTAGGGCTGCCCCCAACTAAAGATTTTTCTAGTCGACTATAGTAGTCGTTAATTTAAGCCATAGGTCAACTTATATTAACTCAAGCACACACATAAAGCTTGCCGTAAAGCACTGGCAAAAATAATGATTATGAATGTGTCTGATAAAATAGCAGGGAGACAATTATTTATTAATAAACTAGTGTTTTCTGAGTCCGTGTCGGCTGCAAAGTTGAAGTTGATGATGCTGACTCACCATCTCTGCAGTACAGTGGACGCGCCTTTAGAGAAAAAATGTACATAATCAGAGAATATTTGTTTAAAAGTAGACATATTTTTCATGTCTGTGAAGTAGCCTTTCCCAATTCACTTGTCACTAGTACTTGTGGCAAAATGTTAATTTTGGACCCTGCATTTGTGAGGTTGGGGCTTCTCACTTGCGATTTGATATTAGTCTATAAATACTCTTTAATGATAAAGCACTCAAACTTTCTTTAGCAAAAGGCCTCTGAAATTCTTAAATGATCTATTCATTGTTCTTTTAGACATTAGTAGACTGTGGCCTTTCAAGCTCTTCTTAAACCCTGGTGAACCCTAAACCAATCAAATTATTGAAGAGTGTAGAACATCTCTGCTCACTGAATAAGCAGCAAGCTCTGGTCTATTTATATATATATATAAAAAAAAAATCTGTGTTGGTTTCCTCTGGCTCTTGAATCAGAAAATGTCAACAGCTGACCTATTGGAAACTGCTCTGTTGCTCGACCTTGGAGTTGTGCTATTAGTTGATGATATGGTTTGTCTTGAAGAGTTCTTCTGTAATTATGGCTCATCAAAACCTGTTTATCCTAATTAATGAAGAAAACCACTTTAACTTCAAATGACTGATTTGAAATGCTTTAGGCAGCTAATAGTGCTCCTTGCATGAAGTGCAGGGGAGATTGAACTCACTATTGATTTCAAATTATTTTGCCTTTAAAAATAAGCAGCCAAGTTGGAACCAAGTGAGCCAGGACTACCACTGGTGCCCCTTCAAAATCAAGTTAAAAGCTTGTCAATGATGCCTGAAAATGCTCCCTACGTTGGCAGCTCACTAGGAATTTTGGCACAGAGCTGTGTTTTGAATACCTTTTTTGTGCCATGATCAGATACAGATACAAGTACATTCCTAGAAAAGGAAGACTGGGGTAAAGCAGAAATAGAAATGCAAAGACTTTTACCTTAGCTAGCTTCCGACCTTAACAAGATTGTGCTCCTCTTTCTCCCAGCCAAGATCTCATCACCCACTCCATTTCTTTTCATCTTCTGTAAGTCGCATCACTGTTTTCTGCAGAGCTGCTTTATAGCTGAATTGAACTCCTTTTATAACTGATGTACTTTATACAGTTATTGAGCTGAAATGAATCAACACTGAACTGATTTCAAGTGAATAATAATGACTACTATTGTCTTCATAGAGCTGCTTTACAGCATAATTGAATTCTGTTTGCATCATTGAATTGTTATTTTCCTGTTTATCACTGCAAAGCTGCTTTGAAACCATCTGTATTATGTATAAATGCTATATAAATAAAGTTGACTGGACTTGACTATCATTGTTGTCCAGTCGTGTATATTTGGCAGTGAAGCAACGCAACTGACTCGGGCAGGTCACGTGACGGTAACAATATGGTGGATGTAATACGTCCAAATTTCATTCATACTACCCCATATTCACACTATATAGAACATACTTTTTTAACAGACACAAAGTTCAAATTCAAATGTAGGACCTACTCAGACAGTATAGGTGTTACTGTGTTTTCGGACGCGCCAAGTGATTTTGAATTAATCTGATGAGTGAAATATTCACTGACTCTCTCATAAAGACGTTCACTTGTTTCATCCCTGAATCCATGTTTTTGAACGGATCAGTTGAATGGACAATTAATTGACTCAATCATTAAGAAATGAACTTGTAACCTGCAGAAAGAGTCGCTTAAAATCTCTTTATTGCATTATTGCACAAATGGACAGTCGGACTCTTCTGTGAATTTTTTTTTTGAAGGGTAGCACAAATGAGTCATTGGGTAACTGTTTAATTTGATTCGTTAAAATGAACAGTTGATTATTTTTGTATTACATTTGTGTAGTTCTGCCTTCATTATTAGTAGTTTAAGGACACATTGTTGATGCTGCTTATTCTTTTCTGGCTCATCTGTAAATGTTATCAGATTTTCACAAGATAAACATTTAATTGTCAACATTTCTTACTAATGTCAGCCAGGTGCATGTAAGATTATGACTACTTCTGCACTTCTTAAAGCATATGGTCCAAACCACAGAATAAGTACTTTTAACTCACGAAATGGAAAATGCCAAAGTCTTAAACGCATTACTTTCCCCTCCCCACATCTGTCCACACAAGGTGGAGGGGGCGAGATGATGGAAAGGAAAACAAATTTTAGGATAATAAAGGAAAAGAATCTTTTAAAATATTCTCAGAACTGCTTATGCCAAGACTAGCACAACCCCACCCAGACCACTCTACTTAGTTTTGGAGATGAGAAGAAAGAGAATGGCTGTACTTTTCACCATATATATATATATATATATATATGAGCAGTGGATTTCCATGTCTGCCCAGTGTCTTGGTCATCTGTAACAGTTGTGACCTTGTTGAATAAGGCATAGGTGTCAGATTTCAGTGAGCATAACACCGTTAGCTGCCAAAGTCCACTGTCTTGCACTCAAGTTGCTCTGTGGCTGAAGTATGAACCAGAAAGTTAGCGGTTGATGTTGTTTTTTTTCTGTGATGGAAAACTTTTTTTGTTTTCATCTGTTCAGCAAGTTTTCAGTGAGTTAATGTCCTTATGTGAATTACCGATACTTGCATGTTTTTGCCTCTCTAACACTGACCAAATACCGCAAGATACTTCTTTTTAGATACATTTTTTAACACTTTACAATAAGGTTCCATTAGTTAATGTTAGATAATTTATTAACTAAAATTAACTAACAATGAGCAATACATTTGTTATAGAATTTAACTTTTCGTTGTCAGTTAGCTTCTAATATTAACAGATATCAATGTTAACAAATGGAATCTTATGGTAAAGTATTACCAATAATAATAATAATAATAATAATAATAATAATAATAATATTTTTTATTAGTCTTATTATTATTATTATTATTATTATTATTTTTAAACACATCTAGCAGCCTTCACTCTTAGAAATAAAGGTTCTTCATTGGCATCAATGGTTCAATAAAGAACTTTTAACATCCATGGAACCCTTTGATTATATAAAAAGTTATTTATAGTGGAAAACGTTTTGATTATTGAAATATTATTCACACTAGAACTTCTGTCACTTCTGTGACATTGCTGTGAAAACTTTTACTTTTTAGAGTGTTGGTCAGTTACTGCAGTGTTACGGTTTTATTTTGAGTTGCAAGATGGTGCCAGTTGGTTTATTCTAATGTTGAAAAGGAAAATAAATGGGGAATATACAGATACAAATATACAGTTTTGTTGTCATACAGAAATATTTGATTGTACAATGCTTTGATTGGCCAATTGGAATGAAGTATTCCAGAGATATAAATCTGAAAAATGTTCCCCCTACACAGCACTACTTATTTCCGTCTTTCATTCTTCCTGTCTCCTTTCTTTCAAGAGGTTCTCTCACACTTATGAGACACCTCGTTTTGCTTGCAAACCCGCCGCCCCTCTTACTTTAGTACTTCACATAACCCCATCTGGTCCACAGCTGAAAACTATTAAGCACTGCTGGAACTTCCTCCTTAGTATCCCAGCTTGTGTGAAAGCGAATCAGTCGCTCTGCATTTCACCCATCTTTTTGCCTTCGTCTAAAAGCGCTCTCCACTGGCTTCCTCATTTGGTTCGTATTTGGCAGAAGACACTGGCTGGTGCTTTGGAAATCTCCTCTCTTTATTGGTAAGAATGTTGGCCTTTTTATGTGGAGAGGTCTGACAGAAAGGACATGAGTGTTTGGAGTATGGCTCCGAGCTCAGCGGTGAATAACAACTGATCCATGAAAGGAATGCAGAGGGTTGAATTAATAAACATTGCTATTTTGCTATTTGAGCTCAGTAAATGGGGTTCTGTTGGAAACAAAGGATAGTTTTATTTCTTTTTCTTTTTCTCAGCTCAGTTGAGGTGGTGAAGCGTAGTTTTGTTGTAAATGCTGGCAATGTTGACTCAGATCTGGGTCATATCAGTGGAATGCTCATCAACTTTGAACAGCCTTAACATTTTTTTTTTTTTTTTGTGTGGCTGTGGATGTTTACATTCTTCAGTTCATCCTGAGCTGCTGCATGCTTTGTGCTTTTAAATCCAAATTTTGGATTTTTGAACACCATTATAAAAAAGAAATTCTCATGAGAAAGTAGGTCATTTTTATTTTATTTCCAAACATCAGTATGGTTATGTGAATGTTTGTTGTCCTCCTTTGTTCTTTCTTTACTTTCAGCTCATTGTTAAGGACTATTATTTGAAACATTTCCCAAAATATTGTTGTTTATAAGAAAACCTAAAATCTTATTTAATAATTTGAAAATGAACGTTTTGATAGTTGGATAGAATTTTCAAAGAAACACAATTTCCTAATAGTCAGTTTAGGTTTTTAAAAGGTTCTTTTTAAAACCAATTTTCTTCCATAAATGATCCTGGTGTAGCTTCTGCTTTGAATGAATGTGAGAGTAAAAGGTGCAAAAATGGTAATATTGGTGGTTCTTTAAAAAAAAAAAAAAAAAAAAAAAAAATTGACTATCCCCTATACCCACATTTATTTTAGCATAAGTCAAGTCAAGTTTATTTATATAGCGCTTTTCACAACACAGGTTGTATCAAAGCAGCTTCACAGTAATATCCCCTATACCCACATTTATTTTTGCATAAGACATTATTCCAACATATTGATTTTTTTTTTTTTTTTTTTTAAGAAAATAAAAGTTTATTAAAACTAAGTTGTGCACCTGGTATGTGTTTGACACACTGCAGAATGTTGTAGTCTAGAGGGCCATCGTCAAAATGGCCTATTTCACTAAAATGGACAATTCCTGAAAGGAAAAAACAGCTGTTTTCAACAAATCTTTTTGTGAGCTTTTGGGCTCAAAGATTAATTGCACTTGGCTCCCAATAATTGCTGTTTGCAACTATATTTTTATTTTTAATCCAGCAAAAAGGACCAAGGCAACATCAGACCTCACATCTGGGGGACCATAGCTTCTCCACCCAACAGTTATAAATGGCTTTGGCTTCTCTCAGACATGCCTAAGCCGGAGTTGACTTTGAAGATACTAAATATTATCAGCAAACTTTGCAGCTCAGCATAAAGGACGGTCTCAGGGTCTCCCCTGTGGGACAGACTGACCAGCCAGGAAGTGATAAACGGAGAACAAACACAGCTGCTGTCAGTCAGGCAGGCGGACGGCACAGCCAGGTGTTTGCCCAGGTGTGACCGGGCAACAGATAATATTGCGTAGCAGAATAACTGGGAAAGAGTGGGCATTATAGCCACAGAGTTTATTTTGTACACTCTGTGGAATGTTAAATGGTCCCATACCATTTTTCCTGTGAAGTTGTGGAGAAAATGTGTTAGTTAGGAAATTTGTGCAATGGGGACCATAAATATGACTCAGTATATGCCAGCCCTTTTTCATAAGTTTTCTGAACTCCTTATGATTTAGGAATTCTTTCAGAGTTGTTCCACTTCTTGGTCTCAGGCTGCTGGCAGGGGTGACGCGACAAACTCATGATTTCACCTGCTCAGTCAGTGATGACCGCTGTCCTTGTACGTTGGTTTGGCTCTTTGACAGCTAAATTGCCTGTGAATAAAAATACAAGTGCCTGCCTTCCTGTTCAGCCCCTTTGCATTTAAACTTGGCAGTCTGTAATGCTGATGTCTGTTTGCACTGTTCACTTGGGAGCCTAAATATGTACACGTATAAAGGCACAATTTCATACTTTACAGACAGACAGAGGTATTTATTTGCACAGTTGGTCCCAAAGAGCCTCATTGGCTCAAACCATTAAACTGCTCACATATTGTCATCATCATGTTGTACCAAGTGGGGTGAATGATATGTTTAAGATTAAAAAAACAAAAAAAAATGCATTGTTCTGTCATGAAACCTTAAATCACATTCTTCTGTGCCAAGATGTCATCCCAAAATATTATAATTTACTGTTTCCCTCCAATGACGCTCCACACCCTTCAAATGAAAACGCACTATAAAAATCACTTCTTACAACTGCTTATTTTGCCAGATGCTGTGTGAATTCTCAGTCATATCAAAATAGCATTTCAGACAATAGAGTTTATTTGAAGCTTACCATTTCCCCTTAGGACAGCACATAACAGTGTGCTTTTCTGTGTTTCACCCTTTCATTTCTATTTAATCAGTTTACTAGAAAAAAAAAGTGCACTTCAGATTCCCCATGGACAGTTGACAATTAATCTTAAGGTTACTCAATTATTCATAACACGAATATATTATTTCTGTGCTCATCTTCTGTTGTGTACAGTATTAAAACTGCAGTTTTCTATTATTGTCTTACTGCATTTTGATATGAACATGATTAGCGCCACACAATAAATTCAGTGAAGACATACCCGGGAAAAAAGATGGACTTGCGCCATGTTTAAGTTAACATGACTGCTAAGTCACAGACAGGCAGTGGGAGTGATGAGCTTCCACTGAAGTCATTATGAAGTTAAAGATGTATTTCTCTGAAGAGCCTCTATGAAAAGGGTTTGTCTTCACTGCATCAGGGAAATCTGTAATGCGCACATAGACCTCCATAGGGATGTCTTACATTCTCTTCTTTCACCATTCATTCATCCGTCTGTGCTATTGTAATATGTCTGCCCATTGGGCTTAACATTTGAATAGTTTGTCTCATAGCCTATATAAGTCATTGGCTTAGCTTATCTCCTGATGTTTGACAATGCCTGAGAGGGAGAAGCTTAGAAACAAGCATGCAGTGAAAGGAATTTCTTTTTGACTTCTTCCTCATTTTTTTTGCTATAGTGTCGCGCTTAAAGACCCACTGAAATGAGCACCTTTTTCTGTCTTGTCCCATTGTTTTTCCTATTGAAGCAGGGCGTTTTGAGTGATACATAGGGTAGGGCTGCACGATATTGGAAAAAAATGGTGTTGCGATATTTAGTTTTTCTGTGCCCATACGTTGCAATAAAGAAAAACAGGAATTTTAATCAGATGACTTTAATGGCTATAGTTAGAAAGAATGAATCATTCTTGAGTGGGAAAGAAAAGAAAATAATATTTCTGCAAAGAAAATAATATTAATAATAATAAAGAAAAAGATGAAAAATTACTTTTTACTTAAAAATAAAATATTACAGTAAAGCTTTTCCTAAACCGTTCAGCCCTAAATTATTAAGTTATATTTAAACATTATTGGAGTATGTTTTACATAAATAGTCTTTCCACTCAATATTTCACATTCACACTCAATGGGTTGGCGGTTCTTTGTAATTATTTGTGAACATATTCTATACATATCTATTTAAAAGAACATGCTACGTGTACAGTGCTAGACTAACTGGGACTAGTCACAGCACTTGGATATTGTTTCCCTATTGTTGGTTTGATTGCTTCTATTGCTCTCCTCATTTGTAAGTCGCTTTGGATAAAAGCGTCTGCTAAATGATTAAATGTAAATATAAATAAATGAAATTTACTTGCAATTTCTGAGTGAAAATTGTTTTTAAGTAAATCTACTGTAGTGTTGATAGTTTTTTTTTTTTTATCATTCCACTTTAGTTTTCATTCCCCCTGATTTTGACTGACTATAAAATAAAAGTAATTATCATGATTTTGTGATTATTATTAAAAATGAAAGTATTAAACAATAAATATATTGTAATAACTCTACTGTAAAATAAAAAGGGGAGTAATAGAACTTTATTCTACTGAAAAGTTGCAATACTAATATTTTCATCTTAATTTATTCAAAATAAAAAGGTAGCACATTTATTTATTTAAATGACAGCCTGCTTGTTTTGACAATCTCACAAAGTCTTATTGCGATTTTGATTTTATTTCAATATATCATGCAGTCCTAGCATAGAGCTCTCCTCTTTTTCTCAATAGCTATAGGCTTCAGTTTCACATAGTGGCTTTGGGGGAAGGGAAATTCTCATTCTAGAGAATATTTAATTGGATAAAAATTCATATGTAAATTCATATGTGCTAAAGTGTAGTTTGTTAACATTTAAAGGTGCAGTAAGCGATTTCTGAGAAACTCTGTTCATATTTGAATTCGCCAAAACAAACACGCCCCCACCCAAAAGGATCACACCCCTACCTCGATAGCTCTGCCACCAATTACATTAACACATTTAACAACACGGGCACCTCCCCCCTAATGGGTGTACAACCCCTTACTGCTGATTGGCTACAAGTGTGTTCTGTCTGATCCCCTTTTAACAGCATTTCTTAGAGTACATTAGGAGAAAGATGGCCTCAAATTCATACACACAAATCCAATTTTACATTCATTGGGATCTTAAGCAATTTAAAGTGTTTTTATTTTTTATTTTATTTTCTCTTACTACACCTTTAATTTCACTGTCTGACTTTTGAAAACACTGCATCTACAATCCTCCACAAATACACGTTCAAATATTTGAACCATGAAGGGCATAGTTACCCATAATATTTCTAGTTTTGACTGTTATTCCCCCTACCTGCTGTAGTACTTCTTTGTAGTAGAGATATTTGTTTTTTAAACGGGTTATTTCTTGTGAACCCAATAGCTTTTAACCCAGTAACATTTTCTGCAATAACACACCCTAGGAGATTTAACCTTAAGGCAAATTCAAAGAATTTTGTTTTTTTGAAGCATTTAGTCCTACTTCTCTGACTCCTTGGAGTAAATTTCCATATATGCTCTCATCCCAGCAGGTCGAAGTGGCACATTCCAGGAAATCGCAACCAAGACGGAGCGTTTTCAAGCATGAACCGGGCATTTAACAGAAAAAAAGGTATGCGCTGTACCTGTTTTTTGTCTTGCTTTCCTCTCTTTTCTCTGTCTGTTCATCGACCAGAATCTTTATGGCTGTCAAACAATACAAAAATTATAATGACAAAAAAAGTAACCAAATTAATTACACTGTATTCACAGTATTATTTAAATATATCAATATCAATATTAAATTGATTCAAAGACTTTGTTGTGTGTATTTGAATTCATTGAACATGTGAACAAGCTTGAAATGCTCTGATGTTTGGAAATTGCTGAAAGTACAGATTTGACTACAGACCAGAGAAACGTATTTATTACTTGGGCTTTTTTTAAAAATGATTATTCACGTTATATAAATGTGTTAAAATTGACAGGCCTAACAGAAACCCTTATAAAAAAATCTACAATTCAGACTCTCCTTTTTCATAGTCTGCCTATTCCTCTCTCTTATTCTTTCTTCCTCAACCTCTCTTTGTTCCTCCCCTGGTCTCTCCTCCCTTTCTGTCATTTCTCTGTGACTTGGAGCAGACAACCTGTCTGACTCCAGAGGCCTGTTTTTTTCTCTATGTATTTACAACCACCTGTCCCACCCTTCTTTCCAAAATGAATTAATGGATCTTTGATGTGATAAACCCAACTGGACAGTCTTCGATCCCAGATGGCAGGGATTGCACTGGTAATATTTCTGTGTTAGGAGCTCCTGTTGCTCTGTCTGGCTTGCTTTGAAGATATGGACTATAATCGCAAGCGCTGTGCAATGCTAAATCCCTTGGGATGATGGAAGATATGATGATGTTTAGAGATATATTCACAGATGACTGTAACACATTTGGTTTGTATATGAATGAGAGATTATATTATGCACAATACCATTTTTCCAATGCCCTTCCATTACCAATAGCGGTATTTTTTTTAATTAGTGCAGTAATTTTCAACTATATTACATAGAGATTAATTATTTGAGGGTGGCTTTTTTAATGTTTTCACAAACTGTTAATAATATTCAGTAGGCCACTATAGCTGATCACCAATGTCTTTGAATGTGTGAAATCATTATGAATCAAACTACTGGTCGTCATTGTATTGCATCATGCGTATTGGTGCATCTCTAGTGTACTACATTCAGTAACAATTTGCTAATTTATCCAGAAAAAGCTGTAATCTGATTTCATAAAGAGGTTAGGCATAACAAAGTAATTATTTTGGCACTGAAAAAAGCTCTTGCGGCCACAACACATTTCCCTCCACTGCCTTGCACGGATGTTCCTGCTGTCACAATGTCCAAACAGTGCTGTTGGACCGTGGAGAACACCAATAGCCCATCTGTCTGAAAGACAGCATTAAATTCTCAGTAGCGAACAATAGCGACATTTACCAGAGAGAGACGGTAATCATTTTATGGCCGTGCATTCATTACCAGCAGTGTCTAGTGTGAGTTCTGATGTGATGATACAGAAGAGGTTTCTGTCTAATGGAGTCTGACTAATGCCACCCTGCTTTAAAATGAGGTGGGTGATTCGTCATTGTTCAGTTAGGTAATGTAAATATGTCTGTCTTTTGTGTTTTTTTTTTTGGTCATGAATTATTATTATTCTTTTTCAGAGTTAATGTATGATCATTTGTCTCATAAAACTCAGCCTAATAAAATATTCTAGGTAAAAGTTGATGAGCTTTATGATGGATGGATGGATGGATGGATGGATGGATGGATTGATGATAGACATATAGATATCAAGTTACAAAAGGGTTGGGTAAATATACAGTAGGACTGAACACATATTGGGTTAATTGTACTCAGCAAATTAGGTTGGTTATTTAACCAAGTATAATGGGTTGATTAATTATTGTTGGTAACAAAGCATAAAATACATTACACTACTAATAATATTTTTTATGAGGTAATTAAACAATAATAAAATTACAGACAATGAATGAATAACTCACTATTATTAACAAGGTAGAAACTGCAATATATAAACTATGAATTAACTATAGACTAATAGTTTGCAAATAATTGTGTTACCAAATAATGTTTTGATTCTTTAGGGTTATCTGCTGAAAAAATATAGAATAATGAAATGTAAAGTTACAGGTTCAATTACTCTTCGCATTCTCAACAGGTATAGACTGTTAGTTTCTGAATTAGATTGTTGGTAATTCACAAAGCTCGAAGGCAGAAGAACTGCTTGTGTATGACAAAGAAATAATTGGACCCAGATTCTTTCCAGACTTATGCATCCAATTACTAGACACAGAACATTAAATAGCTACAGTGTCTGTTATTTAGAGCATAATAAAATCAAGTTTGAACCCACACATGATCAGTTTGAAGTCGCCTAAACAGCACAAAAGATTTAGCATAATCTCTGATGTGAATTGTTTGTCTTTTTTTTCTTTTCTTTTTTTTTTCATGCTTTTAAGCTCAGAAATCATTATGTTTGGGGAGTTCGGCTGGTTAATTAGTGACAATCTAGTATTCCCAAAACACTTCACAGTATCCTGTATAACCTTAGCTAAATTATACACAATACTACCTAATTACTTCTATTACATGTAACCGTTGTGCCATCTTTTTCTGTCTCTGTATCTTCTTTCATTTTATTTATTTCCCTGCAAAAGGCTTGCACAAAAAAAATTCTGAACATGTCATCATCGCATTACTAATACCTCCAGGCTTTCATAGCATGTAGCTGGAGATGACAGAAATACCCTGCGAATATGGATAAAACATAATCTTTCTTTAATGAAAAATTGCTCAGGTGCTTGCGCTCCAGAACGTGTATTAAAATGCGTTTTCAACTCTTAAATCTATTTCAATTGAAATACAACAAGGGCTTAGTGCCCACTTCCCAGTGCATTTCTTTACTGTTTGTTAAAGTGGCTTAAAGAAGCATTACTATTGTAATAGATCATTCTTATCTTATTTTTGCTATAACGTCGCCTTATTGCCATTCAGAGCTCCGTGAATCAAAGCAGTGAGCTGTAAAATTAGATGCAGAGACTACCAAGGCTCTCACGCTCCTCTGAAGCCCTTGCAGAGGAATCCTGTTAAGAATATGCCAAGATGTTCTGATTTGGCAGACTTGATGTTCACTCATTGATCATTGGATATTATAGTGTGGGAAAATTATCGATATTTGGCCGCGCTTCCAATTCAGTACAATTCATTAAATGCACAACACACGCTCAACCTGCTATTAGTAGGGCAAAGAGAGAGTCGAGATGCTCAGATATGCACAGAAATGTTTTGATGGCACCACAGACACAATCACTTTTGACATATTTCAGTGCTTTCTCTAATGACCTTTTGCCAGATTTTTCTCTTTGTTACCCATTCTCCATTCATATTGGTTTCCCTTCAAAAAATTTAAGAATAAGCAATGCATTTCTTCGGACACTGCCATCAGTTTCTGCACCACTGTGATCACTTACCGTTCTTACGCACGGATGTACGCAAGAAGAACACTGTGACATTTTGAGGTGTGCTTTCTTCATTTGACCAATGAATCACACTCTATGAAGAATCTCAGCGTACAAACTATACCCTGACAATCCATGGAAGGAGAAAAACTGGCAGATTTTCAATAAGCAATGGATTCATGAGGATAAGAATGAGATCAAAATAAACAACATTTGAACCTTGATAATTAACTTTGAAGTACATGTACTACATGACACGTTGTATCTATAACTCACCAATTTAAACCCCTTATTGCTCTGAGTGCCTCAAAAAGTGTGGCTAAGTTTTGAAATGAGTTACTCATTTTTCAGTCCGTAGGCCATTTCTTTTTCTGTATATTTACAATTAACTGCTGATTAAAATCGATCACTGCTTTCTTGAAATGCCAAAAAGGTTTTGAGTCCTCAGGGGTCTTTTATTTCGATCTGCCTGAGTTATACTTAGATAAATGGGAGATTAATTGGTCGTTGTTTCCCTCTAAATGGCTGTATGGCCGATGTCCAGAATACCATTGCATAACACTCTCTCAGAAGCAATTAAAGCATAGTTTAAAGAAAGAATCGGGGAAAAAGAGTGTGATGAGTTACAAATGTTGGCCAAACGGCTGACACCCCATATGTACTATATAAGGAATAGGGAGTGATTTCGCTAACTCTGTTCATGAGCTCCTGGGGTTGACGCCGAGTAAATCGGCAGGCGCTCTGAATGTTGTGACTCCTGCGGCTTGTTTGTCACAGTTAGGCCTTGCAGTTTCCTCTAAGCTGTCACACAAGCACAGGCACGGCAGTGTCTCCTGTCCATCACATCTGACCCCCTGTCTGCACTCCTTTAAGGCCAATTTCAGTAATTCCCCTTCAGGTTGAGCTACACTGCAGCATTAGCTGAAATCCTTCTTGTGCACAGGCTTTTGGCTGTTCTTCTTTGACAATCTTTGAAATTGCTTTATTTAACAGTTTTGCAAGTACTCAAGGAGAAAAAAATAAGTTTCTTCTTCTTGTTCTTCTTCTTATTATTATTATTATTAATTATTATTATTAATTATTATTAATTAAAATATTAATTCTGTTGTTTAAAGATATTTACTAGGGTTTCACTGCTAAGAGTTCTGAACAGCAGTTGATTAATAATCATTTATAATAACTGGTTTATTGTTTATACACATTTGAACTAGAATTTTCGCTGCTAAGAGGTCTAAACAGCAGCTGATTTAAAGGACTCCTTTTTTTTTTGCCTGAAACATTGAGAATATCATTAAAATATTGCGTACTTCATAATTCCTCATAGTGTTCTGTCTCTTTCTAGATAAATCATGGATGCACACTCCAGAAGCTCTGGCCAAGCATTTTATAGCATACAATGTCAAGGTATGTGTTATGAACCTCTTTTTCCACCTAAGTATTTTTCTTTTAAAATGTATTGTAGATGAATGTGGCTGTTTTGGTAATCTATACTTTTTTTAAAAATATATTTTCAAAAGTTTGGGGTCAGTAAATAATCTTTTTGAAAGAATTATCTCAACAAGGTTGCATTTATTTTATCTAAAATATCGTAAAACATTTTGAAATATTATTACAATTAAAAATTTGGTTTTAAAATTTTTGTTTTAAAGACACAATGTGTTAGCCTGACAAGCCAGACCAAGATGTTAGGTCTGACAACTCACCATAGACACGGCTCAATCCGAGGGGCGGGATAAACGGCTGTCTTTCAAATTCCCTCTGCACGCAATAGGACAGCGCTTCAACCAACCAGAGCGTTTTCCCAACAGTGGAGCTCTTAGTTAATAGATTCAACTTTTGAATCTGGCCGGCAAAACTGCGAACACATCTTCCTTTTTTAAGAATGACTTAAGTGCCGTTCTTTGCTCTTTTCTCAAAGAAAAACTTAACTCCAAGTCCTCCAGAGTCGCGGCCAAAGCCGATTCGAAAGACTGTTCGCCAGCAGCAGCCGCCATTCTTTGTTTTCAAGTAGCAGGGAACCGTCGCAACTCTGTCGTCATTATGTTAAGCCCGCCCCGCCTACTCTATACACGACGTGATTGGCCTGACCCAATTTAGGTTTTTACAGCTCGAAAGTCAACGGAGAGTTCCTAGACTGCCCTGGCTGCAAAATACATTTTGCTGCCGCCAGGGTGCGTCTAAATTTCTAGGCTAACAATGTATAAGATATTTGTATTAAAATACCCAAAAAACACAAGAGCAATGTTATATATTTTGTAAACTTGTGTACTTACATTATCCCAAATATTTCCAACAATGTTTAAATCCAGAGAAATCAGCAGTTTTAACCAATGTAACGGCCAGTGTCATTGCATCGCCTGTCAATGACGTCATATCCGCATTTTTTTTTTTTTTTTTAGGATTCTTTGATTAATAGAAAGTTGAAAAGAACAGCATTTATTTGAGAAAGAAATCTTTTGTAACGTTATAAATATCTTATCAACTGATCATTTTAAGGCTTTCTGTCTGAATAAAACTATTCATAAAAAAAAAGACTTAATGACACCAAAGTTTTGAACGGTAGTATGTATATCTATTTTCTTTTTCATTTATAACCAAAGTTATATGTTATATTTTATATTTTTTATACATTAAATATACATTAAATATATTTAGTTTATATATAAAAATGTAACAGCCTTAGTACAAAAACTCTTGTACTGTGAACTATGACAATAAATAGCTTGGCTTTATTTGAAATAACAGTGAAGCTTGCAGAATAAAACCAGAAATACTGTATGTATGAAGAAAGAAAATGGGGTCAGTTTTGATTTCATGTTGACTTTAATGCTTGTCGTCATAAATACAGGAATTTTACTTAAAAAAAAAAATACAACAAATATCCAGAGATCTAAACAGAGACAGCCTAAATGGAAGGATCAATGCAAACGCTATCAATTTTCACCTTTTTCTGTCTTTTTTTTTTTTTTTTTTTTGCAGTCCTTTCACAAAACAATGAATTTGCTTGTGTCTCTTTTGTTATTCATCAAACTTCTTGTGGGAAAGAACATCTCGTATACACTGTCAGTGCTGTTTTACGCTCCGTTACACCAAAGACTCATCTTCTGTTCAGAAGCTGTCTGCTCCGAGCAGTGACTCTAAGATGTCTTACTGAATTCCTCCCGAAAACAAAAGAATTTTGATTCTCAGAGCTGCTGAAGTTTCAGCTGTGTTGTCTGCCTTTGGAGAGGAGAAGAGAATAGACAAAGAAAGTGAATTAAAGAAGGAAAAAATGGTATTCTGCCAGTGTTAGGAGGTGATAGATGAGCAAAGGCTGGATGTCTTTGGCAAAAAAACAACACATTCGGACCAGCAGGGAACAGTCGTCAGGAACAAGAGACTCTCCACCCAGTGTAATGTAGTGTATCTATCACTCCTGCCTCACTTTCTGTTCCACCGTGCTCACTTGCCCTTGAGTGTGGACGACATCAATCATAACTACGTGCTGCAGATGCGTTTACGGGGTCTGATTTGTTTAACTCCAGTTTGGAAGATAGTGCAGTTCTTGTCCACCAGAAGAATATAGTATTTCACTTGTCTGTAATGAGTAGGACTAATCATAAATCCATTACTTTCAATGCATTCTTAGAAAGAGGCTGACCAGCAGTAATGACTGAATCACAGAAATTAGTGTTTGGAAAGGTGTAGGGACCATTTAAAGATTCTGTTTAGCCTCATCAGAGAAAAGTAATGTTTTTGTGAGCGAAATGTTGAGTTAATGTTATGCGTGAAAATAGGTCAGACAAGAAAATCACATAAGTATAGTCTGGAAATCTTTGTGGTTACTGTCAAAATACTGTTTAGTTATAAATTTCAATAGAGTAGCCATTAGACTAAAGAAGTAATGGCAAGGTGTAAGCCATTAGGGTATGTTTGTTAAATCAGCTAGCACAGCATCTTGACCACAAGGACTGGGTAAAAGGTTAATAGCTCCATCTGTTGGAAGCTGAATGAAGTGTTGTTCATGTTGGGTTACGAATGATGATGAAATAAACATTATGACTGAACCCAAAATAACTGAGAATGTCAGCACAATAAACGAAAGTACTGGTGTGGTTTGCTTTGTGTTCAGTAATAATAACAATAAAGTCTTAAATAATCTCCTTCATGTACAGCTTTTTGTTTCATTGACACACTTTATTGATTGATTTATGGATTTTTTTTTTAAATCTGTGTTCTCCCATAGTTTCTGGGAAATACAGAAGTTGATCAACCTAAAGGTACAGAAATCGTGAAAGATGCTGTCAGAAAGCTCAAGGTAAGTTACTTTAGCTTCACATTGGCTGCTCACAATAGGCACCATTGTTTTCATCTGGAAACAGGAAGTGGTATTACTCTTGAGAGGATGTAATATCAGCACCCTCCAGCTGTTACAGACCTTAGGTGGTGGATCACAGCTGTTTAATGATGCATAGAGAACTCTATTTTATAAACACTCCTCTTAAAGGGTTAGTTCACCCAAAAACGTCATTAATTACTCACCCTCATGTCGTTCCAAACCCGTAAGACTTTCGGAACACAATTGAAGATCTTTTTGATGAAATCTATGAGATATTCTCCATTGACAGCTACGCAACTACCTCTTTGACGCTTCAAAAAGTTCAGAAAGAGATCGTAAAACTACTCCATATGAATTAGGGTTGCACGATTAATCGAAATTAAAGCCTATGAAAGCCTAAATTAAATCCGTTCATCTTATAAAGTGATCGAGTCTCTTTAGAAAATTTGGACTAAACCGCTCAATTCACATGGATTAGTTTTACGATCTCTTTATGAACTTTTTGAAGCGTCAAAGTGGTAGTTGAGTAGCTGTCGATGGTAAGACAGAAATCTCTCAGATTTCATAAAAAAGATTTTGTGTTCCGAAGACGAACGAAGTCTTACGGGTTTGGAACAACATGAGGGTGAGTAATTGATGACAGTTTTTTCATTTTTGGGGGAACTATCCCTTTAATCTTACATTATCGTTTGTAAGGAGTATTGATAAAATAAGAAATGTCACATTTAAATAATAATAATAATAATAATAAAAACAATTATTATTAATATTAATATTATTATTATTATAACTATTATACATATTTGATCTCTCTTAATGTGATTGTGGTCTTTTTTGTCTTTCTCTATTCAAAGTTTCAGAGGCATATTAAGAAGTCAGAGGGACAGAAGATCCCAAAAGTCGAATTACAGATATCCATCTATGGAGTGAAAATATTAGATCCTAAATCAAAGGTATGTGCAAAGCCTAACAAACGGATTTATGAAACAAAATTGTGTCGAACATGAGCCATGTTGTTTAAGTAAAGCCAATTGAGAGACTATAATGGCCCTATAAAAAGCATTTGGACACTTTCTGGTTGGTAAATGTTAGTGGATCATGTTCATAGTTAATATTATATACTACACCTGTGGTTACTCTGCTAGGACACCCATGTGAACCTGAGGTGAACTCACTTTATACATTTGCCAAAGAATCACCATAGGTCATTAAAGGGGTGGTATAATGCCCTTTTCACAAGATGTAAAATAAGTCTTTGATGTCCCCAGAGTGTGTATGTGAAGTTTAGCTCAAAATACCCCACAGATATTTTTATATAGCATGTTAAAGTTGTCGCTTTTAAATATGAAAGCATCAGTGCGGGCTCTTCAAAAGTGCGCATCGAGGGCGCATATCGACCGCAAAGGGGGCGCTCTCGAGCACCCTTCTGAGGCTTAAAATGACAAACGGTACACCCTACGGTCTCACAGACTTAACGGACACGCGTACGCGGCAGCCATTGTAAGTCCACAAGACCGAAAGTGCATATGAAGTGTGCTATTTGGGACAGGGCCTAACTAAAGTTAGAAAAGTGAAATCATAATCAACCACCCCTTTAAAATATTTTATAGGTGTATCCTAATACTTTTGTTTCCACTGTATGCCCACATCTATCTAAAGCCCCTATATTGTGTCTATATTGTCTCTAATTCTGTTTTCTTTTTCACAGGAAGTACAGTACAACTGTCAGTTGCACAGGATATCCTTCTGTGCAGATGATAAGACGGACAAAAGGATATTCACATTCATTTGTAAAGATTCAGAGTCCAACAAACATCTCTGCTATGTGTTTGACAGTGAAAAATGTGTAAGACAACAGATAATGTCATAATAGTCCTAGTCCTTTTTAATGAAATTATTCCATCACACTCTCATATTTATAGCTATATTATAAATATATAACTATATTACCTTTTAATTTAAATAGATACTTTAGTGCGTCTCAAAAGACAAATAAACAAAACACTGCTGATGATGCAAATCATCTGCAATTTCTGTTGATTCCAGGCAGAAGAGATAACACTGACCATCGGCCAAGCATTTGACTTGGCATACAAGAAGTTTCTGGAGTCCGGGGGAAAAGACGTAGAGACAAGGAAACAGATAGGTGGCCTACAGAAAAGAGTGAGCATGATATATCGTTAGAGAACGCTATAACTGTTGTTACTCAATGACTCAAAAAGGACTATTTGTGTATTACAATTTGATATCTGTCTTTATAGATTCAAGATCTCGAAGCTGAAAATTCTGAGTTGAAGAAGCAGTTGCAAGTCTTAGAGGAACAGCTGATGATTGCTCAAGTTCCTCCTGTAAGCGCTGCATGGACTTCGTCAGTAGAGTGCAACTAATTGCCTTCACCATTCTGTTAATTAGCTGCATATAGACATCAGCAATGCCTAAAGATATTTTCTAAACTCATGAGCTTTTCCTTTTTTAAAGAAAAAACACAGCAGGAAAACTAGAACACCAGCGCTGACTAGTTCTGATCTTTCCACAGCTTCTCCACATTAACTCTTCTAATGAGGCCTATATGCTTCAGAGACCCTCATCTCTCTTCTGGTGTCACAACGTGACATCATTCTCTTGTCTCGAAATCTCTTCTGTTACACTAACGCCAATGAGCTCACCTGACTCTAACCTTTCTGCTGGTCTTCTGACTCCTCCACCTGCTAAACCAGCTCTGTCAAAACCTCCCAGTGGAGCCAGTGTTCCTCGCCCTCCTGTTAAGCACTTTTACGTTTACTCTTTCCTTATTTGTGGTCTTGGTTGTTGCTTTCAGTGTTGTTTCTTCTTTTTTTTTTCCTTTCACAGCTTACAAGTTTTATCATCAGATTTTAAAGGCTAGTTACACAGCCTCAACAAACACTAACACTAGATTCCAGTGGTTGTTGGGTTTTGTTGGATCAGTCTGAACTAGCCTTAAGTGGTCATGAATTTTGTCTAAGACCCATTTTACTTCTGTAAGTTGACATATTTACAAGTAAGTCATTCTATTTATCAAAGCAAAAAAGGTTGGGCTTGAATTTATAATTTGGGAATTGATTGGATCATGAAAAATATATAAAAAAAAATTTTTTTTTTTTATTGAATTCTGATTTCATGTTGACTTTAACGTTATAAATACTCTTTAATAGAATAGTACAGGTATGATGTCAAAACCTGGTTCCTTTGAGGTTTTCCGTTGGGTTACATAGGTCACATTTTTGTGTAAAATAAAGTCTGTGCTAAACATTACTTGATGATACTTTCACGTTTTGTTCTACAACCTAAAGTGAACACCCATGGTGAAAAAGCTCATTTTGAAGCAGTTAAGTTGAGTTCATTGAAAACAGACATTTTTAATAAGTAACTAGATAAGTGAGTGTGTACAATGCACGGTGTACGGTGAACAAAATGTCAAAGTATCAAGTTATGCTTCCACAGGCTTTATTTTACACATAAACCCTTCCGGATTTGGACGTCATACCTGCACCACTCTGTATGTAGCACTTTATTCTTATGCAGATGAAAAGGGTTTTCAAATTAGGTGTTCTTCAGAATGCTCATCCTACTCATTCATATTTGCAGGGAAATGGCATGTCCCCGAAGAACCCCACTGACATATTTGACATGGTTCCATTTTCTGCAATGCCCCCATTGGCTCCATTACCAGCAAGTAATGGCTCAGCCCCTCCACCCCCAGCAAGGCCTACAGAGATGAGTAAGTTTTTCCTTTACCAAAATGTTGAAAAATGTTGGCTCATTCAACCATAAGGTCAGGTTGCGTAGGCAATCTTTTTACTGTCATATATTATAGATGTTAGCTTTAGTGGCATGTAAAATGAAGGAAAAAAGACTCCCCTTCTTCTTCTTTAGGGAGAGACATATTTGGTGCAGAGCCATTTGACCCATTCACCTGCGGGGCAGCTGACTTTCCTCCTGACATCCAATCTAAGCTGGATGAGATGCAGGTGACCGCATGTCTGTGAATTATTAGCAAATGGACTGGTGTGAATGAGCAGCTAATGGAGTTGAAAGCAGGCATTGCTGCAGCTGTGAAGACACTCTTCATTCTGAAGGGACCAATAGGATGATTTCATAAAGTTTTGTTTTATTTTCATTTTGGATTTGTCTTGGGAGTGAGTGAAGTGACGTGAAGGCCAAGTATGGTAACCCATAATCGGAATTTATCCTCTGCATTTAACCCATCCAAGTTTAGTGCACACACATAAGGAGCAGTGAGTAGTGAACACACACACACACACTTAACGTTATTAACATGTTAGAGCAATAAAGAAACATGGGTTAAGGAGAAAATAAAGACTGAAATGAGCTTGAAAGTTAAAGCACAATAAACCATCCAAGAGAACTGAGTTCTTTATGACATGGCCAAGTATGGTAACCCATACTCTGAATTTGTTCTCTGCATTTAACCCATCCAATTTAGAGCACACATATTTGGAGCAGTGTGTACACACACGCACACACACACACACACAGTGCAAGCCAGTGAACACACACACCTGGAGCATATAGCCTGGAGTGCTATATGTGGATGCAAAACTTTCAAGAGAAGTGCTAAGTTTGCTTTTTTGTTAAGTATGCTTTGAACCTAAAATAGACTAACATGCAGGAAATCTTGCATACAGAGCAGTTACTTGAAACATTTATATCATTTGCTAGTTTTGCTCAACTAACAACTTCAATTTTCCGTCTCTTTGCTTTCTTTCTGCTTGCAGCGGCAAAGATGGTTTGTATTTTGAGACTGTTTGATTTTTTTTTTTCAGATGGCATAAAGCTGAGGTCTAATTTGGCATGCTTAACCTTTTTAAATGGATAGTTCATAAAAAAAAAAAAAATTCTGTCCATTTCTCACCCTCATTTTCTTCATGTCCACAATTCTCTTTTCCATGCATTAAAAAATAAATGGTGACTGGTTTACATAAACTTGAGTCCAATATACCAAGTCTTCTAAAGCCATACAGTAGTTTTGTGCAGTTGTTTGTGATGGTAATGTGTAATGGCATTGCCAAACATAAATA
Source organism: Scardinius erythrophthalmus (assembly GCF_964197995.2). Lineage (NCBI taxonomy): Eukaryota > Metazoa > Chordata > Actinopteri > Cypriniformes > Leuciscidae > Scardinius > Scardinius erythrophthalmus. Next base: position 8,744,085 of record NC_138226.1, on the reverse strand, counting down.
GGCACATATTCAAATTGGCCAAATTAAATTTGAGACTTTGGAATGGGTTAAATTGCATTCTTTGGCTTTTTATCGTTTTTGAAGCTTGATGGCCCCTAGTCACCATTCACTTACATTGTATGAAAAAAAAAAAGCAGTGTCAATATTCTGCTAAACGTCTCCTTTTGTGTTCCTTGGGACGAAGAAAATCACACAGGTTTGGAGCAACATGAGAGTGAGTAAATGATGACAATTTATTATTATTATTATTATTATTTGAACTATCCCTGTAAATGACGCAAGTAAATTACTTACACCCAAACATTAAGCCCTGTGTCATTTTCATCTTCCTCATGCCCTGCTTAAAAAAGTATTTTTCACTTGTATAAATATTTATGTATAATGTAGGTGTTTTAGAAGGTTTTGGGTTGTTTAGATGTAATACTAAAAGACCTTGGTTTTCCTGTTGTTTTTTCCTCTCCAGGAGGGGTTCAAAATGGGACTAACAGTAGAGGGCACTATCTTTTCCCTTGATCCACTAGAAGGTCGTTGCTGATGCCAAGAAGAAAGTTTTGTCACTTTCATGTTAAACCATTTGTATTAAGGTGCCAAACTCGGGTTTACAGTCAAGATGTCAATGTCTTATCTTACGTTTTTTTATGTATTTGCATTTTGAATTTGGTTTACAAAAAGTATATTGAGTAATCAGAAGCAGTAGATCACTATTTTTGTAAGAACTAAAAAAATAAAAAAACTAGTAATGTAGTTTTAACACCCCTTGCTTGTACGGGCAATGAAGGATGTAGAAAGTATCCAATTGCACAGTCTGTGTCAAAGTTTCATAATTCATCAAATTCTTGAAGCTTTTGTTACACATACAAACCTCTGTTTTTATATCTCTGTGGCATGTTACAATTCATAAAATCCATAAAACTTTATCATTATAGAGAGCTCCCTTTACATTATTTTGTAACTATTTTTAACAATGTTTTAACGTACATCATAACCACACTTCTTTTTTTTTATCAGATCACATGTAAAATTATGATATTGTTTTTGTTTATAGCAGTGGATCCATTTAAATACAGTATGTTTTAACTGAACAGCAGTGCCATAAATTGTAAGACTGGGCTATTTCCACATTAACATGTACTTGTATTGCAGTTTAATTTTATATTACATATTTTAGTATACTCTTGCACAAGGAAGCACTTTGGAAGAGCTCTGTTTATGTGTTATTGTTCTTTCAGTTTATAAGCATTATTTTAGCCTATGCTGTTGTAGTCATTAAAAGAAAATGGTACATATTCTCTGTGTAAGTTGTTTTGTAACATGTCTGTCTTAAACCTTTACCTGCATTTAATATATAAAAATATATATGAAAGGTTTTTTTTTTTTTGTGGCTCATCAAATTGTCACTCACGTGCTATAGTGTTTAAGTAATTTATTTCAAGTGGAAGATATTTTATAGAAATCAGAAAATACAATGTAAAGAAATTGTAATATTACAGTAAAATAATCATTATACACTTGAGCACCATTCATTTTCAGTACACACTTTTGAATTTGTTTTAAATATACTCTCTTAAAATTAGCATAAAAAGTTTAAAATGTGGGTTTCCGCCCCACTTTTTCAAATTCAAAATGTAATTTGGCTCAATTATGTATTGTTTTGTGTGCTGTTCATCAGTGTGTCTTTCTGAAAAGCACCACATTCTTCTCGAATCGCTGCTCTTTCCCATCCTTTGAATGTTCAACAAAAGTGTTTTTCCTTTCATAGTTGTCCTGCACCAAGATATTTCAAACAGTGCAATTGTTGTAGAAACCTGTAGAAAGTCTGTCTGAAGAACATATACAAAGCATAATAACATTCAAACTGCATTCATAAAAGCACACTTCCTGTTAATTAAAGGTGCAATAGGTGATTCTCTATAGAAACATTTGTTGTTATGCTGGTTGAAATTCTCCTCATATCCTGATAGCAACCACTGTTAAGCAGTCTAAATGTTATAAATATAGATTGTCTGTGGACCATAAAATGTTCGTTCAATCATTCCATTAGGTCCAAATGGAATAACGTGTTCCCTATCAGTCAACGTGTGAATTGCATACCACTGCGTAGCCTGTTCAAGCAGACGTTATACGTTATCAGCGCATTCACGTTCGCTGTGCAGACTGAGAAAAATGGCAGGCAAACAACAACAACTCACTGTTCTGTAAAGATTTCTCACTGGTGAATGACACATGATGTAATCCAATAACGTTGTCTCTGGTCATCTCGCTTCTGGTCTGTGCGCGTTCAGTTGTTTTTGAGGAGGCGTGACTTTAGGACGCCGATTTGCAGGGAGGCTGGGATTGTATGCTTTCAATGCTAGCAGGCTAAAGTTAGCATTTTCGAGATCACCTATTGCACCTTTAAATAGACATGTTTTTCCTCCTCCCTAAACACTTTTAATTTAACAAAGCAGTCCCCGTGATCCTAGACACTTATCGTTCTGATTTGAGAATTATACTTAAATGATTTTTACACTTAGAAAAAAATAAAAATAAACTAGTATTATCCCTGCCATTTCTTATTTGCTCAAAGCGAAAAATAATAAAAAATACTAATCAAAATAAAAACATTCCACAAATTTTAACAAAATTGCACAAATAAATCACTCTAGCAACTTCGATATAATGAAGCAAAGCAGTATCTTACGTTTTTATTCATAAAAAAATATATTTTCATGCTTAAAAGGTGAGTAAAGAAACAAGCATTTTGAAAAAAAGAGGAAATTTTTGATTCAATAAAATGGTAAATGCTACTGAGCATATGTTTAATTTGCAAAGCAAATACATGAGATTAGCTTCAAAACCATTCCAAATGGCTTAAGAGTTCTAAAATAGAAGAAAATAATAATAAAAGAAGAAAAAGCGCAAGAATGATAGGTATACCTGCATGCTTTAGAAAATATGACATCATAAAAATTGTCAATACTGCTCTAATTTATTTAACTGCTCCAGCATTTTACTACATTGTGCCTTTTACCTTTACAAAAGCTTTCAAACATAAAACTAATGCAAGAGCTACTTTTAGGTCACTAGAGGAAAGATATAATTCCTGCACTGCACTTGTGGTATACTTAGATACTTGGTTTTTATTTTGGGAAAGAGAAACAATAATGCACCTTTTAACAAAGCAGTCTCGGATGCATTTAATTTTATTTGCATTTCCTTACCCTGCTTTGTATCTTTTGATTAGAGAAATGCAACCAGTCGTACAGCTCCTTATCAATTCACGTACAGCAAGTCTGTTGTCAACTTTCGCCACTTTATAGAAACGAGGTAGCTTGCAGTTATGAATAAATGTTTTCATCTTTAATTGTAAATTCGGTTTGAAAGTAATTACAAGGTGAATGTTCAAGAGTGCAGTTATGGGAGTCAAAAAATACTCCGCTGAATGTAAACTTCCTCTATAGCACCATTTTTGTTTGTAAAAATAATAATACAAAAAAAAACATACTTTAACGAAAACAGGCAAATCCATATAATTTTAATTGCAAATAGTGTTGGTACAGTGTGTAGCGTCATTACTCTATTGCTTGCAATGGCCATGTCAATTTAAAACAGCAGTTGATGGATAGTCTTGTAGTATAAAAATCCAGTTGAATTGAATTTCTTTTTTCAGGGGACCATTCTATAAAAAACCTTGTGGAGCGGTTGTTTTCTTGAAACGGTTGGAAGGCACAATAAATATCTAGCTAAAGGGCCAGAAAAGTCCAATGCTCTGTATGTACAAGGCTGATCTCGTCAGCAGTCGCTTTAAGAGTCTCAGGATTCTCTTCAATGCGTCGCTACTCCTTGATTTACAAGAAGCACACAGGTCCGACATCAATACCAAACTCCTGGTCTGAACCTCCAATGTCCACAGGTGCAATATCCACAATAGGTAGTCTGGCTGTTTTCTGGGTCCTGTATTCAAACACCGTCTTGCCCCACTTACCATTTGCTTGCTGTGAAGAGAAAAACATTCATTTAGGTTTGTATGGGGGCAATTGTAATGTTATGAGGTTATCTTATGGACTGTAGTACTGATACTGTATGTGCATGTGTGTTAAATCTAACTGTCTACATAGTTCCCGATATGAAAGATATTCCAGAAGGTAAGCAGCATAACTATAACCTATTTTTGAATAAATTCTAAGGCAGTATTACTTCCAAAGAATTCTTTGGCTATCTATGTATATTAATGTTTTATTAGCTTAGCAACATGCTAAAATAAACTAGTGCTAATTGTTTTGATGCTGGGTTGCCGTCTATGCAGAGTGTCTTAAATCCTGTCCTCACTTACAAGGTTAAATTTTGAGTTGGGCTGCCTTAAGCCCCGTTCACTCCACCAGCGACACGCAGCAACAAAGCGACACAATCCCATTCATTTTCAATGAAGCGCTGGCGACACGAGCAACAGTGAACGTTGGCGACATAATGTAGGCGTGTCAAGCGATGCGAGACAAGCAACAAAAGTTCCGAAATTTCAACTTTATGCAAATGAGAAGCTAATTTCGCTAGCGACAACCAATAGGAGTGAAGACTGTTCGCCAGCAGCAGCCATCTTCTTTATTTTCAAGTAGCAGGGAATTCACGCAGAACCGTCACAACTCTGCCGTCATTATGTTAAGCCCGCCCACCGACTCTATACACGATGTGATTGGCCTGATTAGAGTTTGTTTTTTCCAGCTCGCAAGCCAACGGAGAGTTGCTAGACGACCCTGGCTGCAAATTACATTTTGCTGCCGCTAGCGTGCGTCTAGATTTCTAGGCTACTGTTTTATATGATTTGACTATAACCACATGCATGGATATAATAAAATGATGCGTGGAAAAGTGAATTTGATTCATACATTGATAGTTTGTGCGTTGTTATATTATATGATGCAAGTTTAGCCCTGCTGCAGTTCATATTACAGTTTCCTGCATTATGTTGATTCATTAGGGACAAGAAAATGTATTAATTGTCAAATTCGAATGACGTTTTAGTAATTTTTGACAGTATGAGTGAGTTTAATTTGTTGATAAATCGATCGTTAATCTAGTTAATGATGTAATGCACTGAGCACTGCTGTGGTTAATATAACAATACTCTCCAATTCCTAATCAAATTAGCATTATATCTTAGTTGTAGGCCAATATATCACTTGTGATTGTATTTTCTATAGATATGGACAGACGTGCAGTCTTCCAATAACATTAGAACGACAGCACTGGGAATGCCCACAAGCAACTCACAGTACAGAGACTAGCGGGCGGTGTGAGAAAATGTAGGCAGTGGAGAGCAAGAAAACGTACTAGGTTTTGAAAAAGGGCTTATGCCTTTATACAAATGATGTTCTGCAGTGTACTTACTGAGCAGCTGTCCTCAAGGACAGTGTATCTAAAGCGGTTATTTCCCTCAGCTTTGAGCTCTAGATCATTTGCAGCTTTGAGGATGACTGCTTTCTTGAGGTTTCCAGATGATTCATCCTTGTAGCCCACAGTGTTCTTGCAGTGGTAAGTGATAGTTTGTGATGCCTCTTTGGAGAGCAGACGGATGAAAGTCATCTGAACTGTGACAGTGTTGGCTGGCTGGTCTTTGTTCCCGTAAGTGAACTTCACAAAGACATAAGAAATAAATAACAGGCACGTACAGTTTTATGTAATAGATACATCTATTTTTTCTTGCCACATAATGTTATCTTATACTAAATACTATAGCAGTAATTGAGCTAATTGAGTAATTACACAAATTACATGATTAAAATATAATTTTCATAGGAGTGGCTAAACGTGCTTACATATGTTCCTCCATTCATATTGGCTCCAAACCACACAGGTTTTTTCCCTGGGGAACTCCACCATGACTTCCGTGGGATGCTGGAGGGGATTGCGGAGATGCATGTCTCTCCAGTGTCCATATTGCAATTAACTTTAATGGCGTCCTCTGCACTGCCCTGGTTTGGATCCACCCAGTATTCACCTATGATGCAGAGATGAAACATTTGGGGATGTTTGATTTTACAAGTATCTGTAACACTTTATAATAAGTATACAGTAATAAAGTATTTACAAATCATTTGCAAACTATACTTACTTAATAGTTCATAAACTAGTTAATACATTAATAGACTGTATATAAACACTGAGTTCTTCATTCATTGTCACTATAATTAACAAATTATTATTGTTAGATTTGCTCATAAATAGTTACTTTTTTAGCTTATTTTTAACAACTTTTTTTAAAAAGTCCCCCTGTAGTCAATAATTGTATCCCTTAAAACTCATCTATGATCACCAAAATAACATATTTTAAAGCTTTTTTCCTGTGAATTTTTTTTTCTTCATGCCTTAAAATAGCTTGAATGTATCTCTACATCCTTGCTTAATTTAGTATACACGGACACATGAATATGCTAATTAGTCCCGCCTCCACTCACACCAGCTCAGAGATCCACTCAGCCAACTTTACTGAAGTAAACGCTACACAGTGTTATCGCTCTTTATAACGTCGGACACATAACGGTGATTAATATAATTAGCCTTTTGCTTGACTGTTATCAAACAGCTAATAATGTTGCTAATTTTACACAAACCATGTTTCCGTTTGTCATCTCAGAGTCAGACAGCTGCCTTCTAAAAATCAGCATCCTTAGAAACGCTTTAAACAACTTATATAAAGGCATATAGTTCATCATAACATCGTAAAATACATCATACACCCGCTATATTGCTAAATTAACCGATTTTTCATATTAACAGAAAAAATACCGAGATAACCTGGCTTCTCTTGAGACTACCCTGCTTCACAGCATAGCAATGATATGCTAAAGCCCATCCCCACATTGACGTGATGGGTTAAGTAGTTTGTGACGTCAGAAACACCAGCGATTTCAAACCACGTTTATGAGACTGTCTTTAGATCACTGCAGTTTTAAAGAGAAAATACTCAGCAATGGTGTTGACTTAAGAATTTGCACATGGTTTGTCTTAAAGCATATTAAAAACACCAGGTAGACATAAACAACAACGTGCTTGATTTGCACCACAGGGGGACTTTAAGTGCTTTAAACCAACCTTTATGAGACATTAATTGCATTCATATTAAGAGTTCCTTCAAATTTTTACAAATACATTAAGCCTATCCCCAAAGCTAACCACTTAAAAATGTTTGAAATACACACAAATATTCATTAGATCAAGTTGTTAAAATCCATCAGTTAGGGGACTGAAGGTATAGTTTGTACAGTATGAAAATCATTATTTCTATGGAAAGTCCCCATAAAATGGAAACCCAATGGGTCTCATTTATGAAACACGAGCAGAACGATTTTTTGTGTAAATCGTGTGTAAAGTGTTTCTGGCGTAAATTTTCGGATTCATTAAGATGTTCGTATTTTCCTAATGTTAGTTGGTACGAAAGTAATCTACACCTTAATCGGGTTTATTTGACGGGGTTACATGTCGAACCATTTTCTTTTCACTTCTGGGACTGTTCGATTAAAAGATGAAACTCCATTAACTGCATCTGTAATATGCTGCCAAGCTTCCTTATTTTTAGGACCTGATACGCCACTATGTACGCTTGAAAATAAAATGTGGCGTTTTGAATGAACTTCTGATAATAAAACTTCTCTTTTTCTTTCGCTTTTGAGAAGATATGTTGAAATCCTTCGTTTGGTGTCATAATATGATGCCCATATATAGTTGTCAGTCGGATTTAATGGGCGGGATTTATGGTAATTGAGCGTGCATGCGTGTTCCATTTACGATTTACGATTGGAATTCATTAACACACACACACATTTCACTATCACATCTGACATTTACGAAGTATTTGTGAATCAGGAGAAGAGTTTTCGGGAAGGTCTCTTTACGCACAAATCACTCACATATTTACTCGTATATTTACGAATGTTTCATGAATGAGACCCAATGTGTGTGTCTATATGTATGTGTGCTTTATGTATTTGTAAACTTTTTAAGGAACACTGAATATGAACTCAATTAATACCCAATAAATAACAGGCACGCATTTCTAATGAGCCTCAGTTGGTATATGTAGGCCACTGAGAATTTACCAAGTCAGTGGCCTACTTCATACAGTTGGTTATAATGAATTACATGCCTGTGCAATACTTTGAACTTACCACTCTTTTTTTGAGGATAGCATTGTCTCAAGTCCTCACAAGTTCTGGCAGGATGCTTTCTACTACCGTCAGGGCTACGCATGCTATCAATCTGGCTGCTCAGAGCCTTCAAAGTAGCCTGAACTCCAGGATCAGCTTGGAACATGCTTGTAGAGTTACTCTTGGGAAGAGCCTCATCCTCACTGAACTCTGGGGGAGGAGGACCAGCATCATAATCTTGAGGCCCACCAAAAAAATCTTCCATAGCTGCAGTGGGAGGTCCAGGAGATCCGGGAAGGCCAGGTGGGCCAGGTTCTCCAGGAGGTCCCTAAGGATGATGACAAAAATAAGTGGGCATCTAAGTTGTAATACTATGTGAGATGGCATGAAAGTTTCACTTGCCTCTGGTCCAATATCACCACCAGTTCCTCTTGAACCAGGAGGTCCCATAGGTCCAGGCTGTCCAACATACCCTTCCTTTCCAGGTGGCCCAGAGGGCCCGGGAGGTCCCTGTGAGACAAATTATTTCATTGACATCAATCACCTTTTGACTAGTTGTAAATCATTCACATTAAACAAATTGATCACATACCCTTGGTCCGCTTGGACCAACAATGCCTGGGGCTCCTTGTTCTCCAGTTGTGCCCTAAAAATGCAGTAAATGTAAAAGGTTATAATGGGAAAAGAAAACTTTATATTGCTTGATATTATATATTCATTTATGTATAGACTGGGTCTAAGTCTATAGTCAATGCACACTTTGAAAAACCTTTATCTTTGTTATAACTTACAGGTGGTCCAGGAAGACCTTGTAAGCCTGCAAATCCTCTGTGACCCTTCTGTCCTCTTTCTCCATGGTCACCCAGATCTCCCTTATCTCCTCTTGGTCCTTGTGGTCCCTTAAATAGATAGTTGGAAATTAAGGAGCAGTTGTGGTGTTTTTTTTTTATCAGCAACTTCATGGTAAATAAAGTCTTTCTAATTATGTCATATTGTGTTATTTATTAGATTTCTTACTATGAGTCCTCGTTTTCCAGCAGGACCTGGAGGGCCAGAGGGCCCTTTTGATCCCTGATAAGACAATGTGAAAAAAACGTAAGCCAAAAATGCTTGTATGTAATGCAAAAATGTCATTATAGTATACATTAAATATAAAGAAATTATGAGACCTACAGGCTCTCCTCTCTTTCCAATGCCTCCAGATGCACCAACAGGACCGGGGGAACCAGGTTGTCCTACAGAGCCAATCAAACCCTCTGGGCCTGGATCTCCTCGATCACCCTTTTGAAAATTAAGCAACTCTGTAAGATTTGCTCAAACAACTTGAATTAAAGATTCAGACGTGGGTCATTTGATGTTTTTGGGTCTCACCTGGGCTCCTATGACACCTTCCTTTCCTGGTGGGCCATCAGATCCAGCGGGTCCCTAATGATCAAAATTTTCATTAGCATTGTATTAAATAAGTGGTATATTTATGTAACCATTATATTAAATTTATTTTACGTCGGGTCCAGGATCCCCTCGAGGTCCATTAGCGCCAGGCACCCCAACTGGGCCAGAAGGTCCTTTGTCTCCAGGGGCTCCTGATGTGCCCTGTTTTCCTGGAGGACCCTACATGAGACAGTCGTGAGCAAGCAGATTAGAGGAGGTCTTATAAAAATGAAGTTATCTCAGATGTCATTTAATATGCACACCATTGAGAACAGTAAACTATTACCTGAGGCAAAACTCAATTTCTATTAAATATTTATTTAATATTTTAGCATGTAACAATTAGCCATTTTCTTTAATAATGTTTTTAATGGATACTAACAGCTGGTCCAGGGAGTCCCGGCATTCCACGTTCTCCTCTTTGACCAGGAAGGCCCACAATTCCTCTTTGCCCCGTTGTTCCAGCAGGACCTGGTGGACCATCAGGTCCCTAATGGAAATAACCGTTAAGATTCTGGTTCTTGTTTTTACATTTAGTATTTTAGTAGAAAAATGACTGGTGCCCTTACCGGTGGTCCATCTTCTCCAGAATCTCCTTTGTCTCCAGGGCCTCCAGCAGGCCCAGGGGGACCTCTCTCTCCCTGGCGTCCTGGGGGTCCATGGTCTCCTCGAAGACCAGGTGGACCATCTTTTCCAGGAAGACCAAGTGGACCTGGCTCACCAAGAGGACCCTAAAAAAAACAAATACTTAGGGGTTTGAAAAATGTTTAGAGTTTTCTTAATTTCTGATTTGTAATTGTAAACTTCTGTAGTCCATGCAACATACCGTTGGACCAGGTGGGCCAACTCTTCCAGCAGATCCAGGGAAACCTGTTGGGCCCTAAACAGTATGATGTATGTTAACTGACTAGTCATTCAAAATCCATTATACAGTAATTTTTATTACAGCTACACTTACAGGTGCGCCCTGTGTTCCTCTACCACCTTTTGGTCCAGCCACACCAAATTTACCCTGTAGTCACACATATTAGAGGGAGATTATTAATTTACTAGCATCTTCATAGCATCTTCTAAAAAAATTACTTTTATGCAAGTATTTGATCACCTGTGGTCCTGGAGGACCAGACAACCCTTGAGGGCCAGGAGATCCAGCATCACCCTTTTGTCCAGGCTCCCCTGGTGGTCCTTTCGCACCAGGCTGACCATCAATACCCTGTTGTTTTGAAAGTGTACCATGGTCAGAACCGGTTTACTCACTTAACTGAAAAAAGCTTAGTGCATATAATATCAAACTATCATGAGTTTTCTGTTAGATTTCAAAATTTCTACTTACAGGTGGTCCAACAAAGCCTACAGCACCTATTGGCCCAGGTTCACCACGGGATCCCTTGGTATTAGCACAAATATTTGTTAATAAATAAAAATATTCAGCTAATTTGAAACATTGTTGCCTTCTGTATTTGAGTGTCAAATATCAACTCACTGGCATTGCTCTTGATCCATGAGGTCCAGGTGGTCCTTTAGGGCCTGGTTCTCCCTGTTAAAATACTTTGTTAGAATTAAGTGGTCCTTAAAAGAAAACAATATTCCATTAAAATATAGACAATAATGCTATGCTATGTACCTTTTCACCACTTGGACCAGCCGGTCCTGAGGGGCCAACTGGGCCTGTCAAGCCCTACATGAGAAAGGCAAAATGTCAGTATGAGATTATCCTTTCATGCATATCAAGCATGAGTAATAAATAATCTTTTTTGTGTGAGCATCTGTGATCGGGCCTGCTTGAACAAGTCTTGTACAGGTCATTCTCTGTTGAAATTTTGTTTAGCTTCATACTGAGGCTTATGCTTTCTCTCAATTTTTGTCAGTCTTGAAATGTTCCTTTCAAATATAATTCACTGAAAATCACAGAGAGATAAATTAAAGCAGTGGTTGTCAACTAGTTTTGCTGAAGAGAAATAATCAAAATTACATCTAAATAAGAATAGTCAAAATTGGCTATTATCATAGCTAATTCATTTTATTCATTTCATTTCGTTTTTATTGTTTGTCCATGGCACTATCAGAATGATTTGCAACCCATCAGCTGAGAATAATTAAGATGTTTTAAAAATGGGATAATGCTCGATGGTAATTACCCTTGCACCGTCACTTCCTGGAGTTCCCTCTGATCCTTTCTCTCCAATAGCGCCCTAAATGTGTGGGAAGAGGTTACTTTAAAAAAAAACACTGTGCCAATATCTATGTACATACTGTAAATCCAATTGCATTACTACTCACTCTGTCTCCTTTTGGACCAGGTGGGCCAGAGATCCCTCTTTCACCTGGCATTCCCTGCAGACCAGGAGGGCCTGGATCACCCAACGTACCAGTAGGCCCAGGGCTACCCTACAAAAAATTCAATAGAATGAACATTTTAAAGCATTAATAAAAAATATTATCTTAATTACATATGTCAGGATTATAAGTTCACCTGCATAGTAAAACAAATGAAATGTGCTTATTTCTAAAGGTATATTCTGTAACTTTTCAATATACAGTAAGTTAAACTCCATCAACAATCGGGATGTTGCTGATCACCACAGAAAATAATTTTGACTCATCCATTAGATTGTTAAAACAAACACTCTGGGCCATATTATTGTGAAATAATTGAAACAAAAAAAGTCTCATTACTGACAATAAACACTTAAACAGCATTTAGTTCTACCTTTGGACCATCAGGGCCAGGTGCTCCTGGGATACCTTTGGCTCCAGGCAGACCAGCAGATCCCAGCTCTCCTCTCTCTCCCGGAATTCCACGTTCACCCTGTTAAATGCATAGACTGACCATTAAATCCATGTCTTGACATCAACAACGTGTGTTAACAGAAGTGACAGGTAAAACAAGAACTTACCCTTGGCCCAATTTGGCCTACAGGGCCAAGCTCACCAGGGATGCCCTTGAAAAGAGAAAGAGGTAATTAGCACAATTTTATGCTATTTGTCCCTTTTTTGTCATATTTTTCCCAATAATTTGTCATTTGATATGTGTTGAACTAACTGTACCTGATCACCAGGTTTTCCTCCCTCTCCAGGAGCGCCTGCTGGGCCCGGCAAACCCTGAGAAGCAAGTAAGGAGATATTATAAAAGAGCTAAATAACAAGGAAGAAAATAATATTTTTTAATGATTAAATAGTCATTGATCAAGCACCTGGAAACCATGCATTCCGGGAGGTCCCTGTTCGCCTCTCTCACCTGCTGTACCCTGAAAATCATGAAGAAAAAAAAAATAATAGATTGGACTCTAATTGTACTTTTTAACTGAAAATATAATAAAGAGACAAAATAGCACACTTACATGTGGACCTGGTGGACCAGCCGGGCCTACTTCTCCATCTTTCCCAGGCAGGCCCTACGAAAAAGTCAAAGTTGAAGGGAAGATGTATATTTTGAGAATGTTAAAATATTAGTGGTGCTTGGCCATAAAAAATAGCTGCCATTATGTTACAGAGCTAACGTTGCAATGTGGTTGCTTGGATGTTCTGAGACTTTTGAACTTTTTTTTTTTTGCCATGTTACTATGCAGTTGACTTGGGTGTTGCAAAGCCAAAAGTTATTCTGTATGATTGTATTGTCTGGAAGGTACAGAATGTTTCTCCAGAATGTTTGTAGCAAAGTCATGCACTCGTGTTGAATGCTTTATGTTTTTTTGTTTTGTTTTGTTTTTTTTACTATTAACTATGTATGAGTAATTGTAATTCTTGCTTTATATAATTACAACAGTGATTACTGCGAGCAACTGCTGTTACTCACCCTCTGCCCAGGAACTCCAGCAGATCCCTGCTCACCTGCCTTTCCTGGATCCCCCTAAAATATTGTTAAAATGATAAGTTTTGAACATATAAGCAATAAATTAATAAATAAATGAAAATTCTACTCACGCTAAAACCCTTTGGGCCTATTGGTCCCATAGTTCCAGGAGGGCCTCTTGTTCCAGTTGACCCTGCAGGCCCTGGCCGCCCATCCTCACCTGGACCACCCTGTAGAAAGGTGAATGAAAATATTTCTTTATTTGCTGTTAAAAATGTGGATATTTAATTCCAGCTATGAATGGAAAACATCAGATAAATGTACCAGTGGTCCTGGCTTTCCTTCGGCACCCTGAACTCCAGGTGTCCCTGTCAAACCCTGAGAGAAAGAGGATGCAAAAAACTAATTAGAGCCAGTGTTGGGGGTAACGAGTTACAAAGTAACGAATTACAGTAACGATATTACTTTTTTGGGTAACGAAATAAAGTAACGCATTACACTAAAAATATCGGTAACTACACTACTTTACTAGACTATAGGAACGCGCTTTCCTGCGTTACCCAAGCCATTTTTGCCTGCGTGTAAAGCTCTGATCTGTTTGTGCTGCGTGCATGTCTGTCTGTGTATGTGTGTGTGCGCGCGCGTGCACCGTTGTCATAGAGATCGATTTGAGTGACGTAGCTGCTGGTGCGAAGGGGAGCGGGAAATGGAGACGGAGACAGGGGGGTCCGGCCAGTGGCAATATTCACATCACTTTCAGTTTATTGCTCGAAAGGACAAAAATATTCGCGTGAAATGTACTTTGTATGCCCAGGCAGCAAGTTACTGGCCATCGGGACTACCGGGAGATTCCCAGTGGGCGGACGTGCCTTTTGGGTCGACATCTCTTATTTTTTTTTCTTCTTCTTAACGGACCATAAAACTCGTACATCGGCGGCCCATTCGTTTTGCTTAATTGGTGGCGCTGGGTTAAGTAAGTGCGTGCCGGTGTAATGCATTAGTTAAAAAAGTCTGTGTCAGTTTGTTTTTTTTCCTGATAGCTGACCGGTCCATGAAACACCGTGGCCCATTGGATCTTTTCTTGATTGACACTGGGCTGGTCCAATCACATCTTTAAACACCTCCCCCTTTAGGCTTTGATCGAGCGTGCACGTGTGTCAGTGTGTATCTGTCAAAATAGTCTGAGAGATGGAGAAGAAACGCAAGGAATGTGCAGAGAAATAGCGTGAAAAATAGACACAGGCCCTTCAAGCAGACGCTGTAAAATGTGTCAAAATGTTTTCTGCAGCAGCATGACCTTCATCAGCTCCTGTGGCTGATGATGAGGATAGTGAGGAGGATCAGGACAGAGATGAGAAAGTGTAGAGCCTGCGGTAAGCAGAACTAACAGTTACTTTCAAAACACTTAGGCTATCCCATACACAAAAGATAAATATATTTGAAATATATTTTCAGAGTATATTTTGGAATATATGCAAATATTTGAAATTGGCCCAATAAATATATTTCACACTTAACATCATATATTTTTGTTATATTTCAGAATATATTTCAATGTACTTTTTTTCTGTTTGGATCCCCAAAAGTGTCAAAATATATGTGGCATATATTCCAAATACATTGAAATATATTCTGAAATACAACTAAAATATATGATGTTAAGTGTGAAATATATTTATTGGGCCAATTTGAAATATTTGCATATATTCTAAAATATACTCTGAAAATATATTTCAAATATATTTATCTTTTGTGTATGGAATGTCATGAGTGTAGGAACCCATTACCCAGTAACACATTATTTCCACATCTGCATAGTTGACGATTACCGTAATTTACTATAAATTTAATGAGACGCGTTTGTAAACCATGTTTTCCGTCAAAATAAAAGATTATGTGCTTATATCTCTTTCAAGTATAGAAATTAGTACAAAACTAATTATGAAAGTTTCCTTTATTTTTCAGTGCTTTTGTTTTACAATATATGTATATTAGTGTGCTATTATTATTATGGCCAAAATGCCGATTTTTTTTTTTTGTCCCAGTCCAGCCCTGATTATGTGTCTACCACCGCAGACATTTGTCCTTTATCCTGTTGTTTGTGGATTTTACAGTGAGGCATATTTCTTTGTGCAGACATGTATATTATTCTTTCATATTTTACATGCCATTTTGTAGGCTACATTTATAAACACTATTTGGACAGGCTAAGTGATGATAGGGCTATGATGTTTGTCGGTATCTACAGGGTAAATTAAGAAATGGGAAAGTAAAGTAATAAGTAGTGAAGTTACTTTTCAAATGCAGTAACTAGTAAAGTAATCTCATTACAATTTACAGAAGTAACTAGTAACTAATTACTTTTTTTGAGTAACTACCCCAACACTGATTAGAGCTGTATTTGAAGGAGAAGTTATTGCATTCTGCCCTCAACTTTTCTATTATAAAGATACATCGCATTACAAATTGAACTTACTCTTGCGCCTGGTAGACCTGGTTCACCTGTTCTCCCTGGATCTCCAGTGGAGCCTTTAGGGCCAGAGGTTCCTGTAATTCCACGGTCACCTTGGGCACCCTTAGATGAGTATAAACAAAAGGATTATTTCATTATTCAGCCAATTATATTCAACTAGTTAATAGTCTCTAATTACCTTTGGACCCTGTAAGCCATCTTGACCAGGGAAGCCTCGGTTTCCAGGTGCCCCCTAAATTAGACAATAAACCCCCCATGAAAACAGAGTTGGTTATGCAGTTATATTCACGTCAGTTTGCTATAGCATAGGCAATAAAAGGAAAACTAGACTCACTCTCTCGCCAACAGGTCCAAGAGGGCCAACAGAACCAGGATCTCCTCTGGTTCCACGTTTTCCTTCCTCTCCCTGGGGTCCAATTACTCCCTGTGATCCTGGTGGACCCTATGACAAAGGTAATTTGTGTCTTAAAAAAAAAAACATCTCCAAGTTTTTTAGTAGTTAGAAAAGTTTTGTAATGCATTTGATGCACAAATGGCATATACTTCACCATTAACTAAAAAAGTTGGGAAACCATTATATTATAGGTTTACACTATGATCAACCAAAACTTACAGGTTCTCCTTTAGGTCCAGCCTCTCCTTTAAATCCAGGAACACCTACATCTCCCTAAACACAAAAGAAAACAAAAGGCTGATTGGAGATCAGTTTTTAAATCATTAGTTTCCAGAGACATTTTAGGGCACAAATAGTACATATATATGATGGAGTGATTCTTTAATTGGAGATAAAATCTATAATTGGAGATACATTTTGCATTTCAAAAAGTTAAGTTAAAAAATATTTCCAGTATCTTTTGAAAACACATTACATAAATACATAAAACGAAAAAAAAAAAAGATTTCTGTATAGTATTGTTTGTCAACTTTATTCTATTCTGTTACATAATGTCAACATTGTTACTCTACCTTGGTAATTTTAAACTTTAACCAAAATCTCCTATTGCTAGCATAAATGCTAAGAGCACATGGCACTAATGAAATCAAGATTAGAAGAAAGACTTTTAAACAACCCACTGTGTGACCAGTGAAAAATTCTGGTTTCCTTTTGATATTGTGGTAAGAATTTTGACGTTTTCCAAAATAACTCTATAGTATAATAATATTATAGCATGTAACATCTTGTGATCCATAACAATGAGTAACAGATAATATAAAATAAACTATTTGAAAAAAAAAAAATTATAGAATCACCCAAATATGATTTATGTAATATGAACACAACAAATCTTCAGTCCGTAAAAGAAACATGCCACAATGTGAATGAAGAATGCCTTACCCCTTGACCTTTGATCCCAGGCTGTCCAGTGCTTCCCTGAGGTCCTGGTGGCCCAGTTGGACCAAGCAGACCAACAGGACCCTGAGGACCAGCAACTCCCTGGAGAAAATAATATTTTGTCAGTTCCCAATATCTGCATTCAAAATGCATAATATTTTAACATTTAAAATCATAACATACCACTGGCCCTTTGGAACCTGGACCACCGTCAGTGCCCATAGGCCCCTGAAAAATTCAAAATCATGTTTAATTTGCATTACAGATGAACAAAAATAGATAAATAAATAAAATAAATAATAAATAAAAGGATTTGCGATCATGTACTGGTGTACAAAATGAGTATCACAAACATACTTGTAGTCCAGTTGGTCCAGATCTGCCTTGATGTCCTGTCTCTCCTCTCTGTCCCTGTGGTCCCTCTGGTCCCCTCACACCTGTAGGTCCTGGTTGACCCTGCAAAGCATTTATATTCCTTTTTAATACCAAATTTACAAACGTTTTAATGTTCAGCTGAACTATTATAAAGGTATATAAAGTATATAAAATATATAAAGGTATCATTGGTAGCTACATATATACTTAATAAAGTATAAAAAAGCACATGTATAGAGTCTCATTGCCAACCTTCATGCCTGGAGTTCCGGGATACCCTGGGGCACCATTAATTCCCAAAGGACCCTTGAAACAATTAAACAGTTATAAATAAGCATCATTAGGTTTGCAGTTGCTTGGTATTTCGCACTTTATCTTTTGGTTGATTCAAATGTTTTACCATTGGACCTGGTTTTCCAACATTTCCTTGAGCACCACGCATACCCTGAAATACAAAAGAAAAAGATAATAGCGTAACTAATAGTGTTAAGAATAATAAGAAAACCAATACAGCTCTGACTTAAGTCATCTGAAGAACGTTATCACAGTGTTTTTGCCCTCACCGGTGTGCCACTAGGGCCTGGACGTCCTCTTTCTCCTGACATTCCCCTGGGACCCTGCATTTAACAATAGGCCATTTTACTTTTATTGGAAATAAGGCTATAAGCATTTGTGGCAATGTAAGAATGAAGAACGTCTGTTTTTATTTACTGGATTCACATCAATAATGATTTTTGTTTAACTGAAGTTTGTATTGTATTGTGTTGCAGTCTTCTTACCATAGGACCAGGGGCACCCATTGCACCGGGTCCACCAGATTCACCCTAAAATAATAATAAATAATATAATATATGGTGAATTTACTTAGAAACATGAAATGGTTAATACAATCACATTTAGTATGTGTATAGACAACTGTGAAGTACTCAAATACAGCCTGCGGTTTTAAAAGCTAAGTGAGTGGCTACTTCATAATGAAATTAAATTTTATATTTGCAAAAACTGAACCTTTGACCCCACAGCTCCACGTTCTCCTTTAAGACCAAGTGGACCTTGGTGCCCCTGAATTATGAAAGGAAATAACATGATTATTTTTTGGTACACTCCATCTACAAACCTAAAATAAACAATAGGAGTAAAATTTTGAACTTGAAAATCATTCTTTGTACATTCTGCAAAGTATTTATTTTCTCAACCAAGTGAACAATAATTGGTTGGTGCTTGTGCAAAATAAGCTGCAATTACAAACATGATTTAGTTTTTTAAACATTCTGTGTGTGAAATCTGACTGTCTGGCTTGCAGGTGTTTCATGTGGCGTGAGCATTCAAGACAAAACTGATGGCCTGATGGATGATCTATAAGTAATTCCAAAACAACGATGTTTTGATAATTGAAGCAAACTCACTAAAAGATCTACAGACCAAGAGAATGAGATTCTAACACTTGAGTGGTATAATCAAAAGTGGTATATGATTTTGAAAGAGCATATAAATCAATGTTTCTACTTTGTATTCTTTTGGTAACACTTTAGTTTAGGGTCCCATTCTCACTGTTAACTTGCTTATTAGCATGCATATTACTAGGATATTGTTTGTTTATTAGTACTTATAAAGCACATATCAATGTCTTATTTGGCATGACCATATTTTACATTCCTAAATCCTACCCAATACCTTAACATAACGACTACCTTACGAACTATAAATAAGCAGTAATTAGGAGTTTATTGAGGCAAAATCTGTAGTTAATAGTTAGTTAATAGTGAGAATTGGACCCTAAACTAAAGTGTGACTATTCTTTTCTAATTTAATACAAAATAAGTTCACATGGTCAATGTCACACATCAGTGTATTTGATTAGTGACCTGTAAGGAAGCACTTCATTTTTACAGTCCTGTTCCGCATGTACATACTATGTCCTTATTATAGCAACTACAATAAACCTGAACCTATTCCTAAACCTAATCTTAACCCATGTAGTTACCTTATATTACCAGTACTTTTTTTGTGGTAACTACAATGTAATTACACTGTAAGTACACATACTGCTAAATAAAGTGTAACCTTTCAATATAAAGTCAGAATTTTGGACCCCACCGTATGCAATCTTAAATGGGGCCTAGAGATTAAGAATTTACTCACTCTGTGACCCTTTAAGCCTGGAGGCCCCGGTGTCCCTGGAAATCCTCTTGCTCCCTGAACACAAAAGTTATTTAAACATACATGTAAATGCAACCACCATTCAATGATAAAAGCTGCTAGTGAACAATGCCAAATATTACCGCAGATCCAGGAAATCCCATTTCTCCTGCACTTCCTGGAGTCCCTGGATCTCCCTATGACAACAGAAAATTCCATTTCAGATCCTCTTTACTTTTTTCCACATTGTTGTGAGGATGCCCATGATGACAGCATAGAGTACTCACATCTTCACCAGGCTTCCCTGGAGGACCCTCTGGCCCTCTCTGGCCAGTGCCACCCTACACAACGAAGAGAGTAATTACCAAAAGTTGATTAAAACATAAAAATGTTGCATTGTACAGATTAAGTGCACTTTTAGTAAATAAACAATGCATTAACACCAGAATCATTTTTGTAAGGAGGCTTAAACAATATAATTTTGGAATTTATAAAGGGTGAATCTGCAGCACTGATGGGGGTAATTCAGCTATATTAGTCATTCTTATGATCTCATGCTCAAAAACTGGTGCACACCCTCAGAGTATTGTTGTATATTTAATTCTTAAATAATACAAAACAATCTATTAAGTCACTTTAGTTAACAAAAATCTGCAAAGTATAGTTCCTGCTGACTTCTGTGCATCAGCTTATGTTGATAATTCATGTATCAAATCACTAATTGGCTGACTTCCCCAGTAAATTATGAAGTCTTCAGAGACAGTACACAATTAATCATGTTCCCTCACCATTGACCCTGGATCTCCTACATCGCCTGGAGATCCTTGTGGTCCTGCTGGCCCCTAAAGGAAATTGTATAAACTTGAAATATGCAACTGCTGGAAGTAATATTCTTTGGACCAGATATGTGTAAAAAAGATTTCTTATCAAATAAATACTTACTGGTGACCCATTTGGCCCAGGTGGTCCCCTTGTTCCAGCCTCACCCTATTGAAAAATAGCTTTGTTACTGGAACAATCACAGACTACTTTAGAAACAGCACGTTGTGTGCAGTGTGGCACAACACAGCACCCAAATCAAATGATACAATGGTCTCATTATGTACTACTCTAGTTTGCTCGTTTGAACTCAACTTTGCAGTAAATCAAGTATGATACAGTTCTTGTAATGTTTCTCATTTCTGAGTGGCTTATATGCAGTGTTGGGGAAAGTTACTTTTAAAAGTAATGCGTTACAATATTGCTTTTAACTAATTGTGTTACTCGGTTACTTTTTTTTTTTTTTTTTGCATTACGTTCTCTCACTTGGGCATCTTACTCCAGCAATAAAAAAGGTACACAGATGTGATATTTATTTAAAGTAATTTTGCTTATTAGTATGGGATCAACGAAGGTCAGCAGAAAAGACATTAGTTAATAAAGTGATATTAAATACATCAAGTATATTATTTAACATGTTTATTATTGCAGGTTTGTGTAATATTCTGAGTTTGCATTTCACAGTTTTTATTCATTTTGAGGAATACTGAATCTGTTTTTGTGCAGGTGAGAAGAGTAAAGGCATGCTCACATTTAGTCTAGAACTAAAATAAGCATCATGTTTACAGCACACCTCTGCATCTGATTTCTCTCAACATGGGGACAGAAGAGGTGTCAGTCAATAAATGGAAAAACAAAGTAACTTGAGTGACACATGAAGGCCAAGTATGGTAACCCATACTCAGAATTTGTCATACACATTAGGAGTAGTGATTAGTGAACACACACACACACACACACTACAAACCGTGGACACACACATCCGGAGCAGTGGACAGCCATTTTTGCATTTTGCTTTTAGGTGCCTTGCACCTCAGTCATGATATAAGAGTTCTTAGATATAATTATTTTTTGTTGTTTTGTTTAAATTACAGAATCTCCACTTACCCGAACTCCAGGCATCATAGCATGCTGAGCTCCTGTTTTGTCAGCAAATCCCCCGGCCATATGAGAAGACAACTCACCCTAAGTAACAGAGGACATGAGGCCTTATTTATTCTGTAACTGCTGTAACACTTTGTTAGATGTTGCTTAATCCTCTGTTTTTCATATTCTGCCTTAATCAGTCTGGTAACACTCACTCCTGGGGTATGTCCTGGGGGCCCTGGCTCTCCTGGCTGTCCTGGAATACCGGGCTCTCCATCATATCCTGGGGGACCTCTGAGACCCTACAAGAGACATTAAAATCAGGCTAAAAACACATAACATTACAATAATATTACACAATATTTCACATCTTTAATCACATTTCGAAATTAATTAGCAGTTTCTTACAGGTCGACCTTTCGCTCCACTGTCTCCTCTATATCCTGGTGCTCCTGGAGGCCCCTATATAATAATAATAATAATAGTAAAAACATATTTAAGGTAAATAAAAACTGTCTTTATAGCATTAGCACTAATTGCGTTAGTTTGTGCAAGGTCTTGTCATAGTCGTACACATGAAGTTTTGACTGTAAGATGATCAGATGAGTTATGAAGATAGAGTTAGTTAGTGTAGAAGGTTTCAACATGATTTACCAACATGATTACTTAAAATTTGTTCAAATAAAGACCAAACCAGCTTATGGAAATACACAGAGCTGTGCTCTGTCCCCATCTAGTGTCCAGACATCAGAAAACATATGGCAAGTAAACCACTAGATGCTGTATATGTGACATAAGCATGAAAACACTGGTTTATCTTACTATATGTTTAATTGTATAATTGGATCTGTTTGATTTATACTTTTTTTTTTATTATAGGGATCAGGACAAAATGGAGGAAAGCTCACCATCGGTCCAGGACGACCTCTTATTCCAGTAACCTGAAATCGAGATGGAATTTTTGTATTATTTACAAACTGTACACATATATCCATCCTCATCTTCAAATTTAAGGTAAATGTTCATTCAAACATACATGTGGGACATCTCCAGGTTCCCCTTTCTGACCCTGAAATCAAGAATAGTGAAAATGTGTCACCGAAAGTCACTTTTTATGTATATTTACACTTTAAATAAATAACTGAATATTGGCAGTGCTGAGTGTAAATATATAGGTTACCTTGGCAACTCTGCCCGCTGACAAGAAAAGAAAAAAAAGAAAAAAATAGTTGTTGTTTATCTGTACTTACATTTCAAAACACTACAGATTCTTTAAATGAATTTGTTTTCGGGTTTTTGTGGTGCCCATCCTCACCTGGTCTGCCATTGCCACTGTCAAGTGTTGTGTCACAAACAGGACAGCACTCTCCTTCTGGGATTACTACCTTTCCACAGTTAGACACTTCATCACATTGCACCTCATCGCACAAGATGGTCCCGCTGTCACAAACACAGATCCTGCATGGTTCAGGTTTCCAGATGTCTCTGTTTGTGTACAACTGCCCGTTCTCTGTACAGCTCAACTCATCCTCTACAAGCAAAAAGAAGGTAAAAGCTATATAAATAATGCATATAGATATGTGTGTGTGTGTGTGTTAATAATATAAGGAGCGTATATGACATGTCTTTAATTAGGTTAGAAATGTATTATTATAGCCATTTTTCTAAATGCATCAACAAAATACACTAGCTTTCTTTTAAAATGTTTTCCCCTTCTCCCTTTTCCCATGAGAATGTAATTCGGTCTTTTTCAAGCCATATTTTTCCAAATTCAAATATGCACAATTAAAAGCCTGAATTTTGTATTGATTCTTCATATTTTTTCATTCTGTATTTGATAAAATGTTTAAAATCATACTTTTAAAAATGGAAAAGACAGTCACGGAATCACCTGATTATGTGTGTCATGCCATGCAACTAGTCCAGAAGGCCAGACAGAAGACTTTACTATACCCTGAGAAAGTGGCTGGGAATTACTGGAAAAAGTGATCCCTTGTCTTTTAGAAAGGCTCTTGTGGGAAGTCATGAACTAATGCTCTCCACTAAGTCTGATTCATACATACTGTTTCCAGCAGTGTGCTATTCACCCTATCATTGAAATAAAGTTCAAATATTTATAATAAAAAATGTCCTAGCACCCTTTTTCAAGCAATTAATTACAAGAACTTTGTAGAACAGCTGTGGCAAACATATTTAGGAATGCAGTTTGCTGCTGTAACACCAATACACCAGGTGGCACCCTTGAGCTCCATTCAATGAAACCTTTTGGTATTTCTCTGCTCACCTGAAAACTTCACTCTGAAGAAGATGTTTTTGTACCCCGCCATGTGAGAAAGTGGGTTAAAATAGTAAGAACTATGAATGTATCTCAATATACGGTAATCCTCTAACCTATACATCCAAGGATCACCAAAACCTACATACTGTAGCAAGAAAGTAGGTAAAGATGTAAACTTTTTTAGCACTGTATAGGCAACTCATAAGGAATGATCATCACGTATTGACTCTGGGATGCAGATCAAATGTGACTAAACCTTATAGCTTAAGGGGAGACACAACCTTCTGAATGTGAGCATGCCAAAAGTGCGTGCACAAGCTAATGAATAAACATATCATAAATGAATGAAGCAGATTTTATAGGAGGGTGTTGATTGGAAATTGCTGATACCTTTTTTTTTTTTTTGACCAGAGGGAATGAATGTCTCAGGGAAGGATGCCAATGAAAAGAGAGATATTTATCTGAACACACAGCTGCTGACAACCTCAGAGAACACACCAGCAAACATTCTAGTTTATATGTAAATTTAGACTAGTGTTCAGGCTGATATATTCAGTAAATTTCACTCTTTGTATCATTCCAGGCCTGAATATGTGATAATTGCGGATTGGAAGCAGAGCAGGATTTGGAGATGGATATATATTGTTGGAGGTTAAAAAACACAAGAACAAGCTCAGATTTTGTTTATATATCGTGTTTATAGATCTGCTGCATAACAACAATGTTATAGTCACATTCATTGTGTGAATAATAGCATATTCTAGCAGTTTTGCACATAAAAAGCACTTTTCCATTGTCCCAGTCCATGGCATTCAAAGAAATAAATGGAATTACAAAACATTTGAAAAAGCAGATGCAATCCAGATAGTCCATACACATAGCGTAATAAAATGATTCAGTGGTAAGAATTTTAGTCAATACAGCTGAAACTGTCTATTCCCCTGTGAATATTTCATTGAAAATGTGTTTGAGCAATTACAAATTTATAGGAGGAGAACAATCTTTCTCAAGCCACCCCTGAAAACCTTACCATTAAAGGTGAAGAGAAAGCTCACTCTTTCCCTCGGGTAACTACTTTATTGCAGACTCTGCACTTTCTACAGCAACGCTTCAAATCCCCTAGTGATGATGATAGCAAAAGCATGGTCCTTTGTGGACTTCTGACGTACATTTTCCACCAGTCTTCCAGTCTGGCCTGACCTGACCACACTGAACATGCTCAGCATTACTCCATGTCAGCTAAAGTCTGTGGTTCCCTACTAAATGCTAAGGCTTCCGTAGGAACGGTCTAGGAAAACAATGGGCAGCTTTTTTACAATTTACATCTCCAGCAAGATACTGCATTGTGGGAGTTTAACTAATATAAATCACATGTATTTTCCTTTGGTTTATGTGGAAATACTCATAACTTGCTGTGTTCAGGGACTTTGTTGTTGGAACAAGGCGGTAAGGGTTAGAAAATGACCTTATGGAAACAGTGACTCATCTGAGTCTGTCTTTCCAACACCAAGTATATGAGTTTATGTGTGTGAGAGAGCAGTCTTTTATTCAATAAATGTAAGAGTTTCTGAACACCGGGCAATGTTAAATGATAATTTGATTATATGATGATTGTAAGAACTTCATTGATGAATGCAGATGTACGGTAATCACACATTCCAGGAAAATGCTTTTTTTCCATAAAGGAAGCATTTGTTTTAACAGTTAAACCAGATAAGTTGCATTCAAACTCCAGGGAAACTTTAAAAGGTCTCCAGTCCTGCTTTTTAAAAGTCAATGACACAAATAAATTCACAGACCTCTGACCTTTCTTGTAATTAACTGATAGAGTTCCCCGCAGTTCACACACAACTCCCTCTTTTTGAAGAAGAATCTGTGTGAAAATGGGATGTTGGTGATTTGTCTACATTGTAATTTAGACTGTCACTCCAGACATATAGACCTCAAAGTGACTGTGAAGCCTATGATTATTCAAGCCTTGACTCTATGTCCTTGTGACAACCCTTTATTGAGATACAAATGAGGAGTCACACTGGTTTCAGTCTAGGGAGAACAACCACGTTTGTAGAAGGAAACATGGTTTCCTTGTTTGGACATGTCTTCCACTTTTTTTCTTTTTTGTGCTTTCGATGATGTGCGGTGAGAAACGTGGGCCAGAAGAACATGCAGTTTTTTGACTGCATAATTTTATTGCCACATCACAATGTGCTCTAAAACTCTTACCACCAGTCTTTAATGAAATAATATTTATCTTGTTTAATCTTAACTTCTATCCTTATTAACACATCATTTCAAATGCAACCTATTCTTTGGAATTAACTAAATTTTTAATGCTATAACTACCAAAAAAAAAAAAAAAACATTGTAAAATAAGTTTTCCTAGAATAAATGACATGCCAAAAAAAAAAAAAAAACGTTTCCATCTACATATAAAACTAAAATATTTGAACTTGTCTCCCAGTCTTTTTACACAGCTTTTACCACATGTCTGAGAAATCATGAAATTCATGGTGTCATAATACACTTGGCTAGAAACAAAGCTTGGATTTTCAGTATATGGAGGCCTGGAATAGATACAAGTCTTTGCTGAAAAGAAATTTAAGAAAATTTGCAAAATCAGCTCATGGCATATTGTTATTTAGCTTTAACAAAAAAAGAAAAAAAGCCATTTTTAAATGACTGTTCTGTTTTCATAGATAGATAGATAGATAGATAGATAGATAGATAGATAGATAGATAGATAGATAGATAGATAGATAGATAGATAGATAGATAGATAGATAGATAGATAGATAGATAGATAGATAGATAGATAGATAGATAGATAGATAGATAGATAGATAGATAGATAGATAGATAGATAGATAGATAGACTAACTTTTAATATGTACACAATTTGAACTCCGGCACTTTTTATACAAACTTAATATATGTTCAGACGTTGAAGGGTAAACGTGTCTCTGTGTGAGTGTCAGGCAAGATATTTAATCTATGCAGGTCAATACCAGTCACATTCTTGGCTGAGATCAACAAAATCTCATGACCTGACATAGGCCTACTCATTTCTTTCCTAGCCTCCTTTCATGCATCAAGGAGGGAAACATCAGGGCAGTTAAAAAAATAATTACATTTACAATATTAATGATTCATCATTCGTAAGGGAAAAAATAAATCTTTTTTTTTTCCCCGGGCTGTGGATTTCATTAATATTACTATTTTTATCTTTGTGCATCCTGTGAGGAACAACCCTTTTTCCAGGGATTGGAAACGTCCCTCCCTTATGTTTCTTTTCGTAGTGTGTCTCCTCCTCTTTGCTTTGTTTGGATGTTGTGAGAGCTTGCAGAGCATCCACAGCTGGTCTGTCATGATTCTAGCTTACATTACACTGTTTTGAATGGAGAACCTCGAGGCATCAGCGGAGTGGATTTATATAAACATTTACTTCATGTGACCCCACACTGTGGTACTTCCATTTCAGATCAGCCTCTTTCCCCTTTTTCTTTTTTTTCTACCTTGGATTAAATTAACTTAACTTTGTCATTAGAATCAACTTTAAACTTTAAATGCATATTGCAATACATATTTCAATAGTATCTCTGGATTTTGATACACACTTGGATCAGATGTGATGAATAAGTCAAGTCAAGTCACCTTTATTTTTATAGCATTTTACACAGATAGTTTCAAAGCAGTTTTACAGTGATAACAGGAGAATGATGCATTTTAGTTCAGCTGAAGTCAGTTCAGTGTTGATTCAGTGTCTTTGTAAAGATCTTGTAAAGTTCATTTCATCTATAAAGCAGTTCTGCAAAAAAGGATGACATCATCCAGCTCAGTTCAGTTCTCATTCAACAGCGTCAGTACAGTCAGATCAATAATATTGTTGAATATGAAGTGTTCCCAACTAAGCAAGCCAGAGCCGGCAGTGGCAAGGAACCAAAACTCCATCAGGTGACAGAATGGAGAATAAAAACCTTGGGAGAAACCTGGCTCAGTCAGGGGGCTAGTTCTCCTCTGGCCAATGAACAAACCCTGTGTGATTATGATTCAGGCTGCATCACAAGGCAGAATTCAGAAATCCTCATATGTCTGTTGTACATATTTGAAATCGGTTGTAATGGACATGTTCTTAATCTCATAAAAGTGAGACTGCAGACTGCTCCACTAGAAGGCATCCCACTTGCTCTGGAAACCTTTGAAGTTTATGGCGTCTTGTATCTTTTTAAAGAATGATGTTTTGAATGGTCAAAAGGTCAGCTTAAAGGTCAGTTCTTGCAAAGGCCATAAATTATATAGACTGATACTGGTTGGTTGTGTTTTAACTTTTAACATATGTACTTAATATTGTATTGCAAACTCATTCAGCATATATAATAATATCACAAATTTAACAGAAACACAAAGTACTGACTGGAAACAGATTTGGTTACACATTATTTTGATTGTCCACTTTAGACATTCTACTAACTATAAGTAACTTTGCAACTACATGTCAACTAACTCTCATTAGTAGACTAGTAGACTGACTGTTAGGTTAGGGTTAGGTTTTAGGGTCCGGTTAGTAGAATGGGGGTAGTAGATGGGGGACCATCAAAACAAAGTGTTAGCAGATATTAAGCAGACAGTACTAATAATCTAATGACTGGTAAAGCTGACATGTTGCAAAGTTACTTAGTTAGTAGAATGTCTAAAGTAGACTATCGAGAAAAAAAACTTGTTACCGCATATTTTATGTTTTATTTAATGTATTTCTGTATGATCTAGTTTTATAAATGAAAGTAAACAGATGGACTAAGTGAATCTTTTCAAACTCAAATTAGAAAATAAGAAACAGTATTGTCGATTAGATGAGAAATAGACAAGAGAGTCAATGCTTTATCTCCTTTTCACGATTCCATGGTTATAGAGTTCTTCTCCTTAGAGCTTTTGAAAATGTCTGATTAGTCATGAGCAGCTGGTTTGACTGCAGTGTTTTGTGAGAATACTGGTCCGGAAATAAGTGATTAACCACAGAGTAATTTCAACAATCCTAATCGTTTGACCAGCAATCTATACCTATAAATACTTTACAATACAAAAACAAAATTCATATACTGTCTAATTTTGTTTAGAGATACAAAATACTGTAAAATATTTATTCATATATATTATATTTATTCAAATATATTATATTAATTTTATATTATTAAAAAAATGTTCATATAGAGCCTATGAAAGTTAAATTGGCAAGTCTTAATCAAGCCTAATCGAGCATAAAATCTTAGATTAAACAGCAGGTTAAATATTGAAATTATTTCCTTAATGAGGTGAGGGTTTTAGAGCACAGTTTGATGTAATAAACTGAAATTATGCAATAAAAAAGCAATTTAGATACCTCTTTGAGGTCATATCAGTTGCACTTGTAAAGGAAAACTGCGCTCGTTATGCAATTGCATGGGGTCGTTAGTATCCACTATTTTTAATGACAAAAAGAGCATCCTTATTGGCTGACTAAAAATGTAAGACAATGAAAAGAGGTAGATTTGCTGTAACCATTATGAGACAGCAGGGAATGATATCATTGCTAAGACCTAGACATTACTCAGCGTTCTCTCCAGAGGAAATGCCAGTGTGAGAGACTTCCTGCTGTGAAGATACGAAAAAGAACTAACTTACAAGGTGGAAAAAATGTCTCTCTCGTGAATGTGTTTTTGAACTTTAAGCTCCTGCCAGATTGAAGTTCTGTGCCTGGATCACATTTTCTTCCTTAATATGATATATGAACTGTTTTGGCAACATTTATCTACTGGATACATACAGATTGTAGCTAGTTTATTTGAAGGATACATGAACAATGTTTAACGTCGGTTTAATGTAAAAAGTAAAACCGCATGAGGAAGTAATTGGTATAATTGGCCTAGTATTTACAATAATTGAGTGTACACTGGATATACAAACAAATGGCTTAGCAACAGAACAAGAATCAAACTCCTTAACAGTAATTTGGTACATCATTCCTTGATTTTCATTTTGAGAACTACTTCAAACTGCAGCTGTTTTTTTTAACCAATGGATATTACACACAAATAAAGATTAAATATGTAATTTTCTAATAGGCCTCGGACATTTACAAACTGAAATGTGACTGCCACATGGCATCTCAGGATGACTTTTTTCTAACACTATTAATCTAATCTTATTGTGTCCATGACTCAAACTGTGCAGATGTTTCCATACAAACTGGACTGACTCAGGTGGCCTAGTTATTAGAGTGAATGAAGTGCATGATAGTTGCTTGTGTTGAAAAGCACACTGTGTTCTCATGTTGAGAGTTCTCATTTTTCTCCAGAGTGGACTCAGTCACTGATAAAAAAAAAATAAATTAAAAAAAATGATTGTGTGGTGAAGTAAATACTACAGAAAAAAACTAATTTAAGTTCTGCATTGAATGAGTTAATTCAGGCAAGATTTAAAAAAAAGGATATTAAATATTTGTAGTACTCGATTCAAGCTTGTGGAATTATATTTTACTTGGAATTGTTTGTTATGTTTACAATGATTCTTTGAGTAAGTATCAAAGTTATAAAATTAAGTAAAACTTTCTGATACTGGTGTTCCCATCATGCACTGAGGCATGAATATTAATAAGGTTGCATTTTTAAAACAAGGAACGCAAAAAGTGCTGCATGGGGTGAAGAATCTGCATCCCGGTGCTCTTTGGGTGGGATAATTCAACTCATAAAAACATATCAAGCCAAGCTTTTTATATATTTCCTTAAATTATCGAGTGCCTTGGCTTGATATGTTTTTATAAGGTTGCATTTTTCACTGTTTTATCATTGCTTTTGTTGTTAGATTTAGTTACTTGCTGTTTTGTGACTTTTGGAGTTCATTTTCGCTCAAAAAATTGTGAATTGTGTACCAAGTATTGAGGTCTCTGTGTAGATATGTTGTCCTACAAAGTGTAACAAAAATGTTTCTGTGTAAATCATACACTTTAAAAGCATGGCTTAATTCAGTTACAGTAAAATGTAGCCAACTGTAAACAGAGAACTGCACTCAAATGAGTAAGTAGAAATTACTCAGCAGCCTTTAATGGCCAAGTTAAATGGACTTATTCTCTTTGTTAATTTTACATAGCTCAGTTAAGTAGAATTTGCTTAATTCCATGTGAAATTTACTTTTTTTAAAATATGAGCGCAAACACTAGCAAAAGTACATTATGTTAAGATGCAGTTTTACCCAATAACTGAAAGTGAATATCAAATCCTGCAATAAGAGAATTACTAAATGTGGATTCGTTAAGGATCCCTTAAAAAAAACTATTCAGAAAAACTTGAATAGCCCACAAATATGTTGGTTTGCATTCAAACTCAATTTGAATTAAAAACGGACTTCTCTGTTTAGCCATCAATCCTTACTCTAGTCTGAATGACATCTGTTTCATTTTCAGCACAATGAAGATATCATTATAGGGCTGTGTTCTATTAGTCACTGGCAAAAGTCAAAAGTAATGTGGAATAGTTATGTTGAATTGATCTTATGGCTCGAATCCAAAACCTGTCATTTCATCTTGTCATTATATATTTTCAAGCTGGGCAGCCACAAAGGACTTTATGTACTATAAGTATTGGTATCAACACCATCATGGTATACAGTAAATTTCTCATAATGTGAGAAGCTTGAGAATGGTATGGCTGTATGTTATAGTTAAACAGACAAGGAATTGGGTTTTTAAATATTATTCACTCGTTTAGTGATGGATAATATTTTTGGGGGATTTTACTGGACAGGTGGGCTAATAAAAATGAGGCAGCGGATGTGATATGGTTCAGTTAGTAAAATGACTTGTGGCATTGAGCATGGTATCTGTCCTTCAAGAATAGTTCAAAAATGTTAATTCTGTCATTATTCTACTAATCCTTATATTGTTCCAAACTTGTAATTTTCTTTCTGCAATGAAACACACAAAGTGAACTTTTAAAGAGTAGTCTGGACATATTGATAGTGAATATGGGAATGTCAAGCTCCAAAATTACAATCTCCAAAATGTCAAAAAAGTAGACAGTATGAAGATATGTTCTATTCTGAAACTTTTAAAGACATGTGAAATTGAAATAATAATGTTCCCCTAAGTGTTCATGATATAATTAGTAATGTCTAATGTGAAAACAAATAATTCTTTTGAGTCAGATCTTATCAACAAATAAGTTGATTTTAAGTTGAAATTTTAATTCCGTTCACAATATTTGCCGAAATGATTCATTGACGCTTAATGCATTATTCAAAATTTTACTAATTTTTTGTGTGTTTCAAATCATACGGGTTTGGAACAACAAGCGTGTGAGTAAATGATGACACAAGTTTCTTTTTTGGGTGACTAGTGATTTAGCCTATATCCACAAAATAATCAGTATATGAAATCTAGGCTTCTTCTTTTATCCATCAAGAAGTGTTTTTGGAGACTAGTGTAGCATTAACAGACAAACAGATAGGACTAAAAACGTATAGGCCAAATCCAGATGATATACAGACCACCTGGAACAGCTGTGTATAAGCTTATGAACCATCTCAAGGGGAGATCTCGTCATTTCCTCCACTGCCAACCTCTGCGTTCTCTACACAGTCATGTTTGGCATACATTTGTCTCATCCTCCTTGCTTCCTTACCCTGTAAGACTGCCAAAAATATATTTGAAGGTTTTTCACTAAATCTATTGAACATGGCTGAAGGCTTGCTTGCACATGACAGACTTTGCTAAGCTATTGTAGTTTATAGGGGTAAAATGTCTGCATTTGCTCTCATTTTCCAACCCCAATTGTCCTCAATGGTGTTCGAAAACACAGTGTTCTTTACATCGGCTACATGACTTCCTCCACAACCACATTTTAGCCAACATTTGTTTAATATTTTACAAATACTGCCAAAGCAACCAGTTTAACATCTGGAAGACATCCCCCAGGCTGCATTCGCTGTCTGCCATAATTTACTTTATAAGTAGTTCCCATGGAGTAGGCTAAAAAGCGCGCTAAACATTAAAAATCCATCCTCTAAATAGTTTATTCCATGGAGACGCCCAGTGCCATCTCTGCGGGAGATCAAAGGTGCTACAGATTGTACAGTAAAGGTTAACAGTGTTAAAAATTGGTGTCATGTGGAGAATAGGGTTCTCTCCCCGCTCCCTCTTTCTCGCTGTCTCTATCCCTCCCTCTTGCAGGACCAAAGAGGCATGTAATCAAGTCATAGCTCAAAAATGCAGCACATGTTTTCCATCAGCACATAAGCTGTGGACTCGGTCGAATGCGCATATTTGGATATTTAGCTGTAAAGTGAAAACATTCTCTTTGTTGTAATATAATTGATCTGGCAACAATGACTGAAACCAGTATTTAAACAAAAAAGCGCATTCATTCATGTAAATAAAATAAAATAGAAAAGTAGAATAGCACAGAAGGCTACACAACCGTATAATAAAAAAAAAATCCAGTTAACGGTATAATGCTAGAAAGACGATCTTCTGTTTGGGTCAGAGAGAAATTACAGTGTTTCTCACTGTATTGTGAAAAGTAATTTGTGTGGATTTGTTTAACCAAATCTACACAAAATTACACATTATCCAAAAGATTAGGGGTATTTAAACCTGTTCCATGTGATAACGCTCAGATGAAAAGATGTTTGATCACGTGGAATGGATGAAGAACAGAACAACAACACTTGGACTTTATGTGGTGCGTGCTGACATTGAAATGTCTGTGTGAAAGGACAGGGTGAGAGAAACAGCATCTTTTATGCATTAGATAGAAAAATACTAGCAACCTAACCACATTTGCCGAAAAGCACATTTAATGTTTTTGTTGTTTTGTTTTTCTAGAGTAATTTTCTACTCTTAACATTATACATAAATATTACCGTTGTAACAAAACTGTTTAGAAAGAAACATCTGTTTTCAGTTAGTCACTTTAACTAGCTTGAAACCAAACCTTGTAGTTTTCTTCCAGGAATAGTATGTACACAAACATAATTTAGTTAAGTTGGTAACATTTTATTTTGATGGTATTGCAAAAGTAATTTTGCAACTACATGCCAACTAACTCACATTAGAGTATGAGTAGACAGTCTGCTTAATATCTGCTAACACTTTATTTTGATGCTCCCCCAACAGACATTCTACTAACTATAAGTAACTTTGCTACTACATGTCAACTTATTCTACAAACCCGAACCCTAACACCTACCCCTAACCTACCAATCAACTGCAGTCTACTAATACTCTAATGAAAGTTAGTTGACATGAAGGTGCAGTTGTAAAAACTTGTATTAAATGTACTATAGAGATTAACATACATATGAGACTAGTTCTAACTTTTTTATAGAGCCTATTCAAATGGGCAAATACTGTATGTAATTTAGCAGGAAACATGATGATGCCACCAAAAAAAGTGCATGATTATTAGGCTGCATAGATTAGGTCAGCCGGAATCGGGGACACTTCCTATAACACCTGATGTACTCGTTACATCATAAGAAAAATGGCATCTTCGCCAATGTTAGTCTTTCTGTTTGTTCCGAGGTTTACTGAAGTCAGCCGGATCTGGGCCGTATCCAGATCAGATGGTGGACCTGCGCCTGGACCCATCCACAACGCATCCCTGAAGTGCCAGCCTCATCAGCCCTGAGAAGGCCTCATCGACACGACAGCCATCGGCACTGATCCTCAATAAACCCATCTCCATACCGGCGTGATGACTCCGACTTCCAACCAGATGGAACTGGATAAATATTCTGAATGTTCTGATCCAATCTCCAAGGTTTTTTCTCTCCATTCTGTCACCTGATGGAGTTTTGGTTCCTTGCCACTGTTGCCTTGGCTTTTGACTTGCTTAGTTGGGGACATTTAATATTCAACAATATTATTGATCTGCCTTACTTAAGGTGGATGATGACGCAATTTTCTTCTAGAAACAAACATTGTTGTATTATTTTCATGTTATCACTGTGAAGCTGCTTTGATACAATCTGTATTGTAAAAAGCGCTATTTAAATAGAGGTGACTTGACTTGACCAAAATACATAGTTTTTGAGAAATGCAACCAAAAAATACAACAAAATTTTCACCTAAATAAAATATTATTACTTCTTAGCCTAAAGTGCACAGACCGGTGTGAAAAATAAAATCTGATTTTACATTGGAAAAATATTATAATTGTGTATGCATGCTATATTATTAAAGAGTTAAAATAAACTTCAATTATTCTAATTTTTTTGGGTGTAGTGATCATTTACCAGAAGGTGGCGCACTGCCTGTGAAACCCCAAAAATAGGTTTTGAATCCAAGAGGCACACGTAAAACATGTTGTTCAGATAGGCATATATCAAAATCTGCTAAACATTCAAGATCAAGAGAACCTCCCTAGAAGTGTTGTGTCTGGTGACATCATTTAGGGAAAAATACACGTCACATGTTTGAAATGCTCTAAACCGGGGCATGACTGAGGTAATAGCACTCAGGTGTTTTCTCGGCTGGGTGGATTTTTTTTTCTCTCTTTCCATGCATGTTCAGAGTCAGAGCCTTACTCATAATATCCTCACACATCTGCTCCGCATTAGGATGCAAGATGTGTTCCTGTAGAGACATGTGAGCACAGTACTAAAGCTGAAATCGATTTAGCAGATGTGAGAGGAGGATATTGGTGCAAGTAGACAACAAGTCTGATGGTGCATGTTGAAGAGTCAAGAGTAAACTGTGCCCTTTGCCCATCCTCATATGTCACAAAACTCCAAGTGACATCACCGTTAATCATGTTACAGTATGGGGACCACATGGCATAGCTAGTGATACTTGCTGGTCAAAAGTACTAGGCTACCAAATCTCCAACTTATGGCATAGCTAAAGATGCTTGCTGGTCAAAAGTACAGCCAAATCTAATGCAGATATATGCAACGTCCTTTAAAATTAAGCTCCAATTTTAAACAGTAAACAATTCACATATAAAAAGCTTGATATTCAAGCCTTTCCAGACAATTTCACTTTATATACATAAATAAACCTTACTGGTAAACATTTATATAATTAAATAAATAAGACTAGTCCCATGTCATTATACCAAGATCAAAAGCAACAGCTTTAGCATCAGCACAATTAGCTTCATAAATAAACAGCAACTTACCACCGTTTTCGTCTTGGCATTTCACAAATTGTAAAAAAGCCACAGATAAAGCCAGAAACAGGACAGTCCTATAAGGCTCAACGATCATCATGCCCATATCAAAGACATGAGCTGTTCTTGTGTGCAAAGTAACAGGAAAGAGGAAGGAAAAAAAGAGTCCAGGTTATCGCTGCACCATGAAGACAGACTGAGGTTTTTCCAGCTCAGAGCAGCAATCAGACCCAGCCCCACTCTCTGCTGCCTCTTTTTTAACAGCTTTAAGTAAGAAGAATGCTGCCAACCCTAATTTTCCTCCCCCTTTTGTCAGTGTTCTCTCATAAGCATCCACTCTGGCTCTGTAGAATTACACAGTATGTTCCTCATGAGTCATGACTATTCTTTAAACATCAGTTGTTCTTTTGTAACAGTAATTCTTGAATATGTTTTTGGTGATTATTCACTGACATGTTAGAGTCTGTTGCTAAGAAGGACAGTAAACTGGCTTTATGACCGTCTTAACTGCACTGCCTTTACTGCTGTTGCTTATAGGCTCTCTTTTTACAAGGAAACAAGAATAGAGTTTATATCCCATTTGTCTTGGGTTGCAGATGACAGATTTAAAGAAGTAGTAAAACGAGAAGGGGAGACAATGTTGAAAGGTAAAAAAAAGAGTTTAAATTCATTGTTGCTCGTTCTTCATTGCCTCAGTATTAAAAACTAGACGATAGGATCAGCTAAACATTCCCTTTGCTGGTCAGGAATCTTTTACAGTTCCACAGACATGTGCAGTTCAACATTTTATTAAGCGTATTTCACATGCTGAACACATGGGTATTAATTACTTCATTAACAGAAACATTTATGTGAAAGATGACCAAGATGTTGCATGTGGTTTGGCTGAATGGCAGGTTTTGCTCTGTTTTTTCTTTTATAAAATTCAATAAAATTTACTGTCATCTAGTATAATTCACACTGCTTAATGACATCAGTGGGTATTTGATTAAGTTTCCTCACAATGTGAGAAATTATGAATGAATGTGGACTGGTCACAACTGACAATGAACAGTAAATATACTATTCCAAGAAAGAAACAAAATTGAAAACTCTACTGCCTGACAGATATCACTGATAGGTGTCTTGAGGAATCACACTTGTTACCTGTAGCTGACACTTCTAGGCTCTGTATAGAAAAAGATAAGCATCCAGTGCATTTCAGCCATCAGAAAATGCTCCCTGCGTGTTCAGATTTGCTGACGTCCGGTTGGCTGACATATCTTCAGAGGGCAGGCTTTTACTGAGAGGGCGAGTAGGATTGGGGTTGGGTGGTCTAATTCTAGAGGAAGTAAGTGAAACAGCTGAAATAGCTCACAAACATCTATCTATCTTCGTTCTGTCTATCTATCTATCTATCTATCTATCTATCTATCTATCTATCTATCTATCTATCTATCTATCTATCTATCTATCTATCTATCTATCTATCTATCTATCTATCTATCTATCTATCTATCTATCTATCTATCTATCTATCTATCTATCTATCTATCTATCTATCTATCTATCTATCTATCTATCTATCTATCTATCTATCTATCTATCTATCTATCTATCTATCTATCTATCTATCTATCTATCTATCTATCTATCTATCTATCTATCTATCTATCTATCTATCTATCTATCTATCTATCTATCTATCTATCTATCAACAGAACTGTTATAAAAAAAATTCAGCTAAATAACAAAATATGCCCTGAACAGTTTTGTCCAATTTTCCATCAATTTCTTTGCAGCAAAGATTTGTATCTTCTCCACGCCTATAATGGATATAGATGTATATGCTAATGCAGTGTGTTGTTTTTATCAATTAACTATTATTTAAGCAGATAGTAATTTTCTAAAATACATTTTAGAAACAAAATATGTTTTCACTATACTAATTCTTCTCCTTTCCACTCCTTCTTTTCATCTGAACATTATTGGCAGACACATTTGAGTTTGTATTTGAATTAATCATGTTGCCATACTAAGCTTCTAGTTATAGCATATTCATGAGGACCTTTATTCTAAAGGTGAACTGGTGTGTATGTAATGAACTTTTTTGGGGGGGTTTATTTTAGATGAGACAAATGCTGAACATATGTACTGAAAATATTTCACACCTTTTAGGAGAACATCCAACTACTAAATATGAGATTAGCTCACATAAGGTGAACCAGAAGACTTAAAGTATTCAAAATAATGCTTGACTAATGCTGTATTTGAATCCTCCTCAGTTTTTACAAACTTTTAAGAGAAGGGAGAGGAAACAGCTGTAAGCCATGTTCTTTGAGCTCTTGATTTACTCTCCATCTCCAATGCTTGTACAGCACGGAGGAGCAGAGGTGAGGAGGGGGTGGGCTGAGTCACAAAGCAGCTCTGCTTGTGAAGCCCAGCCCAATGGAGTGGCCAATAGCCCTTCCAAACCTCTGCAATATTGCTTGCAAGAAGCAGTACTCTCACGCCAAGGACAGGAATGAGAGGCTGTGTTTTTTCTTCACACTGTTACAATAGGCAGCCAAGTATTGGGTCATAACAGAATGTAGCACAGAGGAAGCTAAAAGCTGTAGGGGCCGACACTGCAGTGAGTTATAGTGCTTAGGTTTCCTTGTTCGCTTGTGCTCATGTCTGGCTGCTTTGGGTCCACTGGCATGGAAGAAATCTGCTCAGTGTAGTCAAACACACCAGAAGTTTGCTGCTTTGGGATGTGTGTCTGTAAAATGTACAGAAAGTGTGGTTGTCTTCTGTGTGGAAAATATTTATTTCAATACAGTATCTATAAAGACATCACAAATATACACGTAAAAAATATACAGCATAAAAAAAGGGAAATTAATAGTTTTATTTAGCAAGGATGCATTCAAGTGATCAAATGTGACAGTATGACTTTTGTACAAACAAATGTACAAACATAAAGCAGCACAACTGTTTTTAACATTGATAATAATAAGAAATATTTGTTGATCACCAAATCAGCATAGAATGATTTCTAAAGGATCATGTGACACTGAAGAAAATAGTTTTTACTTTTTTTTTTTAATCAAATAGATACAAACTTGGCGAGCATACTTATTTTGAAAACATTTTTAAAAATCTTACTGACCCCAAACTTTTGAATTGTATTATATACAATTACAGCGATGCAACTTCTATTTCTGAAATCTGTAAGCATTATCAGTTTAAACAAAATTATAGCAAAAATGTAAGTGTGCAAACTGCATTGAAAAATCTCAATTGAATATAGTAATATGTAATATGATAAGCACAACTGGCAATAGATATTGGAATGCTTACAACATGCACTTGTCTTTCCATTGGGCAGGTTTATCACCATGGATATAAAAAAAAGTTATTGTTTTTCATGTTAGCAAGGATGAAGTGATAATGATAAGTTTATAGGTAACAGTGACTTTGTTTATACGTTTTAGCAAACCGCTTGACAGGGGCAGTGCTGAGTGACCAAAGTTAGAGTTTTCCATAATTTTTAACAATAATTCTTTCAAATAAATGATTGTGCACTATAGGAAAAGTCTGTTAAAAAGGCCATAGTATACTATGTCAATATAAATTAATTTACTGTATTGATTTTTCAAAGATTTCATTTTTGTAATCATGCATTGTGTTGTGTTTTGTGTTAAGCTTTTTTTTTTTTTAACAGTGTGGTCTGAAATTTTTTTTATTTAATATCTATTGAAAATTGCAGACTGAGTTCTTTCGAACTTAGTAAGAGATGCATGCTTTACTGACTGTGATGAAAGGCATTGAAAATGGTGACAAATGCTGAACTCTTTATTGCACCACCCACTCAAATACAATGACTGATTTATTCAAAGGAATGTCTCGTCTGGAGAATAGCCAGATACTGACTTGTACTGGCTTGTTTTTTTGTGTTCACTTTCCCCAAGTAAACAGAAAGAATATAGAACCACTGAATGTGATACTGGTGTTTTGTTATTTGAGGGAAAAGTCAAGGCCTTGACACAGTAGCTCAAATTAAGGTAGATTTTTTTTAAAGAATACACGTTTTTGTTTGTTTCTGTACTCCAGAGACCAAACTAATTTTATGTTTACTATCATCTTTGCAATTCAAATTTTCCTAAAGATTTACTCTGTACACAGTTTAATCAAGAACAAAAAGCACAGATTACTTTATTCTGACAGCTGAAATTTCTTTCCAAGATCATATTTTATGAAAAATAGAGGCAATTCAAAAGGGTTGTGGTTCTAGACACATTTTTCCACCAAAGAACCATGAGTTAAGTAAACTAAAGTCTTTGTTTTCATGCTTTTGAAAGGTGGAATAAACTGAGATCTTGTGTGGTAGAGTAACTAGTTTGTGTCAGAAGGTGATTATCATCTCTATTGACACACATATATATACACAGACACATGTTTGCAAAACAGAAGACTAGAATGTTCTAGTCACTTCATTTGCCACGCACAATATTAAGTCCCACTGAGTGAGGAAATATAATGTTGTAATCAGTCACAAAAAACTCTTTTCTAGATAACCATATATTATTATTATTATTATTATTATATTTTTTTTTCATGACTTTTTTTCCCCATGACATTCAAAGCTTCAAAATCCACGTAAACTCACAGTGACCTCACAGGAATTACTTTTTAAAAATCCCCCACACATCTATATACACTACTCATTGTCATGACTTGCAGTTTAACTCTCAGAAAAAAAGGTACAAAAGCTGTCACTGGGACAGTACCCTTCAAAAGGGTTCTAATATGTACCATTTAGCACTAATATGTCCACTTTTGGTACCAATATGTACCTTTGAGGGACTAATATGCACTCTTTAGGTACAGCGGTGTACCTTTTGAAAAGGTACCACCACAGTGACAGCTTTTGTATGCCTTTTTTTAGTATCTGTATCAGTAGCTTAAACATTGTGGTTTAGTTTAGGATTCATTTTAATGTCACTACAAAGTCCTACATGTAAAGTATTTATTTCAATGTGTGTTGCAGTTGCTGTAGGTTTCTTCATGATGTTTGATGGCTAGCATAATGTGTCTGGTAATCAGGATAACACACGGGCCTCCATGGGCTGAAGCCCAGAGGTCAACACTGGGGAAGGGAGCTTCACGAAAATGATATTTGTCAAATAATTATTTGTATATATAGGAGTTTGCAGCAGTGAGAACAGCATTCTAGAAACAAACTCACACACCCAAAAAATTTCAGGACAGGACATTTTCAGAAATTTTTCGTTGTATACAGTACCAGTCAAAAGTTTGGAAACATTACTATTTTTAATGTTTTTGAAAGAAGTCTCTTATGCTCATCAAGCCTGCAGTAAAAAAAAAAAAAAAAACGTAATATTATGAAATATTATTACAATTTAAAATAATGGTTCTCTTTTTTAATATATTTTAAAATGTAATTTATTTTTGTGATGCAAAGCTGAATTTTCATCAGCAAGTACTCCAGTCTTTGGTGTCTTATGATCCTTCAGAAATCATTCTAATATGATGATTTGATACTCAATTATTATGAATGATGGAAACAGTTGTGCTGTTTAATATATTTTTTTGGAATACTTTTTTCAGGATTCATTGATGAGTAAAATGTTAACAGTATTTATTCATAAAAACAGCATTTATTCAAAATAAAAACATTTCTAACAATATAAATCGTTACCATCACCTTTTATCAATTTAA
This sequence comes from Scardinius erythrophthalmus, assembly GCF_964197995.2. Taxonomy (NCBI): domain Eukaryota; kingdom Metazoa; phylum Chordata; class Actinopteri; order Cypriniformes; family Leuciscidae; genus Scardinius; species Scardinius erythrophthalmus. The sequence continues at coordinate 8,702,397 of NC_138226.1, read as the reverse complement.
CACATCCTTGTTGAATTAAAGTACTAATTTCTTAAAAAAAAAATAGTTAGGCTATTGTTCCCAAACTTTTGAACGGTAGTGTATATTGTTACAAAAGATTTCTATTCTAAATAAATACAGTTCTTTTTAACTTTTTATTCATCAAATAATCCTGAAAAAAGGTTATATCTCAGGTTATAAAAAAAATATTAAGCAGCACAACTGTTTCCAACATTGATCATAAATCAGCATATTAGAATGATTTCTGAAGGATCATAAGACACCAAAGACTGGAGTACTTGCTGATGAAAATTCAGCTTTGCATCACAAAAATAAATTACATTTTAAAGTATATTAAAAAAGAGAACAATTATTTTAAATTGTAATAATATTTCATAATATTACTGTTTTTTTTATTTATTTTTTAACTGCAGGCTTGATGAGCATAAGAGACTTCTTTCAAAAACATTTAAAAAAGTAACGTTTCCAAACTTTTGACTGGTACTGTATATAGGAGTTTAGCCTAGAAATCGTCGTCTAGCAACTCTCCGTTGGCTTGCGAGCTGGAAAAAACAAACTCTAGTCAGGCCAATCACATCGTGTATAGAGTCAGTGGGCGGGCTTAACATAATGACGGCAGAGTTGTGATGGTTCCAGGGGGGCAGCGTTTCATATTATGTTGAAGCTTCCCCGGGCGCCGCCATTGGCTAGCAGACCATCACCTGCTGTTAGCATCCCATTGATTCCCATTCATTTTGGCGTCACTTTGTCAGCGAATAACTTTACATCTGAGGCATTTAAAGACTCCATTTGTCCATTATTTATTTCTTAAGAAACACGAAAATGTATAAAAGGCTCCATTACCTTGTATCTTATGTTATGGCCCCGTAGAAGCAGTTTTTGTAAAAATAGGCTAACGATTGCGTCATAACCAAGCGACTCTCTGTCACACAGTGGAGAATTACCGTATGGACAGGAGGAGAAGCTCACGCGCAATCGGGGGAACGTGGAGGCAAAATGGCAAAGTAATTAATCAGAATACTTAGCAAAAGTTTCTCCTGCTCCTAGCTCATGGACAGCTCCTACTCACACTCTCCGTCTCTGCAAGTTTCGGAAGGGAATGATTCAGATTTCTCTCGGCACAGCTACTAGAAGACAGACTGGTTGCTCACATCACATCCTCGTCGTCAAGCTCAGTTTGAGTCTGCGCAATACGCTCGACCATCAGGAAGTTAGTGCTTCTAATTGACTTCACTTTCCTCCGTTGAATCCAATGGGGTCGCTGTGTCCAGTTTATATACTGTCTATGGATGGTTCCGAGTGAATTTCCCTGCTACTTGAAAACAAAGATGGCTGCTGCTGGCGAACAGCGGTCTTTCGAATCGGCTTTGGCCGCGACTCTGGAAGACTTGGAGTTAAGCTTTTCTTTGAAGAACAAAGAACGGCACTGAATTCATTCTTAAAAAAGGAAGATGTGTTCAGAGTTAATTCTATGATAATATCATATTGGAGAAACTGATTTACCAACGCTCCAGTGTGTATTTGTGTTTGCGCTCAGGAGAGCATCAAAGGGTTTATATTTGCAGCGTTGAGCACTGAAGCCATTCACAGACATGCCTGTTGATTTCTTGAACACGATGGCCAATCAGAGGCATTCAAGTTAGTCAAAATCCACTCACCGCTCAAAACGCTGGAGATTTGTTCAGTGCGGAGTTGTGCACGCTCGTGAATCGTCTCGTTATAACAAAGTGCAGACACGATGTAAATAAGAGATGAATTATGCAGTGTTGACCGCTTCATTGATTATAACGGAACTTTGAAGTGAGTCTGAGATGAGTCACAGCTTTTTAGTGCTTTTAAATGAAGCGCACTTTGCATGCGTTTATGCTTTATAAAACGGATAGTTACGGTCCTTGATTATTTTTGGTACGAAGCCGTTGTAAATAGGGGTTATGCGGAGCGCCCAGCGTTCGAACCGGAAAACAGGTCTAAGCATTTCCGCTTTTCACTTCCGTATACATCTGCAGCGGTATGTGATCTCTGAGGTAACTGTTAATTTTGCTTATTATAATAAAATTCTTATTTCTGATCAAGCTTCAGAGTATTTGTTTTAATTAAAATGTCACGAATGTTGAAATATCAGAAAAGGGAACATCCGAACAGCTTTTTGTTGTGTCCTGCCGTTTATCCGCGCTTCATTGAATTTCTTCACTTTGACATTCAGAGCACTGGGCAGAAATCACATCGCGTCAACACCCGCCGCGGGCCTACGCAATGCTTTGTAATTAAACAGTCGGATTCCCCTGGTCCCCGGAGAGCCCGCCTCGGCGCCGGCGAGACCGGGGACCCGGCCCCCCGATCGGCGGGGGAGAGGGACCGAGCACACTCGGCCACACGAGACCTCGGACGGGAACGGGAAGGGGCGCCGCGGGTCAATAATATATAATTGAAGGTTTGACCAGCATAAACACACAGGACATCGTAGTAATTATACTGTTGGTAACGTTACTATAACCCCATCTCTAAAATGCAGTCTTCATTTGATACTTCATACTTCCGGGTTCTACAAAACGGGTATAACTACCTTCCGGTCGTCAGCCACAGAGGTAAACACAGCGTAGGAATGGCGACCTTTTATAGCCGGTGTTTACAGGAGCTACCCATTCTATCCATTTCAGATATACATCGTATTGCCAAACGGACTTCCAGAGCCCTGAGTACTCCGTTAGATAAAGGATTTAAGTTTTATTCATGATTATGAAGGTATGTAAGTTAGTATATGTAGCTTTTGCTAATGGCACCCGATGTAGTTAGCTAACTATCAGTAAGTTAGTTTAGCCTTGTATGCTATCATAGTAGTTTAACCTTTTATGTTTGCTTGCAGACGATTAAAACAATCAAATGAAGACTGCATTTTATTTTTTTATAAAAAAAAAAAATTTCTGATACTCAAGCATTCGTGACATTTTAATTAAAACAGAAATAAGAATTGTATTCTTAAAAAAAGCGAAAAATAAGTTACCTCAGAGATCATCTACCGCTGCAGATGCGTACGGTAGTGCAAACCGGAAATGTTTATACCTGTTTTCCGGTTCGAACGTTGGGCGTTACGCATAACCCCTATTACTGCGCAACTGCCGTTTGTGATTCTTTATTGCTGCATGTGTTGCTTGGCAACCTCTTTGGAACAACATTGCTTAGTGGAGGAATAAATGTGTTATGTAAGGGATAGCCTAATGTATAGCGAGGCGGTTGTTATAGCGAATAACAACCCTGACAGGCTGAAAGGGACCCCGACGCGAAGCGGAGGGGTCTTGAATCAAACCTGAATTTATTGCCGTTAATGTGCAGTGTTGGTAAGAGAAAGTCTGCTAGAAATGTAAATGCACATGCAATACAATTACAAAAACTTGTAGAGACATACTGGTGGTGCTGTTTGATCATATTTAATCAAGGTTGTTTTGACCCACTGCAAACGCTCACAGAGAATGGAAATAATTAGTACGGTTTAGATCTCCAAGGAAACAGCTGCCAAATACAGCTATAAACTAATTTTCCAGCCAGTGCTTACACTCCCAAATGAAGCTGTCTTCTTAGACTGCTGCCCCTACCACTCAAATTATTTCCCAAAATCTGCTTTGTGAACATACAAGTGCATTTTCTTTATATGTTTTAACCCTCTCCTTTCAAACAATTCTCTCACGTGAGCATTTAAGTAATCATTTTATCATGTTGTATAAATCATTTGTTGTTTGATTATTTTTACTATCAGACATTAACCCCTAACCCCATTCTGGGTTTTCTTTGCTCTGATACATTTTGCTGATTTATACCAATCTGTACTATTGTCAGAGGATTTCTGCAACTCGAATATAAGCTGAGCAAAGACTTCTTCCTTGTTGAATCCTCCCACATACTATGTTCTGCTAGCCGACACTAACTATTTCTGCACATGGTGGAGATCCCCAGTGATGATCCCTCAATGTCAAATCTTGGGCCATGTTTTCCTGATATGTGACCCTGGACCACAAAACCAGTCTTATGTGTAATTTTTTTAAAATTGAGATTTAGACATCATCTGAAAGCTGAATACATAATCTTTCCATTGATGTATGGTTTGTTAGGATAGGGCAATATTTGGCCGAGATACAACTATTTGAAAATCTGGAATCTGAGGGTACAGAAAAATCGAAATATTGAGAAAATCGCCTTTAAAGTTGTCCATTTCTATTGGCGATAGTGCTGCATCCATTCACAAAAATAAATGTTTTATATATTTAAGGTGGGAAATTTACAAAATATCTTCATGGAACATGATCTTTACTTAATATCCTAATGATTTTTGGCATAAAAGTAAAATCTATAATTTTGACCCATACAATGTTTTGTTGGCTATTGCCACAAATATACCCGTGCAACATAAGACTGGTTTTGTGATCCAGGGTCACATATAGTCATATCTGCATCCATTCAAAGCACAAATAAGTAACAGAAATACAAAGCATGAGACTGTCCATTCATTCAAGGTACAAATATTTACATGTTTTTAAATAAATAAAAAAATAAAAATATTACTTCATAAATTTGTAGTTGTAGTAAATTTCAGTGCAAGTACGTATACTTTTTGATGAGAGAAGAAATTTCATGACCATGGTCCCATTACAAAGTAACTGATAACTTTTGATTCTATGAACTGCTGTCCACCAGGTCTCCTGGGACAGTTTGTTTCCAGAAACATGTTGCCACCACATGTAAGGAAGATCCTGTTATATATGGCTGTCCATATTTTCCATGCATGACCATTTTGCAAGGCATGTGAGGAAGTTTCCACATTCATATAATGGTCTTGAACATCAGTGAAATATCTTCTTTTGAACAAGAGGGTTTTTTTATCCAATGCAGCATTTAGAAACTCCAGCAACTATAAGCGCTAACTATAACTAATAGAAACTGTTCAAAACTATAAAACTGTTCAAACTATAACTAATAGAAAGCAAAGAGGCATTGCCGTTTCCACCTGGTATTGACATTTAGATGTATCTATTTTGCAAAAACAAACAAACAAACAAAACAAAAAAACATTTACAAGTATAAAATAAAAAGTTAGGTTGTTATTCCATCAGGGTGAAAGGAAGAGTCTTACAAGAAACTGAATATGTAAAGTTCTTTAAAGAATTCATATATTGTATGAAAAAAATTTGTGAAATCTTAAGTTAACGACTCTTCATGGCAGACATTGATGTTTGTGTAAAAGTTTTAAATAACAAGGAACAGTTACAAAATTATTATAAACAATATGAAAAGGGTGTATTTTCAGAGAGTCTAATACAGAAGTTTGAGGATAAGCATTTTAAATGTAGGGCTATAGCCTATCCTGTGACCATTATCAGTGCTCCGAATTCATCACATTACATCACATTTGCGGGCATGCACACACGGAAATATGATTGAATGAAAAAACCCATGTCGCACTCGCACAACTCACAAGCTCTGAGAATTAATGGGAATTGAGGCGAATATAAATGATGCGAGAATTTTGATAGAACGCAGTGAAGTTTGAATTCCTTGTGTTGCTGTGCTTTCTCACAACACGCCCCAACAATCTAGCGTTTAAAGGTGAAGGAATGGCTTCTGCCTTCAGTTAAAGATTATCAGATGTATTGTTGAAAGTTCATAACTGTGAAAGGACATATTAAACATACAGACACAAATACAGTAAAATAATAATAAAAAAATCTTTATTTAGATGTTTGCTTAACCAAAAGTTGTAGCCTATCAGTATCGACCATTTTGCTATTCCCTCCATTTTCTTTTGCCCTTCAGCCATGTTTTGGTGATGACTACCGCCAAAACACATTACCACTGCACTAAAACGTGAGTCTTATCTATAAAAATTTGTCTGCAATGGGAAAAATGGGCTTAAGTTAATGGTAAAGTTGCTGCTTACTGTAAAGCTCAAGTCGGTTAGAAGCTAAATGGTGTTGAATGAATATGATGTTTTTTTTGTTTGTTTTTTTTGTTTTTTTATTTAGATAAATCTGATGGTAATTTAAATTTTTAATCACTTAAAAGTGAGAACACTTTAGAGTAAATTCAATAAAACATAAGGGACCCCTAGTTTTTTTTTTTCATGCAGTGCAAGTAAAGGAAAAATAGGGGGAGGATTATTTTGAGGTTTGTGCTCCTAACTCAGGAACCACAAATGAAATTGGTATTTCTTGGTCAGGGGAAATGATTTGCACCTACTGGAAAATGTTAGCAAATGCAAGATGGCTGGATATATGACTCACTGCTGGGATATCTTGGGGGGAGGGTGGTGGTCGTCTACTTGAATATGGGGCTGAGACATTTGTTTACTTTCCAGACAGTTTGGCTTGGAGGCTCCATAAGGGGACCGCCGTGGAGAGCATGATTTTCCAGAGCTTTGTAAAACAGGGGAGGGCTGAGGTCAGAGGTGACGCTTCAAAATGGTTTCAGTATAGAAATACTCTTTAAGGAGATACGTAAATGAACAAACTCCATATTCTCAATCTTCTCTTTTGCTTTCCAGCTGTTTTTATCTCAAGCAATAATAGGTGCACAGAATAAGTATGCATTGGAAGTATGCATGCTTTTCAAGATAGACAAAATAGTGTGTCACACACTTAAATGCTCACAGGAGTTATGACTAAGAGGTCAGTCTAAGAGCATAAACCACATTTTCTGAAACTGAGTTTGCTGCTTTACTCATCTGAGCAAAGGTAATTTATGTAATCTCCATGTGGACCATCCAATAGGGTCACCAATCTAATGCTTTAGTTAAAAGCTGTTGTCTTGATGATGTTTATTTTACTTTATTTACTAAGTTTATGTAATCATTTGTTTAAAGAACAAGGAATTTCAAATGATAGAAGCTTGGCTTGGCTAATTCTTGTTTTATGTGTCTGTCATATGTGAGACAAAAAGTTTTTCAAAAAGAAATTCCTAGGCTAATTTTTTAAAACTATATGATGACACTTGAACAAATGTAAATAGCCTTGGTGGGTGAGATTCACATTTCAGGGTCATGTTAATGGATCATGTCATTTTTTATGTAAAAGACAAACTTAGACTTGGTATCAGTGTAAACCTCCAACAGTAGCCACGCCCCCTTACCCTCCCCCCACCACCCTCCATTACAGGAATGCGTGGTTAGTGTAGATGGTCTCTTGCCTGTTCCATTGTGGGGGTGTGATTGATAGCTTCAACAATGCTTAAAGTTAAAAAGCACAAAAAAAACCTATTAATAGCCTTATAGAGATATCCCAGGGTGAACACTAGCATTCGCTAAGTCTTTGAAAATGTATTTGAAACAAAGGATTGTGATCTTTAAATACTAGGTAATTGTGCAAAGTGTTGGTGATGTCAAGCTCATGTCATACTGTGTTGCTATTCTGATAGCTCTTAAAATTGATTACATGCTTAAACATTGTGCATGTCTCTGCAGATAAACTTGATTCATTCAAAAATGTGTCCATATTCACTTCTTCGTGTAACTGATTGATGGCAGAACAAGGATAAAAGGCAGCCCCAAGCAAGTTTTCTTTCAAATAGCTGTTAGCTGAGTAATGACAGTCAAGCATAGCATTATTTTTTTGGGCCTGTTGTTAGCACATGTGTGTTGCTACTTGCAGCTCTGCATGTTATGTTCCCTCAATTCAGTATTAAATGCTTGGAACAATTAAGTGTCTAAATGTTGTTCACTGCATATAAAATAATGCTCATTTGCATTGCTGCTTCTTGCTTTATATGCTCCCTCTATGCATTCGTGAGAGAAAAGTTGTTTCTTGGCATATCAAGAAATTACGTTTCATTGTTTGTGTGTTTATGGATCTAAGCCGCCATTTCTAATCCTGGGATCATGTATTGCTCTCCTCCTCCTCCTCCTCCTCCTCCTCCTCCTCCAATAAAAAGCCCCATTGGTTAGTAAAACCATTGCAATATTGAGAAGAGACACATGTTTTTAGTTTCTTTCAAAACTGCCTGTGCTTGGCACAAGTTCATTTTCTTTACTGAAGTAACAAAATCTGTTCAAAAACTCTGATCCTCGTGTCTTGTTCAGTGTTCACAAAATGTAACTGTTTTAAATTCCATTCTTTTTTAAGAATCTTGAAGCTTTTCATACAAAACAAACAAGAGTTTTCCTTTGCTTGAGAAGTATAGAGAGAAATGCAGATGTAAAGCAGTGACTCTGTCTGGGGGGTTGCTGTAAAGGGAGCTGGGGCTTTCGACTCGAGTCTAAAAGGGAAATGCTAAAGCCATGATGAATAGGATATGTATGACCTCAGTGCTCAGATCTGTTCTCCACATTGGCTACATGCTGCTTGCCTAATTTAACTGTTTTCTGAAAGAAGTGAGAACTAGCTGTAGCTGTTGGCTTGAACTCATTTCTGAGCTTAGTATAGATATATTGTTTGTACCTATTTGATATGATTACCCTTTTGGTCAAAGCTTGTTTGGAATTAGTTTAAAAAAGAAAATTCTGTCATAGAATTCTCATGACTTGGCTTGCATCCTTCCATGGAACACAAAATAATGTTGCAGAATGTATTGTATGTAATTTGATTAGCTGTTTGCTAAATCCATACAGGATTTCTTTGGAAGGCTGGAAAAAATATTTCCAGCTTTAATAAGGACAGGCATTTTCGAATCATTTATATTTTCACTCACCAATTATATTTATCCATAACAAACAGGGATAATGAAAGAAGAGGCATGTTTGTATCACTGCAGAACAAAATGTTGTATTTATTCAGATCGTCTTATAGGCCATCTTCCCATGTAAACATGTCTGGTTGGGTGTTTATTCAGGGGTTCTTTCTGTTGCCATCCTCATAAAGTGCAGACCTGTCAAGTCTGAATGTGCAGACTTGATATACGGCTTACATGTGTAAAAATAAAACACTTGTAAACTATCGAACACCTACATGCTGCTGCTGTTTATGGAAACAACAGGATGCAGAAAAATCTTAAACCCATGCTAACATTGTTTTAGAACTTTGGTGATCCAAACTGAATGTGCCAAAAAAGGAGAGAAGTGCTTTAAGGCCAGAATAAACACAGCAAACATAGAGGACAGATGGAAATTGTAAAACCAGTTAATAGAAAAAGTTGAAAATGACTTTACAGCGCACTATCAATTCTGAAGAGACTGAATGGATTAAACATGTTCTCTTTGGTGTTGTGGTATTGCCATTTGCTGTTCAAGGGTGCTGCAATATGTGAACTCTTGGGATTGGAATTTGGCTTGACTTTATGCAGATGTTGTTTGCGCTGTTGCTGGATTTAAGTGATGCTGTTGCTCTGGCTATGCATGGTTAGCGTTTTATTCCTTCTTATCCCTAACTGCAACACTGTTCTGTTCCTATTGTTTCAGCATTGTATTTGTCTTTTGAGATCACACTAAAAATATTAGACGTAACGGTCAGTTGGAAGTAGAGTTCTTTTTGGATTTTTCTTAACATTCTATTCTCCCTTGACCAATCAACCTCTTTTTGCTTTTGTTGTTGACTGACAATAATAAAAAAGGGTAACACTTTAGAATAATGGTCCGTCATCAATAAGTAACTATGCAGGAAGTAATGCAGGACTAATGAGTAGTACATTAACACTTCAGCTACTACTATTGACTAATATAGAAACAAGCTGAACTAATCAGTAAATATCACATTTAGGAGATAGTAGGTAATCAATAATTACTTAATGAGATAAGCCTTATTAATAACTATTAACTAACTAACAAATTATAAAGAACATTATTGCGTGTCTGAGACCTAATCAGTCATAATTTTTACTCTGAATATAGTCATAAAATGCATCACTAATTACTCAGGTGTTACCTAGTCACTATGCAGGAACTACTAGTGATCTGGAGCATTATTTTAAAGTGAAAAACATATTTTAAAAAATAATGGTCCAGATCACTAGTCCTTGAAGGATGAGTTGGTAACACTTCAGTAATTAGTAATGCATTTTATGACCATGTTGAGAGTAAAAAAAAGACAATTGCTAACGTCTCAGACACGTTAATGTTGTGATTAGTAATTAATTAGTATTTCTTTATCATTTAATTACCTTCTTAATGCACTAATGATAAAGTTCTTAATGATGACAATCTCATTAAGTAATTATTGATTATCTAATAAGGAACTATCTTAGTCCTAAATTAGTTAAGCTTGTTTCCATATTAGTTAAAGGAGTAGTTCACTTTAAAATGAAAATCACCCCATGATTTACTCACCCTCAACCCATAGGCTATAGGTGTAGACTATATGACTTCTAAGCAAAAAGGATGAGTTTGTGTAAGACAAATATTCATATTTAAAACTTTATAAAGTAAAATATCTAGCTTCCGGCCAAATGAACATACGGATTTTACTTAAGTGTAAAGCGAAACTTATGTGAGTAAATCGATGTACTGCTGATATACGCTACGCCATGACGCACTACGCTACTTCCGACGTCATAAGTTGCATAAGTTGTGCATTAGTTGCAAGTAGACTGCTTATGGCCGTTTGGCTGGAAGCTATAATTTTACTTTGTAATGTGTTAAACGTATATTTTTCTTACACAAACTCATCGATTTGCTTCAGAAATCGATGGCCTTTATTAAGCCCCCGAAGCCGCGTGGAGTTCGTTTATGACGGATGGATGCACTTTTTTGAGCTTTAATCTGTTGGTTGCAATCCACTGCCATTATAAAGCTTGGAAGAGCCAGGACATTTATTAATATAACTCCGATTGTTTTTGTCTGAAAGAAGAATGTCATATACACCTAGGATGGCTTGAGGGTGAGAAAACCATAGGTAATTTTCATTTTAAAGTGAACTACTCCTTTAATAGTATTAGCTGAAGTGTTAATGTAGTACTCATTAGCCCTGCAAATCTTCCTGCATAGTTACTTATTAATGATGGTCCATTATTCTAAAGTGATACCTAAAAAGGTCTCTATGGACATGTTTTGCAGCAATAACACATTTTCAGTCTGACATTTCCAACGGAAGCTGGCCTTCTGTTTCTTTTTTGCCACAAACAGCTTTCTAAAGTGCGTGTTTTAGTGCATAGACCCTTGTTGATTAGATGATTGTTAAACTGTGATATTCTAAAATATTTAATAATTTATGCAAGATCTGGAATGTTCTAATATTATAGTTTTGAGTGCATCTTTCTGTCCTTTTTCTTTATTAGAGTTTGCCATTGAAAACTGCCCTCGTTTTTTCTTAAATGGGAGAGCGAGGGCAGGCATCAGATTTCATAAAGACCTTCATTTTCTCTTGATGCCGAGACTTTTTTGAGCTCATAATGCAGAGCACAATAACTGTGTTTCAATTTCAGACAAAGGGGTTTTGTTAAAATCCATGCAACTATAAAAGTAGTTTTATTGGCATTTTGTGGGATGATTTAATCAGTTGAGGCACAAGTCAGTCACATTATACACACAGCATTAAATGTTATAGTAATGAAGTAAACATTTTTTTGTTACATTTTTTTACAGAAACAATAGAGAAAACTAAGCCATGGGAACTTGACATGGGTGAAGCACAGTGTAACACAAAATGATTGTTTTGGAGAAAACTGTAAACAGGAGTCCTTCTGGTAGACCTGTAATCACCAGCCCTAAAGGCAACTGGACAATCCCATCCCATCCTAGCCAGTATTTATGACATCTGTCTGTCAAACGTTAACAATCAAAGACATAAAGATTACTAATAATGCCAGTGTTCAGATTTTTGAGTTCATGAGTTGTTGCTCCAGTGGTGATTTGTTTGAACGCTTTGTCAAAACCGTTATGACTTGTCTGAAATTGTAGGATTTTCATTGAAAGTAAAACAGTCACTGCATTTCAATGTCTTCCTCTTACCCCTCTCCCTCCATTGTCTGGATCTGCTCTGAATCTTGGCACAGACATGGTTTACGTCACTTTTGGCATGTGGGGGAGTTGAAGGAGTCAGAGTTTTACATGAAAACCAAGTTTTAAGTCTGTGCTCAAAAATGTCAGTTCTCTGCATGAAAGGGTCTCATTTAATAGTTTCTTTGACCTCTGGTTGTTTGGTAAATGCATGTGTAATTGTTACTGCTTACATTTTCTTAGCGTACAATGTTTGTCTTTAAATCATAAAACAATGCAATTCTCTCCACCAAACAGATTCTTTCTGATCTCTCTCACCAATCAAACAATCAGGCCACTGTTTTTGTTTTGTTTTCTTCTTCACTTTTTTTTCTGTTATAGTTTATTACAAGAAATCATATTTTTTAAGCAAGAAAGCCTTCAACCACTTTAAATAGTTGTGTTAGAGAGCCACCTAGTGTTATTAATGGGTTTAGCAGGATTTGAATGGTAAATTAATTCAAGTGTGGGTCTCTGCAGGTCGGAGCAATGGGCATGCCGAAAGGTCATTACAATTGGTCGCGAAAGCTGCCTATTCCACATAAAGGCTGGCAAAAAGCTTAAACGCTATTGGCCTACAGATTAAAAGGAAGTAAGATTGGTCAATGAAATGTGCCTTTTTTGCCCCATGGAACCCTGTGTCATGGAAACCTCTTTATTATTTCACTACCAAACACAAGGCACATACATGTTGTTTAGCAAATACTGTTTAAGTCTAAATGCTGTTTAGCAAGTACTGTTTTATTCAACATTATACAATGATAAATAGGGAATTTAATATGATAATAATTTATATGCAATCCTTGTAAATGTAATCCTTGAGTAGCCTAGAAATCTAGACGCACCCAAGCGGCAGCAAATTTTATTTTGCAGCCAGTGTTGGTTTGCGAGCTGGAAAAAACAAACTCTAGTCAGGCCAATCACATCGTGTATAGAGTCAGTGGGCGGGCTTAACATAATGACGGCAGAGTTGTGATGGTTCCGAGTGGCTGCTGCTGGCGAACAGCGGTCTTTCGAATCGGCTTTGGCCGCGACTCTGGAAGACTTGGAGTTAAGCTTTTCTTTGAGAAAAGAACAAAGAACGGCACTGAAGTCATTCTTAAAAAAAAGGAAGATGTGGAAGATGGTGACCGGATACGGCAAAATCTATTAATCTATTTAATCTATCAACTATAGCTCCGCTGGTGGGAAAACACTCTGGTTGGTTGTATCCTATTGCGTGCAAAGACAACCGTTTATCCTACCCCTCGGATTGAGCCCTGCCAATGGTGTGTTCCCAGACCCAACATCTTGATGTGGGTCTGGCTTGTCAGGCTAATCCTTGAGTTCATCTATCTGAATTGTTTGATTGTAAATAGTGGTTTAGCACTTTGTACTGTGTTCGAAAAACAAGGTTATCTACACTCTAAAATGGGTTTGTTGCAGCGATGCCACAGGAGAACTATTTTTGTTTCCCCAAAGAACATTTCAGAAACAGTTTTTAAAATAACCATTTTTCTTAGTGTGAAGAACACTTTAAAAAAAATCTGAAGAACTTTTTTCCTCTATAAAAAACCTTATATATTTGTATATAGGCTATTAATATATTAAAGGGGTGGTATAATGTCCCTTTTTACAAGATGTAAAATAAGTCTCTGATGTCCCCAGAGTGTGTTTGTGAAGTTTTAGTTCAAAATACCCCATAGATAATTTGTATAGCATGTTAAAATTGTCCCTTTCTGAAGGTGAGCAAAAGCGCATCGTTTTTGTGTGTCCCTTTAAATGCAAATGAGCTGCTGCTCCCAGCCCCCTTACAATAAGAGGGCGGATCTCTGCAGGGAAGGAGGGAGAATCTGCACATTTTCTCAGTTTTCAGCTGGGGTTTTTTGGCCTTCTTCCACATTTTCTTTGCCGCCTTTTTTGTCACTTTTTGGTTCCTTGTTGATTTCTTTGACTTCATGTTTTACCTTTCGTTGCATTTTTTCCGCTGCCTTTGTGTAGTTTTTTTCTACTTTTTTGTCGATCGACTCATCGTTGCAGATCCAGAATGAAAATCTGCAGAATGTATCAGTATATAATGTCTATATAATGGACTGTGGAGATGTTTTAACATCCTGAGTTTTCTGAGTGTTATTTATCTATTTTTCCAACAACAGCACCACAACACTGCATTAAACTGCAATAAGTAAGTTAATTTTGTTACCAGTAAATAGGTTCTACACTGTAAAAACTAAAGGAGCCTCAAGTATCCTGTTGGATACTCAAGGAACTTCAAAATGTAATTTTGGTGCCTCAAAGCTCTTTTTCCTATAGTAGGGTTACTGGAGGACCATTGACAATCTTTGAGGTTCTTGCTGGAACTTATGGGATCCTTTAAGCACTTTGTATTTACTTCAGAGGTTCTGGAGTCACCTTTTCATTACCATGAGACCTCGAAGTGCTTTGGGGGAAAATAGAGGAACCTGAATGCGATAAAAGGGTTATTGGAAGATCTTTTAACATTCAAGTGGTTCCTGGAAGATCTCTTATGTTAAAGCCAGCATCTGGAGGAACCCAATGGTTCAGTGAGGCCCGAATTAGATTATTATTCTATTATTATTATTATTATAGGCTACTTAAGTTTGATTCAGAATACATACCCAGGTGAAAAAGACGTACTATTAAATGTATTAAAAATGTACTTGAGTGTGTTTTTAGTAGACCTACAATACAAATATAGCCTACTTTAATGCATTTTTATTATTATTATTATTATAGGCAAGTTTGATTCAGTATACATACCCAGGTGAAAAAGATGTACTATTAAATGTATTAAAAATGTACTTGAGTGTGTTTTTAGTAGACCTACAATACAAATATACTTTAATGCATTTTTAATACATTTAACAGTAACTATAGTCTTTTTCACTTGGGTAGCTTACATATATTTAGTATAGGCCTATTTTATTAAGTCATTTAAACCTTAAACAACAACACTAAATAATAATAATATTATATGAAGAAGAAGAAGCAGGAGGAGAAAAGTATTATTCTGTCACGAAACTGCTGCTATTCCTCTGCTGTCGTCGCTTCAGTGATCCTCGCGCTGCTCGCGCGCAACAAAGCTCAGCTGATCGTCATCAGGAAAGTAACGGCTCCTCTCATCAAAGCTTCCGCCGTTTGTTCGGCTCTCCATTACAAGGTTTGTAAACTCGCCAAATAAATATAAATACAGAGTCTACTCACTATTCAAACACACACATATATCTAAACTAAATTTATTATACATTACTACGTTTTTACAGTGTTTACCACTCGTTTATTGCACAGTATCTGGTATGAAGGTTTTAGCCGCGATGCTAACTACGTTGATCTAATGAACAAATGGAAATGATTGACTTATTGTCTTACATTGATTTAGTCATTCAATTCAACATATTTTGTACAACTGTGTCTTCAAATTGCTGATATAGCCTAACTAATTTAGAAAATTCTCTGATTCTTGGCGTTTGTTATGAATAACAAAAACAGGTTATAGTTTGCTCTGTTTTTGTTTAGCCTAACGTTAACTTTACTTACTACAGGTGCCCTCATTCTCTCAAATACCATTTTAAAGCCATTTACTGGTCAATAAATATTATGTTGTGAATAATCAGCTTTGTTCTTTTGTTTCCCCAGAACAACCATTACATTTCTAAAATAATCTGAACATTTCAGTGGCAACATTGAATTACAGTAAGTTACCTGCACCACATGCAACTTTATTACTATGAACTTTCTCTGTGTGAAATTGTATTGTTTGACTGTGTACTTGTGTTTTTTAATCAGTTACTCTCTGAAAATCTTTTCTCATGATCTCAAATCTCATTCATGTTACTCAGAAAAATAATATCACAGGTTTGATTCACAAAAAATGCTATAGACATTTTAACTCTGAATTATAACTTCAAGTTTAGTCTTTTTCGACAAAAAAATAAATAAATAGGAAAAAGCTATTAGGCTTCAGAAGACTTGCAACACAACCCATAACACATGAGTTGTGAACTCATTGATTATTTTTAGGATCTTTTCTGGGACATTTTTGGAGCTTAACCATTTTTACATAAATTGTTGCATTGAATTGAACTAGACAAGTGTGCATAAGAATGGTTTCATGAATGATTTACACAATTGTTTTCTGCTTGTGTTTCATGCAGTGTCAGCGATCGGTGACTGGGGTTGCATTATGCCTGAGATCTGCTTTTGGGTTCCACAGACAGAAAGTCAAACAGGTCTGGAACGTCACAAGGCTGAGGAAATTATTAAAATTTCACAACTATCACTTTAATAACCTTACTAACAGTACATTTTGTACTTTGCAGGGATCTCAGTAAGCTGAAATACAAGTTTGATCAAGAATAAAAATCCTCCTGTAGACCTGAAAATCATCGAAGTGCCTGGACCATCCACCAGAAAAGAGGAAAAACAAACGGAAAACGATGCTGTACCTTTTCACTTTTCTAACTCATTAAGTACCTCACACCAACTTGGTCCCATAGTGACATTTTTGACCACAAACGAAATTGCTGATCGTGTGAATTCATATTGAAATGACTGAATTCACCAGTGAACATTCACAGAACAACAGATCATTTTACTGCACCTTAACTCTGTTTCCGGGTCGAAGCCTCTACTTCCTCTATCTTGTTTCATGAGAATACTCAACAACCATTTATGAACACTGTTGATTCAAGTCACACATTTAAGCTTTTCAAAAGCCATAGTGTATTACAGTCTCCAGTCTAACGGCATCCCAGACTTAAACATTTTATGATTCAAAATAGCTGAATAACTAATCATCAGAGATTTCAGTATAGAGATAAAGGTTACAGCACAATGAGTGTATATTAGCACTGTTGTTTGTTTTTGGCATCTGATAGAGCTTTTGGACTTGGAAACAGTGATGTCAGACTAACCATCGGACTGAAACACAAATGTTTTAAAGTTAAGTAAAGATGGACATTTTTAATTAGTTCAAATGTAATTTTTTTACATTGATTTATTTAGTGGAACATATGTGTTTCCATGCATTTTGTTGAGATGTCTTTTCTTGTTTATCTATTGTATATACATGGTTGATTATTCATGTTGCTTATGTATTATACTATTTTTTTGTGTGTTCATTGATATTAATCTGTAGTTAGCTTTTTTCCCCATGTGCATGGAAGTGTATGTATAAAAATGAATATCAAATATGTAATAAACAATTCTTATTTTGTATTTGGTTCAATTTGTTTATTATAATAGAAGTCAAAGGTAACCATAGTAACAACATGAAATTAAATATTTAAAAAAAAAATGAAATTTGGTTCCTGGAGGCACCCACAGTGGTTCCACACAGTGCCTAATATAAGAGTTCCTCAGGAAACCTGTGTGGTTCCTCAGAGAACCGGCCCTTTTTAAAGGGTGCCTAGAGGATCTACAGACGGTTCCGCCGGTGTGGCAAAGTGAAGAACCCCAAAAGGTTCCTCCAGGCACCTTTTATTTTTACAGTGTATAACCAATTCAGTTTGTCTGTTGTGCTGTCTCTTAATGCAATTCAACAATGATTAGGCCATGTTACAATCTTAAAATTTGAGTGTAAGGTAGGTAAAGCCTATTTATTTAAGTTTGCAGATTTACTATTTGTGAAGTTGGCAGATGGTTAAAATAGGCTATATTTTTTAATTTGTTAGAAGGTCTGCTGGCTGTCCAATGACATGGTTGGCCCAACGTTGGCCCAATGTTGTTTTAGTGGTTTTTAAGTTGGCAAAAGGTTGGTAAGGTATTTTTAGGTTGGCAGAAGGTCTGCTGGCCATCCAATAATATGGTTGGCCCAACGGACAAAATTACGTTGGGCCAACGTCAGCACCCAACGTTGGCCCAACACAACAACAGACGTCAGGCCAACGTCTGTTTGCTACCTGGGGAGCTTTCTTACAAGCTTGCAGACACGCAGTCATGCACTAAAATGCCAGACACTGTTCTGTCTTTTACTTTAAACTGGAGTCGGACAGTGACGGAGAGACTCAATAAGAAGTGACAACAAGTAGAATGCAACAGGACATTTCTGAATGGTTAGTTGATGAATTTATGTAGTTGATGTGGAGTTAACTATCTTCAAGTCATTGAATAGCATATTCTGTCATGCTAATCTATAAATCGCTCTTGAGGGAACTGTTCTAAGATGCCTGAAGAGTGACATGATATTGCATTTGTGTTAAGTAGTATAACAATAAATGTGAAAAGACTGATGCGACAGCTTGAACAGACTCACAAATCTGCTCCAATACAACAACTCTTCCTCTTCTCAACATGAACTTACCCTCTTTGTTGCATGTTCCTGGGGGCTGGGTTTATGTAAAATTTCGGGTTTGTGATGTCACCCGGGAGGAAGCGTGAAGTCCCTATCAGGTGTTTGTTGTAATCCTTAAAAAGCCATTTCTGTAAAAGAAAATATCTCCCTTTGCTTTGAACTTTGAGCGTCATAACTTTAGCTGTGTTTCCACTGAAACTACCTGGAACAATTTGTCCCAGGAACTTTTTTCCCCCAGACCTGTTGCTAGCCGCGTTTCCACCGTGGTCTAAAGTACCGTGAAGATTAGGCAAATTAGTCCGGTGACGTAGGACTGCATGCGACTTTACAGTTCCCACTGGATTTCATCCTCTGAATTTAAGCATAATAAAGCTTGAACCTCGTCGTCGGTCCATCGGACGTATTTTTTAAACTCCATTAGTATAGCAGACAACTGTTACTGCACGCATACAGATGGTGGTTGAATAAAATGCTGTGGAGTCAATCAATCAAAATGCGGCATGAACCAATCAGCATGTTCAGCGCCCAAGTCCCACCCCTGAAAGTTCCTGAACTTTGAAAAAGTACTAACTTACCTCGCATAGATATTGTATAAACTATAGCCGCTTTCCGACCGGAGGAACCTTTTCACAGGCTAAAGTACCCGGATGTCGGCGTGTTCACACCGCAGGAACTAGGAACGATTTTAGTTCTAGGAACTCCATTTGGAGGAACTAATTTAGGTCCTGCTTCAGAGTAGGGTCTAAACCAGTTCTATAGGAACTACCCGTGACGTTAGTGTACGCTGATTGACAGAACGCACGCGGAACACCAGCACCCGCCATTTTTAAAACAGCTAGAATGTAAACACACAGATTATAGCCTATATATTTACTCCATAAACTAACTATACAAACATGGAAAACAGTGATAGATGGGTCTCTAAACCTTTATGCTGAAGAGAAAATCCAACGCAACTTTGAGGGGACCAAGCCAAACATGATTATGTTTATCTGCCCAGCTAACAACACTGGACATCAACCACACGGCATAGGCTAATAAACTTTTTTTCATATACTGTCTACTTTCTATAACAGTTCTTTCTAATAAAATATTAAACAGTACTGTTAGACAGATCGCTAACTAATAAACACAGAGAATGCGAGCATTGTTTGCTCTGGCGTTCTCAGCGCCGCCAAAATAAAGGTCCGTCGCGCCGTCAAAATAAAAGTCACCGGGCTTGCGTCACTCCCTTACCCCTCCTCTCCTACCAGTTCCTATGGCCACTTGGCCTGTGCGAAAGCAAACAGCAAAACCGAGTTTGGGGGAGAGTAGTTCTTAGAACTGTTTAGAAGTGGACAGTTCCTAGAACTAAGTTCCTGTAACTACTTGGTCGGAAAGCGGCTTATGCTATTGCTACCTCGCGAGCAGGGACTTTCGGAGGGGGAAATATTTACCCGGAACTTCATTTAGACCCTGGGTCTTGCGGTGTAAACACACCGAGTACCAGCCCAAAAGTTCCTAGTTCCTGGGGAAAGTTCCTGCGGTAGAAACGCGGCTCAATGCAGATGTTGTTTATGCTCAAACAGCAACATTACACACTATCTTAAGTTAGAAAAGTGAAATCATAATCAGCCACCCCTTTAAACCAGGGTTCACCAATCTCGGTCCTGGAGGGCCGCTGTCCTGCAGAGTTTAGCTCCAACCAGCTCCAACACACCTGTTTGAAAGTTTCTAGTATGCCTAGTGAGACCTTGATTAGCTGGTTCAGGTGTGTTTAATTGGGGTTGGAGCTAAACTCTGCAGGACAGCGGCCCTCCAGGACCGAGATTGGTGAACCCTGCTTTAAACAACGTAGAGACTTCAGTATATAAACTATGATTAACTATAGTTTGCAAATTATTTTTAAGTAGGCTACTTTATATTGTATTTTTGTGTAATGGAAATGTTCCAAGGATGTTAAATGTTCTTCATGTAACCATATACCAATAAATGACCTTTATTTTTAAGTAGAATGTGTTGTATCAGATATCCTGAGAACATATTTTGAAAGGTGCTGGCTTTTAAATGAGGAGTTATTTGAGTTAAAGATAACAAGCTTCACACAGAATGCATCATAGCCTTCTATGTCTGAGGTTGCAATGACACATTATTCTTACGTTTTATCGTAGTGTTGTTGGAGATACTTAATTCTTGAGTACTTTGAGGCTGTATAATGTATAGATGTAATATGAGTGATATTCAAATACACATTATTTGTGCATTTGTGTATTTTATTTAAAATATTTTTTTCTGTGGTTCAAAATAAAAAACCCTGGTTTGATCAAATGGAACAGATGCAAACTTTATTCAACAAAATTATTGATTTGAATGCACTGACACGAGTGGATGAGAACTGAACTAAGCTGGACAATCACATCATTGTTTTCTGCAGAACTGCTTTACAGATGTAATGAACTAATTTAAGAAATTGATGATCTTTACAATGGAACTGAATCAAAACTGAACTGACTTCAGCTGAACAATGACACCATTTTCTTTTAGAGCTGCTTTACAAATGAACTCTGTATGCATCATTGAATCACTTTTCTGTTATCACTGTAAATCTGCTTTGAAATAATATGTATTGTATTAAGCGCTATATAAATAAAGGTGACGACTTGACATGCAAGCATTTAGAGAAAAGTTCTAAAAAGTTTTTAAACAGCATCTTATCTACTCAGGTTTTTTGCATGACACAATCAATGCAAGTTAGTATTTCAGTCAACTTTATTTAAAATGTAGTGGTGTTTATCAAAGTAAAATCCTTGATCACAATATGAAGAGTATCTTGTAAAGAATGTCCAGTGCATGACTGCATGAGCTGTCTAGTAGTGTTTACAGTTCGTCATGCCCATAAACATTGTACTCCGTGAGTGATAAGGTCCCATCAGCATTGTGATCATTCTTTTGGAACACATCTGCCACAACATCATCAAAATAGGATTCATCTTTCTGTGACTTTAACTTCTGTGCTTCAAATTTCAAGTATTCTTTAATCTGTAAATCCAAAATAACAATATATGTAAATAATAATAAATAAAAAAATTCAGGAAGGCAAAAGTAAATTCCTGATACAACAGTATGACATATTTACCTCTTCTTTTGTCAGGGCCTTGTCATTGTCAGCATCAATTTCTTTGAAGGCTTCTATGCTGCGTGGTCCTCTGGTTATGAACAAAAGCTCCACCTCAAAGATCACTGTTGCATTTGGTGGTACAGGACCTATTCCACCAGAAAAAGGTGATTGTTAATGGTTTATATTAACTTAACTTTTAAATGCTCTTTGCTGCATAATTAACTTATATTTGAATGCATTTGATTATTTAATGATTTAAATTAGGGGCCTGTAGTACAGAGAACAAAAAAAATTGATATCATTTCACCTTACTAAGTAGTGTATGTATGTTCATGAGTAGCATTTAGGCCTATGTTTCTTTCATCGCCACTGTCCAGCACCATCTGATCCATCCATTTTTTGTTGTATTGTATTGTTGTCTGTTGTACTGAAATTATATTTTCTTATTTTTAGTTTAAAAGAAGTATACTAATAGCACACTTGAATAAACTTATTTTTTGTAAGGGCGCACACACTGAGAGAGAGAGAGAATGCAAAACAGCGCCACACGTGTAAGCAGGGGCTGTATTGATTCTCTACGTATATGAAGTAATAGACCTACCTTTTCCTTTCTCGCCATATGCCAGAGGAGGAGGAATTGTAACTTTTCTCTTCTCACCGGGACACATGTCTTTCAGCCCTAAATCCAGCCCCTTAATAACTTCTCCAACGCCTAACACAAACCAGTGTGGGTGACCCGTGTTTGTCGAACGACTTGAAAATGAAAACAAACACTGGTTTAGGTTGAAAAAAAAAATGACTTTTTATATAGCACGCTAAGTACTAAATACACTGTTTATAACTCTACCTTGAAGCAGATAAATATAACATGCAATACAACATTTTAAGCAATAACTTTGTGTAGAAAAATGCGCTTACCTGCAATAGAACTGAGATCCGTCTTCAACTAGATATCCATCATAATGCGCATTCAGCATGTCTCCTCTCTTGGATTTCTGGCTGCAGTCTTCAGGCAGAAACGTAACCTCAATTTTAACATTGTCTTTTGATTCATTTGCACGAATTATTACGATGAGGAGATTGAGCGTTTGCAGAGTCAAAATCAAACAAAAGTAAAACGTAGACCGTTGGGACATCTTGCACATCTGTCGTCGTGGCGTCGGAGGCTGGAACGCTGACGCGGCAGTGCCGCCCAGTTCTCAGATTTCTCACTTGACGTTTGAGGTATTCAATGTTTTTTTTTTTTTTTGCAATAGATTTAGAACATATTCAGATGTTCTTGTTGGGACATTTGGTCCTCACAATGTAGAGATATATATTATACATGTGTATCACCGCGAGAAGAAAATTCAGAGAAGCAATTCTAGAATTAGGAAAAATAATTAAGATGCTGTTTTAGACAGAGCATGTCGTAAAGCAGGTCTGCTGGACACGTTTTTGTGCGTGATAAAAAGAATGTTCCTGTTTGCTACTGGACATTACTTTATGGGTTTATTTTAACCATTTAAAGTGTGTTTTTAACTATGCAAGAAACAGAAAGGATGATGTGTTACTGATTCAAACAGACTATCCTTTTAAATATCATCTGAAATTAGATAAAACTGATTTTCTATGAAAACAAATTTAGTTTTGTAACCATACTATTGAAGACATGAAGCTGTTATTCAATGACTGAGTAAACATGGTTCATACATTAAGTAGCATTCGTTTATGGAATACAGACAGACAATTTATGGTGCTGAAAACATGCTTTATTAAATCAGTAATTCATAAAACTCAAGGAGGCTGAATATATGTGTAATACTACATAAATTAGTTCTAATAAATCAATGTGCAGGGTATTACAGTAATGTATTTTTCTTTTCTTTGCACAACACATGAAATCTCTGTGGTACATAGCTTGATGGATACCCTGGCTGCTGACAAAGTGAGATTCTAATGCTAACACACACACAAACACACAAAATATAACCTAGCAATCCTCCAAGAGTTGGCACAGCTTCTGCAAAGAAGCACTTGAACTGATTTTACAACTATTGGCCAGGTGATGTTACTTTAATAAAATCAAAATTCAAACAGTCCTTTGCCAGAAACCTTGCACAAACATTATAATTAACTCATTGTGCAGGCCGCTCGCACATTGAGCTTGTCATTAAAATGGCGGTATGACTTCGTCAGTCTGAACACAAGGCCTAGTTGTCCTGCTTACATGAGGGTAATGCAAACAGCACTCAAGGCCTTATGTTCAAGTCATAAATTCTTGTGTACTGCATTACTGCACGCACAAATGTACAGTGTATAACTTTGTCTCTTTGATTTTAGTAAACTTCAACAGGGAGCCTCTCTACCTGCTGAGGCAATCTTAAGACTTCAACTTATTGTTGAGGCACATAGTTTTGTTTCGTTTCAAGTTTTACAGGGTATTCGTTCCATGTGAAACTTTCTCCTGTTAAACATTTAGTTCCATTTGTTAATATTGTCATAAATAACAATGCATACATTTTCCATAACCGGTAAATTCGGCTATATACATTATGTACATGTCACAAAATGGTGCAGAACTTCTGGTCATAATTATCCAATATGGCACATTTTATAACAGCTTTAGACTTTAGTCTAGTTTGGCATAAATTAACGTCAAGTTTGGTATAAAAATAGTTCATATTTACAAGAACAGAAATCCAGGTCTTTATCAAGAACAGAGTATTTTTTTCTCATTCTATAAATAAAAAGGTTTTGAATGAGGGAAATGGGGTGAGGATTGGATTACTATTATATAATAATTATTATAATTGTACTTTTTTTTTTTTTTACATGGATCGAATGTTGACATTGACAGTAGTGGTATCAGATCCAAACTCGTTGACAAGTTTTAAGGTGTATGCACCAGCATCAGTCTCTTTCACTCCACTTATAACAAGAGTGGTGACATCCTGAGAAGTCTCAATATGCAATCGTCCACTCTCCTCCTTGCTGGACAGTGTCTTCCCTGAATGTGACCATTCTATGCAAGGGCTTGGGTCTCCAATGAAAGCACAGGCTACAGTCAGGACCTTCCCTGACTCGATACTGATATCTTGAGGGGCAGCCTCAATCTTTGGTGGTATACCTGGTTAAAAAACAAATTTGTTATTATTATGGTGATATAGCTCTGCTGATATCTGTTTTGTTGCACTGTAAATGCTTTTTTTTTTTTTTTTTTTTTGCAAAGATGCATATATTCTCCATCTCACCTTTGCGGGTCTGAGAAATGGCTTTGATGGATGACCCCTCAACATGCGAGTGACTGGACATTGCCACCATACTGCTCGAGCTCAAAGCCATCATTCTTTCAGAAGTCATAGAGGTCATGCTAGACGCTGACATGCTCTCAAATTTAACCTCAGCCATGCTGGAACTGCTGAAGGATTTCTCTTGCATTTTTGAAACCACATGCTTGGCAGCATAACTTCCCTGCATGCTCGTAGCATCAGATGTTTTCTCCATAATTATCATTTTGGCAGGTTCCTCAACCAGAGCTGTGAGAGTGCAGTAAATAATTACCATGTCACTGAAGCAACTGATTTCATAAAAAAGGTACAACAGTCTATTCAAATGGCATTACTGGTTTCTTTTTTCTTTTTAAAACATTTGAGGATATTCAATGTAAATTAGACTGAATGATGGCATTGGTATTAGTACAATAAAAAAATATTTTAGTTGCACCACTTGTACATTATACCTTTAAGAAAATTAATTTGGTAAGGCTAAGAACACAGATTTCGGATTATTTTGACTATATTTTAAATATGGTGTTATTTTGTTGAACATACTGTATACATAAAATGATTCAAACTATGTGAAGGCATGGCTAATGGATGGTTAATAATATGGTTTGGTTATTTAAAGACTTGAATATACATGCAGTTACATGCAATGCTTTATCATCATATAGTGTGGTAATTAATTCAGTAGGCGACCAAGGATGCAAATCAAGCTAACAAAATAAAACAAAATCTAGATCAAAATAACATAGTTCTATTTATAGAAGGGAATGGTGAGATTTTGTTAATGGTTATTTTGTTAGCTTGATAAGTGAGCACTGATGATTAGTGTGTATGATCTTTTAAGTCAGAGTTTTAATCAAGAGACATCATGAACATACAGTAGGGTATGTGTTTGGTTTGACCATGCATTTTATGTACTGTAATGGACAGGATGCTCATACTTTGTTACTGTAAGAGTGCTAATTTATTCTTAGGAATGGATCAAACACTTACTGAGGACATTCAGTGATGATGTTGCAGAGCACTGTCCAAATTTATTCTTAGCTTTTACTGTGTATTTTCCACTGTCTTCAATGGTAACGTTGTGAATTTCAAGTGTGTACACATTCTTAGAGCAGCTGAATTTCATGTTTGGTGTAATAGATATCTGAAAGGAAATGTAAACAAAGTTAACAGACTGCTATGAGTGAAACACAAATAAGTTGTTTTTGTTTCTTCCCCCAAAATATAATGACAAATCACTCACGACTGCATTATCCTTGAGCCACTCGATTTCAGGAGAAGGTTCACCAGTGATTTCGCATGTGAATGTGACATTTTGTCCCTCGTTAACAATCTGGGAGCGTGGTTGCACCAGGAAACTTGGTGCATCTGAACGCGTTGCACTGATGGTCATATCAAACTGGCACTTGACCACACCATGTTCAGTTTTGGCCTCACATGTGAGAACTCCCTGGTCATGGTAGCTGATGGTTTTAATTGTCAGGGTGTGATCATTGCCTGACACGCCATATCTGTAGTTCTCTGAATTTGATAGCTCAGCTCCATTCAGGATCCATTTCACATCAGAGGCTTCAGGGATGTTTGCTCGTAGTGTGACAGTCTGACCTTGATTTATTGTTAATTGGGTTTTTGATGCTTTAATTTCTGTGAAGGACTGCACTTCCTCATAGGCAGTCTCCTTTTTCGCTATTTGTTCTAGAAACTCTGCTTTTCTTTCCATGGCAACTGCTGTTGTTCGTGCTGGAGCAGAAGGAGTAGATACTTTTTTATTAAAGAACAACTGTACATACAAAATTACACAAAATTATTCTTACTAAAATTATATTGTATGTTTATTTTGAGACCTGAAATGTGCTAAATAATACCTTGAACTGTAACAGTGCAGTTTGTAGTAACAGATCCAGCACTGTTTTTGGCTGTACATGTGTATACTCCACTATCAGAGACATCAGCTTCATAGATTTCAAGATGTGCTGAACCATGCTCTTCAGAGATTTCATATTTTCCACCTTGAGAGAGGTTCTGGGAGAAAAATGTTCAAATTGATTAGTAAATCAATCCATTCAACTATATATATTTTTATAAAGTAAAGATATCTTTCTTACCTTTCCATCCTTCATCCAGAAGATTGTTGGTTTAGGCTCACCAGACAGTTTCACTATCAGCTTTATAATAGTATCTGCAGAGGCTGAAATGTCTTTTAGTTCTGCAGAGAAGGTTGGCTTGGATGTTTTTTCTTTTGGAGTAGGCGATTTTACCATGGGTGGGGACTTAACTCTTGGTGGAGATTTGATTGGTTCAGGTGATTTAATTCTCTGTGGAGACCTAATTCCAAATGGTGACTTTATACGAGGAGACTCTGGAGACTTTACTCTTGGAGGTGAAGCAACAACTTTCTGTACAGGTGTTGGTTTACGAATTGTTAGACTGAACTGTGCCTCCTGTTTACCATCAGAGTTCTCTGCCACTACAGTGTAATTACCTCCATCTGACATTTCTACTTGGGTTATCTCAAAAGTAGATTTATATTCAGTTGAGGTAACATGGTGACGACGAGATGACACAATGACTTGTCCCTCTTGCATCCATGTTACAGTGGGTGCAGGTTCACCATCAACATCACATGTGAATTTGACCGATTCTCCCTCTGATACTGTGAGTGACTGTGGTTTAGTCAGAATTGTAGCTGGAGTCTGTTTCTTTTTTTCAACCACTTCTTCCACTACTGTTGTCACTTCTGTAGCTTCAAGTTTGGTCTCTGACATTTTCTCAACCACAACTTTCTCAACTGCAGTCACTTCCATAGCTTCAAGTTTGATCTCAGATGTCTTAATTGTCTCTTCTGCCCTCTCTGTTTTAGTTTTAGTTTCAGATATTTCCACTTGTGTTTCTGATGCAGTTGCTGCTGTTATGGATGAAACATGATACACATCTGTTTTCGTCATCTCAGGGACGAAGGGGGTCGGTGGCTCCTCATCTTTGCGTTGTGAGGCATATGCAGAAAATCCACCCCCGGCAACATCGAGAGTGGCATAGTCAGAAGCTTCTCCCTTTGCATTTGTACAGACGACACGGTAGGTGCCAGTGTCCTCTTCCTGGCAATCAATGATTTGAAGAGACAAAACACCACTCATGTTAAACATACAATATTTTCTGCTTTCTTCAATCTGCTGCCCATTGTGGTACCATTTAATCTGTGCTTCTGGCTTAGATTGTACATTCAGTGTGAATTTGGTGTTTTGACCAATTGGCACACGGTGAGAGCGCATTCTTACAGTCACCCTGGGAGCATGGTCAAGAGTAAAAGGCTGCTGGGTCACAATTTCAAACTTCCTCTCAGTTTTCAAGGCTTTCTTTCTTGACTCATACCTTGACATATAATCAATTTTTGTTGACAAGTCTGGTGTAGTGATTGTTTTCTCAGTAGAATCAAGGCTGGGTGAACGTGGGCGTGTCTTTTCAGGTGAAGCCGTTTTAATCACTTTTTCTGCCACAGTTGCAGAGGGTTTCTTGGAATGACTTACTGTAGTATAGCCAGGTGAGAATGCTGTTGTAGATATATCAGTTATCATTGCTGCCTCAGTTACTGCTGCCACAGAAACTCTTGTTTTTTCCTTTCTTTTGACCTTTGTTTTCTCCTCAAACTCAATATGTTGCAGTTGGCTCTTGTAGGAAGTTAATTTTGTTGTGGTAGTTACTGACCTAAGCAGTTCATGATCTTCTTTTTCCTCATATAGCCTTTGCTTTTGCCTTGGAGGTCTGTATGTTGCCCTTTCGTGACGCTGACGCAAGTCAATATAGCTTGGACCAGCCTCATATTTAGATGGAATACGATATGAGTCATATGTTGGTACTTCCTCCCCTTCCTCTTCGTCATATGTAGCTCTCTTAGGTGATGGTTGACGCAGTGCAGAAAGTTCAAAGCGTACAGGGCTCAGGCTCGGTGGAGAAGCAGAATAGCCTAACTCAAGTTCATCCTCAAGTTTGAGTCTTTCTTCCTCTGTTCTCTTCATTGAGAGGTATTCTTTAACTGGCAGAAGCAGTTCCTCATCAGAAAGATCACCAAGAGAGCGTCTCCTGATTCTGTAGTAAGCCTCCATTTCTGGAGAAGGTGTGCGATGTCTTGCTGGTCTTACAGTCTCAAGGTCATCTTGTGAAACAGGAATATGCCATTTTGGCTTGTATTGGTCTTTAATTCTTGGAAGGGGTACTTCATAGAACTGGTCCCACCTTGACAGCCGGATGCGCTTAAGTCTTTTCTGGGGGAACTTTTCCATTGGCTCCGGGAACTCATATTGATCTCTGAGTTTTTTGTACCACTTCATATCAGAGAATGGCACAAAGTGTTTGATTTCCATGTCCTCCTCAAGGGCAGTAGGAGCAACAACGCGAGGTGGAGGAATAACATATGGCATTCTCAATCTCTTTTCTTCAGCTCTCTTCTTTTTTTCTTCTTTCTCTTTGGCTTCTTCAGCTTCGCTCTTGACTTTCTTGGTAGTGATTGCTGGCTTGTACATGGTTGCAGCTTCTCTTAGTGCTTGCTGTGCGACTGGAGTAAGTGGGGTAACATCTGCACCTGCTAGTATCTGAGTTAGTCTTACTTTCTTGTCCATCTCTTGCTGTTCAAGATCGTGTTTCTTCTTCTTTCCTTCCTCACTCCCCTCTTTCTTGATATGTGTCACACGTTCAACCTTGAGTGTGGCTTGACAACTTGCAGACCCTGCCGAGTTAGTTGCAATGACTCTGTATGTGCCAGAATCCTCTGGAAGAGTACCTCTTACATGTAAGACATAGTAATCTAAGCCTTCATGCTCAATCTCAATTTGTGGACCAAATGCCAAAGGCATGCCATCTTTCTCCCATTTCAATGAAGGATGTCCTGACACACGCATTTCAAAACGTACACTCTGGCCTTCTCTGCATTCCAAATTAGCAAGAAGACGTTTGAACATAGGTCTCAAGGTGTTATCAGCAGGAGCAGGACGAGGGACCACTTTGAGTCGAGCCTTGCAACTGTCATCACCAAATCGGTTCCGTGCCACAACAGTGTATTCCGCATCATCATCTGGGTCAAGTTTATGAATCACTAACTGATACAGGCCCTTGTCACTAATAAAAGTGTATTTCTTGTCATCATCTCCTGGCATAATCTTTTGACCTGTTTTCAACCACATTACACGAGGTTCAGGATGCACTGTGATGGTGACACCAAAGCGCACATCCTCTCCAATGTAAGCAGTGCGGTTGCACAATGGCAAAGTAAATTCAGGAGGTCTTTGGAGTAGTCTTGATGTGTCAACTCTGCGTTTTACTTTCTTTACCACACGTGCAGTGAAGAACTCACGATAGGATCTTACCCCTTTGACAAAGAGCTCAGCATAGGCACTGTCCTCACCATACTCATTGACAACTTTACATCTGTATGTTCCATCATCTGTTCTGTTGATTCCCTTGATAGTTATGGTAGCAAGCCCATCTTCGTAAGTAATTTCATATCTAGCACCTTCTTCTAGTTGTCTAACTCCACAGTACCATGTTACTTCGGTAGTGCTGTCATAATTGTCAATGTTGCAAATAAACTTGATATCATCGCCTTCATTGGCAACACTGTGTTTAATTTGTCCTGCAACTGGTCCATGTTCAAATGGTGCAATCTTCACTTTAGAGACTGTTACTCCTCGCTGACTTCTGATAGCACCACCAATGGCAACACGAGCAGAAGAGACAACTGTGTTCCATTCTTTCTTCACCATGGCTCGGTAATATCTCGTATGGCGTGTAATCTTGATGGACCTAGTGCTTAGCTGCTCTGAGTTCATAGTCAGCCAAGGATGATTCAAAGCCTCAGTAGCAGTCATACGATGTTTGCGCTCTTTGGTTAGTAGGCGGTCCACAAAGTCTAAAGCCTCAACACTAACATGCTTGAAGGCTTCATCATCAAAACTGTACTCAGCATTGTAAATGCTCTCAATCATTTGCTGATTAGTTTCAGCAGCGAATGGATTAAGTCCACTAAGAAGAACATAAACAAGAACACCGACAGACCACATATCTGTCACAGTGCTAACCATCTCATTTTGATGAATTTCCGGTGCCGCAAACTCAGCTGTTGTGTACTGAATCTTAAATTGGTCCCCAGGTGTAAGGTGTCTAGATTGTCCAAGCTCAATGATCTTGACATTAGTTCCCTTTCTTGTGGTGTACACTATATTTTCAGGCCTGATATCAAAGTGGCCATAACTCTTGCTGTGAAGAAATTCAAGAGCTTCACACACTTGTCTGATATAGTTAACAATTTCACGCTCACTGAGCTCAAAGTTGGCTGTACCAATGCGCTCAAATATGTCCACACCAGAGATGAACTCATAAATCATGACTAGCTCTTCAGGGCTGTCAAATGACTCATGCAGCAACAGGAAGTTCTTGTGGCGTGCCACATTCAGTGTTGCAATTTCTTTTTTCACTAATGCCTGATCCGCACCTCTAACTTTGACAAATTTAGCCATGTAAGTTTTCTCAGAGCTAGTCTCAATACACCGGTGAACAATACCAAACTGTCCGCGGCCAAGCTCTTCAGCAATCATGTACTTGTTATGAACATTCTTAGTCTCTGAATGAGGAGCTTTGCTTTTGGAAACTGGCCTGGTGTCATCAACTTCTTCATCATAGTTAAGAACTCTTGATTTGTCTTCCTTTGTCACGACAGGTCCACTTGTCTCAGATGGTACACTCTGACCAAATTTATTTTCAGCTATGATACGGAATTGATAACTTGTCTTTCCAAACAGATTGACAACAGTGTAGTGGGTGTCACGAGACTGGCCAACACGTATCCACCTTTCTGCTGTGGTGGCGCACTTCTCTATGATGTAGTTTGTGACTTTACTTCCACCATCACTAGCAGGTGCTAGCCAGTTGAGTGTTACACAATCTCTCGAAACATCACTGGCGTTGATGCCACGTGGTGGATCAGGCACATCTGCAACATCAAGTTCAACTGTTTGCTGGTCAATTCCAAATCTATTTTTGGCACACACAATATAGAAACCAGCATCATTCCTTTCTACTCCATTCAAAAATACAAGAGATGTGAAGGATCGTGTGACAATAACTTGATAGTGTCCATCATTATCAAGAAGGTCTTGTCCTTTCTGCCAAGTGATAACTGGATCTGGTTTTCCACTGAATGGAATCTTGATGTTCACTACTTCACCACGAAGGGCAGGGATAGCTTCCTTTCCTTGCAGATTCTTAGGTAGATGAATCTTAGCAGGGACTGAAAAAACAAACATTTTAATCCATCATTTGGAAATAGCTTGTATAGCCAAATAAAGTACAGTATAAAACTTCATAAGCTTACCTTCAACATCTAGAGAAACAGTAGCAGAAATTGATCCACCCTGGTTTGTTGCTCTGATCTGATATACAGTTGAGTCTTCTGCATCGCAATCAGCAATAACAAGCTGATGATAGCCTCCCTTAAATTCTTGGATCTTGATTTTGGTACCATCAGCTTGAATTTCCTTTCCACGCTTAAACCATTTTATTACAGGCTTGGGCTGTCCTGTTATCTTGCAGACAAATGTTGCATTGCTTTTGAATTTTACACTCATGTTTCTGAGGTCTTCCTTGAAGGCAGGAGCACGCACATCAACATCAGTCTTTGGAATGGCAGGGTCAGATATTTCACTGTATTCACTTTCTCCACCAATGTTTTCACATTTCACCCGGAATTCATACTCTACACCTTCTGTCAGGCCCTTGACAGAATAAACAGTCTGGTGGATTTCATCTGTTGTAACTGCAGCCCATTCACCCTTCTTCTTATCTCGCTTTTCAAGACAGTAGTTCTTAATTTTAGAACCTCCATCACTGAGAGGTGGCTTCCAAGACACAACAAAAGAGTTTTTGGTAATTCCAGACACAACTGGTTTTAATGGAGTTCCTGGCCTCTCTGCAAAACATAAATTTGCATTAACACTAACATAACACTAAATAATAACAACAAAACTGTGGTTACTTCTTTAATAGATATTAAAGAAAATCTGTTGATAGATAATATTTCTTTATAACTTACCTAGCTGACTCTTGATGAGGATAGCAGAAGGAGTCTCCAGTGATTCACTATTACCATAACGATTTTGTGCTGAAACACGGAAGTAGTATCCCTCATTTTC
Source organism: Scardinius erythrophthalmus (assembly GCF_964197995.2). NCBI lineage: Eukaryota > Metazoa > Chordata > Actinopteri > Cypriniformes > Leuciscidae > Scardinius > Scardinius erythrophthalmus. The sequence goes on along the minus strand of NC_138226.1, from coordinate 8,669,678 downwards.
AACAAGGTTAGGAATTCTGCATGAAATGCCTGTGATGGATGATGATACAAGTTCCCACTCTGCTCCTTCCTTGTCTTCACGTTTTTCCACAATATAATTAGTTATCATAGATCCTCCATCATCTTTGGATGCTTTCCAGCTAATAATCACAGAATTCTTCAACAAAGCATCAAGAACAAGAGGACCCTCTGGCATAGCAGGTTTATCTGAAAACACAAAAAAATATATGTTAATTACTCTTATTTCCCCTACTAAGTACAAAAAAAGACAAATTATGAAGCATATACCTAAGATTTCAACGTGAGTTACAGTATCTGCAGACCCAAAATGGTTGTTGATCCTGATTCTGTATTTTCCTCCATTTACACTGCGCTGTACATTCTTGAGGATCAAATGAGTGTAATGCTCTGTATTTTCAATGATCACATTCTCAGAGGGCTCCAAAGCCTTGGCTCCATAAAGCCACATGATTTTAGGTTGAGGTCGGCCAATGTAAACAACATGAATGCGCACTGTGCTACCACATGTTGCAAAGAATTTGTCTTTCAGTGGCACTGGAAACTGTGGTGCTGCTTCAAGGACCAGAGTTCCACTGGTCTCACAGTCACCTGCTTCATTCACTGCCTTGCATGTGTACAGACCCTCATCTTCCTGTTGATCTGTTGAAATGGTCAATGTATGGTTGCGACCATCAGAGGTTGCTGCATATTTGCGACCTTCTTTGATTTCCTTTCCACCCTTGTACCATTTAATTTCTGGAACAGGTCGTCCAATAATCTGACATTTGAGAGTTGCAGTTTGTCCAAGTTTGGCAGTGACTTCATCCATCTCTTTCCTAAGAGCTGGTTTAGATCCAACTAAGAAAAAAAAGACAGACGGGGCAGCTATAGTGACATTTATTTTCAAACACCCTTTCTATTTATTTATAGTCAAACACCCCCAAAAATTTATTGGGATAAATATTGGATATCATTATTGTATCGACAAATCACAATACACACAACAATACTTTTAATGTTATTTCAAAATGTGCTTACCACCCAGTTTAGTTTTGATGCCAGTTGCTGTTCTGCGTGGTCTGCTGATTCCGGTTTCATTCTCAGCAAATACTCTGAATTCATATTCAGTTGCCTCTTGTAGACCACTCTGAGTGTACTGCTTGTCCTTTGTGCGCTCCTTATTGCATTTCTTCCAACCACTCTCTCCAGACTTTCGGTATTCAATCCAGTAGCCAAGGACTGGTTTTCCACCATCACATGCTGGAACCTCCCATTTAATTGTAATGTAGTCTTTGGTTACAGTCATAGTGTCAATTTCTCCTGGCTGGCTTGGTTTATCTAAATAAATAAAGAGTGTAATAAAAAATATTTTCCATAAATCAAGGCAACAATTTTGAATCAATTACTTAATGAACAGACGACATATTCTGAATACATATTATGAAGACAAAATAAGAATGTGGTCATACCAAATGGATCTTTGCAGATTACTGAATCTGATGCAGGTCCTGGTTCACTCTCTCCGATGTCATTCACAGCAATTACACGGAAATGATACTCAGCATCAGTAGTGAGCTGACTAAGAGTATACATTGTTGAGGTAATCTTTGTCTCATGACGAATCCACTTATCAGACAGCATTTCTTTGTACTCAATGAAGTAACCAGTAATGCAAGATCCACCATCATCCTTAGGTTTAGTCCAAGCCAAAGCAGCAGAACTCTTAGTAACATCCATGATTTCTGGTGGAGTGCCTGAAGCCTCTGGGACACCTAACATAACAGAAAACAAATAAATATATGTTTTTATTATGTTTAATAACAAACATGCAATTACTAGAAATAAGACAAATGACAAGTGCTTACAAATGGGAGTCTTTGGCACAACAGTTCCCTCTGATTTCAGGGAGTTGCTGATTCCGAACTGGTTCTCCGCTGTCACCTTAAATTGGTATTCAACATTTTCTTCTAGTCCTTTAACCACAAGGGATGTGTCAACCACCCGTGAGTCAACAGTGTACCAAGCTGCTTTTGTTACTTCACGTCTCTCCACAATGTAGCCAACAATTTCAGAAGCACCATCTTCAGTTGGTGGTTTCCAGCTAACTCTTACAGAATGTGCTTGTATATCATCAAATCCAAGAGGGCCTTCAGGTGCAGATGGGCGGCCAATAACCTTGACCTTAATAGGAAGCATCTTTTTGCCACACTTATTTTCCAGATGGAGATAGTAAACGCCAGAATCAGACCTTTCAGCCTGTTTGATTACAAGCTCGGATACGTCTTCATTAGAGGCAATCATTGCACGGTTGGTCACCTCTGATCCATCCTTGGTCCATTTGCTGGTAGGAGTAGGTTTACCTTTGATGGGCACTGAAAGTTTGATTACTCCTCCAGATCTGACTACAAGGACATCTTTGTATTTTGCTTCAAGGTCATAACTTGGAGTATCTGAAACACAGAACATTTCAAATTATTAAATTATTCCATAAATGTAAAACTTTACACATATAAGTAAAAGGAGTTAATGACAGGGTCATGAGATCTTACCAAGCATCTCTGTTATGGTCACAACTCCAGGTACTTCAGCTGGTTCACCTGGACCACCAGCATTGCAAGCCATGACACGGAATTTGAATTCCTCTCCTTGTGGCATTTGTGTCAAAGTATATTCACAGATCAGTGAAGGTGTAGTATTGCACTTCATCCAGGTTACTGAACCAATTTTTTGCATCTCAATTAGATAGCCTGTAACCTTAGCACCACCCTCCTCATCTGGAGGACTCCAGGCCAAAGACACAGAAGATTTTGTGGTATCTGTGACTCGTGGATTTTGAGGTGATCCAGGTGGATCTGTAGGGGTTATGCAATAGATTAATAAGTGATAATAAGTTGAATGCACATAAATTCTACAGTATTTTAGAAAAAATAATAATAATAATTTCTCACCAACTGGATCATTTGCTACTGCAGGTTTAGAAAGAAGGCTAGGTTTGCCAACACCACGAGCATTGACGGCTGTCACTCTGTGCTCATATTCCAGGCCTTCAATTAAACCAGTGGATCTGTATCTTGTCATTGTTACTGGATTTTTATTAGCACGGATCCACCTGTCAGCTCTGACCTCCTTGCGTTCAATAATGTAGCCAGACACCTCTAATCCTCCATCCTCATCTGGTGGCTCCCATGCAACAGTCATGCCATCGCGTGATACATCAAAGATAATGGGTCTTCCAGGCGGCCCGGGAATGGCTGCAACAACAATTCAATATTGCGATGATGTAGGTCCAATATATGTGTTACATAATATATATCTAAAATATATATGTGCATATGCTATTTTTAAAAAACATGTTTTTCTTACATTTGGAGCTCTTGCACATCACGACTTCTGACTGTAAGTACTCCCCAGTGCCATAACGATTGGTTGCTGCAACCCGGAACACATATTCATCGCCCTCTGTCAATCTGTTAAATTTGAATGTTGGTCTGCTAACTGATTCTGAAACAGGTACCCATCCTGGGCGATGAGCATCACGTTGTTCAACCACATAGTTGCTAATTGGTGCGCCACCATCTCTCATAGGTGGATCCCAGCTTATTGTGACTGATGTTGCATCAATTTCATCTAATCTAATGGGTCCTTGAGGCTCATCAGGTTTAGCTAAAGAGAGAAGAGGGTTATAAATAATATTATTTCTCAATCATTTTAAAATATCCATTTTAATGTAGGGAGTGGGTACTTACAAAGAATAATGACTTTGATGTTTTCAGTAATTACTCCTGTTACGTTTTTCACCTCTAGAGTATACACTCCACTGTCATCAATGGTGGTGTCAAGAATAGTTAATTTAGAGAATTTTCCAGTTGACTTCATCTTCACACGCTCCACAATCTTTATCCTATTGTCATTGAAGAACCAAGAGCAAACTGGTGGTGGTCTTCCTATGATTGGCAAGTCAAGCTCAAGGGGTTTGCCTGCCAAAACACTGATCATCTTTTGTGGAATAGTTGATAGATCAACCTTTGGCATAACTGAAAGAGAATAAACAAACAAACAAAGAAAGAAAAAAACAGTGAGACACAACAAACAAATAACACCATCTTGTGACTATTATTGTATTTATTATAATACATACCTCTTTGTTCTTGAACTGTCACAGCTGTCACAGTTTCTTTTGGCTCACCAGCTCCTCTGCTGTTGACAGCACGTACCCTGAAGAGGTACTGCTCATTCTCATTCAGTGACACAATAGTGAACTCAAAGTCTGTAAGTTTCAAAGTTACCACCTTCATCCACTTGTCAGTACCAGCCTTACAAGCCTCAACAATGTAGCCAGTGAGTCTGCTGCCTCCATCATGTAAAGGTTTCTCCCAAGCAAGTGAAACACTGGATTTGGTTACATCTACAACTTCAAGCTTGGCTGGTGGCAGTGGAACTTCGCACACCAACACAACATCGCCTGTCTCACAAGGTTCACCAACACCATATATATTCTCTGGTAAGACTCTGAAATAATACAGCATTCCTTCTGTCAGACCAACAATTTTGTATGATGTCTTGCTGCATTTTGATGTGACCGTTTTGTAAGCTCTCATTGATGCCTCTCGTCTTTCAATGATATAATTGTTGACGGGTGCTCCACCATCAACCTCAGGAGCATCCCAGATAATATGAGCTGAATCTTTTGTGAGCTCTTTCATCTTAATTGGACCAGGTGGACCAGGTGTATCTGAGAAAGAATGCACAAACATGCTGGTTAGAAACCATTTCATGGTATGTCGTTATATGCACTATAAATAATTTACACGATTTAATATGAGAAAACATACCATAGATTTTCACAAGGATGCTTGCATCCTTCTTCCCAGCAGAATTGGAAGCTTCAATTGTATATCTACCAGCATCATAGCGGTGCACCTTGTCAATAATGAGAGTTGTGGCAGTATTGGTCACTTCAATAAAGCCACGATTTTGGAGGTCCACACCAGGTTTGCTCCAAGTTACAGTTGGGATTGGTCTACCAGTAACAGTAATATGTAGGCGCAGAGAACTTCCTGCTCTCAGACAAATTGTCTTTGTCAGTTCATCAGGCAGCTCAAGGTCAGGAATTTCTAGAATAAATAATAAAACAATTATACAATTTATTAGATTGACTGATTGAATATCGGACATTACTTCTTTCTTGCATTTGTATATACAGTATATCAAACTTCAGAACCATACAAACATTTAGAAGTTGTTTGAACTTACCAATTCTTTCTACAGGCTCAGTCTCTGCACAAGGATCACTGAAGTCACCCATTCCATTTATATTGACTGCTGCAACTCTGAAACAGTACTTTTTGCCAGCAGAAAGGCCTGTAACTATGTGTTCTGTCACCCTAAGATTCTTTTCATGCACTTTTGTCCATTCCTCTGCACCAGCTTCTTGCATCTCAAGAACATAACCAATAACATCAGCACCACCATCTTCAACTGGTCGTGTCCAAGCAAGACTAACACTCTCTTTGTGTGTGTCAGTAACCCGTGGAATTGAGGGTGGACCTGAAGTGCCTAAAATGGGGATTAAACATAATAAGGTAAAAAAAAAATTACTTTAGTAATATAAACACTTAAATGTTATAAATTATGTTCTTTTGGAAACATACCGGTTGGTACTCTACATACTGCATACATTGACACTTCACTAGGTTCACTATCTCCAGCTGCATTCATGGCTGTAATGCGGAACTGGTAAATGTTGCCTTCATGGAGACCAGTGACTTTGAAAGATGTGTCCTTGAGAATAGAATCTCTGTTAACCTTGATCCATCTAACACTCTTTCTTTCACGGAACTCAATCAAGTAGTTTGTGACTTCACTGCCACCATCGCTCTCAGGCTTCAGCCACTCGATCGTTGCAAAGTCTTTTCCAACTGCAAGGATTTCTGGGGCTCCAGGGGATGATGGGACAGCTGCAATTGGAAATAAAGGAGCACAATTTTAATTTTAAAATGCAAAATCTCTCATCTAAAGGTTTTTAAAATGAATCATGGTACTTACTGAATGAATTTCTGGCAAAGATGGGGGTAGACTGTACAGCCACGCCAGACCCATACTTGTTCACACCTCTCAAACGGAATATATATTCGTTATTCTTGAAAAGTCTTTTAATTTCATATGTTAGGGCTTTGCATTCAGCCTCCATGATAACCCAGGTAAGTCTATTGGTATCCCTTCTTTCAACAATGTAATGTGTGATTGGGTCACCACCATCCTCCAGTGGCTCTTTCCAAGACACTGTGCATTTTTCCTCAGAAACATTGCTGACTGTAAACTCCTGACAGGGACCAGGTGTATCTTGTAAAAGAAGAAAGATTATTGTATGAATGAATTTGCAACATATTTAAAACTGAAGATCATGTTTGTTTATGATATAGCTGTATGTTTAGAACACCTACCAAGCACTTTAACATTGACCTCAGCGGTTTTTGTTCCACTAGCATTCTTAACTGTCAGAACATACTTCCCAGTGTCATCTCTGTCACAGAACTTGATGATTGCCAGAGCTCGGGTACTAGAGTACTGGAGAGCATATTTTTCACAAAGTTCTAGCTCTTTCGTACCCTTAGCCCAGCTTACTTTTGGCTCAGGTTTTCCACCAACAGCAGCATCTAGCACTAAATCAGATCCAGCTCTGATTGTAACTGTGTCCACAAGGAGTTTGCTGTCCAGCTCTGCTTTAGGAGGAGCTAAAAAATAATTTAAGTGTCATGAGTATTTAGGTTCTCATTAATAAAACAATGTTAGTCTTATGTGTATTGTGACAGAATCAGGTATGATACATACTGTATTCTGCTTTGCAGGTCACTGGTCCTGTTGAAACTGATGGCAGGCTCAATACTCCATTAGCATTTTTGGCAATGACACGGAATTCATATTCCTCTCCTTCTCCCAGTGCAGTGACAGTGAAATTTGTGTCAGTAACATTAGTGTAGTTACACTTAAGCCAGCGACCTTCTCCAGTGACGGTATATGGCTTTCGCTCAACAATGTAGCCTGTGATTGGGCTTCCACCATCATTTAGAGGCACAGACCACTTGATTGAGACTGTTGATCTTGATACATTTGTAACTTCTGGTTTTCCTGGAGGATCTATATATTTGTATCATCACAAACAAAAAACAACATTTATCAGTTTTGTGTTTTCTGATTTAAACTGGTATGAATTACTTTTTGATTGTAATATACTTACCAACTGGATTTTGTGCCACAGCTTTCTTTGATGCTTCACTTGCTTTGCTGAGGCCAGCACTATTCATTGCGTATACTCTGAACTGATATTCAAGACCCTCAACAAGGCCTTCCACCTTGTAGTAGCATTCAAAGCAGGGAATCTTGTTTTCTCTCACCCAGAGAATTGTGTTACGCTCCTTCTTTTCAATCCAGTATCCAGTGACCTTGCTGCCACCATCATGGTATGGTTCCTCCCAACGAATGCTCATGCTGTTGGCGGTTACAGAGAACACTTCTGGTTTTGTTGGAGGGCCTGAAGGAACTGTAAAAATAAAAACATGTAATAAGATATTTGATATTTCATACAGTATGTCAAAACTTCTAATTTCTTATTAGCTATAACATACCAAATGGATGCTCTGCAACAATCGTCTCAGATTCTGTTGGTTTGCTCACACCAAAACGGTTTTCAGCACAGACACGGAAAGTGTACTGCATGTATTTAGTTAGATGTGAAACATGGAAAGAAGTTTGCTTTACACTTGAGTTAATAAGCTGCCAAGCAGTGGAACCAGATTCACGCTTCTCGACAATGTAGTTTGTGATGTCTGTTCCACCATCATCCTCAGGTGGATTCCATGATAGCACGCATGACTGTGATGTAATTGAGGAAATCTCAATAGGGCCCTCTGGAGGGCTTGGTCTGCCAATAACATTGACAGTGACACTGAAAGTCTTTGACCCCGTGACATTCTCAAGAGTTAGGAAATATCTGCCTCCATCACCTCTCATGCTGTCTTTAACTGAGAGAGTGGTCCTGTTTTTGGTAGTCTTGATTGACACCCTGTCAGTTTCTTTTAGCTTCATTTCCTCAAGCTTCCAGGATACCTTTGGAGCAGGTCTTCCACTAATTGGAACATCAATCTCAAACGATTCACCAATCCTGCTAATAATGAGTTGGTTGGTGATGCCACTGAGGTCGGCAGTAGGTTCAATTCGTGGCTCTTTAATGATGACTGAGGAGAAAGCTTCCCTTGGCACACTGAACCCAGCATCATTTTTTGCCTTGACACGGAATTCATACTCACTGTTCTGTATAAGTCCTTCAATTACAAGGCTTAGGTTTTTCGTTGTGCCACAAACAACCCATTTATCTGAGTCTTTAGCCTTTGACTCCACACAGTAGCCTGTGATACGGCTTCCTCCATCATGCTCCGGCTTGAGCCAGGCCAGGGTTGCTGATGTGTCAGTTGTATCAATAATATCAACTCTCTTCGGTGCTGCAGGTTCAGCTGTGGCAATAACTGGGTCGGGCATTTCATATGCTTCACCAAGACCATATTGATTCTCAGCCATGACTTTAAAGAAATAAGGTACACCTTCCAGGAGATCAGAAATTCTCATGCTTGTTTGAGTGGTCTTGGGTGCTGCCTCTGTCCATGTTCGACGGCTAGCCTCACGTTTCTCAACAATGTAATGATGAACACGTGCACCACCATCATTGGTAGGAGGTTCCCAAGCAATTGTTAGAGCTCCTCTCATTACTTCCTTGATGGAGAGAGCCCCTGGTACACCAGGTGTGTCTAACACTTTGACTGCAATAGTAATAGATTTATTGCCACTACTGTTCTCAAGAGTGAGAGTGTATTTTCCAGTATCATTTCTAGTGCAATTTTCCAGTGTCAAAGCCGTGAATGTCTCAGTGGTGGCAATGTCTGTCATAACACCAAGTTCTCCATCCACTTTTGTCCATGAAGCTGTAGGTGTTGGCTTTCCCTTAAAGGCAATATGGATACATACACTTGCTCCACTTTTTACAATATGTGTCTGTTTGAAGGATGCATCTATGTCAATTTCCGGTGCCAAGAACCTGTCTACTGCCTGTACAGACTCAGATATTTCTTTGGCTTCGCCCTTTCCAACAGAATTGACTGCACAAATACGGAACTTGTACTCTGCAGTGGTTTCCAAACCAGTCACAGTGTATTTTGTGACAGCACAAAGTTCCTCATTGACTCTGCGCCATTCCTCTTCAGATCCCTTGCACATTTCAATAATGTAGCCATGAATTTGCATTCCACCATCATAAGCAGGTCTGGTCCATTCCAAGCTGATAGACGTATTGGTAGTGTCAGTCACATTGACAATAGATGGGGCATCAGGTTCTTCTGTTGGCTCAGTACATTTAATTGGCATTGAAATGTTGCTTGGTGCTCCAATTCCAGCATCATTTACAGCATACACACGGAATTCATACTCCACATTCTCAGTTAGATGAGTCACTCTGTGTGCAGCCTCAACAATGGGTTTCCTTGTTAGGACTTTCAGCCAACGACCAGTCTTCTTTTCACGTCTTTCCACAATGTAATATTTTATTTGGTTTCCACCATCATGTGTTGGAGGAGCCCAGTTGATTGTGATACTCTCTCCATCGACATCTGTTGCATCTGGAGTTCCAGGAGAATCTGGAACAGCTGCAGGGATGAAAAAGAAAGAAATTACAGACAGAATCTTTTTACAGTGATGTATATATAAAATTTGAGAAAAAAAGATTTATTTTAATATAAGCTTTTTATTATCTTACTGTATTGCATCTGTGCAATCACAGGAGCTGAATCCAGTGCTCTGCTAACACCAAACCTATTGACTGCAGAAACACGGAATTGGTACTCGTTTGTCTTGATCAGTTTGGTGGAAGTGTATGTGCATCCCAAGCACTCATCGGTGACAAGTGCCCATGAAAGTTTTGAAGTTTCACGCTTCTCAACAATGTAATGAGTGACCTCCGAACAGCCATCATTCTCAGGTGGATTCCATGAAAGTGTTACTTTGCCCTCAGAGATATCTGAGAATGTGATTGGACCAACAGGCTCTCCGGGTGTATCTGAAAGATAGAAATTATAGAAGCATATGGTATATATGATATGATATGGATATTAAGAAAATCTAGTGATTAAAGGGTGGGATGAATACATAAGATGGATAAGGTACAAAAAGTATTCATACCAAAGACTTCAACTTTCATTGATTCTTTTTTACTTCCTAAGGGATTTGTGGCTTCCACAGTATAAAGACCACGGTTTCTACGGTCAGCATCTCTTATAAAGAGGGTACTTGATCCAGAAATTGTTGTGATATCAACCATTTTCTTGGTTAATTCAATATTATCCCTGAACCAGGTAACTTTTGGTGTTGGTCTTCCAGTGATAGCAACTTTGAGCCTGATGTTTTCTCCAGCTTTAATAGAGACTCCCTCAAAGTACTCTTGGCCAAACTGAACATTTGGAGGAACTGAAAGAGAAAAGAGTTTGTACTTTTTTAATATATACAGACCAGCAAAAAATTGCATGTAAAATGTTGACCACTGAACAATGAGAAACACAATATAAACTGCATGAACTTACAGCTCTCATCTCTGATGACGACATAACCAGAAGACTGAGAGGGTGGGCTCACTGTGCCGATAGCATTTCTTGCTATGACTCTAAATTCATAACGTTCACCGCAAGCAAGACCAGTCACTGTAAATTCTGTGTCAGTCACATTTGTAAAATTGGTCTTCAACCACCGTCCTTTGCCCTGTCGTTTCTCCACATTATAGGCAACAATTTTGCTTCCACCATCATGCTTGGGTGCTTCCCATTTCAGTTGAACTGATTCACTTGTTACATCAACATAGTCAGGGATACCAGGAGGATCTGAAGTTAAAATTCACAAGTTTATTAATATTTAGCTACTGTAAATTGTCATATTTTTAACTTGCAAGATTGGTGTGAAAAATATATCTTAAAGTTAAACTTACCAACTGGAGAAACAGCCATAATAGGTTTGCTTGCATCACCCATGCGACTGTATCCAGCATCATTCTGGGCGTAGACTCTGAACTGGTATTCCAAGCCTTCAATAAGACCAAGAATCCTGTACTCCCTTTCTTTCACTAAAACTGTGTTGACTTTTTGCCACATTATGCTGTTCTTCTCCTTCTTTTCAACATGGAACCCAAGGACTGGACAACCTCCATCAAAGACTGGTTCATCCCACTGAATAGTCATGCCATCGTTTGTAACATTGTAAACCACTGGCATGCCTGGTGGACCGGGTGGTCTGAACTCATGCTTGGCAATGACATTTTGTGAAACTAAAGGTTCACTTGCACCATATCTATTTTCTGCACAGACTCTGAACTGATACTGAATACCCTTGATCAGGTTGGGGACCTTAAACGATGTTCCATTTACACTTGAACAAGCCATTTTCCAGTCTGTCTGAGAGGTGTCATGTTTCTCAACAGTGTAGCAAGTGATTTCTCCACCTCCATTATCATTTGGTTCATCCCAAGATATAGCGATACTTTCTGCTCTGACCTCATCTAAGCGGATAGGTCCAATAGGTTTAGAGGGTGGTCCAAGGGTAATAACATGTACGTGAAATGATTTTCTGAAGAATGTGTTGTCAAGAGTAAGTGTGTATTTGCCTCCATTCTCTTTCTCCACATTTTTTATCATAAGAGTGGCCTTGTTTTCAGTCTTCTTGAAGCGGACCTTTTCACTCTCCTTCAGTGGTAAGTTGTCCTTTAACCAAAGAATGGTTGGTCTAGGCTTACCTTTGTATGGCAATTCAATGTGTACATTGTGTCCCAAACGCACACTGATCTGTCCACCAGGATACTCTTCAAGGTTTGCTTCTGGTGGGATAATGTAGTCCTTTACTTTGATTGGCCCAATTTCAACAAAGTCACTAGTACCCTTTTCATTCTTGGACCTAACTCTGAAAAACATTTCAGTGAGTTCCTTAAGCTTTGTAACTTTATGTTCACAGTGCTTGTTTGTGCCACCAGGAGCCCATTCTTCTTGACCTTGGAGTTTCTGTTCAATTATGTAGTCTGTAATGATGCTACCACCATCATAATCTGGTTTGTTCCATTGTAGTGTTACTGAAGTCTTGGTGGAGTCTTTCATAGAAAGGTCTTTTACTGGACCAGGGGTCTCAGTAGCTTTAACTGGCTCTGCTGTTTCACATGGATCTCCAACTCCATTCTCATTTTCTGCTAATACACGGAAGAAGAACAATGCCTTCTCAGAGAGTTCTTCAATTACACATGTGGTTTCTTTGCATTTATTTGTTACACAGGCATATGTGCGCTTTGAAGAGTCTCTTTTCTCAACAACATAATTGGTAATTTCAGAACCACCATCCAGTAGAGGGGGCTCCCAACAAAGAGTAACTTTTCCACGAGTGACGTCTTTCAAGATCAAATTCCTACAAGCAGCTGGAGTGTCCTGTACTTTAACAGACACAGTTAGTGACTTTGGTTCTCCTACACCATTTGATATATTAATGGTATATTTACTTGTGTCACTTCGAGTTACTTGTGTAATTATAAGACATGATGAAGAGTCTGTGTTGTGAATCTCGTATTTAGGATCATTGTCAATGTTCTGGTCTTCCTTTTTCCAAGAGACACTTGGAGCAGGTCTGCCTTTGAGGGGAACCATGATTTCAACATCTTTACCAGCTTTCACAATGTAGTGAGTTCTCATTGCAACATCTGTATCAACCTGGGCTTCCTCTGCAAAATAGGAATTAAAGTGGTTTATGCCGTTGTTACAGAAAACATTATTATAAAATATACAAATATATTCCAAGCATTTCAACATGAATGCATACCAAGAATGTCCTTGGCTTGTACTGGCTCTTCCATTTCTATTGGGTCTCCACGGCCAGCACAATTGACAGCAGATATACGGAAGTAGTAGTCCATATCTGGTTTAAGATCTGAAGCTACATACTCTGTAGTTCTCACTTCTCCCTTATGGCTAATCACTGTCCATTCCCCTTCTTGGCCAACTCTTTTTTCTACAACATAGCTGGTGATTTCACTGCCTCCATCATACTCTGGCTTTGACCATCCAAGTGTGATTGATGTTTTTGTTGAGTCAACCACCTTCAGCTTAGTTGGTTCATATGGTGGGTCTTGGGAGAAAAAAAACCTTGGTTAGAACTCTATGTCAAGACAGTTTGACTCAAAATTATATATGAATTTAGTCAAATTAACAGTTGAGCAAAAATTATACAGTAATACATACCAACTGGATCAGCAGCTTTGTAGAAGTCAGAAACATCTGTGTATGGACCTTCCCCAGCTTTATTGATTGCACATACACGATACTGATATTCATTTCCTTCTGTAAGATGATGGACCTTTGATTTTGTATCACTAATGGGGTCCTTGTACACTTTTACCCAGCGCAGACTCTTCTTGTCACGTCTCTCCAAATAGTATCCTGTAACCATGCTACCTCCATCCACACTAGGTTTATCCCAAATGATCTGCATTGATGTTCTGGTGATATCTGTTGCTTCAGGTGTAGAAGGTTGTCCGGGAGTAACTGAAAAAATAGCATTGATTTAATAGTTGTGGTGTTATATAAATGATCTCATTTACCAAACGTATATATTATCTAGTTTAATAATTTTGATTTTCGATTTACTATTTCCTTACCAAATGCATTTTTGGCGATAACAGGCTCAGACTCCAGAGGATCTCCAGCTCCAAATTTGTTAACACCTCTGACACGGAATACATATTCATTTCCTCTGGCCAACTTTTGGACAGTGACAGTGCGTGCTTCCATTGCCTCAAAAACTGTAGACCACACTACTCTACTTGTCTCTCGTTTTTCTACAATGTAATGAGTTACTTTGGCACCTCCTTCATCAGTCACTGGTTCCCATGCAATTGTTATCTTGTCAGCAGTGACAGTTTTGAATTCAATGTGTCCAGCTGGAGGTCCAGGTTTGTCTATTTATAGAATAAAAATTTATTAATTTACAATTAGGAAATGGATAAGACATTGAAAGAGGTGGATAAGACATTGAAATTACATTTATATACATATTTTTGACAGAAATGATTACATACCTAAAATCTGTATTCTGATAGAAGCAGATGCTGTGCCAAACACATTCTTGATTTTGAGCTCATAGGTTCCAGTATTAAGACGAGTAGAATCTTTAATGAGGATGGCTGATGAGTCAGTTGTGTTCTCAATTGACAGCTGTGCGCTTGATACTAATTCCTTTTCGTCTTTAAGCCATTCAATAGTTGGCAAGGGTTTAGCAGATATTCCCACTTTGATTTTGAATGATGCACCAGCTTTGTATTGCACAACATCCAAATACTCTGGGGGCAGGTCAATTACTGGAGCACCTAGAATTAGGGAAAAATGGAAAAGTGTGTGTAATAAAGAGTAAGACCCATTGCTAGGAATGGCATTAAATAAACAATGCAATGTAAATAAGCAATGTAGAAGCAATTCACTTACCAGAAATGTCAACACAAGTTACTGGTCCTGCAATTAGAGATGGGTTGCTAACTGAGCCAACTGCATTTTTGGCGAAAATCCTAAATTCATATGACTGATCCTGAGTCAAGCCTGACACAGTGAAATTAGTATCAATGACATTGGTAAAGTTTGCCTTTGTCCATCTGCCATTTGGAGCATCTCTTCGCTCAACCATGTAGCCAGTGATTTTGCTTCCACCATCAAATGGAGGCTTCTGCCATACAAGGCTAACTGAATTTTTTGTAACCTCAGAAATTCTCACATTTGCCGGTGGTTCTAAAATAAAAAAAGGATTATTTGGCACAGAAATTTAGAGAAACTTGACACATCTCCTTTGCACAGATTTTTTTTTTTTTAAATTTTGTTATTATTATTTATGCTTACCACAGGCATCGATCGCTAGCACTTCATCTGATGTCTTGCTGAACTTTCCAATACCAGCTGCATTTTCTGCAGCTACTTTGAATTCGTAAATCATTCCAGGACATATATTTGTCACTCTAATTTGAGTTGCAGGGATTGCTGTTTTGTTCACCGTCTGCCAAAGGATGCTGCTTCTTTCTTTCATTTGGATGTGGTATCCAAACACCGGGCTTCCACCATCTACTACTGGGTCATTCCAGCAAACAGTGAGGCTTTCCCTTGACACATAGCTCAGCCATGGTGTTGATGGTGGACCAGGGATAGCTAAAACATACAGTAAACCAGCAGAGGTTTAGACATTATAAAAATTGAGACATAACTAGAAACAATTGCAAATGTACAGTATCCAAGTACTCACTGTATGGAAGCTTCACTGTAACTGACTGAGAATCAATATGGTCACTGATGCCAAAGCGATTCTCAGCTTTAACCCTGAACTGGAATTCTTCCCCCTTTGTAAGTTTGGTGACTTTAATAGCATTTCTTGCAATTGTGGATGAAACTTCTGTCCAGGCTGGAGTACTTGTTTCACGTTTAAGAACAACATAGTTTGTGACAGGACTGCCACCATCATACAGAGGTGGGAGCCATTTGAGGCACAAGCTTGTCTCTCCCACACCACTAACTTCAACAGGACCAACTGGAGGACCTGGTCTGTCCAGGACCAGTATGTTTACAAACATCTTGGTTGTTCCACTTGTGTTTGAGGCGACAATGTCATATCTTCCAGCATCACTTGCAATACTTTCCTTGAGGTTGACATTAAGACTTTCAGGGGTTACTTCAAAGCTGAATCTCTTGCCACACTTAACTGGAGCATTGCCTCTTGTCATTGTGACCTTTGGCATTGGTTTCCCAGAGAGAGGAAGCTCAAATTTAAGATTTGATCCTGCTCTCACATAAACAGTATTATGTGGGAAGTTCTTCATATCAAACTCAGGGGCATCTGTTAAGAACAATGAAAGAAAATGTAATTACAAGATTAATAGAATATTTGAATATAATAAAAATGGAATACATTAAATTAATTAAGACTCACCCAACTGATCTTTCACAACCACAGGGATTATCATTTCTTTTGGTTCACTGAGTCCAGCATGATTCTCAGCGCGAACTCTGAACAAGTATTCTGCATTTTCCCTCAAGCCCTTAATTATGTGGGTGTTGGTTTTAACATTGGCACATTTAACCCACTTCTGTTGTCCTTTTTCAAGGGCATCAATGAGGTAGCTAGTAATTCGGCTTCCACCATCATGCTCTGGCTTTGACCATGCAATGGTGATACTATTCTTTGTTACTGCAGTAACGCCGAGTCTAGCAGGTGGACTTGGTTTTTCTGTTGGTGCAAAGTTAAAATCATATTTAAAACAGAATGAATCATTTTATTTTCTAATTTTAAGACAAATAAATCTGGTAATGGTTTATACCTGTGATCTTGGTTCCATCTTTAGTTTCAGTTGGTACACCTGTCCCAAACTCATTTTCTCCAGTAACTCTGAAGTAGTAGATTGCACCTTCTTGCAAGTCTTCAATCTTGTATGTTAGACTGTGACAGTTGCTTGTTACGCATACCCAGGCCTTTTTGCTTGCTTCACGTTTCTCAACATGATAAGACTTAACAGCATCTCCTCCATCATTCTCTGGAGGTGCCCAAGTAACTGTAGCAGAGTCTTTTGTGACTTCTGTAATCTTCACGTTAGTTGGTGGTCCTGGGGTATCAAGGACTTTGACCACCATGGGCAAAGATGCAGTTCCAACACCATTGTCCAAAGTAACAATATATTGTCCAGAGTCATTTCTTGTTGCTTTCTCAATAGTAATAGATGTATATGTTTCCGTTGTTTCTATGCTTGCCCTTGCTTTGAGATCAATTTCTTCTTTATTCCACGTAATTGAAGGAACTGGCTTTCCCTTGAATGGTGCCGTCAAAGTAAATGAATTACCATGCTTGACTAACAAAGTCTTTCGCATCTCAATGTCAATGTCAAACTCAGGTTCCTCCTTTCTCTCAGTTGCTGACTGTGGCTCAGAGACAGGTGACTGCTCACTGACACCAACTTTGTTGATTGCTTTAGCAGCAAATACATACTCTACATCAGTTGCAAGACCAGAAATGGTGAATTCATTGCTCTTTGTCATCTGAATCGCCACTATCCATTCCTCATCCTCAGATTTCTTATATTCTACAGTGTATCCTAGGATCTGTGCACCACCATCAGATAATGGCTTTTTCCAGGCAATAGTAATAGAATTCTTTGTATGATCCAGAATCCTTGGTTTAGTTGGCGGGGATGGCACCAAAAGCTCATCCTCTGCTCTTGCTGAAAGAGATGGGTCACTGGCTGGACCTAAACCTGCCGCATTTTCAGCATAAACTCTAAACTCATATTCACATCCTCTTCTTACTTTTGATATCACAGCTGTTAGGTCTGTCACAAGCTCCCTGTTCACACGAACCCAGTGAAGACTGGATTTCTCTCGCCTTTCAATTATATATCCAAGGATTTCACTGCCTCCATCAGATGCAGGCTTTGTCCAAGTTAGATTCATTTCCTCACTGGTTACACTTGTAATTTCAACATTTGATGGGGCTGTTGGGATAGTGTATGGATCATTAACCTTGACAAATTCACTTTCAAGGGCTTCACCAAGTCCAAACTTGTTGACAGCTAATACTCTGAATATGTACTCATTTCCTTTCAGGAGCTTAGTGACCTTAAATGTTGTGGTTTTGACCTCTCCATGCACAAGTGTCCATGCCAGTCGACTGGTCTCTCTTTTCTGAATAACATAATGTATTATTTCAGAGCCACCAATTTCTTGCGGTGGTCCCCATGACAATGTGCACTCCTCTGCTGTGAGGCCCGTTACTGACAATGGCCCTGCTGAAGGTCCTGGTTTATCAAGAATAACACAGTTTACTGGTGTTGTGACACTTCCTGCAACATTCTGCAATGTCAAAGCATACTGCCCAGAGTCACTCCTTTTGCAGTCTTTAATTACTATCATAGTACTAGTATCTGATCCAGTTATCTGAATTCTTGCCTTGTGTTCAATTGCATGTCCATCTTTTGACCAAGCTGCAACTGGAAGAGGGCGCCCTGCAATGTCAGCATTAATCTTCAGGGTTTCCCCAGATTTTACCACCACAACATCTCTGAACTTGACATCCATCATAATGCGTGGTGGATCTACATTATCTTTAACTGTAATAGGACCAGTGTTGTAGGATGGCTCACTGAATAGTCCAGCAGCATTCTTTGCAATAACACGGAAATCATATTGCTCATCCAATGTTAGGCCAGTAACATCAAAGTAAGTCTCTACAACATTGGTAAAATTGCATCTCATCCAGCGACCATCTGGGAGATCTCTACGTTCAATTATGTAACCAGTAACTTTGGCTCCACCATCATATTCAGGCTTTGTCCAAGAAAGTGATACAGAAGACTTGGTAATGCTAGTTATCTCAGGCTGACCTGGAGGATCACAAGGATCTCGTGCAGCTATGGCCTCACTGGCTTTGCTTGCCTTGCCAATTCCAGCAATATTTTCAGCATAGATACGGAATTCATACATCATACCTGCCTCAATACCCGTTACTTTGAATTCAGTATCCTTGATGAGTGTCCTGTTCACCTTTGTCCAAAGAATACTGCTTCTCTCTTTGCGTTCTAAATGATAGCCAAGGACTGTGCTACCACCATCATTAACTGGCTCATTCCATGTGACAAGCATGAAGACCTTGGTGGCATGAGCAACGCGGGGCGTAGAAGGTGGGCCAGGCTGTTTGAATGTGTACTCCGCAGTAATGCCTGGAGAGTCAATTGGCTTACCCTTTCCATAGCGATTCACTGCATAGATGCGGAACTGGTACTCAGAACCTTGTGTCAATCGAGGTACCTTAATTGAGGTTCTGGCAACATTTGTTGAAACAATCTGCCACTCTGTTGTGTTGGTATCTCTCTTCTCAACAATATAATTATTGATGGAGCATCCACCATCATATTCTGGAGGGGCCCATGACAATGTAATACTGTCAGAAGTCACAGCGTCAACCTTCACTGAAGCTGGAGGCCCAGGTTTATCAAGAACAACAATGCCGATATCTGTGGACATGGTGCCTGCTGTATTAGCAAGAGTGAATTCATATTTACCAACGTGTTCAATAGCAGCTTCTTTGATGACAATTTTGCTTGACACCATAGTGTTGACAATTGAAAGAGAGGTTGTTTGCCTCAAAGGAAGGCCATCCTTCTTCCATGAGACAACTGGCTTAGGTCTGCCTCTCACAGGAACTTCCACAGTAAGATCAGCTCCAGCTTTAACACTGTAAGTATTGAACAACAGATGAACAGAGGGTTCAATTTCAATATCTTTAGCTACAACAGGTACACCAAGTTCTTGAGGCTCACTCTTGCCTTTCTCATTCAGTGCAATAACTCTGAATGAATATGTTTCACCAGGTGTTAGGTTGCTCACAGTAGCCTCTGGAACCTTAACTGTGCAGCTTACACCCCATTTGTCACTAGTCTTGGTTTGCATCTCTACATTGTAGCAGATGATTTTACTGCCTCCATCATGGACAGGCTTCACCCAAGTAAGTGTCACACTATTCTTTGTGACATCCACAATAGTTACTTTTCCTGGAGGCATAGGTACCTGTGCAACCTTAATAGGATTCTTTGTTACTGCCATCACACCAAAGCCATACTCATTAACAGCACACACACGGAAGTAGAAAATGCCTCCTTCCTGCAATTCATCAACTTTAAAGGAAGTCTGTGTGCAGTTGCTTGTGACAGTTGTATAAGCTTTTCTTATAGATTCTCTCTTCTCAACCACGTAATTGGTTATTTTAGCCCCGCCATCTGTAAGTGGTGGGTCCCAGCAGAGAGTCACTGAATCTTTCTTTACATCTTTCACTTCAAACTTCTGTGGAGAACTTGGTGTATCGAGCACCCTGACATTCACAAATGCAGATTTTGTGCCGCTCTTATTCTCAAGTGTTAAAACATATTTTCCACTGTCAAATCTGTTGACATTGTCAATTACAAGCATGGTGTATGAACTTGTGGACTCAACCTGAGCACGCTCAGTTAGAGTTCCATCCTCCTTTTCCCATTTGACAGATGGCTCAGGTCGACCTCTAATTGTAATGAAAAGACGAAGGGATCCTGCTGCACGAACAGAGACAACTTTTCTGAGGTCAGCATCAAGTTCAATCTCAGGTGCTTCAATTTTTTCAGATGTAGTCACCGATCCATGAACATCAGCAGGCTCACCAATGCCTTCAGAATTAATTGCACAAATACGGAAGTTATATTCAGCATTTTCCTTCAGGTTTTCAACTGTGAGGCGCGTTGCTTGAATACCAGCTGCAGGTGTGCATATGATCCATTCCTCTGAGGAAATCTCTTTGATCTCAACAATATAACCTTTAATATATGAACCACCATCTGTAGCGGGTTTTCCCCAAGACAGAGAGACGGATGAGATTGTGTAATCTGTCACTTTAGGGTGATGAGGTGGACCTGGGGGAGTTGTGGCATTTATTGCTCTATAAAACAGTGATAAGTCACTAGATTCTCCCACACCAGCTTCATTCTCAGCAGACACACGGAATTCATAGAAATGTCCCTCTGACAGTCCAGTTACTTTGAAATGCAGATCTGAAAGCTTCTGCCGGTTGCATTTTGTCCACCTTACACCATCTTTGTCACGCTTCTCTAAGTGATAACATGTAATTTCTGTTCCACCATCGCTCTCTGGGGCACGCCATGACAAAGTTATTGAATCCTTTGTTATCTCACTTGCCTCTGGTGTTGATGGCGCACCTGGTGGCTTGTAAGGATTGCGTGCAATAATTGCCTCAGATTCCAGAGGTTCACCAATGCCATATTTATTGACAGCCATAACTCTAAAGATATACTCATCACCAGACAGGAGCTTGGTCACTTTATAACTCACAGTAGAAATGTTGGAATCAACAACAGTCCATGATAGCCTGCTAGTTTCCCTTTTCTCAAGGATGTAATGAGAAATATTAGCACCTCCATTCTGAGATGGCTCAGACCAGGACAGATGACATTTATCAGACATGATGCCAGCTACTTGTAGCGGTCCGGTTGGTGGACCCGGTCTATCAAGAACTTTTACTGTTATTGGAATTGTTTTTGTTCCACCACTGTTGCTTAAAATTAGGTCATAGTGTCCACCATCCAATCTAGTACAGTCTTTTATTGTAATAGAAGCATGTTTTTGTGTACTTCTTACTTCAATGCGCAGTGTCTTATCCATTTCCTTTCCTTCTTTTAGCCATTGAATATCAGGTGTGGGTTTTCCATGTATATCTGCATCCAAAACTAAGTTGTCTCCAGCATTGACAACAATGACATCCTTGTACTTAGGATCCATTGACACACTAGGAGGTTCAATTTCATCTGTAGCAGTAATTGTCCCGGTGCTGTCTGAAGGCTCACTGAAGACACCCACTGCATTTCTTGCAATTACTCTAAATTCATACTGATTGTTTACTGTTAAGCCTGTGATTGTAAATTCTGTCTCAATTACATTGGTAAAGTTTGCCCTCATCCATCGGCCCTCAGGCAAATCTCTTCTTTCAACAATATATCCAGTCACTTTGCTGCCACCATCATACTGAGGCTTTGTCCACTGAATCTTAATGTGGTTCTTAGATATTGCAATAGCCTCAGGCGTTCCAGGGGGATCACATGGGTCACGGGCCACAAAACTCTCTGAAACTTTGCTTGATCTGCCAATACCAACAATGTTTTCAGCATATACTCTGAATTCATATCCAATGCCTTCTTCAAGATTGCATATTTTGAAAACAGTATCAGTGATGAGGGTTTTGTTTAGTTTTGTCCATAGAATACTTGTTCTTTCTTTGCTTTCAAGGTGGTATCCAATCACTGAACTGCCACCATCATTGACCGGTTCATTCCACTCAATTGTCATTTGATCTTTGGTGGCAGATTTCACATATGGAGTACCAGGTGGCCCAGGTGTTTTGTAAGGATACTGCACAACAATTGACTTTGAATCTAAAGGAGCACCTTTACCATATCTGTTCTCAGCAATGACTCTAAACTGATACTCAGCACCAGTTTTCAGCTTGGTAATTTTGAGGGATGTCCTGGCAACTGATCCAGCCACAACTTGCCAAGTAGTTTCAGTGTTGTCTCGCTTTTCAACAATGTAATGCTTTACTTGGCAGCCCCCTGTATACTCTGGAGGTTCCCATGAGATGGATACAGAAATGTTGCTTACTTCGGTCACTTTTATTGGTCCAGTGGGTGGACCAGGTTTATCCAGGATAATGATACTGATATCTTCTGTAACTGAACAAACACTGTTTGTTGCAGTAACTGCATACTTTCCAAGGTCATCTTTACAGGCTTCAGTTATCTGTAGGATTGTCGATGTTGCTGTGTTGGAAGTAGTAATTCTGGATGTTACTTTAAGTGACTGCCCATCCTTTGACCAAGTGATCTTTGGTTTTGGACGTCCAAAAATAGGTATTTCAAGTTTTAAATCCTTTCCAGATTTGACACTATATGTATTGAACTGCAACTTGAAGCTTGGTTCAATTGTGAGGTCATTGGCAATAACTGGAGCAGCAAGGGGCTTTGGCTCACTTTTGCCTTTCTCATTGTAGGCCAGAACACGGAACAAATATTCCTGACCACCAGTTAGTCCAGTGACTGTTCCTTCACATGTTTTTACATTTGTTGCTACACCCCATTTGTCAGTTCCCTTTGGCTGCATTTCAATCAAGTAGCCTGCAATCCTACTACCTCCATCATGCTCTGGTTTTTCCCAGGCCAGCGATGCACTTACTTTTGTCACATCAGTCAACATAACCTTTCCAACTGGCTGAGGTACTTCAGATGCCTTTGAAGCAGTTTTTGTTTCAACTGGCAAACCAACACCAAATTCATTTTCAGCCATAACTCTGAAGTAATACATGGCTCCCTCTGCAAGATTTTCCACCTTATAAGTTGTCTTACTGCACTTGGTTGTTACATTTGCATAGGCCTTTCTTGTGGATTCACGCTTGTCAACAACATAATTCTTGATCTTTGCTCCTCCATCAATAAGTGGTGGTTCCCAAACAAGTGTGACAGAGTCTTTCTTGATATCCTTAACTACAAGGTTTAGTGGTGCTCCGGGTGTATCTAACACTTTAACAGCCACAAAATCAGATACAGAGCCACTGCTGTTCTGTAGAGTCACAGTGTATTTTCCAGAGTCCCTTCTATCACAGGAGTCAATTGAAAGCTGGGTGAAGTTAAGACCCTTTTCAAGCACTGTCTTTTCTGACAATTCACCTTCATCTTTAGTCCATTTCATATCTGGTACTGGTCTACCTCTAAATGGTACATTTATTCTTACTGATCCTCCAGCGCGAACAACAATGCCTTTCCTCAGCTCTGAATCAAGGTGAATTTCAGGGGTCTCCAGCTTGTCCTCAGGCTTGGAAGTTCCTGCAATAACCGCAGGCTCTCCAACACCTAATTTATTAATGGCACATATTTGAATTTTATATTCTTGTTGTTCTGTTAGCTTAGTGATTTCAAATTTGTTGACACGTAAGCCAGTAGGGGGAGTGCACATAGTCCATTCTTCCTCTTCAGCTTTGCAGATCTCAACAATATATCCTTGAATTGCACATCCGCCATCATTAAGGGGTTTCCCCCATGCTACTGTTATTGAAGTCTTGGTGGTATCAACAACATGTGCATGCATGGGTGAGCCAGGTTTGTATTTGGGATCACAAGCCTTGTAGTATGAAGTTGGCAAGCTTTGTTCTCCAATTCCTGCTGCATTTTCAGCTGACACTCTGAATTCATACTCATGATCCTCAATGAGACCATGCACTCTGAAGCATACATCAGTTACTTTTTGTCTGTTGCATCTTGTCCATCTAATTCCAGACCGGTCTCTCTTCTCAATTATGTATCCAAGAATTTCACTTCCACCATCAGTATCTGGTGCACTCCAGCAAACAGTCATGGAGTCCTTTGCAATATTTGTTACCTCAATAATTTGTGGTGATCCAGGGTGACTAAATGGATCTTTCATTATTACAGATGGTGTGTCAATTGGCTCACCAACACCATAACTGTTGGCAGCCATGACACGGAATATATATTCGTTACCCTCAAGGAGCTTTGTCACTTTGTATGTTGTTGTTTTGCAGTCATTACAGACCACAGTCCAAGCAAGTCGACTTGTCTCACGTCTCACAATAATGTAATGAGTTATAGTGTTTCCTCCATCATCAAGTGGAGCACGCCATATTAGTGTGCATTTATCACTGGACACACCTGTGACATGAAGAGGCCCTTCTGGTGGGCCTGGTTTATCAAGCACTTTCACATGGAATTGAACATTCTGAGAGCCAGCAATATTAGTAAGCTGAAGAGTGTAGTTTCCACCATCTTGTCTGACTGCATCTTTTACTATAATTAGTGCTCTGCTGTTAGTGTTTTTGATGTCACATCTAATTGTGTTTTCAAGCTCTTTGTCATTCTTAAACCACTGGATTGTGGGAACTGGCTTACCATGGACATCAGCATCAAGTTTGAATGTATCTCCTGCATTCACAATAAGAGTCTGTGTGTATTCTGGGTCAATTGAGAACTTTGGTGGCTCTACCTCATCCAATGCAGCAATTGGTCCACTATTATATGATGGTTTGCTGATAGTTCCAACCGCATTCTTTGCGATTACCCTGAAGTCGTACTTGGCACCTTCTGTCAGCCCAGTGACAGTAAAATTGGTTTCAATAACATTTATGAAACTTGCTTTCATCCAGCGTCCCTCTGGGAGATCACGTTTCTCAACAGTATAACCAGTGATAACACTTCCACCATCATACTCTGGCTTTGTCCATTGGATAGTTATGGAATTTTTGCTCACATGGACAGCTTCTGGGGTTCCAGGAGGATCACATGGATCACGAGCAACAATGCCCTCTGAGATTTTGCTGCATCTGCCAATGCCAACAATATTTTCAGCATAGACTCTGAACTCATATTCGATACCCTCCTCTAAAGGACTGGTTTTGAATCTTGTTTCTTGAATCAGTGTCTTATTTATCTTTGTCCAAAGAATACTGTTTCTCTCCTTCCTTTCAAGATGATATCCAATAATGTTACTGCCTCCATCTGAAACTGGCTCATGCCACTCAACAACCATATGGTCCTTTGATAGGCATGACACAAATGGAGTTCCTGGAGGTCCTGGTTCTCTGTATGGGTACTGAGCAACAACAGCTGAAGAGTCCAAAGCATAGCTCTTGCCATACCTGTTTTGAGCAATGATTCTGAATTGATATTCAGATCCAGTCTTCAGTCGTTGTACTTTAAGTGTTGTTCTTGCCAATGAAATTGCAACGTTCTCCCATGTTGTAGTAGTTGTGTCTCTCTTTTGCACAATGTAATTTGAAATTGAGCAACCACCAGTATACTTTGGAGGATCCCATGACAATGTAACACTTGACACAGTTATCTCATCAAATCGCACTGGGCCAGTTGGTGGGCCAGGTTTATCAAGAGTGATGATTTCAATGGTTGCATCCTTTTGTCCAACAATATTGGACACATTTATTCCATACATTCCGCCATCTTCTCTTGCTGCTTCTTTGATATTAAGAACAGTGCTGTGTGCTGTATTAGAAATGTTAACCCTTGTTGTGAATTTGAGGGCTGCACCATCCTTTGTCCATGTGATTTTGGGCATTGGACGACCAGAAACTGGGATTTCAACTTGAAGGTCCTTTCCAACAAGAACACTGTAGTTGCTAAATGCAGGTCTTACATCAGGCCCAAAGACAAGGTCTTTTGCTTCCACAGGTACAGCAA
Organism: Scardinius erythrophthalmus; assembly: GCF_964197995.2. Lineage (NCBI taxonomy): Eukaryota > Metazoa > Chordata > Actinopteri > Cypriniformes > Leuciscidae > Scardinius > Scardinius erythrophthalmus. Next base: position 8,643,800 of record NC_138226.1, on the reverse strand, counting down.
GTGTTCTTGGGTCACTCTTTCCTTTTTCATTGACCGCAACCACTCTAAAAGTGTACTCCTCTCCAGGGTTCAAATTTTTTATTACAGCTTCCAATGTTTTTACGTTGGCACAACCAGACCATTTATCATTACCCTTGACCTGCATTTCAATGAGGTATTGAAGTATTCTACTGCCACCATCATGAACTGGCTTTTCCCAAGAAAGAGACACACTTGTTTTAGTAACATCTACAACACTTAATTTTCCAGGACACTGTGGCACCTCTGAAACCTTCAACGGATCTGTGATATCTGCAGGTAGCCCTACACCATATTCATTTTCTGCAAGCACTCTGAAATAGTAACTGCAACCTTCTTGAAGTGGTTCAACTTTCCATGAGAGTTTGTGGCAATTTGTTACAACGGCAGAGAATGTTTTTCTTGTGCTCTCACGTTTCTCAAGAATGTAATTTTTGATTTTTGCTCCGCCATCCAAATATGGAGGCTCCCACATAAGAGTAACAGATTCCTTTGCAATTTCTTTCACTTTGAAGTTGAGTGGAGCGCTTGGAGTGTCAAGGACTTTCACAATAATTGTTTCAGATTTTGCACCCGCGGAGTTTTCTGCAGTCACAATATATTTACCACTGTCTGCCCTGTTGACTTTATCAATAACAAGAGAAGTGTGACTGCTGGTGGTCTCAGTCTGTGCTGTTTCCTTAATCTGCCCACCATCTTTTTCCCATTTGATTTGTGGGGTTGGTCTTCCTTTAAAAGGGATGAACATCCTAAGAGAACCTCCAGCTTTAATACGTACAAGCTTTCTAAACTCAGCATCAATATCAAGATCTGGATCCTCTGTTTTGTCCTCTGGCAGAATGGGCCCAGTGACATCAGCATGCTCCCCAACACCAACCTTGTTAACGGCACAAACCCTGAATTTGTATTCCTGTTTTTCTTTCAGATTTTCCACAGTAAAGCGTGTGAGTTTAACACCTGCTGGTGGAGTGCACATTGTCCATTCTTCAGCAACTGCTGATTCACCTGCAGCCTTTCCTTCTTCTATTGGAGTCTTTACCTCCTCTATGGCTGCTTTTACTTCACATGCTTCAACAATATATCCCTGGACTTCACAGCCACCATCATAAATAGGCTTTCCCCATGCAAGTGCAACAGATGATTTTGTCATATCTAACACTTTTGGATTATGGGGTGGTCCTGGCTTGAATACAGGATCCAGGGCTTTATAGAATACAGTTGCAGAACTTGCCTCACTAACTCCAGCAGCATTCTCAGCAGATACTCTGAATTCATACAGATGATTCTCCAGGAGTCCAGTAACTTTTAATGTGAGGTTAGTAACTGTTTTCATGTTGCATCTGGTCCATCTAATGCCTTCCTTGTCATGTTTCTCAATAATATAACCAGTGATAGGAGTACCCCCATCATTTGTTGGGGCCTCCCAGGTTAAGACCATTGAATCTTTCTTGACATTTGAAACTTCTACTCCTTTTGGTGCATCTGGGGGTGTAAATGGATTCTTGATAACAACTGCATTTGATTGGAGGGGCTCACCAACTCCAAATTTGTTGACTGGCAAAACTCTGAAGATATATTCATTTCCTTCAAGGAGTTTTGTTATTTTAAGATTTACAGCTTGGACTTTGGGTTCAACAACTGTCCAAAGCAGTCTGCTAGTCTCTCTTTTTTCAACAATGTAATGAGTGATCTTGCTGCCACCATCTTGTTTAGGTGGATTCCAAGCAAGGCAGCACTGCTCACTGGTTACACCTGTGATAGAGATGGGTCCCTCAGGTGGTCCAGGCTTATCCAGGACACATATATTGACTGGCACAGCTTTCTCTCCTCCTGGATTTTGCAGCAGTAGAGTATATTGACCTCCATCAGCAAGTTTGGCCTCCTTTACAGTCAAACAGGTATAGTTATTTGTGCTTTTAATTTCACGATATATGGTGTTTCCAAGTTCTTGCTCACCCTTCATCCAACAAATTGCTGGAATTGGTTTTCCATGAACATCTGCATCAATCTTGAAGTTGTCTCCTGCATTTACAACAATTGTTTGAGTGTACTCTGGATTTATGCTGATACGTGGTGGCTCAATCTCATCCTTTGCCATGATAGGTCCAGTACTATATGAAGGATCACTGAAAACTCCAGCAGCATTTCTTGCAATGACACGGAACTCATATTTCTGGTCCTCTGTAAGACCTGTTGCAGTATACTCAGTCTCTATGACATTGGTGAAGTTTGCTTTCATCCAGCGTCCTGCAGGTAATTCCTTCTTTTCTACAATATATCCAGTGACTTTGCTTCCACCATCATACTCTGGCTTGGTCCATGCAATTGTAATAGAATCTTTTGTGATTCTAACAGCTTCTGGTGTTCCAGGAGGATCACAAGGATCTCTGGCAACATAGCCCTCTGAGATCTTACTAGCCTTCCCAATGCCAACAATGTTTTCAGCATAAACTCTGAATTCATACTCCATGCCTTCTTCAAGCCCTGTGGTCTTTAAAGTTGTGTCTTGGATTAGGCTTTTGTTTAATTTCATCCAAAGAATGCTATTTCTCTCTTTTCTCTCAAGGTGATATCCTAAGATTGTTGCTCCACCATCAATGACAGGTTCATTCCACACTATCACCATACTATCTTTTGTAGAAGACTGCAAGAAAGGTGTTCCAGGAGGGCCCGGTAGTTTGTAAGGATACTGTGCAACAACACATTCAGACACGAGCAGAGGGCTTTTTCCATATCTGTTCTCTGCTGCAATTCTAAATTGATATTCAGAGCCTGTCTTCAGTCTTCCTGCCTTAATTTGAGTTCTTGCTATATTTGCTGCTACAATCTGCCAATTAGTTGTTGATGTGTCCTTCTTTTCTACTATGTAATTATTAATGGTGCAGCCCCCATCATACTCTGGTGGCTTCCAAGAAATGGTAACACTGTCGGATGTTACTTTATCAACTTTAACAGGGCCTGTCGGTGGACCAGGTTTGTCAAGAACAACGATTCCAATATCCACTGTTGTCTCACCAGCTGTATTTGATAGTTTTACATTATACTGCCCAACATCATCTCTACAGGCCTCTTTGATTACTAAATTCAGCTGTGTATCCGTAGAGGAAAAGTTAACCCTGGTTGTTCGTTTAAGTGGAACTGCTTCCTTTAGCCATGAAATGGCAGCTTTTGGACGAGCATTATATGGAATATCAATTGTCAAATCCTCTCCTGCCAGGACACTGAATGTGGAGAACATCATCTTAGCGGATGGAGCGATTACAAGGTCCTTTGCAATCACAGGCACACCAATTTGACGAGGATCACTGGTTCCCTTTTCATTTCTTGCAGAAACACGGAACATATACTCTTCACCAGGTGCAAGCCCAGTAATAACTGCTTCAGGTACCTTGACAATCACAGCTTGTGTCCATTTTTCACTCCCTTTGCTCTGCATCTCTACAACATATGCAACCACTCTGCTTCCTCCATCATGTTCAGGTTTTTCCCATGATAATGTCACACTCATCTTTGTGACATCCTTAAGTGTAATTTTGCCAGGGGGAAGTGGCTTCTCAGACACTTTAACAGATTCACCGGTCTCAATAGGAAGACCAATACCATATTCATTTTCTGCTAGAACTCTGAAGTAGTAGTTGCATCCTTCTTGGAGCTGGTCAACTGTCCAAGTAGTTTTGTGACAATTGGCATTTACTGTAGCATATGCCTTTCTTGTAGCCTCACGCTTCTCAACAATGTAATTCTTAATTTTTGTGCCACCATCGTTAAGTGGAGGATCCCAAACAAGTGAAACAGATTCTTTAGTAACCTGACTTATTTTAAAGTTTTGTGGTGCTCCAGGTGTATCTAGAACTCTAACTATCACAGAGACTGTCTTTGTTCCAGAGCCGTTTTCTACAGTCAAATTGTATTTGCCACTGTCAAATCTATTCACATTTCCAATAACCAGTGATGTAAAAGATGATGTAGTTTCAATGGTAGCTCTGTCTAAAGGCTCATCATTCTCTCTTGACCATTTGGCCTCCGGTGTGGGTCTACCTCTAATTGGCACAAAAAGTCTTAATGTATTGCAAGCTCTGATGTTCACAATCTTACGAAGTTCAGCATCAAGGTCAGCCTCTGGTGGTATGAGTCGTTCCTCTGCTTTGGGTGAACCTGGTACAGGTGCTGCATCTCCAATACCCTCGCTATTTAAAGCTGACACATTGATTTTATATTCCTGATTTTCTTTAAGATTTTTAATTGTAAATGATGTTCCTTTTACACCATCTTTAGGAGAGACAATTGTCCATTCCTCCTCTTCAGTTCCAGGGAGACAGGTCTCAACAATATAACCAGTAATTTCAGAACCACCATCATAAACTGGTTTGTTCCATGCAAGCGTGATGGAAGAACTTGTTGTGTCCAGGATTCTTGGATTGCCAGGTGGACCTGGTTTGAAAAGAGTATCTGTGGCCTTGACAAATGGTGATGAAGGACTGGGTTCACTTATTCCTGCTGCATTTTCAGCAAAAACTCGGAATTCATATTCATGGCCTGGAACAAGAGCAGTAACCTTGAAATGCAAGTCAGTAACATTCCTCTTGTTGCATTTTACCCAGCGCAAACTAATCCTGTCTCTTTTCTCAATGCGATAGTTGGTGATTTCACTTCCCCCATTGCTGGCTGGTGCACCCCAACAGAGAACTGCTGAATCTTTAGTGACTGCTGTTATCTCAGGTGTTTGTGGAGGATCTGGTGGCAGATATGGATTTTCTGCAATTACTGCTTCAGACTCAAGAGGTTCTCCAACACCATACTTGTTAACAGCCATAACTCTGAAAATGTATTCATTTCCTTTGAGCAACTTTGTTGCTTGGTACTGATTAACCCGCAATTCGGATGCCACATTTGTCCAAGCAAGTCTGCTTGACTCACGTTTTTCAATAACATAGTGTTCAATGTTTGAACCGCCATCATCTGTAGGTGGATTCCATGTGAGCACACACTTTTCGGCTGTAACATCAGAAACTGCCAGAGGTCCTGTCGGTGGTCCTGGTCTATCTAGAACCTTCACATTGAAAACATGCTTAACAAAGCCACCAATATTTGTTGCTGTCAGAATAAACTCACCACCATCCCTTCTGACAGAATCCTTGTTTATCAAGACTGATGTAATTTCTGTCATTTTAATCTGTAGTTTATATGTGTTTTCAACATCTTTTCCATCTTTTGTCCAAACCATGGATGGCAATGGCTGGCCTGCAACATCAGCTTCAAGTTTGAACAGTTCTCCGGCTTTGACAAGGACAATATCTTTAAATTTAGCATCAACCATAATTCTTGGCTCTTTAATGTCATCTTTGCAAATAATTGGGTCTGATGGATCTGATGGGTTACTAACAGAACCTGCTGAATTTCTAGCAAGTACACGGAATTCATAAGATGCTTCTTGTGTTAGACCACTTATTGTGAAAGTGGTTTCAATGATATTTGTAAAGTTAGCTCTTATCCAGCGCCCAGCTGGAAGATCTCTCTTTTCCACAGTATAGCCAGTAATTTTGAAACCACCATCATATTCTGGCTTTGTCCACTGAATAGTGATGGCATTTTTCGACACATGTATTGGGACAGGTTGACCAGGTGGATCCACTGGATCAAGAGCAAGCATTGGTTCAGAAGCTTTGCTTGGTTTTCCAATTCCAGCTATGTTTTCAGCGATCACACGGAATTCATATGCCACACCATCCTCTAGTCCTGTAGATTTGAACAGATTTCCGACCACAAGTGCCTTACTAATTCTGTGCCAAACAATACTGTTCCTCTCTTTCCTTTCAAGATGGTAACCAATGACATCGCTTCCCCCATCAGAAACAGGCTCATTCCAGCCAATTGTCATTGTATCCTTAGTGAAAGAAACAATATTAGGTGTTCCAGGTGGCCCAGGCACCTTAAATGGATATGCAGCAACCACTGCCTCTGAGGTTATTGGAGGCCCTGTACCATATCTGTTTTTGGCCTTGACACGGAATTGATATTCAACTCCTGTAGTTAAACGAGTTGCTTTAAATGTTGTACGAATAATTAAAGAGGAAAGTTCGACCCATGTCTGGCTGGTAGTTTCCCTTATTTCAACTACATAGTTATTGATTGGTACACCTCCATCATTTTCAGGAGATTCCCATGAGAACTCAATGAAAGTACGAGATATTTTGTCCAGTTTAATTGGTCCCTTTGGTGGTCCAGGCACATCATGCACCTTTACTGTGATGCTGTCTGTGACTGAGCCAACAATGTTCTTTCCTGTCATTGAGTATATTCCACTGTCACTTCTTAAACATTCATTTATGATCAAGATAGTTGAGGTAGAAGTAGTTTCAATCATTGTTCTTTGTGTTAATTTGAAGGCTTGACTGTCTTTCTGCCAGGAAACTGTTGGTTTAGGACGTCCAGAAACAGGCACTTCAACCTTTATATCATCACCGGCCTTGGCAATAACTGTCTTCTGACACACACCACAGAGGTCGAATTCCGGTTCTGAACTTTGTTCTCTGATAACAACAGACTTGCTTACACGAGGATGACTTCGCCCAGAGCTGTTCACGGCCATCACACGGAATACATACTCTTCATTTTCATTAAGATTTTTTATAGTAAAGTTCAAAGTCTTCACAGCTGTCACATGGGCCCACTGATCTGTTCCTTTCTTTTGTGCCTCAATAACATACCCAGTAACTCTACTTCCACCATCATGTTTTGGTTTAGTCCATGCAAGATTAACTGTGTGCTTTGTGACATCAGTAAAAGTGACATTTTCTGGTGGAGTTGGTGCTTGAGATACTCTGACTGGGTCTGGGGTTTCAACTGCTTCACCAATGCCATACTCATTTTCAGCAAAAACTCTGAAATAATATTCCAAACCCTCTGCCAGATCAGAAACTCTGACAGAGCATGTCTCACATTTTGTGATCACGGCAGCATATGCCTTGCGAGTAGACTCTCTCTTCTCAATGATGTAATTGGTGATCTTGGCACCTCCATCAATAAGAGGCATTTCCCATTCCAATGTGATACTCTCTTTGTCAATTGCTTTAGGTTTCAGATTGAGTGGAGGCCCAGGGGAGTCCAAAACCCTTACAACCACAGAAGCGGTCTTCTTTCCAGCAGCATTCTCTAATGTTAAATCATATTTGCCTGCATCACGTCTATTACAGTCAGGAATGACCAGCAGGGTGTATGATTCAGTATTGTCAATGATTGCACGAGTTTTCAATGGCGAGTCCTCTTTTGTCCAAGTCACTGCAGGGGTTGGGCGTCCTTTAATAGGAACAAATATACGAATAGAGGCACCTGCCCTAACAACTAATGTTCTTCTGAGTTCTGCATCAAGTTCTAAATCAGGGATTTCTTCACGTTCCACAATTTCAACAAGATCCTCTGTTTGTGCTGGTTCACTGACACCTATTACATTTAATGCACTAATTCTGAAATGATACTTCACTCCAGCTTGCAAATTGGGGACAACAAACTCAGTTATCCTTAAAGGCATAGTTGTATCTTTGATCCATTCTTCTTCTCCCTCCTTTTTGTGTTCAATAAAGTATCCTGTGACTTCCATGCCACCGTCACTAAGTGGTTTGCCCCAGTGCAATTCAGCTGTTGTTCTTGTTGTGTCAGTGACTCTTGGGTTGACTGGAGGACCAGGTACATCTGGAAAGTAATAAAACACACGTAAGGAACATATCTGTTATCATATCAAATAATCATATAAAACAAAAAATAATCACTTACCTGCAACAAGCTTTGTCCTCACAGGCATTGAAGGTTCACTTGGCTCACCAAAACCAGCCTTATTCTCAGCAGTTACTCTAAATTCAAATTCAATTCCCTCTTTCAGCCCTTTCACTTCAAAGTGGAGGTCAGCAATTGTTTTCTTTGATGCTCGTGTCCATCTCATGCCCTTCTTTTCTTTCCTCTCAACCATGTACCCTGTTATATCACTTCCTCCATCATCGGCTGGTCTTTTCCAAGCAATGGTAACAGAATTTCCACAAACATTTTCAACTTCTGGCTTGGCTGGTGGGCCGGGGGGACCTGAAATAATTAATATGTCTTTTGAGAACCTTATTGCATTACATATGCAGCTATGCAGCATCACACACAAAGGAGAAGTATGGAAGTAATATATGAGAGAAAGAGTTTTTAACAATAAACATACCATATCTATCCACCATTTTCACTGGCTCAGAATGAGAGGCATCACCAGCTCCAGAATTATTGACAGCAGAAACCCGGAAGATGTACTCATTTCCCTGAATAAGTTTATTGGCAACAAAGTGGCAGTCAATAACATTTTCGGCAAGAATGGTCCAAAGGAGACGGCTTGTTTCTCTTTTCTCCAGTGTGTAATATTTGATTGGAGATCCTCCATCCTCATGAGGTGGTGTCCATGTCAAAGTGACCTTTTCAGAAGAAATTCCACTTGCTTCAACTGGCCCTGGTGGACCAGGAACATCTAAAATTGTTACTTTCACATTTTCCTCTTTGACACCAAATGGGTTACTTGCTGTGATTGTGTACTCTCCTGAATCCTTTCTACCGGCATACTTGATAGAAAGAGTAGAAGAAGAAGGTGTAGTTTCTATCTGACACACATCTGAAGGCTTGAAATACTTTCCAGACTTTGACCACACAGAAGTTGGTTGGGGTTTGCCCAGAATGCTTGTTGCAGTAATCACAATTGTATCTCCAGCTTTGACAGTAAGCCCCTCCTTGACTGTTGGATCGATTATAATTGTTGGTGCCGCTGCAAAATAATCAGTATATACACTAATCAGCATAATTATTTTTCATATTTGGATGATATAAAACATAATTTACTCACAATGCATGCACAAGAAAGAGCAATTGAGTCTTACCATATTCATCCGTGCACATAAGGGTATCTGTTTGTTCAGAGGGTTGACTTATTGCTCCAGCACCATTCTTTGCTCTGATTCTAAATTCATACTTGCAACCCTCTTGCAAGTCTGCTACAGTATATGCACAGTCGACAACATTTACTGTATTAGCCTTCACCCAGACCTTGGCTGGGAGATCACGTCTCTCAACAATGTAGCCTGTTAGCCTGTGTCCACCATCATACTGAGGTTCAGTCCATTGAAGTGTTACAGTGCTTCTAGTGATACTAATCACATCTGGTTTCCCAGGTGCATCTATAATGAAATATGTTCAAATAAATTATTAAATCAACCATACACAAATTGGGGAGGGTATATATTTTAATGACCCAAGCCTTTAAAATAACATTAACTTACCAATTGCATCCAAGGCAACCATTGGCTCAGTGGCAGGACTTGGTCTTCCAACACCAGCCAAATTAATAGCCATAACTCTGAACTCATACTCTAGACCCTCTGTTAAGCCAGTCACTTTGAAATCTCTCATCTTCAAAGGAGTTGGATTTGCTCTTTTCCATAACATGCTGTTTCTTTCCTTGAATTCAACGTGGTAGCCTGTATGCAAAAAATACTGTTTATTTATCTAATTGTTCTAGAATTGTTTTCTCCTAGCTATATTTTTATGAAAAAGTGTTATTATTGACTCATATTCATTTAATTACTTCTGTACCTGTGATTGGTGAGCCTCCAGTTTTCCTTGGATCTAACCATGTAAGAGTTGCTGAATCATGACGCATACTCATGACTTGTGGGGGAGGAGGTGAATCTGGTACATCTGAGGAAATAATCATGAGTAAGAAAGTGAGTTTTTTACACTTTGATATTATCTATAGTATATATTGACAATAAATTTAAAGTCCACTCACTGAATGGATGCTTGGCAACCATAGGCTCTGATTTGAGGCCTTCGCCAATTCCATATTTGTTTTCTGCACTCACTCTAAAGATGTATTCAGTTCCCTCATGGAGACCAGTCACTCTGAAAGTGTTTGTGTCCACAGATGAAAACACTGTAACCCACATGTTAGTAATAGAATCACGTTTCTCAAGAATGTAGTTGGTAACTTCTGATCCACCATCATCTTTAGGAGAACCCCATTTTAAGGTTGCACCATCTGCAGTCACTTCTTTGAACTTTATTGGTGCAGTTGGAATTCCTGGTTTACCAACAACTCTGACGAAAATTGTGGACTCTTTAGACCCAGCAGTGTTGCGAAGAGTGATGGTGTATTTTGAGGCATCTGTCCTTTGGCAGTCACGTATCAAGAGAGTTGTGTTTACAGCTGTCGATTCTACACACACTCTTCCTGTGTCTGTGAGATTTTCATCCTCCCCCTTCTTCCATGTGACAACAGGGACAGGCTTTCCACTGATAGGAATCTTGAGACGAACATTGCTTCCTTCTTTTGCAATGTAGTTCAAGTTAGGCAATTCCCGCAAGTCACAGCTTGGATAAACTATAACAGTATAGAAAAGGAATGGATAAGGAGCAGATTTGAAACACAATATACCAGAAAGAGCTAAAGGGCATTTTTATACAAATACAAAATTTGAAATCTCACCATTGACATCTTTGGCGATCACAGCAAGTTCTTTCACGGGACCATCACCAGAATCATTTGTTGCAAATACTCTATATTTGTATTCCCTTCCTTCAACAAGATCTTTTGCACTATATTGCATGTTCTTTGATCGAAGAAGCTCCTTCCATTTGTCTTCGCCATTAAGGACCTCAAGCACATATGCAATTATGCGACTTCCACCATCACTGATTGGTTTTTTCCAGGAAAGAGTACAAGAGTCCTTGGTTACAAGCAAGGTCTTGAAGTCCATAACTGGTCCAGGTTGTTCTGGAAGATATTGATAAGTTTACTTAATAATATATATCAGCAAAACTATTATAAAATATATATTGATAATTATATATATATATAATTTTTTTTTGCAATTGAGGATTACATGATCAAAAAATATCTTCCCTTACCAGAAGCTCTAACAGCATCCACAGTTTCACATGGTTCACCAATGCCATACTCATTTTGAGCCAGAACCCTGAAGCAATAAGATCTACCAGCCTCTAAACCATCAATCTTGAAAGATGTTTTAGTACAAGTGTTTGAAACATTTGACCATGCTTTCCTTTCTGCATCTCTTTTGTCAACAATGTAACCTGTAATCTCACTTCCACCATTAATTAGAGGTGCATCCCATAGGATGGAGGCACTGTCCTTTGATGACTCTTTTATCATCAGATTAAGTGGAGGTCCAGGGGTATCTGTTTAATTTTATAAGAGTTATACATACTTTAGTTAATATAAAATATTAAGAAAACTGTATCTGAATAAAAATAAAACTCTTAATATCACAGAACTCACCAAGGACCTTGACAATAACTGTGTACATCTTCATTCCGCTTACACTGTCAAGATTCAAAATGTATTTCCCTGCGTCGTATCTGTTTACTTTCTCAACAAAAACCAATGTATCAGTGTCTGTCGTCTTGATTATGATTCCTTGTCTGTCCTTAATGTTGGTGTTCATCTTGGCCCAGGTGACCCTGGGGGTTGGTCGACCCTTAATTGTGGCATGAAGTTTCATTTTACTTCCAGCCATTAGCACCAAAGTGTCCTTCAGCTCTGCGTCAAGCTCAGCCTCAGGAGCAACTGGAATAACATAGAAAGAATACATTAATATATATTTCTGGAATAAGTTACAAAATATTTTAATAATGTACTGTATTTTCATTTTTCATAAAATATATTAGAATTAACAAAATACACAATAAATGATTTTAAAGCTAGTACCAAAAACATCCTTGGCAATGTGTTTTTCAGGAACTTCACAAGGCTGGCTGAATCCAACTTTATTTACAGCAGTAACACGAAGTTGGTACTCTGAGTTCTCCAAGAGTCCAGTCACAACATAATTTGTATCCTGAAGGTTCTTTGGTACATTGCATCTTATCCAGTCTGTTGTGTTAGTTCTCTTGCATTCAACAAGGTATCCCAAAACTTCACTTCCACCATCATTTGCAGGCTTAGTCCAAGTTAGTCTAATTGTGCTGTTGGTGGTGTCTGTGACCTTGGGAGAAATGGGTGGGCCTGGAGGATCTGTAAATAAGTAAGAGGTACTGATAAAAGCTCTCACATATTTGTTGATATACAAGATATTGTGAATGGATTCTGATACTCACACAAAGGATCAAGAGCAGAGGCAGCATTAGATGGTTCACTGGGTTTGCCAAGGCCAGCTTTATTTACAGCAATGACCCTAAACTCATACTGAGCTCCCTCAGAGAGACTTCCAACCACAAGTGTTCTCTCCAGCAAGGGTTTTCTGTTCAGTTTGGTCCAGTTCACTTCCTTGGTTTCACGTTTCTCAACCATGTATCCAAGGATAGGTGATTTTCCATCATCAGATGGTTCCTTCCAGCTTACAGTCATACACTCCTTTGTGATGTTTGTAAGGACCGGTGGATCACATGCTCCAGGAACAGCTGTAAATGACAAGTACATTACAACACAGAAATGATATATCCAATCAATAAAATACATAAACCAATAGTAAGGTCTTACTGAAGGGATTCCTTGCCACAACAGGGTCGGATACAATGGCATCACCAGTACCATAGTGGTTCTCAGCACGAACACGGAACTGGTACTCGTGCCCCTCAATTAGTCTCTCCACTGAACATTCCATTGTATCACCGCTGATTTTAGCAGAAAACTGGGCCCAGTTTGCCCTGCTTGTCTCCCGTTTATCAACAACATAATTTGTTATTGGAGAACCACCATCGGCAAGAGGAGCCTCCCAGCACAACTTAATTCGATCTGAAACTATCTCATCAAACTTGATAGAGGCTGGTGGGCCAGGTATATCTGTGTAAGGGGAATGCATGATTATTATTTTGCAAAAAGGACACAAATATGCTATGGGCCCTATTTTAACGATCTGAAACGCAAGTGTCAAAGCGCAAAGCGCAAGTAACTTTGTGGGCGGGTCTTGGCGCTGTTGCTATTTTCCCGGCAGGATAAATGACTCTTGCGCCAGGCGCAAATCTAAAATGGGTTGGTCTGAAGTAGCTTCATTATTCATAGGTGTGGTTTGGGCGTTACGTGAAATAAACCAATCAGAGCGTCATCTCACATTCCCTTTAAGAGCAGACGCGTTTGTTCTAAAGCGGATTCCTATTGTAACGGCGGATTTGCCAGGCACGCGCCAGGAGCGGTTCACAGCCAAGGAGACCGACGTTCTCGTCAGGGACGTTGGGGATGGAGAAACACACCCAAATTAACTTCGGTTAAAAAGGCGTATGATAATTTGGGTAAATGTGTAAGCTAGATGTATGCTTTTATAATAAATTGTCTATCTATCTATCTATCTATCTATCTATCTATCTATCTATCTATCTATCTATCTATCTATCTATCTATCTATCTATCTATCTATCTATCTATCTATCTATAATCTATCTATCGTAATAATGTATGATTTGCAAAAATGAAAACTGCTGCTTCTGTGTAGATGAGAGAATCAAAGTGCATTCGCGTTGTGCACACGCTACATTGATTATGGCCAAGCATGCGCCCTTAAAATAGCATATGAATAACATGCGCAACGCGCCACTGACTTTAAACATTTTTTTCCTGGTTAGTAGCGCAATTGTTTTCTAAACCTGCAAAATAGCATGAAGGAACGTTTGCGCTGGAACACGCCTCCTCTTTGCGCTGAACCGCCCCGGGGAGCGCAAGTGTATTTCTTAGTTAACCGACGTGCTTCTGTGGAGGGAAAAGCGCGCTTTGCGCGGGTGCAAAATAGGAATGATACATGCGTCGGTGTACAAAGTCAATTGCGCTGGGTGCAAGATAGGGCCCAAAATGTCCAATTCACTTAGTAGTATTTAGACTAAACAATACAAATATAATTTTACTCACCTAAAACTTTGAGTTGTATTTCTGCAGTCGTAGAACCACTTGCATTTGCTGCAAGAATTCCATAATTTCCAGTATGAAGTTTAGTAACGGCATCAAGGCTCAGAGAAAAGAGATGTCTCTTTTGAGACATCTTGAATTCTTTGTCAGCTTTTAACAATTCTCCATTTTTGCTCCATGTAACCTTGGGCATTGGTTTGCCAAAAACTTCAGCTTCAAGACAAACATCTGACCCAGCCTTTACTGGCAACATCTTTTTCATCTGAATTGAAAGCTCTATTCTTGGAGGCACTATAGACAAGGAAACATGACATAAAATCAATAAGACAAATAGCAATTGAATAGCAACTTAGAAAACATTTTAAAAAATATTTTAAAAACATAAAAATACTTACCATTTTCTGCAGACACCAGAATGGGGTCAGTGATTTCAGATGGCCTGCTAATGTTAACTGCTGTCTTGGCAATTACCCTAAATTGGTACTTAGCACCCTCTTCTAACCCAGTTGCTGTGTACTCCTCACGAGGCACATTTTGACTACTTGTGTTGCAACGCACCCAAGTGTCTCCTGGAAGCCTCAAGGCCTCAACATAGTATCCAATTATCTTGCTTCCACCATCATTCTTTGGTTTAGTCCAAACCAGTGTAACTGTGTTCTTAGCAACATCAAGCACCTCTGGTTTTCCAGGAGCATCTATAATTTAAAAACAAAACAACAACAAAATATAGAACATAAATATCTAATACGCAAACATGTATACCTAAAAAATTTATTTTACATGCACATACCAACAGGTGTTCTTGCTGTGATGAACTCAGTTTTCTTGCTTGGTTTACCCTGTCCAGCTCGGTTAATAGCAGACACTCTGAAAGTGTACTCCAGACCCTCAATTAGGCCAGCACAAGGATATTCTGTTGTGCGAACAACAGAATCATTAGCCTTCACCCAAAGGAGACTGTTCCTCTCTTTGCGTTCAATATAGTATCCAGTAACTGGACTGCCACCATCAGACTCAGGCTTATCCCAAGCCACAAACATGCAGTCCTTGTTCACTTTGTTGATGCGGCAGTTCAAAGGTTCACCAGGAACATCTAAAAGAAAATTAAATTGTTAAACACTGACAAATATGTCTCATCATTTTTGTCATCAGTTACATGTTGACAGACACTGCTGATGCTTGCATTTCAACTTACCAAAGGGGAATTTAGCAACCATCCTTTCAGATGTAAGGGGGTCTGAAATACCAAATCTGTTCTCAGCACGAACACGGAAGACATATTCCTTTCCAGGAATAAGCTTTCCAATTCTGCAGCCAGCTTTCCCACAGCTGGAAAGAGCAGTAACCCAGTCACCTCTGCTTACATCACACTTCTCAACCACATAATTAGTGATATTGCTACCACCATCTTCAATAGGTTTGTTCCAAGAGAGTGTGCAGGCATCAGAATCAATGTCACTGATCTCAAATGGTGGCTCAGGTGGTCCAGGAATATCTGACACAAAAGAATGTTTGTAGAAAAATTAACTGCATGTTCACATAGCCCCTTATTATTGAAGGTGGTGATGATGACAAGTTCTAACCTCTGATGATGATTTTCAAAGTCTGGTCAACTTTTCCAGTGCTGTTCTCAGCAACAAGGCTGTATTCAGCACTGTCTTGTCTCGAAACATCCTTAATGATGAGCACACACATGTTCTGAGATTTGTGCACAGCGAGACGGCTTGATGAGACTACATTATTTTCTCCCCGTTTCCATTGGCACACTGGTGCTGGCTTTCCAGATACAAGAGCCTCAACCCTAAGTTTTGCTCCTGCCTTTGCAGTGACAAGTTCAGGCATGATGATTTTGGGCTCCACTGGGAAAAAAATACAAGATTTAACATGTTTTTAGTTGAAGTCTATTAATTCAAATGACTGAGTAACACATTAATTTTCTAACTTACACATCTGCTCCTTGATCTCATAAGCTTCTCTTGTCTCTGTGGGAAGACTAGAACCCATGGCATTTCTTGCTGCAACTCTGAAACGATATTTTCTTCCTTCCTTTAGTCCAGCAACAGAGATGCTCAAATCTTTTACGACTGTGTATGGTGTCCATTCCACCTTCTTCTCCTCCTTCTCCTTCTCCTCAACCACAGGTTCAGGTGGAGGAGGAGCCACAGGCTCTACACCAGGCTCAGCCTCAGCCTCACCCTCTACTGGTTTCTTGGGAGGCTTAGGCATTGGAAGCTCAAGATAGTCAATAATGTAGCCATCAATTTTAGCTCCGCCATCCCGCAATGGTTTCACCCATCCCACAGTTGCACTGTTCTTAGTAATCTCAAGAATATCAACCTTTTGTGGTGGGTCAGGCTTGCCTTAAGGAAGGAGACAGAATTGTTTTAGTAATACTATTTCAACAAAATCTTTAAAAGTGTTCTGGCTAAGAATGCACTTACTGATAGGATCAGAGGCCAGATAAGATTTTGGTGTAACTCTTGGGACTCCGGGACCATACTCGTTTACAGCTATGACCCGGAAGTAATACTCTGTTCCTGGGGCGAGATTGCTTACTTTAAATGTGGTGTTTTCAACATTAGCTTTCACTGTTGCCCAAGTCTTGCGATCAATTTCTCGTTTTTCAACCATGTAATGAGTGATGTTACTGCCACCATCATTTTCAGGTGGAGACCATGTGAGGTTGCAAGAGAACATTGTGATGTCAGTAACCTCAAGACCAACAACAGGTCCAGGTGAATCTGTTTTTAAAATGCAAAAACAAAAAATATATATATATTTAATTGAAAAGTTGGATATTTTAAGTATTTTCATAGATTCATATATAGATTCATATTCATATATTAACTTTATTCATCTGTTTCAGTTGTGTGTTTTTTTCCCACTAATTCCCCTTATATAAAAATAATCAGAAGAAGTTACGTGACTGAAACATTGAATAAACGGGAGCCTGTTTTTTACTTACCAAGTACTTTGACATTCACAAACACTGCCTTCTCTCCAGCTGGACTGGATAAAGTCAATGAATATTTGCCTGAATCATCACGAGAGCTTTCAGATATGACAAGGAATGTCATAGTGTCAATGAGATCAACATGGCCCTTCTGAACAACATTGTCTTTACCCATTCTCCTCCATAAGACCTTGGGAGCGGGTCTTCCTCTAATTGTTGCAACTAATCTTATTGGGCATCCAGCCCTAACTGTCAAACCTTTCTTCAGTTCTGCATCCAAATCAATCTCGGGGGCCTCTGAAGATTGGGGGGAAAAAAAGGATAAAAACACAAATTAGGACATAGAAGGTAATGTTGCTGAAAAGTTTATAGAAAAGTGTATGGAAACTCACCCAAGACTTCTCTTGGTGTCACAGCTCCCTCGAGATTTGTTGGCTGACTCAAGCCAACCTGATTTTGGGCAGAAACACGGAATTCATATTCAAGCTTCTCATCCAGGCTTGAGACTGTGAATTCTGTTCCGATCAACTGGGCAGCAACATTGCACCTTTTCCAGCCTTCATCCCCCTTCTTGCCTGTGCCCTTGACTCTGAGCTCAACTACATATCCAATAAGAGGAGCACCTCCGTCATATGTTGGCTTTGTCCATGCAAGAGTGACTGATGTCTTTGAGCTGTCAGCCACCTTTAAGTTACTAACGGGACCAGGAGGCTCTGCAAATAGAAAACCAAATAATAAATGTGGCTGTAAAGACAAAAACAAATAAACATTTCATCAAATATTGTAACTGGACATACCAACTGGATCTCTTGCAGTAAATGATCTGGATGGCTTGCTTGCATCACCAACCCCAATTTCATTTTCAGCCTTAACACGGAACTGGTATTCATGATTAGGCAGTAAACCTGTAACAGTCATCTGTGTCCCTGCAATTGGGGACTTAACAACAGGGCCCCACCGAATGGCATGCTCTTCTTTTTTCTCAAGAATATAACCAGTGATAGGTTTTCCACCATCATTATCAGGAGAACACCACATAACAACCATTTCTTCTTTTGTAATTTTAGTCACTTCTGGAGCATCTGGTGCACCTGGTCTGTTAAACTGGGTCCTTGCAACAATAGACTCAGTTTCAACAGCAGGACCAGCACCCATTTTGTTTTCAGCTCTCACTCGGAATATGTATTCATTTCCTTCGATAAGGCGAGTAACTTTAGCTGAATTGGTAATTACAGCTGCTGAATGAATTGACCATACTCCTCTCTTTGTCTCACATTTTTCTATGATGTAGTTATAGATCTCACAACCACCATCATCTTCTGGTACTTCCCATGTAAGCTTGCATCTGTCCACAGAAATATCTGACACTTTCAGATCTCTAATAGGACCTGGTCTATCCAGAACATTCACCTTGGCCTCAGCAGTACAGGTTCCAGCAGCATTTGTTCCAGTAATTATGTATTTTCCAGTATCTCCACGTCTTGAACTTGTGAGCAGGAATTTAGTGAAGTTGGTGCCAGTTTCAACTTGCACTCTTGGGCTTTTGGTGATATCTCCAGTGACACCTTCTTTAGACCATTTTATATCAGGCTGAGGTTTACCTATAACCTCTGCCTCAATTGGAACTGCATCTCCAGCTTTAACAACAAGAACTCCCATCAGTTTGACTTTGAGCTCTGGCTGTACAAGTTCCTCCTTTACAAGAACTTCATCTGTTGTCACCCAGTTACTCTCTCCTCCCTCATTCTTTGTTTGAACTCTAAATTGATAAATTTGGTTCTCAATACATCTGTCAGCCATGAAATAGGTTTCCTTTATTGCACCTTTGTGTAATCTTTCCCATTCATCTGCTTCTTTAGGCTTCTTTTCAATATGGTAAGCAAGGTTTCGACTACCACCATCATATTCTGGTTTCTTCCATTTGAGGAAGACAAATGTCTTGCCAATTTCAGTGATTTGGAAGTTCTCTGGCTCACCAGGTTTCTCAACTGGGTCAACAGCAAGGACTGGTGCTTTTGTTTCAGTTGGTGGACCAACACCAATTTTATTCTCTGCACTCACACGGAAGAAATATTCGCAATTCTCAACAAGTGGAGCTTTGACAAGTCGTTTGGTGCAGTCAGATGTAACAACTGTCCATCCCCTTTGACTTGGTTGTCGGCACTCAATTTTATAATTAGTAATTTCAGTGCCACCGTTATCCTCTGGATTTTCCCAAGACACCATACATGACTCTTTAGTCACATAAGCAACCTTCAAATTCTGACAGGCTCCAGGAATATCAAGTACATTAACAATAATTGTAGCATGTGCTTGACCACTGCTGTTCTTTGCTTGAATTGCATATTTTCCATAATCAGCTCTAACAGCTTCCTGAATTACCAGCTCAACAAGAGGGAAGTTATTGTTCATCTCAGTGCGTTTATCTCTGCCTAAAGCTCTTGCATCTTTAGTCCAAGTGATTTCTGGATCAGGTCTGCCCTTTACACGGGTCACAAGGTTGATGATTTGCCCTGCTCTAACTGTAAGGAGGTCACGGCAAGCAACATCAACAGTTACGTCGGGGGGAACAAGAATGTCCTTGGCAAGCACAGTTTCTGTGAGTTCTCTTGGCTCACCATCTCCAACTTTGTTTGAGGCTCTAATACGGAATCTGTACTCTGTGCCTTCACTAAGTCCAGGTACTCTAAATGCACAAAACTTAATTAGATCCTTATTTATTCTGTCCCACTGTGCAGAACCTGATTTCTGGCATTCAACAACATAGCCTAAGATGGGGCTGCCACCATCTCTGGAAGGTTTGGTCCATACCAAATCTGCATATGACTTGCTCCAGTCCTTCAGCTTAATGTTACTCGGAGGCCCTGGAGGACTAATTGGACGTTTAGCTTTCACAGGGTCTGATGGATATGAAGGCTCACTTACACCAGCAACATTTTCAGCAAAGATTCTAAATTCATAGCTGTTGCCTTCAAACAGACTGCACACCCTGTATCTAACATCCAAGACTGGTGTTTTATTGACACGTATCCATTTTCCGGTCATCTCCCTGCGCTCAACAATGTAGCCACTCACAGGGCTTCCACCATCTGTTTCTGGTTCAGTCCATGACACTGTTACAGCATTTTCTGTTATATCAGAACATGTTGGTTGGCAAGGAGGGCCTGGTGGATCAAACATATGCTTGGCAATAGTGGGAGGACTTTCAAGGGCAGCTCCAATGCCAATTTTGTTCTCGGCACGTACACGCACAATATATTCACGTCCCTTCTCCAAACGTGGGACTTTGGCCTTTGTGCTGGTACTTCCAGAACTCACAACTGACCATGGCTCCCAAGGCTTCTTGATATCCTTCTTCTCTACAACATAGTTCATCAAAGGTGCACCCCCATCATCTTTTGGTGGACGCCACTGGATTATCATATGATCAGGGGTAACCTCAAGGATATTTACAGGACCAACTGGAGCAGATGGAACATCAAGGACTGTGACATGTAGAGCAACAGATTTGCTTCCAGCAGGATTTGCCACAGTAAGTATAAACTCTCCACTGTCATTTCTGACACATTCACTAATAGTCAAGACAGTTGAATTTTCCTCAGTAACAATCTTAAATGTGCCCTCAGTTTTAAGCTCATTTCCTTCACTTTGCCACTTGGCTGTTGGAGTTGGGATTCCATGCATGACTGCTGGGAGGACAATTGTACTTCCAGCTTTGACAACAAGACCCTCAATAAGCTTCACATCAACTTCAATAGTTGGAGCCACTGAAAAAGAATATTATCATAATGAAATGTAAAATTATGTTGTAATTTTTCAATAAAAAATAAAATTATATAATAAAATATATTATATATCTTACAGGTTTTTTCCTGGCAAGTAATTGGCACAGTGGTGTCTGGTCGACTAATGCCAATTGCATTTTGTGATTTTACACGGAATCTATAGGTTTTGCCCTCCACAAGTCCAGTTACATGGCATTGAGGATTGCTGACAGTCTTGAAGGTCACCCAGTCTGTGGAACCTTCTTCTTGATGCTCAACAATGAATCCAGTGATCTCACTTCCACCTGTACGTTCAGGCCACTCCCACTGAAGCCATACTTCAGTTTTGTCTGCATCCACATGATGCAGATTCTTGGGTGGACCAGGGGGATCTTTAAGTAAAAATATACAAATTAATTCAACAAACTGTTATAAAAAGTCAAGAATTAGAAAAATAATATTAAATTTAATACTTACAAAGAGGATCAACTGCCTTGATGGGCTTGTTGGTTTCAACAAATGCACTCCTGCCAAACTGATTCTCAGATGCAACTCTAAAGAGATACTGAATTCCCTCCATCAGATATTGAGCCATGAGGCTCAGCTTTTTGGATGCAGCACACACTGAAACCCAGTTCTCAGCTGCAACATCTTTCTTTTGCACAATATAGTGGGAGATCACAGCACCACCATCATCTTCTGGCTTTTGCCATGTCAGGTAAGCTGACTCACTTGTGATTTCAGAGATGGTAAGATTCCTTGGAGGTCCAGGTTTATCTAAATCAAAAAGAAAAGGAGTCATTGTGGCTCTACTATGGGTATCTACAGTATTTAATTATACATACTGTGTGTACTGAATTTCATTGTAATCCTGTTACAATGTTAATAATCTATCTATCTATCTGTCTATCTATCTATCTATCTATCTATCTATCTATCTATCTATCTATCTATCTATCTATCTATCTATCTATCTATCTATCTATCTATCTATCTATCTATCTATCTATCTATCTATCTATCTATCTATCGTTAAGAGTTGTTCTTAAAACATTCATACCAAGAGCAAGAACAGTGCAGGTAGCAGATTTCGATCCAGCTGCATTCTGAATAGTGATAGTATAATTTCCACTGTCAGCACGGGTACACTTCTTAATGTGAAGTTTGCTTCCGCTTGCTGTGACCTCTATAAGGCAATGAGCAGGAACTTCACCATCATTCTTTTTCCAAGAGACAGTGGGTATTGGCATGCCCTTAATTGTGGCACTGAGTGTGATGTCTGTCCCAACCATGGCAAGGTGATCACGAGCCATATTGCCATGTAACAGCAACTCTGGCTCCTCTGCATAAGAATTGAGATGAGAAAGATAGAAATATGAATTAATAGATTTTTAATTGATTACTTTCCAATATGCGAAAAAACATACTTCAAGTTACAGGGGGAGAGTAGTATTATAAAACAATAACTACTTTTCAATAATACTCTTATGCATTTTCTGAATATGTAAATAAAAAGAAAGAAATTACCAAGTCTGTCATGAACTTTCACTGGTTCCTTGACATATGCAGGTTCAGATTTTCCAGCTGCATTCACAGCCATAATTCTGAATTCGAACTCTCCACCTTCTGGTAGTTTTGTCACAACAAACTTGGTGTCTGGGCATGATTCAGGAGTTTCATTTGCCTGGATCCATTCGACTGCACCAGGCTTCCGATACTCAATCAAGTAGCCAAAGATTTTGCCTTTACCATCATGACGAGGAACACGCCATGATAGATTCACAGAATCTTTAGTCTTGTCAACAGCTTCAGGCAAAACAGGTGGGCTTGGCAGAACTATTAAGAATAAGTTGAATAAGTGGAAAAAGAATGATCAAAATATAAGCATTAAGAGAATGAAACCATCAAAACACTAGGGCTTACCAATGGGATCCTTAGCAAGAATAGGTTTACTTGGAGGGCTAGGATCTCCAGTGCCAATTTCATTCTCTGCCATTACACGGAATTCATATTCACAGCCTTCAACCAGGTCTTGTACCCTATACTGTGTAGCAGGGTAAATTGGATCTCTGGTTGCACGAGACCATCTCTTAGCTGAAGGCTCCTTCCTCTCTAAGATATAGTTTGTGATGGGCTTTCCACCATCACGAGGACGGTTCCAAATCACCAGTGCTGAATCATGAAAGATGTCTTTTACAGTGGGTTGCTCAGGCGCCTCAGGTACCCCTGTAATTATGTGTAAGATATTAGGAACAAAACACATTTTTACAGCTTTAATGTTCAATTGATTGTTTTGTGAGTGTTTTAACATACTGAATAGATCTTTAGCTTTCATCTCTTTTGACTCCAGTGGGTCACTTATACCATACATGTTCTCAGCACTAATTCTCATGACGTATTCACGACCCTCTACAAGCTTAGGTACTTTGCAGTGGGTTTTTGTGGAGGCAGATGTTACAGTTGTCCACATGTCTCTGTTTACATCTCTCTTTTCAATGACGTAGTTAGAAATTTCACATCCACCATCATCAAGAGGGGGCTTCCAAGAAATAACCATGTGATCTTTGTGAACTTCCTCAAAGACAACTGGGCCCTCTGGAGGCAATGGTCGATCTAAAAAATGCACAGAATATTCAGATAGATTGCTTGTTAGTTATAAGCCCAAAATATGTATTTTTACTCATCATATTGTTTTAAAGTTAAGTAAACATTTTTTCTATCGTTTCATGAGACTTACCTGCAACTGTGATATTGCAAATGCCTTTACGTGCACCAGTACAGTTTTCAACAGTCACACAGTATCTGCCACTGTGCCCACGCTGAGCTTTCATAATACCAAGACACATTGTGGTAAGAGTATTGTTGAACTTGATATGGTTGTCTGCTTTCAGTTCATTGTCATCCCTTGACCAGATGATAGATGGGGCTGGTTTTCCAGTGTAACGCCCCTGGAGTGCAAAGCTTTCACCAACCCGCACAACAACCTTATCACGGAAGTCAAGCTCAATTGTAGGAGGCTCTAAAATTAAAAAATAATAATAATCATATTATTGACGTCATTTTTATTTAATAAATAGAATTAGAGATTTATAATAATAATAGTGGTGTACATAACGAAAAACACTTGAAAAACAAAAACAAATAACTCACCAAGTTCGTCTTTACATGTAATTGGCTTAGTGGAGAAGGATGGTTTGCCAGGACCAACTTCATTCACTGCACTGACACGGAATTCATAGGTGTCGCCTTCTCTGAGACCATCATAAGTATATCTCCTATCCATCAGTTTCTCTTTGGTCAGTCTGGCAAACTTGTCTTTGCCAATCATGCGAGCCTCAAGAATGTAAGATATCACCTCAGATCCTCCATCATACTTAGGTGGCTTCCAAGTCATACTGATATAGTCTTTAGTGATGGTAGTCACCTCAAGATCTTCTGGACGGTCTGGAGCATCTAGTAAAAAGAGACCAAATGATGATTAGCTACCATCCATGCTGAATACTATTTTACAGCTGCATTACTTGGTCAATAGTTTAAAGCTATTTTAAATCCAGGAAAAAAATAATAAAAGAAAAATACTTACTGATGCGATCTTTAATCACAATTTCGCATGATGTTTGACTGAAAGGTCCTACTCCAATTACATTTTCAGCTGCAACTCTGAAGAAATATGCCTTTTTTAGCACCAGATTATTTACTACAGCATTTTGTCTGCCAGCTGTGTAGGAGCAAGATGTCCAAGCCTTGCGCTCTGCTTCACGTTTCTCAATTATGTAGTTGGAGATGGCAGATCCACCATCATTATCAGGAAAAAACCAGTTCAACTTGCATGAATCACTTGTAAGACTTTCTGCTGTGAATGGTGCCCCCACCGGACCAGGGACATCTGAAGAAGCAAAATAAAATAAGTAAATGTAAATTCTCTAATGTAGCTATTTCATAGTAATATAGACTATTTGTGTCTGATAATTCTCACTTACCAAGTACATCAACAATAATAGACCTCTTCACCTCTCCTCCATCATTATTGGCTGTTATTGTATAAACACCTCGTTGTGCCCTTGTGCAGTCTTTGATTACCATTGAGCAGCTGATTGAAGTGGTTTCAATAACAGCTTCCGGTGGGACTGGGTACCCATCTCTGCTCCATGCTATCACAGGTGGAGGTTGGCCTGACACATAAGCCAGGATACGAATAACACCTCCAGCATGAATAACCATCTTCTCCTTTACTGAAATGTCCAGGTCAAGGACTGGCAAAACTGAAATGACAAAAATTATCATTAATTTCATATTACATACATCATATTGCGGTTGAGTTATTTATCACAGGCTTTTTACTTCCTCTTCAGGAGAGAGCAGTTCTCAGTGCCATTGAATTAGTGCATTTCTTCACTAAAATACAGGTTTGTGTACATTTTATTTTATCTATAAAATCGTTAATGATGCCTGCATCAAATGGATGATTTTATTTATTAAAGGGTTAGTTCACCCAAAAATGAAGTTTCTGTCATTAATCACTCTCCCTCATGTCGTTCCAAACCCTTAAGACCTTCGTTCATCTTTGGAACACAAATTAGGTTTATTGATTAAGTCCGATAGCTCAGGGGGGACTCCATTGACAGCTATTTAATTAACACTTTGAAAGCTTAGAAAGACATCATTTAAATAGTCCATGTGACTACAGTGGTTCAACCTTAATTTTATGAAGTGACGAGAATAGTTTTTGTGTGCCAAAAAAACGAAGTAACGACTTTATTCAACAATTTCTTCTCCTCCGTATCAGTTTCCGTGGAGCTCTCGTGAGCACCTACCTTTCTTGGCCTTCAAAGTGTTAATTAAATAGCTGTCAATGGAGCCCCCCCTGAGCCATCGGACTTCATCAATATAGAGTGTATGAATTTTTATTTAGATTTTAGATCTTTTTGCACACAAACATGTTGAATTACATGTTGAATCACTGAGACTTACTTATCCGGTCCTTCATTTCAATAGCATCAGCAACTTCGCCTGGTTCACTCAAGCCTGCAGCATTGATTGCCAAAACTCTGAACTTAAACAGTGCATTCTCTTTCAGTCCAGTGACCACCAATTTAGTACCTCTAACTTCCTTGTCTTTGGCCTGGAACAGAAGGAAGATCTTTTTTGTAATCTACAAAAAGTATATGAACATGTTTTGCTGAAATGTAAATACTCTGGTCTTAAACAAACCTTAACCCATGTTTCTGTGCCCTCCTCTTTGTATTCAACATAGTAGCCCATAATCTTTGAACCTCCATCCTTCAAGGGTGGAATCCATTCCAAGTCTGCTGTAGTCTTAGTCCAGTCAGTGACTTTTGGGGTTGGTGGAGAAGGAGGAGCTACAAGAAAACGATTTGTCATAGTGTGATTCTCTGTTAACTGAAAAATTATACCATTGAATCTCAAACTTGTTTTCCTACCTATTGGATCTCTGGCAAATGTTGGATCAGATGGTTCACTTGGGGGTCCACATCCTGCTGCATTCATTGCAATCACACGGAACAAATACTGAGATCCCTCAATGAGTCCCACAACTTTGTGAGACACACCAAGTGGCATGGGCCTGACTGGATCACGAGTTACTCTGCTCCAGCGTTTAGATGTAGTTTCTTTGCGCTCAAGCCAATAGCCTGTGATTGGAGTACCTCCATCTGTCTCTGGCTCTTCCCAGTTCACAGTCATGGAGTCTATTGTGACGCTAGAGAGTGTTGGCTTCTCGCACTGACCAGGTGGCACTTAAAAAACACATAAAATGTTGTCAGTGTTATAAAGTGAAATTAATGTAAACTAAACATACAAAATGTCTCTAATTACATCAACATTAAACATGTGAATGAATACTTACCAAACACATCCCTGGCTACTTCAGGTTCGCTATCAAGAGGATCACCAACACCATATTTGTTTTGAGCCCTAATGCGGAAAATGTACTCATGGCCTGGCATTAGATTCTCGACTGTGTATATTCTCTCTTTGGGTTCACTAGTGACAGGTATCCAAGTCTTCCTGTTGGCAACACGTCTCTCAATAGTGTAGTTTGTAATTTTGGAGCCACCATCATCCTTAGGAGGCAGCCATGACAGTGTTATTTGTTCAGCGTGAATTTCCTCAAATTTAATGGGTGCAGATGGAGCCCCAGGACGTCCTGTTTAAAATAAGAGAATAATGTTAGTTATAAAAACAACACATATGTCTTCATATAAAAAAATGGTTGTTGCAATTTACCTAGAACATTAAGCCTCATTTCCTTGGAAACAGTACCAAGGCTGTTGCTAGCAGTAAGAGTGTAGAGGCTTGTATCTAAGCGTTTGCCTTGCTGGATCAGCAGTGTGCAGCTATCATCAGACACAAGCTTGTTGATGTGCTCATCATACTCAATGTCAACCTTGTTTTCACCCTTGTGAGGTGGAGCCTTCTGCCATGTGAGTGTTGGGAATGGACATCCCTTAATCTTGGCAACAATATGAATATCTGCACCCTGTTCAACCTCCATGAATTCTGGAAGCTCAATGGAAGGTGCCCCTAAAATTGAAAGGAAGAAAGGTGAATTGGTTCATCAGACAACTCTTAAATTAACTGAATTACTTTGTGTGTGTTGCTCTGTACATACTGTTCTGGTCCATAACAATGATAGGTCCTGCTGTAGAGGATGGTCTACTCGCACCAACCTCATTCACAGCCTTAACACGGAATTCATATTCAGCACCCTGGTGGAGATCCTCCACTTTGAAAGTGGTGGTATCAATATCACGGCGGTTGCACTGTCTCCAGGACTCTTGCTGGTTTCCACTGCTATCCCACCACAGACGCTCAACATTGTAGTGAGTCACAGGTGCACCACCATCATTTTTTGGTGGCTTCCAAGTCAGAGTCACAATGCCCTTTGACACATCAACGATTTTAACTCTTGTGGGAGGATCCGGAGGATCTGCAATAATATAGTGTTTTGAATAGTCAGAATAAACTGTATTAAAGTATTTTTAATGACTTGTATACAAAATACACTTACGAATAGGATCCCTGGCTTTAGTCCGCTGAACGGTTGTGGTATGAGGCCCCAAACCAAAGCAATTCTCAGCTCTTATACGGAACAAGTATTCTTGTCCATCAATGAGGTCTGGCACAACTAAGGACTGCATTGCACAAGCTGGGTTGACCTTTGTCCAAGCCTTTCCTTCAACAGTCTTTTTCTCAATGAAGTAGCTTTTGATCCTGTCACCACCATCAGAGTCTGGAGGCATCCAGGCTAGTCTACATGTTCCACGTGTGATGTCACTGACTTTGATGTCTTTTGGAGCTCCAGGCAAATCTAGACAAAAGAGACAAGTTATGTGATATAATACATACTTCTAGACGTTCTGTGCTCTAATGATACTACTATTATATCAGGTTTTGATGTTTTCATGATTTTAGGGATTTCGAATATGCTTACCAAGTACATTCACGCGCACTTTAACTATTTTAGTGCCAGCCTGGTTGTTGGCAGTGATGATATATCGCCCAGAGTGGTTTAATTTACATTCAGGGATTGTCACTACTGATGATGTATCACTGGATGATACCTGCAGAGTTTAAATGTAAAATGTATTAGTTTGTTTGGACTAAACAAACTGAGTGTTTTGAAGAAATATGAATTATCCTACTTCTGAATCCACTGGCAGAGTGTGACGCTCATTCTTTTTCTCTGTTGGAGCGGTTCCATCAAAGTCCCATGTCACATTCGGAACAGGTTTGCCAGAGATGGTGGCTGGAATCTTGATGGTTGTTCCAGCACGACAATTCAGAAGTTCTTGAGCTGTGACCTCCAAAGTAATGACAGGTTCCTCTGTGAACATATTGGGTAACACATATATCTTTAATCATATATAACTTTCTGCATGTATGTATTAAATATAATTCTATAGTATTTTAACACATGTACATAAAAGTAAGACTTACCCAGAATATCCTGTACAATGATATCAGAAGTTCTTTGACTTGGTTCAGATTCACCAGCAGCATTTACAGCAACAATCCTGAACCTGCATTTCTTATTCTCTTTAAGCCCTGACACAGTGTATGAATTACTCAGGATCAGCTTCTCCGGTGTATTGATCCTTCTCCACTCATGTGAACCCTCATCCTGAACTTCAACAATGTAACCCTTTATTGGACTTCCTCCATCTTTTTCTGGTGGGGTCCAAGAAAGGGTCACGCTGCTTGTTGATTTGTCTGTTACTACAGGTGCTGGTGGTTGACCTGGTGGGTCTACAAGTAACATTTAAGAAAGTTTTATTCATAAGGAACAGGAATTCATAAACATATCAACACATTAATATCAATATTCTTGATATACTTACTTCTTGGATCAACCGCAGCAACGCATTCTGTTGCTTCACTTGGAGGTCCAACGCCAGCTGCATTCTGAGCCATAACACGGAACTTGTACTCGGCACCCTCAATAAGGTGCAGCACATTGTATTCCAGGCCCTTGACTGCTGGTTTTGTTACTGGAGCTCTGTTAACACGACTCCAGTATACAGCACCCCTCTCTCTCTTTTCAAGCCAGTAGCCTTGAATAGTTGAGCCACCATTGTCTTTTGGAGGTTCCCAAGTGACCACCATGGATGAGCAGGTGTGTCTAATAATCCTTGGCCTCTGGGGTGGCCCGGGAAGACCAAATGGATCTTTAAGTACAACCTTTTCTGATTCACAACCATCACTGACCCCATATTTGTTCTCAGCTTTGATCTGGAACTGGTAATTACCATAGGCCTCCAACTTGTACACCTTTAGAAGGGGATGTAAAAAAACAAAAACATTTAGAGCATTTATAAGCATATAGCACTGTTTCATTCTAGAAGGAACTGTCTCATAATAATACGTATTAATAACATGTATTAACCCCATAACGTCTGTCTATAATGCAGCATGTCAACTGTTCCCAGTCAGACTTCTTTTTGCTGGCATCTCTCTTCTCAATGATGTAGTTAGTGAGGTCACTTCCACCATTGTCCTCTGGAGCATCCCAGGTAAGGTAGCAAGACTCAGCTTTGATGTCAGACACCACAATGTTTCTTGGTGGCAATGGGCGATCTAGGAAAAGAACACCACAGTTATCATAAAGATAATCTTGTAACAGAACTGTTGAAAATAAAGAGTTGTCCGCTACGTAACTTAACTACAGGAAAAAGTACTGTGTAACACCCAATACTACTTCCCATGCTGTGGAAAATCAATAAGCTTAAGTAAAAGTACTGAATAACATTTAAAGGCTTACCCAAGATATCCACACGGATTGTGCGTTGACCTACTCCACGGGTATTTGTGGCAGTTAACTTGTATATGCCTGTGTCTTGTCTTACAGTTTCAGGAATACCAATTTTGGTGTTGATAGTTTGTCTGTTAATCTCCTCTGATTCCAACACCATTGTCTCAGTGGGTTGGTCAATAACTACTCCATTCTTTGTCCACTCAAATGTAGGCAAGGGTAGGCCAAAAATTTCAGCAGGAATTTCAATAGCTGCTCCTTTCTTGACAACAATGGCATCCCTTTTAAAGAATTTCAACCACTTAACAGTTGGTGAATCTAAAATAGAGGAAAATATCAATGAAAATGTTAAGGCATGATTTTTATTAGCAAACTACAACTACATGCGATCAGAATTGGTCAATGATTTATATTATAGGGAGTGATACATACGTTCGTCATCCTGAATATTGACACTGATTGGTTTGGATGGTTCTCCATCACCAACCTCATTGACAGCTTTCACTCTGAAGTCATACATCATGTTCTCAGACAAATTGTCCAGAGTGATGGTGAGGTCTTTGCAAAGTTGACGGTTGGCAACATCAAATTCATTGCTGTCTTGTCTCATCTTTTCAATATAGTAGCCTCGGATTGGAGAACCGCCATCACTACGAGGAGGTTCCCAAGTCAAAGTAACAGTGTTCTTGGTCCTTTCCGTATAGTGCAATTTCTCTGGGGCAGATGGAACTCCTAAAATTTCAAGAAAGTTGTTTATCCCTTTTGTATGAATATTAAAACAATATAAACATAAAAATATGTAATTAAAATATATTTTCATATACAAGATATAAATTCACTATATATTCTGTTGTATTTACTTTTGGGATCCACTGCTAAAACGGGTCCAAGGTCAACAGGAGCACCAAGGCCATACTTGTTCCTTGCAACTACACGGAACATGTATTCTTCTCCATCAAGCAGACCAACAATGTCACATTTGCAACTGGCGACTTCCAGGGGTTGTCTGTAAATATGCATTTTGGCATCCTTTCTCTCAACAACATAGCCCATTATGTCACTTCCACCATTATCCAGAGGATCTGACCAGGTGAATGAAATCATCTTCTTGCTCACATGAACTGTCTTTAGATCAACCACTGGTCCAGGAACATCTTTTGTCCCAAAAAAAAACACAGATGTGGGAACATATCTCACAATTCAGAATTTAAAAAGCTAACAATTTTCTGAAACTTTTTTAAAGAAAATAATTGTACTTACCCATCACATCCACCTTAACAGAGGCAGACTTGGTTCCACTGGGGTTGGTGCCTGTGATCTGGTATATTCCATGGTCAGTTCTCAAAGCATTTTTGATGTTTAAAGTGCTGTTCTTTACTTCTGTCTCAATAATTACATGCTCCTTGTCTGGCTCTGCATCATCCTTTGTCCACTTAACTTCTGGTACAGGTCGCCCAGTAACAACAGCAGGGAGACGCAATGTTTCTCCAGCTCTAATGATGACTCCATTCCTTACACAGATATCAAACTCAACCCCTGGTGACTCTGTTAAATCAATGCAGATTTAAATATTTTATTATAATTGCTCAAGTGTGTGTTAAATAATCTTGAGTAATAGCTTAATTTAGGTTGATAGTTTAAAAAAGACTTCAGATCCTCAGAATATTGCGCTCTATTTGAAGAAAATGTCACAAGTTTTTCGACTTACCTTCAGGTTCTTTGGCCTGAACAGGTTCAGTCATGCCTGGGGCTCCATGTCCTGCATCATTTACAGCATACACACGAAGGTAATAATCAGCTCCTTCAGTCAGTCCAGTCACGGTGTACTTGCGGTCTTTGCATCTAAACTCAGTGCAGCGGACCCAATCCTTCTCTCCAACCAGACAGCGCTCAATATGATATCCAAGGATTTCTCCACCACCGTTGTATAATGGAGGTATCCAACTGATATCGATAGAAGTATTTGTGACATCAACAATTTTTGGTACAGGTGGACCAGGTGGCACTGCAAAAATAGTTACATTTTATCAAATTATAAGGTAACTTAAATCCAGTTAGTATAAATCATGAGTTTCAATGCAGGTTGACAAAGAATCTATTTTTGGAGTAAAGCCCACTGTTGCATAAATGTACACAATTAATATCAATACAAACTACCAAAACAAATAATTACAACTAAAAATTACAACTTTCAATGTTTATTTTTCATTTTCCACACTTACATATTGCATCCATTGCAGTTTGAGGGTCAGTTGGTACACTGAATTCTCCTGGGCCAGCAAGATTTTCGGCACAGACCCTAAAGACGTAAACAAGGCCTTCCATAAGACCCTCAACCTTAACTGTCAGTGCACTAAGAAGATTGGCGTTTACTCTGATCCAATATTTGCTGTTGACTTCACGTCTCTCAACCCAATAGCCCAAGATAGGGCTACCATTGTCCTTTGGCTCATGCCAGCTGAGGGCAACTGTGCTGGAGGTGACCTCTCCAATTCTTGGCATGTTGGGAGCATCAGGTGGTTCTGAAAAACGATAATAAAAAAACTCAAATAAACTATAATATAAGCCAACTACTGTTCAAAGTATAGCTAAAATATAACTTTACCAAATTGATTCTTCGCAATAAGTGGTTCGGAGTAGCATGGATGTCCACAGCCAAACTTGTTTTCAGCTGTGACTCTGAAGATGTACTCCTTTCCTTCAATAAGCTTGGTCACAGGGTAATTGTATCCCTTGTGAGTCGAGGTCACAGTTACCCAACCAATTTCATCTGTTGTGTTGTCTTTCTTTTCCAGTATGTAGTTGATGATCTCACTGCCGCCATCATCAAGAGGTGCATCCCAAGAGCAAACAACAGAGATGTTCCTGATATCATCAAATCTAAAGTTCACAGGGGGGCCAGGCTTATCTGTAAGTTATAACAGGCAGAAATGTTAATACATCATTTTTGTTGTTAAATGCTTAAGGAGATACCCATAGTAGTTTCAAAAATAGCATACCAAGAACATTGACGTCACAAGATGCTGTTGCAAAACCATGGGTATTCTCAACTCTAATAGTGAAATTTCCATGGTCAGATCTGATGGCATCACGCACCATCAGAGCAGTCTCACTGCGTTTGGTCTGGTCAAATGACAGGCGATCTAAAAGTGGTGGATGGAATACTTCTTCAGGTTCAGGCTGCACAGACTTCTTCTTTTTCTTCTTCACAATTTCTGGTTTCTTCTTAGCTGGCGGCTGCTTGACATTCTCATCATTTCTGAGCCATGTTACAGTTGGGTAGGGAGATCCAGATATGTAAGCATCCAGTCTAATCTCCTCTCCCTTTTTGATACTGAGGCCAGATGCAATACGTGCATGAAGTGATACCTTTGGTGGTTCTGAAGCAGAAAATGTAATAGAGATTTAAAAAAATTGACATTTAATGTCTTATTTGACACAACAAAAAGTTTTTATACTCAAAGTAGAGCTGTAACAGATTTTGATTTGTTTTTAACATACCAACAGGATCAGCAGCCTTAATCAGTGGTGTACTGCGAGATGGGTCACTTGCTCCTGCAATGTTCTCTGCACGTACACGGAACTGGTATTCTTTTCCTTCTGTCAAGCCAGTGACAGTGTAGGAGAAACCAGGTACCAGATTTGGAACGCATCTCTCAAATCTGTCACCATCTTTTTCAATCTTCTCAAGAATGTACCCTGTGATTGGGCATCCACCATCATATGGTGGTGCCATCCAAGTAACAGTGATTGAATTTGAGGTGGGATTGTGTCCCTCAACCTCAATTGGTGGGTCTGGATGTTCTGTAATATAATAATAATAGTAATGATAATAATAATAATAATAATAATAATAATAATAATAGAAAAAAGAACGACAAACATGACCAGAGAGAGTGTACATAAAATAAAAATTAATAACAATAAAATGTATACTTACGTTTCTGTTCTTCTGTTAAAACAGGATTGCGGAGATCAAGAAACTCGCCACACCCAATTCTGTTAACAGCCTTCACTCTGAAGTAATATTCACCATTGAGCATAAGATCTTTGACCAGAAAGCTTAAAACATTGTCTCCAGACATCACAGGCAAAAATGTCTTCTTCTGAGCTTCCCTGCGCTCTAGAACATAGTGCAAGATTGGGCTACCACCATCACTCTCTGGAGGCTCCCAGGAGATTTTACAAGAGTTCTTGGTGACCTCACTCTGAGAGATGTCCTTACATTGTCCAGGCAGGCCTTTTAATGAAAAATATAATGATGCATTAAGCTTGATTTTTAAGCAGTAGGTATGATAAGTATGAATCAGTTGAAGCCAATTTATATAGTTACAGTTTCTTACCGATTACATTTACGTTGATTGTGCCAGTTACTGAACCCAGAACATTCACTAGAGTAACAGTGTACACGCCAGCATCTTCATGTTTACACTTGAGAAGCTCCAGGTGAACACGATTAAGTTCACATGTCAATGTCAGTCTGTCTTCAGTCTTTAATTCAGTGTCACCCTTTTTCCAGACCATTGATGGTTTCGGAATTGCTCTGTATGGGATTTTTATATTCATCTTCTCACCCTCAACAACTACAATATCTTGAGTCTCGAGATCCATGGTTGGTGCACCTTTAAAATATTGAAAAATGGATTTAATACCAGTATCAGACCAGTGGGGGAAAAAAATAAGTGTACACATACACACACACACACACACACACACACACACACACACACACACACACACACACACACACACACACACACACACACACACACACACACACACACACACACACACACACACACTTTCATTCACAGTTAATTATTTAATAGTCCTTACTGTCAGGGTCTTTGGCAAAGACACTATCTGAAATTTCAGAGGGATCACTGACTCCAATAGCATTGATAGCACGAACTCTCAAAACATATTTTTTCTCAGGAATGATGCCTTCCTCAGCCTTAAACCTAAGCTCTTTGACAGGACGGGCATTAATCCTCATCCACTTCTCAGTTCCAGCTTCAGACAGCTCAACATGGTAGCCTGTGATTGGACTTCCTCCATTCTTTTCTGGAGCTTTCCATGTAATGTTGATGTGCTCTCTGCTGGCATCAACTATCTGGACTTCAATTGGGGGAGAAGGTGGACCTAAAAAACAACAACACATAAATCAATACATATTATGTGGTGTACATAATCATCTATCACTACTTGAGCATTAGTATGCGTTGCATGCTATGAATTAACTAAACATACTTATGGGATCCTCAATGACCATGAAAACAGTAGGTTCACTCGGGTGGCCAACTCCAGCTTCATTCTCAGCACGGACTTGGAACTGCACCTCACTGCCCTCATCAACATCAGTCACCCTGTAATTGCATTCAGGGCCAGATGTCTTTCCAGACTTTACCCAGCGTGTGCCTAACTTCTCTTTCTTCTCAATAACATACCTATTAAAAGAAAAATTCATGAGACATTTGTTTTGCTTTGAACACCACGTGCAAACACATAATTTTGTTTGCATTTAACAAAACCAATGTAAAATTTGTCCATACTTGGTGATGGGTCTTCCACCATCACTGTTGGGTGGCTCCCATTTCAGGTCAACATGTCTCTTGGATACTTCCACAACAGTCAACGCGTAGGGTGGTCCAGGGGTTGCTATAAGACATAAATGACACATTTTAATAAATAAATAAATAAATATTATATATATATATATATATATATATATACAGTTCAACTTACTGAAAGTATCCTTGGCCAAAACAGAGTCCTCTAGTTCAATGAACTCACTTACTCCAACTGCATTCTCAGCAGCAACACGGAACACATAGAGAGAGCCTTCATTAAGTGGAGTGACAGTATACTTGGTATCTTTTACTGTGGTATCCACAGCCTGCCAGGCCCTGCGTCTGACATCTCTCTTCTCAACAACATAGTTGGTGATCGGAGAGCCACCATCACTATCTGGTTCAGTCCACTTCAGGTCACAGTTGATTTTAGTAATGTTAACCACCTCAAGCCAACGTGGAGCATTTGGAGGATCTGGTCAAATTAGAATGACAAAAATAATATTATTATCATCATTGCAGTTGAATATAAAAATAAGAGAACGTATCATTTGACAACTGGGGTTTGCAGTGCAATTAGACTTTTATATCTTTATATAAACAATAATATTTACATTGACAATGGACACTGATCACATTTATGATTAATATTCTGGTTAAGCCATTATTTCGTACTGTGTACAGTGCTTCTGTGCATTTTAAATGAACTCAAGTTATGGCATTGACATTTACATATTTACACATAATTAGAATATGACTAAATTCTGATATTGGATTTTTAATGAGCATGTAACTTGGTAAATACTTTGTTACACAGTCCAAAAATACAATTAAATGTCATGCTTATTGATATATCTAGATCCTGATATCTAGATATATTCTTGATATGATATGATCTTGATATATAAAATTGTTACTATAATGACCATAATGTTTAGACAAATCAGTTTTAACAATTTCTGTTAACACTTACAAAGTCTCTCTTTGCATACAACAGGGTCACTTGGATCACTGGGTTCACTCTCTCCAGCAACATTGATGGCCTTGATTCTAAATGAATACTCTTGCTTCTCCATCAGACCCTTCAGTAAATGCTCGGTTGTTGGTACATCCTCAGCTACACGAACCCATTCCTCAGTTCCACTCTTTTGAAGCTCAATTATGTAGGACTCAATCTTAGCACCGCCATCATGCTCAGGCCTGGTCCACTGCAGGTGTGCTGAAGTCTTGGCAATGTCTTTGATGAATGGTTTCCCAGGAGCCCAAGGAGGATCTAAAACAACAACATTTGAAATTCATGACTTTAAATTGTATTTATTTAATTGCCTCAATGTTAGAAAATAAAACTGTAACTTACCAATTGGATCTTTAATCAAAATTGGGTCAGTCTCAGCACTTGGCTTTCCTGGTCCAGCAAGATTCTCAGCCAAAACACGGAACCTGCACTTCTTCTTTGTTGGCAAACCTTTCACCCTTAAAAGGTAACCTTATTTTGAGAATTTATTTTGCCCTTCCTTCACCTTTTAAATGCAGACACAATGAAAACAATTATCCTACCTGTGTGTTGTGTCCTTAATTGGAAGCTTGTTACACCTGATCCATTTGTCAGTCTCAGGATCAAACCTCTCAACCCAGTAACCAGTGATGGGGCTTCCACCATCTTCATCAGGCTCATACCAAGTTAGAGTTACAGCATCCTTTGTGATATCAGAAGGCTGAACCCTGGTTGGTGCCCCAGGAGTATCTGAGTGACAAAGATAATTAATTTAGTAAATTATCCTCTGTGAAAATGTATAACATAGTGACAAGTACACTTACCAAATGAATACTTTGCAACAATAGGCACATGCTCTGCAGGAGTCCCAATGCCATATTGGTTCTCAGCAGACACCCTGAAGACATATTCCTTCATAGATACCAGTTTGCAGGCTTTGAAAGCAGTTTGTTTTACTGTAGCAGACAGTTTCTGCCACTCTTCTTTATCTATGGGTCTCATCTCAACAATGTAATTGGTTACTGGAGAGCCACCATCATCTCTGGGGGCATTCCAGGCCAAACAGCAGGATTCATTGGTGATTTCAGAGATATCAAAAGCAGCCGGAGGGCCAGGTTTATCTGTTTTTCAACAAGATGAAAAGAAATTAATAAATAAAATTACTACCAGTTTTTTCAATTGCATTATGCTGAAATTACAGATTACGTAAAGCAACAACCTACCAAGAATGTTGACGTCAACCGTTGCAGTGGCACGGCCACTTGTATTGACAGCCTCAATGATATAGGTCGCTGTGTCAGATCTGGTTGTGTTTGCAATGGAAAGTGTTGAATGGCTAGGTTTTGAGTCAATGCTAATCCTATCCTCTGGTTTCAGGACAAGGTCAGCCTTTGTCCATTTTACTCTTGGCTCTGGCTTGCCAAGCACATCAGCAGGCAGGTCAATCTTAGTTCCAGCCCTGGCAGTCAAGCCTGCAAGAAGCTTCGCATCCAGCTGGATCTCTGGTGGCTCTGTAATAAAATAAAAATGTGAATATAGCGGATTCTAAATACTATTTAACTATTATATAGGTGGATCTTGATCACTAACCTTTAGGATCCACAGCAAGGATCTCGTCTGTAGCCTTGCATGGTCGGCTGGCTCCAAGTCTGTTCACCGCTCTCACGCGATAGGCATACCATTGACCTTCAATAAGACCAGTCACCTGGTACCTGGGATATGTGAAATGAGACAGATTACAGATGTATCTGAATAATTATATAAAAAAAAAACAATTATATGTTTTAGTTACAGTATGTTCTATTACGGGGATGCTCGTGAAGAATCATTACTCACTTAAGCTCAGGAATGGGATCTCCACAGGCTTCCCATTTGTCAGTGCCACGCTGACATTTATCAACAATGTAGCCCTTAACAGCAGCACCACCATCATATCTGGGAGGTTCCCAAAGCAGAAAGATGCTCTTTGCTGATTTGTCCCTCCATTTCAGGTTCTCAGGAGGATCAGGCACAGCTGTATTTCAAACAAGTTTCATACACTGTCATACTGTTCTTTATTTCATAACCCTCAAACTAATGGAATGATATTGTCAACACAGAATGATATTAAGTCTTATAAAAACATTGTGCCTGTGTGTAACACTTTTTAAGACTTACTGGCTGGGGAGGACACATTCACAGGTTCATCAATGTATGCTGGCTCTCCTGGTCCACATTTGTTGCAAGCAATAACACTGAACAAGTACTCCTTGCCCTCAATGACATCTGTGACAGTGTACTCAAGGTCCTGTATGCCTGACATCACCTGAAGTGTAGATGTTGTTAGCACCTAAATGTTTCACTGAGTGTACAAATAGTGTTAACAAGTAACTGTTAAAAACACCTCACCTTGACCCAGGTCTTGCGGGAAACCTCTCTTTTCTCAATATTGTACCCACTTACAGGGCTGCCTCCATCATACTCTGGTGCTTCCCACATTAGATGCACATGATGTCTGGTCACCTCTGCAACTTTGAAGTCTTTGGGTGCACTTGGACATGCTGAAAGATGCAAAAATAGGATTGTACATTAATTGTTGTGCAAAACCAAAAACAAGATATTAAAATGAAAATTTGCCTACCAATAACATTGACTTCGATCTCTCCAGATATGGTCGTCACATCATTCTCCAGTTGTAAAGTATATGTTCCCTTGTCTGGACGCACACTTGGCGCAACAACCAGTTCGGTGAATGTAGGCTTTGTGACCATGGAAACACGGTCACCTGTGGTGAGCTCTTTGTCACCAAATGTCCACTTGGGTTTAGGCATAGGATATCCCGTAATAGGAACTCGGATGATAAGAGCATTGGGGACAATGACCTCCAGACCATTTTTAAAACCACTGAGGTCCATGGTGGGTCCCACTAAGGGCAGAAAAATAAAATGAAAAAGCAGTTAAAATAATGTCTGTGTATTTTATCTGTCTTTAAGGGGATATGGCTAAAGTTGAAAATAGCTTACCATGAGGGTCATCGGCTAAAAGTGGCCCAATTGCATCAGCTGGATCAGACATCCCAGCAGCATTTTCTGCACAAACTCTGTAGTGATATTTCTGACCAAACTTCAGACCAGAAACCTTAATATAGGATATAGGACACATAAATAAACACATTGTAAAACAAAATAATCCTTTAATAAGATAATAAATTAGTGTTGTTAAATTCAAAATTAGTCAAGACGACCTACCCTGTAGTAAAGGTCAGGGCAAAGTCTAGCGTTACATCTCAGCCACTTGTCAGTGCCATCTTCACACTTCTCAATGATGTAGCCTGTAATCATGCTGCCTCCATTGCTAATGGGCATTTCCCATGACAGCTGAACTGAGTCTTTGGTCTGATTTGTGTAGTTGAAGTTCAGAGGTGGACTTGGCCTCTCTGTGATAGGAAACAAAATTGAAAGTTTGACACTGGGTTTTGCAACAACTCAAGACATAATGAAAAACATATAAACCCTACTAACCAATGGGATCCATAATCTTCACTGGATCTGTGGCAGCGCTTGGCTGGCCAATTCCAGCTTTGTTCTCAGCTCTGACCCTGAAGATGTACTCCTTGTTTTCAACAACATCACTGAGTGTGGCTGTGCGATCCTCAGCTTTGACCACCATAGCAGGCTCCCATTTCAGAGAGGTTCTGTCACGGAGTTCAATGATATAAGATGTGATCTCAGATCCTCCATCAAACAGTGGTGGTTCCCAGGACACAGTGGCACCTAACCTACTGACAACTCCAACCATAACCTTTTGAGGTGCATCAGGCACATCTGTTAGAAGTGAATAAAAAAATATATATTTTTTTTTAAATCTTTGATCAGTTGTTACAGTCTCAACTCTTACCACACAATCTGCTTGTTAAGTCGTGATGTAAGGATGTACTGTTTCTGGGTCCAAGCTTCTACTCAGTTCAATTGAAAATACGATTTCAACAGCCATTTGTGTGCACCTTTTATTCACATCACACATTTAAGCTAAGATTTTAAAAACTCACAGTGTACACTACAGTCTCAAGGCTGACAGCATCCCGTACGCGTACACCAATATTTCAATGATTTATATAAGATGAATCATTGTCTGACCATCTGAGATTTCGGTATGGAGATAAGGTTAGGATGATGATTTTTCTGTGTTATTAAAACACACTGTGAGTGTATATCAACCCAGTTTGTTGTTGGAAACAGTGGTGCATAACAGACTTAACAAGCGAATGAAGAAATAAACTAAAGCATAGCTCACCAAATTTGTTTTTGGCTTGAACTGCCTCGTCTGTGGTAACAGTCTCTCCATTCCCAACTCTATTGCGAGCACATACACGGAAGAAATACATGTTGTCCCTCTGCAATCCACCAACACAATACTCTGGAATGTCAGCACGGTCTGTGGCCATTGTCCAGGTCTTGCGTTTGACATCTCGTCTCTCAACCACATAAGCCAAGATCTTGCTTCCGCCATCACTTTCCGGTTCCTCCCAAGCAAGGCTGACCTCACCATCAGCAGTGTCAACAACATGCAGGTTCTTCACAGGTCCCGGAACATCTACAAACAACACTTTTATTAGACATCTAGAACATTTAAAATTGTCTGTACATCATCTAATTGAATTTCCTACTCACCAATTACATCCAGATTAATAAAAGCCTCTCCTGTTCCATGTTTATTCTTTATGACAATCTTGTAACGACCCTGGTCTGACTTCTTTGGGTCCTTGAGCCTATACTCTGTTCGATCATTAGATGTGTCAATGTTTTGCCCTGGTAGACTGATATCATTGTAAAACCATTCTGCCTCAGCACGAGGATAAGCATCATAGGGAACCGTCATCACAAAAGGCTTTCCAGCATCTGTTACAAGGTTCTGATCTGTGGTCTTGATCTTTGGAATAGCTGTAAGGAAAAGTACAGGATATTAAAAAATATGTTCCTTTATATGAAAAACCAAATTGCATTAACACTCACTCTTCCTACCTGCAAGCTCAAGCTTGGCTCTGGCATCCTTCTCCTTGGCAACTATTCTGTATTCTCCCTGATCACGGGGTCTGATTTCACAGACCTGAAGTCTATGAACTTTGCCCTCACTAATCATCTGGTATTTGTCACCCTGGACAATGACCATGTTGTTCCTCATCCATCTGACCTCAACTCTATCTTTATTTAGTTCAGCCTCAAACACAATATCGGATCCTGGGGGCTCAAATACATCTGTGGGTGGTCTGATGATTTCCACTGGAATCTCTGTTGATGAAAGAAAAGAAAGATGCCATGAGCACATCAAATCATTGGGCAATACGAACATGGATACCAGAAATTGGCTGTGAAAAAATTACCTTCAACAAAGAGACGTGCCCTTGATCTTTTATCTTCCACTCCACAGGCATATTCACATTCATCATCTGGTCTGCACTCTTTGACTACAAGCTTGCATTCTTTTCCATCTTTCTCCATATGATATCTAAGAAAGATCATGAGATTAGCAAAAGTTTTCACATCATCACAAAGTACTTTTTCATAGTTTCATGGTTCAAACCTAACCTGGGTCCTTCTCTGATTTCACGTCCGTTCCTGTACCATTTAACATGGGCTTTTTCCTTTGACAATTTGCAAGTGAACTCAGCATCCTCAAACTCTGTGATGGTTTGGTCTCTGAGCTGAGAAGCGAAATCAGTGGGTGCCTCACTGATGACCAGTTCTCCTGTGGACTTATCAGCGCCAGCAACTACAGTGTATTCACCTTCATCTGCAAGGCTGCAGTCCTTAATGGTCAAAGTGTGCTTGTTCTTGTCAACACGATACAGAATACGCTTGCTGAAAGTGACTTCTTGACCAGCCTTCATCCACTGGACTGTCACATTTGGTCTATTCACTTTGCAAGTGAAAGTAATGGTCTTCTTTTCCTCTATTTCACAGTCCTCTAGTGGCTCAATGATCTTGATGGCTTCCTCTGTGAATGCAAAAACAAAACAAAAAACAAGTATTAACATTTTGCATATACTGCAGTCAAAATACACATGGTTTAAAAGGTAGACATATAATAATGGCACACCTAGTACGTTGATGTTAGCAGAACACTTGGCCTGTTCTCCGCGCTGGTTTGTCAGTGTAATGGTGTAACTGGCTTCATCTGGCTTTTCTGCAGCTTTGATTCTCAGAGAGAACACAGTGTCTCTCTGAACCATAACAAACTTGCTACTCTCAAACATTGTCTCATTGTTCTTCAGCCATTTGGCTTTAGCTCCATCTGAGTTCACTTCACAGTTAAGAACAATCTCTTGTCCTTCTTTTACTTGGGCATCCTTGAGGGGAGTGATTATCCTCAGTTTTTCTAAAGAGACAAAAGTACCAATTTTAGTCCAATTTAATACGATAATTCAAAATTGAACATTTGGACCTCTTTAACAAAAACACATTACAGAAAAATACACTAAAACAGAAAAAACTTACCAATCACCAACAGGTCTGCTGAAGCCTTTACAGAGCCAATGTGGGCAGTGAATGCACCCTCATCTTTTAGCTCACAGTTTTTGACAATGAGCGCCCTCCTCTTGCCATCAATGACAATTTCATACTTGTCATCAGTTGTAAGTTCTTTGTCTCCTTTGAACCATTTAACTTCATAATTTTCCTTAGACACTGAGCAAACAAACTCAGCCTTTTCACCTTCAATGGCCTCTTGGTTTTGGGGCCTAGCAATGAATTCAGCTGCCAATTCTAAAACAATACAGAGAGACAATTTTAAGTAAATCAATGCCTAATTAAATTATCAGTGAGATTATTACATGCATCAGGATTTCCACACCTTTTGATCAGTAAACTTGAGATTGCTGGATATGGATTTGAAAAATATTTTTAAACAGAGTGAACTCACAAAAAGCAAACAAAATATTCTATAGCTTGGCATAAAAATATATATTCGTTATAGAAATTTCTGTGACGTTTCAAGGCCTGGAAATCACAGTTTAAAAATTCCCTACTTTTCTA
The DNA here is from genome assembly GCF_964197995.2 of Scardinius erythrophthalmus. NCBI lineage: Eukaryota > Metazoa > Chordata > Actinopteri > Cypriniformes > Leuciscidae > Scardinius > Scardinius erythrophthalmus. Next base: position 8,600,350 of record NC_138226.1, on the reverse strand, counting down.
GGTTTCCCATGACCATGGGAACCTTGAGCTTGCAGGACTTTTTATTATAACAGTTTGTAATAATCTATTTTATTGTGAGTTTGTAATAATCTAATCTTAAAACATACCACTGATCTTTAGAGTTCCTTTTGTTTCTGAAGCAGGCAGTTTGCAGTGGTACTCTCCAGCATCATCCATACGGAGGTCCTGTATGATTAGAATTCTCTTTCTCCCATCTGCAACATGTTCATATCTACCACCCTCATGGATCTCCTGGTCACCCTTGTACCATGTAACCTCTGAACTGGGTTTAGAGACCTCACAAATCATCTTAATGCTGTCGGTTTCTGTGCCCTCAACATTGGATAGGTTCTTTGTAAATCTAGCTTCCTCCTCTGCAAGGCAAAAGGAATTGTTATTAATGTCTGTAATGTGATTGAGTGGTTGTAGAATTGATTGATTGTAGAATAATGACTGAAATAAAACCCACCGACAACTGTTAGCATTCCAGAGGATTTGGATGTTTTTGCGTCACATTCATATTCTGCCTCATCATCAAACACTGCCTTACTGATGATGAGAATACGCTGTAATCCCTTGGCAATAATTTCATACTTTTTGCCTTTCCTGATCTCAGCGCCATCTTTGAACCAGCGGACCTGTGCAACAAACAATTATAAATCAATACACTCTCAGCTTCTGTGCATGCTGTTGTTAAAGTAAAATTGCAAAACTAAAACTTTTTCAATTAAAGGTGTTGTGAGGTTTTGCGCTCGTGCACGGCTGCCTATGACGGCTGCACGCGAAAACCTCACAACACCCACCCCTGTCGGTGATTGGTTGGAACACTATTTATTTTGGTTTTGAGTGGTGGTGAAACCAACTGTTTTTGTGTGCAGATCTCAGAGCCTAGGCTGCCTACAGAGACGCGTTTATTTGATGGCATGCTTATGAGGCAGGCAGCTAGCGGATCGTTAGGAAAGATTAGATGAATGTGATCATTTATGTTTGGGCCTGAAATCGCTGATACAACCTTTAAAGTTCTCACTCAAATTGCTATGCTAATAGTATAATTTGTAATTAAACCAATATTCAATTATGAAAATGTTAACCAGACACAGTTTCACTATTAGTCCCAGACTTTAGGGCCCAGTCCACACAGATTTCTGTTAAAAAATACCTTGGCACTTTCACGGGACAATTCGCATTCAAACTTAGCAGATTCCTTCTCCTTAACCTCAACATCGTGAAGAGGCTTAGTGAATTCAACAAATGGAGCTGAAAATAGATAGACATATTCATTATGCAAATGCACTGCGTTGTTTATTTTATTTCTTTACAATAGTTGGCTTTATTCAAGTTTCTGCATGTCAGATTTTTTTCTGTAAACTTACGTTCAACATTTAAGAAAGCAGACGTCTTGAACTCCTTTGCATCACAGGTATATGTCTTGGAATCATCAAGGCTACAGTCCTTGATGATCAGCCTCCTTATGCGTCCCTCAGCCACCATCTCATACTTCTTGGTTTTACGAATTTCCTGTCCGTCTCTGAACCACTTGACATCAGCCTTCTCCCTGGACAGTTCACACTCCAGAGTGGCAGTGGCTTCCTCCTCAACAGTCTGGTCCTCCAAGGGCTTGGTGAACTCAACTGGTGGCTCTGTGATATGTAATGTGGTAACGTGAACGTCTAAGCAACCTCTATTTATGCCCCTCTTGAAAACTACTGCAAAAAACAACCTCTAACATTCATGTATATAGGAATACAAGCATTACAGGTGTGCATATTACAGTTAGCTAAAACTAAAACCATTAAACATATTTTATTTGAGCTAGTTGCCAAGGCAGCATTTCTTATTCTCTAAAATAATAATGGAAATGGAAATAAAAATGACTAAAAACTATATAGATTTATATTTACATATTAGGGGTGTGATGAGATCTCGCAAGACTAAAATATGACGAGATTTCTCATTGAGTGAAAAGCTGTCAAAATCGCCATGACGGACAAGATGGTGAAATTAGATTTAGCATAGAATATGCCACCGCTACATTCACATTACATGCCTCCACTGTCGTTTTGCTGTTTTCATAAAAATAAAAACCATTGTAATCTATTGTACATGTCTGCTCTGCTCATTGAGGACGAGTTGCAGTCTCACACAGTGCAGCAGGATCACTGATGGCGTGACGATGGCAGATGATTCGTTGCTCAACAGAGCCTAAGCAGCTGATAAATGCATAGACTGTAAATAATAATAAAAAAATAATAATCTTGTCTACACAGAGTATGTGCGATCGCGAATCAGAAAGTGAAAGTAAAACTGATGTGCGCAAATTATGCGGCATACAATAGCCTACCTCTGGACTGTGGTTGTGGTTGTGGCTCTGGTCTGTTTGTACTTTGAATACTGAGAGAGTTCTTTGATTATGGTTGCACTTGCACTTATTGTTTGCACTTAAAAAGACTAAGGAAAAACTGGTATTTATTTTTGTTACAGTATGTATACTGTTTTTATTTCTATGTTCAATTTGTGGAAAGGAGTTCAATTAGGAGGTCACACACAGCCTCAATCAGAAGTTCTGGAAGCTCATAAATCATGCACAGTAAGGTCTGAAGAGACTCGTGTGAAATCATTCAGTAGAAAAGCCAGTCAGTTTAGTTTGTGGCAAAACCTTTTACAGTTCTTGTATATTGTTGTATAATTGATAATATTATCATACTCATAAAGTAGAAGATTATTAGTTTCAAAATGCTCCTACAGACTTTTTTTCCAGTCATGAATTTTGTCATTGAGGATTTCTATAAAATATTGTGTAAAAATCTCATCTCGTCTCATTCTCGTGAACCCAATCGCGTGTCTCGTCTCGTCTTGTGAGATAAGTGTCTCGTCACATCCCTATTATATATATATATATATTTTTTTATATAGATTTATATAGAATAAAAATGACAAAACACAACAAAATTAATAAAACTTTACAATTAAAATGAAAATGAAAAATATTAAAATAAAAACTATTTCAAAATAATAATAAAATTATTCTAAAATACTAATTTTATTAGTATATTTTGTTTATTTATTTAATTTACCGTTCACAGTAAGTTTGGCCTGGGTCACAAAGTCCTTTGCAGTCAGTTTCACTTCCCCAGCCTCTGTCATCTTGACATCTCTCAAAGTCAGGGAATGCAGTCTTCCTTCTACTCTCGTGACCACCTGCACACACCAATGTGGCATACAGTAGTTGTTGAGTGGGTTAATCAATTGCTCTTTTCCCATTTTTGCAACAACATTTCAAAAGCAAATATTAACTCAATCCCCGCCATTGACAGAATTTTCAGTTATCTATGACACAACGCTTCACCGCCAATGACGGAATGTTACGGCAATCCATGATTTCATTGTTATATGGTAGGGGAAGCTATTACGCATCTTCTGAAAGAGTACAGAATCTCTGGATCAAAACGCAGGCGAAGAAGAAGCAGAAACAAGCAAAAGAAGCATTGCTTATGCACATGTAAAATAATGTGATCATCAAATGTTAAACAACATATAAATCAAAACTGCCTAACGTTACAGATTGAAATGATGACAAATGAAGAGGTAGGTACAGAGCCCCTAAAGGGACATGGTGGTGGAAAAAAAATATGAGATGGGAGGAAATAAAAAGTCAAGCTCTGTGAAGCTTTGGGGTTGTTGATGGAAGCGATCTACTCCATCTATGTTTTGATCATCATTCTGAATTCGATCCGGTCTTTGACAAAAATGATTTTCTCAGCTTTTTGTTCAAAATGTTGCTTTTTTAATTAAACTTACCCACATTCAAGTGCTGATAAAAAAGAATGCATGAAGAGAGACTAAAAGGTTGTTTTTTAAAGCAGAGGCTCTGTTCTTTCTTTTGATATATTGCATGTTCAGATATTCATATAACAAAATATTCTGTGGCCCATGAAAGTTTTGTGAAAATTATCAAAAATGCTGGCACTGGCTGGCAACTTCTTAAAAATGCTGGGGAGGAAAGAGTTAAGGAAATGGCAAAATTAAAGAACATTTGATGCCTTTTAAGAAACAGATAATTTTGTTCTATAATTTAGTTATCTGTTAAGCTATGTGAAAGAACAAATGCATTAGGAATGCGAAATATTAGAAAATATATGTTTTATCAAATGTCTAAAGGATTATGAAGTTCACTATACCAGCACTTCAACAACACTCTTGAAGCAGTTAAAAATAACCATAAGGGCGCCTGCAGGGCAAAATGGCCCAGTGTTATCTCGAAACCAGCAAGTACTGCTGGAAGTCCTTATATGCAGAACATATTTCATACAGACATTTCACTTGGAATTGTCACCCTAAAACAACAATATATACATACTATTTGTGTATATAGTTATATTACTATGTACTACAGTTAGTATATAATGTATATGGGTTTAGACTAGTATAATTATGACATAACTCCAGCTGGAATCACAATAAAAACTTAAAAGTTTTGACTTGGATAAAGCTACATTGAAAATGGCCCAATTAACGATTAAAGACTAAATTGCTAAAATCTAAAGTAAATAATCTTACCCTATCACTTGGCTCCATCTTTGTTGATCCAACAAACCATTCAACAGGAATATCTTCATATGAGAGCTCACAGTCAAAGGTGGCAGTCTCTCCAGCAGTGACAGTGACATCCCGAAGAGGTCGCAGAAGGCCAATTGTGCGTGCTTGAGAGGAAGAAAAGGCCATCCTTAATAATGCCAAGAAACAATCCTACTACTACAAGTAGTCATTGTGATCTGTCACTAAGCTACAATTTGCAAGCTTGAAGTACTATTCAGTTTTCCAGTTTATCACACAGGGCTCTGCATCATTAACATATTGAGATTCCTTGCACTGCCTGTGGTCAGATAAATGAGGCATGTTTTGGCTCTGCCAATCACCCCCACCCACTCCTGATAAGGAATGGAGCTTCTAAAATAGTTTTGTTGGCTGCTGACTTATCCCCAATTAGTTATCTGCTACTGTCACTCAACATTTTCTTTTTTAGTAAAACAAGAATGTAGGCTGGTTTGTTACCCAATGTAAAAAAAGGATGCTAAAAACAGGTTATTTTTGTTGTGGAATAAATAATCTAACACAAGCCTAACACAAGTCATAAAGAATTTAAGAACAATCGGTACAGAGAATAATGTTGGCCAAATGCTTATTTTTTTGCACACTTATAAGAATTCTCACCTTTAACTCTGAGCTGAGCACTTGATTTAGCATTAGCAGCACTGAAATCTACACCACCAGCCATATCCATGCGGACATTGTAAAGGATAAGCATGTGCTTGGTGCCTTCCTCCTTAATTTCACAGTCCTGAGTGGAACAAACATTTAATTTATTGTTAAAAATATCAAAAAGTATGTAAATAATATTTAAAAAATATAAGTACAACAACATGCATTGCAGGAAACCCTTACAGCAGACTGGTGCAGGGCATCTCCTTTGAGTTTCCAGTGTCCATGAACATCCTCCTCAGAGATTTCTGTCTCAAAGCGAGCAGTCTCTGTCTCTGTGACCTCCACACTGTACAGTGGACGGGTAATCTTAATGTCACGTTCTGCAGAGAAAAGGAGAGGGGGTAGAGACTAGGTTATAATAGTTCATATTAATTTCAATCTATCAATCTATATATGGATGAATAAAAAAAAATACATTAAAAAGATACATACCTTCAATGTTAAGCTTGGCTGTTGTTTTGTCAGAGCCGCAGTCACAAACGTAATCGCCAATGTTTGCCTTCTCTGCCTTCTTTACTGTCAGGATACGTTTCTTTCCATCAGCCTTGATGAGGACATTCTTAGAGGGAGTGATCTCCTTGCCATCTTTGAACCATTTCACCTGAGCAGATGATTTGCTCAATTCACACATTAGGACAACCTCATCCTTCTCAACTGCAGTGTAGTCCTGCAACTTGGTGGTAAAGTAGGCTTCTCCCTCTGTTGATATAGAAAAGAACATGAAATTTTCAACATGTTTTACCAATGTACAAAAATGTAACGCAAGGGATGTAAAGCAAAATGAACCTATATAGAATGATGAAGACCCCCTTTTTCCTATGGACTAGTTTGCCAACATCTTTAGCTTCCTCTATTTTAAGATCTCTGTTATCCACCTCGTATATTTCTTGTTGCTTGTTCTTTTGAGTGAGGTTTAAATTTTTCTTAGTTTAGATGAGCATTCCTGAGCTTCTAGTCATCTATCAAACTGTTTATGCTTACCATAAAATTAATACTGAAAACCTCAGATGGCAATTTTCACTGAAGTTTGAAGTAGAAGTTTTGAGAGAAAAAAATCACAAGATGGCACTAGTTAGCTATTGTAACTTGTACTGGTAAAAATGTAAAAGAGACTGCGGAGTGACACAATAGCTATTGAAGCAGCACCAGTTTACTGTCATGAATGATAGCCAAATATACTGTTCAGTGGTGATTATACAAAAGTGTTTGACCTCTTAATGCCACAACTGACCCATTAGAATCAAGTTTCAAAAGATGCATGTATTTGGAAACATTATAAACACTTACCAAGTACAGTGAGCATTGCTTCAGAGCTTTTCCCAAGAGCCTCAACTTTAATGAGAGATGTGTCATCAATAGACACCTCTTTGAAGGAAAGAGTATGGATCTTGCCATCCTCGGACATGTGCACCACTTTGCTTGGATGCAAACGCACGTCATTCTTGTACCAGGTGACTTGAATCTTCTCATGAGAGAGTTCGATCCTGAATTCTGCAGTCTCACGCTCCTTAACGGTGACATCTTTAATGGGTCTGACAAACTCAAGACGGATGCCTGAGAGGAACAATAAATGCAGATCAGAAAAGGTTTGAGAATGAGAATACTGTGCAACATATACTGATTCTCATCTCATAACAAAAATCTTTTTATTACCCTGAATAACAAGTTTGGCAGATGTTCTCTTGTCCTCAGCCTCAAACATGTACTTAGCCTCATCCTCGTACGCAGCAGATTTGACAACTAGAATATGCCTTTTCCCCTCTGCGAGGATTTCAATCTTTTCATCAGCCTTCAGCTCCTGAGATCCCTTAAGCCAGCGGATGACCTTAGCCTCTCTTGACAATTCAATTTCAAATCTTGCATCATCTTTCTCATAGACTTGTACATCGCTCAAAGGCATGACAAAAGAAATGGGCAAATCTATGATAAAGGTGCAAAGAAAGATTAAATAGTACAGGAAGAATTTACATTAAATACATTTTCAATAATATATATATATATATATATATATATATATATATAACCTAAAACATTATATTTTACACTACCTTTCACTTTAAGATTTGCAGAACACTTTGCATTCGCTCCCTGGAAGGTAACCTCTCCAGTCTGGGAAACTTTGCAGTTGTAGAGTGTTAATGTATGTTTTGCACCATCCTCAATAATCTCAACATCCTGTTAACGAAAAGCACATAAGGAAAAATATTGTTAGTATTTTGCAAGATGTCTGTTAGAAAGATGATTTAATTTATTTATTAATGATGCAACTTTGCTTACAGGTGAAGAAGATAATACTTCGCCCTTCAGTTTCCATTGGCCATGGACATCATCTTCAGAGATTTCCACCTCAAAACGAGCTGTCTCACCATCAAAGAGCTCAACGCCATATATGGGTCGCACCACTTTGATGTCACGAGCTGGAATTTTAGAGCAAAATCAACAAATAAAACCCCATCACACCCCTGAAAAGATGCAATGTTTTTACATTTTAAGAAGATAACCTTAATTACTGACCTTCAATGTTCAAGTTTGCTGAAGACTTGTCTGTTCCACAGTCGCAAACATATAATCCTTTTTCTTTGTTCTCAACTTTCTTAAGATTGAGGATTCTTCGTTTGCCTTCAACTTTCATGGTAATCATCTTGGAGGCTTTAATTTCAATTTCATTGTGGAACCATTTCACAGGAACATCTTTGCTGAGCTCGCAGTCAAATGTGACTTCATCTTTCTCGACTGCAGTGAAATCTTGTAACTTGACAGTGAAATATGCATCACCCTCTGTAAAAACAGGTTGTTGTGTTAATAATATTCAGAAACTAAAATATAATGAGTAACACTTTACACAAAAGGTTTTGTTGTGTGTGTTGTTGTGTGTGTGTGGGGGGGGGGATTAGCTGATCAAATAAATGTAAGGGTAAAATAAAGGTAAAATTACCTATTACCAGCAGCTTAGCCATTGTGGATATTCCCTTAGCCTCTGCTTTTATTAGGCAAGTATCATCTAGTGATACTTCTTTAATTTCTAGTGTATGCTTCATTCCCACCACGCTGGTGAACACGGTTCTGCTCGGATGCACTTTTATTTCATTTTTGTACCATGTCACGGCGACATTCTCATGAGAAAGCTCAAGCTCAAATACAGCCGTTTTACCTTCCTTCACAGTTAGGTCCTTTAATGTTGAGGTGAAGTTCAGCCTCATACCTATGACATTTGTTCAGTGCATAACAAATTAACTATGGGTGCAAAAAAATGAATATACTATAAACTTGGAAAATGGGTGAATTTATTAGTGAATTTATTAGATTATTATGAAAGGTTTTTGCTTACTATTTGTTAGACTACTCATTAATAAACACCCTTGTTAAATTTTGTCACAAAGCATTTTGACCAACACTTCACTAACCAAGATAATAACTAAGACTTACCCTCTACCATCAGTTTTGCTTTTGATGATTTGCCCAAGACCTCAATACTGTATTCTCCCTCATCCTCAAAGCCACAGTTATTAACAATAAGTATGTGTTTCTTTCCGTCATCAATGATTTCATACTTATTTCCTTGTGTAACAATATCAGAACCCTTAAACCAAATCACTTTAGGCACATCCTTATTGATGGAGCATTCAAACTTTGCCTGTTTCATTTCATGCACAGTAACGTCCTTCAATGGGACTGTGAATTCCATTTCCAACTCTGGTAGGTAAGAATGTACATTGTCCATATCGTCACTCATCTGCATTTGTAAATGTTCATTTTTATTTTTTTTATGCTGTATAAAAACATTCATTGTTTTCTTACCTTTGACTGTGAGCATAGCACTTGTCACAGCATTCAGAGCTTGGTATGTAACTTCACCAGCCTGATCAAGCTGAACATTTTTGATAGAAAGGAATCGTTTGGTTCCCTCAGATCTGATGTCACATGTCTAAAATAGAAGAAAATTATGAATCAGCAAAATTGCAGAACAATGTGCTTTAAAAAAAAAAGCAGAACACTATAATTTTAGTAGTATTTTGTATAAATATCTGTTTAATTGAATTAATTGACACCCTAATTGACAGATGAAGAATGCTTTTTTTATTATAAAACCGACTTAATTCATCTGATAGTTATCTAAAAAGATATCACCCCCTTAAATAGCTTTAAGTGTTTTTTTTTCTTTCTTTTTTTTTTCTTAGTAGCTTGTTTTGTTGCTAACTACATCTCAAAATGGTGAGCTTGGCAATTTATAGCTTTTAGCCAGGGAAGCCACAGTTTCAAAGTAGTTTCCCCAGAACTGGGAATGATTAATTTTGTAGCACTCTCGAATAAGGTCTTACCGGTGATCTTGTCAGAACCTGCCCTCTAAGTTTCCATTCTCCAGGCACATCATCTTCTGAAATTTCAGTGTCAAATTTGGCCTCTGTTTTCTCAACCACCTCCACACTAGCAAGAGGCTTCAAGATCTCAGCTTCACGTTCTGAATAGAGATTAAAAGGTTTATATACAACATTTTAAGATGGATATATAAGCAGAAATCAACACTTCTCCTCAGTTGTTGTTTTGTTTGTTTTTACATACCTCCAAGTGTTAGTTTTGCTACGTATCTGCGGCCTTCAACCTCCACAGCATATTCAGCAACGTCATCAGGCTGGGCATTTTTGACCGTAAGAGTGATCTCTTTACCCTCCTTCTTCACCTCAGTCTTATCAGTAGGCTCATTAGGAATTTCATCATTACCCTTGTACCACTTCCAGTTAGGTGTGTCTTTGAAGAGCTCGCCCTTAAATGTAGCAGTGGCTTTGGGTTTCACATGCTGGTCCCGCAAAGGTTTCACTAACCAGTCTCTTACAATTTCTGTTGAATACAGACATGGGTAAATTCATACCAGCTCTAAATTTAACAAAGACATTAAAGTAAAAAAATAAAACAAATTAAAATCAAATACATACCGATAACCTTGACATTAGTTTGAGTTTTTATGTTTTCACACTCGCATGAGTAAACACCAGCATCATCTTCTTCGTTCGCGTCCTGGATTGTGATGGCACGCTGTAGTCCAATAACGTTGATTTGAATTTTGCCTGGAATTTCCTTGATCTCTTTTCCATTCTTTTTCCAGACCACATCTTTGTCCTTGCTCAACTCACAGGTCAAATACATTGGCTGCCCCTTAAACACGGAGGTCTCTTCTTCCAGATTCTTTGTGAATTTCACAGGTAATTCTATATGAGATGAGAGAAGAAATGCTACTTTAACAATCATACATTATTAGTACCAACATATTAACATTAAGTTTACTTTTTATTTGACTTTAATTTTTAATTGAATAGAAATGCTTTGAGGGATAGCAGTCATAAATACCTTCTACAACAAGTTTAGCTGTTGAGGTCTTCTCTTTGTTGCCCAGCTTTCCAACACATGTGTACTCTCCAGTGTCTGAAAGCTGTACATCAATGATTAGCAGTTTGCGGTCTTTGCCATCAGATGTGAATTTGTGCTTTGGACTCTCCCTTAGATTGCTTCCATCTTTCATCCAGGTGGTGATAGCCGTAGATGGAGAGATCTGGCACTCAAATATAGCTGAGGAGCCGATTGACTCAGCCTCCTGCAACACAATGTCCTGGAGCTCTTTCACAAATTTCAAGGGGACCGCTTTGAGCTGGAAACCAAATGGTGAATCTCCAGGAGGCTTGTCACCTCCACCACCAGGTTTCCCTCTACCCCTTCCACCATCACCAGGAGAAGGAGTTTGTCTTGCTACAATAAAAAGACAAAATGTTAAATATTTAGTTATTTCACTATGGGGAAGTGTAATTTCAAATTATACATACATGAATTCAAAAAGAACAAAAACAAACACTTGCAATGTAAAATGATAAATGCATAATATGAATGTACAGTATATTATGAACGTACGTCTTAGTCCTCTGCCTCTGCCTGGAGCTGGCTCCTCTTTTGGTTTTCCATCTGTTTGAAATATTGTTATACTAAGCAAGGTTTGAAATGGTAAAAATACAAAGGTCTGAAATGTTTGGTTGATAAATTATATATACCTTATATAATATATGTGAGCGGATTAATTAGACAATAAAACACAGTTTGACAAATTTGAACAAAGTTTGAAAAACACAGCCCAGGACAAATGACACCCACAACAAAAATTACAAATGAAGACGAAGGAATGCAAATGATACTGACAAACAGTTTTAGGACAGAACAGACACACAACATTTTATCAAGACATATTGATCAATCAAGAACGAAAGAACGAACGAATCAAGGGAAGGACAAACATCAAACATCAAAGACAATTGAACACTTGAAAAAAGAAGACACTTGTTAAAGGGTTATAATGAAGGTTGGGTTGAGTGGATATTATTTGGAACGACTGTAGGAAGCCATGAGATACCAATGGTAAGCTTTTGGTGATACCATCTCACCTTTCTTGTCACCCATTCCTGGGGTTTCAATGGCCCCATCCTCCAAAACGTCATCAAAGGTTTCGGATCCATAACTGTCCCTAGGAGCAAGTTCCCATCCCCAGGTTTCTTCTTCTTCATCATCATCCACCGCCTCATGAAGTACCTCTTCTTGCTGTGTAGGAATCTTTTGTAGATGCAGCACGCTTGGAGACAACTCCTTCACCACTGGCACTTTGTCTTCACTTGTTTTCAAAGGAGGATCCTGAGTAGTCTTTTCTTCTTTGGGGGAAACTGTCTTTGAGACCTTCTTCAGGATTACAGACTCAAGTGAATCTTTTGGTGAAATCTTTTTGGGTGATTTTGCACTAGACTTTCTTTCCATCGGAATGGATTCAGTGGGTTTAGATTTTGGTATCTCTGCTTTTGGTGAAGGTGTCTTTTTCAGCTCTTCTGTTTTTTTTCCCTCCATTTCCTTTGGTGGACGAACAATCTTTTTTGACATTGCTGGCTTATCATCATCATCTTTTGGACTCTTTTTTGTCAGTGAAGTGACTTGAGGACTAGGTTTATCTACCTTTGGTGAAGTAATTTTCTCTGCAATTATTTTTCCTTTTACAGGTTTCAGTGATACCTCTTCTTTTTTTGCTTCATCCTTTGGAATAATTCCACGCTTTTTAGTTATTGCCTTCTCTTCCTTGGGACATTCCTGTGTTGTCTTTTCTGGAGTAGTAGTAGTAGTCATCATGGGGAGATGCTCATGAGGTGACTCTAGCTTTTTGATATTTTCAGGCTCTTCATATGTTTTTTCACTTTTTCCGGGTTCTTTTACCGGGATGTGAGGTTCCTTCAGGATATGATGTGTTTCCGGCCTCTCTGAATGCTTAATATCTACAGGCTTTTTCTCTTTTTGTTCTTGAGTAACCTTTTCAGGGGTTACATCAGCATGAGATTCTTTGGAAAATGGTTTCAGTGTCACAGTTTCTGGCTCCTCGTCCTGTGGTAGAATTCTGTTTGATTTCTTTGGAAATTTCTCATGTTCCTTGGAGATTTCATCTTTAGCCACAGCAGGTTTTGGCATTACGGATTCTTTAGCTGTTTGATCTGTAAGCGTCACTTCTATCTTCTTCTTTGAAACAGGTTCATCCTTTATGAGTCTTTCATGTTTCTGGACACCAATACGATCTTCACTCTTTTTTATGTTGCTGTCTTTCTGTGGACCTACAACAGCTTTATCCGATTTTACAGTTTCCTGTTCTTTCTCAGTAGATATTGATTTGGTTACCTTTTTCAGACTTGGCTTTGGTATCAAGGGTTCCCCTTCCATTGTAATTTTAGTTTCTTGTTCACCCGTATTTTCTACACCTCTTCCTCCTATTTCAGGGGTAATCACTTTCTGCTCCCACACATTCTTGTACTGTTCTATCTTATTTTCCTCCCCCTTTGATATTTTGTCTGTTTTTGTGGCAGTTTCATATGACCAAGTATCTTTTGTGACTTCATGACTGCTGGTGAGTTTGACTTCATTAACAGCCTTTGAATTCACAATCTCCTCTCCAACTATTTCAGCTTTCTCAACTTTCTGGAGAAGTTGTCCTGCTTCTTTTGGTGGTTCTTCATGCTGAATCTTCTCGACTACCTTAAGTGATATAACTTCCTGATCTTCCTGATGTTCTTTTGATCTTCTGGTAACTTTCTTTATGGTTGGCATTTCCAATTGTTCCTCTTCCTTGACGTGAATTTTACTCTTTCGTTTAAGAAGTGCTTGTGTAGTGCTAGTTTCTGAGGCGATAAATGTCACAATATCACATGACATGGACAGTACAATCAGCATGACATAAGACACCTGTACACATATCACACAGAAGGGTTGAAGCTAAAGTCATCAGTGTAACCTTCATGGAAAACTATTCACTTTTTTATGAAGAATTATAATGTAGGAATTAAGATTAAATTAACATCAACCCTAATAAATAGCACTGACCCAAACTGTACAGCACAAAAATATAGAAAAAAATATAGCAAGAAAAAATAACAACAAAAAAATAAGCAAACAAAAATGAGACAAAACAAACATAACAACAAGCAGACATATAAAATGTGATGCCTGAATAACTGATTTTAATATGTTTGATAATTAAACCTCGGAAGATTCATTTATGCCATTTGGGAGCAGTAACATACCTTTGGGAGCAGGTCCAGGAGCTGTAACAGGGCCCTTGACTGCATCTGTTTCAGAGATCATTTCAGATTAAACAGATACAAACACACATACAAGTCAGAACGAGAATGCACTCAAAATTTTTAATTCCGTCATCATTTACTCTCCTTGGGCATCATTTATAAAATGAACATACAACAGAAAACTGGGCGTATGGCCATTTCAACACAAAACTTGGCATTTATCAATATGGACACGAGCGGTGGCTACGATCAAATCTCACGTCAGGTCTTAGCTCGTGTACGCAAGTATTTGTGGAGAACTGTATTTTATTCATAGAGAGCATTTTCTCATTTAGATTATTTTCCTAAAGCTCATTAATCAATCATTAACTGTTAAAGATTATGTCAAATTAAAATTATAGATGGGTGTCTGTGACCCATTAAAAATACCACAAATGTTTTTTTTTCAGGGGTTTAGTTTTACATACACAAATAGCAGCATAAACAACAGAACATGAGGATTCACACATCATCACATCACGCAACTGCAGCGCAGAATAAAAACAAATTAAAATGAACTAGGCTTTATAAAAGTAATAAAATAAATAAGACTACATAAAATATATTTCACTTAATGAATTAACAGATTAACAAAAGAAAATAAACTGTGAGACAAGTAGTATAAGCTATGCTCGTTTTTGTGACACTCTTAACGCATTGTAGTTGTTTTCTTTATCTTTATTTTTTTAAATCCAGCTGATCGTGCAGGTGCCTGAAGCGCGCACAGTGCTGCACACACAATTTTAAGCGTTGCTAACTTGACATTGTAGCCATTTATCATCAAACTAAAATGCAATCAACTAAAGATAAAAGTTACACTGCTCAATTTAAATGGTCCGCTGTAAAATCAGTCTGCCCAGCGCCCAACCAAACACAATTTTTGCGCAAATGAAGGATGCTGTTTTATGTGGATATTGGAACACGAGTGAAATACAAAGCATTGTTCACATAATAACAGTTTAGCAACCAAAATGTTACATGGCAAATACGGAAACATATTTTGGATTCTTGCCGAATGAGAGCGGTGAGCCCATTGTTTATAATGAATGACACTATAGCCTAATTTGTGTTTTATTTTTTTAGTTTAATACATAATTTATAGCTACTTTTTTCTTTTTTTTTACTCATTCTTGTTCTGTTTCTAAATACCGTTAAATTTGAAGAATTTGTTGTGGAGTGAGGGGAAAATAGCCAAGTTTATAGTGTTTATAATGTTTGTAAATCTTTCGTTTTATTTACCGGTATTTAATATACTACTGTACATATAAATTAATATATTTGATTGCAATTAACAAGGTTAATGGGTGTATTTTAGAGTAAGATCAATTTCTCTTTCATGAGATTACGTCCTCTTCTTGGTCAGGTTTCTTTTCTCCATGTCGTAAACTCTAAGGGTGAGGATTCTAAACCATGAATTTTTAGGGACGTGATATACAAATGTCACATTTATCAACATACGATCATTCTTATGATGGGATTGGCATTTGGCAGTATACGAATGTATCAAATCACATGTGAGCCCTGTCATAAGATTATTTCTGCACTCGGATCTGCACTCGTTTCTACGTTACAAATGGAAATGTTTATACCCTGCTGCTCTTTTCTACTCAATGAGAGTAAATGGTGACCATGGCTGTTACATTTTCAGAAATTCACTTCAATTTCAGTCTTTTCTTTAGATCATATGGCTTTATAAAACTATGAATATAAATACATATCAAGTCATATAGACTACTTAAATTAGGCAATTTTGTGTCAGTATTTTCTGGAACTTGACAGTCCCTGGTCCCTATCCCCTATCATGGTATAGAATACAATAGCTTAGACATTCTACTAAACATCTCTATTGGAGTTTCATGGAAGAAAGAAAGTCATTTTTTTAATGTTTAAACAAAGTGGAATACAAAAGCAGACAACTCACATCCATAATTGATTAAGAAACATAAAAACAATGTCAAATTTAGTATTTTAAGACAAACATGTAGAAACACGACAAGATTTAAAGGATACTTTAAAAAGTAGAATGCACAAACTAAAGACCACAAAGACACATTAAAAACACAAGGGAACACCAACAACAATAACAATTGATACAGAAGACATGAAAACAGAGACTCTACCTGTGGGTGGAGAGACTTTCTGTTCAATTGGAGTTGCTGTTGGCTTTGGTGCCACAGGAGATGGTTCCTTTTCAATAGTTGGCTCTTTAAATAAAATAATACCACAATCACAACCAAAAATTGTGACGACAAAGGTGGAATAAGATGTTATTTAGATGGACAAGGAGGACATTTAAAGTTAAACACAAATAAGAACAATCATACATCATACCAAAGACTATAGGACCAGCAAAAAATTGCCGGTTTTGCTTTAAATACCTTTTGGAGGATATATTGTTTTATGTTCTACTGGAGCCACAGTTGGCCTTGGTACTTCAGGAGCTGGTTTCTTTTCAACAATTGGCTCTTTAAATAAAACAATGCCATAATCACAAGCAATAAAAACAAAGATAAGATAAAAGACAATGACCATGTAAAGATCATTAGACTAACAAAACAAGCAAACACATACCAAAGACTGACAAACAGACCAGAAAATACCACAATGTGACTTTGAATAGCTTTTAAAGGAGGCATTTTCTGTTTAACTGGAGCCACACTTGGCTTCGGTGCCTCAGGTTTCCTTTCAACAGCTAGCTCTTTAATTAAAACAATACCATAATAATAATCCAAAATAATAAAGGCACATGTGGAAAAATGTGTAATTGGACTGGTCAAAGAACATTTAAACATGACGACAAAAGAATATATGAAACAAACGTTATCAAAGAAGTGTTTCTTCCAGTTTCGCTGTATACCTTTTGATGGAGGAAATATTTTCTGTTCAACTGGAGCCACAGTTGGCTTTGGGACTTCCGGTTCAGGTTTCTTTACTAATTCCGGGTCTTAAAATAAAAGTAAGCCATGATCACAATCAAGAAATAGACCCTGAACATTTACAGATGAGCATACAGACACATTTTCACATGCTGAACAAAGAACTGAAGAGTAATAGCACCAAATCTCCCAGCCTTTTAAGTACTATTTGTAGGTGAAACAACTTTTGACACAGGAGCTGTAACAGCCTGGGTCTTCTCGTCTAATTAAGAACTATAACATATTCAAGATACAAGAAGCTAAAGAGGAACTTTAGCAAAAAATGCAAGCACATGACTTTTAAGACATTAAGAAAACCACAATTGCCTTTTCGGCAAATACATGAAGGCAAATAATTCAAGGAAAGATTGCAATATACCAGTTGAGGCATTTGCTGAAGATTATAAGGTTTACCTCTTTCAAGTACTTTACGCACTTCCTTCAACTTAGTTCCATTTTCTTTTGGTTTTACTAATGGTGTTATCTCTGGTGATATCTGAGGGATTTCCTCCTGTGATCTGTTGTTTTCATGAACAGACTGTTGTAAGTAAATATACTCTTTCTTGTGAACTTCTATTTCTCTCTGAATGGCCATCTCTTTTCTGGGGGTGTCTTCTCTCTTTTGTAGAGGCATATCTTCCGTTTTTTTCTTTTCATCTGGCATTATTTCTTGACTTCTGAGTGACGACTCAATGCTAAGTATCACCACAGCTTCTGGAGAAGTTTCAATGTTCTCAATATTCATTTCTTGCTTTGAGGAGGTTCTCTCGGGTATCTCCTTTATTTGTATCAGCTCAAAAGAAGATTCTAGCTTCCGGGAAACCTCTGTTCCAACTATTTTCAAATCTTCAGGAGATAATTCTCTACTGTGATGACACACATCCATCCTTACAATATGTTCTTGAAGAGACAAAATTTCCTCAGGTTGATGAGGCATGCTTTCACTCTCTTCCGCAATTTCCTCCTTCAAAAACATTTCCTCCATGTAAATCTTCTGAGTTGCTTCCACTGTGTAGGGAATTTGGTCAATTTTCTCTTCAGAAGCTGCAAAGACTTTAAAGATTAAAGATTTTCAAGATTGCACCATGCAACGGTGGTAGAAGAGTTTTCAACAAAACATGCATACCAACATGAAACATCAAAGGGTATGTTAACATATTTCCATACTTTAATCTAGAAAGGATAATTTGTTATAAAAGAGAAAGGATCTTAAAATATCATTAGTTTAGGGATAATATTTATTTTGGCAGTACAGTCAAAATGCAACTCTTTTCTCTGGCTTGGGTTATTGAAGGTTCTTTAAACTTATTTACCTCATCATAGCAGATTAATATATATTAATAATATAAGAAATATTTTCCAGCTAACTATGATTAAAATGTTAATAATGGTTACCCTGTAAATAGTGGGACATCTGTTTTTTTGTACCAAAAACAGATCTAGTAATGCAGAGATACAAATTGAATTTGTATATCCCACGACCAACCAAGCATACCTTTGGCTAAGGGCATCTCAGTCTCCATTTTAGCTTTAGTCACAGGCTTTTTCTCAGATGGTAGTTCAGCAGCCTTTACTTCAACCGCTTTGTAGATATAAAAATGTTACCAGACAAAGAACAACACATTAAGAAGAGTAAATAAGATCAGCAACACTTTTAAGAGAGTTTGTACTGATTGCTACCCCATTATTTCAGGGCATATTTAAAGAGCTTAATATGAAGATTTAATGATACCTTTCTCTGGATGACCCTCCTTTTTGTGGGCAAGTGCTGGCTCACTGATTTTAGGGGTTGGTTCACTCATTGGTGGCACTTGCTTTTTAGCTTGATCTGCTTGCAGTAACTCTGAAGGTTTAGGGGAAGTTTCAACGTTTCTGACTGATTCTGCTTGGGAAACTTCTCGGGAAGGTGGTTTTCTTGGTTCAACTATAACTTTTGGTGGTGCTGATGTGACTTCTTGTTTTCTAACTGGCTCAGGAGGCTGGCTTTGTGTAGGTTTAAACTGTTTAGCTGGCTCTACACTTGATGGCTCAGAGAGGACAGGCAAATGATCTTTGATAGATTCTTCTTGTAGTAGTGTAGAGGCTTCTTTCTTTGGTGGCTCAGCAGCAACAAGTGCAGGTTCTGGTTTTCTATCTAGCTTTACTTTTGGTGCTTCTATTTCCTTCATCTCCACAAGAGCTTCAAAAGAACACATATGTGTTATACAGTGTAATATCATAAAAAGATATGCATTCACAGTAGAATGCAGAAGATCATATAATAAAAAGAATCAATTAGTAGATCAAGAGAAGAGTTACACATGCATTCCAAGAGCACCACTTTTGGTGACAAAGCTTTTAACAGACAACAAACAAAAGTGAAACCGTGGTTTGCGGTTTGCAAGAATTATACTCAATAATTGTGCTTCTTAACTATTGAGATTTAAGAGTTACCTTTTATTTGAGTAGTGTCTGGCTTTAGAGGTACAGCCTCATCTTTTTTAATAGCTAAGGATGGTTGAGGTGCAGCTTCTGGCTTCTTTGGAGCTTCGGGTTCTTTTAAAGAACAAAAAACAAAGTAGCACACAGTAAACCCAAAATTATAAAGCAGATGAGACTTTATATTCTTAAGTTGAACAAGAGGTGGATTCTAAGAGTTGAGGACTGCACATACAACAAATAATAATAAGGAACATATTTGTACATATCATACTTGACATACAGACATGCTCACAAAACAAACACAAAGAAAAAACTGCAGCACAGACAACGAATCACACACAATACCTTTGACAGAAGGTGCCTCAGCTTTCTTTGCAACTGCAGGCTTAGGTTCAGCCTCAGGTTTTGGTGTAGCTTTTGGCTCAGGCTTGGGCTCAGGCTTAGGTAGAGCTTTTGGCTCAGACTTAGGTTCAGCCACTGGAGCTTTTGGCTCAGATTTAGGTTCAGGCTTTGGTTCAGCCACTGGAGCTTTTGGCTCAGACTTAGGTTCAGGCTTTGGTTCAGCCACTGGAGCTTTTGGTTCTGCTGGCACCTGAGGTTTAGGCTCTGAGGATGTAGGTTTTAGAACATCTATAATTAACACTGATATTGCTATTAATTCTCAAAGGAGACTGACAACACAAACTCATAGACAGGAATTATACAGCAGAGGCTTTAGATACTTCTGTGTACGTCACAGATAAACAATACGTGAAGAATTATAGAATCCCAAGATATTAAGAATATTTTACATACTAACAAGAAAATGGCACAAGAAGAAACTGTAAATTACAGTTACGAAAATATCAACATTTATACATAATATACATTTGAACTGGATAAAGAACACATTTAGACATACAATCAATACAGAACGTATATAACAGTATACACACTGAAAACACACAGCTGATAATACCTTTGCGTATGGGTTGTTCTTTTTGCCCTGTCACCTTGACAGATGGGACTTTTTCCTCAACAGGCTTCTTGTCTTCAGATTCTTTAAAATATCATGGCATCACAGGAATAAAATTGAGTCGCATATTAAGCATCTTCAAACCAAAGAGAACAGCAAGTACGCAAACAGATTTGATATGGTAACATACCGGTCTCACAAAACAGATTTGGTTTAAATATTTTGGTGGAAAACAATGAACACACAGAGGAAGAAAAACATGAACAATGTAAAAAGTCAAGCAAAGACATAATAATACCTTTCTCAGGAACTGAAGGCTGTACAAAAGTTGTTCCAGGTTTCTCTTCTGGTTGCTTCATAACTTGAGGTACATAAAAGATATCAGCTTTGTTAAAATTCAGCTGCAAAGCTTAAGCAGAGTTTAAGTAGCCAAAGTGTCCATGCTTTTAGCATGATTGCACATGCATTAGAAGAAAACATTTATGGACATACATAATATCAAGGACAATCATAAAAAGTACATAAAAAAACGCAGAATGACACAATACACAAACAGAACTCCCAGACAAGGAAGGAACCACAAATGTTTTTGGTTCAGCACAGACATGTTGTAAGTGTTTAACTGGAGGGAAAAAATAAAGCATTTGGCTTGGCATACATAAATGTTAAGAGATAATCTGGGACAGCCATAAGCAGTCTAGCACAAGCATTTTGCCTTCATTCAATACCTTTCTTAGGCGCCTCTTCTGTCCTTTCCACTAGATGTTTTGTTACAGCCTCCTCAACAGGTTTCTTCAATTCTAATGAGAACATGAAATAATAACTTAGGCATGAACATAGACACACAAATTCAGTTTCAAACATACACACACACAAAGTTTACAGCACAATACCTGTGGATTAAAAATGTTAATGATGCTGAACTGAAAATGATGGAGGACCTGGTTATTGAAGGATGGGAGTGATGATGTTTAACAGTCAGTTATATTAAAAAGCAAAGGAATACACATTATAGCTTTGACAAAATATATGTATAAAAGAGAGAGAGAGAGAGAATTAAAAGAAGATGAAATAAAGAATGATTAAAATGAAGATGAGTGAAGAAACTCGTCACATACAAACAAGACGAGCAAAATGTTATGCTCTTAGTTAAAGACACCAAGACTGCTAATCAGTATACCTTGCAGTGAAGAGAATTCATGAGTTACACTCTCCTCTTGAACTGTCCATTTCTGACACTCTACCACACAACAATATATTTTAATGTTATATATAAAAACAATTGTGTAAGCAATTAAAAAATAAAAAATAAAAAAAGGTTAATGCAAATGCAAAGATTAGAAAGAAAGAAAGAAAGAAAGAAAGAAAGAAAGAAAGAAAGAAAGAAAGAAAGAAAGAAAGAAAGAAAGAAAGAAAGAAAGAAAGAAAGAAAGAAAGAAATACCAAATCTAGGATCTGATTGTATTACATTAGTATTTTATTAAACACCCACTTTGTGGGATTACATGGTGAGGTGCTGATGGTAATATGGTAATGTTAGTTTATCAGTCCATTCAGGAGATGAGATGATGGAAGCTCAGTGTATTTTAGTGAACATACTCATCAAGTTCACATATTAAGGTTTAATATGAAAAAAATAGAGATTATTTCTAATTTTAAGTAGTACCTGTTATTTCAAAATTTTCTTCATAATGAAATTCTGTGGATTCATCTTTTAAACAAAAAGTAACAATTGCATCATTGTTAGATTAAGTGAAACTTCATGGTGTTCTATTTATATATTTATTTATTTATACCTTACCTTTAAAACTAATCATAGATGACACATCTGGCACATATATCGATGTATCAGGAACATCTGGATAGGTTGAGATACATTTTATATATTTATTTCTTTATTCTTGCCTGATTATATTAAATTAAGTTTGCTTATACATTTAGCAGATTTTGTAAAGAAATTAGTTGGGGTAGGGTATTTGAGGAGTAAATAAGAGATGATTAATCCTCAGAAACAATTTAGTGCATAACAAACCACTCACCAAAAGAACGTGTTCTTATTTCAAATTCTGCAAAAGAAGATAAAATGTAATTGCTGTTGACTAAACTCTAGTAAACAAGCCATAATGTGATGCTGCTGTGGATTTTACCTTTTCCTGACAAATAAAGCTCAGCTGTACTTTTAGTTTCACCAACGGGCTCCAGGCGCGCAATCACAGAGTACACGCCTAAAAGATTTTCAGTGAAGTTAATTTTGTTTAAATCTGTTCAACTCTACATTTATAGTGAGCCACTTGGAGGATTAATGTACACACCTTCATCGTCAGAGGTTACGTTGCGGATGATCATAAAGTGCCTTCGTCCCTCACACCTGAAGGTATATTTCAGGCTCTCTTTAAGCTCCCATGCATCTTTATACCAAGTGACGACCGCGTTGTCAAAAGACAACTCGCACTCAAAAGTGGCAGACTGATGCTCATTCACCACAATATTTTGAATGCGCTTGGTGAACTGAATTTGATCAGCTAAAAATAACATAAAAGTATTTGAATGGTTAAATGTCTCAAAATTCATTTCATTTGTCATTTCACTGTTTTCAAAAAAAGAGCAAAGAAATCAGAAGAATGTAAATGTGCTTTCAAAGGCACACACACTTTTTTTTAATCCAACAAAGTAATTTTAAAGCACTAGTGGGAAAAATGAAGAATGCTTAGCAATTGCTAGTAAGTAGCAGAACAAGAAGAGGTTAGTAATTTCCTTATATGAATAGACAATCAATGTGGCCCTTTCTTACCATTCTGATAATTAAATTTCTTATACAAAGCAATTCTACCCTCTTATCAGGTGATGGTTCCTGTACATGACCTTTACTCGCAGTAGAATATTGACGTAAATGTGCCTCAATTCGTAATATGTTCATCAATGTTGTTTTAATGCAAAGTACAATGTCTTTAAAATGGACTTACCCAACACTGTCAGTCTGGCACTGGATATATGTGGCCCACAAACGACACGGTAATTTCCCTGGTCACTCGTCTGACAGTTCTTGATCTTCAATATTTGGCGGTCACCCAAGAGTTTAATGTCGTATTTATCACTAGTTTCTAGCTTTTGTGTATCTTTATACCAAGACAGTGTAATTTCTGGATAGTTGATTTTAATTTCACACTCAAAGACAGCCTCTTTGTTAACTTGTGTTGACTGATCTGTGATGTCTTTAAGCAGGGTAACAGGCTGCAAAAACAAAATATTCATACATTTAGGTCATCAACATGCATCTGATAAACATATGCATGAATATGCAAATATGTTTAGACTGAAAATTGAAGCGGTGTTACTTCAACTTCCCAAAGAAGGAACATACTTCACTGTGTTCCATTCTCCTCTGCAAATCAGCCACAAGCTTAGCCAAATCCTCATCACTTTCTCTTCCATGTTCACTTTCCTGATTCAAAAAACAAGGGCACCTATTAAAGCTATTTGTTGCAGATTTCAATCTCAATAAGGTGTAAGAAAACATAAGATTTGTAACATCTGTTAAGACAAAACTATTTAAATTGATCTACCGGTCTTCCACTTTCTTCACCCTTCTCCTTCTTCAGAAACTCAATAGCTTGAAGAAGACCCCGGAAGTCTGTGATTCCATACATACGAGCGTATTTCTCATACTCTTTTGGATCTACATTTCTTAGCAACTCAACAATGTCAATGTCTTTATCTTCCTTTGGACTTTTCTGCTTTGATGGAGTCCTGAACGTAACAAAAAAGAGTGCAAGTTTATAATCATTACAGAATTTTGATTTTGAGCTTTGCTGACAAAGAAAATCCCAATTTCAGACTCACTTCTTTAGTTTGACCACCTCTGGCCCAGATTCTTTTTTCTCATCAACATTCAAGTCTGTGCTGCACTCAATTTCTCCATGTTTGTTTGAGGCAACACATCTATACTGACCAGAGTCAGATTTGGTCACCTCTTTAATCTCCAGTTTAGACTCTTGGCCTTTTTGATGAATGTTGATGCGACCACCATGAGTCATCTGCCTCCACTTGCCCTTCATCCACTTCACATTGGGAATGGGATCACCACCAACTTTAGCAATGAAGGTAGCTGTACCCTCTGTAATCCAGAATATGATGTGATTTCCATTGTGTACATTTAATTCTAATCTAAAAATGACATATCTACACTGTTTAACTTACTCTCAACAACATGAATGCTCTTGGGCTCCTCAATGAAGAACAAGTTATCCAGTTTTTTAACTGTCTGAGGTGCTGTGGGGGCTGCCGGTGTTGTTGCAGGTGCTGCACCTGTTTTATCTGAGTAATACCGGCAATGGAACAACACATTAAGCAAATTATAAAAATGGACTGAAATCTACATAAGGATACTTACAGACAATATGCATGTCTAAAAGATCCTTGGTTACTGAAGAATAAATATGCATGTGAAAGCAAATCTTTTGAAAATATTAACAAGATCACTGCAGCTTAGTTGAAAAAAATGTAAAACTATTTAAAAAACAGCAAGATCAGGTGGATCCAAAGCACTTAAGGAGCATGCAAAACAAGATGTGGATATTATTAAGATGGTAAAGATACCAAAATGCATGATGATGAAATAAGAAATTTAGATATTGGCTTATATCTACTTGGTACTATTAGAAAGGTTGAGAATATTAGACCCAGAAGTAGAAAATGAAGCAAAGAAACTAATTACATGTGAAGAGTTCAAAGCAAGAATATGTAAGGTTAATAATAATACTACATCTTTAATTTAGCTGCATTGAAATGCACATTTTGATTATTACAGAAAAGTTAGATAGTTCTTATTACCTTTGAATGTGACTTTGGCCTTGGAGAATTCACTACCAGCATTGTTGGTTGCCTTGCACAGATAATCTCCTGCATCAGATTTGGATGTCTGGTTTATCTCCAGGGTGGCTGTGCCATCCACAAAAATCATCCTGGTGGTAGCAGAGGATGTGACCTCCCTTCTGTCCTTCATCCACTGAATCTTCATTGGGGGAGACCCGCAGACATGGCAGCTAAGGTTTAGCCTTTCGCCCTCACTAACGGTTACTGGTTTTAGGGGAATGTCAAAAGTCGGTGGCCTTTTTTGCCCTAGGTATTAAAAAAGTGAAGAATTTCAGCATTTTCACCTGCTCTTTTCAGTGAAAAGTAGGGGAGTACATGTTTATGCAGTACAACAGAAAGCAGTATCGCAGTAACACACAAAATCACATAAATAGAATTAACATACAAAGAGGAAAAGGAAATACAGCAATAAGTGAGAAACAAGAAATCATGCAGTAAGACCATATTGACTACCTGTGATGTTAACCACCACCTGGAAGGAGGCAGTGCCAGCTTCATTAGAAGCTCTGCATGTATAAACTCCACTGTCTTTGACACTGGCCTTCTTGAGACATATCACAGCAGTGTTGCTCTTGAAGGAAATGTCATAGATGTCAGAAGTGTTGAGTTCACTGTTATCTTTGTACCAGCTTACAGATAGAGGTTGTGACCCAGAAACTCGACCCTCAAGCTTCACCAATTTGCCCTCAGCATCCTCAATGTGCTCTGAGGGCTTCTTAGTGAAAGTTGGTGGAATTTTGCGCTCTGAAAACAAAACACATTTCACACAAGGTCACTAATATTAAAAGCAAAATACATATCACAAAGAGTTTAATGGAGCATGTGTGTTGCTTTTGTTGATGTTGTTGTTGTTTTCTTTTCTTTTTTTAAACCAAGTTCTTCACTTGCATGGCAAGACAAGCATCTGTATTTTCTGCTTTCAGAATAGCTAGGCGTGCAGTTTAATCCGCACTTGAAATTTCGCAATCTCTCTCATTTTAATCTTGCCGTTCGTTTAACCAAATGATTTATATTTGCAATGCCCCTGTCTACTCTAACCTTCCAATTTGACTTCGTTTATTCCAAGACTAAATCCATCTTAAATGTAAACAAGATTAAGGGATTTTATAGTAGAAAAGCATAATTAAATGTGCTTATTAGACAACTCGCAGTTTTTTAAATGTGATATAGTGAAATGTATTAAATTGAAGCCTGAAGTGTAAGCTGTGGACTACATGAAGCAGTTTGTATTTAATGCTCTATTCAATGCATTTTTGCTACAGTGTTTTAGTTTGCATTAGTGTTGTTATGTTATGATAATTTAAGTAAATCAGGGATAAAAAAAGTATAAATATGAGATGCATTTTGTTGCCTTAGCAACAAACTGAAATACAAAAGTTTAATTTGAAGAACTAAAATTAATTTAAACAAACAAAAAAATTAAAAAAGTATAATATCTAAATAAAGTAGAAAAATAAAAGATAATTCAAAATATTAATAAATATAATATATTATATATTATATAATATATAATATTATATAAATGGTACTAAAATAACACTAGTTTGCATTTGGCTATTGTGCACCAGTGCCATTGTTAAAAGTCACTATATACTCTAAAATTGAGCTTAATGAAAATTTTCCCTCAATTGTTTTAGAAAATACTCAAATTGCTATTTTTGTTTCATTTGGGACGATAGTAATTTCCGTTTTTCATGTTAAAATGCTAGTAATTAATCCAGAGAAATGTGATCTCTTTGAGACAAAAAAAAAAAAAAAAAGTATTTGGGGAAAAAAGAAGCATACTGAAAAGTATTGTAAAGAATGGAAAAGTTGGAACTTGATCTACAAATTCAATCAAATAAGCTGACTGCAGTTAACTAACCTGTCGCAAGGATGACCATCGAATGACAAATATCTGATCCATCTTCATTTGTAACCTCACAAGAATATTTTCCAGGAGTATTGCCATCACACTCGTGAAGATATTCCAAAACGCAAGTGTTTCCAATTACTTTTGTGTTGCACCTGTATGACGCATAGACCTGTTTGCCATCCTTGTACCATGTGACAAAAACATTTTCAATTCCTGTGAAGGAACATTCAAGCCTCAACTTTTGCCCCCGTTGAAGATTCTGATTTGTGAGCTTCTTCACAAAACGAGCAGGTCCTAAGAGGAATCACATTGGATGAGCATCATGAATATCATGAGCATCATGCTTGCAAATCACTGGCTTCAGCTACAGAATCAACTTGAATTCCAACCAACATTAATGTAGAGGGCCTTTAAAAGTGTACTAACCAGATACTGTGGCCACTTCAGCATGACAGATATCACTTCCATAGAAATTGGACACCTCACAGGAGTATTTTCCAGGAGTGTCTTTGGTGCATTCATGTAAACATTCTAGAGTGCAGGTGTTTCCAACAACTTGAGTATTATATCTGTAAGAGGCATATATTTGTTTGCCATCCTTGTACCAAGTGACAAAGATTTTAGGAGCTCCGGTAAATGTGCACTCAAGCTTCAGTTTTTTGCTCATGGCAACTTTTTTGTCCTTAAGCTTCTGTTCAAATCGGGCAGGTTCTGAGAACAAGAAATGAGCGAATTTATCTTTATCCTATGTCTGCCTAAACATGAAATAAATTTGTAAATAAGTCAACTAGGATGGTATACGAACCTGTAACTGTAGTTATATTGGCATGACAGATATCTGTGCCAAAGGAATTTAAAACTTCACAAGAGTATTTTCCAGGAGTGTCATTGTTACATTTATGGAGGCATTCCAAGACACACGTGTTCTCAATGATCCTTGTGTTGTATCTGTATGAGGCATACAGTTGTTTTCCATCTTTGTACCATGTGACAAACATCTTCGGCGCTCCAGTGAATGTACACTGAAGTCTCAGTGTCTGACTGAGTGGGATAGCCATGTCTGTCAACCTCTTCACAAAGCGGGCAGGCTCTACGAAGAACAGCATCAGATCCATTTAAATGACTTTCTTAACAACGACAAGAACTATACAAACAGGCAACATATCAACCTTTACAACATGCGGATTGTTCTTTAAAAACATTAAACTCCTCAAATTTGCTGAAGTATGCAATATCTTTAAAGCATGGAAATTTGCAGATGCAATCGCAAGTTGATCAATATCCCGCCACAACAAGCACTCAAAAAACATGCCAGCCCTCACTGTAGCCTTGATACAGGATAAAACAGATTTGAATGAAGACGCATGAGCCACTTCAATGAACGTGCAAAATTTCACAGCAGCACACCATATTGTTGCCAACCGCAAATAAACAAAAAACATGATGAACAAAAAATACACCATTCCAGGTGACATGCGGTCCAACGCTGCAATATCAAACTATTCCTTTTATATCCATGGGCAAAATCCATGGGTATGGAACTTTGGAAGATGGGCAGGCAAGGGTCCAGTACAAATTACAAACCTGTAACTGCCACTACTTCAGCATGACACATATCCGTTCCATAAATGTTTGAAACTTCACATGAGTATTTTCCTGTAGTCTCATTATTGCACTCATGCAGACACTCCAGGATACAGGAGTCTGATGTAACTTTGGTGTTGTATCGATATGAAGCATACAGCTGTTTGCCATCCTTGTACCAAGTGACAAACATTTTTGGAGCTCCAGTGAATGTGCATTCAAGTCTTAGTTTTTTACTCATTGATATGGATTGATCTGTCAACTTCTTCACAAAACGGGCAGGTTCTGAGGTGAAGAGGATTGAAAACCTTTAGTCCATAATATTATATATAGGCCTATATATTAGAGAAGTGTCATTTCCAGTTTAGTGCTGATAATTACTGGTATCTTTCATTTAAATTGAGAAGTCCAAAATTAATAACGTAATAATGGTAAAATTGTTGAGCATTCATGAAATCCATAGTATACGAACCTGTAACTGCCACTACTTCAGCATGACATATATCCGTTCCATAAACGTTTGAAACTTCACATGAGTATTTTCCTGTAGTCTCATTATTGCACTCATGCAGACACTCCAGGATACAGGAGTCTGATGTAACTTTGGTGTTGTATCGATATGAAGCATACAGCTGTTTGCCATCCTTGTACCAAGTGACAAACATTTTTGGAGCTCCAGTGAATGTGCATTCAAGTCTTAGTTTTTTACTCATTGGAATGGATTGATCTGTCAACTTCTTCACAAAACGGGCAGGTTCTGAAGTGAAGAGGATTGGAAACCTTTAGTCCAGAAAATTATATATAGGCCTATATATTAGAGAAGTGTCATTTCTAGTCCAGTGCTGATAATTACTGGTATCTTTTATTTAAATTGAGAAGCCCAAAATTAATAACGTAATAATAGTAAATTTGTAGAGCATTATTGAAATCCATAGTATACAAACCCGTCACTGCAGTCACATTAGCATGGCAAATATCTCTTCCGAATGCATTGGAGACTTCACAAGAGTATTTTCCTGTAGTGTTCTTGTCACATTCATGAAGACATTCCAAAATGCAGGAGTTATCTGTGACTTTTGTATTGTATCTGTACGATGCATAGAGTTGTCTGCCATCTTTGAACCAGGTCACAAACAATTTCTGGGCTCCATTGAATGTGCACTCAAGTCTCAACTTTTGGCTCATTGGGATGGAAATGTTGCTCAGTGTCTTCACAAAGCGGGCAGGTGCTGATGCTGTGAGGAATAGTATAGCTAGAGTTACATCTCTTCAAATGGGAGTTGCATAAAAAAAATATGATTGTAGCATTAAAATGTTGTTCTGGCAGTAATGTGCATTCACCATTATAAGTCAAAGGTATTTAAGTACAAGATTTAAAGAATTACATAATTTTGCACTAATACTGACATCGACATTCAAAGACGGTTGAATTGTCTGTTTTCCATTCCTCAGTCATTTCATAATTATATAATTCTGCATTCCATGTAAGAGGTAAAACAATGAGGAACAACAAGAGACTGTGCCACTTTGGCATGTGACTGGTTATTTCATAAGAGTGGTTATTTCATTGCAAAATCCAAGAATAAGAGGGAATTTCAGTACTCCAGTAAAGGTACCAAGAGCCACCATTTGTGTGCCATCCATCCAAGTCAAGATATCTAAACTGACAATTAGCCAGCTTGTGACAAAAGAAAAGACCGAAGACTTTTTTTCAACAATATTAATGGCTTGACATGAAATGGAATGCGTCCATTTTGAAGAATGTTGCAGTTGCTCTTCCATTTCAGTTTCTTCCAAACAAGACGTATCTTGAACCTCTTCCATTTCACCACCTTTTCAAAGAAATTGGGTAGATTGTGTCTTCAGAAAGACATGAATTTCTGATTCAAATAAGAACATTTTAAGAAGATAAAGAGTTTGTACATGGTGCGTTGTTTGATGTTTTGCGGTCAATTTTACCAACAACCACTGTCAAGATATCTAATATTAATTCACCAGTAAAACCAATCATAGTTTCTGACATCCACAACCAGATGAAACTAGGCAAGTACATTCAGTTAAAGAGAAAACTAAACCTAAACCAAACAACCTTAGCAACAATTACATACCAAACATGGGATATGTGAAGGCACTGCATCACTTGACAAAAGCAATATGAACTGTGATTTTCAAATACAGAGAATTAAATACAACTAAAGATCGATTTTAATCCGATATAGAAAAGGTATGCGAAACACAATCCAGTCTAAAAGAATGCCAAACAATGTTCAAATATCTTAAGATACTCCATCCTTTTTCCAACCTTTAAGTACAAGAGAACCAGAACAACTAATTATTCCAGCATAATTCAATACAAATGCACTCGATGATATCCTGAAAGGTTAGAGTAAGAATCTAAAGAGTGGCTTCTAGGACAAAGACTCAGTGTATGGAAACCCATGGATCTAGGAAATTCAAAGATCAATCAAAAAGTGAAGAAGAAAAAATCACGTGAAAAAAAGTCACAATGCAGTCAGTCCTTGACCATCGATTTTATAAGCATAGACAAAAAGGCTTTATAGAGTAAAAGGAATTAAAATGAATTATATTATTCAGTGTGTTTGTGTTCTAAAGAATGAACTTATGAGTTGTATTAGTGATCAACATCTCCTGATGTAATGCCAAATGAAAAGTTGCAAAATATAAAATGTCAAAGTTGTACTGTACTTTTATGCTTAATTGTATCGCACTGGTGTTTTTATATTTTTATGGTTGATGTTGAAATATGTTGATATTGCAGGTCAACCGTAAACATTTTTAAATAAATCAGATAAATCATGGCAACAGCAACTGCTTAATTGTCTGAAAGCTTTGTTAACAGTTTTAGCTTGCCATTGTAGCCCGCGCTGCCTGTTAGTAACACACCTGTTAGTGCTGGGAACCTGCAGGGATTATTCTTCTCGTCTTTCTCAAGCATACTAACCTCTTATTATAGCAACTGATTTTGAGGCGATTTTTCCAACTTCGTTTGATAGGCAACATTGGTACTCCCAAAAATCTGAACTTTCAAAGGGACGTGTCTCCAAATATTCAATTAAATCTTCAAAAATAATTTTGTCAGAATTGATAAATCTCTTATTCTTCAACAAGTTTATTTCAAACGGGGCAGTACCAATGAGCTCACTCCCAAATAAAGCACTGGTCACCTTCACTACATCCAGCATTGGTAATTCTTTTGTGATGGAGGGGGTTTCTGAGAATAAAAATTAAACGATTTCAGCAAAAACCATAGTCAAAAACTCGTATTGCTATAGTACTGATCATCTTGGTAACAATAACTATAACAACTACTCTAGCAACCAGCTCAGTTTTTTTTTTTTTGGGGGGGGGGGGGGGGGGGCAGGTGCATCCCTCACTAAACCTCATTTTATGTAGTATATAAAATTATCCATATATTATAACCATTAAATAAGTTACCAGTCAAAGACAATGTAACAAAAGGCTCGAGAGCCCCAAAACTTTGCAGTGCAGTTGTATAGATATGCCTGCTTTAACAAGTCATAAACCATTTAGACTCTAAAAACACATGGTGTGTGGAAATACTTTGGTGGGTAGGTGCTGAGTTGGTGGATAACCAGCATTTTTATCATCTTTACCTTTACACACTTACACAACAGAGATATGTACACTAAAGCACATCACAAATCAAATAACACAACATGTATCACTCGGGACGTTTTCACAGGACTTAAAACTTCACAAAAGAAGAGCAGTTTTGTCCACACTCTACAAGCAAAGCAATAAGTTCTACATTGGTCTTGCTATTTTTTTAATCCAACTATGTTATAAATCTTCCTTCCATTCTTAATCATAGTGATCCTATTCATCTATTTTAGTCATGTGACTTTTTCTGCTCATCCACCATATTTATGACCATCAGCAGGAAAGAGTTATGGCAGAGAAAAACACATGAACAGAAATACCAAGAAAACATCAATCACTGGATCCATACCCAGTTCCCAGAACACATTTTCCTAGATCATGTTTTCTGGGACCTGGTATGGATCAAATTAATTGATCAATATTTTTATATATCTTAGTATCACTGTTCATGTGTTTTTGTATTCATCACCTTTGCTTTACCCCACTGATGGTCATAAATATGGTGGATAAAGTAACATGGCTGAAACTGATGAATTCCCAAAATTATGATCCAATATGCACTCAAGAGACAATGGAATATCCATTGCTAAATTTAAGTCAAAAGAATTAATAAATCTGAATATCAGTTACCTCTACCACATACGGCCATCAAAATATTTGATAACCTGTATCATAGATGTATTGCAAATATATAGCCTAAAGTTAGTTCACAAACCAGAAAAGAAAATATCTTTACTTATCAGAAGAGATTCTAAAATGAATATTTGCAATGTATTTTTGAAAGAAAAAAGAAAAAAATATGAATTGGGATAGATCTTAAAACATCACATTTCCACATGTGTGGTTCAGACATGGTTATAGAGATAGGTGGAAATATTGATCCCAGGTGGATTATTTGTATTAATAAAAAATAAAATAAAAAAAAGAGCAAAAAAAAATAAAAATAAAAAATAGAGAGAGGAAGAATTTGAAAGATTTGGACATGAATTCAGTGATTTAAAAGTCACTTTGAAAGAATTTAAGACGAATCATATATTGCTTATATATGATTACAAAACATACACAACTCGGTCATACACAAGAGTGCAGATTGGATTTCAAGGACAGAAAAAAAGCAGAACCCTTAAAAATCAGTAACCTTTGTTAAAGATTTGTCAGCAGCAAAAGCAAAGAATATAACGTCAAAACCAGTTCACTCACCAGTGATGTTCAGGTTAGCAGAGCAGGTGTCACTACCGTGCTTGTTTGAGGCACAACAGCTGTATTCACCAATTTCGGCCTTTGTTGGGTTGAGGAGCTCCAGAGATGATGTGCTTTGCCAGCTGATGATCCTGAACTTGTCACTCTGTCTAATTTCTGAGCCAGACTTGAACCACTTGAAGGTCACATTAGGTGTCTCTTCAATCTCACATTCAAACTTCACTGGGCTGCCGATGTTGCTCTCCATGTCATAAAACTTCTTCTTGAAAACTGGAGGCACTGAAATTTGCAACAACAAAAAATATATAAAAAAGAATTATACATTGACAATAATAGGACTACTGAGATGTGTGATATATCAGGATGCATAAGAAATGGAAAGGTAGGAATGATAGTAATCCTGGGATGACATGGAAAAAATAATGATGTGAACGTTAGAAAATAGGTGATGAAGAGCCACACATGACATGGTCATGCTTGAAGAACTCAGAAGATGAAAAATGTGCCATTATACTGAAAGAGGGTGAAAAGATATTTAGCACACATAATGTATGCTTAAAATTTATTCTTAAAGAAATGGCGAAGTAATGGAAAGATGATGTAGCGGTGCCAACTAGTTAATTAGTGATGATCTGAGTTGAATTGTTAAGAATTATCTATCTCATCTAAGATGACAAAATCCACACAATCCAACCTCTTGAGACAACAGTGAGCCTTGATGATGATGATGATATCTTGCCAGCTTCACTCACAGCTTCACAGGTATATTCCCCTTCATGTTTCACCTTGATAACTTTGTTGATTACTAGTGTGTAAGAATCACTGTCCTTTAAACATTTGAACTCTTTGCCAGATTTGATCAATACTCCATTCAAAAGCCAGTTTACACTTTTTACACCTTTTATTCTCACAGACAATGTAACTTTGGAATTCTCTTCTGCAGTAATGTCTTTTAATGGTTTTTCAAAAAGGAGCTCTTCTGTCAAATGCTTAATTAAAATATCCTCTGTTACAACCTCCTCTCTTTTGTCTTCTTGAATAAGAACATCCATAGACTCTTCCATCGTGATCTGTCTAGGAGGTGCATCAACTGTAATATCTGAAACACACACCTCTCTCTTATAATGTTCAGATGAAATGGATTTAATTTCCATGCGTTCGGTCACACTGAAACTGTGCATCTCCATTTTGGATTCTGCAGCCTTCTGGGTCACATGGTGCTCTGACTCCTGGATAGCAGTTTGCCTTTGAGTCATTGCAGAATGCAAAGAGACTTGAGCTTCTGTTTGCAGAGCTGCAGACTGCTTTTTAGGTGTTGTAAACATTTCAACATGTTCTGTTAAAATTGCTGAGGATAATGGATATGAAGATGCTTTGCTATCCAGCGATCTCTCAGGTCTGTCAAGTTTTAAGATGTTTGACTGTTCAGAGCTGAAGACGAGTTTCTCTTGATTAAGCATAGAGTAGAAAGCAGCATGAAGTTCGTCTTTAAGAGTCGCTTTCTGAGGGTATACACCCTCAAAGACAATAGTAATTTCTATAGGTGGACCAGCTGTTGTAATAAGGTAAGTGAACAGCATGCAGTTTGGTTCCATACGCACATTGACCTCCTTTACTTCCACAACTCCTAAACTTTGCACTACATCTGCCAAAATTAAAGGCTGATCACAAGCCACAGCAGACTGAAGTGTCATTTTCAACTGTTGTTTGATGTTCAAGCTGTGTGATTTTGGTACAGGAATTACAAAGGTAAGTTCCTTTGGAAGAGTTGTGCTTTCTTGTGATTCACTAACTAAAAGAGGTTCTAATGGCTGTGTTGTAATGTTTATTTTAGTCGCTTCTGATCTGGTAAATCCTTCAGACATTTCACCTGTCAGAGAATGTTTTTCCTCCACAAGTACTGACTGTCTTACAGACTGACCTTCTTGAATCTGAACTGCAAAGTCTTGCTCAGCAGCCACAAGAGCAACACAACTTTCTGTTGATATGGATTTTTCCTCTACATGCAAAGACTGAACAGGTACTTTAGGCTCTACATCTGTCTTACAAGTGAATTTCTCAACTGCTTTGAAACTGTCTGCGAGTCCCTCTTCTATAGAATGAGATTCAGACACTGACGCTGCATGCATGTTATTCGACCAGTCCTCTTTCTGCAAAATTGCACTTTGTGACTTGACCTCACTTGCAATAGGCCTTTCCTTAGGAA
Organism: Scardinius erythrophthalmus; assembly: GCF_964197995.2. Classification (NCBI taxonomy): domain Eukaryota; kingdom Metazoa; phylum Chordata; class Actinopteri; order Cypriniformes; family Leuciscidae; genus Scardinius; species Scardinius erythrophthalmus. The sequence goes on along the minus strand of NC_138226.1, from coordinate 8,564,814 downwards.
GTGGAACAGGCTGTGAGACTACCGGAAGAACACTCAAAGGTCTGGCTTCTGTTTTGAGCTCAATCTTAAGACCTTCTACTGTCACATCAAGACCTTCTGCATAATCTGATGTTAGTTCTACTCGTTCTTCTTTAGTGGCTACAAATTTACGGTCTTTTTCTTGTCTCTGGGTGGCTTTCTGTTCATCTGGTTTTTCATCTGAAACTAACCCTTCTTTACACAAAGAGGTTTTCGACTGCACCGAGTGGAGATGTAATTGGGCAGGAACCTCTAAACTAGGCTTTACAACCATAGTGGTATCCTTGGATGCACACTGTGTTGCTTGTTCATAGAAAACTGTTTTCTGGTCATCAGATGAAACTGTGTGTAAAAGAACTGGCATTTTTCTGACATCTGCCAGTTCCAAATCTGGCTTCTCACAAGTAAATCTGACTTCAGACAGAAGAGTTTCTTGGTCACTGATAAGTTGTAAATTAAGCACTTGATCCTTTTCCTTCTGTGAATGGACTGAAGAAGGATGCTCCAGGACAGGTATTCCAGTGGTTTTGTCAGCTTGAAGCTTGTTCTTTTCTTCAGTAATCAGGGCTGATTTTAATATTTGATCTTTAGAGAGCTGAGCAGTTTCCTCAACTGGTCTATGCATTCCAATGGGTTTTTCTTTTAAAAGAGTGTGCTCAGTTTCACTAACTGACGTAAGCACTGGTTTGGCTCGTTCCTCTTCTGTTAAACATTCAATGGACTCAACAGTTGCTAGCTCTGAAGCATGACATTCTGTAAGTGCTACATTTTCTGATGATGTTGCAGTATACAATAACTTAACCCCTTCGGTAACTTTGTAGCTTTTCATCTCTTCAGGGCTTTTAATTGTTGTGCATTCCTCTCGTAGAATTGGCAGCTTCATTTCAACTTGATGACTACTAACAATAACCTTTGGTGCTAAAGTTGTGTGCATCTTTTCTGTTTCACTTTTTATCAAATCCTCAGCTTTCACTATGCTAAGAGGAATAGTACTTTCTGAAATGACAGACATAAGTTTTGAGGGCACCTCAAAACTAAATTCAAGCTCTCTGACTTCTGGACTAACAATTTGATCACAGTGCTGCTCACTAAAGCCTTGATTTTCTTGTACAGCAGAGATCATTGCAGCCATATGCAGCTGTTTCAGAGGAGTTGCCACCACTGGGTTTGCCTGGGCAGGGGCAACTTTTACTCTCTCCTGTACATCATGAGACTGCAATAATGCAGCTTGGTGAGTTACCTGCTCCATTTGAATAGTGGCTGTAGATACATCTATAACATGCAAAGTATCTATCTGCTCATTTGTAATAGTTTGTCTGTCTTTTGTGGCAATGGTGCAAGCCATCTGGTGTTCCTGCTGAAGGCTAGTTCTTACTTGTTCCGGACGGCTGACACTATGTGACTCGGTGGCTTCAGATGCTGAAACAGTCCTTAAGAATACAATGAGTTCTGCGCTGCAAGAAGTTTCTCCAAAAGGATTAGATGCCTTACAAGAGTAAAGACTACTGTCGCTTTGTTGAATGCCCAATATCTTTAAATAGCCAGACCCGTCTTTGTTGTTCACAATGATGCAGTATTTGCTAGGTTGCAAATGATTGCTACCTCTATACCACTGAACATCAGGAAGTGGAACTCCTGTTACAGTGTATTCAAGGAGAGCATGGCTCCCAACTGCGCACTGCACATGCTCAATTGCTTTGACAAAATATGGAGGCTGCCCAATGGTCTCTTCTTGTTTCTTTGTGTCCTTCACCTTAACATGAAGATAGGAAGTACATGTTGACTTGCCAAATCGGTTACTCGCTGTGCATGAATACTCTCCCTCCAACTCTTTGGTAATTTTAGTTATGACAAGAGTGTGTTCTTCCTTCTCTTGTACTAATGTATAAAAAGATGAGGACTTTATTAATTGGTCATTGTGGTACCACTGAATAATTGGCTTAGGAAATCCAGACACAATCACAGTAAACTTAGCTGTGTTTCCAACAGTTGCAATTGCTGATGAGAATTTGGTTACAAAAACTGGCTTTTCTGGCTTTTTCACTAATGACTCTGAAAGTAATTTAGACTCTGGCTGGAGTTCAAACGTTTTGCTTTTTTCTTTTAAATGAAGACTTGTTGCGCAAGAGTCCTCCTCAGTTGATATAGTCGAGGTAGAAAACACTGAATAAAAAATGATAATGGTATTTGTCATAATATATATCATAATATCTACAAAATACATAAATAAAACACTCTGTTAGTGGAGGGAAAAAAATGCATTTTCATTATAAATGCTAAATTTACATTTTAAAAAAAAGTTTTACAAAAGTATAAAGAGCAAAAATAAATAAAAGCCTCACAACAAAATTAAATGAAGTAAACAAAAGCTAACAAGTCACCATAATTTGTATTTATTCATTTACCTTTTGCTTTTTCTTCATAACTGGCCTCCTCATCCACTTTAGACACTGTGAAAACACAAACAAATATTAGATATGTGACAGCAAAGTTTCTGTGCAGTGTTTTCTTATTATAAAAAAAAAAAAACATTTTCTCCTTCAAACATAATGAAAATGGACCAAATCTCCCTTGTAGAGCACCCATGACAGGTGTCCACTGCAGTATCTGTCAGACTCTTTTAGAAACAACATTTGCATGTTGTGATTTTTTTCCCTTTTTTAAGACGTCACATTCTCTTTTTTCTGTCATTCTATTTATAAGAGTGGACATATGAGTAAATAAAAAGTGTGCCCAGGGCTAACATAAAAGGTGGTAAAGACCAAAGCATGCAAATGCCAACCTGTCTTCACTCTGAGATGAGTGCTGCATGTTTTGTCTCCTGCAGCATTGATAACTTTGCAAGAATGTGTGCCCCCTTGCTCAGAACCGATATTCTTTACATTTAAGTAGCACAAGGGCCCATCATGTTTCAAGGAGTATGACCTTGGCTCTTCAACATTCAACTGGTTTTGTAGCCATACAACGAATGGAGAGGGGCTTCCTTTGATTACATAATAAAGAGAAATACTCTCCCTTTGTTTGGCAAGGAATTCTGGGGACAGTTTCACAAGGAACTCTGGCTGAATTGCATCATATATGTCACGCTCCAACAAAGGGATAACATCAGGATTGTAATGTCGGCTTATCTGCCACTTTGTTGTCAGGGCTCCAAAATTCTGCAGGGACTCCTGATTTTCTTGGTCAGTGCCCTTTTTACTTGACTCATTTTCAGTTTTAGAAGATTTACTGATAGAATCGGAGGGTACGGGGGTTTCTTTGGGATTCGCTTCTTTAGCTGAGTGAGAATAAAGTTAGGGAAATTTATTAGGGATTATTCAGTAATTCAGCAAGATATTTTAGCATTGATAAGAACAAAAAAGTTAGTAAGATGGAGGATGATGTTAGGCCAGGCATGTGAAAGATCAAACTATTTAAAGTATTAAAATAGATTACATGGGATATTACATTGTAAATTCAATTAAAAATTAAAGTTGGTTATAGCCACATGAAACAATTTTAGATTAACAAAAAACACCAGCAGGAAGCAGATGGGAGGAAATGAGCATCAAAGACAAAAAAAACTATAACCACCTTCGACTGTGAGCTGTGCAGACGTTCGATTCTCGCCATTTCTATTTTTAACAGTACAGCAGTAATGTCCCTGGTCCCCAAGATGGACATTGAGTACCATGAGAGAAATGAGCTTGCCTTGATGTACACACTGCACCCTTTCTGTATTTGTGATTGTCCTTCCGTTATGATCCCATACAATTTCAGTAAATGGCTGTCCACTGAAGGAACAGTTGAACTGAGCCACATCACCCAGGCCAACAATTACATCACTCATTTTCTGGGTCAAAACGGGGCTTGTAGAATATTCTTCCACAGAGGTAACTTGTTGGACCTCTATGCTTTTAACAGATGTTGTGGACATCATCACCGTAGAAATGCTTTCAAAAGTTTGCATAGTGGAACAATGAGTCTCACTCATGGTCTGGGAGGTGACCATCTCCGAATGAGTCATTCCGGTGCTCGAAACACTTTGCCTACCTACTGTTCTCACACTGAGATCTGAGCGATAAAAAGAATAACATTAGACATTTGTAAATGTCAAATTGCCATTTAAAGTTTATAAATAATAGATCATCATCACTGTAGGGTAAAGGTAGTGAGAGATGGTAGAATTCCATAGATGAGTTCTCAAAATCCATGAGGATGATAACAAGCAAAATGTGCTGTTTTTTGTGTGAAAAGAAACCTATTCTTTGAAAATAAAGTTATTAATGGTCTGCGGTTAGGTTTCTCAATAATGAGAAAGAGGTGATGCAATTTGTATCTTTTAATGTTTCTTCTATATTGTGCCTGATGGATCAATGAATTTATTTGGAAAACAGTGCTTTTCACATGCACAGTAAAGAATAATGGGGCCTGGTCTCGGTAAGGTCATAGAAATGCATTATGCCAAGATTGTCCGAAGTGTATTTAAAGTTAATGATCTGACCATCATGCATGACATCTAAAACCTGTATTAAGCAATGGAGCATGCTAAAAAAGACAAACCAAAAACAAATGTCAGGTTGCTCAACAAGAAAAGGATAGTCTTGAGAGAAGACAAGGAACTTAAAAGGTTTGCACATACCATTGACCGTCAAAACTGCAGAGCAAGAGACCATTCCTCCAGAATTGCGTGCAACACATGTGTATTCTCCTGCATCTGGAGCATATGCTCTGGTGATCTCGAGCTGGCAGATATCATCAAACTGAGACATTCTGAAGTTGTCAGACTTCACAATTTCCTTATCTCTACAGTACCAGGTAATCTTCAGATCTGCACACATCAAACGCATGCTTATTAACTCCACAAAGGAAATTATATATGCTAATTAAAAATTGAAAAAATATTCTATGATCCACAGTTGTTTAATGCACAGGGTTGATCCTTACCATCTCCAGCAACACGGCACTGGAATCTGGCTGATTCTCCCTCTTCAGCAGAGGTACCTTGCAGCGAGGTAATAATTACTGGTGGAGACACTGGGGCCACAGTGTCTGGAGAAACCACTTCCGAAACTGTTCACAGAATTTATGTTTGTGTTAAAAATATTGGTTATATGAAAGAGTTTTAAACCAGTATCTAATATTGGTTTTAAATAACAGTCTCAAAATAAGCTTACCTTCCACATTAAGTGACGCAGAACTTGTGGCTACTCCATAGTCATTCTTAGCTTCACAGTTGTACTGAGCTGCATCCTCTGGGAAGACTTCAATGAGCAACAATATGTGCTCATTTCCCTCCCTCAGGAACTTACACTTGAACCCAGAAGACAGGGCCTGAGAGTTCTTGTACCAGGACACCTGAGGCTGAGGAATTCCTGTCACCTCCACAGAGAAGCGTGCAGGTTTGCCAGCCTCAACAGACAGGGGCTGCATGTGCCTGATGATCTGAGGAGGCTCAGGGACTGAATTAAATCAAGACACATGTTAGGCCAAGACAATCAGCTTCACAAATCACACTTTAATGTAGTGGCTCAATGCACTTGGAATATACTGGTATGCAATGGACAGAAAGAGTTGAAGACATATATTCTGATTTAGTTTAGTTTACTTATTCTGAAGTATTGGATATACCCACTTCCGTACAATAGTTTGGGTGACAATGCATTAAATTGATGAAAAGTGACAGTAAAGACTTTTCCATTGTTACAAAAAAATATATATATTTCAGATTTGTTTTTCTTTAAAAAAAAAAAAAATGAAAAAAAAAAGGCTTCCACAATATTTATATACTGTGGGGAAAATAATTATTTGACCCCCTGCTGATTTTGTAAGTTTGCCCACTTACATAGAAGTGGTCTATCATTTTTATGATAGGTTTATTTTAACAAAAAATAAAGGGAAAAAACACATTAGCCTATATAAAGGTTATAAATTGATTAGCATTTGATCGAGTGAAATAAGTATTTGATCCCCTAAAATGTTAACAATAACAAAGGGGGTTACATCTGAATATTTTCTGTAAAAAGCTAGGATATGTTACAGTATATGATCACACTATCATTCATTCAAGGGCGATTAAACTAAAAAAATAAGAACTTAAATCTGAACTGACGCGCGTCTGTGAATCTAGTGTCTGTGTGACAGACACACACACACACACACAGACAGCGCACTGCCGCATTGAGTTGTCTTCCACACTTGAACGGGCAAAAACCATAGACTGTCAAAAAAGAACAAAACAAACACAAAAGTAAGCCAAAATGGCTGCATCCATCCGTGATAAAAGTGCTCGTCGTTTCGAGCACTTCTATCACGGATGGATGCGCTTTGATGGACTTCCAAAAATATATACCCATTGACTCCCATTATAACGCTTAGAAGAGCCAGGACATTTTTTTATATAACTCCGATTGTATTCGTCTAAAAGAAGAATGTCATAAACACCTAGGATGGCTTCAGGGTGAGTAAATCATGGGCTAATTTTCATTTTTGGGTGAACTATCCCTTTAATCATATAGTAAATCTGTGGAGGAAGCTGAAAAGCGACAGCCAAGAAACCTTAAAGGAGAACTCCGGTCAATTTTAACATTGAGCTATTTTTTTTGTACATTTGGAGTGCTGTCAATACAGAGAACAACGACAAAAATCGGTGTTGCCTACACCGAGTTATTCTATTTTTAAAATTTGCACCCTATTGACTTCAATGGGGCAAGTAGCAAGCCTGCTTTTTAGCCTCTTAACATCCTTTAAGTGTCATTACAAGTGCACAGAAAATGTGAGTGATTCCTTCCGAGTGAACACGGGTGAATCTGACTGCAGTAGATGTTAGAGATATTAATAAAAATGAAGTTAATTCAGCCAGCGCTCATACCTCTGTTTGCATCCTGTTTTCGGTGGAAGGCCATAGTAATCGATTGTCGAGTTCACGCGCATAGGTTTAGTGCCTATGATCACGCGCGTGAACTCGACAATCGATTACTATGGCCTTCCACCGAAAACAGGATGTAAACAGAGGTATGAGCGCTGGCTGAATTAACTTCATTTTTATTAATATCTCTAACATCTAAGTCAATTTTTCACTCGGAAGGAATCACTCACATTTTCTGTGCACTTGTAATGACACATCAAGGATGTTAAGAGGCTAAAAAGCAGGCTTACTACTTGCCCCGTTGAAGTCAATAGGGTGCAAATTTTAAAAATAGAATAACTCGGTGTAGGCAACACCGATTTTTGTCGTTGTTCTCTGTATTGACAGCACTCCAAATGTACAAAAAAATGAGCTCAATGTTAAAATTGACCGGAGTTCTCCTTTAAGGATTTAGAGAGGATCTGTAAAGAGGAGTGGACCTAAATCCCTCCTGAGATGCGTGTCAACCGGGTGACCAACTACAAGTTGACAAAAACGTCTTCTATGCTTGCCATCAAGGGTTTCTCCATCAAGTACTAAGTCATGTTTTGCTTGGGGATCACATACATATTTCACTTACTGAAATGCAAATAAATGTATAACCTGTAATGTTTTTGTTTTTTTTCTGGATTTTTTGGTTGATATTCTGTCATTTATTTAAATATATTTATAGATATCTGAACTGTACACTCACTCTGGACATGTAGATTGACTGTGCTCCTGTTCTTTCCTGCTATGAATGTATATTCTCCAGCATCACTTCTGTAAGTCTCAGTGATTGTCAAGCGGTGTGTCTTTCTAACTGTCACATAGTTAAAGCGCTCCTCAAAAGATTGAATTTCAACACCATTTTTCAGCCAGCGACCTTCAATTTCATCCTCATTAACTTCAAACTCAAATGTAGCCCTCTTTTTCTCAACCACCTGAAAAGCATGAAAAAGAGGAAAAAAAGTGATTTCACCATGACACATGGTAATGTTTTAACATGTGCCTGTAATAAGACAAAGGATAGTTACAGTGATGTCCTTCTCAGCAGGCTCAGAGATGTGGACATCCTTGCCCTCCACTATGAGGTTTGCCTTGGAAACACTTGCACCAGCAACCACAGAGAACTCTCCGGCATCAGACATGCGAACTGTCTGGATCATCAAACGCTGCAGGAATTTGTCAGTGGTGGCTTTGAACCTAAAACGAGGAAGTAACATATTATGAACACAGTAGAGATCTTTAGACTGCAAAAAAATAAAAAATAAATTATTATAAAAAAATATTTAAACATCCTTAGAACAAGATAAAGGTACTTAAGAAGCAAAAGTGCATGATATATTTAGACTATTATTATACATCCTTTGTTTTAAGCATTAATCTATCAAAAAGAAATTAAATGTATTATTTACACAAGTCTTAATAATATGATTAATGATATTACTTTTTTTTTCTTGTTTTTGCAGTTAATTTATCTGCAGTGTAAATTGCATTAAATCTGAAGCCATACCTGTCAGACAACTCAAGCTCCTGCCCATCCTTCATCCACATCACAGGGACGTTGGGTTCAGAGAGCTCACATTCAAATATAGTCTTCTTCTTCTCAGTTACCTTTATATCTTTAATGTGCTTGGTGAATTCAATCACACGAGCTGGAGAACACAGATTTTTGTTAGCCAATCTACTAGGTTATATAATCATAAAGGCAGCTGTCAATAGAAAAACTAAACTAACCATCAACAAAGAGTTTTGCAGATGTTTCAGCAGATCCAGCCACAAACTTGTACTCTCCACCATCCCCAAAGTGAACATTTCGGATAGTGAGAGAGTGGGTGAACTGTTTGCTGCGAGTTTGGCATCTATCACTGGATCTTATTTCTACTCCATTCTTCAGCCATTTGTAGGTGATGCCTTCAAAGCTGACGGTCACCTCAAATGTAACAGTGTCTTTTTCTTTAGCATTGATGTCCTGAAGCATGGATGTGATCAGAATTGCTGAAAGATTTGAAATTGCATTTGTGAATATGCTGTTTATAGTAACTTTATATTTCTTTTAAGTTTACAGACAGCATACAAATTACTCACGTTTTACAGTCAGGGTGGCAGAGACTTTGTCATTTCCACACACAAATGTGTATTCTGAAATGTCCTCCTGGCTGGCATTTATGACTTTCAGCTGATGAAGTTTGCCCTGCACCACAATTCCAAACTTCTCGCTCATCTCAATCTCAACTCCATTTTTCAGCCAGGTGGATGGAACATTGAAATGTGAAACTTCACACTCGAACGTGGCCACATGGGTCTCTGGAACCTCAATGTTCTTCAGAGGTTTTGTGACTCTCAAGTCTGAATATATGCAATATATGAAAGTTAAAACATATTTAGAATGCCAAATTTGCACATTTAAGTTGAACACTATTAAAAAAAATCTTCAGATACTTACATTCAACATGAAGATGAGCACTGCAGTGCAGATGCCCGACCACAGCAATGTATTCACCTGCCAAGTGACCTTCAACACTCTGAATGACAAGTTTGTGGGCTTTCCGCTCAGACAGAATTTTAATATTTGAACTCGCCTCGAGCTCCTGATTATTGAACATCCACTTAACTGGAATGTCATCATGGGACAAACTCAGCTCAAATGAGGCAGTTGCCCCCAGCAGTGATGTCACATCCTTTGGCTTTTTCACAATTTTGATAGCTATAAAAGAGATTTAAAGGTATTGAAATACATCCTATAACAGCAGACAGATTTAAATAACTGTATACTTAGATAATTAAAAACATAAAAACATACTTTCAACATTTAGTCTGGCATTAGCAGAGAGTTTTCCAAGTTTGAAACCATAGACTGATTCATCTTGGGAGTTGCAGTTCTTGATTTTCAGCGTGTGAACCATGCCATCAACTGTTATCTCAAATTTATCACTTGGATGAATCTCAACACCATTCTTGATCCACTGGGATCCTTTCACATCGAAATGGGTGAGTTCAAGACTGAATACTGCCTCCTGGGTCTCAGTAACGGTTTGGTTCTTCATTGTCTTCCTGATTTTAACAGCTTGGATAAAAAAAGTAAGAAAATACATATAAATAACTTCTAATTTATTATAGATAACATAATTTGCAGTAAACTAATCTAGCGACACAAAATTTACCTTCAACCTTCAAGTTGCCAGATGTCTTGGAGTTTGCCACCTGGTAGGTGTACTCTCCAACATCCTGTGGCCTGGTGATGCAGATGACAAGGCGTCTAACAGCACCATTATTTTCACTTATGATATTATCACTGAAGTCAATGGGGTGGCCATCTTTGAGCCATTTGCCTTCTGTAACAGGGTTAGCAACTTCACACTCCAGCACAGCAGTTTGGGATTCTGCTACGGTCAAATCATGGAGTGGCCTGTTTATAGCACCACCTAGTGGAGAAATAAACAAAATGCAACAACTCAGACACATGACATGATTCCCACTTTGTGCATGGCAAAACAGTAGGTACTTATATTTTAAAAACAATTTGAATGTCTACGTACCTGATACAATAAGCTTTGCTCTAGATTCCTTCTCACCAGCCATAAACATGTACTCTCCTTCCTCATCCTTCATGGCATTCAAAACAGTGAGGCTATAGTGTGTACCTTTGCCCTCAATCTTGTACTTTGGACCTGCTTTTAAAGGTTGACCCTTGAAAGTCCAGAGAGCATCAATGCCAGGATGAGATACCTCCACTTCAAAGTTGACATTCTGGGTCTCTGTGCAAACGCAGTCCTCCATGTGCTTAACAATAGATACAGCTATAAAACACAATGAACAATGGCATCATTATCGACTCTTTTAAAACAATTAAAACAGGAAAGAAATATATTGGAACAATTTTGAGTGACACTCACGCTGGACAGAAAGTTTACAGGTTGAGTCTACTTTGCCAGCAATCAGTTTATATTGTCCTTCATCTGATGCATAGGTCCTGTTAATTGCCAGTCTCTGTTTGGATCCTTTGACAACCATCTGGACTCTATCACTTGCTGTCACCAGCTTGTCATTTTGGAACCATTTTACTGCATTTATATCAGGAGCAGAGATTTTAGCCTCAAGGACAGCTTTAGTGCCTTCTACTGTGGAAACGTCTTTTAATGGTGTCAAGAAGCCAATAGCTGGAAAAGAAACAAAATGATTGATAAAACAGACTCTTTTCTCATGAAAATGGAAATCAATGTTTGAGAACTCACTGAACATTAATTTATGGCTAATAAGATGACTTACTTTGAACTGTTAGCTTTCCCTTTGTAGAAATGTCCTGAGCAGGAACAACAAAGGAGTACATTCCTGCATCACCCTTACTGGCGTCCTCAATGAGAAGCTTATGGGTGAATTTGTCAACGACCATGTGAATCTTATTGGAAGCAGAGATGGCTTGACCATTCATCATCCATGAGCCCTCCACATTCTCCTGAGAGAATCGCACCTCAAGTTGGGCAATATCACCCTCACAGATTGTCAGGTCAGAAAGACCTTGCATCAGAGTCACAGGACGCACTAGAGTGAACCAGAAATGATTTAAATGACTTTTACTTCTAGCAGACAATTAAAATGAGTTTTAATATAAAAGTTCACAGCTTATAAAAAGCACTTTTAAATAATTTAATCCTAGTTTACTCATTATCACCTTTCATCTTAAGGGAGGCACTTGTCTTAAGATCTCCCACTTTGAAAGTGTATTTTCCTTGGTCCTCCTTCTTAACATCTTTCACAGCAAGACTATGACGACCACGACGTGCAGACACAACATATTTAAGGCTAGGAGTGATTTCTTTGTTCTCAAAATACCAGGTGCCATCAGCATCCTCACGGGACAAAATACACTCAAACTCTCCAGAGTATGTCTCAGGTACTTCTGTATTCTCAAGGTTCTTTACAATTTCAAGTGGTGCACCTGTATAAGACATCAAATTGTACATTTCACCAAATAATTAAATGCTCAAATCTATTAAACACAGTTGGATGAGAAGATAAAACTGTTGTAAATGTTGTACTAACCTTCAACATAAAGTGAGGCGCTGGTTCTTATGTGGTCATCGTCAACAACCACACAACTGTACTCAGCTTCGTCCTTCATAGAAATCATCAGCACTGACAGGAAGTGCACCTTTCTGTCAGAGTGCATTCTGTATTTGTCCCCTGAGAAAATTTCTGCATTGCTCTTCATCCACTTGACCTTAACAAATGGCTCATTCGTCTCACATTCAAAGGTCATCATGGTGTCCTTCTCTTTAGCATACTGATCTTCTAGAAGTTGTGTAAAAGAGACTACTTGTTTGCCTGAAAGAAAAGTGAAAGAACAATGACTCAAGATAACTTTTACCATTTATGGTACTGATAATATACAAACAGCAACTAGTAGGATTTTATTTTTACCTTGAACCAGCAGGAAAGCATGGCTTGAGGTCTCTCCAGCAATGTTCATGGCTTTGACCATTACACTTGCTGAGTCCTCAGCTAAGACATTTTTTATCACTAATTCACAGACATGGTCTTCTGGCCAATACCAGTAAACCCGGTCTGACTTCTCCAATAAGATACCATTCTTGAACCACTGACATTCTGGGTCTGGTTTACCGGTGACTCTACAACGGAAGTGTACTTCATCTCCCAGGGCAACTGTCTGGCTCTGGATCCGTTCGATGATCTTTGGAGCCTCCATGCTTGGAGAGAGCACAATTTTCTCTGGCTTAACTTTGGGAATGGTGAGTTTACCCTCCTCTTCTTTTTTCTTCTCAGCATCAGGCCCTAGTTCTTTGGTGTGATGAAGAAGTTCTTCTTTCCTCTTCTTTAGCATACCCTCATAAGACTCATCCTTCTTGCGGGACTTCAGATCTACGGCAGTTATTGCTTCATAGTAGCCTTCCTGGGTCCTACGCTTGAATTTGCATCTCAGTTCCTCTGTTTCTTCTGTTGATTTCTCATGGATCACTCTCTCGGTTTTCCTCAGCTTAACCACCTCCTTGGGTTCTTTAGAGGTTACAGATGGTTTCTCTGCTTTGACAACCTCAAATGAGACTCTACCATGCTCTTGTGATGGTGCAGGAGCAGGTGCCTTGATCTCAGGAGCACGGCGCAGGATTGACCTGAAGTCCTCCTTTTGCTGAATCTCAAATTTCACAAGATGCTCGGTAACACCTTCAGGGTTTTCAGCCACAACTTTGACATCACCTGAATCATATGACTTGGTGTCTACGATTTCCAAGTAGTGAATACCATCAAACAGAAGTCTAAATCTTTTACTCTTGCGGATGAGCAGTCCATTGAGGTACCAGTTGACTTTTGGGGTAGGGTAGCCTGTCACCCTACAGCGGAATTTGGCTGATTCGCCCTCCATAACTCTTACTGGCTCTGGAAGTAGCACAATCTCTGGCTTAGTCTTCTCAAAGTTATCATCTCCGGTAACTCCAGAGGGGCCACCCTCATGGCCAATACGCTCTATTTCATCTATTATTTGACCTCGCCTTCCCTCTGGCAACTGTGTTTCCTCAACAAGGCTTTTCTCATCTTTAACAATTAGTGTAGCAGAGGTCTGGTCAACTCCAAACTTGTTGGTGGCTCTGCATGTAATGACACCACTATCTCTGGAATAAGCAGCTTCATAGTCAAGACTGCAGTAGCCAAACTCATTGACCATGCGTAGTCTGTTAGCAGCTGCCAATGGCTTGCCATCATGCAGCCACTCAACATTCATAGTCGGGTCACCAATAGGGGTCAGTCTGCACTCAAAGTGTGCAGGTCCAAATCGCTTCAGCCTGACTGAGGTAAGCTTCTTTTTGAAGTGAGGCTTCTGTTGCTTCTCCTTATCGTAGAGGTCACCATCTTCCCATTGTTCCTGACCATAACGAAGATGCAGTGGCTCTAACTCCGGTGCAGCAATTTCTTTGGCCTTGTAGGTTCCCTTGGGAATTACAAGCTTTTTCTCAGGCTGAGGCTGTACTGCATCCACCTCAATATTAACTCTGCAACGTGTGGTATCTCTGCCAGCTTTGTTGATAGCTGTAGCAGTGTACCATGCACTATCAGATCCTGTACTTGATGGAATCTTGAAATGAGCTTGTCCTTTACCACCCTCAATCCTAATAAACAAATAAGTTCAGTTAACTGAAATATAGAAATGCTTTATCTATATACACACACATACACATCATCACAGGAACAAACATTATGATCATTTACTTGAATTTACTTAAACCAGTAGGCTATATTTTCATGACTGAAAACTTACCTGATATGTGGGTGTTTATGTGGGGAGATTATGTCACTGTTCTTCAGCCAAACAATGTCAGGAAGGGGGTTGCCAATAGCTTTAACAGCTAGCTCAACCAAAGTACCCTCTTTAACGCTGATGTTTCTTAGCTTCTCAACAAACTGTGGTCTCACCAAGTTTTCCTTGGCTGAAAATTATAACAATGTAAACCGAATATTTCATTACAAATAATTACTGCAGTTGGCCTGAAGTCATATAGAAAGTTATTTTATAAATGAATTATTAGTGTATATAATGCCATACCTTCAACAGTGAGAGTCATAGATACAGTTGTTTTTCCAGCTCTGTTCTGAGCAACAACAGTCCACTCTCCAGAGTCCTGAGGCATGGCAGGAACCACAATCATTGATTGAGTTCCATCCTCCTTTACCACAATCTTGTGGGTGTAGTCATTGACCACTTGTTGTCCTGTAATGAAAAAAGTATAGTTGTCATGGTATGGTAATAAAATAATTGTCACTGTTATAAAATCTCCTATGGATGCAGATCACTAACCATTGTGGAACCAGTAAGTTTCAGGCATGGGTCTTCCAACAACTTTCAGATCAAATCTTGCAGTCTGTCCCTCAGAGCACTTAAAGGAAGAGGGCTTCTGTACAAACACAGGCTTGTAGAGTCTTTCTAGCTGGGCCTCATCTGTCTCATCAAGTCTTCGGGAAGGTGATCGACCTGGAGAACGACTCGTGGAGCGTGGTGATGTGGACCTGAAAATTGCAAGATTTTTAATATCTCAATCCAATAACAATTTTATTATAATATCATGTAATTTGCTATGGCGATATTACAAACTATGAAATTTTCTTAGATTGATTAGTCAAAACCTACCTAATTCTTTGAACTCCTCCTGGCTGAGGAAACTGTGTTTGTGTTACACCAGTTGCCTCCACATACAGCTTTCCAGAGCTGACAGCATTACCCTTTATGTTACTGATCAAAGCAGTGTAGACACCCTCATCTTCTGCCAGCACCGTAGGAAGACGCAGACTGGCTCTACCATCGAGCAGAACCTCCATCTGATAACGGCCTCCATGTATGATGCGCTTGCCATCTTTGTACCAGGTTATCTATAGTTCAAATAATAATACAAATCCAGTCCTCTAATTTGATTGGACAAGCACTGATGATTTTCAGTACAATTGTGCTTGTTTGTTATTGTTAAAAAAATTATACTAGCTTTGTTGATTGAATGTTGACTGTATGTAAACATAACAATATAATCTTACCTTAGGGAGAGGGGTTCCTGTCATTCTACAATGGAAAGTTGCACTCATTCCCTCCCTGAGTCTGTAACTTTTAACTGGAGTATTAAAGACAGGAGAAATAGCATCATGTTCAGAAACACTCATATCCAACTGCTCTCCATCCTCAGTCACCAACTCCTGGTAGGTAATCTTGAGTAGGTTGAACTCAATTTCTTGGATGAATCTCTGCTCCAAGTTAGATATTTGGAACTCCTGTAAAATATCATTGTAAGGTTCATACTCACACTTTGTAAATTCAGAAGTTGATTTTCAGGATTTATAAGTTAAAATAATATTGAAAAACAAATCCTTTCATACCTGCTCTGAAATGAAGGACTGCATCATCTGGGTTTGTTGAGCCATCCTCCTTTGTACGAGCATCTGCTCTTTCTCAGTTACAGTCTCAACAACAGCAGGTATGTCAGCCACTTTTGACTCCTCTATAATAGTAGTTACTTCTGTCTTGAATGTCTCTTCTTGTTTCTTCACATACAGCTCATATGCCTCTATAAAATGCCGAAAAACTCTATAAACAATTGATATGAAATGCTATTGCAATTTCTAATATAGTCACCCCGAAAACCAACCTTCATCAAGCAGCATGGCTGATGCAGAGATCTCTCCAAGTGGATTCCTAGCAAAGATGGTGTACTCCCCTGCATCATCAGCAAATGTCATGGAGATCTCTAGCTTGCATGCTCCAGTGTCCTTATTGTAGGCTACTCTGTACCTAGAGGATATATGAGTTTGAGTTTATTTCCTATTAATATCTTTGCACAATAGTTCACATGAAACTGAGCTCAAGCAGAAGACAATACATAAAAAGACTTTGGAAACTAAGTCACAATAGACATAAAACCAGCACATAAAAAATCATTTGTTTATTTGCTAATTCATTATTAACCAGTCTAAATACTTTTTATTGACATAATTGAAAAAGTATGGCAATATCTTACAAACAATTCAGATCAGAAAGTGTATATTTGTACAGTATAAAACATACCTGTATCCAGTAGTAAGTGGAATTCCACTTTTCTTCCAGTAAATATGAGGCTTGGGGCTTCCTCCAACCTGGCAATCAAAGATTATGCTGTCGCCCTCCACAAGCTTCTGCACTGTGGGTTTCTTCACAAAGAAAGGGGCAACACCTGCTCCAGCTTCCATATGCTCAGAGACTGCACTTATTTCAGACATTGTCTCCTCTTTAGCTTCAACTGTAACCCTGTTTGTGAAACACCAGGGACTCAGATTGCAAATTCTTAAATTATTTAATATAGTTTTATATCACAAAGGATTCTATCAACTCACTGTCTTTCCTGAGCAGACATTTCAATGTGTTCAGCAACAGTAGAGAAATCCTCCCGGCTTTCAATGTCTTCTGAGACTGAAAATGAAAAATGAGCTGTAAAAATTAGTCTGTAATCGCACAGATCATTTTGTTTCAAGCCAAGTCATATTTCATGGTCTATTTCATGATTCATGAT
This sequence comes from Scardinius erythrophthalmus, assembly GCF_964197995.2. Lineage (NCBI taxonomy): Eukaryota > Metazoa > Chordata > Actinopteri > Cypriniformes > Leuciscidae > Scardinius > Scardinius erythrophthalmus. The sequence goes on along the minus strand of NC_138226.1, from coordinate 8,547,888 downwards.
CTTACCTTTGACAAGCAGGTAGCAGGAGGTGCTGATAGTTCCAGCCTCACTGGTAGCAGTGCAAGTGAAGCGGCCACTGTCTTCAGCAAAGGCCTCACGGATCACCAAGCGGGCATAGCTGCTTTCATAAGTGATCTGGAAGTCAATAGAGTTCTCGATTCTGTAATCCTCTCTGAACCACATAATAGCTGGGGTGGGGTGGCCTGAAATCTGGCACTCCAGAGACACAGACTCTCCTTCGGTAACAGTCACATTCTTTAAACCCTGGACAAAGTAAAAAAAGAATTTCAAAATCTAAGTAAATATTTTAACCTTGCAAGAGATTAAAAATTAAAAAAATTAAATGTTCACTCTGTGTTGTACACTTTCATGTGTACATGAGTGCTCATTTACTCACAGCCACAATAGTTGGCGGCATCACTTGCTCTTTTGTTAGGGATGGGATTGCTGCAGTCTCAACAATCTAAATTGTAAAAAAGAAACAATAAAATGAAAATGTATTATTAAATAATTATTATTATTTTATAATCTTTCTGCTGCTTTTTCATTCAAGCTTTTTCAAGCATGAGTGGTTGAGATGGAAAAGCAAATACAAATCAGAAGGTTGTAACAGTAAAATATAAATGGTTTGAGATCAATGATTAATGGGTAAAAGAGAAAAAATGGTAAAAGAGAATAATTCCTCAGTGAAGCAAGTGAAATCTGTACAGGACTGGTTGTACTCATAACGGTCAAAAGGTAGGGGGCGATATTGTAACTGGATTAATTCGAAATGTTCAGTCAGATTAACCAAATTAATCTACACAACAAACCTGTGTGTCCCAAGTTACCACCACAAGATTGTGCGATGACCCCTGTAAATATACTAAATTTTAATTAATTGCAATTCAGGTTGAATTTATAATATATACATATATATATATATTATAAATTCAACCTGAATTGCAATTAATTAAAATTTAGTATATTACAAAAGAGATATACTAATGATCAATGTGAGGTTGAATCCTAATATTAAAGTCAAAGAATATTTAGTTTGTTCACTGGTAAAATAGATTCATGGCAAACAGTGTCCAATTCTTGGCACACTTTTTTTTCATTCTATTATAAGACCAGCACATGACACAAGCTATTTCTAGAGCTCAGCAACTGCGTACATCCATCACAGTCAGCTTATATACACCAAATAACTCAGTCTCACTGTTTGGTCAAACGCTCAATTACATTTACCTACTATTGCCTTACTGACAAAGCAGGACATTTTAGTTATCTGATCCACATTTATGCACATGTATAGTTTGTGTTTATATTATATTTTTATATTTTACATTTTTGCTGGCTAAAAAGGTTGGTGCTGTCTGTCACTGTGCATGCTTACCTCTATTCAAGAGATTCAAAAACAAACATGATTAATAAATTGTTGTGAGTACTAAACCTTTTAAAAATACAACTGATCAACTTCTAGAAACAATTAGGCCTGTAGGCATGCACTTTTCTCACTTTAAGAGCAAGAAGTAGAAAATATTGTGCACATAGAATGAATACAAACTTTGGCAATGGAGAGACAAAAAAAATTGTTTAACATTAGATTTACTATCTTTCTAAAAAAAGTAATGGAATTTCAGTAATGTGGTTTAATAGCAAATTTATTCAGATGGAAGAAAATATTTATGAACATGCATATGTCCAGTTCATATATCAAATATCCGTTAAATTACATTAAATCAGTTAAACTTCAAAATTGCAAGTTAGTAAAAACTTGCTGGGCTAGTTTGCAAAATGAAGTGTGATTATTTAAGGTGTGACAACTGAAAAATGGTGTGAAAACAATCACCCCTCCCCTTACTGCCTCTGATGTGGATTCCTTTGCACTTTAGGTAACAGTAGTCTCAATAATGTGTGTGGTCTCCTTTTCAACTCAGTCTGTTTGCAGTAGAAAATAAATTATCTTAAATACCTCCAAATGACCTTTTGTCAGTGACCACACACATACTGTTACACTTTTATTGTTTATTTCAAATTATATTTTAAGCACTTCTTCATTTTTAATTAAAATGTTTTGATTATTCATTACTTAAAAAAAAATACAAGTAATGAATAGTTTTTCTTTCATATTATCACAAAGACAGAATGTTACATTTTACTAGAGATCATAGTAGCAAAAATTGACCTACTTCTTTGACAGCGACACCACTGGCTTGTTGCTGCATAGCAAAAGAACCTTCCCATTGCTGCTCCTTATGGACAAATGTGGAGGAGGTCTGAACATATGAGGCCCCAGTAGTCATGCTGGTATAGCTGGACTCTCCCACATAACCCTCCTGCTTCCAAGGAGGCAGAACATCTGCAGCCTGTGCGACTTGTTTGTGTATAGTCATTGGAGACTTCACTGGTCTGATAGGGGACACAGACAGTCTTGAAGGGGAAGCAGGCCTAAAATAAAACATAAAAAACAGAATTAACAAGGGACAAATGCTATGTAAGAAAGATGTTTAATGTATCATAAAAATAAACAGAACACAGATTAATCTTTACACTTACATTTTCATAAGTGTGGGTGAGGGAACAAATGACTTTCCATTATATATCAGTCATTTTCACTATTGATTTTAGTTCAGTTATCTGCAATATGTGCACTCTAAACATGTCTTAGGGTTTGTAAAGGTATTACTACTAAGTAGTAATGATGTTGAAAATATACTTCACCTGTGAGGTGTGAGAATGGGGGCTTTAACAGGCCTCACAGGAGAGGGTGACTGATGGCGCGTAGCTGCAACCTTTGACACCCCTGTTGGTGGGGTTGGGGACTTGGAAGTCGGCTTTGGAGGCACACGAGGTGGTGTCTTGTGAGCCAAATCACCATCCTCTATTTCCATTTCCATCATGGCTGTCGACTCAAAGGAGGCCTCCATTCTCTATGAAGGACAAATAACACAGAGTTAACAAGGTCTTTTGCTGTCAGCCTCAAGTGTAATTTTGTCAGAATGGTAACTACCTTTTCAACTCTAGCCTGGCGAGTCTGTGAAATCTGAGAAGTTGTAACAAAAGTCTTGGTCTTCTTTGCAGGCACTGCAACCTCCTCACCTGACATTAAAAAAGGAAATATTTAAAGAACACACTCTATTACAAAAATGTCATGTTATTTCATTAGGAAATAAAAACCAAACCTTGAACCAGAAGTTCAGCTGTAGAAGTAGTACGCCCACTGCTGTTAGAAGCACTGACAGAATAAGTTCCAGAATCTTCAGGGAAGGCCTCAGCAATCAACAAACTGTAAAGGTCTCCATCTTGAACAATCTGAAAGTCAGCAGAGCTCTGAATCTCAGCTCCCTCTCTGTAGAACTTCACCACAGGTGCAGGGATTCCTGTAACTCGAACATCCAGTCTCACTTGGCTCCCTTGTCTAACAGTCATACTCTGTAGTCTTTGAATTATGTTTGGTGGCGCAGTTTCCGCTTTAAGGCAAGCAAAGAAATAGTTTTATGTTTGTTTGACATAAAAAGTCACTGGCAGAAAAGTACAAAGCTGTAGTACAAAAGTGATGACTTACCTGTAACCAGCAGTTCAGCTGTGCTAGTGGCTTGTCCAGCGCCATTGGTGGCTCTCACAGAAAATCTTCCGCTGTGTGCGGCTGTCACGGCGGGGATCATCAGAACAGCGCGGCCATCGCTGAACGAGATCTGAGCGCCGGGCAGAGCGGCAGCAGTAAGAACCTGGCCATCACGAAACCAGCTCACCTCTGGAACTGGATTACCTAGAAAAAAATATTGGAGGAAATTATTAATAGCTATTCTAGAAAAGTATTTCTCAATCTTTTTGTCTTATATCACACCATAGCCTCATGAGTAAAGCTTCATCAATACCAAAACAGCAATGTGTTAATTATAACTCATATTATACTGAATTTTTTTAATTTAGGTTAACAAAGTTTGGCTTAAAATAGCAAAGTCTATATCTTTCCAGTTAATAATGACCTGACCAGTCCTTACCACTAACTTGAGCCTCGAATGTTGCAGCACTACCCTCAAGTGCCACAACGCTCTGAAGCGGCTGTGTAAATGTTGGAGCTTGTGTTGACATGGTGGAAGGCACCCTAGAAAAGAACAGAATAGAGTAGTGAACACAATATTACAGCCAAATAATTGTTTAATGCCCAATGAATCAATTAGAAATACAACAGCATTACTGTCATTTACATGACAGACTAGAAGGGCTATTTTTAGCTGTAAAAGAAATGAACTGACTAATCACTAACACCCCCTACCCCCACTGACACCTGGTCATCAGCAGCCTGTCATTTGTGAGAACTGTGAACAGCGAAGCTATTGAGTGTCAGGTCAAGCACCCAATTGAATATGTTAGAAATGTGTTAAACAGCAACTGTGAGCTGTAAGATAAGGCTAATAAAAATAAAACATAACTAAAAAGTCATAATCGACTAAACTATTTCAACATTAAAACATCTGGCATCAATAGGATCTGTGTGTATTAGAATGGATCTATCTAATACACATAGAGGTGTATCCAATGTTTCAATTTATCTTTGGCTCGCAAGAAAAGAAAATAGGATTAAATTTGGGACCAAAATAGTTTGCATTCTTATTGTTTCTATACACAAATTAAGTCAATGCATTTGGACATATTCCATTTAAAATATCAAATAAGTATAGTTTGTAAATGTTTAAGTAAAATAGCAAAGTATGAAGAAATTTTCAAACTTCTGAAAGTTGGTCATCAAACAGCCATGAGGATTTAGTGCTTTAAATGAAAAACTTCACCTATAAATATATCTGCTTCAAATAGCTTCACATGTGTATTGTACAGATATTTCCCATACATAATACAATATTATTTATCTTTAGTCGGTGTGATCTTTTATATAAAACTAAAACAACAAGATATTTGATTGGGTTATATTAAACCATACTTCATATGGTCTTTGTTAAATGACTCGGCTCAAATGGAAATGGACTCAGTTGAAATGGAATATTTTTAACTACTTAACATGAGAAAGAAAGAAAGAAAGAAAGAAAGAAAGAAAGAAAGAAAGAAAGAAAGAAAGAAAGAAAGAAAGAAAGAAAGAAAGAAAGAAAGAAAGAAAGAAAGAAAGAAAGAAAGAAAGAAAGAAAGAAAGAAAGAAAGAAAGAAAGAAAGAAGCCATCTGCATCATAAGCCTTACGCAGAAAACCAACAGGTAAGTGCGGACACACATTGTCCATAATATGACTCACAATCACAGTCAAAAGATGTGTGTAATAAATATCAATAATAGACAGAAAATGCCAATACAAATTTAATTCAGACTAAGTGGCATCATGTATGAAGGGTGATATTCAGTATGACAGAAATGGCAGTCTCCAAAAATAATCTGTCCCTTGTTTGATTGACAGTCACCATGTGGCACATAGCTGGAGGTGCAACTGATATCTCTGCTGCTGATTCCCTTAAAAAGACATCATGGCCCAGCTAGGTCACCACTCTAATGCTATCACAGGCTATTCTTGGCTATTCCGAAATAAACATTTAATAACCTTGAGAGTCATTATGTTTTATAATATTCTTGAGAAGTAACACAGATTGACTACACTATCTTGTCACCCTTCTAAAACCTCAACGGAATAGCACATTGTAAGCAACAGCACTTTTATTTTGCTTTAAAAAGGTGTGCAAGCATGTATCATTGTAGCTTATAGAAAGATGGCTTTAATGGCTGTGTTCTACAGAGTAAATGCCACTTACTTGTATCACAAGGCTGCCTATACTTGATGGGACTGTGCCCAGGTGTCTAGTGCCTCAGCAACAATCCTCTTATCCAAAATGTTTCCAGAAAATCCAAGGTGAGAATGGTCGGGCCCCGTTATAACCCAAAAAACAAAACTACACAGGGTCTAGACCATGTAGTTTTGCTTTTCCCTCGCAATCCCTACACCCGAGGCAAGGCTGGGAATGCTCCAACTGCTCAGAACTGCTAATATAGTTGTTTTAGTTTATATACCTCAAGCCTAGACTGCATCATCACTTTCAAGCCACTCCCAATTGGTCAAAGCATCATGGGAAAGCGATGCATTTTATGCAACTTCACACCTGTTACTCAGTGGCCCCCTCTCTCAAGTTAATGCAAGCTTGATATGCCTTAGCCTCACACCATGGAGTTTATTTACTACATTGGGTATGTGGATTCATTGTTCATGCAAATGAATGGTTATGTTCATGCCCGATTCAATGACACACAATGCTGAAAACCCTTATGGCAATCATTAACCTGTTGATGACCAAAAGGAGAGACTGGCTGTCCCTGTCACTCAAAGGAAGAGCAAGGCAAGGCAACCCCCACTGCAAGGGACGGATATACTGGTTACAGAATGCTTGCTAACTGTGCCTATTTTTGAAATGTGTTACAATCATCCAAAGTCTTGAACAAAACATTACATTCCACAACTTTGTTTCAATGGTTCTGTTAATAGAAAAAAATGCACTGCTTTTGCAACAAGAGTTTGTGGTCACTGTTTGGGATATAAAATTCAACACCACTAAAAGCTAATGTACTTCTCATATTTACTCATTATACTGTAAAAGTATAATTTTTTTTTGTCTGTGTCCAAATCAGCTTTTGATCTTAAAAACAAAATCACTTTCACATTCTCCTGGCCTGGCCTCATTTATCCATGATATTGAAATGCTGACACACAGTATATCTAGCCTGATGATTAAACCTTAAACATGATTAAACCTGATTATATTATAAAGCTGGGTGACAAGACATGTATTACAAAGGAAACTGAAAGCATTAGCCTCAAGCTAACATAAGCTTAAAGAAAGTTTAAAGAGAAAAATAACTGATAAATCATGCCAAGGAGTAGGTTATGATGGCCATTTCACCCTAAACACATTACAAGCTAATCCCTGAAACATAAATGTAAACTGATTTTATCCGTTATACTTTTACTGTTTACCAGATTATCATAGAAGGTGAGCCTTCTCACAATTCAGATCAGCATTCTTCTCCTTCAGCTTCCCAAGCGGTGTTGGTACTTTGTGGAACGTTGGTGGCTCTAAAATGCTTTTGAAATACAAAATAAATAGTTTTGAATTAATTATTACCAAATAATAATTATGAACCAAATTTTAGATATTAACAACAATCATCAAAAAATCATTGATAATCAATAAATAAAATCTTCTTAGCATTGTCCATGATGATACCTAATCAGAATATATTAAAGACAAAATAAGATCAATTTACTCTTTGACTTTTGACTAAAAAGGTGGTCTGGGGTACAGCTCATGTGGGCTTGAGTACAGTATTGGTATGAGATTGGATAACTGGTATAGCTTATCAGCACAAACTATAATTTACATTACTCTCTGTCACCCTTTTTATAGTAGGCTATGATGCATTTTTCAAAGCTGCTCATGCTCATCTCTTGCATTTATTTATGTTCCACATCTCTTGCAATGTATCTGCAGTAGACAAACACATGTGCAGTTCTGTGACAATTAAACAACAAAACTGGTGTTTTCTTCTCCCAAGCCAACTTCCTTACAGTGGTAAACAGCTGCCATTAGTACTCAAGGTGGTACTCACATTGATGATGCAAACAAGCCCAGACGTACAATGTGAAAAGAGACCAGCGAGGGGCAGGTGGAGAGTGGTGGGATAAAACTCCTAACCAAGCAAAACACTCTGGTCAGGTTCTCAACAGAACAAACCTATAAATTCATCACACACCGCGCACACACACACACACACACACACACACACACACACACACACACTTGCTATCCTTCTGGGGACTCTCCATAAATGTGATGGTTTTATACTGTACAAACTGTATATTATATCCCCTTACCTATCACTAACCCTACCCCTAAACCTACTAGGGTGGGACAAAATATCAATAAGGCAATATATCGTTGTCTTTCTCTGTGCGATACGAGAATTGATACGCTGGCGCCAGTTATCAATATTTTAATTCATAAAATGAGACACTCTCGAGGTGGCGCTCAACACATGAATGAGGGAAACGTGAACATAAGTTAACTAGCTTAAGAAAAAGATGGTTTAACGGGATGGTGGACAGCAGAATGAGTAAAATAATAGATGCCCCAGTCACAATTAAGTCCAAAGTCTGGAAAACCTGCACTTAACCTTTTCACGGGCATTTTGTTTTCATATTTACACATATTGTGAAGAATTATTATAGGATTGTCTAGCAATATATTGATATCGCAGAATTGCTATATTGTGATAATATCGGTATCATGAGCCATGTATCGTATCGTGAGGTACCCTGATTCCCACCCCTAAAACAGAAAACTTTCTGCATTTTTACATTTTCAAAAAAACTCATTCTGTATGATATATATATCCCCACAAGTAATAATAATAATAATATTACGTTTATTTTATATAGCACCTTTTCTTCAAAGAAACAATACAGATAAACTGAATAGGTAACATAATTAAACTGAAAAGATAAACATGACAAGAATCAGATCATAAAGTCAAGGATCAGAGAAACAAGAAGCAAAAAGATATTTTTTAAGGTGGGTTTTGAAATCATGTAATGATGGAAGGTCGCGAATGTGTTGGGGAATAGAATTCCAGAGAGTGGGGGCAGCGGTACAAAATGCTCTTCCACCAAATGATGATAATTTGAAAAGTCTTTGTGATGATAAGTCTGTATGCATTCAGGTTGAAGTCCCCACGGGGATAGAAAAACATGAACACACACACACACACACACACACACACACACACACACACACACACACACACACACACACACACACACACACACACACACACACACACACAGAACGTGTTTGGTTTAAAGCATTTTGATTTTAGAAAGGAAAAACAGACAAAACATCTGGATTATATCTTAATAAATTGGTAGTTTTCACTTTAGAATGTAAATGTAGAGTTGGAAAGATCCAAGGACAGTTTGGCTCTGGAAGAGAATAGCCGAATTATGATGGACAACCATGTCCCCAATTAGACCTCTGAGTCATTTAGGGCTTGAGGAAAAAGGCTCGACTGGCCAAAGCAATGCATGTGCGTGTGTCAGGAGGTCTGAAATCAAAATAGTGAACAGATGTGACAAGAAATAACTCTCCTGGACAAGCAGTAAATTAAACATTCAAATGGCAATTAACTCTTTTCAAATATATTTATTGAACATTTTCCAACTTTATGTAACAGGGTGAAAGTGTACCCTCGTCGTTCATTGGCCAGTGTCATGAGAAAACGTTGAACCTATCAGTAATGGGGTGTCATGGTATAAAATGGGAGGGTTTTGGTTACCTTTTTTTTTTTATTGCAATACCAATAACAATAACAATAGAATACAGTCATACAAAACATTTGAATCTATGAAAAATTAAGAACTAAATTCTGCAATCATATATCTAATACATCAAGTATCCTTTTCAACAGCTTTAGTTCTGATTTAAAGTCAGAGAGTCGTAAAAAACCTTTAAGTCAGTGGAAATTGGAAAAAAGTACCATTTGGTACAGTTAACATACATTTTATGTAAATGATATTTCCTTAATAAAATTAGTTATATTATCCATTTGTAAACCAGGATCACAATCCATAAACAAGACCATTATATCAGTTACACTATAGAAAGTGAACAGTTGGATCAGATTAAATTACTTACCTAATTTTAGTTTAGCAGTTTTTTTTTATCTCTAAATAAGATCTAACTTTAATAATGTTTGACTAAGCGAAAAAAGGCTTCTAGGGGGGTGTTTAGCTCGAGGCAAAGGACCCTAGGTTGATTTTACTCCGAACCATCCCTTTAAGGTTGAACCACTTCAGTCATATGGACTTTTTCTGGGCCTTGAAAAGTGCAATGATGTTGCTGCCTATGTGTGGTTCAGATTCTGCTCAGATTTCATCAAAAATATTTAAATTTTTGTTCCAAAGAAGAACAAAGGTCGTACGGGTTTGAAACGACATGAGGGTGAGTAATAAATTAAAGAAATTTAATTTTGGGGTGAATAAACCCTTTAAAGAATTATTCACTTCAGAATTAAAATTTCCTAATAATTTACTCACCCCCATGTCATCCAAGATATTTATGTATGTCTTTCTTCTATCGAGAAGAAATTAAGGTTTTTGAGGAAAACGTTCCAGGATTTTTCTCCATATAGTGGACTTCAACGATTACCAACGGGTTGAAGGTCCAAATTGCAGTTTCAGTGCTGCTTCAAAGGGCTCGACACGATCCTAGACGAGGTATTAGGGTCTTATCTAGTGAAACAATCTGTCATTTTCTGAAATATATATATATATATATATACTTTTTAACTACAAAGGTTCGACTTGCACTAGCTCTGCGATGCTTATCTACGACTTCACGCATTAGGTTATCACACTGGAAATGTCATGCGTGATGTAGGCGGAAGTACCAATCAGTGTTTACAACGTGAATGTGCAAAGACTAATTCAAACGGCCTTTCACAAAAAAGGTAAAACAATGATGTCAGGCTATTTTGAAGCTGGAGGAGAAAATGCTACCGCTGGGTCGATAATTCCACCTACATGCCACGCGTGACCTTTTCAAAGTGATTATATAATGTGCATCGCAGAGCTAGTGCAAGACAAGCCTTTGTGGTTAAAAAGTATAAACATTTTTATTGAATATTTAAAAAAAAAATAAAAAAATTTTGTTTAAGACAGATCGTTTCACCAGATAAGACCCTTATTCCTGGTCTGGGATCGTGTAGAGCCCTCTGAAGCTGCACTGAAACTGCAATTCGGACCTTCAACCAGTTGAACCCCAGAGAAGTCCACTATATGGAGAAAAATCCTGGAATGTTTTCCTCAAAAACCTTAATTTCTTTTTGACTCAAGTAACAAAGACAAACATCTTGGATGACATGGGGGTGAGTAAATTATCAACAAATTAATTCTTAAGTGCGTAATCCTTTAAGAAATGCATCTGAATCAGTCATTGGTTGCATTTATAATTTAGTCTGAAAATAAAACGTGCATCAACAAATAATTTATTAGCTTTACACCCTAATATATTTAAACATTCTTGATTAAAGGGATAGTTCACCCAAAAATTCAAATTTGCTGTTATTTTAGGCCGCTAACAGCCAGCGACACTGGCTGCGTGGCATTTCTGTTGCGTGCCGTTTTCTATGTCTTTCTTTGCCAAGCGTGCCGCACAAGCCCTGAAAAGTGAAGCCAAAACGTCTCGATCGCCCCCCGGTGACTGGTCCTAGTATAGGTAATAAACCCCGCCTCCCCGTGCATTTTTTTTGCATTAGAGAATCACCTTAACCAGTTTCAGCTAAAAAAAACTTCTTAACCGTTCTACTGAAGAAAAAAAAAGTCACCTACATCTTGGATGGCCTGAGGGTGAGTAAATTAACAGCATTTTTTATTTTATGAGTGAACTATCACTTTTTAATTGTCCATTTTTGTCATAACCTGGCTCAAAGGCCATGACAAATTCAAAGAGGACACGGAGGATTGGAAAAATTAAACATATTTATTATAACAACTTAAACAATTAACTAACAATTAACAATGTAGAGTGTGTTAGTCAGTGGCAGTGGTGTAAATGTGGATGAGTGACTAAAATGAAGTTTTGGTGTTGAGAAGTGGTAACAAAACAAAGATGTGTTGTTGCTGCTGGCAGGAGTGGAACCAAATCAGAGAGAGCGAGAGATTAAAAGGGCCGGAGTATTTGTCCTCCCACTGCGTCTGGCGTAGGTGCTCCCAATCTGGCTCTAGCACAGGTGCTCCCAATCTGGCTTACGGGCGCTGATACCTTCAGGGACAAAAGGAGACTGTAACTGCCCAACACCACACAGTTAAACACCCAACTATGCATGAACGTCACAATTTTGATTGGGTGGTGATGACAATTTTAAATTTCAATGCTATAAAACAAGTATCTAACAATTAAATGTTACAGTTAAACATACTGTACTAAAATAATATTGTGTAGTTGATATTAATGTAAAACATAAAGACGTACCTGATCCAAAATGTGAAAAATTGCGGCAGTCTTCTCACGGGTTGCTGCTCCTTTTGAACGGATTACTCTGATTAGTTGACTCATTTACACATCTTAACTGGGCAAGAAACGTGTCTTCCAGTGGAACAGCCATAAGCCTATGGAACTCTACATTGAAATGAAATCAGAAAGAAAAAAACTGTCAACAACAGTCAAACTGGACATGCACATTTGGTATTTTTCATATTAAATCAGCCAGTACTTGTGCACCTTTTACATGCACAATACATGTCACGTCATATAATCATTTTGAGTTTACACTGTATGGACTAACAAGAGAGATATTTTTCTGAAAATCAAAAAAGGCAAATGCATTCGGGATGTCATAAGGGTGAGTTAATGCTAATTTATTTGGGAAATTCTTAATGAGGATAAACTGCAAGTCAATAACATTAGACAACATTAGATGGAATTTACTCAAACATATCCAACATTAGTAATTCATATTATCTATTATCAATTATAGAAGAAATTAGAAATTACTTAAATTAATAGAAATTACTTACCATGTAACGTTATAGCAAAGTATCCTCCTCAGTCGTCAAATATTAAAAAAGCTTTCGGTCCTAAAGGGAGAAAAATTCTGTAGTATGTAAGTGTAGTCAGGTCCGAATCTTCAAGATTGGGTAACCCTGTAGGCATTTTTGAGGAAAAGTTGTTATACCACATTTTTAGAAAGTTCAATGTCTCCTGAATAAGGATCCACCGTATAACATTGAAATAAGGGTCCCATTTTCTTGTAATTGTCATTGAAACAATAGGTGCAATATTCACAGCCAAAACACTACAGGTGGATAGGGTAAAAAGTTTAAGTTATAGATATCACCATAAAACCTTTCCAGTTTTTCACTTACATAGAGACAGACATTTTTTGTATTACAAGTTTTCTGAAATGTCATGTTTACATATGCAAATGAGGCATACCAGTATATATATATATATATATATAATTCGAGGGGCAGACATACCAGTGCGCGGTTCTCCCTTTCGGGCTAGCCCTGTCTCTTCGCGTCTTCACAAAGGTTGTCGAGGCAGCCCTTGTTCCTCTCGACGACTGGCTGATCCTAGCTCACTCTCGAGACAAGGTTTGCGAACACAGGGACCTAGTGCTGCGGCACCTAGCTTGTCTGGGCCTTCGGGTCAACTGGGAGAAGAGCAAACTCTGCTCCGTGCAGAGGATCTCTTTTCTCGGTATGGAAATCGACTCGGTCGCCATGTGCATGCAGCTTATGAGCGTGCGCGCGCAGTCACTGCTAATTTGCCTTCGTCAGTTCGAGGGCAAGAGTGCGGTTCCACTGAAACTATTTCAGAGGCTCCTGGGGCATATGGCATCCGCAGCCGCAGTAACGTCGCTCGGCTTGCTTCATATGAGACCGCTTCAGCTTTGGCTTCACGATCAAGTCCCGAGGTGGGCATGGCAACACGGCACGCTCCGAGTCCCAGTGACTGCCGTCAGACCTTCACCCCGTGGACGAACCTCAGTTTTCTATGGGCTGGAGTGCCCATAGAATGAGTTTCCTGGCATGTTGTTGTATCAACAGATGCCTCCATAATGGGCTAGGGCGCCATGTGCAATGGACATGCTGCCGCAGGCTCCTGGACAAGACCCCAGCGCCTTTGGCATGTCAATTGCCTCGAGTTGCTGGCTGTACGTCTCACCCTGCACCGCTTCTGTGCGTTGCTCAGGGGTCAGCACGTATTAGTCCGATCAGACAATACCGCCACAGTAGCGTACATCAACCGACAAGGTGGTCTGCGCTCCCGCCGTATGTCGCAACTCGCCTGCCACCTCCTCATATTGAGTCAGAAGCATCTGAGGTCGCTTCGAGCCATTCATATCCCGGGAGACCTGAACCGTGAAGCTGATATGTCTCTGTTTCGGCCTCTCGCTGGAGAATGGGGACTCCATCCCCAGTCGGTTCATCTGATTTGGGATCAGTTCGGGGACGCACAGGTAGATCTGTTTGCCTCCCACGACTCTTGCCACTGCGACCTGTTTTATTCTCTGACCGAGGGCACGCTCGGCACGGATGCACTGGCGCACAGCTGGCCGCGGGGCCTCTGCAAGTATGCGTTTTCCCCCATTGAGCCTTCTTACGTAGACTTTGCGCAAGATCAGGGAGGACGAGGAGCAGGTAATTTTGGTTGCCCCGTATTGGCTCAACCGCACCTGGTTCCAAGAACTAGTACTCTTCGCGACAGCACCTCCCTGGCCAATTCCTCTGAGAAAGAACCTGCTTTCTCAGGGATGGGGCACCCTATGGCACCCTCGTCCCGATCTTTGAAACCTCCATGTGTGGTTCCTGGACGGGACGAGGCAGGTTTGAGTACCCTACCACCAGCGGTGGTGGCTACCATCACTTCCGCTAGACTAGAGCATCGTCCACGAGACATGCCTATGCGTTGAAGTGGAACCTCTTTGTCAACTGGTGTTCTTCTAAACTTAAAGAACCCACGAAAGGCCCGATCAGTGTCGTGCTTTCCTTCTTGCAAGAAGGGTTGGAGCGAAGGTTGTCTCCCTCCACCCTGAAAGTGTATGGTGCCGCCATTGCCACACATCATGATGCAGTTGATGGTAAGTGCATTGGAAAGCACGACCTGATCATCAGTTTCCTGAGAGGAGCGAGGAGACTGAATCCTCCTCGCCCTCCTCTCGTTCCCTCTTGGGACCTCTCTGTGGTTTTAACTGCTCTGCAGAGTGCTCCCTTTGAGCCTTTGCAATCAGTGGAGCTTAAGTTCCTGTCAATGAAGACAGTGCTCCTGGTTGCATTGGCCTCCATCAAGAGGGTAGGGGACCTGCAGGCATTTTCGGGTGACGAAGTGTGCCTGGAATTTGGACCAGCTAACTCTTACGTGATCCTGAGACCCCGGCCTGGATATGTGCCCAAGGTTCCCACCACACCCTTTCGAGACCAGGTGGTGAACCTGCAAGCGCTGCCCTTGGAGGACGCAGACCCAGCCTTGGCACTGCTCTGTCCAGTACGCACCCTCCATACTTACGTAGACAGGATGCATTGTTTCAGGACTTCAGACCAGCTCTTTGTCTGTCATGGTGGGAAGCTGAAGGGAAAGGCTCTCTCCAAGCAAAGGTTGTCTCACTGGATAGTGGATGCCATTGCTTTGGCTTACCAGCAGCAAGGTCGACCATGCCCCCTTGATGTGACGGCCTGCTCCACCCGGAGTGTGGCATCCTCTTGGGCTCTAGCGCATGGCGCCTCGCTAACAGACATATGTAGATCTGCAGGCTGGGCGACACCTAACACGGCCTCTGGGCAACCCCCACGTGTGTAGTCCACTGTAAGCCTCTCTGAGCATGTGTCTTTCCCTCGGCAAGCTACCTTGCCACCCCTGGGTTTGAAATATTCCACCTGCAGGTGGACACCCCAGTGATTCTCAATATGACCCCCCTGGGGTCATGTGTATTCCAAGTTCCCCCCTTCGGGCTGGCCATAATTGCATATTTCCACTGATATATGCTTCCCAGTGTACCTTGGCATAATTCCAGCAGCCATTAAAAACTATCCCTTTCATGTTAATGTTGTTTTTTCATTGTTTACATGTTTAAATATTCTGAGAATGCATAGTTTTAGTTGTAATGTTTAATGTTTAAACTTTTTTTTGGCAGCCATTTTGTTTTTATTGTTTATGCCAAAACAGTGATGTTTACAACTTGTTATACGGCAGAAATGGATTCAGCACCTAAAAATCATATAGAAACAACACTTGAAGTACTTTTCCTCAAAAATGCCTACTGCATCTTATCCAGGGCTATTTATCTATTTTGGGACCTGACTAGTGGTAGAAAATGGTTTGCTACAGGTCAAGTAATTAATTAGTTGTGAAAATACTACTATTTCTACAAAAACAAAAACAAAAAAATCATAATTTTCTACAAAAAAAAAACCCTGACATTATTTTCCTGGATGAAACACCTTGAGCTAGGCAAATTAAGCTAGCATTAAACACAATGGGTGCGTCTCAATCAGTTCCCTGGTTCAGTAGTCAGGGCACTGATCAGGGAATCAGTCAATAGGCTAGTTGCACGTGGCCGCCATGTTGGATTTCCGATCAGCGAGTGTGGGGGTAGACACTTCCGGTTTACAGAATCAATTATATCACTTAAAATACTACTAAGATCCATATTACTATCACAAGAGCCAATGGCAATTAAATGCACTTACAGTCTGATTAATGAATGAAATACAACTGTTCATGAACAGAAGATTGTATTTGACTCATGCTGCATACACAATGACAATTATGCCTACTGTAAATATAGAGTTACAACTACGATTAGAGTTGTTTGCATAAAATGCACTGTTAACATTCACACGTTTGCCCTGTGATAGGCTACAATTTATCTCCATAAATACTATTTTCTCAATTCTGTGCATATATTTTCACTTACCTGCATCAATTGCTCGATCAATATTATTATCACATATTCTACATTTTTAACTGTAGGTACCACAAACATTTTAATACAGCTGTATTGTACAAAATACTGTATTGTGCTGCTTATAAACACCAGATATACAATGATTGATTAAACAGATGGTCTTTACTCATCTCACTTGCACAAAATAAATGCAGTAATAAAAAGCATAGAAACACACAGGTGAAATACACTGAAAATTATATGAATTTAAAAATTTGGTCGGGTTGAAGTCATCCTCCGAATCTTCTGCATCCACTCAGCCCGTACCGCAACGTCAACGGGGAATGCATGAAAGCTGCCCGAGCACTTCCCGCCCAAAGCATTAACGTTACCAATATCTCACGCGGCACAGTCGGTTCAGAGGCATCAATTTAAACATTATTTTATACACATACTCCCAAGATCCAAGCTGAACACATTTTTATAAAACAAACGAGTAAATACAACATATTCAGTAACACTAACATTATACCGCAAACGTACGGTCAAAAATTAGGTTAATTACGATTTCGTTAGTATTCATGTTCACAAACAACATTAACTCATAAACAAAAAAAACACAAGTCCAAAAGTTGCATTTTCGAGTATATTAATTAAAACAAACTTTCAATACCTTTATCATCCGAGTCCGGACTCCGGAAAGAAAAAGAAAATGGCGGTTGTGCAGAAGTTGAAGACGGGCTCGTGCGTCATGACGTCAAAAAAAAAAAAAACCTCTCACGCGGGGTCTTTAAAGAGCAACTTGCAGGTTAGAAGACCCAACAAGTCAATGTATAGAAAAATAATGTAGGAACTAGATTTTCTTTAAAAAAAAAATTATAAATATGCTACAGTGGCTTCTGGAGTCGTTTTTGTGAGAAAATTTTACTTCCGCATCTGAAAATGGGCGTGACGGGCGAGAGTCGTGACGTAGCACGAGGGAGAGCGGTCGATTCACACAACAGGGAAATATGGATTGCAATGACATTTCGGACACTGAGGAAATTGTTTACGGACCACAGCCATACAATTATGAGCCTGCTAGGCTGCCAAGAGAGCAGGGACAGGCCAGGATTAATGTTAGACAGAACATATTGGAACTTACAATAACAGAAACTAAGCTTTGATCAGGCGTTTGTCATGCTCATTAATATCCGCCCAGACTAACGTTACGTGATATAACTTAGCAGTTTCTCATGGAGAGACAGAGAGATATTTATTCATGATACATTTTTTGTTCCATAGGTGCTTGTGTGGGAAATGCGAGGCAATGTTTACAGCTGAGGAAAGTCAGTGTTACAGGGAGGTGGATGCATACTGGGCCTTAGTGGAAAATGCCAAACTTCCATGGTTGCAGTTAGTGTTACTACAGTAAAGCCATGGTGAATGTTGCTGATCTGTGGACACTGGATAGTTCGTTCATTCATTGCACAATGTTTATTCCTGGTTTTCACGTCAGCGCTGTTTGATTCGTTAATAACGGAGAAATGTGAATATTTCTCACTAGATCTCGCAGCGATGTTATTACTTCAGTGGCGAACTCTTTATTTACCTCGCAGTTAGGCTACAGTGTTGCTTGATCAGGCTCGCGCTGCACTGGTCCAAACTGATAAACGGTCCACACAAACACAATAACGAGTAAAGGCCCTTTCACACTGGACGCGATTTTGACGCACGAATAATTCGCGCGATGGTTTTATTTTTCGATCAGCTGTTTGTGTAATGAGTGCTTCCACACCGAACGCGAATGTGCTGCGGCGAAAAAACGACTTTTATTTTATTCGCTTCGATGTCGATTTTTTTTTACTTTTGCGGCGACAGAATAGGCTTCAGCCAATCATATACTACAAGGACAACGATTTGAAAGACAATGTGTGGCGTAGCATTGCCAACCAACACGGTTATCAGACTGTGAGTGTGTTGTGTGATAGTTTTAGTCGTTGTATAGTCCTGTGCTGTGTAGGCAAGCAGGCTAAACTACATTTGGGATAGAAAGCTAACACTATTATCATCAAAGATAGAGACAGAGACCGTTTTTACTTTGAACATGTAACAAAATGTAGTGAGACTATGCTGCTTTTAGTATACTATACATTCTTTGTGTGATATCTACAGTTTCTAGTCGAATGATTTTAACTTGTTACACACACACACACACTCGCTCACTTCGTGTGTTACATGTAATGTGTAGTGACATTACAAAACGCACTATGTGAAGACGCAAAAAACTGCACATAAGCATACTCCCCTTCAGACTCTGTTCTTTAAGATTGGTTGCACCCAAAACCTTCTTTTCTGTCTTTTAAAATGAAAAGCTCGTCTTCACCTACAGTCTATGGTCTTCACTGGATGATGATGATGATGAAGTGTCCATGTTTTCTCAGCTGTCGGCGCGAAAGTTTTGGAATGTTGAAGCTCTCTGAACGTCATAGACGTCGCAAATTCGCGTCGCGGCTGATGTGAATGGTTTTGACGCGAACTATTCGCACACGAACTATTCGCTTTTTCGTTTCGCTTTTTCGTTACGCATCCGATGTGAAAGGGCCTTAACTGTTAGCTCAGTTTCGTTCCGCTTACATTGCGTTTGCCAGTTGATGTTGTGCTCGCGCCTACATCCGGCGGGAGAACCCGAAGATGCGTACACTGAAGAAACCGCACTAGCTCTGAGTCTCACCCGGTTCTTACTTCGGTATCCCATGTTGAACTCCTTCATATCGCCGGGACGATAATCATCCGATCTGAAGTGAACGCTACACACGACCGCGTTTTCCGAAGCCGACGCGGAAGAGAAATCCCGTCTCTTCACCTGCACAACCCGCACCCAGGCACAAAAGATAGCACCGTCCTTTTTCCTGTTAGGAAACCGGTGGACTCGATGTCCTGACAGGCTGGAGTTTTTGCAAGCTCCACAAACACATACATTTACCATGACGATGATAAATTGAAATACAAAAACTACTGAAAACACACTGTCTCACGACCGCTCTTACTGAATACCAACCTACTCTGCACTGAGCGGCGGCAGAGCACAGCACACGTCTCCCTCGTGTGACGTAAAATGACGCGATGTTGAAAAAAAAGCGGCTTGTACGAGCAGTCAAAGAAACGCTCACTTTATCTACTAAATTGGTGTCATTATGTCGTTTTAAAACATTTTAAATCCTGCATTATCTTTTCATATGGTATTTTCATACACGGTTATATATTCATTTAGATTTTTTTTTTACCTGCAAGTTGCTCTTTAAAGTAATTTTATTTTTATTTTAATTTAACTGAAATTACATTTAAAGCAAACTTTGAAAAAAAAATCACATCGTTTGTTTGACTTTATTTTTGTCTGACTTGATTCACTGGACAGAAATTAATCTTTAACACTGGCATGAAAAACAGATACATCAGACAACACTGTACAACCACATAAAACACATGTGGCACACATTTATCTCTATCAAAAACATGATTAAAACAAATGAATACAATATATATCTAGGGAAATTATACTTTGGGTGAAATTGAGATATTTGAGTGTGTGAATTTCTATGCATTCAAGTTGAACAAGTATACAATAATCAATTATGATTAGAAAAGCAGAAATACTAATAGACTCAAATAGTTCTAGTAATCCAACTTACACCCATATTCACTTTTTATAGTGACACATTTGTAAAACACCTAAAAAATAAACATATAAACTTTGGACCAAAATAATTTGGTATAATTGCAACTAAAAAATAAATGAACAATTGTTTCTGTTTCCTCTTTACAAAAACAGCATAATGGAGAAACCACTTCTTTAAACTTACTGATAAAATATCCTGAGATAATATCCATTTATTATTTTATAAATATCTGACCACAGATTCTGAAGAAAAAAAAAAGGGAATGAAAATCCTGTTTCCATTTCATCAATGCCTTAGGTGAAACACTTTTTTCTTTAATGAAGATTTTTCTAATATAAACGTTTTTATCCCTAACAGAAAGGCCCCCAACAGTGAGAGCCGGAAGAAAACCAATTACAGGATTATACATCTTTTCAATTTTGATAAGGTGAAGTAGTTTTGGGGAAATACAATGAATTCATTTTAAATATTCTTTTGAAGATACATGTGTCCCAAAATTATTAACAAATTCAGTGTAATTATATAGGTCACCTGACTGATTTATAAGTTAAATTAAACCTTTGTCAAACAACTCACTCCAAAAAAAAAAAAAAAGTCTTGTTTTTGAATATTGATTATTCCAAATAACAGGAACGGGGAGAAAAATTGTGTTTGTAGACCAATTTCCATGCATCCAAAGCTTGTTTATGAAAATTAGACAACTTAAATTGGAGGTTAGTGCATTTAAATTCACAAGCAAGTAAAAAAGTAAAAAGTTAAGACCACCACATTTATTAAAGATTAGCTTGGGGATAAAGAACCATGGACAATTCTTCTCACAAAGACAGTGCTTGATCCAGGTAAATTTAAATATATTATTAATAGTTTCAAAATCTAAAGCATTTAATCCTCCTTCTGATACACTTTTTGGCTTTGGTTACCTCAATTTACATTTATTTATTCATTTAGCAGATGCTTTTATCCAAAGCGACTTACAAATGAGAACAATAGAAGCAGTTAAACTAACAGCAGGACAACAATATGCAAGTGCTATGACCCTTCTCAGTTTAGTCCAACGCAGTAAAAAAAAAAAAATACATTTAAAAAAAAATTTAAATATAAAATAAAATAGAAGAGAAAGTATTAGTATTAATGGATCAAGTGCTGTCGAAAAAAAGAAGCGTCTTCAGCCGTTTCTTGAAAGTGGCTATGGACTCAGCAGCTCTGGTTGAGTTAGGCAGATCATTCCACCAGCAGGGAACAGTCCAGGTGAAGGTCCGAGAAAGAGATTTTGTGCCTCTTTGAGATGGCACCACAAGACGTCGTTCGCTTGCAGAGCGCAAGTTTCTGGATGGCACATAAGTCTGAAGTAATGAGTTTAAGTAATGGGGAGCAGAGCCAGTGGTTGTTCTGTAGGAAAACGTCAGTGACTTGAATTTTAAGTTGGAGAACAGGATCATATGAATAGGGTATAGGAGCTTGGGGAGTATAGTTATTTTTATAACAGCCATTCTACCTAACATTCAAGTCTTCTCTAATTTTACTAAGCAAAGGGGTAAAGTTGCCTTTGTATAAATGTTTTTAATATGGCTTACAAAGATACCCATTTTTTTAATTAAGGAAATTAACTAACATTTTGTTTTCATGGTACCAACAGGCAGTCTCAGACCTATTTAGATTAATTATATATCCTGAGAAAGTACTGTATTAATATCAAGAAGAGATGGTACTGAAGATGAAGGATTTGAAATGAGAATGAGCACACCATCTGCATAAAGGGCTATTTTATGAAGCTTCACATCAGTCTGCAAACTTTCAATTGAAGGATCTGTTCTGATCACCTTGGCAAGGGGTTCAATTGCGAGCACAAAGAGCAGGAGTGACACTGGGCACTCCTGCCTATTCCCTCATGTAAAGAGAAGCTTGCTGATCTGGAACTATTTGTAAGAACAGAAGCTTTTGGTTCTTCAAATAATATTACTCATTCTAAAATAACTTGACTAACATGTTAGACTTTTTAGGTACTCTAAGGCCAAATGCATGTACAGGGTACAATGGGGAAAACTAAGAAAAATTATATCTTCATGGCAAAAACTTATTTACAAAAATACAAGAGTTCAATAAAAATAAAAACCAAGCAAACAGAAAAATATAGAAATCAATATTATAAAAGATTTTAAACATTGTTTGTTTTTTTCAAAAAATCTTATAAATGTACAAGGTGACAAGGAGGGCCTTTTACCCCACGCATGGGGCAAAAGGAACAGAGTACTGATACAAAAACTTTAGGTAAAATAATGTTTTTAATATCTAAGTTAACCTTTATTCAAAACAATCACTTTAGAAAAGTTTGCACTATTTTCGGTTTATTTTGATAAATAAAATAATTCATTTTTGTTCAATATACTGTCATTCAAATTATGTTCATTTTAAAAATACAAAAACAAAAGTATTTAAAAAGTAAAGATTCTGAAAGCCTTGAATAAGATCCTATAATAATTTAATAAAGCTTTTCAGTGGTAACAAATAAATATGATACTTTATTTTGTGATATGATTAATATCGTATTTTTAAATATGATGGTTTCATTATGAATATGGTGATTATCTCTAAGGTGGACACCCAGTTTGATGTATGTTATTTACAAACTGAATCTAACCATGTCATGACAACAAATGGAATGTGATCTTATGGTCAGCCAGTCAGCTTATGTTAATTATTGTGCCTTTTACCCCAAAAAACTCCGTTCTTGGAAAACTCTTGCTTTATTTACCTTAAACAAAACAGTGAAAATCATTAACAAGACCTTTATCTTAAAATATAGACATTATTCTATAATGTATGTTGCTGCATGGCACCGGTGTTATCTCTTCTACTCATCAGTCAAATGCCGAGCCTGTCTAACCGTTTCTCCTCCTAGTCCTAATCTCCTCCATATTGCTTTAAAATATAGCATTCTGTGTAGAATTCAAATGGGTCCAACACGTGTTGTGGTCTGCGGCGACTCGTGCATGTGATCCGCTCTGTGCTATAATGTCTCTGGACCGGAGCAGAATGTGTGCATGATGCAATGGTTTACGTGACCTTGATGTGAAGCCAGACTTGGAAAGTATATTTACCCTATCCCCTATACAGTGCACTATGTGCCATTCACCATATAGAAGATATAATTGTGTGAACAAGTGACCGATTTCAGCTGCAGCTTAAGTATCTATATAGGGGGTGGGATTCTTCAGATTCTAGAGAGCATTTGATTGGATAGAAAATCTGACGAGAAGCTAAAGTGCAGAGTGATGTCATCAAAATCGTTGATCCATACCGGCGGAAGTTAGAGGCTGAAAGTTTTGAACAATTATATCTTCTAAATGTGAATTTTGTCATTGTTTTGGAGCACACTAGCTTATAGAAAACCTTAAAGCTAACATATTTATACTAAAAGTCAAAAAAATTATAATTTTGATTTCATGGGGACTTTAAGAAAAGTGCTGAGCTGAATTTTTGTGTCATCTAGTTGTTTAAAATAGAATTCAGTAAAAAAGGCCTTTTATCCTGGTACGCCTTTAGCCCCATTGTGCCCTATTACATGCAGTTGTGGTGCATAGATGCCAGGAACTGGAAATACAGCAATATGCTTAATTATTGCCCATAGATATTAAATTAAATTATGTAATTAATTTAAGATAATATGCAAACATACAATATAAATACATCATTAAACCATTTGCTGAAACTTTAGAAAACAAATGGAAGGAAAGGGAAAGTTTGTTTTCCACTCTGTGGTTGAGATCTTTTTGCTCTTGTATGGCACATGGGTTTATTTTGGTAGAACATCACTGTAGTCTAAAGATGTGATTTAAACAGCAGCCATTTCTGTGCCCCTCACCAGGAGTTTGCAATGGTATCATGTCTCCAGGAGGGAAGCTCATGTGTCACCAACGAACAGCTGTGGTCTTCTAAATTCAAGTTTGGGAAACTTAGAACTGTCACTCTGTTCTTTTCCTTTAGTAAAGCAAGGAGGTTGGTTTTCATACACAGGACACTAATTAAATTTACTACGACTACAAATTGATTTTAAGAGGAGAAAAGTGTAAAAATTTGGGTATAGAGGAGTAATGGGCCACCAAGAATGTTGGTCTGGACTCTGGAGCAGAGGGCCCCTGCAGTGACTCCATGTGATTACATAGGACGCAAACATGATGGCTTCTACTGGGCCCTATGATTCCAGTCTGTGTTGCTGGTTTTATGTCAAAATAAGGTCACTACAGGGTTATACCACCTGTGCGAGGCATTTGGTGATGGGGTGATATAAATGGCAGCTGCATCGACAAAGACAATCATTCAGAGGGGTTATAGTGTGACTCTGGTAAATATATTTTATGACTAAAGTGCAGTGAATGCCAAGATTTTTTAAAACCATAAACATAAATAATTACTTTTGTTTTAACCTGCATTGCATTAAGAAACATATTTATGGTCCAAAATAACAGTTGCAAAAACACTATGATGTTGTTCCTTCCTAGCAAACATTCTAAATAGAATCTCATCTCCTTCTGTCAAAATAGCATGCTATACCACCTAACAGGCAGCAGCAACTGCACATCTTGGGTGTCAGCATGTTTATGCATGCATATTCAAAAGGTAGCTCCAACTGCAGTAAATGAAGAGACCTGCCACATGTCTCAATTAGAAAGCTGTTATACCAAAAATTACCACATACATCATATGACGACTACTACTTTAATTGACTTAACTATGTGCCATGGTTCTTTTTAGCCTAAACAATAAAAATGCATAACTGAAATAAATACATATATTATAATACAATACAACCAATACAATGTATTGTATAATCATTCTCTTGATTTGTGTGGTAAAACAAATTTTTTCACTGGTTTCCTGAGGAGTTGGACAGCATACTAGCGCCATCTTGTGGACAAACCTACTGAGGCAATCTTTACATTTACATTTATCCATTTGGCATTTCAAGATACACATTTACATTCTTATCAGTTCTTGCTTTCCCTGGGAACTGAACCCATGACCTTGGTGTTGCAAGCGCCAACGCTCTACTGTTTGAGCAACAGGAAAGCACTTAAGAAACAGGAAAGCACAGGGAAGCACATCTTATAAATCACAAATCACTTCTGTATTGGATAAATTGAAACCTTTTATATCATTTCTATTATTTTTCACTTTAGGGTCTATTTGAAGGCTGGTATTTTAAAATATTTTGTCATCATCTAGTGGTTAAATATGGTAATGTCACTAAAAACAAGCAGACATCTGGTTTGAATGAGGCTTACTCATTTTTAGCATTTAATATCCATTAAAGGGGATTTACTTTTAACATATTTAAATATAAGTTTTGCATGTACTGGATGATGATGCACCATCCAATGTGTTATTATAGGAAAAAAATAGAAACATTTGCTAATTTAGTTGTTATAGCACAAAATGTCACTTTCAAATATTAAAAGACGGGTAATTCTATTTAAAGGTCCCATGACATGCTACTTTTTGTAGGCTTTAATATAGGCCTTAGTGGTCCCTAGTACTGTATCTGAAATCTCTTTCCAAAAATTCAGCCTCGGTGCAGAATTATAGCCACTACAAGCCAGTCCCAGAATGAGCTTCCTTCAGACGGGCCGTTTCGGTGTCTGTAGCTTTAAATACTAATGAGGAGGAGAAAGGCGGCGCAAGGTGGAGGGTGGGTGTGGCCTTCCTTGACCATCTTGCGGCAACAGTACCATGCATGTTTGTTTACGTTGGATATATTGCAATGGCACGAAGACACGCAGTCGTTCAAGCATTTCAGTTTGACCCAGAATCTGATTCAGATGGAGAAGCAACGGATGAAGAAGTTGCAACTCAGCGGCTCCAGCAGGACGTTTCCGAATGGTTAGTTTCAAATATTATATGGTTTACAGTTATTATCATGTAGCTAACGCTAACCTACTGTTGATGAGAGATCTGTCTGTACATCAAGCTCTGCGATCTTGAAATACGGATATATCGCGCGCCATATAACCAACAGGAAAACGGTTATCCAAATAACAAAGAAGTGTACAACACTCGCGTTACACAGTGTGTGTATTCACACACATACTTGATGCTGTCTACCTTTACATTAGCGCAAGTAACTGCATAGCTAATGTTACAGCCACATTCTACGTGTAACAAGCTAGGTAACCATAAACAGTAAAGCAACACACTTCATTAGTTGACTTACTTGTCCGAGGTGTGTAGCTGAGCCAAAGAGAGTTGATACTGATCCAGACTTTAGTTTCAGACGTTCAGCAAGCCCAGCTCTGTATTGACCCTTCGGTGTTCATTTGTACATCCAATTATTGAGCAATTATTATGCTTCGCTCGCTCAAAAGCCATGATATCTCTCGTGGACAAACTAAAATCGCGCGCGCGCGTTCCTACTTCCTATCGCATTTTCTCATGGGCGGAAAATATTAAAAGCAGAGAAAGGGGAGGTAACATTTCTCCTTATAACGTCATAAGGAGGAGATTCAAGATCAGCCCGGACCGGTTGAGCTTCCATTTTCTCAAAGGCAGAGAAAGATAGCAAAAGCTCGATTTACACCGATTAAAATTTCTAGAAACTTGGGGACCATATACAGGCTAGGGGAACTCATATTAATGTTAAAAAACCTCAGAAAGTGAAAATTTCATGTCATGGAACCTTTAACATTTTAAATAGAATATTTAGTATATGTCAAATACTAAATGTTCTATAATGTTAATTTGACAATTTAGTTGTATAACTGAATAACCGATGACAGAAAAAGCAGAATCCCAGTAAAAGAGATTTAACTGAAAGGTAAAATTATTCTATGACTATGATTTTGTGATCAGTTGTGCGAACGCAGGGACCTGGTGCTAAGGCACCTCAACCATCTGGGGCTTCGAATCAACTGGGAAAAGAGCAAACTCTCCCCCGTGCAGAGAATCTCTTTTTTTGGTATGGAGTTGGACTCGGTCAACATGACCAACATGACGACAGTGCTGAACTGCTTGATTTCATTCAAGGACAGGACAGCGGTTCCACTGAAACTATTTCAGAGGCAATATCACACAAGCAAGACTGCGGTTTTCACCAAATATCAGCATGATTGCAAATGTGATGTTGACATTATACAACAGTTTAATAAATAATAAGTTAATATTGAGTGACTTACATTTTATGCACAATATTGTCTGATTTTTATATATTTCGTCAAAAAAATAGCCAAACAAAGTCACAGCTGGGCCACTGCTCAACTAAAAGCGGTGTTTCGTTGATAGCCAGAATATTTTAAACTTAGCCTACGTGTGAAAGAGATCTATTATTCCACGTATAATCACAATAATTAGGGTTTAAATATCTCCACATCAGTAACTTGTCAGTTATAAAATAAGTCTGAGATCCACTCAGGTAATGTCTGGAACACTGAATTGCACCCCTTCAATTGCAGACCCTCCTCGGAAGCCGGCTTTCTGGCACTCTTCCCTCGCTTGTTTCACCTGTGACCATGCCTTCTTTCTTGCAGCTCTCTCCTCCAAAGACAGATCCTGTTTGATGTGCAGCCCATTCTCTTTCAGATATTGTCTTTGGCATCTCTTCACGCTGTATCCTGGTAAAGACTCATAGCGAACTGTATAATTATCGCTTTAGGGTGCCCATCACGTATTTTCTGTCCCAGCCTATGAACCGAATCCAAAACATCTTTAAGTTTTTGCGCAATCTTTGAAAATACTTTTGTAAGGGTCTTGATAATGACATCTCATGTGTTGTTCTCCCTGTCTGGACCACTTTCTTTTACACCATAAATCCTGAGGTAGTAGTTCTGCATTTGATACTATTGATCATAGAATCCTTATTTCATGCCTTAAACAATGTATGGGCATTAAATCTTAAACCAGTCAAAATCTTGATGTTTTTTTCTTCATCTAGCTCTACGCTGCATTTTGGAGTTCATCAGGGCTCCATTTTGGCCCCTGATTTGTTCTTGTTATATATGCTTCCTTTGGGGTCCACCAAGCATGGGGTGTCATTTCATTTTTATGTATGACACCCAAATACCTGCCCTTGAAGAAAAATGACAAAACATGCTTAAGATCACTAGTTATGTCTCTGTCTGATATTAAGTCTTAGTTTTCTTCAATTTATTTTACATCTTAATAAGAACAAAACAGAGGTCATTGTGTTTGGGCCTTCAAGCACCTCTGATTGTGATTTGGGAGATCTGGACTCCTATGTAAAACGTTCTATGAAAAATGTGGGTGTTATCTTTAATTTCTGCATTTCTGCACTCAAATTTGATAAACAGATTCTGTAGTCAAATCCATAAAAACAAAAAAAATTGCTATCAAAAACAAAATGACAAAAAATAAAATAAAATGTATATCTTTTCCAGAGTTTGAGAGAGTGATACCGATACTTTCATTTTTGGTACTTGGATACTAAAAGTATAATAAAAAGTAATCTGGTACTTTTTTGGTACTTGGTAGGGAAACCAAAATAATCTGAATCATATTAGTTGGCTTAATTTGTTTAGTAAATATAAATTTCCTTCAGTTATGTTCATTCCTAAGCATGTTCAAATGAATTGTATGAGCTTTCACTGTTCATTCTATTGCTCTATCATATTTTATCTACCATTTAATTGCACAGCACATATTTAGAGCTGCTCCAGCAGGGTGTTTAGACACGAGTGAAATATCACAATTCTCTATTCCAATTTTGATACAACAGCAAAAACTACTAGCCTAATTAATGTAAATTTAAAACATTATTAATGTAAGATATTTGTAATTTGTAGTGATTACAATTTAGCTCAAAGGAATTATTAATTAATTTTTAGGGAATTCAAAAGAGTCACTTATTACAGCCGAGCAAATGACTCGTTCGCGGTTCATTTGAACTGGCTGCAATTATCAACTCTGCAACGGATATAAATATCCGAACTATAGTGAAACACTATATAGTTAGCAAGGTAACTTAGATCAGAAGTTTAAGACATTAAATTTTGTAAGCACAGTAACACAAGTAATATTTCTCTTTAAAATACAAACAAGACTTTATTGATTATTCTAACACATACAACTAATATCTAACACAGACACACACATTCATACGCGTTGCAGAAAGAAAGAGAGTAAGGAAAGATTAAGTTTTAAGAGTGAGTTTAAGAGTGAGATGATGTAGTCCCAAGTTTCTATGCACTTATAAAACACAACCTGAATGAACCATCAATCATTAGTTTAACCCTTTTATCGTTTCCTAGGTTATTAAATCAGTATCAAATACACCAGTTCAGTTTAAGAGTCTGGAGGCAGTACTTGCTTGTCTTTGCTTTTGGGGATTCCCTTTTTGTTGCGTGTAAAGGGTTTTCCCGGTCCGTTCGTTGGCTGGTCTCCGTGCCTGATGTCTGGGTCACGTGGTCAGTGACGTGGCGTGCTGGCGGAATGAAAGTCTTTGTTTGAAGCTGGCTTTGCAGAAGAAACGTGGCTCGAAATCTTGTCGCAAAACTTAACTTAGAACCGAGACTCACAACGGAAAAGAAAGGAAACTAAGAAAAGAAAGGAAATTGAGAAGAGTAGATGATGGCTTGAATGAAGCTGTTTAACCCATGTTCTTCAGATCTTGATTTGGGTTATTTCGTCTGCGCGTTTTACATGGTTACTGATCTGTCTTAGATCTTCATCTCCCGCTGCATTTTTGGTTCTGCACTGAAACTCTCAACTTTGTTCTGGTGTTAAGATTTTAAACTCAAATGTCCGCCCAGCCTCCTGGATCAGTTCTAACCAATTAGACACTGTCTTTGTTTAGGAGGTGGCGTTCTCTTCACTTCTTATCATAAATCAAGCTTATCTGTGCTCTCCTTACTCTCTAAGCTCTAGCAAAGAGTACAGAGGCCACAGCTAAGACATTATTACTATTATAAGAATCCGAAACATTTTCCACAGATTTCAATCAAGCCATCCTTTGAATTAAGAACATATGATAATATCGATATGAAACACAACACATTTTCATTCAAAAATCTAACAATTATAACAATTACATGAATTGTATGGCATCTAAGCATATCAGATACACCCATCTATTGTAGGAACAATATAGAATCATGTCGTTGCATGATGCTTGATCTATAAGTCCATTGAAAATTGTTCTTGAATGATTTTATTTATGTTATAGGTAAAATCTCAGCTCTGTGGTTTGAAACGATTTTACACCCTGAGGTCTATCAGAGGTCCTTACGGAGGGGGTAGTCTGGAATGTTGTGGGCTCGAGCAGCTTCTGCTGTTATCTTGATCGGGCTGAATTGTGCTATCTCTGAGCCAATCATTCTTTTCCAAGCTATCTTACATTGACCAGTTCTTTCTTTAGTTAGGCTCATCTTCTTTGAAGCTTGCATGGCCATAAAGTTCTTAGCTGGGGGTTTTCGTTGGTCAACGGAGACTGGCTGGTTGGAGCCTTCTTTTATGGCTCTGGGGTTGGTGATTTGGTGTCTGGAATGTTCAGTTCTGTGAGAAATTATGTTTGAACAATTCACCTGGAAGATTCATTTGTGTTTGTTTCGCACTCAATCCTACATTAAAGACAAGTAAGCAGTCAGTTATAACATAACAAATAATCTAATTACAGATAGCACAAATAAATACAATAGAACAAAGAAAGGATACAAATTAAATAAACAGCTGTTTTGGGGGGGTTTCAGGTAGGCCTATGTCTAACACTATTTTTCAGGTACATCATTTGAATAAAGGAATTAAATGTGAAATAATACTGCATATACATCACTGTATAAATTAAAGGGGTCATGAACTGAATTATTTTATAATGTCTCCTGGGGTGCCCTTATAGAGCTGGTAAGTCCCGCCCCTTCCGTAAAACCCCGCTGGACCTCAAAGTTGAAAAACCTTCAATGCAAGTGAATGGGAGAAAATAATTATTTTCTGATCCCGTTTGAATTGTGCCATGAATGTGAACATATGTTGTCTGTGAACTTTTTATATAACTCTCCATGTTACGAGTTTGACAGTATATGGTATGATTCTTCAGCTAGCAGTTGTGGAAAAGACATAACGAGAAAGACTACATGTCGCCTATGTGACGTCACCCCATAAAGTTGACTTACCCGTGGTTTTCACCAACTTCAACGACTTTTAGATTTTTGCCTCTGATTTCTCCCGGCATTTAAAACCCGCGTTATTTGGGCTTATTGAAGTGCGGTGCGCATAAGTGAAGTGCATCCAGACAGAGGAGGACATCGCAGACTCCGACTCTTTCTTGACCCAATAAATTAAAACGTGTTTTCATGATCTCGTGCAGAAGCAGCCTACAGTCAAAATGCTGCATCTGTAACGGCATGAGAGGATAATGTGTGTCCGTAAATTTCCCGCTGACATGTTGAAATATACAAGAATGGTCAGATACAAGAATGATTAGGATCTTTTTTTTTGTTTACCTCACTATACCAGGAAATAACCTGATTTAGCCTATTAATAAACACTCCACCTTTGCTAGCAAAATAGAAAAAGATTCTCATTTAAAACGAAGTAATAAAACAAGCAAATTGATGAGTAAATAAGCAAGTTAATAATCAAATAAGTAAGCCCCGCCCCCCTCACGATAATATCGTGTATCGCCGATCTCACAGGCTGACGATAGGACGATATGAAAATGGAGCATATCGCGCAACCCTACTCTCTCTACCTCCCATCAGTTAACGTAACAGTTAACTTATACATGCCTCGTTTTACTTTCTTTGCCATTTACATATCTGAACGAACTTCAAACTTTCCACTGATGTCTGTGAAAAAGCGCTTGACAAGCTCACGCGTCTGTGCCACTCAGATCCACTATGCTTAATCCACTGCTCGTTTTCCGCTTATCAGCTTGCACACCACAGCTATATAGGCTTTGCTATATTTTGTTTCATATTTCACATATTAGATACATTTACTTCATAGACAGCCTTCTCTTTTATCCCCATTATTCTCTCTGTTTCTCTGTCAGTGTTTCTTTGTCTGGACACAAACTATTTACACATGTGTTGTATTGGTTGTTGGTATCAGAGCATTTTGACGAGTACACGAGCGCAGTATCAGGCCCCATATCGGTACTGGTGCATCCCTAGTTATAGTCATAAATAAATACATAGCTGCTTTTGCAAAGTGGACTGTGTACATTCACTTGTTTGAGTCTGTGTTGTGCCTCAATCCTATTCCATCTCTTTCAACACTACTTTCCTGTCTATGCTCCACTTTCCTATAAAATGAAGACGAACAGTCCAAAAGAATAATAAAAGAATGAATAAATCATTGTGCCATAATTAAACAAGACACATTGAAACTTCTGAATAAAGACAAGGACAAAATTTAGTGCTGAGAACATGCTTTATTGAATTTTTAATACTCAAGGAGGTTGCATATATAGATAATTCTACAATTCTACATAAAATCAAACCAAAGTGCAGGGCATTAAGATACTAAACTGTTTCTTTCTCATTGCACAGCAGGTGGTGTTACTGTGGCACACTTTCTTGATATTTGCCCAACAAGTGACAAGGTGAATTCTAAAGCTAACACACAAACACAAAATGCTTCAAAGCAAACCTCCAAGAGGAGGCTCTGTTTCTGCAAGGAAGTACAAGATATACTTCTGTTATTGGCCAGGAGATGTTAATTTTCAAAGTTTATTCAAGCAGTCCCTTGCCAGAAACAGAGCACATTAAACATTTTTGCTCATAAAGTGCAGGCCGCACGCACCTTGAGCATGTCATTAAAATGGTGGTATGACATAGTCAGTCAGAACACAAGGCCTAGTTGCCCTGCTTACATGAGGGTAAAATGCAAACAACACTCAAGGCCTTACGTTCAAGTAACAATGCATAAGAGTATAGTTATAATATCACTGCACGTGTAAACATGCAAGCATAACTTAGTCTCTCAGATTTAGTGTAACGTCAACAGGGAGCCTCTCTACCTGTTGAGGCAATCTTAAGACTTCAACTTATTGTTGAGGCACAGAGTTTAGTTTCAGGTTTATCAAGGTATTCGTTCCATGTGAAACTTTCTCCTGATAAACATTTAGTTCCATTTGTTTCAGTTAATATTGTTATAAATAACAATTCATACATTTTCCATAACCGTTAAATTCGGCTATATACATTATGTACATGTCACAGAAAATTGGATCAAAAATCCTAAGTCATAATTATCCAATATGGCACATTTTATAATACTTTAGACTTAAGTCTAGATTGGCATAAATTAATGTCAGGTTTGGTATAAAAATAGTTTATATTTACAGGAACAGATATCCAGGTAACTTATCAAGATTTTTTTTCATTTCATTTAAAAAATACAAAGTCGCTTAATGAAGAAAGGGTTGGGGGTATAAATTATGGCTTTACTTTGATCGAATACTGATGGTAACAGTTGCCATGTCAGATCCATGCTCATTGGAAAGTTTGAGTGTGTATGCCCCAGCATCACTCTCTTTCACACCAGTGATGATGAGTGTGGTTAGGTCTTCTGTGGTGTCAATATGGAACCTGCTACTTTCTTCCTCACCAGGCAGTTTCTTTCCACTGCGTGACCACTCAATACGAGGTGTTGGCTCTCCAGAGAAAGCACAGGCCACCGTTAGAACCTTTCCAGTTTCAATGCTGATATCTTCAGGAAGAGCTTCAATTCTTGGAGCTAAGCCTATAAAATATAAATGTATTTAAAATGATATTATTATTAATATATATATATATATATATATATAATATTATATTATTACAGCATTATTTTACAAATTCTTATGCATGTTTGTAATTAAACTGCTCCTTACCTTGAGCACTGTGGAGGGCTGCTCTAACTGAGGATTCTTCAACATGTGAATGACTTGACATTATACTGCTTGAGCTCATTGCATATACTGACTCTGATGTCATAGAGGATAAGCTAGACATCGACATAGTTTCAAATTTCATCTCAGCCATTGAGGAGCTGCTGAAGGATGCTTCTTGCATTGTGCTCTCCATGTGAATGGATTTTGAAGTAAAACTTTCATGCATGCCGCTAACAGCAGCACTTTCCTTCTTAAGAATCATTTCACTTCCCCCATGTATTTGGGAAGACACAGATTCTGGAAAAGAAGACAATAAAGCATTGGCATTAAGGAGAATGGGCATCAAGACTTTAAATGGATAATAATTTAATAACATTTATGGGAAATTAAATTTACCTTGAACAACCTTATGTGTAGCCACAAATGCAGTTACTTTTGTGTAGATTGCTTGAAACACTTGACCAAGAAATGAGAATGATGTTCTTGACATTGCTCCTCCTTCACTTATGATTTCACAGGAGTATTCCCCTTGGTCACTCTCAGAAACATCAGATATATAGAGACAGCAAGTTCCATCTGCAGATGAATGAATCTGGTAGTGACTACTTTGACTGAGTTTTCTGCTGTCCTTGTACCACACAACTTCTCTTACTGAGCTCTCAGCAACAAACATCATCTTAATTTTGTCTTCATAAGCTTCAGCTTTGAGTTGCTGAATGATCTTTGGTGGTGCTTCCTTTGATGGGGTTGGGGATTTCACTGTAAGTGGAGATTTAACTCTTTTAGGTGACATGATCGGCTCAGGAGATTTGACTGTTGGTGGGGATTTAGCTCTCTGAGGTTCAGGAGACTTAAGGCCTGTAGGGGATTTAACTCTCAGAGGGGAGGCAACTGGCTCAGGAGACTTAACAGGAGGTGGAGATTTTACCCTGGCAGGTGAAGCTACTGGCTCAGGAGACTTCAGAGCTGTTGGAGACTTTACTCTTTGAGGGGTGGTTGGTTCAGGAGACTTAATAGGAGGTGGAGACTTTACCCTCTGAAGAGAGCCAACTGGCTCTGGTGACTTCACTCTGAATGGGGATTTGATACCCTCTGGAGATTTAATTCGAGGTTCAGGAGATTTAACACCAGTGGGTTCTGGTGATTTAATTTGGGGTTCCGGAGACTTTATTGAGGGCACAGGAGATTTTAATGAAGGCTCTGGAGATTTAACTGAGGGTACAGGGGATTTCACTAAAGGTTCTGGAGACTTTACTGATGGCACTGGGGATTTCACAGAGGGCTCTGGAGACTTTGCTGATGGCACTGGGGATTTCACAGAGGGTTCTGGAGACTTTACTAATGGCACTGGAGATGCGACTGATGGCACTGGAGATTTAACTGATGGCACTGGAGATGTCACTGAAGGTTCTGGTGACTTCACTTGTGTAGGTGTAACTTCCTCTTTAAGTATTGGTTTGTGAATAGTCAATGTAAACCTTGCCTCTTGCTTTCCTTCCGAATTTTCTACTACTACAGTATAGCTGCCTTCATCAGAAAACTCAACTGATGAAATTTCAAAAGCAGACTTATACTGTGTTGTAGACACATGAATACGGTGTGAAGAGACAATTGTTCTTCCCTCATGCATCCATGTGACACATGGTGCTGGCTCTCCATCAATATCACAGACAAATCGTGCAGAGTCACCCTCAGATACAGTCAGAGAGTGTGGTTTTGTGAGTATTTTGGCTGAAAGAGTAGCTTTAACTTTCTTTACTGATACTTCAGCAGTTGTTTTTTCTGATTCTTTTATCTTTGATTTGGATGACACATGTTTTTCAGATGTTGTATGTATTTCAGAAGATGAATATGAAGCTGATGATAGGTATTCAGTGGATGCATATCTAATTGGAGATGAAGCAAGCTTCTGAGATTCATATTTTTCAAAGGCAGAAACTTCACGTCTATCAGTTAGTTTTGTTTTGGTTTCTTTGATCTCCAAATGAGTTCTTGAGGCAGAGGAAGCTCTGATTGTTGTTGAATGATAATAATCAGTTTTTGTTATATCAGGTACAAATGGTGTCGGAGCCTCTTCGTCTCTACGTCTTGAGGAGTATGTAGTAAACTCTCCACCTGAAACATCAAGAGTTCCATAGTCTGATGCCTCACCCTTTGAATTTGTGCAGACAACACGATATGTACCACTGTCCTCTGCCTGACAGTCATTAATTTGGAGAGATAGAACTCCACTCATATTTGTGAACTGGTATTTGCTGCTTTCTTGTATTTGTTGTCCATTATGGAACCACTGGATATCAGCATCAGGTTTTGATTGAACATTCAAAGTGAATTTAGTGTTTTGACCACATGGTACACGGTGAGAACGGATTCTTACTGTGATACGTGGAGCATGGTCAAGACTGAAGGGTTGCTGAGTCACAACCTGGTACTTGCGCTCAGATTTGAGAGCTGCTTTTCTTGCTTCATATCTAGACATGATGTCAAATCTTGCAGACCTTTCAAATCTAGAGGAGGATCTGGAAGATCTTCTCTCAGTGGATACAGGACTTGGTGATCGAGGGCGTGTTCTCTCAGGGGTGGGTGATCTTCTTTCAATGAGTTCAACTTCAGCCTCTGTTGAGATGCGTGCACGGGGTTGTCTGATGAGCTCAGAGACAGGACGCATCAGTTCAATGTATGTTGGAGACAAGGATCTCCTCCTTCTCAAGAAATATGAAATGGGAGGAGGAGAGCCTCGAGCTTGCTCAGTTTTTGTTACATGTATGGTCTCTTCTACACGTCTCATTTCAGCTTTGTGAACAGGTTTTGGTGAGGCACGACGCAGTGCAGACAGCTCAAAGCGTACAGGGCTTCCACTGGGTGGGGAGGCAGAGAAGCCAAGTTCTAGTTCTTCTTCAAGCTCTTGCCTCTCTTTTTCAGTTCTCTTTATTGTCAGATAGTCCTCACCCTCGAGGAGCTCCTCATCGGAAAGATCTCCTAGTGAGCGTCTTCTCAGTCTGAATGATGCCTCAGATTCTGGGGATGGTGATCGCCTTGCTGGTCGAACAGTCTCTAAATCATCTTGCGTAAGTT
This sequence comes from Scardinius erythrophthalmus, assembly GCF_964197995.2. Lineage (NCBI taxonomy): Eukaryota > Metazoa > Chordata > Actinopteri > Cypriniformes > Leuciscidae > Scardinius > Scardinius erythrophthalmus. The sequence goes on along the minus strand of NC_138226.1, from coordinate 8,510,918 downwards.
TTGGAATGCGCCACTTTGGTCTGTACTGATCACTTATTCTAGGCAGTGGCATGACATAAAATTGCTCCCATCTGGAAAGACGAATACGCCTCTGTCTCTTCTGAACAATTCTTTCCATTCTCTCAGGAATCTCATATTGGTCACGCAGTTTCTTGTACCATTTCATGTCAGATAATGGCACAAAGTGTTTGATCAAGTTATCTTCACCAAGAACAGTTGGATCATGTGCACGAGCTTCAGGGATTTCGTAAGGCATACGCATCTTCTTATCTTCTTCTTTTATTTTCTTTATTTCTTGATCCTCTTTATCAGAGATGTCAAACTCACCCTGCACATTCTTGGTGCTCACTGCAGGTTTATATAATTCAGCAGCTTCCTTCAAAGCCTCCTGTGCTACAGGATTGAGTGTAACAACCTCTGCCGTTGAGAACTGTTGTGCCATTTTCAGTGTCTTTTCTATTTGGTTTCTAACATATTTCTGCCTCTCTTCCTCACTCTTGAACTCCCTCCTTGTGTATGTCAGGCGTTCAACTTTGAGAGTAGCTTGACAACTTGCTGATCCAGCTGTATTTGTTGCAGTGACTCTGTATGTGCCTGAATCCTCTATGAGGGTTTCTCTGATATGTAGAACATGATAGTCTACGTCCTCTAGAACGACTTCAACTTGTGGTCTGAACTCAAGAGGTTTGCCATTTTTCTCCCATTTCAGAGTTGGTGCTGGGGTTCCTGATACTCTCAAGTCAAAGCGAACACTTTGCCCCTCAACACACTCAATATTGGCTAAGAGACGTTTGAACATTGGTCTCATAGTGTCCTCAGCAAGTAAGTGTGGTGTCACAGTGAGACGTGCCTTGCAACTATCCTCACCAAACTTGTTGTTTGCTACAACAGTGTATTCAGCATCATCACTGAGGTCAAGATTGTGTATCATGAGTTGATAAAGACCCTTGTCACTTGTGAATGTGTATTTTTTAGGATCTGGTTTGATTCTGTGCCCAGCCTTTAACCATGTAACACTTGGCTCTGGATGGACTGTTATGGTTACACCAAAGCGTACATCTTCACCAATGTATGCTGCACGGTTGTATAATGGCAAAGTAAACTCTGGTGGCCTCTGCAAAATTTTGGTTTTGTCAATTCTACGCCTTGGTTTCTTGAGTGAGCGTCCCAGATAGTATTCACGGTAGGACCGAACAGTCTCAACAAACAACTCAGCATAGGCATTGTCCTCCCTGTCTTCACTGACAACCTTGCATCTATATAATCCATCATCACATTCTTCAATGTCTTTAACATAGATGCTAGCAACTCCATTAGCATAACTGATTTCATATTTGTGGCTTGCAATCAGTTTGCGGGACCCAAAGTACCAGGTCACTTCAGTGTTTCTATCGTAGTTTTCAATGCAGCAAACAAACCTGACATGTCCTCCCTCTTCAGCAGATCCATGCATGACAGGACCCGCTCTCAAGCCTTGTTCAGGATGTCCAACTTTCACTCTACCAATGGAAACATTTCTCTGGTTTCTGTAGCCACCACCATAGGCAACACGTGCTGCTGAAACAACAGTGCTCCATTCCTTTTTCACCAGGGATTGGTAGTATCTTCTGTGTCTCAAAGTCTTGATGACCTTTGAACTAATATGTTCCAATTTCATCTTGAGCCAAGGGTGCTCCAAAGCTTCGGAGGCAGTCATACGTAGCTTGCCGTCTTTAGTCAGGAGTCTGTCAACAAAGTCCATACCCTCAAGGCTAGTCTCTTTAAAGGCTTCACTATCAAACAAATACTCTGCATTTGAAATGTGCTCAACCATTTTCTGATGTGATTCAGCAGCAAATGGATTAAGTCCGCTAAGAAGGACATATGCAAGAACACCTACAGACCACATGTCAGTGGCAGTGGTTACAAAATCACTGTTGTGGATTTCAGGTGCATAGTACTCAGGGGCAGTGAACTGAATCCTGATGTTTTCTCCAGGTGTAAGCAACCTAGCTTGACCCATTTCAATTATCTTGATTGTATTGCTCTTCCTTGTGGAATAAACAATGTTATCAGGTCTGATATCAAAATGACAATAGTTGCGACTATGGAGGAACTTCAGGGCTCCACAGACTTGTCTCATATAACAAACGATTTCTTGCTCTGTGAGGTCAAAGTTTGTACCAAGGCGCTCAAAGATGTCCATACCAGACATGAATTCATATATCAGGACATATTCTTCCAGGCTATCAAAGGATTCATGAAGATACAGAATGTTTTTATGTCTTGCAATGTTAAGTGTCTCAATTTCTCTTGCAACCAGCTCTCTATCTGCATCTTTAACTTTGATAAATTTAGCCAAGAATGTCTTCTTAGAGCTAATTTCAATACAGCGATGGACAATGCCAAACTGTCCATTGCGTGCAAGTTCCTCAGAGATTGTGTAGAGAGTTGGCACAAGCTTGACTTTTGAATGTGGTGCCTCCTCCTTTGTAACCACTCTTGTTTCATCTACTTCTTCATCATAGTTTCGAATTGCTAACTTGTCTTCTTTTGTAGTCACAGGGTCCGTTGGCGCAGATGGATCACTCAAGCCAAATTGGTTTTCTGCAATCACACGGAACTGGTACTTTGTTTTGCCAAAGAGACTCATCACGGTGTATTGGGGCTCAGGAGTCTGAGCAACACGAATCCATCTGTCCCCAGTGGTAGGGCACTTTTCTATAATGTAATTGATAATTTCACTTCCTCCATCATTTCCAGGACTCCAAATGAGGGTGAGTGTGTCTCTGCTAATATCACTGACTTTAACATCCTTTGGTGGATCAGGGACATCAGCAACATCAAGTTCAACTGTCTGCTTATCCACGCCAAATCGATTTTTGGCACAAATTATGTAGTAGCCAGAATCCTTCCTTTGTACTCCCTTTTGGAACACCAGGGAGGTGAATGATCTTGTGAGAATGACTTGATGATAAGCTGTATTATTAATAATCTCTTGTCCCTTTTGCCATGTGACTATAGGATCAGGTTTTCCACTAATTGGAATCTTGATTGTAACCACTTCACCACGAATGGCATGAACAGCTCCCATGCCTTGGAGATGTAATGGTAAGTAAATTTTGGCAGGAACTAGAAAAAAAAAAAGTAAATGATAAGACAAAACTTAATATGGAATAGTACATTCTAAGCAGTCATGCAGAATGATAAACGTAAAAGTACTTTGAATTGTTTTTGAGGTTGAATAACATGTTAAAAAACAAACCACCAGAAATACTTACCCTCAACCTCTAGGTTCATACTTGTGGAAATTGATCCAAGCTGGTTAGTAGCTCTAATTTGGTAAACAGCTGCATCATTCTCATCAGCATTGCTGATAACAAGTTGGAAGTAGCCCCCCTTGAATTCTTGGACCTTTATTTTCTCTCCATCAGGGAAAATTTCTTTGCCGTTCTTGTACCATTTAACCACTGGCTTGGGATGTCCAATAACCTTTGTGACAAATGTGGCATTTGCCCTGTATTTGACACACATGTCCCTTAATTCTTCCTTGAAAAATGGGGCACGGAGAGCTGTATCTGATTTTGGAATGACTGGTTCTGAAATCTCACTCCAGTCACTCTCTCCACCAATATTTTCACATTTGACACGGAATTCATATTCGAAACCTTCAAGAAGGCCTTTAACAGTGTAATATGTCTCGCGGATTTCTTCTGAAGTAACTGTAATCCATTTGTTCTGTTTCTTCTCTCTTTTTTCAAGGTAATAGTTCTTAATTTTGGCACCCCCATCACTGGCTGGTGGTTTCCAAGAAACAACACATGAATCCTTTGTTACAGAAGAAACAAATGGCTGTTGTGGGACTCCAGGTTTCTCTGTTTTAAAAATAAAGAGGATTACATTTAATGGATTTGACAATATATCCTTTTGTGTTTCATGCTAATTTATTGTTTTATTTATTTAATATATATATATATATATATATATATATATATATATATATATATATATATATATATATATATATATTAGACTACTATTTAAAGACCACCAATTCATGAAACTTACCGAATGGACTCTTGATAATCACAACAGAAGGTATCTCAAGAGGTTCACTAATTCCATACTGATTCTGTGCAGAAACCCGGAAGTAATATCCAGCACTCTCAATGAGGTTTGGAACACGACATGTGGTTCCTGGGATAGCTGAAGACACAAGATGCCATTGCTCACCCTCTTTTGCTTCACGTTTCTCTACAATGTAATTTGTGATCATTGATCCACCATCATCCTTAGGTGGTTTCCAGCTAATGATCACAGCACTCTTCAAGAGAGCATCAACAACGATTGGTCCTTCAGGCATGAGAGGTTTATCTGAAAAGTCAGGGAGATTATTTCTTACATTTGCAAATATATTTCATGCAAACAAGTCAATTGGTATTTCAGTGCTTATCTGTTTAAAAATGGACCTTAATTTACCTTGGATTTCAACACGGAGGGTAGTGTCCACTGTGCCAAATTTGTTGCTCATTTGTACCTTATATCTTCCAGCATTGGTCTTACGCTGGACATTTCTGATTACTAAGTGAGTGTAACTTTCTGTGTTTTCTATTATTACATTCTCAGATGGATTGAGAGGCTTCTTGCCATAGAACCACATTATTTGTGGAATAGGGCGACCAATGTAGACGACATGGAGACGTAGGCTTGTTCCACAACCAGCATAGTATTTTTCCTTCAGTGGAAATCCAGGATGGAATTGCGGTGCAGCCTGCAATAGGAGCTTGCCACTGGTCTCAATTTCACCTGCCTCATTGACGGCTCTGCATGTGTACATGCCCTCGTCTTCTTGTTCATCTGTTGACACTGTTATAGAGTGGTTTCGGCCATCAGAGCTCATCTTGTATTTTCGGCTCTGGATCAACTCCTTTCCATATCTATACCACTTAATTTCAGGAAGAGGTCTTCCAATAATTTGGCATGTCATTGTTCCAGATTCTCCTAATTTAGTGGTAGTATCTTTAATTTCCTCTTTCAGGCATGGAGCCTCTCCAACTAGAGGATCAATTGAACATGTTAGTCACGTTGCATACTTTGTTAATGTATTTTTCAGAAAAAGAAATAAAATTTAATTAACTTACCACTCAGTTTTGTTTTAATGCCCATTGCTGTTCTTCTTGGTCTACTCAGTCCAGTTTCATTTTCAGCAAACACTCTGAATTCATACTCTGTTGCTTCCATGAGTCCACCCATGGTAAACTGTCTGTCCTTGGAACGCTCTTTGTTGCATTTCTTCCAGGCACTTTCCCCTGCTTGCCTGTATTCAATCCAGTACCCAAGGATTTCTTTTCCACCATCGGATTCAGGACGCAACCAGTGAATGGTTATGCAGTCCTTGGCTATAGAGATGATGTCAATCTCACCGGGTTGGCCTGGTTTATCTGTTGAACACAAAGAATAGATTAAGTATGTAAAAATACTTTAGTTTTTATTTAGGAAAATTATTAACTTCTTTGGAAGGGAGAAGGGAGGGTTACGTACCAAATGGATCTTTGCATACAACTGACTCAGATACAGGTCCAGGCTCACTTTGACCAATATCATTTTGAGCAATCACACGGAACTGGTACTCTGCATCAGGGATGAGACCAGTGAGAGTATACATTGTTGTCGTGATATGTGTCTTGTTATGACGCACCCACTTCTCAGTGGAAATCTCTCTTCTCTCAACATAGTATCCAGTGACACGAGATCCACCATCATCCTTTGGTCTTGACCAGGACAGGCCAATTGTGGTCTTTGTAACATCCATGATTTCTGGAGGGAAACTAGGAGGTTCTGGAGGACCTTTATGCAAAACGAATAAAACAATATATAATAATTAGTGTGATTTTCAATAAAGTGGTTCTTAAGAAAATTAAAAATAAATAAATAGAAATGCTTACAAAGAGGTGTCTTTGGTGTAACAGATTCATCAGATTTGAGGGATTTGCTTATACCAAACTGGTTCTCTGCTGTAACCTTGAAGTGATATTCAACATTTTCCTTCAGTCCCTTGACCACAAGTGATGTATCAACCACACGTGAATCTACAGTGTACCAAGCTGCTTTAGGCACCTCTCGCCTCTCCACAATGTAACCAAAGATATCAGAGCCACCATCATCTGAAGGCGGTCTCCAGCTCACTCTGACTGAACGTGCCTGAATATCATCAAATTCAAGAGGACCCTCGGGTGGATCTGGCCGTCCAATTACTTTAACCTTAATATAGACAGCCTTCTTTCCACATTTGTTTTCTAACACAAGGTCATAAGTGCCAGTGTCATCTCTGTGGGCCTCCTTGATCACAAGCTCAGTACGTTCTTCACTGGTTGCAATCATAGCTCTGTGAGAAATGTCGCGACCTTCCTTTGTCCACTTGCATGTTGGGAAGGGTTTGCCTTTGATGGGCACAGATAATCTAATGACTCCTCCTTGTCTGACAACATAGCCTTCCTGGTAGATTTTATCCAACTCATAATCAGGATATTCTGAAAAGAAAATACAGTTCTTACATTACAAAAATGCATTGCCATATACATGTATGAAAGAATAATACATGTACGAATAATAATTTGTATGTGTACATATGTTTATAATAACAAATTATTATTCCCATTGTTAGGTATTTTCTCTTACCAAGCATTTCTGTAACTTTGACCACTCCTGAAATCTCAGCTGGTTCTCCAGCTCCACCAGCATTACATGCCAACACACGGAACTTGTATTCAGCTCCCTGGGGCATATGTGTCAAGGTGTATTCACAAATCTTTGTTGGTGTTGTGTTGCATTTTGTCCATTCAACCTGGTCAACCTTCTGCATCTCAATCAGATAGCCAGTTATAGCAGCACCACCCTCTTCCTCTGGAGAAGACCAGGCAAGCGAAACTGATGTTCTTGTGGTATCTGTGACTCTTGGATTCAGTGGAATACCAGGAGGTTCTGTTTAAGAGGAAAGTTAAACACATTGGTCATGTTTGGTCTACTGACAACTGATTTACTTACATTTTTACAAGCTTGTGTTGTTCCTTTGTACATACCGATAGGATCCATTGCAATAGTTGGTTTAGAGTTTGCACTTGGTTTTCCGGTTCCTCTAGAGTTGATAGCTGTCACTCTATACTCATATTCAATGCCCTCAATAAGTCCTGTGGTTCTGTATCTTGTCATGGTAACTGGATTCTTATTGATGCGAAGCCATCTGTCGGACGCAGCCTCTTTGCGCTCAATAATGTAGCCAGCAATAGTAGAACCTCCATTATCCTCAGGTGGTGTCCAAATAAGGGTCATGCCATCATGAGACACATCAAGTATTTCAGGTGTGCTTGGTGCTCCAGGTACAGCTAGAAAAGGATATGAGACTAATTTAATACTTTCATTTTTAAATAACGTAAATATAAATAGAAAACACCTGAAGTAGGAAAAAAAACATACTTTTGACACTCTTGCACTCAACAACGTCAGATTGCAAGAACCCGCCAATACCAAAACGATTTGTTGCAGCCACACGGAATACATATTCAGTTCCCTCCACAAGTCTTGTAAACTTGAACGTGTTTCTTGTGACAGATTCAGACACAGGCATCCATCCAGGTCGATGTGCATCACGCTGCTCAACAACATAGCCACTGACATTTGCACCTCCATCTTTCTGTGGTGGTTCCCAGCTGCAGGTGACAGATGTGGCATCAACCTCATCAATTTTCATGGGCCCAACAGGTACTCCAGGTTTATCTAGGAAAGAAATATATTTGGTCAATTTAAAAAAATACTTCAAATGTAGCTGTATACCAGTAAAAACCTGTACGGAAAAGTAAAATGTAAAATTCTCACCAAGAATGATAACTTTGATGACCTCAGTTGCTGTTCCAGTGACATTTTTCACTTCAAGAGAATAGTCACCAGTATCATAAATTGTGGTTTCACGTACTGTCAATTTGGTAGATTTAGCAGTTGTCTCAACCTTGATGCGGTCAAGCTTGTCCTTCATTTTGACTCCACCAAAGAACCATGAACAGACTGGTATGGGTCGACCTTTAATGGGAATGTTGAGCACAATTGGCTTACCAGCTGGCACACTGACAATCTTTTGTGGGATGCCAGTCAAGTCAATTTTTGGCATAACTGTAATGAAAATAGAAATAATAATTAGCCTTTCAAACAGACAATAAATAATATGAAAATTATTTTTTGACTGTTTTCCTCGTTTCATTTAGCAGTTAATGATATCGTACCTCTCTGTTCTTGTATTGTTACAGGTGTCATGAGATCTCTGGGCTCACTGACACCTCTGCTATTTTGAGCTCTGATTCTGAAGAGATATTGCTCATTTTCATTCAGTGAGACAATTGTGTGCTGCAGCACAGATGATTTCACATTAGCAACATTCATCCAGCGGTCACTTCCAGTTTTGCAAGCTTCGATGACATAGCCAGAAAGTCTGCTGCCACCATCGTGAAGTGGTTTTTCCCATCCAAGTATGACAGTAGACTTTGTGGTATCAATGACATACAGATCTTGAGGAACAGATGGAACTTCACAAACCAGTACTGCATCTGTAATTTCACAAGGTTCTCCAATACCATATATGTTCTCAGGCAATACTCTAAAGAAGTATTGTGTTCCTTCTTCCAGCCCGGTGATTCTGTATAATGTCTTCTTGCATTCTGTTGTCACAGTTTTGTAAGATTTCATTGAAGCTTCACGCTTCTCAATTATGTAGTTGTTGATGTGAGCACCTCCATCAACAGTAGGCACATCCCATGTGATTACAACAGACTCTTTTGTGTAATCTTTAACCTTTACTGCAGCACATGGTCCAGGAGTATCTACAAGACAATTTTTAAACCGTTTTAAGCGTTGGTTGCTCAAGTTACAAACGATTTAGCCTATTTAATATAAGTGAATGCACAGTATTCATTATTAATTGCATACATGTACTTACCATAAATCTTGACAAGAATGGTAACTATTTTCTTGCCAGATGGATTCTCTGCCTCTATTGTGTATTTTCCAGCATCATAACGATGTACCTTCTCCACTATTAAAGTTGTAGTGTTTTCTGTAGTATCTATGAATCCACGGGATTGTAGGTCAATTCCAGGCTTTCTCCAGGTAACAACTGGTGCGGGTCTTCCATTTGTAGTTACATGAAGACGTAAAGTGTTGCCAGCTCTGATGCAAACGGTTTTCTTCAGTTCATCAGGTAGTTCAATATCAGGAATTTCTGAGAAGATAACAACAACAGATTTTATGCAGTAATTCCACATAAAAAATAGGTCTTTAGGAGCAGAAATTAGTTTGACCATCAGTGGTGTGCAGGAACGCGAGGTCTTTGCACATCACTATTGACCATTATTTAAAAAAACTTACCAATTCTTTCTGAAGGTGCAGCCTCAATACTGCCTTCACTGAATTCTCCAGTACCCATATTATTGACTGCAGCCACTCTGAAGCTGTACTTTTTGTTACTTGCCAGACCAGTTACTGTGTACTCGGTACTGCTCAAGGTCTTCTGGGTGGCTCTATACCATTGCTCTGTTCCCTCCTCCAGAATTTCAACAACATAGCCCGTGACATCAGATCCGCCATCATACATCGGTCGTGTCCATGTCATACTAATACTGTGCTTTGTGGTGTCTGTAATACGGGGAACTGACGGTGGAGCTGGGGTATCTGTAAAATGACGGCAGGTTAAGCATGTTACTATATTCTATGCATTTAATAGTTTATTTGGGCCATGCAGGTCAGTGTTACTCACATGTTGGGTCTTTACAGTGAGCATACTGAGATGCATCACTTGGAATGCTGGTGCCAGCTGCATTGACGGCTGCAACACGGAATTGATAATCGCTACCCTCAAGGAGACCAGTGATCTTGAGGCGTGTATCATAAATGGTGTAGGTTTTGTTCACTCTTGTCCATCTGACACTGCTCGTCTCACGTTTATCCACAAGGTAGTTTTTGATTTCACTTCCACCATCACTCTCTGGCTTAAGCCACTCAATAATGACATGCTCTTTTCCAACAGCAGTAATCTCTGGTGCTCCAGGAGGTGTTGGAACAGCTTTAATGTAAATTACAAACTAATGTTAATATTTTATCCTTGGTCCTGTAGGTAAACCTCAATTATTAATGGAAACACTAATACATAATAATTGTAATTAAACTTACTGTATGCATTTCTTGCAATAACTGGTTCAGACTCTAGGGGCACACCGGGCCCGTACTTATTTACACCTCTGACACGGAAAATGTACTCATTGTTCTTGATCAGTTTTGTGCTGACACAAGACAGAGTCTTGCATTCATTTTCCATGATGACCCAGTTGAGTCTGCTGGTCTCACGTCTTTCAACAATATAATGAGTGACATGATCTCCACCATCCTCGAAAGGAATCTTCCAGGAAACTGAACATTTCTCCTCTGTGACCCTGCTGATTGTTATTGTTCCCTCAGGTGGACCAGGTGTATCTTAAATATAAAAGATTTTCTCATTAAATATACAGCCAATAAATGGTATTTTGACTGAAACATGTGATTTATTATGTTCTTACCAAGTACTTTAACATTGACAGCAGCTGTTTTGATTCCACTTGCATTCTTCACAGTAAGGATGTATCTTCCAGTATCATTTCTATCACATGACTTAATGATTGCCATCGCTCTTGTACTTGTGTACGTCAGTGAGTATTTCTCTCCAAGATCCAGCTCCTTATCACCCTTGGCCCAAAAAACCTTAGGCTCTGGTTTTCCACCAACAGCAGCATCAAGAACAAGGTCTGATCCTGCTCTAATAGTGATTGTCTCACCCACAAGTTTACTGTCCAGCTCAGCCTTTGGTGGTGCTGAAATAAATAAATAACATATATTAACACATATTCAAAACAGTATACAGTATATGTGTGTTTCTACACATAATGTAAGCATGCATCAACTAAGGAAACCATCTTACTATATTCATCTTTGCATGTGAGAAATCCTGTCGATTCAGATGGCTTACTGTGGACTCCAGCACCATTTCTGGCAATAACACGGAATTCATACTCCTCTCCCTCATGGAGTGATGTAATAGTGAAGAAGTTTTCTGTGATTGTAGTGTAGTTGCACTTTAACCAACGAGCTTCTTCATCATCACTGGATGCCCTGCGTTCAACAACATATCCAACAATCTTGCTGCCACCGTCATTGAATGGTATAGACCATTTAATAGACACAGAGGTCTTGGTTATATCATAAACCTCTGGTTTGCCAGGTGGATCTGAAAATGCAGACAAAAACGTGATAAATACTAAGCCATGAATAAAAATAACACATAAAAGATAGTAGAAAGTAACAAAAAACTTACCAACTGGATTTAGAGCCAGTACTGGCCTTGATGGTTCACTTGCTTTACTCAAACCAGCAATGTTCATTGCATATACTCTGAACTGATACTCAAGGCCCTCAATAAGGCTGGAGACCTTGTAGTGACACTCAAGGCAAGGAATCTTGTTCTCCCTCACCCACAGAATGGTATTACGCTCTTTCTTCTCAATCCAGTATCCAGTTACTTGGCTTCCACCATCATTATATGGCACATCCCAGCGGATAGAAATTGCATTAGCAGACACTGAAACTACATCTGGGCGGGTTGGTGGGCTTGGTGAAACTGAAAACAGAAATGTAACATTTATCAGACAGGAGACAACAAAAATAAATACTGAATTGTTTATGTTCCATTTCATCAATGGATAAAGTTATATACAACACCAAATACTTACTGAATGGATGCTCAGCAACAATAGATTGAGATTCAATAGACTTGCTAACACCAAACTTGTTCTCAGCACAGACTCTGAAAGTGTACTCCATGTACTTAGTGAGATGAGTTACTTTGATGGTGGTCCGTTTCACACTTGAATTCACAACCTGCCATGTGGTGGAGCCAGACTCGCGTTTCTCAACAATATAATTGGTTATGTCCGTTCCACCATCATCTGTAGGTTCTTCCCAAGTCAATACACAGGATTCTGATGATATTCCTGAAACCTTAATAGGTCCAATTGGTGGGGTCGGTCTACCAAAGACAATGATGGTGACAGTGAATGTCTTTGATCCAGCTGAATTTTCAAGCATGAGATAATACTTTCCACTGTCACCTCTCTTGGCATCCTTAACCAGTAGAGTGGTTCTGCATTTAGAAATCTTAATTGAGACTCTGTCTGTTTCTTTGAGTTTCATTTCTTCAAGTTTCCATGTTACCTTGGGGGCTGGTCTGCCACTGATTGGAATATCAATGGCAAATGAATTTCCAGTTTTGCAAGTGATGAGCTGTTTATCTATGCCACTGAGATCCGCTGTTGGCTCAATACGTGGCTCCTTTATGATGACAGAGGCTAGGGCATCTCGTGGATGACTAATGCCAGCATCATTCTGAGCCTTGACACGAAACTCGTATTCTGTGTTCTCAACCAAGCCTTCAAGAACCATTTTCAAAGATTTAGTTTGGCCACCTACAACCCAGTGATCAGAGCCCTTCTTTCTAGTCTCAACAATGTATCCAGTAATGCGGCTTCCACCATCATGCTCAGGCTTCATCCATACTAAGCTGGCTGTTGAGGATGTAGTATCAATGATATCCAGTCGCTTAGGTGGTGCAGGCTCTTCTGTGGCTATAATAGGCTCTGTCATTTCAAATGGCTCACCTTTGCCATATTGATTTTCAGCGATAACCCTGAAGAAGTATGCTACGCCAATATCAAGGTTGGTCACTCTCAGGATTTGACGTGTGCACTTTTCACTGACCTCTTGCCAACTTAATCGACTTGCCTCTCGCTTCTCAACAATGTAATGATGAACACGTGCACCTCCATCATTGGATGGTGCATCCCACATGAGTGTCAGAGCACCTCTTGTCACATCCTTGAATGAGAGAGGTCCTGGTGGTCCAGGTGTGTCCAACACTTTGACTGTTAATGTAATAGCTTTACGACCACTGTTGTTTTCAAGAGAGAGTGTATACTTTCCAGCATCATACCTGGTGCAATTTTCAATTGTCAAAGTGCTGAATGTGTCTGTTGTATTAATATCCACCATTATGCCAAGATCTCCATCTGCCTTTGTCCATGTGGCAAGTGGGGCTGGCTTTCCACGGAAGGGAATATGAAGTGAGACTGTTCCGCCGTTCTTCACAATATGTGTCTGCTTGAAGTTTGCATCTATATCAATTTCTGGTGAAGTCAGTCTATCAACAGTTTGTACTACATTAGGAGTCTCAGAGAATTCTCCCTTGCCAGCACCATTGACTGCACAAACACGGAATTTATATTCTTCACCAGGTTCTAACTCTGTTACTTTGTAATGTGTATGGATGCAAGTCTGATTGTTGACTCTGTGCCATTCCTCAAGGCTTGCCTTGCACATCTCAATAATGTAACCAATGATTTCCATGCCACCGTCAAACACTGGTTTTGTCCATTCCAAAGTAACAGATGTCTTTGTGGAATCAATGACCTTCACTAAAGTTGGTGCACTGGGTGCACTTGTTGGTTCTCTACACTTGAACAATCTGGATGTACCACTTGCAGGTCCAATTCCAGCACCATTTTCAGCCATAACACGGAATTCATATTCATTTCCTTCTGTAAGATTTGTAACTCTGTGCCTTAGTTCAGTTATTGGTCTCTTTGCGGAAACCTTCAACCATCTTAAGCTCTTCTTCTCTCGTCTTTCAAGAATGTATTGCTTAATCTCATTTCCTCCATCATGTCTTGGTCTTGTCCAACATAGAGTGATACTGTTTCCTGTTACATGAGTGCAGTCAGGTGTTCCGGGAGCATCTGGTACCGCTGTTAGATATCAAAAAGGAATGTGTTTAAGTCAAGAATGAACAGTTCTAAATTAGAAAATGATAGGATCAAGAAAAACTATTTTTACTTACTGTACTGCATTTGAGCAATGATTGGATCAGACTCTAGTGGCTTGCCCACACCAAATTTATTGACAGCAGATACACGGAACTGATATTCATTGCCTTTGATCAGTTTTGTGGCATTGAAGGAGCAGGCTTCACACTTAGATGTTACAAGCGCCCATGAAATTCTGGAAGTTTCACGCTTCTCAATCAAATAATTAATGATAGGTGCACAACCATCATTTTCAGGTGGGCTCCACCAAAGAGTAGCTTTCTCTGCAGATATATTTGTGAAGCGAAGAGGGCCTTCAGGTGGTCCAGGGGTATCTGAATAACACAGAGTGGAAATAAGCAACGACTAAATCCAGAACAACTTTATTAAAACTATAAATCAAAACTGATTTTATATTATACCTTGTACTCTGACAAGAACATCCACTTTTGTTGTGCCTGAACTGTTCTTGGCCTCAACTGTGTAGATACCACGGTCATTGCGGTCAGCATCTCTGATGAACAGTGAGCTTGATCCAATAACAGTTGTGATGTCAACCAGCATTTTGTCTACTTCCTTTCCATCTTTATACCATGTGACTTGAGGTACAGGACGTCCACTTATACTGCATCTGAGTTTAATGTTTTCTCCGGCCTTGATGGTGAGGGTCTTCTCAGCTTCAAACGCAATCTCAGGGATGACTGAAAAAGAAAATGTTTTTTGTTTTTTATGAGTATCTCCTATATTTTGGCTTGTCTCCTGAGGCCACAAGAGGGTGCAAATCAGCAAAATATTATTGCACTGCATTAAATTGCTTATTCAAAGCATATTAAAAAACAAGACTGTCTATAAAAAAAAGTGGATAACATTTAAACTAATGTTTATAAATCAAATATAATTTCGGAAATCGCATAATTATAAACAAAACAGCATCATGTATTTTTGCAGTTTAATACAATGAGCCGAAGCACTGAAGCATGAAGCAAAAAACATGAGATTTAGTGGAATGGGGGGGGGGGGGGTATTGAGAAATGTTTTCTAAAAGTTTAACTTCTTTTAACTGTACATGGCTCTCTAAACGTGGTTCTCTAGGTTAACAAAAACTTTAAAACGCAACAACCATTCTAACATCATCATCATCATTGCATCTCGTGCACAACTGATAAGGCTGCCTGACACAAACCTAAAATTCCAATACACTGTTTTTTGCATTCGAATGTGGATTTTTTATTTAAATTAGAACAATATTCGAAATTTGAAATTTTACAGCCCTAATGTAGAACAATTTATATCGAATAATGCCTTTGTAATTACATACCACTTTCATCCTTGGTCATGATGTAGCCAGATGACTGAGAGGGTGGACTAACTGTTCCAACAGCATTCCTGGCAATTACCCTAAATTCAAAGCGATCACCAGCAGCAAGGCCTGTTACTGTAAACTGACATTCGCTGATGTCAATGAAATTGCATCTCAACCAACGTGCTCTTCCTTGACGCCTTTCAACACTGTATGCCACAATTCTACTTCCTCCATCACGTTTTGGTGGTTCCCAATTAAGTGTTACAGAGTCTCTTGTAACATCAATGCAGTTAGGGGTGCCAGGAGGATCTAAAGAAAAAAGAAAAGATATTTGGAAAAGAAGAAAATAAGGAACTTTGGCAAAAAGATGCATTCTGTGAAGTAATTAAAACCATAAGCACTGACAAAAGCTTATCGTGGATGAATGTTACAAAGACAATACTAAGACTTACCAACAGGGGAAATTGCCAGTTTGTGCTTGCTCTGTTCACTGACTGGACTCATGCCGGCATTGTTTTGCGCATAAACTCTGAATGAATACTCCAGACCTTCAATAAGTCCAATTGCTCTGTATTCTCGTCCAGAGATAACATTGGAATTCACTTTCATCCACAATAAGCTGTTCCTATCTTTTTTCTCAAGATGGTATCCAGTGATTGGAGAACCACCATCAAATCCTGGGGCATCCCACTGAACAGTCATGCCATCACTTGTCACATTGAATACTACAGGTTTTCCTGGTGGACCTGGTGGCTTATATTGGTGTTGAGCAACCACATCTGATGAGTTTAGAGGCTCGCTCACTCCATATTTGTTCTCTGCACGTACCCTAAATTGGTATTCAGTACCCTTAAGCAATTTTGTTATCTTGAATGTGTTCCTGACCACACTAGAGCAAACCATCTTCCATGCTGCTTGACATGTCTCTCGCTTTTCTACACTATAGCAGGTGATCTCTCCTCCACCATCTTCCTGGGGCTGATCCCATGAGATTATAATACTCTGGGCTTTAATTTCATCAAAACGGATTGGGCCTATAGGCTGAGATGGTGGCCCAAGTGTAATCACTTTGATGTCAAAGAAGTTCTTGACAAGTTTGTTATCAAGGACCAAGGTGTATTTTCCTGCGTTGTCCTTTCTTGCATTTCTTACAATGAGACTTGCCTTGTTTTCGGTTTGCCTGAAACGAACTTGTTCGCTTTCCTTGAGTGGAACATCATCTTTCATCCACTGAATAGTTGGTTTAGGTTTACCTTTGTAGGGCAAGTCAATATTTACATTTTGTCCAATGCGAACGCTTAATTCTGCGTTAGGATAGTCAATAAGGTTTGCCTCAGGCGGTATAAGTAAGTCCTTTACAGTAATGGGTCCAATTTGAGAAAAGTCACTGCGACCCTTCTCATTTTTCGCAAATACTCTAAAGTAAATTTCTGAAAGCTCTTTAAGGTGTGTTACCTCATAGTGGCAACATCTGCATGTACCACCAATGCTCCAGGCATCTTCTTCCTTTGTCTTCTTCTCAATAATGTACTCAGAAATGTGGCTGCCACCATCATGATCAGGCTTGGTCCATGCCAAAGATACAGATGTATTAGTTGAGTCAACCAGTACAATATCTTTTACAGCACCAGGCATCTCAGTTGCTCTCACAGGCTGTGCAGTCTCACAAGGATCACCAACACCATATTCATTTTCAGCAGAAACACGGAAGAAATAGGAAATTTCTTCAGAAAGACCATCAACTTTGTATGTTGTATTGGTACATTCATTTGTCACAATGGTGAATGCCTTCATTTTAGCATCCTTCTTTTCAACTATGTAATTTGTGATTGAAGAGCCACCATCAATATAAGGTGGTTCCCAGCTCAGTGTGAGTTTACCTCGTGTTACATTCTTCACGATCAACCTATTACAAGCAGAAGGTGTGTCCAATACTTTAACAGACACAGTAATGGTTTTTGGCTCTCCGACCCCATTTTCAATTTCAAGAAGGTATTTGCCAGTATCATCCCTTGTGACTTTTGGAATGATGAGTGTAGTTGAGTATTCTGTGTTTTTGATGCCATATCTTGCATCCCCACTAATGTTCTTGTCTCCCTTCCTCCATGTTACATTTGGAGCAGGTCTACCCTTAAGAGGGATTACAATCTCCACATCTCTACCAGCCTTTGCTATGTATTGAGTTGACATTGACATGTCAAGATCCACATCCGCCTCCTCTGTTAAAATGAAAGAAGAACATATTTGATCAGGTTCACAGGATCATAAAATAATTTGAATCAACTTTTTTATTGCTTTAGACAGTTAGAAAGTACAAACCCAGAATATCTTTGGCTTGCACTGGCTGCATCATCTCAATTGAACGTCCAGATCCAACACAATTAACAGCAGAGACACGGAAAAAGTAGTACACTCCAGGTTTCAAGTGGGACACTACAAACTCAGTTGTCCTTACTTCTCCTTTAGAACTTATAGTGACCCATTCTGTCTCATCAGCCATTCTTTGTTCAACAACGTAGCTTGTGATTTCACTGCCACCATCATAGACAGGCTTCACCCATCTAAGGGTAATGGATGTCTTTGTTGAATCAACAACTGTGAGCTTGGTTGGCTCACTTGGTGGATCTAAAATAGCAATTAGTAAATATAAAAATGTTTGTTTTAAATATCATTGCATACTTTGCACACAATTAATGCACATTCAGGAAAATAAAACAATAAAAAATAAACCACAAAAAAGCTTACCAATTGGGTCATAAGCTTTGTAGAAGATGGACGCATCAGAATATGGGCCTGCACCAGCTTTGGTGATTGCACAGACACGATACTGATATTCATTTCCTTCTGTGAGGTTGCTGACTTTCTGTCTGGTATCACGAATCGTATCTTTAATAACCTTGAACCACTGTAGACTTTTCTTCTCGCACTTCTCCAAGTAATATCCATCAATGTCACTGCCACCATCCAAACTTGGTCTTTCCCATACCACAGTCATTGTTGATCTTGTAATCATTGTGACTTGTGGTTTAGAAGGCTGACTAGGAGGAACTGTTGGGCAAAATCAATCACATTAGGTCACAAATTTAATGGTAATAATAAAAATGTTAGATTAAATTTTTTCTTACCAAAGGAATTCTGTGCAATTACTGGTCTGGATTCCAGAGGATCTCCGACTCCATATTTGTTCACACCACGAACACGGAAAATGTATTCATTGCCCTTAATTAGCCTTGGGACAGTGACAATGCAGTCTTCTAGTTTTTCTGAGATAATGGACCACAAAATTCTGCTTGTCTCACGTTTCTCCACAATGTAGTGGGTAACCATTGCACCACCTTCGTCAGCTGGAGGGTCCCACATGATGGTCATAGTAGCTGCTGTGATTTTCTTGAACTCTATGTCTCCAGCAGGGGGTCCTGGTTTGTCTGATGAAGGTGAGCAAAAATGTAGCAAAAAATGTTCAAATTAGGACTATCAAAGCTAATGAATTAAGGCATGCAATGAATTAAATGTACTTAATACAGCTATTTTTTTCTTGATTCCTTAAAAGTAAAATAACTACATAATAAAATGTAATTTAAAAATAAAATGATTCATGGAAATAGTGTTAGATATAATGCAAGTTATTAAAAGATATTTAGCAGTAAACTTTGCAACATACCTTGGACAAGTACTCTGACAGCAGCATACGCTGAGCCTAAAGAGTTCTTGATCTTAAGTTCATATGTTCCAGTGTTCAAACGGTTGGCTTCCTTGACTGAGATGCATGCAGAGTCAGTGGTGTTGGAGATAGAAATCTGACCTCCAGACTCTAGCTCTTTTCCATCCTTGTACCATTCAATTGTTGGTTGAGGTTTAGCAATAATACCTATTTTAAGCTGAACTGTAGCACCTGCTTTGTATTTTACAACATCAAGATATTCTTGAGGAAGTTCAATCTCAGGGGCACCATAAGTGTCCACGCATTCGACTGGTCCAACAGTTGCTGATGGGTTACTAATGGAGCCAACTGCATTCTTAGCCATGACCCGGAATTCATAAGATTCATTCTGAGTCAAGCCTGATACGGTGAACTTTGTGTCAGTAACATTTGTCAAATTAGCTTTTGACCATCTGCCTTTTGGACCATCTTTACTTTCAATCAAATATCCAGTAATTTTACTTCCTCCATCATATGAGGGTTTCTGCCAGGCAAGGCTAATTGAACTCTTTGTGATATCAGTGACTCTAAGGTTGTTTGGAGGTTCTGTTGGGGAATAAACAGTGGTAATTAATGTTAATTAGAATTTTCTCAATGGATTAAACTATAATTATTAATACTAATGGTTCAAGTATATGGAACAATCAATTCAAAGGGAACTAAATGCTTACCACATGCATCAATTGCAAGCACAGGATCTGAGGGAATGCTAACTGGACCAATACCAGCAGCATTTTCAGCTGCAACCTTGAACTCATAGATCAGACCAGCGTTCACGTTTGATACTTTGAAGTGTGTAGCACGGACAACAGTTGTGTTAACTTTCTGCCAAAGAATGCTATTTCTGTCTTTCATCTGAAGGTGATATCCAAATACATGGCTTCCACCATCTGAAGATGGCTCCTTCCAGTTAACAGTAATACTTTCCTTTGTTACCGCTGATACCCATGGTTGTGAAGGTGCCACGGGGAGTGCTGAAACAAAATGTCATGGGTTTTTATAGATGCTTAATGTGGATACATTTGTATTTACCAATTTGCTGCTTATGATGTAGAGAAGCATTTTACTCACTGTATGGAAGACTGACTGTAACAGTCTGTGAATCAATGTGCTCACTGATGCCAAAGCGATTCTCAGCCCTGATTCTAAACTGGTACTCAATTCCAGTAATGAGCTTCATGATCTTGATTGTGCACCTTGCAACAGCAGATGATACTTCTTTCCAGTTTGCAGTAGTCGTCTCACGTTTGAGAACGATGTAGTTGGTGATTGGGCTACCACCATCATATGCGGGAGGCAACCACTTCAGATTGACACTGTCCTCTGTGACATCATACATTTCAATAGGGCCAACTGGAGGACTTGGTCTGTCAAGGACCACAATATTCACAAAAGACTTTGTGGTCCCACTGGAGTTGGAGGCTGTGATATCATATCTGCCTGTGTCTGAAGCAACACTCTCACGCAAAAAAAGGATAAGGGAGTCAGTTGTCATGTCAGAGTTGAATCTCATGGTTGACTTTAGAACCTGTCCATCCTTAGAGAGGGATACTTTTGGTAATGGTTTACCACTGATGGGGATCTCAATCTTCAGATTTGAACCTGCTTTAACATAGGCAGTGTTGTGTTGGAAGTCCTTCATGTTAATTTCAGGCGCCTCTGTTGATTAAAGAAAGCAACAAGATTACATATAATTTAACATCATATAAAATAAAACATTACGCAAGTGTAAAAAGGAAACATCGTTAATAATAAATAACTTACCCAGCTGATCTTTTACAAAAACAGGTAAAACCATATCTTTGGGGTCGCTAAGTCCTGCATGGTTTTCAGCCCGTACTCTGAAGTAGTATTCAGCATTCTCTCTCAATCCATAGACAACAAAATGAGTCGATTTGGTGGAACCACACTTAATCCACTTTTGTTGTCCTTTTTCAAGAGCCTCAACCAGATAATTTGTAATTCTGCTACCTCCATCGTGTTCTGGTTTAAGCCATGCGAGTGAGACACTGTCTTTTGTGACATCAGTGACTCCAAGCTTGGGCGGTGGACTTGGTTTTTCTAAAATTAAACATAAGTAACATAATATAAGAAACAAAAATATGAATCAAATATTTAAAATAATAATCAAACAAATGTGCTACAATCGGTAAATGCAATAATTTTATTTTACCTGTAATCTTTGTTCCTTCTTTAGTCTCAAGTGGAACTCCTATACCATACTCATTTTCACCAGTAACTCTGAAATAATAAAGCCCCCCTTCTTGAAGGTCAGTCACTTTATAAGTCAACCTGGGACAACTGTCTGTAATCCTGGTCCAGCCCATTTTAGTTGCCTCACGGAGATCAACAAGGTAGTTTTTGACTGGAGCACCACCCTCATTCTCAGGAGTATCCCATGAAATAGTTGCAGAGCTCTTAGAGACTTCCTTTACCTCAATGTGGGCCGGTGGGCCTGGAGAATCAAGGACCTTTACACTCAATGTTAGTGTAGCAGTTCCAGCAACATTTTGGAGGGTTACAGTGTATTTCCCTGAGTCATCTCTTGTAGCTTGCTCAATTGTGATAGATGTGCAGTTATCAGTTGTATCAATAGCTGCCCTTACTCTCAGATCAACATCTGGTTTGTTCCACATTACATGTGGGACAGGCTTCCCCTTGAATGGGATTCTAAGGGTAAATGAGCTGCCATCTTTGACAATCAGTGTCTTCCTCATTTCATTACTGATTAGGAAAACTGGCTCATCTTCTCTGTCCTTTGCTAACTGTGGATCGGTTTCATTGCTTGGCTCACTTGGACCAATCTTGTTAATTGATCTGACTACAAAGATATACTCTGATCCTAGTGTGAGTCCAACCACTGTGAACTCTGTGCTCTTAGTGTTACTGACACCAACTGTCCAGTCCTCATCATTGGTTTTCCTGTATTCCACCATGTATCCTGTAACTGGAGAGCCACCATCAAATAATGGCTTGTTCCAAGACAGTGTTATAGATGTTTTAGTAGAATCAATTATTTTAGGTTTAGATGGAGGTGATGGTAGGAACAGTGGATCCTCTGCCTTTGTCAATGGACAAGGTACACTGGGTGCACTCAAACCAGCAGCATTCTCAGCAAATACTCTGTATTCATACTCGGCTCCTTCACGAAGATTGGAAGCTTTTACTCTTAAGTCATAAACAGGCTTTTTGTTGACACGTACCCAACGAAGACCGGTTTTCTCACGTTTCTCTATTACATAGCCATAAATGCTACTGCCTCCATCAGAGACAGGTCTTTCCCAGCAAATTGTCATTGCTTCACTTGTAACACTGGTGACTTCAACATCTGTTGGTGCAGCAGGGACTGTAAATGGATCCATTGCCTTAGCAGGATCACTCTCAAGAGCTTCACCTGTTCCATACTTATTAACTCCCCGAACTCTAAATATATACTCATTACCTTTGAGCAGTTTTGTTACTTTACATGTTGTGGCCTTCATGTCTGCATAGACAAGAGTCCAGGCAAGCCGGCTTGTTTCACGTTTCTCAACTATGTAGTGCTGAATTTCTGCACCTCCATTTTCTTGCGGGGGTCCCCAGGCCAATGTACATTTCTCTGCAGTCAAACCAGTTACTTCCAATGGTCCAGATGATGGGCCGGGCCTGTCCAGCACCTTACAGTTTACTGCTAAAGATCTGGTGCCTGCAACATTTTGCAATGTAAGAACATACTGTCCTGAGTCGCGTCTAATAGCATCTGTCACAATTAGTGTTGTACTAGTCATTGTTGATGAAATCTCAAATCTGGCCTTGGCTTCAATTTCTTTTCCATCCTTTGCCCATGAAATCACAGGAATTGGACGTCCTGATATTTCAGCATCAATTCTCAGTATGTCTCCAGCTTTCACTACAACCAGTTGTCTTAGCTTGTCCTCAATTGTGATGCGTGGTGGATCAACATCATCTTTTACAGTTACAGGTCCTGTACCCTCTGATGGTTCACTAAGTAAGCCAGCTGCATTCTTAGCAATGAGACGGAAATCATATCTTTGATCTTCAATTAGACCAGTGACATCAAAGAATGTTTCTTGAAGATTGGTGAAATTACACTTTAACCACCGACCATCTGGAAGTTCACTGCGTTCAACAATGTAACCAGTCACCTTAGCTCCACCATCATACTCAGGTTTTGCCCAGGAGAGGGAAACAGATGTTCTTGTGATGTTCATAACTATTGGCTGACCTGGAGGCGCACATGGATCTCGGGCAGAAACAGGATCACATACCTTTGTGCAAGGTCCAATGCCAGCTAAATTTTCAGCATATACTCTATACTGATAGAAGAGGCCTTCTTCCAAACCAGTTACTTTGAACTGAGTTTCTGGAATAAGTACTCTGTTCATCTTTGTCCAGAGAATGCTGCTCTGATCTTTGCATTCCAAGTGATATCCAATGACTGGACTTCCACCATCACTTGCTGGTCTGTTCCAAGTAACTAGCATTCCTGATTTAGTGGCATGAGAAACTTGAAGACTGGTTGGAGGGCCTGGAGGTGTGAAAGGGTACTGCGCAACAATTGGGGCAGAGTCAATTGCATGGCTTTTACCGTAACGGTTCTCTGCAGCAACACGGAACTGATATTCTGTTCCTTGTGTCAAACGAGTTATTTTGATTGATGTTCTTGCAACTGTTGCTGAAACAATTTGCCATGCTGTAGTGGTCGTATCTCTCTTCTCAACTACATAATTATTAATTTGACAGCCACCATCATAAATTGGAGGGTCCCATGATAGTGAAATAAAATCAGCACTTAATTCATCTACCTTGATTGCACCTGGTGGACCCGGTTTATCAAGAACAATGACACATATTTCTGCTGATTTGATACCAAATGAATTGGTTAAAGTAATTTCATATTTTCCAACATCCTCTCTTGTTGCATCCTTGATGACAATCTTAGATGATGTCTTTGATGTCAGAACATTAACTCTAGTTGTTTGCTTCAATGAGTGACCATCCTTTTTCCATGTAACCTCTGGAGATGGTCTGCCTCTGAATGGAACATCTATTTTGAGATCATCTCCCGATTTTACACTGTAGGTATTAAACAGCAAATCAATAATGGGTTCAATAGTAATATCTCTTGCCACAACAGGTGCTCCCAGCAGTTTAGTATCACTCTTTCCTTTGTCATTAAGTGCTGTAATTCTGAAGCTGTATTCCTCTCCTGTTGTAAGCCCTTCAATTGTGGCTTCCAATGCCTTTACTGTAGCACATACTGTCCATTTATCTGATCCCTTAGTCATCATTTCCACCACATAGCCTGTGATTTTGCTGCCACCATCATGATCTGGCTTTTCCCATGCTAGAGTAACAGTGTGGCGAGTTACATCAACAACTGTAATTTTACCAGGTGGTAAGGGTGCTTGGGATACTTTGATAGCCTCTGTGGTCTCTGCAGGCAAACCAACACCAAGTTCATTCACAGCCAATACACGGAAGTGGTAAAGACCTCCTTCTTGGAGATCATCAACCTTGAATGAATTTCTGACACAACTGTTTGTCACAGTTGTGAATGCCAGCCTTTTAGATTCACGCTTCTCCACAATGTAATGGGTGATCTTGGCTCCACCATCGATTTGTGGAGGCTCCCATTGTAGAAGGACAAAGTCTCTCTTTACATCCCTAATTTCAAAGTTCACTGGAGCACTTGGAGAGTCAAGGACTTTGACATTAATAAATGCAGATTTTGAGCCACAAATGTTATCAAGGGTCACAACATACTTTCCTGTGTCAAATCGATTAACATTGTCAATAACAAGCACAGTGTAAGAGCCTGTAACTTCAATTTGAGCACGCTCTGGTAAGGTACCATCTGCCTTTGTCCACTTAACCTCTGGCTCAGGCCTTCCCCTTATAGTGACAATTAAGCGTAGTGTTGCACTGGCACGCACAGTCACATATTTCCTAAGATCTGAATCAAGTTCTACCTCAGGAGCTTCAAGTTTTTCAGCAGCAATTACAGATCCTGGAACATCAACATGTTCTCCAGCCCCCTCAATATTAATTGCACAGATACGGAAGTTGTATTCTGCATTTTCCTTTAATCTTTTTACTGTGAAGTGAGTTGTTTGCACACCGGTTGGAGGAGTGCACACAGTCCATTCATCTTCACTAACTTCCTTTGCCTCAACAATGTATCCTGAGACCGTTGCACCGCCATCATAAATTGGTCTACTCCATGCTAAGGAAACAGTTGTGCTTGAGTGGCCTGTCACTTTAGGATTATTAGGAGGACCAGGGGAATAAGTTGCATCACAAGCTTTGTAATATTCAGATGGTTCACTTGGTGTGCCCACACCAGCAGCATTTTCAGCAGATACTCTGAATTCATAGAAGTGTCCGTCTGTAAGCCCAGTGGCTCTGAATCTCAAGTCATTGAGTCTTTTCTTGTTACACTTTGTCCATCGGATACCCTCTTTATCACGTTTCTCAAGAACATAACCATCAATTTGTGATCCACCATCCTCCTCTGGCCGTTCCCATGTGAGGACTATTGAGTCTCTGGTGATTGCACTTGCTTCTGGAGTTGAAGGTGGTCCAGGTTTGTTGAAAGGATTTTTTGCAAGGACAGGTTCAGATTCAAGTGGTTCACCAATACCATACTTGTTTACTGCCATGACTCTGAATATATACTCATTACCAGGTAGGAGTTTAGTGACTTTGTAACTGATAGCTTGAATTGTTGGTTCCACTACTGTCCAAGACAGTCTACTAGTTTCCCTTTTTTCAATGATGTAATGAGAAATACCAGCTCCACCATCATGTGATGGGTGGCTCCAATGCAAATAGCATTTTTCTGCTGTGACACCAGTTATTTTCAGAGGGCCATCAGGTGGACCAGGTCTATCAAGAACCTTTACATTAATGGGTACCTGCTTTGTTCCACCAACATTACTAAGACTTAAGAGGAAATGACCACCATCTACTCTGATGCAGTCCTTAACAGTCAAAACTGTTCTTGTGATGGTGGATTTAATCTCCATTCTAGGTGTAGTAGTGTCAATTTCCTTTCCATCCTTAAGCCACATAATATCAGGAAGAGGTTTGCCAGCAATATCAGCATCAATAGTAAATGATTCACCAGCCTTTACAATGGTAACATCTTTAAATGTTGAATCCATAGAGACAGATGGAGCTTCAATCTCATCCTGAGCAGTAATTGGTCCAGTGCTTTCAGAGGGTACACTTAAAATACCAGCTGCATTTCTGGCTATTACTCTAAATTCATATCTTTGTTCTTCTTCTAATTCAGTTATTGTAAATTGTGTGTCTATGATATTTGTGAAACTGGCCTTCATCCAACGACCTTCAGGCAGCTTCTTTCTTTCAATGATGTATCCTGTAATTGCACTGCCACCATCATACTGTGGTTTAGACCACTGAAGAGTTATCAGATTTCTTGTAATAACAATTGCTTCAGGAGTTCCAGGGGGATCACATGGATCACGTGCAACAACACTTTCTGAGACTTTGCTTGATTGACTGATTCCTGCAATATTCTCAGCATACACTCTGTATTCATATTCAATTCCCTCCTCCAGACCATTTGTTCTCAATCGAGTGTCAGTAATAAGAAGCTTGTTAAGTTTAGTCCATAAAATGCTGTTCTTTTCTTTACGTTCCAGGTGATACCCAATAATAGGGCTGCCTCCATTATTGCTGGGAGGTTTCCATTCAATTGTCATGTGGTCTTTTGTCACTGATGAAACAAATGGAGCACCAGGAGCTGCAGGCTCAGTGAAAGGATAACTGACCACAACTGGTGCTGAATCCAACGATGTGCTTTTTCCATATCTGTTCTCAGCAAACACTCTAAACTGATATTCAGAACCAGTCTTCAGCTTTGAGATTTTGATTGTGGTACGAGCAATGGTTGCTGAAACAATCTGCCAGTTAGTAGTGGTTGTATCACGTTTTTCCACTATGTAGTTGTTTATCTGACAACCTCCTGTGTATACTGGTGGTTCCCAGGACATGGTAACATAGGTGGCACTTACTTCCTCAATTTTGACTGGTCCGACTGGTGGGCCTGGTTTGTCAAGAATGATTATCCCAACTTCCTCTGTGACCATACCTATATTATTTGTGGCTGTGATTGTGTACTTTCCAGAGTCCTCTCTATTTGCTTCTTTAATTTTAAGAACTGTTGATGTTGCCGTGCTTGAGACATTTAATCTAGTTGTTTCTTTCAGAGGTTGTTTATCTTTCATCCATGCAATCTTTGGAGTTGGACGACCTTTAAATGGTATTTCCACTTTGAGATCTTCACCAGCTTGAACACTGTATGTGTTGGAAAGTATTTTGATGCATGGTTCAATAGTTACATCCTTGGCAATGACCGGAGCAGCTAATGGCCTTGGGTCACTTTTTCCTTTCTCATTGTAAGCTAAAACTCTGAAGAGGTACTCTTGTCCTGAACTAAGTCCGGTCACCATACCCTCACATGTTTTGGTGACTGCAGCAACTGTCCATTCCTCTGATCCTTTTGGCTGCATTTCAATATAATAACCCAAGATTCTACTACCACCATCATGATCTGGTTTATCCCAGGAAAGTGATGCTGTGGTTTTTGTCAAATCAGTCAAAGTTACCTTGCCAACAGATAGAGGAGGATCAGCTGTCTTCACAGATTCTTCTGTTTCTACAGGCAGACCAATTCCAAATTCATTTTCTGCCATGATTCTGAAGTAATAAATACCACCCTCTGTCAGATCACCAACTCGGAAGCTGGTCTTGGAGCACTTAGTAGTAATGTTTGCAAATCCTTGTCTATTTGATTCCCTCTTGTCAATGATGTAATTTTTTATTTTGGAACCACCATCAATAAGTGGTGGTTGCCAAACCAGGGTGGCATAATTTCTTGTTATATCTTTCACAACAAGGTTCTGTGGAGCACCTGGTGTATCAAGTACTTTTACTGACACAAATGCTGATTTAGTGCCAGCACTATTTACCAAAGTCAGAATGTATTTTCCAGCATCATTTCTGTCACATATATCAATTGATAACTGGGTGTAATCTGGTCCCTTTTCTAATTGGGCTTTATCTGGTAAATCTCCCTCATCCTTAGTCCAGTTTATCTCAGGAATGGGGCGTCCTTTGAATGGTATGTTAATTCTCATAGAACCTCCAGCACGCACAACAATACCTTTTCTCAACTCAGAGTCAAGCTCAATTTCAGGTGCATCCATCTTATCCACTGGTTTGACGGTTCCTTGGATGGCCACTGGTTCACCAACACCCAGTTTATTTAGGGCACATATGTGAACTTTGTATTCTTGGTGTTCAGTGAGTTTAGTAATTGTAAATTTAGTATCACTTAATCCAGAGGGTGGAGTACATGTGGTCCATTCTTCTTCATCAACTTTACATATCTCAACAACATAGCCCTGGATGTCTAAGCCACCATCATATATTGGTCTACTCCATGCAATTGTAATTGAATTCTTTGTAGTGTCAACCAGGTGTACATTAGTTGGTGGGCCAGGCTTAAATGTTGGATCACAGGCTTTGTAATAAACAGTTGGTGGACTTGGTTGTCCAACTCCAGCAGCATTTTCTGCAGATAACCTGAATTCATATTCATGATCCTCTGTTAAGCCTGTGACTCTGAAACGTAAGTCTGTGACCCTGCGTTTGTTACATTTTGTCCACCGGACTCCAGCTCTGTCTCTCTTCTCTACGATGTAACCAACAATCTCACTTCCACCATCAGTCTCAGGACGAGCCCAACATACCGTCATAGAGTCCCTTGATATATTTGTTATTTCTAGGTCTTTAGGTGGCCCAGGTAAAACAAAAGGATTTCTCATAATCACTGGAGCAGATTCAAGTGGTTCACCATCTCCATACTTGTTGACAGCCATGACACGGAATATGTATTCATTTCCTTTTAAAAGCTTGGTAACTTTAAACATTGTTGCTCCACAATCACCTGAAACTACAGTCCAAGCAAGACGACTTGTTTCTCTTTTCTGTATGATATAGTGAGAAATGCTACTGCCACCATCATGTCTTGGAGGTAGCCATGACAACGAACACTTCTCACATGTTACACCAGAAATGGTCAAAGGACCTTCAGGGGGTCCAGGTCTATCTAGCACCTTTACATTGAAGGAGACAGACTTCGTTCCAGCCACATTAGTGAGGTGCAATGTGTATTGTCCTCCATCAATCCGAATGGCATCTTTGACGACAAGAATTGCTTTGAAGTCAATGTTCTTGATCTCAGCTCTTGCAGAATTCTCGACTTCCATATCGCCCTTAAACCACTGCATTGTTGGAACTGGCTTTCCTAGAACGGATGCTTCCAGGGTAAATGTGTCTCCAGCATTCACGGTCAAAATCTGGCAATATTCTGAGGCAACCTCATAGGTTGGTGGTTCAACTTCATCCTTTGCTGTAATTGAGCCTGTGCTCCCAGAGGGCCTACTGACCGATCCAGCTCCATTTCTGGCAATAACTCTGAAATCATATTTGTAGTCTTCTGTCAGGCCTGTGACTGTAAATTCAGTTTCAAGAATGTTAGCAAAACTAGCTTTCATCCAACGGCCCTCTGGCAGGTCTCGTTTCTCCACAACATATCCAGTGACAAGGCTACCTCCATCAAATTCTGGTGGTGTCCATCTAAGTTTCACTGAGTGCCTTGTCACAATCACTGGCACAGGGGTGCCTGGTGGGTCACATGGGTCACGTGCCACACAACCCTCAGAGATTTTGCTGCACATTCCAATTCCAACTATGTTTTCAGCATAGACTCTGAACTCATATTCAATGCCCTCTTCCAATGAAGATGTTTTGAATCTGGTGTCTTGAATGAGTGTTTTATTGATCTTTGTCCAAAGAATACTATTTTTCTCTTTTCTCTCAAGATGATATCCTAGAATAGCACTTCCACCATCTGAGACTGGTTTGTGCCATTCAACCACCATAGACTCCTTTGTGAATACAGACACAAATGGAGTTCCTGGAGGCCCAGGCTCTTTGAAAGGATACTGGGCAAGAACTGGATCTGAGTCAATGCCATAGCTTTTACCATATCTATTCTCAGCAAAGATCCTAAACTGGTATTCAGATCCAGTTTTTAAATTACAAACTTTAAGTGTCGTCCTTGCTACTGTGGCAGAAACAACTACCCAGTTTGTGGTGGTGGTGTCTCTCTTTTGGACAATATAATTTGAAATCTGACAGCCTCCAGTGTATGTTGGTGGGTCCCAAGACAGTGTAATGCTCTCTGCACTCACTTCATCAATCCTGACTGGGCCTGTTGGTGGGCCAGGTTTTTCAAGTATGATTATTTCAACAGTGGCTTCCTTTTGTCCAAGTACATTAGCCACAGTAATGTTATACATACCACCATCTTCTCTTGTTGCATCTTTGATTGTAAGAGTGGTATGATGTGCAGTGTCAGCAACATTTACTCTTGTGGTCTGTTTCAGAGCTGAACCATCTTTGGACCATGTAATTGTTGGTTTTGGATGACCAGCAATTCGTGCTTCAATTTTCAAATCTTGCCCAACCTGTACATTGTATGTACTAAGTTTTGTTCTCACTGAGGGCTCAATAGTGAGGTCCTTTGCAACAACAGGATTTGCAAGGAGTCTGGGATCGCTCTTTCCTTTATCATTAACAGCAATGACTCTAAAATGGTACTCCCCACCTTGGGCTAAATTAGTTACAACAGTGTCAAGGGATTTTACTTGAGCACAAAGAGACCATTTATCTTGATCTTTTGCTTGCATTTCAATTTCATAATGAGTAATTCTGCTGCCCCCATCATGCTCTGGTTTTTCCCATTTGAGAGAAACACTCTTCCGTGTTACATCCACTACAGAAACTTTACCAGGAGTTTGTGGCACCTCTGAGATTTTCAGAGGTTCTAGAGTCTCTGCAGGCAATCCAATTCCGTGTTCGTTTTCAGCAAGAACTCTGAAGAAATAGATGCTCCCCTCTTGGAGTGGATCAATTTTCCATGTCATCTTGTTGCAGGAAGTAACAGCTGAGAACACCTTTCTTGTACTCTCTCGTTTTTCAACAATGTAGTTTTTTATTTTAGCTCCACCATCCAACAAAGGTGGCTCCCAGGTAAGAGTGACTGAATTTTTTGTTATTTCCTTCACACGGAAGTTTGCAGGTGCATCAGGAGTATCTAATACTCTGACACTAATAAATGCAGATTTTGTTCCAATGGCATTTTCCAGAGTTAAAGTATATTTTCCACTGTCAAATCTATTAACATTTTCAATTACGAGTGAAGTGAAACTGCTTGTAATATCAATCTGAGCTGCCTCATTGATTTCACCTTCAGCCTTTCCCCACTTGACTTCAGGGGTTGGCCGTCCACGGATAGGAACAAACAATCTAAGAGAGCCTCCAGACCTGACAGTGATCATCTTTCTCAGGTCAGCATCAAGATCAATATCTGGTGCTTCAAGTTTATCCTCTATGATAATGGATCCAGGGATATCGGCAGTTTCTCCCACGCCAACCTTATTGATGGCACAGATTCTGAATTTATACTCATGCTTTTCAAGGAGTTTTTTAACCTCAAATCTTGTCTCTGTTATTCCTGAGGGTGGTGTACACATCATCCATTCATCAGAAGTGACTTCATAGGCCTCAACAATGTAACTTTGAATCTCACATCCACCATCATAAATTGGCTTGCCCCAATGCAGGATAACAGATGCTCTTGACACATCAATTACCTTAGGGTTGTTTGGTGGACCGGGCTTGAAGACTGGATCCACTGCCTTGAAGTACACTGTGGGTGTACTTGGTTTACCAGCCCCAGCTGCATTCTCAGCAGACACACGGAATTCATAACTTCGGTTTTCAAGAAGACCTGTTACTCTAAAGCGTAGTTCACTCACTACACGTTTGTTGCATCTTGTCCACCTAACGCCCTCTTTGTCTCTCTTTTCAACTATATATCCTGTAATTGCGTTACCACCATCATTAGTGGGTCTTTCCCATGTGATAACCATGGAATCCTTTGTTATATTTGACACTTCAACATTACTTGGTGAATCAGGTGGCACAAACGGATTTGCTGCAATCACTGGATCAGATTCCAAAGGCTCACCAATTCCATATTTATTTACAGGTATCACTCTGAAAATATACTCATTTCCAGGAAGGAGTTTTGTAATTTTAAGATTGAGGGTTTGTACCTTAGATTCCACAACAGTCCAAACTAATCGGCTGGTCTCTCGTCTTTCCACTATGTAATGAGACACCTCCGCACC
Organism: Scardinius erythrophthalmus; assembly: GCF_964197995.2. NCBI lineage: Eukaryota > Metazoa > Chordata > Actinopteri > Cypriniformes > Leuciscidae > Scardinius > Scardinius erythrophthalmus. Next base: position 8,478,719 of record NC_138226.1, on the reverse strand, counting down.
TCCATCATGCAATGGAGTTTTCCAGGAAATGCAGCACTTTTCACTGGTAACCCCATAGATTGAGATTGGGCCATCTGGAGGTCCAGGTCTGTCCAGAACCTTGACATTGACGCTAACTGATTTCTCTCCACCAACATTTTTCAGTAGTAAGGTATACTGGCCTCCATCAACACGGATAGCCTCCTTCACACTAAGAGTAGTTGTGAAGTCAGTATTCTTGATCTCAAATCTTGCAGTATTTGTAAGTTCTTCGCCAGCTTTTATCCAATGAACTGAAGGAATGGGTTTGCCAAGTATCCCTGCATCTACTTTGAATGATTCACCAGCATTAACAACAATAGTTTGTGAATATTTAGCATCCAAGTCAATTTTGGGTGGATCAACTTCATCCTTTGCTGTGATTGCACCAGTGCTGTCTGATGGAGCGCTAGACACGCCAGCAGCATTTCTTGCAATGACACGGAACTCATACTGCTGCTCCTCTACCAAACCACTGACGACAAATTCTGTCTCAATGATATTAGCAAAAGAGGCTTTCATCCAGCGGCCATTAGGCAATTCTTTCTTCTCAACGACATATCCAGTGATCTTACTGCCGCCATCAAAGTGTGGTGGTGTCCACCTGAGTGTTACAGAGCTTCTTGTGACGATAACTGCTTCAGGTTTGCCTGGAGGATCACATGGATCTCTAGCCACCTGCATTTCTGATACTTTGCTTGCTTTGCTTAGCCCAACTATATTCTCAGCATAAACTCTAAATTCATATTCAATGCCTTCTTCAAGGCCACCTATCTTGAATCTTGTGTCTGGAATGATCGTTTTGTTTTGTTTTACCCACAGCAAGCTGTTTCTTTCCTTAAACTCAATATGATATCCCAAAATCTTGCTTCCACCATCACTACTGGGTTTGTTCCACACAATAACCATGCTTTCTTTAGTAGCAGACTGAACAGTGGGAGTTCCTGTTGGATTTGGAATCTCAAAGGGATATTGGGCAACAATCGGCGCAGAGAGAAGAACGGAACTCTTTCCATATCGATTTTCAGCAGCAATCCTAAATTGATATTCACAGCCAGTCTTTAATCTTGCAGCTTTAGTTGTTGTTCTCGCAACTGTTGCAGAAACAATCTGCCAATTTGTGGTGGATGTGTCTCGCTTTTCAACAATGTAGTTATTAATACTACAGCCTCCTTCATACTCTGGAGGCTCCCATGATAATGTAACACTGTCTGCAGTTACCTCATCTATTTTAATTGGGCCAGTTGGTGGTCCAGGTTTATCAAGTACAATAACATTGATGTCTGCTGTAGCTTCACCAACTGAGTTTGTCAGTTTAATAGTATATTTGCCCACATCATCCCGTGTTGCCTCTTTTACCACAAGGTAAAGATGTTTCTCTGCTACTTCAGCATTTACTCTTGTTGTTTCTTTCAAAGCAATGCCATCTTTTTGCCAGGTAACTGCTGCCTTGGGCTGGGCAACATATGGCACATCAATTTTCAGATCATCACCTGCCAGAACACTGTATGTGCTGAATATAAGTTTGAAGGCAGGAGCAATAACAACATCCATAGCAACCACAGGGACATTAAGTGGACGTGGATCACTGGTTCCCTTTTCATTGGTTGCTGAAATACGGAAGGAGTATTCTTCACCTTGTATTAAGCCAACAACAACTGCCTCTGTTACTTTAACAGTCATTACTTGGGTCCATTTTTCACTGTTTTTCGTTTGCATCTCGATAATATAACCAATAATTCTGCTTCCTCCATCACTGTCCGGCTTCTCCCAAGAAAGTGTTACACTGTTTCCAGTTACTTCTTTTAGAGTCACTTTTCCAGGAGGAAGAGGCTTCTCAGAGATTTTTATAGCTTCCATGGTCTCCACTGGAAGACCAACACCATACTCATTTTCAGCTAAAATTCTGAAGGAATACAAGCTTCCCTCTTGTAAGCCTCCAATTCTCCAGCTTGTTTTGGGACAAGAGGCATTAACAATGGAATATGCTTTTCTTGTTGATTCACGTTTTTCAACAATATAATGCCTGATTCTTGATCCACCATCAATGACTGGAGGATCCCAGATGAGTGAAGCAGAATCTTTTGTTATTTCTTTGATTGTAAGGTTTTGAGGTGCACCAGGAGTGTCAAGAACTCTGACATTAACAAATGCTGTTTTAGCTCCTGAACTGTTTTCCACTGTTAGCATGTACTTTCCACCATCAAATCTGTTTACATTCTCAATAAGCAGTGTGGTGAAGGATGATGTAATATCAATGGATGCTCTATCAAGGGGTTCACCATTCTCCCTTGACCATCTGACTTCAGGAGCAGGTCTTCCTTTAATTGGCACAAATAATCTTAAGGTACTGCATGCTCTGATGTTCACTACTTTGCGGAGGTCTGAGTCAAGCTCAACTTCAGGTGGAAGGAGTCTGTCTTCTGCTTTAGGTGAACCAGGCACAGAGGCTGGTTCTCCAACACCTTCACAGTTAAGAGCTGAAATGTTGATCTTGTATTCTTGGTTTTCAATAAGGTTGGTTATGGTGAATGATGTTGCTGTTAGACCTGCCTTTGGAGTGACAATTGTCCACTCATCTTCCTCTGGCAGGCATGTTTCAACAATATAACCTGTGATATCTGAGCCACCATCATAAACTGGTTTATTCCAAGCAAGAGTAATGGATGACTTTGTTGTATCCAAAACCCTAGGATTTCCAGGGGGTCCAGGTTGGAATATTGTGTCACATGCTTTGTAAAATGGGCTTGAAGGGCTTGGTGCACTTAAGCCAGCAGCATTTTCAGCTAATATTCTGTATTCATACTCATGTCCAGGTGTTAGTCCTGACACTTTGAGGCGCAGATCAGTAACAGTCCTTTTATTGCATTTTACCCAACGAAGACCAGTTTTATCTCTCCTCTCAATGATATAGGTATTTATACTACTTCCGCCATTATGTTCAGGATGTCCCCAACAAACCACCATTGAATCTTTTGTGATAGAAGTTACTTCTGGTGGCTGTGGAGGATCAGAAGGCACATATGGGTTAGTGGCAACAGCAGGCTCAGATTCAAGAGGTTCCCCAACTCCATACTTGTTCACAGCCATGACTCTGAAGATATATTCATTTCCTTTCAGCAATTTGGTAACCTTATAGCGGTTAACTTGTAAATCTGTGGCTACATTTGTCCATGTAAGTCTACTTGTTTCACGTCTTTGAATGATGTAATATTCAATCTTTCCTCCTCCATCATGAAGTGGTGGCAGCCATGACAGAATACATTTCTCTGTTGTCATGTCTGTGACATGCAGTGGTCCCTCAGGTGGGCCAGGTCTGTCAAGAACTTTAACATTGAAGACAAATTTGGCAAATCCTCCCGGATTGCTAGCAGTTAGAGTGTATGCACCACCATCTCTACGTAAAGAATCTTTGTTAATCAAGCAAGTATAGAAATCTGATGTTTTGATCTCTAGTTTTCCAGTATCTTCAAGCTCCTTGCCATCTTTAGTCCAAACCAAGGATGGAATTGGGCGACCTGTAACATGTGCATCTAGTTTGAAGACATCACCTGCTTTCACTACCACACCACTACTGAAACTTGCATCAGCATCAATCTTCGGCTCTTCAATGTCATCTCTGCAGACAATGACCTCTGAAGGTTTAGATGGTTTACTAACCGCTCCAGCTGAGTTCCTTGCTAATACACGGAATTCATAAGAAGCATCTTCTGTGAGACCACTCACAGTAAAGTTTGTTTCAAGAATGTTGCTGAAGTTGGCTTTGAGCCAGCGACCATTAGGAAGTTCTTTTTTCTCGACTGTATATCCAGTTATTGAGAAACCACCATCACCCTCTGGCTTTGTCCACTGAAGAGTAACTTCATGTCTAGTAATGTTAAGGGCCACTGGTTGACTTGGGGAGTCTATGGGATCAAGTGCATATGTCATCTCAGATGGCTTGCTTGCTTTGCTGAGACCAGCCAGGTTTTCTGCAATAACACGGAATTCATATGCAATACCATCAATCAGACCTGGTGATTTAAACATATTGCCAACGACTGGAGCTTTGCTGATCCTCTGCCAAAGTATGCTGTTCTTCTCTTTCCTCTCAATGTGGTATCCTAAAATTGGGCTACCTCCATCTGAAGAGGGTTCATTCCAGCTGATTGTCATTGAATCCTTGGTGAAGACAACTATTTGGGGAATTCCTGGCTGTCCTGGTACATCAAATGGATAAGCAGCCACCACTGGTTGTGATGTTATGTAGGGTCCAACACCATATCTGTTCTGAGCTTTAACACGGAATTGATATTCAATGCCAGTTGTAAGGCGTGCAGCTTTGAATGTTGTGCGGATAACAGTTGCTGCCAGTTCCACCCAGGATGTACCGGTGGTCTCACGCATCTCAACAATGTAGTTATTAATAGGAACTCCTCCATCATTTTCTGGAGCTTCCCATGATATTAGAACATAGTCACAAGAAACTTCATCCAGTTTTATTGGTCCAGTTGGAGGTCCTGGAATATCATGTACTTGAACAGTAATAATTTCAGTCAGAGTACCTAAGATGTTCTTTCCAGTCACTGAATACTGTCCTCCATCTTTTCTCTTAATTTCATTAATGTTAAGAATAGTAGAAGTTGCAGTATTTTCAACATTTATTCTCTGTGTTTGTTTAAGTTCCTGATCTTCTTTCGTCCATACAACAAGTGGTCTTGGGCGACCCAGAACAGGGATCTCAACTTTAAGATTATCACCTGCTTTAGCTACCACAATCTTCTGATGTATACCTCTGAGGTCAAATTCTGGAGCTGTGGTTTGCTCCTTAATTACAACTGGTCGACTTTCACGAGGCTCACTCCTGCCTGACATGTTTACAGCAAAGATGCGGAACACATATTCTGCATTTTCCAACAATTCTGTTGCAGTGTAGTCCAAAGCTTTTATTGTTGTCACATGGGTCCACTGATCAGAATCTTTCAGCTGAGCCTCTATCACATAGCCAGTTATTCGACTACCACCATCATATTTTGGTTTTGTCCATGCAAGAGTTGCTGTGTCTTTGGAAACATCAGAAACAATCAGATTATCTGGTGCAGAAGGAGCCTGAGAAGCTCTTATTGGTTCAGGTGTCTCTGCTGGTTCACCAATACCCATTTCATTCTCAGCTAAAACTCTGAAGTAATATTCTGCGCCCTCTTCCAAATCTGGAATTTTGTACGAGCATTTCTGCCAGTTTGCAGTTATGGTTGAGTAAGCCTTTCGTGTTGCCTCCCGCTTTTCAATAATATAATTTTTGATCTTTGAACCACCATCAATAATTGGAATCTCCCATTGTAAAGTAATGCTATGCTTTGTGATTTCCCTTGGTTTCAAATTTACTGGAGGTCCTGGGGTGTCCACAACACGAACATTGACAAATCCAGTCTTCTTTCCAGCAACATTTTCTAATGTTAGGACATATTTCCCAGCATCATATCTTGTACACTCAGGGATGACTACTAGAGTGTATGATTCAGTAGTGTCAATGTGAGCACGGCCTTTAAGAGGTATGTCTTCCTTATGCCATGTTACTTCTGGAGCTGGCCGGCCCTTGATTGGCACAAATATGCGGATTGAAGCACCTGACTTCACAACAAGTGTTTTTCTCAGTTCTGCATCAAGTTCAAAGTCAGGAACCTCCTCTCGATCCACCAGTTCAATAACTTGCTCAACTTCAGAGGGTTCTCCAAGTCCTTCTGAGTTCTGTGCACTGACTCTGAAGTGATATTTTCCTCCTGATTGTAGACTTGAAACTACAAATTCTGTTATTCTCAAGGGAGTAGTTGTATCTTGGACCCAATCATCATCTCCTTCCTTTTTATGTTCAACAAAGTATCCTGTAACATCAAGACCACCATCATAGAAGGGTCTACCCCAGTTAAATGTTGCTGTTGTTTTGGTGGTGTCAGTAATTCGTGGGTTGGATGGAGGCCCTGGTGGATCTGAAAAATAATTAAATTATAATGATAAATAATCAAAATTCTTTGGGACAAAAATGAAAAAGAAAAAATGTCTGGAAATATGTAATTAAAAAAACAACAATTATCATCTTACATGCAATATCCTTTGTCATTACAGGCTGTGATGGCTCACTGGGCTCGCCAAAACCAGCCTTATTCTCTGCAGTGACACGGAATTCATATTCAATTCCCTCTGACAGGCCTGAGACCTTATAACGTAGATCAGAAATTGACTTCTTTGAAGCTCTGACCCATCTCATTCCTCTTCTCTCTTTTCTCTCAACACTATAGCCTCGAATGTCACTTCCCCTATCTATAGTTGGTCTCTTCCAGGAAATTGTTACAGCATTTTTACTGACATTATCAATTTCTGGTTTTGATGGTGGCCCGGGGGGTCCTGCAAAAAAAGTGAAAAAGTTGAAAAAAACAATAATAAATAAATAAATATATACATACATATATATATATATATATATATATATAGAGAGAGAGAGAGAGAGAGAGAGAGAGAGAGAGAGAGAGAGAGAGAGAGAGTCTGAAACAAAAAAATGCAGTAAAAATTGAAGTTGGGCTTACCAAAGCTGTCAACCATTTTAACTGGTCCAGACTGTGTCACATCCCCAGTGCCATACTGATTGACTGCTGAAACACGGAATATGTATTCATTTCCCTTTATCAGCTTGCTGGCAACATAGCGGCAATCCATAACATTTTCAGCAAGCTTTGTCCAGAGTAGGCGGCTGGTTTCTCTCTTTTCTAACATGTATGATTTGATACTGCAGCCACCATCTTCTTCTGGTGGCAACCATGTTAATGTGCATTTTTCAGCAGAAACACTGCTGGCTTCAATGGGACCTGGAGGTCCAGGCACATCTAGGATTTTCACTTTAACTTTTTCTTCTTTGATACCAAATGGATTGCTTGCACTAATGGTGTACTCTCCAGTGTTCTTTCGGCTGGCATACTTGATAGACAAAGTTGAAGATGTGGGAGTGCTTGTGATTTGGACAATATCTGAGGACTTGAATTCTCTTCCACCCTTAGACCACACAGCTGTAGGAGGTGGTTTGCCAAGAATGCTTGATGCTGTGATGATAATTGTTTCTCCAGCCCTCACAGTCACTCCATCCTTCATTTCAGGGTCAATTGTGATAGTTGGCGGTTCTGTAAAAAGTTAGTTAATGATTATAAACATTGGTATGTTTATGGAGGGTTTGGTTAAGCAAATTAATTAAAACCTAACAATATAACTTACCATATTCATTTTTGCAGATAAGAGGCTCAGTTGTCTCTGAGGGAGCACTGATAGCTCCAGCTGCATTTTTAGCCCTTATTCTGAATTCACAAGTACAGCCTTCCTGTAGGTCTGTAACAGTGTATGCACAGCTTTGGACATTCACATGGTTAGCCTTCATCCATGTCTTTCCAGGATGCTCTAATTTCTCAACAATATAGCCAGTCAATTTGTGACCCCCGTCATACTTGGGTGCAGTCCAAATAAGTGTTACACTGTTTCTTGTGACATTGATCACATCAGGTTTGCCAGGTGGATCTATAGAAAGAGACAATAATAATAACAAAAATCATTTTGTGCTCTCTTCCTCATAAACAGCACAAATAGAAGTAGGAAAAGTAAAAAGAGAGTACACTGAGACTCACCAATAGGATCAAGAGCAACAAGTGATTCAGTTGTTTTGCTTGGCTTTCCAAGTCCTGCTATATTCATAGCTATTACCCTAAATTCATATTCCAGGCCTTCAACCAAACCGGTCACTCTGCATTCTTTCACTCTCAAAGGTGTCTTGCTGGCTCTCTTCCACATTAAGCTATTTCTATCTTTGAATTCCACGTAATATCCTATAAGCAATATTAGAAGTAAAAGTTTTTAGATACGACGAAACTGCTAAATAACTACAGTAAATAAATAAATAAATAAATAAATAAATAACTGTAGTAAATAAATGTTTTACCTGTGATGGGAGAGCCTCCAGTATCTTTTGGATCAGACCATGTTAGGATAGCAGACTCATGACGAATGCTCACAACCTCAGGTGGTGCTGAAGCCCCTGGTGCATCTGGTGTAGGGAAAAGTGTGTATTTGATGTAAACAAATATTTTTAAATATCCAGCATATTTCATTACATAAAAAATATTTGGGCTTTCCTGTTAAATACTTACTAAATGGATGTTTAGCAATCACTGGATCAGATCTGAGGAACTCTCCAAATCCATATTTATTTTCAGCACAAACTCTGAAGATGTATTCTGTTCCGTCATGAAGTCTTGTAACTCTCATAGAGTTCTTCTGAATCGCAGAAGCAACTGTGACCCACTTGTTAGCAGTAGAATGCCTCTTCTCCAAAATATAGTTGCTAACTTCTGATCCACCATCATCTTTGGGTGGGCCCCATTCTACAGTAATCGCCTCTGCTGTGATTTCATCAAATTTGATAGGACCAGTGCAGATTCCAGGCTTTCCAACAACTTTAATGTCAATAGCTGATTCCTTTGTTCCAGCAATGTTTCTCAAAATGATAGTGAATTTGCCAGCATCGACTCTATGGCAATCACGAATCAGCAAGACCGTGTTTGTTGCGGTTGATTCAACTGAGATTCTGCCACTATCTGATAAAGTAACATCACCCTTTTTCCATGTGACTGCTGGAGCAGGTATACCAATAATAGGGATATTAAGGCGAACAGTGCTTCCTTCCTTTGCCACATAGCTTAAGTCTGGCAAGCCTTTAAGGTTACAGTCTGGAAGGACTGTAAAGAGAAAAGAGAAAAAGGAATATATTAATGGACATAATTGTATACCCACTAAGACACAAATGCAACTATTAGGTACACCAGGGCTTCTCAAAGTGTGGGGAGAGCACTTCAGACAAATATATAATGTGCAACCAGTTTCAAACAACAGAGATTTTGCTATATATTTTATACCATGGTATGTTAATCTATCTGCTGAGTGTAGGGCTGCTTAAAGTTATTAATAGGGCTGGGGCAAGAAATCAATGCATCGCAAATCGCGAAATGATTCTGGATTGATTCTGAGATTTTCAGAATGCATCACGATTCTCTCTCGCACTAGCACTCTTTGTGAGCATTTGAGCTTGTGGTTAAAAACTAGCCTAGAGCGCCATCTGCTGTTAAAAACTAAGATCAGAATCGATTCGAGAGAATCGCAATGCATTCTGAAAATCTCGAAATCGATCTATGAATCGCGATGCATCGATTTATTGTCCTAGTCCTAGTTATTAACATGTCAGAGCAATAAAGAAACATGGGTGAAGGAGAAAATAAAGACTGAAACATACCTAAAAGTTATTAAAAGCACTATAAACCATGCAAGAGAACTGGGTACTGAGACTATTCATGTAAACACATTCTTAAGTTATGTCTTAAGTAAACATAAACAGTTATTATATGGAATCTGTGCATAAGGTATTAAAGTGACATCCTTGTGAGAAAAAAAATTACTCGCTTCTCTTGACCGAATAGCTTTTGTAGCATATTTAATTCATACAATGACAAGTATGCAGTTTTTTATTTTGTATTTGATTACTTTTTATAATTTAATTTCTGTAGTATTTTTTACTAGAACAAACAACAACAACAACAACCTTAAAGCACTTTATTCTATTCTATACTATTCTATTATTATTTGTCATATTTATTTTAATTAGCATCTTTCATATTTTATTAAATAAATAATTTAGCTTTTTGCCAATTGAAGTTTTTACTTCAGGCTGGGTCAGAAGGCCCACTGTATTTGACTTTGAAAACCACTGAAGTAGATTATATGAATACCTATTTGATCTTTAGCCAAGACAGTGAGCTCAGTTGGTGGTCCTTCAGCTGCTTCATTAATGGCCTTGACTCTGAACAAGTACTCCTTTCCTTCTACAAGATCACTCACTGTGTACTGTGTGACCTTAGACTTAATTAGAAGCTTCCATTTGTCTTCCCCTTCACTGATCTCTAGAGCATATGCAACAACATGGCTTCCACCATCACTGATTGGCTTCTTCCAGCCAAGAGTGCAAGAATTCTTGGTGATCTCTGAAGGCTTAAAATCTGTAACTGGTCCAGGTTGCTCTGCAATATACAGCAATATTAGAATTTAGTATAATTAACAGATTAATGTATTTAAACTTTAAACTAACTTGCAACATTATCAAAGAAGTCTCACCTGAGGCTTTGACTGGTCCAGCTGTCTCACAACCCTCACCAATGCCGTATATATTTTCAGCTAGGACTCTGAAGCAGTATGATTTTCCTGCTTCGAGATTAGTAATCCTGAAAGATGTCTTGGAACACTCAGGAGCAACACAGGTCCAGGCCTTTCGCTCAGCCAGACGTTTTTCAACAACATAGCTCTTAACTGGACTACCACCATCAATTAACGGAGCATCCCAAGTAATTGATACATGGTCCTTTGAGGTCTCCTTAACAATCAGATTGACTGGGGGTCCAGGTGTGTCTGTGTACATTTACAGACAGTAGTTAGATACAGTAAATAATAAACCTCAAATGGAAAATTGTGGGGAAAAAAAAGAAAAAAAAAAAAACCTTACCTAGTACTTTGACAACAATGGTATATGACTTGGTACCACTACTGTTTTCTAGAGTTAGAACATATTTGCCGGCATCATATCTGTTGATTTCCTCACAATAAAGGAAAGTATCCCATTCAGTTGTCTTGATCATAAGACCTTGTCTCTCTTTCAAGTTTGCATTGACCTTAGTCCATGTTGCCTTTGGAGCAGGACGCCCTCTCAGAGGTACATAAATTCTCATTGTGACTCCAGCACGCAAAACTAGTGCTTTTCTGAGATCTGCATCAAGTTCAGCCTCAGGGGCAACTAAGAGAAAATTTAAATGAAAATAATATCAGAAATGTTTTGAAACATTTTGAAATCCCATATATTTGGTTATACTTACTCAGGATATCCTTTGCCATATGTTTTCCAGGAACTTCACTTGGCTCTCCAAATCCAATCTTGTTTACAGCAGTAACACGGAACTGGTATTCAGTGTTATCCATAAGACCAGTAACATTATATTTTGTTGCCTGGAGATTCTTTGGAACATTGCACTTCAGCCAGTCTTCTGCATCTGCTCTCTTGTACTCAACAAGATAGCCCAGAATTTCACATCCACCATCATAGGCTGGCTTGGTCCAGGACAAACTGATTGAACTGTGTGTAGAGTCAACAACCTTTGGAAAAGCAGGTGGTCCAGGAGGATCTATGATAAAACCACAGAAACACAAGGAATTAAATGCATGAACTATAAAAGTTTTTTTTTTTTTTGCTAACTTAATTGTAAATTATCGTCCAGTGCAGTATTGTTAGTACTTACACACTGGGTCTACTGCAATAACACCAACTGATGGATCACTTGGTTTGCCAAGACCAGCTTTATTGAGTGCAATGACTCTGAATTCATACTCGGATCCCTCTGTAAGGCCTCCAGCTTTAATTGTCCTGTCAATAACTGGTTTTCTGTTTACTTTAGCCCAATTGAGGTCTTGAGTTTCACGCTTCTCGACCATGTATCCAAGAATAGTAGCCTTGCCATCATCAGCAGGGGCCTTCCAACTGACACTCATGTGATCTCTGGTGATATTGGTAATAATTGGAGGTTCACATGGTCCTGGAACATCTGAATTTGGAAAAAAAGATTTAGGTTGGATTTGTTTAATCACGTTATTTTGTTTAAAGAATATACATTTTCAAAATGATATAATATATTTACATTAATTTTAGAGATCAACCGATAATTGGTTTGACATTTTTGAATGATATTTAGGTTTTTCTAATGGTGAAAAGCCTTTAAAGAATAGCACTCAAAACACCATTACAATGTATTATTGACCAAAAATGTAGTTAACCAATTATTGTTTATATCATGTTTATATTACATAATGTACATAACAGCCATTCTATGCAGTCAAAGCTTGTAACAAAATCTACCTGTGTAAAACTTTCAACATTAGATTAACACGTACAGTTAACTTCATTTTTGGCATTATTCATCCACATAATTACAACCCTGTAGGAAATAATGTAACATGTTTGATTTTAACTAAGACTAGAGTAGTAAACTGGAGTACAAGATTTTTCACTTCCCTAGAATGTATGATTTTTGCTGTGAACTACTGAGCATTATACAGCCTTCTAAATAAAGAAAAAAACAAGAGTACATTCTAAATTATTTTTAATTATATGTAATATTATTTATACTTTTAATATAAAAAAGTCGATGCTGTAATGAAAATACTGTAATGGTCACTCATCGGTCTATCTCTATATTATATAAATGCACAAGAAAGAATAAAATGTTACCAAATGGATTCTTGGCGATCACAGAATTAGTCACAATTGGGTCTCCAACACCATACTTGTTCTCAGCACTGATGCGGAACTCATATTCATGGCCTTCAATGAGTTTCTCCACAGAACAGTCCGTTATCTGACCATTAATGTTAGCAGTAACTTGTGCCCAGTTAGCTCTGCTTGTTTCACGTTTGTCAACAATGTAATTTGTGATTTCAGAACCACCATCAGCAAGAGGTGGATCCCACCTCACTTTCACTCGGTCAGCAAAAACATGGCTTATCTTCACTGATGCTGGGGGTCCAGGTTTATCTGCAGAAAAACAATTATGCATTATTCACATAACAAATACTTTCTTAAATGTTTGAAAGACAATGCACACTCAGTGCTTTTTTGGCATATTTTGAATGTTAACTTACCTAGAACCTTCAATTTAATGTTGCCAGACTTTGTGCCACTTGGGTTCTCAGCAGAAATGGTATACTCGCCGGACTCTTTTCTTGTCACAGAGAACAGTTCCAAGGAGAAGAGATGCACCTTCTGAGTCATTTTCATACCTTCTGCCAATTTGAATGGAACACCATCTTTCTTCCAAGAGACTTTTGGCATTGGTTTACCATAAACTTCAGCCTCCAGGCAGACATTTGCTCCAGCTTTGACAACAATTAAGTTCTTCATTGCTAAACTAATCTCAACTCTAGGTGGAACTGAGATAATACAAAGAGAGACATCAAATAAACTATATAAAGTCCATCATTTAGAAAATAATAACATTATTGGTGGAACGTAAGACTTACCATGCTCTGCAATAACTGGGATAGCATCAGATTCCTCTGAGGGCAGACTGACATTAATTGCTGTCTTGGCAATTATTCTGAACTTGTACTGTGCTCCCTCCTCAAGTCCAGGAACAGTGTATTCTTCCTTTGGTACATTCTGACTGCTTGTGTTGACACGCATCCATTTGTCACCTGGAAGCTTCAGAGATTCAACATAATAACCAATGAGTTTGCTTCCACCATCATGTTTTGGACGGTTCCAGACAAGAGAGACAGAATTTCTGGTCACATCAAGAACTTGGGGTTTGCCAGGTGGATCTAAAAAAGAATATACAAAAAACTTGTAGTGCTTTTATTTTAACTCTTATTAAAAGTGACAGCAGCATGTTTTCCCCCCTACACATACCAACTGGAGATCTTGCAGTGATAAAATCTGTCTGTTTGCTTGGTTTGCCTTGTCCTGCTTTGTTAACAGCAGACACTCTGAATGTGTACTCCAGACCATCGAAGAGGCCAGAACATGTATATTCAGTTGAGCGAACAAGGACCTCATTTGCCTTGACCCACAAGAGGCTATTTCTTTCTTTGCGCTCAATGCAATATCCTGTGATGGGACTGCCACCATCGTTCACTGGTACCTCCCAGGACAACACAACAAATTCCTTGCTGATTTTGTTGACACAACAGTTCCTTGGCTCACTGGGTGGATCTGAAATCGGAAAATGTGTATTGGTGTAAATAAAGCCTAATCCCTTTGTGTGTCTGTGTTCAAATGTGTCAATTTATGAGACTTACCAAATGGATATCTAGCAATGACCTTCTCAGCGTAAATTGGTTCTGAAATTCCAAAGCGGTTTTCAGCACGGACACGGAAGCCATACTCTTTGCCACATGTGAGCTTTCCAACTCTGCAACTGGTCTTGGTGCAAGATGCAGCTGTGACCCAGTCACCTCTTGTCACATCACACTTCTCAACAATGTAGTTTGTGATGTTGCTGCCACCATCTTCAGCAGGTGAATCCCATGCTAGTGTGCAGGCATCTACATCCACCTCAAGAATTTGTAGAGGACCCTGTGGAGGACCAGGGATGTCTAAAAAAAAAAAAAAAAAAAATTAGACTTCAATAGACTTCACATTTTGAGACTATTAAGGCAATTTTCTTAATAAAAAAATCGACTTTACACCATGCCTATGGCCAAATCATGCTCATCAATCATCAATGCTGATATACATCCATATCGCACTGCTACTCGTGTGATATTGCTCATATAGATAGGGCTTAACATTAATGCTTTTCCGCTTGTCCAGGACAAGTGAATTTTTTGAAGGGGAAAGTGTAAGATCATTTTAATCAGTAGACTGATTAAAACCTCAGTGACAAAAAATAATTAGGGAAGCATCGAAACGCGAGATTTCAGTGAGAATTAATTACAGTCAGTGTAAACAGGGATTGCCTGTCTCTTTGTGAGAGACTTTGTGGAGAAATCAAAACAAATGAGTGTAACAGCACACATAAAGTAACTCACAGAAGAAACATACTGAAGTAAAATTCTTTATAATGGGGTATAGTTAAGTAACGTAACAAGACCAAGGGAGCTGCATTGTTGAATATTATCCTGATTGCAAATGTTCCAAAAAAATGTTCCAAAAAAAGATCACAGCAGAACTATTGCGCATTCTCAAAGCAACACTCAGCAGTGTTTTGTTACTGAACGATTTAGCATTTTGAAACGAATCGGTTGAATGAATGACTCAATGACTCACTCAATAAGTGACTTGCCGCCACCTACTGGTGGTTTAGTTTCATGTTTAAAAGTCTCATTGCATTTTTTCCCAACATTTCTTATTTGTTTATTAAAAAATGTATTTAAAACATTAATCTCATCACATTATTTATTGCAGTTGTAATTTTGCAATGTAAATTATTTAATTTGATTTGTAACAGCCCTGTTGTGTCTTATTATTATAATTGAATTTATTGAGCAAATTTAAGAATTTGACATTAAAAGATGACGCATAGATTTAACAAGGTTAAAAAAAATGCCTTTATAAAGGTAAATAACGCCCTGGGCTAATAATCAATTATAATAAACAGATTTAAGTATCTAAAAGCTGATGGAACACTTTTGCTTCAGAATAAATTATGTTTACACCATACACACCAAGTGAATAACTGATTTACTTGTCCGAATGACAAGCACATGACAAGGCT
Organism: Scardinius erythrophthalmus; assembly: GCF_964197995.2. Lineage (NCBI taxonomy): Eukaryota > Metazoa > Chordata > Actinopteri > Cypriniformes > Leuciscidae > Scardinius > Scardinius erythrophthalmus. The sequence goes on along the minus strand of NC_138226.1, from coordinate 8,463,384 downwards.
TAATGTCAAGTATAATAAATATATATATATATATATATATTAATAATCTTACCCATAATGATTATTCGGATGATCTGGTTGACCTTAGCAGTGCTGTTTTCAGCAGAAAAACTGTAATAACCACTATCCTTCCTTGTAACTTCTTTGATCAAAAGTGTATTTGTGGTTGATGTTTTTTGTATGAAGAGACGATCAGATGTAACTAAATCATCATTTCCTCTTCTCCATTTTGTGACTGGTGCAGGCTTCCCAGACACAAGAGCCTCAACTATAAGTTTAGTTCCTGCTCTTGCTGTAACCACATCGGGGATGATGATCTTTGGTGCCACTAAAAAAAAAGGTATAAAATGTATTCAGAGTGTGATTCATGACAAACACAGCATAAATAAAAATAAATTAATAATGGGAGAGCACAAAATCTTAGTCTACATACTCAGCTGTTCCTTGACCTCAAATATGCCCTCAGCTTCTCTTGCCAAACTGCATCCTATTGCGTTTCTTGCGGCGACCCTAAATCTGTACTTAGTGTTTTCTTTTAGTCCAGCTACAACAATGGTCAAGTCTTTCACAACCGAGTATGATGTCCATTTGTCCTCAGGTTGACCATCCTCCTGGTATTCAACAACATATCCATTAATCTTAGATCCACCATCTCTAAGTGGTTTCAGCCACCCAAGAGTTGCACTGTTTTTAGAAATTTCTAATACATCCATCTTCTTTGGAGGATCAGGCTCACCTTAACAAAGTAAAAATATACATATTATTTTTAAAATGCATTATATTATATGATACAATACAATATAAAATAATATAATAAATTATACTGTGCCATGTGGACTTACTTTTGGAATCTGTTGCTAGGTAGGACTTTGGAGAGTCTTGAGGCAAACCGATGCCATACTTGTTAACTGCCATCACCCGGAAGTAATATTCTGTTCCTGGTGTCAGATTTGTGATTTTGAAGCTTGTCTTCTTTAAGTCATTTGTGCAATTTGTCCATGTTTTCCTGTCAACCTCACGCTTTTCAACAACATAGTTAAGGATTGGACTACCACCATCATTTTCTGGAGGCAACCATGCAAGCTGGCAGGTTGTCTTTGTGATATCAGTTCCCTCCAGTCCACCAACAGGACCAGGAGTATCTGTTGATAAATTTCAGGAACAGTTTTACCGACAGTACCTTGTATTGGGTAAATGTAAAGCTTATCTTAATTTTAAATGCATTTTATGCAAATATAAGTTTACCTAAGACTTTTACACGAACATATACAGCCTTTTCTCCAGAGGCATTTGAAAGAGTCAAAGCATATCTGCCAGAGTCTTCACGTGAACACTCAGGAATCACAAGAAAGGTCATTGTATCAATCTGATCCACATGGCCCCTTCTAATGACATTGTCAACTCCCATGCGCTTCCAAGTCACTTTAGGTGCTGGTCTTCCTCTAATTGTTGCAAAAAGTCTGATAGGACATCCAGCTCTAACGCTAAGGCCTTTTCTTAGACTGGCATCAAGATCAATCTCTGGAGGTTCTGTTGTGAAGAAAAAAGACTGAATAAGTGTACTGAATTTCAAGGGGAATCATATAAGAGACACTTTAAAACAAACACTTACCATTGACCTCCTTTGGTGATACAGCATCCTTGAGGTTTGCGGGACAGCCCATGCCAACTTGGTTTTGAGCAGACACTCGGAATTCATATTCCTGTCTCTCATCCAAGTGAATAATTGTAAATTCAGTTATGACAAGTTGTCCAGAAGTATTACATTTCTTCCAGCCTTCCTCAGGATCTCTCACTAGTTCACCTTCCATTTGCACCTTATCCCTCATTTCAACCAGATATCCAATTATTGGAGCACCACCATCATACACAGGCTTCGCCCAGCTAAGTGTAATCGATGTCTTTGTGCTATCAACTACTTTAAGGCTGCCAGGAGGACCAGGGGGCTCTAAATATTACAAAAATTGTCAGCTTAGTTTAAGATACAATTAAATGCATCCTTAGGGGAAAAAAACATTATACAATCTCAGATAAATAGATGTAATAAAGACTATACATACCGATTGGATCTTTTGCAGTGACGGGCCTGGATGCTTTGCTTGGTTCTCCCAATCCTACTTCATTTTCAGCTTTGACACGGAATTGATAATCGTGGTTAGGGATCAGATTGGTGACCTTCATGCGTCTCTCAGAGATAGGGCTCTTTGTGACAGGAACCCATCGAACAGCCCGCTTTTCTTTTCTCTCCAGAATGTAACCAGTGATAGACTTTCCACCATCATTCTCAGGAGGAGCCCATACCACAGTCATCTCATCTTTACCAATTTTGGTTACCTCAGGTGCATCAGGTGGGCCAGGCCTGTTGTATTGTGTCTTAGCAATAATAGACCTACTCTCCATTGGTGGCCCAGTCCCCATTTTATTTTCTGCTCTGACCCTGAATATGTACTCATTTCCCTCAACAAGGCGTGTTACATTACAGTAGTTGGTGACAACAGAGGCAGAGTAAGTGGACCAAACCATTCTTCTCGTCTCACATTTTTCTAGAATATAGCTGTCCACCTCACAACCACCATCATCCTCTGGAGGATCCCATACAACTCTGCACTTGTCTGTGGAGATGCCAGAAATCTTCATATCTCTGACAGGTCCTGGTATATCCAAAACTGTAACATTGGCATATGCTGTGAATGATCCTGCTGAGTTTGTAGCAGTAACGACATATTTCCCAGTATCACTACGTTTGGATTTAGTAAGGAGGAATTTTGAGTAATCGTATCCAGTGTCAATACTGATCCTTGGGTTATCGCCTGTAGCCTTGTCCTTCACCCATGTAACCTCAGGCTGTGGTTTTCCTCTAAGTCCAGCCTCAAGTCTTACTGATTCACCCGCTTTGACCACAATGGTACCAACAAATTTCAGGTCAAGAACTGGTTTCTGAACTTCTTCTTTGACAAGAATATCAGATGTCTTAACCCAAGCACTTTCACCTCCATCATTTGTTGACTGGACTCTAAACTGATAGGTGTGGTTCTCAACACATTTGTCTACCATGAAGAATGTCTCTTTCAGGACTCCCTCATGTAACTTTTCCCACTCTTCAGCATCCTTTGCTTTTCTCTCCAAATGGTAGCCCAGGTTAGGACTGCCACCATCATAATCTGGTTTTCTCCATTTAAGAAAAACAAAGTTCTTACCGATATCACTGACGTGGAAGTTCTCTGGCTCACCTGGCTTCTGAAGTGGGTCGATTGCAAGGATAGGAGTTTTGGTTTCTGTTGCTGGTCCAGGACCACACTTGTTCTCAGCAGTCACACGGAATAAATATTCATGATTTTCCATGAGCTTTGCCTTTACCATACGATTTGTGCAGTCAGATGATATCATTGACCAGGCTCGTATACTTGGCTCCCGACATTCCACAATGTAATTTGTTATCTCAGTGCCTCCATTATCCTCAGGAGCATCCCAGGACACCATGCAAGAGTTTTTAGTTACATACGTCAACTTAAGATTCTGGCAGTGCCCAGGTCTATCCAGAACATTTACAATAATAGTAGCTGAGGCCTCTCCAGCTTCATTAGCAGCCTTAAGTATATACTTTCCATGATCTGCTCTGGTTGCTTCCTTGATACGCATTTGCACTACTGGGAAGTTGTTTATCAGAGTGGTACGCTTGCCCCTTTCCAAAATGCTTTCACCTTTGCTCCAAGTGATTTCTGGATCAGGTCTTGCTTTCACATATGCTACAACATTAATGTTATGTCCAACACGGACAGTCAAACGGTCACGGCATGTGGCATCCATCTCAATTTCGGGAGGAATGACAATATCCTTAGCAATAACTGACTCTGGGATTTCCCTAGTCTCACCTTCTCCAATCATGTTAACAGCTTTAACACGGAACCTGTATTCTGTGTCCTCTGTCAGTCCCTTTACTCTGTAAGCACACTGCTTAATCAGATCATCCTTATTGACTTTCTCCCACTCAGCACCTTCTTTATGGCATTCAACAATATATCCTAAGACTGGACTGCCTCCATCTCTTGTGGGTCTGATCCAGACTAAGTCAGCATGTGTACAACTGTAGTCCTTTATCTTAGGGTTAACTGGAGGTCCTGGAACAGTAATTGGTCTGCAAGGTCTGGCAGGATCTGAGATAGGTGAAGGTCCACTAAAGCCAGCAATATTTTCAGCAAATACTCTGAACTCATATTCGATACTTTCAAAAAGCCCAAGCACTCTATATCTAAGGTCCTTGCAGGGTGTTTTATTCACTCTAATCCATTTGCCTCCTTTATGTCTTCGCTCAATAATGTAACCACTGATTTGACTACCACCATCAAACAGTGGCATTGTCCATCCAAGTGTGAGTGCATCTTCAGATATATCAGATGCAACTGGTTTTCCAGGATGGCCAGGGGACTCAAACTGGTGCCGGGCTACAGTTGGTGCACTTTCAAGAGCTGCGCCGATTCCCATTTTATTTTCAGCGCGAATTCTCACAACATACTCAACTCCTTGCTGCAGACGAGAAATCTTGAGCCTTGTGGAAGTGCTGCCAGAACTTACTCCTCCCCAAGTTTCCTTATTAGATTCCCTCTTCTCAACAATATAGTTCATGACAGGGCTTCCACCATCCTCTTTGGGAGGACGCCAGTCAATGACCATGAATTCAGGAGTCACTTCAAGGATATTAACAGGACCTATCGGAGCAGATGGCACATCAAGAACTGTAACATTCAGAGAAACAGTCTTACTTCCTGCTGAGTTAGACACTGTGAGAATATAGATTCCGGTGTGATTTCTTGTGCAATCAGCAATGCTCAGAACAGTCGAGAAGTTGTCTGTGTCGATTTTGATATTGCCTTCACTTTTGATTTCCTCTCCATCAATGACCCATTTGGCAGTGGGAACCGGAAGGCCTCTCATAATGGCAGGCATCCTAATAGTGCTTCCAGCTTTCACAATGATTCCCTCAATCAATTTCACATCAACCTCAATAATGGGTGGTACTGCAAAGAATAAAGTAGAAGAATAGAAAATTGAATAATACATATTGAAAAAAAAAATGTCTTTAAATAATCATACGGGACATTAAAATTAGAGTCTAACCTAGTTTTTCCTGGCAAAGTACTGGCACAGTGGTATCTGGTCTACTTAGACCAATTGCATTCTCTGTCTTAACACGGAACCTGTAGGTCTTTCCTTCTTCCAGTCCAGTCACATGGCACTCAGGAATGCTGACAGTCTTAAAAATGATCCAATCCCTTTCACCTTCTTCTTGGTACTCAACCAAGAAACCTGTGATGTCACTTCCTCCCGTGCGATCGGGCCAATTCCACTGGAGCCACACCTCGGTTTTATCAGCATCTACATGATGCAGGTCTTTTGGTGGACCAGGAGGAACTGAAATATGAGATATGAAAACAAATGTTAGTTTATTATATATATTTTTTTTTTTTATGTTATACATTATAGATATTGTTTTGAAAATGAACATTAAATAAGCCACGAAGTGGAGAAATGTATCAGGCCATACTTACACAGGGGATTCATTGCTTTGATAGCTTTTGTTGTCTCAACATATTCGCTTCTTCCAAACTGATTTTCAGCTGCCACACGGAACATGTATGATGTTCCCTCAATCAAATGCTTAGCCATCATGCTACGTTTTTTGGATGATGAACAGACTGGCACCCATTGTGCAGATGCTGCATCCTTTTTCTCAACAACAAAGTTAGTGATGCGTGTACCACCATTATCTTCTGGGTCTTTCCAAGAGAGCTGGGCAGAATCACATCTGACATCAGATACCCTGAAATTCTGAACTGCTCCAGGCTTGTCTACAAAAACAAACAAACAAATAAAACAACAACTTAACTCTTTGCTGAAAAGAATGGTATTTTCTAGGGGTTTGATGAGTTTGCTATATTAAAAAGTGACGATATTTCTTGTTGAGGTGAAAAGCTGTCTCACGATATCAGCATGACGGAGTTGAGTTTGTGGCAAAATCTTTTACAGTTGCTTATATTGTTCTGTCTTTTATTGCATACGATAATTCATACTCAGAAATTAGAAATAAAGTGACATTTACTACGATGATTAAGATGATTAATAGTCAAAAGTCTTAAAAATACACCTGCATTGTTTTGCATTTTGTGACTCAGTCGAATAATAGTCTATTTCTCCAGTCATATATTTCGCCATTGAACATTTCTTAAAAATAGTGTTATAATATCATCTTGAATCGCTCTCGTGAGCCCAATATCATGTAGTCTTGTCTCATGAGCTAGGTGTATTGTCACACCCCTAGTATTTTCATTTTCATTTATTTTTATGTTCTATTTGTTATAAATTATTTAAAATTTGACAATTTCTGATTTCTTTGTAATATTAAAAAAATTTACCAAGAACAAGCACGGTGCATATGGCTGACTTTGATCCAGCTGGATTTTCAACAGTAAGTGTGTAATCGCCACAGTCTGCACGGGTGCAATAACGCATCTCTAGTTTGGTTGCTGTTCCAGATGTTTCAATCTCTGATCTTGTAGGAACATCTAATTCATTTTTCTTCCATGTGACTTTGGGGAAAGGCATTCCCTTGATTCCAGCAATAATATTAATATGGGTTCCGGCCATTGCTTTGAGTTCACGAGGCATGCCCAAATCCAGTTGAAGTTCTGGGGGCTCTAGACAAAAACAAAACAAAAATAGCATTTAATATTGTTACACATATTTTCTTAAATGCAATAACATGCATAATTAATAACTAATATAATACATATCCAAATACGCATAAATTACCAAGTCTGTCTTGTGCTCGAACAGGCTCTGGGACATATGCAGGCTCTGATTCGCCAGCAGCATTCACTGCCTTCACTCTAAATCTGTAAAGTGCACCATCCTCAAGGCTGATAACCTTGAATACAGTGCCCTGGCAGGAGTCAGGTGTCTGGTTAACTTGAATCCATTCCTCATCACCAGCTTTCTGATATTCAAGGAGATAGCCAAAGATTTTGCCTCTGCCACAGTCTTTTGGTGGCTGCCAAGAAAGAGTGACAGACTCTTTTGTCTTGTCAATTGCTACTGGAAGTACAGGTGGGCTTGGAATCACTGTGACAAGAAAATCATGAAAAAAGGTGGAGGGGGTGGGTGTTATTATTTTAACTTTGTTTAAACTTTTTTATTATTATTATTATTTTTTTTTAAATAGTTAATTGGAAATTTTTCATTTAAAACATCTTTGGATACATACCAATAGGATCTTTGGCATAGATGGGCTTTGAAGGTGGACTGGGGTCACCAACACCAATCACATTCTCTGCCATGACACGAAATTCATATTCACATCCCTTGAGAAGATCAGGAACCCAATATTCTGTGTTGGGGTAAATGCGGTCTTTTCCAGCTCTAGTCCACATATTGGCCTTGGTCTCCTTTCTTTCAACAATGTAGTCTTTGATTGGTTTGCCACCATCAGCTGGCTGGAGCCATGAAATCAGAGCTGTATCTTTATAGATTTCTTTTACCACAGGTGCCTGTGGTGCATCTGGAACCTCTGGAGGTGTTAGAAATTTGAGAACATGAGTAAAACTCTAGACCATTCATTAAAAAATCTTTTTAAAATCATTTATTGACTATTATATTATACTGCAGAATCTGTTACTTACTGAAAATATCCTTTGCTTTTGTTTCAGCAGATAGCAATGGATCACTAATGCCATGAATATTTTGAGCACAAATTCTAATAATGTACTCTCTTCCCTCAATTAGTTTTGGAACTCTGCATGATGTCCTTGTGCAAGATTCTGTAACAGGCATCCATAAATCCCTGTTGGTGTCTCTCTTTTCAACAGTGTAGTTAGAAATAGCAGCTCCACCATCATCCAATGGGGGCTTCCAAGAAATGACCATATAATTCCTGTAAATCTCATCAAATAAAACAGGACCCTCTGGAGGTTGTGGACGGTCTGAAAAATTCATAAAACAAGATTCATCATTAAGTTTGCAAAGAAATAATTGTAAGATAAAAAATAATATATAAAAAATATAATATCTACTTGACAAAAAGTATACATTAGCTTACCAACAACAGTAACAGTACATATGCCCTTGCGTGAGCCAATGGAGTTCTCCAGAACCACAGTGTATTTTCCACTGTGATCACGTTTTGCTTTTGCAATAGTCAAGCATAATTTATTCTTTGTGCTGGTGAGAGCGATTTCTTCATTTGCCTGAAGCTCCTCATCATTTTTGAACCATTTAATTGTTGGTGCTGGTTTGCCTGTGTATTGGCTTTGAAGAGTGCAAGTTTCCCCAACGCGAACAATAAGCTTGTCACGGAACTCAAGATCAAGGTTTGGTGGTTCTAGTAAAGAGTATAGCATTCAATAAATCAAACAGTCAATAAAAAAAGGAAAAAGAAATAAAAGAAATCACTTCAGTGCATCACTTCAATTACTTACCAAACTCTTTTTTGCATGTAACTGGTTTGGTGCTGAATGATGGTTTGCCTTGACCGATTTGATTGACAGCACTAACTCGGAATTCATAAGAATAACCTTCTTTAAGACCCACATGTGTGTATTTACGGTCCAAAAGTTTATCCTCTGAGGCAATAATGCTGAAATTGTCCTGTCCGATAAGACGAACTTCAAGAACATAGCTTGTTATGTCTGAACCTCCATCATACTTTGGAGGCCTCCATGCGACGCTGATTGAATCATTTGTGATGGCTGTAACCTCAAGATCCTCTGGACGCTCAGGTACAGCTGAAGAAGGTGTGTGAGAAATATGTGAGACATAATTAATTTAAAGTAATGACGTAAATGAATACTGTAAAAAATACAAAATACTGATACAAACTAACAAAAACAAGGCTTACAGAGTGGATCCTTGATGACGACTGGAGCTGAAGTCTCAGTGAAGGGACCCATTCCAATAATATTTTCTGCTGCAATTCTGAAGAAGTAACCCTTGCCATCAATAAGACCCTGGACAACAGCATTATGTCTTGTGACAGTATAGGTCACTGAAGTCCAGCCTCTGCGGTCAGCTTCTCTCTTCTCAATTATATAGTTAGTGATAGCTGAGCCACCATCATCTTCAGGAGAGTACCATGTCAACTTGCAAGAGTCATTGGTGAGATTCTCACCAGAGAAAGGCTGACCCACTGGGCCAGGGACATCTGTGAAGAGAAAAAACAAGCAGTGTTCATTAGTTTATTGAAATCATTTCAGAATTAAGATATATATAAGTATATATATATATATATATATATATATATATATATATATATATATATATATATATATATATATATATAAACCACTCACCCAATACTTCAACAATAACTGCTTTCTTCCTCTCTCCACCTGCATTTTTAGCACTTAGCGTATAAATGCCTTGGTGTTGTCTCCTGCAACTTTTGATAACCAAAGCTGAACTTATAGAGGTGGTCTCAACGGCAGCCTCCTTTGGTAAATCACCATCGTCTCTATTCCAAATAATCTCTGGAGCAGGCTTTCCTGACACATAGGCCAGGATGCGGATTACCCCACCAGCATGAACAACAATCTTTTCCTTGACAGTTGCATCCAGGTCTACTTCAGGGGGAACTAAAATATATGGTAAATCAAACATAAAATAAATAAATAAATAAATACCGAAAACAGAAGACAGAAAAGACAGGAGAGAAATCTAAAATCTGAACGAATGCTTACTTGTCCTGTCCTTGACTTCAATCACATCAGAAACCTCACCAGGTTCTCCCACACCAGCAGAATTTACAGCTCTCACTCTAAATCTGTAGAGTCCAAGCTCTTTAAGTCCAGGAACAACAAACTTGGTGCCTCTGATTTCCTTGTCTTTAACCTAAGATAAAAAAGTAAAATATACATACTGTATATATATATATATATATATATGTGTGTGTGTGTGTGTGTGTATATATATATGTATGTGTGTGTGTGTGTGTGTGTGTGTGTGTGTGTGTGTGTGTGTGCATACCTTCTCCCATTCCTCTTGCCCTTCTTCTTTGTACTCTACAAAATAGCCTGTGATTTTAGATCCACCATCAATAAGTGGAGGAATCCATTCAAGATCAACAGTTGACTTGGTACAGTCTGTTACTTTTGGTGTTGGAGGTCCTGGAGGTGCTGTTAAGAAAAAATACAAACGTATAATAGATGCATGAATTAGAAAAAATGAAAGGGCCACCAAAATACAAAAGTACGCGAGTAAAAAAAAAAAAAAACGAAAACAAAAAAATCCTAACATACCTATGGGGTCTCTACATGGAACAGGATCAGAAGGAATACTAGGAGGGCCGCATCCAGCTGCATTAATTGCAATAACACGGAACTGGTAGATAGCACCCTCCATAAGGCCTGTTACAATATGGGACACTCCTAGAGTCCTGATTCTGATAGGTTCGCGATTTACTTTTGTCCAACGCTTGCCTGTAGTTTCCTTACGCTCTAACCAATAGCCAGTTACTGGAGAGCCACCATCATATTCTGGCTCATCCCAGTTGACGGTCATAGATTCAACTGAAACATCTGTAACAGTTGGCTTCTCACATTGGCCAGGCACAGCTATTAAGGGAAGAAAAATAAGTATTAAATTGAATTTAAACAATACATTTATTTTTGCAAGGATCTGAGTTTGAATAGTATATTTAATACATTTAAAACCATTTTAGTTTTTACTGAATTTCATTTAGTCATTGTTTTATTCTGTTTTCAAAAGACTGGAAATTGGAAACCAAAAATCATGAGATCATTCATCTTACTTGTACTTTTTAACAACAAAAAAAAAAAATACATATAATATTACTTTATGAGTAGACTGTTACTAGATATCAACATACACTGACAAATGAATACATAGTAAATATGTTCCAGATAATATTTGAATATTCTCCTTTAGTATAATGACAATATAAAAGCCAATTGTTTAATTTGAATTATGTCAAGCTTAACATTTTTCTCATACAGTATAAATGGGTCCTTATATATGAAAATATTTCAGTAAGGTGGTCCCTGTCCCTCGCAAGGGGATCATCATATTTGGAGGTCATGGGAATCAAAAAGTTTGAAAACCGCTGGACTTAGAGATTCCAAGTATATGAAACTTACTGAAGAGGTTTCGTGCTTTCTCAGGTTCACTGTACAAGGGTGGTCCAATTCCATATTTATTTTGAGCCATAACACGGAACTCATACTCATGGCCCTCTGTTAGCCTTTGTACTGTGTATTGGCATTCCTTTGGATCACTAGATACATGGACCCATGTTTTTCTGTTTTCCTCACGCTTTTCAATAACATAGTTTGTAATCTTGGAACCGCCATCATCTGTGGGTGGATTCCAGGAGAGACCAATCCTTTCAGCGAAAATCTCCCCAATCTTAATTGGTCCTACAGGTACACCAGGACGTCCTTAGGACACAAGAATAGCATATTATTGATTTGTATCTTTCAAATGGATGAATCATTCCAAATTAGGAAAAAAATAAATCATGGAATTCAAGGACTTACCCAAAATGCTAAGCTTGATGCTCTTGGTGGCTGTGCCCAAACTGTTGGTGGCTGTCAGAGTGTATAATGCGCTGTCACCTCTCTTTGACTGCTGAATTAACAGGGTGCATTTCTCATCAGACACAAGTTTATTGACATGTTTGTCATACTGTACAGCAGCTTTGTCATCAGGCTTGTCCTGTGGAGCCTTGTGCCAGACAAGAGATGGGAATGGACAGCCTTGTATCCTGGCAACAATGTTGACATCATATCCTTCTGCACCTTCTAAAGCCTCTCTGAGATCAATACTTGGAGCACCTAAAAAAAAGATTTAAAAGAAACATTAGCAAATAACTAAGTGTCATATTTCAAGAAACTTTATCAAAAATTACATGATCTTCAACTCACATGTCTGGTCCTTAATGACAATTGGACCGGCAGTAACAGAGGGTCTGCTTGCACCAGCTTCATTTACAGCTTTAACACGGAACTCATATTCGCCACCTTCTTTAAGGTCTTCAATGATGAAGGTAGTCTCTTCAACATCTCTCTTGTTGCATTGTTTCCAAGTCTCTTTCTGTGGACCACTGGTATCCCAGCTCAACCTCTCAATGATGTAATGCTTTACGGGTGCTCCACCATCGTTCTTCGGAGGAACCCATGTCAAGGTTACAGCGTTCTTTGTAACAAGGTCAATTTTCACCTTGGTTGGAGGATCAGGAGGATCTTGACATTCAAAGAAAATAAGATTAATCAGAAATTAATTAGAAAAACAATTTAGAGGCATGCAATGCTTTTCAAAATAATGGGCTAACCAACTTACAGATAGGATCCCTTGCCCTAACAGGTTCTGTGGTCTCGGTAAATGGTCCGAAGCCAAGGCGATTCTCAGCACGAACACGGAATAAGTAGTCCTGTCCCTCAAGGAGGTTGGGCACGACATAGGCCATGCTGGCACTAGCAGCATTGACAATCGTCCAAGCCTTTCCATTGACAGCCTTCTTCTCAATAAAATAACTTTTGATTCTTTCACCACCATCATTATCTGGCAGCTTCCAAATGAGTCTCATTGTGGTTCTGGTGACATCAGTAACTTTGAGCTCTTTGGGTGCTCCAGGAACATCTGGAAAAAAAATATCAATTTACTTCATAGCACAATGTTATTTTTGATTAAGTCTTTAAAAATACTAAACAAATTAAAAATTAAAATATAAGTAGAAAACTCACCAAGCACATTTACTCTGATATTGACATGCTTCTGTCCTGATTTGTTCTTTGCTGTAATTGTGTACCTGCCAGAATGGCTTCTCAAACTCACAGGAATTGTAATAACTGAGGTAGTGTCAGTTGATTCAACCTAATCCCCAAGAAAATCACCAATAAACATCCGTCTTAGATTCAGAAGAAAATATTATTTGTGTCTAAAATTAGAGAAAAAGTTTCACCTGTGAATCCACTGGTAAGATATGAAGACGATCCTTCTTTTCTGTCTTTGCTTTGCCATCAAACTCCCATGTAACTTTGGGAACAGGACGTCCTGTGATGGTGGCAGGAATCTTAAATGGAGATCCAGCACGGATACACAGAAGATCATGAGCACTGATATCCATGAAGATCTTCGGTCCAGCTGTGGAATTAAAAGAATGCATAAGGTTATGTAAAAATACTCTTGAGGAAGTTAATTTGTATTTCAGTACAAAAGACTTTACTTTGAATGTCCTCTATGCGAACTTCAGTGGTTCTGGGGCTTGGTTCAGACTCGCCAATTTCATTGACTGCAATGATTCTGAATCTGTATTTTTTAAGTTCTGGGAGGTTTGGAATTGTGAACACAGTAGAAGGATGCAGATTTTCAGCATCATTAATCCTGGCCCACTCAGAAGTTCCTTCATCCTGGATCTCAATGATGTAACCTTTGATGGGGCGACCACCGTCTTTAGCTGGTGGGGTCCATGCAAGGGTGACACTATGCTTGGTTTTGTCAGCAATCTCAGGAGCTGCTGGCATGCTAGGTGGAGCTGTAAACACACACACACACAAAACAAACAAACATGAAATGTTAAAAACAACATTTATTAAAATCTATCCAAAATACAAATGCATTTAACTGATGTTCTTACTCAATGGCTCATCAGCAACGGCAGATTCAGAAATGGCACTCGGTGGTCCAATACCAGCAGAATTGCAAGCCATTGCACGGAATTCATACTCCGTTCCCTCTATGAGACGGGTAACCTGGTATTCCCAGCCTTTCATGCCACGTTTTGACACCAGTACCTTATTCACACGAGACCAATAGGAAGTGCCCTTTTCACGCTTCTCAAGCCAGTAGCCAGTAATCATTGAACCACCACTGTCACTAGGTGGTTCCCATGTCAGTACCATATGGGTCTTAGAGCGCTCTGTGATAGTGACTTTCTCAGGTGGACCAGGCAAAGCAAAAGGATCCCTAATCTGCACCTCTTCAGTTTCACAGGCCTCACTTATTCCATACTTATTCTCAGCTTTGACCCTAAATTTATAGTTGCCACCAGTTTCCAGGTTCCATACCTGCAAAAAAAAAACATTAATAATGTATATAGTCATTAAACAAGATGATATAATTATTTCAGCATATTTTCCCATTCTAGGTGTCTTATATAAACAATAAACAAAACTCTTGTTTGACGCATTTTGAATGACTACCTACACAAATGCTATGAAATAATTGTTTTGCTTACCCCATATCGCTTCTCAATAATGGAGTTAGTAACCTGCACCCACTCAGCCTTTTCAGGATCTTCAACATTAAGGTCTTTCATCTCAACAATGTAGTTGGTAAGCTCACTGCCACCAATATCCAATGGGGCATCCCAGGTAAGGTTGCAAGACTCAGATTTGATATTTGAAACAGCAATATTCCTTGGTGGTGTTGGGCGATCTATGAAAAAAAAAAGAGATAGTATATGCAGAAATAAATAAACTTTAGACACTTAAGCCATGACATACTGCTTGCCACTGATTCATATAAAAAAGCATACATTTCAAGTAAAACATTTCACAACACTTTTTTTTTAATTTTTATAAATAACAGATTTTTATTTTTTATTTTTTTATTAAGGCGAGACACTACAGGTGAATAGGGTAAAACTTTTAACTAGCAGATATCACCATGAAACTTTCCCAGTTGATTACCTACATTAAGATGAGAAAAAAAATGTATTACAAGTTTTCTGTAATTTAATGTTTAAATATGCAAATTAGGCAATATCTAATTAAATATGCGCTAATTTGCATATTTTAAATCTGAGTATTGGATAAAGCCAGGTTAAAATGTATTTTTTCATTGTGTTTACATATTAGATGGGAAAAAAATTACTGAGGGATGTATGGATATCTACTTTTGTTATCCTGTAAATCAGAATATACTGTCAATAGCCTTAAAAAAATATTTTCGATTAATATGTTATACAAATCAAGCTGGGAATAATATATTTACAAATCCCTCTGTAAATGTCTTCATAATATAACTAGGTACAAGACTGGAAAGTTTGGTGTATATACAGTGTAGGTGCTACTGAAGTGGAGATTTCGGACTTGGAGTATGAGAGAAAAGTAATTTTGAGAAAACGGGCTTTAAAGATTTATCATCAGCCAATGAGATTGTGCATTCAGCCCTTTTACTTTCACGATTGGTTGCTGATAAAAAGGAAATGACCATATTTGAACCCGACAGCATTGTACAGGAGAGAGATCTTTCCAGTGGTGAATGTGATGACAGGGTGCCGGCAGCGATCGCGGAGCAGCGGGATGATTAAGAACGCCAACTTTTGTTGAATTTATGAGAAATCTACAGACACGAACAGACAAAGTGTAGTAAAATAAAGACCTAAATGTGTATTTCGGACTTTTTTTCACCACAAGTCTGAAAGAAGACGTTATTGAAGACAAATATTCAAAAATCTCAAAACTGACCAGTAAAAAACCCCGATGTTTTTGCCTTAAGACAAGGGTATTAGGCACCTTTTGGTTGTCAAACATAAGTAGATGATTTCCATAGTTAATGTGATGAACTATGCATTTAGCTATTCAACTAGGACAACTGTGTGAACTTGAGGAGATCTGACTCCAAACATCCACGAAAATCACCTCAGCATGATGCCACGTGGTTTGACATTTTGTCCAAAACAGTTTTAACTGAAGTGTTCAAGTCTCCAATACTTTTTGTAGCTAAGTATAGGACAACTTACCCAACACTTCCACTGTGATGGAATGACTGAGTGATCCCAAACGATTTGAGGCACTAACAGTGTATGTGCCCTTCTCCATTCTAGTAACACCAGGGATGGAGAGTTTTGTATGTGATGTCACTCTGTCAATCTCTTTAGTTTCTATCAGGAGTTTCTCAGTGGGTGTGGCAATAACAACATCATCCTTCAGCCATTCAATCTTTGGCATTGGTAGGCCTGTGACTTCAGCAGGCATCTCAATAGGTTCGTTTTTCCTTACTCGGATCAAATCACCCTTGAAGTGCTTCAGCATATGCAGACTTGGTGCCACTATAATTATCAAAAGACAGATGAAATGTGTGTCATTAAAAAAAAACAGATGAAATGTCTGTGCTGAAGAACAGTGATGTTAAACTAGAAAAGGACAAACCTTCATCATCCTGAATTACAACAGTCATGGTAATTGAAGGCTCACTTTCACCAAGTGCATTGACAGCCTTTGCACGGAACTCATACAAATGGAGCTCATCAAGGTTTTCAACTGTCAAAATTTGAGCAGTGACCAGCTCTGGGCTGACACGCTGAAAGGCTGGTTCATCTTGTCGCTTTTTCTCAATTATGTAGCCAATGATTGGACTACCACCATCATTACGCGGTGGTCTCCATTCAATAGTAACAGAGGACTTGGTCCTTTCAGTATAGTGGAACTTTTCAGGAGAAGTTGGTGGACCTGGCATTCAAAAAAACATATGACAATAAATACACAAGAACAGTCATTATAGTGAGAGTTGTTCTAAGAGTAAAAGCATCGTGTATGTCAGGTTTACTTTGAGGATCCACAGCACGGATTGGTCCGAGATCGACTGGAGGTCCACATCCATATTTGTTCTTAGCCACAACACGGAAAATGTACTCCTGTCCCTCAATAATACCTACAATCTCACATTTGGAGGAAGGAGTCTCAATGGGTTGTCTCCATGTGTGCATCTTTGGTTCCCTCCTTTCAATGATAAACCCTGTCAAATCACTACCACCATCATCATCAGGATCTGACCAATTCAACATCATTAGCTTTCTTGTAACCACAACAGGTTTCAGGTCAAGAACTGGTCCAGGAACATCTGCAGAGAGATTTTAAATGTTGCAAACTGTATGTTATGCATGCTGTAATGAAAATGAGTGTACACTTTGAATCCATATTACAATTTAAAAATTCTTACCCATAACTTCAACCCTGGTCGATGCAGATTTAATACCACTTGGATTTGCTGCTTGGATTTGGTATTTGCCCTGATCACTTCTCTTTGTGGTTTTAATGACAACAGTGCTGACCGGTCCAGCTTCTTCTATCTCCATACGATCTTTTTCTAATGCAGCATCATCCTTTGTCCATTTCAAAAATGGAAAAGGTCTACCAGTCACATGTGCTGGAATTCTAAGCATCTCTCCGGCTCTAATGACAACGCCATTTTTCACAGAGATATCAAGCTCGATGACAGGAACCTCTGTTTTGGCAAAAAAACAAAGTTATCTGTTTATTTTGGAACACTTTAATTGCTTAACAATTAAACAATAGCCTATGATAATTAACAATAGTATTATGTTTATACCTGCAGGGTTTCTCACAATTACTGCATCTGTAAAACCTGGTTGTCCTTCACCAGCACAATTGACTGCAACAACACGGACAATGTATTTTGCGCCTTCTCTAACACCATACACTGTAAATGTGCGGTTCTTCCATGGCCTCTCTGTGGCTCGTGACCAGTCCTTGGTACCAGCAACAACTTTGTCAACATGATAACCAAAGATATCTGCGCCACCATCGTCTGCAGGAGGATCCCATTCAACATCAATTGAAAAGTCTGAGGTGTCAACAACTCTTGGAATTGGTGGACCCGGAGGCACTGAAAAAATAATTGTTATATGTTAAATATTACATTTTAAATTGATATTAGTTTGATATTAAATGTAATTCCGGTATGTTCATGGTAGTCAAGTTTAATGTTACAAACTTACTGATAGCTGCCTGTGCTGTTTTTGGCTCTGACGGGGGACTGAACTTTCCAGGTCCAGCTACATTTTCCGCACAGACTCTGAAAATATATGTCAGACCCTCTAAAAGGCCCTCTACATTTAATTCCAAATCAGGAACCATGGTGCGATTGACTCTCGCCCAGTGTGTGCTGTTAATTTCTCGTTTCTCTACCCAATATCCCTCAATGGGGCTGCCATTGTCATTGGGTTCTATCCAGGTAACACACATACTGCTGGCTGTGACATCCTTAATTTCAGGTTTCTCCGGCGCCTCTGGAGGATCTGAATTGACAAAGGCATATTTAACTGTTAGATTAACTGTGAAAAACAATAATGCAAATTATGTGATCAAACAAACAATGGAAAATTGTAATACCAAATGGATTCTTTGCAATGACAGGTTTGGAGATGGATGGGGTTCCAGGACCATACTTGTTCTCGGCAGTGACGCGGAAGAGGTACTCCTTGCCCTCAATAAGTTTGGGCACTAGAAATTTACAACCTCTAAGGATTGATGTTACAGTGATCCATCCAAGCTCAGCCTTGGAGTTATCTTTTCGCTCCAATATATAGTTAAGGACTTCACAACCACCATCATCCAGCGGGGGATCCCACTTACAGAGGATTGAGTTCTTCCTTATCTCTTCGAATTTGAAATTGACTGGAGGTCCAGGAGTATCTGAAATATGAAAGTGTAAAAATTAACATTCCATTTTTTTTTCCAAAATATTCAAGGTGGAAAAGGGTTTATATGTCATTATAAGTGTCATTATTAAAGTCGGTTTCAACTGATGTGTTTTCATACCAATGTGGTATACCTGACCAAATAAATTTACTTGAACAATGTCCAATTAGCTACTTGAGTATTGATTACATTATCCAATAGCTTGTGTGGAGTAAGTGACATCAGCAAAAAAGGAAAGTCGTGCTTTATCTTCTTCAGATGAAAAGTAAATTATCATGTTTTGATTAAAGATTAGAGACACAAAAGAAATCTTTAGAATATTATCTCAACTCACCAAGGACATTAACTTCACAGGAGGCAGAGGAAACACCATGATCATTTTCCACTTTTATGGTGAAAACACCATGATCGCCTCTGATAGAATCTGTTACGATAATTAAGGATTCACCCTTCCGCTTGGAATCAATGGTAAGACGTTCATTTAAGCTTGGGTGATATGCTTCTTCAGGTTCCTCCGGTTCCTCCACCTCCACCTTCTTTTCTTTTTCTTTCTCCTTTTCTTCTTCCTTCTTTGCCTTGTCCTCCTCCTTCGGCTCTTTGTCTTCCACCTTCTTTTCTGCATCTGCCTCTTTCTTTTCTGTATCTGCCTCTTTCTTTTCCTCCTTTTCTTTTTCTTTCTCTTTCTTCTTTTTAATGGGCCTTTCTGGTCTCTTCTTCAGCGGCTCTGGCCAAATGGTTGAATTGTTCCTCATCCATGTAATTTGGGGGTAAGGAAATCCAGAGATGTTGGCTTCCAATCGGATCTCTTCACCTCGTCTCACAGACAAGCCTGATTGTAGACTACCGCTAAGGAATACCTTTGGACGATCTGGAAGCAGAATAACAAAAAATGCTTACATATACCTATAGCTTGCATCAGAGGGACTTCACATTTGAAAAAAACTTTATGATTTGACAAGTAACAAGCGATTAAATTCATACCAACTGCATCTGAGGCTTTGATCAATGGTGAGCTGCGTGAAGGATCACTGACACCAGCTGCATTTTCGGCACGCACACGGAACTGATATTGTTTTCCTTGCGTCAACCCCTTAACAGTATAGGACAACACTGGCACAAGGAAGTCATTACATCTCTGAAAATTATCTTCCCCTTTCATCATCTTCTCAAGAATGTAACCAATAATTTTGCTTCCACCATCATACATGGGAGGCTTCCACGTAAGGGTCATACTCTCAGAAGTTGGGTTGTGTATTTCCACATCGACTGGTGGATCAGGACGTTCTGTATTTGATGGACAAAAATGTATTAAAAATATGCAAAATGAAAGGTAAATCCAAATCCGTTCAATGAATGTCATTACTTACGCTTCTGATCTTCAGCAATTACAGGATTACGAAGCTCAATGAATTCACCACCACCAATCTTGTTGACAGCTCTGACACGGAAGTAATACTCCCCATTTTGAATGAGATCCTTAACCGGCCAGCTCACTTTGTTTTCTCCAGACATAACATTGACATATGTTCTTCTGCCTGCTTCTCTGCGTTGCAGCACATAGTGGAGAATGGGGCTACCACCATCATAGTCTGGAGGATCCCAGGATACCTTGCAGGTGCTCTTGGTAATTTCACTAGCAACAATTTCTTTACATGGTCCAGGAAGACCTAACGTTTGTAAAAAAAAAAAAAAAAAAACATAAACAAAGCAATGGCATTAGTTTAAAATGTAAAGGTGCGTTTTCATTTTTATGTTAGCATAATCAGTTGTTAACAGATAAAATATTCCAATAAAGCAATCAAACTAACAGCAGAACTCAAAGACATACCAATAACTTTGACATTGAGTGTTCCACTTGTTGAACCATTGCTGTTCTCCAAGGTAATTTTGTACTGGCCAGCATCAGCATGTAAGCAGCTTGGAATTTCTAGATGGCAGGATGTGTACTCAGCTCTAAAGAAGGTTCTGTCATCAGCCTTCAGTTCATTTCCATCTTTGTGCCATGTAATCTTAGGTGACGGCACAGCCTTAAATGGAATAGGTAGGTGCATCTTTTCACCTTCTACAACAACAAGGTCTTTGGTCTGGAAGTCAAGGGTTGGGCTACCTGCAATGATGTGAGTAATAGGGCAATCAGTTATCCTTACACTAAAATCTTACATTTTATAAAAAATAAATAAACCTCTTACAGTCAGAATCTTTGGCATATACGTTCTCAGAAATGTCAGAGGGCTCACTGGCACCAACAGAATTGACAGCACGGACTCTGAAGGTATACTGCTTCTCAGGAACAATGCCCTCTTCATCCCCTGCTCTGTATTTTAGCTCTTTGACAGGACGAGAGTTGACTCTCATCCACTTCTCAGTTCCAGCCTCACAGAGCTCAATATGGTAGCCGATTATGGGACTTCCTCCACTCTTTTCTGGTGCCTTCCAGGCAATACAAATATGGTCTCTGGCTGCTTCTGTGATGTGCAATTCCTGAGGTGGTGATGGTGGGCCTGTCAAGATAAATAATGGTTTCATTTACATCTCAAATCATTTTTTTAACCCACTTATTGTCTCATGAAAATAGTGCATATTATGTGTTTACTAGTCTTCTGAAGGCATGAAATAGTTGTGTGAACAGTCCGAAATATAATTTGGATTTTCAGTTAATAACAACTTAAATGTCTGCCTGCTTCTCATACAAAGCTATCGTACTTCTCTCTTTTTTTTTTTTTGCCTTTTTATTGGAAGTCCTAAAGACACCATTATTATTTAAAACATAATTAGAATACATTTGCCATCATTCCAAACCTATTGGGCATATGCAATATTAATGAAGATGTAACTGTTCTGTTGAATCACAAATAATTTCTGTTGAATTTATTATGATTTTTCATATCTTTCTTGTTCGAGATGCAATAACTCGGGAAGGAAATACGGTAGGGGGAAATTCTTTTTTGGTGAAGTTCCCCAAAATTTGAGCTGCATCTGGATAAAATTTTGTGGTGATAGCATACAGTAATCAAAAGTTACAGCATTTGGAACAAAGGTAGCCTTTGTTTAGTCCTCACACATTTGGAAGGCATTAATAAAATTGTTGTTTACTGAGTGAAATACACAAAACTAAGGACTCATAGCTCTAAAACTATAGCAAGGAAAGTCAAAAGGTAGGAATTGTTTGATACATTTTTAGAAAATATACATTACATTACATTTGGACATTGTCATGCTGAGAAACTGCCTTTGAAAAGACAAAATATATCTAAATATATATATTTTTTTTATTTTGCATATCTTTCTTATTTTACATGGAATAACTCAGGAAGAAAATAAGGTAGGTCTGGATCAAATTTTGTGGTGATTGCGTAAAGTAATGAAAAATTACAGCATTTGGAACCAAGATAGCCTTTTTGTGCAGTCCTTGACGCCCCCTAATGGGCTTTTTTTTTTTTTTCCTCAATGAGGAGTATCTTGTGATCAACACAATAGATTATGTTAATTTTGGGATAATTTTAATAGTTATAATATGCTGTAAAAAATGATGTGGCATTTTCAGCGATCTGTATAATGTTTCATGAGCTGTATGATGTTTTTGACACATTGCAGTACATAGTACAAAAAAGTATTTTATAGATTATGAAAAAAAGAAATTCTATTTATCAGCAAATAACTCAGTACTACTTAGGAGTTTTCAAATTGGCTACATTCATTGTAAAGTTCAGACTCTAAGCTTTCAAATGACACCTATTTTGTGTTGATCAAGGCAGTAGTTTTGAAAAATATGATTATGAATTTTTTCGCAGCTAGGTGGCGCCCGCGGACCGTACACTCTGTTTTAGAGGGACTACTCAGCACTCATTAATTTGTTATTCCACATTGGAATTCCGGGAACATTGGAAAACACATTGCATCCCGGAGAGATGAGAGACATGTTTTTTAGCAAAGTATGCATCAATTTGTGAGGAATATCTCGTGATCAACACTATGGATAATGTTGTGTTTGGGCTGGTTGTAATCATGAAAATCTGCTGTCAATAAAGATGTTTTCCACAATTCATGCAGCTTTCATGGAGTTATGAGCTAAAACGTCACATCAATGCACCATCTATATACTTCATTGGATGTGCGCCTGTGAAGGTTCATGTGTTAGAAGTCTATGAGGAATATCTTTAGATCTGAATGATGGATTATGGTTTGGGCTCTTTTTAATCATGAGAGTCTGCTGTAAATAATGTTGCCATTTTCTATGATCTGTGCATGCTTCATGAAGTTATAGGCGAAAACGCAACGTGAGTGCTTCATCAGTATGTACTTGGCTATGTGGGTCTGTGGGATTTTTTTGTATTAGAACTCCAAGAGGAATATCTCTAAGCTTTCAAATGACACCCATTTTGAGTTGATCAAGGTAGCAGTTTTGAAAAATATGATTATTAATTTTTTAAGATTCTTAAGATTCTAAGCTTTAAAATGATACCATATGACACCATGTTGTTCCATTCAGTGGTTGCTTAGTAATTTGATTATTATTATTTTTTTCGCGGGGCGGGGGTTTCCGCCTGCAGCACACTTCTGGTTTAAGGGGTTAAACTTCTAAAATGATATTGGGGTCTATATTTATCATACCTGTTGGGTCCTCAATGACCACAATATCAGTGGGTTCACTTGCGTGACCAACTCCAGCCTCATTCTCAGCAGAGACCTGGAACTGGACTTCAGTCCCCTCAATTACATCAGTCACTCTGTAATGGCAGTCAGGACCCGAAGTCTTTCCAGATTTCACCCACCGGGTTCCAAGTTTCTCCTTTTTCTCAATGACATATCTAGGAAAGATTGATATTTAGAAGACAAAAAAATAAGGAATTATATTTTTTATAATTGAATAATTATAAATTTGAATAATTGATACATTGGATGAACTTTTTTGTATGCTTTGAGATATACTGACTCAAGCACTTTAAGGCCAATTCACACCACACAGATAGACGGAGGCATGGCAATAGACACTTTGCCGGGTTTTGTCGGATCAGTGTGTTAACTCTGTCGGAGTCTGTTGCTGTCTGTCAGAGCTTGTTTTCGCTGATTGAACATGCTAAATTGGTGAGAGAATGTCTAAAAAGTGACATGCTGTAATCTGGTGACTATCTGCGTTAGTCTCCGTCTGTCAGTGCAGTGTGAATTAGCCTTTACAGCATGATTCAAGGGTCAAATAAGTCATTAAACATGAGTTAAATGCTGAAATAAAATAAAAATATAAAAATTGGATGAAAATTTAAACTTACAAAACTTAAAATGAAAATTAGAAATGTTGCCTTGGCAACTAACTTAAAATGAAATAAGTTGAAGCTGAAGTACTAAAATTACTAAAACTGAAATAGATCTAAAATAACATAAAATAACAATAAAAACTCATTAATTAATCAATTAAAAAAATAAAAAACGTAAAGCTCAATTCAAAATATTAATAAACACTATAATAGTATATGAAGAATTCTAAAATAACAACTGCTAAATGTTAAAATAACAATAAACTGCTACAATGGCGATATGTACGTAACTACCTCAAGACAGGTCTTCCACCATCATTCTTAGGTGCATCCCATTTCAGGTCAACATGAGTCTTGGAGACATCTGTAATGGTCAGATTATATGGAGGTCCAGGGGTACCTGTGAAGAAGAAAAACATTTGTGAGACAAATTCAATATTAAATATCAACAAATCAAAAGAATGAAACAAGCAATAAGGACTAAATACGCACTGAAAGTATCCTTGGCGAGAACAGAGTCTACAAGTTCACAAAATTCACTGGGTCCAACTGCATTCTCAGCAGCAACACGGAACATATAGAGAACCCCTTCATTTAATGGGGTGACAGTGTACTTCAGCTCCTTCACAGTGGTGTCCACAGCCTGCCAGCCTTTGCGTCTGACATCTCTCTTCTCAACAATGTAGTTTGTGATTGGAGAGCCACCATCTCTCTCAGGTGCTGTCCATTTTAGTTCAGCGCTGTTCCTGCTACTAGAAACTACGTCAAGCCATCTTGGTGGCGATGGAGGATCTACAGGAGGATCATCATTATAAAATGTTGTATAAAGAATCATGCACTTGAATGTTTAAATGTTAGAGCAATGGTTAATTCTAGACTTAAAATTCTGCCATCATTTACTCACTCCCAATCTATTCCAAACCCGTATGACTTTCCATATGACCACAAAAGAATAATATTAAGAATGTCAAGAATATCCTGCCCATTATTACTTTTTTGTAAATAATGAGAGAAAATAGCAATTGGTGCTTTTAAGCTCCAAAATGACAATAAAGCACCAGAAAAGTAACTTGTGTGCTATATTTCAAGGCTTCTGATGCCATACGATAGCTTTGTATGAGGAACAGACAGACATTTAAGTTCTTATTTACTGAAAACCCAAATTAAATTTAGGACTGTTCACACAACTGTTGCATGACTTCAGAAGACTAGTAAACACATAATATGGACTATTTTTATGAGACATTTGTGATCCCTTTGTTGTCCCCATTTATTGAAATTGCATGAAAAAGAGTAACCAATTCATAATTTCTTCTTTTGTGTTCCACTGAAAAAAAGTCATATAGGTTTGGAACTGCATGAGGATAAATAAATGAAGACAAAATTCTTATCTTTAACAGTGTGACTTACTGAGTCTCTCCTTGCAGAGCACTGGATCGCTTGGTTCACTAGGTTCACTCTCGCCTGCTGCGTTGACAGCTTTGACACGGAATGAGTACTCTTGCTTCTCCATCAATCCTCTCAGGAAGTGCTCAAGAGAGGGGATACCATCAGCTACCCGAACCCACTCGTCAGTTCCGCTCTTGAGTAGCTCAATGGTGTAAGACTCAATCTTTGCACCACCATCATGTTCAGGTTTTGTCCATTGCAGGAAGGCAGATGTTTTGGCCACATCTTTAACAGTGGGCTTACCAGGAGCCCATGGAGGATCTAAAAGAAAATTACACATCATAGAGTATGACATTTTGTAGGTGAAATAGGCAAAGTAGGATATTAATCAAATGTTAATCCTACCAATTGGATCTTTAATCAAAATCTGGTCTGTCTCTTTGCTTGGTTTGCCAGGCCCAGCAAGATTCTCTGCCAAAACACGGAACTTGTACTTCTTTCTTGTGGGCAGGCCTTTTACCCTGCAAGCAAATTTGTATTTCAGACATATTAAAATACAAACAAACAAGTTTATGACACACAACAATGGCATACTAGGGTGAATTGACATCCATACATACCTAAAGTTTGTGTCTCTAATAGGTAGCTTGTTGCATCTGATCCATTTGTCATGGTCAGGCTCATATCTCTCTACCCAGTATCCAGTAATAGGACTTCCACCATCATCATCAGGCTCATACCAGGACAGAGTTACAGCATCCTTTGCAATATCAGATGCCTCCAATTTATATGGGGGACCAGGTGTATCTAAGATATTGTGAACATATATATTAATTAATAATTCAGGTAAAAAGTTAGGCAAAATGTGTTTGAATTGTTGAAGCAGCATTAAATTACATACCAAATGGGTATCTGGCAATTATTGGGGCATGTTCTGCTGGGGGACCAATGCCAAACTGATTTTCAGCATAAACCCTAAAGACATACTCCTTGAAAGCCACAAGTTTGGTGGCTTTGAATGTGGTCTGCTTCACAGTGGAGGACAACTTGTACCAAATTTCACTTTCTGCAGCTCTCCTCTCAACAATATAGTTTGTCACCTTTGAGCCACCATCATCTCTTGGAGGATTCCAGGCCAACAAACAGGACTCATTGGTGATTTCAGAGATATCCAAAGCAGCTGGTGGACCAGGTTTATCTAAATGGAGCAAAGATTAGATATTAATATAATCAAAATAATAACTGCTCATAAAAATATTTTCTCTAAATAAATTGTCTTATTCTCCATTATATATATATATACATATATATATATATATATATATATATATTTTTTTTTTTTTTGGTCACACAACCTAGAATGTTGACATCAACAGTTGCAGTTGCACGGCCACTGCTGTTGACTGCCTCAATTATGTATGTAGCTGTATCATCCCTCTTGGTCTTGGCAATGGACAGTGTTGAGTGGCCAGGTTTGGTATCAATTGCGATTCTGTCATCTGGCTTCAGGACTAAGTCAGCCTTGGTCCATTTGACTTTAGGCTCTGGTTTGCCTGTGATGTCAGCAGGAAGTTCAATCTTAGTGCCAGCTTTAGCAGTCAGGCCAGCCAGCAGCTTTGCATCTAGTTGAATCTCTGGAGGCTCTGTGAATGTGGCAAGTAAAACAAGCAAACATTGAGCTTAACCTCAATCATAATGTCATAACGTCTCAGAATGTGAAAGCATAATCTAATAAAGTACCTTTAGGATCAACGGCCAAGATCTCATCTGTCGCCTTGCAAGGCCTACTTGCACCCAGTTTGTTCAAAGCCCTCACACGATAAGCATACCACTGTCCTTCAATGAGACCAGTCACTTCAAACCTGTTTGTAGAGTTAATTTAGTTTCACTTTTGCAAGTGTGCACCACAATTCAGTTTACAAAAAAAGAAATTTAAATTGATCACTCACTTAAGCTCAGGCACTGGATCTCCACATGGCTCCCATTTGTCAGTGCCACGTTGACATTTGTCAACAATATAACCTTTAATTGCAGTTCCACCATCCCATTTGGGAGGCTCCCATGACAAGAAGATCTTGCTGGCAGACTTGTCTCGCCATTTAAGGTTTTCTGGTGGGTCTGGTACAGCTGTAAATCACACGCACCAACACATGAATTTATGGGGTATTTCATACTTTTGACATTGTGAATATTTAACACTGACTAATCTCTTATTAGTATTGAAACCCACTTGCAGGTGAAGACACATTCACTGGTTCATCAATATAGGCGGGTTCTCCAGGGCCACATTTGTTACAGGCAATAACTCTGAACAAGTACTCCTTTCCCTCAACAACATCTGTGACGGTGTATTCCTGGTCTTGCAAACCTGACATCACCTAAAATTAAATAAGCACAAGGAAAAAGATCACTGTAAGTTCGCAAAACAGTTCACAGAAATTAATGGTCAAAGATATGTTAATGTTTATACCTTCACCCAGGTCTTTCTGGAGACCTCACGCTTCTCAACCTGGTAGCCGGTGATCGGACTGCCTCCATCATGATCAGGTGCCTCCCACATCAGGTGAACATGCTGTCTGGTCACTTCTGCAACCTTTAAGTCTTTTGGTGCACTTGGAGATGCTGCAGAATAAAAAAGTATAACTCTTTACTTTTTCCTTTCTGAAATGTAAATTGATGTATACATGACTATAATAAAAGATTGTACGTACCAATGACATTAACTGCAATCTCTCCTGAGACACTGGTCACATCATTTTCCAGCATCAAGGAGTATGTGCCTTTGTCAGGACGCACACTTGGGGTTATAATGAGCTCTGTGAAGGTTGACTTTGTAACCATGGACACACGTTCACCAGCCGTTAGCGCATTTTCACCAAACGTCCACTTTGCTGTGGGCACCGGGTACCCAGTGATAGGGACACGAATTGCAAGAGGGTTAGGGACAATAACCTCCAGACCATCCTTAAATGCACTCAAGTCCAGAGTGGGTGCAACTGTGTCAAGAGAAGCAAATCATGTAGAAAGCAGCTTGATTTGACTTGAAGATTCAGATATATCAAAGAGTTATGTAGGGTGCAATGACGCAGAAATCACTTACAGTGTGGATCATCTGCCAACACAGGTCCAACAATGTTTGAGGGGTCAGACTGCCCGGCTGCATTCTCAGCAAGTACTCTATAGCTGTATTTCTTTCCAAATTTCAGGCCTGACATCTGTGGAAATTATTTAATCACAAGCATTTTGTAACATACTAATAAGCACTATAACAAAGACAAAATCTCTTTCAAGGAAAGTCAGTTCACTAGGAGGTAGTTCAGGCATACAAGACATTAGAATAGGGGAAATACTGATATCTCAAAATTGATGGCCAAATTCAAAGTCTAACATTGACTGTCCCATAAATGATGTTTCCTATTCTTAAAAAGCATATATTTCAGGTTGGTCTTTGGCAAAGATTGAAAAGCTAGCACACTTACCCTGTACAGCAGGTCCTGGCAAAGCCTAGCATTGCATCTGAGCCACTTGTCTGTGCCTTCTTCACATCTCTCAATGACGTAGCCAGTGATCGCTGTGCCTCCATTTTTAAAGGGAGTCTCCCATGTCAACAGACAGGAATCCTTGGTCTGTTCAGAGTGTGTCAAATTCAGTGGAGGGCTTGGTCTCTCTGTGAATCAAAACATTGGATACATATATTACATGTGAAAGCTTGCATGTGTGCTAAAGTAAAGATGTTTGGGATTTTACAAACCGATAGGGTCCATGATCTTTACTGGGTTAGTGGCAGCACTTGGTTTACCAATTCCAGCCTTGTTCTCAGCCTTAATGCGGAAGATGTATTCTTTGTTCTCAATGACATCATTAATGATAGCTGTGCGTTCATGTGGTTTGGTCACCATGACCGGAGCCCAGTTCACAGAAGTTCTATCACGTAGCTCAATAATGTATGATGTGATCTCAGATCCACCATCGAACAGTGGTGGTTCCCAAGAAACGGTGGCACTAAACTTGTTGACATTTTCAACAATAACTTTCTGTGGTGGATCAGGAACATCTGGAGTGTGTACAATTAAAAAACAAATTGAGAATCATTGGCTAGGGTGCACAAAAACTTGACTTTCAGATATTCTTGTCTTACCAAACTTATTCTTGGCTTGAACAGCTTTATCAGTCTCAACATTGGGTCCACTTCCGACTCGGTTGCGTGCACAGACACGGAAGAGGTACTTGGAGTCTTTCTGCAAGCCAGTTACACAGTACTCTGTGCTATCGGCACAGTCAGTGGCCAGAGTCCAGGTCTTACGTTTAATATCACGTCTCTCAACCACATAAGCCAAGATCTTGCTGCCACCATCACTCTCAGGCTCTTCCCAGGAAATGCTGACCTCACCATCAGCAGTGTCAACAACATGAAGGTTCTTCACAGGTCCAGGAACATCTGAGAAAAGAGAAATATTTTTAAACAATACAATATTGGGATGTATTACTAAAACAAAATGATATACTATGAAAATAACTAACCAATAACTTTTAGGTTTATGAAAGCCTCTCCTTTTCCATGTTTGTTTTGTATGATGATTTTATAGCGGCCTTCCTCTGACTTCCTAGGGTCCTTAAGCCTGTACTCTGTCCTGTCGATAGAAGTGTGAATATTGTCTTTTGGCAGACTGATATTATTGTAGAACCACTCAGCCTCAGCATGTGGGTAAGCGTTGTAAGGAACTGCCATAACAAATGGCTTTCCAGCATCTGTCACTAGGTCTTGATCCAAGGTTTTAATTGTTGGTATGGCTGTGGAGAAACACCATGGCATTGTAAACATGCATTGAATGTGATTGTGCTTTGCTTGTAAAACATTTCATTTATATATATATATGTCTTACCAGCAAGCTCTAGCTTGGCTCTGGCATCTTTGTCCTTGGCTATGCATCTGTACTCGCCTTGATCACGTGGCCTAATTTCACACACTTGAAGCCTGTGAATCTTACCCTCGCTCATCATCTGGTACTTATCACCTTGGACAATGGTCATGTTGTTCCTCAGCCATTTGACCTCAACTCTGTCTTTGTTGAGCTCAACTTCATACACAATATCTGAGCCTGGGGGCTCAAACACATCTGTGGGTGGTCTGACAATCTCCACAGGAGTTTCTAAAGAGGTGAAAAAGTCAATAAAGATCATTTAAGATTTCACTCATTTCCATGACTATTCTACACCTGGAAATCACAAATTTAAAAATTCTGTGATATTTTCAGGTTTTTGATGGACACTGAAACAAACTTACCCTCAACAAAAAGACGGGCTCTGGTTCTCTTGTCATCCACTCCACAGGCATATTCACACTCATCATCTGGTCTGCACTCTTTTATGCGCAGTCTGCATGTTTTGCCATCTCTCTCAAATTGGAATCTTAAAAATAACCATAAAATGCATATTAAACATCCTCAACCCAACAAAAATACCCTTACCAAAAGCACTCAGAACAACACAATGCATCTTACCTTGGTCCTTCTCTGATCTCCCTGCCATCTCTGTACCATTTGATTTCAGCCCTCTCTTTGGAAAGTTCACAAGTGAACTCAGCATCCTCAAACTCTGTGATGGTTTGGTCTCTGAGCTGAGTGGTGAAATCAGTGGGTGCCTCACTAATGATCAGCTCTGCCGTGGCCTTATCAGCACCAGCAACTACAGTGTATTCACCTTCGTCTGCAAGGCTGCAGTCCTTAATGGTCAGAGTGTGCTTGTCCTTGTCCACTCGATATAGAATTCTCTTGCTAAGAGTGATTTCCTGACCTGCCTTCATCCACTGTACTGTCAAATTTGGTCTGTTCACCTTGCATGAGAAGCTGATGGTCTTTTTCTCCTGTGTGTCAACATCCTCAGGAGGAACAATGATTCTAAAATCTTCCTCTGTGGAAATTAAGGTGTATGGTAAGTTAACTAGGCATGTGATTTTGAAACAAAGTCTAAGTCTCAAATCCATTTAGTTAAAATCTCACTATAGGATGCAGGTTAGCTGTATAAAGTCTTTTGCAGGACAATTAATGTCATATTTATTAGAAATATAAGACTATGTAAGTATGTTATTTTATATTTAAATATATTTTATAATAATTAAATCCTTTAAAATAATGTTTTAATACTTGTCAAAAACATATGTCAGCTTTTACTTACAACCTTAAAACCCCTTTACCGTTAAACTAATTCAAAACAGTCCACTAATTACCCACTCAATGGGAAATTTTATGTTTTTTTTTTTTGTGTGTTTTTTTTTTTTTGGCAGATGGTTCATGAGAGATAAAAACAAACTTTTATATAAACACAGTTGCAGTATTCAGAGAAAATATTTTCCTTGCAGACATATAGACTTTTGTACATGAGTCTCTACTTTTTTTTAAGTCAATAGTTTTGCAACTTAAGTTGGATTCTCACGCTCAAAGTAAAAAAACTATTAACTATAATAAATAAAGGACATCCATGTATGTCATACCTTGCACAGTAAGGTTGGCAGAGCTATTTGCATGTTCACCACGCTGGTTGGTCAGTGTAATGGTGTAGTTGGCCTCATCTGATTTGTGGGTGTCTTTGATCCTCAGAGAGAATACATTGTCCTTCTGGACCATGATGAACTTGCTACTTTCAAATAATGTCTCATTATTCTTCAGCCATTTGGCCTTTGCATCCTCAGTGTTAACTTCACAATTGAGGACAGTTTCTTGTCCTTCACTTGCCTTTATGTCTCTGAGAGGAGTGACAATCCTGAGCTTTTCTGTAATAAAACACAGCAAAACATCAGAATTTTCATATTTCTGTCAGCATTTCTCAAAAACAAACAAACAAACAAACAAACAAACAAACAAACAAACAAACAAAAAAATCCAGCAACATGCTGTACATACCAAGCACAGTCAAATCAGCTGAGGCTCTTGTGGTTCCAATTAGGACTACAAATCCTCCCTCATCCTTGAGTTCACAATTTTTGATAACAAGAACTCTCTTTTTGCCCTCAGAAATAATGTCATATTTGTCATTTGACTGAAGTTCCTTATCTCCTTTGAGCCATTTCACTTCATATGTGTCTTTGGAGACTGAGCACACAAATTGTGCCTTTTCACCTTCAACCACTTCCTGGTTTTGAGGCCTAGCAATGAACTCAGCAGCAAGTTCTAAAAGGTTAAGAAAAAAAAAGTTAGAAAAAATGGCAATCACAAGTATGGAGCACGTTTATAGAAACAAGGAATACATTTTATAAGTAAAAAATATGAAGTACATTTTCAGGGACAAGACAAAGTCTCACCATTAATCTTCAGGTTCCCCGTGGTCTGTGATGTCGGAAGTTTGCAGTGGTACTCTCCAGCATCATCCATTCGGAGGCCCTTAATAATGAGGATTCTCTTTTTTCCATCTGCAATATGCTCATATCTACCAACTTCAGGCAACTCTTGGTCACCCTTGTACCATGAAACCTCCGCACTGGGCTTGGAGACCTCACAAATCAGTTTAACACTGTCGGTTTCAGTGCCTTCAACATTAGCCAAGTTCTTTGTGAATCTAGTCTCCTCCTCTGTTGTAAGAGAAATCAAGCAAATCAGTCTACTGTTCAAAGTAAGCTGTTAAAGTTGTTTAGACTACAAATAAACAGGATAACTTACCAACGACAGTCAGCATTCCAGAGGATTTGGAGGTCCTGGCATCACATTCATATTCTGCTTCGTCATCAAAGACAGACTTGCTTATGATTAGAATACGTTTTACTCCTTCAGAAATCATCTCATATTTTTTGCCTTTTCTGATTTCATTGCCATCTTTGAACCAGCGAACCTTTGCAAAAAGGACAATGGAATATACCGATAAATTAAATTTCAGACATAACATTCAATGACAAATTCAACATTACATAACAGAATATCTAACATTTAACTTATGAATTACACTGAAAAAATAAGTTAAAATGTCAGTTGAAAAAGAGATGAATAAAAGGCTTAAGGTGATTAATAAAAAAACTTAATTGAATATTAGACAACCAACCTTTGCACTTTCACGAGACACTTCACATTCAAATCTGGCAGATTCCTTCTCCTTGACCTCAACATCATGGAGTGGCTTTGTGAACTCAACATGCGGAGCTGAAAATCAAAAGGTAATCAAATTCAGTGATTTATTTTTTCATTACAAGTACAATTAGATCTTTTTTTTTTTTTTTATTCTGGTTGACTTACGTTCAACATTTAAGAAGGCTGAAGTCTTGAACTGTTTAGCATCACAGGTATATGTCTTTGAGTCATCAAGTGTGCAGTCATGGATAACAAGTTTTCTTTTACGGCCATCAGCAACCATGTCATACTTCTTGGTTTTGCGAATTTCTTGTCCATCTCTAAACCACCTGACCTCTGCTTTCTCTTTGGAGACTTCACACTCTAGTTCAGCAGTGGCTTCCTCTTCCACAGTCTGGTCCTCCAGAGGTTTGGTAAATTCAACTGGAGGCTCTGTGCAGCAAATTAATTTAATTAGTTTTTTTTTGCAATTCACTGTTTTTAACAATACAGTTATACTTTCCAGTGCTAATATTTTAATACAGGCTTATTATATCTTTATTTTAAACAGCGAAAGACACTTTCTTACACATGTTTAAGAATGTTTTGTGTTATTGAGAAGCACCTGAGCTAGATTATAGATACATATTTATTTACCCCTGAATGTGAGCATGTCAGGCCAATTAAAAAAATACATGTGATGCTTGTTAGTAAAGAGGGTGCAATTACAGTAAATCTACATTTTATAGTGAACAAATGACACCCACCATTTACAATGAGTTGAGCCTGTGTCAAGAAGTCCTTTGCAGTGAGTTTTACTTCTCCTGCTTCTGTCAGCTTCACATCCCTAAGGGTCAGCGTGTGAGTTCTGCCTTCTGCCCGTGTCACCACCTGTGCGAATCAAACCAATTGATAAATCAATCCCCCTTGCTGTGTCAAGGGTGGGGGAGGCTATTTACTGCCCCTCTGCAATAGACATCAGCAGCTGAGCACTAGGAACTGTTCTCAATTTCACACCTCTACTGCCCCAAATATGTGCCCTGGGAGTCAATTTATACACTCCTACATTTGGCTTGTGTAACTTCAAATAAGGCTAAATTATCTAAGATAAATGAAAAGATTGAAAACTGTTGTATTTGTTTACAACTAACATCTTCCTTAATTTATCAATAGAAATAAAAATAAAAATATATATAAAACAGATACATTTATATATTTTTTTTAATGTTACGTAAATTAACATAACAGTCTTAAATCATCAATTTAAGCATTCTGCAGCTAAATCTTTTTTATTTATTTTTTATTGTTCAGTACCATTTCTAAAACCTTTCATTTCTAAAAACTTCAGTACCATTGAAGTTCAGTACCATTTCTAAAAACTTTCATATCTAAAACCTTATATTAAATACCTTTAGTTCTGTTAAACAACATGAAAAATGTATTTATGTGATAATAATAGCACAATAATAATTTAATAAAATCCATGTATATTGGTAAACCTAATATGAGTGCTTTCCTGAATACAGTGCAGTAGCTAGAAAGTACATACACTGAAATCAAAATATCTATCTGTCCAAAAATAAAGACAACTGGTCAAATTAGAGTTCATTTGTACTAAGAATCAAGTTATCATACAAACATATCAGAAATAAAAAAACATCTTGAACCACAGCTGTCATCACCTAAATGTATGGCCTTTTACCAAAACCATTTGCTACACAACATCAGTAAGATAAGAGTATAATGTAAAATAGGCCATTACTGAAGATCTAAGTCACACACATTGTAAATGACATGGCAAACAAGTTTAAATGCTTTTAACAAAACATAAATAAATACATGCACTGCTACATGTATATACAAGCTATATCTGTAAAAAGGCCTCTTGCCACCTGCCACTGCACATAGAGTCTTGAAGTTGAAGCAGTTAAAAATAACCAGAGGAACGCTTGCAGAGCAGAATCCCCCTGTGTGTTATCTCAAAACCCGGATCAAATGCTCAACTGGTATCCTGATCCCCCAGGTCCTTATATGAGGAAAGCATTTAACTCACAAATGTAAAGAACTATCATGCAATATGCAGAAATTTTGTAATAATTGTCTTTCAGTTGTTAAATATGTATTTAATCCCAGAGGTTAAACACAATTTACTACAATTGATTTTCATGTACTGGTATCCCATTAGCAGTGTATCAACTAAAGGGTCAGAGCGACCATCTTGAATTGATTAATTCAGGTATGATTCAATTATTTCATACACAATAAAGTGGCATCAAAAAACACAAAAGACATGCATTAAGGACAACATGCACACTTACTCTGTCACTTGGTTCCAGCTTTGTACCCCCAAGGAACCATTCCACAGGTATGCCCTCATAAGACAGTTCGCAGTCAAAGGTTGCAGTCTCTCCAGCTGTCACTGTTACATCCTTGAGAGGCCTCAAGAGGCCTATCATTCGTGCTTTGGATTCAGGAGAAGACATTGTTAGTCACCTCCAAGTTCCAAGAGACACTGGTAATCCCTTAACTACAAATCCACATAGCGCTTTCCCACTGACAAAAGGCCACTGCTCTGGAGCCCATAAGCCTCCAGGACAAGTGGGATTCAGCAAGAGAGGTACTTGTGTTGGGGGCCTACTTTATTTGCATATTGAGTTTCCTTAAGATGTATATGGTCAGAAAAAAAAATTGGAGGTAGGTCTGTTGAGCCTCTGCCAATCACTGACAGAGCCTCTCTAGATATGGCATGCAGATTCTAAAATAACCGCAACTCCTGATTGGCCACTAGCCCACCCCTGTAATGACACCCTGCTCAGAAATCTGTTACTGTCAATCAACCTACTGGAATTTTCCAGGAAAAAGAGAATGTTACATGTTACATAGACAAAAAATTGAAAAAAATCCCACATCATTGCTAAGGGGAGGCATGTCATAACAGTGTCCCCTGCTTGTTTCTAAAGCATCAGTATTAAAAAAACTAAACAAAAAATTGTTTGGCTGCCAAACCTATCTATAAAACATTAATCCCTGCCATAATAAATGCTTTTCACACCCTGTTATCACTACATGACATCTGTCAGAGTAATTTACGAGCTAATGATAAACTGCAGTGGCCGACTAATTGAACTGCCTTTAATTCACATACTGTATTCTAAAGCAGCACATATCATCTGTCTTGTGACTCAACACAAATTGTTTCTTGTCTGTCCACTGATATACAATTTCTCTGGCGTATCCAAAATGCAAAGAAGGAATCGTATTCATCACTCTCACCTTTAACTCTGAGCTGAGCCTTAGATTTAGCATTAGCAGCACTGAAGTCTACACCACCAGCCATATCCATGCGGACATTGTAAAGGATAAGCATGTGCTTGGTGCCTTCCTCCTTAATTTCACAGTCCTAATAAATGAAATAAAAAACATGCTTGAAAGATAATTTTAGCACAGAGAACAATTCACAGTAATTCAAATAAAATCACACAATTTAGCCCAACAGTAAGCTCTTAAAGGAACAGTTCACTGAAAATTTTGTTCTAAGCCACAAGTAACTTTATTTTTTGCTTAAATTTCAATCTATCCATCACACATAGTGCACAATAAGTACTTAATACTTTAATAATTTTATGGTGCTTTTGTGAAAAGACTATTATGCAATTTTATGAAAAAATAATTTGAGTTTAGAACAACGTGAAGTGTGTACATGACAGAATTAGCATTTTTGCATTAAATATTCCTTTAATACAATTCATTATTAGGATTTATTTGAAATTAAATTATTCTTATTAACTAAAATTATAGCTCTGATAAACATCAAAATGTCCAAAAAGCATCTGTAAGTTATGCTAATATGCTACTGAGAAATCACTCTTTGGTATTTTGGAGCAACTGAAATTACCGGTGACTGGTGCAGGGCATCTCCTTTGAGTTTCCAGTGTCCATGAACATCCTCCTCAGAGATTTCTGTCTCAAAGCGAGCAGTCTCTGTCTCTGTGACCTCCACACTGTACAGTGGACGGACAACCTTAATATCACGTTCTGCAGAAAAAGGAAGAGGAGAGGAGTAGTGACTAGATCATAGTAGTTCATAGTGATTTTATCAATTGAATCTATTCATCTATATGACTATATGGAATTTAAAACAAAACACACAAATACATAAAGTACATACCTTCAATGTTAAGCTTGGCTGTTGTTTTGTCAGAGCCGCAGTCACACACGTAATCGCCAATGTTTGCCTTCTCTGCCTTCTTTACTGTCAGGATACGTTTCTTTCCATCAGCCTTGATGAGGACATTCTTAGAGGGAGTGATCTCCTTGCCATCTTTGAGCCATTTCACCTGAGCAGATGATTTGCTCACTTCGCACATTAGGACAACCTCATCCTTCTCAACTGCAGTGTAGTCTTGCAACTTGGTAGTAAAGTAAGGTTCTCCCTCTGTTGATATAGAAGAAGAAATTGAATGTAATTAATTATTACTTAAGTACTCTAAGATACTATAATTAGTGTCCAATTTTTTAACACCTACCAAGTACAGTGAGCATTGCCTCACAGGTTTTTCCAAGGGCCTCAGCTTTAATGAGAGATGTGTCATCAATAGACACCTCTTTGAAGGACAGAGTATGGATCTTACCATCCTCGGACATGTGCACCACTTTGCTTGGATGCAAACGCACGTCATTCTTGTACCAGGTGACTTGAATCTTCTCATGAGAGAGTTCGATGCTGAATTCTGCAGTCTCACGCTCCTTAACAGTGACATCTTTAATGGGTCTGACAAACTCAAGACGGATGCCTGGCGAAATATGCAAGCACATGATTCAATCTGGCTGTAGTCTTCACTTAAAACTTTATGGAAAAAAAAAACATGACATAAACTCTTTTTAAAATAATGTATTATTTTCTCCCCCTTACCCTGAATAACAAGTTTGGCAGACGTTCTCTTGTCTTCAGCCTCAAACAAGTACTTAGCCTCATCCTCAAAGGAAGCAGATTTGACCACCAGAATGTGTCTTTTGCCCTCCTGAAGTACCTCAAATTTATCATCAGGTGTAATCTGCTGAGATCCTTTCCACCAACAGAAGCTCTTTGGCTGTCTTGAGATCTCACACTCAAACCTCGCTTCATCTTTCTCATATACATGCACATCAGCCAGAGGTGTTACAAAAGTAATGGGAAGCTCTGCAAAAAAAAAAAAAAAAAATATGAAGAACATATCCAATAATCTGTAACAGTGGCTCTCAAACTGTGCTCTGTGAGCTGATTTTGCAAAAAAAAAAAAACCCTTAAGATTTAAATAAATAAAATAATTAAAATTTACAAGCACTCTCAACAATCAGTTGTTTCACTTCAATAACTTAGAAGTAAGTTATTGAACTTAGTTGTAAGCAGCATTCTAGTTAATTCCAAAGTATTAAATAATAAAACAGCAGTCTAGAAAATAGTAGATCAGTAAAGAATTGAATTATGTATGTATTTAGGAAGCTAGCCTAATAGTGTAATTGGTAGTTTGCAGATTCCCCCAGAACTGAATTCCAAACGTTTCATTCGATTAAGTTTGCCGCTCGCAGGAAAACGTTTTAGAACCACTGACTGAGAATCAACAATGGTAGCATAAAATGTAGGCATGATGTACCTTTCACTTTCAAATTGGCAGAACACTTTGCATTGGCACCCTGGAATGAAACCTCTCCAGACTGGGACACTTTGCAGTTGTACAAAGTTAAGATGTGCTTAGCTCCATCTTCAATGATTTCAACATCCTGTTGAAAATAAGATAAAAATAAAATAAAAAGATAAAAATACAATTAAGTCGTACATGCAAATGTTACATTTATCACCATTTCAAATAGTTTTAGTAGCCTTACCGGGGATGAAGTGAGGACTTCCCCTTGTAGTTTCCATTGGCCATGGACATCATCTTCAGAGATTTCCACCTCAAAACGTGCTGTCTCACCATCGAAGAGCTCAACACCATACATGGGTCGCACCACTTTGATGTCACGAGCTGAAAACAAAAAAAATATATATATATATATATATAGAGAGAGAGAGAGAGACAGATAGATCGATTATTTAAAGAACAAAAAAGACCTGAAACATTCTAGGCATTTTTGTAGAGCAATTTAGAGCGAAAAAAAAAAGTGACCATATGACCATAACCTTGAACACTGACCTTCAATGTTCAAAGTTGCCGAAGTCTTGTCTGTTCCACAGTCGCAAACATACAATCCTTTTTCTTTGGCCTCAATTTTTTTGATGTTTAGGATTCTTCGTTTGCCTTCAACTTTTATGGTAACCATCTTGGAGGCTTTAATTTCAGTCTCATTGTGGAACCATTTCACAGGAACATCTTTGCTGAGCTCGCAGTCAAGATTTACCTCATCTTTCTCAACTGCAGTGTAATCTTGCAGTTTAATTGTGAAGTAGGCATCTCCCTCTATATTAAAGTAAATAAAATGTAAAAAGTAAAAAAGTTTAGAGAACCAGTAATGTAGTTTGTAGAATAAAACACTGTTTTATATGATTATTGTTTAGTTAATGTTCACTAGATTACAGATTTCAAGACCACTTATTTTACCACCACCATCATATATATAAAAAGTTACCTAGCACCGTCAGGTTTGCTGTTGTCGACAATCCTTTAGCCTCTGCTTTTATTTGGCAAGTATCATCTAGAGTAGCATCCTTGATTTCTAGTATATGTTTCTTTCCATCAACATGCATAAGTACAGTTCTGCTCGGATGCAGTTTTGTTTCATTTTTGTGCCATGTCACTGGGACATTGTCATGGGACAGTTCAAGCTCAAACCGAGCCGTTTTACCTTCCTTAACAGTTTGATCCGATATCGGTGAGATGAATTTCAGCCGCATACCTATAATGTGTTAGTCCATTGCAAAACCATTTTAGCTTGGTGATTTTGTGAACAAAACACATTTTTCAGAGGACCCTATGGTGACTGATATATGGCTTGAATGAAAACTTACCCTCAACTGTCAGTTTGGCTGTTGATGTTTTACCCATCACTTCAATAGTGTATTCTCCCTCATCCTCAAATTCACAGTGGTTTATGACCAACATGTGTTTCTTTCCATCATCAATGATATCATATTTTTGGTCTGATGTTACAATATCAGATCCTCTCAACCACATAACTTTAGGCACATCTTTTGTGATCGTGCATTCAAACTTTGCCTGTTTCTTTTCATGCACAGTAACATCCTTCAATGGGACTGTGAAGTCCATTTCAATTTCTATAGATGTGAATAACAGTCATCACAAGATAGTTATTTTTCACCCTCTTCAGTTTATAAATACTGCATTTCTTGTTCAGACATGCATTGCTGCTCATCAACATACCTTTGACTGTTAGCATTGCACTGGTGATAGCATTTAAAGCTTGGTAAGATACTTCTCCAGCCTGGTCAAGTTGAATATTTTTCAATGTGAGGAATCTTTTATTTCCCTCCGCTCTGATATCACATGTCTGAGGATGAAAAATTATAGAATTACTTGTGTAAAATAGCCTATATAAAACTGCATCTTCTTCAGTTATATATTATCTTACCGGTGATCTTGTCAGAACCTGTCCTCTAAGTTTCCATTCTCCAGGCACATCATCTTCTGAAATTTCAGTATCAAAGTTGGCCTCCCCTTTCTCGACCACCTCCATACTAGCAAGAGGCTTCAAGATCTCAGCTTCACGCTCTATATTTTTGACAGTCAAAAACAATATTTAAAGGGAATACAAAAACAATATTCTGCAAAAGGTAATAAATGAAATGTCTGTCTAACACACCTCCAAGAGTGAGTTTTGCTGCATATCGACGGCCCTCAACTTCTATGGCATACTCTCCAACATCATCAGGTTGAGCATTCTTGATTGTAAGAGTGATATCTTTTCCATCCTTTTTCACTTCAGTCTTATTTGTAGGCTCAGTAGGAATTTCTTCATCTCCCTTGAACCACTTCCAGTTGGGAGTGTCCTTGTACAGTTCACACTTGAATGTGGCTGTAGACTTTGGTTTTACATGCTGGTCCCTCAAAGGTTTTGTCAACCAATCTCTGATTATTTCTGCAAAGGTAGATATTTAATTTAGTCATTTTTGGTACAAAACTATTAATAGATAAAGTAAATAACTATAAAGATGCCCATATGCATACCAATGACTTTGACATTGGCTTGTGTCTTGATGTCCTCACACTCGCAAGTGTAAACGCCAGCATCATCATCATTTGTGTCTTGGATCGTCACAGATTGCTGCAGTCCAATAACATTGATTTGAATTTTGCCAGCAATTTGCTTGAGTTCTTTTCCGTTCTTCTTCCAGACCACATCCCTGTCCTTGCTCAACTCACAGGTCAGGTACATTGGCTGTCCCTTAATCACAGACATTTCCTCCTCCAGAGTCTTTGTGAACTTCACTGGTAACTCTATCAAAAATAAAAAAAAATAAACAGAAGAAAACCTCAATTCATGTGGTATTATTTTTTTGTATACAGTATATCTTTTAAATGAGATGACAGTATATTCATATTTTTACTCATAATCAGCGCACTACCTTCAACAATAAGTTTAGCTGTTGAGGTCTTCTCCTTGTTGCCAAGCTTTGCAACACATGTGTACTCTCCAGTGTCTGAAAGCTGTACATCAATGATTTGCAGTTTGCGGTCTTTGCCATCAGATGTGAATTTGTGCTTTGGACTCTCCCTCAGATTGCTTCCATCTTTCATCCAGGTGGTGATAGCCGTAGATGGAGAGATCTGGCACTCAAATATAGCTGAGGAGCCGATTGACTCAGCCTCCTGTAACACAATATCTTTGAGCTCCTTCACAAACTTCAGGGGGACCGCTTTGAGCTGGAAACCAAATGGTGAATCTCCTGGAGGTTTGTCACCACCAGCGCCAGGCTTCAGACCTCTGCCCCTTCCACCATCACCAGGAGAAGGAGTTTGTCTTGCTGTAATGTAAAAAGAGGATTAATTAAACTAAAATGTTATACTTGAAG
Source organism: Scardinius erythrophthalmus (assembly GCF_964197995.2). Classification (NCBI taxonomy): domain Eukaryota; kingdom Metazoa; phylum Chordata; class Actinopteri; order Cypriniformes; family Leuciscidae; genus Scardinius; species Scardinius erythrophthalmus. Next base: position 8,421,254 of record NC_138226.1, on the reverse strand, counting down.
AAATGATTAGTAAGCACATTTCATACAGATACATTCCTTCCAGAGCTATCATGAGTGAATATATAAATGGTTTAAAATGGCTAGGGAAAAAAAAAATAATTAATAAACATACGTTTCAAGCCTCTGCCTCTTCCAGCTTCCTCTTTAGGCTTTCCCTCTGAACAAACAAAAATCAATTATTTTCAATTCATGGACGTGAAAATTTTAATTAAAATGTCAAGTAATGAAGAAACACTTTGAGACAAACGGGAAAATACTAAATATAGGGAATGAAGGGTCATGAAGATGATAAAAATCATGCTTCCAATTAATGGGAAGTTAGATGACAAGTTATGATCCAAATACGATAACCATTCCTACCACCAGTGGTTATAATTTATAGATCAATGAAGACACACAGATAAACAACAAACAAGATGAAAAGACATTCAAATACAAAACACATGCCACAATGAAGATTGAAAGAAGATGAAGGCGGCAGACAAGATTTAGCAGTTTTATGTGGATGGACATGGATGTAGAGATGGAAATTATCTGGGAAGAAAATAACAATAGGAGGCTGGTTTCCATAGCACGGAAAATGAGGCATTCAATGGTGTAGTTCACAGCCACCCTCTCACCTCGTCTACCCCCTGGCATCCCAGGAGTCTCAAGTGCCCCTTCCTCCAAATATCTTTCTTCAGAGCCTTCTGAGCCATAACTGTCTCGAGAAGCAACCTCCCATCCCCACGCTTCTTCTTCATCTTCAGCTTCAAATTCAGCCTCAAACTCTTCTTCAAAAACTTCTTCCTCAAACTGGGTTGACACTTTTCTTAACTGTACAGCTCCAGGAGACAGCTCCTTAAGGACTTGAATCTCCTCTACTTCAGAAATGGGAAGAGTTTCTTCCAATTTCTCCACCTCAGGTGAAACCTTTGAAGGTACTTTTTTCAAGATAACAGCTTCAATTGAGTCTTTGGGTGAAACTTTCTTAAGCCTCTTTGCTAAATCCTCACTCGGCTTCCTCTCCAAAGGAACTAATTCAGTTGGCTTTGGTTTCCCAACCTTGGGCGAAGGAATCTTTTCAGGCTCTACACCACCCTTTTCATGCTCAACGGGTTTTAGAATTATGTCTTCTTTCTCCTCGGCCTCTTTGGGTAAAATACCCTTTTTGGTGACTATAGGTTTCTTCTCATCTTCCTTTAGTGTAATGTCCTTTACCAGGGTAACCTTTTTAGGCAGCGTCTTTTTGTCTTCTAGGGGTACTTTAGTTGGTATCTTCTGAACCTCTTTACCTTTGTCTGGAGTTTCTTTACTCTCAACTCTTTTCGGTGGAATGCTTGGTTCTTTTTTAATTTCATCTTTTGGTGCTCTACTAAGTGGTGACAATTCAGTTGTTTTTTGTTCTTTTGGCTCCGGAACCTCCTTTTCTTTTGGTGATCCAGCTGAAGGTTTCTTCGTAAATGGTTTAAGTTGAACCTTCTCAGACTCCTGATCTTTAGATGGAATTTTACCTTTACCTTTAAATAATTTCTCTGTAGGCTCTGAAGGTGCTTCATCTTTTGGAGGTCTGGTTACTGCTTTAATAGAAACTTCCTCTGGCTCCTTTTTATCAGGAACCGAGGGCACTTCTTTTTTCATGAGGACATCAAGTTCTTTTGGCATTTCATACTTTTCAGGTCGCTCTCCTTTCTGAAAAGTAACTGGTTCTCTACTTCTGTCAAAAGTTATAGGTTCTCTTCCTTTTTCATCTTTTTTGATGTCTTTTTCAGTTTCAGCTGGCGATTTTACAGGTTTCTCAAATGGCTTTAATTTTACAGATTCTTGTTCTTTTTTTTCTAATGGTAACTTTTTAACCTTTTTCAGTGCAAAGCCAGGCTCCTCTGGTGTATCTTTTTTTGGAACCTTTCCTATTGTTGTGTTCTTTGCTTTTTCTTGTACTTCACTTTCTGGTTTTATCTGAGGTGATGTTTGGTCAGGATCAACAGGACTCTTTTTGTCTACCTCAGGTTGAATTGTCTCAACTCTCTTGGTAGTTTCATAAGTCTCAAAATGCATTTCTGCCTCATAACTTTCAGTTATGATAACTTCAGTGTGAGCCTCAGCATACACTTTTGGACCTTCTTTATATTCCTCCTCTTGAGGTTTGAGCACTTTCTTCAGTTTGGCCATTTCTTGATCTTCGTCTTTATCTTTGGATACTCTCGTAGCTTTCTTCAAGGTAGGCATTTCAAATCTTCCCTCTTGTTCCTTTATTTTAAGAACTTTGCCTTTAGATTTGGAAATTTATTGCATTATAAAGTGAACGGTACATACAAAAAAACAACCACAGCACATTTAACACAGTAACATCCTTTGGCCTCCAAGTACAACAAACTATGACAAGACAAAACATAATACAAGACTAAAGAACACAATCAATAACAGACAAAGTGACAAAGGTGGAACATACAACATACAACATTTTTTAATACACATAACCAAATTCAAAATAACATCACAAAAACAATTAGAGAGAACATCTAATCTAAAACTGCTAAACCATCTGCGAGAAAACATTTTCGGTAAGATTTAAAAATTTGTAATGCTTTTACCTTTCTTTCCTGGTCCAGGTGCAGAAACTGGTCCCTTTTCACCATCTGATTTAGAAATGTGGTCACAAAAAAAGTAAAAAAAAAAAAAAAAAAAAAAGTTACAATAACAATATTTCTTGTCTACTGCAAAGAAAAGTGTCTAAATTAAATAATGAAAATCTAAATGTGCAGAAAATGAAGACACCTCTCTTTTTTAAGTGGAAAGGGGATGCACATAAGAGAAACGCATACAAAACAACAACTTGACAGACATTACGGCACACCTTACAAAGTTTTTACATTGAGAAGCAGATTATGACCTACCTTTTATTAACAATTTTTTATTATTTTTTTCCCTAAAGATATATTATAAACAGTGGGAGTTATTATGAAGAAAGGTTTCTGTTTCAGTACCTTCCACTGGTTGGACTAGTACCGGTTCTTCCTTTGGAGCAGGCTTTGGTTTCTCTGGTTCTTTAGGTGTCGGTACTTCAAAAGGAATTTCAAAGATATGATGAGATTTCTGTACTAGACATTCCTTCTCAGCACATTACAGGGATGTAGACTTGTGGTTACCATAATACCTTTTGTTGGAATTGTCTTCTCTTCTTTGGGCTTAGAGATGAGTTTATCTTCAGCCTTCTTATCGACCTCTTTAAATTAAAATAAAGTGTGTTGTTTGATGTCAATTTAAGTCGAAAGACATTTAAGATAACAATGTGATGAAAGAACAGACCATTTCAAACCTCTATCGAGGTTAAGAAATAGACACACAGATATTACAAGCATGACATACAACACATGAAATGCTCTGCTTAAATCTACTCTATATGCATATGTTAAAATAAAGAATCAGTTATTTTAATTGTAATGTGCAAAACATTCTCATGACATTACTGTATATGATGCTCTAAAGATTAAAACTGTGATACAAGATCTAAACATCAAGATGAGCAGTCATAGGGAGGTGAGATATGTAGAGATATCACACAGCTTATATTTTAAGTAACTATTGTAAGAACATTTGAAGATATTTGCTGTGGAAATTATTAGTCAGCATTAAGAACTCATGCAAACAACTACAAGGACATGCATTCACATATATTTGACAGAACATGTTTTAAGCACCCCAAAGAGATTGTGTCTTAACGACACAAATTTGTGATAAAATTAAAGACTAATTACCAAGTCAGAGTGGTTCACTATGCATGAACTTTTTATCATTAAGACTGTTTGAAACTTATAATAAGACCAATATTGTTACACACACAGAACACAAATGATACAGAACAAAATAAAAAATATGACAGCAAATGCACAGTATGTTAAGGCCCTCTATTGAGGTTAAAATATGCTAAAGAAACAAACTATTGTTGTTAGACAAAAAACATCACAAACAAATCAAACAAAAAAGTACCTTCTGGGGAAACTGTCTTTGCCTGAGGCTCTGGCAAAGATTCTTTCTTTCTTTCAGGTTCTGGAGATGGTTTCTTTTCAACTGTGAAAATTACAAATTTTAATGTGTTATGATGAGAAAAATAGATATGATATGTACAAGATATGAAGGATTCAACTTGTCAAAAACAGGACAAACAATGAAAAGAGACCACAATAATATGACAAACTGAAACATATAATTTAGTATGACATACAAAGAGTTTGTTGAAGAATCCCCATTGTACCTTTTGGGGGTGCCACTTCTTTCAAAGAAACAGGTGTCTTCTCTAGAGATGGTGTCTTTTCTGGAGATGGTTTCTTTTCTGGTTCTGCCACTTAACATCACAAATACAATTTTACATTATAAACCCAAACCATTTGACCATTAGACTCAACAAATATAATATAAAATGTTTTTACACTCTAAAAAGGAAAAATGACAAACACTCATAAAAAGAGGTTAGTCAGAGAGCAAAAAAATAAAAATTTAAATAAACAAATTAAATTAAATAAATGTCCTGAATGCTTTGTGTTGTTTGTCCTCTGGCAGTATCCAACTTGATGTAATTGTAAGAAAATGTCTACTTTCTGTGTCAGTAAATATTGATTACAGCAGACAAGTGACATACGAGACCACACAGACATATAAACAACTCAGTATACGATTAAAAGAAGTTCAAAGAAAATAATTTCTATGCAATCAGGTTTTAGAATAAGATAACACAAGATGTTGTCTGATGTCATTATACCTTTTGTCAAGGTCACCTCTTTCTTTTGAGGTACTATAGTATCTGCTCTTATAGTGACAGCAACCATTTCTTTCTTCTTAGGCTCAACATCTTTCTCCTGTGGTTTAGGCTCAGAAAAGAGTTCTTCTTCTTGAGGAAATGGAACAACCTTTTTTGGCAAAGAATCTTCTTTCTCTTCCAGTTCAATTATGTGGGACATTTCCTTCTGTAGACATGTAATTTCTTCCCTAACAAGAGAGGGAGCAACTTCTGTTCTTTTAAGTGTACTTTCTTCTTTCTCCTTTGAAATTTGTGTGGGCATTATCTCTTTCATCTGAGGTACAGTTTCTTCTATTTTAGAAGCAGTGACAACCTGATTCCTTTTCAGTGGAACTACTACTTCTACCTCATCTTTTTTAGAAGGAAGAGGGATTTCCTTCTCCATAGACAATATTTCATCATATATTCCGGGAGGAAAAATAACCTCTTTCTTTCGAGGAGCAATTTTCTCATCCTTTCTATGAGGAACCCCTTTCTTGATAGATACAATTTCATCTTCATTTTTACCAGGAAGAGAAACCTCTTTCTTTTTCAGTAATATTTCCTCTTCCTCCCTGGGAGGGGGAAGAACCACTTTATTTTTAGATACAATAGCATCGTCCTTTATAAGAGGAAGAGGAAATTCTTTCTTTTTAGGTAATATTTCCTTATCAGTTCTTGGAGGAAGAACCTTCTCTTTCTTTTCAAATGAAATTTCCTCATCCTTTCTGAGAGAATCATCTTTCTTTATTTCAACTTCCTTTTTAGGGGGAAGAGGAACCTCTTTCTTTTCTGGCAAAATTTCCTCACTTTTTGGGGGAGAAAGATCTTTCTTTTTAGGAAACATTTCCTTATCCTGTTTAACAGGAAGAGGAACCTCTTTCTTTTGAGGTGCAATTTCCTCTTCCTTTTTATGGGGAGGAAGAACCTCTTTATTCTTAGGCAAGATTTCCTCATCCTTTCTGGGAGGAATATATTTCTCTTTAGGTAACATTTCCTCATCCCGTTTAGCAGGAGGAACAACCTCTTCCTTTTGAAGTGCAATTTCCTCTTCCTTTTTAAGAGGAAGATCAACATCTCCTTTTTTAGATACAATTTCTTCTTTCTTTTTAGAAGGAAGAGGAACATCTTTCTTTTTAAGCAATGATTTCTCATCCTTTATGGGAGAGACATCTTTCTTTTTAGGTAACATTTCCTCATCCTTTCTGTGAGAAAAAGCAACCTTTTTGTCTTGGACTACTATTTCTTCATCTTTTCTGAGAGGAAGAGGAACCTCATCTTTTATAGGAGAAACAGCAAAAAAAAAATTGTTTTAAGTACAATTTCTTCGTTTTGAGGCACAATTTCTTCCTATTTAGGCCCAATGACAAAATCTTTTTTAGGCAGTTTGTCTGCTTTTTTCTTTTTTTGGTGACAAGCATCAGTCTCTTCATGATTTTGACATTGGAGATATCTGATCACTGAGAGTTTAGAGGTGTTGCTCCTTATGAAAGATGCAATTCCTCTAAACTCTCAGTGATCATATCCACAATTTTGAAATCATAATGTAAGCACTGTTTTCTGTTTTTTTTTTTTTGTTTTTTTTTTTTTTTTTATAATTATTATTTTTGTATCTTACCTGTCATTACAAGTGCTCTAGATGGCTTTTCATCAGAAAAGTTTTCGCTCATACTAAAATTTTCTGAAGACAATCTACTTTCTTTTGAAGCATCCTCCAGGTTTGAAATTTGTAAACTGTCAATTTCTGTGCTCTTTCTTCCGTCATACAGTATTTCTGTGTGTGATACAGGTTTTTGATGAAAGACGTGCTCTTTAGAAGTTTCTTCCATTAGCATTGTCTTCATTGTAATTTTCCGATTGTCTGACGGCATGACTTCATCCTTCTTCAGGACAGAAGTGGACTCTTGAAGATCTTGGATGTGGTGAAAAATTGTGAAGAATTTTTTACCCAACAGTGGAACCAAGAGATTCGTAGATAATAGAAAGACAATACGTTTGTAATGGAGATTAATCATAAATCTGGTAACGGGGTATACTTTGTACAAAAAAGTCGGAAATGTGTCTTGAAAAATAACTTGATGAATGAATACTGTCTCAGGCTTTTAAACAACTCTTTAAACAGAAAAATTTAATTTAAGAGCCATTACATTTGATACAAATTTACACAAATTCTCTTGTAGGGATTTCATAATCTGTACCTTTAACAGGGTGCGGCGACTCTAAACCCTTAGTGATATGTGGTTTTTGTTTAGTTTGGACAGTTTGGGGTTTGGTTTCACCCACTTGAAAGACATTAAAGATTGCTGAACTTAGTATACCCCATGGGATTTAAACAGAATACGAAGACAAAGATATTCAAGAGAAAAAAGTTGTTAAAAAAAGAAGGTCAAATAAAACGATTACAAAGAATCCAGTGATGTTTGATGTATGTACCTTCAGTCTTCTCATATTTCTTTGGTGGAAAAAGAACTGTTGCTGGCTTTCTTTGTAGTTCTTCTTTTGGAGATTCTGTCCATGTTGACACCAAAACATTATATTTAATTTTCAGTTAGTTTTAAGAAATGTGTAAGTGAAAGTTCACTATAGGAACAAGAGATCACTCTAGCGAGTGGTAAGAGGTTAATGAAGAATAAAAACAAACTGGAAAAGGACAAGAGACAAACATATATGGGACTACACAGACACTAAGAAATTAGTACAATAAAATAGTTCAAGATAAGTTTTCAAAGAAAATCGTTTCTACGACAGGAAAGTAAAGAATAAGAAGAAAAGACAACCAGATGCTATCTGATATCATTGTACCTTTTGTAGGGGTCACCTCTTTCTTTTGGAGTACAATATCTTCATCCTTTTTAGCAGGAACAGGAACTTCTTTCTTATGAGGCAGTATGACCTCTTCTTTTTTAGTGACAGCAACTACATCCTTCTTTTTAGGAAAAATATCTTCTTTCTCTTCCAGTTTTTGTATAAAGGATACTTCCTTCTCTAGATGTGTAATTACTTCTCTGAAGAAAATCTCTTCGCTTTCTTCTTTCTTCTCTGAAATTTGCGCGGGAAGTATCACATCTTTCTGTAGACGTGCAGTTTCTTCTATGAAGAAAATTTCTTTTTCTTCTTTCTTCTCTGAAATTTGTGTGGGAAGTATCTCTTTCTTATGAGTCATAATATGAGGCACATCTTTTTTAGGAACTTTCTTCTCTTGAGGTACAATTTCTTGGGAGGCATTTTTAGGGGGAAGAGGAACCTCTTTCTTTTTAGGTTCAATTGCCTCATCCTTTTTAGGAGGAAGAGAAACCTCTTTTGCTTGAGGTACAATTTCATCCTTTTTAAGAGGAAGAGGGACTTCTTTCTTTATAGGTTCAATTGCCTCATCCTTTTTAGGAGAAAGAGGAACCTCTTTCTTTTTAAGTAATATTTTCTCATGCTGTTTAGCAGGAAGAGGAACCTCTTTCTTTTTAGGTTCAATTGCCTCTTCATCTTTAAGAGGAAGAGGAACCTCTTTCTTTTTTGGTAATATTTTCTCATCCTGTTTAGCAGGAAGATAAACACCTTTCTTTTGAGGTATGATTTCCTCCTTTTTAGCAGGAAGAGGGACCTCTTTCTTTATAGGTAATATTTCCTCATCCTGTTTAGCAGGAAGAGGAACCTCTTTCTTTTTAAGTACAATTTCCACATCCCTTTGAAAAGGAAGTGGGACCTCTTTCTTTAGAGGATCAATTCCTTCATCCTTTCTTGCTGTAACATCTTTCTCTTTGGGCAACATTTCCTCTTTCTGTTTATCAGGAAGAGAAACCTCTGTCCTTTGAGGTACAATTTCCTCCTTTTGAGGCACAATTTCCTGCTTTTTAGGGGTAGAAATAGTCTCTTTATTAGGCAGTTCTTCTTCAATCAAGTCTTCTCTCTGTGTAGCCAATATCAGAGGGGCCTCTGGCTTCTTGGAAGGTTCTTGCACTTAGAAAGAATATTAAAGTTAAGAACAATGCTTCAAATCGCACTGTTTTAAGAGCGAGACAAGATGAGTGAAAGATCATTTAGGCAGATATGAATGCAACTAAATATAAAAGACTTAAGATACATAAGAAAAAAAGACATAAGGTGTAAAAGATATGGTAGAGGCTGCAAATAAGAATACACCAAACTCCAGTAATATTGCAGGACAAAGACAATGATGTAAAACCCAGTGTTCTTCATAAGAGTGTGGCTAGTTAATAAAGAAATACAAATACAACAGAAAATATCCCTACATACAAAACCTTTATCTCTATACCTTTCTTTGGAGGTTCTTCTGCTGCAATGGCTTGGTCAGGTTTAGCTGGCACTTTTTTTGGTGGTTCTTGAATAGTTGGTTTTGGTTTCTTTTCTTCAACAAGAACTTTAAAGAACATGCATTGTATTGTTTTAAGATTAATTTCATAGGCACACATAAAAAAACAGTGTCACATAAAATATGCTTCCTAAAGGAAGCAGGACAATTGCAACCATAAAGACATGTATATGAAAAGCCCTTAAAAAATAAACTCACACAACATAAAGTATTAGAAATGAACAATATGCCATAATAAGTTAAACCAAATAATATTGCAGGACAAAGACAATGACAAACAAAAGCCACAGTCTTATGTGTTCCTCATAAGAGTGTGGCAAGTTAATAAAGAAATAGCCCTACATACAAAAAGTATATACCTTTCTTTGGAGGTTCTTCTATTAAAACGGCAATGGCTTCATCAGGTTTAGCTGGCAATTTCTTTAGTGGTTCTTGAATTGGAGGTTTTGGTTTCTTTTCCTCCACAAGAACTTTAAAGGACATGCAGTGTATTGTTTAAAGATTTGTTTTCATAAGCACATCAAATCACTCACAGTCTCACATATAACATGCTTCCTAATGGAAGCTGGACAAGAAGCAATGACCAGTAAAAATAAGTGTACATCGGAAAACAATAATATTGCAGGACAAAGATACTGGCATAAACAAAAGCCACTGTAAGTATGTGTTCCTCATAAGAATGTGGATAGTTAATAAAGGACACACATACAAAAGAAAACAAAGTGAGTCAATACCTTTCTTTGGAGGTTCTTCAGTTAAAACCGCAATGGCTTCATCAGGTTTAGCTGGCAATTTCTTTAGTGGTTCTTGAATTGGTAGTTTTGGTTTCTTTTCCTCCACAAGAACTTTAAGGAACATGCATTATATTGTTTAAAGATTTATTTTCATAAGCATGTCAAAGAACATACAATGTCACAAAAAAACATGCTTCCTAATGGAAGCAGGACAAGAAGCAATATACAGCATACAATAATAAGCGTGTACCAAAAAACAACATTAATCGCAGGACAAAGACATTGACAAACAAAAGCCACTGTACGTCATGTGTTCTTCATAAGAGTGTGGCTAGTAAATTAAGAACACACACACAAAATAAAAAAAGTGACTCAATACCTTTCTTTATAGGTTTTTCAACTGGAACTGCAATGACTTCCTCAGGTTTAGTTGGCACTTTCTTTAGTGGCTCTTGAATTGGTGGTTTTGGTTTCTTTTCCTCCACAAGAACTTTAAAGAACATGCAATGATTTGTTTACAAGCACGTCAAACAACACACAGTGTCGCATTCAATGCACTTCCTAATGGAAACTGGGCAATTGCAACAACAAAGACGCTATATAAAAATCTTGTAGACTAGAACATGAACAAACAACACAAAGCATAAGCAATTAACCGTACCTTTCGCTGGAGGTGACTCAGGCTTCTTCACAGGAGAAGGCTTAGCCTCAGGCTCAGGCTTAAGTTCAATCTTGGATTTGGGTTCTAGTTTGGGCTCAGCTACTGGTGTAGTTTTAGGCTCTTTAGGTTTAGGTGCAGGAGCCACAGGAGCTACAGGTGCTGCTGGCTGTGACACTTCTTCATATAACACATATTTTGGTATTAGTACATTTGTAATGTTTCAAAAGAGTTGAGATATGAATGAAAACAGCAGTGTGAAGCATTAAAAATCATACATCAAACAGATAAAAAGACAACAAGATAACTAAAAATGGACAGACACAAGATTTGCTGTTTGCATGCAGTAAGAAAAGAACAAGAAGACTTGACATCAATAAAGACACCAGACATAAAACAAGGAAAGAATTAAGAGGACCATATCTGATTTTGTCAATTTGTTCACAAAACGTTTATGCATTAACATATAAAAACAGACATTGAAGCAAAATGTCTACATTCACAAGAGGGCGTAAAAAAGGACTTTATCAGCTTAAGAGGTGTATGTGCACACATTAATAACCAGGTAATATGACACAGAACAGGAAAAAACGGCATGTGTTCTTTGCATACCTTTTGCAGTGGGCCGTTCAATTGGCTCTGGCACTGTAACTGCAGTAACTATTTCTTCCACAGGTTTTTTGGCTTTTTGGACAAAAAAGTATTACAAATGTTGTAAGAATATTCAATTAGACAAAAACACAAACAAAAAACAATTACACTACAACAGAATACTGATATCACAGACAGAATTAGAAGAACGTTTATAAAGTGCTCTTTAAACAAACAGAAAATGATTAAAACACTGGAGAACATTAGACAGATATTTGCATACCTTTCACAGGTACTTCAGTTATTAGCTCCACTGGTTTAGATGGCTCAGGTTCCTTGAATTCTTTGAGAATATTAAGAACAATTACTCTATAATATCAAGACTAGTAGCTTCAGCTTTGAGAGTGACCATGCATATCAAAAACATTGACAGCACATAACATTGATGACACAACATAACTAAGGATGTGAAAGTCAACACAAATTTACAAACACACCCATAAACATGACAAATGTGAAGATAATGCAAGCATGTTTGCCAACAAGTAGTAAAGCAGTGAGCTGTTTTCTCTTTCAGTACCTGTTGTTGGAGCCACCTCTCTCATTCCCAAAGTTTTTCTACTGACAGCCTCTTCGATCGGGACCCTTGGGCCTGATGAGACAAAGAAAGTCCTTAGGATAATCGGAATAATTACAATAATAACTGGCATTGCAGAAAATATGACAACACAAAATCTTAAAATAAATCTGTTTAAAAAGATTTAAGTTGGTAAAGTTACATATGATTGTATGACGACACACTACAAACAACACATAAAATACAACTTAATGAGACATTGTGAAGGCATGGTGAAGACAAAGGGAGATAAAAACATTATATGAATGTCAGAAATACATATGACACAGATATAACAATATGTGAGCACACAAAAGAGGAAAAAGTGTTAGAACAACAAGGTGAATTATATTTGTTGACCCAAAAGCTCTCAGTAATACCTGTGACTGATATTTCCTCTACAACACTCTCCTCTGTCCAGGTCACATACTCTGGTGAATAGTAAAATGTTGTTACACGTGTCAAAAGAAGAATACTTCAAATATTGACGTTATTTGGTTATTTCACGCAAGATGTTGAAAAAAAAAAAAACTCACACAATCATGTTATTCTTTTGAATTTTTTGTTGATGTTGAACAGATGAATGGTTAATTGATTTTTGTAAATTTTAGTGAATGATACTATATGAAAAGGATGATGTGAAAAAGTTAGTTTAATTCTTATAATAATGCAGTTTTACCTTGCGTTTCCATTTTTTCTTCATAATGGTAATATTCCGTGGAAGATTCAGCTTTTTGAAAATAATAAGTGTGTGAGTAACTGTCTCTTATTTTAAGGATAAGGATTTATTTATTTTTAGAAATTCTTTTTATAAAAATCCCAACCTTACCTTCAATGGTTAATGCAGATGCCTCAGGCACTTTTATTGATGTATCCGGGATGTCTGTGTGAGTGTCATTTAACATTCTTAAATTTACTTATATAAATTAATGGACTATGTGAAATAATCAGTCAATGTGCACTATACTGTAGGTGTTAAAAAAAACTTGAAAACGTGTCACATACTTACCATAAGGTACACTTTCTATTTCAATTTCTGAGGAGAAAAAAAATATATAGAAAAAATGTAAGGCGCCTTGATATTCTAGGGATTGTTAGTTAAGTAAATGCTGGAGCACGACAGCTGTACCGACCTTTGCCTGACAGGTAAAGTTCAGCTGTACTTTTAGCCTCACCCCTGGGCTCCAATCTGACAATGACCGAGTACACGCCTAAAGGATTATTGATTTGGTTAAATGGGCCTTCTTTTTTAATATTATTAAAACGAATAATGGTCCCACACTGGAACTCCACAAACCTTCATCAGCAGAGGTAACATTGCGGATGATCATGAAGTGCCGTCGCCCTTCACTTTGAAAGGTATATTTGGGGCTCTCTTTAAGCTCCCAAGTGTTCTTATACCATGTTACAATAGCATTGTCGAAAGACACCTCACACTCAAAAGTTGCGGATTGATGTTCTCGCACCAAAATGTTCTGGATGCGTTTGGTGAAATGTATTTGCTTGGCTAGAAAAAGATAACGCAAGGTGGATGATTAGGACTGAATCTGATGTTGAACCTTTTTCTTTTTCTTAAACAGTCTGTTAAGATTTGCTTTTAAAGAAAGCCAGGAAAATGTGAAGACAAAATATCCCTGGCATTTAAAATAAGAAGAGTTCTTTTTCCATAAGAGGTGAAGAAGAAGTAGTCAGATGATGAAAGAAGAGGTTAGTAGATGGCATACTTTAAAGTAATCATAAGTCTTACAGTTCAGTGAATCTATACAAACCTTCAATCCAAAGATTTGCAGTCGTTTCAAGATTTTTATATTTGCAGGTATATTCTCCTTGGTCTTCAGGTCTAACATCTTTGATTGAGAGCTTCTGAGTGTAATTGGCCACAGCAAATGCATATCTGCCATGAGGCTCTAAAAGCTTCCCATTTTTAAACCACTGGGTTTTTACATTAGGTTCAGAGAACTGGCATGTCAATGTACAAGTCTGGCCTTCCTTACCAGCCACATCCTGCATTCGCTGTTCCACTTCAGCCTCTGCAAAAAAATAAGGGTCAATATTGTAAAAACATACAGTATAAAATATAGTTATAAAGTTTTGCATTCACTAAAAGGAAATGTTGCTACATACCCAGCACTGTCAGTTTGGCACTGGAGATATGTGGGCCACACACAATACGATAATTGCCTTCATCTCTGGTCTGGCAATCCTTGATCTTTAAGATGTGACGATCACCCACAATTTTGATGTCATATTTGTCACCACCGTCAAGTTTTTGGGTTCCTTTGTACCAGGACAGTGTGATTTCGGGGTAGTTAATCTTGATCTCACATTCAAACACAGCTTCCTTCTTAACAGCAGTTGTCTGGTCTGTGATATCACGTACCACAGTGACAGGCTGCATAGAAAACAAAAGAACACATTAACACTCTATAAATGGAAATTCTAGGAAATACTCTAGAAGCCAACATTGTAAGAGCTGGTTGTGAAACAAGTCTGTTATATAATACAATGATATTCAAGCATTTTTGCTGTCTGAAAGAACATATTTAATACAAATGCTAAAATTAAGATTTCAAACCTCTGTTTGTTCCATCCTCTTTTGCAAATCAGCAACAAGTTTAGCTAAATCTTCCTCAGACTCTCTTGCACCACTTTCCACTTCCTGTAATATAATAAATCCAAGCAGTGAAACAATTAATATAATTTACTTTCATTCCTGGCTTGAAAGTTGAGTTCCTGAAAGGTGTCACTAAATGCCTTCCTTGACCATATTCTTAAATTATAGTAAATTTAAGCTAAACTATTAAGATGTATCAATTAAAATGAGTATTATCATGAATCAATTGAAATTTTTGATAACAAAGGTTAAGGTTGCAGTGCACTTTGTTTGGAAAGACACTAAAATGTGCCAGGGAGAAAATTAGGTAATGTATCATAAATTGATACAGAAACAATGTGCTTGGTCTTATCACCCAAAAGAACTGATGCTGTTGTACTGTTATCTGACTCAATCTTACTGGTCTTCCACTTTCTTGTTCTTTTTCCTTCTTCAGAAACTCAATAGCTTGAAGGAGGCCCCGGTAGTCTGTGATGCCATACATGCGAGCGTATTTCTCATACTCCTTGGGATCAACATTTCTAAGCAACTCAACAAGGTCAATATCCTTGTCCTCTTTAGGGCTTTTCTGCTTTGATGGAGTCCTGTAAAAAACAAAAAACAAAAAAAAAAACCTTTAGGCAATCTTGTATAGTTTACTAGTTATCATATAAAAGCAGTGTTTCACAAAGTTGGGGGACGTGACCCCTACTGGTCCATGGCACAATTGCATCATTAAAAAAAATCAACTTAAACTCAAGTAGGCACAAATGGAGCAGCTGTAATAGCAACCTATGTATTTATTACAAATTTAGCCTTTTATTCATTTATTTTAAATTAAAATGTCTAACTAATTTTGGTGGAGAGGGGTCCTAGGAGATAGTTTGCAATTTGACACACACTTACTTCTTGAGTTTGACCACTTCTAAAGATGTCTCTTTCTTCTCATCAACATTCAAGTCCGTGCTGCACTCAATTTCTCCATGTTTGTTTGAAGCAACACATCTGTACTGGCCAGTGTCAGATTTGGTCACCTCTTTAATCTCCATCTTGGCCTCTTGGCCCTTTTGTTCAATACTGATGCGACCACCATGAGTCATCTGCCTCCATTTGCCCTTCATCCATTTCACATTGGGAATGGGGTCGCCACCAACTTTAGCAATGAAGGTAGCTGTACCTTCTGTAAAAACATAAAAGTTTCAATAACACTTTCTTCTACATTTCAATACAGTCCACCCATGAAAAGGAAAAGGAGCATCACTTACTCTCAATGATATGGACACTCTTTGGCACCTCAATAAAGAACAAGTTGTCCAACTTTTTAACTGCTTGTGGTGGTGAAGGTGCCGCCTGTGCCGGGGCAGGTGCTCCTGGCTTCTCTGAAACTTTTAAAGGAATTTTGCAGTGAGATACATACATTTTTTAGCTAAAGATATTCAAGAACCAGGCTTAAATCATTTCGGACAACAAAAACTCAAGCTCATCTGTTGAACTTTTTCAAAAAGCACAGTTGCAGGAAGAATAAGAATGGCAATGAAACATTTGCAAAGAAGCGGATTTTGCCAAAACAATCACTAAGACCTGTTTGTAAGCAACAAGCATATACTTAGCCTGACAAAAGTAATCTGTTGCCAGGTCAAGAAAAAAAAAAGAAAAAACAGAAGACAGAAATAGATTAATGAAAGATTAATAATTACTTGAATATTCTAATATTGGCAAATAACCAACATAATGGAAAGGTTAGGATAAAGCAAATAAAATAAAAAAATCTGAGGAATATAAAAGCAGCCAAAAAAGAAAGAATTACCAAGAATGATAAAACCGTTATTTTTCTTACACACAGAAGAAAATACCTTTGATAGTGACTTTAGACTTGCAGAACTCACTACCAGCCTCATTGGTTGCTTTGCAGAGATAATCTCCAGTATCTGTCTTAGATACACGAACCATCTGAAGTGTGGCAGTGCCATCAACAAATGTGATCTTAGTGTTTGCAGATGATGAAAGATCCTGTCTGTCCTTCATCCACTGAATCTTTAGAGGAGGAGATCCACGTACATGGCAGCTGAGGGTAAGTGTCTCACCCTCAGTCACAGTCACTGGTTTAAGAGGCAAGTCAAAGCTTGGTGGTACCTTTTGCTCTGTATTCAGAAAAAAAAGTAATTTATAAAAGGGACATTTCACATTTTATGTATTACATACATATTTTACAAGAAATTACTATGGGACTATAATAGTATTTACCAAGGTACTTCCAAGAATAATTAAATTTAGTACCATGGAATTACCTTCTGATACCAACATTGTACCACGGCACTGTCACAGTATTTTATGTAAGGAATAGCACATTTATAAAAAGACAATGGAAATAAGAAGAACTTGACATAGAAACCAGCAGTATACCTGTAATCTTAATTGACACTTCATAAGAGGCAGTGCCAGCTTCATTGGAGACTTTGCACATATATGTGCCATTATCTGACAGTTGAGATTTTTTGATGCACAGGACAGCCAGGCTGCTCTTGAAGGTTACATCATAACAGTCAGAGGAGAAGATTTCTCTTCCATCTTTATACCAGTTGACAGTCAGTGGCTGTGATCCAGCAACACGACCCTCAATCTTCACCATTTTGCCCTCAGTGTCCTCAATAGTTGCTGAAGGCTTTTTGGTAAAACTAGGTGGAATTTTGCGTTCTATAGGAACAATAAATAGAGGTGTTGTTAGAGAGGACATATATGATAGACAAAAGTGGTTCTTCTATCTAAATGCATATACCAAAACTAAAGAATTTGTGAAAGATGCTCAACAGTGCCACCTGTTGACATATTGTAAGCAAAGAAAAACATTACAAAGGTAAACACATGAAGAATGGAAGACACAAAAGTAAAAGAAATAAAGCACCACAAGGTCAGACCTAAGACAATAAAGACAATGAAGACAGTCACACCGAAAAGCAGTGACCAAATACCTTTCACAGAAACCTCTGTGGAACAAGAGTCCTTCCCAATATCATTACTAGCATGGCAAGAATAACGACCGGAGTCTGCTTTATCAGCCTTCAAAATTGTTAAATGAGGGGTGTTATCCACACACGATATCTTATAATTGCCCCCTGTACGGATGTCCTTGTGATCCTTGGACCAAGTAACTTTTATAGGCAATGATCCCGTCATGTGGCATTCCAGTTCGACAGTATCTCCCACTGTCACATCCACGGGTATGAGCTTTTTATCAAACACAGGTGGATATCTTGGCTCTGTGGAGTTAGAGATAACAGTACAATTGTATAGACATGTTAACATCCATTTCAGTGCGTTTCACAACACATGAAACTCATTTAATCAGAGAACAATATGAAAGAGATAAGCAAACCTTGAAGCGTGAGCTTGGCTCTACAAGAAGCAGTTCCAACACTATTAGTAGCAACACAGGTGTATTCACCAGAATGTCTCATTTCACCCTTGGCTATCTTTAGGATAGCAGAGTTATCATCAAAAGACATTGTGTATTCTAAATTGCTCCTAAGAGCTTCACCATCTTTGAGCCAAGAGACCTCCATAGGAGAGGATCCTGCAACACGACACTCAAACTGGACAGGCTGCCCTTCAGTTTGTGTAATGCTAGTAATCTTTTTAGGGAAAGAAGGTGGTGTTTTCACATCTGGAAAGCAAAACATTAAGCAAAATACATTAATAGTGGTTACACAGTGCAGGTGAATCCTTAAGAGACAGATTCAGAGCTTTAGAAAGAAATTTGCATCACCTTGTACAGTTACGTGGCAGCTGCAAGAGGCAGATCCTATGCTGTTTTCTACCTTACATGTGTATTCACCAATGTCAGATTTGGCAACTTTAGCTAGTTTCAGGCAGGCAGTGCCTTTGAAAAACTCCATCTTGCAGGTTGGAGAAGAACGCACTTTGCCATCTGCCTTGAACCATGACACTTTAATTTCAGGAGTGCCACCAATCTGGCATTTCAGACAAACTGCATCACCTGCAGTGACTTCCATAGGCTCCAAACTCTCAATAAAGAAAGGTGGTTCTAAAAGTGACAAAACATATATATTCCATAAAGACAAGCATGCACATTTTTATATTGCCTCACAGTAGCTTATACTGAGCATATCTACCCAGAAACAAACCTAAAATGGACACTGCTGCTTCACAAGTGTCGTGTCCAGCATCATTAGAAACCTCACAAGTGTATTTTCCAGCAGCCTCTTTATCACTGTTTAGACACTCCAGGATGCAGGAGTTCTCAGTGGTCGTAATGTTGTACTTGTAAGAGGAGTAAATTTCCTGTTCATCTTTATGCCATTTCACAAGAATCTTTGGGCTTCCCGCATATGTGCATTCAAGTATCAGTGACTTGCCCATTTCAACAGAGAGGTTCTTTAGCTTCTTGACAAAGCATGCAGCCTCTGAATAAAAATGACATATATATGTGAAACACAAAGTTCTGCTATAACAAGTATTCAGGAAATTGTTACTCATATATTAACTAAATTAAAACTAACCTTTAACAAAAAGGTTCACAGGACAGTTTTCCGTCCCAGCATCATTTATGATCTGGCAAGTGTACTCGCCAGCATGAGATTTATCAATGTTGTAGAGCTCTAGAATTGCTGTATTTCCTCTTAAAGCAATCTCACAGCTTCTCCCAGACACTACTTCCTCACTGCCTCTAAACCATTTCAGTTTCATTGGGGTACTTCCTTGAACGGTTGCTGTAAAGGTGACATTTGTGCCTGGGAGGGTTTCCACCGGTTGAGGTGTGGTCACAAAAGAGGGGGGTTCTGTAGCAAATATGACATGGAAAAGGATGTGAAATGTGGTTTAACCAATAGATTTACATTTATCAGTTATTATAATTATTCTACAGTCAAACACTAACCTTTAACTATTAAGGAAGCAGATGTCTCTGCAGTTCCTGCACTGTTTACTGCTTTACATTTATATGTGCCAGAGTCTGAAAGTTTCAGAGTTGGCACTTTCAATGTGCAGGTATTCTCAGCAAATGTAATCTCATAGTTCGGCCCACTTTTAATCTCCTCTTCATCATGGTACCAAGAGATAGTAAGAGGTGCAGACCCTGAAGCTTTACAATCCATTTCAATAGATTTTCCAACAATATTCTGTGTGTCCTTCAGTCTTCGTGAGAACGAAGGAGGGACGATTTTGTCTGTTTGACCAAAAACAACACTCAACTTTTGGCTGCATAAGAAATCACACGCAATTCTAAGACTGTAACAAATATTAAATACAAGAATTTTTAACATTACTGACCCAAAACAGTGAGGTCCATTTTGCAGCTATCACTGCCAACTGCATTCTTGATCTCGAATGTGTATTCTCCAGTATCACTTTTCTCTGTTGACAATAGCTTAAGACTGGAGATCATTTTTGAGAAGGTGATTTTGTATTTTCTACCTGAAGACAGCTCCACACCATTCTTGAACCATTTTGGCTTAAGTTCTGGAGTTCCAGATACAGTACATTCTAAGGCTGCGGTTTCACCAGCGGTTACACTGATTGACTCTGTCTTATCCACAATTGCTGCAGGTTCTAGAAATTTAGAAGTGTCATTAAGATAATTTGCACAATTCAATTAATTTTAAAAGATTAAATGTACTTGAGAGGGAAAAATATTTTTCTTACAAACCTAGGACTGTTAAGTTCGCTGTGCATTCAGCTACTCCAGCATCATTTTTGAGCTGACATGTATATTTTCCAGCAGTGGTAGATTCAGCTTTAAATATCTTAAGAGTGACCTGATTATTCTCAAATGTAATTTTCCTGTTGTCACCATCTCTGAGAATGTGGTCTTTATCCTGAACCCAAGACACAGTCATAGGCTGTGAACCTTTGACTGTTGCCAACAAAATCACCTCTTCACCAGACATGGCTGTCATATTGGATAATTTCTTCACAAACGCTGGTGGTTCTGAATGTCAGGAAGATGGTAATCAGAGAGTCAGAAAACTAAAGTGTAAAACAAGTATTTACTACTTTAAACT
Organism: Scardinius erythrophthalmus; assembly: GCF_964197995.2. Lineage (NCBI taxonomy): Eukaryota > Metazoa > Chordata > Actinopteri > Cypriniformes > Leuciscidae > Scardinius > Scardinius erythrophthalmus. The sequence continues at coordinate 8,400,965 of NC_138226.1, read as the reverse complement.
CCTATCTTACTGACCTCTTAACTTTACAGTGCACTGGCAGGAATCACTTCCAACAATATTTGATGCTTTGCACTCATATTCTCCTGCATCTGATACTTCCATTCCAAGGATGTGGAGAGTTGCAGAGCATCCCTCAGACACAAATTTATACTTCCTACTTTCTTTTAACTGTTTTTGATCTTTAAACCAGGTTATCTCAAAAGGAGCTGAGCCTTTCAGCTCACAGTTAAGACTGCCATCTTTGCCTTTCAGCCCCTCAACTGGTGTTGGGACTTTGTGGAAAGTTGGTGGTTCTACAAGAAAGTAATTGAAATTATTACGCTAATGCATATTAAAATCAATAAAAGGTTAATTAAATCAATAGATAATAACTATTATCATTAACTAGAACTAAAACGATTAATAAAGCTGAAATAATATCAAATATTAATATTACATGAAAAATTATTAAAGTAAACAAAATGTATATGCCTTAGCAAACTAAGTTGAAGTACACAAATTACTAACTAGAAATGAATAAAAACTAAAATAAACCAAAATATTAACATGTAAAATAAAACACATACAATTATCCTAAAATAACACATCTGAAATATATAGCCCATGTCAGTTAATGCTCATGCTAATAAAGGCATAAGCATTAAACTAGTGAGTGAAAGATCCATCCACCGTCTAACCTTTCACTGTGAGTGTGGTACTGCAACTCTTAGTTCCAGCATCATTCTGGACTTCACAAGTGTAGACTCCATTGTCCTCAAAGCTGGACTTGAAAATTTCAAGGACTGCCACAGAGTTATCGAAAGTCATTCTCAAGTTGCCACCATCACTGAGTATGGCATCATTTTTGTACCAGCTTATTTTCAGAGGAGCTGTGCCAGTAACTTTGCATTCAAGCTGGAGTGGCTCTCCCATCTTTATGACTTTTGCAGCTGGCAGTTTCTGTACAAACTCTGGAGGTTCTGTAAAACCAAAATTACAACATGTTATCATAATGAATAATGTAATACATAAAATGGAGCACTGAAGATGGTTTTTAGAAAATGGCAGATGATGGCTGAAAGGCAGTAAAGCGTCATGATGAACAGTAATGAAGTAAGATGATGGTGAAAGGCAGACAGACAGTTTATGTAAGCGAGACAAGAAAATACAAATGGCGAAGCATTAAAAAAAGAATGATAATGAAGAGTGTCGATAAGATAAGGGTACTTGAAAAGATGTCCAACCTTTAACCAACAAGGTTGTGGTGCATTTAGCGGTACCAGCATCATTGCTTATTTGACAAGAGTAAGTTCCACTGTGTGATATTCCAACCACAAAAAGATCTAGGAAGCTTGAGAGGCCCTCCAGGCCAGTAAAACAGGAAGGTCCGCAAATCAGCTCAGTGTCATCCTTGAACCATTTCACTGTGAAGGGAGGTGTTCCCTTAAATGTACTCTTAAAGCGAACAGTGGTATTTGGTATGACAGCCTGTGACTCTGGAACCAGCACAAAGCTTGGTGGCTCTAAATAATTGATGGGAAAGAAAGACAAATACATCTGTTAAGAAACCGGCAGCCATCAGAGATCTTAGGGTAATGAAATATACTACTAAATACTAAAAAAGCCATCTGACCTTTCACTCTCAGTGTACCACTGCATTCACAACTGCCCGCTTTGTTTGTTATTTTACAAGTGTACATTCCAGTGTCAGTTTTCTCTAAACACTCAATTTCCAAAGACACCATGTTGTCATGCTGAAGAAGTTTATGTTTGGTTCTTCCTGACAGTTTAGTTCCGTCCTTCACCCACTCCACAGTTATGGGGAGTGAGCCTGATATTTTACATCCGATTTGAACATTTGTGCTCAGAATTTCCTCCATCTCCATCAAAGGTTTGATAAAGGATGGGGGTATTATTTGCTCTGATAAAAACAAAGAAAGTAAATATCATAACTATCACTACAATTCAACTAATACTAGTTATTCCATTAATCATGAAGGAACACTAACCTAGCACATTTAAAGTCACTTTGCACTGGCAGGCACTGATGTGGTTGGAGACCTCAAACACATAAGTTCCCTTGTCTTCTAATTGGACAGATTGCATTTTAAGTTGGCTGACATTATTGATGAAGCTAAGGCTGTGCTGTCTTGAAGGCATCACTTCCTTGCCATCTTTACTCCATTTGACTTTCAGCTCAGGAGAACCCATAACTTTGCACTCGAAGCTTACTGGATCTCCAGTAGTGACATTAATCACATCTGGCTTTTCAATTATCTGAGGTGGCTCTGGGGATAACATAACAATTACATTTATAATAGCAAGTCTTTAGGATGGACAGCTACAAAAAGCACTTGCAAAAATAACCAACCTTGCACTACAAGTGTACCAAAACACTTCTCTTGCCCCGCCTCATTCACAGCCTGACAGGTGTATTTTCCACTGTGGATTGATTCACACACAGGGATTGTCAGAGTGGCAATATTGTTCACAAATGCCCTCTCAATTGCAGGATCCTCCAAAATCCAGTTTTCATCTTTCTGCCATTGTATGGATAGAGGAGGTGATCCTCTTACAACACATTTAAACTCAACCTTTTTTCCCAGAACTGTGACAACATTCTCAATCCTCTCCACAAACGATGGAGGCTCTGATAGGAAGTGCAAAATATGTTAAACAAGGTCAAGAGAGATAAAATAATATGTAAAACTGATATCAAACAAACTCGAAGCTAACCTTTTATGCTGAGTGTAGTCTGACTTGAACAACTCCCAATTTCATTTGCTACAATGCACTGATATTCTCCAACATCTAAAGCATCACATTTCTGTACATCAAGAGTCATTATAGAGCCATTCTTCTGCAAAACTACATGTTTAAGGCTTGATTTGATATCCTTTAAATCTTTTTGCCAAGTCACCTCAAAAGGAGCTGTGCCTTTTACCTGACATTCAAAATATGCATTTGAGCCATTCACAACCTCAAGAGGACTCAATGGCTTGACAAGAACTGGTGGCTCTGAAAAATGAAAAAAAAAAACTTGGTATAAAACAGTTCTATGCTCTGGCTATAGACATTTTAAAAGAACCATAATAAAACACTGAAATGCCTATGAAGTGCACTATATACTAACCTTTCACTCTTAGTTCCATACTACAGCTCTCACTGCCCGCCTCATTCCGGGCTTCACAGTAGTACACTCCACTGTCTTTGATATCACTGCTACTTATCTCAAGCCGTGCGAGAAAATCAACAAAAGTAATTTTATGCTTGTCGCTCGGACTTATTTCATTACCATCTCTGAACCAGTAGGTGTCTATCTCTGGAGTGCCTGTAATATGGCATTCAAAAACTACCAATTGGCCTGGTTTTACCACTGTTATTTTTTCAGGTTTGCGGGTAAATTTGGGGGGTTCTGAAAAAAATGAAATGAAATTAAATCAAGTACTTATTTTAAGCATTTAACAAAGGTTCAATAACATTTTTTTTAAAGTAATTTTAGTGAAAACCTTTAACGAAGAGCATCGCTTGGCAAGTATCTGATCCAACATCATTACTTATTTCACAGACATAGTCTCCAGAGTCTGAAGGCTTTGCAAAAAAGAGCTCAAGTGAGCTGGAAGTGTCATTTTTCTGAACTGAACAGTCAATTCCTGATGAAACTTCTTTCTTATCCTTAAACCATTTAATGGTCATTGGTGGCGTTCCAGACACAAGAACATTAAACTGCACTTTGGATCCTGGTATAACGTCTTGTGATTCAGGCTTCTCAATTATTGATGGAGGTTCTGCTTGCAAGAGGGAGATTTAAGATTACAGATTAAAGGAAGATACATTTTACTAAAAAGCATAATAAATTTACTGAAACTAACAAATCAAATCGTCACTCATAAAAGTCAAGGGTAATTGCAAACCTTTAATTTTCAGCGTGCCAGAACACTGAACAGTGCCTGCTTGGTTTTTAGCGATACAAGTGTAATTTCCACTGTCTGAACTATCAAGACGACTGATTTCCAAAGATGCCGCATTCTCAAAGAACATGCATTTGTGCTTCTCATCTGTCTTTATCTCCTTATTTTCCTTGAACCACGTAACAGTTAAGGGAAGAGATCCAGAGACCAGACACTCCAACTGTGTAAAAGATCCTTTTATACTCTCCATTTCCTTCAATTTTCTTGTGAAGGAAGGCTTTATTATTTGATCTGTTAAAGTGAATATAAAATAAGACAGTTTTAATCTAAAATTGATCTGAAATGTTGATCTAAAACTTCCAATAATAACTTCTATATTTTTTCTAACATACTAACCTAAAACAGTTACAACTGCCTCACAACTGCTGCTTCCAGCATCATTTGAAATCTCAAATATATATTCTCCAGCATCACTCTTCTCACAAGAAAGAATTTTTAACATGGAGCTTGTATCCGTGCTCTGTACTTTGTATTTTTTCCCTGATGTCAGCTCTTTGCCATCCTTTAGCCATTTTGCTTTAAGAACTTTAGAACCAGAGTACCTGCACTCTAGAGTGGCAGGATCACCTACTGTAACACTGACAGACTTGGCTTGCTCTGTGATGTTTGCAGGCTCTGTAATTACAATAAAATATGTATAAATACATGAAAATAGCTCTAAATCAAAAAGAGCTATGATACGATAACTGAAAAATAATGCGGAAGAAAAACAGATGATAACAAATTTAAATTGATACGAACAATGTAAAAACATTGAAACAAGAAAACAAGCAATTCTATAAATATTGTTTATAGTCTTAAACAATTACTACACACCTTTTACTGCCAGTACTGCTGTACATTTCTGACTACCAGCTTCATTCTGAGCATGGCAAGTGTACTTTCCACCAAGTTTTAACTGCACACTAGAAATGTGTAGCACTGCAGTCCGGTTCTCAAAAGATATCTGAACATGCTCAGATTCCTTGATCTCATGGTCATCTTTCATCCAAGAGATGGTCATAGGCAATGACCCTTTCAAAACACACTGCAAGGAAACCTCACCACCGAGGAGGACATTTGTATTATCCATCTTCATCACAAATGATGGTGGCTCTAATTGAAGATTATCAAATGCAAGATGAAGTTAGGACAATGTTCACAAGCTTTTTACTTTCACAGAAAGAAAAAAAAATATTCCAAGAATTCCCTGGACTTACTAACCTTTCATCGTAATATGAAAATCACAAGAGGTTTGTCCAACTTCATTTGCCACAGTGCACTGATATTTGCCGACATCCCCAGGTTCAAATTTCAAAATCTGAAGAGCTGCTACATCCTTTGTCAGGCTTATTATGTGTCTTCTATCATTTCGGATCTGCATTGAGTCTTTGAAACAGGAAATCTCACAGGGAGCTGAGCCTGACACAGTTCCTTCCAACACAACATCTGTGCCTTTAACAATTTCTTTGGATTCAAAAGGTTTCACAAATTCGGGAGGTTCTGAGATAAGAAAGCACCAATTGGCTAATTGAGAACTGTTTTAACCAACAGGAAATGACTTAAACATCCTTGAAAAGTAAGATGATTAACTTCAAACAAACCTTTGACTGTAACCAAGCAACTGCATCTATCACTGCCAGCTTCACTTGATGCTTGGCAAATATAATCTCCACTGTCTTCAACACAGCAATTGGAAATCTTTAGTGTAGCAACTGAGTCGGTGAAGGCCATTTGGTATTTATCATTTGAGCTAAATTCAGTCTCATTCTTATACCATCTAATATTGATCTCTGGGCTGCCAGTCACTTTACATTCCAAAGTTGCAAGACTCCCATTCAATACTAGTTTAGTCAGTTCAAGCTTCATCACAAATTTTGGAGGTTCTATAAAAAGAAAATGACACATTAAGATGAATTAAATAACTAAAGAGTCATTCTGTAAAAAACAAACAAACAAAAAAACAATGGATCTAAAAATATCATCAAGAGTAAGAAAAGGCACCTTTCACAAATAAGGTGGCTGTGCATGAGACCCTTCCAGCATCGTTAGAAACTTGACAAGTGTATTTTGCAGACTGATGTGGCTTCACAGAGTGCAGCTCCAGTGAACTTGAGTTGGCTTCTTTCTTGATGAAACAAGTTCCTCCAGTTAACATTTCTTTGTCTTCTCTGAACCACTTAATAATAAAAGGCGCAGTCCCAGTGAACGCAGCTTTTAGGACAACTGCAGTTCCTGGTATAACATCTTGGCTTTGAGGTTTCAAAGAGAAGACTGGGGGTTCTAAAGTTAATTTGAAAGGGTGGGGGAAAGAGATTTTTAACAACCACATTTCAAGTTGACAGCAAACAAATACAAAAATTATAAAATGGGATCTATTATTCTAACCTTTAACAGAAACAGTTCCACTTGTGTCACTGTGTCCTGCAGCATTAGTTGCATGGCAGGTGAAAACCCCAGCATCTGATGTCTCTAAATCTGTTATTTTCAGTGTGGCAGTACTTTCCTGCATTTCAGTTTTATATTTTGTTCCAGTTGTAATGTCCTTTCCCTCTTTGAACCAAGATACTATTATAGGCTGGGATCCTGACACTTTGCATTCCATTTGAATACTACCCCCAACATTACCATCTACCTTTTTAAGTGTTTTTGTGAATGTCGGGGGTATTATTTTATCTGCTCAAAAGAAGTAAAACACTATAGTTAAAAAACACACACATACACACAAACAACCAACTGAAAGATCATTTAGGAAGAATACCACTAACCAAGAACAATGACTGAACAAGAACACTGCTCTTTTCCAACCCGATTAGAAACTTCAATTTTGTATTCACAGCTATCTCCCCGTTCTGCCGAGAGGATTTTCAAGACTGCCACATTGTCTTTGAAGGAGATTTTGTATTTTCGACTTCCTGTCATCTCTTTTCCATCTCTGGACCATTTTACTTTGAGATCTGGACTTCCTGAAACTTTGCACTCAAGAGTTGCAGAGTCACCTGCTGTTACACTGATGGATGGAGGTTTCTCAACAAATCTAGCTGGTTCTTTAACAAAAATGAAATAAATCTATTAATAAACCAATCAACCAATCAATTAATAATAATAATAATAATAATAATAATAAGAAGAAGAAGAAGAAGAAGAAGAAGAAGAAGAAGAAGAAGAAGAAGAAGAAGAAGAAGAAGAAGAAGAAGAAGAAGACAATACTACAAAATAATATAATGCTAAATAGTGATATGTTTATGGTTTAATTCTAACCTTGAACTGAAACAGTAGCATCACATTTTTGTTTTCCGGCCTCATTTTCAGCTTGACAAGTATATTTACCCCCATGGTTAATGGCCACATTTGCTATTGCCAGAATAGTTATGCTGTTTTCAAAACTTGTGGTAATATTAGGATCATCATCTCTGACTAACTCTGAGTCTTTAAACCACTGAACTGTGATAGGAGCAGAACCCTTAAGAGCTCCTTGCAGTTTCACAGCACTGCCTAAAACTGCAGTGGTGTTCTCAACCTTCTTTACAAAGGATGGTGGGTCTGCATAAAAAAAGGCAGATTAATTTTCACATTAAATAAAACATTAACAACAACAAAGCAATTTTTTTAGACAATTGATATTGATTGGACCAACCTTTCAATTTGGCCACTGCTTTTGTAGATATTTTACCAACGTCATTGGAAATACAGCACTGATAATCTCCAACATCTGCACTTTCAAAAGATTTGATTTCCAAATATGCAACTGAGTCCTTTGAAACAATACTGTACTTCTTGTCAGAGGAAACTGGGTTTTTGTTCTTAAACCAGGTCACCTCAAATGGAGCAGTGCCTGTAACTTCACATTCAAGCTGAGCTGTGCACCCTTTGACTACCTCCACCATTTGCAACTGCTTTTTAAATGCAGGAGGTTCTAAGAACAATAAAAGCAATAAGAGTTATATTATATTATAACTCAATATAATGAGCATTAATCAGAAGGTAAGAATCTTGAGTATTACCTTTTACAGTTACTTGAGAGCTGCAGCTTTCACAGCCAGCCTCATTCATCACTTCACAAGTGTAATTTCCACTGTCAGACTCAGACAATTCAATAATCTCAAGAGTGGCTTGGCCGGCCTTAAATGTGATTTTTTGTTTTTCAGAGGAACTAAGCGGTTTGTCGTTCAAAAACCAAGTCACATGGAGTTCAGGCGATCCTTTGACAGAGCACGACAGACGTGATGACATTCCTTGTTTCCATAAGATCTTAGGCTCTAGCCTTTTAACAAAGACTGGAGGTTCTATGGATTCAAATGCAATGGGAGAAAACGATTTTTGATTTGTTTGAAAGAAAAAGACAAGTTAAGAAAAGACAATTTCAACAGGTAAATATAAGAGACATGTGAAGCAGCACCATGAAAATAAGCTGTAATACTTAATATGGCAAAGAAGAGCAGCATCAAATGATGCTTAAGCTTTGTGACATCCATCTAAGCAATGCAAATACACTAATCTGCTCACAATGACAGAAATTAATACCCAGTCATGCAGATTTGTTTCAAATACTGCATTTACCAAGGGCATTAATCTGGAAGTCTTACCTTGCACTGTCACACTAGAAGAGCAACTGGTGCTTCCTGCATCATTGGCAGCAGTACAGGTATATGTACCTGTATCTTTGAGTTTGGCCTTTTGAATTTCAAGAAAGGCTATTTTTTCTTCAAAAGCTAGTTTACAGTCCATTGTGGTATGGAGTTTCTTGCCATCTCTCATCCAGATGATAGAAACACCAATGTCTTCATCTACATGACATTCAAGACGTAGTGGGTTTCCCACAGCAATAGTGATTGACTCAAAGCTCTTCACAAAGTTAGGTTTGTCTACAACCCTCAGTTCAGAGCAGCATGTAGCTGTACCGACACTGTTTGAAGCTTTGCAAAGGTATGTTCCCTGATCACTTTGTTGTAGATTCAAGATTTCAAGAAAATACTTGTTCTTGTCAGAGGATGCTTTGTAGTGATCATCATTTGAAATGGCAATATTGTCTTTATGCCAGACAACATTCATTGGGTCAGAACCAGATATAACACACTGAAATTTTGCTTGCTTGTCCACAAATAAAGTCATCGAATCAGGCTTTGATACAAACTCTGGTGGGAAAATCTCTACAAAAAGAAGATATCAATAAGAAGATATAAAAAACTTTGCCAACAAAGTATCAAACACAAAGCATGTCAGCTCCAGAGTTAAATATTTCAAGACAACCAATGGACAATAAGAAAGTTTTTAAGGAAATTTGTCTTACCTGTCACACTTAGTTTAGCAGAGCAGCTGTCACTTCCATGGCGGTTTGACGCTTTGCATGTAAATTCTCCACTGTCAGCAACTGATGGGTTAAAGATCTCCAGGGATGAGGTGTGATGAAGGCTGATAATTCTGCATTTGTCAGTATGTCTGAGCTCAGAACCAGACTTGAACCACTTGAAGGTCACACCTGGAGCCTCCTCAATTTCGCATTCGAACTTTGCAGGACTGCCAACATTGACCTCCAGATTTTGAATTTTCCGCCTAAAAACAGGTGGCACTAAATTGTGCACACAGATAAAAAGCAAATTAATACATTATATTTAACATGTCCGCTAACAAGTAATAAGTGTGAGAATGAAAAGCAGAAACCACTGATTGGCACTTTCAAACACCTGAAATGTTTTACAAAAACATTTACTAAAAAGGTTCAATAGGTTAAATGTAACCATTTAGGTACATTCTAGCATCTATAATATTTATAGATATGGTATTTTCAAAAAGTGCCAATTTCTGTGGTTACTGTAATGGAGTAAAAAAAGCATTCCAGGAGTGACTGTGACGAGTAATGGTGATCTCGCTATGAGGGAGAGAAAAACAAATTCCATGAAGAGTGAAAAAGACTTGACATCCTAGCATGCATGCAAAAAAAAGATCAAGAATGAGGTGCTCAATGACTGATGAAACAATGAAAAACAATGGAGTATTTCATGACCAATTTACAGAGGTGAATACAAAAAAAAAGTGGAAAATACTGCAGGAGTGAAGGAGATGAATGTTGGAATGACACTGAAAGATCCAACGGGTTAAGAGTTGGTGTGAAGAAGTGAAGACATGCTAACATTTCAGTGATGTGGAATGGTGGCAAAATCGCAGCATTGTGAACAAGATCAGAGTGGAAGGCATTAAGAAGGTATTTTCATATGAAACAAAGATCTATACTATTAGTTGGTGTGGAGATACTGAGAAAGCACATCTGATGAAGTGTGTCTATTTTAGCTATGAATGCCAAGAGTTAGTCATGTGGTGACAAAATAATCCCATAATTCCAACCTCTTAAGACCACAGTGAGGTGGGAGGACGTTGAGGTCTTGCCAGCATCACCTACAGCCTCACAGGTATATTCTCCTTGATGATCCTTCATAACCTTGCTGATTTCTAGTGTGTAAGTGTCATGGTCTATGGAACACTTGAACTCTTTGCCAGACTTAATAGATTTTCCATTAAAAAGCCAATTCACTTTCTTTACATGTCTAATAGTCAATGAAAATTTTGCCTCTGAATGTTCCTCTATTATAATATCTTCCAACAAGCTTTCAAAAATTGGGTAACCCTCTCTAACAACTTCTTTCTCTAATTTCATAAATGCTTCAGTTATATATTCCTCCCTTTCCTCTCTCTGAAATATGACTTCAGTGGACTGTTCATTTGAAACAGGCCCCAAAACAGGTTCAGTTGTCATACCTACATCCCTCCCATGCCCTTTTACTGTCACAGATCTGGTTTCTTGTTGCTCAACTTGGATAGACTGCTGAATCTCAATTTTTGATTCACTTGCCACATGAATAGTTGACTGTTGCATAAAAGCTTGCTCTTTAGCTGTTACAGACTGAAAAGAGGCTTTGGCTTCAGTTTTTACAGTTGCAGATTGAATATTTGGTGATGTGAAAGGCTCTACATTTTCTGTCATTCTTACCATCTCCACCACAGGTGAAAGTAATTCTTTTGTAGAAGCCTTAGTAACCTGTAATCTTTGGGGCCTGCTGATTTGCATTGTGCCTGGCTGCTCTAAGGTCAGAACCTGTTGCTCTCGATAGACAATAGAGTAGAAAGCAGCTTGAAGTTCACTTCTGAGATCAGCAGTCTGGGGATAATCTCCTTCTAAAGCAATTGTAATTTCAAGTGGGGCACTTGCACTTGTGATAAGATAAGTGAACATGACAAATTTGGGTTCTCTCCTTTCTTTTACCTCATGAATTTCTACAGCTCCTAAACTCTCCACTACATCTGCTAGGATCAAAGGTTGGTCAAGAGCAACAGCAGTTGCAAGAGTACTTTTTAACTGGTATTTAATGTCCAATGAATGTGGTTTTGGAGGCGCAATAACAAAAGTGAGCTCTTTGGGTAGTGTTTGGCTCTCTCTTGCCTCTGACACTAAAACGGTACCCATCTTTTGCTCACTGACAACTGCTGTGGTTGTTTCAGATTTTGTGATATCCTCAGATAACTCCGCTTTGATTACTCGCTTTTCTTCCATTAATACTGACTGTCTAACAGACTGTCCTTCCTGAATTTGAACTGCAAAGTCTTGCTCAGTGGCCCCAAGAGCAATACTACTCTCTGTTGAGATAGCCTTTTCTTCTACATAAATTAATTCAGATGGGATTTTGGGTTCAACTTTGCTTTTAGACACAAATTTCTCAATTGTTCCAATATTCTCTGTGTGTCCCTCCTCTATATCCTGACTCTCTGACACAGATGTCACATGCACAATATTCCAGTGATCTTCTTTCTGAACTAGGGCACGCTGCTGTTTAACATCACTTACAAAAGGAGTTTCCTTCGGTAACGGCACTGGCTCTGAAAAGACTTGAAGAATACTTTCAGGTTTGGGTTCTTTTCTGATTTCAGACTGCATGCCTGTAACAGACACATCAAGATCTTTACAATAATCAGCAGTATGCTCTCTTTTCTCTTCTGTGCTTGCAGCATGATAACGGGCTTTTTCCTGTCTCTGTACAGCAATCTGTTTATCTGTTTTTTCCATTGAGATTATCCCTTCTTTTGTCAACGTATTTTCTAAATGAATGGCCTGAAGATGCAAAGGAGCAGGAGCTTCCTTACCAGGATGAATGAAAAGTTCTGTTTTTTGTGCTGAAAACTGAGATGACTCCTCGCATGTCACTGTCTGCTGTAAATCCACTGACACTGTGTGCTTAAGAATAGGACTTTTTTGAGCATCTGCCTTGCCTTGGACTGGTTTCTCACTGCTGAACCTGCCTTCAGATGGAAGAATATCCTGATCTGTGATGACCTGTAAATGTAGAACTTGTTCTTCCTCTCTCTGGGACTGCACTGAAATGGCACTTTCTAAACCTGGGATCAAACTTGACTGATCAGCTTGGAGCTGATGCTTTTCCTCAGCAACGAGAGCTGATTTAAATGCACTGTCTTTGACTAGAGATGCAGTCTCTTCAACTGGTCTGTGCATTGATAACCTCTGTTCTTTTGCTAAAGTTTGAGCAGTCTCACTAACTGAAAGGACAACTGGTTCTGGTGGTTCTTTCTTCACTGTTGTCTGAAAGGTAGATTCTTGAGATGACAGTTCTTTAGTGTGACCTTCTGTGATCTGTTGTTTCTCCGTTGAAACTGCACTGTAAAGAATTTTAACTCCCTCTTTAACCTGGTAGCTTTTTTCCTGCTGAGTATGCGGTATAACCTGTGAATGTTCTTTAACAATTGGGAGTTTTGACTCAACTTGGTGACTTGATATTGGATACTTGGGCTCAGGAGATGCCTTGATCTGTTCTGTTTCTCTGGTTGATAATGGCTCAGCTTTGACAATTGTCAGTGGAGTTACACTCTCAGTTATGGCAGACATTATTTGTGAGGGGTGCTCTTTTGCAATTTCCAGCTCTGTAACCTCTGGACTTTTGATTCGTTCAAAGTGCTGTTCTGTGAAGCCTTGGCGTTCTTGAACTGCCGAGGTCATAGTAGCCATCTGGAGCTGTTTCAAAGGGATTGCTACCACTGGTTCTGGCTGAACTGAAGCAGATATTACTCTCTCCTGCACTTCATGAGACTCCAGCACAGCAGCTTGATGAGTCACCTGCTCCCTGTGCATAGTTGCAATGGAAACATCCAAGTCATGCAGAGTGTCAACCTGCTCGCTCGCTACCATTTGCCTATCTTCTGTGCCAATGGTATAAATTACCTGATGGTCTCCCTGCAAACTAGCACCTGCCTGTCCAGGTAGGCTCACACTGTACAAACGTGATTCAGTGGCTTCCTCTTTCATGGACACTTTATAACTTTTTTGCTCTTGAACTAATTGCTGTTTGTGAAATACAGAGACTTTTTTGTGGAATACTATCAACTCAGCACTGCAGCTTGCCTCCCCAAAAGGATTGACAGCCTTGCATGTGTAGAGTCCACTGTCTTTCTGTTTGATGTTATTCATGATAAGAAAGCCAGAGCCATCTGGGTTACTTACAACAGAACAGATCTGGCTTGATTTAATTAGAAAATTACCTTTAAACCACTGAACATCAGGGAGTGGAGTACCAGTAACTCTATACTGAAATTTCACCTCACTGCCCTCTGCACACTGCACAGGTTGAATTTGTGTGGTAAAGCATGGTGGTTGCCCTGGTATTTTAAACATTTGTTCCACCCACTTTTCTGCTGCTGATAATTGACTCACTTGTACCTTTAATGTTGTCTTGCAGGTGGTTTGGCCAAATCTGTTACTGGCGGTACAAGAGTACTCTCCCTCGTACTCTTTCTTTACTTGTGTTATTATTAAAGTGTACTCATCTCTCTCCTCTACAAACTTATAAACTGATGAAGAAGTGATAACTTTTCCATTGTAGAACCACTGAACTTTTGGCTTTGGCAAACCAGATACTGTGACAGTAAACCTAACTGACTCTCCAACAGTAACTTCCACAGGTGTAAGCTTGGACTCAAATACAGGTTTCTCCTTTTTCCTTTCCAACAAACTAGAAAAACGTTTTTGCTCTGGCTTGAGTTCAAGTGTTTTTGACTTCTCAGGTAAATTAAGTGATGTGCTGTAGGTTTCTTCCTCTTCTTCGGTCTTCACAGTCAAACTAGAAAATTCTGTATGAAAATAATGGGATTAAAGATTCAACAAAATATTCTCATCAATTACAAGTTTAGATAAAGATGGAGGTCATTCAATATTAGTAAAGAAGCGGACATACTAATGCCCTTAAGAGATTAAAAAAAAAAAAACAGAATAACAGTAAACAGTTTTATCATCATTTTATTTACTTTTCATGTACATAGAATTACAATAAATGGGTAGAACAATGCATTTATGATTCTAATAAAATTATAGCACAGTCATTTATATTTCTTTATACCTATCCATACAGGTTTGACTAGCTGACTACGTATATTTGTATCCCAAAATGATGACAATTGTAGATACAGAAAGGCATAGAAATGAGAACACATACGCAATTTATAACTCATAAATCATCACTGTATCATTTTTTTTATCTAACCTATTTTTATTTTAACATTTTTATTTACAACCTATTAAATCTTTAACTCACTTACCACTACTTTTAGAAAAACATGATCGAACTATACAACAAAAATGTTAAATTATTATCCAAAACTATGCAGTATTATATATACTATAAATGATGAACTTGAGCAAGGAAAATCTAGTCTCTCCAGACATAATTAAAACTATTTCAACGATTTTTCTTTACCTTTTTTCTGATCACACTGTTAACATTAAGGAAGAAAGAAAATCACAAAAGGGGGAAATAATATTCATGCAATTTGAAATAAAACAAAAAACTGTAAATTCTTTAAATCTATTAGACTGGACATGCGTTATCAAGAAATTCAATTAGATCTTTCAAAACTGTGCTTGAAAATCTCACCCAAATTTGTTGACAGACACAAGCAAAGGTATAATATTTCATTATAAAATGTGTCTTTTCACCACCAAAAAACAAAGTCCAAGTACATCATCCAAAAGGGAAAAAACTAAAACTGTCCCCCAAAGTGGAAAACCAATGTAAGTTACTGAAGAGAAATTGAGGATAATTTCAGGTCTTTTCAATAAATTGTGGATCAATCATTAAAATATATACCACCGAATAATAATTTTGAATGCAGATTGAGCAAACGTTTCTATACATAATTTCACAATAATTTACAATTGTAATACATAAAAAATGTGTATGTGTTCAAAGTAAACAAAACAACAAACCTGCCTGACATTGTTTCATAAACTGCACTTTTAAACTGCAGTCAAATTAAAACACTTTTAACAACGAACTTGTTTCAGTGTAACCAGCTTTGTTTTGGATAATACATTTGAATTCACCAGCATCACTGTGAGTTACATTTGTTATAAGCAAATTGAAATGTCCTGATGCTTTCTCCTGGATAATATATCTAGCATTTTTTACCGGAGCACCATCTTTGAACCACTCTGCTGTAGGATTTGGTTTGCCACTCACTAAGCACTGAAGAATCACAGGTGTACCTACAGCTGCAGTGACATTTTGTAGTGGGATTATACATTTTGGGGGAATTTCAGTGACCTGAAACTCAAAACTACAAGAGTTTGTTGATTTGCCTTTGAATTCTATTTTATCATCTTTTGAGGGTTCCGCAAAGACATCGAAATTAATACTAACATATTTCTCTCCTTGCTCACTTGTCTCATTATCAGTAATAGCAACCAGTCTGACAGCTTTCTGAGACTCATCAAATTCCTGTTGGAACTCAAATTCAAGCTCTATCTCTGATGTCTGTTCTCCATCAAATGATGAATTTCCAACAACCAAGTCAAACTTCTGAGGATGAACTTTTGCACTGCCAAGAGAAACTGCAGTTAGTTCTCTTCCCCTTGTCTTGCCTGAGAATGACTGTGGATTCATAACCGCAAGCGACGCCCTGCAAAGTGTTTCACCAACAACATTAATAGCTCTGCATGTATATATGCCACTGTCATGTATGTTGGCTTTGAGAATCTTCAGAAAATGATTATCACTATCTGAGCTACAGATGTATTTTTTCTTATCCATAGGAATCTTCATATTGCCTTTGTACCATGACACTATTGGCGAGGGAATACCCATTAAAGAACATTCAAACATGACATTTGTGTTTTCAAGAGTTTCAATGTCATAAATAGGGTTTATAAAACGTGGCGGCATTTCTGTAACTTCAAAAGCTATTTTTAAATCATCACTTTCTTGAGTTATGAAATCCACAGTCCCTTCCTCAAACATGCTTGGTAGAACATCAAGGGAAATGATCATACTTTTGTTATCAGCTGTATACTCTGGAATGGTAACAATCTTTACCTGTTTTTCAAACTCTTTCACCTCATTCTCATCTAACTCAACCTCCAACAAGATTTCTTGAGGAGAGGGAGACCTTGACAGATCCTCATCCTCCTCAACATCAAACTCAATGACATGCTGATGGGTAACAGCAGGAGGGGGTAGCATTTGCCTTGCTTCCTGAGATATAACAAGAACCAAAGCAACACTTTTTGCCTCACCAACATAATTAAGAGCCTCACAGATATATTCCCCTTGGTCAGCTTTTGTGATATTCCTAATTTCCAGGGCTATGTTATCACCATCTCTTTCAATAATAGTCCTCTCATCTGCTTCAAGCTCAGTTTTGTTTCTAAACCATTTCACTTCTGGAGTGGGTAGTCCAAATACTTCAGCACAGAACTGTAAGGAATCACCCTCAAAAACTCGTCTTTTTGTAAGTGGCTTAAGGAAAGCTGGAGGAATTCCCTGAACCTTTTCCTGAAGTGTCCCCAAGCCTAGTGAACCACGTCCCTCTGGAAGAATCATACACTCATCGATAGTAAACACAGGGGGAGTTGTTTCAATACCCTCATCATCTGGAGAACTGAGGAACTTAGCTGGGGAATAAAAACCTTCACTAGAGCTAGTTGAGAGTCTGTTATGTTCCACAGGGGAAAACGGATACTCAGGAGGTGTCATGACACCCCCTGGAGTCTCTGAGGGGGTATGGAAAGATTCTGGTGACTTCTGAATTTGAGAAATTTCAGTGGATGAAGCTGGTGTGTAGAACCGTTCAATTTCTGCCATCTCCTCACTGAATGTGCTACCAACTTCAATAGACATTTCTGACTCTGGCGATAAAGGCCTTCCCCAATCAGTTGGTTGGTTATAGTAGTCATAAACAGCACTAAAAGTTACTTCTTCTTCCTCAAGTTTGGGAACACCAACCGCCCCTAGCCTAGCAGATTTTTTCTGTTGTGGTTGCTGTCTCTGTGGGGGGTACTCTGACAAAGGGTAATCTGTGGAGTCAGATTGCAATACTCTGTCAAACTCAATTTTGGGTTTTACAATAAGAAGTTCTGTTATATCTGAGGCTTCCATCCTATCATGTTTTATATCAACTGGACTGACGTTATCTTGTGGCATGTCCTCAACTTCTGCTCTTTGAACACTAATAGTACCCATTTTTACGGGTTCAGTTATTTGAGCCGACGGTACCTTGGTTTCTAACATGAGTTCTTGAGCAGGGTTATCAATTTCACTTTGCCTAACGCATGCCTCCTCCTTTATAATTCTTTGCTCAACTGTGCTATCCAAAACTGTTTTAGGGCTAACAGAACTGTCTTTTGGGTTATTTTTTTCTGGTAATCTAGCCTGGGGTCTGATTAAAGTAGGTGATTGCTGAACCTCGGTAACATTGGCCAAGGATACAAAATGCTGCAAGTCAAATAACTTTGATTCTATAGAAGACATTCTCACATCTGACTTTTCTTCTATAGTGTTTTCTGTGTTGTCCAGAACTGCCTCTGTAACATCTGTTGGAGCTCTTAAGGGGAAGGTCTTAGCTGCAGTCAAAGTAGGATATTTCATCCTGTCCTCACTGGAGAGAATGGAAGTTATTTGTTCTTTTTCATATTGCCCAGGTTCAAGAGCAAACTCTGGAATATCTTCAATAGGAAAAGAGGCCTCATCCTTTGATTGTGCTGTTGGCTCATTGGGCTCATCTACAAAAGATGTTGGTGTTTCAAATGCTTGTTTTAATTTTGATACTTTAACCTCTGCCCCAGACGACTGCAAACCACAGCCTGTTATTACAGGCATTTCTGAAGCTGGCTTCTTAATGCGCTTAAGTTTGGGAGCATCTGGCTTTGGGTAATCCGTTTTGATAATATCATGAAATTCAGCAGGTTTGACTGAACAGTCATAATCAAGAATGTCCTCACTTGTAAGAGTAATATCTTGGGATGGTGTGGAAGAACTTGATAAAGTCTTTGTTTGAACTTTGGTGATTTCTAAAGATAAGCCAAGAGATCTTGTTTGGTTATCCATTTCTGTTATGGCAATGGATGAAAATCCAGAGTCCAGAGTTGCAGAATCAAAAGACACATCAGCAACACTTTCAACCTGCCCAAGTTTGTTAGATGCAATACATCTATATATTCCAGCATCAAGACAAGTGAAATTGTCAATGAATAGTCTATAACTTTTGTCTTGTACCTGAAATCTATATTTACTGTTATTAAGATCAAGGCAAATGTCATCATGGAACCAGGTGGCTTCAGGTGTTGGTTCACCAATTATGATGCACTCAAGCATAGCAGTCTGTCCCTCTGAAACACTAATGTTATCTAGTTCTCTGAAAACTTGGGGAGCCTCACGACCATCATCAAAGGAAAATGTGAACTTATGCTTCACTGTTTGAGAGGTGCCATCATCAACTGGAGATTCTGAGGTTTGCTCAACAGGCTCAAATGTGTCTTTAGCCTCATCGAACATCTCTAGCACTGGAGTTGGAGCAGTTATTCTGATCTCAACTGGTGAGGAGTGAATAGATGAAGATGAAGTTTGTGGCATGTGCATAACTGCCTGAGGTACCTGCAATGTGTATTTGCTGGCTATCTCAGGTTTCATTAGGGACTTAAGTTCTTCCTCTATCATTTCTTCTTCAGTGAACACTGACTCATCTGTTACTTTAACTTCTTGAGGAGGCCCTATCTCTGTCTTTAACAGAACATCTTCAGTTAATTTCAATATGCAACATGTACTTGCTTTTCCATGTTTGTTAGCAATATTACAAGTAAACACACCTTGATGGTCAATGGTTGGATAATAAATGATCAATGTCGATGAATTTGCTTTGGTACGAACATCAAAATCAGGGTCTCTCATTATAAGATGTCCATCTTTAAGCCATGAAACAGATGGCTGGGGATCTCCCTGGAATTGGCAACTGAGTTCAGTCATTTCACCTCTCTTTACCTCAATCTCTGGCTTTAATATCATCACAAAGACAGGTGCTCGTGGTTTTACTACACTCATAGACATTTTCTCTGCAATGGGAGAAACACTGGGGATTTCTCGTTTTGATAGAGTTTTCTGTTGCTCTATTACATCAGGTTCATGTCTAGACATTGTCACAACTTTTACATCACCATGATGCTGCTGAACTACATCCTCATAACCCAAATATTGTCTTTCAATTCCTACAGTCACATCTGTACCTATTTTATCAGGCATAAACTCTTTAGGCTTTGGATACAAAATAACTTTTTCTGTTGGCAAAGCTGTGGACATCAACGTTGTCTCAGGTAATACAACAGAAGACTGCACATGCTCTGCAATGGCCCAATTAGATTCTAATTCAACACTTTCTTCTTGCTCAATTGGAACATCTTGTTGCCATTTTTTAATCCGCTTTGCTAGAGCCTCCTCCTCACTGACAAAATAGTCACTTTCAGTCCTTAACTTCTCACTATCAGCCTCAGAAATCATTTGCTTTTGTGTTTTAGACCTATCAGTTACATAGGAGTGAGAAGAAACATCACTAAAGAACCTCTCTTTTGCTGTTCTCTGTGGTGACACCTTATTCACATTTTCCGATTCAACATCTTTATATGTGGTTTTACTGAGAGTGTTTTCTAAAGCACTCTCAGTAACACCACCCCAATCAGGATCAAGTTCAACAGTCTGTTCTTGCTCAGTCAAAACATCTTGTTGCCATTTCATTATACGTTGAGTTAGTGCCTCTTTTTCACTCACTTGATCGCTCTCACTTTTTAACTCATTTATTCTTTCTCGCGATAAGTGCAACTCACTCTCACCTGAGCATTCATGTAAATGTTTTTCTTTAAATGAAGATCTTGAAGTCTTTGTAAATGTGGATTCCCTTTGAGTTTTTAAAGCTGATTCTGCTGCTTCTTTCTGAACTTTGCCAAAAGATTCATGAGAATAAGAGCCTTTTTGCTCTGACTTTTGGGAAGCAACAGACTCTGTCTGATCAACCTGCACATCTTGTTGCCATTTTTGTGTGTGCTGAGCTAAGAACTGATCTTCACGTTCTATGTGATCACCCTCCAAGTTTTTGTCAATGATGTTCTCCATAGACATAGCTCTATTTTCTGATTTCTGTACAGGAGCCTTTTTACTTTCATGTTGCAGACTATCATCAGCAAGAATTTTTTCTTCCTTTAACTTCACTGCCTTTGTCCTTAAATACTCTTTGTCTGCTTGCTTCTCGTGTGAAGGGATGATCTCCTTTGGACTATTTACTTGATTGGAAGCTTCTCCTGTCTCTGACCACTGTAACCCAAATGGTTCCTTTGCCTTGACCTGTGCTTGTTCATTACACTGAACATCCTGTTGCCATTTTCGAATGCGCTGAGCTAAGAACTGATCTTCACTTTCTAAGCACTCACTCTCAAGGTTTTTCTCAAGGATGTTCTCCACTGACATAGCTCTCTGTTCTAATTTCTGTACAGGAACTGTTTTAACTACATCACCAAAAAATATTTCTTTCATTGGCTTCACTGCCTTGGCTCTTAATGACTCTTTTTCTTGTGACTCTTCATGTGATGCGCTTATCTCCTTTGTATTGCTTGCTTGTTTAGAAGCTTGTCCTGTCTCTAACCACTGCAACACAAATGGTTCTTTTGCCTTGGTCTGTGCCTCTTCATCCCACTGAATCAGGCTTGCATCATCGTTGGGATCTAAAATATCATATTCTATATCCTTTTCTGACTCCTCTTTAGATGTGATCTCTTGATCCATCCGTGCATCAGATACTTCAGCTTGAATGTCTTTTCTTAAAGTTTCCTCAAGATGAAGTTCACCCTTCATAATTCGCAGTGCCCTAGATCTTGACTGAGGTTCAAAGGAGTGTCTGACTCTTCGTTCTTTTGATTGGGAGCCGAGTCCAGTAATTCTCTCCAGTCTGCTCTGATATTCTGCTGAACATCTACCACTTTCAGCTTGCTCACCAGGCCGAACAACATGTTGAATTTCGGGCAAAGTAGATGGCTTTACTCTGAGTCTCTCAACATAATCTGTGTAACAAGGCTCACTTGTAACCGATTCCACCTCAAACTCAGAAGAGGACATTGTAGATATTGAAAGTCTCTTTTTCTTTTTGACAGCCTTTTGTAAGAGACTAAGTTTTGCTTTAACCTCTCCATGAAGGCTGTCTGTGTCGCTAAATCTGTCACTGTACCTATCACTACACCGGTCACTGAATTTATCACTAAACCTATCACTGTATCGGTCACGACCTGTGAATCTGTCACAGTATATATCACTGTATCGATCACTGAACCTCTCATATCTCTCGTACATCGGAGTTGGAGAGCGTGCACATTCGGATGCAGTCTCAAACTTGCTGTCTTTGTCTGGTGTCCTTGATGGGGATGAAGTTCTAAAATACATTGTGCGGAACAGAGTGCTTTTTGATCTATGACGCCCCTTTGTTTGCCCTTTGCTTGTTTTATCAAAAGGAGAGCCAACACATCTTAGATCTACTCTAAATTTTCTTTCTTTTGTTGAATCAGCTAATGAATCTGAGCTTGAGTGGGCTTTGTTTGAGGATCTAGAATAGCAGAAATGAGATACATCTTGCTCTTCCCTCAGTGATACAAGAAGTGATGCTGTGGTTTCAGCAGAGCCTTCAGTGTTAATTGCCATGACTTTGTAACTGCCTGAATCTTTTTCCTTAATCTCTTTAATTGTTAAACTGGTTGCATGCATATGCATTTTACTCACTGTATATATTTTACGATGGTGCTCCTTCTGTATCTGTCTATTATTATGAAACCACAATATCGTTGGAGGTGGCATTGCAACTACCTTGCACCTAAAAGATGCAGTGTCACCCTCCACAACAGATTGAAACTTCAGCTTTTTGGTGAAGGAGGGTTTACAGTTTTCAGATGGGGCTACAAGACCTTGATCTAAACTTTCTTCTGGGTCTGAAAATGCACCATGCTGCAGTCCTCCTTTTTCCATGTGTTCAGCTCCTTCATTATAAAACAACTCTGGAAAAAAGGGAGACAAATTTCAACAAAATGCCCAGTTTGCTAAAGAAAATGAAATATATTTCAAATAGAATATTAATAGATATATTAAAGCATGCATCAAGTCACAAAGCCATAAAAAACAAATTCACTCACCATATTTGTTCGAATAAACGCAAGACTTGAGTCTTTATTAAAGATTCTGACACGAAAATCACTTGATGTTTTGTTCCTTCTTCTGTGGACAGTTCTTCAAAGCATAAATTTATTTTCAAAGCATTAACACGTATCCAAATAATACTGATCTGGTTCGCAAAAGAGCCTCTTGTATATTTAACTTGGTGGATATATATCCTAAAATATTCCTTACCTGACTTGCAGAATGATGAATAAACGCCCTTTCTAATCCTTAGAATGACGAAAATCTTTCATACATATAGAGAAACATCACTCTCTATTGATAAAAAAGAGTGTGGTCATTAAACAGCTCTAGACTTCTTTGAGAAGGCGTTTATTCGAACTAATATAGTTTACAGGTATAACCATGTTATTTTAAAAAGCAAACAACATTAATCACATACCGCTATCTGCAAGCCAGTCTAAGAAATATTTGCAGGAAGGTGTTCCAGATGCAAGAAACGTATGAAGCAAATAAAAGATGTGGCTACTTCCATATCTTTTAAAATGTAATTTCCTGTGGTCTGGAACTTTTAAAGAACAAACATCCTGCACCTTTTATTTCTAGAAACAACCAAGAAGTACCATATCCTTCATGCTTTTCAAGGGGAAGACAGATGCAAAACTTTGCAAAAGTGCTTCACAGCAAGCATTTTACCAATCAAATTGCTTGCTATCCAGAAACACTTGATTTCAACCATACACATATCCAACAGTGACATATGAAAGTTGTTCTCATAAAAGAGGATTTGTTTGCATGCAATACAATATGCTCGGAAATGTTAAATTCAATAGTTTTACAGAGAGTTTTAAAATATTAACAAAATAAAAACTGTAAAATGATCCTACCTTTGACCTCTTCCTCAATTTTTGCTTCTATCTCCTCACGTACTTTTGTAACTGTAAAATAGAGTCATATGAATTGATGAATAACAAACAATTAGCCAAATATGTCACCTATAACATGAATTTCCAAAGAAAATATCACCATTGAAATAATAATAATAATAAGGACCAAAAATTTGTTTATCTGCATGTGAAACAAATGTGGAAATGTTAAAAGGAGGTGAAACATGGGAGTTTGCAAAAGCATGCATTCCCAGCACAACATCAAGAGAGCACTGTATGATACAACTTCTTCAGAAGCATTGATAAGGTTTCATAAAGTGAAATTGGTGAACGTGCTCAGGAAATTCATTGAGAGGTTCTTGAGGTTGGTTGAAAGGCTTAAAAAGAAAATGACGTGAATTAATTGTGATATGTTAATCAAAAACCATAAACTACTTTGATCTCAATTACCTTCTTCAGTTACAGCAAGGCTGGCTGAGCAAGCTGCCTCTCCTGCGATACTGACTGCTTTGCAAGTGTACTGTCCAGCATGCTCAGAGAAAGTATCAACTATGATTAGCGTAGCAGTGTTTGTCATCTCATCAAAATGAAAGACAACATTTTTGGTAGGCTTTATAGACTGTTGGTTATGGAACCAACTTATCTCTGGTTTTGGCATGCCAGACACACGAGCATGAAATCTAGCCACTTCTCCATGAGCCACCACACAGCTCACAATAGGTTGAATAAAAGTGGGCCTTTGGCCAATAGGATCCTTTTGAACACTCTTAATGCTTGTGAAGATGCTGGAAGTGGCTTCTGACTGAGACTTGGATGTATAGTCCATAATATGTGTTTGTCCTGAAAGGAAGTATTGATTTATCCTCAACTAATCACTATAGTGCACACATTGAAATTTGTTTCCCTGTATCAAATTTGTTTTGTTTTCATATCTGGCTGGCAAACTTGTTCTGTATCACAGTAGGGCTGTCAATTGAATTTATTTAAGCGTGACGTATCTCATACTTTTTGTATTAATGAATTTAGTTTCTTTTTAAGGAAATTAAAAAAGGCCTGTGTGCAACCATGAGGTTCAGCAATTTGTGTGGATAACACTTATATTTTACTCATCTCACTCACAAAAAAGCAACAGATTCTAGACTTCTCAAATTTCATCAAAATGTACGAGAAATGTAAACACTGAAATGCAAATCTGCAACAAATCAGTAACTATTTCAAATTATGTATGTAATATATCTTACATGTGCAAAAATGCAGTTCTTTGCAAGTTTTCGAATTAATGTTTTTATGAATGACAGAATACCACAGACTTAATGCAATTACTCATAAATGGGTGCCCAGTGACATGTGTTTGTGTAGTTCGCTCTGAAAATTTTGATTCGTTTTTAGAAATACTATGTTAGCTTTGACAGCCCTAATTAACAGACAAACCACCACCAATTGCATTATTGACTAATAATAATAATAGCATATTATCATTGAAGCCATTATCAGGGTTTTTTTTTTATTATTATTAGTTTGCAATTTTTGGTTGGTAAGAAAATTTAGCTCACCGTCTACTTTCAGTACAGCAGAACATGAGACCATTCCTGCAGAGTTACGGGCAACACATGTGTACTCGCCCTCATCCTCAGGATACACTCTGGTGATCTCCAACTGACAGTTTTCATCAAACTGAGACACTCTGAATATATCAGACTGCTTGATCTCCTTGTCTTTGCAATACCAAGTAATTGTCAGATCTAAACAGGAGCAAATCAGAAGAATACGCATAACATCAAAATCAATTAAGGCACAAATGACTATTTACTTGATCGTACTGTATGTGTCAATATATAAGAGCTATGCCAATATTGTCCCAATATATAAGAGCTACTTTATTAATGACTACAGTATTGTGCCATTCCTTTTGCGGAACCTATAATTAAATAAACTGAAAAGATTTATATGGTGCACAGAGTGTCTGCCTATGTAGAGCAGGAACAGACCTATAGTTACTGATCTTACCTTCCCCTGAGACACGGCACTGGAATCTAGCAGATTGTCCTTCATTGGCAGAAGTGTTACGTATTGGTGTTATGACCACAGGTGGTGACAGTGGGGCTCCAGTGTCAGGGGAAACAACTTCTGGAACTGAGGATTAAAAGACATAGCAAATATATGTAAATTATGTACTTAGAATTCATGTGAATTTTTTTTCATTTGTTTTTATTTACCTTCCACGTTAAGTGACGCAGAACTTGTGGCTACTCCATAGTCATTCTTAGCTTCACAGTTGTACTGAGCTGCATCCTCTGGGAAGACTTCAATGAGCAACAATGTGTGCTCATTTCCCTCCCTCAGGAACTTACACTTGAACCCAGAAGACAGGGCCTGAGTGTTCTTATACCAAGACACCTGAGGCTGAGGAATTCCAGTCACCTCCACAGAAAAGCGTGCAGGTTTGCCAGCCTCAACAGACAGGGGCTGCAAGTGCCTGATTATCTGAGGAGGCTCAGGGACTAAACAATGCAAGAATGTATAAGAATTAATAATAGATACACAGAGACAAACAAGAACAAACATGAATCAGTTTTGCGATCAAACTCACTATTGACATGTAGGGTTACAAAACTCCTGTTCTTTCCAGCAATGAATGTGTATTCTCCGGCATCGCTTCTGTAGGTTTCTGTGATTGTCAGGCGATGAATTTTTCTAATAATGGCATAGGTGAAGCGCTGATCTACAGAAAACTGGATCTCGACTCCATTTCTCAGCCAGCGTCCCTCAATGTCATCCTCGTTGACTTCAAATTCAAATGTAGATCGTTGTTTCTCAAGCACCTGGATTAAAATTTCAATTAAAAGGACATTGAATGCAAAACTGAAATACTGAACACTGTCAGAATTTAAATATTATTTATGACAGCTTGGTACTTACAGTTATTTCTTTCTCGGCAGGTTCACTTATACGCACATCCTTGCCCTCAACTATGAGGTTGGCCTTCGATACACTTGATCCAGCAACCACAGTGTACTCTCCGGCATCAGACATGCGCACAGTTTGGATCATAAGACGATGCATGTGTCTCTCTGTGGAAACTTTGAACCTAAATGTTGAAGATGATATCTCCATCAGGACATTAACTTAATAAAGACAGATTATTAATGTCAAAGAGCAAAATCGTGCATGGATGTGGAAAACCATTATATTGAGTACCTTTCAGATATTTCAAGCTCCTGACCATCTTTCATCCATGTTACTTGGACATTGGGCTCAGAGAGTTCGCATTCAAAAATGGCCTTCTTCTTCTCAGTAACTTTAATGTCCTTGATGTGCTTGGTGAACTCGATGACACGAGCTTAAATTGATCATGAAAAAAACCCCTTGATCAGAATTAGCCAAAAATAAATAATTTGAAAATCTGAATAATGAAGTAAATATTACCTTCAACAAAAAGATTTGCGGCTGTTTCAGCAGATCCGGCCACAAACTTGTACTCTCCAACATCCCCAAAGTGAACATTTCGGATAGTGAGGGAGTGAGTGAACTGTTTGGCGCGAGTTTGGCATCTATCACTGGATCGGATTTCAACTCCATTCTTCAGCCATTTGTAGGTGATGCCTTCATAGTTGACAGTCACCTCAAATGTGATGGTGTCCTTTTCTTGTGCATTCAGGTCTTTGAGCATAGATGTGATGAGGACAGCTGAAGGAGAGGGAATAAATATTTGACTCAATTCTAATTGTTGTTGCCATTGTAAGTACATGTCTGGTAGGCAATAAAGAAAGCAATTACAAAAACAATGACATCAAAAATAACTTACGGCTAACTATCAGTGTGGCAGAGACTTTGTCATTTCCACACACAAATGTGTATTCGGCAGAATCATCTCTGCTGGTATTCATGATCTTTAACTGATGCAGTTTGCCCTGCACCACAATCCTGAACTTCTCACTCATCTCAATCTCAACTCCATCTTTCAGCCAGGTGGATGGAACATTGAAATGTGAAACTTCACACTCGAACGTGGCCACGTGGGTCTCTGGAACCTCAATGTTCTTCAGGGGCTTTGTGACTCTCAAAGCTGAAACAGTCATTGTATGGAGTTAGTGGTGTGTATAAGACACTAGACAAGTTTAGGTTGGTGACTTAAAATCTATAAATCTTAAAATTTTGTACTTACATTCAACATGTAAATATGCACTGCATTGTAAATGTCCAACTACAGCTGTGTACTCTCCATCACTGCTTTCTTCAACATTTTGAATGACCAACTTATGTGCTTTCCTTTCGGACATTATCTGAATATTGGCACTAGGTTTCAGTTCTTGGTTTTTGAACATCCATTTAACAGGTATGTCATCGTGGGATAAACTCAGCTCAAAAGAGGCAGTTCCATTCACCAGGGAAGTCACATCTTTTGGCTTTTTCACAATCTTAACAGCTGCAAGAGAATTAAATAATTTATTTTTTTTTTTTGGTGAGGGGGGGGGGGGGGTAGTGCAAATTCTATGATTAAGCCAAATATTAAACTTACTTTCAACATTCAGTCTGGCATTAGCAGAGAGTTTTCCAAGTTTGAATCCATAGACTGATTCATCTTGGGAGTTGCAATTCTTGATCTTTAAGGTGTGAACCAGTCCATCTACTGTTATCTCATATTTGTCACTGGGGACAATTTCTATTCCATTCTTGATCCACTGGGATCCTTTCACATCTAAATGGGTGAGTTCAAGACTAAAGACTGCCTCTTGGGTTTCGGTGACTGTTTGATTTTTCAGTGTCTTCTTGATCTTCACAGCTGTGAAAGACATTTGTATTCAGTTACAAACTTATGAAAATATGATCAGTATGAAAAAGTTACACATATAGGAAAATATGGTCAGTATGAAAAAAATTCAGCCTTCAAAACAGTAGTAAAAGTACCTTCAACCCTAAGGTTGGCAGATGTCTTGGAGTTTGCTACTTGGTATGTGTACTCTCCAATATCTTGTGGTCTTGTGGTAACAAAGACAAGTCGCCGGACCGCACCTACATCCTCACTCCTGACAATGTCGCTAAAGTCAACTGAGTGGCCGTCCTTAAGCCACTTGCCTTCAGAGGAAGGGTTAGCAACCTCACACTCCAGAACAGCAGTTTGGGATTCTGCTACAGTCACATCATGGAGTGGTCTGTTTATAGCACCACCTAGTGTAAAATGTAACCATGAGGCAATATCTGTGCATCAACTTAACTTAACACAACTTATATTTAACAAATGGTGAAAATCATACCTGACACAGTTAGTTTTGCACTGGATGACTTTTCGCCAGCTGCAAATGCATACTGGCCCTCTTCATCCTTCATGGCATTGATGATGGTCAGGCTATAGCGTTTCCCTTTGGACTCAATTTTGTATTTGGGTCCAGCCTTAAGAGGCTGATTTTTGAAGGTCCAGTAAGGATCTATCCCGGTGTGGGACAATTCTACTTCAAAAGTGACATTCTGAGTTTCAGTGCACACACAGTCCTCCATGTGCTTGATGATGCTGACCTCTGTATGACATAAATATGTTTGTTAATAATAATAAACCAATTAAATTTACCTTTAACCAAACCCAAAGAAAGATTTTATATGTTCCTTTAAAGAAATACTCACTTTCAATTGTCAGTTTACAAGTTGTTTCCACTCTGCCAACAGCCATCTTATAGTGTCCTTCATCAGAAGCAAAGGACCTGTTCAAGACCAGTCTCTGTTTGGTCCCTTTGGCAACCATCTGGATTCTCTCACTAGCTACAACAAGCTTGTCATTTTGGTACCATTTCACTGAAGTAACATCAGAGGCAGAGATTTTAGCTTCTAACACTGCCTTTGTACCCTCAATAGAATGGACATCCTTTAGAGGAGTTGTG
The DNA here is from genome assembly GCF_964197995.2 of Scardinius erythrophthalmus. Taxonomy (NCBI): domain Eukaryota; kingdom Metazoa; phylum Chordata; class Actinopteri; order Cypriniformes; family Leuciscidae; genus Scardinius; species Scardinius erythrophthalmus. The sequence continues at coordinate 8,371,809 of NC_138226.1, read as the reverse complement.
ATTTCAATTGCTGTGAAAAGGGTGAAAAAGAAAGGTTACATTTCTGCATTCTCTTTCTGCATTTTAGCTTTCAAAAATGCATAGGGAAAGGGGGGTTGCGTACTTTGGACAGTCAGTTTTCCAGTTGTAGAAATGTCTTGAATAGGAACAACAAATGAGTAGATTCCTGCATCATCCCTGTTGACACTTTCAACTAGAAGTTTGTGGACAAGTTTGTCGATGACAATGTGAATTCTGTCAGAGGCAGAGATGGGCTGGCCATTTTTCATCCATGATCCCTCCACATTTTCTTGAGAGAATCGCACCTCCAACTGGGCAATGTCACCCTCACAGATTGTCAAGTCAGAGAGGCCTTGCATCAGAGTTACAGGGCGCACTGATACAAGACAAAAAATAACATTATTTACATATCATGTATAATGGAGTCAATATTATGTTTGAAAATACTTTAACACTATTTTTTATATCAATATATTAATTATATTCAAATTCTACTTACATTTCATTTTCAGTGTGGCGCTTGTCTTCAGATCACCCACTTTAAAAGTATATTTGCCTTGGTCTTCCTTCCTGACATCTTTTACAGACAAGGTGTGTCGGCCACGACGAGAGGATACTACATATTTTAGGCTTGGCGTAATTTCTTTGTTCTCAAAGTACCAGGTGCCTTCTGCATCTTCACGCGACAGTTCACACTCAAACTCTCCAGAGTATGTCTCAGGAACTTCAACACTCTCTAAATTTTTTAGCATTTCCAGTGATGCACCTGTATAACAGATCAGATGGCAGATTGACCAAAAATTCAGAGATGAATCTGAAAATGTGAAATTAAATAGCACAAATGAGTGTAAGCTAACCTTCAACATAAAGTCTGGCAGTGGTTCTTATGTGGTCATCATCAGCTACAGCACAAGTGTACTCGGCATCATCTTGCATGTTGATCATCAGAACGGATAGGAAGTGCACCTTTCTGTCCGAATGCATCCTGTATTTGTCTCCAGAAAAGATTTCAGCATTGTTCTTCATCCATTTGACCTTGACAAATGGCTCATTTGTCTCACATTCAAAGGTTGTCATTGTGTCTTTCTCTTTAACATAGGCATCCTCCAATGTCTGGGTAAAGGATAAAACTTGCTTGCCTGCAAAAAAAGGAGAATTTATTAGATAAAGTACTTTCGATATCAATCAAAATCAATGATCACAAAACTGATTTATAAATGACAAAACATACCTTGCACCAACAAGAAAGCATGGCTTGAGGCCTCACCAGCAATGTTAATGGCTTTGACCATGATACTAGCAGAATCCTCAGCTGAGACATCTCTAATTACTAATTCACAGACATGGTCCTCGGACCAATACCAGTAAACACGATCTGATTTCTCAAGTAAAATACCGTTTTTGAACCACTGGCACTCTGGTTCTGGTTTACCAACAACCCTACAACGGAAGCGAACTTCATCAGATAGTGAAACTGTCTGGCTCTGAATTCTTTCCAAGATCTTTGGAGCCTCCATGCTAGGAGAGAGAGTGACTTTCTCAGGTCTGATTGTTGGAATGGTAAGTTTGCCTTCCTCCTCCTCTTTCTTCTTTTCTGCCTCAGACACCTCTTTGGTCCAGTGCATAAGTTCATCTTTTCTCTTCTTTAACATTCCTTCATAAGACTCGTCCTTCTTGCGAGACTTCATCTCAACTGAGGATATGGCTTCATAATAGCCCTCTTCAGTCCTGCGTTTAAATTTGCTTCGCAGCTCTTCTGTCTCTTCAGTGGATTTTTCATGAACAACTCTCTCAACCTTCCTCAGTCGGACCACCTCTTTTGTTTGTGAAGCCTCTCCAGGTTTATCTACCTTCACAACATCAAAAGACACTCTGCCAGGTTCAGGGCCAGGTGCCTCCGAAGCCTTCATCTCAGGAGCACGGCGCAAGATTGACCTGAAGTCTTCTTTCTGTTGGATTTCGAGTTTGACAGTGTGCTCAGCTGTACCCTCTGGGTTCTCAGCCAATAATTTGACATCTCCAGAATCATAGGACTTACAGTCAGTGATTTCCAAATAGTGAATGCCATCATAGTGTAGTCTAAAACGTTTGCTCTTTCGAATGAGCTGTCCATTGAGATACCAGTTAACTTTGGGAGTGGGGTAACCGGTCACTCTGCAGCGATATTTGGCTGCTTCACCCTCAAATACTCTTATGGGTTCAGGAAGCAAGACAATCTCAGGCTTGGTCTTCTCACTCATGTCATCCCCAGTTACTCCAGAGGGTGCGCCCTCATGGGCAATTCGCTCCATTTCATCCATTCTCTGTACTTTTCTTCCCTCTGGCAACTGACTGTCCTCCACAAGACTCTTCTCATCTTTCACAATTAGTGTAGCAGAAGTCTGATCAGCACCAAAATTGTTGGTAGCTCTACAGGTAATGACGCCACTATCTCTGGAATAAGCAACTTCATAATCAAGACTGCAATAGCCAAACTCATTGATCATACGCAACCTGTTAGCAGCTTCCAGCGGCTTGCCATCATGGAGCCACTCAACAACCATAGTTGGGTCTCCAATAGGGGTCAGTCTGCACTCAAAGTGCACAGGACCGAATCGCTTCAGCCTGACTGAAGTTAGCTTCTTTTTGAAGTGAGGCTTCTGTTGCTTTTCTTTGTCATAGAGGTCACCCTCTTCCCACTGTTCCTGACCATAGCGAAGATGCAGTGGTTCAATCTCTGGTGGAGCAACATCCTTAGCCTTATATGTTCCTTTGGGAATGATGAGTCTTCTTTCTGGTGCAGGTTCTGTGTACTCTACCTCCACATTGACTCTGCAGCGAGTGGTATCCCTACCAGCTTTGTTTATAGCTGTGGCTGTGTACCATGCACTGTCAGAGCCGGAAGTCTGAGGAATCTGGAAATGTGCCTGTCCCTTGGTACCCTCAATTCTGTAATACAATTTTTGAATTGAACATATATAGTACAAAAAAAAGGAAATAATTAAACAACAATCCAAAGTAAAGTAACATACTTGATGTGAGGGTATTTATGAGGAGAGATGATGTCACTGTTTTTCAGCCAGACAATGTCAGGGAGGGGGTTTCCAATGGCTTTTACTGCCAACTCAACCAAACTTCCTTCCTTAACACTGATATTCTTTAACTTTTCAATGAACTGGGGCCGGACCAAATTTTCCTTTGCTGTAACACATAAGATGAGAGTTTACACAATGTTCCACACCACTAAGTCTAGATCAAATACAGTTTTTTTAGAACAAAAAAATGGTTTACCTTCAACAGTGAGAGTCATCGAAACAGTTGTCTTTCCAGCTCTGTTCTGAGCAACAACCGTCCACTCTCCAGAGTCCTGAGGCATGGCAGGAACCACAATCATTGACTGAGTTCCATCCTCCTTTACCACAATCTTGTGGGTATAGTCATTGACCACTTGTTGTCCTTTGGTAAATATAATAAAAGATAAAAAATGTACTTTCTTTTTTCTGTTTTCAACAGGTAAGAAAGAAAACAAATAACCAAGCAAAAAAATGAAAGCAAATACTACTGTTTACAAGTTTGGGGTAGAATTCTTTTTATTTTTCTTAAAGAAGTCTGTTATGCTCACCAAGACATGGCATTTATTTGGTCTTAAATAAAGTAAAGAGTAATATTGTGAAATATTACCATTTAAAATTACTGTTTTCTATTTGAATATATTTTATTGTAATTTATTCATGGGATGGTGAGGCTGAATTTTCAGCAGCCATTAGAGTGTCACATCATTCTTAATAGGCTGATTTGGTGTTTAAGAAACATTTCTTATTATCAATGTTGAAAAAAGTATAAAAAAAAAAAGTATATAAAAAAAATCTTTCTGACCCCAAACTTTTGAATGGTAGTGTAGCTTTAAAACACACTTACCATTGTGGAACCAGTAAGTCTCGGGCATAGGTCTTCCAACTACTTTTAAGTCAAACCTTGCAGTCTGTCCTTCAGAACACCTGAAGGATGATGGCTTCTGTACAAAAACAGGCTTATATAGTCTCTCTAGTTGACTCTCATCAGTGTCATCAAGTCTACGAGCAGGAGAGCGGCTAACAGAACGAGCAGGAGAACGTCCAGGGGAGTAGCTAGTTGAGCGAGCAGACATTGGAGATGTAGACCTAAAATATTAAAAGTGTAAATGTGTAAACATGGACAACATAGGACATTATCCTAAGCATCTAATTACAGAACAGCAAAACCAGAGAAGGCAAAGGCAACTCACTGGACTCTTCTCACAGCTTCGGCCTGAGGGTAGTAAGGCTGAGCAGCTGCAGTGGACTCTACATAGAGCTTTCCAGAACTGACAGCATTACCCTTCATATTGCTAGCAAATGCAGTATAGATGCCCTCATCTTCTGGCAGCACCACAGGTAGGCGCAGACTGGCTCTTCCGTCTTGTAGAACCTCCATCTGATAGCGGCCTCCATGCTTGATACGCTTGCCATCTTTATACCAGGCAATCTATTTAACACAAATGATATAAAATTACTTGTATACATTGTGCTGCTGTAAAAATACTGCTTTTCAATATAATTACCATCCATTCATTACCTTTGGTAATGGTGTTCCTTCCATCTTGCAATGGAAAGTAACACCCATTCCTTCCAGAATTCTGTAGCTTTTGACAGGAGTGCTAAATGAGGATCCGACAGCCTCATGCTCAGCAACATTCATGACCATCTCCTCACCATCCTCAATCACCAGCTCTCGGTAAGTTATTTTAAGGATGCGGATTTCAATCTCTTGAATTATTTTTCGTTCAATAGCAGATATTTGAAATTCCTGAAGATAATGGAATGTTTATATATTTTATTATCATTTTTAGAGGCATTTCTTAGTATGCAAATGTTTTATGTGATTTACGATCTCATTACAAAAATGAGTAAAATCACTTTTCCTATATAAAATCATACCGTCTCTGAGATGAAGGATTTCATCATCTGTGTTTGCTGAGCCATTCTCCTCTGTATGAGCTCTTTTTCATATTCACTTACAACTACAGGGGGCACATCTGCAACTTTGGGCTCCTGCACCATTGCTGTCACTTCCGTTACATATGTCACATCCTGTTTCTTCATATAGGCTTCAAACTCCTCTGTAAATACATGATGGCATGATGGATGTTTTTTTTTGTTCTAAGCTTTATTTAATTGTGTCAGTTTATAATAAAGTCACAACTAACCTTCTTCAAACAGGATTGTGGAAGCAGATGCCTCTCCGTGTTGGTTCTTGGCAAAGATGGTGTACTCTCCAGCATCATCGGCAAATGTCATAGAAATTTCCAACTTGCATACCCCTGTATCCTTGTTATAACTAACTCTATATCTGTTAAATTACAAGGAAATTATGAGCTTTCTTTTTCACTATGTAGACCAACTAGATCCAAAGTGTAATTGCTCGAAATCTATACCTGTATCCAGTAGTGAGTGGAACTCCACTCTTTTTCCAGTAAATATGGGGCTTGGGGCTTCCTCCGATCTGACACTCAAATACAACACTGCCTCCCTCGACCAGCTTCTGAACCACTGGCTTCTTCACAAAGAAAGGAGCAACAGGTGCTCCAGTGTCCGCAGAGACCGCGCTTATTTCAGACATGGTCTCCTCTTTGGCTTCAATGACAGTCCTTGTTTGAAACACACACACACACACACACACACACACACACAATGTAATTACAACAATTTGTTACCTTTTGGCTCTACTCTTTTACTAGTTAAGGTCCACCAGTCCATGCTCTTGCCCTTGTAACTTACTGTTTCTCCTGGACAGTTATCTCCTCTCTGCTCTCAATCTCCTCTGACACTGTAAAAAAAAAAATAACATGTTTTTTGAGGTTGTGCTTTTATTTTCAAACAATGATAGAGGTGAGGAGGTATATCCTGTTTTTTTTTTTTTTTTTTTTTTTGTGCTTTTTGATCAAAGTCTGTTCATTTAAGATTTTCAACCTTGGTTTCAACAGAGATGCAGATGAGGTGGTAGGAGATTCTAATTTATGGTATTGTTTTAAAACATTTGAGAACTTATTGTTATAGCCTTATTGCAGACCTACATATAAAATAAGCATCTTTTTGTTCTCCACAAAAAATTCATACACAGAAATTTTATTACAGTACTGTATATAAAATGTACCTTTGACAAGCAGGTAGCAGGAGGTGCTGATAGTTCCAGCCTCACTGGTAGCAGTGCAAGTGAAGCGGCCACTGTCTTCAGCAAAGGCCTCACGGATCACCAAGCGGGCATAGCTGTTTTTATAAGTGATCTGGAAGTCAATGGAGTGCTCAATTCTGTAATCTTCTCTGAACCACATAATAGCTGGGGTGGGGTGGCCTGAAATCTGGCACTCCAAAGTGACAGACTCTCCCTCTGTGACAGTCACATTCTTCAAACCCTAATGAACAAGACACCAATTTGTATTTAGTGGTTCTTCAAGTGATTCTACAAATTAGCAGCATTTCATCAAAATGCTAATAAAACACTTACTGCTATCAAGGTAGGGGGCACTACAGGCTCTTTGGTAGCTGAGGGGATCGCTGCAGTCTCAACAACCTGCAAGAAAAATCAACATTTGTTTACTAACCAAGTGACTCTTGAATGTTATCGAGTACCACAAAGAATGCTATAAAAGAAAAGAGGTTGAGAAAAGAACAAGTTTGAAAAGAATATGAAACAAACAAAAACAAAAACGTTCTAATAAAGATTAGGCGGAGGTGATGAGAAGAAATCCTCAGTATATAAGATGGAATCTGTAAGGAAAACAGTTAGCTTTGAGGAATCTTTCTGTAAGTGATAATCCAACCAACCACACAAGACTCCATACGATGAATAACTGATATTAAGTCAAATGTTAGCTTTGCGAGTGGGCAACATGTTAAACTACAAACCTGTGTGTCCCACTCTTCCCCGGCAAACGAAAGACCTATCTTTCTGTGTAACTCTCTGTCGAAATGAGTCTGATATCTCTCTGCAGTGTCTCTAAAAGGAGGAGGGGTCGGCTCTGGGGTCACACGAGTCTCCACAATCTTATGTGTTGGAGGCCTGACAGGCTTGATGATCTTTTGAGCAGCAGTTGATGAGGATAACTCTTTTTGTAATGTGGCAATAGCAGAACCTGCTATTGAAACCTGACCAACCCAAAAAGAGCAACATTACCACAGAATATCAAAAAACAAGTTCACTTTTGTTTAGCCACACAGAGGGGAACAATCAGGGAACCTTTAGAAGGATGGCAGAAAAAAATTAATTAGTTAGCAATTTCAGATAACAAATCCTCAATGATATAATTACTCAATGGTATGAGAGGTTGATGGACAAACTAATGGATGGATGTTATGTTGAAAGTTATTATGAAGTTTGTATATTAGGTATTGAGGGTGGTTTTTTTAGATTGGTCTGGATAGGCGGCACTTGTTAAAGGCTAGTGATAAAAAGTTAAAATAAAGTCTACCACAAAGGGACACACAAATTCTGAGACTACTAGTGAAAATGCATACCTTTTGCATTTTATTATTTTATACAAAAACTAAATGCACTTTAATTTCAGAATGTATAAGTATTTGGTATGCAATGACTTAAAACTGTGCAAAATATTAAACATTTATTCATTTTCATGTTTTATATTTTATATACTTTGATTAAAAAAACATTCAAAATATTCATAGTGGTCTCAGATTTTGGAACCCATTGTGCATAAATATACGGATGAATTCTTGAAACTGTGTTTCAGGCAAGCAGGAAAAGAACTTTAATTAAAAGAAAATAGATTTCAGATTTATTTCATATGTTTCATACAAATGTGTTGATGTTTTCTCTCTCATTATCCTCTTTCCTAAATATCTGAAAATCTAGGTACCTTAGAAAAGGGGAATTTCACTGCTTGCCTGTAATCACCAAATCTTACCTCATAGCTATGATCTGGTTTTGGTACAGTAACTTTTGATACTGTGAAATGTGGAAGTGGGGATGGTGAAAGGTCAGTCTCCACCTTGGAGCTGACCTCAGTAGCTCTTTGAATCTATTGCAAATCAACAGAAGAATATTTGAATGCAAATAGACTAAAAAAGTCATGTTCATGTTTCAGCTTCTGTTAAATGCTTCTAACCTGGGTGACATGTACACTCTCAGTAGTAGAAGTTGTCATTTCAGTGGGGATAAGCAACAGCTCCTTTTTACTTGTGACCTGTTGCTTAGTTGCTAGCATTTCCTGATGTCTTATATCAGCCTCTTCTTCCATCTGAGCCCCTTCAGCATGCGTGGGCTTTCGTATACGTGCATGATCAACAGCAGCTAGCACAGTGGCAACGGCTGCTTTTTTCCCATCACCCTGGCAAGAGCAATCACTGATCAATATCTATAATACATGTATAGACAGAATCCATTCTCATCTAAAAAATACAGAGCTTGAATACTGTAAATGAAAAAAAAAAACAATATGGGACGAAAGCTGGAAAATGCACCACCCAGTGAAGTTGTCTGCTAAATGTTAGTGTTGAAAGATGTGGAAAAAGAGATAGTTTGACCTCCGTTGATTTAAGGGTAACATTTACGTGGGCTTACATTTCCATTCCATCTAAAGAATAAGTTAACATATTTATATTCATCTAACGCTACTTTTAGAAAGTTGTACAAAAACTTTCACTTAAAGATTTAGAAAAGACAATGTTTTGTCTTCAGAATCAAAATTATTTGTTGACAATTGTTCAAAATAAGACCATAAAATCAAACTGTATTTAATCACTCAACCTAACATGACTGAAAATGTAACCTTTCAAATGTTGCCCTTAACCACAAAACCAGAAGGTGCTCTCTGAAAAACAAAGTTAAGTGAATGTAAAACAGGATAGAAGGCATTAGAATTGTGGCCAACTGAAATATTATTCTCTTAGATTCTACCTCTGCAGTTGATGAGATCTCTTCAAAGGATTTCTCAATAGTGGTTGAAACATCAATATTGATTTTATGAGTTGTCACAGTTGTGACTGATTCCTCTTGGATTTCCTTACATGATATCTATGAACATGCAGAAAGAAATCTCTAAATTGTTGTCTAAATGTAAAAAAAAATAAAAGTTTATATTTGGAAAGGTAGGAGAAGGAGGAGTAATGGATGGAAAATGGGCAAGTAAATTATGTTATTGTTGTCCTATAAAAATCTTTGTGGGGTCAGTGGTAAAAACAAAAAACTAGGAGTATGAGGTTTGGATGGGTGACAACCACAACACTTTAGTGCCAGACTACCTGCTCATTTTGAGATGTAATGTGTTCTGCAGCTATGCCGGTTTCAACACTGGGCTGATCTACAGAGCCACAGAGCGGCCCACGACTACGAGCCTGGTCCACTGCCGCCACCACAGTGGCAACAGCAATACTTTTCTCATCCACGTTTTTCTGCTCCTTTTTCACATGCAAGTAGATTTTGGTTGCAAGATGTTGTTAGAGTTTACATTACAGGCATTTTCACCGAAAAATAAACATTTGCATGAGATAGACACCTGCAGAAAGGAAGTGGTGGCACCACTAAACAAGTCATTCATGACATGCAGAAAGATTGAAAGCAAGTTTGTCTAATGGGAAATTCTTTACCTCTTTTACAACTCCAACTTGTTGCTGAACAGAAACAGAGCCCTCCCAACGCTGTTCCATTTGGACATGGGTAGAAGTCGTCTGAACTTGTGTTGCACCGGCAATCATGCGGGTGTAGCTGGCTTCTGAAGCATACCCCGCTTGTTTCCATGGGGGTAGGACCTCAGAGGCCTGCGTGACCTGTTTGCGGGTCATCACAGGGGATTTGACTGGTCTGATTGGGGAAACAGACAGTCTCGTAGATGGAGACACCGCTCTGAAATGAAATGGAAAAAGATGTTATGAGAACATGAACCACAAACCTTAGCCTTTGGATTAATGAGAGCTGGGAAACTTGATATGTACTGTTTATTCTCTTTTAAAAGCATTTAGCAAAAACTGAATTTTTGCCAATTCTTTTACAATTATTAAACGTGCCGTTTTTATGACCTCATTAACTACATGGAATTTTAGTATTAGAAAATGTATTTGTCACACAGCAGGAGATGTTTAAATGTAACTAGAAAAGGTAATGTTTAAAAATGAAAAGCTTAAAAGAAATGACCAGCTCCAGGACAAACAGTAAGATACACACTTTTCCTTATATCCATTAAAATGTTAAACTAACATCTTTTAAATAAGATGCATTATTTATTGTTAGTAGTACAAGTAGTAGTAAACTGCAAGACACAACTGGTCATGATGTCAACATGGTAAACGCCATAAGGGTGTGATTCACTCTGGGTAGAATAAAACAGTCACTAATTTGACTGAAATCTACATCAATCAATCTAATGTGCATACACATCATTTTAATCATTTTCCCAAATAGTTACTTATTTCTTTATGAATAAACATTTTGTAATGTGGAATAAATTACAGAATCCAAAAAGAAATATTTTCTCAAGAGTAAAGTCCATCACTTTAAAGTTATTTTATGAAGTTACTACTTTAATGCTATCATCAAATCAACATAGGTTTAGAATCAAGTCCACTTAAAAATATAATATGAATTGTCTACACATGTAAATCTGGAAACTTTAGATACATTACCTGACAGGAGAGGGTGTCGGGCCCTTAACATGCCTCACAGGAGAGGGAGACTGTTGGCGAGCTGCTGACACTCTAGTCACTTGTGAAGGGGGGGATTTGGAGGTTGGTTTAGGGGGCACACGAGGTGGAGTCTTATGTGCCAGCTGTTGGGTCATAACCCCACCCTCTACGTGCATTTGCATCATGGCTGTGGCAGAGGCCTCGTAATGAGCCTCCATCTTCTGTTAAAAGAAAATAATTAACACAGTGATCTACGGGGTAAAATTTTGTTGCGGCTAGTTCACAGTCACTCACCTTCTCTACTCTAGTCTGACGAGTCTGTGAAATCTGAGAGGCTGAAATGATTGTTTTTGACTTCTTTGCAGGTACGACTTCTTCTTCACCTGTGAATCATGAATGAATTGCTAGTTGCGACATCTATAAAATAAAATAATACACATTTTTACCAGCTAAAAATCTTACCCTGAACAAGCAACTCTGCGGTTGAAGTTGCACGTCCACTGCTGTTAGAAGCACTGACAGAATAAGTTCCAGAATCTTCTGGGAAGGCCTCGGCAATCAACAAACTGTAAAGATCTCCATCTTGAACAATCTGAAAGTCAGCAGAGCTCTGAATCTCAGCTCCCTCTCTGTAGAACTTCACCACAGGTGCAGGGATTCCTGTAACTCGAACATCCAGTCTCACTTGGCTTCCTTGTCTCACAGTCATACTTTGTAGTCTCTGAATGAAGTTTGGTGGCGCAGTTTCAGCTGCAAATTAAAAGATGGTTAAAAACAAGCAATTTTTTTTACTTTTAACACAACAGCAGGCTATCACATTCTCTCTTAAGGCCAATTCACACTCCACCAATGACCTAGCAACACAGACAATCATCAGATTACAGTACATCACTTGTCAGGCATTCCACAACTCCACAAATGTCAACATGTTAAATCAGCGAAAACAAGTGCCGACCATGCTAACAGAAGCTGACAGGGGTATTGCTGTCTGTTGCTGCTGTACTTGCCAGTGCAATTTGAACTGGCCTTTATACTAATTATATAAAATTAATATATATATTAAATATATATATATATTAAATAATAAAAAAATGAAAACATTATAGGCACAAATACAAATTTACTTTTAGAAATTGTGTTTTTGAAAAAATAAAATGGTGTTATTGTTTTGGCAAGTTTACTGTTTAAATTAAAACATGTATGAAAACTTGTGTGATGTTCCTTTAAAATAACATTTAAATAGATGTCATTATTATTATTATTATTATTATAAAGTACATTTTACTGTGCAATTTATTTCATAATTTCTTTGAGTTAGACCGAACTTTTATTTTTGTGGGTTGCAGACATTTGAGTTTCTGTGTGTTTTAATAAACTATTATTATTAGGCCTACTTGAAGTATACTATACTCTACTGTGCAATAGTAATATATTTCTGTTATAATTTCTTCACGTTATACCAAACTTTTATTTTGACAGGTTGTCGTGAAGACATTACAGTTTCTGTCTGTATATGATACGAATGAATGACGATAGTTTTATCAAATGAAATGGTGGAAATTTTCGCGAAGTGACTCTCATAGCAGCTCTACGATAAAGTTCACACGTGTAGCTTACATCATGTCTCGATACAGTGAAACGCTGAAAACACCACGAGCGCATGCTTCAGTGTGTGTAGTGGAGCACACATTGAGCGCTCATTCCCAGAGACGCGTACAATTGCAGTCTCCTTTAACTTTAAAGGGTTCACCCAAAAATGAAAATTATGTCAGTAATTACTAACCAACCGCGTAAGACCTTCGTTCATCTTCGGAACACAAATTAAGATATTTTTTATGAAATCTGAGCTATGTCTCACTCCTCCATAGGCTGCTATGTGACCGAAACTTGCTGGCCCAGAAAAGTCATTAAAGAGATCGTTAATATAGTCCAAGTGACTCCAGTGGCTCAATCTTAAGTATATCAAGCGACGAGAATTTTTTTTGTGCGCACAAACAAACAAAAATAACGACTTTATTCCACTTTTCATTTCCTTCTCTCTGGGCCTCTAGTTGGTTCGCGTAGTCCTTTTGCGCAGCGCGTCTGTGTTACACGTCACCACGTAGGCTCACTATTGGCCGACGCCGGTCATGTGTGTGATGCGTGATGACGTGTAACACAGACGCACAGCGCAAAAACACTACGAGGCCCAGAGAGAAGGAAATGAAAAGTGGAATAGAGTCGTTATTTTTGTTTGTTTTTGCGCACAAAAAGTATTCTCGTCGCTTGATATACTTAAGATTGAGCCACTGGAGTCACTTGGACTATATTAACGATCTCTTTAATAACTTTTCTGGGCCAGCAAGTTTCGGTCACATAGTAGCCTATGGAGGAGTGAGACATAGCTCTGATTTCATCAAAAATATCTTAATTTGTGTTCCGAAGATGAACGAAGGTCTTACGCGGTTGGAACAACACGAGGGTGAGTAATTACTGACAGAATTTTCATTTTTGGGTGAACTAACCCTTTAATATTTACAGACACTAGTCCATATCGAGATTTGATTCATTGTACAGCCATACTTTGGATTTATTCATTCAAATATGGCCACATTCCGTGACGTTCTGCGTTATACAGCAAGTTCCATTTGCGACTGGATTCCGCTATTCGATCCGTCCCTTCGCAAACACAAACGGGGTGAATTTATGAATGAAAGTTCTGACACAAAACGAAGTTGTTACGTATCCTCGCGCTTTTTTAAAGTGGGTATACGGAAATCCTGGGCCTTTCCTAGTGGGTACGGCATATAGGCCTACCTGCGTATCACGTCGTAGAAGACCACCACTTCCCACACACAACATTTTGGCAAGTGGGCATAAAAAATGACATACCCAAAATTAAAAGGTTAGCCTAGTTAACACAGAACGTTCCCCTAACGTTAGTTTTAGGTTCCCGTTTTATTTTTTTGGCCTGAATACAAAAGGCTCACCATTAAAATCCATGTCCCAAACACTTCAACATAAATCAAACATACAATACAGTAGCCTAGTTTGAACCAGTTTAAGATTCCTTAACTTTTAAAATTAATTTTATACTTATATGGTTAACTCTCTTTATTAAAAAATGGTAACACTTTATAATAAGGTTTCATTTTGTTAGCTTTAGTTAACATGAACCAACAATTAGTGAACAATTACTTCTACAGCATTTATTAATCTTAAAGTTAAGCTCAACATTTTCTAAGACATTTTTAAAGGAGAACTCCGGTCAATTTTAACATTGAGCTAATTTTTTTGTAAATTTGGAGTGCTGTCAATACAGAGAACAATGACAAAAATCGGTGTTGCCTACACCTTGTTATCCTCTTTTTAAAATTTGCACCCTGTTGACTTCAATGGGGCAAGTTTTAAACCTGCTTTTAGCCTCTTAACATCCTTGATGTGTCATTACAAGTGCACAGGTCATGTGAGTGATTCCTTCAGAGTGAACACGGGTGAATCTGACTGCAGTAGATGTGAAAGATATTAATAAAAATGATGTTATTTCAGCCAGCGCACATAGGCTACCTGTATTTTCTTCCTGTTTTCGGTTAAGTCCATAGTAATCGATTGTCGAGTTCACCCGCATAGGTTTAGTTACCTATGATCACGCGCGTGAACTCGACAATCGATTACTATGGACTTCGACCGAAAACAGGATGTAAATACAGGTATGTGCGCTGGCTGAAATAACATCATTTTTATTCATATCTTTCGCATCTACTGCAGTCAGATTCACTCGTGATCACTCTGAAGGAATCACTCACATTGGCTGTGCACTTGTAATGACACATCAAGGATGTTAAGAGGCTAAAAGCAGGTTTAAAACTTGCCCCATTGAAGTCAACAGGGTGCAAATTTTAAAAAGAGGATAACACGGTGTAGGCAACACCGATTTTTGTCGTTGTTCCCTGTATTGACAGAACTCCACGTTTACAAAAAAATTAGCTTAATGTTAAAATTGACCGGAGTTCTCCTTTAAGATCCAAAGTTGTATCTGTTAAAATTATAGTTAATGCACTGTAAACTAATATGAACACATATTTTATTAACTAACTTTATCAAAGGCTATTGCTCTCTGTTAGTTCATGTTAGTTAATGCATTAACAAATGTATTTAAGTAAATGTATCTTATAGAGACAGAGTGCAACGCGTCATAATCTGAAGACCACGCCCACCAAGGGGGAAAACAATCCAACGTTTCTTGCTTCTAACAAAAGACAGAATAATGCCTAAAAGCTACTATGTGACAAGGTGTACAGCAAACAAGAAACCCAGAAATAAGTTTTCATAAGCTGTCGACCCCAAATAACGAGCGTTTGAGGACATAAAAGTGGATACAGGCAGTTGAGACAGTGTTACCAAAAAATATATTGCCTAAAAAAAAAAAAAAAAATCTAAATAATGCAAACAAGTCATTGGATAACATTGGGCTGCATATAAAGAAACAAAATGCATGTGCCATGGATAAATAAAATGGAATCGCCTCACATAGGAGCCTGATAAAAATGCTTTTTTATTGCTTTTCTCATTTCCTTTTCAAGGCCGATAAACAAGAATATTACTTTTACTTTTCTTTGTTATAATATTACTATTCTTTGTTATATTTACAGATGACTGTGGTGAAGATGGAAGAGGCTTTCAAGTGCATAATCTGCATTAGCCTACTAATAAAAGTGTTTGAAAGTAGTGTTAAATTAAATTTAAAAGTAGCTATTTTTATTTTATTTTGTTCATTTTGTTAATTTGTTAATATTCTTACACTTTTTTGTGTTGAAATATGTTATGTATAGCTTTTATAAGCAGGTAATCACTACACCTGCTTAGCCTTTTTAATGTAAACATCCTTTATTGATATGAAAATACCCCAAATTGGATGAAAATCACACACAAATCATTTGCGTGTGTTTATTAGCTTCTTGTTTCACGTGTAGAAATGTTTTATGTAACTGCAACAGACATGATTGAATATGAGTGTATGTTTTTATTCTATTCAAAATCATAAGTTACCGATTTATTATTTTGCACTCCTGACATAAATTAAGAGATGACTGTCATGGATCTGACTTTTATCATAAACAGTGGTCAAATATCGAAGCTGAAGTCTTAAAATCTTTCTAAAGATACACAGTTTGTCCCATTCAAGTAAGAGTGTGACATTTTAACATGCATGTATAACATGAATGTAAACAACAATAATCTGGGTCTTCCGGCGATGCGCTGCAGGTTAAGGAGTTAAACATTAGTGGTTTCTAAAATGCGGTTTGAACGTTTAAATGCAATTAAAGGTGTATAATGACATATAACACTTACATATGACAACACTTTTGAGACCCCCAAGCAACCCTTAGCTCCTTTGCCCCCCATGTCCCCTACATTTAAATCCCCTGTCAATACAGCACTGCCTTGCAAGCACTGGAAAAGGTGACACACATTCCTTTCCATAAATTCTTCAAGCAATGACAGCCTGCATGTGTAACAATAGCCTACCACTGGATACCTTTACTACTTTCTATAACAAGTAACAGTCATCAACTTTATGAGCCGATCAGCTAATCCACATATTTGCTTACTGTAGCTCAAGGGTGCCAGCACGCATTGAGAGAATTCATGACTCTACTACAAATTAACTTGTAATCACTATAATCATTAACAAATGAGACAAATTAATATTTTATTAACACTAATTTTAGTAGGCTAACTATAGCATTTTGGAAGGCAAACTTACGATTATAAACATGTTTAACTTTTTTTTTTTTCTGGTGGCAATAGCTCAAACCAAGTTACTGGTTATTACCTGTAACCAGCAGTTCAGCTGTGCTAGTGGCTTGTCCAGCGCCATTGGTGGCTCTCACAGAAAATCTTCCGCTGTGTGCGGCTGTCACGGCGGGGATCATCAGAACAGCGCGGCCATCGCTGAACGAGATCTGAGCGCCGGGCAGAGCGGCAGCAGTAAGAACCTGGCCATCACGAAACCAGCTCACCTCTGGAACTGGATTACCTGTGGGTAGAGTTTTATGTTATTATAATATAATAAAATATTTTATCTAGACAAATACAAACATTTCTTAATCCGTAATCAAAATTCATGTCCCCTTGGTGGATAGAAAGATGGAGCTGGGGCCCCTTGTTGCATAGCCTATAGTATAAAATGTAGGTTTTCATTTGAATCCTGACCTGAACATGCATATGGTACCATATTAATGTATTTACATCTTTATAATGATGCTTAAACATTGCACAGTGAAATAAATTATTTACTTGCTCAGACTAATTTATACATTATTATAATAGTTGCATTTATAAACAAATATAAAGAAAAAAATAAATTAGCTAAATGTTTTACTATCCCTCCCACAAATAAATAAAGCGATCAAACAATAATGGCTGGATCTCCTACAATGCTGCTACAGACCCCAAGGTGAAAACCACTTATTCAGATAAATTCATCAATGCTATGTAATGAAAACACTCTGTGGAGTTATGCAAATAAATACAAACATTCCTTTAACTAATTTCATATTGCAGCAATGGAATGGCAAAGTGGTAACATTCTTACCACTAACTTGAGCTTCGAACGTTGCAGCACTACCCTCAAGTGCCACAACGCTCTGAAGCGGTTGTGTAAATGTTGGCGCCTGTGTTGACATGGTGGAAGGCACCCTAAAGGAAGACATAAAATAAAATTATAGTTTTGGCATGGAACCTTGCAAAAACTTAAAAGAATATAATATCTTAAATTCAAAAAGAGAACAGTATTTTTAGCAGCTTCTAAACAGACTAATCATTGGTGTGGTCCCTATCAACCTGTTAGAACCTGGCCTGTCACTTGAGATTCAGTGGCTCCATTGGGTGTTAAGCCAAACATTTGGGTCTCATATCAACTGACAGCTCTTGAGACATGACAGTAACAACTGGTGCCTGTGGCCTGCAGTGAGCTCTTTTTCTGGCGTGACGCATAATTTAGAATAGCCATCCAGTTATAACAGCCAGACAGGTCTGTATCATCAAATCTAAAACTAATCTAAATAAGTGGCTTATGCATCTTTATTGAACTTGTGAGTCAATCTCAATGCTGGATTGAAAAACTGGTCCTCTGCCAAGCAATACTGAGATGTTATTCATAAACACACTGCATAATCACACAATCTCTTAAGGTTTAAAGACTCTGCATTTAACATGAACCAGTCTCGATTGTCTGGAGGATAAAAAAGTTACTTTGAAGAGAACTAGTTTATAATTAGAATTTAAAATGGCTGACAGGAACTACTGGACACATGACCTTTACCTAAAATAGAACAACACAGACTGAACAAAATTCAGTTATAGTTCATGTGGAAATTATTATATTGTTGTAAACGTACTATTACATTTGTGTATAATCAATATGTTAGTTACCCGTATCATAAATAATTTGATATCATTTAAGTTTACATATTTAAATTCATTAAAATAAATCGAAATGAAAACTTAGCATTGCTCTGAAATATACAACCACAACGTTTTTTGTTTTTTTTTGCACTTTAAGAGACTAACAACTCATGTTTCATGGAGAATAATTTGACTTACATTCTCATTTATAAAAAAAAAAGAAAAGAAATTAAGAGTGATAAAAATAAATTATAGCCTCATATGAATGGTTTTACCATAGCAATAATTCAAAGGTAACCAGGTTCATTAATATCGAAAGTTCAGAATTAAACCTTAAGAACCATAACTTGAAAATAACTGTAAATCTGCACAACAAGGCAGAAGTTTCCAGCAACCACTTTAAGAAAATCCATTTAAACTGCAATAAATGTTCATACGCTAACCAATCCCAGTGTCACAAAAGGCATCCTCTAAAAATAGTCAGTATCCAGCTTGATTGACAGTCACCATGTGGCACATAGCTGGAGGTGCAACTGATATCTCTGCTGCTGATTCCCTTAAAAAGACATCATGGCCCAGCTAGGGCACCACTCTAATGCTATCACAGGCTATTCTTGGCTTTACTAAAACCACTGCACCATTTTATAACCTTCAGCAACGAAAAGTCTTAGGACAAAATCAAATGAATATTCATTCAATTTGATAACATCATAAGCATAAGTAAACATTGCCTTTGGCATTTCTACTCTGTTAGAATCACACAACAAAGCATCATTAGAAAGCACTGGCACATGGGTACAAGAGCATAAAGCATACTTACTTGTATCCAAGAGTGCCTTGAATTGGAGGGACGAATCCCAAAGGGCTTTGTCTTCTGAAACAATGTCCTTATCCAGATATGATTTCAGAAAACACAGTGTGAGAACGGATGAGCCTCGAAATATCCCAAAAAACAAAACTACACAGGGTCTTAACCGTGTAGTTTTGCTTTTTTCCCTTGCAATCCCTACACCCGAGGCAAGGCTGGGAATGCTCCAACTGCTCAGAAGTGTTAACATGGTGGTTTTACTTTATATACCCCTCGGCTAATCAGCATCATCACTACATTGCCATGCCCCATTGGCCATCCCCCCACGAGGCATCATGGGAGGTAGCAGCCATTTTATGAAAACTCACACCTGTCACCTACTTTACTTAACATAGCACGCAGGACTCATTATCACAGAGTGTCTGAAACCCCCGTACCTAAAGAAACAGGAAAATGCCCCTCATAAAGAAAGAAATCTTCACTAGCTTTATCTCATAAATTAATCACTGTTACAGCATGTTGATCCCCAAGAAGTGAAGAACCAAATGGGGGAGAAGGGCTGTCACTGTCACTCAAGCTCTGAGTCTGCATGATAAATGTCTCCAGCTCAGATCACAGGCAGTGTTCACCCATTTGTTTTTCTTTTGTTTATCTGTATAGTGAGGCAGAAGCGACTTTTAAAACTTTGTGAAGAAAATAAGTTACATTATGAACATTACCATCATGGTGAGATCTAGTTGGTTTAGCAGCAAACTAAAACTGACCAGCATGTTAAAGATAGGCAGTGACATGTAAGAGTGGAATGCATGACTAGCATTGACAAGGACTTGCATGAGTTGACTTTTCGAAAGCTCCTTTGTCTGCATTCATAACATACATACACACATACTATATGTTGATAATCACATATGGGAGTTATTTAATAGTATGAATCATGATGAACTTGATCTTTTTTCCCCACATTAGGGAATTTCATCTCTGTAAGCTTTCAGCAACAATCACTGAAAAACAACATAGACACAGCTGTTTTTCAGTTGTTTATTTTTGTTCAGAATGTGGTTATATGACATTTATTGGTATTGGTTAATGGTCTGAATAGTTTTTGCAAGGCAACGTATACACAAAATAATTAGTTGCAAGCAGTAGTGTTACAGATATTATCCATTTTTTGAATAATTCACAAAAAAGATAAGGCTCAGTGAACTCTGATATCCAAAGTTTTCCCATAAACAGAATCTGTGCCTGTGAATGCAAAGAGTGATATGGTTTTCCAGATCCTTATACATCCCATAATCAGTGACCTTTATGGTGGTTTTGGCCCCTGTTAAAAATATACATACAAATAATCATTATTATTGTATATTTTGTAAGATAGTCTGTAATAGTCACCTAGGCAAAACACATCTTTCTCCTTAGTCATCCGGCAAGTACAGGGTCAAAAATCCGATGTATTAAAACTTCTCTAACACTTTACATTAAGGCTGCCTTTGTAAAGGGTTCATAAATGTGTTTATTCATAATGAATAAGTCATTTACAAATGCTTTAAAAATCTTTGATAAGCAGTTATAACTGCATGAATAAGAATGGTGACTTTAACGCAATACCTGCCAAATAGTGAGCCATTTGTAACTCAAATGTTATAAATGCTTAATAAATGTATTTATTCACACTTATTTATGAACCAGACCTTAAATTAATTGAAAGTCTTTGGGATGTGCTGGAGGAGACTCTATAGAGTGCTTGACTCTTGCATTGTCAATACAAAATCTTAACCAAAAATTGATGCAACTCTTGATGGAAATAAATGTTGTGATGTTATGTCCATCAAGAGGTGCATAATTTTTCGGTCAAGATCTTGTATTGACAATGCAAGAGTCAAGCACTCTAAGTCTACTCCAGTACATCCCAAAGACTTTCAATGAATTTAAGGTCTATATATATATTGGTGTACGTACTACAGAGCCCCTATAGGGACATGGTGATGGGAAAAATGTGAAGTTTTGCATTCCTCCAAAACACTTTGTATTGGTTTGCAAATCCCTTGTGTTTTTCCTTCAACAAAGGTTTTGCATTCCCTCAAAACCTTGTGTTCGCTCACAAAGAAAGAAAGACAATTTTGCAATGGAACACAAAGTTTCTCAGGGGGACGCAAACATTTTGCGAGTGAATGCAAAGTTTCTATACGTTTGACTCACTTGGCTCTCGTCACATGCTGAAACCTTAGTATCATTCATACAGAGCACTTGAGGATAAGTGCAGTGTGAGCTGAGGTCTTCTTCCACCAATACATTTTGCTCATCCAGTCTGGAGAGGAAGTGTGGAGTGGCCCTGTGTCCTGAGGAAATCAAATTGCATTGTAATATGCACTGAATATGAAGCATATCATTATCTCAAACAAAAAAAGGCTAATAAAAATGTTATAGTTCAAAAAGGGTCGTCATACTCCAACTTGTGCCTCATTAAGCATGTTACCTGCCTTTATTGTTTACTGTTGGAAAAAAGTAGTAAGTAAAAAAGTAAAGAGCACTGGAGGTAAAGTTAAAAGTATAACTGCGAGACAGCTGTATCTGAATGCAGGGTGAGGAATGACGCCATAGACACCTTCTCAGTAGGGCTACATAGCCAGGAAGCAAAGGTGTAACCCGAGAGCCCTGAGTTATGCTGTGTGATTACAGTAACATGCCCCTGACTAATAGTCCCCCTTTCATTCAGAGAGCCTTAAAGACACCATAAAATCAAATTTGAAGTTTTGAGGCTTTTACTCTGTAACATTTGAGGTCATTTGCTAAGCTAATCTATTCCCTATCGCTAAAGGTTCATTCATTCAATTCATCTTTCAACATTATTCGTAATTCTTTCTCTCAAAACGAACTAAAATAATGACGACTCATCTTGCACTTAATGAAGTATCAATATTGATATTAACAATAAAATGCTCTCTAAAATAATATTTTAATATGTTTCTTCCCAACGTCATTTTTAATTGTAAAAGACTCATAAAACAATTTCAAAGGGTCTTTAAGGATCAGGTTTTAAGCAAGCCTTAAGTTACAGAACATATAATCCATCCTGTATCTATTTTACATATAAACATATTTATTTCCTACCAAAAGGAAAAATATTCTCTATCAACAGGATTTATCAACAGGTTATTAGTAAACGTACTTGTCAACAAAATCAACAGAAATTCAGAACACAATAAGAAGCTGAAACTCATGTGGATATTATGACACCACTGACAAGCAACTTGCATGCAATAAACAAAGTTAATTGTGATGTGTCTATTAGCTGGTGGGCTGGTGAATATACTTGCCTCAGTCACCACCTACCTCAGGTCAAATTACAGACTCTCCCACAACCAAGGGTACATACTGTACAACAGTCCTTACTCTTATTTTCAAGCTTAGTGTTGGCAAGTTAGATATGAAGCCCTTTGAACACCTATATGTCTGTATAAAATAAGGGTCACTATAAATTTCATCTAGAAATATAAGTGTATTTAACTATGTACTAACATTTAAATCAATCATTTGATACAATGTATGCTATTGTGTACATGTTTTTACATTGCGCTTAAATTTAAAAAATACCAACCTCAATATCAGCAAAAGTGTTTTGCAATAAAAAGTGAACACAATAAAATATTTGTTTAATGCAAGTACATAATAGTTAAAGACACCTAATATTAAGTGTGGCTTGCTTGAGATTAATCACTGTTCCAAAAGGTTAAATTACCTTAATTTATGATAATTTATGTATTATAGTTATAATTTATCTAGATAATTATAAATATAACATAATACAACAAATGTTGGTAACACTTTATTTTGATGTTTCACTTTGGACATTCTACTAACTGTAGGTACTGTACCTTTGCAATTACATGTCAACTACCATGAGAGTCATTAGAGTATTAGTAGACTGTGCTTAATACCTGCTACCACTTTATTTTGAAGTGCCGTACTTGCTTTACTTTGCAAGTACGTCAACTTATTCTACTTACCCAAACCCTAAACCCAACAGTCAACCAATACTCTAATGAGAGTTAGTGGACATGTAGTTGCAAATTATTGAGAGCTTGTTGAACAGCTTGTTTACTTACCTTACTTGCCTATGTATTTATTTATTTGGTTGTTGGTTGGTTGGTGTGTACAATTTTTTATTTTTATTTTTTGGACCCCATTTACTTTCATTGTATGGGCAAAACATATAGGCCTATATATTCTTCAAAATACCTTCTTTTGTGTTCTGCAGTCATACAGATTTGAAAGGACAATGAGGGTGAGTTACTGATAAATCAATTTTCCTTATTGAACCATTTCCTTAAGATCTGGAAGTGGATTTGTAAAAAAAAACCACACAAAAAAAAACCCCACAAACTCTTTAAAAAATAAATAATTTAATTGCAAAATGCTGAACATGTTATTTCAGAACTGTAACTATAAATAACTGGAGAGCAGACCAGGGTTTCATTACCATCACAAAGGGAATTGTATGCAGATCCATTGCAACTTGCATAATATATTAGGAAAAATACAGAATAATTAATCTCATGTTGAATTTGATTATTGCAAAACATTGTTATAGTGATTTCAGTGTTATAGCCAAAATGAACAAATATGTGGTTAGTTGATGCATACATTTTTAATAAAAAAACAACAAATAAAAAACACTCATTTTTTTACGTTAACATTTATATGGATGTATAAGGTTAAGTGTATATTTAGGTCCTGTGACTGATCACAATTTCAAAACACCTTTTTGCCTTCTCTAGTTCACTGCATTGCCCTGCATGCAACTTGCCCTGCGACTTACCCTGCGTGACAACATAATTTTTTAAACTACAGATATTCAATGTTTTTTTTCCGAACAAAATAATAGAGCTGCATGCATTAAATTATAAAAGAATAATTAGTTTTAGATAGAGTAAAGCACATCACACCAGAAGATGTGTCAAAAGAGTTTTTATATCTACCCATGTGCTCTTATATTTGTGCAAAGACAGTTAATTTTGTGCACACCAGTGGTTTTGTGACATGTGAAAAAGGTTCAAAAGTAAAGAGTCCACATCAATGAGTTTTCCTTATGTTAATGGCAGTGTCCGTTAGAACAACAGCAGATAGAGAAGCCACAAGAAGAAACAGAGGGTGCCAAAGCAGGTGTGCCAGTCCAGTTTGAGAACGTCAAAATCAGGGCTGCTGTTACCTTTGACCTGTAGCATGGAGCTGGACGAGATTGTGCCAGCTGAGTTTGAGGCAGTAACCACAAACTGCCCAGAGTCTCTCACTGCAGAGCTGTGAATGAACAATGCATGTTTGCCTTCTTTATGGGACAGTTCAATGTGCTCATCATTGGCCAGTTTGTGTCCATTCTTGAACCTAAACAAAGAGTGAATTATGTCACACAATCACACCACAGCAAAAAAGGGCACTCATTAATACAGACTCAATGGAAGAGAGAAATTAGAGGTATGTTAAAGTTGAAGGTATACAGAAAATAAATGCAAACTAAGTAAATGTTAGCTACAGGAAATCTTGAATAAAAAGTTAGTATGAATGGATATGCATGACAGTGGAAGAGAAATTAAATCGTTTAAATGAAAATGGAATCAAAATGAATGGAATACGTCAACTTTTCTCAACAAACCTGCTTCATGCAGGCAGACACAAATATGTGTCTACATAATTGGTCATCTATCTGAACTACAAATACTGGGCTGTGTGATGAATTTTTTGTTTTTAAAAACTGGATATTGATCTATATGTTGTATAAAGAGAATTTGCCACCCATTTAGAAACAAAAGTATTCCGATAATTATTAATCTCTACATACTAGACCACCAATCAAAAGTTTGGGGCGGTACAATTTTTTTAATGTTTTTGAAATAAGTCAAAATGTATTTGATCAAAATACAGTAAAAACAGTAATATTGTGAAATATAATTTCAATTTAAAATAACTGTTTTAAATGTTTAATATATTAATAAGTGTTGAGTCTTCTGTTATATATGTATTTGCTATCACTTTTAAACAATTTGCTGCATCCTTGCTGAAATATTTCTATCTTTCCTTCTAAATTTCTTTAAAATCTTTCTGACCCCAAACTATTGAACAGTTATATTATATTATACATTAAATTATGTTATATTATACATTACATTACATAAAATGATATTAAATGATATTATATTATATTATATTATATTATATTATATTATATCGAAGAAATAGCAAAGAATGTTTTAATTTATAGGTCAAGTTTGTTATAAGCTACCCACCAGGTTAATGTAGGCTCAGGGAATCCAGTGACTTCCACCTCCAGTGTCACCGGAGAGCCCTCCATTACCGCGGTATTAGACAAGGGTTTGGAGAAGTTAGGACCTGTGCCGCCTGTCAGTTTGCCCATAACCTTTTTGGAAGTTGCCCGCCTGATCTCCTCTCGAATGGCTGTGGGCTTGCAGAGATCCGAGTCCAGCTCTGTGGTTAATGGGGTTGGGGTAGCATGCATGTTACTGGGCTGAGCACTGTGGCATTGACCCATACTGGACTCATGCACACACTTTTTCATATCAGTATGACTCTCATGCACTGAGTAAAGCGTTTCAGTGATGCTGCCTGGTGGTGGGTTGCCAGATTTCTTTAAGATGCTGGAGATGGTGTTTGACACAAGACTAGGAGCGGGTACTGTGAGGGGGCTTTGAAGAAAGGAGGATGATTCTGCTCTAAATCTGGCCCCCGAGCCAGTGGTGGGAGATGGGTAGCTCTCGGCCTGGCACGACATCCACTCCTGTTGCCTCTGGTTTAGGGTGTCACCCTGCTGGGAGTTGAACTGGTGGCTGTATTGGTTAACGCGATGGCTGTGGGAGCTCACGCAATAGCCATCATCAAGGTCATTTTCTGACTGAATAATGTTGGATTCTGGAGTCTCGGATAAGGGAGGCAGGGAGATGTCATCTGGGGAGGTGCACTCATATTCATCATTGGAGAGCGACTCCTCAGTGAGATGGTCAGGCTGGAACTCACCCTCTGGTACACTTCCAACAGGAACTGCTGGCTCTGGAGTCCCATGTGACAAAAAGTCCTCCTCTAAAGAATGATGAGCTGCCGTCTATAGAAATAAAACACACAAATAAAGAGAAAAGAATGCCTGTAAATCTCCCAGTAAAACAAATTTTTGTTACCATATTTTGTTAGTGAGCATTTACAAGCTTAAATATTGTTACATTCCTGTTTCTCGTCCTGTGTGTCATTGTTGTAGTCCTGTGTCGTTTTTTGGTCTCTAGCTCCGCCGGCTCCACCGTGTTGGCCCTCGAGGGGAAAAACTACACAGGACTACAACAATGGCACACAGGACAGGAAAGTAAATATTAACTCAAAAATACATGAGAGTTATTTAATCTCATGAGAGATGACATGTAGATACACAGTTGCTCATACTTAGTAGAATGTCTAAAGTGGACTATCGAAATAAAGTGTTATCAGATATTTTATGTGATTATGGTGTATTATTTATACATAGTTTAAAAGAGTATATGCATTTTACATGTCTGTATAACCAGCCATAGAAATTATTTTAATTTTTTTTATTAAAAAGTACCAAGACATGGCCAGGATGTAAAAAAATAAATAAATAAATAAATAAATAAATATATATATATATATATATATATATATATATATATATATATATATATATATCCCACATTGTCAAATGTAGTGTATGTTTTAAAAAATAAATAAATTTAAGTAAAACAGGATTTATCAGTCACTTAAAGAATAGGCCTATACTTGGTCGAATAGAATTATTAAATCTTACTTATAATTTGCCTAAGTAAATAAATCAGTCAATCAAACCTTTTCAAAATGGCAAAAGGCACCTTTCCACTGAATGACTCTTATGTCAAACAAGGCTCACCTTGGAATATGAGAGAAAAGGATGATTTCTACTACAGGCCTGATATTTGTCCTCAGAGTTGGTCTTCTGAAGAGGATGCTGTTTCTCTGTACCATGCAACTCCCTTTGGATATCTATGATGATGGGGCGAGATAAAGTTGGATCTCGTGGAGGTGGAGGAGGAGGAGGAGTTTCTTGTGAGTCTCTCTTGGTTTGCTGCATAGTGTGACTCCTCTTATCCCGCTCCACAGGGGAATGGCTCACATTAATGGTGTGGGAGTTAGAGATGGAAGTGTGCATTTCCTCTCTCCTCTCTATAGTAGATTTGCACATGATGGTCTCCACTTTGCTGGTCTTGGAATAGGCCTCCTGGGTGTGCAACCTGGTCTCTTGTAGCACTTTTTGATGCTCCGGATGATGCATGTCTGGCAGATCTTGGCTTTGTGCTTTGCGAAGCTGAGGTTTCTTGTTTTCTGGATTCTTGCCGACAGGCATCTCTTTAGTACAGTGTGGGCCTGTCATCTCAGGGGTATGTCCACTTTCCTTTGGTTCAGACTGAAGTGGCAACAGAAAAAAGTTTGGTTTAGGGTTGAGTGATTTTCTGAATATATATGATATATTTGCAATGCCTTTGCTGATGACAAAATTAAACAACGTTGAATAATGGACTGAGTAAATACCCATTATATTTGTCTATTATGTTTCCTTAAAGGCACCGAACTAACCCTTTTAGACCATCATTACACTGGTTTTATGATCCTTGTCTTGTGATTTGTCTCCGATTTAAACTTTAGCAGCAAGTATGGTTTTAGAGTTTATATGCAAGTTTGATTAATTTCTGTGAATTAAGTCAAGTCAAGTCAAGTCAAGTCATCTTCATTTATATAGCGCTTTTAACAATGTAGATTGTTTCAAAGAAGCTTTACAGAGATAAACGTATAATTTATGGTAACAGAGATTGAATTAGTTCAATTAAACGATTCAAAACTCTGAACTAATGATTCCTTTAGATCATATACATCAAATATTCACAGATTTTATTTACTCTATGTTTTTGTAATTGAACTTTAATTGTAATTTCCTGCATTTTAAATTGAATTTAACAATTTAGAATGTAACCTACAAAATGAAGGAGGATGTAATTCTGGCATGTTTGAAATTGTAAGTCAAAGCGTTACTGGTGTTTACCGTATCAATGGTGTCCCGTTTGTTGTTGTCTTCAGGTGTAAGAGGTTGTTTCAAAGTCTCTAGCTACAGAAAGAGTTCATTTGAAAATATTAGTAAAAGTATATTTCATAAAAAATCTCAGATGAAAGTACCAAGTACAATATTATGTTTGGTGTTTTCATCACCTGAAGTTTGGCCTCAAGGTCCAGCAGTCCATTTGAGAGTTCTTTTATTGATTCCACAATTTCATGGTGTTTGTTAATTGTTTTCTCCATATATTTCTTTCCATCTTCAGCGCCTACATTTAAAAAATCAGTCAAACTGAAAGGCCAACAACACTTCAACTCACTAACTAAATGTCCTTCAGAGTTATATCTATAATGAAAACATTGGGGGGGGAATCATTTTGACATGCTCATGATTGATATACACGCCTGCCAGTTGTTTAACTGGATTTGTTTTATCATATTGTTCAAGTGTTTCTGATGGGGTGGAATTGACCCGAAACATTGGCTACTATGTTGGATAAGTTTCACATTTAAAATAATAAGTCCATGTTCACCTTGTAAAAGCACATTATGTCAAAGTTTAGTAATTCTAGCTTTCAAATTGATCAGAGGAACATTATAAAGAATTTGAAGGGTTAAAACTATTAATTCCCAAATTGCTGCAATTGCGTTTACACATTGGGCTCTCTAAGAAGTTACATAAACGAGGGTTATATGCTCTGTTCTATTCATTGGAATGATAAAGAATACATTCTTCCAAACAATATTTCAGAATGCATTCTCAGTTTCTCACCATGTAGCCGCACTGCCAGCTCTGTGATCTGGCTTATTCTCTCCTCTTGCTGTGGTATTGTGGGCCACACAAATTTTTCAAACTGTCTGTAGAGAGAGCTGACTGCTTCCTTAGTCTTACATTGGGAGGAATATTTACCCACACGGACAACTGTGGAACTTGCCTCGTCGCACCAGAAATGATACTGTGTTTAAAATGAAAGGTGAGAGGAGAGACTATTTTCAGAGACTATTTATAGACATTTACTGAGAGACTGCTTTGAAGGCAAACATAAGTTAAAGCAAAGCCGATTCTTTTTGTTTCTACTTCATTTAGCAGCAATATTAATGGGAAGATCTAAGAGTAAACAGAAATGCAAAACTTTGAAAGAAATTAAAAATTCAATAAATTCCACACCAGGATTATAAACTGATCATGTAAAATTGCTGCTGAATTGTGATAGTAGCTCCTATTGGCTCATTATACTGTATGTTCCTGGTGCACCTCACCTCCTCTAAGGCTTGCTGGAGCTTGACATTCATATCCAGGTTCTGTTTGTACTCCTCTACTGCCCTGTCAAAGTCGCACACCTGTCTCTGCAGCTCATTTAAGGCATCCTCAATCTCTCTGAGGCTGTTGCCAATTAAATGCCTCTCACTGCTGCTGGAGACTTTCAGAGTGAAGGCTTGCAGCTTCTTCTTCAAAACCTACAAAAGGGAGGGATTTGAATGTTACATTTTATAAATATAAGACTCTCAAAGCATTAAAAAAAGGAAGAAATCTCCTTTAGGTATATGTCTGTATAATTGTGTCACTGCTGAGCAAATATTCTGAAGAAAGCATTAATAAAATGAGTGCAAGCAGATTAAAAGAGGACTTCCTTACCTGCAGCTTTTCAATGTAAATCTCAATTTGCTGGAGCTGATTTTTCACCACCTTTACGTTTCTCGACTTCTCGTTTTTCTTCATGTAGTTGAATTTCAAATTGTTGAATTTCTTTTTGAGATCTTTAAAGGACTCTCTCATCTAAAATAAAGGATTCAGGAAAAACATGTAAATAAGTGTCTAAAAAGTGCATAAAACCCTCCACTAAAAGACAGCTAAGGGTGGATGAAGAAATAGTATGTCCACAAGTTAAGAAATTTTAAAGAATTTTAATATAATTAACTGCATGTATTTTAGGCTTAGGGATTAGGATTAGGTTTATAGTTAATACTACAGTAACTACATGTAACATGTAACAAGAACACTAAAATAAAGTGTTACCAAAAACACACAAGGAGAAATTGGGGTAATATATAAGTATTATATATTATAATATATATAATATATATAATACGGCGCCTCCACGGCCTGATTTTATTGTCGGCTTTATTTGCTTCTTATTTATTAAATCCAGGCAATTTGTCGATGAAACACTGATTAAAATTTAGATACAATTTATACAAAACGAAATTTACTTTAAAGAAAGGCTTTCTACTACACAAAACTTAATGAAGTGGTCAAAATCATGTCTGACCCACTCAATATGTCTCCCGATATATTGCGCATCTTATGATCCTATCTTACTCATGCTGTTCACTTTTTATATAATCAACATAGATGAAATTTAAAAAAAACATTATATTATTTAAACATAAATATGAAACTAAATAGCCTATGTTTTCTTTAATGGCTACAGCATGTATAGTAAAGTACAGAGAAACTTAATGTTGAAGCAGGATTTGAGCAAACGCAGTTTTAACGCTGAGCATGTGGGGGAGGGGTGTGATTTTCGAGTAATAATCAAATAATTCCCAGCGATCATCGAATATTATATTTGCTTGAAATGCCCATCCCTAATAAAGTCAGACTTGTGTGATATAGTCGCATTTGTGTGTATAACAGAATTGTGAGATAAACTCGCAATTGTGTGAAAAAATGTCAGAATTGTGAGATAAAAAGGTCGCAATTATCTTTTTTTTTTTATTCCGTGGTGGAAACAAGCTTCCATATGCCTCTGATTGCTTTTAGAAGGAAAAGCTGTCCATAAATGCTGGTCTAGGATCAGTTTTCTCCATAATAAAGAATATTGGCAATCCTCTCGTTATAATACGCAGTAAGACATTTATTGTGCATCAGCTTCACTGATAATAATGGAACTTTGTGAAATCGCAATGAAATTGTATAACCGCTTTTTAATTGGGCTATAATAAAATGAGCTTTCTAAAAATGTTTCTATGGTAACGTTAAATGTTTTTAAAGGGGAATCGCATATCCTCATGGTGTTGGTTCACTCTCCGCCTATTAGAAATTTCATTTTGTGTTCTGGTGTTGTTTTAATATAGAACTTGGTCTATTTGTGTTTTATTAAATGCAGGATGTTATTGTTTTTGAGACTCCCAAAATATAAGATAATATATTTGTAACCAAATATAATATTAGCTGTACATGTATGTGGGGAGGATCTCTAGCAGAGGGCAGAGTGCAGTTCGGTGAGTCCAGGGGGATTATTTTAGAGGGATTAATTGTCAGACAGGTGGATGATTTAAAATGCAGATCCATTTCTGTCCAGCCTGATGAGCTTTTGCAATGGTGTCCTGTCTCCAAATGACAGGCTCAAGTGTTGCCCAAAGACAGCTGCAGCCCAGCTTAGAGCCTGTTAAAGAAGCCTCATAATTGTCTTACTGGATTTTTCCAACAGGGGGCTGTAGAGGAAATTTCTGCTGCAGCCCAAACAGAGGGAGATGCGTGGAAGAAAGTTCAGTTTAACCACATTAATGGTTCCCATCTAAACAACTTACTCAAACTGTGCTCAGTAAACATTTATGGTGGCACTGTTTTTTTTCATGGCCTTGTGATCTGTAAAACAAGGAATGAGGGGTTTCTGTAGACCAAACTGGTGAATATCACAGCATAATAAAGATGTAAGTCATTGATGGCCATCTTGAGTGCAATTAGATCCACTACTTAACAGGACAGTAAGAAATGTTACTTCTAATTCAACTCTAAAATATAAAGGAGTCAGCACGACTACAATGAAATATCCTTTCAGTAACATATGAAAGCTTCTGTAAGCAGTACACATTGGCTTGTGAGCTCACAGTATGAGAAATAGAGTCACTCCTCCTTGCAGATGAACAGCAGCAACTGTCCAAGCTAAAATATCAGCTTGTTTACTCATGCATAATATTTATGACTGGATGGTGGATCGATGGGTATGACTGACGTGACAACAATATGGTGACTCACGTGGGCATTGAATTTGATACTATGTTGAATCATGCCTTATTCTTGATATGAATACAGTAAGTGGTGATTTACAGTTTAATTCAAAATGTATTATTCTCTCCATTTTTGCTTTCGATCACATAGCTACAATACACTATTGTTCAAAAGTTTGGGGACATTTTTCTTCCAGCGAGGATGAATTAAATTGTTCAAAAATGACAGTAAAGACTTTAAACATTGTTACAACAAAACAACAACAACAAAAAAAAACAAAAAAAACTATTTCAAATAAATGCTGTTCTTTTGAACTTTCTATTCATAAAATAATCCCGATCATGGTTTCCACAAAAATATAATATTGTTTTCAACATTGATAATAATAAGAAATGTTTCTTGAGCACAAAATCAGCTTATCAGAATGATTTCTAAAGGACACTGAAGACTGGAGTAATGATGCATCACAGAAACAAACTACATTTTAAAGTATATTAAAATAGAAAACAGTTATTTAAAATGGTAATAATGTTTCACAATAGTACTGTTTTTACTGTATTTGATCAAATAAATGCAGCCAGAAACTTATTATCCACCCCATTCCTTTGAACAGTACTGTACAGAACCCTTGTTTTCAGTCTATGCACCAATCCAAATCCCACTGTTTAGACAGTGATTTGAAGTGAAGACTCCCTACATTTTAAAGCCACACAAGAGATGTTCACATAAAACCAGAACATGTACGGACTCTATAAAGTACAGCTACTTTTAGAAATGTCTTTGCTCTATTTACAGTCTTGCAGCAGTCATACATTGAAATAGCATGACATCACGTGGCATAGTTAACTTGGATATGTTTAAGAAGCTTTGAATTTTGTCTTCTACTCAGGAGTAAGATATAGACACAAGGGTTCTGGAATGCTGATTTACTAATAGAGACCAATGAGTTTAATTGGTTCAATGCAACCCATGTCTTTGCGTGAAATGTCCTTGTGAAAATATAAAATATTTTTTTAATTCTCCAGTTATCTTCAGAAAGTGACAGTGCATTAAAAAGTTCACAAAACCTTCCAATATGTCACAGGTCTAAACCAGTGGTTCTCAATCTTTTCTGACTCCAAGACCCCCCCATTGCCCACAACAATAATAGGCTCCACGATTTTGCCAGTTGTTCATGATTTAGTGAATAAGGATTAAGCATATAGACTGCATCAACCAGATGAAATATTTTAGAGCTGAAATTATATTAATAAAATGTATAAAACGGCCAAAGTATAGAAATCACAGTTTTATAATTATTCAAAGAAAACTTAAAAAATAATTAAAAAAAAATAAAATGTTTTAGAAATATATTGAATTTCAAGCTTATTTTAATGCTTGTTTTGTCTTTATTTTACATCATCTTGATACATCTATAAAAGTTTGCTGAGGCCCCCTAATGGACCCCAGACCCCTAGTTTAGAATCACTGGTCTATATGCCTGTGCTTATTCATTTAGAGAGGAAAAAACTGAAATTGTTCTCCTCTAGAGGGAGACAGAGAATATAATATTATCACAACAGTAACAAATGTTTTTATGAAGACATTCTAAAATGTTTGAAATTCTTTATGTTACCTCTCACCAATCTCTAAAATTAAACTATTGTTAACATTTTTTTGCAGTCCATGTGGCAGCTTAAAAAAAAGAAAACGAAAGATAAGTGAATATGTCTGTTTTCCTCTTACACATAAACCAATTTGTGCTGTAATCAAAAATCATAAAGGACATCATGAAACTGAGTTGTGATAGGAAAGTGCCCTGGGAGGCTTGCAGTGTAATCCTGGGGATTGACTGTTGGTTTTGTGGTTAAGGGGCATTAAGTATGTGATAAGGGTGGAATCCTTCCTGCTATCTGAAGTGATGAGAGACAAATGGCAGGATCCCTCAGTCAACAGAGGGAAAGACAAACCCTGCAGTTCACAGGCTAAATTTAACAAGCTATAAATAATTCAGGGAGAGTGACAATGAGAGTTAGCCAACACATGTGTTGCTGAGCCCTGGATCTATGGGCTGGGACATTAACACATCTTTAAGGAAAATGACAGACAGTAAGGGCTGGACCAAAATCCTTCTTCATACAGTTAAAAGGGGATCATGAGGAATCAAAGCTTCATTGATCTGAAAAAATTCAAACATGCCGTACTAACTTCCAGAAACCAACATTTCTTCCCCAGTGAAAAAAGGTCATTTGTTGAAACTTAAGCTGCTAAAATTGGCTTGTTCTGTACTTTCCAACGTCAAGAAGAATACATTTGAAAAAATGACTGCCATTTTTTAAACATTTAAATACACCATTGCTTTGCACAATACAATGCAGGCTTTGCAAAGAAGCTGTGAGGGAGGGGACCATTAACAACTATATTGGACCCAACAGTCTTGTTTCACATGCATAAGGGTCGTTTTCACTGGAGTCTTAATAGCACAGCAGCAAATAACGCCTCTTTGAGTTCTAAAAGATAGTGGAAAATGGTCTAAGTTATGATTGCTTTGGGCACAAAAATATTATAAGTGGACCTCATGGGGAAAAACACAGACAAGTGCAAATATACACTTAAATTATATTATCTTTATTCCTGTGTTCTTCCTGATCTGCGCCTCTGATGAGATTAGTAGGTCAGAGATCACTACAGATTAGTAAATGACCTAAACATTGACCAACTGACACACACATACAATACTCACCTCACTGATTTCTTCCTTATGAAGGCAGAAATGGACGTTGCTTATCAAACTCTCTTCACACTTATTAGCCTCAGCGATCCAGTCAATGCTTCCTCTCTCCAACTTTACCAGTTTCTCATGTAACTGCTGCACTGACAACACCAGCACATGCTTGGAGCATAAAGAAGGGGGAAAAGGATGGTCATTTGTGGCAGTTTCTATCAAATCAATGAGTATTGTTAATGCATCGCAAAGAAATAATCAACAGCATGGTTCCACATGTTCTGTTGACATTATGGAAGTTATGTAACAATTCAGATTCAGGTAAGGAAATCCAAATAATGCATGGATTTTTTGAAGATACTGAGGGCATGAAATATTGTTAATCGATCAACGCACCGACTGCTGCACAGTGCTGGTGAGGTCTGCACCCAGCGAGAGGGCCAGCTTATACAGATGGCGGATGTGACTCTGCCTCTCTTGGTGCTGAGTCAACTGAGTCCTGGCCTGACTGGTGTCACTAAACACCGTCACTGGTTCTGTGTGTAAGACGGTATCCAACTAAAATAAAATAAAGTAAAAACAATTAATTATGCTTAGGCTCCAAATTTCAGTATCTAATGTAATGTAATATAATTATTATTACTACTAGTAGTTCTACTATAGGTTAACCAAAATTTATATTTGTCTACAAAACTTAGAAACAAAAAATTAAATAAAAAATATTGTTTTTAATGAGCTGGCCATGGTAGTTAAGGTAAAGAAAAACAGGCAACAAGTGTCCAGCATTTAGTAATAAGATTCAGTACTTGTTCAGTACTGTTTAAAACAATTGCATCCAATTAGTGAATGATTATTATTATTATAATTATTTTTACTACTACTATTATTAGTGTTTAGTCCAGTGGCTTAGTCACAATTTATAGTTGTCAGGATGTAACTTGCACAGCTTGGTTGGTGACTGAAGAAGATGCTTTTAAATTTTCTGCATCACTATTTAATCCTCATGCTTTAATTATTAATTACTCTAAAACTGTGAAAATATCAATAATAAAGAATGAGAAGGTGTCCATCTATTAACAGTACATATCAATTCTGATTTTAAATCCATCACAATCTCTGATTTCTCTAATTCTATAAAGTGTTCTGACAGAAATGGGGCTTTACCTCTTGATAAAGCTGGTGAAATTTACCGGCCATACTGAGAACGGTTTCATACTCCCTGATTTTATCTCTGATATGCTGATGTAGCTGCAGAAGCTCAGAAACTTTCTCGTTCTTCTCTTTCACTGGGATCCCCTTTAAGCCGAGCAGCTCGGATGTTTTAACCAGGAATTCCACCTCTGCATTCAGTTGCTATGAAGGTTTTAAAATTGAGGTTAGTTGTAAAGTTGCTAAAACAAATCATAAGCACTGATGAGAAAGCAAAAAGTCTTCTCTCACCAGGAATTCTGGCTTTACAGAGTTGAATTTCTCCTGTAGTTTATACACAGACTGAGGATCACCCCCCAAATCAACCTTTGATGCTGGAGCAAAAATCTCCTCCAATGCCCTTAAATCATGAAGAACCTGCAGGCAATTAGCGAAAAATTTAGGGCATTGAACAAAGATGGTCTATTAATAATGTTTTGTAGTAAAAAAACAACAACATTTGCAGTCTCTTTAAATGCTATAATAATTGAAAATAATATGGATGGGCCAACATTTCACAAATTGCCATATTCTGATGTATTTCCAGGTGAAATCCCAAGTTACCTTTTTAAGTTGATCTTTACATTTTTTCCATTGCTTCTTCACAGATTTTATCTGACTGTAATGAAGTTGCCAGGATGTCCACAAGTCTGCTAGTTCAGATTTCTTCCTGGTCAGCATCTCCATATATTTTTCTACAACATGCCCTGCTGCTTTAACGTTTAGATTCAGGTTGCCACTGATCTGCAAAATAAATAAATAAATAAATACATGCACACAAAATATTTATTTATTGTTTGTTTTAAAACCCCGAGACACTGCCATAGATTTGTAAAGACCACTTATTGTTAAAGGGTTAGTTCACCCAAAAATGAAAATTCTGTCAGTAATTACTCACCCTCATGTTGTTCCAACCCCGTAAGACTTTCGTTCATCTTCGGAAACCAAATTAACATATTTTTGCTGAAATCTGAGAGCTGGATCACTCCTGCAGGCTTATGGACACGTTAACTTGCTGGCCCAGAAAATGTAATAAAGACATTGTTAATATAGTCCAAGTGACTCCAGTGGCTCAATCTTAAGTTTATAAAGCGACGAGAATACTTTTTGTGCACAAAAACAAACAAAAATAACGACTTTATTCCACTTTTCATTTCCTTCTCTCTGGGCCTCGAGTCTTTTTACGTAGTGTTTAAGCGTAGCGCGTCTGTGTTGCACGTCACCACGTAGGCTCACTATTGGGCGACTCTGGTCATGTGTGATACGTGGTGACGTGCAACACAGACGGGCAACGCTTAAACACTACGTAAAAAGACTCGGATTGAGCCACTGGAGTCACTTGGACTATATTAACAATGTCTTTAATACATTTTCTGGGCCAGCAAGTTAACGTGTCCATAAGCCTGCAGGAGGACTGATCCAGCTCTCAGATTTCATTAAAAATATCTTAATTTGTGTTCCGAAGATGAACGAAAGTCTTACGGGGTTGGAACAACATGAGGGTGAGTAATTACTGACAGAATGTTCATTTTTGGGTGAACTAACCCTTTAAGCTTGTGTTAAAATGCTCTACAGCGGTTCTTACCATGTTAGATGAGTTAATAAAGTTGTTGCCTAGATCCTGCATGGTGAAAAACCTCTGCAGCAATGACTGCCACTTAGCATCCAACATTTCCTTCATGGATGCACCTGCTCCTTCATTTTCCTCCTCTTCCTCTGGCTTGTTCTTGTAGCACTCCTGAAGAGTCCTTATCTGCTCCTCAACCTGTGCCACCACAGAAAATATCATCATTGGACTATTGGCCTTAGTCTAACTGAGTACTTCATTACAATAATAAATATATAACCATACCTCATCTGCACAGCGCAGAAAGTCCACATAGGGCCTGAGGCTCTCCACGTGTGATGATATGTTCCTCACCAATGTTTTCACCTCCTCTGCCAGAAGTGAAGCTTTATTCGAAAACTCGACTGTCTCTGAGGATTCCAGTCCCTTTAGTTCTTTTATAAAACTAGTTATAGCCTCTGATTCTCTCATAGCATCCTGCAGGACAAAAACACCACGGTTTACAATGAGTAGATCTTCATAGCACTTTTTAGGAGTTGTATAAAATAATAAAATAACACAATTCACTTTGAACTTTCCATATCATATTGTACTCTCAGTGTAGGCGAGTATAAAGACACCTGAGACTGTGAGAGTAGCTCGACATGCTTGTTAAGGGTGTCCTCAGCCTCAGTTAGAGATGAACCAGGCTCTGTGCTGGCAGACAGGACACTGTTGCTGCTCTTAATCCAAGCAGAGACCTGTAGAGATTCAGATCATTGAGGAAATATATACACTTTTCAGCAAGCTACTATGAAATATTAAGCCACATTTATTGACATACAGTATAATAAACAATCTAATGATGCATTTAAAAAAGAAAAAAGAAAAGAGTTTAAGGGTGAATCTCAAGAAAACATGTCCAGGTTAAATTAATAAACAAATAAATAATACATTTTTGCATTTGTTTAGTTTAATCAGCATACAGGCAAGAGAAAATATAACCATGATCTAAAAATACTAAAATTACATTTAGAAAAAATATAAATACATAAATACATTGTTTTAAAATTATTATTATTATTATAAATAAACAGTATTCGTCCTTTCAGCATTAAGGCAACAGCAATGACAACAATGGTGTATATTTTTTTTTTTTAATTATTAGGTGGAGAAATGTGCCAATAAATGTACATATTTTGTGACATTTGATAAATAAATTTGATTTGTTTTTAATTAGCATAAATAGAAAGTCAACCTTAAATAATAATTCTATTTTTGCATTTGATTAGAAAGGCAACAGCAAATACAACCATAATGTATAAATACTTAATATAAATGATGTCTTTGAATTTTAAGTATTATTATTTATACAATCATTTTAAAATAATGTATCAAAAAATGTTGTCTTATTAGAGGTGTCTTAAAAAAGTGAAAAGAGAGACTATCTAATTTTTCTATACCTTAGCAACCAGTTCTTCGAATGAGGACACCAGCTGCTGCCTTTTGCCTGTTAACTCTCTGTGGGCATGACACTCATGGCTCAGAACCTCAATTCTCTCTTTGATGTATCCCAGCATCCTCTGTAGCCCTCCAACTTGGGCACTAACAAACAAACAAACAAACAAACAAACACACACACACAGATGCCTGACATTGCACAGAACATCCCAATCCATGGAAAACCTGGAGTCTGGATATCAACTGTGATAGGGTCTTTTTTTTAACACACTGTAGCATCTGCTCTTTGTCTTCTCACCTTTGTGGGTCAAGCTTCTGAAGGAACAGCTGACCTCTCTGAAGAGGCTCGGCGGATGAGTCTTTTATACTGCGTGAAAACTCTTCATGTTTCCTTGCCAGCTCAGGTAATGACAGAGGTTGAGTCTTCAGCTCCTTTACAGCAATCTCTATCGTGCCCAGCACCTCAAATGCCTGATGACAAAAAATATATAATTTCAGAAAACCTTTGTATTTAATACATAAATGTGGATCACTGAGTCTATGCTGACTATCTGGCCAGATTTCCATTTGTAAGTCAGGATCCAATCTCTTGAAGTATATATTTAAACGATTTATACTTTAAGAAATATTGCAGTACAAATGTCTCCATTATGGCCCTCAAAAGACTGATGTTATCACGCAGTAAATCAGTCATAATTAATTTGATTGAATATGATTCTCACTAATTCTTCTGCTTCATCTTTTAAATTGTCCTTTCTAAAAAAGCCTTGCACTTATATACGTTCAGAAAGTCTTCTAGTTTTGTGGAACAGACCAGCCATTAGTCAGGTGGGTAATTACACAGAAAAGAAAGAGGCCACAAAGCATTTGACCACAGGATTTACAGAAATCATTCCACTTTCTCAACATTGCATATCGAATCAACTCCTGACAAATGCTAATCATTATTTGAACATTTAACAATATA
Organism: Scardinius erythrophthalmus; assembly: GCF_964197995.2. NCBI lineage: Eukaryota > Metazoa > Chordata > Actinopteri > Cypriniformes > Leuciscidae > Scardinius > Scardinius erythrophthalmus. The sequence continues at coordinate 8,332,070 of NC_138226.1, read as the reverse complement.
TTGCAATGTCTTTGGAAGGCTTTTGTCTTTCAAACTGTTTTTTTGTTATTATTGTAAAAATATTTATTTTAATTTGACATTTTTATGATTTATTTAATTATTTGCTTTTCATTAAACTCACAAAACCCCTGCAGTTCCTTCACAAACCCTATCCTATTCAATTCAATGCAATAAACGAGTTTGGTCAAAAGTAATCTGAAAGTAAAAGTTTCTGTAATGGTGTAGTTGCTGTTTTGATTCTCCTGCGTATTCTTCCTGTTAATTATGTTTATTCTTTTTGGATTTATGCGTGTTTGACAACCTGACAATTACATCACCAACTTCAATTTTAGTCATGTAAGGCAAGTAACATTAAATATATTATGCAATTTTACATAAGTTTTACACACTAATTAATTATATTAACTTACATTTTATAAGCACACAACAAAATTCACCTTTAAGGTATCCGTGTCATTTATGTTTTGTTAAAAATGTGAAAGTTTCTTCAAGTAATGTTAATGCAGGCCTTAAAAACTTCTATTCCTGAGGGAATCCACTGCAAATTAGCCTTCCAGGTTAGCCTACAATTTGATGTCATGACCAAACATCTTGATATCAATGTATGCTCTCTTTATAATATCACTCTCTTTTATAATCCACACTCATATTATTACAATATACATCTCCACTAGGGGGTACTACCTCCAACAACAAAACACATAAGTCACTAGAGTGCTCTCAGAAGAAATACAGCCGCTGAAGTGTTTACCAAGAGTTAGAGCTCTGTCAGCTCAGTTATCCAAACCCCAACTTAGTCAAAGCATGTGAAGTGCTACTACACTAGTGCATACTTTATTAGCACTGCTGTAAAAGGCATTGCTCTCCTGTAGATGAGCCAGACGATTCATCATGAGGCTCCAGAACTGCTCGTGTGTAGTTTTGAGGTTCTCACTCTTCTCTGACAAGCGCTGAAGTTGTGTGGACTCATTCGAGGAAAGCAGATCTGATGCCTGCTGTAGTAACCTCTCGACCAGTCCACCCCAGTCCTGAAGGAAGATACAGTATGAAACACAAAGACAAACAGTATTATTTGTGCCAGTCCTGATATGAGGTACCTTTTAAACTGGAAAAGAATATGTGTGTGCTGTAATATTAGCAGCTATTTCTATATCAGATTTTAAGTAATGTGCTGTGGTCAGACACAGATATTAATTATAACTTGATTATTTTACACAATGGCAAGTAGATTAACAGTTCAGAAATAGAGATCTAAAGTTACTGTAGCTGTGGCTCAGTGAGGGATTTAAATTACATGATGATGTCAATTTAATTTTGAAAGTTATATATAATACCATACACATTTCTGTTTTATTAAAAGTATTTATGTATACAATTATATATATATATATATATATATATATATATATATATATATATATATATATATATATATATATATATATATATATATTTATTTTTTACTGATGTCTGTGTTGTTTTCCCACCAAAATGATGTCACATCCTGATGTCTGGCTTTTGCTAGCAAAATAGTTGTTTGAAACAGGATGGAAAAGTGATTTTGTGGACAAAGACCTATACACTAATTATAGATTTAATTAATTAAAACACAATGGCCTGGTTTCACAAACAGGGATTAGATTAAGCCAGGATTAGGCCTTAGTTCAATTAGGACATTTAAAGGTGCACTAAGCGATGTCACAAGTTTTTTAGGCTAAACATTTTTTGTCACATACAGCAAACATCTCCTAACTATCCGCTAGCTGCCTGTCCCCTGAACACGCTGTAAAAAAAACGCAGTCTCTGTACACAGCCCAGGCTCCACAAACGGCAACAAAAACAAACTGGCCCAGCCTGGACCCCGAAACATAACAAACAGTGTTCCAGCCAATAACTGATAAGAATGATTTGGGGGTGGGGGTTGGGGGGTTAGTGCATGTGCACATGAAGGGGGGTGTGGGGAGTGGAGGAGAGAGAAGCATGAAGAGGGAAGTTAGCTAGAGGAGAGATGTCATAGACAACGACTAACGTTAGAATTATGTTCTCTTGAATTTTGATATGGCCAACACACGGCCAAAGAGACGACGTTCCGATGAACAAATAGCAAAGAAGAGGGAAAAGAAGAAGGAATACGCAAAGTCACAAATTCATGGGGAGGGGACGGGATGAGGAGGAGGGAGGGTCGAGCTAGTCAACAAGAAGTGACGTCACCCAACATCACTTTAGAGCACCTTTAAGTAGCTTCTATAATAATGCCTTAGAGAAAAACAATACTTATGTGCATCTTGAGACAAAACAGTGGCACTGATATATTTTAAGATATGTCAGTATAAGTTGCTTTCAGTTAAAACGGCTCAAACATGCATTTAGTCTGAGACTAGACTTAAGCCTTGTCTGTGAAACTGGAGGAATGTGTTTTGTTTTGAAAAAGCGGATGACACCTGAGACAGAGCACAGATGGCAATACAATTATTTAAAATTCAATTATGACATTACTCATTGTATTGTGAGAAAAAAATACTGTATGTTTTCCATCTTGAACCCCACTAGGTTTAATATTTTATCCAATATATTAAGGCATATGTGATTTATTTTACATTTATTTTATTTTACTGTGAATTTAAACTGAAGCCAAATGTTTATTAAAAAGTTATCTCTTACCTTGGCTTTCTGTTCAAACTCTTTGCATTCATGTAGTAAGTCCTCATTTTCTGACAGAGATGAACCCAGCTGACTTTTTTCCAAGAGCAAAGTAGTCTTTTCCTTAAACCATTGTGTTACCTGTTTAAAAGCACACATTGCACAGTTTTAAGATGCAACAGTGAGAGAAGTGTGAGACCTGAAGTATAATTGTGTAGTAAACTTTACAATTTAATTCAAAATTAAATTACAAATGATCAGCATAAAAAATAGTACTTTATATATATACTTTATATATATATATATATTATTTTTTTTTGTCTGCTGTCTTCTTTAATGACAGCAGTACAGATCTGACATACATAAAACCTAATGATCATGTTTTCCAGCAAGATTAGTGTAGGTATGTTCTAAAGAGCTCCAATGGAAGCAAAAACATCTGACTGTCAGTTTTTTTTCCTTTAATTGTTTTTTAATTTGATAATCTTAAATATTATTCAGCAGTATACATTTATTATTATTTTAAATTGAACATTGAGATTCAAAACATTAGTGAAAGCAGTAGGAGCATTTCCACTGGGATCATATCAAACACAAGCATGTGCCCTGTCCCCTCTCAGCATGTTAAGTATGCTGGACAGTTATTTTAGTTCAACATTTTTAAAAGGCAGCCGGCCATCAGCATGTTTTTGCAGAGTGCCTTTGAGCTTGAGTAACCTTTACTATGTGAGGGTATATTACTATATGACTTTATTACTATATGACTTTCACGTTAGCTATATTCATCATTTCATATTTTATTACCAAGCTATTCATTACACAATGGCAGGAATGGCAGGATTGTGACTGCTTTCTGCAGAGCCCTTTATGCAGCACAGCAAGACATTTACTGTTTTCATTTTATTCTGATGTCATGTGGTAGATATCTTAAAGGAGCAATCAGTAACTTCTAATGTTGCACTAGCCAGTATTGTCTTGGACCTGGCGGCATAGCTGTAGCATCCAGAAAACTAAACAAAAATAAATAAAAAATTCCAAGCCAAACACTTAAAAATAGTGCCTCTTACACTCTTCTGTCGCAAGTCCAGGCGCAGCTGATGGCATATCTTCTTTTACGGATTTTTTTTTTACTTAACTTGAGACACAATATATCCAGTTTCTATACTAAAAATGACTTTTTCTTCTGGCTGAGTGGCTTACCTCCTGTTCCTGTCGCTCCCATTGGCAAATGCGGTGGATTGTTTCCAGCTCATGCTGCTGATGTCTCATGCAAATGTCCACTTGCCTGCGTCTGTCCTGCAGAATCTCCATTAGACCTTCAACCTTTCCAAAGCTGCTTCTGGCCCCATGAGAAGCTCTGTCATACTGCAGGGCCTTCTCGGACTGGAAGTCCTTCAAAAATTCCAGCAACTCACGACTCTTTTTCAACACCAGCATTGATTTCTCCAACATCCCTGAGGATAGAGCACAAGCTTTGGTGTGTTTGATCCTACAGTGTCTATGACAGATAACAAAAAGCTCTATGCAGACTTATTTTGACGTTCATATGATGATGATCTCATGATAGTGTTTTTTACTGTCAATCTAACAAAGCTTCCACTACGGACTTTGTTCTTGCTGCTAGGGTGTTGGGTGCATCATTAGTCAGTTGCTTTGGTGTTCTGGTTGCTTTGGTGGCTGTGAGTTGCAAGGGTGTTCAGAATGGTGCCTATAGTCATTTAGTTTGAATGACAGACAAACCTGGGGAACAAAGCTCTTACCTCTTCTAATAGTGCCGTGTCTCTGAAGCAGTTCATTCATGTTGTCTGCAGTGGTCGACTTCTGGCCAACACTCTGAAAGTCCTCAGCTTCGTCTATCCTGATGGCAAACTATAATCGAAAAAGTTTTTAAAAGCAGCTGAAAAGACTGGTAAGATTAAGAGGCTTATGGAAATATGAATTTAAAAAATATATTCAAGCATTCAAGTTTAGGGGCGGTATGATATATATATTTTTTTGTAATGTTTTGAAGGTCTCAACACGGCTGCATTTATTTAATTGGAAATACAGTAAAATAGTATTATGATAATAATTACAGTTTAACATAACTGTTTTAATGTATTTTAAAATTGGATTTATTCCTGTAATTCCAAAGCTGAATTTTTAGTGTCACACGATCCTTCAAAAATCATTCTTATGTGTTTGGTGCTCAAGAAATATTTCTTGTTATTGTCAATGTTGAAAATTATTGTACTGCTTAATTTTTTTAGTGAAAAAAAAAAAAAAATGAAAGTGAAAAATGTATGCATTGTATGCAACAACAAGCATGTGACCAGTGTAGGCAAATTACTCATGAACTAGTTTTTTCTTAATGCGTCTGTAAAAAATGCTTGAGTCATTGATTTGAATCAAACAACTATTTGTTTGATTAATATTATAGCCATTTCCAACTAAAATGAAAAAAAGTTGTTACTGTGTTGAATGTTTTTATAGATTTTTGTTACTGACTAGTTGCTCACATGACAACATGTAGTTCAGAATCAAATTCAGAACAGAGTTTTGTTGTAATAGATGGCATTTTCATAAATGCAAATATCAAAATGTTACCAAAATAATACTGTTTTGTTTTAATGAGTATTTTTATAGTTTCAATGGAATCAATTTATTGGTAAGGAGGTTACTTCAAAAGTTCCTACTAAAGCAATTGTAGATGGAATCACTATGGAACAAAAATAGTTAAATTCCTTTTGATTCTCATCTCTGAGAAATAATGATATCTGAGATCTGGTATACGCCACATTTCTTTCAACATCTGCTCGGAAACAGTGTGTGTACTCTGCATGACCAGTTTCTGGTGAAAGACAACTCCATCGCATCACAAAAATGATAGCAGCAACCTTCAATGGATGAATGCAGTCAACTATGTACATCATCATAATGGTAATTTAGCAGGAAGCATGTGTGTTGAAATGTTAGCAGCAAAACAAATATTGTTCTGAAACATGTTCAACGTTTGTTTACGCTTTCGGCTTCTGTCAAAACAGCAGCATGTGACCTTGATGAGGAGTCATTTTTTATCTGGAATTTATAGCGGAAGCAGATTTCAAAGTACTGTGACTGACTTACACAGAAGTGGCTGTTCACTATAGAAAACTGAAGAAATATACAACTTTGCATGTTCAATATCAAATATCACCATGGTTTCCAACTTTAAAGCTGTAAAAACAAAAACCGTCATTGTTTTGAACAGTACACCGCGTACTGCACTCCCCGCGGAATGTTTAACCATCAGAGACCAAGCTTTTTTTCTATAAATTGTTTTTAAAAGCCGCTGGTTATGAAAATAATGATACTTTACGTTTGGAAAATGTTGCGAAAATATAACAATGGGCTTTTAAAGTTACAAAATGTCACTGCTGTTATGCACAGTGGCCCCTAAAGGACACTTAAGGACACAGTTCTCTTTGCATTTTCTGCTTCAAAAAAAAACAAAACTGCATTTTAAACATGCAACTTTGCTACAGCGAGTCTCTGTGGGTTCAAGTATGTCAGCAGGTCCTATAAGCAACTACATTACCTCCAGAGCACACTCAAAGAAATGGCAAGCCAAGATCAGGAGGGATCTCCTCTTCTCCAGGTGGGTCACCAGTGTTTTCCAAGCCTCGCTGAGAGAGACAGCCATTGCCTCGTACACCAGACCCTCTCCTTCCTTCTGAGCTGCTGTTTTATCTGCCTCCTCCAGCAAAGCCCACACACCTCCTTCATTTTTCTGTTAGATTGAAATTCAATTATTAGAGTATTATTAAGTATATTAAGTGTAGCCAACTCTTTCTTTTATTTAAACTGTAAACAAGAAGCAGCTTCCATGCTGATTAGACACGTCTGGTGGGCAGATGCACATAATGAAATATTAATGTGCAATGCCGTTTTAACTGTGGTAGAGGATTTTTTTTTTTTTTTTTTGATTAAAGGCTATGCTCTTCGTTCTGGGTCTGTAGTTACTTTTGGTCAGATAGCAGCTCTGATGTTCACCAAAACAGTTTGGAGCGGTCTGACCATTTTTTCACTTTCAAATATAGCACAGAAATGCATATAATTGTATGTTCAAATAAATATTTTTAAGGCAGATCAAAGCAGCAAGAACTCTCCTTGTAAGTTCTGAAAGCATCGCTTTGTGGCATATGACAGATGTAACGCCAGCTATTTGGATAGATAGGGCAATATAAAAGAGTACAAAATGTCTTATGAAACTGTGCTAAGAATGTTAAACATCTGTTATTAATTTCTCTTCATTAAATCCTTGATTTTTACCCTGCAAATCACTTTATAATTCACCTTCAAAACATTCATCATGAATGGAATCATCCCACTGAAAAGAGCCGATTTATAACAATCATATTTCAAAGGCTCAAATGAAACATTAAAGAACCTTGCAGTTAAACTGTGTGGTGGGTCTTAAATAGGCATTAAAGATCAGGAGCCTCCAACAACGGCAACATAAAACGCCAGTGGAAATGCCGTTAATCATCTCCTCATGGTTCTGTGAGGAAGACATTGGGCTTAAGATAGGGCACCGAAAGAACAGAAAACTATACAAATACATGCCAGCCAAAAGTTTGAACACACATACTATTTTTTACTTTTCAGAAAAATAATTAAGTCATCAACACTAAAATAACAACAGTAGTTTGGGACTCATCAAAACTGTACTATATTATAGCTTCTTTAAAGTTGATAAACCAACTTATTCTCACTCAAGCTGCATTTATTTGATCAATAATAGATTTAGTAAGGACACTTGTTGGCTGCTTACTTCACTATCTGGTCTAACTCATCCATACAGTAGTCGTAGTCATAATAATAATAATAAAAATGGTCTACAAAACTAATTTTGTCTGCATTAACCTTAAGATAAAAATGGTTTTAAAGATCATGAGAAATATAAATTTACTTAGGTCTATCTAAACTTTTGTCTGGTAGTCTACAAAATAATACAATTGTGCTTTAAAGCCCAGCTGTAGTCAATCGTTTTATCCCTTAAAAACAGGGTTGTTTGTGATGTCAGAAACACCAGCGACTTTGGTTCACTGCAGTTTTAAGGAGAACATACTCAGCAATGGTGTAGAGTGTAGACTTCTACATTTCTACATGGTTTGTCTTAAAGCACATTTAAACCACCACATAGACATATAAACAACATTAAAAACGTAATTTTCATCATTTTATCATCATTTTGCGTTGGTACAGCTGAGATTACCTTAAGTTTGGCAAGAAGCTGCTCGTGTTCCTCTAGAAGCTTTTTGGTCTCATCTTGGTTGTTTCCAATCTCCAAGAGGTTGGGTTGCGCTTCAATCAGTTGTAGATGCACCAGCTCCCCACACTTTAAACACACACATGCACACGGAAGTGTTAATATTTGCTTGTGCTTCCGCACATGCACCTCTTGTATCCGCGTGGCCCCAAGTGCATTTCACAGACTGTAAACAAGACTAGTCTTCCACTGGCCCCTTGCCAAAGCGCACTTCAATTTCAATGCCAAGCCCCCTCAGTGAATTCATCCGATTAATTGCTAGTCCCAATGCATACTTTGGCATGCAAATTGCACTGATCTTAAATTCACATTGCATTTTGCAAGTACGGGACAAGCCATTCTGAGAGTGAATGAAATGTGAAGCTTCCACAGCTGCCACAGCCTGTCATGTTTGTTAAACAAAAGCAAAAAATACAGTTTAAGGTATGTGGTCTGATGGCTAATTATCAGCTCTGTATACATTAAAGTATCCCTATTATGCTATTTTAAACGTTCCTTGTTTTGGAGGTCTCCTACAACAGCTTCACATGCATCCAAGATCAAGAAACACTTTAATTTTCAAATAATAATATACATTGCAGCATCACCTCTTTTCTAACAGTGCCTGAAAAAGCTTGATACAGGATTCAATCTCTCTAAACCCCTCCTCAACGAGAGCTTCAGGCAGCGTACAGGGCATACACAAAAGTGAATACTTCAACCTAAAAAGCCAATGATATCAAACCTCCCACAACACTGGTGAAGGGAAGATTATCAGTGAATAGCAACTTAAATATAGTGTTTCCCACACAAAGCTATCAAATGACGTCAGGAGATTTGGAAGAGAGCAAACATTGTATGGACTACTTTTTGGACCCTAACACACAAATTAACAGCATATCAATTACGAGAAGTAAAAATATTAATTTTGGGATGAACTATTCCTTGAAACAATAGCAGGGAGACTGCAGTGTCCTTTTAACAAGCACACACTAGACAATAACAAGACAGGAGGGTGAACGGTCGCAGAGAATCATTATGAATAATTCATGCCATAAGTAGTTTGGACCATTACAGAGCTCTGTGTTTTTCTCACAGCTGTTTTTGTATTCCTATTAAGTCACTATGTCAGGCATTTTTGGAAACATTTTTTTGCAGTGCATGGAATTCTCTAACAAAAAAAACAAAAGGTTGTATTGATATAGCCTGAGCCAAAAGTCTGTTGAATAGCCCAAGCGGTGTGCTCAGGACATCAATGGTGGGAGCAGTTTCCTTTCTGTGTTTGTAGAGCTTTAGATAAATCAATGAAGATCTCATGGTGAGTTCATATCACATGCAGCTACACAGTAGTTTTAATTGAAAGATATTATTAAGAAAGGAATATTTCACCCCAAAATGTAAATTCAGTCCCCATCCACTTGCACTGTATAGAAAAGAGCAGCTAGGCAGTGTTGTTATTCTTAACAAAAACAACTATTAGAAATTGGATTTTTTTTTTTTTTTGGTAATCAAACATAAATAGAAATGTATTAATAACTAACTAACTGAAATAAATAAGTTGAAGTGGAAGTATTAAAATAAAATAAAAATACAAAATCACAAAAAAAAGAATTAAAAAAAAAAAAAAAATGAAATCTGTAAAATCTATGAACAAAAAAATGATATATTAACATACTATAATAGTATATACTAAAATAACACTGCAGCATGGAAAATCTGCTGAATCTCTTATTTTTTGTTCCACAGATTCTACTGATTTAGAACAGTAATTTGAGTAAATAATGATTTAACTGTAATATTTGAAAGAACTACCCTATTAAGTCATTTCAAGACATACTGATACTACAGTACAAGTCAACCTTAATCACCAAATTTTTTTATTAATCACTGCACAATGATCATCTGAAAGAATGATAACTGTACCAGTAACAAACCAGTATCAAGTTCATAAGACACAAACATGTTTACACAACAAAAAGTCTTGGCATTAATGTAAAGTAAAATAGTTCAAATTAAAATACCTTGAGCACTGCTACAACAATCTGTGAGTCTCCAGCCTGTACGGCCACGGTGCTGATTGTGGTTGTGGAAGGCTGACCTCCAGCATCACCTTCACTGGGCGTTGTGGACATTCTCCCCTCGAGTCCACACGTCCAAGAATCAGAAAGGTCAGAACAAAGCCCAGTACACACGGGTTCTTGCTGTAATCCAAATCTCCACAACGACCCCAGTGGGCAGCTAAACACAAACAGAGTAAAGTCTCTGAGGATTTTAAAGTGACACAGCCCACGTCCACATCAAAGATCCCGTTGCCCTGCAGGTAATCTCTGCAACCCCTCAAAGGACTTTCACAATTGCTGGGCTCCTCCAGGCTCCACCAGGGCAACTGGCCTGACTGAACAGTGTGGTGCAAACACAGCCGTCTATGTTAAAAATAGAAATATCCACTAAGTTTATCACACTGTGCGGATCATTTGACACACCCCCGTTTGGTTGCTTTAGTGCGTCTGTTGCTCTTTCTCCTCCCCCTGCATGTGTCTCACTTAGCCTTAAGTTTGCTTTTCATCACAATAGAACATATTGCAAACTATTACATACCAGAAGAAAAAAACAAAAAATATTCTGCTTTTATTTACTCATCTCATGTAAAAATTATAACAAAATAACAGACCAAAAAAAGCACAAGTAGTTCTATATTCCAAAACTAAAGTTGTCATTCACTAAAAATCTTGCTCTATTACTTTATTGTCCTCGAAAGGCAATTTATGTAGACAGCATACATACATGTACAGCTACACAACACAACACACACAATAACATACATTTTATAATAATTCAGGCATAAAGGAATTCTTGCATTTATTTGATTTAAACAAAGGGAGTGTAAATCTCCAGCCTGAGGGAAGCAGTTGGAAATTAATACACAATGGGTGGGTGACATCGGCAAGGACTAACTGGCCCATCCTAGTCACAGTTTGTTCATAAATTGTTCATAAATTTGTGCAATAGTCTTTAAGTCGGTCCCCAATATCTTGCTGCTGCACGTTTTATCTATACTATTCAACTTACTCCTATTCTTTACATTAAGATTACCATACCAACAAATAATAGAAAAACTTAAGACAGATTCAATAAAACAGGTATAATACATTTTCATAAGAGACATCAATATTAAAATTGCAACGTTTCTTCAGAAAATGCATGCGCTGAAGAGCTTTCCCTCTAATAATGTTAGTGTTTACCTCAAAATCGAATTTATCATCAAATAATGTCCTTAAATATTTGTAACGCTTAACCACTTCAACCTGATGTCCCTTTATGACAACAGGCAACACAGGCATCGAGTTCTTCTTAATGGAAATCAATGGACATCTCTTTTGTTTTAGAAGCATTAATATTTAAAACTGAAGCATCACACCACTGAATAAAATGATCTACCACTGGACCATGACTACCATCTGACTCAAATTTAATAATAAGTCTCCCCTCAAAAATACTCTGACAGTCATCAGTATATAAGGGAAACAAAAGAGGTGACAGAACACATCCCTGTGTGATGCCAGTGGTTAGACAACACACCGTTAACATCTATCCTGATATCTATTAGTAAAAAAAAAATCCACTAACCAACACACAATGTTCAGATGGAAATGAAAATCGTCGAAAAGTTTTCTTGGCAAAATGTGTGGCTGAACACAGTTAAAAACAGAGGAAATATCAATGAAAAGCAAACGTACATGTACCTTCCAAATGTCTTAAAATCATATTTAATAAGGTGGAAGTAGTGTCTTCAACTCCTCTACCTGATCTATAGTGCTGATTGTGTCAAGGCTGAAATCTCCTTCCTAACTATTTTTATTAAAGACTTCATAACCAAAGAAGTAAGTGCAACATGCATATAATCATTAAGAGAAAGTGAATTTCTTTTTTCCGCAAACTGATACTTTTTTCCCCATTATTAAACATCTTTTGTGTTCCACAGAAAGTCATAGGTTTGGAAGTGTTTATTTCCACTGATACTATATTGTCATCAGCATAATTAAATGGTCAGAAATAACAGAAAGGCATTTTCAGTATAATGCATCTGCAATGTATCTTTCCATGTTGTACCATGTGTTTAAAATGACCATGGAAGAGGCCTGTTCTGTCTTTAAATGCCTGTTCCAATCCAAACCACAGACCACCAGAAATCCACATTATGTTCCTTCCTATTAAATGTAATGGCTACTAAATTATTAAAATAACTGTTTGTACTATATGCGGTTCATATTATTGCTTAATACCTATTTATGTAAATGCACAATAGTACAAACACTGTTATACAAAGCGCAAGCAATTATAAAACAAAAGTTATTGGAAGGTGGCAGAGGCATCTGGTGTGTTTAGAGTGTAATGTCCATCAGTCAACCACAGCTCAATTGACGGAAAAGACCAGAGAGAAGCTCTGATTGTGACTAGTCCCGAAGAGAAACAGTCCCCTCTACACCCTTAAAGGGGCTAGTTTAACAAAAAATGAAAATGTACTCAGCCTCATTTCGTTCTAAACCTGTATAGGCCTACATTTCTTTCTGCTGCAGAACATAAAATTTTATTGTCCATGCAATGAAAATCAATGGTTGCCAAAGCTGTTTAGTTACCATTGTTCATCAAAATATCTTCTTTCATGTTTCACAGGGAAGAAGTCAAACAGGTTTGGAAAGAAATTTTGTTTTACTCGCCCAGCAAACTTTGTTGCAATTATATTACAAAGAGCATGAAATAGCTTTAGCATACTCCTATATGTTGACAAAATTCACCCAAATATGTTGTCACCACTTACCCTCAAGTTGTTCCAAACAGGTATGAGTTTCTTCTGTTGAACACAATAGAAGATATTTTGAAGAATGACAGGTGTCAGGTAATACAGACATTTTATGCTTGGCATTCCTAAAATGAAAATCACTTTCAGGCACTATTTAAACATTTATCAAAAGTAATATTCATTACTGAAATGATCACTGTGAACAGTGGAAAAAATTACCTTTAGATCAGCATCCCACCACATACTTGCTGCTGCAACAATGTTGTCTTTTCCACTGAGGACAATAGCAGTTGCAGAACATCCTGAGGTCTTGCTATGGGGTCTTCCTACCAGTGCCTGATGGAGGAAATGTTTAGAGATAAAGTGGGGAAACTGATTACAACAGGGCAGCAATGGAAGAGCAATTCAGCTGTGCATTGCACATTGAACGATTATTCAGCATTTTATACAGCTATATATGATAACCATTACAATGAACATGGAGATGATGATATCATTTCATCTTCACCCCTAACGGAAAATAGAAAAATAATCTACAGGCTCTCTATGGAATTCACAAGAATACATATTAGATCATACATTTTACTAACATCTTTAAACAGGATACACACAATTTTTAACCATTGCATTCCCATGACCATTGAAGTTTTTTTTTTTATTACTCAAATTCAGACTATTAGTGTTAACGAATAACTTGTACCGATTTGTAAGTCAGTTGGTCTCCAAACAGCTCAAGTTTCACTCTACAAAAGAGCAATACTTTGTTAAATATTTTAGACTGAAGCATAAAAAAAATATCCATGACAAATTCACTGCAAAGACTGGGATCTGTCTAAAAGGTTGCCTGTTAAAAACCTAATATAAAGGTTTCCAGAAAGTTGCCACAGAGGGTCTGTTTTTTCCCACTGTTACAGACATGCCACCAGTCCTCCCAAAACCAGCACAGAGGCAGCAGCTGCTAAGACAGCTGAGAAATTCAATAGACTTCAGAGAACACCAATGGCTAGTATAGGACCTAAGAAGGCCCCTGACGACAACCATGCCATTTGTCAGGAGCCCTGATAAACTCAAGTTTATTATTAGACAAAAGTCTGATTCTCAGGCCAGTCATCACACAAGCTCTGAGACTATGCTTTCTGGAAACCTGACAAGCATGTACGTGCTAAAAATGACACCTGTCACATCTTTATAATATGGGAATAAAAACATACACATCGAGATAAAATGCGAATAACGTAAGAACTTCACTTCATTAAATAATACTGCAGTAAGATAAAATAAAATAGACTAATGGAAAAAATAAAATAAAAAGAATATTATCTTTATGCAAATTATTTTTTTTCAGCATTTCTTTTTACTTTTTAGGTGAACTGAACAAGTTCTGGACAGGTTTTGAGATCAAATCATCAGAATGCTATTCAGATGACTCCCAGTTATGCCAATGATTTCCAGTACAAACTAAGTGAATCATTTAGGGCCTGTAAATAACCAGAAAGCAAGAGTTTGAGATGAGCTGCTGAAATCTGCAGTTAAAGATTGATGCAACTTTAAATATTAAGTATATAAAAAATATCTTCTTAACCATAACTGATAAGGAGTTTTGTCCTAAAATGCTGCACAGGGCAGAGAGAATGTAAGTGAACAGCAATGCCTCAGGCAACTAATGACCTTCTTGACTCGCATTTTTCCTTGAGATGTTATAAGAAATCATCAATACAAACACAAGTCAAAGCTCAAGCAAGATGCATGAAGATTTTGTAAAATATTTATACTGCACACAAACCAGTCAGCAGCCAAAATTACCTCCCTCTCTCTATAAAAAAATAAACATGCTACCTTTAAAATGTTTGGGGTCAGATTTTTGAAAGAAAACCATTTCATTCATGATGCAGTGAATTTATCAAAAATGTGACTGTAAAGACACTTAAAATGTTACAATGGATTTCTGATCATTCAGCTTTGCCATCAAAGGAATGATACATTGAAATTGAAAAGTTATTTTAAATTATAATAATAGTTCAGTTCTTAATGCATGATTGATCAAATAAATGTAGCCTTGATGAGCACAAGACACTTCTTTCAAAAAAAAATGCACAAATGTACCAACACTGGTATAGTCAGCCAGACATGCTAATTATTTTGCATTGCACTGACAAAAAAAAATACAATTAATAAAATGAAAATAAATCACAAAACGCAGTATTGCCCATGTTTATTGAATGGGTGCTAGAATATTCCTGTACAGCAATGGACATTATGAGGCAGATTTATGCAAAGCATACATACAGTAACAAAGTCCTGTAAACTGTAACAACCTGCCAGCTTTATGACATAGTAAGAGAGTAACAGCCTTTAACGTAGTAACAGCCTTTCCTCTCCTGTCTTATGGCGCAGTTTCTTTCTTCATTTATTTTATACAACTTATATTTTCATAAAATACACTATAGCCTTTTAAAAATGGCAAAAGCATTATACAATTTAAATGGTATGCAAGGTACAAAAAAGGAAAATAAATATGGCATTAATATTTTATGACATGCATTCATTTGCAAGCAGCGTACGCATTAGATTGACAATTTATGAGATGAAACCGTTGCTCACATTTTCCCATCAAAACAAAGCTCTGAACAACAATTCTACATTTGGATCTTAAAGCTTTGCTTTGTTGTGTACCTTCATGGTTGAACTACAACAGCTTCAGTTTCTGATGTGTTGTTTCAATACCGGTTCTACATTAGAAACCATCTTCTGCCATTTCAGCGAAGGCCTTGTGGATGGATATTTATACTGGCACAAGAGAGAAGGTTTGGTAATTCTCAACAGAAAGCAGCTGAAGGAAAGAAATAGAAAATACAATGCTTACGGTCAGGAAAGGCCTAAAAATCTAGAGCACCAGGTACAAATGGAGTAAAGATGGTGCTTTATGTACATTCTACAGGTTTAGTAGCACCATTACAAGCTCGAGGCGCCTCGTGGGAGGAGAAAAAGTCGACAGGTAAGGTAAAGCTTCTTAGGGAGACGAGAGTTCAAAGTAATGTTGTCGGTTTAGTATTCAGCTGTCCACACAGGCAATGCAACGCGAGCCCGTGGAGACTATCTTTAACTGCGCTCTGTAAGTTAAGATGGTTTGGTGAGGTGAAGTACAACAGAGACGGCGGGTGATCGGGGTCACTTCTGGGCCGGACCGGACGTGAGGATCAGGCGCTGTGCTGCCGACTGCGTCGATTCCTGCAATAGGGCATGAGGGGTATCGGGTTCTCAACTTTCCCTAGGCCCCGCCTCCAGAGCCTCCTCATCCAGCCGCTGCTGCTCCTCTTCCTGTAGGAATCTCTTTTCCTCCACTAGCTTCATGCGGTCGCGGATGCTTTCGGCTGAGGAGGCCATGTCACCCGGGCTGCCGAAGAACTGCTCGCTCCTGCAACCAGGGCGAATGGGGATGGTGGGAAATGATGACAAAAACAAGACATATCCATCTCAGTGATTGTTGAAGAAGTCGAAGACGATAAAGCAATCCAATTAAGGAATAAATATTAAAAGATTATGCTTTAATGCGTTAAATTGGTTTGAGGCAAATAGAAATTGCCCCAACATATGGATTTCTTTACTGGAGTAAAAATTATTTTTTTTTTTTGTAATGGATGAATCAGAACAGATAGTGAAAGAAACGTACATCACAACTCCTTCAATACTTTTTAAAAGGATCTTATTTTAAAAAATTTATTCATAAATAATAATAATGTAATCATAAGATGTTGTATGTGAATACATAAATTATTAGTAAATAGATCAATTAAAGCGAGGTACAAGCAGGCAACATTTTATGCATTATGGCTTATACATTTACGCTTATACAAAGTGACTACCACCGCATTCAAGCCATACATTTTCAATTCATACATTCCCTAGGAATCAAACCCATGAACTTGGGGTTGCTAACGCCTACTGATTGAACATGCATGGTTACTCCGTCAATACTGTTTTAAAGGATCCTATTCTTAAAAATGTATTCAATAATCATCATTATTATAAACAAAAATAAAAAATATTAAGAATATATTTTTTAAATGTATAAAAATATGATGTGGCTATAGTGTGGTCATGCTTCATTTCAAAGCTGAGGATGTTATCTCTAAAACTATTATGTCATGTGTGTTTTTAGAGAAGGCTGATAAGATGCTAATAAAATATTTTAACACCCTCTTGCACTCTATTGTCCATGTCTGGTGTGGCGAACAGCCCCATTCAGGTTTCTATTGTTCTCACTTGACAAACCTTTCACACCTCTGGCGGGTATGAGACCTAATCTTCATTCTACTTTTAACATTATTCTTTTGTTTGTATTGTTTGTAGAAACCATATTCGTGGGACCTTATGTGAATTCTTTTAACAAATTAGATATGGAATAGAATAGCTCCAGGCGGAACGGGTGCATTCGAACTACAATTAGCAATTGAAATAACAACTGAAAAGATTAATATTACTCAAAACTCACTTAAACCACCATCGAGTGTTTGTAATAACTTCTGATTGTGTTGCAATTTAATGTGGATTTTAGCCATATAATGTTGTTGAAATATGTTATGTATAGCCTTTTATAAGCAGCTATCGCAATGCCTGCTTAGCATTTATAATGTAAACATCAGAAATTGATATGAAAATACCCCAAATCGCATTAAAAATCACACAAATCTGCACTGTGAAGTGGTTTCATACCTACACATGACAACTCTCTCTGGGTCAGCGGTAGCGTGAACACAGAATTGAATGTTCCGGTATGATTTTATGAAAGGTTTAATAGACATAGCCAAATCGTTGTCATTTAGGAATAAGATCACATGGGTGTTTGAATCGAAATCACAATTTTTTAACTATTAATCGTGCGGTTCTAATTAATATACTACAACTAATGACAGTTGAGAGAAAAAAGACAGTAGAAGAGTGTCATGAATGTGCAGTACTTTGACTTTTTGGCTCTTACCCATCAGGGAAAATTACTGGCACAGTGAGCCTGTCCAGCAAACCTTTCCCCACCGTCTCCACCTCTTCATACGCCTCTACATCCACCATCAGCTCGGCTAATTCAGGGCTCTCTCTCAGAATCTGAAGGCAGGGAGAAAGACAGTTACTGTCTGATATATTACAGAGCTCTGGTTTGGTGCATGAGCCTACATCTAAAATCATATCAATCACTTCAAAATCATCAAGCTTTGGCTAGATTGCAGAATCAAAGCAGCTCGAATATAATACACTTTAAAAAAAAAACTAAAATTATTTTCACTTGTATGATGATGATGATACTAAAGGAAAAAAGTATTAAGGAAAATGCAAATTCATTTTTTGAACCCCACTGAAGATTTATAAATGTCAGCTTTCATTTGCATAAAAATAGACATGAAATGCATATTTCCTCTACCATCAAGCAGACCATAGTTATTTATGGGTTCATAATAAAAAGCTTTTGCAATACCTTAACTGCTTTTAAACATCGTTTCAGTTTTCATAGTTTCAACTATATGTTTAAAACAGTTCACCCAAAAATGTATATTCCGTCATTTACACATCCTCATGTTGCTACAAACCTATTTGCTGTTATATTTTCCGTGGAACACAAAAGGGAGAACAATCCAAAGAATCATGCTGTTCATCAAGTTGTGTTCCATGGAATAAGTAAATTCATACATGTTTAGAAAAACGTGAGCGTGGGTAAATGACAGAATTTTCCTTTAATTATCCCTTTACATTTGGCATGACATTTGTTCTGCAGAACTGCGCCAACCTTCTCAGCAGCCGTGTGGAAGGCACAGGCCATCTCCAGCCGGTGCTGCCTCTCGTCAGACGTGACTGTGAACTGTTTCCACACACGGTTGAGTCTGGGCAGCGTGTCCCCTGAGGAGCGGGTGGTACAGCGCAGAGACTGGCACAGCACCACTGTGGCCTGCAGCAGCTGGCGGCCGTAATCATAGGTGCTCTGGAAGCAGAAAAGGAAACATTTACAGTGAACCGTTAACACCACATGGGCTGGATACTCTTACGACATTGTGCTCTAAGAAGCATGAAAACGAATTTCTTACACTTATACTGGGGAAAACTGCATTTTGAAATGTACTAAATCAACAGTTTTTATAATGAAAAATACTTGAGTAATTGTTGCCTTCTGTAACAATAAACATTAAAAAAAGGGAGGAATTTATTTAATACATGATCATTTATGAGGATTAAATACTTTTTAGATCAAGGCAATTATGATATTTAAATTTGAAGTGAAACAACAACAATAATATCTTATAAAAAACTTTAACGGATGAAAATGAGTGAAGACAACATAATAGGTCATAAGGATATAAAATGCTGGAATTTATTTAATTATGAGAATCTATAAATCGGGATTAAATTATTATTTGATCAAAACTGAAAAATAAAATATTATAAAATACAATAATAATGTGGAAAATTTAGCTTTTCACAATGTCTTTAGCAGTGGATTCAATATGACTCAATGTGCCAATTTGTTAAAGCAAAGTGCATTAAAAGAAGAAAATCAAAACCTCAGTTTCAAATACCTGTGCAACATCCACAAACTTCTTGTGTTTCTCCAGCAGAACTTTGGTTTCTTGTGAATCATCTCCCAGTCGGATGTGGGTCTTCAACAAAGCATCGAGCAACTCTCCTAACCACTCCACCGCCTGAGAAGAAATGAAACAGCCCTTACAGACCCTCAGGAACAACAGACACACTTCAAAAGAGTCTTTTCAATTGAATTTCAAGCTCTGACCTGCGAAGCATCTTCCTCACACTTGAAGAGCTGTACCATCTGCAGCATCTTGAGTCTCCTGACATCAACCATGTCCTCACACCTATAAAACACAAGCAAACACATAAGACCCTCTTCGCTTGCTCTTGGTACACCAGGAGTGCTGTGTCCATGATGAGAAATCATAAAAATAGGAGAGGAACCTCTGTTTGCGGAGCTGCATGTCTTCCATGACGCTCTGAATGTGGTCGATGTTATCTTTGTTCTCAATGCCTACGTCCTTGCCGTAGGAAAAAGACGTCTGGGTAGACATCTGGTCAAGCAGCACTTGGCCTTTTTCTCTTAAACTTTGCAAGGCACCCTCTGGAAGACAGTGAGAGAAACTCAATACACGTCTCCTGTTTTATGTTCATGCATATTTAGTCTCAGAGATGGACGGCAGGCATGCATGTATATTGCATTGCATGTATATTGTATATTGCAGTTCATATTTTTTTGCTGCTCACTATTTTTTCGTTTGAAGCACTAATTAGCAAGTTAACTAGACATCTACAAGCAGAACTGCATATTCTGCTTTGTTGTCATGAATTACAGTATGTCAGAGTTGAAGTATACTTTTCTGTCGCTTTGGCATCTACTAAATGTAAATGAAATTGAGTTTAAAAAAAAAGCATCCCAATTAATGTACTTATGCACTCATTTATTAAGTTTTTTTTAAATAGTATAAATAGTGCAAGTAGTATGTTCACACTGACAATTCAAAATACAAAAAGTGCACTTCAAATACCCGGACGATGCACTTATTTACCCGAAAAAAATCAAGTGTGGAAATTGGAATGTTGGGACACTGTGCACTTAACTGTCACAGCTTTCCTTATGTAGCGGAGGAGGGGCTATCAGACTTTGATGTTGGATGACAAAATATCCTTATAAAATTTATATACTAGATGGCTGAGTAGACAGTGCATAGTATATAGCATTTCATTTAAGACTAAACTTTTATTTAAATTCTATATAATTCAGATAAAGCATAGCTCAAAACGACACGGTAACTAAATTAACTGTATAACGAATTGAACAATAACCTTATGTCTGGGTGGTTCTTGTAAATCAAACATCTGGTTATGTAAGACTAATGAATAAGTACCAGAAGTTTTGCTTTATCAAACTTTAATTACATGAAACAGGATCAAACATATGAATAGGACAACAGGGCTTCCTAACCTACGCTCTTGAGTTTCTCCTCCAGATGTTTTAGAGTTTGCTGGATTGCAGCTCCATCTGCAGGGGCGACGTCTGCACAGAGCATTCCCAACAGCCCGTCTAACTGCTGGGACAACTGAGACAAACACAGACACTGACATCAGAAAGAAGCTTTCCATGTATATACGGCCAACAAATAATTTGTACACTTTTTTGTGATGATTTGGGGAGGAAATCTGTGGAATGGCTTTAAAGTGCCCCCATTATGCTATTTTAAAGTAGTTCCTAATATTGTTTTAGAGGTCTCCAACGATATATTTACATGCATCCAAGGTTAAAATTTGTTTATTTTTTTTTTCTCTCAGAATATACACTGCAGTATAATCTCTTTTCTAACACTGTCTGAAATGGTTTGATAAAGGATTCGGCCTCTCTAAACCTCTCCTTTCCTACTCTGCTCTGATTGGTCAGATGGCCCAGTCTATTGTGTTAGAACCTAAATGTCTAAAACTGCTCAAACTAGATGTATTTTGTGGGCAGCCAATGAAAAGCATTATGCAAATGTGTTACAAACCAACAAAGGTTTGTGCCGAAAGTAAGACTGGAATTACTGACGACTCGTTTCAGGCAGTCCAGAATTGGTTCTTTCTTTTGGGAGACAATAACTCCATTTATCATGCACTTTGAACTTTAAAACTTTGCAGACCTTCTACATTCACAAAGAGCTCTATTACACACTACATAAAAGGTAAAATCCGAAAAAGCACAATAGGGGAACTTTAAATATGCGTAAATGGCTTGTGAATAGCATTTTATGTTGACTTTAAAATTTGACAAATCCAAGTAAAACAAGAGGAAAATAGAATGTAGGATGAGACTAGATTTTATCCATCTGGAATTTGGATTGGATTGTGAAGCGTGGGTGATAAATACCACATTGGAGCCTGTTGATTGGATGGGATGGGATGAAAATATGAGAGGGATGCATGCCATTAAGTTATTTCAGAGGCTGAGCAAGTTATTACATTTTGATTGCATTTCACTTGGAATAACATGCATAGGTGAACTGTGCACAATAAGACCAGAACTGTACATTGGAAAAGTAAACAGAACTGATAGTATTACACTGCATCTAGTGATGGCAGAAAGCATACAAGAAGCCAACATATTTACTTAGATCTACATTCAAAAGATGTTTGTGTTCTGTTGAAATCTGAAGAGCTTAAAATAGAATTCTGTGGGTGCAGATTCCATGATCAGATATCGTCTAGAATCTTACATCTTGCGCGGTCATGTGGAACTCATGGGCAGACTGCAGGACGTTCTGTCTGAACTCTAATTGGCTGGCCTGTCGGTAACAGACATCACTGAGCTGCTGCTGCAGACCTTTGAGCTCCATCAGGTCCTCTTCATCTCCTGCGCTCAGCAATGCTGCGATCTGCTGGTTCAGCTCCACATAAACAGCAAACCACTCCTGCAGCAAACAGCATGACATTGGCTGTTAAGACAGTTAAATAAACCACTAGCACTCATAAAGATCACAGGTCCATAAAAACAGTACACCAATCCCGCAGGCCAATGGCCACAACAGCTCCCATGTGAACTAGTGGTGAATGCTTGGACAAGGATAACTACTATTATTGTTTCTACAAACTGTTTTCAACATTGATAATAATAACAATAAGAAGAAGAAGAAGAAGAAAAATTTTTCTCGGGCACCAAATCAGTATATTGGAATGATTTCTGAAGGATCACGTGAGACTGAAGACTGGAGTAATGATGCTGAAAATTCAGCTTTGCCAACAGGAATAAATTACAATTAAAATTGTATATTAAATTGATAACCATTGCTTTAAATATTTCACAATATTACTGTTTTTACTGCACTTTTGATCAAATAAATGCAGCCTTGGTGAGCATAAGAGACTTACTGGCCCCAAAAAAACTTACTGGCTCCAAGCTTTTCAACAGTAGTGTATATATAGACTCAACAGCACAGAGACCAGTAAATAACCACCTAGCAACCAAGCTGAACACCTTAGTAACCGCATTATGTCCTGGCAACCAATCACAACCTCATACCCTCATATTTTTGACTTTTGCATAGACAAAGATCACTTAGCCTACATGTTCTTTAGAAAATATCTAGAAAAATGACTATTGTGTCCAAAATCCCTATTCATGGGGTGTTGCAAGACCATCTTGCAAGAAAGCTCACCACTTTGGCAACACTTTGCATGCTGACTAACATTAAATCACTTTTACGTAACCTACGGTTTGAACCATGTCTATAATTGGCTCAGTTCCTGGCTCAGTGTGACAAAGAGGTCACTGTTCAACAAACCATGAAGCCACTGAGTCACACACTCCAAAACAACACCTTCCTGTAACAAAACATCAATACCAACAACTCTACGTCACAGAGATCCCAGTAAATCACAGAGGCTGTTTGTGATCACACTGAGCCACAAACCACACTGAAGAAATACAGAGGCAGTAACTACTTCAGACAAGCCAAGAGCACACCACAAACCACTCCTGAGAAAGACAGCCAAACAGCTGACCTTCAGGAAAACTGACTTTGGGTGAAAACCACATCTTCACAGCAAATCAAATGCATTTTTACAAAGACTGTAAACATGACATGGTTTTAATTATATATGAACTAAAATATCCTAGGTAGTTTGAATCAAAGATTTAACATGTATCTAAATACATCATATTCTTATTTCCTCAAAGTTATATAATCTGAAGCACAAATATTCAAGAAAATTGCGATTCCCTCAAGTAAAATACATCAATACTGCCACCTACTGCGGGACATAAACTGCATGATTGTGGCATTTCAGTGTCAATTTCTCTGACTTCTGCTTTTGTGACCTGACAAATCTACTCAATATAGCAATTATATCTTGAAAGACAAAAAAAGTAGCACAAAATAAAACATTTTTAATGAAGCCCCTCATCTCAGCAGCTCTGATTGCTGGAGTTCTATAGTCTACAACAGTGGTTTTCAAACTTTTCAAGCCAAGTACCAACTCAGAACATCCGAGTACCACAAAGTTACCACCAGTTCTAATTAAAATTTCACTGCGGTTTTCTTTCAGCAGTCAAGTTGAAAGACAAAGTAACAAACATGTTATAACCAGTGATAATGGCTGTTAAGTTGCAAAATGCTAAAAATAAATATTTATTTCACAGCAATTTTCATTCAACAGGCACGTTGAAAGACTATAAGTAATCGTAACACTTTACAATAAGGTCTCGTTTGTCAAAGGGTTAGTTCACCCAAAAATTCTTCACCCTCATGTCATTCCCAACCCGTAAGACTTTAGTTAATTTTTGGAGCTCAAATTAAGATATTTTTAATGAAATTTTATGAAAATTTATATTCCTCCGTTGACAGCTACGCATCGACCACAAAGAGATTGTAAAATTAATATGAATTGAGCGTTTTTCTGAAGACACACAATCGCTTTATATCATAAACCGATTGAATTTAGGCTTTAAATTCCTATATAAACATTCATCAACTTACACATCAGTTGTGGTAAACAGAACCTCAAGCATGTTCGCTTGACATGCGAGAATCTACGAGGTTCATTCTCGTGTTACTCTGCATGTTTGAGCTTCTGCAAGAACCAATGTGATTCATTCTTGTGTTACGCAGCACGTTCGAGCTTCTTCAAGAACCAATGAGGTAGTTGAGTAGTAAAGATCTTCATTTGTGTTCCAAGAGTGAACAAAAGTCTTACGGGTTTGGAACGACATGAGGGTGAGTAATTAATGACAATTTTCATTTTTGGGTTAACTAACCCTTTAACATTAGTTAATACATTAACATGAACTAACAATAAGCAGTATATTTTTACCGCATTAATTAACCTTTCTTAGTTTGTAAAATTTTTGTTTCATGTTCATGTTCACAGCGCATTAACTAATGTTAACCGATTCAACTTTTGATCTTAATTTATAATAGTAAAGATTGACATAGATTGAAGTATTCATTGTTCGTTCTTGTTAACTAACTTTAACAAATGACACCTTAAGTAAAGTGTTACTAAAGTAACAAACATGTTACAACCATTAAACATAGCTGTTAAGCTCCAAAATGCAAAAAAAAAAAAAATAATAATAATAAATGTATACACCGATAATCTTCACTTCCACATGCTGTTAACTTGTGACCAGACTGAGTTAGTTGCTGAACTGAACATCATTTATTTATGATTTGTGAATTGATTCAGTCTGATTTGCAGACTGGTTTATTGACACGAACCGACTCAAAAATAACAATTAGCAAACTAGTACGGTTCTTGAGGTCAACTCGCTGACTGATCCAGCGGCATCAGTTCTTTAATTGCTCAAAAAAAAAAAAAAAAAGAGAGAAGAATTAGAGAGAATTAGTGAATAAGAACCATACATTTCAGTATGTTCCTCACACAAAGCTATTACATGACTTTCATGCTATTTTGCGTAAATTTTTGATCATAACTGATTTGGTCAATCCGTTATGTCCTTGTATATAACAGTCCATTATTAAAAATTCCCCATTTGCATTTCAGAGGGGCTATACATTCCACAAAAACCACATACACAAGCCATACACAAGCCAGAGATGACAGCTCAGGGTATATGCAGGAATCTTGAAGTTAATTTTAATACCTTTTCAAGACTTTTTCAAGACCTTCTCAATATTTTTTAATACCTCACCGCCACTTCAAGCTGTAACCATTTACATCAGTGATACTTTTAACTTAACAGTTTTAGTTTGTGATAAAGACTATACGCACTACGTAATACGCAATACGCAATGGGACCGCCAGAGCGTACATTGCAGGGCTCGCAAAATTTCTAAATCGCTGGTAGCCCTTCGGGCAGGCACTCTCCAGATTTTGGTAGCCCGAAATGAATTTTACTAGCCCATATAAAAAGACTAAATTTTTAATGTAGAATATTGGTTAGGAGTCAACACAATGAATCAAAAACTTTTTCAAAACACAAATCAACAAATATGCATCTGATTCTAACTGAACTGAAATTTGTGTGACCAGTATGGAACATGAATCAGTCTGTGTCGGTGGCTCAGCCCCAATGAGGGTATGATAAAAAAATAAATAATAAGTAACTATTTAGTTTAGGGTTTAATGCTCACTATTAACTTGTTTCATTAACATGCAGATGGCAGGGTTTTTTCATCACTGAGGTCCCGAATGAGAGAATGCTAGTTAGGGGGGTTCGGGGGGTTTCCCTGAGAAAATTTTGATTTCTCTGATCTACATATGTGCATTTTAAGATGTTTTGAAGGCCAAAAAAATTGGATAACAATAGCTTTAAAACCATGTAAGTGGGCAGCTGATTATTTTTCTCTCCTCATCAGCATCACACTCCTATTCTCTTTGTTTTCCTCTTGCTCTGTCTCTTCACATCCTAAAGCTGAGCTTTGACCGATAGAGGCTTTTCATTTTTGTCTGTCAGTGAAAAAAGTAAACAAAGGGTCAACTGATAGAGTGATTTATGAATCATGTTCTCAGATGCATTAATTTACTGAAAACTACTAGGAAAGCTAGGTAGTCTAACTAAGTTTATTGAATTCATTCACAATATGTACACATTCATTAATTGATCTTATTTCTAATACAGGGCCGTAGACAGGGCTTTATAATCAAAGAGGTCATACATTTAAGGTTATTAGGGGGTTTATTTTTTTTATTTCTCAAATATGTCCATTTCAAGAAGTTTAAAGGCCAAAAAAGGATCAGAAATAGCTTTAAAACCATGTCAGCAGGCAGTAGATGATACCTGCTCTCACTTCTTATCCATCACTCTTTCTTTTTCTCTCAGTCTGCTCATCTTGCCATCTCTTCAAGTTCTCCCTGTTACTTAAAGCTGAACTTTTTTAATTTACTGAAGGCTACAAATTGTATATTAATTCTCAACATGTACACATTCATTATTAATATTGTGCCTATGATGAAAACGGCTTTATTAATGCTAATGTCCCCTCACAAACAATGACAGTAAACTAATTATTAGTCACGTTCTATTTTTTACAGTCTATGTTCACGTTACATAGGCCTATTTTCAGTTCCAAATGGCGAAATTCGACAAAAGTATATTCATTTGCCTGATTATTTTTGTCATTTGTTTCACATTTATGACCTAAAAAAGCTGTCAAATATGAAATGTTTAGTTTAGCTAACGTTACTTACATCTTATCTCGCACTTGACCGTAAACTGAAGCGTCGAGTCGCTCTGCTCAAATTCGCGCTCTGCAGCTTCTAGTGAACATAAAGCCCGCCTACTTTGATTTGATTGGTCATCTCAATATTCTGACATTGACGAGCACCGCAGCAGACCAATGAGACTCAGATGAACACACACACACACACACACACCCTGGCCTGGCCTGTCCTCTCTGTTTCTGACGTGCTCGGCGCCGCTTCGGATTGAAGACGAAGAACGCGCTGAATCTGATTATAACAAGACTGAAGCGAACACTATTTCCGATAGCCTGTCGGGCAGGCTGGTTATGCATTTTGGTAGCCCGACTGGAAAACACAATAGCCCCGGGACGTCTGGTGCTCTCAGAGGCAATTTACGAACGCACCCACAATAGCCTAGCTTTTTATGTACCTGTTCGTTTAAAAAAAAAAAAAGACTAAATTCACACACGTTTACGATGTTTTTGGGATTCAAACTGTTGGACAGCTAATTCAGAAAAAATACTTTCAAAATTTAAGACTTTATAAAGCCGTGATAAGACTTTTTAATACTTTTTAAGGGTCTTAATTTTCCCAAAATTGATTTATCACCTTTTAATACTTTTCAAGACCCCGCGGATACCCTGCAGCTGTACTTACACTGTGTTGACTCTCGATCTCCTCATGCTTCTGTTGCAAGGCCTGAGACGCGCGAATGGAGTCTCCAATCCCCCACTGCGTGCGGAGCTGCTCTGTGCCAGGACCCTCCAGCCAATTCACAACCTGCTCACACACAAGACACATAAACACAGACAAAGAAACCTTTAATTAGTGAAGCACTACCACATTTGACCCCCGAGCTACCGAGCAGACTCTAATCGGAAATAAATCAGGAGGAACAAAGAGCAAATCTAATTAACTAAATGACAGGATCAGGTCGATGAGAGCTCAAATTAAAGATTTACTTAATTAGATATGTACTTGTTTACAAAAAGACAAATGTAGGTTGTAGGTCTCAAGTGCTGCACAATCCTTTGGCTGTCAGATTTTGAATGAACATCAATGTTAGAGCAAAATGAGATCTCAGAGCTGCAGCTTAATGGAAGATCGTCAGTGAATAGCACCTAAATTTCAGTCTGTTTCCTCACACAAATATAGCATAATATTGACTGCCTTTATGGTGTTTTTCGAAGCTCTTTGTAAAGATTTTTCAAAATTCATCCTTTTGTTTTGCACAGAAAGAAAAGGATACAGGTTTGGAACAACATGAAGGTGAAAAAAACTACAACAATGTTCATGTATGGGCGAACTAACCCGTTAATTAACTTGCAAGTCTCAATTTGATAGCTAAGAGTTAAAAATGGGAATTACAACGGAAATGGCAGAAAAATTCATTTAATTTCTGTTGTTCAATGAACTAGGGGAGCAAATGAAAAGTCTGGAACCGCAGCAAGATAACCTGCTTTGTGAAGAAAGTCATTAATTTGTCTAATGCTGACGTGCCTGAACTTTTTAAGAATCGCTGCTTAGTTTGCAAGGCTTCCTGTTTGTAATTGCTTCAGGCACTGTGGATTACAGACGATGCCCCCTTCCCTGCACAATTTTTCACAGAAGGTAAGAAGTAGGCCAAACTCCTTTTCCAACACACAAGATGTGCACCTCCCAATATCCTGACCACCATGGAAACAGACACTGCATTTCATCTGACAGGAGTGGTTTCGGGAGACTTTCATAGGATACACAACTTCTGATCTTGGCATCAACCTTGGTGATTTCCAGAATTTTTAGACATTCTTCATTACATTAAACTAAGAAATTATTTGTGTGGAAACCGTGAAATATTTTTTCAGGATCCTTTGATGAACAGAAAGTTCAAAAGAACAGGATTTATTTGAATTTGTGACGTTATAAATGCCTTTACTGTGACTTTTGATCATGCATTCAAATAAGAGTTATTTAAAAATATATATCTATATATATGACTGACCCCAATTTCTTGAAGAGATGATTGTAATTTTTTTATACAAGAATATAAATCAATTCGTATCAATGTAGTGAAAAAAAGAAAGCAAAAGCACAATATATAGATGTATGATTGCACCGCCACAGCCCTGCTCTCTAACAGTGATTCTCTATAGTAATCGGATTCTCAGAGGGAATTTGGTGGGAGTGTGTTTTGTAAGCCTTCCAAGAATACATTACAATTATATGACAAATCTTTTCTGTGGAAAAACTCTGATTGTATGGTGCAGAGATCCACCAAAAACGACTATTTGTAGACTAAAGACTGCTGATTCACTATAATATCGAAGCCCAGCCAAAGTCTGAACTAAGAGTACAATGTCTTCTCTTTCAAACCTTGGTGGTATTTAGATATAGAAATAAAGCAAAATGGTTCACAGATGACATTGAAACTCCCTCACACTCCACAACATCATGTGGTGGGTTTCAGCAAGATGACGGTGCAAAGACATGAAATAAACCCAAGGCTATGTCCTCCCTTACGAAACAGGAATGCCTTAAACACAACCTGATTATCTGGAAGTGATTTTTCATTTTGTTGCTGTTTTACCTGCATGACCTTGGTCTGGATTTCCTCTAGCTGGGAGCGTTTGCTGCGCTGTCTGCAAACTTCCTGATACTTTGTGTACTGCTCCCTCAGAGAGTCCAGGAGCTTCATCACCTGAGGCTGAGCCAGCAGCTCATCGTCCATGGGTGACCAGGCTGTGCCACTTCCTCCACCCTCGGAGCCATTGAAACGCCTCTGCTGGAGCTCAGAGAGCAACTCATGCCCTGTGAAAGAGGTAGACAACAGAGCAAATAAACATTTATGACAGAAAAATCAAGGCCTTGAAATACCTTGAAAAGGGAATGTAGTAAACAGTAATAGTGTTTCACATGTCAAGCAGAAAGAAAGCAATGAATGCAAATGTGATGGCAAATGTTCTCATCTGTCAAGTGCTCTCCTACAAAAGGAATACGGATTTACTTAATATAATATGAATACATTAAGTCAGTATTCCAACTAATTTAAGCACAACAAAGTGACAGACTCAAATACAGAAGAAAAACTAATTTTGTGCCATTGCTGTGTTCTAATTTGCGCCTTTAACCAAGGTTAGGCAAAATTCAAAATTCATTGATAATTGGTTGCCTTTCAACTCATCAGCGCGAATATGAATTAAATGGGGCCTACAAGATGTTACATTTGCACTTGAATGGAAGTTGCAAAACAGAAACAAGGATGAACTGAATTAGCCCAATACAGCAACAAAACAGGCCAAAATGGAAGCATGTTGAGGACAAAAGTCTAAAAATATTTTAGTAGTGTATATTTGAGATGCACCGATCACCAATTCTATTTTGAAACAATTCAAGTTGAAATTTAAGGCATTCTCAGTTCAATTCTGAATGGTGCACATCCCTGCTTGTTACAGTTTATTCACAGCAAAATCACTTACATAGGGCCAGTGGTGTAATGTAATGAACAACTAATAATACTTTGTTACAGTACTCGAGTATTTTTTGGGAGAATCTGTACTTTACTTGAGTTTTTATATTTTATACTCCAATACATTTCCCCAAAGCATATTCGTTACTCACAAAAAATTTAAGTCGGAAGATTGCAGTCTACATTACAGTACATGTTTTCATTTCATTATAAGGTAAAGTTTTGATTAGATGCTGCATTAGTGGAGAACAGCAGTATGTTTGCAGTTGAGGCTGAGAGGATGCTAACATTAGTAGTACCTCAAGCGGTTAAAGCAATGTGACAAAAACCCACGCAAGTCCGACCCAAACGATTAATGTCACGATTGTTACCATCTATTTACATACTTTTACTCAAGTGTGGCTTTCAGGTACTTTATCCACCACTGCATGGGGCACAACATCACTAAACTGAATTGATGAAGCCATTCTTTAGCACAGGGCATGATGTGAGGGACATACTGATCAGGGTAGTGTGTCAACTCACTTTACAACCAGCTTTAGCTTCAAACACAAAAGCTGTGAAATCGCTTTAGAGTGCTAAACAGCACAAAAGCCAAGTTCTTAGCTCTACCCAACCAATAAAACTGAATGGAGTCACGGGCCAGCTGGAAAAACAGCTTCACCATTGACATCACAAGCTAGATACAGCATAGCAGTTCAAATCCCCAAACCAAAATCTGCTTTTGCAACTAGTTTCAGTTTTCAAATGGACCCAAACCATTTCAGAAACATCTAAAAGTTTTGCAATTTCAAAGCAATGCCTAGATGCATGTGAACACAGACAGCACAGATCAGCACTCACCAGTCTGAAGGACCGTTTCAGGGTCAAATGAAGGCAGGATGTTGCTCTCTGAAGACCTATGATTGTAACAATATGTTGTTGTTGAGCATTTTCTATAAAATTATGACCATTTAATGAAACAAACTCATTGATTGCGGTGTGTATTTGATAGTTCAGTGCCTTTCAAAAGCATTTTAAATTACCCCTTTAAGAACAGCTAATAGTTAATAGAAAAACAGAGGACCCTGAAACCGCAGACATAATTAGGAGCTCATGCCTGGAGACGAGACATAAAATACCTGTCCTTCTCTGCCTGGCTTCCTTTCTCATTTTCATTGATGACGATAAGTTCATCCAGAAGGGATGTGGATTCCTTTGTGAATTTTTCAAAGACCTAAATGAGGGATAAATGGCAAACAAGACCTGCAGTTAAAAACAGCATACCGTTATATTGATATAGCTACACACTTTTGTAAATTTTTCAGCCTTTCAATGATATTCGATACCCATCTCAATATTTCTGTATTTGCACTGAAGCAGGATCACAGTTTCAAACAGCGCTGTTATTGTTAACAAACTGAAACTATTGATTGTTTTTGTTAAATAAAATAAAACCCGAAGTAAAATAGAATACAAGTTAGATGGGAAACAAATTTTTATTTAAACGAAAATTAGAAATGTTGCTTTGGCAACTAACTGAAATAAAAGTTAAAGTACTACACTTACTAAAACTGACCAAAAAATGAAATAAATAAATAAAAGATTAATAAAAATACATAAAGTACATAAAATAATAAATCGAAAATTCGAAATGTTACTAAATACATACTAGTTTCAACTAAACAACCACTACTGTCAAGTAGACAATATAATAATATTTTAAATGTGAATTTCTATTCACCGATACAACAATTCATATAAAAAAAAAAATAGGAATATTTATTGTTTCTAAAACATACTGTATTTTAATAAATGATATAAGCGAACATTTTTAATGATAATGTAAACAAGTAGGGTTGTCAAAACATCGAAACTTTTTTTACTTAAAGCTGCAGTCCGTAACTTTTAAGGTGTACTGCGGAAGAACATTGTAGCCGGAGTCAAGCAGGTACTGGGCTACTCCGCAGTGGTGCCGACCCAAACCAGTCTGAATAGTCAGAATATAAACACTTAATATAGATGTACCGTAAGACAAAAACACGGTTTGGAAAATGGATTCATGATGTACTTGCTTATTATTTACATTTATAACACACAAAAAAAGTGTTACGGACTGCAGCTTTAAAAAAACAAAGTGACGATACCATCATATTCAGTACACGCTGATAGAAGCTGCTTTCAAACGCTCCCGTGTGTATGTGTAAGCACTCTGTGAAGAGCAACAAAGGTTTCTATTTACAACGTGTCAGAATCCGCTCAACACTGCATTTCACAGTCTTTGCAGGTGTGTAGATCTCAGTCAAGCTCTGAACTTTAGTGATTGACAGCTTCAGTGATTATAAAGGGAGTGCTCTTTGCACGTTTTCTGTTTATAGCCCATATACAATTTGAATAAAAGTATTGTTTTTCATGCTGCTCAGTACGCTGCAAAGTTCCTGGTTTCACAACTGTATTTAAATGCGCGATCGAATCTAAAACTGCAAAGATTGACAGTGATATATCCATAGCAACAGATGTGACAAAACAATATGATACTGTATGTCAAAATAGTTGTGCATTAAGTATTAGACTGTAAATGCAAACTAATAGACCTGTCACTTGCTCTGTGTAATGTGTATGTGTTTTTTGTCCTTCATTTTATTACTAATTTTCCACTTAATCTTTTTATAAACAATGTTTACTTATAAAACATTTGAAGGCTAAATAAATAGTAAACTAATTAAATTGAATTAATATTAACAATTTAAAAAAAATAATATTAATATTTCAAACAAGTGAAATAAAATGGTAAAATAGTTCCAACAGTTTTTGCTGTAACCGAAACTGGTAGAGAACCGTGAAATTGTACTGGTATTGGTACCGTGACAATATAAACAAGTGTGGAATCAGAGCTACTACGAGTCAATTCATTGAAACAGACAGTTTTATTCCCAGAAATGAACTAAAGTAGACTAATGACACTGCCTTAAGAAAACCACAAGAAAAGAATGCTAAAAGAATCCCCTGATACTTACAATTTTGCTTAGTTTTATATCGCCAGCAAGGTACATCACTCAGACTAGCCACAACATCACTGAATTATTGTAGTCTACCAATAAATAAAGCAATTTAGTACTCACCAATCGTTTGTTGACCCAGTCCAAATGATCGTAAACCAGACTCCCGCCAAATTCATCTGTAAGTTGGCATGGCTCGATGTAGCGTGTGAGTTTATTAGCAGACACCAGAATCACCTGAAACACAGAAAATTTACTCTCAGGCATGACCAAGGACCTTTTCCATTATCTGTTCTGCGAATGTAAAAGACAAGAAAATAAAACCCACCCATTCGAGAATTATTTGTTGTAACGGAGAGGAAAGTGCACCATTTACTAATGTAACCAACTAAACAGGCATCTGTGCGCGTAATGTAGCATAACCTGAAATCACTTAAGAGATTCTGCAGCAGTCAAATGTCATGCAAGGTTAAAATCTGTGAATAATTTATTTGATATTTGAAGGCATACAGGGCAAACTCTGTAGGTGAAGCAGCCCTTCCGCTGGGTCACATAATGTCAGTCACACTCATTACCCAAAACTGTTCCAGGCGAAGATTTTTATATTGTGTTGCCTGTCATCTTTGAGAAAATTAACATGATAAAAAAAAAAGTTTAAATAGCCAAATATTTAAACATGATTAGTGTAATGAAGATCTTAACAATTTATCTTACGTTGTGCTTAAGAACTACTACTACTACTACTACATAAATTCTGTATAATGATGAATAAACTATTTTCATTAGACAAAATAAAACCTTGTCAGAGACTGATGTTCCTCATACCACTCAGGGTTTTCTTTCTTCTCAGATAATCAAATACTTCAGCTCAAATCAATATTTCATGTCTATTTATTTATTTATTTACTTAAATGTTATGTAGCCAAGTAATAAGAGGAATAAATATACAATCGGCTGGTCGTTAATGCAAAACAAACCTGTTTAAAGCTGCCAAGCTGTGTAAAAAATATTCTGTAACATTATACACACATTGATTTATGGTATACTTTACATGTAAATGTTTATCATTCCTATGTCTGCGCTTAATGTAAGCAGTCTCAATAAAAATAAGGACACCCCTCCTCACTGCACTTTGGTGTGTCGACAGGAAGAGAGACAGAACAGCTGTCTTTACAAATATGTTCAGCTGAGTCAACACACGGAACAGAGGGACAAGGCCTCACTGCAAACAGTTCCAGCCTGTGTCACCAAAGAGGAGATGAAGAAAAATATTTTGGATTTATAATATCTGGGACTACATTACTCACAGGATGTAAGAGGCGTGTCTGCCTCCGCTGCCGAGGACAATTTAAGGGAGAAAAAAAGCCTAAAGGATGAGCCAAAGTCAGGTTTGTTTCATGTCAGTTTCACAAACTCTCTCTCTAACGGGTGTTCTTGAATCTAAAAGCCTTGTTTTGGGCCATGAAGTTTCTGGGGCAGATACTAAAATGCAGTTTGAGCATAAAAGCTTTTGAACTGGATTTCATCTTATCTCCTTCCGTCATGATATCATTGCAAATTCCGAGATGGAAAGCATGCAGAGAAAACAAACAAACAAACAAAAAAAACACCCAACACCTTCCTTAGAAGCCTTAAAAGGAAATGTTCACTCAAAACAAAAATGCTGTCACATCTCATGTCATCAGTATGCTTGGGCTGGGGGGAGGGGAAGGGCCAGAGCACCCTGAAAAATAGTCAATACTATTTCTGCAATATCTATTTGGCTATGTTCAAACTGCAGGCAAATTGGATTTTTTTCTCAAATTAGATATTTTCAGGCAGACTGTCCGCACGATTAATTGCAAGTGATCAAATAAGACTTGCGTTTCCAGACATAACCAACCAATCTCAATGGGTTGCTTTGGTAACAACATGGGCATACCCACGTAAGTGACGAGGTTTCCAAAACGGATGCAGGAAAAATGGAGGTGCGTCATGTCATCTCGCTTTCCAAATAAGCGCCCTGTTGAGTTGCGGTGCAGAAATCCTCCATTGCACAGGAAAACGCCATAATCTTTTGACAAAATGATGCTATTAGACAGTTTGAAATCAGATTTGAGCATCCAGACTGAGATAAAACCGCATCTGGATAAAATCAGGATTTGCAAAAAAAAACAAAAAACGAACACATTTTGATTGCCAGTCTGAACGTGGCCTTTGAAGTCATCTGAAACTAAAGCTATTCACTAATAATCTTCCCCTACACTGCAGCTCTCAAATCTCATTCATGTTTCTGTTCTCATTGACAAAAAGAAAAGATATATCCGCACACTGAAATTACAGCTCCATTCAATATATAAATATTTATTATAAACAGTGCAACATTTCGGATCGGTAGCTTATTTTATTGTTGTCTTTTTTGTCCTGCACCAGAGCCTAACTTAGATTTAGAATGTGCACATCCTTTTTGTAATATTTTTACTTTTTTCTCATGGACACCTGCATTTATTCTAACTGGACATAGTGTGGAGATCACACAAAGCTATCGTATGATTTCAGAAGCCAATTTGGGCCTTGACATCTGTGGTCACTATAAATTGTGATAGCAAAAACAAAAACCTACAAGTTTCTGATGACATGTGGGTAAATAAATGACAGTATTTCAATTTTAGGGTGAACAACTCTTTTTAAAAACCATCTGCTCACCAAACTTTTAATCTGATGTGTATTTAATCAAGTAATGTGCGCTCTTTGAAATCCTCCAGTGACCCTGAACGCAGGCCTGGTGCTGAAGCAGGAACGCAACAGCTTGGACTGGTGCCAGCTGTGCCCTCACATCTGCAAGGTTAGCTGGAGGAAATTAAACACAGTGTCTGCTAAAGCTTCCTGATCAATAGAGTCTCCTCAAAAGAGCTTGCATTCTGGTTCCCTTGCAAGTATTTAAACACTTTTTTTTTTGTACAATTGAAAAAAAAAATAAAATAAAAAAAGTTGTGCTTAGTTACATCACTTGTCCACTGCTGCATTACTTACCCATATAGTAATAAAAATTATTTAGTTTAGTTAGAGAACAGACACTACAATTAATATATTTACATCTGTATGAAATGTTCAACAAGCAAAGGCTGTCAACACAGTCATCAACATCATTCAGAAAATATGAGCTGTGGAAAATCATGAGTGATCTAAAAGCTTTTTACAGCGGACGCCATTGAAAACACAGTAAGTCTATCATTCACCGCCTCGCTTTCATACCTGTCATGGCGCTGCTCTGAATAAGGTCTATAAGCATAAAAAAGTGCAGCCCTGTAACAGACGGTCCAATGGACCCTAAGTGGCAGTGAAAGAGAATCCACTTATTTAATAAGGCCTCCGGGTCTTTTCATTCCCATATGCTCACTAACGCCAGGCCAAGCATCAGTGATGAAGAGGTTCTTGGACAGAATGATTAATGCAGAGCGCACGGTCCTCGTGCATCTCAGCGATCGCATGCAGATACAAAACCCCCATTCAAGTATGGATCTTCAAGTAGGTCAAGAGTATGGCACTGTTTTCACTAGTCTCCGTGTTCAAGCCTCCACACTTCCTAATGCTGATACACTGACCTCCATTCAGCCAAAACTGTGCCATCTGCTAGTTGTAGGCAGCTAGAGGGGACTGCTGGCCCAGATCACGGCACAAACAACACAATGACCCCAACAAACATACACATACAGAGGTTTCTATTTAGGAGACAGTGGTCCAACTGTCCTTCTAAACCCGTCATTCGGCTCTTGGCTGGATCCATGTGACGGTTGCCAGGCAACATGGCATTATTGGTTGATGCCCAGAGAGGGCATTAAGCAAGACAGCCAGACAAATGAGCATGCGGTTCGAGGCCAGGCTTCATCAGCACACATACTGTGCATGACTGCATACAGTAGTGCGCATCTGCATGATCATGTTACGGTTACGTTCACATATGGCTCCTGAAGTGAATGCCGGAGGGATGCTCATTCAATGTAAACACAACCACCTGCCAACTTCACCCATTTTCTTCATGGCCCAATTACAAGGAAACACTGCAGTCTGCTCTAATTTATGATATTACAGGAGAGATGATGAAATGGAGAGATTCATGTAAGTGAAGGAACCAAACCAACCCATATGAAGCATTCTCTTGTGTAGCGATTTAAACACTTACCTCATGCTTAAGATTTTACCAATATCAACAAGACAATCATTTTTCCAGAATAAATCATTCTTAAATAAACCACATACAAAAAACAAAACAAAAAAAACATGTAGATTCTACATTCTAATGTTATAATTCAAAGTATGAAACATTTTCATTCAAGCTAGGATTGGGTTTAGAGATCGACCGATAGTGGATTTGTAAAATAAAATGTGAAATAACACTGGACAGTCTTCATTGTAAAAATTAAACACAGATAAATGCTTACAATTAGCTACAAAAGATATTCAGTCAAGAGCAGAGAGTGATTTTCTCTTTGTCTTTTGTTCTTTTATTAACATGACAGACAGCAGCAGGAATATTAGACGGCTGTCACTTTAAGAGCTTATGCACGGATCCAATATAGCCTATTACTTATCTTTCTCAATTCATTTGTTTCCAAAACTAACTGTTTAACTGAATACTCGCCAAGACGGGCATTTTGACATCATTTTGTGTGTATTTGACCATTTAAGCGCAGTAAGCCACTCATTTTGGTACTTGTGACTCACAAGCTGCTTGAGACTTAGAGGCGGCTTTTGTGCGCACGAAACCTGCTGGAATGAGTCAAATTATGCGCAATAGTCAAGTCAAGTCAAGTATATTTGTATAGCGCTTTTCACAATACAGATTGTATCAAAGCAGCTTCACAGTATTAAATTAAAATAATACAACAAGGTTTGTTTCTAGTGGAATTTATTGATTGATAAAATCAAATTAAGTATCCCCAAAATATCCCCAACTGAGCAATCCAAAGGCAACAGTGGCAAGGAACCGAAAAACTCCATCAAGTGACCTAATGGAGAAAAAAAAAACCTTGGGAGAACCCAGGCTCAGTCGGGGGCCAGTTCTCCTCTGGCGCAATACAAGCACTGTTTAACCAGAGCGAATGAGACTAGTGATTGAGAGAAGGTCATGTGTCTTTGCGAGCGAGGGTCCCTTCGCCGTCGGAGAGAAGAGAGTGAGAACATGCAACTGACGTTATTGCCTGTGCCGCTGGCAATAAAACTGACTTGCTCGGAATCGGTAAGACGTGAGACTGACCAGCCGGTTACCGGTCCGTGCCGATCATGTGGAAAATTGGCTGATTCCGGTCCCTGGCCTGTCGATCAGTGCATCTCTAATTGAAAGCAAAGAAAGAAACAACCTTCATGATGCCAGTTTTCCAGAAGAATTCATTCAGACAAGCCCAGATGTGCTCCATGTCCTTTAAAGCCCTAAAACAGCCCTGAAAACCTTATTTTACTCACAGCACCGCTCTCTTTGTTCCATGACAAGTGAAAGAGAAATGAAGTCATTGCATTAGTGTCAATAACAAAAGCACTGCCTTACCGTGAAGCCCCTGACCATTGTAAATGAAGATGCACAACTTCTGTATATGGAGTTTCATTATTCACAGCAAATGCGGGAAATCACCTACTTACACGCATGACATCCTTCGGGTGTCCCTAATTAAATACTGTCGTGTGTGATTGTATTATTTATGTGCAGCTACACCAAGAGTAAAACAATGAAGCCGTGGTCCGATGTATGGAAAACACTTGCAGTGGAACCTTTCTAAACAGTCCATTTAGGTTGAACAAAATAAAAGCCATTGACTAAATCATTTTTTTTTTTTTTTTATACTGAAGGATTGGGAAAGTCTTCTGTGTATCAGAATAATTTGTGTAATTGTGTCTATGATCTGACGTACCGCTGTATCAGTGTACTTATTTGCACCTTATTACACACATTTGCACATTCATTTGAAGACGACATGATGAAATATGTGAGCATACACGGTGCTGGTTCATGTTTGGAGCAGGAGAGTAAACAAAATATGTCCGTAAAAACTTCAAACACGCTTGCTTCAGTCCAGATATGAACTGCGATCCACGTTGCGAGTTGTTAAAACTCAGCGTGAAATTTTGTTAAACTCAGCGTGAAGTTTAGCTCTCATGCTCTGAGTGTTGTTACATTACATATTAAATATTGTTACAGTCATATTTTCCATGTGTTGGTAGTCAAACTCCAGCTCTGACCGCATTGTGGGGAAAATGCAAACAACACTTTTGAGCTGCTGTAATGAGCCAACATACACTTACGACAACCTTTCTCGTCCATCATGAAAACCAACCTATGCCACTCCCACACCATACACACGGCAATGTAGTCCTTTTTTTAAATGAACCATTTAAAGCTGCTAAGAACAATACGTATTGTGCAAGTTAATATACAAATAAAACGGACTTAACCTAACTAACCAATCAGAGCACAAGATACTAGCCAATGGGTCACTGCAACCATTCACAAAATGAAAAACACAAATACTACATTTTCATGTTTGATCACAGCTGTCACTTCTAAGTACTTGTGTACTCATTCCCAAACCTAATGTCAAATAACAGTTATGTCTAAATTGAGCTCTTTGTCCACTAAAACAAAAGATCTCTAGTACACTTACCTCAAAGCCAAGCCTGTCCTTCTCCTTCCAGAAGCAGAAATGGGTCACTTTTTTGTCCCAGAATTCATCAGGTTTCACCACACACACAAGAGAGACCTCAGCTGGGATCACATTCTAGAAGAAAAATATCACAGTTCACAATCCAGCTGTTTAAGTCATCCAAAAACCATGACAGCCCCACACACACACTAGGGCTGAACGATATATCGTTATCGTATCTATATCGAGATATGAACTTTCAAGATATTACTATCGAAAAAAGCAACGATATAGACGATATAGATTTCCCCTCTCCACGCTCGCCCTGCATACAACTCTGGCAGTCATAACAAACATCAGTTTTACGAGTGCCCTTGAATGCACCGCTAAAGCAAAGAGTATAGAAGCCCTTCTATACTCTTTGGCTAAAGCCAGCGCGCACACACTACCAGGGACGTGGAGGGGGGCGGCGTTTCCATGGTGACGCGTCATTGCTTGTCACGTGACACACAGCAGCAGCAACAGCGCTGAATGAATGATGATCTGCTTTTATGTCATTTTCCTTTTTTATTCAGAATATTCACAAATGTGTTAGCTATGGCATGAAATATTTGATATTCCGATTGTCAAATACATGCAAGTGGAAGTATATTGTTGTTTAAACACCTTTATAACGATCGCGTTAGTTGAGCTGTATGCGCGATGGGCGCCGCCGTGTTAGTTTGTGCCGCAGACGCAGTTCAGAGAATCGGATCTGTTGGATTTACAACCTCTATGTTTACAACACGTGAATTCATCCACTTCTCCCAAAATACTTAAAAGTAAGTGGCTGGTGAACTGGGAATAGAATAGAGTAAACACTGAAGTTACACAATGCGTATCTGATATGAATAAAACGTGTCGAATTATAATGGAAAGGATTATTAGTACCTCTTCCATAGACATCAGTGTGTATTTTACAACCTCTAAATGTATTGTTTTTTTAGTTCTTACGTAGTCATATCGTATTGTATCGATATCGAGATATCAGGCATGAAAATCGAGATATGAAATTTTGTCCATATCGTTCAGCCCTAACACACACCACACATTTCCGAATAAGATCACTCTTTTTGTTGAAGAATAGCTATGGATCAATCATTGATAGTCAGATATAAAGAGGACCAAGGTCACAGAATCCTTTCCTTTCGACAAATCAACCCTTTAAAATCGGCTGATCAATGTTATTGTACCTACTGGTCTGAAGGACAGTTTGATTTCAGATCAAACTCCTGTCATTCCTCCTAAGACTCTTAAAGTGAGAAAAGGCTGAGAGATACAAGCACTTGATTCTATTTTACGTCCTATGTTTAAAGCTGTTGAAATGAAGTTATCTGCACACTGCAAATGTACAATGGACTAAAAACTGCAGATCATCCAGAGGACACGTCAAGCAACAATAACAGAGAGGCTTCACCATCTCCTCCACTGACAGAATGTGCTAAACTACACAAATCTACAAGGTACAACTACAACCACTTTACTAACCAACTACAACCAATTCAGCTTTCTTTGGCGAAACAATACTGCAATTTATAATAACAGTCATATATACTGTGTTCCGTTCAAAGTCAGATGTAAGCAAAAGGGTATTGATTTTTCTCAAACATTGTTGTTCTTCACAAATATCATCAGCAATAAATTCAAAAGCGACTTACAAACAAGGAATACAACAAAACGATTCATCCCAAGCCAGAAGCTAAAACTATTTTTATGCTGCCTTTAAAGGGACTATGTGTAGCTTTTTAGGTATTTTATTATCTAAAATCAATATTTTTATTCATAAATATGCCCTCAATGGTGTACAAATACCTATGCCAATGATCAGACTAATCCTCGTAAACGAAGAATTTATTATCTTTATATACATGGGACGGGTAGGTCCACGGAGGCTTCCATGTAGTTCCGCCATCTTGAAAAACTATAATAGCAGAGAGGGACAAAAAGTACTAGGCCAACACGTTTCCACAACGTGTTTTTGTTCAGAACCAGCGTCACGTGACTGAAGCCAGCAGAAGCGGAGGAGCAGAGCAGTGAGAGGCGCTTGTCACTGCCCCGGCAAGTTTAAAATGATGCACTGTACGGTTATTTATACACCGTTCATTCATACATATGCTGAGTCACAGGATAAGGAGTCCTCGTCGTCGAAAAAGTCCAAAATAGACCGTAAAAGGAAACGTGACCGGAGATTACAAAAACAAGGGTTAATGTCAGGATAGCTAATGCAGGAGAAAGCTTTCAAAAGAGACCCTGAAGTTGCCTGCTTTCTTCTTTTAGACAGGTAAGTCAATGTTACGGTCTTAATTACAAGCTTTTTTTCATTGCTTGGTTGTGTACTTTATTATATAGACAGTAGAACATTTATAGTTCTAGTATAAGTTAAACAGGCTCTTTGATGAATAGCAGCTATTGAGTAAAGTAACGTTAGAGAAGGCTCTGATGATGATGATGATGATGATGATGATGATATCTAACAATGCACGTACTTCAAAAAATATAACGAGTAAAGAAGGCATTACTACTAATTACCATAGTTAATGTTTTTCACAGTCAGTAATTGATAACTGTAACATTCTTTTTTTCGTTGTTTCAAGTCTCAGTTTGTTTTAAATAACAAACCTGTTCACCCGAAGAAAAACTCGAAGTGCTATTATAAGACATCCTTGTCATAGGTTTTTGGTACATAACGGTTACCGTAGATGCAAAGCGCATTTGAAAAAGTGAGGCGCTGTAGAGCATTATTCGTTTGAATGCAAAATACAATTTCACCACTAGATGGGAGAAATTCCTACACAGAGTCCCTTTAAGCAGCTATTTCCTTCAGAGAATCTAGTCTTACTCAGTATCTCCTACTTGCAAACATAAAGGCATGTCATTGCCCGAAGCGCAGAAGATGAA
Organism: Scardinius erythrophthalmus; assembly: GCF_964197995.2. NCBI lineage: Eukaryota > Metazoa > Chordata > Actinopteri > Cypriniformes > Leuciscidae > Scardinius > Scardinius erythrophthalmus. The sequence goes on along the minus strand of NC_138226.1, from coordinate 8,289,223 downwards.
ATAATTGTAAGGAAACAAAATTGCAAGTGGAAAAATGCAAGTGATTGCCTCCTAGTAACTGATCAGTAAAACACTACTGTTCGAAAACAATAATAATTATGTTTTTGAAAGAAGCCTCTTTTGCTCTCCAAGGCTGTATTTATTTGATTTTAAATAATATTGTGAAATATTATTACAATTTAAAATAAATTGTTTTCTATTCTAATACATTTAAAAATGTATTGTTCTTGCTGATTTTTTGGGGGGGTCGCCATGTTTTGTGCAACATCATACACCAGCATCACTAATTTCACAAAACAAATTCTATTAAAAGAATTATGTAATCTTAGGTGTTAGAACATCTGACTTGGACACAGTATTAAGGAGACTACTCAGAAATTGAAACGCTCAATACAAGGACATCCCACCTTTTAATTAAAAGAGCCAACCACCTGTTTTTCCCTTCAAAACGTGTCTTAGCTGGTACTGCCTGAAAAAGTGTTTTTTAGCACAATTTTGGCAAAATTTATGATGCCACTTGTATCAAATTTTATTGTTATTGCCTAGAAAATAGCTGTCCACTGAGTCCAAAGATTGCCAAGATCGCCACAGAGTGAACGGACTTGCATTTTGGGACTTTAATGAAACGCAGAATAAGTCGCAATGCAAAAGAAAAATGTAGCAGCCTGTATTTAAAGCAGCAATTCAGTGCTGTGTCCCATAAACAGGGGAAAATAACAGGCCAGAACAAGCGTCCATTCAGTTCAACAAAGCTCAAAGTGAATGACTTCCAACAGCACGCTCTACAAAACCAGGGAAGGCTGCCAACACGCGAGCAGCATTGTCTTCTGATAATAGCACTGAAATCTCATTATTTACAGGTATTCCTTAAGAAGTGAGCTGTATTACAGGGGAGTTAAGTGCTCATTAAATAATCACCACAAATATTAATGGGTTCATTAGTGGAAAAGCAAGCACCAGATGTCAAACAAACAAGAGCAGACATATGTTTCACATAATGTTTCCTTTGTTGCTTTCTGCCAATCTGAACAAAATCCAAAAGTGGGCAAATAAAATAAAAGTCTCTTATCCTACCTGCAACATCAGAACAACAGTCTTCACTATATTCCACTGAGACTTCCTGCCATCGACGATGACGGTGAAACCTCGAGCTTTGCACTTCTCGCTGCAGAGATACAACAGAAAAACATGACATTTATTCAGCTGCATAACACAAATGATAGACCAATACATGTTGTCAGTACAGATACAATGAATCAATTACAACGACTCCACTGTGGCGGTATCGTTAAACGGACTAATTTGTTTTTTCTGTGGTGGCATTTTAAAATGAATAAACTGAGCTTGTGTGAGCTGCAATGACTCACAGTTTCCAAGAAACATGTATTCAATCATACAGTTATTATTTTGGTTTGTAGGCCTGAATAACATTTCTTTTCATTCTTTGGGGAAAAGAACAGCCAACACACCCCGTAAAATGCCTCTAAAATGTCAGTAGAAAAATAATTTGGAGAAGGTCACTATGAAAGCATTGAAAAATAAAAGGGATTACAGACCAAGTGATGGTCTTACTGCCAGCACTCATGTGAGGCACGACTGTCAGACTTTAACATTAGTCAAAAATCAATTGACCGCTGCAGCTCAGGGTAAGATTATCTCTTTCATACAGACTCAGATTAAAGCAATAAACCAGAAGAAAAATGTTTTTCTTGATTTTTACCATGGCAAATTAAGTGTTCTTAGGCACAAGCCACACCAAGTACTTATGTACTTTGTTTATACAAACTCTTTTTCTATGGTAAAAATTAGGAATGGATTTGTAATACAAATTATTCTGTCCAGTAACATAGTTTGTGACTGTCAAGCAACAATGCATGTGTATTTTAATCTAGCGGTTTTGAACATGGCTTATCCGGTCAGAATTAAGAATCAGAACTATACGTTTAATCATTTATTTACAAATTAACAGAAACATACAGCAAAATCTTTCCAGTGCCTTGGAGCCTAAAAGACCTTGAAAGGTCTGGAGAAATCAATAAAAGTATTTTTCAACTTTACCACAGTCTGACCATGAATTATGGGCACTTTCTATTTCATGTGTGAAAACCGTAACAGTGTGCATTATAATTACAATGATCAGATTAATGTTTAATTTCTGCTCTCAATACTTTTGACATGTGCTTGATGTACAGCCTTTGCAACAGAGCTGTGTTTTTACCTAGGAATACTCAGTAGGTAATCCAGAGTGGCGCTGAGCTCCTCCATGCTGGTTTGTTCGGTACATAGTGGGATGGTCAGGATCAAACCACTGCGCCTGTCCTTGCCTCCTGGAAAACCAAATGGGCTGAGTCAGGAAATATGCAGAAAATCCAGCAGCACAAAGTGAAATATGATGTAGGAATGGAAAAACAGTGTAAGAGTGTGAGGCTTCAAGGAAAAGACTGACAAAAACAGTACTGAGGTTACACAAAAAGCCTTTTGGAGGAGTAGAGCCTCGTGACATTGCAAACTGTAATTAATTCAGACTATTTCATGGGAACATGCGCCATTTCAAGGACACCAAGCATCAAATGTTTCAGTAATTCCTTTCCTAGAGGCTTTCATTATCCAATTTTTGTGCAAAGACCTTGATAAAAAAAATTGTTGAGACACACGAAATTATAGAAAAATAATCAGTTCATCAGAGAACACCTCAGTACATGACCCCATTTTGCCAATGTTCTTGCTGACATCCATTGTTGACAAGTGTCATCCAGCAGACATGTATACAACCTTCAGTATATGATAATGAACAAAACAGCCTCATACTCTGTATATATTGAGTTCTAGAACTTGGCATATAAAATAATATGTGGAAATATGAGTGAAAGTCCAACTAGTGTCAAGTAGTAGTAAATAACTAATAAAATCAAATAAAAATACCAATTATTTGGTCCAAAAATGGCTTACTAACACTCTGAGGAATATTTGAACAGCAAAAACCTAATATAGCCTATCATTTTACAATATAATGTTCAGGTTCACTGAGATTAAGCCGAAAGTAATAACAGATCATATAATGATCTCTGAGTCTGACTACATTATATTAAAGGTCCCGTTCTTCGTGATCCCATGTTTCAAACTTTAGTTAGTGTGTAATGTTGTTGTTAGAGTATAAATAATATCTGTAAAATTATAAAGCTCAAAGTTCAATGCCAAGCGAGATATTTTATTTAACAGAAGTCGCCTACAAAAAACGGCTGGATTGGACTACATCCCTCTACTTCCTTCTTTAATGACGTCACTAGAACCGTGTTTTGACTAACCTCCGCCCACAGGAATACAGGCGTATTGATGGCGAAATGTCAACAGACGTGGTTGATGTTTATCTATAATCGGATACCGCAAAAGTTTAATTCGAAGTTGTTAGTTTGCTCTGTCCATTTCACCACGGACTGTTTTTCTAACCTGGGATAATATCAAGCAGGCTTCTCTCAGCGTTTCATACTGACGAAGGGGACAATTTCAACTATATTCCAGCAAGCGGTAAGTAGTGATTTACTATGGAAGTAGCGATCAACTTCACATCGTTTCTCTTAGTAGGATGAAAATAATCTTACTTAAACTGTGATTAATATACAGAAAGCGATCAAAGAACAATCCCTTTCCAATCGCCCAAGCTGTCAATCACACAGCGCGAGTTTATCTGGACACTTTCCAAAACTCGTTATGAAATCAATGACGCTGTTACACTGCTCAACGAAGCTCTTACTGTATTTATATACCTCATGTTTGCATTGGTGAAATCATTAGTGAGTGCAGAAACTGCGTTGCAATGATAAGATCTCTTTTCACGCGATCAACAGGCTGTCATCTGCTCAATGCTCATCACTGCAACCTTTTATGTGATTGAAATAGATCTAAATACTTAAAAAACTTCTCACGGTTCGTTAATCTCGATAGCTGTAATAGTAAAAACGTATAATAGCTGTAATAGTAAAAGTTTTCCAGATAGTTCCACATGTAATGCCAGATATTTCATATGCAAGCATGTCAGCCAATCACAGCAGAGGCCGTTTACATTGAAGTCTCACAGCAGACACGCCCCTTCAAACAGAGCGTTCAAATCAGGTGATGAAATCAGGCTAGGAAAAATGCCTTTTATTTCTAAATTATAAAAAAAAAATGATCTAAAAAACATACTAACATTATAAGGGCACCCCAGGAAACATTATAAAATAATAAAATAATCCATGGAATGGGACCTTTAAGATGAAGATGTTTCTGCCTGAGACACAATCTTTCACTTCCATTAAAGCAAACAAGAAAGCAAGAAGTGAAGGGTTTCAAATATTCACCAAACACTGTCCATTTTACTGGATAGCAGCTTATTTATGGCTCAGTGTTAGTCAAATCGAATCATGAAACATGAATAAAGTATTCACATCACATCCTAGAGAGGAGAGGAGACATGCCTGCAGCAAATTAATTTCTGTAATATTGTGATACTTTTTGCCAAGCTAACTATTTGATGACTTGTTTTTAATTTAATTAATTCAAATCTTAAAGGGTACATAACATGCACAGTTTCACCTAATCTCATGTTAATCTTGAGTACCTATAGAGTAGTAGTGCATCCTTAATATCTCCAAAAAGTGTTTAGTTTTATTATAATTTTAAAAGAAAAAACAGCTTTCCGATTCTCTCCGGGAAAAGCCGAGGTCCTGGAGGCGGAGCTATAGAGTCAAGCGGTAGCGCATGATTTCCAGCAAAAGACAGAAATCTGATCCAGTTGTACTTTTAATAGCAAACGATTTGCAAATCCAGCGTCGAGGCCTTGTTAATAAAACATTCGTCACTGAAATGACCAGAACACACAACCGCACTTCCTACACTCCGTTGCGGCCCCGGAAAAACAAACTGCATCCACTGTTCACTGTTCCTGTAACACTGGGTTCTTTGGAAAGCTGAACACGGTAAGCTTTCCCTCACATCCAAAAACACACTTTTTTGGAGACATTCTTGAACAAATCCTATGCAGCGCGGGCGCCGATGATTTCCTGTTGTAGCGCGTTGATGTGCGCGGTCTCGTTCTCCTCTGGGCGACGTGTGCGCGGGCGAGCTTTTCCGAGAGAAATGCTCATATAAGGAGTTCCACTCTGATCTACGTCATTAGATCCACGATCGAAAAAAAAACAGCCGAAACTTGTACCAACCCGGAAGTAAGATTTTCGGCACAGAAATTCTCCGTTATTCGTCCAAAATATTTTTTTTAAACTTTGCCCATGTTTAGCATGAGAATCCATCTCTTTAACAGTGTAAACAACTCTGAATACATGAAACACCATTGTACCCCCCCTTTAATATAATGTTACTAGTCTTTACCTGACAGAAAGGCCAGCTTCTTCTTCAGCACAGGCAGTATGATGGAGGCCTCCATCCTGGAACAAGTCTATTGTCTACTTACACAGCTGCAAAAAGTTGAAGAAAAACTTGTTAGATAACACATTAAATAACAAATTTTTGATTTGTATACTTTAGTGACCAGTGACATGACATGAAGGCCAAGTATAGTGTGGTAACTCATACGGTGGTAATTTGTCCCCTGCATTTAACAAATCCAAGTTAGTGCACACACATTAGGAGCAGTGAGTAGTGAACAGTGAACACACAAACACACTGCAAACCGTGGACACACACACCCAGAGCAGTGTGCAGCCATTCACTGCGGCCCGGGGGGCGATTGAAGGTTAGTGTCTTGCTCAAGTCAAGTAATTTCCTGCTGGTATTAAGAATCAAACCCACAGCCTTCGGGTTACCAGTCTGACTCTCTAACCATTAGGCCACGACTGATTTAGAGCTAAAACAAATGACTTTGAAATGCATTTTCATGATTATAGTCTCAAATGTCCCATAGGCATAGAATGAATAAACCTACATCTGTGTCTATTAGCCCCTTTCACACATACAGTCTTTACTAGAAAATTACCGGTAAGAGATCATGTGTGAACAGGACCTTTTCCAAAATACCGGTAAATCAGTTCTGGCAATTTACCAGTAAGGGAACGCCGTTGCTTGTGTGACAGCATATTTGTGTATTTACCGGTAAAGTCATTCTGGTAATTTTACGGTAATTTACCGGGATTGCTGTGGGAAAGGGGCTTATGACTCAACATACTTCAAAATAAATAAGAAATACTTCAGGTAGATATAAAAACCTGTTCTTTGAGCTATTTTAAATTAAACACTAATATACAGGTCAGGAAAGAAGTTAAGGAATGGTTTACTCAAAAATAGTGAACACTGCTGTCAAGCTCCAAAAAGAACCAAAAACACCATTCAAGTATCATAAAATACACCAGCATCAGCTTTGCATGAGAAACCAACCTAAGTTGAAGTCATTATTCACATAATGTCAAACCAGCTGTGACTGGTCATCATTTATTCACCATCCAAACCTATATGACTTTCTTTTGTGGTACATAAAAGTTGACATTTTGAAGAATGTTGGAAACCACACTGTTTTTTTTTTTTCTCCATTTACATTTAGTCATTTAGCAGATGCCTTTACCCAAAGCGACTTACCATAAAATGGTAATCAATGGTAACTAAAACTGAGACATTTCTCAAAATATATTATGTTCTACTGAAGTAAGAAACTCATACTGGATTGGAACAACATGAGGGTGAGTAAAGAATTTATTTTTGGGTGAACTCATGAACTCAGTCATTTATATCCTAGTCTGTGCTTCATGCAAAAAGGGATATGTGACTTCAGAGGTTGACAGCCAGTGAACTATTCCTTTAATGCCAAGTCATTCAATAATAATAATAATAATAATTTTATATAGCGCCTTTAAAAGTTGCTTTCCCAAAGCGCTTTACAGGCAAACATAACAGAGAAAACAGCACACTTTAAATACAAAAATATGAAGGAATAATCAAGTAAAAGCAACCCTAAAATAGAATGTTTTGAGAAGAGATTTAAAAAAGTCACTAATGTAGGCTATTTGCTTTCCTGATGTCGGCCGGGAGAGAATTCCAAAGCTTAGGAGCATAGGAAGAAAATGCTCTATCACCCCTAGAACGAAGCCGTGTGCATTCAACGAATACAATGCATTCCTGTTCAATTTTTTAGGATAAACACACAAGCACAACTTTAAACAAGAAGATTTTCCAACAAAACCTTTGTAAGAAGCAACATTTCACCATGCCAGAAATACCAGAACGATACAAAAAAAGAACAAATTGACAAAACAAGCTGAAAAGTAGGTTAAATCACTATAATTAGGCAACACTAGAATGTTCACAGCATGCTTCAAGTACATAGTGATGTGAGTCCTCAAATGCAGGCTGTACTAGATTTCAAAAAGCTAACAGTACCACTCACCTTCAACAGTGATGCAGCACATCAAGTACATTCCATCTCAAGCGATTCCCTCCTGGTCCATGTTCTGCAAAGATCGGAGAGAGGAGGAGGAGGAGAAAGAGGAAAAAAAGAACATGTGAAAGTTTCAGGGAAAGAGAGTAAAACGAAAAAAAAGACTACGTTGAGACCTCCTTTGGTGATTTGGATTCTGCCATCCAGTTTAGTTCAACCAATCTGAATACATCAGAATTAATCAGAGTGGTAAAGACCTCCTCATAAACTGCTGAGAATGGAAGTGGTCACGTAAGCATCCAATAGGGTAATACCAATGGAGTGTTGCTGGTTGACTGAGTATAAATCATAAAAATTAAATGCTCCCCAAAAAAAGATTATCAAAATCCTCCTCAACTGCAATAATGGATTTAGGGAGGATTGCAAAAGGAAGCACAGCTTGGCAAAGTGATCTTAACATAAGCTGATGCACAGAAAAGTGCCACATCATTTAGAAAAGGACAGCTCAGCAGCGATTACACAGTTTGCTGATGTGTCTGCAAGCCAGGAATGGGTGGTAGCAAATAAAAAGCAAAGAAACAAAAGTGGACTTTTAGAATTATCACATTGCACTGCTGCACAATGATTTACCATGCAACCCACTGGCCCATCCCAATGCAAATTGTTGGCAATGCCCATGTTTGTGTTAGGACATAATACCATTCTGCGTTGTCACTGTATATGCAAAACTGATTTCAATGCCAATTCCAGCTTCAATATGTAAGGAGCGGCATATTTTGCATTTGCAAAGAATGAATTGAGCTACTAAAAGAATAACAAACAATTACATTCAATCCAGAATAAAAATAAACACCTGAAAATGATGTAGTTTGAGACCATTAAGATTTTTTGCATTGTGCCAGAATTTTCTAGCCTGGTAATACCAAACTCTGCTACTTCGCTTTGCTTCGTAGACAGAGTCTGGAATGGCATAATAGAAAAGCGTTTTCTTTCTCGCGGGGGGCGCTTGTCTGAAGTTTAAAATCATTGGTTACCCGTAAGCCAATCACATGACGTTTGGTTATGGCGTGTGTTATGTGCATGCTCAGCTGCATCTAACTTCCACTGTAAACACATGTATGATGCGAAAACAAAACCATCGAGCGAAATACCGAAGTGAACATGGCTGTGAACGACTTTTGCAGATTATGTGAAGTAAATCTATGCATCCACGGTACAGTCAGTGTCTACGTCATCACGGCTCTCAGCCCGCCCTCTGTTCGTTGATTGGCCGGCTGTTTTCAGGCCGGAGGAAAACGGAAAGCTATTACGCTGTCTCAGACTGAGTACAGAAGCGAAATGAAATTGAGCGGAAGTACGAAGTCTGACGTAGTCTTCGTAAGTCTTCCCCCAAATTTTCATCGCATCACCACACCACATTCTCAGGTATTTTTTATCTTTGCTGTAAATGGCTGCAAAACATCCATCTATTCAGATATTCAAACTAAGGGTAGTGCAACAACATTATGGATAAACTATTAAATAATTAAAATGAGTCTTAATGCAAAATAAACAATTAACGTCCTAATGGTCTTTTTCTTTAAATGGTGTGATGACATACAATGTTTAGATCTTTTATATTTGAATGACAAATAGCCATGTTTTTCATCAAAATTCACATTGCCAATCACATTCATTAGATTATTATGACCGTATTACCGTTAAACCAATACTGTCATGCTATGTTTTAATCTAGAAATACTTTCATGTTGATGAATTTTAATGAATGTGAGACTGATTTTGGATTACAGTTATGATGATAATCAAAATAAATGTGCTTACAAGTCATAAACAGTGTCAATACGTAAAGATAATATAACTGTTTTCATTTGCTTTGATTAAGTGGTGAAAAGGGACTTTGGATTGTTCTTGACAGGACTCATGAGATTCACTGTACATGTCATAGCAGCCCTATAAACACATAAACTTGGGCAGTTTAAGAATTAAGATTCAAACTGTGGTCTTTGAGAGTCATTTCTGGCCACATAAGGACAACAGTTGGACGGTCCTGGGAATCAGTGTCTGGAATCAAACCAACAGCTGGCTGAGTTATAGGAATGACTCGCGGCTCGAGACAAAGACGGGTATCCACCTATGGCCTACATAATATTATGATTACAGGTCATCTGCGCAGTAAAACGATCGTCACAACTAACGACAACGCACGAGGCTGGGTGCCACGTGAAAGCACACATTTAAATGCAGTTTGGCTTTTATTTCACATGACCATGAAGCATATTTTCTGGCAGCGTGCATGGCTACTGGCACGCGCGAGCCGCAGAACAGCATGCAATGACCTATATTTCATTCTTTGGAGGTTAATTCATGACTAACATGAATGCGGTGTATTTCGGGGTTGAATACAAGGACAATCCCTCACTAACTTACCTTAGATAAACGTCGATAATAATGCCGTGATTGTTAGCACTGCTAAAGACGCGAATGCATGATCCATGTGCTTTCGCTCACAAAGTCACTGCATTTTTAATCACACTGAGGGATTATTATATACAAAAATAAAATTACCTTTCTCCGTTTTGAGCCCCGGAGTCGATCTATGTTATTGATAATCGCCTTTGATACTGAGAAGACGCTCGGCGTTGTGTTTTGTTAGAAAGGGGCTGGTCCTGTTTGCATGGCTCCTCCCACATGTCGGCGCAGGGCATGTCTCACACTGTAGTGGGCGGGGTCTAGCGTTTCTTTAAACAGACAGTGCATCATTCAAATACATGATATCTGATATTTGTGGATTGATTGAGAGGAACAATTTGACATCAATTTGACAATGACATCAAATGGAAGATGCAAAAATTCAGAAGATCTGAAAAATGAAAATGAAAAATGAAAAACTTACAAAATTTTGAATCAGACAATTGATAACAGACGAGTAAAGATTACTTCAAAAATATAACATTAACATATAGATAAATAACATTATCAGAAGAAAGAAAGAAAATAAAAATAAAAACTTTTTCTTTATTTTCATTCCATTCCTAACTTTTACCATTGTGTAAATAATGAAGTTTATAGCCTATAATAAAGTGTCTAACATTAAGTGGACTATATTTCTGAAGTCCAGGGAACCCTAATTATAGAAATATCTCCTTAAAGGGATACTCCACTTTTTTTTGGAAATAGGCTCATTTTACAACTCCCCCAGACCCAGAGTTAAACAGTTGAGTTTTACCGTTTTTGAATCCATTCAGCCGATCTCCGGTTCTGGCGGTACCACTTTTAGCATATGCTTAGCATAGATCACTGAATCGGACAGGACCATTAGTATCTCTCTCAAAAAAATGACCAAAGAGTTTCGATATTTTTCCTATTTAAAACTTGACTCTTCTGTAGTTACATCGTGTACTAAGACCGACGGAAAATGAAAAGTTGCGATTTTCTTGGCTGATATGGCTAGGAACTATACTCTCATTCCTGCGTAATAATCAAGAAACTTTGCTGCCGTACCATGAGTGCAGCAGGCGTAATGATATTGACGCAGCGCCTGAAAATAGTCTCCAGCTCAGTAACTTCCAATGTGACCGGGACTAAGTTTGTCTAACCTATCTTCATTATTTACATTGTCTGACCTATTTTCAGGTGCTGTGTCATATCATTACGCCTGCTGCACTCATGGTACGGCAGCAAAGTTTCTTGATTATTACGCAGGAATGAGAGTATAGTTCCTAGCCATATCAGCCTAGAAAATAGCAACTTTTCATTTTCCGTCGGTCTTAGTACACAATGTAAATACAGAAGAGTCAAGTTTTAAATAGGAAAAATATCGAAACTCTTTGGTCATTTTTTTGAGAGAGATGCTAATGGTCCTGTCCGATTCAATGATGTATGCTAAGCTATGCTAAAAGTGGTACCGCCAGATCCGGAGATCGGCTGAATGGATTCAAAAACGGTAAAACTCAACTGTTTAACTCTGGAGGAGTTGTAAAATTAGCCTATTTCCAACAGGTATATTCATTTTACAAACGTTACTGAGTTTCAAAGGTAGGCTACTGCATAACTGGAATGACTGAGGTCAACATGTTCAGAACTGTACTTTTTTCATTGGTGATAATAGTGGTAATGTTTCATGGGTTTTTTTTCTGTATAGTCAATAGGCTACTACAGGTGTCTATTTTGAAATATGAAATATATTGACTTTTCAAAAAAACCTACCCTGAGAAATCTACACTGGAAAATTGTAAGCCCCAGTCTTTCCTATTTACAAAAAGTGCATGCATTATAGTTTTTATGCAGGCCTACAAGTAAATGTAATTTTTTTAAAAACTTATTTCTGCTTAATTCAAATTTTAAACAAAGCTGTATCCATGTTTCTAAACAAGACACATTGATTCTTCCACTCCACACAGAAGCTGCACACGGCTGACTTGTACTCTATGCATGAAATGATTCTGCATTATTTACTTTGAATACTAATAAATAACAATAAAAATAAGTAAACAAAAGAAATACAAATGACATGTAAACTATATGTAAACCTTGCTGACTGCTCAAAGTTCATTGAGTTTACTCTCACGATCCCTATCACATGCTGTTCATTAGCCTGTATAACTTACAACCTATTCGAGGACAGTAACAAGCAGTCGAAAATCCCTCTGCTGAATGCTATTAGAAAATAGATTTGGCAATTATGCATTTGTCAGTGATTTTAGCTGAATATGTTGTGGATTGTAAACAGTAAGAGCCATTTATAAACTTTATACGTATTGTGGGGAATATGGGAAATGTGCTACTTTGCATGGAATACAGTGTCACTGCATTGTTTCAATAAACATCTAATTCAATGTAGCTAACAAATATATATAATCAAATATAAATACAAATAGATTTACTCGTGTATGTGTATGTGTGTGTGTGTGTGTGTGTGTGTGTGTGTGTGTGTGTGTGTGTGTGTGTGTGTGTGTGTGTGTGTGTGTGTGTGTGTGTGTGTGTGTGTGTGTGTGTGTGTGTGTGTGTGTGTGTGTGTGTGTGTGTGTGAGTGATTTACTCATTTACATAAAACGATGCATGAAAGGGGAATTAAGATAAGTAGGCCTGTCCTATGTTGTATGGGTTCCAAAAATAGAAGGGGATAGATAGATTCAGTTGCTATGGTAATAATAATATTAGCTCAGAGAAGCCTAATTATCTGAAAAGGGCGTATGAAGGTGCCACTAGATGTCTCTGTTTGCTCAATGAGTCACTGGACGCTATTCCTAGTGCTGTTCTGGGTTGTCACTTGAGTTAGAGATGAATAATTTCATGCTCTGCCTACTCTGTACAGTCCTTGTAGAGTAGACTGAATGTGGAGATAACAGACCAACAATGAATCAGTGTTAATGCATCAACCAAATTATCACTGAATCAATGTTGACATTTAGCATTGATTTTTCATCAGGTCTGCACCCTGGAATAATGTTATTTCAACAATGAAAAAATAGATCAAGATGTAATATTTGTTCAACTTAAATTAAATCACTTATTTAACTGAATCAACATAGAAACAATATCAAACATAATATTGCTTAAGAGTAATATTTTTTTCATTAGTTGAAAATGCAATAATTAAATAAATCACAAGACTCAAATTGCAACATTCATTCAGTTTATACACTCATAGTATTTTCCTCATTTCAAAAATGTATAAATTATATATTTATAAAAAAGAAATATAAAAACATATCACAAATGTTTTATAACAGCTTAGCGGTTATGCCGTAAAATGAGCCACATAAAAACAATTAATATATTCTTAAAATAGAACCATAATAATTGTGCTGAGGTGACCATCATAGTGACAACAGCCAATCACATTACTTTTCCGGTGCTGCATGAACGCAACTGGCTAGCGTCAGCGCTAGGGTATTTGCATATGCGATCTGATTGGCTGACGCCTGCGTCGGCGCTTGAAAAGTTGAAAATTTTTCAACCACTGCCGCGAGCAACTGCAGTGACACAACGCGACGGAACCCACAATTCAGTTCGAAACGCATGACGTCACCCATTCAAAGTAAAAGAGAAGCATTAACGCTGACGCTCCGTATGAATGCACCGTTATTGTGAGTGATGACACGCTGACCTTTGCAAGATGGCGGGCTCGTCAACGTGTCTGGAGGGGTTGAATATGGCTTCTACGCATATACATGTCTATGCCACTGTAGCCCCTCCTGTTCAAACCGCCCTCTCTAAGCAAGACTCGAACCCGGACCTGTCCGCATGGGAGGCGGGCGCTCTAACAAGAACGTTAAAGGCTGCTGATTAGGGGAATGAGGTTTACACACACTGCTCTCACTGGCCAAAGTCTGTTACACCACCAACCGCAACTGTCAGACGCCATCTTTATTTTTTAGCTCAACTGTCACAGAATGGAAAGCACATGATTGTGGGATATCAAATGCAGTGAAGGATACATCTATGCTACCTTCAAAAATCGATCAGGTGAAGCCTATCTCAGGAGAGTGGAAGAGAAGCATTGGATTCAGACATGCCTTGATGCATTCTCTGAAGGCAGCATTTTTAGGATTTAGGACACAGCTTTTGATGGAAGCTAAATAAAGATTCACAGAATGAATCAGTGAACGAATCTGGATGCTTCTTTTTGGCCAATTGGATTAATAAAATCCCAGAGGAGTTTTTTGGGAATTTTTCACAGCTGGGCAAATTTGGCTCTTCAGTTGAGTCGAATCTCTGAGTGGAATCGACTCCAATGCAGCGAATTTGAAGAATCGATTATTTTTGGTCTCCCAGATTTAATAAGAAACTTTTTATGTCAGCTTACAAATTTTCATCATGTAGTTGTTGGTCAAATTAAGGTGTTGGGCTGAATGGACTGGAGGAGGAGATTATATGCATTCACCATAGTGAGACAGTTACCGCTGGATTACACAATGAGCTTACTGCGGTAATGAGCAGATGCAAAGATACGGCCAGCTCAGCGTATTGTTCTCATGCCAGTGTGCAGTAATTGTGCTGATATGTAATTACTACCTGTCAGCCCTGGGGACAGTTTGACAAGAGCAGAATGGCAGGGCATCTGTGTTCCCCACACAGGGGGTTCTACTGGAACTCACATTGCAAGGACAGTGTATCCAGTCACTATTAGTGCTATCCCTGTTTTCCTCAGGCACCAGCTAAATTGGATCTCATCCTCTTTTGATGTGCAGGTACTTTTGAATCATTCTTTTTTTTTTTTTTTTTTTACTAATATGCCCTATAAATAATATAAAAAATTGGCGTTTTTAAAACAAAATATTTAATACAAATCTAAATATCCCAATCTGTTGTGTAGTATTCTAAGTTTCTCAAATTCCCAGTAAAGGTTGAAAGAACTCTCACCTAAATAACAGCAGACTAAATCCAGTCAACAGAGGGCGCGCTTGAGCCTCAGCCTGTGAGGATCTCCAGAGACTTAGATCATTTATATGACTCGGTCATCAATATATCAGAAGCAAAATTCAGTATTTTAAACGAGTTGTAAATTAACCAGGCTAAAAGGTAGCCAAATAAATTAATTAGGATGCGACTGAATCGAATGACACCTGCTGACCGGAAGCTTGCACATTTAATAAATGGTCATAGTCGCGTGCACTTGCCTTAAAGTCCACATGAAATCAAAATTGACCATATTTACTTTGTTTGCCTAAATTGATCGTTTTGTGGTGCACAATTCATCCATGCAAGTCAATCCACACAAAAAAATTTTTTTGGCTTCGTAATCTTTAATCAAAATCTGAAAATGCCCCTCCCCTCTGCTTTGGAGGACCTTCCCTGATGACGTATGTTTGACGGCTTGGGTTGGGAAACGCTTTACCACTCCCCTCAAACCGTTAGTCTGTTATGAGCAGAGATGGAGAGGAGGAGCGCTAGAGTAAAACCCTGCCCTCTGTTCAATATTCCGTTTCACTGGGAAATACGTCACAACACTGGAGAAAAGTCGTTTGCAACTTCCGGTTCACGCGGACTTTAAAAAAATAAGGTGGATGTGAGACATTTAAAGAGAAGGAGATGGTGTTTTGAGAAATCAGTTTAAAAAGCCATCCCCATTTTGTAAGAAAACTAACAAATAAGTTAACATACTCACGGTGCGTGTCCACTGGGACGGTGCGAGCGGAGTGGAGCGAGCGTTTTATGAAAGATTGTTAGTATGTTAAAGTCTGCATGAACCGGAAGTTGCAAACGACTTTTCTCCAGTGTTGTGACGTATTTCCCAGTGAAACGGAATATTGAACAGAGGGCAGGGTTTTACTCTAGCGCTCCTCCTCTCCATCTCTGCTCATAACAGACTAACGGTTTGAGGGGAGTGGTTAAGTAGGGTGAGCATATTCCAGGACATGTCCGGCCGGGTTTTCGAGATCGCCCAAAATGTCCGGGATTCGGCTTTTGCTTTCTCGTCGCCATTCATTTTGTTTACATGCACACCTTTTGATTCAATAGGCCTGAATTAATTCCGATTGGTGAATCTGAATGTAGTGTTTACATGAACGCTAAACAAGTGATCGGTTGATGTGCGTTTTAGCATTGCTAAGAAAATTCCTGTGTTTTCGTCTTGGTCGGGATCCGTGTGAAGCAGAATGCATGACCTGCAAAGCTGGCACGTATGTGTCAGTGTCAAATAATGTAATAATGTAAACATAATGAATGGTGACTGTAGAAAGCAAAAGCCGAATCCCGGGCATTTTGGGCAATCTCGAAATCCTGGCCAGACATGTCCTGGTTAAACAGGACGTATGGTCACCCTAAGCGTTTCCCAAACCAAGCCGTCAAACCTATGTCATCAGGGAAGGTCCTCCAATGCAGAGGGGAGGGGCATTTTCAGATTTTGATTAAAGATTACGAAGCCAAAACATTTTTTTGTGTGGATTGACTTGCATGGATGAATTGTTCACCACAAAACGATCAATTTAGGCAAACAAAGTAAATATGGTCAATTTTGATTTCATGTGGACTTTAACTTATTTGTTAGTTATCTTACAAAATGGGGATGTTTTTTTAAACTGATTTAGCCATAGTTTTTCCTATGGAAATCGCGTTTCACGCTCGCACAGTGCATTTTGGGATTGAGCGTCAAAAGGTTGGGCAGTTCTCGACTTTATGCAAATATCAAGCGAAAAACGCGGTCGGCAGACAATAGCTGTGAGATTCTGGATGTGACGTCTGTCTTGAGAGTTTAAAAATATGCAAATAGTGCCGGAGTTTATGTTGGATTTAGTGCGTAAATCATTTTGTTTACAAATTAGACGCTTTGCAGTTATGTTAAATATTTCATTTTTTTTTCCATCTTTTTTGTTAATGTTATTGAAATGTTTAATTAATGTTTTAGTTAGTTTCAATACCTCTAAGAGATTTTTCATTACCCGCGGTGTCAAGACAGGGATGTCCAATTTCGTTAGAGAACTATTATCGGTAAGTATTATCCATGAACAAAGCTTGGAAGTTATATCCATCTTTGATAGAGAAATTAAAATCTCCCAGTTGGCTGATGACACGACTCTCTTTTTAAAAGATTTGAGTCAATTAACCAAGGCTATTAATGTAATTGAGCAGTTTTCATGTGCTTCTGGATTGAACCTGAATATGTCCATGAGATAATGACGCTCCATAAAAATGATGATTCTTCAATCGATGGTATCTCAGTAAAAGAGACCGTAAGGTCTCTTGGTATTTATTTAACAAAAACTTTAGCAGCTCGACAACAGCTTAACTTTTCTGGCCGGGTCAAAAAAAAAAAAAAAAAACATCTTTAATCTTTGGCTCCAAAGAGACCTTTCCCTTTATGGGAGGGTTCTTTTCTCCAAAGCAGAAGGATTATCTCGTTTTGTATATCCTTCTCTTTGTCTTTTTGTCAATGACTCTACTGCTAAAGGAATTAACAAAAATTTTCATAAGACTTCATATGGAAAAACAAACCTTCAAAGCTAAAAAAAAACAGGGCTTGAAGTGTTAGATTTTAGTGATACAGTGAACACCTTTCCGATAAATTGGATTAAAAGATGTTTACAAATCCTAATTCTGTTTTGTTTTTTTTAATCCCAAATCATATCTTTACAAAAATTGGTGGCCTTTCCTTTATATTGAAATGTAACTACTTGCCGATTAGATAGATTGCCAGTTGAATCTAAATTGGGCCTCTTTTCATGAACTAATAGACTGGAAGGAAGCCTGGATGTTACCTCATTACTGCATTTCCAATAAGACTAAAGAAGTTCAATTTAAGACTGTGGCAAAATATATGGATGTTGACAGTTCTGGCTCATTTTGTGGGAATAATGATGAAACACTAATCCATTTATTTTTCCAGTGTGAAAACTTTTGGAATAGTTTATATCTTCATATAGGTAAGCACCTTGATTCTTCCAGATCCTTTCAGTTAAAAGATATGAGATAAAGCTAATACTTCAATGAATTACATTGTTAATTTTTTGGTAACACTTTATTTTACAGTGTCCTTGTTATGTTACATGTACTTACCATAGTAATAACAGTAAATTATGCATAATTACATGCAACCAACCCTCAATCAAATCCTAATCCTACCCTAACACCTATGAAAAGTGTAACTAATGTTTTTTATTTTGTTTGGAAAAAAAATATTCACAAGCAAAAATTCTCTAAATCGCAGCCTACTTTTCCAAATTTCTTAACTGAAATTGATGCATTTCTCAAATCTCTAAGGTTGATTAAAAACAAGAAAAGTGACAGATTCTTGAAATATTATGATGATTTTTTTGGTAATACCATGATGCATAATGTTTATCATGTTATTACATATACAGTATATATATATATATATTTATTTATTTATTTATTTTTTGTGAAACTTTACATATATTTGATATTTCATTCCTGTAGAAGTTCTATCTGTTCTGTACTTTATGTCTGCTTATTGTTTGATACATAATAAATCAAAAAACAAAACAACAACAACGCTGTAGCGTTTTATTTCCCCATTCAAGTAGATTGGTGCTAAATGATGTGGAAAATCGCTACCTGGTCGTTACCAACATGGTCGCCAAGTCAACTGACTAGATCAGATGATAAATCCTTTGTTTACAACACGTGTAGTATGCCCGTGGAGGCTTGTTTCCGCCACAGAAATAAAAAAGTTAATCAGCGAGTTTACATCTCTCCAGAGTTATAGTCAGAATTGTGAGTTTATATCTCTCTTACTTAGAAAAAAGTAAGTATTTTACCCCTCAGAATTGGACTTTATAACTCGCAATTCTGGCCTTTTTTCAGAATTACAAGATATAAACTCGCAATTGCAAGAAAAAAAGTCAGAATTGTGATATAAAAAGTCGCAATTTATCTTTTTTTTTAATTCAGCAGCGGAAACAAGCTTCCATAATCCATACATGTAGGCCTAGTTAACTAAAGTCTTTCTATGATTACAGCAATTTTCAGCAGTTTCCAGGTCTCATGAGATTCCAATTTATCTTACAAATCTAATTTACAAAATAAATTGGAACAAACAAGTCTGAATGAAAACAATTCATCCTTGTAAATAGATAGTCTGCTGGGAAATTCAGTGTAATTTTGTACTGGATTATAGGTCATTTTAGGAAAACAGCATTGATCAGTCATACAAATTGAAATGTATTCCATTCAAGACTTAGAAGCAAGCTATTGTGAGAATCCAATACAGTCATTTATTTTCCTACATGAGTCTTGATGTACTCAGCATGCAGCTGTGGTGAAAGTTGGAAATGGTCAATACTGGAATACTACCTGGTTTGAAGCATAACATTATAGAAATTATACAATTTATTTTACTGTACCAAAATACATTTTCTAAACACTTACACAACTTACGCTTTATTGCTGGGGCGTTGACTGGTGTTTATTAGTAAAGAAGAGCCCTTGTGAAAATGTTAAACTGTCTTACTGCAGCAAGTGACAGTGAGCTTGATTTACACTAACAGCCTTACAGTCCGTGTAGTTTAGTACACTTTAGTTAGTGAACAACTTGGCACACAAGGATTTCAAGAGTGCGTGTCAGAGAAGAGCTGAATACAAGCAATTTGAAGTTGTGTAGGCGGTGTGCTTCATAGCGGAGAAGAATTGTGAGTATGAAACGAGCCTAAGGAGCAGTTGTTTACCCATATAGGAATGAATAATCTCAAAACAAAATCTCTTTAATGTTTCTCTTTTTTTAGCATTTCTAAGATGTTTTCCTGAGAAAAAGACCTCAGTATTCTCACACGTCTCAAACTGCATTCCCATTTGCCAAGCACGTTGCAATTAAAGCGAATAGTAAGACAATTATTGTAATTTTAACTTTTAAAAGACTGTAAGATGCTAACTGGTTAACAATAAGTTCCCTTACTATATACGGGGGGAAACTGTAATAGATCTAACATTACATTTAACCTTACATGTAATTTTACAGTAAAATACTGTACCCTTTTTGGAAGTAAAAAAAAAAAGATAATTTTATTAATTTACAGTGAAAAGCCTGACATTCCCAGAATTCCCTGTGTGACAATTCACATTTTAATAATTCTGTTTCTTCTTATTTTATTGTTACTAATCTGTGTTGCTTATGTTATGTAATTAATGTTTATTGCATTATTTTAGTGTCATGTGTTACCATGATGGTGTTTTGTGTGTAGAATTTCCCTCAGCTTGTGGAAAAGCTACTTGTCATGATCTTTGATTCATCATGTAAATTTCCCCGGTGTTATGGTGGATGTCAGTATATTTTAAAGGTACAAAACAGATTTTAGTAATAGCATGGCCTTGCTAATTCAGCAGAAAAAGGCTGTTGAATTTACGATTTAAAATGTGTTGTACATATAAAACGTATCGTTTTGATATGGAACAGTTTGCATATGTGTTTTTTGTTGTTGAGTATCAGGCTTTTATGGCTTATTATATAGTATGATATAGGAGAATATAGAGATCATATTCAAGGAGACATTTTATTCAGAGGCCCAAACTGAGCAAAGTGCAATTTGGTGCAGTTGCTGATATTTATATGGCCAAAAAGTATTATGAAATTCTGTTTGTAATGTAAATCAGTGAGATCTTTAGCAGACAACTTACAAAATATGCATATAAATATCAGTTGTCAACTCCAATAGTTTGTGGGGGCAAAACATGCAAAGCAATACAATGATGATTGAGAGATAAACGTTCAAATAAACGTTCCTCAAAAGCCTGAATCATATTTGATACTTACATTACAAAAAAGCATCTTTTTGTATGGAAAATCAAGTAAACTTGAGTTGCTTCAGTCCAGTAAGGGTTCATCTTGAAATATAATTTGTTTGGTTTTATAATGAACAGCCATAATTGTTCACAAATAGATTTTTTTCTTTCAGTTAATGAATTCAATTTGACACAAACACACACTGAAAACAAATTTGCACATACAAGCTCAGGAATCAATTCTAGAGTGTAAATATTGTAATAAAAAGGTCATTTCTGTCATTGCTATTGACTTTGTCAGACATTGACAGTCATTTATTTGGGTTTATTATTCTACGCTGTAACTTCAATGCCCAAGAAAGGCACAAATGAATCCCAACAGAGAAGAGTCGTTTTGAGAAGAATGGGCTCTGCGTGGAGCTCGTGAATGAATGCCGCCTGGTCTCATCAATTCTACAAAAGCTTTTTTTGTCTTTTTTTGAAGGTTTTTCATCTTTTTTTTTCCTGTGGGCAGATACTGCGACTGCTGTTCCAAAAGGAGGGTTTGCTGAAAGGATTAAAGATTAGATGTTTCATCTACAAAAACAGTAGGCTATAGGCCCATACATCTAAAAACACATTTGCTTGTTAGATTATGATACGTCAAACAATGTGCATGTTCCCCATTGACTCACACAGCACTTTTGATGCAGTATCCAGATCAGTTAAAGTGCCCCAATTATTTGCGTCAGAGAGCGTTTTGCGTCAAAGTCCAGGTTGAGCTGTAATAGTGAGTCATTTTGGTAAACAGGATTATGAAAGTGAAGGATAGATTGTTCTCGATGCTTAACATACACAGTTCTTATGCTGTCTATGTATAGGTGCTGTAATCGGCGTAAAAAAAGAACAGGAATTATTGTCAGAGGATATGACTGCAGCGTCCCGTTCACTCCAGCCTTATCCGAAAATACATGAAGAGCTGCTGGCAGTGAACTAATGATATATAATACGTGTCCTCTAATGCGGGCTGACTGTAAATCCTCCTGATGGACAGTGGGGGATATTTGAGCTGCTAGTGAATGCCCAGCTCATGTTTTGCTCTCTTGTGTTTTGAACTGGACAGAGACGAGTGTAAATCAGCTGTAGAGATCTTTACATGGAGACAACATTGTGCCGTGGAGACTGAATCTGTGAATAAGTGCAGCTTTGTCACTCAGCTCAAGTGCAAGGGCAGCTAATCCTCACTGTTTGCTCAGCGTTTCAATAAGAACTGAAATCTTTTGTCTGAAAGGATTTCTCTCCATCTCCTGAGGCCCTCTCTGACATGTTATTGCACAAAGGTTGCTCATTATGGAGTTCATTTATTGCTTTTAAATCTTTTTTTTTTCTCTTAAAATTCTTTAAAAAAACAAAACACAAATGAGCCAATTATTGACATACAAAAAGCATACTTTTGTAAAGCGAAGCTCAGATCATATAATGCTCAATACATTAGAATCAAACGCAATGCTTTACTACAATTCTTTTGTAATAATAAGACGATCAGTGCTTTACTGGTATTCTGCCATTTTTGAAACGTTTGGTCTTCAAGTTCTGGGTCTTCATATCTCCATTTTCAACAACACTCACCACAGGAACTCATAACATATGATATATGCCTGCAATAGAACATAATGAAACATCACGTTTTAGAGTATTTTTAAAAATGCAGTGTTTTGTCACTTGTTTTGGATTTTTTTTTTTTACCCATGTCAACTGAGACTGGTTTTCTTTTAGCCATCCCGAAATATGACCTACTACTTACCTCTCTAAAAGTACTGTGCATGGAATGTACCACCTTCATTTTAATAATGCCGAGGGTGGCGTGCTATAGGTCAGAGGGGTGTTCTGTACCCAGTGAACCGGTCATTTTGACGTGCTCATCTGGGTGTTTGAAGCCGAGAGCTGGACATCTGTCAGCCAGTATTACTATCAGTCCTAATGAAAAGCAGAGGTGAAGAGCAGTCCCATTATATCAACACTCACTGCTAGACGTCCCGATCTGGGTCTTGTTGCAGTTGTCATTGCATACATAATCACAGGAAAATGATCATAATATGGAAGAAATAGTGAGGTGGTGAATCAAAATGGCAAAACAAATAAATAGTGATGACACATTGTTCTTGGCATTTCCTACACAAATATCACAATATATAGCTACTCGCCGGCAACTTTATTTGGTACACCTGTTTAACTGCTCGCTAACGCAAATATAGTCATCAGCCAATCACATGGCAGCAACTCAATGCATTTAGGCATGTAGACATGATCAAGAAGATCTGCTGAAGTTCAAACTGAGCATCAGAATGAGGAAGAAACGTGATGTTGTTGGTGCCAGAAGGGCTGGTCTGAGTTTCAGAAACTGCTGATCTACTGGAATTTTCACACACAATATAGGGTTTAAAGGGATAGTTCGGCCAAAAATGATATTAAACCCATGATTTACTCACCCTCAAGCCGTTCGAGATGCATGTCAATCATTTTTCAGACGAACACATTTTCGGTTATTTTAGAAAATGTCTTCGATCTTTCAGTGGTTATAATGTGAAGTTATGGGGTCCACTCCTTCAAGTCCCAAAAATGTGCATGCATCCTTCACAAAAGTAATCCATCCGGGTCCAGGGGGATAAACGAAGGCCTTCTGAGGGTAATCCGTGCGGTTTTGTCGTAAAAATATATATATTTAAAACTTTATAAATGAAAATAACGTAGGACGTAGCGTAGGAAGCGTCGTGACGAACGTAGAACTCAATATCCTCTTCTCTAATATCAAAATCCTCCGACATTTTCTTTTAAATACACGTTTTTTAAATCGCGGAAATACTGAGTGGAGTTTGGTTTTGCTCTGCTCTCTGGCGGCGCTGTCACGTTCGTTCTACGTCACGACGCTTCCTACGTTACGTCCTACATCATACGCCAGCATCCATCTCCGTGAACGCGCGTCGACCGCTACCGGAAGCCAGTTATTTTCATTTATAAAGTTTTAAATATGTATATTTTTACGACACAAAACCGCACTACCCTCAGAAGGCCTTCGTTTATCCCCCTGGAGCCGGATGGATTACTTTTGTGAAGGATGCATGCACATTTTTGGGACTTGAAGGAGTGGACCCCATAACTTCACATTATAACCACTGAAAGATCTAAGACATTTTCGAAAATAACTGAAAATGTGTTCGTCTGAAAAATGATTGACATATGCATCTCGAACGGCTTGAGGGTGAGTAAATCATGGGTTTAATATCATTTTTGGCCGAACTATCCCTTTAAAGAGAATTGTCAGAAAAAGAGAAATTATCCAGTGACGGCAATTCTGAGGGCGAAAATGCCTTGTTGATGATGTCACAAAGCTCAACTTATTTCAGACTGGCCAAACAGTTTGTCTTGAACATGACAATGAGTTCTTTTACTCAAATGGCCTCCGCAGTCACCAGATCCAATAGAGCACCTTTAGGAAGTGGTGGAACGGGAGATTCCCATCATGGATGTGCAGCCGACAAATCTGCAGCAACTGCGTGATGCTATCATGCCAATATGGACCAAAACCTCAGAGGAATGTTAACCAGGACCTTGTTGAATCTGTGCAATGAAAAATGAAGGCAGTTCTGAAGGCAAAAGTGGCTCCTACCTGGTACAAGCAAGGTGTACCTAATAAAGTGGCACAATGGTGTGCAAAAGTCTGAAACCACTTTGACTGGGATGTTTTTCGTTTAAACTGAGAAATAAACGATAAATATAAAAAAAATATTAATTATAATTTGGGATACTAAAAATATCATTTAGAAAAAAATAATAATATTAAGGATACTGCACTATAATCAAAGAAGTAAGAGTTATTAAAATACTAAGACTTTCTGAAGTTCATGGACAATTTTTGCACCGAAATTGTGATGATAAAATAATTTCTAATAAAAAAAAGTATGAAATATTATTAGTAAGGAAGCAAAACAGAAGCATTTTCACCAGTGGTTTCACACATTTGAAGCCCATATTATGAAAGGCCCACATTGACACTTTAAATTCTTGATTAATAAAAAATAAATAAATGTGTGTGAGTATATATATATGCCATATATATATATATATATATATATATATATACACACACACACACACACACACACACTGTGCAAGTCCCACTATACACGGGACTGTGCAAACAGAGAACTGAGATATGATCATGTTTATATTATTAGCAAATAAGACCTGAATGAGTCATTCATCACAGAGATGAATGAACATGAAAAGCACTGGGAAATATGAAAAACATAAAACTAATAATCAAATTACACAACACTGAACTGAAGGATTTAATCAAATTTAGCAAACAAATCTCCTGCACAAATGAACGGACTCAGAGAAATGTACAGTAGAAACAGCGCAATTAAAAAAATACCTGAAAATAAATAAAATGATTCATGTAATATTGATGCATATAGTGTTTTTTTTTACTAAACATTTCATAATGAACATGAAAGATTCATGAAAAGAAATATACAGTATAAATTAATGAAGAAATCATTTAAATATATTATTTTATTGAAAATGTAGTATCTTTATGTACAGCCTCTCATACATATATACTATGGACTTAAAGAATTCTCAGTGAATGGAAACGGTTCTCTCTCGATCTCTAAAAATAAATGTACCAAATAACATACCTAGTTCTCCTCCAGCTCATAAAATACAACTAGTATTGCAACCTGGAAGGTAAACATTAAATACACAATGGAGAATATCAATATTAATGATCTATACATTATTGCATCATCAGAGAGCTGCAGATGAGTACAGTCTCGTGACAAATAAGGATATCACAGAGAGATGAAAGGCCCACGGTTTTCCTATTACACAAAAGAGAGTTTGAATCATGATGAAAACAGGCTGAACCTACTTATATGACAAAAAGAGGAACCCGAACACATGGAGAAGAGAAATGCCGTGTTACCTGTCAGATGAAAGGATAAGAGTGAACTGGTGATTGAGCTTATTGACTTCACGACACAAGACAGCACACAGGCCAAAAACTGCATCACAGGCTCCCTGACAACATCAAGCCGTTGACTGAACACGGTGAGATTTGGGGTTGTTTCTGACAGCGCCTCCAGGCACGTGCTTGTCCGGGGTTGGTTGAGTCGAAAAGGAAGACCATGATAATTCAAGTCTTTCAGGAAGCAGTTCAACACTTTGTTTGAAGTGTCTTCAAATGCAAAAGTCCTCACTAAGACGGAATATCCTTCCTGGGTTTTGCGATGGTGAGGACAGTTGAGGAGAAAGTTTCAATAAACACACCATTGTTTCAAGATCTGAACTTAGTGTGGCGTAGTTCGAGAAACGTCTCAGTAAGGCGCAAACAGGATGGAGCCCGCGGTGTGTCGGATCGGTCCCGGAGCGGCGCGGAGAAAGGAGGCCGGAAGCGAGGCCGTCTGAAAGATGGAGGCGTTGGGACGAGGGTGGAGGGAGATGGACGGGACTGTGGTGGGGGCGAAGGGTGTGTGGAGGAAAGCCTGTGAAATGGGCTTCACCAAGTCATTCTGCAGGGCGAGTTTGGCCTGGAGGAAAAAGGCAAAAATAAACGCTGAATCAATTTGGTGAAGGAGAAAGAACAGTGTCTGCACCGATAAAGAAACGAGGACTGCACGATTAATCGAAAGGACATTGATTAGAAGGCCTAGTGTGATTACTGAACCTCAAAAGCCTGTGATGTAATTAAATATATACTCTGGTCTGCATGCACCATACACATCTGAGGTTTTGTGAAATTGTTTTTAGATTTGGAATGTAAAAATAGTCAACTATAAGCAGAAATTAAAACGTCTTCCTTCAGGTCATTAATCTACAAATAATAATAATAATTTTATTATTATTTTATAAGTATTACTATGGAACATAATACTCCATTGTATACATGATATACTACTACTACTTATAATAATAATTAATATTATTATTAAGTTTAATACTTTATGAATAATAATAATATAAAAAAGAAGAGTTATTGAATGCGTTATTATTATTATTATTATTATTATTTAACACTTTACAAATAATAATAAAATAATAATAATACTGTTGTTATAATTATTACTGATCATTATAATCATATAAAATATGTTAATGCTTTACTGCTTTTCTTTATGTTATTTTAATACTTTACAAATTATTATTATTATTACTATTATTATTAATTTATTGATGATGACATAATAATAGCAAGTTTAATACTACATAATAGTAATAACAACAACTATAAAGATAATATTTAATACTTTACTAATAATAATATTGATGTTGTTATAATTATTACTGATAATAATAACATTAAATACTTTAATGCTCTATTGGTAATAATACTTTTTTGTTAGTTTAATACTTTACAAATTATTATTATTTATAGTATAATTATTATTATTATTATTATTAAATTTAATACTTTATGTGTAATATTACAATAGTAATAACAACAACTATAATGATGATAATAATATTATTTAATACTTTACAAATAATAATAATAATATTGTTGTTGTTATAACTACTACTACTACTAATAATTTAAAATATTTTACTGGAAATAATAATAATAAAATACAAAATAATACAAATACAAAAATATTAATATTATTATTCTTTTTGTTGTTGTTATAAGTAATTATTCAAATATTACCGTTCTTTTCTAATGCAAGTCTATAGATTGTAGGATCTGTGCATTTGGATATTTCAAATGCGATTTACAGAAATTATCCTCAAATATTGTAAACAGAAAAAAAACAAAAAAAAACAAAAACATTCATTCTTATGTGACATTCTGTAAAGCTCGTCTGAGCTAGCAACAGTAACCAAGGGAGGTGGAGCTTAGCGAAGGGCCAACTGTACTTCAATAAATAGGAAGTTGTTTCAAGCATATTTTGCATATAATTTAAAAAAATGCCAAGCGAGCATTAGCATCCCAGAGAGGTATTTGTCAGCCTAGAGAGTGTGGAACAAACTCCTCACAGCACTGACACTTGAGATGCGAGAAACACTTGATGAAAGCGCTTGATTATAAAGAGTATAAATAATGCATTACAGCCAGAGAGCTGGAGCTGCGCTGCTGCTTGTTGTACGGGCTGTATTTGGGTTTGGTGGGTTTTCCAGCCACTCTGTCCTTGTGCCGCCTACTGGAAATATGCTGTGAAGAAAACAGACTTAATTAACCTTGTTATGCAAGTGATACACATTTGTGACCAAACTTAACACTGAACCGAACTATCAAAAACAGCATAATAGGAAGTACAACTCCATTTTACCCGCATGCAAATTTGGTAAGATCAGGCCACAGAATCACATTACTATTTATAGTGCTTTCATTATTCATCACTGCACACGTTAAGTTTTGTTGTAACTGCATAAGTAATGATCATGCCAAATGCAACCAAAGACACATGCTAACAAGAATACATCCTCTTACACTGAAACTGAACTGAATACCTGTTTAAGCTGGATTTCTGAGTTGACGTGGACATCACAGATTTCACAATGAAACGTCTTGTTCTGTAAGCCTGAGCCTTTGTTAAGTTGTGTGGCCTGAACTTTGAGTTTGGACCCGGGTCTGGGGTACGCTTTAATGGGGCCAGCTCCATTTCGCGCCTCCAGCATCGTTTTATGCTTTGAACCTGGTGAAACAGACAAAGTAGAAGGTTTTCTCTGGCTTAAAGGGAAGAAAAGAAACAAATCTGTTTATTCAGTGCAGCTGTAAGGCTGTTGGCTGCATTGATCTAACTTTATATCATTTCTAACACAATTAAGTCAGATGAGAACTTGAATTAACTTATGCTTCATTTTACGGCCTAAGGTTGTGGAATATACTAGTACACAGTGATTTTGTTGAAGGTATAATATTAAGCAAGACTGTATGTGTATTTTAAGTTTCCTAAAGACTCACTAACTAATTTTGCGAGTATGAAAATGTCAGGACAATCTCTGACTGAAGTACTAAGTTTTATTTCATTGAATCAGTTCAAACTGTCTTTAAGTGAATCAATTCAAAATTTGGGATCAGTAAGATTTTATTTTAGAAATTAATACTTTTATTACATGCATTGAATTAATCAAAAGTTACAGTAAAAACATTTATAATGTTACAAAAGATTTCTATTTCAAATAAATGCTGTAAATAAATCAAAGAATCCTGAAAAAAAAAAAAACCCATCAGATTCCACAAGTTTTCAACTGATAATAAGAAAGAGCAGCAAAGCTGCATATTAGAATGATTTCTGAAGGATCATGTGACACTGAAGACTCTTTTGAACTCATTGAAATAAAAAAAATATATATACACAGACTTTTAAACAGTTGTGTATATACTGAAGTATCAGAATATCAGGATATTTTGTAGCTTTATCACCCGCCCGACTCTGAACACATTCTTCTATAGTGTGTCTGGATAATGTTTTCTAAGCATAAAAAAGCTATTTCTTGCAGATTAAATATTTTAAAGCTGAGCATAACTAGAAAAAAATGTATATTGACTACATAAATGTTTATGTCATTTTAATATTTGATTAGTCTCAATGACTTTTCCAGGCTTTTCTAAAATCCAATATGTCCAGGTTTTCCATGACTGTGGGAAATCCGTCTATATTTTCCAGTTCTTCATACATTATCAATGATGAGCCTCACATCGCTACACTGGTTTTGATTTATGTTTTAGCTGCAAGTACATTTCCACACTCCCAAGCCTCAGAGGGTCACTTCATGAAACATTTATGATAAAGAAGAAGGTTTAATGGCGAGGGAGCGTGGGAAAGCCAGTGTGATGCGGAGGCAGATGTTGGCCACACCTGTGTTGTGTGCCTCCAGCTGTGAGAGAGAGTTGACAGCCACTTTACACAGCGAACAGTACAGGAGCTTCTTGGCTTTCTCGTCCTCGGACTCCACGCTGGGCTCTGACGGGGCCGTTGGCACCGCTGCTGGTTTGGAGGTGTTCTTCAGGGCTGCCGCGTGCCCTGACGGCTCGGTGGGTGGGCTGGCATGCGCGGGTGCCGTCTTGCATGGGCTGGGCACTAATGCCACCGCGGGCGCAGCGGGAGCTGGCACAAAGGCTTGCGGGGAGGCAGGGACTTTGTGCGCAGCCAACGGCTCTGCACTTTTCTCTGGGAACATAAGAGAGAGAGAGAGAGAGAGAAAGAAACAAGAAAAGAGCAAATCTGACAGTTAGTGGTGAAGGGCTCGGCATGTTGTATTATGTGCTGTCACATTTTCAGATCCTTCCTTTTTTCCATTATTTTGTGTGTTAGGGTTAGATATAAGGTCTTCGCTGCAGGCGAGCACTCTAGTTTCTGTGTCAAATGAGTTACAACCAGTGCTGAAGAGATAATTGTAGTCCGTTACTGATTACAAATTACATGACAAAAATTGTACATATTTTAGGTAATGCATTCTGACTATTTGTTTGATTACTTTAGACCTAACACATACATTTTAATAGGAGTATTCAGCATCATATTCATAACAGAAGATATATTGTATATAAAAAAAACTTACATTAATATAACAGTGCTATTGTGAATTTTTCTTTTCTTAAAATATAAATATTTTGTAACGCACTATCGTTTTTTATATAATCTAATTAATTTAAATTAATATTTATTTTCAGCAAGGATGATCAAAATTTTTATAAAAATGTATATAAAAATATTTGTATTCTTAGAAAAGATTTCAATTTTGAATAAAAGCTGTTCTTTTTACTTTTTATTCATCAATGAATTCTGAAAAAAAAAATATCACATGTTATGTTTGCAACATTGATAATAACTAGTATCTGGAAGAAGACTGGAGTAAGGGATGATGAAACTTCAGCTTTACATGACAGAAATAAATGATATTAGTATATTAAAATAGAAAACCATTATTTTAAATTGTAATAATATTTCAATCACAATATTTTTCTGTATTTTTGATCAAATAAATGTAGGCTTGATAAGCATAAGAGACTTCTTTGAAAAACATTAAAAATAGTAATGTTTCCAAACCTTTGACCGGTACTGTATATCTAATTACATGTGTGCCATCTTTTGGAATCTGATTATGCAATCCGGATTACATATAATCAGTTACTAGCCAGCGCTGGATAGGGTCAGGCTTCCTTCAAACACCAGTGACTGCTCGGGTCCCGCGTGCTGTAATGTGATAGGACGTGACCCCTGGATCGCCCACCACCCTTACACCCTTGTCATAGCGTTACATGCCGCGGGAGGATGCCTGTACTCTCCACCCACTCTAACAGGCTTCTGAGGGAATATTCCTCTGCTTTATATGAATGTCGCTTTCTGCTCTTGCTTTTTTTTTCTCCCCGAGGACTCAAAGCAGCCAGAACAGTCTAATGTTCCCCTATACAGTGACATTACACCCACTGACACTAACCTGAACCTCTAGGCTGGAACTGCTGCTCTTTTGCATTTTTTCTCTCTCCCAGTTTCAGTTTATATATCAAATCTTCCAAAGCGTGGTAGGTGGAGACATATGCCTCTTTGTTCTTGTTCTCACTATTTTTTTGCGGTGAGTCATAAAGAGCGTATTGTAACCGAATAAGAAGACAGATCAGAGATAAAGTACTTTTTGGAAAACTTTTCAAAACTAACAGAAATCATAGACTCTGTAACAAATCCAAGTAACCTGCCTCACTGTCTCTACATTGGCAGCTGCTAATTTGAAATGCCCAACATAGGCAGTAAAAAATCTAAAGCACACAGAGACTCGAATTATAGTTGCTGCTAAGCTAACAGTGTGATACTTTAATAAGCATAAAAACATGCAGCACACACAAATATTAGGTGATTTTTAATTAGATTAAACTTTTATAATCAAAGTTTTTGGTTTCAGATGATTTATAAGAATATTCAGTAGCTCAAACAGCAGTAAGGCCGCGTGTCCACCAAAGCGTTTTTAGCCAGCTGAAAACACTAGGCGCTCTGCTGAAAACGCCTAGCTATGGGCGCTTGAGAGCGTTTTGGCAGTGCAAATTTTTTTTCAGTTGAGACGCTTTGCTTGTTAAGATACGGAATATCCGTGAAAGTGTTACTAGCATCTCATTTCACACATATTTTGTTTCTGTGTTGATTCTATATAAAAATGTCTCTAACTCTTGTTTTAAATTATTTTGTTTCGTTATTATGCTTGTTGTCATCTGTTGATGTTGTACAAGCAGAATGTGGCGGTTGGTCAGTGTGGTATTAGTCCCGCCCCTCCTCCACTGTGATTGGACGGTTGGGTAAAAAATGACAGTGATGAGCGCTGCGTTTTACCCAAAGTTGAACATTCTTCAACTCTCGGCGACCTGTAAAAAGCGCAGAGCGCTCAGCGCTTCAGCGTGAAAAAAACGCTCAGCGCCTCGTTACGCTCATGGCGTTTTAAAAACGCGGCGCTCCCATTGAAAACAATTGAAAAAATACCCAGCCGCGTGAAAAAACGCTTTGGTGGACACACGGCTTAAGTGGTGTCAAGGTAATGGATTTGATTCCCATTGAATGCATTAACTAATAAAAATGTCTTGAATATACCATATAATAAAATGCATATGTGTAAACTGCTGCAATAAATATTTATCTGGCTTTTTTTCAGATGCAGTGCATTATGAGATTGCCTACTTTCTGAAGGATATAGTTGAAAAGGTTGTGGTCGGCAAAGCAGCATTTATTTACAGTAAAGAAAGCCTGAAAAAAATAGCTGATTCTATTTTAATATATTGTAAAAAATGTAATTTATTCCTGTGATGTCAAAGCTGAATAATCAGCATCACTACTCCAGTCTTCAGTGTCACATGATTCATAAATTATTCTAATATTCTGATTTGGTGTTCAAGAAACATTTCTTGTTATTATACCGTTGAAAACTGCTTAATTTTTGTGTGGAAACTCTGATACATTTTTTTTTTACCAGATGAAAGTTTAAAAGAACAGCATTTATTTGAAACAGAAATCTTTGTAACAATGTACAAGTCTTTACTGGCACTTTTGATACATTTTAATGTAATCTTGCTGAAAATGTAAATTTCTTAAAAAAATAAATAAATAAATCTTACTCACCCAAACTTTTGAATGGTATAAAACAATTCCAACTTAAATTTTGGCTAAACGAAGCAATCCACCCTTTGAAACAAAAGTGTTTATGATGCCTTAAAATACAGTAGGCAGCTCCCTAGGTTTAGCAACAGAGCCGCAGTGATAACAACTGGCACTTCTTGTTTGGATGCAGATCAAGCAGTGAACGCAATGTTGAAACGACCTTGCTATATCCTTTCTGAAAAAGTCTGGATCTTAAGAAAACAACAAAAAAAAAACAGAGCAATTACCGTGCACACACATCCCAGAATAATCCAACACATGGAGTTCTAAAAAATTACATAAAGCAAGCTCTTACGTAAAGCACTGGCGCTAGCAATTTTAATGATTTAGTGCTTGAAGTTTTCCCATGTAAACTAAAACTGACTGAATTGTGTGTTGCCAGGGTTTGGGGAGAGACGGAAACAGCAGCCCCCCTCCCGAGCCTCAGTCCGAGATCAACACCGCACTAATACGACGGCATGACAGTGAGGACCCATAAGCCATCTGTGAATCAGGCTGACATTCATTTGGCCTGATTTGTGCAAAGACACTGCATATCAATGAGGACCACCACTGCCTAATAAACGAGGCGCACCCAAATCTGTCTCAGAGACTGTAGCTAGAGAACGAGCGAATTCGGAAAGTATGCACTGGCTCTGATTTGCACCCCGTAGGGCATGTGTCTTGGTACATCCCAGTGTTAATTCTTAATCAGACACAAGGGCCTGGAATTGAGTGGGTCACAGCGTGAAGCAAAGATCAGATGATTATGTTCTTTGAAATGTAACACAAATCTAATTCAGTCAAATCAAAGGCCACAGAGGATGAAAAAAAGAAAACAACAGCATCCCAGCACGCATCCTACCGCCTGTTCCAATTCCGTAAGCGTTTTCCAAAATTAAACATTTAAACGCAAGTAGGTAAATGTTTGAAACTCAATATGCAGGTAATGATGAAAGAAGCAAACAGAGCTGCAGGAAAAGTGTTCTGTTGTTAGCATGATAAAGAATATGGCTTATTACTGCCACAGCAGGGCTGCTGCTTACCTCGGCACATGAACAACGAGAACGCCCTTGGTCACCCTAAAGTGGTCTAGATGCTTTTATGAGGAACTACGTACAGTGCACACAAACACAAGCACATGGAGTGTGTAAACAGTGGCGAGGGTTCGGGGTTAGAGCGGCGGGAAGAAAAGCATGGAGTTAAACGCACATGGAGAGGGAAGGACAGGAGAAAGAGGATGGGACAGGTGATGTGGAGCAAGAACAAAAGGAGCTATTAACCTGGTTGGTCAGAGCAGCTGGCAGTGACTGCAGTGCAGGAGGAAGTGGTGGTGGTGGTGTTGGTGGTGGTGATTGTCTTAGCACCGCTGTCCTGGGCGGCTGCACTTTTCTGCTTATTTTTCGTGGACTCCTGTGCTTTGAGCTTCTTGGCATGTTTACTGCCTTTGTAGTGCGCCTCGGCTTGGCTCTACAAAGGAGAACAAATGAACCATCCAATCAGGCTCATTTCTAACAACTAGCATCTACCATCATGGACCGCAATCACACACACATTTCAGACATGCTTTCAATAGCAGGCACTGTTCAAATCAAGGTAAGGATGAGAGGATGAGATTTGGTTGAGCAAATTTTCCAGAGCCCAAGAAATAGAGACGATGCGGTGTTTAGAGGGGATTGATTCTCAATAGAAAAAACGAAATGGGCATCGATAGCTGGCACTCATTGAGGTTGTTATTGGAGAGTTTACTCGTGTCTTTAGTTGTTCAACTTTCAAGTGGAGATTTAAAGGGAAAATGACTACTTCACACTTAAATAGAATGAGAGGGAGTGAGAGAGAAAGAGCTTATGATGGATTTGGATCCCTTTGAATATCTGACTGCTAAGAATTAGGGGCTTAATTTCTCAATTTTATGACATCAAAAGTGACAAAGTCCCAAAAGACCTATGGATTTTCTCTCCAAATGCTGATACTCTGTCACATTCACTAACTGCAAGTTTAAGGGATTTCTCACAGTGCAGGCAGAAGCCAGACAACACCGCTCACGGATGTTTTTCCTGCAGATTATTCAAAGAGGAAGTCTGCAGTTTCCAGTTTTCAAGGTGTTTAAATAGCAATTACAGGAATGTAAGGACTTGTCACTGCTTTGTTCTTGTATTCATTATTGTCCCTCCATAATGAGATATAACCAATAGCATTACATTTAAATCATTAGGATTTCCATCACAAATCAAACAACAAGCATTTCAGGTAAGGGCCATTCACACTGACAGAGATTGTTCTCAACAAGTGCTGTTAATCTTTTTATAAATCCTTCTTTTATCTTGTAATTGTATTACATTTATAACTATATATTTCATATATATATATATATATATATATGTATTTGGGGGACTTGGATATAGGGACGAGTTTTATAAATTCAGTGATTGCAGAACAGTATTGGATGTGCCTCTATTGAAAGAAACATATTAACTTTACTAGTTAATACATATATACATTTGATCAAAACAAACACACGAACAGACAGACAAAAGAATATCTATTACAAAGCATGCGGCTAACATCATGTAGTAAAGGTGCTGGGATTAAAGAGGGGTCAAAGTTCTTTTTGTTTCTTTTTTCTGTCATAAAGACAAAATGGCTGCCGTTCACTTGTGATCTTGTGAATGTGTGTTGAACCATCTGAGTCAGAGCTGAAAAAACATGAAATATGATAAAAGAGAAGAAAGACAGAGACAGACCAAGCGAAAATGAGGTGCGTAACATCCATCGCACCAACAGCACAGATTGCTTGTTCAAGTGACAGGCATGACAGTCATAATGACACACAGGACGCTCCTACAGACAGTGACAGGAGAGAATGATGTGACGACCTGGGGCGTTTTGTCTTCTCTGCACTGTGCAAATGTTAGCAGCGTCTGTGACCTGGATTAAGTGCACTTGACATTTATAAATTGACTTTCTCCCAAGCTAAGTGTGAGCCCATTTCAATATTTACAAAAACATTAACAACCAGACCATAATTTCAGTCTTTATAACATCAAGTGTCTTCCAGCTTAGTTCTAGCAATCACAGGGCCTCATTCTTGGAACACGATCAGCAGAAATTTCTCTGTAAATTGTTTTAAACATAGAACGGGCTTACAAACCCGTTTATGTTTTGTGAACATTAAAGGTATAGTTCACCCAGAAATTAACATTTTTTCATAATTTACTCACCCTCATGTTGTTCCAAACCTGTACGCATATTTCTTTCTTCTGCAAAACACAAAAGAGGATATTTTGAAGAATGTTGGACTCCATTGACTGTAACTGTATGGGGAGGGGGAAACACTGAGGCATTTTCTTTTCCAAATGATCTTCTTTTGTGTTTCACAGAAGAAAGTCACCAATAAATTTAATTTTCCAGATTTTAAAAGCACAGTAGCTAAACAATATCGTCAATAATCAAAGCAATTTGGAATTGCAAATTGCAATTCCGAATTGCAATTTGGAAATTAGCTCCATTGATTAAAAAAAATCTGGAATTGGAATCAAAGCTGATTCCAAAAAATTCTGGAATCAAACGGCCCTTCGATTTAGTCTACCATTCAAAAGTGGTATCTGTAAGATTTTTTGAAGTCTCTTATGCTCACCAAAGCTGTATTTACTGTATTTGATCAAATATATTATTACAATTATTTTAATACATTTTAAAATGTAATTTATTCCTGTGGTCAAAGCTGAA
This sequence comes from Scardinius erythrophthalmus, assembly GCF_964197995.2. NCBI lineage: Eukaryota > Metazoa > Chordata > Actinopteri > Cypriniformes > Leuciscidae > Scardinius > Scardinius erythrophthalmus. The sequence goes on along the minus strand of NC_138226.1, from coordinate 8,252,857 downwards.
ATTTTAGCATCATTACAGTCTTCAGAACCACACGATCCTTCAGAAATCATTCTAATATACTGATCTGATGCTCATTAAACTTTTCTTATTATTATCTATGCTGAAAACAGTTGTGTTGCTTCATATTTTTGTGGAAACCATAGTACATTTAGAAAATACAAATGCATCCTTGCAAAATAAATGTATTAATTTCTTTAAAAAAAAATCTTAATGACCCCAAACTTTTGAACAGTAACGTACACAGATTATCAAAATCAACCATCAATTTATGTGAGAATGGTTTGCAAAATGATTTAATATACAAATTCATTCTGCTTGTATTGAATGAAGTCACAATGCTGCAATTTATTTGAGAACACTTTAACAAACATTTTCACTCACACAGAAATCCGTTCCGTCAGGCCCGGCTGCAGAATGAAATGACTGAGGGGGCATGTGAAATTGTTAAGGGGGCTTAACTTTATACCATCAATGAACAATACACAATAACTTGCTTAGTAAAAAAAGATAAGCCAGCTTCATTTATTATGCATATATTAACCCTTTCACGCTTAATTTTAATATTCTAACTGACTCTGAGTTTTTTCAAGGCGACTGTTATTTTAGAATTTAGAACGTTCCCCCTTAATGTTTCCATGGCAACGCGTCATATTTGTCACGTGACACACCGCGGATATATCGCTTTTATTTCCTTTTCCCTTTTTGATTCAAAATACTCACAAACTTGCTTATCATGTCATCAACTATCTGATAAAAAAAATGTGTATGTGAGTGTGTTTGGTCATTTAAAAACCTTTATAAATAATCTTGATCTTGATCTATAACGTGAGATGGCTGTTTCTTTGCGCCGCGTTCTGAGAATCCTGTGAGTCATCAATTTCTCCCGAAATACATGCAAGAAAGTGGAATAGAAGAATAGAGTAAACTACTTTATAGTTACTTCCACTGTGTTTGTCTGATATGATGAATAGCACACGTCGGCAAATTATATTTGAATAGATTGTTATTGCTGCTTCCACAGACATCAGTGTGTATTTTACAAACTCCAAATGTATTGTTTTACTAGTGCTTAATGTGTATTTAATTGTCTGAAACCTAAAATAAAAATTGTGAGGTTGAAAACACTGCATAGTTGTGATATATATGACAGCGCTGAGCGCGTCCGACTCTGGCTCAGCGCCAACCAACGCGCGAAAGCACAGTTTGAATCTGGCCGTTATGTCACGTAACCGAACATTCTAAATCCCATATGTGGGACCGTACTCTCAGGGGCACTGAAATAAAAAAAAAATCCCATATATGGGACTGTACCGCTCAAAAGGTTAAACATTTCATTTGTAACCATAAATACAAAAATGAAACTGAGGGGGCACAAATCAGATCTGAGGGGGCAATGCCCCCTTTTGCCCCCTCGTGGCGCCGGGCCTGCGTTCCGTTCATGTATCATCAACGAGGACCATTGAGCGTATATGACATTCTTCAGTGAACAGTCAGGCACATAAACAGTTTATTAATAGCTAAGTTGCAAAAAAAAGTCTTTGCAACAAGAGCAGGACACGAACGAGCAAACATAAAAAGACTTGCATAGGCAATAAGCACCAGTAAGCCTTTCTGCTGATATTTGCAAATACGAGCTGCCAGCAATATCAGTGCATTACCCTACAGCTGTCTCTGTATCCTCCCGTTCAGCGCTCATGTACTGTACAAGAAACCTGTCAAACACATACACACCTACACATTGTAACAGCTTGATGTATGAAAGTACACAGTTGATCTTTTAGGGAATCTATTTTCTCATGCATACAGGCTTTGACTTTGTGGTTTTCACAGGCCTGGCTGATGCAATACACAGACCGGCCTCAGATGGGGCATCACTGTCAGAAATGTATTTGATTTCCTATTTCTCATATTTTTTGTTATCCTCTGATCCCACTACAATGTGTCTTATAAAAGTGGTTTGTACATATTTCTTCTATGTTAAAAGTCCTAGTTGCAGAATGCAACTGAAATGCCTATCCTATCTGAGCCATCTGCAATACTTTAAACATAGCTCCCGACTACCTGTTTTTCCAAACAACTGCAGAAGGGTGGAGGGTTCAGAAAATATGTAGGTCGTTATATGTCATATTCTTGGTTTGGTGCTGCTAATGGCACAGCAATTACACACTCCACCTTTAAACGCATGTGTGCTTGCAAAGATGTGCATGCAACAAATTTAGTCTTACAATGACAATCTCGAATGATTTAGCCAATTATGCAGTACAAGCATTATTAGTGCCACAGTCCCTGCCACAAAACATCTGCTCACAAACTTCCTCAATGCATGAAGTCATACAGCAATTATTACCTACTCTATTCCCTCACCCCTCATTTCAGCCTTTTAAATAATTTTTAAGCACAATAACAGCCTTAATTTGATGAAAAATACAAGCCAAACGTTAAGGCCTGATTATTAGCCAATTTCCAGACTCCAATGTTTTTCTTTTTTTATCACCTCAGAGCACAGATAAAAGTGTTTTAGTCCAGCTTATAATACATTTTTTTTTTTTTTTTTTTTACATTTCCACCTCCTACTCAAAGCTCAAGACATCAGAAGATTCCTTACATGTGTGAACTCCAGATTAATCTTTTGGCAGAACACACCCTGATCTAAACTCCCTCTGGTAATACATCTTCCAAATAACTACTTTTAAAAAGACAAAAGAATTAGCTCTTAAATAGAGATTGGAATCGCAATACTTGATTCCAGTTCCGTAACGATTCCATTATTCTTTTAGTACTTTTGAAGAACACCCATCCTCATAATTATTCCTAACTATAAAACATTAAAATATGAATGTTTTTGTTTAATATTTTATTTATAATTAACTCTTTCCCAGACAGTGTTTTTTTTTTTTTTAAGTTAAAAAGTTTTTGACCATTTTCACAAAAAATGCATGGCCCCCAGAATATTTTGTTTTATGAATATCTGAACATGCAATTTTTAAACAAAGGTCTGCTTTTAAACAACAACAACAACAACAAATCATTATTTTTTTATCAACACTTGAATGTAGGTAAGTTTCATAAAAAAGCAACATTTTGAGCAAAAAGCTCAGCCCTATAGCAGGTCCTGGGTCGACATTTCATTCTGTAACATTAGGCAGTTTTGATTTATATGCTGTTTAGTGTTGATGATCGCATTAGTTTTCATATGCATATGATTATTAAAGGGGGGGTGAAATGCTATTTCATGCATACTGAGTTTTTTACACTGTTAAAGAGTTGGATTCCCATGCTAAACATGGACATTTACATTTACAATTACATTAATTCATTTAGCTGACGCTTTTATCCAAAGCGACTTACAATTGCTATATATGTCAGAGGTCGCACGCCTCTGGAGCAACTAGGGGTTAAGTGTCTTGCTCAGGGACACATTGGTGTCTCACAGTGGATTCGAACCCAGGTCTCTCACACCAAAGGCATGTGTCTTATCCATTGCGCCACACCACCCCGTACATGTGGTGTGGCGAAACATGGACAAAGTTTCAAAAACTAAATTGTACATTTGAAGGAGTATTTCTGTGGCAAAAATTGTCCTTCCGGTTTGTCACAAGTTTCGGAAAGTTTTTTTTCGAGTATGGGCATGTGTGACGTCAGATGTAGCGGAATTTCCTTATACAGGTCCTAAGGGCACTTCTCCGGAAGGACGCGGGCGCGCGCGCACTCGTAGACCAGAGCAAGAGAGCGAAAGCAGTACGCCCATCAAATCGCTCTGCTCGGCTTTAGGGAAGTCAGTGTCACCAAAGAAGTGGGTTTTTGGTTGCCAGGGCAAGACAGCCCTGCACAGATTCCCAAAGAACCCAGCGTTAAGGGACAAGTGGATGGAGTTTGTTTTTTCAGAGCATCAACAGAGGTTGTGCAAGACTGTTTGTTCCCTGCATTTCGACGATGCTTGTTTTATAAACAAAGCCCAGATTGACGGATTTGCAGATCGTCTAATGCTTAAGGATCGAGCAGTCACAATGATAAAGGTTCGCGGCCGTGTGTTGGAACCGGGCGGTGAGTAAAACTGCTTCAAATGTCTCAGTGTGTTGTTAGCTTGGCGCGTTAGCACAGCTTTAGCTCCGCCCACACGGCCCGCCTTCAGCTGCTCGTTTTTTTCCGGAAAGACTCGGTACAGCCTATCTTTCTTTTATAAATATAATAAAACTAAAGACTTTTTAGAGATATGAAGGATGCAATACTACTCTATAGGTACTCAAGATTAACAGGAGATTGAATGAAAATGAGCATTTCACCCCCCCTTTAAAGCCTGAGAATTCCATCAATAGTGGGGGAGCAGTTTCTCACAAATGACAGAAATTTTCATCAATGGTGGGGAAAGAGTTAAAGAGCTTACAACTAAATTCAACATTATTAATTTTGCTGTGATGCTGGATTCAATAACAACACCTGTGAAGAGATGATGCCAACCCCTGCGTGGACTTCAGATGATGCCAACTCTGAATCAACAAACACAACTGCCAAATTTTCAGATTATATGATCATAACTTGTAATAACTGCTTCAATGAGATTATTTTTTTCAGCCTAAATGAATACATGAAGCTAGCTAACTGTGTGATTTGCATTATCTTAGAACTGTACATTTCTGAAAGTTCACAAGAACTGCTCCAGATCTCAAAGTAGTGAAGGATTCCAATTTCCATTTATTTTTTATTTTTTATCTCCTCACATGTACTGTAAGGCCCATATACACCAGGTATTAAGATCTGTCTCAATGATCCGATCAGTCATCCCAAAAATATCATTGTGTACACCTTTTAGTACGGATTAAATTGAGGTTTTGAAGGTGGAAAAACCCTAAAATCTGGCAGGTAATCTGATGCCCTTCGACTCGACATGATGTAAATGTTGACTAAGTTGTGTTGAAATTTGAAACCAAGCTCACCTTATGCTGCTGGGTAACGTTAGTCAAGCAACGACACAACAGTTCAACAGAGACATGTGTTGCGGGGGTGTGGCGGCTGTAATGACACAGCATGTATAAGCGAACATAAAGCTTTAATGAGATATGCTGGTTATCTGCCATATTGGCTTGTTCTCACAAAAGGGCTATTGGTCTCTGGGGGGAGGCCTCCACTTCACCTAATGTCACATCACAGCAGGACACACACCTTTAGATCAGGTAACTTCAAATGAAATTGCCGGGGCTTCTCTGTTACACTAAGCGCAAATGGAGATAAAACAGCTCATTTACAGAAGATAAGGGAAACCTAAGAGCGTACTCCAGCCATTATTCTCATTTCTTTAATGCAGTCTTCAAAAGAACAACACACGGCTGATTCACCTTCAAAACAAACCCCTTACGAAGGAAAAAAAAAAAAAATCAGACAATGTAATGTAACTGACAAAAGACAAAGCCGATGGGGGGAAAAAGTTATAGTATAAACAGTTTATATGTTTTTGAAAAAGCCAGTGGAGTAAAAAGCTTAAAAATTCAGCTGCGATTTTCCCACAATCGCAGAGTTTATTCAGGCCACATCTGCAAAAAATTATTTTAACAGCTAAACCGAGGGCCAAGATTTCTGAGACAAAATATAAAATAAAAAAACCATATCAAACCAAAAACAGTTTATAGAACTGTCAGTTGCCTGTAGGCCTTGCCTGAAGTGTAATTACGGCATTAAAAAAGTTGCATTCTACAGAAAATGGGAGCATGTTTAGTTTGTGGAAAGAACATAAAATATAATGCAGAACACATTAATGGTAAGGTCATTTATATGAGGCATTTCAGAGGCTGGAGTTGAACTATAAAGTCGCACGGGGTCAGTAAATTGCGTGATGGATTTGAATGGTTAAAGACCGTAATTATACGCCTGGCAAAGTTTCATAATGGACATAAATGCCATTTAAGGTTTGGCTTTTACACACATTGATCTGAGCCATTAATTAGAGCTAATCTATAGTGATTCAGGGAACATGTACTGCGTGTGATCGGTCTGTCCATTTGAACACATTAGCTTAACAGCATTGGTGACGCTCACCAGTCAAATGCTCAGTGTGACAGCAGTTACACAACGTACAGTTCAAAAATATTTTATTTTGCTCACCAGGGCTGCATTTATTTGATAGAAAATACAGCAGAAACAGTGAAATTGTGTAACATTATTACAATTTAAAAGAACTGTTTTATATTCAAATATATTTAAAAATGTAATTAATTCCTGATGGCAAAGCTGGCAGTCATGTGGATTCTTTGTGGAAACGGTAATATATTTTAATGATGAACTTTAGAAGAAAAGCATTTATATGAGATAGAAATTTTTGGTAAAATTGTAAATGTCTTTACTGTCACTTCTGATCAATTTAATGCATCCTTGCTGAATAAAAGTACTAATTTCTTTTTAAAAAATGACCACAAAAATTTGGATGGTGGTGTGAATTGTTTGTGATTATTTTAAATGTATATTTAATAAAAAAATAAACAAAGATTGGCAACAAACCACGCAGCAAACACTTGGAATTCCCTAACAACCACATAGCAACAGTTTGGAAACCACCTAAAAGTTTTGCACAAGCAAGCACCACTTATTCAATTTATTCATAACATGCATTCATAAAATGTAAAAATATATGCAGAAATAATAGAAATAGCAGAAACGTACAACTAAATATAAAGACATTCTAATATTCTAGAAAATATGTAGACAATTACATAAACATGCACTCAGTGCAAAGAAAAAAAACAAGTCGCTAGACAGCATTTTTTGAAAACCACTGATCTGAACGAATCTGAATATCATTGTTATTTTACGCTACTATGGGAATATTTTACAGTACAAGAAGAGAGGTATATCACACCCTATTTATATCATCTGTTCATGTTTCATAAAATGCCCATTAGATACTTCACAGCGACACTCTTGGACTAATTATGGAAAGAAACGCACTTAGTGGAACTGCTTCCCTCGAAACTTCATTCGAGCTTGGCCGAGGATGTGTTCAACCTTTAGCCTAGTTGCACAATGATTTTTTCCCCTCTGGCAACAGGATTGGATGACACAGTGAGTCCAGAGCGTGCGCTAAAGTATGGGATTAAATTACATCGCAGGACTGTGGCAAAACGAAGTGGCGCTTATTTAAAGCTTTAATAAAGTCGAGGATAAAGTTGGTAGCTTCCGAGAGTGAAGGCTACACGAGCAAGCTGCGAGACCAATGCGAGCCATTTTGCCTGTGTATAATGTGTGCAGAACTCTGTTCTCCTGGAACATGAAATAGTAACAGCACAGCGCTTGACAAACAAGGCATCTTCAGGCCTGCGGAGAACGAAGGTAACAGGGGACACGGGCTGATTCCTTCTGACACGCAAACCAGAGCATCACTTCCACTTAAGCAAGATGTGCTCTGGACTGGGCCTGCAGATGAGCATCTCCAGGGAGCGCAGAGAGCAGGAGAGACAGCTCTATCGGTGGAGATCACAACGTGGCAACACATGCACCCCGAATTAGCATCAAAGCGCTTGGCAGTCTGGGGAACATCCGTTGACACTTCTGCTCGCCCCATGCTAGCTCAGATACGCCGCTTAATCTTAAAAGCATTGCTCAAATGGGCGATTGCGAGAGAAAACTCTTTTAAATTATCGCAAGAAGGGCAATCACACTTTCCGCTTTTATTGTGCTTGTTTGGAGCACGTGAGAGAAAGAGAGAGAAAAGGGGCAAACCGATAACAGCCAAGACAAGTTAATCTCTAGCAGTCGCTTCAATTCAGAAGCACATAGGCTGTGTTGGAAAACAAGGGTTTCAAACTCGATAGCAATTACGCACCGCGGGAGGGAAGAACAGGCCGGCTGGGACACCCAGCGGCCGCCCCACAGAGACAACAGAACCACATCTGCCTTTGCTCAAAAGTCCAAAGGGGTTCCCCGGGTTCCTGTGCTGCATTCCTGCCTGTTTGTCATGAAAAAGATGAAAAAGACCTGAAGGAGACAAAACAGATGCACAATGGTGTTCCTGCGTCTGTTTTCAACTCTGAGAGAAACCTTTTCTCAATTACCGCTCGCAGTGGGAGCCCTCTGTCATCCAGGGCTTATTGCCACCCTGTGCCATTCATCTTGAATTAAATGGCTTAATCAATGCCAAGACAGAGTGGAACAACATGGCTGTACAGTAAGTAATTACCCCTCTCCCATAGAGAACAACACAACACAAGCCTCTGCCAGCTAACACTGCGCAGAACCCCACACCTGTGTGTGCACTCGTAAACACAACGGTACTGTTTAGTGCAACTGCTGGGATTTTACTGCTCTGCCAGTGAGTAAACAACGCCACATTTTATTTGGGACATTATGCATGAAAATCTATTACTATAGGTTACAAAATGTAAGGGAACACATAACTAGCAGCTAAGTGATATACCAAAACAATCTGATAAAACTGATGTAAACTCTGCAATAAAAAATGTACATCTTTTTAAGCTCATCTGTTTAAGTTATTTGATTATAAATACAGTAAAAACAGTAACATTGCAATATACAATATAGAGTGGTACAAACGGTAAACAGTGCTGATACTGGTGGAATATCTCAGTCTTTCTCGTTCATAATATTCAATATACTGCAAGCTCACACCCAGAGTTATGCAAAATTCAGAATGAAGAGGATTGGCTGACTTTTAAAATTCATGAGTGTGAATATTAAAGGGATATTTCACCGCTGGAAAGATGAATGTGTATTTAAATTGGGTCATTTATGTAGTAGAAATGTGAAATTATTTTAGAAGTTGGTGCATTCTAGACTGAGAAAAGCCAGAAAATGTATGACTTTTCTCACAACAACTCCCAGAATGCACTTGCTTCGCTGCATTTTTAAAACGCAAAGTTGAACACCAAAATTTGTATTTGAACTGTACACACCAAATGCTGCGGAAAAAAATAAACATTGACGTATTTTCAGATTTTTGTTTATGACTTTTTGCCCCTTTATTAAACATTTTAAATATTCACAAATTAATATGGAGAAAATGTCGGTTTTCTAAGGCCAAATTAGAACCCGGAAATGATATTTTTCCCGCAGTGCTGACTGAGAAGAGCCATCTCTGGAACCATACAGAGAGGTGATTTATAGGCTAATGATAATAAATGTGTCTGAAAAAAAAACGAGGCATTTTAATTGTTTTTTAATAAACTAGTGTTTTCTAAATCAGTGTCGGCTGCAAACATACCTCCATCTCCACTATAAAGCGGATGCGCCTTTAGAGAGAAATGCACCTTTCATACAGATTACATAATCAGACGGAATTTGCTTTCGATTTGAATTTGTTCGTTTTAAAAGTGGACATTTCAAGCTTTATTTAGGTAGGCTATATTTTGTTTCAGTTCATTTTTGAGACGCGCTCCAGTTCACAGAGATCATGAAAGTGTGCCGGATTGTTTTTTTTATTTTAAAAAAGCACAACATTTACACAAATTAAAGTAGTGATATATTATTCTTTTCTATATGACCAGAGTATTGTTTCCACTGTTGATAGGAAAATGCAAGTGTTTGCGCTGGCGCCGCCATGCAGTGTGCGCTCCACACTCCGCACAAGCCCTTGGATATGAGTCAAAATCTTGTGTTTATTTGTGATAATCTTAGCCCTGTATTATTATTGTCTAACCAGCATTATAACTGACATTTGACGAATTGCTTTGCTCCTTTTTTGGATAAAAGCATCTTCTAAATATGTAGCCTTTATTATTTGCGTTTATAACTATAAATGAGTTCACTAAAGACAGTAATATTTTTAAAATGAAATAATTTATGAATGTTTTATTTTTATATAACCTAACCTTTTACAGTTTTGGAAATGTGTTTGTGTTATATATATATTTTATATATATATATATATATATAAGTCTTTTTTTACTTATTCTATTATACTGAGCTTTTTCCTCCCAAAAAATGGACTTTAAAAAAGTAAACGTCGTTTTTTAGAAAATTCAAGAAATGATCCATTTAAAAAAATTAAGTTTAAACGCAATGCAATGCATCCCGCATCTAATCAGCCAGCACAGACTGGGGGAGGGGCCACACATCCGTGAGTACAGTTTACAGTTTTTTAAATGGATTGTGAAAGTGTGGGCACAATTTATGAATTTGTGGGTACAGATTGCAAAAACTGAAGGCACGGTTTACAAATCTGAGAGCACGGATTAGGAACTCGTGGGTATGGTTCATTAATACGTGTGCACGATTTGTTAAACTGAGGGAACAGTTTAAGAATTTATGAGTACGGTTTATAAACTGAGGGGACGGATTGCAAAATGGATTATTACGAGTTAAAAAAGGAAAAAGGAATGGACGCAAAAGTACAAGGACCAATCGGGCACACAACCCTGTTCACAACTTAGTTAAAACATAATTTATTTTGCCATGGTTTTTATTTGGCCGTAATTAATGATGCAGAAATCAAGAAGAATTAATAGGACCGAACATCAAGAACATAATTTGGATTTTCATTTTCATTCATTCCATTTTTTTTTTTTTTTTTACATAATTCAGTTCTGAAAAAGAAAGATTCTTGATTCCCAACCCTATGTAAACCCTTAGGCTTTGTGTATACAACTAACAACATCAAAAATTGATTATAAAGGTGTACTTTAGTCTCTGTGCTAGATTACAGTGTTTATTATGGGCTCAATGTCTTAGCGTGCAATAAACACAGGTAAAAGAAGTGAATGAGATAGAGCACTGAAAAACAGCAAACATAACAATTGATTTAATGAAACGATTTAAATGATCCAGTATGCGTCTTGTCGAAAATGGCTGAGAAGTGTTCATTAAAAGCTGGCTGAGTGAACTGGCAGCATCACGTCTACTAAAATTACCATACATTAGCACACTTACCTTGTTTTGTATGATTAATGAAGAGCGCTGCCACTTGCACCCTAAACGGCTGTACTGGGGCTAGTTTTAATCTGCCATTAGCGTGCACAGCGAAACACAGCACTATATACCACTTTTACACAGGCAGGACTGGAATGGGCTATGATAACTCCTCTTTCCATATTTAAAAAAAAGGGAGATGCAGAAGGAGATGCAGCACATGCACACACCAAAGACAAACATTTACACGCCTTCATATAAACACACACATAAATAACCAGAGAGTTTTTGTACTCACATCTGAATTAAAGCGAAGCTGACAGATGTTGCAAGAAATAACTAGCTTTTTCTTGGGAGGAATGGAGACTCCAAATGTGTGGTTGATTACAGCTTTCTGGACAGGGTCCATCTGGAAGACAAAGAGCAGAGGAACATTTAGGGTGCTTTCACACTAGAGATTGTGGTGTGGACCAGAGTCTGTTTGTCATCAGAGTGTGAATCGTTTGGCTGATGTCAAAACACATAGATTTATTTGAATAAAACTTACAAAAATATCTTAAAGGGGTGGTTGATTGCTATTTCACTTTTTTCATTTTAAATACTGTGTAATGTTGCTGTTGGTGCATGAACAGTATCTGCAAAGTTGCTGCGCTGAAAGTTCAACGTAAGCGGAGATATTGTCTTTTAAAAATCAGGAAGTTTAATGCCTACAAAAACGACTCGAATGGGACTACAACGAGATACTTCCCGGGTTTTATACGTAACTAACCCATACATTTACATCCACCCTCCCTCCGGAACATGTTCTGCTGTCGAAGAGGAGGAGTTATAGTGGAGAGCTGTAGCTGTCAGGTCTTCTGTGTTCAGGCTTCCTACAGACGCTGTAGTTCGTCAACAATGGTTCAAATTTAAGTTTGATTATGTTCCTGACAATTACAATCGTAGTTTAGCGCTCTGTGCTGCACATTTTACGGAAGACAGCTTCCAGAATCTACACGAGTTCAATGTCGGATTCAACAAGAAACTATTACTCCAACATGAAGCAGTTACAGCTTTAAAACCAGAGGCCACAACCTGCAAGTAAGATTTAATCATTTTAAATGTATTGCCTGTATAATTTAAGACGTAATGTTTTAGTTTTATCAAGGATGTAAAAAATGCCAGCGCTGGCTTTAGTATATGACAGATGCGTATAAACATTTTGGACCCGAATTTGTAATATGTACAAATTTTGTAAACGTATTTTCCATGTATACTTTATGACGTAATTTTTTTTATTTGATCAAGAACGCAAACCAATGCCAAAGCTGTTTGGTTATAGTAGCTAGTTAGTTCGATGTTATTTTGTGTGCATAAGAAACGTGTACAAACTTCAAAAAATTATCGCAACAGCAAACTTCAGCTGCTGTTATCACATATACACCTAAAGAAAACGACAAACTGAGTAAACTACCGGTAAGTTTTGTGAATAGTTAAACGGTTGTTCATTCTATCAATAAAACAATTTCTTTAAAAAACGGTATTACTCAGTCATGTATTCAGTTATATTAAATGTTTAATCAGGGGGAAAGCATATCTCAAAAGCTAACAAACAGCAGTAGCATTTTCAAGTAACAGCGTGTGGAAATTCTTTGAGAAAATAATAATAATTAAAAAAAATTACCATTCAGAAACGTTTAGTAAGAGCCGTGTTTGCGGAGGTTCTGCTTGACTCTCTTCATCACCGCTCTCTGGGTCTGATTCTGGCTCAAACTGATGAGGTAATATTGACACCATTACATTTGACCGGGTCCGGAGCACGTGCAACTGTCGCCGGTAAAGGTAATGGGCGTGAAGATTCCGGACGCAGTTTAGCCAATTACAACACACCGGCCGAACTAACCAATCTGAGCCCATTGCCTGTTTCTGAGGGAGTGTTTTCATAGACTCAGGAAGTCAACCGGTCGTTCAAATGACAGAGGAGGAAGCGGCTTACAATAAAGGTGAAATTTATGAAAAATAAGGCGTTTTTTAACAAACGAAACACGAAGACATGTTATATTGCAGCCCATAAACACAATCAAGCAAAGAAAAAAGGCAGTAAACCACCCCTTTAAAGAAATCGCTTTATAAGGACTACAACAAACGGCTGGTAGGGACTACACAACATTCCTCCCAGGTTAGTGAGATCACTAACCCTAAAATTTACATAAACCCCACCCCCGGAACACGATTTATAGATTATCAAGTAAGAAGTAAGAAGATAACTACACATCAGCTACATAAATTCATCAACTAACCATTTAGAAACGTCCTGTTGCATTCTACATGTTGTCACCTCTTCTTGAGTCTCTCCATCATTGTCTGAATCCGGTTTGAACATAAAAAGCTAAATGTTTTTGAAATTTTCAGTGCACGTCTGTGTAAGTGCAAGCTATTGAAGCTCCGCCCCCTGTGCCTCAAGCAGCAGCTCATTTGCATTTAAAGGAACAGACACAAAACGGTGCGTTTTTGCTCACCCTCAAAAAGTGACAATTTTAACATACTATATAAAAATATCTGTGGGGTATTTTGAGCTAAAACTTCACATACACACTCTGGGGACATCAAAGACTTATTTTACATCTTGTGAAAAGGGCATTATACCACCCCTTTAAAAAGTTGGTTTGGGGAACGGTTTGCAATCGGCATATAAAAGGTAATACGTCCAATTTGTGGATATGAAATGCTATTAATAATGTTGAACATGCTTCTGGTCATGTTTACTATCATACATTGCTCATTACCAGCAAGTATGCGATACATTGATCAAAAGTGACAGTAAGTAAATTTCTAATATTTCAAAAAAAAATCTATTTCAAATAAATGCTGATGCAAAAATAAAAAACTTTTTCTATTCATCAAGGAATTCTGAAAAAAATTTGTTTACTGAAAATTAAGCAGCACAACTCTTTTCAACATTGATAACACACACAAAAAAAGGTTTCTTGATCACTAATACTGCTGAAAAATTCAGATGTGCCATCACAGAAATAAATTACATTTTCAAAAATATTAAAATAGACTACAGTTATTTTAGATAGTATTAATATTTTACAAAATTAGTTTTTACTGTATTTCTGATCAAATAAATGCAGCCTTGGTGAGTGCAAGAGACATTTAAAAACAAAATATTACCAACCCCAAAAATGTAATAATAAATAAATAAATAATAATTCTCCTTGTAAACCTAAAGAGACTAATTAGGAGCCCAAGTCAATTGCCTAAGTTGATAAGTCACAAGTCAATTTTGTGAAAAGCGCCACTAGATTTAACTCTCCATCTCTGCTCAGGAAGCAGAGCACTTGTGTATGTGAATGTAAAGTTTTGGTGGTGAATTCAAAGTGACAAAAACATGAATAAAACAGTGAAGATGGCATCTTCTTGTCCAGAGTCATTACGTAGTTACAGTGGTACACAGTTGCGGCTTGTACTCACAATGCTCTTACACCGATGAACGTCTGGACCAAAAATTTGCAAAGAGACAAAGAAAATGAAGTAAGTATGAAAACAGCATTAGCATGAAAGTTAGAGAGACATGAATCAGACACACACAGTGTCCTCTGCATTAGTCAGTGTCCACGGCCCTGAACGCTAGGCGGAAATGAGAGCAATAAGGATCCCAAGCTGCAGGCAAGACAGCTGTTTAACGGTGAGAATCAATGGCAGCCTTGCTGGGCTCTTGGGCTCAAACTGATAGAAACAGATACTCTGATTATAAGGAGAATGAAGTCAGGAAAGCAATATGAACACTGCCACATCAGCACAGGAAAGCAGCCAAGCACATTTGTGGCCTTGATCGATTGCAGCTCCTGAAGTTATGCCAGCTTGTTATCCTTTAATCAAACTAATAATTTGAAATCCAAGCAAACAAAAGTCTTTTATAAACCTTTACAAATATGCACTCATTTTCTCCAATTAAGTCCTGAATACTCATAATATGACAGCAAAATGACAACAAATACACTTTGTTACTGCAAGAAAACATGAAAAGCTTAGAGTAGGTGTGGTTTTAACATTCGCATGCATGTTTTAAAATAAAAAAAAACACATATTCTCATAAAAACAGCCTTTTCAAGCTCAGAACAGTTGTTCTTTTTATATATAGATATATTTGGTCTTAAGTAACCAAACAAAAGACTTCTATTTGATGACAGCTACTGTCTGTAAGGGCAGTTGGAGCAGAGCCCCACCAAAACATTCATCCAAAACATAGGCCTCTAGCCTATATGAACTGAATCAATAATAAATTGTAAATGTGTTCAGCATTCTGCAGCAATTATTATTCAGATTTTCTAGATTATATGTTGAAAACTGTAGTGCTGCTTAATATTTTCTGGAAACTGTGATACATCAGGATTCTTTGATGAATAGAAAGTAAAAAAAAAAAAAAAAAAAAAACATTTATTTGAAAAGGAAACATTGTAAGCATTATAAATGTATATACTGCCACATACTAAATACAATTTATGTGAATTACGACTGTAAAAGCAAGTCCATGTTCATTTAATTTATACATAAAATACTCTTCTTCAACAAATAAAAATATGCCAAAAAACATTCAATGCTTAAAAGCAGAAATGATCAGAAATATTGGTAAGGATTATTCAGTAGTTTCTAACTATGGTAGGGACACGTTCCCATTCTGTCCCAAATCTATGCTCATGGATCTGAGAATTTAATGAGACAAGAAAATAAACGGACAAAATTTAACAAGCTCTAAAAAATGTGCTGTGCAGCATCCAATAGGATTACGCACAGTGTTTCACGACTTCTCGAAGCCATGCATGAAACCCTGGCACGAGAGAGCTGACTTCTGAGTTTGCCTCCAAGTAATTTAACCATTTCACACACTCACTACAGCCGTCTCTCTTAGCAGGAAGGCATTTCATAGCTCACTTGAAATACAGACAAAAGCAAAAAAAAAAAAAAAACTATTCAACTTGAGACACAATTCTGGCATATTTTACCTGGAGCAAATGGAGAGTGTCCATAACGCACTTTTGTGTGAAATCACAACTGAGAGAGGAGTCCAGTGGAGAGAGAGACGGACAGAGATGTGGTGTGGCTTGCGCTCCGGTAGCGATGCACTGGAGGTCTGTTCTCACGGCAACACCTCTCTCTCTCTCTCTCTCTCTCTCTCCATCTCTCAAAAACACACGCACGCTCGCTCGCTCACTGTCACCCTGCCTGCCTGCTGATCCCTGCATCTCAGGCTGATTAGCTCTGAATAACTGATGAGCTTGGGTAAACAGGAGTCAACTCTACACAGCCAATTCTGTTCACTCCTGATAAGAGTTCGTATGAACTCGGTCCATTAAGAATTTATGACAGTCACCCTTCGAGTCAGATGGATTGCACCCAAAGCCTTGACTTTATTTAACTAAAATGGATGTTTTGAATTCCGCCGTAACTAGCTAGATGTTTAGCTCAATGTCTCAAGCCCCGTTTACCGTGAGAGCAATGAAATCACTGAATCACTGGAGGTCTGCAAGTGCCTGTGCTACTAGTTTCCAGCATTGACAGTTTTGCCAATGTATAGAAATCAATATCTGCATTTTTTTCAGAAAGTTATTTAGAATCTTATTCAGAAACTTATTTGCTGTCACTAAAATATTAACATACATACACATTTGAGTAAATACCCTTTTTTCATATGATTAATTTTATTTAATTACAATTATTTCAATGTATATAATTGAACACATAAATGTATATATTGATAAATTAATTTATTACTACATTTAAAATATATTTTTTATATAACTTTTATATTGTTTATGTGACATGAAAAAAACTGACAAAACCTTGACCCCTTTGTATGACCAGAAACATGCAAATGATGTAGCAGTTCACCTCTGTGAGTCAGGAGAGGTTGCTTTTGCAGTAATTGTGAGTTCACAAAAATAGGACCCCAGACTACCATTTCAAGCAGACTTGGGTGCATTTTGCTGATGCCATTTTCTCCTTGGATAAGAGTATAGTGCTCTCTATTTGATTAGGGGACGGTACAGTGGACTAGCAGCCATCCATTCATGCCCTCTGCGGGTCACTAATGCAGTTCCTCACCGCTCCTCTGCTAACTCTACAAACCACAGTACAGAAACCTCCCCATGTCATTTTTTTAAAGAATCCAAAGTCCACAGTTGCAGTCTGTCAGTTCTCTGACACGCTACCTGTTGTGCATGATGCTGAACAGCAGTAATCTGTAATTAAAATCTCGCTCTCCCACCACAGCAAGCACAACTGCTATCAGTGCAGGGAAGTTACAGGCTAAAGATATAATGACTGTGGGAGATGGAGGGGTCAGGAGAGAAGATACAGCTGGTGGGGTTGCTGTGCTCTTCCACAGCATGTGGCTGGAGCGTCTTGATGTGTAATCAAAATCTGGTGTATGGGACGCAGCTCAGCCTGCGGTGTTGGAACAAGTTCTACAGAGGGGGAAACAGAGGACGGATGGGTTCCAACATCCCTATGTGGCAAAAAAAGAGCTCATGAATATTAATTAGTCTGCACTGACATTGCTCAGAGATTTCAAAACTGAAATATCAACAATATGATTTCACATTCAACCGTCAATCAACATTTAAATGTCAAACGTCAAAATACTATGAGATCAGAAATAACATAAAACAATGAATTAATAAATGTAAATAAATGCTAAACCATCAGAACTGTAAACTGAATTGCTTTTTAATTAATAAGTTCATTTCATTCAATTCAAGGCATCAAATGAACATGACCATTTCATTTTATTTCATTTGTTGATTTCATTTTTTTTTTCCATCTTTACACCAATCAAAATAAGCAAATTCAAATGTAAAGGTTGCTTTCTTATATTTGATCTGTCTAGATTTAAAGGAGTAGTTCACTTTAAAATGAAAATTCTGTCATCATATACTCACCCTCATGTTGTTTCAAACCTGTATGAATTTCTTTCTTCTGCTGAACAGAAAGGAAGATATTTAGAAGAATATCAGTAACCAGACAGTTTCTGGGTCCCATTGACTTCCATAGTTGGAAAAAAATATACTATGGAAGTCAATGGGACCCAGAAACTGTCTGGTTACTGATATTCTTCTAAATATCTTCCTTTCTGTTCAGCAGAAGAAAGAAATTCATACAGGTTTGAAACAACATGAGGGTGAGTATATGATGACAGAATTTTCATTTTAAAGTGAACTATTCCTTTAACACGTTTTGTTTTGGGGGCAGTCATGGCCTAATGGTTAGAGTGGTAGATTGGTAACCTAAAGGTTGCGGGTTTGATTCTCAATACTGACAGGAAATGACTAAGGTGCCCTTGAGCAAGGCATCTAACCCCCAATCACTCCCCAGGCGCCACATCAAAAATGTCTGCCCACTGCACCGGGCGTGTGTGTGTGTGTGTGTGTTCACTACTCACTGCTCCTAATGTGTGTGCACTAACTTTGATGGGTTAAATGCAGTAGACAAATTCAGAGTATGGGTAACTTTCACTTTGCTTTCATTGCAAATGGACCGCCCAGAGGCCATCTGGGCCATCAGGACATTTAAAGGGGAGTAAAAATGTAAAGTCGATGTCCCTACAACGTCACATACTTTTGGAAATCCAACGTTTAGTTGATCCTGAAGCACTCATTGTCAAAGATATAAACATGACCACTTTCTTCTTCCATGAAGGGGTTTGGCGTCACAACGGATTTGTTTCCAGGTGGACCGTTAAAGAACGCAACGCACACATCTCCCAGAAAACCTGTAAAATTCAACTATTCGTCATCAGATGACGACTTTGAAACACCTGAAGAGTTTCCAGTTTTGTGTGCAATTCGCATTAGACGTTCAGCCAATGGTCCGTAGGCATGATGCCTGAGGCTGAGACTACATCCAAAGGCTGCAAAGACACATGAGCACCCTTCAAATCATTTGAAATTGCCCATATCAACATGACTGTCTCAATCAGTAACAGTTTACCTCCTCTACAAAAATATACAATGATTTCACAATGTGTGGGTGGAGCCCGATCTCATGAAAGCTACCTGTCAATCAAGCATTGTTGATCACATTAGCTTGAGTGGAAGAGACCCCAGTCAGTCACTGTCGAATCAATTTAATTTACTCTTCTCTGTCATTCTGATATAATTAAAAATCTGTCAAGTAAACAAACATGAAATTTGATATCAAAATACATTCTCTCTTCTTCCTTTCCTTGTTTCTCTTCCACTGTCTCTAAACCTATTTACGAGCTCCCTCAATGATATCTGCAGCTCTGTAATAGCAAGAATATCTTAAAGTGAGCCGAGAGCTGTGACCTTGCCAAGGCTGGAGACTGTCTCTGAAGAACAGAAAGCACAGCAGATGGATAATGTGGTGATTCTCTTCATGGCTGAGAACACCTGGCTGAGCACAAACCGGCCTCAGTCTGTTGTGACTCTGGCAGCATTGATTTCAGTCATAGAGAGAGAGAGCCGTGACTATGCACTCGCTGTAATCACACTGGGATCCTTCATCGGGTGCAGTCTTCTCAAGCACATAAACACAATCACACTGATGACTAACTCCTCTTTATCCAATGTTGCCTCAACTGCCTCCATCGCAGAGATTTATTTTCAATATATTTCACAAATCATGAGGCAAATTAGTCCATTTCCACTTTCTGTTGTTAACATTCGTGTTCATTAACTCAGAATCGGGTTCTTGTTCTGAACTGGTTTCAAAAGCCAAACTGTATGATTTTGGTGACATTGGGGTCTGTTAACGTTTCTTAAACGTTTATTCTGCCAATGTGGTACAATAAAACATTGAAAAAAAAAAAAAATCGCTAATACATCACATCTGTACATCTTGCATGCAAAAAATGCAGTTTGATTCGTAAATGAATATGGCTCCTATGAGGTCAGTTCAAAAAACTGATCAAAACAATTTACATTTAAGTCACAGCAGACAAATGTGTGTTTACATTACTTAAAGGGATGGTTCTGAGTAAAATCAACCTATTGCACCATGACCTCGAGCCAAACACCCCCCCAGAAGCCTTTTTTCCCTTGGTCGAACATTATTAAAAGTTAGTCCTGGCAGAAAGCCAGTAAATCCAGCATTTATGTTTTTTTTTCGAAGTGTTGACAACTTAGTGTTAACTAATAATTGTTGCAAACTGGTACTACCACCAAAATATTAGTGCATTCCTGGAACTTGGGCGTCGTTACACTACATCCTTACGCATCGCTTTCTGCCAGGACTTTTACGGGCTTTTCCCTAATCACTGAAGTAACCTCGACGTGCGGGTTAGCAGTAGCATTAGCCATCAGGCAAGTGTTATTTAAATAAACTCCTGATGTACTTACAAACTTTCCAATGCCTCGTTTTATGAGTACAGAACCTATTTGTACTACTGTAGAAGTTTGGTCCCATTCCGGGCATTATTAGAGGGGTAATTTACGAGATACAGCCTAGGATCCATTAGCGCCTGCACTAAGCCATACGGCTGATATCTCTAAATAAGCTCTAACTTTAATAATGTTCGACCAAGGGAAAAAAGGCTTCTGGGGGAATGTTTGGCTCAAGGTCATGGTGCAAAGGACCCTAGGTTGATTTTACTCCGAACCATCCCTTTAACTTACATCAAAATATGCAGTTAAAGAGGGAGGTCAGGTGGGGCAAATGAACCAATAATCAGATAACAAGAAGGGTGAGGTTAGACAATAGGCATGAGAGCACGCTCACCATGAAAAGACAAAAGGAGTCTCAGAGCTCCGTCACCAAACCAGGAATAAACAGACCGAAGTGACAGAATCCTGACAATAGGATTTCAGCTGAATAAAACTATTATTCTTTAAAAATCTCACTAACCCCGAACATTTGAACAGAAGTGTATTTAAACAAAATATAGCAAATGGGATAATAATTGTGATGATTTTCTTTGTGCTTTTAAATAGTTAATGGAACCAATGAGTATATTTGGAATTAAGATTATTAACTTTGCCATGATTCCCATCTCTAGTGTAAATCATATTGTTATCACTTCCAAAAGGCAGAATGTGTGTGTTTTTAAAGATATCGTGTTCAGTAAGAAGGTGGCCTTGTGTTAATAGCAGCTTGGGAGGACTTGCAGGCTTCTCTGCATGTGGAGTGGAGGAAGCACTAATTATACATAAGGACACCTGCTCATAATGTTCCACAAACAGTCGGCTCTGACGGTGTGCCAGGAGAGGCATATGTCAGGGCACACACACACAACTCTTTGTTATTATGACACAATGGCAGTTCTCTTTTCTCTAACTCTCTTCGCTGAGGTTATACAGTTCTTTCAAAACTCTGTAACTTAAAATAATAATACAAATATTTATGCTCGAATTTAAAGAAATGTTTCTAAAAAAAAAGATATACTAAACATTCAGAAATATGCCTCGTTGAAAAGATGAGGCTGAGAAGCATAAGATTCATTTTACTCAATGTCAAGAAAATAAACATGATTCCTAAAAAATACATAAATAAAGAGCTTAAGTTGGGAAAAAACGGAAGGACTCATTCTGATATTTTGTAACTTTCAAAAGGATGACATACCAATTTCTGTGGTTTTATCAAACAGGATCAAATGTTTTAGATAAAACAATTAATCTCAGAAAATAGTTTCTGGAGTGACAGCTGCATTTAAATACAGGCGTGAATCCCTTAAATTATTGTTCCGTGTGTGTACTCCACTGATCTATATAATGACTGGATAGCTCATCACGTTCTAAACTGCCAGTAGGCAGTGAAGCCACCGGAAGTGTTCGAGCGGCCATCTTACGATTCCCTACCAGCAGAGGGCTCCAACGGCGTTATACAGAGATTGGTAGCTCCGACGGCACTTTTAAGATGATGACCCGCTGTGCAGTAAACAAGTGTAAAACGACGTTCACAAAAGGAAGTAGAAAAACTGCCCAAAGGTTGTAATTCAAGCCCTATAAGTAATAATTTATATGCAAAATTGTCGCTATGCCCATTTTGTTTTCTCCGAGGCAAGAGTAATGCTGCTGCTTCTTCAAAAACAACGATAAAACAGTCAACAGTAGCCTATAAGAAACCTCAGAGCAGCAATAATCACAATTACGGTAAGTGTGCAATAGCGAAACCATTTGACAGCTTCAAAAGAGCTTCGTGCAGACTCCGTTTACCGTTACATTAACCCATACAATTTGTATTATGCATTTCCTGAACATGTACTTGCTAATCAAACACTTTAAATGAACAAACTACTGATCTATAAAACACAATCGGTCTTCCGACCTTTTACTATTGTGTCAATTGATGTTGATATGCGCGAGGGAGAGAGAGCATACAGCGCTCGTGTTATGTGAAGGCGGTGAGAGTGCGCGCGCGCGCGCGCGGCCGGGGCGCTCTCTCTCTCTCTCTGCTTTTTCTTATGTGCCCTGTCCACTGATCTAAATAATTCGTTGTTACGACGACTTATTTGTTCCCTCGTTTTAATAAATCGTGGACACGTTGAACTAATTCCCTCCCTCATTTTGATTTAACGAATTACAGCTTGGCCACAAGATAACGTGCTGAGGTATTATTAATTCGTGGCCACAAAACAATATTCACCTGAATATTCACCAATTCACACAAATATAGGTCTGTAGCATTCACTATTTAATTAATATTATCAAACTGTTTTTCTTACCTGTGAAGATAGCTCTTCAGTGTAGGCCGACTAGTGTTCTCGTACAGCTTTTTATTCCTTTTGCAAAGAAATTGCCGTTTTTTAATAAGCAGGAAAAATGTCCCGACTTTAAACAAATACCCATTTAAATGCTTAGGATGTTTGCGTTGTGAGAATATACAGGGAGACTTTAGATTTAAAAACTGTGTCTCGTTAGGCAATGTTTTCTCAGTCAAATCATAAAATTTCCTATTGATTCAATAGAACGCGTGAGCTCACTAGGGAATACCAATATGGCGGCGCGGTGGCTTCACTGTTTATGACGTCATGAGCTATCCAGTCATTCTATATAGATCAGTGGTGTACTCCCAAAATTATGATGATTGACAGCATGGCAGCTAACCGTAGCAAAGTTCTGGCATCTCGCATGTTTGGTATCCACTATTTTTGACAAAAGTAATATACAGCGACTAAAGAATCGTTTTGTTCTGCAATTTTAACTAAACCACCGTTTACAGAGGCATCATGTTTTGTTTCTGTTTTAAGGCTGCTTCACAGAGGACGCTTTTGAAGTTTTACCATTGCCACTTGTTATAAGCGTTTTTGGGCTTGTTGTTTAGGTTTGGTTCATAAAGCGATCAAGTTTATCGAGTCTTGTTCTCAATATAAAGCATTTTGATTTCTCTTGGTTTATTGTGGGCTTGTTCTTGTTCACTGTTTTTCCAGCAAGATCTGGCAACACAAATGAGTCAACGCTCTGACCACTTGTGGTTTTCCCAGTGGTTTTCTTGCACCGCACACATAAGAGAGACACATCTCTGATGTGTGTTTAAATATGCCATTAACAACTAGTTGTTTAGTTTGGTTCCGTAAACACTGTGTATAATTTTTTGTAAATGCGGTTGTCACTACTTGCATTTTTAGGTTGCAGTTAATTCAGTTGTAGAATGCGGATGTCACTCTCGAGAATTACTGAACTGAGTGTGTATAGAAAGGAATTAAGCACTAAAAAGTGAACTGACAATCAAATTTAACTGCAGTGTGTACATGGCCATTGTTAATACTCACTGAAGCTTGTGCTGTTGTTTTCCCTCCAAAATATCATCACTTCCTGGAGAATGAAGTCTTTACGGAAGTGGCTTTTACGAAATATGCTTTGTTTGAAATATTTCAATTAGAATGTTAGGGTTAGGTAAATGTTTTATCACTTATGGAAAAATGGTAATATACGCTCAAACCAAACTGGTGAAATTGATTGAAATTTACATCTAGATTTACTTAATTGTGATATTTGGATGAAAGAAAACTACTATGATTTAAAAAAACAAAAATTTTAATGAGATGGGCACATGAAAATGTACTTCTTAGTAGGAATGACCCAGCTGAGAACCTTGGAGGGGTGTCAGCTTGACAAGAGGTAGAAGAGGTGAGATCAGTATAAGAGATAAACAAACAACAGCACTGATCAAGTGATACCTCTGAAAATACACACAAATCGTGTGCACCACTAACTATCATTAGCCTATGCAGTTCCTGGGAAGCTCAACAGAGACTACAGTGATTAGCTTCATTAGGAGAAAATAATTCATTTGATGGCCTAGTAGGGAGACGGTATAATTACGCTAATTTTGCGGTGGCGTGATTGCAGCCTGGAGAACCTCTTGATTTGCACCAACAGTCAAGCAGTAATTATGACAGCTTCTGCCGTGTTTATTTGTTTATTTTTGGAGCAATCCATTGGGTACTGGGCCATAAAAACAGTGTGGTCAACTGCAGACAGATCTGTGAGAATTCAACTCAAAAGCTGGAATTAGAATTGAATTAGCAACACCACACAGGAAGTTCTCCAGGCTGCAATGACAGGAAGAAGAATTTACTGACTTCCAATTCAATATTATATAACTACAATATATATTTACTTTCTGTAGGATGATGGCATTAAGGAAGTGCCTTTTGTTATGTATAAAATTTAAATACTGCATCCTGTTTGGTATCTAAAATGAAATTGAATTTAAGAATTGAACTGACATTTAAAAGACATTGTAATTTAATTCTAAATGGCACACCACCCTCATGTCACACTGACCCAAGCCTTAGCCTCCAGTAACGCTTTAAAGAGCACTGTCACTTTGAATCAGGGCAGGACAGTGCATAGCAGAGAGTGAGAAGAGTGACAAGAAAGTGAAAGAGACAGAGGGAGAAAGTGAAAAGAAAGAAGAAGAAGAAGGTTTTGAGTGGCACAATAAAACAGCGTTGGTTAAACAAGCCCCAAATTCAGACTGAATTTCTTTCTATTTCAGATCCCATCAGCCTCTCTCTCTCCTTCTCCCTTCATTTCAATCACCACAGCAGTCTGGGTTTGGGGAGATAAAAGCACAAATCGATTTTGCTCCCTCATTTTGGGGGTTGGATCAGGGGCTAGAATCAATGCGTGAGGGGTCGACACGTCTGCAGACTTTCCCTCAAACACACTGGCGACTTTCAGAATGGAATATACTGCATACAAGGGCTGCATACTTTGATAAAAAAAAAAAAAAAATCACTAATTAAACTGCCATTAACTGATATGATAAGCTGAACATAATACTGCTACATTTTTTAATATCAAGGTAACAAGAACAAAAGGCAGATAATAAAACTGAAGCAGCAGATCTCGTGTTCAATAGAGTGAGCAAATATGACCAACTTGCCTGCAATGCTTTTTGGCTTTTTGGCATTTTTGCCCATGCGCTAGGAATAGAAAGAGTCACTGCTTAAGGATGTTTAAACAAACATAGACCACTAACAGTTGATCCAGAAGTGAACTAACACCGTGTCTACACTGGATGTGACAAAGCGATCGCTGCAAATCTATTTGTTCTTCGTGTCAGAAAGGCCCAACAATACTCAATACTGTCAGGACCACTATCGTCAAATACAATTGACCATTGGCATATAGTTAGGATTGGCGATATGGTTCTGTTCAGGGCAAGAACTCCCTGCGCATCCATGCAGCCTAGCATGGATAAGAGCAGGGAGAGCAGCAATATCCCCCCTTAGGGTTAACAGAACAGAACCAACATGAATGTATTGCAGATATCATGTCAATATTTTAATGAACAACATAATTTGAGAATTTAGTCTGATTCAAAGGGGAATCAGAAGGCCAAATCCTGACTGGACGAGAGGAGTTGGGGATGGAAGAGGGTAATAAGCTCCTGAGAACGCGATAGCTGCTGATAATACTGAAGGAGCTTATATATTATGAATACAGTGATAGGCGTCATATTCCTATAGGTAGACGTGGATCAGCTGAGAGTCAGCTGATGCGAGCTTGAAACTTGATTAGCAAGTTTCTAGGTTTCTGCAAGCCACAAAATTAAAAATGGCAAAATACCTTTTAAACATCGAAAAGCCAGTTTATTTTGCTGCCCTAACTATGCATGGATTATATGACTAGTTGAATTTTGCTATTTGCATTCAGCATTGTTTTTTCCCTGCTGTCTGCTAACCTCATTTTTGGCTGAGGCTCCAGTGTAGTATGCCATTCTAAATAGCCGCTAGCACACAATTATTGGACTCTCTTCCAAACAACCACACAAGCTGCAGTTTGTGAGGAACGATATACATTTAACATAAAGAACATTATCTACCCATACTCAATGTTATTCTGAATCTTCAGAGAAGGTTTTAATTCCATCAGTGTCAACCCACACAGGAACGAGGCCAACATTAAAGAGGCAGGAAGCCAAAAGAAAGGAGATGAAAGCAGGCTTGCTTACCGTATTGAAATTAGGGAACAGGCCGACCGGAGAGGAGCTCTCCACAGGGAAGGTCATGAAAGGCTTCATGTCCAGACCGGACTGCATCATTAGAGAAGGAGTCCGAACCAACGCGGGGAGCGTGTTGCTATGACAGGAACTTCCTGGAGTGGAAAAAGAAGCAGACGGTCAAGACAAAGAAAAGACAAAACTTTCAAAGCTCTAGGGACTTTTTCCTGCACTCACTCATGCACAGATGAGGAGAGCAAGAGAAGGTATGTTAGAGAGCGGGAAACGATTAGAGAAAACTAACTCATCATCGTCGGCCAAAGAAGCAGAATACCTGAGCGCTCTGGGGAGGAAGACTGGTACAAAAGAGATAGAAATGAGTGAGAGGGCGATGAGAAACATATCAGGAAAGTTCTGAACCTAGCTAGTTCTCTCAAAAATATTGATCATTGACTCTCCCTCATTTTTGGGTGTACTATCCCTTTAAGACATCATAGGCACATATATTATTTGCGAGAAACCTATCCCATAATAAACTCTAACAAACTTAATGCAAAAATGCATTTAATAATGTGGATTATAAAAATGCTTAAAATATAATATACTTATTTCATTCTATACAACATTGTATTAATAACAAACATTTAAAATTCAATATTTTACACAATATTTGTGTGTGCTAAGCATTTGTTTATTAGAGTGTGCTAACGCCAAAACAGTGTTGTTATTGTTAACTAAAACAAAAACTATTAGAAAACGTTTTTAAAGCTGAAACAAAATTAGTTGAAGCATTAAGATTAATAAAACAAATTTTAAAAAACTAAATAGAAATGTATTAAAAACAAATAAAATATAAAATGTAAAAATAAAAGTTAATTCAAGACATTATTAAATACTTTAATAGATAATAATAACACTCAATAGATAAAAATATCACTTTACCAAACTCTATTAAGATTATTTGTGATTCGTTTCTCCTCATGTAAGGAGCACTAGTTGTACAATATGGTGTCGTGACGTAGTGGATAATGATCTTGGCTTGAACACTGACAGTTGTAGGTTTGAGCCCAGTCAGGGACAATCCATGAATCTTACTATTGCGTCATTGACAACACACCTAACCACACGTGGTAACACTATTTTACAGTGTCCTTGTAACACGTTATATGTTACTATAGTAATAACTACAAATTATGCATAATTACATGCAACTAACCATATATTAAGTACATGTAGTTAATTAATATTACTCAGTACTTAAATGTATAATTATACTGCAACATGGACAACTAAAATAAAGTGTAACCCCACATTACTTCAGGGGCTAAATTACATGTCATTTTAGCATACACATTTGTTATAAGTAAGATCATTCATTTAAATAGTTTTTAATTCTATACAATCATTAAAGACGGGTGTACACGGTATGACTTTTGCTGTCGTACAAGCTTGCAGGCGATTTGATTCTCTCAGGAGAACTCGTGTGGAAATCGTTGATGCTCGTATGGTCGCGGCTCAAACTGTGTGAGAGGAATTACGAACCAAGCCAAGTTATGAGCACCTCTACACAATTTTTAAACATGTTAGCTGTCCCCAAATCATGCACAACCTTGTCACATACGCTAGATCTATGAATATTATGAATATTATTATAGCCCAAGTGAGTGACACACATACAAATAGACTCTCTAGTTGTCTTTTCACAAAATCATTTGCACACTTGTCTTTTCATTTTCTTTCTTTTTTCTATCTGAAGCTATAGCGGAAACATTGAAAGCTCCAGTCTCCGTGTTTAGCATGAATTGCCGCCGTGCAGTACAGTAGTGCCATGTACCGGTTGCTTTGACACAATTATCTGTTAACTGATTATCAATGGCTCACGACCCCCCGAGTGTCTGTACTCGCACAGTGTACGCCCGCCTTAACTTAGTCTCTATTCATTTACAAACAGTTATTCATCCTGACTGTAGATCTGGATCACATACTTCTTCTATAATAAAACCGAGTCGTAATGTTAGTGCGACATTGCTGAATAAAGTGGCCCCTAATATGATTTGATAAGCGTGAGCAGTACCATGTCCATTTATATGACACAATGACAGCTCCAATCGGACATGTAATGAAGAAGGATCTCGTGTAATGTGCCACGGAGATATCTAATCATGTATGTGACGAAAGGAAAAGGGTCATTTCCAGTTCGCTGCTCAATTAAAAGAGATCCGAGATCCTTCGTTGTACGAATCAGAGGTCAAGCTGAGAAACATAATCAGCCTGAGTGCGGCCAAAAAACTGCAGACCATGGCTGTGTCGACTTAGTCTTGAATTTCTTTATGTAATGGTTAACAAATCCTTGTAATGCTGGTAAAAATGATGGCAACAGTAAAGCAAACATGCTTTTAGCATGGCAGAGGTACATCTAAAGCTGCTGCACGGCACTCCGGGAGGTATAAAGCACACTAAAGCTGCTTTAATCATAAGCTAGTGTGGCACATTTGTGCTCTTTGCAGAAAAAAAAAAAAGCTGCAAATGTGCTTTTTCTCTTGTCATTTGGTCTGTCTGAACAAAAGTACGAAAAATAAAACAAGAAATCAAAGGCTGTCAGTGTGAGCTAACCAGCAAAACAGCAAAAGGAGTAAGGCAGAGAATGAGCCTTTGGCTCCCTTTTTAGATGCCATTCAACAAGTCGAGGCTGACTAGACAAGCTCAATGAGGCGTCTTGTAGTATGTTTTGTGGCTGCCTCACAAACATTGTTTGGTTATATAAAACTGCATTTGTGGCTGTAAAACAAAATCCAATTATGGAGATGAAAAAAAAAAAAGCATGGTTACAGTGTGTTCAAAACAGTGTTTTCACACTATCAAAGTCAACATTTTCAAGAAAATCTCTTCTAATTTACGTGTAAAAGATGTTTTTAGTTTTTTTCCCCAAAACATCACTGACTGCAATGCACAGGCCAGAACAAGTCCACTTTGCTTCATTACAAATGCACACAACTCCAACGCTAGACAGATGTCTCCCTCTCCACCTGTACATCTGAGCGCTGAAACAGACATATTTTATTCCCATTTGCTGAGTTTAATGAGAACCACATGTAATAACTGAACTTGGCCCTCCGACTGGCATCAAAATTCATAGCCGTGATTTGAAGCTCTGTGGCCCGACCAGAACATTCAGTTTAATAAAACAAGTGTGTTTTCATGGTTCAGATGAGGCAAAACGCTGCATATTTCAAAGCTTAATGAAACCATCAGAGATGTGCTGATTCAGATGGGTAATGATGGTCCTCATCATTAAGGTTTTGACACACTGTATTAGTTTAACCGCTTTGATGCATGAATTGGCTAATCACAAAGTAAAAATTTCTCAGGGATTATTTTGACTTCAAAATAAGGCAATAATCATTAGCAATATGTTTTTTTTTCTGCCAAAATGATTCATTTTAAGAGTTATACATCTGGCCACTGAAATAAAATACAGTATTTCAGAGTGCTTTGTGCATTATCACATTTGTCAGCAGTTTCTATGTTGTCATAAACACAGACTGCATCTGAAATAACATACTTCCCTACTTTCACTGTATGTGAAAAGAGTAGTATGTCCGAATTCAAAATTCATTAAACATAACTGTGCATCTGATGGACACTTTACTATCACACGATGCTGCACCTAAACTGGTAGACAACATGACAAATATAATATGACCGGATTACTGCATCCATTCATACAATATAGAACATACTTTTTTAACAGTCACAAAGTAATTACATATTAAAAAGCAGTACTTAAGGAAATGTGATTTCAGACACAGCCACTGTGACATAAGAAAGACAACAGTCATAAAATTATGGCTAAGGATCAAAGGTCAACATCCATGGTGGTTAGGAAGTAGCCTAATATTATGCTGCCTTCGTGTGCTCTCGGAAATTTCCTACTTCCTACTTTCCTACTAAAATCATGGAGGACAACAGGTTTATTCTTGCCTATTTATTGGGACAATCTTTTTAAAGCCAAAATGATATTTAATGTCCCATTCATTGACAGCTATATGGACATTTGCTGCACTATCTAGAATAGTCAGCTTGCTGACAATTCTGGAATTTGGGTCAAATACATGCTATTTTCGCTGTGTGTAAAACATACAATACGCTTCATAATAATATAGGCTATGTAAAATATTAACAACAAGACAAGGTGATGTAGCTGTTATGGAAAAAAAAACTAATAAAGAACACCAGTCACAGAAGCAATCACTCTCCAGTCAGCCATGTTTTAAGTTTCACAATCTCAGGTATCAAAATTCTCACTGAGATTCCCTGTGGTAAATATGACTTGAGTTCATTTTTTAACTATGAAACTTGTGAATTTCCTGTATTTCCTGTGGATTGTTAAATTGGCTTTGAAAAGATCTGGATTCCATGCATCAAAAATAAAAAAACAAAAACAAAGTAAATGTATTTCCTTAACAGTTTCTCTTTTTCTCTGTACTTATTTAACCACTCTTATAACTCTACCTCGACACCAGGCTAAATTGCAGGGAATAATACTAGCGAACCATTACAAAAAGACAAGATGCTGTGTTGCAGGGCAGACAAGACTGTGGTCAGGGCCAATCATTAAAACCAATGACAGGATAAACTGTGTGTGTGAAATGGGCTACAGTAATAACTGTTCTTCATTATGCACTCTGCAGCCAAATAGCTGTGTTTGGCCAGATCAGGTGTAATGAAGCAGACCAGCACATACAGAGCATGGGAGAAAACAGCAGCAGAGTCAGTGATTATTTATGATGTGCATTGTAAAAAAAAAATGTAACAGAAAAAAAAAAAAAAAAACCCACACACATACAGTACACACATATATATAAAGACTAAATAATATAATGGGCGCCTTACATTTAAAATTCACTGGAATATCCAATATATGCATTACCACTTTGTTATCTAAAATAAATTGAATATAAACCACATCTTTATGATTCAAACAAAAAGCAACACAAGCAATCATTGTTGTTCTGATTATTCAGAGCATTCAGTATTGCCGTGGTGAAACCACTTTTATAAAAAAAACACAATAGGCGAAAAACATGTTCAGTAACATACACACACAAAACTGTATTTTTGCTCTGCCAATGAAAACAAACTCCATACTACGGCATTGCGCGTCCACAGTGCGACGTGTACTTCCTGAATGAAACAGCGATATTAGAACGAATCTCTTGAGTGAATGATTCAATGACTCACTAGTTAAGGCAGTGAGTCACTTAAAAACATAGTAATTTGTCGGCAACTACTGGCATTACTATGTTACTTGCAGAAAGATTCATTAAAAATCCTATAAAAAGGCTGAAAATAAATACATAAATATAATAATGAATAATTATGAATAATTACCATATTGATATTTCCATGTCCAAAAACACTTAGTAGTTATTTGAAGGCTAAAATACAAAATGTTCATTCTCTTTACTCTGTTCAAGAAGATTATAGAATTAGAATATGAATTGGCAGTGAGCTTCTGCTGTGATTTGTTTATCCATTGCAACAGTTATCAGGCGTATCAGAGACTTGAATGTATGTGTCATTCAAATAGATTCACCATCTCTTAAACAACATCAGCATCCCGAGAATGAAACCGATGAAAGTAATGACTGTTACCTGGGAAACGGCGGTGACAGCCAGAGAGCATGTTGTGAGAAGAGATAGAGTTCAGTGTAATTTACATGGATTCTAGGTATGCGATTTGAACAAGGCCGCATCAGGATTTGCATTTACCTTGATAATGGAGAGGGTAAAAATAAACTCTTCATTTCCCTTTTTTAATCCATTTTGTTTTTGCTTATGCTGATAGTAATTCAATCTGAGGATAGAGAATGTTTTAATTTAGAGGTTAAAAAACAGGTAAAATGGGGTAAAAGCTGTAAAAAAAAATTGTTTATTATGCATCCGGTTCTGCTGGAATATAATTAACCTCTTAAAATGGAAAAACATCACCAAACCCTCTCCAATCAGCCAGCAACAGGCTATAGAGCCTTGAACACTCACACAGAGCTCTCCAACATCTACTGCAGTCAGTTGTTGATGCAGGTAATGATCATGCTGGTTAGCTGTTTCCAAGGTTAGCTCCTCCTAACAATGCTGAAGAAATCAGCTGCAACCCCGAAAGCTTGTGAGCTGCATGTCATTAGTAAAGGTAAATGAAAGGTTAAAATCATTTTCAGCATATAATCCTGAGCTGAAATACCGCAGCCAGGTAAACAACAGGTGGTTTAAAAAAAAAAAAAAAAATGTTTTCAGACTCTTGTCTGACGGCTTTTAGCAAAGCTGAGAATTTTTCAGCAGGTAGTCTTCAGGTTCCTCAGAAAACATTTCCTTCTTCCCTTTCAACACACATTATTGCATCATGTTTCGCAATTTATTGTTATATACACTTTCTACAAGGCTAATTTGTCATTTAGCTGCAACCTGCTGGCTGGAAAAAAATCTGTATTTATGGTAAATGTGAACAAAAGTTAATGGTTTGAGAAGATATGAGGTTTGATGTTTCAGCTTGAGCCAATTATGAAGTTCTGAAAATTGTGATTATCTATGATACTGTTCAAAAGAAACATTACATTTCTAATGTCACAAAATTTCTATTATTTAAAAAAAAATGCTGTTCTTTTGAACTCTTTATTCATAAAACATGCAGTTTCCACAACAACTGATTTCAACATTGATCCCATCCCAAATCAGCATATGTGACCCTGGATCACAAAACCAGTTACAAGTAGCAAAGGCCAAAAATACATTGTATGGGTCAAAATTATAGATTTTTCTTTTATGCCAAAAATCATTAGGATTTTAAGTAAAGATCATGTTCCATGAACATATTTAGTAAATTTCCTACCGTAAATATAGAAAACTTTTATTTTTGTGAGTGAATGCAGCACAAAATAAATGCACATAAATGGACAACTTTAAAGGCGATTTTCTCAATGTTTACATTTTTTTGCACCCTCAGATTCCAGATTTTCAATAGTTGTATCTAACAAACCATGGAAAGCTTAGTTATTCAGCTTTCAGATGATATATAAATCTCAATTTAAAAAAAAATGCCCCATGTGACTGGTTTTGTGGTCCAGGGTCACATATTAGTGACTGAAGAATGGAGTAATGATGCTGAAAATTCAGGTTTGCATCACAGGAATAAAACAGTTATTTTAAATAGTAATAATATTTCACAATATTGCTGTTTTTACTGTATTATTTATCAAATAAATGCAGCCTTGGTGAACTTCTTAAGACCTCTTATAGAAAAGTTAAAAAATATATTTATTTATAAGTTGGTTGTAAAATTGGATTAAAAAAAGGGAAAGGTGTTGGTAGATGGGCGCGAGACTATATCCGTCTTGACAAATAACAATTATATTCAAATCAGCCTTGACCCAAGTTTCTCTTTCAACTCCGTTTCATCATCTAGCCATGTGCTTCCAAGTACGAAATGAAACGCTTGAGCAACATCTGGTAGAGGCACTTGTCTCTCAGAGGTTCCCTCTTTGTGCAAACGGCCAGCAGACTTTCGCTCCATTACAATTGCAACATACAGTGGCCAAAAAACATTTGGACACATCAGCAACACTAAAAAATGTTTGAACATCACTGCATTGTATCGTAAAAATATCAAAGAAAGACAGCACAAGCAGAGTTTTAAATGATAAAATAATAGATATACTGTGCAAAATGAAAATAAAGGGTAATTGGAAACTTTCCGGTTGAAAAGGACACCTATGTGAATATACATCCACTAAAAATTATATAAATCCACTAAAAATATCTTCAAACCAGTTAAGTCAAAAATAGTGAAAGTTAGTTGCAGATACTTTCCTATTTTGTTATCTAACACAGTGACATTTGTCCAGTTATAAGTGTGCCTTAAGTGCCCAAATCCTTTTTGGAGCGACTGTAGGTTCGGACCGGAGTGCTTATCAGTACTTTGCCTTGTCGGATGGGGCTCCGTGACATTTGCAGTGTTGATGGAGTGAGAGGTTGGACCCTCCCGCAGAGCAGGAACGAGAGCTGCCGAGAGCCCCTTGGCTCACCTTCACCCTTTTGCAATTTTGAGTCCCTCTGTCTAATTGTATTGGACAACGCCATATCAAATAGTGTGCTGTGTGAGGCTGCTTTTTCCCCAAAGGTTAGCCAACATGCACCTTATCTCACAGGGGCACTCTGGGAGATAAAAATAAGTGGAGAAAACAACAGGAATAGAGACTTCATTCTGAATTTAGCCATCTTAAGAGTTTTTCTACAGCAAATTTATTTTCAAAAGAGTGTTGCATGTTATCTATAAAACTTGTAAAGTTACAATTTCACAAAGTGTTTCACTTTTCACGAAATTGTATTTACAGAGAAATTATTTACTTGAGAAGCAATGTATGAAAAGATCAACACTCAAAGGTTTCCACACACAAATCTTAAATATTTCACCTGAAATAGACTGGTGAACCAAATCCAAATTATCCTCCAAAGCACACAATGCAAGAAATATGATACAAATATCTTCTGATGAAGCAAAGAAATATGACAGCGTAAAGAACCCTGCAGCACAAAACACAGGATATGTGTCCTTGAAAAAAGTTCAAACAATAATTCAGTGGATACAGAACTGCCAAAAATTCACTCTCCATAATCACGATGACTGAATTGTAACACTTTGGAACAACTTATGGAATCAAGCAGAGCCTATGGAGTCAAAAAAAAGTTTAGGTAACCTTTCTGTGTGTCTTATTTGGGGCCTACTAGACAATTTTATGAATAATATCACAGCTATACATGAACATCCGTTGTCAGTGATGGGAATTCTGACTCACTGCAAATCAGTGGCCAGTTGCATAAACTTCTTAGACTAGTTGTAAAAGTTAGCCATCTAATTTTTTTCTTCAAGGCATTTTAAAGTCAGTTACATCAAAAGGCACAAGGATGTGTACCGAAAACTTTTAAGCTGGCTATTATTAAACCTCTTAAAAAATGCAACTTGATCCTAAAGAATTAGTCAATTACAGGCCGATCTCAAATCTACCCTTTCTGTAAAAAATACTAGAAAAGGCAGTATCCACACAACTATGTTCCTTTTTAGAAAGAAATGGAATCTGTGAGGATTTCCAGTCAGGATTTAGACATTATCATAGTACTACTCAGACTGCTCTCATTAGAGTTACAAATGATTTGCTCTTATCATCCGATCGTGGTTGTATCTCTCTATTAGTGTTACTGGATCTTAGTGCTGCATTTGATACCATCGACCAAAGCATTCTTTTGAATAGACTCGAAAATGATGTTGGCATTAGTGGAATTAGCATGGTTTAAATCATACTTATCTGACCGTTATCAGTTTATAGCAGTAAATGAAGAGATGTCTTATCGATCACAAGTTCAGTATGGAGTACCGCAAGGCTCAGTACTAGGACCGCTGCTTTTCACCCTGTACATGCTACCCTTAGGAGATATCATTAGGAAGCATGGCATTAGTTTTCACTATTATGCTGATGATACTCAGCTCTATATTTCTTCATGCCCTGACAAAACTTACCAATTCACAAAATTAATGGAATGCATAGATGATTTAAAAAAACTGGATGACTAGTAATTTCCTACTACTTAATTCTGAAAAAAAAAAAAAAGATTTTCTAATTATTGGACAAAAAACCTCCGCACATAGAATACTGTCTAACTGTCTACTGCTCTGTCAAGTCTTCGTCGTCAGTTAGGATCCTTTTCCTATTTAGCACCTAAACTTTGGAATAGTCTTCCTAGCATTGTTCGAGAAGCAGACACACTCTGTTAGTTTAAATTTAGACTAAAAACATATCTCTTTAACCTGGCATACACATAGAACATTATACATTTCTATTATTCAAATCAGTTCAATGATTGTTAGGCTGCAAAAACTAGGTCAGCTGGAACCGGGAACACTTCCTATAACACCTGATGTACTCGTTACATCATAAGAAGAATGTACTGTACGCTAATGTTAGTCTTTCTGTTTATTCCGAGGTTTACTGTAGTCAGCCGGATCTTGACCTGCACCTAGACACGATCACAACGCATCCCTGAAGTGTCAGCAGAGATTCTGTCAACTAGACTCTCCCCTGTGAAGGCCTCATCGACACGACGGCTGTCGGCACTGATCCTAAACAAACCCGTCTCCATACCGGCGTGATGACTCCGATCTTCAACCAGATGGAACTGGATAAATATTTTGAATGTTCTGATCCAATCTTACTTCTGACCTATAATGCTGCCTGAATCATAATTATACACTGTCCGTTCGTTGGTCAGAGGAGAACTGGCCTCCCGACTGAGTCTGGTTTCTCCCAAGGTTTCTTTTTCTCCATTCTGCTACCCGATGGAGTTTTGGTTCTATGCTGTATAACTATAAGTTGGCGACACTTAATATTCAACAATATTATTGATCTGCCTGCATTGACACCATTAAATGAGAACTGAACTGAGCTGGACAATGACATCAGAGCGTGTATATATAATATACAATAAAGGTTCATTTTTGTTGTAAAAAAGTTATTAATTTAGTTCATACATGTATGTATATATACAGTATATCTATATATATATCTATCTATAGATAGATAGATAGATAGATAGATAGATAGATAGATAGATAGATAGATAGATAGATACATACATACATGTATGAACTAAATTAATAACTTTTTTACAACAAAAATGAACCATCACTGAACTTACTTAAGCTGGACTATGACGCTATTTTCTTCTAGATCTGCAGTACAACAGAAACAAACTTTGTTGCATTATTTTCCTGCTATCACTGTAAAGCTGCTCTGAAACAATCTGTATTGTAAAAAGCGCTATATAAAAGGTGACTTGACTTGAACAGTCTCATTTAAATTGAAACGTAAGACTGATCATCTCTTGTCTTACTGCTAGTTGGTCAAACTAGTTCTTAAGACACAGTCTTAACAAAGTGGCTAAGTTTATGCAACTGGCCCCAGTTTTTTTGAACAGTTTGTTTCAATGAACTGTCACAAAAAAGCAATCTATTATTCTTTTTATGTCATCACGTGGTCCCCGATATCCCGGCATGGTATATTGCATGTTCTAAATGTTACAATAAAGACAATAAAGTAATTTCGGATTTCCTAGTTCAGTTTGTGGCAGACAGATTCTGCTCGTAGAAACAAAATTAAGAATTTTATTCAGCAAGGATGCATTATAATTAAATGCTGTGCGAACACTATTCATTAAAGAATCCTGTAAAAAAAAAAAGTATTACGGTTTGCACAGAAATATTAAGCAGTACAACTCTTTTCTACGTTGATAATAATAAGAAATGTTTCTCGAGGGATAAGGAATAAATTACATTTTTAAAATGGTAAATATATTACAATAGCTAACAGTTATATTAAATTGTAATAATATTTAACAATAGTAATGCTTTTACTGTATTTTTGATCAAATAAATGCAGCCTTTGTGAGCATAAGAGATTTCTTTCAAAAACTTAAAAAAAAATCTTACCAACCCCAAACTTTTGAACTCTAGTGTTCATTAAACAAAGTAAATTTTTTAAAACTAAAATTAATAATGATCTCTTGGCTGAAAATGTTTTGGCACATTAATAAATAAATACAATAAATATAAAAAAATGAAATTGAAATAAATTGAAACAAATATAAATGTGCATCATACAGTCAGGTCATATTTCCTATACATTTTATTGGTAAAATTTCAGCTATTAAAATAATGTGATTTGTGAATGATTCATGAAAGAATTATTTAAATCCACAAACTGATTCAACCGATTCAGTGAAAAGATCCAAGTCAAAGGAACATTTCATTAACAATACTGTGTGGTCTCCGAGTTCAGGCTGTTTGTTAGGTCTGGGTTGTCGCTCCATCTCTCCCAGGTGGGAATGGAAATGTTGAGGTAGTTTACCTGGAAGGGGGTCTCTGTGGCAGGTGGAATTTAATCAGTTTAATCCTTGTACTGGAAGCAAGAAGCCAAGCCGAGAAAGAGAGATAGAGAGAGCGAGGGAGATCTTGAGTTGTGGTCACTCACTTGCACCCTGCAGGTCTCTAGCCACCTGCTGCAACAAATGAGCAGCAAAGAGAAATCATGTTGAACCTGCACAGGCTTAGATGCCATTTGAAACCTAATCTAAACCAAGCAGCAAAGAAAAACCACATCTTTTCACTACAGTAAACACTACAGTAGGGGCATTCCTAGAGATCATAAACATAGCATCTGTTTTTCTACTTAGTACTGCCTTGATTTGGCAGTTATTCACATCACAAGACATAATAACAGCTGAATTTATGCAATTATAGTATAGTACAGTAAATGAGGGTGGTGGTGAAGCTTTTCAGATCTAGTTGGAAAAACAAGCAAGACCAGTACTTTGAGTAAATTAAGCCCTCCCAAATATTGATGGCGCTCCAAACCCAACTGTGAGAGTGACTTTTCCTTTTAAATGGCCATCAGAGAATGATTTCATCACTAATTCCTAAAAAAGGCCTTTCCAAAGAGTGTACGTTATTAGACTGGGGTAATGTTTCTTAAGCTTTTGTACAGGGGAAAACAGATACTGTGGTTATGACTTCATATTTTTTCTGGCTGTTACCATTGGAAGCATAGAAACCCACTGAACGGGAAACTGAAAAAAGGCTGCGGTGATGCAGCTTGCAGAATTAAACAACAGGAGAACGCTCTGAATCACAGAAACACTCATTACTGACAGTTTGAGGACAATTTCCTACGCCAACAAAGGGAAATGTTTGGGATTAAATGAGCACACATCATGCCCGGTATAGATGGGCTTTTTCATTCTTGCCATAAACGATGAACATTCATTTTTGCAGAGCACAGACGAAACCCACACATCTGAATTTAATTCTGCTCGAATACAGGAGATCTCGAAGGAGTGAAAATAATTCAGCCCAACAGCAGACTGTCTCTGTGATCTACAGTGTTTAGAATATCCGCAAGCAGGTGCACGATTAAACTCAATGGTGGTTTGCTTATGCTGTTTAAAGGAGTAATTCAGACAGAAATGAAAACCCTCATGTCATTCCAAACCTGTATGATTTTAGTTCAACCATGGAGTTACAAAATTATTCATCAGAATATCAAAGCGATTCTTTTCCAAACAGTAAAAGAGAATAGATATAAAAGTGGTCCATTAGACCGACACACTTTAGCATTTTTTTTTTTTAAATCAGTGGAATTATGGCTTAAATTTCAGTCTGTTTCTCACAAAAATCTATCATATGACTTCAGAAGCCTCGGAATTTAGTGCACAAGCCACACTTTTATGGTATTTTTTATAGTGCTATTTTGTCCTTTTTGGAGCTTGACAGTCCCAGTTCACTTTCATTGTATGGAAAAGGTCAGCCTAGCACCTCCTTTTTTTTTTGCATTTCACAGAAGAAATTAAATTGTATGGGTTTGGAACAACATAAGATAATGATGTTTTAATTTTTGGGTGAACCTTTAATATTTTGTGATGGCCACTGCCACCTTTGGCTTGTTTAGTTTTAAAAGACACTTACTATTCAGTAATATTATCAATTTGACTGTACTGACACTATTGGATGAGAAATAAACTTGTACTAAATTGAACTGGAAAATGACAATTATCTTCTCTTGAGCTGCTTTATAGCTGAATCCCATTTTTCCTTCACCCTTCTGTATGGGTTTCTTTCTTCAGTGTAACACACTTTAGTAACTTAAAAGGGTCCAATATTTCAAAATATCTTCTTTTGTGTTTACAGAAGAAAGCCATACAGGTTCAGAAAGACATGAGGAAGAGCAAAGGATTAAACTAGGATCGGACTTGCTAAAATCAAGGTTACAGGCTGAAGAGTTACTGAGCACACAATCCTATTCATTCATCAATGAGCCTTTTGAGGGCAGCACTTAACCCTGGGTTTCTCCAGAGGGATTGTCCATGTAATTAATGCACCATAAGTCACTATGGATGGGAAGTGTCTGCTAAGGAGAGCAACTTCCTTCCATCACTAAGATATTCATTAGAAAGACGACAGCAGGTCAATGATATTAGCTTCAGCTGATGTGAATCCATGCAGAGGACAGTCTAAGAGAGCGACAGAAACATCCCAGTGTGAAATGTACTGAACTGAACCAAAAGAGCATAAAGACACAGTGCTATTATAATACCGGTGTTCAGCGCTCGATCCACCACCCACACAACAAGTTTACATGTTAAAAAACTAACTGATGCACTGAGTGTCTGTAAAACACTTTTTCATAGTAATTATATTAAAAGAGAACTATGTGTTAGAGCACTGCACTGTTTAAATGAATTATTTACTTGCTGCAAAACTGCTCACTGATGCAAAAAGAGTATTTTATTTTATAATTGGCTAAGGTAAATCTCAGGTCAATAAATAAATCACTGAGATGCTCTGAAATCACATAGACATGGTCTATTTTTATGGATAGTGGAAAGATCAATAAATGTTGCAAGTCAGATTCAAGCTTGCTCACTAGGTCTGCTAGGTCACAGCTTCAACAACTCACAAATATGTTAAAGTCAACATAAAATGCAATTTGCAACCCGTTTACTTCTACAATTTGACATTTCTAAATGATAAGAACATGCAATATGAAAAAAAATAAAAAAATAATCATATGGATACTGTCTTACTGAGATTTGAGAAAAAGGCACACTGTGATTTAAAGTAACAACTGTCTCAATTTTAAGATATACACTTACACTACCATTCAAAAGTTTTTTTTTATTTTTATTTTATTTACATTTTATTCAGCAAGGAAGCATTTCATCAAAAGCGAGCCTAATGACATTTATAATGTTACAAGAGATTTCTATTTGATTTTCTATTTAGTGAGATATAATGTCACATTGTGAGATTACAATTACAATGAGTTACAATTGTGTGAGATATAAATGACATCATGACAAAGTTGCAATGGTGCTATATAAAGAAAAAGGTAAATAGTATCAATTTTGATTTCATGTTGACTTCACAAACATATTTTTGGATTTAATAAGTCTGGCCTTGATATTGCCTGACTGTCTAGTGTAAATTGATATGATACTGGAATAGACTAACTATTAGCCAGCTTACATGGCTTTATGAAGTCAGTCATGGATCATAAGTGGTGCTGAAAAGTAAACAGAGGCCATAATTCTGGCACATTCTCTGTCAGGCTAGACGACACAAAGAGTGATATCGCAGGCTGTCCATCGCAGCTAGAAGCAGGTATAATGCGTGACCACAGTCGGATGAAGCTACTTAATGTGACACAGCTGCTCAAATGTGTGTGTTTTTTTTTGTGTGTGTGTGTGTGTGTGTGTGTGTGTGCCGCCGGTCACATGTAGACAACGCACGCGAAGCCTTCACTATTTCAGGCAAATCTAATAATGTCCTAAATTCAATTTAAATGCAGATTTACAAGCCAGTGCTTCAGGTCCGCATCACAGCGAGACAGAACGGGCTCAGTCTGTGCCTTTAAACACAATTTGTGAAAACGAAGTTGGTGTGGCTTCTAATAAAAATCTCCTGACAACGGGGTAAATGAAATCATGCCTCACTGCGAGCGTGTGTCCTTGTGCTACAGGGAATGATTACATTGCCAGAAATTGGCAGGTGATGCAATGAACAGCTTGGAATTACAAGAGCATCCACAGGTCACAATGCAGCATTCTCACGAGGCACTGTTTTTCTCACCATCTTTCCGTGAATACACAACCAACGGTTTTGGAAATAGATTGAAGAGTTTGTGGGAAGATCTCTAA
The DNA here is from genome assembly GCF_964197995.2 of Scardinius erythrophthalmus. Lineage (NCBI taxonomy): Eukaryota > Metazoa > Chordata > Actinopteri > Cypriniformes > Leuciscidae > Scardinius > Scardinius erythrophthalmus. Next base: position 8,210,824 of record NC_138226.1, on the reverse strand, counting down.
AAAACTTTAACTAGCTACAGGAATAACAATTCATCCGGTATCTCATTAGCTTAATGGCCATTCTGTTTTTTGCCAATCAGTATTTGGGCTGCAACCACTGATCATTATGATAATTGATTAATTTGTCAATTATTTCTTCTATCAATCTGAAATATATTTGTATATATGCACTGATGTTTAAAGTTTTGGGGTCAGTAAGATTTGCCTTTTTAAAATAAATTGTTACTTTTTTTTTCAGCAAGAATGCATAAAAGTTACAGTAAAGACTTTTACATTGTTACAGAAAAAAACAACCAATCAAATTAATGCTATTTGTTTGAACTTTCTATTCATCAAAGAATCCTGTATCCAGTCAGTCACATTTGTCTTTGCATACTAAAAATGTTTTTGGCTTTATTTGAATGAAAACAAAGACAATTTAACAAAACCCATTCTCGAATTGTCTACCATCTGTCCGTTTAGTGCACTCAAAGGGTACTTCACAATTAAATCGGTTCACTTATCTCAAGTACTGTTTTTTTGAGTAATAAAAACACAAGAACCAGACCGCACAGATTGTTTTGTAACACATAGCTGTGAAGATGATGGTAAAGTTTCGCCCCCTCCTTCATTTGTAAGCGCACATTTGTGTGCGAGAAGAAGCTTGGTGTTTGTTCTCCAGAGAGGGGGCGGACATACTAAAAGTGAGCGTGCAAATGGAAGCGAGGTCCTCGAGTGAAAGTGCAAATGAGCAGATGTATTTCAGCTATAGCGAGGAAGGTTACTCTTGCTCTCTCAATCACCCCGTGGAATAGTGGGTGGTGAATCTTTTACTCTTATTTTACTCTGTATATGTACACAGGAGTGACTCATCGAGATTGACTCAATCCACCTGCAAGAGATGACAGATGGAAAGAGAGATAAAGGCTAGAAGAAACAGAGGAGGAGGAGGAGGAAGAGGAGGAGGAAGAAGGTGGAATCATAGGGCAAAAGCTGAAGCCAACTTCTTGTGTTTGGATGCTTAGAAGATGCATTGTATCCCACTGCCAGAATCCACAGCTGTCAGACCCTCACCATCAGAATGAAATGCAGGAGATCTGCGTGTCCAGGGATTGATCGTTCAGTGAGATATACTTTTTGTGTTGACAGAAGGATTAGAGGTTCTCAGGAGGATAATAACTGGAGACAATGCACTAGGAACGTTCAAGAGATCCATCACCTGCTTTCTGGACACCTGTGAACTCAATGCACTGAGACGTGCCAGCAAAGGGACCGCAGCTAAATCTGTGTCCACTCTGGGGAGGTTGGGAAAGGAAATATTCAGCCTGGTGAGAGACATGAATCAGCTACGCAATGTTGGCGAAAAACAGCATGAAAGAAATACCACCAACAATATTAGTCCCATGGTCTTCACTTCACAAAACAATAAAGCATGGCACACCAAAGCAAAACCACCAGAAAGATAGAGAGAAAGAAAGAGAGATAGATAAAGGAGACGTTGTACAGTTATTCAGCCACAACACTTCAGCAGAGAATGTCTGATATGTTGGCAGCTTGTCAATAATATGATTACTAGTTTCCCTAGGCATTCTCAGAAGACTGTATCTAGACAAAAAACATTAATTCCTCCCAATATCACAGTAAACTATTAAAAGCTGTGATGAAGAAAGGGGAAGAGTAAAATTTAACTAAATGTTTACACTTCCAAAAGAAAATGTGAGTGGTTTTGCTTTTGCAAAATTTCCTGCCGCAATCCAAACGTCTTTTGGTTGTTTGTTGCTATGTGATTGATTGCTATAGTGCGCTGAGTGGAGTTTAACATGGTCGAGTGTTCTAAATGGGAATGGTTGAGTGTTCTCTAGGGTGTTCAAGGGTGTTGCTACTGAAGGCCCAAGTCATTAGAGCCCACCCCCCAGGACCCACTTTCAATTTAAACCCATGGTCACACAAGACCTTACTCCACTCAATTTTATTCATGTCATATGCATGTGTATGGGGTACACTGGAAACGCAAGATTTTTTATCTTCCAAAAGAGGATCGAAACAACAACAAAACAGACAAACTCAGAAGCTTTGGAGCCCACGTGATTTATAAACCCAGAATGGCCCAGCAAAATTCTATGGGATCATACCATATCGGATAAGCTACAACCTGAACAAAAAAACAACAACAGAAAAACCTAAAACTAAACATTAAGTATGAGCAACAATAACGGTATTTTTTGGCTTAGCAAGCAGCTATGATAATTAAAAGCTTACAAAAATGCAAATAGATGCAGCGCAAATCAAACACAGAGATTTACGGGGACGGTAATGCTTGGAAAAAGGGGGATCAAAAAACGTGAACAACGGTTAAGTCACCAACATCTGTTCTGCAAAGAACAATAACAAGATCATTAAAGCGCGCTGTCACAGGATCTCTGGCACATGACAGGGGGAGCTTGTTTCATTATTCACACTAAGAACGAAATATGTCAGATTCAGTGTGTGACACAAGGCCCCCTGAAAACTGATCTGCATTTACAAACCTCCCGTAAAGTGCGAGCGATAGAATTAAAAATAAGCATGTTCACCTGATTGCCATATAAAAGCATCAGCCAGCTGGGATTAAATGACACACATTTGCTCTTTTCATGTGGCTTGGCGTAAGTTAATGCAGTATCCAAGTGGGCTGTCTTTGTATTTAACATGCAAGAATGGTCAAAAAAAGGAAACGTAAATATCACCCTCTTAAGAGTACGCTCATGTTTGCAGCCATTAACATGGTTGTATCCGAACGAATCACTCTTGCTGTGCAAATTACTTTCATAAAGTGATTTTACCAGCGGCAGTACTTGTTGTTTCAGCTCTGTGGTTTCCATGGAGACTAAGGAACAGTAAGAACAGTAGAACCTCTTGTCACGCTTGAGCCCAAACTCCGTCCCTAATGCTTGTTTCCAAGCGAGGCTCTCTCTGGTAACAACATCCCTTGAGCAGACAGACACTGTAGACAGACAGACCGCCCCCTCCGGCCACCCGTGCTAATGTGCTTCAGGCTTTTTTTTTTTGGTCAAAGAATCTCAAATGTTTGCTAAAAGCCAGCTCTTAGCGTTGGCAACATGGCACGCCGCTACAAACCCCCAGGACTGGTTTGAAACCTACCTTGGATCGGCCCCGGAAGGTTTGCTCTCGCGACGCGTGGGCCGATGCTCTAAGTGACTGCTCTCTCTCTCCCCAATGTATTCTCTGATTTTACTTTATCAAACAGTATTGGGCATTAATATTCAGTGCAGTGAGAAGCATACGAGGGCATGCAAATCAAATCCTGTAGAGAGGATTATTGCATCGCTCAAAGCTACGGCTGACATATTGGCTGTGTACGTCTGCCGCGCCGTTCCTCCTGGGCAGGAGATACACTTTTGCATCAGTTAAAACCAAAACGGTGGCTGTATTAACCTAAGGTCAATGAGAGAGAGCTGTAGATTTATCACTGTACTGCTGACAGCGTTGTTTGCTATAACAAATGTTTGCAATTACGATTACTTCGCAGTGAAGCGTGGAAGAGCGCTTCGACTCTAATTACAGATAAGAGACGAGAGATCAGGTCCACAAATGGTGACCAGGGTAATTGTCATGCATATCAGTGCAGTCTACCATGGCAACACGAGACAATTGGTACCTGCAAACTTAGTTCCCTTAATGATTTGGAAATATTTTAAAACAATGGACCTCAAAGTCTCACTTGTTTTGCATACTGATAGATCTGAGCTTAAAGGGATTTACTCACCCTCATGTCGTTTCAAAACTGTATGACTGTATTTCTTTCTCCTATGTTGGAGCTCAAAACAACATTGGATCCCATTGACTTTCATTGTATGGCATTTTTCAAAATAGAAAAAATGAATTCATACAGGTTTGGAACAACATGAAGGTAAGTAAAGGTTATTTAAAAAAAAAATGTACAGAGTACTAAATATGGAGTATGAATTTTTACATTTCTGTTCTTAGTAAATGCGTCTAACCAAAGTAATTTAAATAAGTCATACAGTCATACCTTTTTGGAAGAAATTATTTACTGTATCTGACAACAGAATAGTATCCCAAGTATTCCAGAGACCCGTGTCATCAAGTTAAAATTGTTTACAGCATCGGTCAAAAGAAAACAATGCGATCACAGCAATAGTATGGTGGGATGTACGAAACTAAACACTTGTCATTAGCCTTTATTTGTGGTTATTGTTCAATTATTGTCCACTTAATTTTGATTTGTTTTTTTTATTTGATTTGTTGGTCACTTTCCTACTCAAAAAAAGAGAAAAATGTTTTATACTTGGCATGTATTAAATTGATCAAAAGTGACAATAAAAACTTTTACAGACTTGAAATACCGTATATACCCGAATAAAAGACGAGGTTTTTGTCCTAAAAAAAGGCTGAAAAATGGAGGGTCGTCTTATATTCGTGATATAGACAAAATCACGGGGGGAAAGGGAGAAAGAACAACGGAATTAATATGAAATAGTGACTGAAACGCGAACCATTAAGACAAATGATTTTGGCTGTAGCCTACTTGCATGTAAAATTAGAGAAGCAACATAATATATGTGTTTAACTGAATTAAAACGCTGCTTCTCTCTGCCATGCGACACGCAGAGCGAGCGAGAGGGAGAGAAAGAGGCGCGCACGCGCTGTAAGAGAGAGAATGAATTATCACTGCAATTTTCAAATAAAATTATTTTCTGTTAAAACCAGATTTTTTCCACAAAAATCTCTTTCTGTCCCAAAAATAAGTCTAGAAAGTTGAGGGGTCGTCTTATATTCAGGGTCGTCTTATAGTCGGGTATATACGGTAAATGTTGTTCTTCTGATTTAATAATCAAATAATCTTGAAAAAAGTGTATTACAGATTCCAAAAAAATTAAATAAAAAATAAATAAAAATAGGCAGCACAACTGTTTTCAACATTGATAATAATAAGAAATGTTTCTTGAGCACCTTCATTGAAATAAGCATATTAGAATGATTTCTGAAGGATCGTGTGACACTGAAGACTGGAGTAATGATGCTGAAAATCAGCTTTGCATCACAGGAATAAATTACATTTTAAATCATAACAATATTTCACAATGAAGTTTTGATCAAATAAATGCAGCCTTGGTAAAAATTTTTAAAATAGTACCAACCTCAAACTTTTGAATGTAAGTGTACATTTAGATAAGCGATTATGAAAACACATTTTTCCACTGTGTCCCAATGAATCTTTCTTTTCACGTTCTTTATGCAAAATACTTATAAGTCAGAACAGGAACATGCACATGCATTTTTTATGATTTTAAAGCATAACATAATTGTGCAACTGGTCAAAAGGGAAGCACAACTGGATTGGAGAGTATGAATCATAATTAAGATGGTCTCAAGAAGGCAAGTATAGCAACCCAAAGAGCAGTCCTTGAGCTCTGCTTCTAACACTCAACTATCAGATTCCTCTGTCAGAAAGAGAAAACGGTGAGAGAAAAAGAGAGCAAGGGAGTGAGAGAGAGAGGGAGCGAAAGAAAGAGCGCTTTTAGCTTTTCCCTAAATCAACAAAACCTCATTTGCTCACAGGGGATGATGCTCAAATACAGTGCTTAAATATTTTATCACATATACATCAATTTAAGAAACCTGATTATGCAAATGCCTCCTCAATGAAGACATTACGTTCTGAAATCAAATGATGCAGAATCTGTTTTGGAACATTATTTTGGGCATGTGTAATGTCGTGAATGTTTAAATATATCTGTGTGGGCATAAATACTACTAAAAATGGTAGTAGTGGGTGAGGAAGAACATTCCTGGAGGACAAACAAAGCCAATTTTCGATTAGTATTCTGTATCGAGCTACTGACGAGATCAGAAGTCATGTACTACACCTCCACACTGTGAACAGAACATGATGCACTTGTTAGAAAGAGAGAAAAAGAAACAACATAATCAATAATAGAAATAATAATAATAATAATCAGGGCTTGACATTAACACCTGCCAAATGCGTGTGTATTTCAGCAGTGAAAGTTTCTAGCCACTTTGGCGGGTTGAATTTTATATATATAATACATACATTTCACAATTGTAGTCTTTTAAAAAGGCATCTGAAATAATAGTGCAATGTAGTGTTATCAAATATAGATTTTTTGATACATATCGATACTAAAATATATCTGAAACGCTTACTCATTCACCGCATAATAGATACATGATATGCGGTTTCTCACTCTCTCATCTCTCCGACAGTGTTTTGACACACAAACCCGCCTCCCCTCACTCACTTCTTTCATTTGCTCCGGATGAATATTGTTGGTGTTACAGGGCTTGAATTTCAGCTTGGGATTGCCCGTATTGTGCATAATTTTACTCATTCCCGCAGATTTTGTGCTTGTTTTTGCTTATTGCGCTTAAACAGTCAAATACATCCAAAATAATGTCAAAATTCCGGTCTTGGCGAGTATTCACGTCAATTATGTTTTAAATGAACGTAAACGGTTGAGAAAGAAAATGCATGTGTAACAGTATAATGGATCTGTGTGTCAGATCTTAAAGTGACAGCAGCCTATTATACCTGCTGCCAAATTGTGAGATAATATTAAACATATCTATATGGCAGTTTTCCCCCATTGTATCAATGTCAAAATTGTGGCCAGTGAAAATGCTGAGTGGTTAGTAACTTTTGAAAGACCATTAGCCTCACTGGCTGGTGGGCAAAAAAGTTAATGTCAAGCCCTGATAATAATAATAATAATAATAATAATAATACCAATAATAATAGATAAAATAAACTATTTATTAAATGTATTTTTTTTATTAAAGTAAATTAAAATAAAAATGATTTATGTGCCACTATCGTCAAATATTTATGTTTTCCCTGAGTACTCCCACCTTCGTTATCCAACGGATAGGCTCGCCCCAATCTCAAGCCATGCTATGTCAGGATCCTTAAACAGGACAATGTTTTGATATACCCACAGAGCCAGTGTTTACTCTTTTCGGTCAAATCACCCCACTTATAGTCACTTACTTATAGGCTCACTTATAGAATAAACTGGGGCGGAAAAATATTTTTATATAAAAAAAAATCTTGCACTGAACTCATTTCCTTAAATCACTCCATTAGTGCAAAGGAGCTGCAAGCTTAACGAAGCTGCTAAAGTTCTGGCAAAGGGCTGAGCCCCCCAGGTCTTCTCCACGGGGGGCTTCGGGAGACTGGCAGACGGCCGCGCAGCAACCATCAACAGCAATTTCAAACCTCCGTTCCCCACAGACACGCCTGATTATTCCAAGTCGCACTCCTCTGGAATCTGACACTGCATTAGTACTTCATCGAACGAGACGCTCCTGAGAGAGGCTTTCCATCTCGCCCGTATCAATGAGCTTTTGAAGGAGCCCGATTGAACACGAACACCCACACGTAAGCAGCAATGTCACGCTACGAGGGCGATCAGCACACGCTCTAAACGGGTAGGTGTGGGTTACGTGAGGAAATTCTGGATACAATATGTTCAGAGTGAAAATAATATAGGAAAAAATCAAGTGCTTTTAGTAACAATGCAAGACTTTAAAATGAAAAAAGAGAGATAATGAAATGCCTTTTGTCAAAGACAAAGCTATTAATAGAAACATCTGGTCATACTGTAAGCCATCAGGTACAGTATAATATCACATTTCTGATCTTTAACTGAGCTATCAATTGTCTTTAATGCTATAAGGATTCAGCCAGTCTGTTCAGTGAAGTTCAGTGTCAGGCGCACTGTATTAGTATTGGAACAAACTTAACCCACATAAACAAAACAATGGTGCTGACAGGATCTCTTACATAAATCCAGAGCACAGTCGTATTTCAAAGCTCAGCTCCCCTGGCAAACACACAGAGCAAAGCGAAACAGAACAAATCACAAGCTGCTTTCAACTATATATCTGGAATCACGGCAGGTCCAGTCCAACACATTCTTTAAGATGTTCACCGCTGTATTGCATGGGAAAAGAAGCGTGCAGACAAATCGATGCCGAGTGTAAACCGTACTCACCTAAGAGCATGGCTGAAGCACGCTGTGTGTTTAGGGCTTTAGGTGCTGCTGGTGAGGGTTTCTGTGCCGGTCAAGCTCAGTGATGAAGCACTCGTGCAGGAGCAGTCCGTGCGGTACAGCGCTGACAGAGAGAGAATGCACTCTGAACGCGTGCTGCTCTCAGCTGAGATGAAGCGGAGAGAGAGAGAGAGAGAGAGAGAGAGAGAGAGAGAGAGAGAGAGAGAGAGAGAGAGAGTCTACCCAGAGACGGATTCGGCAGATGCGGCTCCCACAGTCCCTCTGAGTGTGGAGAATAAGGGAAAATCTGGGTCGCTGCGCTGTGGATGTGGCACGAGAATCTGTGTAAAATCAGCGAAGCAGCTGATCGGACAGGTTTTTGGATGATGTGCTTTGGAAATCGTGCACCTGGCTGTGATTCAGCTCGTAGGAATCTGGATCTCGTAAATCAGGGGCAATCCCAGGCTCACTTTGTGAACGCTGGAACACAGACTGGTCACTCAAATAATATAGAAAGATTCAGCGTTGGAGAGTGAGTCCCATAAAGGCTAAAATTAAGATTTGAAAGAAATGTTAAGCAAAATGTCCTTTACAAAAGTACAAGTCGAGAAATTTGTTTCTGTTGCATATTAATATGATTATCATAATATGAAACTTTTTTTCAGTCTGAATTGAATGTGATGATATAAAAAGACTTAGGGGCTGTGTACACGACACAGTCTTTTTTAAAGGAGAACTTGGTAACTTTTTTAACTTAATAAAACTGTCTAGAATTCATTTGGATGGTTAAACAACCTGTTCTGGTGATACTGGTGACTTTCCCCGCTCCCCCCAGCGTTCCCAGGCGGAAAACCAACCTTGCAACTTGGGGACTAGCGTCCCGGCAAAATAGAAATTGGAAGTCTCGTGAGAAGCGGGAACGAGAACGAGAACGAGCGCGAAACACGAATCGCTTTACGGCAATTCGACATAAACACACACGCATGTATGATGTATTACCAGATTACCCACCTCGGTAGACAAAGCTCCACACGATTCAGTTGGCTTGCTCCGATCAAAACAAACGCACATGAGCAGCGGTAGAGAGGGGGAGGAGGCCGCCGCAAGTGAGTTTTTTACGGCCGTGTTGTGACATATACGCCCCCCCACAGCTGTAGGGGGAGCTCGTGTGGAAAACATGCGACAACAAAAGGGAAAATCAGCGAAGAAGTGACTAGAGTTCGCTAGAGTTGCCGAGTTCTCCTTTTTTTAACTAAACAAAGATAACTTTTTTTGGCGTTTTGGCCATTCATTTACGTTTTCGGGGGCCTGAAAATGCAAACTTTTGAAAACAGTTTTCAAAGTGCATTTTTTTTAAATGATAACATTAAAGTCTCAGTGTACACTACAAAAACGCGCATTTGTGAAAACTGTGACATCATGAGCATGCGTATTACATGTTCAGTCTGTAGGCGCATAGCGTTTCTTTACAAAGTCACCACCAAATAATGGACTAGCGTTTTTAGTCGTTTTCGCAGATCCGTGTGAATGGGGATAGTTTGACAATGTTGTTGTCCACACATGAAAAACACGAGGGAAAAACTTTCTGTTTTTAGTACACTGTTGTCATGTAAATGTATACTCTTGAAATAAACACGCCTGTCTATTGAGTGGTCAAATTAAGTTGAGGGTGAAAACAAACACACAGTGCGACCATTGCAGTTCGATTCATGAACAAATGACTCTTATGAGTTGGTTGTAATAACTCTTTCAAGTTACTGGTTTAAATTGGTTTGACGAGTTCTTCAATGAATTAGTTACCGAATCAACATCTGACTTGAACTGAACTAAAAATTATTACAACTGACTAGTTGTTCAAATGACAATGCATAGTTAATTATTTGCAATTATTTACAAAGCTACAAGATTCTAAGATATACTGTGGCGGAACACCTGTCCTCTGTGTCCAAAAGAAAAAAGGCAACCTTGACAAAGTAAAATTGACACAGTAAATAAAACCAAACAACAGAAACCTTTGAATAGATCTGCACATCATCCACCAAGATAAGCGACAGTGCCAACAATGAAAACAAAACAAAATCGTGACTGAGCTGCAGCGATGTGCCGCATATGCAGAGAAATCATAATGTGATTCTGTCATAGCAGACCCTGCGTGTGCAAATATGCCAGGAGCGTTAACAAAACCAGATCCACTCTCTGAGAAAACAACTGACCACAGAGTGACTTCATAAAGGAAACTCTCTGATGGTGTATATATAAAGACACAGGTGGAGAGGAGGTGCAAATCTAGGGGTGAAACATCTGTGCATGGGCTTTTTTTTTAGGTCTCAAAGCCCTTCATCTGGTGTTGGGTTTCTCATGGAACATTTTGAAAGAAATTACACAGAATGCTCTAGGATCAAGTTACTCTTCTGGCTAGCGATGAGTGCAAGACCCCACATCCAAGAATACAACAGTTCACGACATGTAAATCCGACGGCTTACAAAGGAGAGATATACTATGCGCCCAATGCGTCATGGGTGCAGTTGAGGAAGGGCAGAGAACAAAACGGTAAAATGTAATTACATTCAACCACTCCTACTTTCACACAACCTCCTTTTTGAAGTGTCCATGTAATGCCTAGATCTGTTTTCCAACCTACACGTTCGGCCTGAATGGAACTTGTAATCACAGCCGACTCGGACATACCATAAGTATTACTTTAGTGTCTTAGATTAGGTTGCAGAGTCCATAAAAGCTACAATGAGATGACAAACCTGTCATAGCAGAGGCAATTTCCGTCTCATTTTCTGCGGAAATCCGCTTCGGAGAACAAGAGTTTGCACAACAACGCTTCGCGCTTCTCTCAGCGCAGCAGTCCCGATCATCTCGACAAATATTCCAGTCCAGTCGGTGCCCGCGGAGCCTAGGAGGTTATAAAGGGTTATCGCACCCTCCCCACCAGGAGGTGCTGATGTGATTTACAGGGACAGGGACAGCGGCATCTGTTTGCAACATTTCAGCAACTGAAAGTTTGTCTCCTTCTCTGGTTACAGTGTTGGATAGAGAGGCCTTACAAGCGCTGATCACTTAGCAGACTGCCTCCATTGCGTGCCTAATACTACTCTAACCTTTCTCTGTTTACAACAACATGCAAAGCTAAGGGGGAACTATAAATATATGAAGCATATCAAGGATTCTTTCCATTGACAAAACAATGCAGTAAGTGCGCCAATTCTGCCCCAAAATTTTTATTACTTAAAGGGATAGTTCACCCAAAAATGAAAGTGAGGTCATAATTTTTCTGCCTCACGCCATTCCAAACCCATAAGACTTAAATTTTCGAAAAACAAATCTTCAATTTTTATGTCACTCCAATGAAAATCCAAGTATCCAAAACTTCAGAGATCCAAAAGTCGTAAAATGAATCCATATGAATTGAGCAGTCATATAATCCAAGTTTTGTTAAGAGATATAATCGCTTTATAAGAAGGACAGATTTAATTTAGATCTAAACAATGACCGCCACACATACTTACAGCACATCACATATGGTAAACATGGAAGCTCAGACATGCTCAAGCACAAGATTTAATGTTTACCTTATGTGATGCGCTCTAGTTATGCGTGTTTGTGTCAATAAAAAGCCTAAATTAAATCTGTTCATCATATAAAGTGATTGTATCTCTTCTCAAAACTTGGATCAAACGGTTCAATTCATATGGATTCATTTTTACGACCCTTTGGACATAGAGGTGTCATCAAATGATACAGGATCTGGACCTTTTGGATTTTTGGATACTTTCAATGGTGGGACAGAAACTTCTCAGGTTTCGTTAAAACTTGCATCTTAATCTGTTTCGAATTTGTGTTAACCAAAGTCTTATGGGTTTGGAATGACATGATGGTGAGCAAAACATGACAGATTGGTCACAGTTGGTTTAAAAAAAAAAATGGCACGCTTCACTGTTAAAGGTGCAGTAAACGATTTCTGAGAAACGCCGTTGAAAGTGGATCAGACCAAGCACCAAACCACACTTGTAGCCAATCAGCAGTAGGGGCATATACACTCATGGTGAGGGAAAAGAGAGAATGAGCAAGAGAAATATGAAGAAAAAAAATTATTCAAGAAATACAGTATGTGAAAAATGTCAGTGGTGCCCAAAGTTGTTTTGGACCCAATTAACTTTAAACAGCCCATGCGGCAAAGTATAGGATAGTGAACACAGAGGGTGCCATTTGGGACATTTCGTAAACTGCTCCATTTCACCTTGGTGCTGTCAAAGACATTCATTTGAGAACTGATGCCCTAAGCGGTTGTTTGGCCTGCTGTCATTGTCTAAGATAATATAGCATGTGTGAACAGTCAGGAATTACAGTAAATAATGGCGTCCTCTATAAAGACGCTGTCAGACTCAGAGTTGTAAATAATCGTTTTTTTCTGGCAAGCGCCAAAGGTAAAGGCACGGAGCAGTTTGTGTCTTCTAAGAGGGAGTAAAGTGTTTCAGATGGACATAATCTGGTGTATAATATCCAGATATCCGCTGCCATTTCTCAGGAGACAAATCAGTATGCTTTCAAAAAAAGAACATTAAAAAAGAACTATATATTATATATATTATATATATATATATATATATATATATATATATATATATATATATATATATATATATATATATATATATAAGGAAGGAGATGGAAAAATGCTAGCCAGGCAAAATAATAGAGTCTCTCAGAAGTATCCGGGATTTTTTTCACTCATGCATAAGAGACTCTTTATTTTTAATGTGAGGAAAAGAAACAGCAGCCATAAAGCTAAATACTGTAGTTACATTTAGTTTTAGTCTGAAAAAAACCCCAACCTTTTCACTCAGAAATTGCTAGCTAATTTCACAAATAATTACAAAGCAACGACAAGTAACACATTGAATTAAACGTGAAATTTTGAAGTAGAACGACTGAAATATTATATGTAGTATACACACACACACACACACACACACACACACACACACACACACACACACACACACACACACACACACACACACACACACACACACACAAATAGGCTATGCTACTCAGTTAACTTACACAGCACTCATGGTATAATGCAAGTTTACCCACAATGCTTCAGAGCATACTTAATAAAACATCATATACAGCTGTAAGAGCCATACAGTGTGTCTGTATTTCATTAAGATATCATTAAGCAGACGGGAGGATGCCAGACCTTTATAGGTGGTGAAAAACACAAAAAAATAGAGCCTGTGGCAACGTTTCGCTAATGAGTTAGACGAGGACATGTAGAGATCCCCAGTTTGTTACTATTGTAAAGGCAGAGCACAGATAAGGGGTGGAACTGAGTCACACGAACATTATGGTTAGATTAGGTTCAGAGTGCACTGAGCCTTGAGACAATGGCACACTGCGCAAGTTAATAGACTAAAAGGGGGTTTGTGTGCAGCAGATGCCAGACAAGCACACAACGACAAACCCGTGATGATGAATGCATGTAGCTTTTTATGATTTTTTTTTGAGCTGATATGAAAATGAAAGGTCCACTTCACCCAAAAATTACAATTCTGTAATTATTTATAGTACAAAGCAATGGATTGTATGGAATACAGTTTGCTTTTTTATTCCACTGAAAAAGAATTGGCAAAAAAGTTAGGAAACTGTGCTGCAATTCACAATCAAATCATGAAAAATGTATCCAAGAAAAAATGATCTATGAAATATGCCATCCTTATTGATTTTATGGCTTACACAAACAACTGTCTAATTTGCTTCCATTTGTTTTTTATTTCCCCTAAATCAATTTAGAAGAAACACTAGAGACAAAGAGGAACATCTGAGCAATGATATCTTTCTGGAAGTGCAGTGATTATGTTTCTGCAGTGAAAACTCTTCTCTCCAGAGAGCATAATTCTTCAATGCATGTTTTTAATAATAATAATCATAATAATAAATGATTATTATTAATAATTCTAATTTATTATTATTTAACAGAGAAGTAATGAATACATACATATAATATTACTATTATTATAGGAAATGTAAAAAAATAACAATAACAAAATGCACAGAGGAATTGCGTATTAAGACAAAGCATGTTAAAATAGTAAGCAGATTCAATTATGATTTCATGTCGACTTTATGGATTGTTGTGATCAAGTATGAGGTGGTTCTCATTAAAAGAAAAGCTGTAGAGAGACAAGGTAAAACTCCTGCATGCCATCCTGTGAGTCAGCGAACTAGCAAAATCAGAGGTGATCTGGTGTCTGACATGTCACGTTTCTGGAACACACATGGAAAACCCTTTAGGCCTTCCGATTTCACACTGTTCAGAATTAAACAATATTTTATCGTTTTCTCACCAGGCATTAGATCAGGATGACAACCATTACAAAGATTCCATTTGTGGAAGTTCACTTTTTCCCAATTTGTAGATTTATTCCCTGCTGTCTTCACGCTCTTGGACACATTGCACGCTGCGAATCTCTGCAGCGGGACACAAATACTTCACTCAACACGGCTGGCCGCCTCTACCAGACCGTAAATCAAATAAGCTCGCGAGACAATATAAAACCTGCTTAAGAGAGTCCAAATGAAAGATATTAGACACATCGCACTAATGAACTCCGGTGTGAATTGTGTACCTTGACGGGAAAGCCCAATCCCAGGATCACTCGATGCTGTTGTTGGCTCTAACAGGATTCTTCTGCACATTAGTCATCAAAACACGTTGGAATGTGAACCGCCTGTTCTGTCTCAAACCCGGTCCTCTTTCATTTTATTTCAGCCCTCCCCTCGGGCCTGTCTCTTACTCTATCTATCTTTATCTGTTCTCTTGACCCCTCCACAATCCTTCACCTCCTTTTGTTTCTCATTAAATATCTTTATGTTAGGACTTCCGAGGAGGACCTTATCAAAAGTCCCGGGCCAATCTCGCTGTGAGAGCTCTTTCTCATGCCGGCAGAGTGCTGATTGAATTACCGCTCGAGTTCTGGTTGTTTGTCATCGCCATCTGAGCTGCAGCCCCATGGTGACTGGAATGATCACTCGTGTGAGGTGTGGCACAACTGCTTAATCCTGCTGTGACTTCTTCAGGCTGGGGCCGGGGCCAAATACAATCCCAATCCTGCCCTTCGGGCTGTGGAAACATGGGGCATGAGAATAGAAAAGGCATTCAAGGAGGAATTGACAATTTGCAGAATTGCCATGGCTGCGTAATACTGTAAAATCTCTCTTCTAGTCTATTGATGAATATAATTATTCATTTTTTTGTGCAAGATTTGGGTGTTCACTGACATTTAAAGTGGTCATATCATGCATTTTTAATCATTAATTAAAAATGCATGATGTGAAATACACTTACAATAATCTCGCGTGCAGATCTCAACAATGTCTCACCGATTGCCAAGATCAGAAGTCTAATAGCAAAAGTCGAATCAAGTTAAATAGCAAGTTATCAAGAGTCACAAAAACATGTTAAAGACATACGTAAATAAATAAATGTTAGTCTTATTATTATGGTTTTAAGTCTTGATAAATTGGTCTGTCTCTTTTCAATTAAAATAACTAACTACTTTAAAAAAAATGTTGGTTTGTTTTTTTGCTTCTGTGTCTTTCAGACTTATGTAAACACTCTATTCACATGTGAATTGAGAAACGCTCTGCTGCATTCAATCACAAAAGAGCAGGTTGGTCCCAACAGCCCCATCCTTCAATATTAGCCTCTTTTCATAGCCTGAAAGATCGAAGACATGAAATTATCAGTTGCTTAGCTTCTCACATCAAAAAATATGAAAATCGGCAGGTGCTTAATACAGTCAGTAATATCACAAGGTTTGACAACTTTCCTATATGTGTTATATTATTACATACAATATATTACATACTACATTTATCACTGTGGAGAAAGTTTTGAGGTCTGAAAGTTTCAGTGTTTTCGTGGTACAAACTCTTTTATCTCAAAAGATCAAGGAAAATTTGATCCCTCATGATATGACCACTTATAGATTCTCATCTGATTGCTGAGCTCCAAAAATAATTATTTGTGACTTTTTGAAAATAACGACTTGCTGCATTTCAAGTACATTTGTCTAAATCTAAATGAGGTTAAGGAGAAGTCTCCGAGTTCAATACAAGTTAAGCTTTATTGACAGCATCTGTGGCATACACTACAATTCAACAGTTTATGGTCAGCAAGATTTTTTAAGTAGTCTTTTATGTTAATATGTTAGTGTACAAGAACTGCATCTTCAAAGTAAGTCTTAGGGGCAAGGTTTTCAAGAAAGTTTAAATGCAGAAATGCACTGCAACATTTGAGCTGGTTTAAATCATCCTTTAACGGTGAAACTACTATTCTAGGAGGATGAACATCTGTGTTACAGTTGTTCTTTTCTGGCATCATTGTGCTATTGTAAAAGTTACTGGGTTAAACCGCTCACCGCTTTAGGTTATGAAGTGATTTTAAAACATTTTAATCACATTTGTTTTATGTGTAATGTCTTTTACATTTCAACATTTACCCTTGTTCCACAGCTCTCAATTTTCAGTTAATTACTGTAAACACATTTTTGTTTGTTTTTGCAAACTAAGGAATGAGTTGAAATTATTTGCTGTGGTAAATATAGCTTAACTTGTATTGCACCCGGAACGTTCCTTCAGTAGTTGAAAACGGAATAATACAGCTCTAATAGTGTACACATTTGAAGCTTTTGAAGTAAGAATATCAAATACTTTTAAACGCCTTGCTACATCACTGCTGCTGTGCACCAGAGGCCTGCTGGGAAATCCCCTGAAGAACAGTAGCAACAGGCCCCTATTGATACCACAAAAATACCTCAAGAGTAAATGGTGCTCAGCTCACCGCAATTTACCCATCTGACTGCATTTGATTACGCTTGTATAGTTAACTTATTCAATAATTGCCTCTCAAAACTGTCAGTCTACCCAGCTGCTACCTAAAGGTTTCTCCGGGAGAATTCCGTCTGGTGTTGGAAGGGCGACACCATCACAGCATCAGAGGAAGCTCATCAAAAATAGATGACAGGGTCTTCAGATCAAGTCTTTTCCAAATAAAGGCTCAAGTACGCCTTGAAGAGTCTAGCACAGTCATTCCCTTAGAGCAGAGTACGTCTTATTCTGCATTGCCAGTTTAAAAAATTAGGTTGCAACTCTCAGGGGAATTTGCATATACTTATCTTCGCTCACAGCATTGAGAAACGGGTAATGAGCGGCGTATGTGGCCAGTCATGTCTAGAGGAGCATACAAGGCCAGCCAATCAAAGTCAAGGATTTACCTTCTGCTTGTGAAGAACTGGGTGTACTTCATTGCACAATGGACAAGCCAAGCTGTCACTTTCCATCTGGACTTTCCTTCTACTGAAGCTTCTAGCAAGATGTCCTTCATGCAAAATCCTCCTCGAGTCAACCACCCCATTCCACCCCTTATGCCATACCCCTGCTGGAACTCTGTAATTGGCAACCACTGGCAGGTTCATAAAAGTTCTTACAGTCATGTTTACAGGTTTTTATAGAGGTTTTCTGATTTGTGTCCTCTTCGCTCCGAGGATCCAACAGCTAAATCACATCCTTAAAGGGACACTTAGTGAAATATTGTCAGCGTTGCGTCAGAATGAATTAGTTTGGCAATGTGGACGAGTCGGACCCTTTAGAAGTTAAAAGTACAATGACTGGGCCTACCTACAAAGGACTTCCACTGACCTCTTATAAAACTACATGCAATTCCCAGTTTTAAGGACCGCAGAGCAATAAAGGCTAAATTGCAACCTGTAATGAACAGGGAGCCCATTAAAAGAGCTAATAAAAGGAGCTTCCAAGATCAGTTTACAATAATGACGACAATATAATTTCCCAAAACATTTTCCAATTCAATCATGGCTTCTGTGAATCAATGGTCAAAATAGTACAGGGCTCAACAACAAGATTTTTTTTTACATTTTTAAAACATGTTCAGAGAGTAATAAAAATATAAATACATACGCTTCTGAAATATGAATATATATAATTAAGAAATTGTTTTTATTTTGATTATAGTTATTACTAGCCTATTGTTTATATGCAAAGTGTGTTTGAATTACCGCTCGGGTACTGGTTGACTGATGTGTTTATAAAAGGAACGACTTTTCCACAATCATTAAAATCTACAATGCACAATATTTCAAAAATCAAATTTGTACTCTTTTTATCAGTAAATACATACCACAAAACGTGGGGAGCTATTCACCTTACATATTCAAAAGTTAAAAGCACAAGTATTTTTAAGCATTTAACAAAAATCTGACACTGATGTATTTAGTTGCCGAGTTAGATTTTTTTTTTTTTGGGGGGGGGGGGGGGGGGGGCTGGGGTAAAACGTGCTCTAGAAATAAATGATTGATTGATTGATTGATTAGAATGATCAACAAAAGTATGATTGTTCATACAATATAACCAGAAACATTCACAATGGCCCCAGAGCATCTTTTTTGTTAAATCCCATAGTCTTTATCTAAAAAAAAAGTGTAACATCTTTAACCTGCCACAGTTGGAAAACTCATGTCTCAGTGGGATATGCGCATAGACACAATCCTAAACATTAAAGAGATGTCAAATCAAAATGACACAAAAGAAGACAAACTGTGAGGCAGTTCAGAGGCAATTGCCTTTGATGCCCTGTGCTGAGAAAGAAAATATGTGCACAGACAAACTCTGACTTGCTACGTGGCTCTGAGAGAGGACTTGCATATGGAGCGTATCTGTTATTTAAAGAGCAATGAAAATGACAGTCTGGGGGCTGCATGATGCGGTGCTAAGAGAGGAAATATGCAGTATGCACATTTTAACAGCAGTAATGTAACTCTCATTAAAGGAACACTTCAGCCAAAAATTTACATTTTGTCATCATTTACTCCAAATCTCTATGACTTTGTTCAGTGGCGCACAAAAGGGACATGTTTTGTACATGCTTATATTCAAATAGTTCAATAAATGGAGTTATTGTCGTCGCATAATGCCAGGCTATTTACTGGCTGCTCGTGAACAACGTCTGGTTTGACCCGCCCCCAAACACTGTATTTGTAGCTGTATCATGAAAGAGTTTGGTTTATGTTGTTGAAACAGAGTTTCAGAGCTGTTTTCTGTGCTGCAAAAGCAAATCCACCATACACTTCCAAAGGATGAGGACTCAGTCTTGAACTGATATGGTAAAACCGATGCCATAGTTACTGTTTGGATCACTGTGTATCAAGTGCTGAGGAAGATCCAGAGATGAAATTTAGATATGGCAATGGGCGTTTCATTTCATAACAGACTGGGCAGTCTGACCAATCAGAGCACAGTAGGCTCTCGGAAAGGAGGGGTTTATAGAGAATGGATCCTTTATCGAACCGTTTCAGACACTGTGAGAAAAGAGGTGTTGCTGCAATGTATATTATGAGAAAATTCTGGATGCATGTAAACTTATTGTAGGAGAACTCCAAAATAAAACAAGAAGCCTTTAAAATAGCATAACTTTTACACTTTGAAGTATCATAAAAGTCTATGACTTCTGAAAAGATGCCAATAGTTTCATTTTTGGCTAAACTATCCCTTAAAGACCCAACTCTATTGTGTCTATTAAACAGCAGATCATGGGAAATATGTTAATGCTATACCACAAAAGTATAACCATATACTAAGTGATTTTATATTTATGCTGCAAAGCTACAAAGGAAATCAATCGCAGTGGACGGACACATTCCCCGGAGAGTCAGACGTTTCATTAGACTAATGGTACAATAATTACTTCCCACTTGAATCCAGCAAGTTGCAGAGGAAAGCTTGGAGACCAAACAGCAATGGATGGAAAACAGGTGCCGATTTGGTGGGCTTTTGTCTTCTTTTTCTATTACCATCTCCCAATTCTTCAGCTAACCTAATCCATGTGTAACACTTATTGGAAGGATGAAAATGAGTTTTGACGTGAGGCTTGGAAATTTGATCCAGAGCCAAAAGGTACAATTCTCTGAACTCCAGAGTCCAGCTGCAGGTTTTCACCATGACATCATCTCCGAATAACATCGTTTTAGGAAAATTGATTCCAGATAACCCTTGGAGTGAGTTTCCAAGGGAAACCACAACTATTGGCTTTCTCTAGTGGACTTTGATTGGAATTTACATCCAAGAATTTATTATACACCTCTCCAGCATTCCAGAGAGTCAACCACTTATTCTCAGAAACATTCAGCATTTCAAGAGCATTTAAAATTGGATTAAGGGTCAGGCACCTATTTTTGAGGGGTTTACCAGTGGCAAACCTACCTCACACAAACCTACAGACTTTACCAACAATTTTTTAACATCCTTGCAGTTTATTACTTAAATGTGCTCTAGGAACTTTGGCCTCCCTGTTGCCATCTGTAATTGAAATGTGTAATGTCGGTCCAAACCTTTTTGACTTTCTTTCTTCCCTGGAACACAAAGATGAAATTTAAAAAAATAACAAGGAAAGTCAATTGTTTGGACCCCATTGTGAACCATCCCTTTAAGAATAAGCATAGTCTAGTCATGCCTGCTAAGTTTAAATGGACATAACCCTTCTGTTAGGTTGATGAGGTTTTATATGCAATCCCCCCCCCCAAAAAAAAAAAACTAGTCATGCATCTACATTTGCAATCATGCAGAAAGCTCATGCAAAATGGTATTACTCTGGAAGAACTCAAGCTCTGGTTCAGTGAACTGCAACTTCCGGCTACATTCAAATTCACCGTAGGGAATCTGAAGTCGACACAGTCTGACAGCCAGAGCTTCTATCAAGATGCTCAAATGGCGCTTAACTCATTTTGGATGGCCACTCCTGGTAAGCAGTAACACAGAGAAGCAGAATATGCGAGTCTCAATAGATATTGATATAATAATTTTGCAAGTTATATGCACATTATCCTCTCTTCCTGCCTACAGTCTTCATGTAGGCTATTCAGCATTACAACAGAGGCGCTTAAAATGTTCAATTTATGAAAATGATAAAACAGTACAGCTGCAGTGCTCATAATGCCAATGTATAAAAAAGTATTAGATTTGCATATACTGTACATGATTAAAGGCAGGGTGGGTGATTTGCTCCAGAATTTTTTTTTTTGTTATGCTAGTTAAAAGTCTCTTCACATCCCGATAGCAATCACTAAGTTAAGTGGTCTTAATGTATTTATATGTATATATATATCGTCTGTCGAAGGTGTAGGACCATAAAATGTTCGTCCAATCATAGACTTAGTTCCAAGGGCTACGATAGGATGTCCTACCTGCCTGTTCACGTATGTTTTTACATACCCTCACATCACACGTCATCAGCAAGTTACACAGATGTCAGCGTGAGCACCGCAACTGCAATCGCAGCCACCTTTTACAGTTACTCCTGAACCAAAATAACATGTTGACGCTCTGTTCATGCCATAACTACGGTAATTTGAAAGAGATGGAAACCCGTGAGGTTATACTCGGAGCGGTTCGTGACTCGAATTTATGCGTTTCAATGGCAACGCTATCAACGCCAAAATGAATCTGCAGCAGTCAGGTGGTACAAGTCAGTGCTCTTTAAGTTGTCTATTTTCATAATTATTTTAATGTTATTGCTTTGAGACATGAGGTAGTTTAACACCGCCTCTCGTGACGCTTTTCTTTGCTCCCTGCTGTACGCGTTCATGCGTTTTGAAGGAGGCATGGCTTTGGAGACGCTCTGAAGGGAGGGTGGGATCTCATGCTTTCATCTTGCTATTGCTAGCCTCTCCGAAAATTACATACCCTACCTTTAAGTCAGAAATTTCTGATTAATTTATTTATTTTACAGAATAAAGTTTATTTCATAAATAACATGTTACTTCGAGACTGATATGTTTGGCTTGTCAAAAATGTTTACATTCAGCTGTCACAAATTCGTTGACTTTTAAAAGTCAAGTTAATTTTTTTGACTGGTTTTGATGCACAACGACAAAATTGTCTCGTATAACCTTTTCTTTTATTCAAAGCCATGCAAATGCAGAAACTGATTGGCTGATGATCTTCTGATTGACTAAATCTATAGAGGTTATAAAAGGTGACAGTAAGTGTTATGAATAGACTCAATCTATTGTATCTGTCAGCTGAGCTGCCTATTATTCCAAGCAGCTGGTCAGGCAGCAAAATCCTTTATTATTAATAAAAAAATAAAAATAAAAAAAAGACATTATCAGCTGTTCACATCTATTTCTGAAATTAAGCCTTTTAAATTGAATGCATCCAATTTAAGAACATGAATATCCTTTCTTTGCATCTGAGTTTTATCGCTTTCTCTTGAGGATGAAAGTGAAGGAAACTAATTAACAAAAGAGGTTAATTTCTCACAGTGATTTTAACAGGAACAGTCACTGGCTGCAGCACCAATCAAATATTCATCTTAAACTTTTGTTGGAGGATTAAGACTGAAGTTGACTTTTTTTAAGATTAACTAGTCCAGAAGTGCAAACTGTTTAACTTGGAATTTACCTCAGATTTTAGTTCCAGGTTTTGGAGTCTAAACAAAGGTCTTAAGCATAATAGGATTGCAGGGGTAAGCAGTGCGTCACCAAAGCACACTTGAACAATGCTTTAGAGGGGAAAATGAATTACATGAGCCAAGACTTGCATAACAGCACACTAAATGAGAGAGAATGAGCTCTTCTAGATCATAACACACATTTTGACTCCTGAAAGGGATGCAGACAATCACTGAGAGCTTAATTATCTCAGCAAACCAACACAACTACTGAAAATCCCCACAAATCAGAGAAATCTTCTGGAAATGTTTAGAAAAAAAATCTAATTTAAACTAATTCTAATGAAAAACATATTGTTTTTTTTAGTAGCTTTTCTGGTAGCTACTCATTTTTTATCATTATTACTGGCCACATTTTCCAATAAGGCTAGCCTATTCATTACAGCGATTCTACCACAGTTAAGTCATGTCATGGTAGCTTTTTCACAAAGGAGACAAACTGAAAACCATGTTAACACAAGCTTTGAAATTACGTGAATCAAATGTGATTCTCTAATCCAAGGGCATCACAGGCTCTTTCAGGCATCTTGTAGAGTAAAAACTGACAGTAATGGCTCGCATATGGCGGAGGTCTCTTTTGACCAAGAACAAACCACACAAAAGCTTGGCAAAGTGCATGTGAATGAGCCACCAGCTGTTTCTCACCATAATTCCACTATCAGGCATCAAGAGAAGACATTTGTGGTGAGGATGAAGCCATTATGCCTATAATAAAACGCAGAGAGGATGTTCATCACACGCAGGTCTCAACCTCCATGCTGTGGTGAAAAGATTCATGTCAGATTTAACAGTTTATTAAATCTTCTTCAAATAGCACAAAACCAACATTGCAGTGTCACTGTGACATCTGCTGCCTTCACGTGCCATCAGAATGAACTCTAAACGAAATTAAAAATTGGATGTGAAGGAACTCTCATGTCGTATTTACCACTGGAAAGCTTGGGATAATTTTGATACCAGAGTTCCCGAGTTGGTCGTGCCATAAACTTTAAACATGGTGGAGGGGCGAATGATCGCTTCTGTGCCTGGTATTCGTTTTTCCCAGGAGCTACATCGCCTTGTCTCGTCAATGGCTGTCAATGAATGGGGCGCTAAATATAATTTTGGCTTTAATAAGATTTGCCAGTAACCCTTTACAATAAGGTTTTATTAGTTAACATTAGATAACTACATTAGTTAACATGAATTAATAATGAACTCCACTTCTACAGAATTTATTAATCTTTGTTAGTGTTAATTTCAACATGTACTAATACAATATTAAAATTAGTTAATGCACTGTGAACTAACATGAAAAAACAAAGAACAGCTATATTCTTATTAACTAACGTTAACAAAGATGAACAAATACAGTAACAAATGTATTGCTCATGGTTGGTTCATGTTAGTTAATAAATTAATGTTAAAAAATGAAACATTATTATAAAGTGTTTCATCGATTCTCTTAATAAATAGGCAAGAATAAACCTGGTGTCCTTCATGATTCCTGTTCTTTCTGACAACAAACCTTTAATGCGACAAGCTCATAATCACAACTTCAGAAATGGGAAATAAGAAATTTCTGATAGTATGTTAAAGCAATAATACACAGCTCATTGAACTCTGGGTAAATCCTCACATTTGACTATTTATGTCAATCCTTAAGTCACCATGAAACCAAAACTTTACTATTCTTATTTTTTATGGAATATTGCAGTATTTATTATAAATGATTTATCAATGCACATCATTATTAATTTTTTTTTTTATTCATGTGCCCTCTTAATATTTAATCAAAATAACTCCCTCTTGGAGGATCATCTCTTCTCTTCTGATGACGTGTGTCTGTCATGAGATCACAGCATTAGCAAACCAGAACAATCCAATGATCCAATCAATTTCCGATGGACAAAATCAAGTCCCGTCCTACATTTAAATTTTTTCTTGTTCGAGAAGCTGTTTAACTCAGATATAGGGAAGGAAATACTATTGCAGCTTACATTTCATGCCGACTTTAAACGTCTTTCTCAGTCAAACCTAAATACAGACATTGAATTATAAAACGAATAGTTGCGATCTGATTCACATACAGAAAATCAAACCGGTTTCTGACAACTTATATAATAAAATCTTTTTTACCATATTGCTGTTGCTGCCATTTAAGCAATATGTCAATAAGGCTATTTGTTACAGTGATTTTACCACAATAAGTGGATTTTAGGTGTATTTGTGGTAAAAAAAAAATCACTATAATTTATGGCCTCAAGCTTATTGCTTTATACACGACACAGACATGTTTGTAAATTCTTAATAATCAAGAGACTGCTATATTTGTTCACATTTATAATGAATGGTGGAAATCTCGATCGGTACTCCATTGGTAATGTGCATGTGTGCAAATGTCCAAATCAATTAACATCAGCTGTGATCTGAGACGACTGAGATTGCGTGCAGAGCGGCTTAGAGTAATGCATCAGTAACACTGGTGCAGCATCTGTGTTTGCCGACTATCAATGCTGAAATCTTAATTGCTGCAGCACTACTGCAGCAATGATGAAGTAACAACATTAGAGATAGTTTTCTCCAGAGACTCTGCAGATGAAAAGACAGAGATATGAGCTGACAGGGGCCTCGTAGGACCGTGTGGCAAATAGAACACAGCTAAATTAGAAAAGCCCTGTAGAAATTCGACATGCTGGGGAAATCATATCTCGCCATTATTTTTTAAGTTGAGGATATGTGAAATGAAGTGATTTCAATTGATGAGGCTAATCCAATTTAATGAAACTGAAAAGGTGGATAAAGGCTGCTTTGAAAATAAATGGAAGTAGAAACTTGAAGTGAATCATCAAAGAACCATTCTTACGTGAGCCACTATTGGATTAGGGCGATACTTTAACTAATGGCATATTTACTTTTTTTCGGCAGCATTAATGGCTATATTGACTCACATTTTATCTCATGGCCAGGGCGCTTTTTTATGATATTTCTTCTTACAACTGCTGATAAGATGAAAAGAAGCAATTATAGAGGAAATAAATCGTATGAATGAGTCTACGGAAAGGTCATGGGAAAAAACTGCCCAGCTTGGAGCTAAAACATTTGAATTTGATTCACATGAAGCAGCTGAAATTTATCTTAAATCAACTCACTCTATATTCCTCTCTATATTCCATCTACTCGTAACGAGTACTTTTCTCTGTGAAGATTCATGAGCCAGACAGAAAACAAATTAAAGAGCAAAAACACCTGCAACTGTCCTTTCAAAACCAATCTCTTTGAACCTTTAAAAAGAACAGTTCTCTACAAAAGTTGTCCTGGGTGAACCACATTTCGTTTGCATTTCACAAGACTATATATAGTTCGGAAGCCATGCAGACTGCATTTTTAAGTTATGCTTTTATGGACTTTTAAGGGCCAACATTTTTATGTTTAAATGGCTGATAACCAATTTCCACAAACAATTTGAACATATTATTATCTATTATTATTAATGCAATAATATAAATGGTACCAAGTTTTTTGCCATCTTTGTTTTGAGCTACACAACTGTTCAAAAACAGTAAAGACTGGTTGAAAAAAAAAATCTATTTCAAATAAATTGTGGTACTTTAATCATCAAATAATCCTGAAAAAAAGTATACTTCTTTTCAAACAATATTAAGCAGAACAACTAAGCACTTCAAAATGAATAGATGTAAAAAGGCTAAAAAGTTAAGTAGTTTATGCTAAAGGTACAGCATATTAAATGAGTAAGGGCCGCAAAACACCAAGCCAATGGTCGGCCTTTGGCCTACAGTACGTTGGGCCATCGGTGAGCGTCTGTCGGACTAGTTTGTTCCGCACTTCAGCTCTAGTTGTGCTCACATGAGTGTGTTGAATCGGCGTCGGGGCCATCAGTGAGACAGATCGCTCTGATTGACTGCTCAGTTTAACAAACAAGTCAGTGCACAAGAATAAAAGCGAAAATGAGCTAAGAAGTCAAGACGGCACAGACAGAAGGCTGTTCTAATGTTACGTCATCTTAACGGAGCACTCCAATATGCAAATATATTCATAACAACATGGGCCGCCTGGAATGAAGAAAGTGAACAGCATGATTGATATTCAAAATGCAGAGGACAAGGATTGAGGACACGCAACAGGAACGAGCGCAACTGAGAATGAATGCGCACTGTAAGTGATTAGTTGATTTATCTGCGTTTTAATATGCTCTCGTTTATAGAGATTTTTAGATGGATACCGAGGCTTTTTACGTTGGGTAGAATCTTCAATCTCTGACCCAGTTTGTTTGCTGGCTGCAATACGCTGTGTTTCCTGCCAAATGTCATCCCGGGGTGTCAAAATACTATTGGGTGAACTGGCAGTGGGCGAGATCACACAGACAAAAACAAAAACAGACCTTCCAACACGGAACGCACATTTCAAAGTAAAATAACTGGCTGTAGAAATTAGGGGTGGGAATCTTTTACCATCTCACGATTCGATTCGATTCCGATTCTTGAGGCCACGATTCGATTCAAAATCGATTTTCGATTCAAAACAATTCGATTTTATTCATAATGATTTCTAATCAGGTTTCTGATCATGATCTACTCTCATCTGCTTTGCTATACAGAATGACAAACATAATGACAGACATTAAAGTGTCTTTTTCACATTTATTAAGTTCAATTCTCAGGGAAGTGCCTTTTATCAAAAACATTGAAAAAATGTTTTTACTTGGTACTTTTAAAGCAAAGTATTTATGATGACCCATAACGAACTTACTTCTAATACTTCCTATATTAATTTTATTAATAAAACAAATGGAAGTGATTTGGCAAGTCAACTGTAAGGTTACATTTGCCAGCATATGTCCCAACATTGCTGAGAACCAACAGGAAAATAAATGTGTGCTTGTACTAGCAGCATACTTGTAGTAAATTAATACAAACTTCAGCATATTCTGAATCTCTAGCATAGTAGCATTTAATAATAGACTTCTAACCAACATCCTCTTGTTATTTCCAATGAGCAATATAATCCTTCATACAAAAAAAAAACATTTTGCTGTAGCAAATTCACAAACAGTTTTCGTTCAAAAATATAGAATTATGTACCAGAAGCTATCATAACGTATAATGCTTGTGGACTTATGCATATTCTGAATAATTAGTAACATACAAAGTCGCTCTTGAATTATAGTACACAACTAAATAATAAAGAGTTATGACTTGAAATGTTTGCTGTATACCACAATCAAAAACAGCTTATACAAAGAAAGTGAATGAACATCTGCAGAGAGTAACTTACAGTCAAAATGTAACTTTTTGTGACTGGCATTGCACATTTGGCGCTTAGCCATCATGCGTCCGTTATGTGCGCGTCTCTGTTATGTGCACGCCACAGACTGTCCGCGCACGTGCACGTCCGCTTCAGAGTTCCGCCTTTTGCGTTCCGTCAATGTTACGTTATTAGAATTTTTTTTTTTTTTTGAAAATCGATTTTTGACATTTGTGAATCGATTCAGAATCGTCCACGTCCCGAATCGCGATTCATCTAAGAATCGATTTTTCCCCCACCCCTAGTAGAAATGTTTTTCAGAGAAACGAGTATGTGAACTCAGCATGTTTCCTAAATATCTGCAAACATATTATGGTATTTTTATGCTTTAGTCGAGTGAAAAAGTTATATACAGCACCTTTAAGTTACTTTGGTTTACACAAGAACCATTTTCAGGTAATGAAACGTACCTGTTGAATACAGTCGTTGGGCACTTCCCTAGATGGGGCTAATCATAGGTAGACCTTTAGACCTGATTTAGTGCAGTATAAAAGTATGAATATTGGTGAAAACGATTATCGGACTAGCTATGTTTGACAGCTGTAATGACTATGAAATGTCCTTGAAATCTTTTTGTGTTCTACAAAATATAACAACATACAAGATTGGAGCAATATGAGGGTGAAAGTAATTAATGACATGATTTTCATTCTTGAAAGTGTCCTTCAATCAGCTGGGGATCAGAGTTCTTGTGAAGGGGAAAAACAAAAGGACTCAGCGTGCCAAGCGATTACAGAGGAAAAGAGGCAGAGATCGGTTTGAGGCGGCTGTGCGGTCTGAAGGGAGAAATCGATTAGTGGAGCTAATAAAATCATGCTCTAAAAGCCGGCCGACTCACCGCGGCTCTGCTGACAGACAGCGCCTTTACGCGGAGTGCTTATTGATCTGCCAAGGAAGTTAAACTTCATGTGCATTGTCAGCCACACACACTCACGTGATGGTTGTAAAACACTCTCACACATAACAGCGGTGCATTTCAGAGACAAGTGCACACACATTCATGCTGTGTGTTTCCCACATAAATACAAAACTGTGCACGAAAAGCCATTATATGAAATTAGATGGCGGTAATGAATCGTGCATTTCTCAGCACTGACAGTGATTCCAGAGAATTAATGCAATAATGCCCTTGGTGTCTCAGTTGGATGGTTAGCCCGCTCCCTGGTGTGTCATTGTGGTGTTTTATCTCACACAGACACCTTGGCTTTCCCGATACCGCATCAGGGCTAGAGACAGAAAGCAGCCAATCCTGGCAGTGAACCACAAACTGACCATTGCAATAAAAGAGCCTGTAAACAGGGGAAAGAGAGCAGGGATCAAATGCAATTTCATGCCTTCAAAGCACACTTCAAAAACCAAGAAGAGCTGTTTGGAGTCCCAGAGTCTGATAGGGAAAACTTATTTATTTCTGTGACACTCGTTTGATCGTGCCATCAATAAACCGACCTCTTGAAAGAGATTCTTATTTTGCTCCAGTCATCCGTGTGCCCACATGAGCGGCCTGAAATTTGATTGACCACTACAAATGCAACCTACAACTGGACATCTTTTAATTCAGAAGCAGGAGCCTCAACAGATACATCCTTTTCTGCTAAAATCGAAGTGGGAAGAAAAGTCAATTTTTTGTGGTAATTGTGGTTCAAATCATCAGCTCTTATCCTTTCAAAAGCAGGTAGATAAAGCACAACTAAATGTTTTTAACAGTTGAACTTGATTTAACTAGCCATCTTAAATGTGATTCTCAAGACAAGAGAATCTAAAAAAAGTAAGAAGCAATGCAACAGTTAAAGATTTATATGTAAATAAACTAAGAATAAAAAACAGATGTATACAAGAGGTTAATTCATTTGCAAAATATAAAAAAGTATTCAAAATGTTTTGATTTCCCAGGGAAATCAAACCCATGACTTTGAATTGGAATTGTTAAAGCCCTGCTCGCTACAGGAATAAAATATTATATTGATAAAATATAATATTATAATATGTAAATACAATATAATATTATCAGGGAAGTCAGGCTGTACTTCATGCCACCATATGTGCCAAACATACACCACAAGTCTCCAAACACCACTTTCTCTTGCCATTTAAAGGAGGAAAAAATCTCTTGACTGGATTACCAACATTTGGCTGGTTAACATGGTTAGTAACAATACCATTCTAGCTGCGAAAATAATCTTACTCCACTGAGAATCATTAAAATGTACAATAGTTGAGTATTGTGATGAAATAAAATATTTTGCACACAACATACAAATTTCATATATTTCATTATATTATAGTAGATGTTTGACCAGCGACATTCTTTTTTCCTAAAAGTGTGAAATAAAAAAATATAATAATAACAATAATTTGGGGAAAAAAGGGTTTCGAACTGTGTGTGTTACCTAGTTGCAAAAACTAGTTAGCATTATCCTGCCACTCCAAAGTGGTTAGTCACGTGGCATTCACAGCTCAGATGATTGGCTCAAAGATGCCACCGAGATGGCAATGCTAACTGAAATCTTCCTCCAGGGTATTATAAACCCCTTCTTGTGGATTACCTCCTCATCTGCATGAAGTGAATTGTACTATAATCTGCCCCAAATCCATGATTTGCTTCATATTGAGCGAAACAAGCTGAATTCTCTCTCTCCCGTTTCACCTGATCCCAGCATCCTCCTCTCCATGTCACACTCCATTGCCTCACACACACACGCACAAGAGTGTGTCTGCTATGCCTCCGGGATACAGACACAGACATGGAAAACTCCTGCCCCCTCCCTCGTCTAGTCCCCACGCTGCCCTGCCGCTGACCTGAAGGATGGAGATGACTTATGGATGAATACGCAAAAGCATCCACAACTCTGTCACGATGCTGTTAAAAACAGGGCTTCAGATTAAATTAAACAAACTTTCCTTAAAACATTATTTACTACATTAGAAATGCCACAACCAATAATCAAGAGCAGAAATAAAATGCTACACTGTCGCTTACCCATGTTTAGGTTTCATTTAGGTATCAACTTTGTCTCAGATGCCTAAAATTCCATCAGCTCAGATAATGCTGTCTTAGAACAATTTACTGAGAAATATTTGAGTCCATATTGAGATTCCTCAACTTAGATGGGGGACTTTTAGTGTCTGGTGACAAATCTGATCTTTTCCGAAACTCTAAAGAAGACAAATATGAGATTACTGGGGAAGGGAGAAACATCTGAGACACAAAAGACACGTGCAAAGTCTCCATTTGCTCTCCATTTAATCTCACTGCGGTCTAGGAGAAACAACTGAGACATTAGAGAGATCTCATTTGCATGTTTCTTTGGCACACATCCTGCTGCTAGAAATCATTAAGATTAATCTCAAAGTACTTTGTCTACAAACAACATCCAAATGCGACCACAATGTCATCTTTTATTTATTCTGCAAGTGATAAGAACATTAATACGAGAAAAAAACACTGCAAATTTGTAACGCAAACTGGATTGCTCACCTCTGTTGAGAAAGCTGGTCCACATTTTCACAAACAGTGATGTATTCAAATGACGAAACAAAACAAAACCTTGAGCGTGAATCCCACAGATTGTGCGATGCTTTGAGCAGTGCTACAGTGCCTCAGTCTCGTGTCTTATAATCTGTGTGACAATAGTCTTTAAGATCAATGCACCTCCTCAGACACCGCTTCATTTCCCCTCTCAGTGGACTCCCAGAGTCTCTGGCACACAAAACACACACCCACACAGGTTCATACACCCATCTGTACGAGGTGGAGGGGAAGAGAGAAAAACTGTGTCAGCCGGCTAATTACCTCGGGTCATTGATGCTCATTCACTGTAATGGTGCAGACCACATATTTTTCACCATAAGGCATAACTCATGAGAAAACACATAATTTTTCAGTATCTTTTTGTCCTTTAGACTGGCAGAGGCAGCAGTATGAATAATGCTAAATGACTATTTATTCATACTATTTCACCAAGTTCTTATAAGTGTAATCTTTCATTTTCAACAAAAAGTGATTTAACGAAAAATGTACATACAGTATGCATATGTAAACTCGATTAATAATTAAAAGATCGCAATCTTGATTCAAACACACACGCGCTCTTATTCCTAAATGACAATAATGATTCCGCTATGACTGTGTGTGATCCGCAATGTCTGGGTGTGACTGTAATTTCATAGGTTTAAATATGTGGTGCTTCTCATCCAGTGTCCAAGTTCTTCAAACCACTTTTAAAAACCCCACCACAACCACCTCAAACACTCTTTCTCTTGGTATGTTCCACGCTCCATGCATTATAATATATGAATACATTAAAACAAAAGCAAATAAAAACAACAACTGAAACAATGTCACAGCACTGAAACTATCTAAGGAGCAATGACAGGCTTCTGCTGATGACTGTACTAAACCAAATGACACTTTCATCTCATCCCTGTCCCTCAGAAAGGGCCTTGTCACAAATCAGAATGATTGGCGATCTGAAAGGACCCGGGACGCGAGAGAGAGAGAATCAGATGGACGGGCCCTGCCATTGGAGGTGACAAAATGAATGGAGAAGTGGCTAGCACAACCTGACACTCGTGAGTAAACGGCCATGCTGGCTAAGATAAATGTGTGAGTATATGTCACCGGATGAGCCCCGTTACCCCACGGCTCAGAAAGCTTCAAGCAGCTGCCAAACGACATTCTAACACAGCATGTAACTGAATATTTCAGCCCTGTTACACGAGCCACCAGTAATGTCACACTGGGCTATCACGGTTACATCTAGTCATCGTTTCCAAAGGCTAGCATCACCTGTTTGTGTGTGTTTGTGTGTTAATTACAGAACAGTGACTATGTGTTCCACTGATGACCACTGGCTGAATGAGATGGATGTGGAAATAATCTTTATTTAAGCCGCACAACTACAGAGAATTTGATGCAAAACATATTGAGTACATGAACAGGCTCTGTTCAAAACAAAGTGCACTGCATTGATGTTTACTGTCTTCTAAGACAGCATGCTTTACTGTAACTGAAATGGAAACAACAATGTGGATCATCCTCAGGTGAAGCACCAGGGGGACTCGACTTACAGTTTCACTAAGTGTTTGTGTTAGTGTATTGTTAAGCAAATTATGTGGTATAATAATAAACACAAAAAACACACAAAAGACAAAACATTGAATCAGTTTTTGAATCATGAATAAGGAAGTCTCCTTGGGGTTATTATATTTGACAAAACATAAATTAATGTTACCTTGTCAATTAAAATAAAAAAAAAGCATTTTATTACCTGTGATATAATTTGCTGTTATAATTTCCAATTATGTATACAAAGTATTCCATAGAGTATATTTCTGGCCTTATTCCAGAACTGCACATACTCCAGCTCAAGAGCTCCACATAATCTAAACAATGAACTGCCTAACAACCCAACTCATAGACAAATCTGCCGGAGCATAAGAGAAAATTATTCATGCAATCATCCGGTGAAATGCCGAGGGTAAAGCCATTAGGCTTAAATCCATTGTTAATGAAATGTCACACCTCTGGTGTGGAGTCCTGCTGTGTTCCTCATTTACGTTCCTCTCCATCTCTTCTGTATCTGTGCTCAGGTCAGGCCAGCTCACTGCGACAGGAGTCAGACAGGAATACTGAAAGGGTCTGTTGTTTTATTTACAACGCAATAGAAACCCCGTGAAAAATAATGATTCAATACACATTCATCAACGCACACATCGGTTATGGTAAACGGAAGCTCGAGCATGCTTGCGAGAACCAATGAGGTTCATTCTCGTGTTACACAACACGCTTGAGCTTCTGCAAGAACCAACGAGGTTTGTTCTCACGTGTCAAGCAAATACGGTTGCGCTTCTTTTTATGTGCACTTACCAATGTCTATATGTGAAAAAAAGCCTTAATTCAATCTGT
This sequence comes from Scardinius erythrophthalmus, assembly GCF_964197995.2. Lineage (NCBI taxonomy): Eukaryota > Metazoa > Chordata > Actinopteri > Cypriniformes > Leuciscidae > Scardinius > Scardinius erythrophthalmus. The sequence goes on along the minus strand of NC_138226.1, from coordinate 8,177,057 downwards.
TCATAATATAAAGCCATCGTGGACTGTCAGTGGAGGGACAGAAATCACTCAGGTTGCATTAAAAATATCTTCATTTGTGGTTCGAAGATGAATGAAAGTCTTATGAGTTTGGAAAGGCATGAGGGTGAGTAACCGATAACAATTTTTCCATTTTTGAGTGAAATAATTAGCAAAGTTATAGTACAAAAGAGTTTCTCTCATCCAGTTTGTGAAATGGTGCTTGCTTTTAGATGTAATCACACAAAGCAGCATCTCTCTGCAAAACAGATTTAAGCATAACGATGAGCATGCATCTGCATAACAAACAACAATGAAAATAATTTAAATATCTTTTGTTTACCTCCAAACATATGGGCCAATTTTTCTACTTCAAAGGGAGAGTAAAGGCTGTTTTCAAGAACAAGGCACAGCATATTCAAAGAAAAAAACACACCAAACTAATCCCAGGCTACTTATTTTACAATGCAGAGCATCAGGTCATGGAGGCAAATGAAGATAAGGTGCCTGCAGCATATAAACAAACAGAAAGCAAGAAATTCATGCAGCACACACACTCTCAACAACCTCACAGCCATAAATAACTTTTCAAACTGTGTGTGTGACCCAAACAATTTCTCTCCAGGATATATTTTGAAGGTTAATCTAAAGGAGCTGGACGGGGCAGGCAAGTTCGTTCACGGACACACAGACAAATGTAAACCCACATGGAAAACAGGCCGACGGGAAGGACGGGCCATCTGCTGGGAGGCGTGCACTGGCCGTCCTAGACTCATCAAACGCCTGTTGGGTGGGTTGTCTCACCCTCTGTCTTTGCGACAGAAACATGTTTGATGGAGTTTGAATAGCAAATCGGCCGTGCAGAGTTGCACTCACATGGAAAATTGGATCTGAACATTTGCATAATTTTTCTTGCTCAAACAGGAGGTGATTATTATTTTTTTGCGTTGTTTGTTTGCAACTGGATGCTTTTCTCATATGTATGACCAACTCTACACATTTTTATGCATGCTTCACAATCGGATAAAGCTTTACCACATTAAAGCCAGGTGTAAATGCACTTTACGAAAGATGCACTGCAGTTAGACCACTGAATTCAAATGTAGTCAGTGATGGATTCTAAATTCAATGAAGAAGGTTAAGAAGGAAAAGAAGAAGAGGAAAAAGAAGAAGAAGGAGGAGAAGAATAAGAAAAAAAGAAGATGGAGGAGGAGGAGAAGAAGGAGGTGAAGAAGAAGAAGAAGGAGATGTATACGTTTTTTATTATTATTTTGAACGGGAAGTTAGATCAGGTCTTTATCCAATGGACATGCATTGGATTCTAAGGTACACTAATGAAGATCCACATACTGTACTATCCGGATACAAGATGCATGTTAATGGTATGTGTAAAACGCATATGTTCATGAGGGAAGCCCCCAGGCCAACATGCTCTCACAGCTTAACTATAGAAAGCCTAACTTTCCCAGGTTGAGGTGAGGGCCGCATTCAAAACATCATGCGAGAACGCCGCCTCACACCCCTGCTGCTCTATATAGTATAAATCTTTCAACAGGGACCATTAAAGTTTCATTCTGGTGATGGTCGTACCTCACGAACACGTCATGACTCATCAACTGAGACTACATCACTGTGAGGCGTCCTCATTTCACCAGACGGCAAACGACTCGCCAAATGATTTATGGCATTTATTCATCAACATGCTGCATAATTCAAGGAGTTTCACAAATGAGTTTATTTACAACAACAAAAAAACTTAAATTTTTGTCTAAAATCTAATTTCTTTTCTAAAAGCTCTTTTTGTGAGGTTGTTTACATTACCTTTTAAATGTGGCCTATAACGCCAGTTTGAACAGATGACCTAAACTGACCCGCCTGCATAAAATACATTACACTACACTCATTGGAGGTAAACAAATACAGTGAGGCAATGCCCGTGAAGCTTATGTGCACATTGTGCAGTGGAGGTTGGTGTCAAATTGCATGCTGATTAATTAAGAGGGCGGGAGGCAAAAAAGGGGCAAAATTTAAATAATACATTATATGAAGCCTCAAAAGTACAGGATGGATGGAAGCTTGATCTGAACCAGGAAAGGTGGGACGATGTAAAAGCATTCACACACAATGAATTTTACAATTTGACTATGTATGTCAGCATCTTTCTGCAAGGCTTATGAATCATGAAAATGTTCAAGTTAAACTGACATAAAATGCAAACAAATTTCAGCCTGACTGTTTGCATGAGTGATAATTTGGCTCATATTTGGCATGTCTAAACAAGCAACACTTCTACTGTGCACTGATGAAAGGTTTGGTGTCAGTTCTGTTTTTTTTTATATATATATATACTTTTATTCAACAAGGATACATTAAATTGATTATAAACAACAGTAAAGACACTAAGGCCTGGTTTCACATACATGGATTCGATTAAACCAGGATTAGGTCTTAATTCAATTATAGGATACTTAAGTAGCTTTTATAAAAATGCCTTAGAAAAAAGAGACAAAACAATGGCACTGACATTTTATTTTTAAGATATGCCAGTGCAAGTTGCTTTCAGTCAAAACAGCTCAAACATGCATTTTAGTCTGAGACTAGACTCAAGCCTTGTCTGTGGAACCGGGGGTAATATTATTACAAAATATTTATATTTCAGATAAATATTGTTCTTTTGAACTATTGTTCTTTATTAACCCTCTGGAGTCTGAGCGGTTTTCTGGGCCCTTGAGATGTTCTGACATGCCCTGACATTTGTGCTTTTTTCAGTTGCTTATAAACATATTAATGGCAAAGGTGTAAATTCACTCTATAAAGCACAAACAGGGCTACCATAATATGTGAGCCACGTGTATGTACATGTTTTAATTTTTGAGAGAATAATGTTTATGCGTGGATATTGAAAAAACTAAAAACTAAAATTTCTGAAATAAGGCCACAAAACACATAGTAAATATGTGTCAATAAGACTTTTGACCAATGGATGTCGTCGCCTATAGTTTTTTCTTCAAAATTATGTGAAAATAGTCTTGCTTTATCGTTCAAATAAAACCATACATTGATTTAAATTGATGTAAAACAGGTTTTGCTTGGAAAGCCAATATGCGAGGGGGCGTGAACGAGGAGTGGTTTTCACCTGAATTACCACCCACTCTGCATAATGATGAGCCATTCACACAGGTGTGAAACTGGCTGAGCCACAATGCTTGGACAAAAGATATTTAGAAGAAGACTTATATTGACCATTTAAGATTTTGCTTACATCTATCTTGTACATATGTTGTGCTATTTTATTAAAAAGGTTACAATTACAACAATAATTACAATTTCAACAATATTTCAAGTGTACTCTTTCTTTGTAAAAAAAAAAAGAAAGATTATAGGCCTACATTTTATCTATGTATTCATTACTTTGAATATAGCCAACATTGGAACAGCTAACATCTTAGTTGATGACTTTATTTTTGACAAAAATATTAGGCTATTTTATATATAGAAATTGCTAAACAAAAGCTTATTTGACGAGGCAGTATATTCTACAGTAAGAACTGTACCCAAATCTACTAAACAAAATGTTGTCTTTCATATTTCGCCTGACTGTAAAGTTGTTTTCATGAAATATTAGGGCATATAAATGTTAATTTGCAGTTTACGTTGCTTATACAAATAGCCAACATTTTATTTCAACATATTTCAGTCGATTTTTACTCATCTCAGTATAGCAATACAGTTTGCTAAAACATCATCATTCGTTGACGATAGGCTTATTTACTTTAAATCCAGGAAAGTTGTTAATGAAAAAATTATTAAAATTAAGATACAATTGATACAAAACGAAATTCGTTTTAAAAAAAGGATTTGTACTTTCTGTTTTGAGGTCTCTGTGAAAGTTTGAAAGTCTTTTAGTGTTTGTTTTTTTAGAGCTCGCGTCCATAATGGAGAAAAAACAGAGCGCATGCCGTTCATTCGTCAATAAACAGAAACCCGAAAAGGAAAAACTTACTAGTATTCCTCAGCTCCTATTCCTCGTATTCCTCATTATTCCTCACAGCGCTGCAAGACGGTGTAAGCAAGTAATGTTCTGAATAAACTTGTGTTTTGGTTTTCTCGAGCTGATGGGGGCGTTCACAGGATTGCGCGGATTACCTCAGCCATTTGCGTTTGAATAGCGTGCGCTCTCCGTGGGCGGAGTCACATTACATTTGAATTAGCTCTAATTAGGTCGACTGGAATCGCTCTCTTTTAATACAGATTTCACAAGATGAGAATATTTGTTTTTTATATAAATTACTTCATTTAAAAGAAGAGATTTCAAGCTTCATAAAGACATATATCACGTGTATGTGTGAGAAGTATTCACTGAGTTATGGTTCATTTTCGGACGCGTTTCAGAATGGACTACACGGACAGAGAGAAGGCAGAACTCGCTTCGTGTTTATTTTTCTTTATTTGTCGAAAAGCACAACACTATGTTTTTATTGTGAGTATACACAAAAATAATACACATTTAACAGAATCGATTGATGTATGGAACTCCTATGGAAAATCAAAGTCAACAGAGTATTCATGAGTTTCTTTTACACTGATAAAAAAAAAGCAAGCTGGTATCGCCGGCGATACCGTCGACCTCAGGGGGTTAACTATTAACTAAATTATTGTTCTTTATTCATCGAAAGAATCCTAAAAAAAAAAAAAAAAAAAAAACGGTTTCCACCAAAAATATTAAGCAGCACAACTGTTTTTAACATTGATAATAATAATAAATGTTTCTTGAGCAGCAAATCAGCATATTAGAATGATTTCTGAAGGATCGTGTGACACTGAAGACAATGATGCTGAAAATTCAGCTTTGATCACAGGAATAAATTACATTTTAAAGTATATTCAAATAGAAAACAACTATTTGAAATTGTAAATATATTTCAAAATATTACCATGATTACTTAGCCTGGAAAGCCAGACCTACATCAAGATGTTAGGTCTGGCAACTCACCATAGACATGGCTCAATCCGAGGGGCGGGATAAACGGCTGTCTTTCAAAATCCCTCTGCACGCAATAGGACAGCGCTTCAACCAACCAGAGCGTTTTCCCAACAGCGGAGCTAACGTTAGTTGATAGATTCAACTTTTGAATCTGGCCGGCAAAACTACGAACACATCTTCCTTTTTTAAGAATGACTTAAGTGCCGTTCTTTGCTCTTTTCTCAAAGAAAAACTTAACTCCAAGTCCTCCAGTGTCACGGCCAAAGCCGATTCTTTGTTTTCAAGTAGCAGAGGGAACCGTCGCAACTCTGTCGTCATTATGTAAAGCCCACCCCGCCTACTCTATACAAGATGTGATTGGCCTGACCCAATTTAGGTTTTTACAGCTCCGAAAGTCAACGGAGAGTTGCTAGACTACCCTGGCTGCAAAATACATTTTGCTGCTGCTAGGGTGCGTCTAGATTTCTAGGCTAATGATCACTATATTTTCAAATAAATATGCAGCCTTGGTGAGACTTTCAAAGCATTTCAAAACATTCATGACTTAAACAGTTATGTATATATGTAAAATTATTGCATTCAGAATGAAGTACTGGAACTAACTGTTTTATAAGTAAATGTTCATCATGTAACATTTTGCACCATTCTGTGTAATGAAATAAAAAAAATAAAAAAACTGATGCATTTTCAATTTATTTCATGCCAGTGGCCCAGATCAAAATAGAAAAAGTTAGACTGAAGGCAAAAATTGTGCCTTTACGGTTACAACAGCTTGTCACTAGGGCAGTAATCATAAAGGGACATATTTGTACCATAATTACTTCTAAAAGGTTCATAGTAGTACCTTAATGGTACATACTAATATGCACCTTTTAGGGGTAAATAAGGTACAAAGATGACAAGTAACCAGTGGCAAGCTTGTACCCTTAAAGGAACAAATTGTGCACATTTTCTTTTTCTGACAGTGATCCACACTATCATCAGAAAAAGCCCCCAGATCTGTGACTCATATGATGAGGAAAAAACACATTTGAACCGCACTCAGCTGCGCTGTGAACGTAGCTTATGTTTGTTTTAATCTGAGGTAGTTCTGACAGAATCAGAGTAGACAGGCGTGAGCTATGATGATTCAAAGAACAGGAAGAGGGAATTTGTCTGGCTTATTCATGTCATTAGTCATTATACTTTTTGGCCACTTTATCAGTAGGAGTGTCAAGAGTGGAAGGAAATGATGGTGAAAGGGAACAGAAATTGGAAATATGACTCAGCAAGATTTTGAAAGTTTATATTATGTTTACAAATATCATTAATCTTAGTTAAAAATATGATCATCTTCATCTGCAATGAACTCTGCAGGCCTTAATGATGAAAACGTTTTCAAGATGATAGCACTGCCATCTAGTGGTCACTAGTGCTCTGACCACAACAAGAGCATGATACATTGTCACACACATGCACAGAAATGTACTCAGTATGTAGTGAGTAAATGAGGTGCCACGTTGGCAGAAATGCTCTCAATAATCCATCAAAGTCAGCGCACATATGTGAGGAGCGAGCTGAGCTCCTTTCTTCAACAGACCTGATCTACTGTCAGTCAACAGGACACCGCGGTAAAGCACAGCATATCCTCCCTGCTGTAATTACATATGTCCGGCTCAGACTACAGCAAATAATGAGAGCCTGCTTAAAGATTCAGAGCCACTGACACCAGTGTCCAACTCAAACGGGCTCAATCAATCACAAACACAGGTGCTCTTCTGACTTCATTTTACAAACACAGAAGCTATTCAACAGATAAAGTGAGCATGAGAGATTTATGCAGGGTTCCTTCGCATTTTCCATTTAAAAACTCCATACTTTTCCAGACTCAAATTTTTGACACATCAGTTTGATACTGTAAATGTGGTTTAGTGTTGCACGATCACCAAATAACAAAGTACAATCTGATTTAGATGACTGTTTGCTCCCTTATCTATTGCTGGTTTAAGTGGCACGCAAATCGTTGTAGTGAAGTTTAAAAGAGACTTGCTCATGGTAAAGACAAACAGTTTTGGGTAATGAAAATGTGCGCTTGGAATTTTCTCACGTCATGGGATCACAACACTAAGAGATAGTAAATCTTTTCCTGGATTTTTTTTGTGCGTTCCCGAGATTAGACCTTCCTTAACATAATTGCCGAAAACCCGAAGTCTCTAGGTGGTCTGGTTGAGGAGTAGATAGAAGTGCACGATTGGTGCGCACAGACAGAACAGAAATCATGAGTTAACAATCGCAATTTTGTCCAGCGGAAAATTGCGCTAAAAAAAGGAAAATATTACATATTGGGGGGAAGGGGGGAGCAGGGGAGTACTCAGTTGTTATAAAATAATGTCTAAAAATGTCTAAATAATGCTAAAAATAGCAATTGTCCTACAAAACTTCATTTTCTTTATGCAACATGCAAATTCTTTTCAAATATTCAAAATACAATTCAATATGATCTGTGTGCAACATAAAAATGTAGAAAATTAAATGTGCTTCACGTCAATGATTTTTTTGTCCAAATTATGGCTTTTCGGGCAAAAAAAAAATCCTTTTATTATCAAAATGTACATTGAATATCATAAAAAGAAAAAAATTGAAACACATAAAGGTTCTTTGGCACAGTACTAGCTAACCTATTATTATAAATAGCAGTTGAGGCGTTTACAGATGACTGCTTTAAATACACCAGCCCCTGCAGCTCTTATTGCTGTTTATTGAAGCTCCATGGAACACTAGAGATGCTCCCAGAGAGAGAGATGAAAACACGTGACATCCCCTGAGCAGCAGCTGTGTGGGGAAGATCAAACATCACCTCTGCTTTTCACACACCCATATATTTAAAAAGATAATCTGAATAAATCACTATTACATTCACACGCGCATATGGGTTGACGTACAGTACATAACACCAACTAAACGTATTAGCTGACAAACGAAAACTGATGACACTTACAAACACAGGCAAACTACGCACTTGCATCACGTTATACATGACAAATTCCTCATTTCGAGAGAAACGTGATGGCCATATTCACACTGCTGATAAATATGCTTGTAAAAACCCTTCTGAGCGCTTAATCTTGTTCTGTTTACACAGAGTTTGGTTATGAGTTTAGCTATTTACAGGAGTGGAAATTGCATTTGATAACCAAATTCACTACAGAAAATTTGAAAACGGCATATTAAATCTGAACAGAATTTCACTAAACAGCTACTTGCAAATGCACTGATCGCACTCTCTTTTGGACAGTTTCTGGAAAATCTCAGAAACAGAGGGGTGTGTCTTGACTCATTCACAATTTGATATCAGACTCCACCATAGGTTCTCCCACCAGCAATAACAGCAACATAGTTGATCATAGTTGTCAGAAGCTTAAAAGCATAAACAAAACACGTTGCTTATGTTGATTTACCAATGGCTGACAAATATTAATATTAGGGCTGGGGGAGGGGGAATCAGTTTAAAATATTGTGATATTTTACCTCATGAACCTCATATAGGCTACATGTATCTATATCAAGAAACACAAAAATCCAATGCAGATGATAAAAAAAACAAGTTCACAAAAGCTTGCAATATGTTTTGCATAACTACACTACCATTCAAAATCAGGGTTGGTTAAGATTTGTTTCAAATAAATCTCTTGTGCTAACCAAGGCTGCATTAATCAAAAATACAGTAAAAACATTGATATTGTAAAATATTATTGCAGTTTAAAAAAAACTGTTTTCTATTTTAATATATTTTCAAATGTAATTTATTCCTGTTATGAAAAAGCTGAATTTCCAGCATCATTACTCCAGTCCTCAGTGTCACATGATCCTTCAAAAATCATTCTAATATGTAGCCTAGAAATCTAGACGCACCCTAGCGGCAGCAAAATGTATTTCGCAGCCAGGGTAGTCTAGCAACTCTCAATAAACCTTCTCGCTGCAAAAACCCAGATTGGGTCAGGCCAATCACGTTGTGTATAGAGTAGGCGGGGGCGGGCTTAACATACACGACAGAGTTGCGACGATTACCTGGCTGCTGCTACTTGAAAACAAAGAATGGCGGCTGCTGATGGAGAACAACGGTCTTTCGAATCGGCTTTGGCTGCGACTCTGGAGGACTTGGAGTTAAGTTTTTCTTTGAGAAAAGAGCAAAGAACGGCACTTAAGTCATTCTTAAAAAAAGGAAGATGTGTTCGTCGTTTTGCCGGCCAGATATGGCAAAAGTTGAATCTATCAACTAATCTCCGCTGTTGGGAAAACGCTCTGGTTGGTTGAAGCGCGTGCAGAGGGAATTTGAAAGACAGCCGTTAATCCCGTCCCTCGGATTGAGCCGTGACTATGGTGAGTTTCCAGACCTAACATCTTGATGTAGGTCTGGCTTGCCAGGCTATCTAATATGCTGATTTGCTGCTAAAGATACAATTTTTATTATCAATGTTGAAACAGTTGTGCTGCTTAATATTTTTGTGGAAACTTCTTTGATATCAAAAGTTCATTAGAACAGCATTTATTTTAATACATAACATTAGATCAATTAATGCATCTTTGCAAAAGAAAATAATAAAGAATTCACAAACTTTTGTGAAGTGTACATATTAACAATCACGATAATATCACATTGTGGCCCAGAAATGTCAATATAATATCATGTGGCCAGATTCCCATCCCTACCAGTCTCTAATTTCTTGCGTGAAACAATGTATAGCCTAGCTAACAACAAACAGACATTCATGTTTCTAATTTATATTAGATTATCAATTCATCAACCATCACAAATGGTATGATAATTTAGGGGATTTAAAAGAAGTTTTCACTCCCCAAAGTTTTCACTGTCTATACATCTCTTAAGTTTAATAGTAGAGTAACGTCATGGTGGGAAAATACCATATCTGTGATTCTTCATAAGCGAAAGCACACAGATTATTTTACCAGCATTCATAAAGTCATGAAATTCGCTATGACATTGTAGACCTTCTAATAGTGCAATAAGCTCTTCAAACTGAATAAAAAATTTCATTTTGCTTTGGCCGCCCCTTCAAAAGAGGCAAAGTTTTCCCATGGAGTCCAACAAGGTCTGTCTAATGTCTGTAGCCTGTATGCTACTTTTCCACCAATCTAATGAAAGTTTGGTCACCACCGCTCTGACACTGCACTGGAAGCCACAGTCTCGCCTGCCAGTTCAGCACCAACTTCTCACAGATCCTCTGCCCATCTTGCATCAATGCAACCCAAAATGTTTCCCAGGTAACATGCAAAACAAGAGCGTGTTTGTTTAAATATGAAGAGGTAACCTCCTGGTATGCATCTGGATCCTATTCATAAACTGAATGAGCCATTAATACAGGTTCTTTTTCTTTTTTTAGTCTCAACAGTTCCACCCACCAACCAGACTGTGAACACACTGATAAACTGTCACTTACTGGTCAAGTGCAGTTGCTGCCATTCGCACCAGTTACACATGCCAGCACCACCACAGGCCTGTTAAAGGCACACATTATCCTTGAAAGTCCACGTGAAAAAGCATAATTCAGAAAAAAAAAAAAAATGCCATTTTTTGTCAGAGACTCCCAAGAGGTTACAAAAATGATGCACGACCTCAGTACTGCTCCGGGACAAAAAATCCCCAATGACTGCAAGAGTTATTTTAAATGTTCTCTAGCTGAGTGTTTTTGTGTGCGTGTGTTTGTGTTATGATATTTTGAGTATAATTTACAGGTATTTTTGTATATAAAATATATTTGAATATGATGTTTTTTGTAGGTAACACCCACAACTGTTCAGATTTAGAATGTATTAAAGTTCAGTTAAAAGTATTTGTACAAGTGTTTGACGAATTGTGTTTTTTTATGAACGAAATCAACAAAGTGGTGTAAGTGGTCTCTGTAGTGTCTCAAGTTCAGGACCTGAAAGTGGAAGGTTGCCAGTTTAAGCCTCACAAAAGACGACCGTGTCACAGGTGTGCCCCTGAGCAAGACACTAAACCTGAGGTTTCTTCAGGGAGATTGTGCCTGGAATAAGTGTGCTTCTTGCTTTACTAAATGGTAGCTTGGATTTGGAAGTTATAGTTCACTCAGAAATTAAAGGTTGTCATCATCATCATCATTTATTGTTGTTCCAAACCTGTATGGACTTTTTTTTTGTAAAATAAAAACAGTATCCTGGCCACTATTTTGAACATAGTGAAAAGGACTGGGCCTACAAAATTACAAAAAAGCATAATAAAAGTTTACAGAAATCATGACTTGAGAGCTATGTTGCGAGTTGTTGCAAGCAGGGCGTGGCCGAGAGCCATGAGGATCTCCTCTGTGAGGCTCGAGATCAGTGTGGTGTGCAGGTGACACTCATTAGCACTCACATCTCCGGCCCTGCTCTGTTCCCACAACTCTCGGCCCCGCCATGCTTGCCACACGAGTCTTCTGAAGTCATTCAATACTTTTGTGTGATCAACAGACCAAAAACTAGTCATTATTCGTTGATAAACATGTAAACATGTGATTGAGTAAATTCGAAATCGAGATTCAAATCAGTTTGATTTGATCGTTAGCATCATTAGCCAACTATGGTAAAAAGTTCTGTCGTTATCAACATAGTTCAATGATTCTGTGCTTCTAGAAGCCATAGTTCGACGAACATTCGCAAACAGCATTGCAAACTTGTGTGGTTGGTGCAAACACTTTCGTGTTAACAAGCATAGTTTCTTGTTAGTATGACTTAAATAGATTATGCCTTTGAGCAAAATAATGCCATGTTCATTATTTACAGCAATAATATGACATTAATTTGATGTCAAACCAATTTATTTGCAGAAGCTTTTAATCCACAGCTGTGTGACATCATTATCAACAACTCTATATTGTTGAACCAACATGGCACGTGCGACAAAGTTATTGCGGGAAACATTTGTGACTTGCTAGTTGATTTCTCCAATGCAATGCACCGTACTATGATAGTTATGCCAACGAGTTATGCTATTTGATGGGAAACACACACCAGATTGCTCTGTGAACTGGATCAACTGATTCATTTAAAAGATCCGACTCAAAATTGGCTGTTCATTTTCAGTGAATAATGATTCCTTTATGTAAGGAACAGAACGAAATGTATGACTTCAATATGTCAATATAGACTGTTTTGTGGTAGTTTTATGAAATCTTTTTGTAATTTTTGAGCTTGACAGACCCAAATAAGGCTTATTTTGTGTCATACAGTCATACAGGTTTGGAAATTACATGAAGAGGAGTAAATGACGACAGAATATTCATTTCTGAGTGAACTATATGGCTTTAATAAAACACTTCTTTAAAAATGCCACAAGAAATGACAAGCTAGGCCCTCTGAGTCAAATGCTAACTCAGGGCGCATTAACATCAGAGCTGTTTACGCCTGCATGGAGGAAAGCATCGGAGGATTCATTCCCCTGGGTTAAGGAGGTCTTACCTTGACTGCCACTGCTGCTGAGAGAGTGTAGTGGAGTGGAAGCCGAGCTGACGCTTGCCATGGGCAGCTCTCCTTTATTCGATTGTTTGACCCTCTTGAGGTGAGACTTGCCATTGTAGTGGACCTGGGCCTGCGTGGCGGAGTGCAGCTGGATGTTGCAGACTTCACAAAGCGAGTAGAGCAGCTTCTTCTTCTCCTGATGGAGCTGCATGTCTGCGTTGATATTGCTAGGCTCCTTTACCTCCATGCAGCCTGCGATGGCGAAGCACAGCTGTCCATTTTCTATGAGCTGGGTGGGACTCAAGGGTGTCTTCATACCTGCGGGAGAGCAAAAGGATGAGGGTTAGAAGCATGGAAAGTGTTTAATCCAAACCAGGACTGGCGATGACTCACCTTCTGAATTCAACATCACCCCACACAGAGCTTTTTGAACACCAGGTGAGGAGAGTTTACATCCTAAAACCACCAAGGTAGAGAAGCGGGAACGTGTGTGAGTGTGGATGTCTGGAGCGCTTGTGTGGGCTACACGGGTAGCTGAATGTTCTCTTCTCGCTGAGCTCTGACTCCTCCCCTCTGTACACTCAAGCCAAGCTTCCCCACTTGTGGAGCGGGCACAGAGCTACGGACTGACCTCCTGTGCCCATCTGTTGCCTTTAGAAGAGACCCGACTCACATACCTCGTGCCCACGGGTCTTACACAACCAACATGGATGGGAGGAAGAAAGTCGTCCCAGGGGGGCACGAGCAGCTAGGAGGGGCTTTGCATGTCAGCGGAAGCTATTGTGTGTTTGGTGGTCTGCAAGAGTGAATAAATTACATAAAGCCTCCCCACGAGCCGTGAACTCTTGAGCTCTACAATTAAATGGCCGGTGTAATGGATAGCTGCAAAAGGAGAATGATGAGTTCTGGGAAACGGTGATGTTTTTAATCTGAAAATTGCAAAAACTGCATTTCTGGTCAGTCTGCACTAATGTCACGGCTGCAGGGTTCCTGGGCTGGATGATAGAGGATAAAGAAGCATAAAGATACCATTTGAGTCAGCTGCTGCACTTTTAAGAGCACACTGAGGATGAAACATCCCTCGCTGTGCTCATGTACAGGTGTTTACATGTGTGAGAGAACAGAGGGGTGTGATTTTCTTTAAGTAAAAAAAAAAAAAAAATCCATTTCCCTTTTCATTTTAGGGTGAAATGACCCAGACACGTATGTGAGTATAAAGGCTGCACACATCGAGCATGTTTCGGTCCCTGTCCAGTAATCCTCCTGACACTGTCTCAGTAATCTCTGTGGGCAGCTGCACACTATAATCCCTGCAGATAAACTTCCTCTAACTTCCCCTGCCTCTCGGGCCATTCAGCTCTCCTCCATTCCTTAACACTTTCTCAGGAATCTATTGTATTCAGAGAAAGAAAAACTGTAAGTGGAAATCCCTGATGTTAATCACTTTCTTTCAATGTTGTGAATCTATTTCTCTAACTCCTAGCTATTACTTAAGCTTGAGCTTTGCTCTACTTTGCGGTGGAAATGAGGCCAGTGAGAAAAAAAACGAAGCTGCAGTGATTTTGGTGACCTGTATACGCAGGCAGGATTTCCAGATATGTGGTGCGGTCCGTGCCCTGGGGTTTGGAGGAAGTAAACCGACTGTGATGCTCAGTTCGTGGCTGTTCACATCACATCTGTTGGTTTAGCGGTCAACTAATCAACCAGCCAGGGTCCTCTACTTTTTCCCAGTGGCATCTCCAACACTCCTGTGTCACATCAATGTGCAAACACATTGAGTGCAAGCTTACATAATAGAGCTGCACGATTCTGGATAAATTGAGAATCACAATTTTTTGTTTTTGTTTAAAATAGAGATCACGATTCTGAACTAAGACTATAAACAAAATTTTTATTTAAATTTTTAATCGGTTTAAATGTATGTTTCAATGATTCACTCATAAAGACTTGACTTGTTTCATTGCTGGATGAAAATAGTATTTTTGAATGAATCTCTTGAACGAGTGATTCAATGACAAACACATTTTTTAACAGTCACTTGTTGCCACCTACTGGTGTAACGATGTAATCGATACAATCTTTATTTTAAGCCTCAAGTTACTTTCAAAAGGGGTTTTATACTATTTTGTTCACTACCGTATGCATCAGTGTTTATTTCCGAGCTATAAACTTTTAAGCCAGTACTTCTATGATAATCTGAATTATTTTAAGACAGAAATAATGATCCAGTGCAGTTAAAAAGACTGTTTGTGAAGCTGTTTTATAGATGACAACTGCTCTGTCTGGCTCAGTGGCAGCACCAATGCAGATCTGAATGTTCCGCTGTGATTTTGTCGAAGGTTTAATAGACACAGGCAAATTTTTATTTAGGAATAAGATTGCATGGGTGTTTGAATCGAAATCGCTATCATTTAACGATTAATCATGCAGCTCTATTACATGCCGCACAATATGCACTGTATACCGCTTTTAAATAATAGCATGTGAAGGTATAAGTAGCCAAGGCATTATTTCACACAATAAACATTAGAAAACAAATTGTATGAAAAAGACTGCTGATTTTCATTCTGGTTGAATCTCACTCACATTTGTCACTCTGGAAACAGAAGTCAAAGCATTGCATTGTGAGATATATTATTCCATGCAATGTGCTCTGAAGTTACAGTATAATACATATTAGGGCAATTATAGTAGGTCATCATGGCATTACTGTACATGCAAACAAATATATATATATTTTTTTATACACTGAAAAAAATT
Organism: Scardinius erythrophthalmus; assembly: GCF_964197995.2. Taxonomy (NCBI): domain Eukaryota; kingdom Metazoa; phylum Chordata; class Actinopteri; order Cypriniformes; family Leuciscidae; genus Scardinius; species Scardinius erythrophthalmus. The sequence continues at coordinate 8,161,861 of NC_138226.1, read as the reverse complement.
GTTTGTTAGTATTTCGAACATAAGAAATAAAATAAAATTTGGGTGCTTACACAATCCTAGTAAGTGTAATAGTAAAGCTTTATAGCTTCATAGCTTTAAAATATTTAAAGATAACTTCAGGCCAATGCGGTTTTATTTCTTTAAATTGCACACTCCAGGCAATGACCTTCAGTACAGCAAAGTTTTTGTAAAACTGTCTGCCATAAGGTATAAAAATACATAAAATTAGATATGACTTTTTTTGTAAAAAGCTTTATCATAAACCTGTACAAAATAACAGTAGTGATGTGAATCTCTTTTTTGAATCACATGACCTAAATGAAACAGCCGATGCATTTCAAATCAAACAGACGATGTAATCAAGACAACATATAGCCTAATTTGGACCTAGAAATGTAAAAAAATGAATACTAAACTCTTCTGTACACGTCCTTGCTAAAATAAGAAGGCCATAAATGTGTTAATCTTGAAGCAGATCACAGATCAAAGTAGGCCAAGAACTATAAAACATTATTATCGTGACTGATCAGTGGAACGCAGTGACTTCATGAAAATGGCCTTTTGAAATTTACGAAGCAGTTCTACTGTGTGACAAGTGCAAACATTTCTCAGACATTTTCTGAAGGTCTTTCTGGAAAATGGATATTGATACCATACAGCAAAAAATAAAGAGCGCTTTGACCCTGATACTTCACGTGTAGTGTAGCAATTTCCAGAAAACATCCATTACAGCACTCCAGTACAGAGAAATATAGACTGAAGTGGACCATTTAAAAGGGGTGAAGAGGTCAAAAACATTTGATTGTTCTATGATAAAGTTTACCTTTGCACCAAATTGTGAAAAGTAAAGTTTCACTTTGTAGGAGAGTAAATGAAAATTTTAAGATATGACACACTGAGAGGTTTAAAATAGCGCGAGAACCTTCATTGCAAATGCACTACTGTATTTTAGCATGCAGAATGTGGAAGCTGAATAAATTTGATATTTGACTATCTGTTCATTTCATTGCAAATGCTCTCTTCTACTCATAATCTACCTCTTAAAGGTCAGGTGATTACTGCATTAAAACAAATGAGATATGATAAGTATCATGCTGTGGTCATGTCAGCTGTATGCCTGAGGGCAAAGGTGAGACTGTCGGCTGAGAAAACCCTTATTTTCATGCTCAAGTGAAACACACTCCCAGCTACAACCCCCAACTGTTCTCCTCCTTCTCCTCTAGCTTTAAGATGGAGAGCTGTGCGCTCAGGCATGCCATGTGCAATCAATGGTGAGATTCTGAGGTCCGACAACAGGAAGTTAATCAGGTGCTCACAGGTCATTCCAGTCAAGTAGGCAGTAATGCAGGGAGACACATGCATGCAAAAAAGAAAGAAAAAACAAGGAAGGAAAAAGAAATAGATGAAGAGAAAGGAGCATTGCTCTTTTTATTAAATATCTATCTATCTATCTATCTATCTATCTATCTATCTATCTATCTATCTATCTATCTATCTATCTATCTATCTATCTATCTATCTATCTATCTATCTATCTATCTATCTATCTATCTATATCATTAAAATTCTGCACTTCTGCATCCCATTTGCTATCTCAATTCAAAAATCAAGTAAAAAAATTAAGCAACTGATAATATCTGTATGTCTATATTAAGATATAGTTTGATATCTTATGATATTTAAATGATATTTAATATTATATATGTATTTACTGTACATACACATATTACACACGCACATACATTTTATGTAGGCTATTTATTCCAATTCAGAGCAGTACATGCAGTATCTATGTAGAGTAGAGTCCATTCATTAACTGAAGGCACTTCGCAATGTGACATGATACGACAGAATTGGTGCTACCAGTCTAGACAGCTTCGCTGATTATAATGGGAACGATCTAGTTTTTTGCAATGCACTGCACTCACTGAATGTACACAGGAAAAACTCATCTCAAAAAAGAGAATGAATCAGAGTGAAGTGTGAAAAAAACAGAAACCAGTGAGAAAATATATCTACTCTGTTGAGAGATGCTAATATCCAATAGAGGCACGTCTGTGGTTCAACAGTGAACCAGGAATCAGCACAAAACACATGTCTCAAGTATAATGGTTTGTGGCCCTTGGCAAAGAGCTTGTATGGGTGACCTGTGTGTGGGCAGGTGCTGATGAATACACTGCAGGCCATATTTAAGAGCCACAGAAGGTAAATGTTAATGCTTTGGCACCCTTAGCTTCTATAACAGTTTGGTCTTAATTACCAGCTTTACCCAGATATTGAGTTCTATGCCAGGTTGTGGGAGTTGAATAAAAATAGCAACATTAACTAAAAACCACTGTTCATTTAGAGACCAGAGAGAGAGAGAGAGATAGAAGACAGAAAATAGAAAATAGAGATGGAAGGAGAAAAACAGAGATGGATATGAAATCACACCTGTCTCTATGGGAGCATCTCAATCAGCTCCCTAGATCAGTAGTCATGGCACTGATCAGGGAGTTGGTCATTTTAAGGGATTTCTCAATCGCAAAATCCTTCCAGTGCACTGGAACGTTCGCCCCTTGAAAAATCCCACAATACACCGCAAAAAAAAACAGGGAGCCTCTACACTCACTATGCTCCCTTTCCGGAAATTGCATCACATTTTGGAAGCGAAGGAACTAGGGTTTGTAAACATTTTAGCCAATCCTTAAAAAGTAATGCCACAGCTTCTTAAAAAAATTGCAATCCTGTGTATTAACAATATACTATGCTTTAATTAGCAATTACTGCTATTTATGCACACCACTAATTGCAAAGTCCGAAAACACAGAATATATTCAAGACCTAGAAACTACAGAAAGATCGAGATTTGATTTTAACAGATATTTTGCATAATTACAAATGGTTTAATGAATAACAATAAAAACAATTCTTAAATTGAATTGATATATTCATAATGCAGATTAAGTTTTCATTATTATTTATTGCTTAGTCAAAAAGTTGAAGGTCTGCATATCCATTATTGAACATAACCTTTGTCTTATAAAACTGATCAGCCGTTTAAAAAAATGTTTTTAGTGGTAAATGAATCACACAGACACAACTATAGCAAAACCTGTTCACATTGAGCCAGGTTAGGACACAGTATAAATGATAGAAAGCACATCAGAAAAGTAAGGAATTACTTCAAAGCTCTCTTTGGGATCGTATGGAGAGATGCTCATGTCGCACGCGGTCAGCCGTGCCTATTTCAAACTTATGGCCCATTACAAAACCCACAGCTAGAATCTCACAGATGGAAAGGTCGCTAACGTGTTTCTGCAGCCCAATTCTGCACTAATGCCTTTCACTGGAAGCTCTTAGCAGAAACACAGAAAAAGAAAATGAATGTGAAAGTTTTCCACTCCGTGTGCGTCTGTCACACGCAAGGGGGGGCTTGGCACTCACATGCGTAACATCTGGACAGGAAGAGCTCTGTTAATGGACGGTCGACAGCTTACAGCAGTGTCAGGTAAGAACTGGAGAGTCTCAATTGCTAAGCTGTTCACAGATGTCCTCAATGTGCCTTTGACCAGAGCATGTGGATATTATATAGCCATTTACACCAATCCACTATATAAGCAGTTTTGTACAGAAAATACTTGCGCTGATAAGACTAAGCTGAGCAGACATATGTCGGCATGTGTCTGGCCTTGTGGCATGATTCAATGTTGTCAAAAGAATATTCACTGACCCTTGAAAGCTGACAGAACAGACGTACAGTCAGTTAAGTGGAGCGTCGGATAGGGTGTGTTGATGGGGGTCTTTGACAATGCTGAAGTGTGTGGAAATACAAGAGGAAAATCTGCCTACAAAGGGCTCTGATATCACTGCACCTGCTCCGCCGGTTACATACAGCCGCGTTCCCGATGAGTGACCTCTCAGATCCAGAACAGCACACAGACTAACTAACTATGAGGAAAGGAACTTTTCCTGCTATATTATCCATCTCAGCTTCACAGCAATAACTCAATAAAGCAGAACATTCATAATTAATCTCTTATATGGATGTTTCCACCCAAAAAGTGTTGTAATGAGAGACTTACTGATGCTTTTTTATTTTAGGACTTTTAATTTTTAACTTGGTAACTGTACTTTCAACTTCCCTAACTCCCTAAAAACAGACAACATATCATTGAAGAAAAACTAGCCGAGAGAAAATAAAATAGATTATCGCATGAACACACACTCTCTCAGACAGACTATAAATAACGGTGATGAGACATGACTGTATTTACCACTCATTACCGAACAGATCCATGGAGAAAAAAGCTGATAAAAGGCAAAGACAGGGAGAGTGACAAGGGAATTGAAGAAAAGATGTAAAAAAGGAGTGAAGGAGATTGAGATGAAAAAAGATGCCAAGTGAGATGGAGATCAGAAGAGGGATAGATTGAGAATAAGAAACAGAATTAGAGAAAGAGAGAATCACTTATGAAAGGGTACAGGCCCATGCATGTCCGCACAGCTATTCCCAGGTCTACATTACCATTCAAAAGTTTGGGGTTGGTAAGATTTCATTTTTATTCATATTTAAAGAAATAAATAATTTTATTTAGCAAACTTAGCAAAGATGCATTAAATAGACAAAAAGTGACAGTGAACACATTTAGAATGTAACAAAAAAATAACAATTTCAAATAAATGCTGTTCTTTAGAATGTTCTATTCATCAAAGAATCCTGAAAAAATGTTTCCACAAAAATATTAAGCAGCACAATTGCTGTCATCATTGAAAATAAGAAGAAATGTTTCTTCAACATCAAATATTAGAACATTACAATGGTTTCTAAATGATCATATGATTAATGACACTACTGGCTGTTTTTAGCTTTGTCATCACAGGAATTAATTACATTTTGAATATATTAAAATAGAAAACTTTTTCAAATTGTAATAATTTTTCACAATATTATTACATTTTACTGCATCTTTGATCAAATAAATGCAGTCTTGGATATGGATGGGAACTGTAAGGAAACTGAATTTGATTCTGATTCCAGTTAACTATTCACAATTTAGTGTTTTTGAATGAGTCAGCTGAATGAATGATTCAATGACTCACTCAAAAATACAGTAACTGGTTTCATTCCAAAAGAGTGTTTTTGAATGATTCGATGAATCACTCATAATCATGCTACTTGGCGTAACAGTGTAACCTGCAGAAAGAGCTATACTGCTAACTAAACTAACACTATTAACATAACTTAACTTTAAATCATTTTGGTCACAGTATTTCTTCAAAAAAAAGAAATTGGTTTTCGATTCCCAATTCTATGATTGAATGTGAGATGAGCGGCTGAAGCACACAGCAGGCCTTTGGGCACCATGTTGCCAACTTGGAAACACAGCTCATGCGCCGCTTATAAAAACCATCACACACACCATTTCCATGTAATCTCACCGTCTCACTGCAGACTTACTGTGTAAAGACTTCATCTTGGTCCAAACAAAGTATGTATTTTTATGACTCTGTCACATACTGGAACTCAGGGACTTGCTGCTTGATGGTAAAGCAGAGTAATCGTGTTTTCTCCCATTTTGTGACTAAGTATCGACGCATTGGGCCGTCTGAAAATGTGTCTGGTGCGTTTGACCAATTTAGACTTGGTTTTCCTGCTGTAGCTGGCATGTCTGAGAAAAACAACAACATTTGTGGCTGATTCATTCAATAAAATCTAAAGAGAGAGAGCAAACAAGAGGAAAGGACACTACTGCTTTGGACACCTACTGACATTTGTCATGCACATGTTTCACCGTCTGAAAGGAATGCTCTTAAATAGTCTAGACCTCAATAAACCTTTCTCTTGGTTCAGCTGGCACATCTAAGGAAAACAACAACATTTGTGGGTGCTTTCTCAGAGGGCAATCTGAATGGGAAAGTGTGACATTTTTGACATTTGCCACAGAGCATGGTTAGACTCAACATAAGACTTGTCTTTCCAAACCAGATGAGGTAGAAATGCATTCAGAATGTTCAAGGGGAAAGTACAAATGAAATTCATGAGAAAACAGGGAAAATTTGAATGATTTCTATTACCTTGATTTAGGGCGACATTCAGACAAGTTTATTTGTACAGCGCTTTTCACGATACATATTGTTTCAAAGCAACTTTACAGAAAATGTTCGTTTCGGTGTTATAATTTAGGAAGTATTCTGTTATCAGCCAGAGGTGAGTGTATTAAGTTTTTTATTAAGTATTAAGGAATATTCTGTTACATACGAACACTGTGGATCATCAGATCAACAGATGTTCGACTGTTGTTTTGTTAAAGAAAAAACCTAAACTGAAAATGAGGTGAAGTTGTATTTTAACCAGTTTTATTTATTCTGTCAGACCAAAGCTCATGTCCAACATTCTATTCAGACCTCACAGTGTGCCAGCTCTCCCCACACATTAGCCGCATTCATAAACTCACACAAAACCGAATTCAATTCCAAGAGTTCTTGCTTGACTGTACACAGAGAATGAACGTGTTGACCTCTGACAGGGTGAACTAGTCTACAACAAACCATCGAAAAGAAAAAAAAAAGAAAAGGAAAAATATATCCACAAAAACGTTGAGCAGAATAACTATTTTTAACATTGGTTTAAAAAAAAAATCTAAATATTATCATGATTTCTGAAGGCTCATGTGACACTGAAGACTGGAGTAATGATGCTAATAATTCAGCTTTGAATTACATTTTAAAATATTTTCACAAAAGGAAGATTGTACAATAAGAAAAAAGACAAGCAAACGATACAGTCGAATAAACAAAGCCGGACCTCACAACTACAAAAACTTCAAAGCAAATTTTAGAATAGGCACTATTTTTATAAATAAACCACGGATTTGAGGTTTAGACAACTACATTCTCGCCTGAAAACTCTTAAAACAACATTCCGTGACACAACAACAGTATTTTGAAAATTATTGTGGGTTTTCATGCTGCCTGTCTAGAACGCGCAGAGACAAAACTGAAACATTACTAAATGAAAACGGTTCGCCTGTGTCTATTAAACCTTTGACAAAATCACACCAGAACATTAATATCGGAGTTGGCGCAGCCACTGACCCAGAGAAAGCAGATGTCATGTGTAGGTATGAAACAGCTTCACAAACAGTCTTTTCAACCACACAATATCGTTATTTCTGTTACAAATATTCATCTTATCTCAGAAGAACTGGGATAAAAGTATATAGCTCAGATACACTGATGTCTACGGAAGCGATCACTTTTTGAAAGTCATTGGCGATTAAACTAAAGATTGTATCGATTACATTGTCACGCCAGCAGGTGGTGACACGTGACCGTTAAAAAATGTATTTGTCATTGAATCATTCATTCAAGAGATTCGTTCAAAAATGCTGACTCACCCAGTAATGAAACAAGTTAAGTATTTAGTCACTGAATCATTCGTTCAAGCAGTTCTTTTTAAATAATTCATTCAGATTAATATTCTGTTCATTTCCTGTTTACACTTAGTGTTTGGGGTCAGTATATAAATATACATATCCCCTGAAAGCAGATTCCACATTCCCCAACAAAACAACCACATCTCAGGCCTCGAAACCAGAGCAGTGTGAGATACAAACATTTCCACCCTTAGAGTCCCCACGGCATTCACGTGTGTGCTGTAGCAGCATTGAGTTTACAGTCTTGAGTTTACCGTTGCAGGGAGCCGCTGCGAGCATGCCTGCCCTTGCAATTGTGGCCACGTCTGCCTAAGTGTGTAATGGTATATGTGTACGATGAGTTCTGTTTCATAGGCTGGGCATCAACTTGACGACAGCGTCCGTCAACTAGTTGAACGTCAATATTGCTGAGCTATTTAGAGCAGAAGGTGATGATGACGAAAATGCAATGGTATATGAGCAAGCTAAGAAACATTTGTAGTTGAGAGCTGCATTGTATTACAGAGGCTAGCTCTGCATTTGATGAGGGAAACAACAGTGCTTGCAAGGCAGCAAAAAAATAGTGTTAAAATACACAACACTTAGTATGTGCCTTGCGTTGTGAACAAGACTCAATTAATGGGCCACACAGGATTTTTGCATTCCGGTCTTCGCTTAGAATGTCAGAAGTAACAGTAATTTGTCAATAAAATAATAATGAAAAAAGAAATATTATTTGCAATTTACTCCTAAGACCCTCAAGCAAGGTTTACCTGAAGGCTACATGCTATTGTGTTAATTTAATATTACTATTTAGATTATTAAATAAAGAAACGTGATCAATAGAACCAATCACAATTCATATGCCTGTTGGTAGTTGCAGCATGAGTCACTGCTTATTTTTTCTCAAGTCACTGGACACGCCCACATCCTGTTTTCAATTAAAGGGGTCATGACTTGAGAAACCAAATTTGCCTTGATCTTTTGGCATATAAGAGGTCTTTGTACCATTAAAACGTCCTGCAAGTTTCATAGCTTAAGACGTCCTCCCCATTATAAACGAAGCATTTATTTAATCAAGCTCTAAATACAGCTCGTTCTGGATCCATGGTATGAAGTGACGTCACGGTACGAAGTGACGTAGCAGTCGTTTGCATATGACCGCCTCCAGCGTAGACAACTACGCTTCAAGCGCAAGATAACTACGCCTCATTTCATCATCGCATCTGTCACGCGCTTCACATGTGTTCAGTCGACGTGCAGCGAGTGGGTCTGTTTACAAGAAGATTGCGATGTCACGACACGCAGATGTGCTGTACCTGGCTGTGGACAAACAACATGTTTGAATAATATACGCTGCTGAAAGATCCAGACGTCAGGGGAAGATGGATGCAGTTTATTTTTTGCGGACGTCCCAGTCACGGCAGAGTTAATTTAAGCGTGTGTTCTCCACATTTCAAGGATGAGTGACAGTTGAGAACAATCGCAGTTTGATGCTGGCTTTGCCAGAAAACTTTTGTACAAGATAAGGCCGTGTGGACTATTCTGGGCTACACAACGACGACGCAAACTGTAAGTAATGTAGGCTATTTAAAACTTAAAACTTTTTTAAAACGTTAATTGCAGTTTAATTCATTATGAATAATCACCGTGTTTTACTTAGTTTAGCCTACTTATTGTTTTATGACCGTCATGTTCATGCCCCGTTGGCTATTAAAAGATGTAGGCTGTCAAACTGACAAAATAGTTTCACTTCTATGTGGACGGGCTGATGCATTCTTAGTTGTGTTGATGGTTAATTTCCTCTGATTCCGACTCAAACATCATTGCAATCGTCATCGCCTCGCTCGCATCACCCATTACTATGGTAACGGTAAACACAGCTCCGCAAAATCCGCACGTTTTGACAAGGGGGCGTTAACAATTGATGCATAGGCACTGACGTTATCCAATCATAACAGTGGGTGTTAACACTGAACTCTTAAAGGGAAAACACCCCCAAAACAGACTGTTTGGATCAGAGCATGAGAAACAGGGTGAGAAAAGGTCATAAATCACTCAATTTTAAACGTTTTTTGTCCAAAAAAACTATAGTAATACTATAATTGCACCTAAGGGAACACAAGAAAAGAAAAGAAAAAACCATGTCATGACCCCTTTAACTTTAAATAGAGTCTGTAAGTTTACTTTGTGCTGAATTAAGCAGAATAAAATTGTAATGTTTGAGTAGTAAAGGAGAAAAAGTAAATAACAAATATGCTAATAGCTTAATCATGTTTATTTGGCCACCACATCCAAGACTGCATTTGGCCAGTATAGTAGTGTGGCTGTTCGTGTGGCTGTTCTGCCAAAGTGCCTGACGCAGGTCAAGGTTATTGTATTTAGCCACGAAGCTCACAGTCTGGTTAAGATAGGAGAAGAACGTGACGCCGTTACAGATGAATAAGAGCCACATATGCTCTATGAGCAAGAAAAATGAGAAAAGACTCTACCTGACAGTTCATCGCCTGACAGAACCAAGCTGTCAGCTCCCTCACTGAGCAAAAGTAGGAGAAAAATGTCTCCTTTTGCCCTACAGTGTGAAGAAAAACCACCCCATCACGCAAGGAGACAGCTCCGAGGAACATTAATGGCACTTCCTGTTACTAGGGTTGGAGAGCTGGGGGGGGGGGTAAAGAAAGAGGGAAGACACACACATACACTTGCACACACACATGCATCAAAAAAGATACAAAACACACAATACGGTCCCCACACTCATGGAAAACCTGGAAATATCAGATGTTTTTCAGGCCAGGAAAAGTCACTGAAAAAAAAGGTAAAAGTCACTGAAATGGGAATTATTTAATAATTTTTTTCTGCTATCATGTTCTGCTCAAACATATTTCATTAGCTAGATGCTATGCTGGAGGGAAAAACAGCAAAACTGGTCACCAGCAAACTAGTAAACATCAAATAAACAAAATTGTTTTAATAATATTTTTAATAATGAAAGAAACAAAACTTATATTAGAACTTGTTTTCAATAAACTACACTAAATTCTTGGATTTTTTCAAAATCTTTGATTTGTTTTTACGAAATTATGCATTAGGAAGCTTGCGCTGCAGACTGTCGTGAACGCGCTCTGATTACAGGTAATAAGGTTGTAAATATGTTAGGTTGTATTTAAGGTTGTATTTACCTGTATATGTTTTTTGACTCTCAAAGTGACAGTAGCCATTGATTTGCATTATATGAATCACCAAGGACCACGGTTTCAACTACAAATCATCTTTACTGTTCTACTAAAGAAAAAAAAATCACCTACATTTTTGATGGCCTGAGGGTGAGTAAATTAACAGCAAATTTTCATTTTTGGATGAACAATCCCTTCAAGTGGGTGATCGGGAGAAGGAGACGGAGTCTGAAGGAGTGAAAGATTTCAGGTGAAATGAGAAGGTTCGGCTCACCTTGCTGTGGGACATCCTAATGAACCTGGTCTGACTATACGTGCCGTAAGCAAAGATGACAGATGAATTATTAAAAAGGGTCCAAAGGCAGGACAAGGTGGACATTCATCAATAGACTTACGTTGCTGCAATGTAAAGAGCTCAGGGGCAAGTAGAAAATGCCCAAAGTTTGTCTAGAAAAGAGTAACAGTGACTTGATGTAAGTCACGCTCTGTCAATACTGGTTGGACTGCGGACAGCATGTTAATAAGACAAAGCAATAAAAACAAAAGTACAGAGAAAACTGAGGGGGGAAATTAATTTTGTATAAATAAATACATAAATTCTTTCTTGGTTAGATAATACACAGCCAAATCCCATCAACTTTGTTTTCCCAATATTTTATAGGTGGGTCAGGAATAGGGCAGTCGATTATAGGATGAAGCGTAGTGCAATATCACTCATATCTGTGTACTGAAAATGCAACTGGATTAGCAGTCATAAGCGATTTACAATCATACCATTACACAGCAGGAGAGGGGAAAAGGGTCTGGAAGTATTTTCAATATCATAACAGCACACAAAAAAAGCCCATGTTTGTCTGTACAGCTGCTGCATATTCAGGATTTGGGATTTACCAGCATAATTATCTCTGAGTTAGTAATCCATCGCTGACCAATCAACTGAGAGATGGGGCTTACAAAGGCCGGCTGTTACCCTACTTGTGTGGCCCTTTATGCTATAATTTGTACCTACTATGCAATCAGATTACTCTAAATCTAAATGACTTGCGTCCTCACTGGACAGATAATCTTTAAGCTTCATGTTCCAAGAATGAATAAACATGGGACTCCACGTAAAAATAAGCAAGGCAGATGATAAATGAAAGAATTCAAGCATTTCACTCTTTACATGCATTCATAAAATATCTTACAGTAGTAAAATCCCTGTAGGATAATTTGATGAGTCATGAAAAATTTAGGCTAATTTATGACAATGACATCCTTAACCAGCACCAATGAATGAAAGTGGGACAATTAATCCATATGGGCCCTTTTCAGCAGCAGATATTTTAAAATGAAATTAAAAGGAAACTGTAGCAATATTATTGTCCATTATGATTTATAGGAGACGATTAATGAAAAATGAACAAGCAAATCCACAACCACTAACACCTGACAGTGAAAGAGAGAGTAGCCTAACCCATGGTCAGTCCAGAAGTTACTAAGGTTGAGGGCTTCATAAAAGTGGTGTACACTACCAACAAAATTACCCATTAGCATTATCAGTTGCTTAATTCTTCAACTGGAATTTTGAAATGAGGTTGCAAATGAGATGCAGAATTGCAATTTTACAGATAGATAGATTACCATCATAGTTTGTGTGCTTATCAGATAAAAAAAATTCTTGAATGCATGTTTTTTTAATGCATTTTTAGAATTTATGCACATCTTGGCATTTCCATCCAGCGTTTTTATGCAGTATCCCAAAAATTTGCATAAAAATAGGTGGTTGGAAACAGAAACTGACAGATAAGCCCTGTTCCAAATGGCACACTTCATATGCACTTACGATCTTGTGGACTTACAATGGTCGCCGCGTGCTTGTGTCCATTAAGCCCACTAGACCGTAGGGTGTCCCATTTGTCATTTTAGGTTTAAGAAGTGTGCTCGCGGGTACCTCCTTTTCATATTATTATAAAGTAATTAATGTGTTGAGTAGATTCTGCATAGAGAACAGCAGTATGTTTGCCATTGAGGCTGAGAGGCCGCTAACATTAGTAGTACATCAAACAGATAAAACAATGTGACAAAAAGACACTTCGTTAAATAGATGCAAATAAAGTGAGAGAGTATACATACAATATCTAATTTCAGGGTTCATACACATTTTAACCAATACTTTTCCATGACTTTTCCATGACTTTTCGGCACATTTCCATGACTATGTATTCCTGAAAATGTCAGTCGACATTATAAGAATAAAAATTTGTGTTAAAATTTACCCTCAAAATTAATACCGTACATTAGGGGTGCGCAATATTGACAAAAATATGTCTCGATATTTTCAAAATTTTGTTGATAATAATTAGCCTAGATGATATTTTACTGATTGTGTTTTTGTACTGGTATCCTGGCCGGTTTAGGCCTGTTGTTGACAGCAGACTCACGAAGATATTCATATTTTTTATATTCTATGCAGTGGTCAGTTCACAGCAGTGACCGAAATTAACATTTTTATTAAGGGGCAAAATTTGCCACCGTAAACTGATTTCCAGGGGCATTTTCACCTATATATGGACATTTTTTCTAAACGTATTTAGAGGTATGCATCACCTTTTATGTCAAATTCTAACATTCAAATTAAATTATATTAGAATAACACAGTACTAATGTCAAATTAAATCATTAAATTAAAATCCATCCTTGCAGTGTAGAGGTGACACAAAAGCGGCATCAAAACTGGCATTAGCCTATATTTATACTTCATTTACAATTGCATAAATAAAGCTATTCAATATTTAAATGATTTATAATTTTAACTTTTTAATTAAAGGATACTTTAAACATGAAACTAAAACCACCAGTAGGTGGCGGCAAGTCACTGTCTTAATAAGCGAGTTATTGGAGTCATTTATTCAACCGATTCGTTCAAACAGCTGATTCCTTCCGAAAAACAAGTGATTGTTCATTGAATCGTTAAAATGATTCGTTCAAAACGCGGATTTCATTAAATAAATAAATAAATCATCGATGTCTGTTGGACTACGACTTTATTATGAAATTCTCGTCCGCGATATAAATTTAAAATTGACAATATTGTGTCCAAAAAGTAACTCGCAATGTTAACTTTATTGTTAATTTAACTGTTGTATAAAATAAATAGCACATTTGCAATTGTGCAAAGGAAAACGGCACTCTTGCTCATGTGATATTCTAATATAACAACATAATATGATATAAATATAAGACAAAAACTCATTTGGGGACATGACATCTATAACTGCACTGACACATCACGCAGTGAAAGCAAGCATGAGAGAAACGCGATGTCAGCTCGCACTCGCAGTGCCTCGTGCATAGTTAAAACAATGATTACAATATCATCATAGTTCATAGACAATATCGCACACACTCCTAAGAACACATAGAATGAACTCACAATTGAACTGACATTTACTCGTTTTCTTCTCTCCTCTCGCGTGCAGGAGACAGACGTAGGCTAATATTCTGCGTATATCGTTTCACATGCGGCCAGAGCAGCAATCCTCTTTCCGCTACATTCTCGACCCACCGGTGCTTGCAAAACTTTAGCATGCTCGTGCCACTTTCCTGCCATTTCAATTAAATTTCTGTCAGCACCGACTTCGCCTCAGCAACATGTGAATCGGAAGTGAACTGAACGTTATGCCGCCCGAAATAAGGACGTTAAGACAACGCGAAATATTTTTTTATTAAACAGTTTTTGTATTAATCCCATATTATGCTGTGTAAAAAAAAAAAAAAAAAAAATCCATGACTTTTCCAAAACTTTCTGGGTCTTTTTATTTTTCCAAAACCTTTCCAGGCCTGGAATTTGCATTTTTCAAATTCCATAACTTTTCCAGGTTTTTTCAAAACGTACGAACCCTGTAATTTCAATGCTATGACCTTTGAGTAGATATGGGGCATCTAAGCATTACAGTTTGGATTTAGCCTACATGAAATGGTAACATTTTACAAAAACACTTTACTCATAACAATACAATCCATTTGTAACATTAAGGTTAATAGATGTTGTTGAAGTATTATTCATTGTTTGATTGTTAATTTAAAATTTTAAGTTGTATATCATAAGTTAACATTCATCACCATCATGCACTATGAACTAACATGAATGATAAAGGTATAATTAATATTTATTTATATTTAAAAAGTAGAGTACATTTTCATAGTTCAGTAGTTTTTTTCTTATTTTGTAATAACGGTCATCATTATTTTACTTGGAGTGTTATGTTTGTTTTCATGGTTGTAACAAAAAAAAGCAGGCATTGTTAACCTTTTCCCCGCCAGCGTTTTTTACATTTTCAAGGCCCCCAGAATATTTATTTGTATTAGCCTAATATCGTAAGATGCAATATATCAAAAGAAAGAACAGACCATCTGCTATTACACACACACACACACACAAACACACACACACACACACACAAAAAAAAAACATTTTATTCTATTTTATTTTATTCTATTACTTTATTCTAAATCTTCACAGTGCTATAGCTCATCCTGGGTCAACATTTCATTTGGTAACATTAGGTAGTTTTGATTTATATGCTGTTTAATGTTGATGATCGCATTATTTTACATATGCACCATATGCTATCGCTTGTTTCTGCTTCTTTTTTGCCTGTGTTTTGATCAGGAGATTTAGTACTCTTTCAGAGGATGCGTATAGCGCCCCTCTACCATATAACAGTGAAAACACGGAAAGCCGGAAATTTCTGTCAATGGTGGGGAAAGAGTTAAATCATCTACTATAAAATCAACTACTTCTGCTTACAAAAAAATATCATTTGATTCATTTCAAAATAATCAATTTCATTAGATTAAACAACAACTTTTGAATGGCAGTCAATGGAGAAAGATGCTTTTTGCCCATCTTATGGTGTACATCTACCAGCAGGGGTAAACTGGGTCACCAAACCTTGACCCCTTGATAGAAATGCATTAACTCTGCCTCCAGTGAGTATATAAAGCTGCACTGAATGCTCTCTATTCAAACAGAGCAAGTCATTGACCCATGCAGCAGTTCTGCTCCTTCGCTAGCTTTAAGAGATATTCTGCGCAAGGTCTTCTGCTTTGTGCGTTGGTTTCAGGCGCTGTGGGTGTGAGTTACCTCTCTCACACTCTGGTGTCAATGTTGAAAGGATTAGAGGAGCCCTAATGTTTCCCATCTGTCACTGAGCCAAACCATCCCTCGCCTCATCTGATCCACAAGCTGCTTTCTTCCTCAAAATCACATTTAACAAACGATTCCTCGCTCTCTGATTAAAGCCTGTATCCCCAGTTCTGTTATAATATATATATAGCTTATATTTTTTACACTTTTTGGCCCACATACTGTACCACTTGTGCGGATCTATAAAAAGACACAACAGCTCTGTTCCAAAACCTAGTACGTAAGCAGCATTTTCAAGGCATCATCCTTACATGATTATTCTGCCTTATAAGATGAATTAATTTGGCAAAATTCAAAGGCAGCATGTGTACTTCATGGAGAAGGCATTCCTATTCCCTACAATGCATTACAAAAAGCTTAGTTAAAAAAAAAAATCTGAGAAATGTTAATTATAAATATAATTAATTAAATATTGTAGACCACAGGCAGCAAGGCAGCCAGTCTGTTGCTGGATCCGCTCTGATTGAGTTACATGCATGCCATTATCTAGGATTGGGTAGGTGGTGAAATAAAGCTACGCTCATGACTTAAATCATTAATGCACATGTTGAAATATAAATAGAGAAGAGGGGCTTTTTATCAGATTTTTGCAGGGTTACATATAACCGAGGCGATGCTAAATAAACCACTACCGTCGGGGCAGCTGTTGCAGTTCAGTTCCTCTCTTAGGTCCATTACTCAGTCCTGGATATCAGCGGTGGGAGGAAGGTTCCATCCCACTAACCACTGCTGATTGACGGGAAATCTAAAGAACTTAGAAGTCTAGGTGAGGACAGACACCTCGTGCCAGCAGCCAATCAAAAGGAGATCAGTGAAAGCCCAGTTGAGCCAAGAGTTTTAAGGGGCACTGCTGTGTGCAACCTGATTATAGTAGAACCGAATTAGCAGGTGCAGACTCAGCACTTTACTTCAACTGCTTTCTAAACTGCTTTCTAAATTTGATTTTATTCCACATTCATATCATATCCTATGCACCAAGGAAAAATTCAAAACATATATTGGCAGGACCAATGACATCATGAATAAAAAGCAAATAAATATTGTATTGTATATACACTACCATTCAAAGGTTTGGAGTTATGGGCGATGTTAAGTCTACCAAGACGCTGTTTGGCTGTTTGGACAAAATGCTGTTTATTTCTCTGACGCAAAGCTAAATTTCCAGCATCAGGAGGATCCTTCCAAAATCATTCTAATATGCTGATTTGGTAGCCTAGAAATCTAGACGCACCCTAGCGGCAGCTAAATGTATTTTGCAGCCAGGGTAGTCTAGCAACTCTCCGTTGACTTTCGAGCTGCAAAAACCTAAATTGGGTCAGGCCAATCACGTCGTGTATAGAGTAGGCGGGGCGGGCTTAACATAATGACGACAGAGTTGCGACGGTTCCCTGCTACTTGAAAACAAAGAATGGCGGCTGCTGCTGGCGAACATCTTTCGAATTGGCTTTGGCCGCGACTCTGGAGGACTTGGAGTTAGGTTTTTCTTTGAGAAAAGAGCATAGAACGGCACTTAAGTCATTCTTAAAAAAAGGAAGATGTGTTCGTGGTTTTGCCGGCCAGATTCAAAAGTTGAATCTATCAACTAACGTTAGCTCTGCTGTTGGGAAAACGCTCTGGTTGGTTGTAGCACTATCCTATTGCGTGCAGAGGGAATTTGAAAGACAGCTGTTTATCCCGCCCCTCGGATTGAGCCGTGTCTATGGTGAGTTGCCAGACCTAACATCTTGATGTAGGTCTGGCTTGCCAGGCTACTGATTTGGTGCTCAAGCAACATTTATTGAAAATCATGATAATTTTTTTTGATGAATAGAAAGTTCAAAAGAACATCATTTATCAGAACAGCATCTTTTGTAACATTAAATGTCTTTCCTGTCGATTTAATGCATCCTTGCTAAATAAAAAATATAGCCTACTACTACCAGCCCTAAAATTTTAAAACGATAATACAAGCATATATTATAAAACTAAAATATTTATAGTAATATTAGCCTATATATATACACATTTAAAAAAAAAAATGGTTGTACTGGAAACTCCTGACCTTTCCATCTTAAAAGCTATGTTTTTGATGACATTGCAGGCAATTTCAAATAAGCAAGTTGTCAACTGAAGGGAACTACAGATCCTCTGCTCAGTATGACAGGAGCACTGAATCCTGTGAATCAGTACAGAGCTAAACAGTGGGACTCAGCATTTGTCACCCATTATAAAGCTCGAAGTGGGTTTTTTCCCACTCTGTCCTCGCTTCCAGACTACGACCAATCACACGGCCTGTAGGAGCTACTGATGTAAGTCATTTTGACATCAGGGTTACAAGAGTTACATCCCAGATTTTGGAAAAATATAAAAAGATGACTTCATAATAACTGACATCATTAGCACTGACATCAACAGTTTAAGTGCGGAGTAAAGTGTTTGAATGAATTCAGTTACTGTCAGTCAAAGAGCTACGACTTGGTTAACTGATTTCAGCATGCACCACGGTGAGAAATCTGTAGCTTACCTCATTTTGCTGATGCAGAATAACAATCTAATTGGGTGCTGTAGAGAGATCGTCTGAAATAGCTGACTCCTTTACCTTTAGATTTGAAATTTCTATTATTTTAATTTTTTGCTTTGTATGATAGAAGAGACAAAACAATGGGGAACACAACTGAGCTGCACACTGGATTAGAAGTAAATCATTACTTTTATAAATATGTTCACTGTTTTATTGTGCATAATGTATAGGTACATGCAATTACAAATACAAATTCTTATTACAATACACTGTTTTACCTAAATGGGAAACTTGCTCCACCTCTGAAACAACTATCCTTTTTAAGTTATGTCATGAATCTCTCTTACTTTTCGGCCCTTCCCTTCCCTTCACTTCACTTAACAGTCACTTTACACAATCCAATCAATTCCTCTGCATAAAATCAAGTCTTACTCAGCATTTTTTTATTTGAATTACATACATGTTGGTATCATCCACAGGACTTATGCAGTGAAGACATGATAGACATTGCTTATTATGAACCTGCCATACAAAATCTGCCAATGACGTAATGTCCCATCAGTCCCTGTATTGCTCTCATTCTCATGGCACTCATCACATCCATCATCCCTTGGCATCGGCGCATGGTGTGAATTGTCACAGCTACGTTACATATATAAACGCATGTGACAAACGGGGGCTTCAACTAGCAGGAACTTGCCAAATTAGAATGAGCTCGGCGGGACCCCTACAGTAGAGCAGCATTTAACTTGGGAAAGCAACGCACAAAAAAAAAAAAAAAACACTCACAAATTAATGGACATTAATGGTGTTAAAAGATAGATGCACACAGGGACATCCACATTGAAGCTAGGGAGAAGTAGAGACTGCAGTGTCACGGAAAGGGAATGAAATATTCAGAGAGTAGGCTATGTGGTTTATACAACACAATAGTGATGCCCACTCTTTCAGTGGTCTTGGTTTCCATACAGTGCATCTGGAAAGTATTCACAGCTCCTCACTTTTTCCACATTTTATTATGTTACAGCCTTATTCCAAAATGGATTCAATTCATTATTTTCCACAAAATTCTACAAATAATACCCCATAATGACAACTTGAAAGAAGTTTGTTTGAAATCTTTGCAAATTTATATAAAAAAAAAATAAAAAAAAAATCACATAAGCATTCACAGCCTTTGCCATGACACTCAAAATTGAGCTTAGGTGCATCCTGTTTCCACTGATCATTCTTGAGATGTTTCTACAACTTGATTGGAGTCCTCCTGTGGTAAATTCAGTTGATTGGACATGATTTGGAAAGGCACACACCTGTCTATATAGACGAATCCGACGAGCGTTCTGTGTAGGCTGCCATCTTGTGGCGACGCCATTACTGAGCTGTTACTAGTATGTAAACAAACCTCCGTGATAACGCAAACGCACCTTCGATGACAGCTACAGCCAGGCAGTATGACTTGTTGGGTTGATGATGTTAGACAGTGGCCTCCAGTCACAGATGAAGGTACAAACGATCTTACAGATTATTTATGAAAATAGCTTGGCAATAACTATGCTAGCTAGGCAAACTAACGAGGAAACTATTAAAAGATCTGTCCATTTGGCAACAATAAATAAATTAATGATATCAAATAAACGAATTCATGTTTTTCATTTTTGACCATTATTTATCTCATTTTCACATTTCAAAAGGAAAGGGTAAGGTACAGCTAACTGCTAGCGTTGTTGGTTCTCAGAATCACAGTCAAGCAAATACAGTAATGCTACTACTGCCCCAACGCGCCCCTTCGGTTGTTTTAAAGGTATTTAAGAGTATTTTCTCCTTAGCCTGGCATCCGATGATCAACAAAATGCCAACTACAGGTCACTGATAGAGGGTCAAAAAAATTATCTAAGCTCCGTAGCCTATGGGTTGGTCAAATAATGCACACTCTACCAGATGATAAATTAGTTCTTAAAGGACCTGTCCGATTTTCACAGACCATTAACAACACTTATACTGTTCAAATAACTCTACAGAGGAAGAATAGTAAAGTTGTAGATGTAACGTTAGTGACAGTCGTAAATCGCGGGCTGTTTATTCCAGTGGACGCAACCAAACCAATAGGAGGCAATGGCGCAACGCTACCCAGCAACAGCTCAGTAATGGCGCCCGCTTACTTCCGGTAGTTTCGCCGGATTCGTCTATAAGGTCCCACAGTTAACAGTGCATGTCAGAGCACAAACCAAGCCATGAAGTCCAAGGAGTTATCTGTGGACTGGACTGGACTGGACTGGACTGGACTGGGTACAGAAAAAAATTTCTGCAGCATTGAGGGTCCCAATGAGCACAGTGGCCTCCATCATCCATAGATGGAAGAAGTTTGGAGCCACAAGGATTCTTTCTAGAGCTGGCCGCCTGGCCAAACTGAGCGATCAGGGGAGGAGGGCCTTAGTCAGGGAGGTGACCAAGAACCCGATGGTCACTCTGACAGAGCTCCCGCGTTTCTCTGTGGAGAGAGGATAACCTTCCAGAAGAACAACCATCTCTGCAGCACTCCACCAATCTGTATGGTAGAGTGGCCAGACGGAAGCCACTCCTCAGTAAAAGGTACATGACAGTTTGCCAAAAGGCACCTGAAGGACTCTCAGACGATGAGAAACAAAATCTGATGAAACAAAGATTGAACTCTTTGGCCTGAATGGCAAGCGTCATGTCTGAAGGAAACCAGGCACCGCTCATCACCTGGCCAATACCATCCCTACAGTGAAGCATGGTGGTGCCAGCATCATGCTGTGGGGATGTTTTTCAGCGGGAGGAACTGGGAGACTAGTCAGGATCGAGGGAAAGATGAATGCAGCAATATACAGAGACATCATTGATAAAAAACCTGCTCCAGAGCGCTCTGGACCTCAGACTGGGGCGACGGTTCATCTAACAACAGGACAACGACCCTAAGTACACAGCCGAGATAACAAAGGAGTGGCTACGGGACAACTCTGTGAATGTCCTTGAGTTGCCCAGCCAGAGCCCAGACTTGAACATCTCTGGAGAGATCTGAAAATGGCAGTGCACCGACGCTTCGCATCCAACCTGATGGGAGATTGAGAGGTTCTGCAAAGAAGAATGGGAGAAACTCCCCAAAATAGGTGTGCCAAGCTTGTAGCATCATACTCGAAAAGACTTGAGGCTGTAATTGGTGCCAAAGGTGCTTCAACAAAGTATTGAGCAAAGGCAATCAATGCTTATACTTTTTGTTTTTTATTTAATACATTTGCAAAGATTTCAAACAAACTTTTCACATTGTCCTTATGGGGTATTGTTTGTCGAATTGAGGAAAATAATGAATTTAATCCATTTTGGAATTAGGCTGTAACATAACAAAATGTGGAAAAAGTGAAGCGCTGTGAATACTTTCCGGATGCACTATCTCTATATCGAAAACCTTGTTATTGTTAAAACAAATTCTCTGTGGAGAATATAAATTTCCCAAGGATTTGATTTAAGTCCCTCAAAATATCCCATCCTGTCAGGAAAAAATACAGTAAGACTGATTCATTACTCCCTTCAAAGAGGAATCTTTCCCCTCTCCCTCTTTCACCTTCCATCTTCATCCCTCCTGCTAATTACTAGAACTAGCTGACCTTCCCAATATCCTAGTTTCCCAGCTTCCTTATCATTCGTTAAACTCCGCAGAGACGCAGGAGATGTGGAGGCAATTTATTTCTGCCCCATTCCATACCCAACCAGGAGCAGCAGCCCCCTCCTGGGCTTTTCCGTCAGTAAAAATAAATGCAAGGTCAAAAAAGCTACGCACACAATGATGAAGGTATATGTATGTGTGTGTGTATATATTGGAGATAATATGCATGCTAAATTAGGTCATGTTAGATGTCATGTCACAATTGCATCTCACTCCACAGCAGTCATGACCTTAACAGCAAATGAGTTTTTATATAATTCAGCTGGTACAAATGACAAATGACTATTACACCAACTGAGACATAGCCTATGTTAATAGACATTACTGATGAGATGACGGTATAGGCTATACTGTGTGACGGTAGGAATGTGTCAGTTTTTGTGTAAAAATATTTGCAACGAAAAACCATGGAATGTCAAAAAACAGAGTCAGAAGAGCTATTGATCATTCTGCCCATCCTTAGATATTATTAAGGATTGATTACAGATAAGCCTATTATTATGGCAGAGACAACGTGGAACCAAAAAGGCCACAAAATACAGTATAGGATTGAATTTAAACATGCCAGTTAATGGTTTGTACTAAGTTAACCTAAATAATTTGACTAAAATATAAAATATCTACTTGTGCTTGCTTGTGTAGAAGGACTGCCTCTTTGGCTCATGGATCACTTGCATCATGCATGATGGTGAACTCCATAAATCACTGCAGACAGAATGGGACTAATTACCAGTCACCTATACAGGCATCTCCTAGCTGCAGGGGGGACAAGCTATACCACAAAACCAGTCTTTTGTGAAACAAGGCTTTTGTGCAACACACGGAAAAGATAGCGGTAAACAATAACATGCATGTGGAGTATGAAACAAATTACTGAGAATGATCCATGTGAGTCTGTTTACTGTAAATAATGTGCAATGTCTGGTCTGCAACCGATATTGGGTAAATATAAGGGAAACATAATTTTCTGGAATTGTCTGTGGGCGAACTCTGTAACTCATATTCCAGTGATCATGACAACATGTTGCCATTTGCAACCCGTTTTATTGACATAATCTGATGTATGTCAGAGTAAAAAAAACGCGACATTCAGTGAAAAATGTAGGACGGGACTTGATTTTGTCCATCAGAAATTGATTGGATTGTGTAAACTGGTTGATATACACTGCCATTCAAAAATTTGGGGTCACTTAGATTTTTGGTTACCTTTCATTTTGATAGTCCACTTTAGACATTCTGCTAACTATAAGTAACTTTGCAGGTCAACTAACTCTCATTTATTTGCAACTACATGTCAACTAACTCAGAGTATTAGTAGAGACTGTTGGGTTTGGGTTAGTAGAACAAGTTGACATACTTGCTAAAATTACTTATAGTTAGTAGAATGTCTGTTGGGGGAGCATCAAAATACAGTGTTAGCAGGTTTAGTTATACTGTTAGTAGAATGTCAAAAGTGGACAATCGAAATAAAGTGTTAACAGATTTTTTTTTTTTGATAGTCTCTCAATATATAGGCCTAGGCCTAGGCCTATTAGAAAAAGCCATTTATTCCAGTGTTACTCATTGCATCATTACTGTCATTACTCATCACATGATCCTAATATGCTGATTTAGAGCTCAAGAAACATTTCTTGACTATTTACTGGTAAACTATTTATCTGCAGAGCAGAGAGATATCAAGATGAGACAAGCTCAGTTCTCACCAGGAAGCTTAATTCCTGATGTAAATCTGTGACTTAAAACATTACAATTATCAGCTATCTCCAAATCTCCAGGGTACTGACTTCCTTTCAAATGGACCCAGAAAAAGTATGATGGTAACTAGAGACATCATATTTAGTGTTTATATGCTTCCTTTGGGGCAAATAATTAGGAAATATGGTTTGGGGTATCACTTTTATGATGATGATACTCAAATTTACATCAGCTCCATATGTGATCCTACTGCCACCCTTTAAAATTCTAGTGTGTGCAGGAAATAAAAACGTGGATCATTTTTTAAAACTGAATTCTTCCAAGACAGAGATTCTACTCATTGGCACACCTGCGGCTACTCTCAAAGGGAGACATTTTAATTTGATTATAGATGATAGCGTTTTATTTCCATCTTCTCATGCTCGTAACCTTGGTGTGATCTTTGACACTCACCTAACACTAGACTCACATATATTAAGAGTATTACAAAATCTGCATTCCATCATCTCAGAAGAATTGCAAGAATTAGGCCCTACATTACGCTGAAAGGCTTATTCATGCATTTGTTACTTCCAGGATTGATTATTGTAATGCACTATTTGTTGGTTTACCTGCTAAATCAATAAAACGGCTGCAGTACATCCAGAATTCAGCAGCACGTGTTCTTACATTCACTTCACCAAGTCAGCACATCACAGGCGTGCTTTATAGCTTGCATTGGCTTCCTGTTCAGTCGCGTATTGTTTTTAAAACTCTCATACTAACATACAAAGCTATGCATGAAATCACCCCTTCTTACTGTATATCTGTGACTTAGTCAGCCAGTACGCGCCTTCCCGTTCCCTTCGGTCAACTGATTCGCTTACTCTTCAGCAGCCTCCCTGTAGATTAAAATCTATGGGGGAGAGAGCTTTCTCTGTTGCTGCACCCAGATTATGGAATGCACTTCCTCTTATTGTTAGAGATGCTCCCACACTAGCCAGTTTCAAGAAGTTGTTAAAAACTCATCTTTTTAAAATTGCTTAAAATAGACTGTCATGATTAGTATTTTACTGTGTTGTACTCTAATTATTTTTGTATTATTCTTGTACTTTTGTATTTTATTTGCTTTTACTGTCGGTAGCGCTTTGGGTTTTAGAAAAGCGCATTATAAATAAAATTTATTATTATTATTATGTATCAAACAAACTAATGACAAAAAGTTCCAATCCATTTAGGGATTCCAGGAATGCAGAAATGACACATTTCACCAAATTACTTATTCTCGTTGACCTCGAATATGCTCCAGTATTTCCTTAAAAGACATCTATGAAATTGCCAAGATGTTCTTGTTAACCTTGTATAATCATTAGCAGAGGCGGGGAGGTTAAATATTGTGCAGAAAATCATTTTCTCTCTATTTGACAGCAGGTCTTCTGTATGACTTGCAGCAGCATGCTGTTGATTGAGATTTTATGAGTGTGATTATCACGGATATTAAATAGCGGCGATGAGACTGTCTAACACTGCCCTACAGAAGGGAGACTCTTTGATTTTACTCTCCACAAGTGCTTCTCCACACTCATTGAGAAACCAAGGGCACATCACCAGCTCATATTTCTAACAGAGACAGCAGGTATAATAACAGCCCTGTGAACATTTGAGAGCTCTGGGTTACAATTTTGTGCTGAGCTGAAGAACAATCTCAAAGTTGAATTAGGCAGGCTCTCTTCACTTTAAAAAATGCATAGATCAGAGTCCCATAATACAATGTTCCAGACTTATTGTATTGTAATTATTAAACAGTCTAGATTATCTTCAAAGAAGAAAGGGTATGTGGGAATAATGAAATGCAGGAGGAAGATAGTGTGGAAGGAAGGAAGGAAGGAAGGAAGGAAGGAAGGAAGGAAGGAAGGAAGGAAGGAAGGAAGGAAGGAAAAACAAACATGTGCTCTATTCAATGCCTGCATATGCTTGCTTATTGTCACTATGGGTACATTCATCTTATGGACGTCTAGAACAAAGGTGGACTAATATGCGTTTATGTTTCAAAACCAACCCATTTCCCAAGATGCCTTAAGCCTACAACTTCTTTTGCTTTTCAAGGCATGACGCAATACTGCTGAACAAATTAGTCTTGATGAATAAAGTACATAAGTGCTCTATTAATTATGTACAGGTAGATGACACTTCAGTGAGAATATCTGAGAAGCCACACCTACTGCCTTATGTTCACATTACACACTGAGAGAGAGAGAGAGAGAGAGAGAGAGAGAGAGAGAGAGAGAGAGAGAGAGAGAGAGAGAGAGAGAGAGAGAGAGAGAGAGAGAGAGAGAGAGAGAGAGAGAAACAAAACAATACAATACACAACTAGCATAAAAGGTCAAATATCCAAAAGCTCTGACAACATTTAACCAGGTGCATTTGGTTGAAATAATGCATGACCACAACGCTTTTTGACCAACACTGGATTAAAGTCCAGGGCAATCATATTCAACGGTTTTGTATTTCCATTTAGGATATTTCTAATATTTTTACAATTATGAATGAACAAAGGTTGCTCAAAGACACAAAGGCCAGAGCTTAAAGTGAGCATAAAACCCTTTAGGTTGCATAGCCTAGCCTATATCATGAGGCTTACTGTAGAGTTACAAATATGAGAGGATTATTTGGTCCAAGGACAAATGCGAAATTATGGCATAAAACTGTGAAAGACACACAGCAAGCAATCCCGTATTACTGGTGCGCCTACATGCACTTCCATTCCACTGTCACCATTTTTTGCACACATACATCAATATATATATATATATATATATATATAAATAGCTATAATTCATAGCTAAGGCGATGAAGATGTCTGATGTTGAACACCTGAGAACACCCAAGAACTACGGATACATGCTGACAATTAAACCATACTGTATAATTAATTTCATTCATGAATTATTATTATTATTTCGTTTTTTTCTGTTGTTATTTAATGGAATGTTTCACTCAAAATCAAAGATGCCAAAACTCAAAAAGGACGCAAAATCACCAGATGAGACCAGATTATTGAGAAAGTGAGTAGAACTGGTAGAGCCTGATCGGTTTGATTCGTGAACGAATCCTTCGTATTGGTTTTATCAACTGGTGATTAATAGAGAAGATCCGATTCAAACGATCCGATTCTACTTAGGCGCAACTCAAGATTATCCATTTAAACTGTTCATCCACAAAGCTGTCATATGGCTTCCGAAAACCTGGAATATGTAATACGAGTCATATGGACTATGACACGTTTATGATTTCAAGTCATTTGTAAAGGCTTGACATAGCACAGAAAATAAAATACAGTGCAGGACATTCTTCATACTTTCAAAGAAAGTAAGCCATATGTTTGGCACTGTATGAGGATGAGCTTTAATTTCTAAGTGAACTATACCTTTAAATATTATGAATATCTGTTATACAGAGAAACCTACCAAACTAAACAGCATTTTTGGCCATAACTAGCGCGTCGGTTGAGAAATGACGCCTATGATGCCTTGCAGGACAGAAATGACAGTTAACTACTTTAACGGTTAGAAAGCGGTGCGAACAGAAAGGTGAAAGTGTTTGGCCAAACTTAATTAGCAACTAAACATACGGGAAAAAAATGAAGAAAGACGCGCTTCGAGAGAAAATACGCAATATTTCTGCCTACAATACTCATAAAATCACACAAATGAGTTGAAATATCAAATACTATCTTGATGCTTCAAGTTGTTTTTCAATCACTAAAATGAAGTTGGACTGAGCGGTACTGAAGTACTGAAGCTGTCAAAACGCATTAGCATATGAATTCTCCTGCGGTTCACTTACCTGAACAGCTGATGTTTACCGGTGAAGTTGAGCAGACTTGGCTTCACTCTGGGTTGCAGGTTGCACGGCGCAAACGGACTGCGAGGCGATGCGCCGCATCCTGACTGAAGTTTACGAATCCTACTATGGCGAAGGCCTCGTGAGTAATATTCATCCCACAAGCCTTCGCCATTGGCAGGTTCCTAAGCAACGTCAACTGGAACTAATTAATATTCATCCCCAATATTTCGCCATTGGACAGTTAACTAGAACGTCAGCGTGATGTACTTAATATTCATATTTTGAGCATTCCCTATTGGATGGTAACCACGCGACGTCAGCACTGTGCAAGTATTATTCACAAACTTACGTCGCCATAGTATTTGTGTAGAACTCGTAATTTTTTTCCGATACCTCAGGGGCAGCGCTACCTGAAAGCACATACTGTATGCCCTACTTTCACTGCATGTACACTCCCTTCCTCTCTTTCTCCCTATGGGAAGAAATCGCTTGGCAATTATACGCCAATAAAAATACCCCTGAAAGTTTTCTCTTCTTGCACATGAAGTTGTTGTACAAACATGTACAAATATTGTACTTAGTTTATAATTTTGCATCCTCAGGGGAAATTAAGAAGAAGAAAAAATGTGAAACGTTTTTATTTGTTTTACATTTATATTCATGCATTTAGCAGAAAAAAAAACGTCAAAGAGCAAACAGTAATGCACAATGCAGGACTATAGACAATTGGTATGCAAGCAAACTATTGGATAAAATAATATTTTAAAAGTAAATTTCCATATGACTTTAAAGTTAACTCTAGATCAGGTAAAGAATATCTTTAAAGTGATAGTTCAAAGTTGTTTCAAACCTATATGAATTTCTTTCTTCTGCTGAACACAAAAGAATTTTGAAGAATATTTGTAACCAAACAGTTGATAGGCCCCATTGACATATTTTTTTCTCCATAAGGCCTATCAACTGTTTGGTTACCCATATAGGCCTACTTCAAAAATATCATCAACAGAATTATAATTTTGTTCAGCAGAAGATAGAAATTCATACAGGTTTGGAACAACCCAAGAATTCACTAATACAACCAATGCCTTTAGGCAGGGGTAGCTTGAGCCAAATTCGACTTCGGTAACACAGGGTTTAAATAATGTTCAAGATGTCTGCTGTGGCGAGACGGCCCGCCACAACGTATAGACCCCTAATTGCACGCTACAGTAATAGTGATCTACAAAAATTCTATTTTAGAATTTAAAAACAGGGTTTGAGGAAGCACCCACACTGAACTCCACCCATTCACTCACTTCCTGTGGTGACGTTGGGCAAAGCTTCCATTCATGGGGTATTTCCAGGCATTCACAGAACTGTCCATTCTCACACCAACAGCCATCAGCATCAGCATGAACATGAAACGCATGGGCCGCATGATGAGACTGGTGGCAGGTTTAAATCAATTTCCACATTAATAATCATAAATACAAACATGCATGCACAGATATTAATGGAGATGGATGCAACCATCTTAAGTGCACCAGATGTTGATGTCAAGTCTGTCCCGTGTCCCAGGAGTGACTGGGGTGTAATGAAAGCTGCTATTCCCACATCCCTGAATGTGCTCGATTATCTCGCCTCATTTCTCAGCCTGTGAACTATGAATACATTCTACAGTATAATGTCAACAGAACAGAAGAAGATCAGACGCATAGTCTAGCTTAATACCACTGAACGAAAAATGAAATAGCAGCATCCTTGTAGCATCATCAGTTGAGCACAGTGCTAGCAACGCCAAGGTCATGGGTTTGATTCCCAGGGAATGCATGAACTGATCAGAGGTATACATTAAATGCAATGTAAGTCGCTTTGGATTTAAGCATCTGCCAAATGCATAAATGTAAAAATAAAGAACCACATGGAGGAAAAAAAAGTGATTCTGAGTCAGGCGTGCAAATTGGCAGTTAGCTGTGATTGGAAGGGGTTTGCTTCCAAAAACGTCTTGTGAAACCAAAGTGTCAAATTCCTGCAGAGATGCTGGTGACGCTGAAAGAGCTAGGGACTGTGACAGTGTGGTGTCGAAGGAGTAAGAAATAACAGGTCTATCTCTTGCCTCACTGATAATGAAACAGGCAAGCTTTTCCCTTCAGAGCGCTCTTCCACTTCTCTAGGACAGAGAATGAGCTTCTTTTACTTTGATACTGTCAAGAGTCTGTCTCGAGCAGGAACCAATGATAAACAAGGCAATTAAGAAAAAAAGAAAAACTTTAGTCATTAATAACAAATATATAAGAAACTATACTTAAAGAAAATAAAGCTTATTTTATTTTTTTTACATTTATTTCATTACTGCAATGCTAAATATATGGCAATTATATATGCATCAATACATATATATATATATCTCAATACTCAAATGTATATTTCTTAAACTATCAAATATATCAAAAATAAGATGCATTACAGTAATGATAATGTTTTCATTATGGTAATGAGAATTGTGTGGAAAATAAACTTAACTTTTTTTAAATGTGCTTATTCTTAACCCTTTAAACCAGCTTCATTTTTTTTTATTATATATATATATATATATATATATATATATATATATATATATATATATATATATATATATATATATATATATATATATATAATTCACACAATGCATCCTATTCTTCATTTCATATTATATATATAACCACAAAGCAAACCTGGGATCCTTACTCTTTAAATTGACTGCCAGCTCTCAATTGATGACCTTTAATTTAAATGAGTTTCGCTGCTTTACAATCCCAGTGGGCTTGTCCTGCGTCCCATTAACATCAGCTACAAAGAAAAGGGCTGTTTCTATATCAGGCTTCACGTATGCAGTCTCAGTTACCCCTGAAGGTCACGGCAGATGTGAATCCTGTTGGGCAGCACGGCAGAAATCAGTGAAAGCAAAGTAGCTTCATGTCCAATGACGGGCACGCTGTTTGAAACACATGCATTTCAGTGCATCTGAAATGAGATGTGACAGAAATCACATTTGGTGTATGCGCAACAGCGAACATCATGCTTATACCACAGAAATGTAAAACCCCCAGATTTTTCATTTTCGACATTTAATTCAAAATCAGAACGGCGCAAAATACATTTTTTGTTTGGTCTGAATTGGCTTATGTTATTCAATCAAAGGACCCAACATTAAATAGTCACCAAGATAGAACGAATATAAATACATTTTTAATTCAAAAGCAGTATGAGTAGATGTGATGCCACAAACAACTAATATGAATCAATTAACTGAAATGACAAAAAAAAATATTTACTTTTAAAACACCATATTTGCTTAGGGATGCACAAATATTAAAAATTGTATAAAAATGTATCAAAAATATTAAATTATTTAAATTATTATATTTCAAAAATGTTTCTTGATAAGCAAATATTCCACATTATTGTTTTTACTGTATTTTTGATCAAATAAATGCTGCCTTGGTGGTGAGCATTAAAAAGATTTCTTTTAAAAACATACAAAAATCTTATGACACCAAACTTTTGAGCAGAAATTTTGACATTTTATATTTGTGGCAAAATCCTCACAAAATATCTTGATATATTCTTAATTGGTTTTAAATCACATGCAGCTTAAATAAGCACAGTAAACCTTTGAAATTTATAGCAAACGTTATCTTTAATCTTGCTTTTCCCCCAATTACTTCCAAAACAACATCAAAAATACAATTGAGTAAAGGTTACACAAAATACAAAATATTTTTGAACACAGCCCTGTTTAACCGCTAATTGTTTCAGGAACACCTTGCACACACCATCAGAGTGTGTACGGTACATTTCCCCACGAGTCCTTTCAAATGGCAGCTCAAAAACGCTATGCTTTACTGTATAACATAAAGGCTAAGCAAAAGCACAGGTGAAAGTACATTGAACGAAGAACGGCTCAAAATTGGTACATGAAGATCATAATTTGATTTGCGTCTTCCTTCAGGCGGCTATCTGCGTCTCCTCGGTGAGCCATCCCTGCTCCTCTCGTCTTTCCTCCTGTCAGAATGCCTGTTCTCTTTGTCCGCCCTCTCCAAGCCGTTCCTGTACGAGTCCCTGGAGTCGATCTCTTTGCGGCTCCTCTCTCGTGACTTTGACCTGTCCCGGCTCCGCCGCAGAGGCTCCTTCTCTCGGCTCTGCCGTCTATCTTTGTCCTTGTCCGCTCGGGAGTCGTTTTTACCATCGTCCTTGTGCCTGCGTGAATCTGTCTGTCTGTCCTCGTAGTCCTGAGCGTGTCTGGGATGCTGCTGCTCTTTATGTCCTCTTCCACGCTCCGGTTCTCCTCGTTGTCGAGCAGGGGGCGACTCGTCCCCGTGTCCCCGGCGGCGAGAGTCTCTTTGGAGTTTGTCGGGTCCACGGCGGTCCTCGTTGTCGCCATCTTGCCGGCGGTTCTCGTGCCTCTTGCTGGGCCGCTCCTCCAGAGGAGATCGCTGGTTTGCTGCCTTGCTGGACTTCTTCTCCTTGTTCTTGTCCTTTTTCTTGCCCGAGGCCTTCTTGCGCCTCGAGTCAGAGTCTGTGAAGGAAGAGAAGAATTTCTTAAGTATTTCAAGGGTCGAATCAAAAGTGATGTGTTCGGTTTGGAGGAGGAGTTCATTCAGTAACATATGAAAAGGATAAGGAATCAAAAGGAATTCTAGTTCGGTTCCACTACGATTGCACGCTAGCCTTAAAGTCGCGATGTAACATCTTATTGAGATGTACCTCCAAGTGGATCGGATTATCGCAAAGACAAAAAATATAGGACGGGACTTGGTTGTTGATCGAATGGAAGTCAAGTTACCTTATTTATATAGCTCTTTATGCAATATGCATCGTTTCAAAGCTGCTTTACAGTGATCAACAGGAAAATTATCATCAGTGATGCAAACAGAATTCAATTCTGCTGTAAACAAGCTCTAAAAAGACAATAGCGTCCTTATTCAGCTGAAGTCAGTTCAGTGTTGATTCAGTTCGGTTCAATAGCAGTGAAAAAGTTCATCAATTTTGCAATGAGTTCAGATTTCAATGCAGCTTGTAGTCAATTGTAAGAAAGAGGCGGGGTTTAAGCCGACAAAATGATTAGAGAAGCCCAGCGTACGTCACCAGAGAGAAGTTTGTCATATAGCAGGAAGATGACAATTTGATTAAAAAATTGGCCAAAAAATATTTTTGAAAAATGAAACATGAATCATTCACAATAATATCAATAACATGCATTTGGAAAATAGGGTGAATTTCCATTTAAAGGGATAGTTCACCAAAAAATGTAAATTAGCCCATGATTTATTTTTCTTGGATATGTTTCTTATGCGCACACATCGCTTCACTTCACTTCAGAAGGCCTTTATTAACCTCCTGGAGCCGTTTGGAGCACTTTTATCATGGATAGACGCACTTTTATGGGCTTCAAATCAGAAACGGCCATTCGCTGCCATTATAAAGCGTGGAAGAGCCAGGACATTTTTTAATATAACTCTGATTGTATTCGTCTGAAAGAACAATGTCATATACACCCAGGATGACTTGGGTGTGTAAATCATGGGCTAATTTAAATTTCTGGATGAACTATCCCTTTAATGTCAATGTTAAACTGATTCAATGAGTGAGTCATTAGACAATTCAAACCGATGAATTGGGACTGCTGTTTTTAACTGATTCATTATAACAAATCAACTCATGAAAGTAATTTGTAAACGATGTGTGATTTAGACTAGAGAACCCGCAGCACTAAATTTGGCCTATTTTCAATAAAGTCAATATGATCAAACCACTAAAATGCAGTGTTAAAGTCGACATGAAATGTATGTTGCAATAGTCTTTTCTTCATTATTGTGACGTATATCCAAGTGAAACGGCTTCTTGAATGAGAAAAATGTAGGGCGGGATTTGATTTCGTCCTTCAGAAATTGATTGGATCGTAGGAAGTTACGCTAATTAAATTAAAGGCAGATGTGAATGCCAGATTGCAGGATATTAAACCTCACCCTCCACAGAGACACACGTCATGAAGAAAACGAGGGTAGGGGGGTTAATGTTTTTGATTAAAGATTAAGAGGGCATCTGAATTATGAAAAAACACAAAGATGTGCACAGATAAATCTCGTATAACAAACATTGCAACATTCAATAAAAATAAATAAGAATTGTCCATTTTGATTTCATGGTGGCTTCAAATGTGTTTGTGCATGTACACGTTTGAGGGAACTGCTAAAACTGCAAGTATGTCTTCCTTGAAAAGCAGCAATAAACATCAATTAACATTCATTAAACGGCAGCAGAGGAGATGATAGAGGCCTGACATCACATCTCGTCTAAAAATGTAACTTCATTAACAGCCTCAAGAACAAATTACAGCACTTGAACGGCTGAGACTCTTAGACTCCTGTCAGAATCTGCCTGTTCTCAAATCTAATTATATTCTCTTTTACACATTGCTGAAGCCATAAAAAGAGTCTATTTGCATGCAGATTGAAAAGGGGAAGTGTTCATCCACCTTTTTCCTACGTCCTATGACGCTTTGTGCAAATGATGGGAGTAACTTCAGTTAAACTGTAAACAATCAGCGAAAGGTTCACTATGAACACAATAAGCATTTTCAAAACCTGCGTACAATGAGATGACATTAGTATTCTCACCCTTCAACCATCAACCATCAAACATTAAAAGGACATTTAAAAGTGTAAAAGCATTTACAAATTGCAACCACAGACTATTAATAACCCCCGTTTTTTTCTGCAGCAATATTACGGATGTTAAATATCACTGTAGTAATATGTCTGTATTATGAAACACATTGCCTTGATCAAAAATGTTAATGAACTGAAACATTGTGTGATAATAATTCAAAGTGATTCAAAGTCAATTTTGAATAGTAATTCAAAAAGTGACAGACAATAAATATTGTATTTATCTGCTTTAGAAACATTCAAGTAAACACTGCTAATAGGGAGTAAAAGGGGCGACAATTACATTTTAAAGCATCCGTGTGAAAACAAACTGGGAAAAAGACGTGAGGATTTAGGGAAAAAAACCGAGAGAATCTTAGAGTATTCCAGTGAATTATTAATGGTATATATCATAAATGAAATCGGAAGAATTTCGAAAAAGAATGCAGCGACTGAAAAGAGCTCTTGCCATAGATATTTTTGTCATCTTACGTCACATTAAAATACCAAGTGTTACGTTATTCATTTTAAGTCTGAACACGAGAACATGAAGAAAATTTTACAGAAATGATTTGATTTAGTCTTTTTGAATAAAACTTCCCTAAACTGGAAGTGCCGCCCATAATCTAATGTGTGTGTGTGTGTGTTACATAATTATATATATATATATATATATATATATATATATATATATATATATATATATATATATATATATATATATATATAACAATATAAAGAAACTTTAAAAAGCCCTGGGTTTCCATAACAACAGGGATCCTAAATAGCTGAAACTGGAAGGATTCTTGTGTCAAAATTTGAGCATTTGTGTGATGGGATCTACAAAGTGGACACTCCTAAAGTCCTGAAGTACAGGCTGGTGATCATCAGGGCTCAGGAAGGGAGGGGGGAACACTCCATAACAAGCAGAATAATTAAGGAAGAAAAACAAACACAAACACAAAACTGATTGCATGTCAAGTCCAGACACGAACGGCATGAATAATTTGGCCAATGGCCGCACTTTCTTTCACATTTCATCAAGTTACAATGGGAAACCGTATTGTCCCTGCTCTTGTTCATTACGAGAGTAAACTCACTGCAATGTCCACAATTAAAAGCTTTCAATCCAATCTAAACCATTAAAAATGGGACATTTAGTCATGGGTATAACAACACTACTTTCAATTCAGTCGGGAATTGTAATTAGGGCTGCATGATATATCAAAATAAATTGATATTGCAATATGGCTTAGTTCGATAGTGAAACTGTAAATTAATTATAATATATGCGCTGCTGGTTTCACTGATGCTGAAATACTGAATAATGAGCTGCATGCGTGTAAAACAGCTCTGTGCTTCATGACAAAAATAAAAACTAGAAAATGAATAAATTAATGACGTAAACATTAGTATTGTAATTTTACAGTGTTCTATAAACTTATTTTAATTATTTTTTATTTTACAATATAATATTTTTTTTTACCCTGTTCACTTTATGGTTGAAAGAGGTAGGAGTTTTGAGTCCTTTGAAAGAGTAAAGTGTGCATACCACATTTTTGAAGTTATTTCAACCAATTCTAGAATGATTCACTCTTTCCAAATAGCTATTCTTGTCATCTCGAGAAAAGTCCTGTTTTTTCTTTCACAATATATAGTAGAAAAACGAAATATCCCAATGCCTGTTTTTTTCCAATTTCAAGCAGCCCTAATTGTAGGAACATTTAACTTGTTTAATCTATTGTGGTTCTGATTCGACTTAATGATCAGTTTTCCTCAATGATTCCCTAAATGATTCCTTTAGTACTTCAGACAAACAGGCTATCTAATCATAACAAATGATTCTGTTGGAGAAAAGGCCCCTTTATAAACTTAAATGACAAGTGTTTTGATACCTGAAGAGCTGTCACTGCTGGAGGAGGAGTTCGAGCCGCTGGACGAGTCCGAGTCGCTATCACTGCTGTCACTGTCAGATGAGGAATCTGAAGATGAGGAGGAGTCTGAAGAGGAAGAGGAAGACGAATCAGAATCAGATGACTCCACGTCCTGTTTCTGGGTCATGATCATCTTAGGAGCGTTCTTCAGATGTTCTCTCAGCTCATCCCTGAAAGACAAAAAAAAAAAAAAAAAGTTTGATGAGCATTATTTCATTATAATTGAAGTGATCCAACAAGAGAGGTTTCACAGGTTCTTACGTCAGTCCTCCAAGGCCGATCGATGTGAAGAAATTAATGGCAAATCTTGTGTTCCTCGGGTTGTCACGTGGGAACAGACCCTCGAAGAAAGGCTGAAGAGTCCTGAGGAATAAACAAATGAAATGGTCTGCTATACGGCTTAATTTTAAAGTTTAATTTTATTCAATGAAACCGCACAGTACACAAAGAAAAGCACTTACATGTCCTTCAGTCTCTCGTTCAGTCTTGGCAAACCCATGTAAGCGCAAAGTTCCTGGAACAAAATCTTCACAAAGATTCGACTTGAGGATGTCGTTGTGTCTTCACTCATTCTAACGCATTCAAGGACCTGAGAGAAAACATTGTTTTACTGCATCAGGAAACCAATAATGTGTCCAGCCATATTGATGTGTCTTTGTCTGAAATGTAATTACAGCTTTGCGGGATGCTAAATGTTGATGTGGTGAATGTAAAGGAGGAAGCAATAAAAGTAACTCACACTCCATGGAACAGAGTCTGTGTAAAGGAGATGAGCAAACAATCGGGCAACATTGCGAAGTTTGTTGGTTTCAAGCCGGTGGATGGTTTCATACTGCTCCTGGAAGATGGCCTCAAAACTCTCCATGTATTCTTTCTTCAACAGGCAAAACCTCTACATACAAGATGAAGATATCAGAAGGAGAAACAAAAACAACTGTTGTGATCTCTTAAAGGGTTAGTTCACCCAAAAATTAACTACTCCCCCTCATGTCGTTCACCTTCGGAACACAAATTAAGATATTTTTGATGAAATCCGAGGTGTTTCTGAACCAGCCATAGGCAGCAACGCCAGAATGCCGGCTCATTATTGGCCAGCTCCTGCGTCAGCATCACACGCATGCTCACGTGAACAGCGTCGGCCAATAATGAGCCGGCGTTCTGACGTAGAACCCAGGAGCGCTGCACTGTGTTTACTATGTGATCAGCATAGGAGACTGACACAGAAGAGAATAAATTGTTGAATAAAGTCATTATTTTTTAGTTTTTTGTGCACAAAAAGTATTCTCGTCGCTTCATAACATTACAGTTGAACCACTGTAGTCACATGGACTATTTTAACGATGCCTTTACTACTTTTCTGGGCCTTAAAAGTTGCAATGGCGTTGCTGCATATGGCTGGTTCAGAAACCTCTCGGATTTCATCAAAAATATCTTAATTTGTGCTCTGAAGGTGAACAAAGGTCTTGCAGGTTTGGAACGACATGAGGGTGAGTAATTAATGACAGAAATTTCCTTTGTGGGTGAACTAACCATTTAACAAAATAAAAACAAACCAACCAATAAATAATTAAAAAATGAACCTAAAATAAAAAAAGATAAAGGTTTCACCTTATAATTAAATTGCCATACAAACTCAATAATTTAAATAAAAATTATAAATAAATACTAATAAAAATAAAAATAAAAACAAATGAATACGTATTTAAAAAAACTAAAAAGTTTGTAATAAAACAAAAAAATTTTTTAAAGTGTCATCTTATACTTAATAATATTTTTTAAAAATGCATTTTAAAATGTTTCATATTTTAATTATGGTAATTTCAACACGACGTGAATACAGCATAACAGTGACGGGGGAAAGACAGGCTCACCCCAGCTAGGAGACCAAAGAACTTCTCGTATGTTCTTTGCTGGGCGCAACAGTCCAGGATCATGTTGCACAGCTCTTTCTGTGAAGAGAAACAGATGCACATGAGAAAAAAAAAATCTCAAAAGCACACTAAACATCAGTTTTGCACTTTAAAGAAACAAAGTGAAGGTGTGGAGCTGATCATCCATTCCCAGCATTTCTTCACTAATGTCCATTGATTTCATAACCTCATATCTTCTCACCGCATTACATGTGATGTGATGATCTAAAACCAGTTCTTGTAAAATCTCAAGGCTCGTTCCTTCAGGGAGCTGGATACCTGAAACAGTGGACTTCAATCCAGGAGCATGAAGTGTTGAGCACTTGAGATGCAGATTAATCATTAAATGTTTTGTAAACTGGGAAAAAAAAAATATATATATTATATATATATATATATATATATATATATATATATATATATATATATATATATATATATATATATATATATATATATATATAACAAAGCTATCATATGGCATAATGCACAGATCTGATCTTTTGACCATTTTTTTTTTGTCCCACCTGTTTACATTCACATAAGACACGACTTGTATCCGATATCTGCATTTACATGAATCCCCGCCCAAACCAGAATGATTCTATTGATTCTATTCTATTCTATCACTTTCAGCTACATGGGTGACATCGGGTTTTGAATGGCTGTATATAAAAATTAATTGACGTCAGGTGGGTCTTTGACTTTAATGTACACCAGATGTGATAACCTTGCTTAAACCATATAGCCCATGCCAGCATGGTCATTTTTTTTTTTTAATTAATACTTTAATTCAGCAAGGACGCACTAAATTGATTAAAAGTTACAGAAATCTTTTGTAACATACATTACAAATGCCTACACTATTTCAAAGAAATTATGAAAACTTCAGAATAATGCCACTCAAGTTTATTCATGAAGCTGTGGCATCCGTGTACGTCCAAGCACATGTGCACTTTGATCCGAAATAAACTAATTAAAATCAGCATATAATAATAGTATGCTTACTATACGATTATGAGATTAATCACATTAATTTGATCAAAGTATAGCGTTTACATGAGGTACAGTTTAACCGCGATATTGCCAAAATACCATTATAATCGCACTATGAGGGTGCATGTAAACACAATGATAATTAAAGCTGCAAGCAGCATTTATCGGGGTTCAAGCATTTAAGGCCTTTAAGCACATAAGCATTTAAGACATTAAGTTTTATTTGTAAAGCTTTTAACCACTGAAATAATAGATGGAAAAGACCATTTACAGCCAAAACAGGCAATTTACCATAGGAAATATATGGTTTTCAAAGCTTTTTAACAGTTATAGCGCCACCTATCGTACGATCTTCATGAAATTTTACATGCTTGTTTAGACTGTTATGGTACATATGCTCACCAATTTTTGTGAAGTTCTGAGTTTTCGTTTAGGATTTATAGGCTTTTAAATGCATTTTGCCACGCCCATTTTCATTATGACCCAATATACCCATGCGAAAAATGCTAAAGTTGAACTTTTTTTTGATAATTATTGATCTAGAGAGTCCAGAGAATTACCCTAGACTGGTTTTGTTCCGATCGGGCAAAAAACCTAGGACTAGTTCGCAAAAGTAGGTTTTTAACATAATTGCGAATATTTAATGAACGGTTTGATTGACAGCAATGGTTCTTGAGGCAAAGTTGTTCAGCATGAGCAGATCTATCAAATGATATGCATTTTGTGACAATAAGTGTAACACCACGTGATTACAGAGCCATAAAACTCGTTAGCGCCAACTAGTGGCCGATTTCTTTCAAAATTCTTACAGACCTCTAGGGCCATGAGTTGAACATGCCCATCGAGTATCGTTCCGATCGGCCTCCGTTAACCTTGTCTAATAGGTGCTCAAATTTCATTGGTCGATGGCTGTCATGTTTTTCGAGGTACGCCAATGTCCTCATAGACACACATGGCACCTTGGACCAAGACACTGCATACCAATTTTCAAGTCAATCGGACAAACGGTCACGTGGTCATAGCCCTTTTCATGTTTTTTTCATGTTATAGCGCCACCATGTGATCAATCGTCGAAATTTTTTTACTATGACCCCAAATTGAACTCATACACATGTGTACCAAGTTTGGTGAAGATATCTCATTTCCTTTTCGAGTTATAGCCATTTTAGTAAAATAGGCTCCTCCCACAACATTAATTTATCACCCGCTAGCGACCAGGAATCGAAATTTCGACTTTTTTTCGATAATTATTGATCTTCAGACTCCAAAGAACATTTCTGCACTGGTTTGGTTCCGATCGGGCGAAAAACCAGGGACTAGTTCGCAAAAGTAGGTTTTTGACAAAATTCAAAATGGCGGAAAAATTTGCATACCTGAAATAAAATCGGAGATATACGTTTTGACCTTCAGGCGTCCAGCTTTCCAATGATATAGGACACTTGAGTCTACGACATACGGTCTAGGAGTTATGAGCAGTTTCGCGCTTTTGGTCGCTATAGCGCCACCTATGGGCCAATCTGGGTCATACTTTGATAGGTTCTCCCCAAATTGAGGACTACCATTTGGCCAAGTTTCAAGGTTCCAGCTCTTACGGTTTGGGCTGCACGATGCGTTTTAGGGGAG
This sequence comes from Scardinius erythrophthalmus, assembly GCF_964197995.2. NCBI lineage: Eukaryota > Metazoa > Chordata > Actinopteri > Cypriniformes > Leuciscidae > Scardinius > Scardinius erythrophthalmus. The sequence goes on along the minus strand of NC_138226.1, from coordinate 8,121,261 downwards.
AATAATAATAATAATAATAATAAAAATCAGTACAATTACAATAGGGTTTCAGCACTTCGTGCTTGAACCCCTAATAATAAGAAATGTTTCATGAGCATCAAACCAGCATATTAGAATGATTTTTGAAGGATCATGTGACACAAAGTAATGGCTGGAGTAATGGCTTTTACAATTACAATGTTACTGTTTTAATGTATTTTTGATCCAAAAAGGCAGCCTTGGTGAGCATAAGGCCATCCTTAAAAATATTCTTGTTTGCCGTAACCCGACCGACCCTGTCAATTTAGTACCGACCCAATTATTTATTTATTTCCCCTTTTAGTCCGACCGACTTGCCGGTTGTAAACTTGCGTTAAGACCGACCAATTTTTTTTTAACTCTTCAAACAACTAATACAAATGCAATAAAATAATATTAGTTATTAAGTATTGTGAATATAAATTGCTTAGACATACATACAAACATAAGCTACGTTCTTTCTTTTAAATAAAAACTCGTGGCGCGTCATTATGTTTACACCAGGTTTACGCATGTCACACTACGGCCTGCAGGCTAAGATCGCTCCGTTTCATTCACTGTCAATGGTTCGCGCTTGGTAATGATGGCTGCGGCTTTACTCTAAAGATTATTTCATTTTTATATGTTGCTGAATATGGTTTATTAAAAAATAAACATGTGAAAGCGTGTTATATAGGCTATATGTCATGTTTTAGTCAGATATGACGACGCTACTGCAACACGCATCGCCGCAGATGAGAAGCTGCATCAACGTGCTATCGCAAATCAAAGTGAAAGTAAGTCGCAGACGCTTAACACACGATCATCTTTATTAAATGTAAAGAAACGAAATGATCTTACCAGGGCTGTTTCCGCTTTCTCTTATTGCGGGCTTTGATTCAGAAATTTTAGCTGTTGACCAATAAAATAATAACTGTTGCTTTCGGTGCACTGCATTAAATCTGCATATAGCGGGAATTGAAGATCGGTTATATCCGCAAAAAAACAACAACACACATCTATGTAACCAGGTGTAAATAATTGAATCGTTTTGATCAATCAGATTGCAATCCGATCTGAGAAAACGCAAAGTGGCCTGGTGTAAACAGCCCCTAGACATCGGTGAAAAATGTTCTCTCAAGACCCCCCCGACCCCGATTTTTTTTTTATTATTAAAAAAATATACTTTTTTATATTATTTTTTATATATATAAAAAATAAAGACCTACCTACCGACCCTTTTTTTCTTTTTTTTTGCTGTTACTGCAAACCAAAATATTTTTAAGGATGGCCTAAGAGACTTGCAGCAAAAAACTAAAAACTAAAGAAATAAATGACTAACTTTTGAACAGTAGCACATATGAGCCAATCAACAGCCTAACTGTTAGACTAACTGTGGCAAGTTCAAGATGCTTGGAACATCTTATCATACCTGCACACTACAGTACTGTGAAAACTTTTAGGCACTTTTAGCCAATTAAAGCAACTTTTCCAAGGTACACACGCACAGTATTTAAGGTTGTTTCAAACATTTAGGACAGAAACATCAAAAAGTCTGCAGTGACTGGGGGCATGCAAAGAAAACCTTTGGTGGAGAGATTCAATTGAGGTGATGTCAGGTAATTCTCTGAAGTCACTTAGCGAGCCCTTCCTCATGCCTGGACTGGATGTGATCCTACCTACAGATGCTCATTCCTTCCCTCACAGGAAACAGGAAGGATTCTATGCTCCAAAAAGCCATTTAGCTTTTCGAGCTTTACACCTGCGACTCAGCCGAGCTCCACGGCCCCTCACACACAGTAGGTATAACATCTCATCTTACTGTATGAGCTGCAGCACTTCTCTACTTATACCCTATAATAACACTCCATAAGCTTATTGATTTCATGATCTACTTCAAATATTCACCAGCGAGCTGAGGATTATGAGGAAGAAAAGCATGCTTGTGATCAATTTAAGAGGTCTTAAAAATCACCTGACACCTGCAAAAGAAACCAGCGCTGGATATCAAGAACAGTGTCCAAGAAGATAAAGTACTGAGCACTTGAGGTCCAGTTGAGATGGCATTAAGCCCTGATGAGATCATTTCTGACTCTTCTAACATGTGCCTGCAGGCAGAGAGCCAAATGTGCCAGGTGTGACGTTAAGGTGTTCTGATCACAGGACAGTTTGAGAGCAAGTGCAGAGCAGAAAGGTGGCTCAGCCCTACGGCACTAGTCTATATAGATAGATAGATAATAGATCAGAAACCTTTTCACTCTTTCAAGCAATATCAGAGTAAAGGAAAAGTTCAATCACTTTCCAGAAACGTGAACGTGATTGTGAACTACAGTGAAGAGGATGATTTTTCTTTTTCTTTTTTGTTGCAAATAATGACTTGAATATCAGAAGACTTTGATTATTTTTTAGCACTATTAGGATGCATTTAGTCATTTTTGGACCTTGACAGAGACCCCGTTTATATTTGTAATATGGCAGATCACTCTAGATATTCTGCACACACACACACAAAAACAAATAATGATTTGGTCAAACGTTTGGGATCAGTAAGATTAAAAAAAGAAAAGAAAAAGATTTTCCAAGAAGTCTCTTATTCTCACAAAGGCAGCATTTATTTGATTTAATACAATAGAAACAGTAATATTCCAAAATATAATCTGAAATAACAGTTTTCTATTTGAATATATTTAAATTGTAATTTATTCCTATCAAGGCAAAGCTGAATTTTCAGCATCATTACTCCAGTCTTCAGAAATCATTCTAATATGCAAATTTGCTGTTAAAGAAACATTTCATATTATCATCAATGTTGAAAACAGTTGAGCATCTCACAAATTGGTAATACAGTTGTCAGCAAAGTTTCCAGTTCTAGAAGAAGTCTGACTACGGTTCTCTGACTCAGCTAATACCTGTTCTTCATGTATGAACAGGGAAATCCGTTAATTAAACTGCTCTATGACACTGGCAGCATTACTGCGCAGCAGACCAAGCAGGAGCACAAATCCAGGCTTCGGCATTGGTTAAATCACTCCCTGATTCCCTCATTAGCATCATCCCCATTGCCTCAAGCAGAAAAACCATGAGAGATTCTATCAAGTGAGATGTCAGGTAAATCTTTTCAGCGCGAAGGGCCGGAATGCCATAGTGACCCTTTGCGGCGATCCTACCCACACAGCAAACCAGAGGGATTACATGGTCAAAACAGCCATTTTAGCACTTCCCTCTTTGCACCTGCGGCCCAGTCGAGCTCCTGCATGCCCTCACTGTAAGTGCAACATCTCATCCCACTCCACTCTGCTTTCACTGCTTGGATACATTATAGCTAGAGGAACTACAGAATGACGGACGGATTGTGATTGACACGAAGCTGATAGAAGTTTTTCCCTCAGGGCAGACTAGAAATATTTGAAGAGCGATATGAGATGAAGGGAGCGCAAGAGAGCGTCCGTGAAATCTGCATTCGTGCACAGCAAGACTGTTGCCACAGATGACCAGCCATCTGCTCTGCAAAGACTGATGGAAAAGCCATTAACTTTTATTAAAGCTGCAGAACATGAAGAACATAAAGAAACAAATGAAGGGCTTTAACCCTCTGAAGTAACTTCAAAACTACACCAGCCTATTTCATTTCCCCTGAAGAAAAATTGGCAGCGGTCAGATCGAACAAACAGCACAAGGACTGAAACCCAGACTCACATCCAGACAATCAATAACCACTTACCTCCAATATATCCACAACACAATAAAACTTCTATATTGAGAGCAACAACAAAAAAAACTTATCACTTCTCTTGCTAAAACCCAACTGAAAAAAACTGCTTGACTGAAACTCTGGCACATAGGGGACATTGAGTGAACTCAATCAGAGGCAAAGCAGCATTCCCTAAGTGCAGTGGGGTCAGCATGAAGACTTTCTTTCTGCGTGGATGAGTACGGCCCCAGTTTTACGCATCTACGTCTGTGGGACAGGCAAAGAAAGTCATGCTGAAGATCTGCCATGCAAAGAACAAGCTGGAGCATTCAATCAATAACACCTGAAGTGAAAGTTCAGGTGAAGAGCACTGTGCAAGAGAAATGTGTTTTTCATTACCCCCGTATTGGGTGTGAAATGTCGATCCAACAAGAAAACAAAAATATGATACCAGTTTTCCCAATGGTAGTAACAGCTCAATTTAGTACCCACGACTTTCAAACACTCATGCATATTTGCAAAAAAAAATTAAAAAATTCAAAGAATTTCTGCTTTGCAGCTGCATGTTATTAACTTTTGGTGTGGTATTGAAAATGTTACAATTTTTGAAAAGTTTTAGTTTTTATTAATGCTCATTTGGTGGATTAGGGATTTGAAGACATCCCAAATTGGCGCTTTTTCACTGCATGGTATGGCTCGGTACAGGGGTGGGGGGTCCACTAGTACCACCTCGGTTGAGGTTTCAAGCCATACAGATACTAAAATGTTATGTGAAAAGACTGCAGATCTCTGATTGGTCAGAGAGAATCGTCACTACCAGCGCCATTGGAGTTGCGACACGAATATCCAAACCCACTAAATTTAAATAGCCAGCAACAGCCAACACAGTAAGCACTTATTTACTTTTAATGTTTAAAAACTATATAACTTCTAACTTTAGTTCATTTTAATTGATGGACCTGAGCTAACATTAACTAACAAATAATTTTTTTTTATTAACTAACATTGAAAAAGATACTGTTGCAATGTATTGCTCATTGTGAGTTAATGGTAATGCATTAACTAAGGTTAACTAATGGGACCTTATTGTAAAGTGTAAAGAATTTAGTTCTCATGAGAGCATGAGACTCAACATTGTTCTGATTTAAAAAAAAAAAATGACTTAAAATTCTTCATCTAGAGATAATCCGAGGCACTTGTACTAAATGAAAACAGACCACAGATGAAAGCTAGTTATACATACAAGACACCTCAAGTAAACAAAATGAACGGTCATCCATATCCCTATCTGCACTTAATGCTTTCTCGCTCAGTGAAAAAGGCAATGGCAGCAGAAGCTTTTGAAATAAATCATCATTCGATTAGCGTCTCATGCAGCTGAATTATCTATCTGCTAACTGAATGCAGTTATGATTCAGCTCGATGCACTCAATCCATAAGTTTGTACTCCATGTGGCTGAGGCGGGCGGAGGCAGAAATGTGGCTGAATAATGAACAGGCCATCTGTGAAGTCCCATGATTCATTCCGCACTTGTGATGTGTTTATTGCTCACAAGACTAATAATCGCGCCATCAACTCCTCTGCCAGACAGCGGCCGCTCCGCATCAATTGTCATTGCCTTTGCTAATTTTCACTTGAACCTCGTCGAAAGTGTGCACTATGAAACATTTTACAATCCTCTTTTGAAGGGGAAACTTTGATGTGTCGACACGGAAATTATGAGACTGGCTGTAATGTTTTCAATCATTTCTGCACTGACATTTCAGTGCAAACATCAACACAGCAAGTTAAAACATTTATATTTTCACACGCCATGCTTTGGCCTTCACATCTCCGAGGGTGAAGTATTAAATGATCCCTATAAAATGAAGGCTGAATAACTGTGAATCATCTCAGCTTCATGAACCTCAGTCAGAGTTGACAGCATATTTAATGTGATGTGAATAATGATGAGGCTTCCTAGTTTTTACAACCCATGTTTTCTAAAAGTTAACTGGAAAGATATACACCACTGTTTAAAAGTAATGTGTCAGTAAGATTTAAACTGATTGAAGGTGACAATAAAGACATTAATAATGTTACAAAATAATTATATTTCAAATAAATGCTGTTCTTTTTAACTTTCTATTCATCAAAGACTACTGAAAAAACATCATGGTTTCCACAAAAATGAAGCAGCACAGCTGTTTTCCAAGGCTGTCAACTTTAGTCGTTTAGTCGACTAATCGGTCGATGCCGTCTTGGTCGACTGACATTCTCATTGGTCGACCAGTTGCATTTTTTCTTTTTTTTTTCACCAATAAAGAAATTTTCATTGATTTACTCCTTGATATTTATTCCTTTATAAGCAGTTATATATTACTGTATTCTAAATATAATTAGCCTATGTTTTATCCCCAACTTTAAATGCTTTAATTTAGGCTATTTTGTAACAGCGCCACAGCTTAGCGCACCACGTAGAACACCTGGGAACCGCACCTGTGGCTGGCTGCACTGCTGCTTCGCGCTCAGTATAGGTAGTAATCTCTATGTGTCTGTCTGTCCGTTTGCATTTTGATTATTTCGAGAACCGTTCACCCAATCGACTTCACAAGGGAGTGCAGTGTCGCATTTGGTGCAATATAGACAGACACGCGAGACGCGACACGTTCAGAATTAATAGTAAACTACAGAACAGCGCGAGCGGGAAGCGGCGCACCTCACGCGAGCAGGGCTTATTCTCCGAGAACGGACACTGATATAAAAAGCACACAGTCTGTTAACTTAAGCAATACTTTTAAGGTAGTCTAATATTTTTCTGACTAACAAATTACTGACACAGTAAAGGGTAGATTTAAATAAAGAATAACGAAATTTAAATAAAGAAAAACGAAATTTAAATAAAGAAAAAAACGAAATTTAAATACAGAAAAAACGAAATTTAAATAAAGAAAAATGTAATTTAAATAAAGTAAAAGCGAAATTTAAATAAAGAAAAACGAAATTTAAATAAAGAAAAAACGAAATTTAAATAAAGAAAAACGAAATTTAAATAAAGAAAAACGAAATTAAGTTAGCCTAAATTAAAAACGGGATCCCAGGTGTCAATAATAAAAAAAAAATTAAAAAAACGTTTTTTTTCGTTGTTGTTTTATAAATGCTCTATGACAATTGTTTAATAAATGTTCGATTAAAATGTAAAACATCGCGTCTTTTTTTCTTTTTTTAGTCGACTAATCGTTGCGCAGGACAGGACTTTGGTCGACTAAGCATTTCTTTGGTTGACTACAGCCCTACTGTTTTCAACATTGATAATAATAAAAAATGTGTCTTGAGCACCAAATCCACATTATAATGTCAATGTCAATGAATTAATGATTTCCGAGGGATCATGTGACACTGGAGAAATGATGCTGAAAATTCAGCTTTCCATCACAGGAATAAATTACTTTTTACAATATATTCAAATAGAAAACATTGTATATATATGTTCAATGAAGCTGGGGGTACTATACACTCTCATTGATAACTGACACATACAACTAACAAATTGGACAAACTGTTATTAAACGCACAAGTGGCAAATGATGTGTAGAACTTTGGGAATGATGGAAGTTCCAATTCCAAATAAGTTCTATGTTGGTCTTTGGCTCTGTAATGCTGTTCTCAATGTCTTGTGTGGAAACTGGAAACCAAACACGTGGTAGACTTCTTGCTGCAGACTATAAACAATCTCCACCCTAACAGGAACACCTGCCAATCAGCAGCAGCTGTACGGAATTTAAAACAACATTCCACCTTTTTATAGCAACCTTTAAACACGCAAAAGCAAATGACCTCATCTAGAGGGATTTTCGTAAGACAGAAGAGTTCTTACTACAAATGTTCAGCTTGGAATTACAGCTATGAAGGTTGGACAAATGGGGTGTTTTGCTTAACAGAGTTTCTTACATCAATGAATGTCCACTAGAATGAATGAAAAAAATAAATGAAAATAAATAAATAAACAAAAACATTCAAATTTAGATCAAATTCACTAATTAGTCTTTCAGATGGACCAATTCATTTGACTCAAAATAATGATTTGCTCACAGCTGTACAATATTTTAAAACAAAGTCCAGAAAACGACCAAAAACAAAAAAATTATATTTACTCCATACATTTCCATGCCTTTCATGACATGATTATCCCATGCTTTTTGCAGGCCTGGAAAACAGTTTTAAAATACCCTTATATTTCCAGGTTTTTCATGACTGTGGGAACCCTGCATTTAGGAGCAAAGCCAGATCACTAGGCAGAAACGGCAATAACCAAAGACTCAAGGACGGTTTATTCTGGTACGACAACTCAGGAGGGACAAAACGCAGTGGGTTCCAAGGACGTGAACCCATATGTGTGAAAGAAACACAGCGCATACCGCAATGTTAAAACAAGCTTTAAACGAGGCACAGGGTTTGCAGTACACCACAGTACATCAATCATACGACAAAAAAACAAAACAGGCTGACATTTTACGTTTTATGTTACATTATATGTTAATGTCATTGAGACGCCTATAAAGTGTACACTTAATTGGATGAACGAAACCCCCCCGTCAAACTTTCAGATTACCAGTTTCAGATGTCTTGTTCCAATAATAACTTATTTATCAAACAGTGCTGTTAAGGAAACCAGAGTATTGACGTGTTTCCTCATGTTGCACAGAGATTGGGGGGATTGAGGCAGGCTCAGGTGTGTCTGTGTGTGTGTGTGTGTGTGTGTGTGTGTGTGTGTGTGTGTGTGTGTGTGTGTGTGTGTGTGTGTGTGTGTGTGTGTGTGTGTGTGTGTGTGTGTGTGTGTGTGTGTGTGTGTGTGTGTGTCTGATGACGCAGAGGACTGTGGTAGGTCTGGATGTGAGCCATGTTCTGCCAGCTCTGGCTTCAGAGAGAGATCTGAGAACGACCCACCACCAACAAACTGGCAAACACAAGCACTTGCTTGCAATGAGGTAATCATTTATATTGGTTTTATATTTAAATCACACAAAGGCTCCACTATCAGCTCAAAGAAACAGCATTGTCAATTTGCTTAATGTTTTGTTTCTGTGTAAACAATGTACAAAAACCAGCAACAACAAAAACAATATAGAATTTTGACAATATTCTAAATATATGTATATATACGTAAATAACATATAAACAGAAAAATTGTCAAATAAGAATTATATAGTATGAATACAAGTCTGAATATAAATGTATAAATATTAAAAACGAATAACAATACCTACATATATTAAGCATCTTCAATTCTTACATCACCAATTTCAACTGAATGTTTTTAATTTTCCCTGGTTTCTTCACACAAAAAGCAAGACTAGTTTAGTGTGCTTATAATGTTGGATGTAAGCTAATAAGTCAAATAAATATATATATGGAAGTATTCATGCCAAATATATAAAGTCTAAATATAATATAAAATAGATCCACTTACCGCTCCTAATGTGTGTGCACTAACTTAGATGGGTTGCCAATATTTTCTATTTAAATGAAATGTACAACTTTTTGATGTGGAGCAAATTAAAATATTGGCAAGGGAAGTGCAAACCTGAACTACTGGCACCAACAGAAAAAAAATCTTATTTTTGAGCCAAAGACATCCCAGATTTATGTGGAGATGATAGTAGGTGGATGTAGAGATGTCACCCACAACACAGCTGACATATGTTTGCATGCTAGGGAGCGAGTACATGCCTCTCCCCTCCTGACCTGCTCCTGAGCCGCTCCTGAGCCTGTGAGGAGAGCTGGAGCGAAGCGATAAAGAAGACATTTGTAGGATGCTACCCCTGTTACACAATCTCCCTCAGGCCTGCAAACACAATGTTTCCATCTTGTGCACCTCACTGGCTCTTTTCTCAAATGGCCAAAAGCAGCAGATGTGGTGGTGGGGGTGAGGGGGCTCTATTCTATTTCGGGACTTTTTACAATCCCATCTTGTTTTATACAAATCGTCTTAGTGGAAGTCATTTCAAAAAGGGGCAAAAAACCATAATGATCCCTGCCGTGAATGTTGTTGACATTACATATATGCTCTGGGGACAACATACAGCCTTATCTGTACTGCACCAGCTAAACAAGACAGTCCGTATATGGAATAAGAAGGCAGAGTGGACCAAGGGGATCGAATCCGGTTATCATCCTCATCTCTCTTAAAAGGTCAAACGGACTGATTAACAGGCTGAGAGCCAAGAAAACCAGTTTGTTCAGAGTAGGGCTTGAATATATAGCTAAAAACACACCCATCGCAATATTCATCAGACTTTTGATGACATTTGATATATTGATATTAGTGTATTTGTTCTGAAATGAAAATTTTTTCATTAAACAGATTTTCCATTGCAGCTAGGAGTGGGAGAGAAGAAAAAAAAAATCAATCCTCTGTTTGGAATGCAATAGGCCTATATTTTCAATACACAAAACTCACTCAGACGGCTGTTTTCAAATGCTTATGTGTCCTTTGTGAAGAGCGCTCGCGGCTGTGCGCAACTCCATGTAAGTTAAATGCACTTGCATCTCAAAATGCTTTAATGACATGAAATTAATGTAAACAGTCAGTTAAGTCTTAAGGGATTAAACAGACAGGATAAAACATCTGATATGTAAAAATAGATCTGTGCATTAGTGTGAATGCAGTCTATTAGATCTCCCGCTGTCTAAGATGTCTTCAGTAAGAATCAAACAGCAGTAAAACAGCGAAAAAGAAAAATCACTCACTGCTCTTGACTGGAAAACGTTCAGATAATTAAATCACTCTTTGATTATTGCTTGTAATAGGTTTAATTGTTTCTCTCTCTCTCTCTCTCTCTCTCTCTCTCTCTCTCTGAGAGAGAGAGAGAGAGAGAGAGAGAGAGAGAGAGATAGAGAGAGAGAGAGAGATAGAGAGAGAGAGCTTTAAAAAATAAAAGCAATAATAAGGGGGAATAATAATAATATATAATACAATAATATATATATATATATATATATATATATATATATATATATATATATATATATATATATATATATATTATTGTATTATATATTATTATATATAATAATACACACACACATACACACACACACACACACACACACACACACACACACACACAGACAAAAATTCGCCTGTGTCTATTAAACCTTTGACAAAATCATACCGGAACATTCAAATCTATCTACACACACACAGATGAAAAAAAATAAAAAAAATAATCTTTTTTCTCTATATATTCTCTAGGTTGTCTAACAGTGGTATAGTATAAGTTGTGGAAAAAAAAAAATTCCAGCAAACCTCAATCCACCTTGAAGACAAAACCAGACCACAGAGAACTTTAAAAAGCCAACATGCATGAAAGAGCTATGGCTAAAGGTATCATGGTGGTGTCATGATTGTGAATTTAAACTAGCACTTATGCCACAAATGTGCTGACAAATACAAGACTTTCCATCACTGAATTCCAGTTTGATTCGTGAAACAGCAGGGTGACAATCACAAACGGGACATTTCTGGAGAAAGGCATTTGATCAGTTAAAACAGGAGGGAACACCCAGTTACCATTAGCCAAAACAGACCTTTTTTCCCCACTGTGAAACTGCAAAACAAGGATATTAAGATGACAAATGCTTCCCAAGTGACCACAAAGGCACAAATTACCTCTGAGACTGAAAACAAATATTTAGATAAAAAAGCTTCCGATAAACAGCTGTGTGCAGGGACACAGAAAGCAACACAGATCTGCAGGATTTGAGAGAGAAGCGTTTATTTACGTACCGTCTGGCTATCGGGGAAATCCATTTTTATCAACTTGTGGGCGCATTCTTCGAAGTCCAAGCTGTGAAGAAAAAACATGAAAATGTCACCTCCTGCATCTCATGTGCTAATGAAATGTATTGACATGCATATAATTTTAATACATTACATGCAACTTTTCCACATAATAAATCAAATGTAATGAAATGTGTTGAAGCTTTAAGGGTTAACTCCATGATCAGAATAATAATACAGCCCTAAAACCTAAAAGAAATTACAAAATATGTTCACTCTAAGGAGAATTGAGGCTTTCTATCTTAAGCAGGCAGACCCTTTTGCCTGTCCTGGGATTGTGTTGGCTCTCCAGTACTTCATTTAAGGTCAGCCCAAGATTCTATCGCTTTGAAGCATATTTGGACACATTTTGGGTCAATGTTTACAGTGGAGCTGCTGGATCTGTAGCAGCATGAATAAAGACAGATTGTAGCTGAGCTGTGCATTTGCAGTCTAAATTGAATGTGATGATAGAGAAAATATAATATATAAATATATGTGTGTGGTTTGAAAATGATTGGTTTCTCAATTTATGAACCGACATCAATTCCTAAATCCCAAGAATCGATCTTCCAGTCTATGCTGTTTTAAGAAACTATTGTAGCCTGCATCCCATCCAATAGATAGCACTAGGCTTTGTGTTGTTACTTATGATGTGAAACAACGTCTCAGATTTCAAATTCTGTCCATTTCATTATGAAATTCAAACTATAAATTCAGTTTTGGCGCTGTATAATGTGGCATGACAGATCGCTTAGACCAAGCAAAGAGGCAGCATGCGTGAACTGAGCATATCTACCACTTTACTACTTGTTACAGCATGAAACAAACATCTTTTTCTTCAATATTTAATGTATGTTTGTAATGAATCCGTCAAGTTATGACAGCCACCATTTAAATGTTGATATGAAAAAAAAAAAAAAAAATGGAGTAGAAATAATTATGTAATTAAAAACGTATTAAAACTTCCTTATGTGTGAAGTGTTTGTATACAAATCAGTTGATTTTAACCTTCAATATTCAATATAATATAATCTAATTGGCCATGCACTGTACCTGAGGTTTCTATAAATGAATCAATTGAATAGAACTGAATCGGTATCGAATTTAAATCGAACTCATTTATAACCATTTGTTTATAAAGCATCACTCAAGATGACAAGAAAATAAACAAAATAAAAATGTCATGTATGTGCTAAACTCATTATGTTCGACTCAATACTGGCATTTTAATTAAATTGTTGTTTAGATCAAAGTCTTTCAATGCTGTCAGTGGTCATGAGCCTCACATCTCTTTTAGACATTTCTGCCAGAATTCTGCATCTATCAGTTAGTTTCACAAACTGCTGACGAACACAGTCATGTGACGCCCGCAGATGCTAATCTCCCCTGTACACAAACCAAAACAGCATGAGAAACAAACTCAGCTAAATGCTTTAGTTTACAGAGTGGAAGTGTGGTTAAGTCTGACCGAACTAGAATCTCTATGACAATTTTATTTCTGTTCTAAATAAAGTTTACTCTGCTCTACTTCTTTACTGTTTGAATGCTGTGCCAAGACCACTTCAAAGGGCAAGGGCAGCCAAAAAGAGAGAGACGTGGTGGCTAGACTTGACACTACAGGTCCCAATGGTGCACTGTTCGCCCCTAGGACAAAATCCATATAAATGTCACTCAACACAGTCCCTATTCACATCAACTGAAAGACAGGACTGTTCAGCAGGACACAGTGAGCACAGCACTATACACTGCGCACAACTGAATCAAACAACACTGTCAACACAATCACCCTCATGTCGTGCGAGTATGTAGATAGAAATGGCTCATTCGAAGGTAATAAAAACATAACGGTTCATTATGTAAGGTCTTTATACACCACTGAAAACATAGTTATGTATATGATATTGCATTTCTGTCAACAGATCCTCCTAAATATGACACAATGCAGCTTTAAGGACTTTCTATTCATCAAAACATCCTGAAAAAAAGAGTATGTTTTTCTAAAAAAAATATTTGAGAATATTTTTCAGTATTTCTAATAAGAAATGTTTCCTGAGCATCAAATATTTTGATCAAATTAATGAATCCATTATAAAAAAAATAAAATAAAAAAAACTCACTGACCCCAAATGTTTCAACGGTAGATTATAAAAAAATGTTAAAATGGCCAAACTTACAGAGGTTGTTCTCTACTCTTTCCATCATTTCCTCTCTTCTCTAAAAGAAAGAAAACCTCACTATGGGAATCACAGGGTCGTGCCACAAAATGAATACACTAGATTTCAACAGAAAAATAGCTGGGCTAATCTAATTTCCTGATGGGTCATACTTTTTCCTGTCCATACATGAGATTTGTGGGCCAAATCAGTTTCATCCCGACCTCAAAGGCAGTTTGTAGACAGGAAAAGTGAGAACCATTGTAGTGCCTCTCTTTTTTGTCTCTGCTCTCTTTCTGCAGACACCAGGTTTGTTTTAAGAGGTCAATCCAGCTGCCAGCGGGCAAGTTTAAACACATTAGGGAAGCCAGTCGACACCCAGCTGGTATAATATTTAAAGATTTGTTACATATACAGAAACTAAACGAATGAAGCCTCATCACAGCCGCACATTATGTTTGATGTGGTGCCGTACATTTGTGATCAAATACAGAGTGACTTAACAAAAAAACTGGTTAAATGAAGCTCGTATGCATTCAAAGCCTGTTTTTCGACCGCTAAGATCTTAATCCAAAAACAGCCTCCGCTGCATCTTTGCCCTACGAGTGCTCGGCAGCCTCGAGGCACTGAAAGGTTTAGTACTTTCAAACATTCTCCATGAGGGAAGCCTTTTTCAAAGCTTCAGGTCAATAGAAGTGGAAAAGGGAAGCTGTGAGGCTGCCTGGGAGTCCAGGGCCATAAACACACTCGCATCAGAGTGTGACCTGGTGCCTGCTAAGGACACATGAATATTCATGTTGAATTCAACTTTGTATTCAACCATTAAGTTTCCTTAAGGGTCATTAGGCTAGTTTCACAAACGTTCCCTGTCAAGACTCACAATTTAGAGAAAGTGTGAAGTCAGATGTTGAACTAGATGTTATTTAAACTTCAGTGGCAAAAATAGCAGTTTGTAAGTTCAATTCATTTACATGAATCAGTTGAAACTGTCCAAACTCTGATTCAACAATTTTCTCGTGTCAATTTAAAATGCACAATGTAAACATTAATAAGACTCTGAGGCCATTTCAAACTCTGATTAAAAAATTCACTCACATCATACTTTAAAACACATGATATAAACGCTCATGTCTGTGTGTGTTAATTATTAATGTTTAAGGAAAAATATACAAAAGTACAATTATTTATTAAAAAAATTAAATATTCTTCCGTGGGCCCCATTTGATGAAATATTGATTTTTATTCTAAATTAAGTATTATTCCTTCCTCATTTGATGAAATATTGCACCTATATTGCTTAGTATTGTCGCAATACTGGAATTTCAAACTTCGATAATATATACCATGAAAAATATTGATTTTCGATTACATTTTCGATAGTAAACAGTGAGTAATAAAGAGCAAATAAACAAATTCCAAACAATAACACAAATAAATACAATAGAATATAGTAGAGCTGCACAATTCTGGATAAATTGCTAATCACAATTTTTGTTTCAAATAGAGATCACGATTCTCCCACGATTCTGAACAGTCAACAGTCTAAACAAAATATTTTAACATGTAATTTACAAGAGGTTCTGACAAAATGTTAATTGCTGCAGTCTATTTTAATTAATCTAAATTACTTTTTTTTATCAATTTGAATAAATGATTCAATGACTCACTCATAAATACTTTACTTGTTTCATTACTGGATGAATCAGGGTTTTTGAACGAATCTCTTGAACGAACGATTTAATGACAACTATATTTTCTATATAACTATATAAGTCACATGATGTAATTGCCAAGTCACTTTCAAAAGGATTTGCTCTATTTTGATTGCTAACGTAGACATCAGTGTTTATATCAGAATTATAAACTTTTCTCCCAGTTCTTCTGTGATATGAACATTTATGAACTGATTTCTCTGGATCAGCGGCAGCGTGAACGCAGATCTGAATGTTCCAGTGTGATTTAGTCAAAGGGTTAATAGATATAGCCGAATCGTTTTCATTTAGGAATGAGAAACCTGAGCTGCTGTGACTTTAAGAGCTTATGCACGGATTCAATATACTGTTACACAACATGCATTTTCTCCCAACTATTTACGTTCTAAAACTGACTGTGTTTACTTGAAAACTCGCCAAGAGTTGACATTTTGTATGTTTTTGAGTGCAATAAGCCATGAAAAAGAAATCAATTTGGTTCTTGCAAGCTGTTTGAAAGGCGGCTTTATGAGAGCGCCACATATAGATCAGTGGTGCACGCGGTTGTGATCAGAACATGAAACCAGCGGGAATGAGTAAAATGATGTGTAATATAAGCGCTACTCAAACAGAGCGAACGAGACAAGTGAGTGACTGGAGGCAGGGGTGTGTGTCAATTCGTTATCGGAGAGAAGAGGGAGTGAGAACATGAAGCTGGTATCAGGTGTATCAATACTGCAGAAAAGAAGTATTGGAACCGTTTCAGATATTTCAATATTGATGCATCGAAATATCAATATTTTTGACAACACTAATATTGCTACTAGGGCTGTCAAAGTTAGCGCGTTAATAACGCGTTAACGCAAAATCATATTAACGGCACTAATTTTTTTAACGCACGATTAACGCAGCGCGTATTTTCTGTTTGACCCGTGACCCAACCCCTAGTTGGAGAAATGGAGATACACAGTGTTGGCAACTTAGCGACATTGCAGACCCCTTTAGCGATTTTTTTCCCTTCAACAAAGCGCCCAAACCTTATTTAGTTTCTAAGAATATACCGGTACCGCCGGTAGGCTACTGCTCTCTCAGCACACGCGCGCGCCTCTCTCTCTCTCTCTCTCTCTCTCTCTCTCTCTCTGCGTCTCACGCGGAGGAGCAGCGCTTTAATTCAGTTAAACACAGATATTATGTTGCTTCTCTAATTTTACAAATATAGCCGAAATCAGAGCTTTAGCTTATGTGTATTTGATTTCACCAGACGACGGCTCGATTATCAGAATTTTTGTGCAGATTAACGTCTTGGAAGGGAGAGCTGGTTATGTTTATTTGGTCGCGTTTCAGTCACCATTTCAAATTCATTCCGTTGTTTGACAACAGAAACAGTAAAATATACGTTTTATTGAGAATTTATTGAGAATTTAGCTTCATCAAAATGGGCACAGAGAGAGACAAACTACAATGTAATAATAAATGCTAAATGTACATTTAGCATTTTCAGAAGAGCTGCCCTGTCATGCAAAAATCTAAACATTTTTGTGTTAGTAAATTGCTCAGTGCAAAGAAAGAGAAATAATGGGAACCTGGTATTTCTTTGTTCTTTCTAACAAAAACATCTATGACCTTTGAAACATGTCTGTCTTCATGCTATATTGACTATGGTTTCAATAATAAACATACATTTGCATAAAGCATCTATATTTATTCATGCCCACGTTGATTAGAGTATTACAAACTTGAAAAGTATTAATTTAAGGTGTATTTAGAACAAATAAAAAATGTGCGATTAAATGCGATTAATCGCGAGTTAACTCATGACAATCATGCAATTAATCGCGATTAAAATTTTTAATCGATTGACAGCCCTAATTGCTACATTTATACTTTATGTATATAAACAGTTGTGCAATAACTATGTTAAACAAGATTTGGCCAATTCTTTAATAATCATTAAAACAATTAATTGAGAGACTACATGGAATATTTGCGCTTATAAAAATATAGGCATGAACATAACATAACAGGGCAAAAATGTGAACAGAAACTAAAACACACTTGTCCTTATACATTCAAAAGAAATGTCTAAATACCTTAAATTCATATTAAAAACTGATTTTTGATGATAAAAAAGAGCTCATGGACATGTTATGCATCACCAACCCAAATTTCAATATCAAGATATATATTAAATATTAAATAAACTTTAGCTCCATGCCCATGAGGACAATCATACTGTGAAACGGTCCTGTGATGCCAAGGGAAATAGACTCATGCTGCCTTCCTCTTACAGTCAATCAGCCCCTGAATTGTTGTTTAAACAATATTCAAACACTCTTGATATCAAAGGATATCTAATTTTGAGGTCTTTCACCACAGCAATTTCTGATCTGTGATGGCACTTCTGCTGCTCTGTGCCGGCAAAATTCAATTAAAAACAACTAATCTGAAACGTTATTAATTTAATCTGCATGCTGGGGCCCTCAGGGGCTTTGGTCTCAAAAAACAAGAAAAAACAGCCTCATCTCTTGCACATGGGATCTCAAATGTAGGCTGTTTTTCAGTTCCAGCCAAAACAAGCCTTTGCACATACTATTTCTGGTGGCTTTTAGAGCTGCTCCCATTCTGCTGACGGAAGCTAGGAAGACACGACAGAGTATCACTGGATCACATGACGCACCATACACACTCACCTTGACTGGATGGCGAGGTAAATCGTTCGACGGAACGCGACCAAGTTCACCTCTGTCTGGTCGAAAATGGTGACTTTTTCTTGTTCTAAATAAAGAGAAGAAAAACAGGAAAGAGTGCCAAAAAGATAAAACAGTCTGGCTGAAGATTTTGTCATATGATATGTCTCCCTCCAGAGGTCAATAGTACTTGTTCTTTGCAGAGTGATTTTAATTCACAGGCTCAAAGCCTTTTTTGAAGAAGCAATTAAGAGAGCTAAGCTCATCTGATCACAAGAACAAAACTAAAGAACAGCAGAGAGCTTACACTGTCTGCCCTCAATGACAGGGAGTACTTGAGCCCTTAAATTATAATCAACGAGACATCCTACAGAAGTGACACATTCATCTAAAAACAAGAGTGGTGCTCGATGGTGTTCTGTCATTTTCTTTTTTTGGGGGGGGGAATATAAATTTGAACCAAATTTAAATTTACCAACATAGTCAATTTAAACTGAAATACTACACATCTCAAAGTAATAAATATTGCACTTTAATTAAAAAAAAATCCAATTATTATAAATTTCAAATGGCCCGCAGCTTGTCTATCACAATAAATTATATGTGGCAAATCATGCAGTTTCACAGTCAACAAAAGGTGACAGCACTAGATTTTAGGCAAGGTGACACAGTAAACTGTGAGTGAATCAACATTTGATAACTGATAAGTGCTGCCATTTCTGTTGTTTATGAGAAACATTAAATGTGCCACACCATTTATTAGCTCTGCCTAAAATATAGTGCAGCATGAGCTCAGAACAAATGCCTTTTCTCTCTGACCATCTCGATCACGCGACCAGTAAACAGCGCAGTGAGATCCAATGAGGAGCATTCGAGTGTGCAGAGGTCTCTGATACAAACACAAATGTCTTGGTGATTTAAACTAGTTTAAAGCCAGATGAAACCAGTGCTGACATTCTGAACAACACTGGAAAACAGTCCACAAATCACAAACATTTATGGATTTACTGTAGTAACACTAACAGTAAACACGGTATAGTGGCAGAAATGTGGGATAATCATATAACATTTTATTATATTATTATGTAGACATGTATTAAATATTAAGGGAGTAGGCTAATGAAATATATGGCAACAGAAACTTTTGTTATAAGATAGTTTTGTGCTTTTGTATCTATACTAAATGTGTTGACAAACTAAATACCATAAAGCAATTCTAGATAGGCCTACCATATGAAGAATGTTGTTCATTTTAGGGCGCTTTCACACTAGCACTTTTGGTGCGCACCCGGGTTCGAATGACGTCAGAGTTCGGTTCGTTTGGATGATGTGAACGCTGTTTTCCATACTCGGGTGCGCACCCGCGAACCGAACTCGAGTCCGCTTAAAAAGGTGGTCTGGGGTACGGTTTGTGTGAACTCGGGTACGGTTCGCTGCTGATATGAACGCAATCGTACCAAATCGCGGAAGTGAACCGCTATTGATGACATATAATGTGGTGCGTGCCTGCGTGCGTGAGTGTTTAACAATTGTAAAAGGGTCTATATACACTTACTTTGACGAAAAGCGGGATTGACGCACTCCACAAAAATTGTCTTTGGCGGGCGGGCAGACTGTCTTTGGAACGGTTTTAATACTTTTGCGGCAGACAGACGCAAGTGTGTTTCTGTATCTTTTCTTTGAAAACAAAGCCAAAGGTTCAAAAAAAGAACAAATGTGAAACGAGCTATTCTGTCCATTTTGACGCCTTTTCATAGCGGTTACCACGCAACACGAGTACGCGCCAGCTGCAGCCTGATGACGCAAGCGTACTGCGGTTCGGATACAAATAATATAATGTGAACTAGGGGTGTGCGATATGACGATTTTTGATCGTGGGCGATTAAAATGTCTTCACGATCTGCTTTTGAAGAAATATCGTAAAATCGTGCATTAGCCTATATCTGTTCTGGCGCCTCTGTCCCAACATACTGAACAACGCGACGTATATTCACATAAAATGTTAACGCAGCGGAACGGGACACTGCAGTTCACAAAAGTTCATAATTTGCATGTGCTTTAATGCCTTGTCGGTTAAACATTTAATTCGCGTGCTGATGCGCTGCTCTAACATGTGTGTTCCTCAGCGCGTATGTGAAGCTCACGCACTAAAAGCCTGTCTACCAGCGCCTGGATACTGGACTAAGTTATCTTTCGAGTCTTATTGTGCTTATACTGTCAAATACACACAAGGTTTACATAAAGTCGTTTATGTCTAAAGTGAAAGCAAACTTGAGAAAATTGAGAGAAAATCTGCTTGTCTAATGCGTGTATATTAGACGCGTCGCGCGCAACTCTTAAAGAGACAGTAGCAATAGTAAACACGCTGCCGCTTGTCCTTAAAGGGATATCCTTTAATGTTAATAAAACAACAAAATGCAAAGAGAAAATCACTCATTGCTCTTGACTGATAACTTTAATAGTAGCTTTAATAAGTATCAATGTTTAATTTATACAGTGAAGTCTGTTTTGTTTTACTTTCATATTTGTTCATTTAATTACTTTCTTCAATGCTGCTGTTAAATACACCTACTGTAGCTGAAAATATAAAGCACTGTTTAGCCTATTTAATTTGTATATTAAGTTGTGTATGTGTAATGTGTATCTGTGATCTTAATATTTAATAACAAAGAAAATAATGACAAATATTTTTATCTTTGCCCCTGTCTGCCATTTTTTTTAATTTATTTTTTATTTTGTTACCTAAGGTTTTGTTTTTAGAATATGGACATTAGATTGGCTGTAATGCTAAGTCACAAAATAGTAAAACCAACATAAAAAGAATCGTGATAAAATCGTTAATCGTGATTTTCCTGAAAAAAATCGTAATATGATATTTTTGCCATATCGCCCACCCCTAATGTGAACACAGTCCATCGGGGGCAGGGGGAGGGGGGAGCAATCGAACTCGGGTTCGGAACAGGCAATCGAACCAAGTGTGAAAGCACCCTTAATAAAACTAGAGTTCTAACTGTTTTTGTTAATGAAAATTAAATTAGTTTCTATTAATGAAAATTAAAACAAATAATACTATTAATTTTTATATAATATAAAAATTAATACAAATAATGACAAATAAATATAAAAAATTGTGACTTTACATGTTTATAGCATCTAAAAGTTACCATCAGCCACTTGCGTACTAAGGTTTGTTACTGGCACAATAATGTAAATGTTTAACAGGACATTGGATTGCCCACGCAACTGCATTCTTCCGTAGAGCATGTTTCTGGCCTAAAACTAAATTATGACTGTTTTAAGTGCAAGAAACATTGTTAGTGGACCTTAGGGAGAAAAAAAAAAAAAGATCCCTTTAATGCCTGAAACAATGTGCTACACTCTGGAACAGGCAGTCTCCTGATGGCCATAGTGTTTTATGCAGTTTTCCTCAACACAAGGACCCAAGGGACCACATAAGCAGGATTATCTAGGGGAACTAATGCAAAGCATTGTCCCCAAACACCCACACTCGCATTAGAACTCAGACCAATGAGAGGATAGCACCACTACCACATATAGTATTCAGTGTCATATAGTAACACTGAATATTAATAAAGTTGTGCCCATTTTTCTCAAAGTATATAGTAAAGCATGAATATTTAAAATGAATACCTTCTCCAGCTGCCTCCTCTTCATCTTCCTCCTCATCGTCTTCATCTCCACTGCCGCCAGCGTCATCGCCAGAATCGCTGCTTCCTTCGTCAAGAATTTCTGAGGTATGAAAACAAGACAGATTAATTACATTTTTAATAAAAAAAAATAAAAAAAAGTATAATCTTTAAAATAATTTAAATGTTTTTAATTATTAAACACACAAAAACACTACAAACTGTGGTTGGTAACTTCATATGTTGGTCAGACGCAGGGTTACTAGTTTCACTTTGTATTTAGGTTTACAATTTCAATTGTGTTTTAATTTTAATGGTGCATAAATAGCTTTAATTTCATTGGTAATTTTGGAAAAAAAAAATTATATATACATTTGTATTTAGTTTCCATTCATTCACTATGGATATGAATTACATAAGATCATCAGGCATTGAAACCACAAAAAAAAAAAAACTGCATTTCTGTTTAGGTTTCATTCAAACTGACTGCACATTTATACCTCAGTATAGTTTGTTTTTGCTAACTACTTTGTTTTTATCTAACAAAAATAACCTTGGTCTTCCAAACTAACTGAATGGTTCTGGGCCAGAATAAGCTGTAAAGTACACCAGACATCATGCCGATCGTTTATTTGTCTTTAATACAGAGCCAGACAAGTTGCATTACTGTAGAGAACTCCAGTGCTGTCTAAGTCTCTATCAGTTAAAATTTCATCATTCGTTTGAATTTGACTTTAGGAAAAAGTGACAAGCGTAACAAACACACTCTGGTCTTTGCCTAGGTCCCCTGTTGGCATCTTAGGTCATAACTATGTACTGACACTTCCTTCACTGCTGAAGGATTCCATTGGTAAACGGAGTAATCATCTTCGCATCAGAGAACAAGTATCTACAATAGTTGCAATCAAGGGACAACATTTCAGCTTCCTGTACCATATGGCTGTCTCCTGTCCTTTGTACAATTAGTACACTATTAAAATTCAAATGCGCTAGCAGAGACGGTGCATCAGAGGGCATCTCTTTTAATAGGCGGTAATGAGAAGAATGGAATATGCGTATAGCTAACGAGTCATTAACTCACCCCGTTTAATTGCTTTGTACTTCTCCTCATTCTCCAGGAAGTTGGGATCCAACTTGAAGACATCTGCAAAAGGAATATTGTTGATGTAAAGCAGACATTTGTTTGCAATTACACGTTTCGCAGCAATTAAGTCAGTGCCAATGAGATGTAATCAGAGGCAATTACCCATAAAGAAAAATTTGCTGTGTATTAGTCGCATTACATAAAAAGAGCTTAATGTGATAATGGCTGTTCATGCTCCCCGAAGGCCTGCTAGTATGGATTTTCAATTAGTGCACTTTGTCTCAGAAGCCTCAGAAAAGATGCTTATCCGTAAACATCAGTACAGAGTACAGACAGAGGCTAAATATATAGAAGTGAGAGAGCAAAACCCTCAATTACACACAGACAGAACAGGAACTGCAGCCTCTGGTTTGAGAGCATGCATTCCATCGTGGGTGGCTTTAGAGAGAAGGAAGTCATCCATAATGATCATATCAAGGTAATTAGCTGCTAAACATGAGAAATTTAGGCCTGGCAGGTTAGGTGAGTGAGGTAGTGAAACTTACTCACTCAACACATTCAGTAGCAATGATGAAAGCAAGAACAGGTGGAAATAAATAATAAGAAAAACAATAAAATAAAAAACTTGAAGCATGCGTTTAATCACGACTGACACTGTTAAGAATTAAAACTACACTATAGTTCAAAAGTTTGGGGTCAGTAGTAACTTTTTTAAAGCAATAATAAATGAATGATTTTATTTAGAGGGGATGCATTGAATTGATCAAGAGTGACAGTAAAGACATTTATAATGTTATTTCCATTTCAAATAAATGCTGTTCTTTTGAAATTTCTATTCATCAAAGAATCATGAAAAAACGTTTCAGGGTTTCCACAAAAATATTAAGTAGCACAATTGTTTTCAGCATTAATAATAATAAATGTTTCTTGAGAAGCAAATCAGCATATTAGAATGATTTCTGAAGGATCATGTGACACTGTACACTGAAGTAATGATGCTGAAGGGAAGTTACACTTTAAATAAAATTACACTACATATTAATAATATTTCACAATAATACTGTTTTAACTGTATTTTTGACTAAATAAATGCTCCCTTGGTGAACATAAGAGACTTATCTAAAATCTTACCAACACCAAACTTTTGAACAGCAGTAACTAAATTCAAATTCCTTAAAAAAAACTAAAATCAGTACTTATTGAAATCCAATTCAATCAGTAGTTTACTGGAATTTCAAATCAGTGGTTGCTGAAACGGTCAAAATGACAGTTTACAGAATTTTAAATAAGTACTTTATTGAAATCTCAAAAACAATATTTATAAAGTTATATTTAGCAAAAAAAGACTGCTAAAAATACCCAAATATAAAATCAGTTGTAAATAAACATCTTAAACCAGTTTTAACTGAAATCTCAAATCAGTCATCTCTATTCATTCCAACTCCTTATATGAAGAAATGGAAAAGGTTTAAACACTCTGAAATGGCATGAATAAGTGCGGCTGGTCTTACTTAAGATGTCCTCTGTGTTGTATTCGTCCTCCAGAGGAAGCATGTGCGTGAACTGGTCCTCCTCCTCCACTAGGTCAAGCCCTTCTGGGACGATGGGGTGGTCCTTAAACCCATCCTTCCTGATGGCAAACATCACCTCAATCATGTACTGTACACGCTTATCTATCTCTGACTCATGCAAGATGTTCCTCAGACGTTCAAAGATGGCTGGAAAAAAAATGACAGTGTAGATATAACGTGAGATAAAATCCATTAAATACTGATAACTAATAAAAATATTTGAGAATGTACCATTGATGCCTCGGGGAGAGACCTCTGTCAACTTGAGACCACACTCTTTTAGAAAGCTGATGGCAACCTCCACACTGTCATCAGTGGGTCTTTCCAACAGCAGGGTTAACATCTCCAGACACAGGACTTCATGGGCCTTAGGAACAAAAAAAAAATTACAATAATACAGAACATTTAAACACCCCTACTCTACAGTCTAAACAAAAATCTGTTAAAGATCCAGAAGAACATACCACATTCTGGTTGATGAGATGAGCAACGAACTTGGACGCTGTGAGACATTGTTGCTGAAAAGATACAAGAAGAATTAGAACATTATTTAAATCACTGCTCTTTTTAGAAACCCACAGCCAGCTTCCTAAATGCTTACTTTATCATTCCTCCTGTAACCTTTTCGGAAATTGAGGATAAGTCTCTTGAGGATAAGTTCTCCGATCTGAGGAAACTTTGAGTTGATGATGGCCACCACAGCAGAGTACACATGGGTGAAGATGGGAGAGGCAGCCTGGGCCTGAAGTGTAGACCTGGCCAGAAGACCCCTGGAGAGAGACACACCAGTGTTTTGTATTTGTTCTGGTGCAACTTCACAAGATCAGCAAGGTGTGTGGAAGAAAAGCGAAAGAAGCTTCGGGAATCTACCAGCAACACTATCAAAATAGTCAGAAAATGGAGCTGAAAAGATACAACTCTTTATTTCGCCAACGCGTTTCGACGCACAGGCCTTCATCAGGGCTAAAAGATTACAGGTGCATAAAAGCTCAGTTTTGTCCACTGCACTTGTCACATGCATTTTGGAATTGATCATTTGGCCAAATGAAGATATCTTAGGAGGTAGCATAATGCTGCCCACTTTCTGAAACAGACTTTAAGCTGGGATTGTGCCTATGACGTCTTTAAACGCTGCCTATGTAGAGACAGCACACTAGGAACAAAGCCATAAATCAGTAAAGCACAAAATCAGTAGTCATTACCTGCCCCTCACAATATTCTCCTGCAGCAGCTCTTGAATAATGTTGGCAATGTTGGAAACGTTCACTTTGTTGATCAGACCATTGATGGATTTCTTCAGGGCTTCCCAGCTCATCCTCTGATACTCCAAACTGTGAAATTAAAAAGAAAAGAATGGATGAAAAACCAACTACACTGATCCCATGATGCTGTATCTCTTGAAGGAGACACGTTCAGCCTGTTAAAACAGCAGGTGATCTTGAATTTCTAATACTTGTCTTTAGTGCACCATAATAGACCATTTTAAAGGTCACAGTTTGCACAACTGTAATAGCAGGACAAAACCCTCAACGCTGTCTGCTCTCCAGTCTGTACTTCAGCACGAAACAGCATGCATGGAAAACGCTGATGGCGAGTCGTACTCGGGTTCTTGGAGAACAGCTACTCCCCCTCCCCCCCATAATTTCCTGCCCTTAGCTGCTCTTGAGACTGATCTCTGATGTATTGTCTTGATCACCTGTCTTTCAGTGTCTTGCCTCAAGCACACTCCACTCCTGCTATAGATATCCCACATCCCTAAGGGACACCTCTTTATTTCCTGGCTGGTGACCTCTATTCCCCAGCATGAGGAAATTTAATCGACCCCTTCATTGAATTCATGTGGATGCGTTTCCCACCATCAATAAATCACAATCTATTCTTATCACAATGTCTGAAAAGACTCCAAAATCAATATAGTTCAAGATGGACCAACATAGACCACCTATCTTACCCGATGATCGCTCCTCATTAGAGCTGGGCAATAAACCTAAAAATTATATTTCTATATTTTTCAGCCTTTTGACAGTATTCAATAAATACTTTAGTAATTTATCTGCTCTAAAAATGGCTTAAAGAGCGGATCATTATTAGGCATTTGAAGCCAATTAAATAAAAAATACATCCAAATGTTTTAAAGGTGCTCTAAGCGGAGGCTAGCTCGACCCTCCCTCCTCCTCATCCCGTCCCCTCCCTCTTCCTTCCATGTGTTCCTTCTTTTCCCTTTTCTTTGCTATTTGTTCATCTGAACATCATCTCTTTGGCCGTGTGTTGGCCATATCAAAATTCAAGAAACATAATTCTAACGTTAGTCGTTGTCTAGGACATCTCTCCTCTAGCTAACTTCTCTCTTCATGCTTCTCTTTCCTCCACTCCCCACACCCCCCTTCATGTACACGTGCACTAACCCCCCAACCCCCACCCCCAAATCATTCTTGTCAGTTATTGGCTGGAACACTGTTTATGTTTCGTGGTCCAGGCTGGGCCAGTTTGTTTTTGTTGCCGTTTGTGGAGCCTGGGCTGTCTACAGAGACAGAGGATGTCTACGCTTTTTTACAGTGTGTTCAGGGGACAGATAGCTAGCGGAAAGTGAAGGCCTCATTATATTTCTGCGTCGGACCTACGCCGGAGCCTATACGCCGTAGGCAACGTGTTGGTTTTAATTTATACTTCTGTGTCGTGGTCCGCGTTGACGCGCACCTAGGGAGCATGTGAAACCCCGAGGGAGGGGTTCTGGCAGACCAATCACCGCGCTTGTGTCCGCGTAGAATTGACGCGTTGTTACATTTTTGGAGAGGTGCACGTCAGGGTTCGCCGTAGGGTAAGTTCAAAAGAACAGCATTTATTTGAAATACAAATCTTTTGCAACATTATAAATGTCTTTACTGTCACTTTTGATCAAATGAATGCATTCTTGCTGAATAAAAGTATTCATTTATTTAAAAAAAAATCTTACTGACCCCAAACTTTTGATATTTTAATAGGAAACATTATGCGCTGATTCAAAATCATTTCCATTCCCTTTAGAGTTTTTAATTGATTCATTGCGATGGACAGTTTGAAATAAATAATTTCATTTAAATCTACAAAAAGTGAAACCAACCTGCTCTTGTCAGTGATCTGAGCCTGCATCATACGCAGTTTGGCCGGTGGGATGTAGGCCCCACCGGTGCGGGTCAGGATGGGGTCCAGTGCTTCCTTCCTCTTCTTCACCGGAGGCTGCTCTGTGGGAGGTTGATCATTTTTGTCTGGGGAGGCTGACCTTCCCCTCCTCCTGTGTTCCCAATCCCTCTCTCTGCTGGAGCGCCGCTCGTAACGATCCCGATCACCATAGCGTTCTCGATCACGCTCACGCTCCCTGGATCTGATGCGAGGATAGTGGAGAAAATGTCATAACTGAAAGGTGCAATTTTTTACATTTGGATGAAAAAGACAACAGCAAATTTGTCAAGAATATAATCACCCGGACCCCTCACCTACGACCCCTTCCGTAACGTTCTTGAGGAGAGCGAGATCTGGAGCGAGATCTGGAGCGAGATCTAGAGCGGGATCTTGACTGTGACCTCTTTTCATCCCTGAAATAGAGAAAAACAGCAAAGTTTTTAAGAAAGGTCTGAATTCTACATAGTTTTTTCCTAAATCAAAAATAACACAAGTTTTACCTCTCAGGTGAGGAGCTTCTTTGTCTGTTTTTGCTCTCATCGTCAGAGGCACGCTGAAACAAAAAAACACATAGACATTTTTATTGGATAGCACTGTTTAAGGTACATATAAACTAGGGCTGCACGATGGATCGCAATTTCCATATAATCGCACTTAGACCGTTTTGGCTTATCGCAATTTTGAAATTGCAAAGGCTGCGATTATAAAAGCTTGTCATTGATGTATGGCACAGTAAAGGCCTGCGTAGGCCGTGTGCCAGAAGCTAGATATTTTAGTCAAAGTTTTAAATATGGATATTTTTCTTACACTAACACATCGCTTCACTTCAGAAGGCCTTTATTAAGCCCACCCCCAGAGTCGTGTGGAGCACTTTTATCATGCATGGATGCATAATTCCGATTGTTATACGTCTGAAAGAAGAGTGTCATATACACCTAGGATGGCTTGAGGGTGAGTAAATCATGGGCTAATTTTCATTTTTGGGTGAACTATCCCTTTAACATTAGGAAAATGCTGTATGACTGTAACTCACCTTTATATGCGTAACACTACTCCTTATTTTGTGCCATACACCATCATCACTGTCGTCTTCACTGCTGTCGCTGTCTGAACCGCTGGCCCTCGCCACAGGACTGCCTGCTCGTGGACTCCCATCTCTGATGCCAGAGCCCTCAGGTTGAGCTGAACCAGAGCTACCCTCGTGTCTACCTGCTTCAGGGTTACACAACATGAAGAGCAGGTTTTCAGACCGCTGCCACCCTTCCAATTAAACCACAGTGATGAATGAACAAAGATAAAGATGGGCCAAACTTCTTTTAAAAAGAATGTCAGAGGAGAACACCTCAATTCTTGGCCATACTTAACTAGTACTGACAGTCCTCTAAATCAAGTATTCCGTTACTGTTGCATGGTACGCATGCCATCAAACCACCCAGGGGTGCATTTCCCAAAAGCGTAATTAGCCATGAAAGTTCTGTCTTTACCAGCATAGTTCAACAATTCAGTGTTTCCCAAGAATATAGCGCCAATGAACATTCACAAACAGAATCGCAAAGTTGTGTGGTTGGAACTACACCTCTAGACCTGTGGTTTAAAGCATAGTTTCTTGTTAGTATTGTAAGGGAAACAGGTCAATTTAGCTCAAAGAAAATTATTCATTAATTTATAGGGCATTTGAAAGAATCACTACTTTTACTTAAACGGCCCGTAACTATCTCGCTGTGTCTGGATTGAGGTCTTGGGGGCCAATCACGTTGGCGTGTTGGCGGATAAATGGGATACGGAGTCTTTCTCGTGGCTGAAGCTTTTAAGGCGTTAAAAGGTTGTTGCTAAACTTTGCGAAAACTTAACTTAGACACAGGACTCAATGGAAAAAAATAAAACTAAGTAAAAGAAAGAAAAGTGAGACAAGAGTAGTTGAGATGGCTTGAATGAAGCTGTTAACCCATTTTCTCTGATCTTGCTCTGCGGTCTTTGTCTACTCATCTAAAGCTTTGTTCGTGTCTTAAGATTCAGAAGAGGTCTGACCAATTAGACTCGGTATTTAGTTCAGAGATTGCTGTTTCTCCTCCTCCTCTCACCATAAATGACATGTTATCTGTGGTCTCTTAACTTCCTGCTCTAAGCAGAGAGTACAGTTTAGACATGATTCCTATTATAAGAATACAATACATTTTACACAGATTTCATTCAAGTCATCTTCAGAGTTATGAACAGAGACACCCACTGGTACCAAACAAGGCACACTTTCAATCAGCCATTCAAAAGTTATAATAATTGCGTGAATTATGTGTGATCTAAGCATCATATTCACATATATAAGTTGTACACGATATAGAATTATGCAGTCGAATGATGTTTGATTATAAGTCCGTCTAGCATTGTTTTGAATGATGTGATGCATTTTATATGTAAAAAAACCAAACATCTATTTTGTTTTTCCTGTGGAATTTAATCATGTTTAATCAAGGAGTTCATTCAAAGGTCTTTAAGAAGAAAAAGGTCTGTTTTGGATCTTTTGTCTTGGGGATAGAAAAAAAACTCTGGCATTATCTTTGTGGGGCTCAAACTGTGCCATCTCCGAACCAACCCATCTTTTACAAAATAACTAACATTGGCAACATTCTTCCTTTTGCAAGGCTCATCTCTTTGATGCTTGCATGGCCATAAAGTACTTAGCTGGGGGTTTCTCTAGTTGGGATTATCACTTCACAAGGTTTGTAGCTTCGACTGGATGGCGCCCACTTCATTTATGGTCCTAGATCGTTCTGTTCGAACGAATCATCTCTGTCCGATCTGCTCTCATATCCTACAGTATGGCATGAGGACTCAAATCGATCATGCTCGAGCAAATAATAAACTACCATAAGCTCCAGTTTCTCCAATGATGCATCATACCTTTGTGGTTAAGCAGCGAGTTATGGCGGTGTTCGGGAAACGCACTCCATGCTTGGAGTCAAAGACTGATTTACATTTCTATTTAAGAATGATTCAGTCGATGATTCTCCCAAATCTGAAGTGACATTCAAACCAACAGAATCCAATAACTGAGCACTGAATCAGTGCCGGGGAGCATAAAAGCCCATGAAATAATCATAAAGAGCAGATCATTCTGCCGAGCTCACGACTGGGCCTGTGACTCAACACCTGCTGTTTTCCTGCAGATCCTTTTGTCAGTTCAGACACAGGCACCAAAGAAAGAGAACAAAAACAGTGAAGCTTTTATCAATGCAGTTTTCACTCTTCTTTCGAAGGCATTTACGATAATGACTTATCACAACACGCACACAACAGTACAGAGGTTTAAAAATGAATGATGGGAAGAATATTGTTAAATGATCTTGAAATGCGTAATTGCTGCAGTCGCAGTGTGAAATGGCTCCCAGACAGCTGGTAACATTTCCCAATATGGAGCTCAATCTCTGCGGCAGCTTCGCTCTTAATGTCGAGCACAAAAATGGTGCTATTAATCACGATTAAAAACTGTAATATACAGCCGTAAATTTAATATATTTTCAAATGTTATCTATTCCTGTGATGGCAAAGCTACACTTTCAGCATCTGTACTCTAGTCTTAAGTGTCACATGATCCTTCAGAAATCATCCTAATATGACGATCTAGTGCTCAAGAAACGTTTTTATATTACTATTTAAGTTGATAACAGTTGTGATGCTTAATATTTTTGTGGAAACTGTGATAAATTCTTTTCCGAAATCTGATGAATAGAAAGTTTAAAATAGAAATATTTTGTAAAAAAATGCCTTTACTGCGCTGACAACACGCTGTACAAGTACAGTTGAAGTGAGAGATGCTGCGACCCTGTGGTCTCCTAGACAACTGCTTTTCCTATTGGAGAGACAAGTCAGACGTGACATTCTTGCGGGTTTTGTTTTTCAATATTACGTTGGATAAAAGAACACACTAAATTGCATTTCCAAATGTGAAATGTGCTGGCCTTATACATATTGACCACTGAATAACACAGCTTCCTAATAGGTGACGTGCCCCTAGGTTTTTTTTAGGACAAATTATAAAAATCAGACTTGGGAAAGTATCCTTGTGCAGGTTTCAGGAGGCTGGAGGACGCTTGTGTTGCTTTCGCTCGGGCAGATTTTGGATGTGCAACAGCTCAGCAGAAGGGATGATTGAAAGCATTTTATGGATGATAACACGGACTATGAGAGCTAGTGAAGTGAGACTGTTAGTGATGAGCTCCAGAGACTAGGGAGCAATAGATCAGATAAAGAGGCAGGAGCAGCGAGGTTACACGCGTCTGCAGCGCTACTTTGAGGCCGGATGCAGATGAGCCCTGAGATAAAGAGACCTCTATGGGAAAACACTGATTATTGATTTGACAATGTCGTAGAAGAGTGCTTTTAGAGACACCCGAGGCATATAGTAGCATAATATTAACACATACACTACCGTTCAAAAGTTTGGAGTCAGTAAGATTTTATTAAATAAATGAATACTTGTATTCAGGAAGGATGCATTAAATTTATCAAAAGTGACAAATCTTTTGTAACATTAGGTCAATTATTTTTAAATAAATGCATGAAAGAATCCTGAAAAAAAAAATGTATGACATTTTCCACATAAATATTAAGCAGCACAACTGTTTTCGATTATTGAGCAGAAAATCAGCATATTAGAATGATTTCTGAAGGAGTGTGTGACACTGAACACTGTAGTGATGATGGTGAATAGGCTAAATTACTAAAATAGAACACTGTTATTATAAATTGCAAATAATTTTTACTGTATTTATGGCTGTATGCAGCCTTAGTAAGCATATGAATTCAAAAACCCGTACTGACCCCACAATTTTGAAAGTTCAAAAGTTCAAACATGAAGCATTGTTTTCCACACCAACATCCAATGTCAGGATGTAATGTAATATAATTCATAACAATAAGCATAAATATCTTTACAATTCTGAATCTTATCCATCACAAAAAGGAAAGGCTCGCATCTAAGACTTTCACGATTATGACATTTTGGCTGGCAATGCATTTTTATTTCCTTAGACACTAAAAACTAATATCATACAGGGTAGGCTGTCCATTAATGTACTTTCTGAATAAAAACATTGCCTAATATCATTTAAAGCAGGATATTCTAATAAAATACTCTTTACAGTCAAGGAAGACTTAAAGGCAATCACATAAAGGCAATTCTTCCCTTTCAATAAATATACATGAGTAAGTCTAGTGTGACCAATTCAATCTGATAAAGACAGTCGTTGGTATAAACAAGCCTTTTGTTCGAGGTCATTTTTCACATCAACTGAAACGCTCTAGCTACACAAACCGCATGTTCACCCACAACAGGTGCGTCTACAGTGAAGCATTACTTTGTCGTCGTGTTTGTCCTTGTGCTGACTTAGGGAATGTTGGAAGTAGGTCTCAGCTGTGAGGTAACAAGCAGGCTTATGTGCCAATTTAGTGCTGAGGCAACAGTATTCCGGTCATCAGAAGTACGGTTTGTTCTACTGGAGTTAAACTTTAGATTATTTTTAACCATAATATTCAGAGGATATAGGGTCAGTGGCATTATGATTTAAAGGGACAGTTCAGCCAAAAGGAATTATGTCATAATTTACTCACTTTTATGTTGTTCCAACCCAATATATGACTATATTTTTGTGTGTTTTTGTCCACATAATGAAAGTCAATGGGGTGTAATGTTGTTCTGGACTCCATTGGCTTTCATTGTAAGGACAAAAACACACAAAAAAGAAAGTCATATAGGGTCATATTGTTCTTGTTTTACAGAACAATGAAGGTGAATACACAACAGAAATGTAATTTTTTGGGTAAAAAAAAAAACACTATAAAGAATGTTGTTGTAATGCTACTTAGTATGTGACTATTGCTTGAATCCTACAGAACCAAACAAAATCAAAAGGACAAGCTCACCAACAACCCTTTTGCGTTCATCACCATCACTGTCTCCATTCTCAGATGAACTTGTGCTGGCCTTTCTCTGTTGCTGCTCCATTTCCCTTGGGCTGGGCGGCTGGAAGAAAGTGAGGACATAGAATAAGAACTGGTGCAGTAAAGTACAAGTACAGTAGGTCTAAGTGTACGTGTGTGTGCAGTAGTGGCAGTGTGCTAGCAAAGAAGGACAATGGCAAAGGAATGATTTCTAAATAAAGACCAAAATCTGTGTCATTGTACAGCCCTGCTTATACCTTGTACATTTGTCTCAGGTGATCAGACAAGAAGTGAAAAATATTGCTATTCACATCTTGTATTAACATGCATATGTGTCCTGTGACCGCTTGAGTATGAATTTTGAGTTGATGGTCACTGATGACTTCTGAATGTCGTTTGAGCTAATGGGAAAACATTTTTGACTCAATTTACACCTCTATTTAAGATGAATATCTACATAATTATTGCACACTAATATTATTACTATCTATTATTCTACTGATTATTAAATGGGGTATTGTGGAAATTTGATTAATCATGGAAAGGGAAAATTAAATTTGTTATAAAAATTTTATTTTATAAACTGAATTTAAAAGAGCTGAAAAAAAAATCTAAAATTAAATAAATTAAAAAAACCTCAAAGACAATAGATGTTGCCTTAGCAACAGACTGAAAAAAATTAGTTTAAGTTACTCAAATTAGAAAAACTCAAATTACAATAAATTAAAGCTAAAAAGAAATGTGAAAAAAATGACTTCATTTTAAATATTTTTTTCCTCAGAATGGTCTGCATTTTTTCCCAGCTGCAGCTTAAAAATATTGATCACTCTTCAAGCCAATCAATTGTAGTATCTATTGGACCAGTATGGTTTTATTTAACATAAATGCATAATGTTATTTTTGTATTATCATGATGCATGTCTTATCTACATGTCTATGCACTTTGTGGTGAATTGTTTTCAGTCTAACTCTGTATTGATAGTTCTTGCATGGACATGTGCTTTATTACTAAGTGCTCATTACAAAATACTATATTATAAAAACAAAATGTATTTAAAGGGATAGTTCACTCAAAAATGGAAATTCTGACAATTGTCTCACCTTCAGATCATTCCAAACCTTTATGACTTTCTTTCTTCTGTGAAACATAAAAGAAGATATTTTGAGAACCTTTTTTTTCCGTCCATACAATGGATGTTAATGGGCTACAGTGTTTTCTGGTTCCCAGCGTTCTTCAAAATATCTTCTTTTGTGTTAACAGAAGAAGGAAATTCATACCAGTTTGCAACAACATGATGATGAGTATGATGACAAAATGTTCTTTTTTGGATGAACTATCCCTTTAAGAGTTGTGACCAGAATAGCTTAGCCTTAGATGTTAATATCAAACGAGCATTATTTTACAAAATAACCAAGAACAAATGACAGCATTTAAACACTTCTGACAGTTATACAGCATTTTGCAGTAGAGAGGTAAACTTCAATTACAAGCAGCACTGAGAAATAATCAGACGATCTATCAGTGAACTAACATCTGGATCTGCAGCAAAGGCATGACTCTCTCCCAGAAGCCGTAAAGCATCGCTCTCTCAATTCGATTTCCCTGAATATGCCACTGACAGCTGCCACTGCCACCGTTTCAATCAAAATTCAATTTGCTGTTTCAGCAGGACGGGCTGTGGGCAGGAAGCAGATTTGTTTTCTGGGGGTGTTGATAATGCGAAACTCTTCATGCTGTTCCTGCATCGGCCTCAGACGGATACGGGACACTCAAAGAATAGCCATGAGCTTGCTTTCCTCCATAAAAAACAACAACAAAAAAACAACATCCTCAGTCGACATCCTATCTGTTCCCACTGAGCCTAATCCCAGGCCGAACGCAGTGGGCGGCTCGAGTGATTTCTGCAAGCTTATGGGAAACTGGTCTTTCAAACATGGATCTGCCATTCAGCAGGTAGGCTGGTATTTCAGAGTTACACATACACTGAGAATGCTGAGCGCTCGAGGAATAAATCATTCAGAAACACAGTGCCTGTCCGACATCAAAAAAAGGATAATAAGTGAGAGAGCGGACTGAGAGCCATATCAGCACTTTGTATAAACCCCAAAAAAAGCTTGACTGGAGTTTCTTTCAGTGCCAATGAATGAAGAGCTTTCTTGATATTATTGCAGGAGTAAATAAGAAAAATAATAAAAAAAAAAAAAAAACATCACAGGAACTAATCGATAGCTGGATCATGGTTTAAACCAGGGGTGTCCAATCCTGCTCCTGGAGGGCCAGAAGAGCTGCACGATTAATCATTAAATGATTCGGCTATGTCTATTAAACCTTTGACTAAATCACACTGGAACGTTCAAATCTGTATTGGCGCTGCTGCTGACCCAGAGGAAGCAGTTGTCATGTGTAGTTGTCTTTTCAACCACACACAGTATCATTATTACTGTCCTACATATTCATATTATCACTGAAGTACTGTGATAAAAGTTCTATGGAAGTGATCAAAATAGAGCAAATCACCTTTTGAAAGCAACTTTTATTATTGATTATTGATTACATCGTCACACCAGCAGGTGGTGACAAGTGACAGTAAAAAATGTATTTGTCATTGAATCATTCATTTAAGAGATTTGTTCAAAAATGCTGATTCATTCAGTAATAAGTCATTGAATCTAATCATTTAGGTTTATATATATATATAATTCAAATTAAAACATTTTAAATTGTCTGCAGCAATTAACTAGTAAATTAAGTAATTTTGTTTGGCTGTCTGTTAAGAATCGTGACGTCTATTTGGAAAAAAAAAAGTTTAGCTCCAAAACAGTTGCCTGAAAGTTTCTACAGATCTTGAAGACTGTGACTAGCTGGTTCATGTGTGTTGAACTGGGGCAAGAGCTAAACTCTAACCTGTTAGATCAATAAAGAAACAAAATAACATAAAAATACAGAGCTGGATGCATCCTAAACAAGTCAAGAAATCAAAGAACTTGTTCTTAAAGGGTTAGTTCACCCAAAATTGCAAATTCTGTCATCAATTACTCACATTCATATTGTTTCAACCAATAATTTTAATAAAATTAGAGAAGTTTCTGTCCCTACATTTAAGTCTATTCACCTAAAACTCTGACGCTTCAACATGTTCATAAAGAGATTGTAAAAGAAGTCCATTTGAATCCATTTTGGAAAGACATAAGAGTGAGTAATCTAATTGATGACAGAATTTTCATTTTTGAGTGAACTAGGCTAACCTTTAAGGTTTGTAAAGCAAGTTTAATTTAATACAATTAAATTATGCATAATGCATTATGTTATTACTTTTAATGTTTCAAGTCATTTTAGTATCATTTATGTAAAATTAATATTTTCGTTATCTTTACATCTAGCTCCAATTACAGAGAGTCTAAAAGTCACCTTCATTTATATAGCGCTTTATACAAAAAAATATTTTTTTTTTTTTAAATTATGAATTTCAGCTGTTATTCAGATAAGTGTTGATTCAGTTCTGTTGTAAAGATCATCAATTATTAAATTAGTTAAAAAAAAGCAGTTCTGCAAAAATTATGTCATCGTCCAGCTCAGTTCAGTTCTCATCCAACAGCGTCAGTACAGTCAGATCAATAATATTGCTGAATATTATGTAGAATACCTTTCATTGGTCCAGTTTAAGTACTTAATTCACTGGATTATTAGACATTACCACATGAATATTTAACATGTATTGTTCTTTCATTATAAATAACTATATAATGATATATACACCACTTTTTTTATTACATTTATTTTTAAAGAAATATTAATATTTGTATTCAGCAAGGATGCATTCAACTGATCAAAAGTGAAAGGACACTATAACCATACAAAATATTTCTGTTTCAAATAAATACAGTTTTTTATTTTCCATATATCAAAAACCGATCACAGTTTCTACAAAAATAAGCAGTTTTCAACACTGATAATAAGTTTCTTGAGCAGCAAATTATCACATTAAAATAATTTCTGAAGGATCATGTGACACTAATGTCTGGAGTAATGATGCTGGAAATTTAGCTTTGCCATCACAAGAATAAATTATGTTTAAAATATTATTTATTACAGTTTATTATTTCTGTTTTTTTTATCAAATAAATGCAGCCTTAATGAGCATTAGAGACGCATTTAAAAAATCTTAACCTTAAACTTTTGCACTGTAGTGTTTCAGTACTGTGGAACAAACATAGTCATGATGTGACATTAGATAGTCTCACTGTGGACCCCTAGTTTGATGATGTTTTTAAGAGTCCTACAAGAACAGTGTACAAACAAGCGAAATTAAAACAATAAAACACTTTAACATAGTCTGTGCCAAGCTATTCAATTAAGGGCATTCGGTAACTTAGTTTGTTAATCACATAAGGACAATGTCTGTTTTTATTCACATTCAAACAGTTTTGTCAAGTCAAAAGGCTTTGAAACGACATGAACTCATAAGTAAATAAAACATTGCATGAAGAAGTGCCAGGAAAATATAAGGACGTTAGCATACACAAATTATACGATAACGTATAAATGGATCTTCTCATAATGAAATATAACCTGCAATATGAGAACATTCATTTAAAAATACCAATTATTTCATCAAACCCTTCCATAACTGTCTACGATTGTAATCTGATTGTTTTCAAATGGATTCCCACTACTATATATGAAACAATTAGACCTAGTTAGTAAATAAGATGGCTATATGTTGCTTAACAATTTTTAGAAAACACAGAACATGTCTAAAAATATATGTTTTTGTGACTTGATCACATGTTATGGTTTATAGCCTTGTTCTTTAAATAACTAGTGTAGGGAACTTAGCCTAACTTCACTAAGAGAGAATCAAGGGACTCATAAATGACTAGAGTGTAGCTGTATGAAACAACATACGTGTTTATTGAGTGTTTATAACCATGTTACACACAACTGATCTCACACAGACTAAAGCAGCGCCATCTGCTCCATGTGTGCAGGCCTTCCTCGTAAAATCCAGCTAAACATATCTTTAACCCACTTTAAACGGCCTTTCGCAGTCAAACATACATACTACTGTTTTACCGCGGTTGATTGATGATGTCCCTACCTCGTTTCTGGATGTAGGACTCATATTCAACACCGTCTTGGACTCGTTTGCCTCGGCTGCCATCTTTCCCGCCGTCTTCCGGAAGTGATGCTACGGATGCCCGCGAGGTTCCAAAGGGGAGCAAAACGCGTTTTCGTCAACAGCCACACTGCATTACTGAGCATATGCTGGATGATTATCACTGATAGGAAAAAAATACTTAACTCAGGAAACACGTCTTGATATTATTATATTAATGTCTTGAGGCTAATTTAATGCTTTGTCCAGGCCAGGGAAAAGTAACAGAAATGTAATGATTAATTAGATTAATTACTTTTTTTACATATATTGTTTCCAGGAATCACAGGTGTATGTCTGATTTCTCAGTTAGTGTGAGTACTTTATCTTAGAACAGCCATCAAATTAATATTTGTGTGTGTGTGTGTGTGTGTGTGTGTGTGTGTGTGTGTGTGTGTGTGTGTGTGTGTGTGTGTGTGTGTGTGTGTGTG
Source organism: Scardinius erythrophthalmus (assembly GCF_964197995.2). Lineage (NCBI taxonomy): Eukaryota > Metazoa > Chordata > Actinopteri > Cypriniformes > Leuciscidae > Scardinius > Scardinius erythrophthalmus. Next base: position 8,082,252 of record NC_138226.1, on the reverse strand, counting down.
TGTGTGTGATATGTAATTTGATGGTGTAGTGTGATGTTTCTTAATCCAAATTCTCCACAAAAATAAATAAATAAATAAATAAAATTCCTTTTTTTATTTTATTATTATTATTATTATTACAAATTGTATCCATTTATTATGGGGAAGTTTAAAAGTAAGTTACAAGCCTAAAACAAAGGGATTTAGTTTAATTTACCTTTTACAAACTTTAATTATAATTTATGATTTGAAACTTTTTAAAGTAAATTCTTCTTTAAAATGATCATCTAATCATGCTATTAGTGTTATTCTGTTTGTGTTATTCCCTTTTTATGATGACACCTCCTCTGTACGTTTTCAAAATAGTTAGCAATACAAGCAAAGAAAAAAAGCATCTAATAATATTATGAACATCATTCTCGTTAAACTGATTTTATTGGGAATGATTATTCCTTTTATGAAAGAAAACATGAATATATTGTTATCCTTTGAAAATGAATCTGAGGTTTAAAGCCATTGTGCATAAATTGTGTGAAGTATAAATATACTATAATGCCCTTTTCAATTCTATTTTTGTAGGTCACCTTTGCAAATCACATCAGTAAGTGCTTTCTCACAGAGACATCACTGACCTGGATCATTTCCTTTCTCTCATCATAATAGCACATGAAAAAGTCCCTTGAGCAAAACAGAAGAAATGCTGTGTATATCCATGAAGGGAAAGTGTCATTTAGTTACAGACCATGACACAATGCTCATATTTTCCACAGGCTCTGTACTCTACTCTATACTTGCACTCTGCAGAATGACAATAACGTTGAATCTAATCTAAATCTAATATCATTGTTTACATAAATCATTGAAAAGGTTGCATTCTACAAACTCATGCGTTTATTGACACTAACCATAATCTCTGGCTCTGTGAGCACAGCTTTTGCACAGACCGTATGTTTTCTAATAAGCATTATTCTGTTGGTCCATCAGATGCTCACATCATGAGTCATGAAGCTTGTGCTTTTAAAACACATTTCAAACCATGACTCTGTAAACAAGCCGCGTTTACCATAATATAATCACAAAGATATTCATAAACATTCAACAACTATATACACTCTCAGAAAATAAAGTAGCCTACATAATTGTACCTTTAGGGGTACAATGGCTTGTCACTGGGGCTATACCCTCAAGGGATATATGTACCTTGTAATGCTTTTTGACCCTCAAAAAGGTACAATAATAAGCCCTATGGGGTACGTTAGTGTAGATTGGGGGACAGAAATGGACTCCTTCTGTACCCCTATTTCTGACAGTGTGTGAAGCATTCCTGACCCATCCAGCTCTTGTTTCTAAAGGTGAAGACAGTGGTTTTGTTTCAATATTATTCAGTCCCGGAGGGGGGTTATTTTCCCTCCTTTTTTTGTTTAAGGGCTTATGTGACATTTTCTTTAGCTGAAACGACACGTCCGTTGTGAAGTGACCTGAACTGCCTCCCTGCTGCTGTTGTTATTTCCACCTCTGACTCTCTCAAAGCACTTAGTCTGCAAAAGCGTGAATGTCAAGGGACATAAAATATCTGTGCCAGCTTCAGGCTACTGGGCATTTCAGAATCAAGTGTGAGAGGGCAGAGCTGTAGGGACGAGTCACGCTTTTTTTTTTTTTTTGTAAAATGTATACGGTAAAACGATTATAAAGCAAAAAAATATTTATGACATTACAATATAGATAAAGGGTAGGGTAATTTGTAACAGGTAAAATGTACCAAAAATGTCAAACCATTCTTTTGGACAACAGATACAGCAATTCAATAAATATAGGTCTTGCTAACTGAAAAATAAATAATAATAAAAAATATAACTTTTCACATAATTATTATGCTGATAATAAAATTTGTTAACAAACAGGTAAAATGTACCCAAAAATCTCAAACAATTATTTTGGACAACAGATAAAGCAATTTGTTAACGTTATTTATATGGTTTGATTTTATTTGTTAAAAAAAAATATCAGCAAAATAGTTTGAGTGAAACATGAATTTTTATTTTTTTCGGTTAACATTTTCAAATAACCAATTTTTACTGAAATTATTATAATGGTAATAGCATTTGTTAACAGATACAAACACACACACACACACACACACACACACACACACACACACACACACACACACAAAACCGCTCAAACCATTAGTTTGGACAACAGATAAACCTCAAATTATTATGCTGATAATAACATTTAATTTGTTAAAGGTATAGTTCATCATCATATACTCACCCTCAAGTTGTCCCAAAACCTGTATGAATTTCTTTCTTCTTCTAAACACAAAAGAAGATATTTTGAAGAATGTCAGTAACCAAACAGTTGACCGAACATTGACTTCCATAGTATGTGGAAAAAATACCATGGAACTCAACTTGAGGATGAGTAAATGATGACATAATTTTCATTTTTGGGTGAACTATTCCTTTAACAGAGGTAAAAATATACCAAAAGAAAAAGAAACATTATTTGGACAACAGATAAAGCAATTTATCAACTATTTACACGGTTATATGGTCTTGCTTCCATTGGGGGAAAAAAAATATGTTATTTTCCCAGTTCATTTTCAATTAACTTTTCACTCAAATTAATATGCTGATAAAATTTGTAAATAATGTTTTTTTTGTGCGTTAAATTAGAAAATAATGCAAACAGAAGCATTTTCACTACTGGTCTCAGTTTGATAGTATTGTAAACTTTTCATTATTTAAAGTGAGTTAAAAACCAATGTGAGGTCAAGTGTTTCCCCTCATTTCCATTCACATGAACTGAATCTGAAAGACAACACTGCCATCTACTGGTACTTCAAACAATTCATTGACTCTACTTTACACATCTCATTCAAAATTAGAGCAGAAACAACGTACACAATTCATTTAAACAATTAAAATATTAAAATGACAGTATTCAATACATGATCGACCACATAACCTATCTTATTACTGCCATATGAACATTAACCTATTTTCACACACTCATCTCTTACTCATAACAGAATACTTCCTGATTGTAACAATAAAACATTAACCTGCTTTAAAACAAAATGTATTGCGAAAGTGTAATGCAAATCAACTTTGTATTGTTACTAAAGTTTTAAAATAAATAAATGTAAATTGGTGAAACAGTAAACGGTAATAAATGTTTTCTCTGTTGAACACACAGAAACATAATTTTCATGAAAATAAATCTTTCAGAAAGATCAGCCGTTTTGCTTTCAAACATCTTTAAGACAGAAGTTTAATTCATCGATTGAAAACATGTTCATTTTTGAAAAGAAGTATTCAAGTAATTGTCTTTAATGTCATTTAAATAACTCAATAAGTCCAATGATTGTCCTGTCATTGACCCTGAGGCAGCCTCACTTTGAGTCATATTATGTTTAACATGTGCAACTGCAAAGACTCTTTATTCTATCCAGAGCCATCAGAAGCAGCAGCTTACAGCAGCTGAAAGATTAATGCTCCTGCTTAACTTACCATACAAGTTACATCATATTTAATGTTCCTTAAGTGCTGTTGAATGTGAACTACAGGGTAAACAAACAGCATAATGTAGGTTCCTTTAATGTATCTCCATAAAGAGCTGATCTGCTATACATTTTACCATTGCATAAAGTGCATGAAATGTGTTCTGAGAAATATACTTGAATCCAATGCAGAGCAAAAACAAATATTAAATATACTTTCATCGCATATACACTTATCAATCAAAAGAAAAACAAGAAAATGATACTACCATTCAGAGGTAGTCGTTTTTTTTTTTTTTTTTTTTTTTAAGTAATGCTTTTATTCTGCAAGGAAAGTTAAAAATAAAATAAAATAAGATAAGATAAAATAAAATAAAATAAAATAAAATAAAATAAAATAAATAAAAGTTCTTTTGAATTTGCTGTTCATTAATCCTAAAAAAAATGATCAACATCAGCACAACTGTTTTCAACAATGATAATAGAAATGTTTCTTGAGCACTAAATCATCATATTAGAATGATTTCTGAAGGATCATGTGACACTGAAGACTAGAGTAATGATGCTGAAAATATTAATATATATTAAAATAGTAAACAGTACTTAAGTACAATAATATTTCACAATATTTTTGATCAAATAAATGCAGCCTTCAGACTTCTTTCAAAAACCTTTGTAAACATCTTACCAGCCCAAACCTTTTGAACGGTGGTGTATTTTTATTTACAGAAATCACAATTGTACGTTTTCACAAATTCACGTTTTTGTAGTTTACATGGAGATGATAACGGTATCGTTTTCAAAACCTTTGTACTTTGAAAAAGTTTGCGTTTTCAGGCCACCAAAACGCTGTTGTCGTGTAAATGAACGGCCAAAACATAAAAAGTTTTACGTTTTTAGTCGAAAACGGTGTCATGTAAACGGCTACTGTAAAATTATTTTGAAATTAATTTTAAGCACCTAATTCTCTTTACTGGGAATTACAAAAAGTAAAAGGGCTCAATTGTCAATTTTCTGTGAAGAAATGCAATTCTAATGTAATAAATCCTTTTAAAAAGCAGTTTCTTGCAGTCTGGATAAAGGCAGAAACATTACGACACTGCCTTAACAGATTCAAAATTGTATATTCAAGCCAATCCACCAGTGACTTCACAGTTTACAGCACGCCATGTAGACACAATAGCTGAAGTCACAGAATGTGACCCAGAACAAATATCCACAGGATGTTTGCAGAAATGCTTTCACAGCACTGCAAACACAGATATGAGATGGATATTAAAAACAGAAAGGGTCTGCTGCTTTCTAAATGCAATATCACATAGTCAAATCAAATAATAAAAGAGGTTGGATGTTTTTCATGTAGTCCCCAGAGGATATATGAATAAACGATTCCCCCGTTTTATCTCCTTTCTGTTCCATTAAGTGTGACTAATAGGTTTAAGCTGACACAGGTTCAAGCCATTACCACAGTCCTGCCATGATGTTATGAGACACAATATTGTTTAGAAGGCAGGTTATCACAGCTGGGAATTTTATAAGTTTGAATGTGAAATCAAAGAGGACTCGTATTGGTTTCACCACAGGAGACAGGAAGGATAACAAGAAGTATTAAGAGAACAGCGAAGAGCTGGACTGTTAGAAAGAAACCTAATGTGCTGCAAGTAGGACTGTTCCAAATGTAATTATGCAGCCTTCTATTTTTTTATGATATAAAATGCATTGTAATTTAATTCACATTTATTTGTATAGCGCTTTTCAATACATATTGTTTCAAAGAAGCTTTAGGGAAAATGCATCAGCGGGAAAAGATAAATCTATGATATAGTGGACAAAGCAAGAAAATTGTTGATTTTAGATACATATTGCGGCTGCATGGGTCAGTTCTGATTTTCTTTCTTTTTTTGTCCCAAATACATGCAAAGACAACTTGGGGTTGTGTTTTTAGTTTAATATTGCACAATGTGTTGCAATTGGTGAGCTGTATGGTCTCAGAAGTGCAACCCTGCATTATTTAGTTTTTGTTTTAAATGTTAACCTAATAATGTAACGCTTAATATCATAATTATAAGTCATTCAGTGTCAATCAATCTTAGGTGAAGTAAGCCTAAGCGATCTTTGAGAAACGCTGTTGTAAAACACCTAAACACACCTTTTTGTGAATATTTGCTGGATGTCAGTTCTGTGTGTTCTGTTTTTTGTGTGTGTGTTTTTACATAGCCCTGGATGAAAAAAAAAAAAGTGGAACAGACTGATCCACAGAGCACCAAAACAATCTTGCAGCCAATCATCAGGCCTGTAGGGGGCGTATGCGGTCATGATGGGGGAGGGGAGAGAGTGAAAAAGAGGGAGGCTGCATCCGAAAATGCATACTTCTATAGTGTATTATATACTACATAGTAGGCGAAAAACAGTGTGTGACAAATTAAGTGACCGAATTCACAGTACTCATAAAAAAGTAGGCGAAAAGTACCCAGATGGCATACTTATTCTGATTCTGAAGTGTGCATACCATGGACACTTAACTGAGGCCCCGGGAGAGGATTTATGAATGGCAGTGTAACTGACGCTGGTTGGTCACATGATAATGACAACATGCCGAATGTAGTACGTCCAGATTACAATCATACTACACACTCATACTATATAACATACTTTTTTAGCGGTCATGAAGTACTTTTTCAAAATAAGTACCTGAGAGTATGTGATTTCGGACGCAGCCATAGATTTGAAGAAAGAGAGAGAGATGGCTGGGGAGAAACTAGCAGGAAGGCCTGAAAACGAATGCCCGAGGTTGCCTTGTTTCTGCTCGATATGTGAGTAACATTGTTTTATTGCTTTTTCACAGAAGCAAGATATCCTGTTGTTGTTGTCGAATGTTGTCTGATGCCCTGCCAAATTATTACCCCCCCCCCCCCTCGTTGAAGTCAGTACCTGATTGCCTAATCCTAACCCCACCCCTAATCCTAATCCTAACCCCTCCCCTAATCCTAACCCCTCCCCCACAACTAATCCTAAAACTACCAATACTAGGGGGGTAATAATTTGGCGGGGGTCAGTATTCAGCACAACACTGGTGTCGCATAGCTTGTTCGTTATTTTGGGGTCGGAGCAATGAAAGGAGGGGTTTATTTGTTTGGGAGTCAATTTCAATTATCAACAGTGCTTCTCAGAAATCACTTACTGCAATTGTGAGTTAAGCTTCCTGTGTCCTAACTGACCTATCGGTAAACCTTATCCCAAGATGTTTTTGATACATTTTGGACACAGAAGGACCACCTCTCATCGAGGAGCATTCAAGTGGGACTTAAAAATGCCATGGATGGATATATAAAAGATTTCGATTTTATAATAAATATGGTGGGTAACAAGATTAACAAGGGGGGAGAAGCCATTTTACGGTTGTCACGATTGCAGGTGACAACATTCAGGATCAACACTGTTCATATACGTGGCATATATGCTGAAATATTATATTATTTATATATGAAATATTATAAGGAAACATGGAATTAGTTTCCATTGTTATGCTGATGACACTCAAATATATATTTCATCACGGCCGGATGAAAACGCTAAATTATCCAAATTGACAGAGTGTGTTAAAGATAAAAGATTGGATGACGCGCAATTTTCTTTTATTAAATCCAGACAAGACAGAGGTAATACTTATCGGTTCAAAAAACCACCCACAAAACCTCTCACAATACAACTTTAACATAGTAGGATGTCCTGTTACTTTATCCTCTACAGTAAAAGACCTGGGTGTTATACTTGACTGCAACCTGTCTTTTGAAAATCATATTTCATATGTTACAAGAACAGCCTTTTTCCACCTTAGAAACATTGCTAAGCTACGTAATATGCTATCTGTTTCTGATGCAGAAAAGTTAGTTCATGCGTTCATGACCTCGAGACTAGATTACTGTAATGCTTTATTAGCTGGTTGTCCTGCATCCTCAATAAACAAGCTACAGTTAGTCCAAAATGCCGCCGCTAGAGTTCTTACTAGATCAAGAAAATTTGACCATATAACACCGATTTTATCATCACTACATTGGTTACCTATAAAGTTCCTTATTAATTACAAGGTATTGCTACTGACTTATAAAGCCCTAAACGGCTTAGCTCCAGTCTATTTAACGGATCTTCTATCGCCCTATAATCCATCGCGCTCTTTAAGATCACTAAATTCGAGGCTTTTGGTCATACCTAGGATATCCAGATCAACCAAAGGAGGGAGATCATTTTCACATTTAGCTCCAAAACTCTGGAATAGCCTTCCTGATACTGTTCGTTGCTCAGACTCCCTCTCCCAGTTTAAAACTAGATTAAAGACGCATCTCTTCAGCCAGGCATTTATATAATATTTTTAATCTTACAGTTAAATCCGGTCTCTAATTCATAAACGCCAGAGGAGAACTGGTCCCCGACTGAGCCTGGGTTCTCCCAAGTTTTTTTTTTTCTCCATTAGGTCACCTGATGGAGTTTTTCGGTTCCTTGCCACTGTTGCCTTTGGCTTGCTCAGTTGGGGATACTTAATTTAATTAATCAATCAACAATACTACTGATCAGCATTACCAAACGTGGATGTTTTACACTAGAAACAAACACTGATGTACTATTTTATTTAATACTGTGAAGCTGCTTTGATACAATGTGTATTGCGAAAAGCGCTATATAAATAAAGTTGACTTGACTTGACTTGATATACCGCAGGTTAAGATTAAATTAATATACATTAACCAGTTTAATATGGAGAGGCACTGAAATGTAAACCTTCATTTATATGTTTTGAACTACACTGTATGAAGTGAGAACAGTTAGCTATTTAGGTTTGTACGTTAGCATGGGTTCCCAAAGCCAACAGAGTAACTGATCGACATGCTCCTGGTGTTCCATGAAAAATCACAGAAAATCTTACTGACGCTGTCTAAGTGGGAGATTTATGGCTAAATCAGTGCACACTTGCCATTTAGACAATAATCCATATCTAGCTCCGTCTATGTGAGATTAGACACACCCCAAGATTTAGTTCACAATGCTTTTCTTTGAGCGAGCTGTCGAGGTGTTCTACACTCCATTAAACATCACAGCATCTGAAAGAGGTGCTGCTGGATACGTGATCCTGCGAGGCAGACATCTAATGTCGGTCTGTCATTTACATCTGACAAAGCTGTGTTTGAGAAGCGGGAGATCTGACAATTGTTGTAACCCCTGCAACCTTGTGTTTGTATAAATTGAATAGTGGGCGACTGGACCAGAGGGGATGCAGCTGCTATCTGAGCTGAATACCAATGTTTATTTAGAAGTCCACCTCTACTCTGTGGGCAACCACAGCGCTTCTCTTCTTTCTAAATGAACAGAGGACATGATAAAGTGAAGCAGTAGGAGGTGAAACTGTGGGTGGAACAGGCATTTAGCAGATATTTTAATTAAATTCAGAAAACAGCAGCTTTTTGAAAAAATGTTTATAGTCAAGATCAGTCCATTCGAGTCCAGGCCAAGATCTGAGTTGGTCGATTCTCAGGCAAGACTGTGACCAGAAGAGGATCACGTCCGAAACAAGACACCATGCGGTTCAAGTCGTGCAAAAGAAAATAATCAATCATTGATTAACATTGGATGTGAATCAAATCAATTGCAAATGCATTTTGTGAAAGTAAGGCTGTTTTTTGTGTGTGCAGATTTCACAATTAAATTCTGATTCACAAGCTCTCAATTCAACATTGACACATTTGTAAATATGTCAGGAATATGTCCCCCCCCCCAACTATTAAATTAAATTGCTATACTTTATAGACATGATAAGTATAGACCCCTTTTGCGCCTACGTCACGGCGCTAGCTGGAGGCAAAACAAACGGAAAACTGGAGGCGGCCAATACAAACCAGCACAGATTCGGCTACATAATAAGGAGCTTAAATTATTATTTTTATTATTAAAAGTCATCTTGTTGTGTTCTTGGGTGCAAGAATCAATAAAAAATTAGTATGCTGTATCTGGAATTTTTATTTCTAGAAAATATTCATATCATTAAAATTGCACCGTAGTGTCACTCTTTACATTGTCGTCTTGGCGCTGGCTAGGCAGAACTGCGGATTGAACCACACAAGTCTTTACATGACCATTCAGCACATAGTTATATTATTATAGGCATCTAAATATATTTATATGTCCTCAGTTTCTCTTTACCCTCGGTTTCTCTATTGGGTCGGTGTAGAAGTCAGGCCACTCAACCGGAGGTAGCGTTAACATTAATCCTGTCAGTTCGTCCATTGACTGAGCGTGTACGGTCATCTGGTTCCGTCCGTTAAAATTAACTTTTGCAAATAACAATCGGCATCCTGGACAGTGAGTGACCTTGCACATTAAGACAAAATCGGATTTTCTCCAGTCATTGTTAAAAAACAAGCTAACAAAACTTGCAAACTAACGTTAGTGAAGCGGCCAGAGGGATCTTTCTGCCTCCAGCTAAGCTCCGCCCACACAAATACGTCACCGTGTTTACCAACTGTAAAAGGGTCTATACAAACAAGTATAGACTTGTATACAAACATTCTAATTGCGCAAACTTATAAAATATATAATAGTGCTGTCAAATTGATTAATCGCGATTAATCACATCTAACATAAAAGTTTATATAATATATGTATAATACATATATATGCACATATATTATATAAACAAAAACTTCTATGTTAGATGACAACACTGATGTATCTTGGGTATTCACAAGCTGTTTGAAGCTGAACATACCTGCTGTTGTTCATTCCTGTTTATTTTGTGCTATAACTAGTAGTAAAGAGGAGAGACGATCAGTTCGCTCGTCCTCCGGCGGCTACACCAATTTCTCGCATGACACTAAAGAATGTCAAAATGGCATTACTGATTGAATTTCATTATACATTTGTCAGAATTTGAAATCAGAGATTTTAGCCGCATTTCCCACTCAGCGTCGCCACTCAGAATTGGTCACTTGTCTGTTGCCTGGCTACCAGTTTCTCTATAATTGGCTAAGCTCTATTGGCTATTTGAGCTAAGTAAACATGTTCATAACAGAAATATCTGATAGCTATTTACATCTCATAATGTCTGTAAACTCTTGTGTTACCAAGGCAACGGCTGACGCATGGGAAACGTACTGGACGGGCTTGATCGGCACGGAATGAAACAGTTAAACAACGAGAATGGTTTGCCCCGAAGGTGGAAAAGTAGCTTTTTTTAATCAAAAGTAACAAAGCTCATTGTGATTATTGGATAGGAAGCGTATTAAATAATTAAATAATACATAGTAATGCATTGGACATTGAACCAAATACTGTTGTGTAATGTTTTGTGGCTTTCGTTGTCTGAAAAAGAGCAGCACTGACATTTAGTGTAATGTTAACGTGTTTTGCAACAACATGAGGGTGAGTAAATTATTTTCATTTTAGTGAAATTTTTCATTTTAGGACCAAAGAGGCAGTAGAAACGCACACAACAAAGAACACCTACGACTGGCTAAAAAGACTCGGCTAATTATATTATGACAGGCAAGTGTGTAGATTGTAAAAAACCTGAATGGGAACAGTGGGCAATGGAAGAGCTTATTTTATCCAATTCTAACTGGTATTATACCCCTGAGTAGTTGGACATGTCTATCATCAGCTCATAATGGGGTCTAAGCTGATAGGTAAGCAGCAGGGAGGTTGATTTGAGAGCACCTGCCCACCTTTATATGTTGCCAATTTTACAGGAGATGGGAAAGGATTTTTTAAAATAAAAGCCTTGATCTGCATTTCCTGTGAATCAGAGCATGTATATGCCTATAGGCATGCATGACAGGTCCAGCACAATGTAATGTAAAACCGGCAGAATTCTGCTAAAATGGGCCAGTAGCCAGTTAAAGTCAAAACAAAAAGTAACACCCACGATGCATTTTTTTTTCATTTTCATATATTATAATATGTAATGACAAAGCTGAATTTTCAGCAGCCATTACTTCAGTCTTAAGTGTCACAGGATCCTTCATAAAATCATTCTAATGCTGATCAATATTGAAAACAGCCGTGCTGTTTGCTATTTTTGTGGTAACTGCATGTGATCCATTTTTTGCAGGACTCTTTGATGAATAGAAAGTTCAAACGAACAGCATTTATTTGAAATAGAATTTATAACAGCACAGACGTCTTTACTGTCACTTTTGATCAATTTAAAGCATCCTTACTGAATAAAAGTATTAATTTCTCTCTCTTTTTTTTTAATTACTGACTCCAAACTTTTGAACAGGAGTGTGCTTTCCATTTAACATGCTCACACTTACACGTTCACCTAAATGAAAGGAGTATTTCTGATTGAAATAGAACAAAATAGAACAATTGTAGAAGGATTTTTACCCATCGAGAATTGATTGGATTGTGAGAAGTGGACTCACCAGAAAATAGTGGTGCTGGTATGACGTAAGGCCAAACGGGAGTTCGCATCACTGATTCCCTCGACAAAAAAAACCCCATTGACTTAGGGACGATGGATCCGGAAGTGCTAAAATGCTAACTTGTTTTCGTGTTTTGACCTACAAATTTACGTCATACCTGCACAGGTGGTTGGAGGCGAGGGTCTGAAAAGTTCTTCTTGATGTCGGAGCAGTTTAGATGAAAGAGGAGACATTTATTGAGACAGTAAATGGGGTCAGTTTTGACTTAATGTTGATTATTAATGAAAATCTGCAAAGGCAAGAGAAGAAAAGCAATATTGAGAAAGGATGATAAATCATTGTTTGTTTTCTGGGCCTTTCATCCCCTGAGGTGTTTGTCTCCTGGTGTATGCCGTGTGTGTTGCCGCTGCTGTGCTGATGCCCTAGTTTCCTGTAATTATGTAATCTAACTTGACTGCCTTGCGGAGCTACCTTTTCATTAAACATGATTTAACACAATTTGTGGTGTCATCCAGCAAAGGTTTTTCTGGAGGGAGTATCAGCTTTGCGGTTAAGCCCCTGAGACTTCTCTTATCTGCATTGTGTGTTCAGATGCAGTTAGCTTTTTCACACAGATATAAGTGTCTGTTTATGTCTTTTCAGGCAGCACAGCCTTGCCTGTCAAAAGCAGGTTAGATGATAGCTGCGCTTTAATCCAGCAACACACACTCAGCTGCCTCCTATATTGCTTGTGACACTGAACACAATGTTAAATTCAGCATAAATTATTTAAATGGTCCTTTATGTTGATATCTAATTCATAAAATGTGTTCAGGGAGATTCAAATAGAGAGAAATGTTGCAAAATTAACAGCCACTTGAGGACCTGGGTTACTGTGATTTTACCACCATGATTTTATTGAATATTGCAGTTTTTATTATAAATACAATCTGTGCACATCGTTATTTATTTAAAAATAATAATAATGTGCCCTTGCAATATTTAGTCAACTTCCCCTCCCTCCCTCTTCCAACCACTTCTCTTCTCTGATGACATGTTTACTGGCATGATGGCGGGACAACCTGTCACTCACATGAGATCAACAAACTCAAGTGCCGCCCTACATTTTTTATCATTCAAGAAACTGTTTCACCCATATAAGTCACAATAGGGAAGAAAAGACTCATGTGACTTTAAGATAATATTTCCCCTCAACATGAAAATTCTCATTATTTAGGCTATCCTCATGTTGTTCCAAACCCATTTTCTGGATTTGTTTTTAACAGAAATTGGCCTGATTAGCACAAAGGCTTCGCTCCATCTTATGTCTGCCAAATAAATTAGTTTAATCAAGTGGAACGAAAACCACTTGTTATCATCATTTGGCCCCAAAGCTCTGTTTCCATCAATGAAGGGCCCTGATCTCCAGGCTCTGGCATTCAACAGGCCCCTTTAGTGCCCCTCTGAATGCCTAAAGAACTTTACAGATTTTTGTCCATGATTGTGTAATGCTGAGTAATGGTTTAAGTGGCAAGAATTCAATGACTCGGAGGTCATCGTGAATCATCAGGAAGAAGAACCACGGTTAGAAGAGAGCAGTTGATGGGGGTCTCGTCATTCCAAACCCTGACACATGAGAAAGAGCAGGGTGCTGAAGAATGCAGATCTGTTTCTGAAGGGTCACTCAAGGTTTCTTCAGTACCAGAACATATGCTGGCGTCTGTGAAAATGAATTATCAAATAGCATGCGAAGCAAGTGAAACATTCGTTTGACATTTATGCAGAAGAAATGAGAAATGAAAGTGAAAAGTGACAAGTGAAGTGCATTTAACCCATCCAAATTAGTGCACACATATTAGGATTAGTGAGTAGTGAACATGTGCGCACACACACACACACACACACACACACTGCAAACCGTGGACACACACACCCGGAGCAGTGGGTAGCCATTCACTGCGGTGCTCAGCATTGAGAGTCAAACCAGCAACCTTCAGGTTACCATTCTGATTCTCTAACCATTAGGCCACGACTGCCCTGAAATTAGATGGTGAGCAGGCATTCAGGTCTTCAGTATTTTTCTTTTATTAGCTGAAAGTAATGGCGCAGCACGTTGTACACTCAAGAGGTGGCTTTCAGTCTGTAGAGGAAAAGACGCTAACACTCACACAAGCAAAAAAAGATTTGCCTGCTATTAAGGTGCGAATAACAGGTAAAAATGAACGAGTATCTTCATATTTACTTGTAAAAATGAATAGGCCTAAACATTTTCTAGCTGTGACTGATTTTAAAGTGTCATTTGGCCGCCACTAAAATGGCTCATACCATTAGTTGAAATACGATAGAAAACCTTGCTCATTCAAGAACATGCATTTATTGCATGACCGGGGGAGAAACATAATGTAAAGTGTATAAAATACATATGCATAGTTCAGTTGAAACCTTGCCCTCTTTGCTGTTAATGCTGTTAAACTGAATGTATGAGGCAAACTGTCTGCTTAAATAACAACACTAGAATAAAAATTCCAGTTATGGGCCATTAAAGCAGAACGCATTGTGCGGTTCAAAACGCGCTGTCAGTGCAGGTCTAGAGAGGCGTACAAGTTAAACATAGGCTACTTTAACGAGCACTGCGTTTATAGAACCATAAAACGCTGCAAATGTATCATTGACGTTAAATGCGAGTCTAGCACGTTTACTGTACATTGAAAAACAATGAAAAAAAGAATCGAAGTGGAATGCGAAAACGCGTTCTATGTGAACAAGTTAAGTTCGTTAGGAATATTCTTTTCCGAATTGACACAGCATACCCCCACCACCCCCCCCAAAAAGCCCACCCAGGTTATTTGCCAGCCAACCATTATATAGCTGCCAAGAACTGGGCCCGATAGTAAATGTATGAGGAATAGTTGTGTTCACTTACACTATCACGTATAACAGCTTTTGAATGAAGGTTGTCGTCTTTTCAGTAGAATGTGGAATTAGTTCCTAACCAAAAAAACAGCAGATTTATACTTAATTCCAGCCCACATAAAAATAATATCCATCTATTTTTACCACTTTATGATCACATGCCACTCAAGCTGACATGAAAATTGTGCTTCTCTCAGTCAGAAATTTCCAGTTCATGGACTGCACTGTAAAGCGTTAGCAACACTAACCTTAGCGGTTAAATGATCAAAGAGCGCAAGGATAGCTTGTGGACCTTAAAAGGTGCACAAAAGTTTTTCTGTAACGCCAGCTGCATTTCAGTTGAAAAGAACAAAGTCTGAGTGTGTTATCCATCATCATTTTTTAAAGGTTAAATTTAGATTTTCAACTAGAGTACAATCTGTTTAAAAGTGCCCGGCCAGTAATTATCCGTGAAAGAGGTAATTTTAGCTTTGTAAGAATCCTCATCAATATTATCTTCATAAATAACCACAGAGTAATTGGCGGGGGCAATCTTAGTCTTAACCGACATGCAACCACCCTCAAAGTGCATTACTATCCATCAGCATAATTAAGATGACAGACAAGGCTGCCGCGTTAGCTTCCCCGCTCTGAGCGGTTGTGACAGGGGGTTTATTTCATGTCAGTAAATTCAGAAGCATTACAGTAATCTGGCTATAGATTTCATTAGTTTTGAATAATAGCGTTAATGACTAGGAACAGAATGTTTAATCCACTTATGACGAAACAGGCTGATAGATGATTCTGCCCGATGAGCTGACTTGAAGGAAATCGCTGAGCTTTTCTCACTGAAACCTCTCAATCATTCACACTCAGACATTCATTAATGCAACAACTGTTATAAAAACATGATTGGTGTATTTCGAGGTCCTGGAAAGCATATGATGTTTTGCAAATATGTCTTTAATACAACCATGGATTTTAATTAATTTAATAAATGTAATTAATTTAGTACACGACAATACAGAAAATCTGCGCAACTGTAATGAAACAAAAGCCAATCAGTGTTGTCCATGAAAAAAATATTTATGTACTTTTAAAGGTATAGTTTACTATTAAAATTTAATTTTGTTCCAACCTCGTATTCTGTTATTTTCTTCAATGGCAGCAGGTAACAGCAGAAGCACGATTAGTGGTGTTCCTGAATGAATCAGTTGAGTGAACGATTCAGTGATTCACTCGTTCGAAAGCTTATAGGCAGCTGACTTGTTGCCTTGCTGCCCTATCAGGCAATGACTTTGCAGGCAGCGTTTGCACACAAAGGTATCACATGAAACTGATTTCGGACAGGCTTCTGAAGCAGTGCAACAATTTAATGATCTACAACAAAATAGAGAGAGCTATGTTGTTAACTAAGCTAATATTTAACTTCTCACTAGAAATTGCATCAAAAGTCGAAAACATTTACACCTAAACTGACCCCCAACCACAAATTTCAGACACCATCTTTAGCTTAACTGTCACAGAATGAAACGCACAGGATTGTGGGATATCAAAGGCAGCTAAGGATCAAGCGGGAAGGAAGCCGACCGGAAGTTAAAGCCGGCCGCATGCCACCATCTTGTAGCAGAACTTCACCTGCTGTTAGCATCCCATTGACTCCCATTCCTTTTGGCGTCACTTTGACAGCGAATAACTTTACATCTGAGGCGTTTGAAGACTCCATTTGTCCTTTATTTATTTCTAAAGAAACACGACAATGTATAAAATGCTCCATTACCTTGTAGCTTATGTTATGGCCCCGTAGAAGCAGTTTTTGTAAAAGTAGGCTAACGATTGCCTCATAACCACGCGACTCTCTGTCGCACAGTAGAGAGATTACCGTATGGACGGGAGGAGAAGCTTGCGGGCAATCGGGGAGACGTGGAGGCAAAATGACAAAATAATTAATCAGAATACCTAGCAAAAGTTGCTCCTGCTCCTAGCTCATGGACACCTCATACTCACGCTCTCCGTCTCTGCAAGATTCGGAAGGGAATGATTCAGATTTCTCTTGGCACAGCCACTAGAAGACAGACGGTTGCTCACGTCACATCTACGTCGTCAAGCTCAGTTTGAGTCGGTTTGAGTCTGCGCGTCAGGAACGGAAGTCCTAAAAAATCGCTAAAAATGCGCTTCACTTGTCTCAATTGAGTTCCAATGAGATGGCTCTGTCCACTTCTTATACTGTCTATGCTAAGGATACATCTATGCTGCCTTCAAAAATCGATCAGATGAAGGTATCAGGAAGTGAAGCTAACGTTGGATTTGGACGTGCCTTGATGCCTTCCTACCTTGGAATGCATCCTCCGAAGGCAGATTTTCAAGCTTTCGGACACAGCCACTTGTTTTGTTTCTAAATGATGCATTGTTTTTGAATGCATCAGTTGAGTGAATAATTCAATGATTCACTCATACAAGTCACTTTTTTTCCATCGACTGTGATTCAGTGACTTACACATAAAGACACTTGTCGCCACCTACTGGTGTATCAGTGTAACTTGCATGAAGATTTGCATAGAAAATTCAAATCAAAATCGAGGGCCTGAACTGTTGTGTTAAAAAGTACAATTAAAAAGTGTTGTCCTGAATGTCCTTATGACCCTGTCAGGGTTTATTTTGTCTCAATGACCAAGTAACTGTATGTTATCCCTTGCATACGGGTTCAGAAAGACATAATGATGGGTAAATAATGACATTATTTGCATTTATGAATGAAGTATTTAATTTTAAATGAACGTTCACAGAACGTAACATGCTACAGCTGTTTGTCAGAACTGTATGTTTTTGTACAGATGGGTATGCCACCCGAACAGCATACGCTGTACAGATATTTGTGCATTCATATCATCCAACCCGCAAAGAAGCCTGAGGCTTTAATGCAGGTTGACACTTCTTTCAAACATCAGATCTCAGTACAGCTGCTAAACACAAACACTGTGTTGTCGGCCAGTGTCCAGGGCAGGAATTAATTACCTTGGAATAATCATACAATGTGCTCAGCTTGAGTGAACTGTGCAGGTTCTCGTTGGAGCTTGCTCAGCACTCCACATGCTTCTAATTACGCTGATCAGGTTTCACTCACTTCCATATCTGATAATTGTGCTGAGAGAGGGAGATATGGATGCCAAAAAAGGAAAAAAAAATGTAACTGAGAGATATTAACTTACACCAGAATAGTTTTAGATGTGTACGAGACGTTACACATTTGCTTTGAAATTATTCATTCAAGTTATCCACCATAATAACAGCATTGACAGGATGTTATTTGGATACAAAACTAGAAAGGTTTGTCAAAACAAACTTTGAATTTTAGATTTACAAATCCTTGCCTGGAAGTTTGAAGGTTATATATTGGGGCCTAATTAGAGTACTTGGACTTATTGGACTTATAAGCCGAAGGTTGCGAGTTTTATTCTCAATACTGGCAGGAGTCGACTGAGGCCCTTGACGCAGTGAATGGCTGTCCACTGCTCCGGGTGTGTGTGTCCACGGTTTGCAGTGTGTGTGTGTTCACTACTCACTGCTCCTAATGTGTGTGCACTAACTTGGAGGGGTTAAATGCAGAGGACAAATGGGTATGGGTTCCCATACTTGGCATTCATGTCACTTCACTTCACTTCAGTAAACCTTATAATATTCGAATAGTCTAAAAGAAAGAATTGAAGTTTAAATAGATGCCTTGCAATGGGGTTTCTAAGGTCATCTGAATGGTTGCTAAGACATTGTTATCTGTTTTTCTGCTAAAAAACAAACAAAAAAACAATTACTTAACCCAGCTTAAGCTGGTTTGCTGGTCTCCCAGGTCAAGCTAATCTGATGGCTGTTTGAGAGGGGCTTTGGGCATTTCATAGACTGATTTTCAGATGGTCAGGCTGGTTCAGACAGACAGACAGACAGACAGACAGACAGACAGACAGACAGACAGACAGACAGACAGACAGACAGACAAACAAACAGAGAGACAGAGACACAGACAGACAGATAGATATAGACAGACAGACAAACAGAGAGACAGATAGATAGATAGATAGATAGATAGATAGATAGAACATAGATAGATAGATAGATAGAACATAGATAGATAGATAGATAGATAGATAGATAGATAGAACATAGATAGATAGATAGATAGATAGATAGAACATAGATAGATAGATAGATAGATAGATAGATAGATAGATAGATAGATAGATAGAACATAGATAGATAGATAGATAGATAGATAGATAGATAGATAGATAGATAGATAGATAGATAGACACAGACAGACCAATAAAAATATAAAACCATAAATATAGATAGATAGATAGATAGATAGATAGACAGACAGACAGACAGACAGACAGACAGACAGAGACAGATAGATAGATAGATAGACAGACAGACAGACAGACAGACAGACAGACAGACAGAGAGAGACAGATAGATAGATAGATAGATAGACAGACAGACAGACAGACAGACAGACAGACAGACAGACAGACAGACAGAGAGAGACAGATAGATAGATAGATAGATATAGACAGACAGACAGATAGATAGATAGAGATAGATAGAACATAGATAGATAGATAGATAGATAGATAGATAGATAGATAGATAGATAGATAGATAGATAGATAGATAGATAGATAGATAGATAGATAGAAGACAGACAGACAGACAGACAGACAGAGACAGATAGACAGATAGACAGATAGATAGATAGAACATAGATAGATAGATAGATAGATAGATAGATAGATAGATAGATAGATAGATAGATAGATAGATAGATAGATAGATAGATAGATAGATAGATAGATAGAACATAGATAGATAGATAGATAGATAGATAGATAGATAGATAGATAGATAGATAGATAGAACATAGATAGATAGATAGATAGATAGATAGATAGACAGACAGACAGACAGACAGACAGACAGACCAATAAAAATATAAAACCATAAATATGATTTACTGATTTATGGCATGGCCACTGTGACTGATCCATGAATAAAACGAGCCAGTAAACAGAATCATGACTCTGCCAGCATTGAGATAAGGACAAAGACAGACACTTCAAGCTAAATCCTCATTGTTAAGAGACAGCACACTGTAATCTTTAAGTGAAGTGCATTGCTCCAGGGTAGTTTGATCTGTTTAACCCGAGGTAAGCTTTAAAATAGGTGTAGATTATTATACACCTCGCTGTAGGGTGTCATAATGCATTCAAAGCAGAATTTGCACAATGACAGCCAACTGGCCTGAAATAAATGAAATGAGCTTAAACAGCCTGGAGAAATTGCTCTTTGCCCAGCACCAGTTGTGTCTCGTAAAAAATTGAATAATACAATTATTAAAGCAAGCAGACAACGTAATTACAAGTGGGTTTGACGTTTTATTGTTACACAGTGATAATGTTTTTCTTTTCTTTTTTTTCTTTTTTGTTTAAGCAGCTTTGGCTCCGGAAGTAATTTTTCCCCCATTAATTTTTTTCCAGTGGGAATTCAAAATAGTGTTCAGCAAAGCCAAACCAACCACTGAGATGAACCATATCATTATATTTGATTCAAAGCAAAACAGTACTTAGATAAAAAAGACTGTGTATGCTTAAATTGTTTTATGAAAAACAAATAAATCATCCAATGTGTTTTTTATGCTCCATTAGTACATTTAATCAGCAAGGATGCAATAAATTGGTCAAAAGTGACAGCAAAGACATTTATAATGTTACAACAGATTTCTATTACAAATAATTTTAATTATATATTATATTAATATGTATATTAAATGCTGTTCTTTTGAACTTTCTATTAATCAAAGAATCCTGAAAAAAAGAATCACGCCACAACTGTTTTCAACATTGACAATAATAAGAAATGATATTAGAATGATTTCTGAAAGATCATGTGACAAAGAAAACTGGAGTAATGATGCTGAAATATTTCAAAATATATTAAGATAGAAAACAGTTGTTTTAAATTCCAATAATATCTCACAAATTTACTGTTTTTACTGTCAAATAAATGCAGCCTCGATAAACATAAGACACCATCTAATTTGTACCCATTTTCACCTATAAAAGGATATATATATACAGTATATATATATATATATATATATATATATATATATATATATATATATATATATATATACTTTCAGTTGTACTCATTCATGTCTTTACCAAATAGGTGTAGAGAAAAAAAGGTTAGTGAACCGAGAGGGTGGAAAAGAAGTTCTCTGCGATGAGCACCACAGGAGGGCAGGACGAGTTCTGAATGCCAGAGATACCAGTGAATACCCAGGGTCACTGCTTCATGTGTGTGTGTGTGTGTGTGTGTGTGTGTGTGGGAGGGACAGAGAAAGTGAGAAGGGTGCAGATGAAAAGCTCCTGGCTCATGTCTTGCACGGCATGTTTGTTCACGCCAAAAACACAAAGGGGAATTTAGCTCACCTTTCAGCTGAATAGTTTATCAATTAAGCTGTTGTATTCAAAACAATGGACAGTGAAATTAATTATCTGCTGTTGATAACCACAAAACATGTTTTGTAGATAAAGAGTTTAGTGGCTTAGAAATGGTCCAGAATCTTAAATATATTTATATTGAATATTTTTAATAATCAATATAAATATATATATTTAATATATAATATATTTATATATTATATATATAATTTAATATTAAAAAATCTAAAACAATCCTAATTAAATCATTTGCATTTTAAAAAATCCCAGACTTTTTGACCACACAGTATCTTACATTATATTTGAAGTTTATTTTCCAATTCCGACATAGCGGATTGTGTGTGAAAGCAGCTTTACTCAGCTGTCTGTCCTGCTGCAGGCAACGACTGTGCCCGTGTGCCACTCTGAACACTAGACGCATGCAACAGCCAGCACACTTTCCCCTTTCCAGGGGCACGGCGTATAATGCACCCATTGTTTCTCCAGCCAAATACATTACTGGGTGTGAAAAAGCACATCACTTTTGTTCCATTGAGGCTTTCAAAGGGATTTCACATGTAGAAGGATATTCCCGCAACTTATGAAATATTTATTCTGGAGCAGACAGAACAGGACACTCTAGCACTGGAAAATGGAAAACATTAATTCATTTGGCAGATACTTTAAAACACATTAAGATATACAGTTTATCAGTATGCTTGTACTTGAGGACTGAACCCATGACCTTTGTGTTGCTAATGCCAAGCAAAAACCTTTTAATGTACTTCAGTGGTAAATTCAGGCCTTTTCTTTTCATTATATATTTACATTGATTAAATAATACAAATAAATAACATCTAACAAACAACTTGCCTTAAAGAAAAATATAGTGTTCTTCCAAATCCCTTTAGCAAACATTTGGCAGACGTTGCTGCCGCAAATAACCAAATATTAAAGCAAATTGTTGCCAAAAAAATCCAAACATAATTTGTCTCTATATAGCTCTGGTTTAAAACCTAGTGAGCAGCCATAGGCAACAAGCTTCTATGACAGCATCCTGACTGAACAAATACCTATAGGAACACTATTTCTTAGCATCATACAAAATGCACAACTGTGAATTTCATCCAAAATATTTTGTCCACTGTCAATAGTGAAGTATTGCCTGAAGCACATCTCCCACACAAGTCACTTTCAAAACAAGCAGCATTCTGTTGGTCATCGCGGTGAATTTGCACAAATGGCTAGAGTACAGTGCAAAAACGTCGCGCCCTCATGAAATTCCAGATTACTTAGATTCCTATTGGAATGACTGGATTTATCTCGCCAAAGTTTGCAGAGCAACTTAACTGCACCATAACATCAGGATAACTCAACTGATTTCAAAAGAGTTTTGTTATAGCATGCTGCTAAGCTAAGAATAAAAATACATGACAGAAATATTGAGTAAAATATACATTTTTTAAAGACACTGAATATTTTTTATCAATCCTTTTTACCAGGCTTGTTGTGGTGCATTATGGGAGTGCCTTCTCTGCAAAGCATAAATGATGCCAGACAAATTTGGCCAAAAATAAAGTCGCTTAAAATGTTCAATGTTCTTACCTTTTGGAACGCAGTCTTAAAGATACATTTTTTAATTGCAATGCAGAATCATTTACTAGTTTCCCCCAAGAACCATTAAGGTGATGATACACGGGGCAACTTTTTGAGCAATGTTGCTGGGCAATGTTGCCGTCAATGGGCAACCAGGTGAGACACACTGCCCACGACCAATCTAGAGTTTGCAGATAGAAATTTGTTGCCAATTCTCAATGGGAAAGTGCCCAAGCAACATCTCTCGGCAACATCGCTCAAAAAAGTTGCCCCATGTATCACCACCTTTAGGGTATGTAAAACCTTTGAGGTGAAGGAACTACCGTGTTCACTTCTAAGTGTTTAGAACATTTAAAGGGGGGGTGAAATGCTATTTCATGCATACTGAGTTTTTTACACTGTTAAAGAGTTGGATTCCCATGCTAAACATGGACAAAGTTTCAAAAATTAAATTGTACGTTTGAAGCAGTGGTTCTCAACTCCAGTCCTCGGGACCCGCTGCTCTGCACATTTTGTATGTCTCTCTTATCTGACACACTCAAATCAGTTCATGGAGTCTCTCCTAACGAGCTGATGATCTGGTTCAGGTGTGTCAAATAAGGGAGACATACAAAATGTGCAGAGCAGTGGGTCCCGAGGACTGGAGTTGAGAACCACTGGTTTGAAGGAGTATTTCTGTGCCAAAAATGCTCCTTCCGGTTTGTCACAAGTTTCGGAAAGTTTTTTTCGAGTATGAGCCTGTGTGACGTCAGATGGGGTGGAATTTCCTTATATGGGTCCTAAGGGCACTTCTCCTGGAAGGGCGCGGGCGCGCGTGCAACCGTAGACCAGAGCAAGAGAGCGAAAGCAGTACGCCCATCAAATCGCTCTGCTCGGCTTTAGGGAAGTCAATGTCACCAAAGAAGTGGGTTTTTGGTTGCCAGGGCAAGACAACCCTGCACAGATTCCCAAAGAACCCAGCGTTAAGGGACCAGTGGATGGAGTTTGTTTTTCCAGAGCATCAACGGAGTTGTGCAAGACTGTTTGTTCCCTGCATTTCGACGATGATTGTTTTATAAACAAAGCCCAGTTCGACGCCGGATTTGCAGATCGTTTAATGCTTAAGGATGGAGCAGTGGCAACGATAAAGGTTCACGGTCGGTCGTGCGTTGGAACCGCAGGCGGTGAGTAAAACTGCTTGTCTGCTTCAAATGTCTGAGTGTTGTTAGCTATCGGCGCGTAAGCATAGCTTTAGCTCCGCCCACACGGCACGCCTCCAGCCGCTCGTTTTTTTCCGTAAAGACTCGGTACAGCCTATCTTTCTTTTATAAATATAATAAAACTAAAGACTTTTTGGAGATTTGAAGGATGCAATACTACTCTATAGGTACTCAAGATTAACATGAGATTGACTGAAAATGAGTGTTTCACCCCCCCCCCCCCCCTTTAAAAAATCTAAAGAACCTGTTGTGCAATGGAAAAGTTCCGTGGATCTTCACGGAACCATCGATGCAAATAAAGAACCTATATTTTTAAGAGTGTGTGATAATATGTAGTGATGTCTATGTAAGTAGTTCACTAGATTTTGTAGTCAAATGTGATTCCAGAATTCCAGAAATGCGATAGGATTTAAAAAAAAAAATCGCATTAAATGTGATTTCAGGCCGTTCACACTGGCTAAATCTGATCGGGTTTCAATCAGAAATGCACGTAGCCATATTGGCTACAAAGAAAGTGTCTTTTCATAGGGAACATGTTACATGCTTTTTGTTATACTGTGAGATGGTTTAAGTGGTATTATCGTTCTTTTACTGACATATTTACAATTGGGAAGGGAACAACAAGTCATTGTGTACATGTACGCACCATGAATCCAAGACATGTTTTTCCCTTTGGGGACAATAAAGCGTGTTGTATTGATTCATTTAAAACCAATATCCTAGCTAATTTGGCATTTATTAGTTTAGCAGATTAGTTTGATCTGATGCTTTTGAGGTCACAGTGACCAGATTTCTTGTGTGTTTTTTAGAACAGACCGGCATCTATGCCGGACACTCAGTGAGGCGTGCCAGTGCCCTCAGCGAGATCTAGTTTCTCAGCCCTCCAGAATTAATTCTCACTTTAGTGTCTGCGATCCAGTCCACTTCCTCTTTATAAATATTTCATGCGACCGGTCTCACTGGGAAATCTCTCGGCTCCTAAGCAAGAGCTGACAGAAGGTATCTTCAGGCTTACCGTCTCCCTCCAACACCAAATGAATACAGTCAGGCTCTTACAACTCGACTAGCCCCGTTGGTTGGCTCAAAACAACAGCATGTGAAACGAACAAACTAAAAAATTGGTCAAACGAATGAGGCCTACTTGTCTAAAAACGTATCATGCAAACTGTTATTTTCACCGCAGGATACTGACATCTCTATTTTCCTCCATGAAAGCACTTCACTTTTCATAGCATCTTTGGGTCACGGCAGCCCTTTTCTCCTTAAAAGAGATTTGCGCTGGATCTCCCACACTCCATCAGAAAGACGGATGCATAATTGAACAGCTGGTAAATTACACAAGAGTAGGTGATTACATTTCATGAAGGTCTTTTAGCTGTAATCATACTCACATTGTATTGTGTAAAGGTCTGTTTTGTGAATCCGACACTTATTGGTGTCCTATAGGGGTTTAGTTTCTTAAAGGGTTAGTTCACCCAAAAATGAAAATTATTTCATTAATGACTCACCCTCATGTCGTTCCAAGCCCGTAAGACCTCCGTTCATCTTCAGAACACAGTTTAAGATATTTTAGATTTAGTCCGAGAGCTTTCTGTTCCTCCATTGAAAGTCAATGGACGGCATACTGTCCATTAGGGCTGTTTTCGACTAAGGATTTTCATAGTCGAATCTGATTCGTTAGATTTTGCCGTAGTCGACTGATAGTCGAACCTTTTTTTTTTTCTTTTTTTTTTTAGATAGCAGCTAGATTTTTTCCATTTCAAACAAAAGAGCTAAAAAAACACATATATATCACACATATATCATAACATTTCATAAACATGAGGAGCAATATGAGAGAGAAATTTGGTGATGGTTGTTTAGGTACATTAAATCACGTAAAGCTTTTTCACGCCCATGAGAACCGCGTGGAGTCAACTCACAGCCGCTCCGCTGCCCTGCTGAAAATGTGAAGCAGAAACGCTTAATATCAGATAACGTCCATAATAATTGGACTCTGGGTTCGATTTTTTGACCATTTTCAGTGGTTATGAGGAGCAATATGAGAGGGAAATTTGGTAATCGTTGTTTAGGTACATTAAACAACGTAAAGCTTTTTAACGCACATGAGAACCGTGTGGAGTCAGCTTTTTAACGCACATGAGAACCGTGTGGAGTCAGCTTTTTAACGCACATGAGAACCGTGTGGAGTCAACTCACAGCCGCTCCGCAGCCCTGCTGAAAATGTGAAGCAGAAACGCTTAATATCAGATAACGTCCATAATAATTGGACTCTGGGTTCGATTTTTTTTTATCATTTTAAGTGGTTATGTGGAGCAACATGAGAGGGGAATTTGGTTATCATTGTTTAGGTACATTAAACCATGTAAAGCTTTTTAACGCACATGAGAACCGTGTGGAGTCAACTCACAGCCGCTCCGCAGCCCTGCTGAAAATGTGAAGCAGATTTTTGAATACATTTTTATTTATTTACATTAGTAAGCTACAGGACATCGTCTTTCAAAACATGACCTGAAAAAATAAAATAAAAATGGTACCCAGCCCTTCTGAAAATGCGAATGCGTCTCTGTCCCCAGCACATTTCAAACCAAACTGACGCCCATGTATTCGACTATGAGGTTCATAGTCGAATCAGAACTCTCCGAATCGAATCGTCGAATCCTCGACTATTAGAAGTCAGCCCTACTGTCCATGTCCAGAAAGGCAATACAGACATCATCAAAGTAGTCGATGTGACATCAGTGGCTCAATCTTAAGTTTATCAAGCGACGAGAATACTTTTTGTGCGCAAAAAGTAAACAAAAATAACGACTTTATTCAACTATTCATTTCCTTCTCTATGGGCCTCGAGTGAGTTCACGTAGTGTTTTTGCATAGCGCGCCTGTATTGTACGTCACACGCATCACACATGACCAGCGTCGGCCAATAGTGAGCCTACGTGTGACGTACAACACAGACGCGCTGCACAAAAACACTACGTGAAATAGCTCGAGGCCCAGAGAGAAGAAAATGAATAGTGGAATAAAGTCGTTATTTTTGTTTACTTTTTGCTCACAAAAAGTATTCTCGTTGCTTGATAAACTTAAGATCGAGCCACTGATGTCACATGGACTACTTTGATGATGTCTGTATTGCCTTTCTGGACATGGACAGTATGCCGTCCATTGACTTTCAATGGAGGAACAGAAAGCTCTCGGACTAAATCTAAAATATCTTAAACTGTGTTCCGAAGATGAACGGAGGTCTTACGGGCTTGGAACGACATGAGGGTAAGTCATTAATGACATAATTTTCATTTTTGGGTGAACTAACCCTTTAAATTTTGTTATATTACAGTCAAATAATTTTTGATTTTAGCTACTATTCAAGTATATATTTGATTGTTTTACTTTTGTCAAAAGACCCAAACATATCACAATTAAAAAAAAACTATGATTTAAATAAAAAGTGAAATAAAACAAATATTTGATGTGTAATTTCCACCACAAACAAGTTTTGCCATTAATAAATGTTTTTTTAGTAACACTTTACAATAAGGTTTCATCATTAACCGCTTTAGTTAACATCAATTAACTTCCACAGCATTTATTGCTCTAAATTAATGTTAATTACAACATTTACTAATACATTATTAAAATCAAAAGTTGTGTTTGTTAACATTAGTTAATGCACTGTGAACTAACAACGAACAACTGTATATTTTTTTTAATAGTTTTATCTTTTATAACATTACAAGAATAATTAATACTGTAACAAATGTTTTGTTCATTGTTAGTTCATGTTGGTTAATACATTAACTAATGTTAACCAATGAAACCTTATTGTAAAGTGTAAGCCGTGTTAAAAACGTGAAAAAAGATGCTATAAAATTATAAATAAGTGACATTTACTTATTTACAATTTTGTGTGTGTGTGTATATATATATATATATATATATATATATATATTTATTAATTCAAAGGAGTCAGTCATTTAGTTCTAAAAGTTTTCTACAAGTTTTGCATGGATGTGTGTGTATATTGGACATTGTTACAGGACAAAATAAATGACATTTTGAAAACTTTGCTTTTTAAAACTCTTGTCACAAGAAAACAAAAAAGGAATGACATGAGAGTGAGTAAATGATGACAGAACATATAGTTGAAGAAACACTTGTACGTTTAACACGCAGCTCAGTTGATGGAGGGTGGGCGTTTTTTTTTTTTTTTTATCCCAGATCTTGTTCTGCACCAGCTTTTATCATCTTGTCAAGTGATAAACCTGTGTCATGTTCTTTATTATCTCCCCCAGCGCTGGAATCACCGTAATGAATCCCCTATTATGTGTGAGCTTTGTAAAGAGCACATTTCTTTTTCACAAGCTGTAATGTGATCTTAAAGTCCACAGCCTTTCAGAGAGATTGCAGTTTAAAAGCTTCCATATTTATTTCATGTCAGTTCATTCACAAGGCGAGACTGTGGTTACGGCGCTGCCTCAGTAAAACGAAAAAGGAAATGAAAGATCACATGTGCCTTCAAGGGACCTTTTCAGACCAAGAACAGACATTACAGAAGACACATACAGATCTGCACTAATAATTTGCGCTAGATTACACAAGTGTACAAATCCAAATTTGACCCTGGACCACAAAACCAGTCACATGGAGCAATTTTATGAAATTGAGATTTATACATCACATGAACGCTGAATAAATAAGCTTTCAATTGATGTATATTTTGTTAGGATAGGACAATATTTGGCCGAGATGCAACTATTTTAAAATCTGGAATCTGAGGGTACAAAAAAATCTAAACATTGAGAAAATCACCTTTAAAGTTGTCCATTTATGTTCGCGATTTTGCTGCATTCACTCAAAAAAATAAATGTTTTATATATTTACGGTAGGAAATGTACAAAATATATTCATGGAACATGATCTTTACTTAATAGCCTAATGATTTTTGGCATAAAAGAAAAATCTATAATTTTGACCCATACAATGTATTGTTGGCTATTGCCACAAATATACCGTGCGACTTATGACTGGTTTTGTGATCCAGTGTCACAAATGTTGCTGAAAAAAATGAACAAAATTGGTTTCATCTATCAGTATTTTCTGAGAAAAGACCCCACATGAGTAGAATTAAAAGACTTTACATCACAGTGGCAGATGTGTAAAGCGTTGAATATGCTAAAAAGTGATAGCTGTTCGTATAAGAGAAACGTTTTTGACCTCTTTTGCGTTATTTTTTTAACACATATATATAATGAATTCTACTAAATGAACATAAAACTAGCAGTATATAACCTAACTGCCATTATTTCATAGGCATTTCAGTTGCTCATTAAGGAACCATTAATGATCAACAAACGGTAGATTTCAGCGATGAAAGAAGATGCAAAGATTTGACCTCAGAACAGGACAAATGAGACAAAGACAATGAAGAAACTAAAAGCTGAGGCAGAAATGGATGCACAGGTTTTCACACAAGGCTACATCAAGAGCATCTGGCAAATTGAGATCATGCCCATGTTTTTAGACCCAGGACAAACGTACTTAACAAAACAGATCGTTGATTGCAGCTACTCTTAGCATTCAAGCTTGAAAG
Source organism: Scardinius erythrophthalmus (assembly GCF_964197995.2). Taxonomy (NCBI): domain Eukaryota; kingdom Metazoa; phylum Chordata; class Actinopteri; order Cypriniformes; family Leuciscidae; genus Scardinius; species Scardinius erythrophthalmus. The sequence goes on along the minus strand of NC_138226.1, from coordinate 8,052,622 downwards.
CAGAATGACATGAGCCTGGTCTTGCGTAAAGAACTGGCTACTAGAAAGAATGCGGCTTGAATAGCATTTAAAGTGACCAACCAGAGTTTGTTTCGAATTTATGGCCATGAAAGTATAGCGGTATAGTACATAGCGTAAAACATAAGTACATAGCGGTAAAACCTCTGTTGAGCCAAACTGGTACAACAAGACGCAAGCAACACCAAGGTCATGGGTTTGATTCATTTGATGCATGAACTGTATAGCTGGAATACACTGTATGTTGCTTTGGATGTCTTGATAATATCAGAGAACAAAAAGTGTAAATAGGGAAAAAAATGGTCAAAAGTTTGGATTTATTTGATCAAAAATACAGTAAAAATAGTAATATTGTGATACATTATTAAAGAACTTCTTTCTATTATGATATAGTTTAAAATGAAAATTTTTCCCGATTGCAAAGCTGAATTTTCAGCATCATTACTCTAGTATTCAGTGTCACATGATCCTTTAGAAATCATTCTAATATGCTGATTTGATGCTCAAGAAACATTTCTTATTATTATCAAAGTTTAAAAGGGTTATGCTGCTTAATATTTTGGTGGAAACCTTGACACATAACGATTCAAACGCATGGGGTGAAAAACATTTTAAAATAAAAGAAGAAAATAATGAATACTTTTATTAAGCAAGGACACTTTAATTATTAAAATTATGGAAGCTTCTTTCCGTCACGGAATTAAAAAATATATAAAAGATAATCAAATTTTTATCTCAAAATTCTGACTTTTTTCTAGCAATTTGCAAGATATAAACTAGCAATTGTGAGAAATAAAGTCAGAACTGCCAGATGAGTTATGATGACTGCCATGTATTATCTCGCAATTCAAAAAGATTTCTCGCAATTGCGAGTTTATATCTTACAATTCTGACTTCTTTTCTCAGAATTGTGAAATATAAACTTATAAAAGTCTAATTTAAAAGAAAAAATACTGACTTTTTGAAACAATTCTGAGTTGATATAGCGCAATTCTAAGAAAAAAGTCTGAATCTTTGTTTTGTTAAGCTTCTATTTTAAATTGATCAAAAGTGACAGTAAAGAAAATTATAATATTAAAGGATTTCTATTGTAGATAAATGTTATTTTGGATTTTCTATTCATCAAAGAATCCTGAAAAAGTTATCATGATTTGCACAAAAATATTAAGCAGCAAAAACTATAAGACTCTTCTTTCAAAAACATTAAACAAATCTTAATTATGCCACACCTCTGACTGGTAGTGCGTTAAAAATAAATAAATAAATAAATAAATAAATAAAAGTTAACATTTAAAATGTTTCATCCTGCTTTCTAAAGAATAGAGGGAAATCATTAGTTGTATTGTATTGTATTTTATTGACAGACATATGTTTGAGTAGTAAGAAATCTGCATATTTCTGTAAAAAAAAACAAAAAAAAAAACATCTAGGCCTACTGTAAGTCTTAAAGTATTTGTTTGTTTCTCAACACTATTGCTTTGCTCACTGGGGGTTTTAAGGCATGTGTAAAACTGCTTTGGAACAATATTTATTGTGCAATACAAATAAATGTGATTTGAAACAGTTTCTCTCCAGGTTTATACATCTAACATCACTCTAATAGTAGATGGAAAAAATATGCTGTCAACGTAATACAAAGTAAATATTTTCCAGACAGTATTTTTCGCTGAACTTGGGAGCAGACGAGCGACAGCTTTCTCCCTGTGACTGTAAAGACTTCATTAAACTTTCCTGAAATGATGAGCCCTCAAGGACACGAGCGCTTGTGAAACATGGCAGGATTCTGCGTCTACCTCCCGGAGAGTCCTCTGAGACATTTGAGACGGAGAATAAAGAGTCTCACTCTCCAGATCTAAAACTGCATGGCTTCAGAGAAATGTTGGATAAGATCTTGTCGGCTATAAACAAATGAATAAAGCTGAGATTTTGGTTACTCGCATTCAGTTAGACATCAGTGTAAACGTGATAAGTGCTCAAACCCAAGAGGATTCTGCTTAGTCTTGAGCAAGACTGTTTTGGCTGTATATTCATTAGTGTTCTTCTCACTTACAGCCGTGACAAACCCCCAGAGGAGAACACAGGGAGTGTGTTGTCTCCTGTCGGCTCCTTAGGAGGAAAAATAGAAACAAACTGTTGACACACAGTTGAGCTAGAAAATTAATTTGGATAAGATAGCTCAGATTATGGTTTTGGGAAAATCTGATGCAAGATGTTTGGGTTCATAGTGAAATGTTGGACTTTTAATTACAGACTTTGGCAATCTAAGCACAGTTTTAGCCCTTTTCCACCGATATGGTGCCATGTTGAATTTGATCATAGTGGTTCTGAGGAAAAATCAGCTCTTAAACCTGCCCACCTCTTAAAGAGCGCATAAAACAAAAGACTTAATGCAAAATATAATCATGTATAAAAATAAATAAATAATAAAATCATATAATATATAAATAGATAGATGATCCTTCAGAAATCATTCTAATATGCTGATTTGCTGCTCAAGAAACATTTCCTATTATTATTAATGTAGAAAACAGTTGTGCTGCTTAATATTATTGTGAAAACTGATACACTATCATTCTGAAGGATCATGTGACACTGAAGACTGGAGTAATGATGCTGAAAATTCAGATTTGATCACAGGAATAAATGAATAGAGAATATAAAATATATTCAAATCGAAAACTGTTATTTTAAATACTAATAATATTTCACTGTTTTTACTGTGTCTTTGATCAAATAAACGCAGCCTTGGTGAGCATAAGAGACATAAAAAAAGATCACAAATATTCCAAACCCTTGACCAGTAGTGTACAGAGCCCCTAAAGGAACATTGTGATAAAAAAAAAAAAAAAGGAGATGGGAGGAAATATTATATGTCAATTTTTTTTTGCATTTTCTCGCAAATGTTTTGTGTTCCCATGACAAACTTTTGCATTCCTCGAGAAACTTTCCATTTGCTCACAAAGAACAAAAGTTGTGAATGCAAATTCATTGAAATTATATAATATTAAATTAAACTGTTTATATAGAAAATGTTATAGAAAATGTTAAATGTAAAATATGTAAAAAGTGTAAAATATAAAATGTTATATATTATATGTTATATATACAATTTTTATATATAAAAATGGCATGGGGGAATATATATATATATATATATATATATATATATATATATATATATATATATATATATATTACCAAAATTATGAACTGACTGATTGATCTAAATAAAAAATAGAATCAAGGAAACATTTTGCCATTGTTAAGTGACACCTGTGTTTGCCCTCTCCTGAGACGCACCAGCTGCCACCATATTCAAATATCCAGAGATGTGGTTCCACTATACAGTCAATGGGGGACGGAGAGTCAACATTTCACTTGGATCATCTGGTGGAGGGAAAGAGTGGAGCTTAAGGGTGGGTCTCGGTTGCAACAAGGAAGGATTTTGAATGCAATCACGCAATCAGCACTGGCTTCCTTGGGGTGCACTTCTTATGGGCTTGTTTGTCATAAACACACACGCAATCCTCACAGTAGCAGACTTCTAAAGCATATGCTTATTTCCCAAGGCCCCTGTTCTGAAGATGTCGAGATCTACAGCAGTGTCAGAAAGGATGTTGCATTAAAAACTCAAGCTTCTTTCTATTGCATGCTTTTTGTAATGTCACTCTAATGATGCTGTATTACAGATCAAACATCTGTTACAGCAAACACAAACACAGCAATGAGCTTTTGCTGGAACAGCACTCAGCACTAAACATGCTCAGTTGTCAAATTGGATCCATTTTCAAGATCCGTCTGCTTAAGAGGTTTGGAAAGATGTCCTACTTTACCTTAAGATCTGTTTGACTGCAAAGGTGCGTGTTCATGCTGCGAAGAGCTCAGTAAATCACATGCTGGTGTGCAGAGGAACATCCATATTTTATGACAGAATAAGGCGGAAACCTACAGCAATTCCAAACACATTTACGTACATGAGTGGGAGGTCACGGCCCGTTTTACAAACAGTCAATCAGGTGGATGAGCCATTGATTTATGTCCCATCGCTGCCTTAAAACAACCATATGAATCACATTTCATTAAGTAAAGTATCACTGAATTAATTCACTCCATTCATAATTGGAGTCAGTCTAAATGAGCCAGGGTCATATTTGATTTGAGCGGGAGCCTTGCAGACCAATCTATCAACCTCTGTGATGTGTAACATTAGTTTAAACCCCTAATGGCCTCAAGAAGCTGAACGCTGGGTGTGAGGGATTAAAGACGCTTCTTATTAAAGGCTCATATTCAAGAGAGGCCATTCAAGCACTGGACCCATAAGCACAGGATATATCTAATGAATTTTAAAGAGCTGGCAACAAATGAACAAGTAAATATACAAGTAAAAAAAGAGAAATAGAGCATACCAGCACTGGCAGGGCAAACAAACATAACATAACATAACATAACATAACATAACATAACATAACATAACATAACATAACATAACATAACATAACATAACATAACATAACATAACATAACATAACATAACATAACATAACATAACATAACATAACAACACAACACAACACATATTATAACATAAGACAAGTTACATTTTACTAACATAACTACAACAAAATAATAAGTTACATTTTACTAACATAAATACAACAAAATAATAAATTACATTTTACTAACATAACTACAACAAAATAATAAGTTACATTTTACTAACATAACTACAACAAAATAATAAGTTACATTTTACTAACAGAACATAAAATAACAGGTTACTAACCTAACCTAACCTAACCTAACCTAACCTAACCTAACCTAACCTAACCTAACCTAACCTAACCTAACCTAACCTAACCTAACCTAACCTAACACACCACAACACAACACAACACAACACAACACAACACAACACAACACAACACAACACAACACAACACAACACAACACAACACAACACAACACAACATATATAATTTTACTAACATAAAATAACAGGTTACGTTTTAATAACATAACAACAACATAAAATAATATGAAAAATAAAACCTTACAGTCATCCAGTCATTGTTGCAAAACAAAAACGTTGATAAGTTGATTATGATTGTTGCAATAATAACAGTCTGCAGTCTATCCTAATCCTATTCCCCTCTCTCTTTCATCCCAAAAATCCTTATCTTTTCTCTGCTGTTTAACCGTAAATAAAAGGCAAACAGCCCCAAAATACAATAAAAAAGACAAACGTTTAGAGGAAGTTGAGCTGAAACATAACTTTTAAATCAGCCATAAAAGTAAAAGGCCCCTGAAGGGCACACAAATACCCTGAAAGTGTCTCCTTAATCAAAAGAAGTCTATCAACCGACAGCAAATCTCTCGAGCTACGCTGTGGAATCTGCACACAATTCAACACCATGACAACAGATGGAGAAATGCTATTCTTCTGCGCACCCCACCCCACATCATCACGTCCCCTGGCTCAGCACAAAGATAATCTCAAAAAGCTTGGGCCCTGTGGAAACCACGGCAACACTACAGATGACCACAGAGCGCTATACATGACAAAACTGCTATCTGCTCCCAAATTGAATCCAGCTGAGAACTGCGGCAAAGAGTGGTGAGCAGAGAGAGAGAGAGAGAGCGATGGAGAGAGTATGTGAGAATAAAGACGCCTCAGACTTAAGACTGAGCAGTGCATCTCTTTCCCCCAGCGGGACAGAGGGTCTTTTCTCCTCCCCGAAGGGGGTAGAGCATGACACAGAGGCAGAGCCATCCTCTCACGGAGAAGTTCCAATGCAAGGGACAGATGTTCCAGCTGGGCTCAGCCGCCGTGACATCTCGGCCTCCAGCTGCTGACCGCCCACTTTCACATTTCTCAGCACAGTCTTGTTAGGGACGGGCTCTTTTGCTTTCAAAAAAGAGAAGTGGAATGGAAGGAGACTAAATAAATCAGAGAGTAAGAACCACAGCCTCAGCTTGAGACTAGATACTGTTAGACAACCAGCAGTATCGCATAAAGACAGATCCACACTGCACAGTATTCAGATCAGGAACACACAGTTACACTGTCTGACTGATATTAAAGGCAAACAACCACAGCTTTGCTTTCTTTTATGTGGCATTCAGGGCAAATCTGAAATCAGACAATAATCTTGCAATCTTTTCATATGAAGTGTCACATGATCCATATCATTCTAATATGCTAAATTGGTGCTCAAGAAACACTTTTTATTATTATCAATGTTGGAAACAGTTCTCTAACTTTTAAACAATTTAATGCATCCTTGGTAAATAAAAGTCTTTACTTATAAATAAAAAAACTTACTTGGTAATGGTAGTTTATATTAATATATGAATACATTTATTTCCTTAATGAAAGCTCAAGATCATTTACAATGAATGTAGAATATTAGAGATACTTGACTAGATAATATATGGATGCAAAGGCAATCTGAAAAGGTCATGTGACAGTAACATAGCATACGGCATTGCAAGCATTTACCAAAACCAACGTCCGTCGCTTACTATTTTTAAATAATTGTAGGCAGTATACAGTGCATACTGTTCAGTATCTATGTAGTAGCTTGTATTCTATCCCAACATAGCCAAAGCTGCACTAAAGACCCTTGTTTATCTACTACTTTGATGCCATAGACTTTGCCAAATTCTAGTTGTTCTTCCCTGGAAGCATTCACTGCCTGGGAACTTGTAAACATGACTGTTTCCCGGCGGACTGATAAAACCCTGTGTATTGACTCCCAGAAATTGCATAAATCTAGCCAATCAGATTGGACATTTTGAGGAAGCTCTTACCGTTTTTAAGGGCAGTTCACATCAGATATTCCCTAAACGGTGCATGGTCATACCGTCTGAGGCCGAGGCCAGACAAGCCTCGCACAACTGTCTAACTCAGGGATACTGGCCAGGGTCTGAAGACCTCTTGCATTCGACACTCATTCCTATAGGCATCTATGCCAAGCTGCCTCCAATAGCATGGGGCTCCAGAGGGAACCAGAGATCTCTAACCCCTGACTGAATCACTACCACAGGATCAGACACAGGTGGAATAATTAAAACAATATATTTAGATATATAACCTCTCAGGTCCTACACACCCTTTTATCCAAAGCGACATACATTGCATTTCAAGGTACACATTTACATTCTTATCAGTTCTTGCTTTCCCTGGAAATTGGACCCATGACCTTGGCGATGCAAGCGCCAACGCTCTACTGTTTGAGCTACAGGAAAACTTTCTTTCCTTTCCTCCCATTACACTAACCCCTTAAACTTCACTCCCATCTGGGTCATGTATATGTATATACACACACACACATACACATACATGCATACATACATTATATATATATATATATATATATATATATATATATATATATATATATATATATATATATATATATATATATATATATATATACACAGTGCTGCTTGAAAGTTTGTGAACCCTCCAGATATAACTTTTTTTATATAACCTTATCAAATGTACATCCAAACCCCAATTTGTAAAGCAGACTTTCCAAATGATGGACACAATATATATAACAAAAAAATCTCACAACTGAAAATTTTACTTGTGCAGAAATATGTGAACCCTTTTATTTGGTGGCACATCCTTTTGCAGCCATTACCTCAACCAAACGTCTGCTGTAACCACTGAGCAGTCTCTCCAATCTGCCTTTGGGGATTTTTGCCCACTCCTCGTTGCACTCCTCAGCCAGTTGAGAGAGGCTGGAGGAACATCTGCTTCTGCTTCAGGTCTAGCCACAACATTTCGATTTAACTGAGGATCTGGACTTTGACTAGGCCAATCCAGAGTCTGAATCCGCCTTTCCTTGGTGGTTTTGCTTGAATGCTTTAGGTCATTGTCTTGTTACATCACCTATTTTCGGCCCAGCTTTAGCTTCCTGACTGATGGCAGGAGATTCCCATCAAGAACTTGCTGATAAACCTAAGAATTCAAGTTTCCCTGGATAATATGGAGTCGTCCAGGTCCGTAGGCAGAAAAGCAGCCCCAGACCTTCACATTTCCAACATCATGCTTCACTGTTGGGAGGAGGATCTTTTCTTGGAATTCATTGTTGGCTAGGCTTTCCTCCAAAGATGGTAGTTTTGATTATTGGACTCATCTGTCCAGAGAATGGACTTCCAAGAGGACTCTGGTTTGTCCAAATGCTCTTTGGCAAAGTCGAAACTGGCATTGTGTTTTTTTTTTTTAGAGCAGAGGTATCCCTCTAGCAACCCTCCCATAAATGTCATGTCTGTTCAATTTTCGTCTGATTGCAGACGCATGTATATTTACCCCAGATGCTGCCAGAGAGGTCTGCAACTCTCTAGAGGTCATGTGTGGGTTGGCCTTTACCTCATTTATTATTTTTCTGGTGATTCTTGACGATAGCTTTAAAGGAACACGCCAACTTTCTGGGACTTTAGCTTATTCACTGTATCCCCCAGAGTTAGAGAAGTCCACACATACCCTTTTCATCTCCGTGCGTGCCGTTACTCTGCCTGACGCACCCACCGCTAGCCTAGCTTAGCACAAAGATTCCCAATAAGTGACAAAATAACGCCAACATTTTCCTATTTACATGTTGTATAGTCACATTGTGTACAAATAACAAGGTCACATGAGACACAGCCATCTTCTAACCATACACATACTGGGAACTATATTCTCAGAAGGCGAAGCACTGCTACTTGGGCGGATTGATGCACGGAGATGAAAAGGGTATGTATGGACTTATCTAACTCTGGGGGATACGGTGAATAAGCTAAAGTCCCAAAAAGACGGCGTGTTCCATTAATGGGCATCCACTTCTAGGCAGGGTTGGGGTCATGTTGAATGCCCTCCATTTGAAGATGATTTGTCTTACAGTGGATGGATGGAGCTGGAATCTTTTGGAGATGGTCTTATAGCCTTCCCCAGACTGATGGGCTGTCACCACCTTCTTCCTGATGTCCTCGGATATCTCCTTTCCTCTTGGCATTGTCTGTCTTTGTGGGTACACCTTGGCACTACCATAGACAGTAAAAGAAATGGACACAGCGACCCCAGTGGAACTCAATTTGGACAAGTGAAGCCCATTTTTAGCGATTTTTAGCACTTCCTTTCCTGACGCGCAGACTCAAACCAAGCAAAGCGTTACACGGACCACATGAGCAACCCGTCTGTCTTCTAGTAGCTGTGCCAAGAGAAATCTGAATCATTCCCTTCCGAATCTTGCAGAGACGGAGAGTGTGAGTAGGAATTGTCCATGAGCTTGGAGCAGGAGAAACTTTTGCTAGGTATTCTGATTAATTATATTGTCATTTTGCCTCCACGTCTCCCCGATTGCCCGCGAGCTTCTCCTCCCGTCCATACGGTAATCTCTCTACTGTGCGACAGAGAGTCTCTTGGTTATGACGCAATCGTTAGCCTACTTTTACAAAAACTGCTTCTACGGGGCCATAACATAAGCTACAAGGTAATGGAGCATTTTATACATTGTCGTGTTTCTTTAGAAATAAATAAAGGACAAATGGAGTCTTCAAACACCTCAGATGTAAAGTTATTCGCTGTCAAAGTGACGCCAAAATGAATGGGAGTCAATGGGATGCTAACAGCAGGTGAAGTTCTGCTACAAGATGGTGGCACGCGGCCGGCTTCAACTTCCGGTCGACTTCCTTCCCGCCTGGGCACTACAGTGGTTTGGTTGGTTTCCTCTCTCTTTTAATGAGTGTCGCCCCCTTTCCTAAGGATGTCCAATTAACTGATTAATTAAGCACCCAAATGTGTTTCACCTGAATCTGTTAGCCACTTGACCTAACCAATGCAGCTTGGAATTCACTTACTTTTGCACACACACTACTTCCAGCTTTCATGACATGTATTTTTTTGGCTACTCACACAATTCACTCTAAACGAACAGATGCAATTGATAAACATACATCTGGCATTTGATATATAAAAAACTGCTGATGATAAAATAAGAAAATCATGATAAAACAACTGCTTAAAAGGCACAATATGTATTTTTTTTTGCTTTAAAAATATAAAAAATCACTATATCTATGTTATATATTTTTTAAAGTTGTGTATTTACATTATCCCGACAGTTCCAATTAACTTCTAAATCCAGAGAAATTAATATTTTAATTCGAAGACACGGACCGTGTCTTTATTTCCGTTTTGTCGCAGTCAATGGCGTCATATCCGCGTTGTCCCTGGTTTCCGCCTATGGTTTCTGCTTGTACTGCCATGGTAACCAGAGCTATGAGCAGAGCCCTCTGATTAACCAAAGCGACAGACGCAGACATCTGTGGAGTTCGCAATGTTGTTTCGTTCAAACATTATGGACCATGGCAAGCAGACTTTGGATAAAAAAGGAGAACTAAAACGAGAATCAATATCAGCGCGGTGTTTTCGAGATGCCGAGAGCTCCCATAGACAGTATATAAACGAGAGCTCCACGTCCGAGACTTCAACCGCTTCTACATGTACTTTATTAAACAGGTGAGCACATTTACATAAAACTAACCAATGTTATATAGTTCAACAATGATAAAATGTTATAATATGATCTGTATGTTATTCTCATGTTGATGTAGCTTACTGCTAGTCTCATACAGATGAACAACAAACTAACACATAAATTTCAACACATTGAAATGCAGTTTAGTGTGCTAAATGTAATGTTAGACCAAGTGAAACAGCGCTGCGTTACCTCACAAGTTTAATTTGTCTAATAAACTGACCTGTGGGTAGTAATTCTGCACTCGCGTGTAACGTTAGTTCGGTTGAATGAAATGTCCATATTCCTTTTATATCCGCGGGACTCGTGTCGCGTGTGGAGCTGATAGCTGTCTCTTAGCAATCCCGAACTGCTTCATATCACAGTCATGATAAAAGCATCGATGTATTCAGTCATCCATAAACATTATTAGATCGGCCGGCTTGACGTTGACGACAAGAACCATAATTCTTAGCAAATGTTGCGTCATCAAACTACGCCTTTGTTATTGTAAAGAGGTTAGCGACCCCTAGTGGAGAAAAAATCCCATACTGTACGTTTAAGGAGTTCACAAACTGTGCATGCATGTACAGTATTTAGACAAAATCCCCATGTTAGTTTAGCAAAATCATGATTGTGTAATGGTTAAATGCAATTACACTATCATAAACACTTCTGCGTAAATTGATAAATAATATGGAAAAAAAAAGAATTAGTGCAATTCTATTGTTAGTGGTGTCACATTTTCTCTATTTTGATAAAGTTGATCAGTTAACAACAATATTTAATTAACTTATTAAAATATACAGCAAAAAAATCATGATGTGCTTAATAGAGGAATTTGTGGAGTCCTGAAGAAAACATCAAAGGTTACATAGCTTAAAAAAAGCATTTTATTAGTTATATTAATGCTCCTTTATTTCCAACAATGTATTATTGTATATAGTGTTTTTGTAGAGATTAATAAAAGTGAAGAAAAAAAAACTCAAATGTTGCCATATGGCTACAAGGCTAAATAAACATGCTGAATAAAGAAATAAATGTGCATGCAATGCAAAGCCCTGCAGTGCTGCACAATAAAACAGCACACAAAACACACAGCTCTCTGCTTCCACGGGCACGGCTTCACCCCAGAGAATCACACTCATATCAACCAGACAAGAGGAAAGGATGCTGATTAGATCCACTCAACTCGGATTCTTTTCTCAAACAAAGCAAAGCTGCTGTGCAACTGTGATATTTGGGACTTTAAAACACAGACAAATTGGCTTTGTGTAAAATCTCAGAGCCAGGTTCAATGGAGGCTCCCCGAGGGAATATGGATAGTAATTGGTGGCAGCACAGACACGAACAGAACGCTCAGGCCTGCTCTGACAGCCACAGATGGATTGCATAAAGACTTTATGGGAAGATGTGGTTCAGTGCACGAGTCGACTTAAACATGACCCACATTCTTCAGTCTCAAACCTCACCGCTCGGCTGCACGGCCACTGAAGGCCTCAGACTGGTGAGCAGAACGACTTCGGAAGATGCTTAGCAAATCCAATGAATCTACGAGGGGGGAAGAATCACAGAAGGCTGGAAAATGTTTAAAAGAAAAGGTTAACTGCTGCCCTGTATTTAATGATACTTTGTGTAAAAATATTCTGCTATTTTTTTTAAATGCTCACTTAATAAAAATTAAATATGCAATTTTTGCTTTAAAAAAAAAAAAGGAATTTCAAAAGCCATGTTTTTAGACAGGTTTCCAAAACACTCCCACTCAACCTTTGGTTGATAAACAGCCTCAACTCATGCCATTGGTTGAGCCAATGTTATGTTTTGATATCGAAATTTATGATACTACAATAATCAGAGATGCACCAATATTAGTTCTGACTGATATTAAAATTCTTTATTATTTTGACTAAATAAAAGATAAACACTAAAAACTATCATTTTAAATGATAAAAGTGAATATTTAACTTTGACCTAACATTAGATGGTATGATAAAGGTAAATATCCAATATCATCTGATACTGATAAAGTCTAATATGTAAGATATTAGATGAAGTCTAAAATCAAGAGACTTGGTACCAATATATTGTGAATTCCTAAAAAATATTAAAGTAATATATTTTATTACAGTAATATACAGCAACCAGCATTTGAAGTGGATCAAAACCTTTTAAAGTTATACATGAATTTTGAACAATACCCGTTCTTGTCTTAGGACAACTGATGAACTTTTTTGATCCACTTCAAATGTTGACTGTATTTTGAACAATGGTGCTGCAGTTCCCTGTTACAGAGTATACTGAAAAATAGTCCTTTTTGTTTTGAATTATTAATAAGTAATAAATACGCACTTTTTCATTGATGTATACTATTGGTCAAAAATTTAATTAAAATAATTATTGTGGAAACGGTGATATTTTTTTCCAGGGTTCTTTGATGAATAGAAGGTTTAAAAGAACAGCATTTTTTTCCCAAATAAAATTCCGCAAATGTCTTAAATGTCACTTTTAATCAATTTAATGTGTCCTTGCTGAATAAAAGTGTTGATTTCTTAAAAAAAAAAAAAAATCTGAATGGTAACTAACAAGCATAAAGATTAGAGCTTGAGAAATGTACACATAAAAAATAGATACATCATCTTTAACAGCACAACACGATATCAGATGAGCAGTATGAAACACTCTTAAGGAGCCAAGCTTAATCTTGCCTAAGTTACAGCTTTTTTTCCAAAACCAGAAGCGAAACCAGCGGACAGGGAACTGTGGTGCACTAACAAGAGCATTACTAAAGAAATGTGCAGAAGAGGCCTGTGGAGGCAGAGGCAAAGAGAAAATCTCTGCCAATCTATCACAAGAAAGCCTTTTGTTCTGGGCTGAATGTAAAGGCTCAGCTCCCAGACTGTGATACCCTCCTTCAGCATGGCACCTCTGCCCGTGTCAAGTCCTCCATCTCTGGCAAGAAGCACCAGAGGGAAGCGACCCCTGTAACGGCACGGAAAGCCCTCTGCCGTCCGGGCGTGATCCTCAGTGTGAGTGACCGCTCTCCTGTGGCACAGAGCGCTATTCATCATGGCCAAATGAAAGCGGCTATGGCAGAATGGACCTCATTCACGTCGCTGTCCGTTCAAATTACACCGGCCACAAGGGGCCGCCACACTTTGTGCCTTGTTTCGGATTTTCCTGATAGATTCTTCCAAAAGGCTGTTCAAGGAAACACCTTGTGTGAATGGATTGGCGGCAGCCATTAGGCATGGAGGATCAGTCTCTAAAGTGTTGAGCTACGGAGAAGCAGAAACTGTAATGGAACAAAACCAGGAGAGCCAAAGACATCAATCAGGGGAAGTGTGACAATGGAATCAAACCAGTTTTACGCGGAATGATTGTTGTGAGACCTTGGGGGACGTGAAATAATGCAAATAAGATAACTTGCCATCTAGTTGAATGTGAAAAAAAAACATACAGCATGAACAGTGTAGTTCAATTTGTGAAAAAGTACTAATGAAATGGTCAAAAACACTCACAAGTTTTGAACTCATTAGTCATTGGTTTGAATAGAGTCAGAAGCAGAAACAGAAGTTTTCTTGCCCAGTAAATGAAGCTTCCAGTGCGCACACATGAAACAAGTAACATATGAAAAGTAAAAGAAAAGTTGCCTGAAGACAGGAGAAACAAACACTGAGAAGCTCTAAATCAAGGCAGTTATTTGCGCACCATCATGTCCAAATTAAATGTCCTAGTTAAACACGTTTTTTAAAAAAAAAGAAAGCTATAAAATATGCTAACATTAAAGCTAACTACGGTGGCCGAGAGAGCTCAACGCGCTGCAAATTAAGAAAACACATGCAAACAGAAAAAAACGCATGCAAACAGAAAAAAACACATGCAAATAGAAAAAAAACACATGCAAATAGAAATGTTGTGAACTCTTGCAGCGCGTTTCTGTAATTGCAGCGCGTTTCCGTTTTTGGTTGTGTTGTGAGTATTGGGACGCACGTGAGTTGTAAAACTGATGAAGATGTTTTCTTATTCGCTGGTGGGTTTTTTTCTATTTGCATGTGTTTTTTTCTGTTTGCATGCGTTTTTTTCTGTTTGCATGCGTTTTTTTCTGTTTGCATGTGTTTTCTTCATTTGCAGCGCGTTGAGCTCTCTCGGCCACCGTAGCTAACCTTTAAAAACATAGTTAATAATTTAAAAACACCTTAAATGTTTTTTATACATTTCATACCTACATTATAATGTTGTGATGTCTAAATTTATTTGATTAATTTTAGTTTTTGTTTTGTTTTTTATTTTCTTTCAATAAAAATTGTGAATTAAGTTTTTAATAGGAGCCATTTTTCGTTTACAGAGCCCTTAAAAGAGAGAGATAGGCATCCCTTTCTCTTGCAAAACCATTGCATTCCCTTGCAAAACGGCGGCGTTTCCCTGAGAAACGTTCGCTCACAAAACCTTTGCATTTTGTTGAGAAACTTTGTGTTCACTTGCAAAGAACTCAAAAGTTTTGCAAGCAAATGCAAAGTTTCTCTGGGAACGCAAAAATCCTATTTAAATATAATTTTTATCATCACCATGCCCATTTAGGTCCTCTGTTGTCTTTTATCTGCCATACATGAAAACAATTATCAACATGGGACAGAATTTTAATATTGTTGCATCCCTAATAGGACCAATTATTGAAAAGAATGTCTTCAAAAGTATTAAAATAATCAGTCAAGGAATGGTGTGAAAGGGAATCGTTAAATTCCCATTATAATTCCCAATTCAAGACTGTAACAGCAACCCCCCACACACTGACATCACTTAATCAGTGTAATCAGGTCAAAATGAACCAGGCGAAAGAGAGACAAAGCGAGAGAAAGAGAGCAGAATGAGAGATTGGGTGACGAAGGCAGGGACAGCGAGAGAGACGAGATAGGCATAGTGCTGCTCCTCAGATGTCATTAAACCATTTAAGCAATTTTTACAATCTGACATCACATGACAGGATGTCATAACTAAGTGGAGATATCAGCAGTTGAGATATTGGAAGGTGTCCAGCGTGTTATAAAGCCAGGCAGTGATCCACCATTTATCCTCCTGACGCTGTAGTGTTGAGTGTTTGTTCCCAGCTGGCATACTAACACACAGCATTAATGATGAGGTACATCACACAGAACTCGCACCGGATTGTAGCGCTCTAAAGATAAGACCTGATCAATCTCATACCTCCGACGCTGCCATCGATTTAAACTGGGGTCACAAACTCTCTCAAGTCATTGAAATGGTGGATGCACTGAAAAAAAAAAAAAAAGATTTTAAAAGCAGATGGACACCAAAATGGATCAAATTTACTTTCTTAATAAATACATCTAGTCTTATTGTAAGAGTTTTCATACTTTTTGACCAAAAAAATGTCCTACTAGTTTATGATAACTGGATCAGGACTTTTAAATCATATAGCTGCTATATAGTGAATGAAGTTATTAACCCAATATTAACATCCGATAGCAATCCAATCCTTCAAAAAAATTACATTGAAGTTACTCCTTACATTATTTTAGGGGCTGTTTACACGACACCGTTCAACTAATAACGTAAAACTTTTTATGCGTTTATAGGCTGTCCATTTACACGACAACTTTAGGTGGCTGAAAATGCAAACTTTTGAAAACGGGTTTGAAAGTGCAAGTTTTTCAAAGTCACTGGGACTTACCCTTAGGCCATGTCTACATTAATCCGGATACACATGAAAACGGCGTTTTCGTTTAAAAACACTCTCCGTCCACACTAGCGTTTTCAGGCGTTTTCCTGAAACTTTTGAAAAACGCCTGAAAACGCTAAATTCACCTTACTGCGCATGCGTGAAACCTCACTGAGACGATACAGACGAATAAATAAATAAAAAATACATTTATCGCACAATTCTTCTGACAGGATAATTTTATTTAGCAAAATACCTCACCATTTACTGATGCGTCCAGGTCGCACTCAGTCACCATATGTTTGGTCTAAAACGCAACTGCTCTCATGTATTGCCGGAGGACAGCAAATGTGAGTACATTTTCTGTCATCTTTGCAGGACTGTGATATGAAGAGTGTGCAAAGTAACAAATTTTAGCAACTGTGTGAAAGTGAATACCACATAACAGGCACAATACCGGTATATACATGAATATCTATGGTTCAATATGCGTCACATGACTAAACTTAAGTCATCGTTTTTTAAATATTTTTGACAGTTTTGACAGTCCACACTACAACGCGATAACGGCGTTTTCAAATGGAGAGCCTTTTCAAAAAGCGTTGTTTTCATTAATAAAAACGCTGTCTCAGTGTGGACGGAAGGCCAAAATGGAGAGAAAAACATGCGTTTTCAAACAAAAACGTATTAATATGGACAAGGCCAACACTTTAATTCTTTGTGCACTCACCGGCCACTTTAATAGGTACATCTGATCAACTGCTCATTAACACAAATATCTAATCAGCGAATCACATGGCAGCAACTCAATGCTTTGGGCATGTAGACATGGGGTGCTGATCAATACTCAAATTGATGCTTCCTCAATTCCTCCATCCTTTGACCCGAAAACCAATCAAAGTTAGCCATCTTGAAGCCCATCTCAATTCTCTAATTACATCACGAGGAGGCGAGGAACAAGGAGTGAAAGAGCTTCCAGAGGAGCTATGAGTGAGGATATACAGGCATTGTGGAAAACCTGATACGCAAATATATTCTCCTCCCCCTTCACATTTGTCACACTACTTTAATTAATGTTTTCCCTTTGCAGTTTAAATAAATCATACATCTCGCATATTTCAACAGGGCATTTTGCTTTAATATTATTAAATAAAATAACAACATAAGGGAAGATGCCTTGAGCAGAGCTGATGACGCTTTGAAGTGATGCTTGAGTGAAAAAAAAATATTCCAATATGCAAACCAGATTTCCTTGTCCTTGTTCCTTGCCCTGTCCTTAATTTTTTTTTTTTGCATCCTTCCCTCACATCCTACGGAGATGGAGCTGAGACACAAGGAAAAGAAGCGAGGAAAGGAAAGAGGATGCACAAATAAGAAATGAGAAGCACCCATGGTCAAGACGATCTACTGAAGTTCAAACTGTTATTAGAATGAGGAAGAAAGGTTGTTGGTGCCAGACGGGCTGGTCTGAGTATTTCGGAAACTGCTGATCTACTGGGATTTTCACAAACACACAACCATCACATAGAATGGTCCAAAAAATATCCAGTGAACGACAGTTCTATGGGCGAAATGCCTTATTGATGCCAGATGTGAATGGCCAGACTGGTTCAAGCTGATAGAAAGGCGACAGTAACTCAAATAAGCTCTCGTAACAACCAAAGTCTGTAGAAGAGCATCTCTGAACACACAACACATCAAACCTTGAACCAGATGGGCTACAACAGCAGAAAAACACAACAGAGCCACTTCTGTCAGATAAGAACAGGTAACTGAGGCTACAATTCGCACGCGCTCACCAAAATTGGACAATAGAAGATTGGAAAAACGTTGTCTGGTCTGATAAATATTGATTTCAGTTGCAACATTCAGATGATAGGTTCAGAATTTGGCGTATCATCATCGTAAACATCATGAAAGCATTGATAGATTCTGCCTTGTATCAACGGCTGTTGGTGGTGTAATGGTGTGGCAGATATTTTCTTGGCACACTTTGGGCCTTTTAGTACCAACTGAGCATCATTTAAACACCACAGCCTACCTGAGTATTGTTGCTGACCATGTCCATCCCTTTATGACCACAGTGTACACATCTTCTGATGGCTACCTCCAGCAGGATAATGCGCCATGTCACAAGTATGTATGTATGTCTGTCTCCCCTTATGTGGTTCCTGTTAAATGAGTATATAACTAACACCCTTGCATGTGCTGCAGTTTATCCAGGTTGTTTTTCAATGAGCGACAGCATACATACAGCCCACCATCAGCTCTGATGTTACAACGTGACTTAAGAGATGAGCTTGCATATTCATTCATGGAAAGAGCTGTCGACACACACACACACCTGCAACCCTTAAATCAAGAGTGCATGCCCGGGGGCGACGTCGAAATTTAGATTTCAGCATGAAATGACAGAGAGATAAAAAGCTTTTGGAAACAGTAATTTGAAAGGGGACTGCACAACACCATCAGCAGAAAAAAACAGCAACAGGAGGGCATGGAAATGATGGCTGTGTCCCTCTCCCACGCACATGATGACTAAATGCACTCTAAAAATACACACAGCAGAAAATGACAGCGCTGGTGCTTCTCAGGTTGCACTTGAGGAGGATTCCTGCACCTCTGGGTGGACGGTCTCTCTCTGTGTCTTCCGGGAGGGTGTAAGGACAGTGCATGTGTTGTAGTTTTTTAATGTCTCAAAGAGTTCTGAGACCTGCTTGAGGCATGTACAATCCAAATGGGAAAAACAACAGAACTGGTTTCAGATCAGCAGCAAAGAGACAGCTTTAATCAACACCTTCTGTTACAGCTTGCAGCCCCAGTGGGCTCTGGTGATCTGAGGGAGATTTTGGGCGAACATGGCTAAGACCTGCAATCTAGTAATGTGAATGTTCCTGCATGTCTCAGTACCTCCATTAGTCATAATGAGGTTCAGCCAGTGCTGCTAATGACGGCGTGATCCAGAACACTGCAGGCGTTTGAGAGCCAGCGGCTGCGGGGGCTCTGTGTGCTTTCTAATTAATGGATTTTGGTGATTTGGCAAATGTATTTGCCTCTGATTTTTCTCTCTCCTTTTTTGTGGGTTTAAGCATGTCTGCGTCATTTACCTTACCATTAACTCTGTCTCAAATATGCAGCATGCAAGTTAATCACGCTGATGGTGTTCCTCGGATTTCTCGCAGGTTTTTTTGAATTTTGTGAAAATTGCAAAAAAAAAAAAGGTTTCTGTTTCAAGTAAATGCTGTTATTTTTAACTTTCTCTTGAAGAAAGTATCACGGTTTCCACAAAAATATTAAGCAGCATGACCGTTTTCTACACTGATGATAGTAAAAAAATGTTTCTTGAACACCAAAACAAAATTAAAAAAGTTTAATTAAAAATTTTTTTTCAGTTTGAAATTGGTGTGAATTGAGTTATTTAAAATAACTGTTTTCTATTTGAATGTAATTTATTTCTATGATGGCAAAGCACCAGTCTTCAGTGTCACATGATCCTTCATAAATCATTCTAATGCTGATTTGGTACATAGGAAACATTTCTTATTATCATCAATGTTGAAAAGGGTTATGCTGCTTAATGTTTTTGTGGAAACTGTGATACTTTTTTCAGGATTCATTATAAATCGTCTTTACTGTCATTTTTGATCAATTCAGTGCATCTTTACTGAATAAAAGTATTAATTTCTTGTTAAGAATTGAGATCTAAGATCTTTAGATTGAATCTAGATCTAAGATTATTCATAACAAATGAACGTTTATCTCATATTATCCCTCCATGTATCTTCATTATGTGTAAATACCGTAAAGCAGTCCGGTCCACTGATATCCATTTGGATATACTGCTCTACAAACGCTGTAGCAGAACCTCTGCTAATTGACACGTTTATGTATCGCATCATATCGCATAGCTCAAGCTAACATCAGTGGACAATCAGAAGTGTAGAATATGGATGCCTTAATCATTATTTTATGTGAAAGTGAGATGAAAATCAAGCTGGTAGATGTGATCACCCCATTGTGCCGGATATATTATAATTACCTACAAGGATGTCGGAGAACAGCCCAAACACACTGTCCTCCTGCAGAGAAGCCTGACTGCAGGCTATATTTACAGGTTATGTGATCCACCCTTTCTCTCCACCATCTCTTTGTCTGTCTGTCTCTCTCTCTCTCTCTCTGTTCCTCTGACGTGCTGTAATAATGATGTAAGACTCTCTCTCTCACTCTCAAGCTCAATTCTTCCCAGCTGTTCCAAATGACTGCATTACAAGCAATACATTCCTCTCTTCCTCACACGCATCAGGCTCAGTTGGCTCTATTAGTGATTGCGAACAAGACTGGAACAAATGTAACATTCCCAATATTAGATTGTGTTGAACAAAACCCCCTCAGCAGTGGCTGCTGATAACAAACAAGCAGCAGCTCGACTGGATGGAGATGTTTCCTTTACAGTCAATGCATTATTCATTAACAAGGCTATTTTTCATTCACAAAATTTGAGCTCTGAGTGTGAGGATACCATACTTCCTTTCTCTGCTCACTACTTGACATGTAGAGAGTTTACCACTGCCAAAGCCAGGATCTTCTGTTTTTTTTTTTTTATGTTTACTCTGTGGCTGTTCAACAGCATGACAGCATTTACATGCTGGTTCCAGAGGGTCCCGTTTTATACAGTCTATGGTCTCGAGCCAGATAAACAATATCAACAGAAAGGTTCTTACAGTAATTATAGACTAGTGGTTTATGTTCTTAAATTGCTATAAAAAAAAAATCGCTAGTAGTATTTCGCTTCCTACTCAATTGTAAGTTGCTCTGGAAAAAAGCGTCTGCTAAATGAATAAATGTAAATGTACAAATATATAAATATTTTTGTGTACTATATTTTAGTGGTATAATATTTTGTTAATATTTGTAATTAATATTAACTTTTATAAAAAAAATAATGTATATATATATATATATATATATATATATATATATATATAACATTTTAGATATTTAAGTTTAGATATTTATTTATTATATCAATTATAATTTCAACCTAATAGAAAGTTAATATTTTTTCGATAACATTTATATATTTATCTTTCACAGTTTAAGTGGGTCTTTATACAGGAAAATAATATAATATTTTAGGTTGGGGGTCCCTCACATATTTGGGTATCTGTGCCATCAAAAAGTTTGAAAACATCTGGTATAGATCTCCTTAGTTAGGGCTATACTGTGCAGACAATATACGTCATAGGCCAGGGTGATTTATAATATCACTTTTTCACATTTTCAGATTATTCCTGATGGTAAAGACCTCTCAATTTTCACTAATAAAGCCAGTATTTTACTTTAAGGTTTTATACAGCACTGTTTTATCTCATCTCGGTTGGTTTAGTGTGACTTTTGAGTCAGTAATAAGCTTGTTTCTCCGTCAGGGGTCTGTATGATGTCAGGGTTTTTAGCGGCTTCTTTGTGTGCTTGAGGCCCTGTGGGCAGAGTGTGCCAGGTGCGTAGGTAATGAAAATCGAAGCGGACATGTGAAGAGGTGGATTATTGCTTGACTATTCTCAGCGATTCTCGCAGGAGGAGACACAGATGCTCTCTGACTGCTGAGATAGCAGCTGACCCCGGCTCTGCACGTTCTTGTGAAAGACTCATGGACTGTGTTAGCCCATGCTGTGAGAGACTAAATCCTCTCCCAACATGCCAATAGTTAAATCTTCCATACCTTCCATCCATTTTATTTCAACCTTGCTGAAATATTTTCTGCTGAATTAGTTAGATGTGTTTAGCTGTTTTTCCTTTGTTTATACTGTTTCTCTGTTTAGTATACTCCATTAGCAATACTGTTAAGTCATTTATTTAAAAGATTGTTTTTACTTTCTGATTATTTTCCAGTTTAAATACACTCACCATTCCTCAGAGGTTTTGGTCTATATTGACATGATAGCATCATACAGTTGCTGCAGATTTGTCAGCTGCACATCCATATTGTCATGTTCAAGAAACCAGTTTGAAGTGATTTGAGATTTGTGACATGATGCTTTATCCTGCTGGAGCTAGCCATCAGAAGATGTGTACACTGTGGTCATAAAGGGATGGACATGGTCAGCAACAATACTCAGGTAGGCTGTGGTGTTTAAATGATGCTCAGTTGGTACTAAGAGGCCCAAAGTGTGCCAGGAAATTTTCTGCCACACCATTACACCACCAGCAGCCTGAACCGTTGGGATGAATCCATGCTTTCATGATGTTTTACGCAAAATTCTGACCCTATCTGAATGTTGCAGCAGAATCAAGACAACATTTTTCCAATCTTCTATTGTACAATTTTGGTGAGCGCGTACGAATTGTAGCCTCAGTTTCCTGCTCTTATCTGACAGAAGTGGCTCTGTTGTGTTTTTCTGCTGTTGTAGCCCGTCTGGTTCAAGGTTTGATGTGTTGTGTGTTCAGAGATGCTCTTCTACAGACATTGGTTGTTACGAGAGCTTATTTGAGTTACTGTTGCCTTTCTACCAGCTTGAACCATTCTGGCCATTCTCCTCTGACATTTGGCATCAATAAGGCATTTCGCCCACAGAACTGTCACTTTTCTTCCCCATTCTGATAAAATGGCATGCGAGTGTGTGTGCATATATATATATATATATATATATATATATATATATATATATATATATATATATATATATATATATATGTGTGTGTGTGTGTGTGTGTGTGATATATAACTATATGTGATGTATAACTATAACTATAAATATAACTATATATATATATATATATATATACACACACACGCACACACACACACACACACACACTTCACAAATACTTATAAACCACTGTATACATTTTATGTGTTATATAATATTTTTGTGTGTGTAATCACAATGAATGGCAAGCAACCTATATGAGAGCACTTTTTAATATTGTTTTTGTCATGCTACACCACTATTGCTGGACAAAGTAGCTTGTAATTATCAAAACCCCTACACTAAAAACAGCTGAGCTTCTGAAAAATGTAGTTATATAGCGTCACTACTTTTACTTTGTTACTCCCCAACACTGGCCTGTGGGCTGACAACACCACAATCAAACAATCAAACACTGCTTTAAACACACCGCGGTCCATTTGCTTAAAGCCACAGCGTCACAGCAGGGAAAATATCTTTTTAATAGCTTACTGGATGATAATCAATTAGCCCCTGAGTGCCATATCTGAACGCATCTGAGTGTGCTGATGTTGAGTGACATTGACTCGTGTCCTGTGAATGCCCATTAACGAGAGGACCGATCGAGTAGTCAGCTCATTGCAATGCCTGTTTAACCTCGTCTCCCACAGCTTGAACAAGCTGACGGAGCGCCCTGGGCATGATGGGAGCAGGACCTGGCCAATGGGGCGGTAATGACAGGCACTTTTCAAAAGCAAATTAATTCAGTGGTGGTTCGCTCCTCTGACACATTTCACATCCTCAATGGTCCATAAAGGATTTTGTCCTGAGTCTAAATTTCCTTTAAATGAATCACACCACACTGATATTGTGCAGACAGACCGGGTCATCCGTCACGGATGTCGATAAAGTGATCCGCAGCTCACCGTAAGAAACCTTTTAGCGAAGCATTCATTCATCTGTCAGAATGTGGCGGAGACGATGATGTTACAAAATGATGGGGGATCAATAATCTGTGAACGCACAATGTCCTGGTCGACTAGCATTATGATTAAAAGTTAAATGAAACAGATTGATTTTTTTTTATGTTTCCACAAATCCGATGGCATCAACATTATAGGGGTGAAAGGTACCCGTAAATTAAGGATGTGCAAAATTACACATTTTCTTTATCAACAAGTCCACCACATATATATCAGACATGTTTCCACAGACAGAATAAATAATGAAAGTACTTAGGCTTTGTCAATGTACTGTTATCTCCTCAATCAAATGTGATATCTGATATATTTAGCATATATTTATTGCAAGAATATGAGCTTGGACTAATTTGTAATCTTATATAATCTTATCTTATCTATCTATCTATCTATCTATCTATCTATCTATCTATCTATCTATCTATCTATCTATCTATCTATATATATATATATATATATATATATATATATATATATATATATCTGTCAGGACCACTATCGTCAAATACGATTGACAACTAGATGTACCGCATGGCGGTACAAAATATGACCGCCGCTCAGGCCTGCACTGGCTTTCCACAAAAATAAATGACGTGGAGCAATTTGGCTGTATTGCGTGTTTATGTATATACCTAAAAAAAGTAGTAGTATGTGTGTGTGTGTGTGTGTGTGTGTGTGTGTGTGTGTGTGTGTGTGTCTGTGTGCGTGTGTGTCTGTGTGCGTGTATGTATGCGTGCGTACATGTGTGTGCGCGTGTGTGTGTGTCTGTGCATGTGGATTTGTATGTGTGTGTATGGGTGTGTGTCTGTGCGTGTGGATGTCAGTGTGTGTGCATGCTTGCGTTTGTTTGTATTCCTGCATGTGTGTGTGTGACAGTATCATCCTAAACCAGCAACCCTTCGCTCAACACCACCATCTACAGGCCGATGAGTGTACAGTCACTAAATGTGCACATAAATGAATTTATTTTATACCCCCCATGGATGAAATTCTACGAAACTTAGCATACCCCCAGAGGATGTCAAGTTAATCATACACATGAAATATGGTGCAGTTCTGAACATCTCAACTGAAGATAGGGGCGATTAAAGCAGAATAATATTGCATTTTAATTTTTTATGGGAGTGGCGTAAATCACAAATGAGTGATTATGGGCTAGGTTGATGTGGGCCCTTAAGACCAACATACCATAAAAATTTCTTCATCCTCGGTGCCACGGTTCAGGTAGTTATGTAGGAAAAACTGCATTTTGGGGGTTTGGGGGGGGCCCAGCTCGGGGGGGGGAGTGGCCCCCGGGGACCAAACGAAATTTTTCTGTAAAAGTCTAGTGGGGCTACATGCCCACAAAATTTCATGTTCCCCGGTGCTTCGGTGTCCCTGGTATCGTTGACGGAAAATTCAGTAGGTGATGGAAAAAAAAAAAAAAAAAAACTTTGACAATCCCTATATGACCGCTTTCGCTAGCTACGCTAGCGGCGGTCATAATAAGCATACAGTTTGGATTGGCGGTATGGTTCTGTTCAGGGCAAGAACTCCTTGCGCATCCATGCAGCCTAGCATGGATAAGAGCAATGAGAGCAGCGATATTCCCCTTAGGGTTAACAGAACAGAACCAACATGAATGTATTGCAGATGTCATTAATGTCAATATTTTAATGAACAACATAATTCGAGAATTTATTCTGATTCAAAGGGCACTCAGAAGGCCAAATCCTGACTGGACGAGAGGAGTTGGGGATG
Source organism: Scardinius erythrophthalmus (assembly GCF_964197995.2). Taxonomy (NCBI): domain Eukaryota; kingdom Metazoa; phylum Chordata; class Actinopteri; order Cypriniformes; family Leuciscidae; genus Scardinius; species Scardinius erythrophthalmus. Next base: position 8,027,034 of record NC_138226.1, on the reverse strand, counting down.
GAGGAGGGTAATAAGCTCCTGAGAATGCGATAACTGCTGATAATACTGAAGGAGCTTATATATGAATACAGTGATAGGCGTCATATTCCTATAGGTAGACGTGGATCAGCTGATGCGAGCTTGACTAACGTGACTAACGTGTACAATTACATTTATTATTAAGCAGACACATTTATCCAAAGCACCTTGAAACCTGAAAGCTACTGCAAACCTGTCAGTACACAAAGATTAAAAGAATAAAACTGACATATATTCAAAACACAGCACTCGTGGAATGACATAACAGAAACATTGTTCACAGCAGGCAATTTCAAGTCCGACAGTGATTGTTTTGAAATTCATTGCTGAAGGTGGTGGATTTGTTACAGTATTGTTTAATGGCTGTAGCACTGCTATAAAGGGAATGAACATAGGGAAACACTTCAGTTTATGGTCCAGTTCTCACTATTAACTAGTTACTTATAAGCATGCATATTACTAGGATATTGGCTGTTTATAAAGCACATATTAATGCATTATTCTGCATGAACATATTCTACATATCTTAATCCTACCCAAAAACTAAACTTAACAACTACTTTACTAAATATTGGTAAGCAGTAATTCGGAGTTTATTGAGGCAAAAGTCGTAGTTAATAGTTAGTTAATGAGAATTGGACCCTAATCAAAAGTGTGACCAGACATAGAGACGCAATGTCTAAGAGAGAGTTTACAGTGCTGACAATCTAACAATACACTGTCAGCATGCTAAACCCCTCTCAGAGAAGTCACAGCACTGTCGCTAAAATATTTATGCTACAAAAAAACGACTAACTAGTAGACCTCACCAATCAACTAGTCAGACCCATTACTGTAATTGGTTTCTTCAGTTGAGAAAAAAAGCTGCTGTAGAAACTGAATTCAGTGGCAGGTTCTCAAGAGGACTATCACATGCATCACTTTTGCATGCAACGCATGGGTGACGTGAAAGGCCATCAATCAGATATTCATGAGGTCTTGAGGTCAGCTGTGGTGTGACAAACAAATGGAGCGAATGAACGCATAGAGAAATGCTCATATCTCAAATACAAGCTTGCAAATCATGTGAACATGCATATTTCATGCATGCAGCATCATGATACTCTACAGCTGTAATGGAGAGCCATCACCAATGAGGCTTTCTAACATGGAATGATGAATTGACTGTGCCCATTCCTTCAATGCTGAGCATGAAGTTTGCAGACTCACAATAAATTCAAGACTTGTCTAGGGTTGGGATTGCAGAGCAGTTAAAAGAATCATTCAGTCAAACATTTATTCTCAGCACCATGTTGTTCTGACTCTGAGCAATGTTTACCTGTTGTAGCTCATCCACGTTGTGTGCATGAAATAGACACTCGCAAAATGCACCATTGGGAAGTGCTAATTAAACTTCATTTTTGGCAATGGTTTCGGCATCCCAAAATTGTTTCGGCCAAAACTGAATACATTTTCAGCCAAATATTTTTGGCAGGGTTATTACTGTTAACCAAATCTAAAACTATTAGAAATATTTTTGCTAATTAAAACTTAGCTGAAATAAAATAAAATGTAAATATTAGATGAAAAACTAAGACTAAACAGACAACTTAAGTTGAAATAAACAAAATAAAAAAAATTACCAGTAGCACTTAATTTTAAGGTGACGTTGTTACACGTTACTACATGTACTTACTATAGTAATGACAGTAAATTATGCATAATTACAAGTAATTGACCCTAAACCAAACTCTAACCCTAACCGTAACTTTATAGTAAGTAGTTAATCAATATTACTCAGTACTTATTTGAATAAGTACAATGTAACTACGTCACCTGAAAATAAAGTGTAACCAAATTAACTAGCCTAAAACTAAAACTGTAATAAAAATTAATTAACCTAAAAAAGCATATACTGTAACAAAATGACCAAAAATTAACTGAAAATATATAAATAAAAGCTAATTCAAAATACCAAATAATAATATAAATAATACTAAAATAAACACGGAAGGGGGAATGCATAGCTCGTACATTCTAGTTTCATTTTGTTTTTCATGGAAGAAAAGAAAACATAACTGGGCTGGAATGACATGGGAGTGAGTAATTGGCACTATCAGCGGGTGCGTGACATTCGAGAATTCCTCTGTAACACTTCATTATACATGCTCTGATCTATTACAACAGCCATTCTTCTCACATTTGAGAATAATATTTGAGCAATAAAATAACTTCACCTACATTAATTTGAAGAAATGGACTAAAATGACGACCTGCTAGTTTAAATTCTAAAAACATGATATATTATGCAAATACCACAGGATTTCCCCCACAAACCTTGTTGCTGTTTGCCTCCGCCCCATTTGTGTGGAATCCCCCTGTTGAGACAAAGCTGACACAAACCATCTCCCAGCCCACGTTCCTGCTCCATCCTGTCTCTTTAATGCAAAAGCACCGCAGCACTTTCCTCTATCACATCTGACCGTGGGGAGCTGCCGTTAACCACCAGCCGGCTCACAAATCACAAGCGCTGCAGTTTGATCTACATTTCAATGGGCTGCAGGTACATTGGGTCGACCTCTTATTAAAGTAACAGGTGACAAGTGAACCTCATAGCTTAGCTGACTCTTTATTCTCTACGCAGGAGAATTCTGATGATATACAAGTCAAGTATAGGATATGAATACAAATAATTGCTGTTGAATGTATAATAACATTGCTATTGACATTTGTGACATAAAATTGATTAAAGGGATAGTAATGAAAATTCTGTCATGAGTTACTCACCCTGATGTCGTTCCAAACCCGTAAGACTTTCATTCATCTTCAGAACACAAATGAAGATATTTTTGATGAAATCTCAGAGCTTTCTGTCCCTCCATTGACAGTCTACCACTTTGATGCTTTAAAACGCTCATAAAGAGATCGTAAAACTACGCCGCACGTTTGAGCTTCTGTAAGAACCAATGAGGTTCATTCTCGTGTTACGCAGCACGTTTGAGCTTCTGTAAGAACCAATGAGGTTCATTCTAGTGTTACGCAGCACGTTTGAGCTTCTGTAAGAACCAATGAGGTTCATTCTCGTGTTACGCAGCACGTTTGAGCTTCTGTAAGAACCAATGAGGTTCATTCTAGTGTTACGCAGCACGTTTGAGCTTCTGTAAGAACCAATGAGGTCCATTCTAGTGTTACGCCGCACGTTTGAGCTTCTGTAAGAACCAATGAGGTTCATTCTAGTGTTACGCAGCACGTTTGAGCTTCTGTAAGAACCAATGAGGTCCATTCTAGTGTTACGCAGCACGTTTGAGCTTCTGTAAGAACCAATGAGGTTCATTCTAGTGTTACGCAGCAAGTTTGAGCTTCTGCAAGAATCAATGAGGTTCATTCTTATGTTACACAGCACGTTTGAGCTTCTGTAAGAACCAATAAGGTTCATTCTCATGTTACACAGCACGTTTGAGCTTCTGTAAGAACCAATGAGGTTCATTCTCGTGTTACGCAGCACATTTGAGCTTCTGTAAGAACCAGTGAGGTTTGTTCTTGCACGTAAAGCAGGTTTGGTTGAGCTTCTGTTTGTATTCGCTGATCATTGTTTATATGTGAATAAAAGCCTAAATTCAATCTGTTCATCTAAGTCTCCTCAGAAAATTTGGACTAAACCACTCAATTCATATGGATTAGTTTTACGATCTCTTCATGAACTTTTTGAAGCATCAAACTTGTAGTTCTGAGATTTCATCAAAAACTATTGGTGTTCCGAAGATGAACGAAAGTCTTACAGGTTTGGAACGACATGAGGGTGAGTAATTAATGACAGAATTTTCATTTTTGGGTGAACTAACCCTCTAATATTTGAGCTAAGGTTAAAAAAACAGCCTTTCTTTAATATCTCAAAAGTTCATCTCAGACAGCAATAAGACTGGATGGAGAACAGAAAAAGTCTTTCTTTCATGAAACAAAAGATGATTTTCCTTAGAAAGTCTGAGAGTCTGTTGTCCATGCAAAAGTGGATGGTGATATAAAACGTCAAGCTCCAAACAGGGCACAAAATATGTAATTGAAATAAAGCTAAAAAAAGAAAAAGATTATATATATACACACACACACACATATAATTTATATATATATATATATATATATATATATATATATATATATATATATATATATATATATATATATAAAATGTTAGTTAGCTAAGTTATACTAAAAATGTTAGTTAGCATTTACTAATACATTCCTAAAATCAAAAGTTGTATCTGTTAACATTATTTAATGGACCTGAGCTGACGTGAACTAACAATGAACAGTTCTGTTTATTAACAAATACTGTAACAAATGAATTGCTCATTCTTAATTAATTTTAGTTAATGCATTTACTAATGTTAACTAAAGTTTTTTTTATAGTTTTAAAGTTTTTTATATTTAGCATTTGTTTTTATTTCAGTTTTAATTTAAATAATAATAATAAAAATGACAAAATCTCATAACCAAATTACTAAAACATACACTAAAATTGATATGCATACAATTAAAAGCCAATTCAAAGTATTGAATAAATACTATAATAGTATAAAAATAATACTAAAATAACACTGGTTATACATCAGAGACAAAGTTCATACTTAAATAAAACTCAGTACATTTCTTAAACCATGAAAGATTAATCTTTGCACCAAAAGTTTCCTCTGGCCAAGTGACAGAAATACATGCTGCTATCAATCCAGACTTGACACAAATGAAAGCACAATATCCATGTGGCAGCCCTCCTTAATGGAGTGCGTGTAGAAATGAATGACTCAACAGCACAAAGAAAGACAAAAGGGCCAAAAAAAGACTGCAGTGATGAAACTCAAAATCAACTGTCTTTGTGTATATCCTGTAATCCCTCTTTTAGCCTCAGGCCCCAGCAGCAGAAACTGGAAGTAATATCCCTACAGACACTCTAAAGACAACAAAGAGAGCACACACCCATCGTGTTCACAACTCACACCCATTTCTCACTCAACACTGCTCTCATGCAGGAATCATCATGAGAAATCATCTCGAGATTTAAACGCAAGGAGTCTGCGGTGATTGTAAATATGCTCATCATGAGAGAAATGGCATTTGTTTTGAAACATCCCTCAGGTTGCAGAACAGAAGCTTCTGTGAAAATCCGTGATCTAAGTGGTGTCTCTCTCTGCGGTGAGCCGAGGGTTCTGAACAGTAATCTGTTATAATCTTCATCTTGCAGACGGCATTGTTTAAATGACTGCGAAATGACAAAGGCCTCCACAACGCAGCATTCAAGAGAAAACCTTGGCAGGGCAAAACAATGGAAGGACGCATGCCTTCAGCCACTCACAGGAAATGCAGCTCCTCAAGGGGCTGTCTTGACCCCTGCCATACTGAACTTGAGGTCTACACACATGCAAAGATCCCATCCTGCAGAACGTGGTAGCTTAACTAGAGGAAAAAATAATACACAAGTCAATCAGGAGGTTTTGAGCCCTCACATATATACGTTATGACTCAGTTAGCCTGATAATCAAAAAGTTGTACACAACTGTAAAGCAATTTCACACTCCAATCACATAAATGTTTTACTATTTTTTTAGTGTTTTAAAACATGGAGTCAGATAACGACCATATTCACTTAAGCAAACAGTGCCTAATTATTTTTCAAAACCAGGAACTTGTAGTAAGCTCAGTTCTTCAGTTGAAGTAACTTGTCTTTTTATATAAAGCATGATTGAAGGTAAAAACTGAGGTCATATATTTAAGGTTGGCAATGGAAGTTGCGATAGTTTTTTCTTCCCTAATCTGTCGTATATCCGAGTGAAACGGCTTCTTGAACAAGAAAAAAATGTAGGGCGGGACTTTTTTGTCCATGTGGAATTGATTGGATGGTAGAATGGCTGTGGTTTGCTATTGGTCGATCTCATGTGAGTGACAGATTGTCCCACCCTCACCCCAGTAAACATCCTCAAGAGATGTCGCTGCAAGAGGGAGGGGAAGTTATTTTGATTAAAGATTATGAGGGCACATTAATCAAAGTAAAGATAAATAATTTATAATAAATCCTGTAATATTCTGTTTAAAAAAAATAAGAAGAATTGTCAATTTTGATGTCATACATACATACATACATACCAAGTAGACATACACTAACTCAAATGCTGGTTTGAGCCTGTTGGGTCATTTTTGGGGGGTTAGTTTTTCCATGGTTGGGTTGTTTTTAGGTCAATAGGTCAATCTCACTGAAACAATATACCCCTCCCCCATCTGACGCAACAACCCAGCAGCGGCATTACTACAACAACCCAGCTGTTGAGTTACACAGAAACGTAGACTTTTTGCATCCTAATCAGGAGAGAGCAGTTCTCAACGCCACCAAATTGGTGCATTTCACCAATTACGTTTTGCAGGTGAACAGCATTGCAACCAGTACTAACCAGCATATTACACTAGCCTGGAAATTCACGCTGGTATAAGCAGATCTTTGCCACAGGGAAGAAGAAACTGAAGTAGTGAAAGCACAATCGAAACAAGCTATAAAAGTGGAAACCTACATGGCTGAGTGAGCTAAATCTCAAAAAAATGTTACTAGCCACGCCAAGTCTAGAATCAGCCCACCATTACATTCTATTACCCATCAGGGGAGCCAGGGAAGAAGTGTCCGCAGATTGCAGTGATTAAAAACAAACTCTGCCAGTGAGCAGTCAGAAAGGAGGGGCTGCACTTCACTTTGTGGGAGCTGAATAATACAGCTGCTCTTCCATACGGAGAGGGGCTGGAGTCGGCTCACTCTGTCTGTCTGTGGCCTTGGGGACGCCTCTTGAAATGCCTGCACCGGCCAACAAAAATAACCAGCGCCGACTTCCCACTGTCGCCACAAACCACCGCTGCACACCTTCCACTGAGATGTCTCTTAGCCACAACTAAACCCAGACAAAGAGACTGAACATGCACACACACACACACACACACACACACACACACACACACACACACACACACACACACAAATAGATCAACAAGGGACAATGGCTCCTCAGATTCTAAGGCTCGAAACGTACGATATGTACCTATGTGAGTGAAAAAGCTTGATTTCACACATTGCTACGTTCCGAAATGTGTCTGAAGCACTAGTGTACTGCAAATCTCTGAGGATTTCTTACCCAAAGTTATTTACGTTTTCTTTAGGGATTTCTGACAAGATCAAATTAAGTCATATACAAACTTTGCTGTTTAATCAGTCATATTTGATCATTTATTTTGTTGTTGTGATAAGTGATTCTGTAGTAAATGAAAAAAAAAAATGTGTAAATGCACCTTTTCGTTGTATATATGTAATGCTACTTGAGATGTGGCTTCCTAAATACAGGTTTTATTTTACTATGCAAAAAATGCAAAACAAAAAGCTCACAGGAAAAAAACACACATTGATTACAACAAAATCAGTTATTAATATGTTTTAATATGTTAATAAATATGTTTTTGCACGTGTTCATAATTTTTGGCCAATCTACCATACATAGATATTATTTCGCCACAATTTGGCATGTTTCATTGTGATATCACAAATAATACAATTAATGGTAACACTTTTTCATTTTAATGTGACGTAGTTACACGTTACTACATGTACTAACTATAGTATATAGAAAAACTAGTAAATTATGCGTAATTAATTAACCCTAAACCAAACCCTAACCCTAACTGTAACTCTATAAGTACATGTAGTTAATTAATATTACTCAGTACTTATTTGAGTGAGTAGGGCTACAATGTAACCATGTCACCTTAAAGGGGTGGTATAATGCCCTTTTCACAAAATGTAAAATAAGTCTTTGATGTCCCCAGAGTGTGTATGTGAAGTTTTAGCTCAAAATACCCCACAGATATTTTTATATAGCATGTTAAAATTGTCCATTTTTGAGGGTGAGCAAAAACACACTGTTTTGTGTCTGTTTCTTTAAATGCAAATGAGCTGCTGCTCCCAGCACAGAGGTCGGAGCTTCAACAGCTTGCACTCCCATGCACTGAAAATGTCTAAAACTTTTAGCCTTTTTTGTTCAAACCGGATTCAGGCAATGATGGAGAGACTCGAGAAGAGGTGACAACGTAGAATGCAACAGGACTGAATAGTTAGTTGATGAATTTAAGTAGCTTATGTGTAGTTATCTTCTAGTCATTGATTAGCATATTCTGTCTTGATAATCTATAAATTGTGTTCCGGGGGCGGGGTTTATGTAAATTTTAGGGTTGGTGATGTCACTAACCCAGGAGGAATGTTGTGTAGTCCCTACCAGCCGTTTGCTGTAGTCCTTAAAAAGTGATTTGTTTTACCACCACAGTGATGCAAGAATACACATTAAGCATATACATCTGTACCAAGGATAAAAATCTGCATTCACATCATGTACTAGTGTAGTGTGTTTCTACAATTCTAGTGAACCACAGTCAAATATAAGAGCATATTCTAATGTCACATAATAGTATATCCTACAACACATTTATTGCACTATACATAGTAAGTATATTCCTGTTTGTCACTGTGAGGCAGGTATGGTGTGAAATTCTTCAACACTCATAAGTAACAATATTAATTCAGTCTATTTCCATTTGAACACACAGTCAGTGGCAGTGTAGCAATTGTGCTGTCAGAGGACAATGGACCCTGTGGAGATGCAGAAAGAAAAGAGAAACGGGAGGGGGGGTGTTAATGATTTGAGTTCAACGGCACGTTAAAGCATCACACCAGAGGCAAATAAAAGACTATAAAACACTCCTGGATGGCACCCTCCACATCAGGTTTCCACTCCATCATTGTAAACCACTTTCCAATCTTTGAATACCACCCATGACTGACAGTGTAGGATTCTATCCTGAGAGTTTCACATCTCGGATTCAGTGCACTCACCCAATTCTGCTATTATTATCAGAGTAATTCCACAACTTTGTAAATTCACTGCATATTTATTCTTGCATTCTCTGATAAATAGAGAAAAGTTCAAGTACTTAAATGTGACAGCAATGATCAATCATTTAAATAGTTTAAGTGTCTTGAGTGTTTTACAAATTCAAAATGGTTCACACTATTGTCACTTATTGTAGATTTTGTATATTACGTATTGTAGATTTATTCTGAACTTTACAAAACCAACAAGTGTAGATTATTTTATTTCTCCCCTTCAGAAGTATTACAGGTTTTGTATTCATACTGTACAGATGTGCCAAAATGGCCCTCATATTTAAAGTCCCCATGAAATCAAAATGGAAGTTTTTAGGCTTTTGGTATGAACAAGTTAGTCTTATTGTTATCTATAAGCTAGTGTGCTCCAAAACAATGACAAAATTCACATTTAGAAGATATGAGCATTCAAAACTTACAGTCTCTCACTTCTGCCAATGATTTTGATGACATCAGCTTGTCATCAGATTTTCTGTCCAATCAAATGCTCTCTAATCTACAGTGTCCCGCTCCCAAATAGACGCTGAAGCTGTGGCTAAAATTGCTCACTTTTTCACACATTTACTATTTTCTACATGGTGAATGACGCATAGTGCACTATATTGTACTATAATAGAATGTACATAATAAAATAACACTGGAATGAGCACAATCCCAATGCCTTCACTAGCGACTGTCCTGAACTGTAATGTCAACAAAAACAGATAGTAAAAATTATTAAAGTACAAATTATCTGTTCCATATTACAAGGATATAATTAAATACTTGTGGTTTATGTTACATGAAAAACAAAACTAAATTCCTGAATGCACGACTACGTTTGAGTGTCAATGGAAAAACAGGCTTCTGACCACAAAATATGTAGTTACGACATCATTCAGCAGGTGCTAACTGGGCCATGCTAACCAACCAAATCTTGACCTATTTGACATTTTGCAGAGGTCTCAACAAGGCGTGTTTTTTGAAACACCATCTTATAAAAAGATTAAGGCACAAGAGACACAGTGGCACGGTTAAAAATGTCCATCTGATGCTTATGTACATTGACTAACAATTAAAAATAGAGCCTGTGTACATTACCAACCCACTCCCAAGACCTTGGTTGATTATCTGAGTAGTTAGGTAGACCAATTGAAAAAATGTCCCATCCTAGTCGAATGTTTCATTGACAACTAAAAGAAAACACAAACATCCAAACACTAGCTTCCAACTGATGAGGCACTATGTTTTTTTCTGCTGAAAATAGAGACTCCAGATTTTTTCCACTGCAGACAGGGCACCATTCACTGGAATCCCATCAATCAATGATGCCTTATCTCTGCTGCAAGTGTCTGGCATACTTCCATGCAAATTTGCACAACACAAACAAACACACACGCTCACTAGCGCAGTTTGAACAGACAGAACAAAGATTAGACAATACATAAATGACCAGTTATCAATTTCCTCTCTGTTGGTAACAGAAAAATATTTACTTTTAGCATAAAATCTTGTTTACAAAAGCAGTGAGTGAGTACAGTGACTGTCTGTGACAGAATCAAAAAGATCAGAAAGATGGCTGTTATCAGAACAATAGTGAGGAATCATCTGAATTTATCTGAAGAAATATTCATACACTTAAATGCTTTATTTCTAAGGCTGACACAGTATGTTTGAAATTGAGAATAGCAAGTTATATGCATAACGATCACCACCAGGTGCATGCTGGGTACAAATGCTGTAATGCCATGCACAACCAAATACTTTCATGATGCAAGGTTTTCAGAGCCAAGCACTGCAGATGATCTTCACAAACTGCGAAAGCTAAACGCATGATGAGAAATAGAGGGTATGCATAGACGTCACTTCCCGTCGGGACACGCCCCTCAGTGAGACTGAGTGGCAAAACATCCTTCAACGTGACTGGCTTTAGTTGGCGAAACTGAAACCAGGAGAAAAACAAACGATTATCTGCTTAAATTAAAGGCAGTTGGACTCGACAGTGCTCTTTACAACTTACCAAAGAACCAGTGGTCCATGGACATTGACGTGGCCAGGAATTGGGTTGACATTTATTGACACCAGGGAAATACAAAAAGCAAAGCCTGTGAACGCTTAATCTGCTAAACAGTATAAATAAAATATAGACAGAGCTAAATCCTGATGATTACTTATATCATTGTTCTATGTCAAATCGCCCAACCCTAAAACTCTTTAAAGCACAAAGGCATTATAGACATAACGATATGACTTTCTGTAAAGCTGCTTGGAAACCATGCGGTATTGTGAAGCTATCGGCCTACAAATAAATTCGACTTGACTTAAAAAAGGGATTTGTTGGTGAAATTTAAGTGATGAGAACATTAATGGATATTCTGGTTGTTTCAATATATTTTGTAAACTTTTAAAAAAAAAGTTATCTGGATAATTAAGCTGCTACCATCTGGAAGATGATAGGCTACAGAGCAGTGTAAACTGAATTTAAGAACTGCTTTGCGCTCCTATTTATTTATTCATCTAAACTTGCTTTGTAAGGAAAACTGGGTTTGTAGAACATTATCCAACCATCCCCCTTTGTAGAACACAAGGCTCATAATGGATGTTTTTTAATAAACGCTGACAAACTTCACAGTTACGCAGAATATAAGATGGTAAATATTTAAATGATGAGTTATCAATACAATAACCTAAGGTATAATTTTACCCCAATATTCAACATATCTGACACAAAATGTTAACTGCAAATCCATGTTTCGCTGCCTGGATCCAGTTGTTTCTGCGAAATGCAGCGATCCATTTGCTTTTCTTTTCTGTAGCTTTCAGAAGTCTGTGAAAAGATAGCTCCACTTACTTGTTGAATCTATTTGTACAGTCAATCGCAAAGCACTTTCCCATTTTAAATGTGTTTTGTGTGCTTTCACGGAATTCAAGCTGAACACCAACTTTGCCACTCAGTGGGTGTAACCGCAGTGACTCCTGCCTACTGTGATGTCCTGTGCATACCCTCTATAGCAAGGCTGATAACGGAGCTTAGCGCTTATTGTTTATTATTCTAAATGAGGGAGGGCGTGTCTGGGGCAAGTAATTAGCATAATGCACACCCAAATCATCTCTATGTGAAGGTGTTCCACTCAAATGTACCTGCACAGCCAATCAACACTAACTACAAATGAATCCTTGTGCTCCCTAAAGTTTCACTCTTGCCTGAAAATAGTGAAAAACTACTTGGTCAGTCTCTGTTTATCAGAATCAGAAAAAAGATTTATTGCCAAGTATTGCTCATGAACACAAGGAATTTTGGCAAATGGAGCTTCCAGTACACAGATGCGACAAATATATAAAAAATTATAAAAATAATTTATAATCATATTTTGGATGGATGGATGGAGACAGATAAAGAGAAAGACAGATAGATACAGTAGATAGATAGATAGATAGACAGACAGACATGTCGATAGATCAACAGATAGACAAAAAGATAGACTTTAATACACTTGTCTACAATGCGTACTCAGTTAATTACATTGAGGGAAAACAGAATGTACAGTTGAATTCTATACTATAAGTCATAAGTCATATACTGTAGACTATGACTTATAGCAATTCTTATAAAAATTCAAAACATGTTGTCCGCACAAGTTCGTCCAGACCAATCAACAGATATACAGATAGATACAGTAGATAGATAGATAGACAGACATATCAACAGACAGACAGACAAATAGACGAACAGATAGACAGATATAGATAGGCAGATAGACAAACAAACAGACAGATAGAAAAACAGATAGACAGATCAAGAGACAGACAGACAGATAGATAGACAGATAGATAGGTATTGTTAAAGGGGGGGTGAAATGCTCATTTTCACTCAATCTCCTGTTAATCTTGAGTACCTATAGAGTAGTATTGCATCCTTCATATCTCCAAAAAGTCTTTAGTTTTATTATATTTATAACAGAAAAGATAGGCTGTACCGAGTCTTTCCGGAAAAAACCGAGCGTCTGGAGGTGGGTCGTGTGGGCGAAGCCAGAGCCATAGAGAGAATCCGTCGAACTGGGCTTTGTTTATAAAACATTCATCGTCGAAATGCAGGGAACAAACAGCATCCACTGTTCCTAACGCTGGGTTCTTTGGTAAGCTTTCCCTCACATCCAAAAACACACTTTGGAGACACTATGCAGCGCTGCCGATGATTTCCTGTTGAAGCGCGTTGAGGTGCGCGGTCTCGCTCTCCTCTAGTCGACGTTTGCGTGGCCGCGCTTTTCCGGGAGAAATGCTCATATAAGGAGTTCCACTCTGGTCTACGTCATTAGATCCACGGTCGGAAAAAAACAGCCGAAACTTGTACCAACCCGGAAGTAAGATTTTCGGCACAGAAATTCTCCGTTATTCGTCCAAAATATTTTTAAAAAACTTTGGCCATGTTAAGCATGAGAATCCACCTCTTTAACACTGTAAACAACTCTGAATACATGAAACACCATTGTACCCCCCCTTTAAATGGGTACTTGATGTCTCACTGATGGTGCTATGTGAGCACACAAGACAGAAACGGTTTGGAAACATTGGTATACAGCATATACTTCGCAGCATTCCTAGAACTACTAAGCATTTTGGACATTTCGAGGCTCCGAGCCAGTGTCAATAAGCTCAGTATTGTGTCACAATATAGAGCCCGGTGTGCTGTTCCTCCTTCTGACATCAGACATGTGTTCATAAGTTCACACAAGCTCCTATTCAGACGGGTCTCTGTAAAAAGCCTCAGTGACTGGTCTCTCACACTTGAGCAGCTCCTCAGCGTCGCACTTCAGCGCATCCACAGTGCCGTATGAAAAGTGGCCCATCATTGAACCTGTGAGGTCAGGAAATGCAGAACAGATTGCACACAGCTGCTCTCTTAGTAGTATCTGCATACAAAAGCCGTTGGAGCAAAACGCCCTGTTCCTGCAAGATATTTTTAAACAATGCTAATTGAATTAGTTATAGAGACTCTCTTTCAACACTACGGAATAAGCATAAACACATCTCATCTACTAATGCACATGGCATAAAGTAAAGCTGACTTTCAAAAGCCAGTCCTCTAGTGCTATTATGAAGTGTTGTGATGAATCAGTAAAACTTCACTGCAATAGGAACAGCAACCAGCTGTGGTATTAAATATTAATGTCCATTTCCGCCTCTGTATGCTGACAGCCTAATTAGGAGCTCATTAATATTCAAGAGCACAATCATTTTGGGTTAAAGCAATCCCAAAATTTACTCTCGTTTAACCTTTAAGGCACGAAACATGGATTTTTAGTGGAGGCGGCAGTGTTGTATGTTTTTTACCGATGCTCTGGGTAAAGTAAACTTGATATTTACCACAGGGCTCTTTTTTTTTTTACCGATGCTCTGGGTAAAGTAAACTTGATATTTACCACAGGGCTCTTTTTTTCATCATATCAGGTTTCAAATGGCTTTGAGTTGCAGAGGAGTTGAGCATTCAAACAGTTTGCACAAATGGTTGTAGGTCAACCACAACCCCACATGGATTTTCAGTTTCCAAAATACTGCATCATTCATTGTTATAGACCCCCCAAAAAACCTCTAAAGTGAATTTCTCTTGGCAAGCACAATATCCATAACAGCTCCCTTGTTATCGGCACTATTATTGTCTGTCCCAATGCTCTTTCCTTCCTGTATATGTCATTCAGCGCATTTTCCAGTACACACGAGTATATTCAATCAGAAACAGCTTCCCTAAATGCAACATGGCATTTATAGTCCATCTTGTGCTATAAATACATAGAGAAAAGGAAATAAAAGGATCATAATTCATGTGTTTAAGGGGAGAGTTCACCCTAAAATGAAAATGAAGTCTCATTTACTCACCCTGGTGTTGTTCTAATTCAGTATGCCATTTTTTTCTTTTTCTGACCACAAAAGGAGAAATAAAACAAAAAGTCCCACGTGTTGCATGGGATCCTTCCATGATCATTTTGCGTCTTTTTTAAAAGCTTGATGCTGGTCGCTAATCACTGCCATTATGAATGAGTGTGAGCGGGCAATTTTTTTATTTATTTTTTCACCTTTTGTGGTCAGAAAAAGAAAGAACAGCATACGGCATTAGAACAACACCAGGGTGAGTAAATGATGACTTCATTTTCATTTTAGGGTGAACTATCCCTTTAGAGTCAACATGATATTGATATCAAAATGGGCTCTTTTTACTTTCCTAATGCACATTTAAAGACTTACTGCCAATAATTCATCGGTTGAGTCCACTCTTAACAATTTAAGCAATTCACAATGGATAAAATCAAGTCTCATCCTACATTTTTTCTTGCTTCACACTGAAACGTTAAAGTATGCAACCCAAATTATTTTAATATGTTCCTAGATTGTATTAAAAGTGTCACATATTCTCAAAAATGATTATTTTCAACACTCATTCTGGCCCTCTGTCCAAAATGATCAGTTTTAGTGGATGTGTCCTTTAAGGCTGGTCCGTAAACGGCAACTGTTTTGATTGGCTTATGCATTGAATTGCATGAGAAAAAGTATTCAAGCCACTGCTATTGCATGAAAGGGTTTTAAAAACATTATTAAAATAAATCCGTCATTTAGAGAGAAATTATTATGGAATTGTTTTGTCAAGACCTTTTTAAAGACAGCAGTCACACTAAAGAGATTTAAAGTGCCCCTATTGTTCTATTTTAAGGCCTCCTGATTTAGTTTTGGAGGTCTTCTACAATATGGTTTACATGCATCCTATAGGTAAAAAAAAACACTTTAATTGTCTCATGATATCCTTTACAGCATCATTGCTTTTCTCACAGTGTCTGCAAACAATTTAATCTTTCTAAACCCCTCCTTTCTGAGAGCCTACTCGGTTCTGATTGGCCCAGTCTGTTGTGACTGGTCTTCCGCAAGGGGTGTCCAAGGTCGGTCCTGGAGGGCCACTGTCCTGCAGAGTTTACAGTAGCTCCAACTTTCCTCAACACACCAGCCTGGACGTTTCTAGTATGCATAGACCTTGATTAGCTGGTTCATGTGTGTTTAATTGGGGTTGGTGCTAAACTTCGCAGGACAGTGCAGTGGCCCTCCAGGGACAGGATTGGACACTCCTGGTCTACTGCATGCAGTGCGTGTCAGAATCTAGATGCCTATTACCATATCTGAATTTCAGGATTAAAGGCTTCCACAGCACTTTTACACACAGTGATATAAACAGTTACGATGCCGTCAATGTTACCGCATCAATTTGAGTGAGAGTCCTCATCCTTTGGAAGGGCATGCAAAGTGAATTTACTTTCGCGGCGCAGTAAACAGCATCTTCTTGAGATTTCAACAACACAACACAAACTCTTCCAGGCCTCGACTACAACTACAGTGTTTGAGGGCGGGTCAAAGTAGACATTGTTCACAGGTAGTCGCTTCTAACCTGTTGTTTCTTAATTTCAACATTCCTGTCTTCACAAGCCATCTAAAGTGTTTTATGTCTCCTCTTATATTTGATTCATATCATGCTTTTTGTATTTCACTCTGAGCTCCTGTGTCATTTTTTTGACATCCAGTGGTAAGCATAAAACCCACACGGTTCTGTTTTCTTTTCCTTCCCCCTGCTGTCAATGCGCTGTCACACACGATAAGCACAAGAAGTGAGACACCCGCACACATCACGCTGCCGAGGCTCTGAAAAAATAGAAAAAACTAAGACAGCCTCCTAAACCTGCCCTGCTCCCATCTCACCTGGAGATTATCACTTAGAATGTGCTTAGGGTGACGGCCTTGTAGCAGACGGGTGAAAAAAAAGCTTTGCACTCGCAGCTCTCTAGTTTACTGAAGCGTGACATCATTTGCTTCAAAAGTGTTCTTTAATCTAACATTTCAAAGCAGGCGAAACTCGTAGTTCCTACGAGGCATACAAATGATACAGAGATTAACATATCAGTCCACTGACAAAGAACAATCACAGTTTATCACAGATAAGGGCTCTGAAAAAGTGTCTGGACACTTAAAGTCATACTTACTACCTGCAAACAAATTATGTTAGACCTTTTCTTCACTTTTCTGAGCCGTTTTAACCAGTTTGTATCAAGATGATCATCAGTGCACACATGAACAGTTCAAGGAACTTGAATAATGTCATCAGCAAAATAAAAGGTAAAGGTAAACATCTTACTTTTGGACTTAAAAAAAAGAAAAGAATGCTATCTAAAGCTAGGTGGGTGGCCACTAGTAGTAATGCACAATATATTGTGCATTTTGGAGATACCTGAGTGGCCTTACTGTACAGAAATACACATGCAACCTCATATCTATTTTTAAATGCTGTCAGAGGAAGGATGACTAACAATCCAGCAAGGGAAATAATTATGCAGTGTTCCTTAACATGTCAAACCATTTATTACAAAAACAGACATTCATCTATAGTGGAGTGTCTGAATATCTCTATTCAGATTTAACATAATAAATGAACAATGAGCTTTTTAAAATTGTATTGGCTACACTAACAGTGCATACTCAGTTCATTACATTGAGGGAAAACAGAATGTACTGAAGAATTCTATACTATACGTCATAACTCATACTACAGACTATGACTTATAGTATTCTATACTATACTATATACATAAGTAAAGTACTATACTGTATGGACTATTAAAAAGGCAGAACATGTTGTTGGAACAAGTCCATCCAGACCAACTTGTTAAGAACTAGAGCAATAGGGCCTGCAATAGATTACACAGAACTCAACAGTAGGTATATGCTTTAGAGCAGTATGTACTGTACTATAAAGAGCATTTGGGCAATTCCACGCAAAACTGTCACATCCATAACGCCAACACAATGCCATGGTATTTAGTTGGCTTTATGGATGTGACAGTTTTGCGCGGAATTGCCCATTTATAGTACTTTAGTATGCTAATATATCCTAGTACAGAATGTATTGTACTACATAAAGCAACACACCATTCACTATAGAAAAGTCAATATATTATAGCAACATGTTGGCCTACTTTAAACTACAGATTAGTCATGCTAAAATACAGTAATTAGAATGCAGTATGTACTATATACTTTAGAAACATCACACATTAGAATAAGTATATACTATTAACTATAGAGAAGTCAAGCTGTATACAGTATACAACCACACAGATTGTAGACAACAGAGAAGTCAAGAAGCATACTAAAGAGTAGGGATCTCCAACCCTGCTCTTGGAGAGCTACCATCCTGCAGACTTCAATTCCAACAATTCTCCAACCGAGTGTACAGCCGATGTACTGTATGCTCAACAGCTGTCTGAAGTTGAATTAATGAAAATTAACAGAATTAATGGACTAACGTAGGGAATAGTGATAGAGGGTTTAGGGGGCGATTTCAGATTAAGCCTGTAGCTATTCAGGTGCACGATTGGAGACACCTGCTAGAAATACATGCTGCGTCCCAATTCGCATACTAACCGTCCTAAATAGTATTTGAAATTAGAATTAGTGTGTCCCAAATCATAGTATTTTGAAATGCGTATTCCAAACATACCCGGATGGTCTACTTTTTCCGGTAAGAACCCGAAGTGCAGATCAGTGCACACTTTAATGTTGCCCACAACCCATTGCGCGTTGGATGAGGATTGGATTAGAACTACAAAATTACAAACATGACAGATGTGCAAGTCCAAAGGTTAAGTAGAGAGGTTTTGATAAAGGGGTTTGAGTGATTAATAATCAGTATCTAACCTGACGAAAATATTTTTTTTTCAATGCTATCCATATCATATTTAATCTGCAACAGCATTCTGAACTTTTGTAAATATATGTTTGGTCATTAACTTTTAAAAGCATCATTATGCAAATTACAATAACATTAGGACAATTCTCCGCATGAAAGACCCACGACTGGCAGATCAACGTGCTACTACATTTCTCTCCGAAATGGTAGGACATTAAATTAAATTGAATGTGGAGGATTTTTACTGTGACAAGATGATTGACAGGGCAGTTTAAATGGTGACAGGATGCATGTAACTAAGCGACAGAGCTTTCAGTTAAAGCCGCAGTTATGACGAAGCACTCAAAATTATGTACTTTTTCTTCACAAAAACAGTACATTCTTTTAGAGCATAGTATAGGTAGGAGCATTAGGATGCAGCAACAGTATTTACTGACAATAAAAAGCCAAAAAGTATATACTATAACAGTACAGACTGCAGTGTAGACAAATGAGAAGCCATACAGTACAAAGTGTGGACTACTAATATAAAGTAGAATGTACTATTGGAAGTCAAGAAGCTGTAGAGCAGAATGTAATATAGGCTAATGAGAGCAGTAAGAAGTCTAATGTTAAACTACTTTAGACAAGTTCAGCAGTAACATAAATAACAGTACAGAGAAATCATACAATATAGTTTCCAGACAACAGAACATAGCAGCAATAGGCTTATATTAATGAGACTATAGAGAAGTATCATGCAGCAGAAATATAGACTACTTATAAGTAAAACAGCATGTAGAATACTAATAGAGAAGAACACTCTTCTGACCATAGAGTCACACTACACACTAAAGAGCAGAATAGACTACTAAGTCGTGTATTATTATAAAGCACAATGTACTATATTGACTATAAGTCATGTAGTACCATAGAGCACAATGTTACATTATAGAAGTCCCAGCAGTAGACTATTTTTAATGGCACTACTAGATAAGTCATATACCATTGTCCATAGCAAAAGGTATTGTAGACTATAAAAAAAATCATGCAGACTATACCACTGAGAGCAGAGACTGTAATACAGACTATAGGGAGGTAAAACAGCATACTGAGCATAGAGAAGTAGTACACTCTATAGAGTATAGAGAAGTCGTACAGACTGTAGTGAAGCAGACAATAGAGAAGTCATGCAGTCAGTCATGCAGTGCTGCACAGGGACTCCCACCTGCACTGGAATTCCAGCCAAACTTCTCACCCACGCTCAAAGTTTCCGTGAGCTGATTGCTCTCACCATGGAGCCCTCACAACAACAACATGTCAAAACTTCCTCCTGACGCCACAACATCCCCTCGTTCTCGACGACACGACACGAGACAAGACGGTCGCCGGTGATGTCTTCTTGTCTTCTCCACACGCATGGTGTCACAATTTTAAATCCATCTCAGGTGGAGCATATCGACAAGTGATACAGTTTCACGTTGGTTGTGTGGGACCATCCAACGCGGTAAACGCTTATGTCCACGCGCTGTACAGCGCCACCCGTCGGTTCCGAGTAAAACTGCAGCGCCTCCTCTCCTTCCTACTCTCCAATGTTCACAGCTCGGCCGGAGCCCGTCGTCTTCCCGGCTCCATTTCAACTGGATTTTTAACACTCCTAACCACCCCAGATCAGGACAGGACCACGTCTAAGGTAAAGGAGAAGCTCTAAGGGTGTCGTAGAGTCCACATTAGGCGGGGTAACATCGTCCTTTCTTAGTGTTTTCAGCTCTGAAGAGAGGGGAGCTCGAAACTGACTTCACGCATCAGTTGGTACACCATGCTGATACTGGAGTGCCTCCTACCATAACAAACCTCTTACAAAGGATTTTAAAAGATCCAATCTGAATCTTTTCGCCCCGGCGTGCGTTAAACGACTCGAATTTTCCTCGCAATCCGCTCGCGATATCGCCTTGTTCTCCTAAAGTGAAGGGGGTGGACATGCTGCGAATAGGTGCAATTATTGCTTTCCTTTGCAGCTCTTGAAATCTCCTTCTTCTCAGCGATAGATTCTGCTGGAACAGCCGTGTGTTTTTCTCGTTTAGTCTCGTAAGCTCAGCCACTTGCACCTTATTCAGCAGATGGAAAGCGAAAAAACTCAAGGCTGTTTTTGCAGAGGAGGGTTTTGTGAATGTGTGATGGTCGCTCTGCAGCTTGTAACATTAAGCGCAAAACTGATACAATGTATCGCGGATCCATGTGAAACGTCATAATGGTTGCAACAATGTTGCCGCTGCGCTATTTACAAATACTATCAGCTCAGTCGATAATGGATTAAGTTGGTGTGTCTGTGGCTTGACGTTTTGTCCTTCTGAATGACAACAGTTTGATGTAATTGGATCGGCTATAGGGTTGCTTGTGTTTTCAGAGTCCAAATATTGGAGTCCTTTTGATTGTTGCTCTTATGGCAAGCAGTTTTAGCGTTCATTCCTTAAACGAATACCGAATTTTAAGATTTACCAGTAGTAAGTATCAATGGAAGCAATCCATTAGATACTAGTTGTGACTAGTTGCTGTAGTGTTTATTCATTACTAGTATCCATTCCAATAGTGACACGTAACTATTTTTTTTATTAGTTGCGTGTGCTTATGCAGTTAAATTCAATGATAATCTGTGATTCAGATATCAGCTATTCACTTCCAGATAGTGTGCATTCCAGCTGTTGCTAGTACCTTTTCAAGTTTTACTTGTACCTGTTCATTAGATACCTGTGATTATTTTTTTGTTTCTTCTATCTCTTCAAATAGTTGCTAATCTATTTTAGTTTCCCTGAAAGGCCTAATTATTAAAATACTTGTGTGTATTCTAGTTGTTACTTAAATCTTACTAGTAATTTTTAAACTGAACTTTAAAATAGCCATTCTGACTTGTGCACACTTATGACTTTTAACAAGGAAGTGTTACTTGTAGAAACTGGTACAGATACCAGTGTTTCTAATAACTAAGTACTAGTAAAGCTGAAGTGGATAAAAATAGATACAGGAATAAATGTTTAAAGAGCTTGCAACTGATTGTTTGTAGAAATAGTCTTAAAGAAGTTTCTGTGATATGTCACTTGAGTGTATTTTCCTGGCAATCTCATCAAATATTGCTTCTGTTTGTATTTAGAAACTCAAGGGTTAGGGTTCAGGGCAACGTTGAGTTACTGAGCAAATTTGTGATTTTCTTAAACCCCAGAAGAACTTTGGGCTATTCTGTGATCGCAGTCAGCCCTGGTTCAGAACCTCTTGTTGTCCTTTACAAAGGTGGAAAATGTCCAGTGAAAGACAACGGTCAGATGATGAAAGTCCCAGCACCAGCAGCGGTAGTTCCGATGCGGATCAGAGAGATCCTCCGGTGCCAGAACCAGAGGAACAAGAGGAGCGAAAACAACCCACGCCTCCGCAACAGCAGAAGAAATCCACCAAACTGTCCAGCAAAACAACAGCCAAATTATCCTCCAGTGCGAAAAGGTAAAGATGCCAATCACTCTCTAGCTGTTTTGAGGATTAAATGTCATTTTGTTAAGTCAGGCTTGTATTCTGTCAACACTCCTTTTTTTAATAATCACTTTTTGTGAATAAGTGTTTCAAGTTTATTTTTGCAATGTGCCAATTAACGGTTTTGCTGTTTGTGCGCCGTACTTGAGAACAAAAGCACTAAGCTTAGAAAATGACTTAAATGCTTGAGCAAAGAAACCGTATGATGTGTCATCGGCTTATATTTAATGAAGCACACCAAGCAAAGGTTCTCCTGAGACGTCGGAAACTTCTACACAAAGTTATTGTGAGGAGCAAGAGAAGTGAGTCAAATCGCTCTGCCTTGTGGTCTCTGTTTTAACCGAGATGCTTTTTTTTGTGCAAATACAGCGATTCTACCTATAAATTTCATAGCGAGGTGGATTTGGCGCTAAAAACAACGTTAACCAATCAATCCATATCAGTGCTCATTAAAACGCCATAGACTTTTCTCAATGTGGGAGGAATGAAAGATCAAACAGTTATTCTTAGAAAATGTCAAAAATCCTGCCCTGGCTCCCTTACATGCTGTTGATAATGCTTTAGTAACAGCACCCGAGCAGTGCATTAAAGCTCTTGTCAAATATGCCGAAGCACACCCCCCTCCCTCCCTCTACCTCATTTGCATATAAGCTTTAAAAGAAAATCTTTTGTGCTTAAAGTGACTTAAACGCCTAGACGAGGGGTGGGGTGTGAACTAAGGGCAGAGGGCTTTGAGCCGAGGTGAAAATCAACGGTGTGCGATGGAGAGAAAGGCAGAAACGAGCACGGCAAAGTTTTCCTGTTATGGGATTCGGGTTATGCCTCCGAGAACAAAGAGGAAGCAGCCATGTTAGCTGTGCTGAAGGGAGAGCCAGCCGTGCAGTAAACGCAGCAGAGGTAGAGGGCAGTGTAATTCCCCGGCTGCTTGCAATTCTCACAGCTTTCTCACCATCTCTCCCTTTCTCTTTTCTCTCCCTCTCCCTCGCTTCTCTCTCGCAGAATCCAGAAAGAGCTTGCAGAAATCACTCTGGATCCTCCACCCAACTGCAGGTATGTTATTTAACGCATGCTGTCATTTTATTTCTTTATGGGCTGGTTTGAAAAAGAATCGCTGTAGGAAAGAATTGACTTTCAGCACTAACTGTTGGGAGTTTTTAGACTGCTTTTAAACTGATGGATTCGCTCAGGACGGATGTGGCATTTTTCTCCTCGGCTTCAAAGGGTTAGGAAGGATAGGGCTTTTTTTTTTTTTTTTTTTCAAGCATTATTGTTACTGATGTTCCTGTGGTCTTGGTGCTGTTGTGTTTGTAATAATATGGCAGATGCTGCTCCGAAGCATATGGCTTTGATTTCACATCCTCATGCTGAACTTACTGCTGAACCCCCATCTGTTTTAATGAGCTGACCTAGAGATGCCAGAACAAGACAAGGGAGCTTTTAAAATCTGCTCTGTTGCTCTTGTTCCCCCCCCTTTCTTTTCTTTGAAGGATGGCAATTTTCTGATTGTTTCTTGGTCTTTTAAAGGGCTTTCATTCATTGGGCTTTTATTAGAAGAGTCTCCTCTGGTTGGTTATAATTTTAAAAGTCCATAATGGATATGTGTTTTGGCTTTCTGTAATATTGGCAGAGATTTATGCTTATTGATTTATGCCTCTCAAACAAGATTTTATAGATGTTGTGTCATGTATTGGCTATATCTGAGGTGGTTTGATAGTATGAGATTGCATTTATTGAGATCATATTTTAGTGATAGACTGATATACTGATCTTTTTGAGATTATCAGTATTGGTTGTAAACTGCACATTTGTCAGTTTGCAGTTCAGTTTAGTAATGGAACAGAAATGGCATACTTGACTTTTAAATGCCTACATCTCAGTTGCTTAAATACAATTTATACTGTTCAAAGGTTTGGGGTTGGTAAAAATGTATACTTTTATTCAGCAAGGATGTATTGATCAAAATGGACAGAAGTCTTTTGTAATATTATAAATGTTTTCATGATTTCATGCAAATGCTGTTCTTTTACACTTCATCAATGAATCCTGAAAAATCAAGAAATGTTTCCTGAGCATCAAATCAGCATATTAGAATTATTTCTGAAGGATCATGTGACACTGTAGACTGGAGAAATGATGCTGACAGTTCAGCTTAATCATCACAGGAATACATTTAATACATTAAATATATTTTAAATTGGAGTAAGCCTTGCTGAGCATAATAGACATCTTTCAAAAACATTTAACATATCCTACAGACCCCAAACAGTATATTGCCCACAGTTTGTGGTATTGAAAAACTTGACAAGTTTTATGTTTGTTGTGTAGTGAAGCTGTAAATGTATAGAACCATCCAAAAAATCTTAAATCAAAATGCATTTGGCCTTGTTGCTTTTTGTTAATTTAGCAGTCAAGTAGAGTGGTAGAGTGTCTCAGTTACCCAACATCTGATAAAGCTGAGTGCAAGTCCAATGTCCAAAAGCAGGCATTGAATACAGCACATTCATTTGATCCAACGTCATGTTAAAAACACCTCCAGCAACTGGTCTCGGCTCGCTTGACAGGTCATGCACTACTGATATTGCACACTAGGGTTCAAAAATGTTCCATGATGTGATTTATCTTTTTACAAATTTCAGTACCTGACCCAGATGACAGTGTGCTGCTATTCAGCACAGTTTAGGCAGAGGCATTTATGCATGAGATTCATTACATTTTGACTGTATCATTCTTTAATATCTATAAATTAAATCCAGATTTGATGTTTAACAAAGTAGAGCTATTTGTAATTGCAATAAAAATAGCAGCCAGGATCAGATTTTTTTCCCCTTTTATGTTTCACTGAAGAAAGAAAGTCCTATGGGTTTGAAACTACTTGAGCTATAGGAAAAGAATACATCATTTCCATTTTTGGGTGAACCGTTCTTAAGTGCAAATGTTAAGAAACGAATATGCCATGCTTTTTCTGAGAGGGCACAACACAGCATGCGCTCTGCCAGCCGTGAGATCAGTTCAGCAGCTTGGAGCCGTGAGCCAGAGATGCTGATAATGGTAATTGACAATGCAGGGATTTGGTGGCTTTTCATGGTCGGATCTGTGCAGCCACACAGTTCAGCACACTGAGATGTTTATCCAGTAACGTTCATCATTAGCTCCCTCACTGGCTCTTTTCTCAGACAGCATTTCCCTTGAGCACAGTTTACCTGGAGGCTGACATATTATACTGATTTGTTGGTAATGTGCCACATCACATAGTATCTCTGGAAACATATCAGTCTAGGCTTTCATATGGCTCTGGGTTTATTTCTTACGGTAGGTCTGGGCTTCATTACTTGAATGGAATGAAAATTCTGTCAGTTACTCACCCTCATGTCATTCCAAACCTGTGCTTATGCTGTTATTTGTTTCTGGGCAAAACAAAAGTAGACATTTTTTATGCATTTTATTTCACAGCTCTTTCCATACTGTGAAGCTTACAGTGACCGGATGCTGTCAAGTGCCATAAATGATTAAAAACACCAAAAAAAAAAAAAACCATTATGAAGTAGTCCATATGACTCATGCACTGTATTACTGTATATACACATGTAACTCCTGAAATTACGTATTTATTATTGGGGGTGGAAGAAAAACGATTCTCCATTGCTTTGTGATTCTGTCTTCAAAGATTATGAAACTTCAGATTTGCACAGGATATGCGCTGTGCTCTTTGCTTGACAATGTGCAGTTTCACCAGCTGATATTTCATTGTCTTCTAATCTAAATGCTCTATGAAGGCATAATTTATGCCGTTTGAAATGCAGTATATAGCGCAACTCACTTATATTGATAGATGTCTGAAGGATGCTTGCTCACGGCATGCAGCTGTGCTCGGCTTGATGTAAGCGAGTAAAGTGCCCATGCAATGCTATTTTGAAAGTTCCTGTTTTAGTTTTGGAGGTCCCCTACATGAATATTTAATTTTCTAATAATATACTTTGCAGCATCGTCTATTTTCTCACAGTGTCTGAAATGGTTCAATAAAGGATCCGTTCTCTCTAAACCCCTCCTTTCCGAGAGCCTACTCTGCTCTGATTGGTCAGATTGCCCAGTCTGTTGCTATTGGTCTACCACTTACAGCGCATGTTGTAAATTAAACTTTACCATTACCTGAATACCTCAATTTCAGCTCCGGATCTTCCTTAGCACTTAATACACAGTTATACGAACAATGACGATGGCGTCGGTTTTACCATATCAATTTGAGACGGAGTCCTCATTCTTTGGAAGTGCATGCAAAGTGGATTTGCCTTCACAGTGCAGAAAACGGTGTCTTCTTAACATGTTGATAACACGAACCAAACGCTTCCAGGCCTCGGCTACAACTACAGTGTTTGAGGGCGAGTCAAAGTAGACATTGT
The DNA here is from genome assembly GCF_964197995.2 of Scardinius erythrophthalmus. NCBI lineage: Eukaryota > Metazoa > Chordata > Actinopteri > Cypriniformes > Leuciscidae > Scardinius > Scardinius erythrophthalmus. The sequence goes on along the minus strand of NC_138226.1, from coordinate 8,000,486 downwards.
TCAGAGGCAGCCAATGAAGACCATAGACTGGCATTATGCAAATTTGTTACAATCCTACGGTTTGTGCAGGAAGTAAGACTGGAATTACTGAGTAATTGGACCGTGAGGTGCCTAAAGATTTCCACCCCTATTTATTATCGTCAAATGGACGTTCAAAAACCGCTAGACTCATGTGCACAGTATACAGCCGTCTCAAGAGAATTTTTTGGGTGAGATATTCTTTTAATCAGGCAGTGCTCTGGTCTTTCTGTCAGCTCTCCATCAGAGATTGATAGGGTAAACTGCACTTTTGTCTCTGGTTTCACGCTGCTTTTGTAATAAGTGTTTAGGCAGGCAGAGCTACGCTAACATGTTTGAAATTATGTGTTCCAGCATGACTAAAGGGGAAAATGGGTATAGTGATTCACTTATCCAGAGACAAATTCAAATGCTTCAGGTGCTGCCTGACTTTCTGCATTTTCCTTCCAGTTTCTGTCCAGCTACTTGCCCTGTCACTGTAATTTACAATTAGATTCTTCCTAAGAAGCAGATTTTTAACAGTGATATGGAGAGAGCTCTGAGTTTTTAAGCAATCTATTAAAATTCATGCCGTGGAGCGGGAGACCGACTGCTTCCCAGCTCAAATTTGCATGTCTTCATAAAAATAAACAGTAAAACTCAAATCGCCTCTAAAGATGAATGATGAGTGCTATTGAAGCTTTGCGTCCATGTTGAACAGGCAGAAAGAGGAAGAAGTGCAAAAAGGAAGCAAAAAGGATCTTTGCACCATAGTCCCATTGAAGCTACTTGCGGATGAAAGTGCATTTGTTTATATACTCAACGACCGCTCTAACTTCAGCAGTGCTTTACTGTTTGAATTGTCACATTTGTGAGAATATAACATGTATGAGTTGTAAATAATTCCCCTAAGGCTCTTAACAACCAGAGTGTATATGTTTGAGGAAGTAAGCGGCTTTGATATGAGCTTGCTTGGTGTGTTACAGTACATCTGTTCAGCCTTGTTTATCCCTGAAGTGTGTGTGTGTGTGTTAGGACTAGGCTATATAGCTATGAAAATATCTTAGTTTTTAATATTAATTATATAGCTTATCCTGTAGAAGGTTGGTTTACTTTTTTAGTAAAGAGTAAATGATTAAAAATAATCAAGACAGGGATCTTTAAATTCTTTAAAAACTTCTGTGAACTTGTATGATGACTCAAGTTGAATCATGGAACCGATTAATTGAAGCAAACATTTCAAATTAACATTCATTGCACTCTGCATTTTTGCTGCTGAGGTTTAAATCAGAGACACTATTAAAAGGTTTTAATTCTCTAAAACTTGCTGTAGTAAGAAGCAGCTGTGAATCTAGCTTACTGGCAAGTAAGAGTGGGCAAATAAAAAACAAAATGTTAGTTGATTTATATATTACCAACAAATTAGTATTGCATGTACAGTAAATATCATGTATCAACCAGCCCTAGTGTGTTTGTGCTGCTTAAAGCATTATTCGTGGAATTTTCTGGGATTTTTTTTTTTTTCTTTGATAGAATTCCTCTGAGTAATGAGTTGCCATATTGGCCCTCATTATCAAAGCTCTCTCAGTTGAGAAGTGAGCTTTCATGCCTCTGTTGTGATGGGTTTTTTATTCCGTCTAGAAGTTGAGTTTACGTGACCTGTGGCTACAGTGACACAGTATTCGACACATTTGTTAAACATGTCAGCAGCCCTGGATGAAGGTGTTTAACCACAGTGCTGATGCAACAGTTTGAAACGCCGGCTGTAGACAATCCGTTCCAGGATTTCTGGGTTTAATTTTGTTCTTCTTACTTAATAAGGAGTGTGCTATGCTATTGCTTTAATGTTTATCATTTACTATGCTGTTTAAATTTAATCTCAACATTGTTTTACTCAAACGCTCTGCATCATTGGTGTACAGTCTCACCAGTGTGTGAACCATGTATTCAGGCAGGAATGTTGGCTTGGGGTGCTCCGATTGATCGGCTACCGATCGCTGTCCTTCGATTAATCCCTTCTAATGACTCGATCAGGGATCTCTCAATTTGTCGATCTCAGAGACCAATCTGACAGTTCATAAAGACGCGCTTGCTGTAAGAGGTACGGCGTACTGTATATGACATGCTTGCATCGGTGCCATCTCAATTTCTGTCCGGCATGGGTAAAATAATTATAATGCTGAAGGTGAGCTACAATTCATACATCTTTATTAAATAACTCTTGACAAATGAAGTCAGTAAGACGTAATTTCACAAACAGCGTGAGCGGATTTCATTGATTATTTCATTTATGAATAATCTTTTGGTTTGCATCTATTAAGTTCCAAATAAAAATTATTATATGAGATGGAGTTCCTTGTGTTTGTAAAATATTTAATTCTCTAGATTATGCAAAAATATGCCTTATTAAATAATATTTATTTAATTGTTTAATATATTAACCATTCATTTCAAATCTGTTTCAAGTTATCTTTATTTATGCCATTACCGTGATATAAAAATACTTGTACTGATTTCTGCCATATCATAACTAATAAGTTTTTTCTTTTTACACAAGTGTTCCACTGTGGATTCATCTATTGACCTGGAAGTGTTCGGCTTGTTTTCTTTATTGATTTGTAATTCAGGCCACTGCTGTAGATTTCACACACTGTCTTTTTTTTTTGTCCTGCTCTGCAAATATTGGAACAATAATATAAAATTTATGGACCGAAAAACTAGACCTTAGATTAAAACAGGAAGCAATTTTATTTTTATATCTGTCTTTGCACTGCAACACAGAGACGCAGTTTAAGGGAATTGCGTCCCACAGTTACGGTGTTTAGACTAATGAAGAGACTCATTACAAAAGTAAGGTTCAGGAACTTTGCGGCCTGTACGGCATAACTTACCATCATCGTGGTTATTATTGCAGACTGCCGCAGTAACTCCCCTTCATTATGCCTGAATGAAGAAGTGCAAAGACAATGGATGGAAGCAGCGCACGCTGCAAGCCTGCGTGCTGAGACGCTCTGAGTAAATATTTAAAGAGGACTCTTGGCAAGATTGTGTAATTGAGATCTGATGCATACTCATGAATCACAGAAAGCAATCACGTCGCCAATTATGGCCCGGGTTCTCCCGTAGCCTGTGCTGATGGTGCTCTCAGCGCTATTACACACGGGTCAGACTCTCCGCAGGCAGTTTGTACACTGAAAAATCCTGCAAATGTATTCAATGCTCAGCAACCCTTTGTCTAAATTGAAAGGTAACCCTTCAGCAACGCCTCGTTTTCTCAGGGGGTCTTCCTTAACCCGCTTTCTTTCTTCTCTGTCTCTCTCTCCGTATCTCTCTTTTTTTCTCTTTCCCTCGGTGAAGCTCACATTTATTACAGGCTTGTGACAGTGACAGCGTTTATCATGCCCTGGCTCTGGTCCAGCTGTCAGATTCACTGTGGGGCTTTTTTTTATTGGTGTTGTGTCAGAGAATGTCCTGCGGACAGCCTCACAGCCGTCACAAGACACCCGTCTTTCACACGAAACAGAACAGTAACGCTCAATGAGGTGGTAGTCAACACGAAAATTGATCCGATTTCCGATTTAATACCAACGGTTCTGGTCTTATTGTGAAGCAATCATGGGTGGACATTATTTCAATGAAAATTTGTCTCTTTGTAATCTTTAATCAAATTGTGATTTTTCCCCCCTTCCACCTCTTCTTTCCAGCCATTTAGGCTACTGGATAATGTTAACTAATAGCCAAATAGCTTGATGCATGAAATATTTTTTCCCCATAGACTACCCTGTTTCTCTTTTATGTGTTGTATTTCACATGAAACGTTATATAAAGGAAGTAAAATAGGTTTTACACATCTGTTTTATTTGATTATTTTTGTATTTGTCGTTAACATGCTGATAGCATGCTGGGCAAAATTCTTTTTAACTCTTTCCCTGCCGTTGATGAAAATATCTGTCATTTATGAGACAACGCTTAGAAAGAGTTAAACATTTTTAAATTCATCCCTGCTTAAGCCACACACATTCAGATGGCCATTGTGTCACATCTCAAGGTGTTTTTTTTACATTCGTATTAATTAATTTAGCAGACACTCTTATGCAAAGTGACTTACACAATCGGACAAAGAAAAAAATAAGAATAAGGCCAAAAATAAGTAAATCAAAATAAATACTAATTTGTGTTTATTTTACATACTTTGGCTAATTTACTATGCTTTCTGCTACCAATAAGAGCGTAGCACATTCTGGTCTGTTTAACATATACCATATTTAAATCCTATATCCACAGAACTCTCCATATTTCCCCCCAAAATCGTTGCAGAAAAGGTCTGCAGATTTCCTTTAGGCATGCTAATAGTCCAGAGCTCTGATAATATATAGCTTTCTCAACATGTCTTATTCCTTAGTGTGTTATTAAAATAAGTGTCTAGAATGGTGAAGAATTCCATTTTTTTTGTACTTGTTTGTTGCTTTTGCGCTTGATAAAGGGAATGGTTGGGCAGTCATTTCCTTTGACTGGAACTGCAGACATTACTTCTATTGTGTCAGCGCTCACAAAGGCGAAATGGTCTGAGCCGCGTCTATCAATAGTCAGCGATATCCCTTGCCCCTGTCTCTGAGATTGCCTGAGGAAGCTGGCATGTTTATTTCTGCAGATGGGTGTTAGTGCTTTGACTGCGCTTTGTTGAAGCTGTTATTTTTTTTTAAGAACGTTCTACCCTCACTGTGATAAAGAAACCATGCGCTTGTCATCTGATTTCCTAAAATTAAGGCAATATCTTGAAAAAGATTAGATGAGTGTTTGTGTTTACTGTGCACAGAGTTTCCATAGTCATGGGAGTTTAAAAAAGGCATGTATGTCTTGGAAATTTCTATATTGTGAATTTTTCCCTTTTAGTCTCTACATTAGCCTATTTGTTTTTGTATAAAATCTTGATACTGTATTACTATTCACAAAAGACTGGAAACAGATATTCATCTGTCAAAGAATGTGGAAACCATTAATAAGAATTCAACTTCTATGCAATCGCAAGTGTGTTATTAACGCTTTATAAATGCTTTTTACTTTTATAACTAGTTTATATTTATTTATTTTTTTCTCTCTTTTTTTGTAATATTTTTTTTTGTATTTTAAGGTTTCTTCTAGGAAAAATTGCATCTTTTTAAATTCAACCCTGCTAAAGCCACTCACATTTAGATGGCCATTTGCATCACATCTTTTTTTTTTACATTTGCATTTATTCATTTAACAGATACACTTACAAATGAGAGTCATCACAATCAGTTTTGAGCTGCTCTCCACAAACATTGCTGTGTCAGTAAATATAGTCCCGTCATATAATTCGGTGGCTAAAAGAAATGTCCTTGTGCATTGTAATGGAATGAAAACATATTCTTAAGGCAAAAGAAGCCAAATTTAAGCGAGTTAGGAGCCCCTTCTTTTCTAGCAGCAATATTAACCCTAGAATGCATTTTCAGATTTGTGTCAGTTGAACCTGAAACCAGGCTAATTGCACAGGGTTTCTGTTTCCTTATCCAATTACTATTCATTCACACAACCCACTGAATAGCTGATTTTTTTTAAATATGTAGTTTTCACATCCCTGTCCAGAACTGTCTGATTTTTTTCTCTCTGGAAATGCAAATGTAGCACTATTCTAACATTTTGGATATCAAAAGCATGTATGTGTACAAAAACAGAACATGTCTGTTGGATTCTTGTGTCCGCCTTGCCTGTTAATGGTGCATGATCCTCCCCCACCCCCACACCGCTGAGGGCCATCGCTCCATCACCCACTGCTGATAAGACGAGAGAGTCATGTCATGGCTCGACCGTTTGGCCTGGTCTTTAGATAACCACCCCATTGCACCTCACACTGTGACTGTGATAACCAGAACCTTTTCTCACACACACACACACACACACACACACACACACACACACACACGCACACACGCACACACGCACACACGCACACACACACACACACACACACACACACACACACACACACACACACACACACACTAGGCTTGTTCTCTGGTGCCATTACATCAACTGTGCTGTCCTATACATCTCTTAATGTGGTTGTGGTGGTTACCAATCTTGTTTCACAAATTGGTCGGGACGGGATGTGTAAAGGCATGTTGATTGATTGATTGACCATTTTGTTTAAAATACGATACATCTTTGCATCATACATTAAAAGAAACAAAACAAAGTCAGGATAACACAATAAAGCCCTAGGGCTTATTTCCATTGAGGTCCTGAGGAAGGGGGGACAGAGCAAGTGGCAATAAATCAAGCATCAATCATCACATCCATATAAATATGAAATAAAACCGTCAAGACAAAACTGTAGAATATTGTCATACTAAAATTGGCATCTAAGCCATTTTTTCAGTGCCAGCTTAAAACCTACTAAACTTCTGGTCATCTTTAAATTTCCTGGCAACCTGTTCCACAAGCTTGTTGCTACAAACAAGAAGGACTCTTTACCTAAATTACTCTTAACTCTTGGATGTACAAAATCAGTAGAGCTGCCTCTGGTAGAGTAGCTGTGAACATCTCTCACTCTATTGAAATAATTATTCAAATATTTGGGGACAGCCCCATGCACAGTCCTATGTACCATACACAGGTGAATCTGAGAGACTCGATCTTCTACTTTTAACCACCCAATAGTCTCAAAATGAGAAATATCAAGATGACTTCTCATGGGGAGGTTCAAAACAAGCCTTATAACCCTATTTTGAGCAGTCTGAATCCTGAGTTTCAGGTGTTTTAAGACACCATTGTACCAAGAGCACCATGCATAATCAAAATAAGGCTGAATTAGAGCATTTGCCAGAATTAACATAGCTTTTTTGTCCAAAAACTTTGAGATTCTGGACAATAAACGTACTCTTTGATTTACCTTCTTAAGTACCTTTTGCGCTTGTCCCACTCCAGACAAGTGGCAGTCCAGCACACAGCCAAGGTAACTAACCGAGTCCTTTACATTAATCTCATTATCACCAACTAAAACCTTAAAACCAGGGGATCTTTTCAATTTTATTTTTGACCCAAACAGTATGGCTTCTGTTTTCCCTAAGTGAAGTGATAGCTTATTATCTGAGATCCACCTGCTGACATTCGATAGTTCTACACTTGTTGTATCATCTGTATGGTTTTGTGGGCCTGTATGAGTGGGGCCCTATGAAATCAGTTTTATTTTTCCCCAAATTCTGCTTTTACTTTTGAATTTTTCTTGAATCCAGCTCTGGAGATCATGTTCATGTGGAGTGCCCTCATATAGTGATATAGCAGATTCTGAAACCGACACGAATGTCCACGAAATCCGTGGCACTAATTCACAAAGAGACACACATGCAGACTTCATATTTAAATAGCAGTCTTTTTTGCACTGCAATAATATTCATATACACTAGTCTGTATCATGATTTGATTAAAGGGATAGTTTGCCAAATATAAAAATTCTGTCTAATAATATAAACGGTGATCAACGAACAAACGGAAGCTCAGCCTTCCTTGTTTGACACGTAACAGCAAACTTCATTGATTCTTGTGGAAGCTCAAAAATGCTAGAGAAACCTGTGTAAATGAACCTCATTGGTTGTTGAGCGTCAAACACAGTACTGCTCGGGTCTTTGGTAAACCCGCACCCGCAGTACTTAACAAAATACCCAACCCGTTCTCCTAGAGCAGCACTGATTTAATTCTGTACCCGACCCGTTTGACATAAAGACCCCGACCTGTCCTGATCTGCACTTGCATTAAATCATCTACATCAGGTAGAACAAATTATTTTCTCATGTAACACAACCAACATTATGCGTTTTGAGTTGATGCATTTAAAAAAATAGACACGCAGCCCAACGTGGTAACAATTAAAAGAAAAAAATATGAGAATATGCATCTGTCGTGTAAACATTATAAAACTTTCGCCTACATCATGTGAATAATCTGCCCATACAGGCTATTTTGAACAATTGTGCATGATTATGCACATTTGTTTAAATCATATATAGACACTTGGAGGTTAAAAGAACATTTAGCCAAGGATGAGCCTTTACTGTCACAATATCAGGGACATTTCAGCAAATTCACTCTGCATTCACTCTGTCTCTCCTGAAACTCTGCAGTGTATACTGTATGTGGCCGTTGGTCCTCTTAGCAGCATGAAAAATACAAATTTTATTCAATTTGCGAATAGGTTATTTGACTGAAGCTGTCAATCACTTCAGTTGCAGCGCACAAACGCTGCTGTGCTTAATGCTGCAAAGCGTGATGCAATTGGAAACCTTGGACGTTCTTTAGACTACAGAGTGTGAACACAAATAAACACCGGACCGTTTGAAAGCAGCTGTCCATCAGTGGGTACCGAATTGAATCGAAATAGCCTTGGCTATTGGACCAGCAGTCCGCCAGTGCCTATTGATTCCCGACCCGCACCGCAAATGACCAGATATTATTCCACCCGTTACATCATATTTTAGCGGTTTACCCGTCGGGTACCTACGCAAAACTCTGGCATCAAGCAAGCATGCTTGAGCTTCCTATTACCAAATTTGAATTCTCCATGTATGTTTGCTGATCAATATTTACATGTGAATAAAAGGCTGATATTGTCTCTTCAAAAGATTCATATTAATTTTACAATCTCTTTATGAACGTTTTAAAGCATGAGAGTGACTAGACTGACTAGAGGGACAGAAATCTCTGTTTTCATCTCAAAATATCTTCATTTGTTCCAAAGGACATGAACAACATGAGGGTGAGTACTGGTAATTGATTACAAAAGGTTCATTTTTGGGTGGACTAACCCTTTAAGTGCAACCTCTGATTTTATTCAGCCAAAATTTGCCAAATTCTGTGACATTACTCAATACAGTAAATTCCATTTTTATGCCTGGAATCTGTGATTCATAGATCTCTATTTAAGGGCTGAAGATCATTAAAAGGCTTATAAAGCAAGAATCATTCCCGTTCAGGCTCGTTAAAGTCATTTATTATTTATTTATAACACCGCCGATACTTGAACACACTGTCTAATATGGGGTGTCAGCCACTCTGTTGTTTGCTCTCAAACCAACCCCCCATTTGCTGTGTCTCCTATGGAGACGTAACCTTGTTAGGCCATTACTGCTGCACTATAGCCCCCATGACGCTTGGGCTCTCTGGGGCAGCGTATTATGATTCCTGCCGTTCGCTGCTGGGTTATTTGCATTGTGGTAAAATGAAATTAGCTCCTATTCAACTGATTTCACAGTTATCTTGAGTATAGACTTAAATGCTCAATAAAGCTCAGTGATTTCTTCATTCTTCACAGCTGTACTGTTCATTTTCCTTTGCTCATTATTCATCAGTCTTCATCTAAAACACAAGCCAGATTTGGGAAGTAACTGCTAGTGTAGTAAAGTGTAGCTTTGACTTTTCAAAGGTTTAGGCTCCTTATGTTTGATCAGACACAGTAATATTGTGAAATATTACAGGTTTAAATAACTTTTCTATTTTAAAATATATTTAAAATATAATTTATTCCTCATGGCAGAATTGAATTGAATGAAAACAGTTGTGCTGTTTGATATTTTTGTGGAAACTGATTTTTTGTTAAACTAAAAAGAACAGTAATTTGACGTAATGTTTTTTGCTGCACAAAATTATCAATTTCTTAAAAAAAAAAAACCTTTTCAACGTTGCTGTGTCTTTTGTCATGTCTTTACAGGATAGCGAGGTGAGACAATAATTAATTGCACTCTTCTATTTTCCTCTCTCCCGCACTGAAAAATCTGATTTATTTTATTGAATCCATTCGTCACTATGGGTCATTTTTATAACACAATGCTACTGTTCAGCTTCAATTTTGTTAGATACTTTTTTAGTTGTTTTTTTTGTAGAGTAACTACTTTTTCCAAAAGGTTAACTTGACTGTAGGTACTTTAAATGTGTGTAACTGTTAATGACAGTTCAGAGTAGCAATAAATGGACATGAGTTATTGTAATGTAAATTCACTGTGCCCGAAATCAACTTTCGCCCTATTTCTTTAATTGGGCTCCTTTCATCTTCCTGTGATTTTCAGGTTTTACCCGTTGCTCTAATGGAGAAACAAATCATGACAGTTTTATTGTGTGTGTTTATAGTGCTGTCTTGTGACATTAAGCGTTCTCGGATTTAGTAAGAACTATTTCAGACAGCTGCAGTAAGTCTGCCAACATGTCCTTATGTAAAGGGAGAAAATATTTAGCCAAATTTGATCAGATATCTTGATATGGAGTCACAACAACTCAATGCTTTATTGCTTCTTTCATTTTAATCTCACAGATTGTGAAATTTGTGTTTCATAGAAGAAGGAAAGTTGTAAAGGTTTGGAACAACATGAGGGTGAGTAAATGTTGACCGTTTCCAGTTTTGTGGGGTGAACTATTCTGTTTAAGGATGATTTCAATGCTCTTGTCCAAAAAGCATTTGATTTAAATGCAGTTATAGTTTTGAGAATGGTGTAGTTGTGTAGGAACATTCCATTGGATTCAAGTATCATGTCAGGACTGTTATGATAGCTTTCACAAAACAAATCCTCCTGTCATATAAGCAAATGTTTTGCTCACCTGACTGAGTGTCACACATGCTCACCCACCATTTACACCGAGCATGCTTGTGTGTATGTAGGACAAAGGAGAGCCAGGGGTCCTAAAGAGAGCCTCGCTGCTCTGCACGACTGGGACAAAAGCAGGCAGGCCCTTAGGCCGAGCGCAGTCTCTTTCCAACACACACACACACACACACACACACACACACACACACAAAGGGAGGATCGCCTTCAAAGCATGTCAGCTCAAATCGATTAGGCATTATCACAGTTCTCCCCTTTTACTCCACAAAGGTTCTTTTCTTCAGCTCAAAGTGGCTTGTCAAGGAGATGTCCTTCAAAACGCCACTGGTTTTCAGACGGGTTTCTATACTTCAGTCGATAGCACATGCATGTTCAACCTACTTGGTGTGTGACCAGATCAAGGCTGTTTTTGTGTATTGTGTTTTTAAGTTCATGTTATTTTAAAGAATTTGTTTAGGTTGATTTGTACAGAGTAGATTTCAAAAGGAATAATTCACCCACAAATGAAAACTATTGTACTTTTGTATTATTTAGTAATATTTTTAATTATTCTAAACACATCTATTTAGTAAGTTTTTTTTATTATTATTTTAAAAGTATTTCATTTTAATTTAATCATTTCAGTTGTACAACCCCAGTTTGGGAAACCCTGGTCTATTGCCGCTCTTAATGGCCATCAGATATCTCACAATCCACTATTAAAGGGTTAATTCCCCAAAAATTATGGAATAATATTTTTCATAAAGTGGTAAATTGTGTTTTTTCTGCGCAAACAAAGCACTCGTGTTGCTTCATAAAATTGAGGTTAAACCACTTGGGTCACATGGATTACTTTTATGATGCCTTTACTACTTTACTGGGGCTTGAAAGTGGAAGTTGCGTAGACTGTCAGTGGAGGGACAGAAAGCTCTCAGATTTCATTAAAAAGATCTTCATTTGTGTTCCGAAGATGAACGAAAGTCTTACGGGTTTGGGACGACATGAGGGTGAGTAATGAGTAATTAATGACAGTATTTTCAGTTTTGGGTTGAACTAACCCTTTAAAAATCTTGACAGATCCCATGGCAACAGGTCTCAGCTGAGGGAGCTCAAAGATCCCGGTAATTCTCTGTCTTTCTCTCTTCTCTATTCTTCTTTCTTGGATGGAAGTGTTAGTCTGCTTGTTTAGTGCTCTGGTGATTTCATGATTGTGAGATCTTAGGCTGATGGTGGGCTTGACGTGTTTAGCGGGGTGAAGCTGCCTTAAAACGCACCGCTGGAGCAGGACGTGTCCTTTAAGCCCAGGAAAACACACATACAGAAGGTCCTGCCATGTCATAACCCGCTAAGGTGTCATGCCGCAGATTGGATTAGGTTCTCACTCATGAAGCATGTGGATGTTTTGCATGTTACAAGTGAGGGCTGAGCGGGATATGCAACCACTAGAGATTTTTGCGATATTGTTTATAAATTTGTAGAGAGTTTATATAAGAGTTTTAAAAAATGTTTTTGAAAGAAGTATCTTATGTTCACCAAGGCTGCATTTATTTAATCAAAAATACAGTAAAAAGATTTTTTTTTTATTGTGAAATATTAATATTATTATTTTCTATTTGAATACATTTAAACATGTAATTAATTCCTGTGCTAAGCTGAATTTTCAGCATCATTACGCCAGTCTTCAGTGTCACATGATCCTTCAGAAATCATTCTAATATGCTGATTTTGAAAACAGTTGTGCTAGCCTACTTAATATTTTTGTGAAAACTGATATTTTTTTCCCCAAGGATGAAAGTTAAAATGAACAGCATTCATTTGAAATAGATTTTATTTTTATTTTTTTTGTACAGTATACAAGTCTTTTGATGTCACTTTTGATAAATGTAATGCTTTCTGAATTAAATTGTTTTTATTTTTTTTAAATCGGTAACTCTTTAGTTTAGGGTACAATTCTCATTTTATTCTCATATTAACTAGTTGCTTAGCAGGCATATGCATAGCTAGGATATTGGCTGTAATTGTACATACATATTCCTCAACAATTGACTGGACTATTCATTAATAGTCATTAGCACATGGCTATTTAATATCTAAACACTTCTTCATTTGAATTTTGAGGAAAGTTAATCATATTGTGATAAATCATTACTGTGATTCTAATATGACTCATTCTGTGATATAAGACTGTGGTCATACCGCCCAACCTAATATGAGATTATGCTAACAGATGACTTTACAATAAGCACTAATACGTATAGGCCATTTGCAGCAGTGACTCTCTCACAGTTATGTGGCGCGTACTCTGAACGTGGACTCTATGTGGTTAACACTTAAAAGCTGCTGTAAATATTGCAAGGAGTCGAGAAAACCACTTCCTGTAGCAAGTGCTTCTTAATAGAGGTGGCACACACACCTTTCACTCAGGGGTCTCGGGTGTTTATTACAGATATTATCCAGAATCAGACTGGAGGATTCATAATAATGTTTGTTTTTCTTCAATACAGCACAGAATTACAGTAATTGTAGCTCATTGTAGCCTAACAATGGAAATCTCTTCATTCATAAGTGTTTGAGTAATGCCAGCATGAAATGAAAAATCCTCCTATTTGGACTATATATAGATATATATATATTTATAAATAAAGTGATGATAATTCTGGGCTCACAACATTGACTGAACAGATTAATGCTGGGGTTAAGATAATGGCAGAGGAATGTTTAAATTTCTGTGAACAGATTATGATTACTATTACTATAAACTCACTCATAAACTTTTCTTCTTGATTTCACTGTGATTATTTGGGGTGTCTAGTCCTTTGCATCCAAACTGATCTGTATAATTTCCTTTGACTTTTGCTCATTGACATTGGGACATATATTCCATATTTATATTCAACATTGTTTTGCTTCCAGTATAAAGTTACATTTGGCATGAAATAGAAATTGCGATCTGTGTAAAACGACTTCTTGAACGAGAATAATGTTGGCCAAGTCGTTGGGAGTGGGAGAGGAGAAGAGATTGTTTTTGATTGAAAATTACGAGGGCACAAAAATATAAAAATATTTGCTGAGAAAAAAGTAGTTTATAATAAAGACTGCAATATTCTATGAAAAAAAAAGAATTGTCAATTTGAATTCATGGTGACTTGGATGTGGATTAGTTTCTTGCATGTGTCTGCATGACGTTTACCAAGCTTTTTAGTAAAAAAAAAACTGTAAAATGTTGTTTTTTACTATTTAGCACGATTAATTAAAAGATTGCAATCTCAGTTTTAACACACACACGCAATCTCATTCCTAAATGACAACGATTATATTAAACCTTTGACAAAATCACACCGAAACATTAAAATCCGTGAGTCATTGAATCATTCATTCAAACATTTTAAGTAGACTACAGCAATTAACATTTTGTCAGAACCTCTAGTAAATTACGTTCAGAATCGTGATCTTTTTGAAACAAACATTGTGCAAAATTATACTATTTATTGGTTTATTTATGCATATATTCATTATCCCTTTTAGTTTTAGTTCATTTAGTTTATATTGTTGTGGATTTTTAACTAGATTTTTTTTACTGAGTTTTACTTCCTGCATTAAAGAATTTTGATTGTACTGTGCTATGAAATGGCTTAAAAACAACTATTCCTGCAAATACAACACACATATCAATTTGATCTTTCTATTGAGTGTGTTATCATGCTCGCTCATTCTCTGTTGTCTCTGGATCACTGCCTACAGTCCTGTCATCGTGCGCTCCCAGACCTCACAATCAGCATAGCAAACTCACGCTCAGTGTAATGAATCACTGTCAGCGTTCAGCCCAGACAGAGCAACTTCATCAAATCACACACTAGTTCTTAACCGGCACAGCTGGGTGAACTTCACCCTTAATAGAGAAAGAAATTAACTAGGACTTGCTGCAAAACCTTAAGTAACAAAGATACCCCCATAGTAATTTTGACACATTTTATTTTGTTTAAGCCTATATGGCTATGGGTTTTATTACCAGATGCCATAGTGATGTAGTTTGCTGTTAATTATCTGTATTCACTGTCCCTAAGGCGAGTTTTGCTGAATGTGTAACTAGTATTTTTAATTTAAAATGTGTATTTAAATATATAATATGTAAATGTATATTTTGGAAGAAAAAGTGTTCGTTCCTCATAATACGCTTTCGGACTCTGATTCATAGCATATGTATAAAATCCAGCATCTGATTTCTGTTGTTTCAATGGACATAAGCATTTCTCAAATCATCTTTCTTAACCCCTGTATAAAAATTCCAGCTCCTTTCTCTTGACATCAAGAAGAGTGGGCATTGCTTAACTTATTCCACTTCCTGTTCCTCTACGTGGCAGAGGGCAGCCCGGCCGCTCGCGCTGCTTATCTGAGCTGTCAGCCTTCATCAATCTGCTCTGCATCATCATCATCACAGGCAGATGCGGCGGGTGAACGCTTCGCCTACTGATGTCTCAGCACAGGTTTATTTATACACACTGGCCATATTGACTCAGGGCTTATTTTTGCCTTAGTGGCTTTTCATGCTGAGCAGAGAGAGGCAGCGCTCGTCCAGGGGTCCTGTATCAATGCGCTTCAGACCACTGAAATCAATAGGCCCATCTCCACCAATAGCAAGGATTCCAGGGCACACAACATTGGTATTGGTATCAACCAAACAACCTCTTTATTGGAGACCTGAGTGTTGCTGATAATTATGTACATTTATACATTTATGTATTTGATGTCTATGTATTCTTCAGATAAACCTACTGATATATAATTTATAAAAAATTAAAAATATATATAATAAAAAATGTAAAGATAACATTTATATATATATATATAACATATATATATATATATATAACCCTAACACTTTAATATACACACGTTTACTTAAAATTGTATTTCCATATATCATTAGTTATGTCTAATAAATTATTTAAAAGATAAGTGTATTAACATATATACATATTTAACGTATATAAAATGTTATCTTTAGAATATTTTACTAATATATTTTATTTTTTATATATCAGTCGGTTCATCTTAATTAATTAACATACATACTATATATATAGTAAAATATTTAAGATAACATTATATATATATAAAAACGTTATATATAATAAATATACATGATACGAATATAAAGTTATTCCTCCACCTGTGCACTTGGATTGCTCTTGCTAAAGTGGACAGATTATAGAAGGTATCAGTCGGTAATATTTTCTCCACATGTTCATTATGTTCTTTTCCCTAGATTAATTTTCTCGGAACAGTCTTTCATTTGCTCGTTGATGTAAAACAATGCGTCTACCGTTAAATAATGTACGGCGATAAAAAAGGAATTTAAACTCGGTCATGGTCTGAATGAAAAATTACAACCGCATCTGAAAAGCATTGCTACTTACATTCACAGCTGATTAGATTACAGCACAACCATCAGTGTGCATTCTGTCTTAGTGAAACGCTGAGGGTATCTCATTAATTCCTACTGAACAGTTTAGCAAGTACAGTGCTGCATTTCAATAACCTGCTCTAAGTCAATGTCTGCAGGAATAGTGTTGAAAGAGAGCAAGATCTCATGCTTTCTGCTTGATAAATGGACCAGATTGATCTAAGGTGTGTGTGTGTACAGGGTGTGAGAGTGGTTCCGCATATATTTGATGTCACAGGATGTTTGTGATGGGTTTATGTGATTGTGTCATGCTTCTTCTGGAAAGCATCAGTCAGATAAGCTCCATCTTTTATCTTCGAGTTGCTTTTGTCGAATATGTCATTCTGCTATAGCAGAATAATAGTATTACTTTAAGGTGCTTTTCCAGTGAATTGAAGTCTCTGGTGTTACATTTTTAATGCTGTCTTTGCTTCATGCAGTATTGAAATGAGGCCAATTTAATGTTACCCACACTAGGAGGAAAATATGCTTCAATCATCTGTCCAAATAATAATCAGCTTTATTCTTCTGAAATTACCAAAATTTAAACCGTTATTAACTGAAAATCGTGCCCTCTGGAATCTCATTTTCATTTGCGCATATTCAAACTCACAACACAAGAACTAATGATTTATGGTATCACTGATATCCTGATGCGTAGCATCTTCCCCTGGCAAGTTTGAATATATATGCGAATAAGATTGAAAATGAGGGAAAAAGACTTGCATTTCAAATAAAGACTTAAATTATAGTCTATTCCTTACATTCTCCCTTTATATATCTTCAGAGGAAAGCAAAAGCTTTAAGAAACATCCCACTCAGTTCCTCAGCAGTGAATTAGCATATGAACAAGCACTTATCCTCCAAAGAGGTTTGTGTTTATAGCACCATGAATATGAACTGGATGTGCAATGACACTAAGATTCTTAGGAAGGCGTTGGTGAAAACGTTATTAATGTCTGTGAACTTCCTATGTATTTTCTTGAGTTTTATGTATATGTTTCGCAATGAAGTAGTTGTCAAGCTCTGTGCCAAATGCTGCTCTTGTGTTCCTCAGTCCGTTGTGTGTCAGCTGTCCTCGCTTTGGTAACGTAATGCCCCATAGATCAACAGGTAGCAAAAGAGGTCACCCGACCACAAAGAGGACGCTTGTTAGATGCCGTTTGAATCATACTATGACAAATGGTAAACACTGTGGTTTCGTAAACTTCATGAGCAAAGACCGCAAGTAGCCTATATGACAAGTACATGAAATAAAAATAAAACTGCAAAATTGTGAAGTATTATTACAAGTGAAAATAATGTTTTTAAAATATATATTTTAAAAAGTAATCCACCCATGATGCAAAGCAAAATTTTCAGCATCATTACTCAAGTCTTAAGTGTCACATGATCCTTCAGAAATCATTCTAATATGCTCAAGACATATTTCTTATTATTATTAATGTTATAAAAATGATCAACGTTGTGCTGCTTCATATATTTTTGTGGAAAGGGTGATGCTTTTTTTAGGATTATTTGATCAATATAAAGTTCAAAAGAACAGCATTTATTTAAAAACCTTTGTAACATTATTAATGTCACTTTTGATCAATTTAATGCATCCTTGCTGAATAAAAGTTTTTATTTTTATTTTTTTTTTTTTATTAAAATCTTATGGACACCAGAATTTTGAGTGGTAGTATACTTGTAACCATTGCTAAATTAACATTTAGCAGATAAACTGCTACAAATTTCTCTCCTGAAACCAAAAAAATATGGATGACTCATCTTACACTTGTGGGCGTAAACAAACCCGTTGACATCCAAACGAAATAAAAAAAAAAATGTCCTAGATTGACAAAGTCCCTCCCCCTAATATAATACCTGCTAACAGCATCTAACTAACAATTTCAAGTAGCAAATCATAGTTCATGGCTGTAATGCAAACAAAAGCCTTAAATGTCGATATGTCCTTCACCAGCTTGCCGAAAATATATTAACAAGTGATATAAAATGTTGTTTCCCTGATAGTGAATTTTTTTCTCTTTTTTTTTTCTTCTTCATAGCTTACTGATGTTGACAAATGATGATGTTCTGTTTTATTCTTCTCTTTTGCTCTTTGTATGGTAATAAATTGCCCTGAATTTGACATTTTAAAAGCTGAAATTATAGTTATTCATATAATGTCATCATAATTACATGTCTGACCATGACTTTATTCCAATTGTCAGATAAATAACAGAGTGGGACCCTGGCAGGCAGTTGATTATAGTTGTGTATGCCAGCAGGAGAAGAGGAACGGGGGGTTGATAGCTGAAAGAGAAAGTATAAAGCCCAGCCCCAGAGGTTAGTGCATTAATTGTGGCCAATTTTAAAATCAGCATCGGGTCATTGACTCCGCCGCAGAATATTACCTGACATTTCTGTGTGTGTTCGCTGGGAAATGTAATGTTGAGTGGCGTGTGATTTATTGCAGCATGTAAAGCGAGTATGGTTTTATTAATATATGTTTTAATTGCTGACATATTCCTCTGTGCCCTGCTGTGAAGTGTGAGAACATATATTTGAATAGTTGCTTCCAAATGTATAATGGATCTATGTAAATTTATGACTATGAAGAGGATTTTTGATGTTGCTGTTTTATGGAATTGATTGATATTGGAGCTATGGCGTAGTGGTTCACACATGCATGGATATATTGGACTGTGATGCTGATGTCTTGGGTTTAAGCCCAGCTTGCCTATTTTGTCAATTGCTGATATTACTAAGAAATAATCATGATGAACATACTGTATATCTCCGGTGAGCTCTTATAACAGGTTCTGTTGTATACTAGCACCGTGAGAAGTGATTGGGAGGATGTGCGGACTCCAGAGGTTGCGTTAAACGAATATTTTCCATCGTTGATTGAATTTTTATTAGCAGTGATGAAAAAATCTGTCATTTTCACAGATTACACTGAGTGTGATCTATTGTAACTTGTAATTCCCAATCCCACTCATGTCCAGTTGGTGGCGAGTGCGCTCAAGTGTGGCAGCAGAGCACAGGTTCAGCCTTCAGAACAAAATTAAACGACTGCCATGAAAAGTGGGCTGAATTCGCAATCACCCCCTACTAGGGGTGTGCCATATCATACCGTCCACGATAATACCGGTATAAATTTT
Organism: Scardinius erythrophthalmus; assembly: GCF_964197995.2. NCBI lineage: Eukaryota > Metazoa > Chordata > Actinopteri > Cypriniformes > Leuciscidae > Scardinius > Scardinius erythrophthalmus. Next base: position 7,981,311 of record NC_138226.1, on the reverse strand, counting down.
TACATGATAAAAAAGTGTCATACCTGTATCGCGATATCACTGATATAGCGATGCAATGACGTATGGCGCATTACGTTCCTTAGCACGCACAATAACAACACCTGTCTGAGCGCGAGAGCAGCAAGTCAGCCTCCAATGACGATTTAGTACCTAAAAAGGAGCTACTTCAATAGTATTTTAATAATTCCCGCAGGTCTTCCACTTATAATGCGGGAAATTACCCCGCAAATATTGATTTTACCAACCGCGTGAGTTTTCAGCGGTGCCTCGTCTTCTCTCTCTCTCGCTTTCAAAATGGGTTGCACAAGTCAAGCGTCGATACCACACTCTTGTGTTTAGCAGTCAGGACATGACGGAATTGTCTTTTGTCACTTGCATCGTAACTAAGGTTTATCATTTTCACTTCTTTTTAAGTCTTATCAGTTTAAACATTTGCGATTTTAAACTATTCAATACTCTCGCGCGCTCTCTGAGATGTTTACTCTGCGTGCATACAGTAAAGCCGCCTCACAAACAGCTCGCGAGTAACAAAAGTTCTATTTCGCGGATTATATTAGGGACTAGTGTTATTTTACATTTGATTACCTTATTCAGTTTCTGTAGTATTTCTGAATATTGTTAGACCTACCCAAAAACGTTTCTCTTTATTTGTATCTTTATTATTTTGTATATATGTTTTGCTACTTTTTTCAATTTAATTCAAAGATTGAAATCAAGCTTCCTTGTGTTGTGTAAACTCTGAAATACAAAATTACCCAATTGTAAAAACACAATGAGTGAGCAAACATTTAGGTGAGATAAATGTAATAAAAAAAATTGTCAATTTTTTTTTTATATCGTCATAAATATCATTATCGCAAATATTCTTGAAATATCGTGATATAATTTTGAGGCTATATCGCCCACCCCTACCCCCTACACCCTCAATCACTATTCCCTACGTTAGTCCACTAATACAGTTCACTTAAAGGAGTGAATGAAAATGAGTGAGCGAATTCGGACAGCTGTTGAGCGTACATCGGTTGTACACTCCTTATTGTGGTGCAATGTGTGATTGAATGAGTGCACTAAATAACGTCCACTATAGTTTCGGACACCACAACAAATGGCTGTCCCCTAAAATAATGCCCTATTTAAAGGTGTAGGGGCGATTTCAGATTCAGCCGTGGTTTTTCCGAGGCAAAGATCAAAATCAGAAACAAACATTTATCTGCTTTGTTTGGTGTTGAACATGAAAAGTGACGCACAGTCTCCGTTCATCTGTTCTCTTGGTAATCTAGCCTATATGCTTGTCCTGCAAGTCCATGTTTAAAAATTAAAATGTGAATGAAAACAAAGCTATTAAATGTCTTATCATTAAAATATGAAAATTAAAATGATGGGTAAAAATAGATTATGATTCCTTTAAGAAAATTACAGACAATGCAAAGTTCTAAAGCAACCTCTGGTGTGGACATACTGTTTCTGACTTTTAGCACTCATGTCACATCTTACTTAGATATATGTTCATATATTTGTTTAAATTAATTATTAAATCCCTTTTCAGTGTATTTTTCCTCCCTGTAACTACAGCAACAGATTTGGGAATCAAGCCTTATTCCAAGGTTTTTATTCCAAGCCAGATTATTCCAAACCCGGATGAATGTCTGTGAAGATCTGTGTATTTACTAAAGATACACTTAGTAAGTTTTGACAATAGTATTTATAAAATAAATTAATAAAACCGTATCATATTTTTAGTTTAAATGTTGTTATGCTGTAAATTGGTAAAAGACTGTAAGGGGTCATTCGCACAGTACGAGTTTGTTCATTTCATTGTACTGCTTTTCCATTGTGTATGGACCCTCTAAGGAATTGGAACCGTTCAATTCCTTACAATCTCCATCCAATTTAATTTACATTTTACATGCGTGCATTTGGCAGACGCTTCTATCCAAATCGACTTACATTGCATTCAAGGTACACATTTTGTCAGCCCTTGCTTTCCCCGGGAATCTTACCCATGACCGGGTTAGTGTTGTTAGCGCCATACTCTAGTCTACAGGAAGGCTTTTTTTGTACAGGAAATTACCATAATTACCTTTTAAAATTGACACTCTAAGGTTCATAAACCATTAACTTTTGTATTTTCAGAGGCGTCGGTGGATGGGAAATTAACCGTGGCACAGACATGCCAGACTGTGGGAGGCAAACAGTACTATTTCACTATTAGTGGAACCTTTGGTTTCTTTGTGTGTACAGAGGCAGGAGTTTCTCAGGTAGACTTTTGATATAAATGAATACAAGACCACCATGCAGAATTATGACTCCATTCTCCAGTACTTCGCCTGCCCTCGCCTTCTCTCTGGGTAATCTGAAATGATAGATGGAGATTGATAAATGGTATATGTTTGCACTTAGGTGTACTTAATTAGTTTCTCAGGACTATCTTCTGTGTAATCCGCTACACCTGGAGCTCTTCATAGACAAGCTGATAGATTGGTGAGCCAACAGGCTTCGATTCCCCAGCCACAGCGGTAGCTTAATATCATAAAGTCTTGCTCCTTTCAAGAGTGTGTAAGAATCTGAACGGAAGCTTGTTTTGTTAAATGGTTGGAGTTTGCTCTGAAGCGTTAAAGGATAACAAGTCCTTGCTTGGTCATTAAAGCAGTCTCTGCAGAGAGAAATGTGTGCTACAGGAAGTGGGCGAACTGCAAACACATTTGAGGTGATTATAGTGTGTGTGCGCCTCGAGGGAGTGCTGGATTACACAATACCCGAGCCCAGAGCCAATCGCAGCGGTGACAGAGCTGCCTTCCATAGGGTCGCTGGATTATCGAGGTCGCCCCTGTTTGTGAGCAGGATTACTGCCTGAAATTCAGCGCTAACATACTTACCAGGTTATATAATATCAACACAGGGTATTTGTTGTAATTGCATCATAAATGTGGTTATGGAACGCAGGCGTTCCTCCTTGTACCTGCTTCAGGTTTACCTGAAACCCCTACAAAAAACTTTTGAGACGGTGGCAATCTGTTGAAGAGAGAAATTTCCAGAATGAATTTGAGATTCATTCGGGGTTGACACAATTGACGAGTATTTGGGGTTTTATTGAGCCTCTAAATGGACATGGGGAATGATGGGGAAAAAATGATGAAATCGAAAGAAAAATTATTCAATACTTTTGTGTTCTCTCACAGAAGAATTGCGTTTCCTCGAAAAACTTTGCGTTCGCTTCCAGAAGCATTGAAATATCGGGTTTCCTCCCACAAAATTTTATATCAAAAAAGTTTTTCGAGCAAGCGCAAAGTTTCTCTGAGAACTCAAAAGTTGAGTGAACGCAAAAGTTTCATGTGGGAATATTTTTCTCCAATCTAATTTTTTAACCATTAACATGTCCCATTAAGCCGGGTTGCACCCAACCAGGGTTGTTTTTTTATATATATATAGTGTGTGTGTGTGTGTGTGTGTGTGTGTGTGTGTGTGTGTGTGTGTGTGTGTGTGTGTGTGTGTGTGTGTGTGTGTGTGTGTGTGTGTGTGTGTGTGTGTGTTGTATTTTTCACTCTGTCATTTTTAGTTTTTTTAGTTTCTTGAGAATTTTCTATTTTTGGTTTATTAGTGTAGTAGATTTATAACATATTATGTAACAAATTTGTTGCCTTTATATTTTAATTATTTGTAGTCATGAAACTGTATTTTAGTTTAATTTAAAATAAACCAGTGTAATTGGGGGAAAATCCAGTTAATAAAAATGTTTTCATTTAGTGTTTTAATTTAGTTTTCATTGCAGCTCAGGTATATTGAAGACTGAGTTCCGTTCAGTACGGTTCAGAATGTGTTTACCATCCTCAATAATAACTAATCTTAACCATATTTAGCACTCTAAAATAGAATTTATGATATATTCTGCTGATTTGTGAACGTAGCCTATATCAGTTTACTCTGTATAATTTCTGTGTAGTTTTGATCCTTTTAACTTCTCCTGTATGAATCTCTTGTATTTTCTGGAGACCATGTGGAGGTGATTGTGTTTCCGAGAAGCATGTGTCAGCCTTGGCCTCAACAAACAGGATTGTCCACTTGATTGCCAAGAATTCATTAGAGTCTAGAGGACTCGTTCGGCTATTAACAGTGGCTTTTTTCAATCATTTGCCACTGTTATGTTCTTGTTAAGAGTTTGCTAAATCTGTTACGAGTGGCTCTTCAACGTCAACATAATTGCTTCAAATCTTCACAGTCCAGCAACAAGAGGGCAGGCAGACACTTTACCATAGATGTTGATGCATAGAGCCACATTAGCAGCAGCTGCTCATTACTGCGATACGTCTGTGCATCCACCATATTGAAGAGGTCATGATCAGCTTGTTAACAAATGAAAGTGATTTGACAGATGCGGCAGCTTTCCCAAGATTTTCATGAGATTTGGTTTGTCATCCATGTCAGACAATGTTGCATATTGCAGATTAGTAAAACACAACATGTATTCGTATTTACGAGTGTTACAACTGGGAATGATGCTGTGTTCAGGGGTGAATTAAAATCTTAACAGGCCCACCTATCTCTCTCTTATATAAATCATTGGAAAGTTTGGCACTGTTAAAAGGATAAGATATCGCAGCGGACATTCATACTGATTTTTGGATTATGAATATAGGACTAACCTGAAGGAAAATGTTATATCTACTGTAAATGCAGGTATACTCACTTACTCGATTTCTCACAATATTCTACAAGCTTCAATGAACAATATCAATGAGAACAAACATATGTTTATGTTGCTAAGAGTGGTTGCTAGGGGTGTTGTGTAGTGATACATAGAATCGTTGGTTGAAGCGGTCATAGCCATGTTTTAACGTGAATAAAACACAGCTATTGACCAATTAGAATCAAGGATTGGAACTAACCGTTTATATATACATTACTGAACCCAAACTTTTGAACCTTTGAGTATATTATGTTTATGCTTTTTTCAACTTAAACCTTGTCTTTAGGCATCTTTACTCTCTGCATAAGAAATGCTTCTGTTTGGGGATGGATGGACTTAAAACTGAGTTTTTTAAGACAGCTTGTCAACTATACGAGTTCAGGCAACCCACCGACTAATCGATTATGAAATGAAGTAGTTTTTCACATCCTTATGGTGAGATTGCACATTTCCTTTCATCTGAATTTAGTTGATCTGCGGTAATGCTGAAAAAACCTCTTGACAGGACCGGGGCAAAGCGTTACGCTGGCATGAAGCTCACCTCGCTTTTACTAAACACCCTGCTGAAGGCCTGTCAGATTGATGTTTAGAGGCGTTAAAAAGATTTTTCTATCTCTCTAATTTTTTTTTTACGGTTATATGATTCACTTTGACGTGATCTAAATCCTCTCTAAATGTCATGTGTTGATTTTATGGCGATAAGCGATGGCCAAAGTCAACCCGCATGTGTTTGTGCAGTTAAATGATCTATGTAGCAGGTTGCTTTTGCTTAATTTGCCATTTATTGCTCTCTCCTGTACTCAATGTGTTTTTTCACCCTCGCTGCGGTGCGAGAGAGTCCCGAATAATTTATCAGGCTCAAAGAATTAGGCTACATGGCGCCAATGAATTGTTCTGTTACTCTTCACGCCGTCCATTCCTATTATCTTTCCGCTTTGCTGTAATCCCGCTTATTCTTGGCCCTCCACTTTATGCAGAGTTGGGTTTGACAGCCGTCTTCTCTCGCTCCGAAGCATGAGTGGATATCCAGTGTGTGTAGGCTGGTGACTTGCTGGCAGAGACAAGCATTTCATCACATGCTAATTGAGCAATAGATGCCGGGGATAAGTGCCTCCTACATTCACCTGTCTCCTCCATTAGAGGCAGGTCTCTCCAGCAGACCATCACTCTGAGTAGCCATATTTGTGTGGTTGTCCCTTTATCTCAGTCTGACCTCAATCTGACTGTCCTTCTCCATGACCTGTGTTGCAGATATTTGGCTTGTTCTTTAGGCACTACATAATTTGCTCTGATTTTAGGTCATTTCAAAGCAATCCCTGATGCGTTTTCAGTCTAAAGATTCTGCCGTACTAACATAGTTCTGCTCTGACCTGTCAATACAGTATATAATCAAAAGCACCATGGAATCAAAATTGACAATTCATGTGAGGGCAGGACAACCTGTCAATCACATGAGATCACCGCAAAAGCATTCCACAACCATCCAATCAATTCCCCATTGATAAAATCAAGTCCCGCGACTCCCGTCCTAATTATTATTATTATTATTTATTTTTTATTTTTTTTAAGGCCATTTTACTCTGATACACGTCACGATAGGGAAGAAAATACTAACGCAGCTTCAGTTTCATGACTATTTTAATAGCTGTTACATTGTTTTTATAAATTGAATTAACCTGACATTTTATTTCATTAAATATTGTTCAATGCCACATCTGAATGACCCTAAGGGCCCTATCTTGCACCCAGCATAATTTACTTTGTACACCGACGCATGTATCATTCCTATTTTGCACCCGACGCACAGCGGACTTTTCCCTCCACAGACGCACGTCGGTAAAAATATTACCACACAAGGGAAATCATTGTGGTGTTCATGAAGATGTGCTACAGATTTACCCAAATTATTATACACCTATTTAACCAAAGCTAATTTGGGTTGGTTTCTCCCATCCCCATACAATGTCACTTCTTTGTCTTTTACGGCCCTGACGAGAACGTTGGTCTCCTCGGCTGTGAACCGCTCCTGGCGTGCGCCTGACAAATCTGCCGTTATAATAGCAATCCGCCATGGAACAAGCGCGCCTGCTTTTAAAGTGAATGTGAGATGACGCTCTGATTGGTTTATTTCACGTTACGGCCAAACCACACCTATGAGTAATGTAGCTACTTCAGACCAACCCATTCTAGATTTTCATCGAGATCCGCCCACAAAGTTACTTGCGTTTCGTGTTTGATACTTGCATTTCAGATCATTAAAATAGGGCCCTAAATGTGTCATTGTCAATCAGTGCATGTCTTGTTTTCTTTGTCTGTGACCAAGAATGATCACCTTTTAAGTGATACATTGTGTCCTGCGATTGTTGTCCATCTGTACATAATATTCAAGCCACCTCTGTGCTGCATTAAAAAGTGTGTTGTGGTGTCATGCATGTAATACTAGAGTCTGTTAATAACATGTTATCATTTATTATTATCCGTTTGGATGTTGGTAGACATTGGAACTGACATAAGGGATGATTCTGTCAATCGCCAGTGCAGTATTCTCAAAATGGCCAAATATCGAACGATATTTTAGTCTGGATGTATGATACTAAATCACATTGGTCTGTGTTTGTGTTTTTTCAGTGCGGGACCCAAGGGCGACAATATCTATGAATGGAGATCCACCATCTTGGGCCCTCCAGGTTCAGTCTATGAGGGGGGCGTGTTCTTTCTGGATATCACCTTCTCTTCCGATTACCCCTTCAAGCCACCAAAGGTACAGTCTGGAAGCATCTCTTCCTTTTTATTCAGTATTTTTAGGTTTTAAAGTTGAATTAAGCGATTTCTGAGAATTGTTTTTGAATACTGTTAATGTTTGAAATCAACCCAAACAAACACCCATATCTTCATTGCTTCGCCCCAAAACAAACACACAGTGCAAAAATGTCTTTTTATCATAGCAGCAGTGAAGCAAAATAAAGCTTTGTGAAAAATAAAGGCAAAGATGACAAACGAACATTAAGAAAGAACAAAAAACAAACATACAGTACATCAGTATTTACAAGCAAGAGTTGGTTGTTAGTCGCCCAGCAGCACACACTCAAAACCAGAAACAACGTAATCTCTGTATCTGTTTTTTTTTAGGCCTTTCGCTTCTGTCTCTCCAGCGCTGGAAAGCTTTTCTAATATTAACACGGGTCCTAAAGCTCTTTTCTGATCTTTTTCCAGTGATATTTCCAGTGATCTATTTCCACTTTCAGCAGCGTTTTTCAGAAATCGCTTACTGCACCTTTAAAAGGGGAGATTCTCAATCCTGCTCTAATAGATCTACCTTCATGTTTTTGAGCTCTCTTGAAAAGTGTACCAGGGCAGAGGTTAGGCTCTGTTTCAAAATCTAGTGAGCTTACATGCTGTCTAGTGTGTAGTGCCTACATATGGCTGGCCAAATACTTGCCAAAACGCGGCGTTTTAGAAGGCAGCATAATCATGGTTTTAGAACCTGCATAGGCAGCTCATTAGGCTTCACAACAAGCTCTCAATCTAAATGCAAAATCAAATGGATTGGAATGTATTTGGAAGCACTTCAAAGTGAATACTTCAGATTTGTTCTTGAATATGGGGCAGAACTTAAAACAGCTGTATCAGCCATTTGATACTGTTCCTGAGCTTATAAATTCATGAATCAAAGTGAAGTCCCATGACATTTCTAACATATATGAATGTAAATGATCAGTTAAGCATTATATAATTTAATAATATTCGATGTGGTCCTCAGTTATTATCAGTAATTTTTGGTGCTCAGTTATTAATAATGTTGAAAACCCTTTTGGCTGCTTAATATTTTTGTGGAAACTGTATTACATTTTTTAGTTTAATAGAAATAGAAAGTTAAATGAACAGCATTTATTTGAAATGGAAATCTTTTGTAACATTTGTAAATGTATTTACGATCAATTTAATGTGTCCTTGCTGAATAAAAGTATTTCAACAAAAGGAAAATCCTAATTATTCCAAACTTTGGACCAGTAGTGTAATTTGCAGTGGAAAAAGCAATTAAACTATTATAGTAAAATACGAAATAGATGCATTTTCACAAGTAGACACCTAACTGTGTGTGCTATTATTAGCCTATAGTCGGTCGCAAAAGAGCAGTGGCCTTTAATTAAGATTTATTAGGTCTACCAAGGACACTCTGTAACAGATCATTCAGAACAGGTATTGACCTCTGTTAAAAATGCCTCAAGGATAATGTGATGCTTAACGATTGTGTTTGTCTGCTATTTTGTGTGCTGGATGGCTGTACATACTCCTTCAGAGCACTGGCTATTTCCAGCATAAAGTAACTAGTGCGATGCCGCAATGTGATTGTGTTTAGGGAAGCTGGTTAACTCCTGCTCGGGCTATAAACGTGAAGTGTCAACCACGCCATCGCGGATTAATTAGCATCCGAATCTCCTTCCTCAGCATGTTTGTGAATTTGTGCCTCTATGAACTGAGCGGCTCTCCGGCTCAGTCTGGCCCTCATCTCAACCGTCAGTGTCATCTGTAAACAACAAGTTTATATAAAGCTCATGGGCTGGTGGGGGCTCTTTGTTCAGATCAAGACAATGCAAAGCTCTAATCCACTAATTATAAACAGGATTCATCCTCTGCGGTGGATGCTGGGCAGAGCCAGCGGCCCACACCCCCTCATTCTTTTGTCACCAGATGAAACGCAGGGTAACTTGGGGGCCGATCTCGCCTACGTTGGTTTAGGGTCTGTGCTCTGTGAAGTCGCTGCCTGCTCTCGCTCGCTGAGCGCTGTGGCTTGGTTTGTGGTCCACTAATCTGTGCTTTTGTGAATGAGTCTCTCTGTGTTTGGAAGCAGGGTGGAAAAGACAGAGAGACAGGCGCTTCTTCTTAAAAGTTGATCTAGAAATAAAAGTATCGATTAACTCGATCTGTAAAAGGCTCTAATGCATTGGCTTGTTTACAGAGCAGTTTGGTTGGGTCATTGTGTGTTTTTAAAAAGAGCTATTTCTCTTTTAGCTTGTGTCTATTTTTTTTTATTTTTTATTTCTGTCTGTCTGTTTGAATCTCTAAAAACCCTCATGACTGTCTACTTACACAGAGAGCTGACTTTGTTGCTTAGCTAATTATGCTATTCCCTAATAAGCGTAAAAAGCTGATAATTCAATAAAGATCTGATCATGGCCAACTTTCAAACGGATTCAACCTTCAGCAAGTTTTCTAGCAGTCATATGTCTTTGAACTTAGAAAAAAAAGTTAGTTAGCCTACATAAAATTATCAGACTGACTGATCAGATGAAAAAAATAGTGGTGTGTGTGTGCATGATATATATATTATAACATTTGGTGTCCAAAGTAATTTTTTTCTGCTTTTTTTCAAATGGATATGTTTTTAATTATTTGAATAATTTGTTAGTCATCGTCATGGATCACAAGATATTACAGGCACTAATATATAATTTCCTGTAAAAAGTGTCTTAAATAGCTGAAAATTATGATTTCTTGTTGTCCAAATTAGTCGTGTATTTTTTTTCCATCATGCATCATTGTATAATAAATATTTAATTTTACTTTTCTTTTAGTAATATTTTATTTATTTTATTTATAAAAGCCCTAAATATTCATTTTCCTAATTCTACAACATTAAATTGGTTAAAAAATAAAAAAATGTGTCCATAATCTTGCGGCAATTATTTTACCGTACCATACTTTGCCTTTAAATTGGTGGAATTATCTCCCACAACTATGTAAGATACAGGAAATGATGTCACTTTCCCTCACTGATAAGATTGAAGCACTGAAAGGTATGTGTGCTCTCTCTGAGAAAAAAAGTTCTTACACCGAGTTATTTTGTAAAACGTCAAAATTCTTACCACAATATCAAAACGAAAACAGAATTTATCATTGTTTCTTTTAATCATGATTTCACTAGTGCTATGTACTCTTAGCATTTATGCTAGCAAGTAGAGTTTTTGGCTAAAAAGCTATAAATTGTCAATTCTGTTACCGTCAAACTCTGTTGCCAAGGTAGAGTAACAATGATGACAGTAACAGAGTTGACCAACAATATTATAAAGAAATGTTTTTTTCATTAAAAGTATAAAAAAAATAAAGTAGCCTAACTTATAGGCTATACAATTTTCTGAAATTAATAAAATTTTATGTTTTAATGGAAAGAATTTCTGTTAGAGAAAAAAAATTTCCCTCAACTTTTTGAAATGCAAAATGTATCTCCAATTATAAAATCACTCTGTGTGTGTATATATATTCTCTAAAATATCATAATGACTTGGATAATGGTAATGAGAGCAGTATTTGGGATAGTTATTCTTTGTCATGAATAATGCAATATCAAATTAATATAAAATGTTTATTTAAAAAAATGAATTATTTTAATATGGTATTATTAAATTATTGTTATTATTTTATCATTAATATTAGATTGTTTTTCTTTTTCTTGAATTTTCTTTTTCTATATATTTAAGTGTATGGCTTTGTTGCACTAACTATAGTAAATATTTTATGTAAAACAGTATACATTTATTTTTATATTAATATGATGTAAGTACATTTACATTCAACATTTCTGTTGACTTGTCAAGCATCTTGGATTAATATTTCTGTCTAAATGCGCCTCAGGAATGCTTCACGAAGGGATGACCAAAACAGTAAATATTATGTTATTTCAAGCTATGTAAGTGTGTGGGATTTTTTTATTGTCTGTTTATGATATTAGTATAGGATTTTTTTTTTTTTCAGGCGTGCAAGGTATTTCTCTGTATTGTTTGTCTAAATGTGACCATCTTAGAAGACAGCTGGCCACTTTCAGGAACAGTCTTTGCATTGGTTGTGTGCTTTAAAATGCTAGGCAGCTCACTAGGTTTTCTCTTCATGGGGGAGTGTCATGAACTCTCTCTTGTTTTGTTTCCCAGCGTTGTCCGTGAGGCCTGACACTAGCTGCCCGTGTCATGCTGGCTGTGTTTTCGACCGAGTCGGACTCCTAGATCACCGTGTTCATACAATACCCACATTGTGCCAGGCAGGCATGGTTATTTTGGTCGCTCTGTTTATGCTGCATCATGTGACGGACATCTTAGTATTTGCCGCAGGGGGCAGAGTGAGATGCAGCCAACAAACAAGAAGCACTCTTTATGTGTTAAGGGAACATACTAATGCATGTCCCGGACTATCCCTTGACCCTTATCCGGCAGACACGGGCCGTCCCACAGCACTGCAGTCAGCGGTGTCCCGCTGGTCCTGTAAGCCAGGGCTATAAGTCGCCAATACTCTAGATAAGGGCTACTGACACAGTTGGAAAGCTGGGTCAGGTTAAGCTTGCTTGGCTCTCGATGTCTCAATGGATCAATAGCTTTCAGGATTCAGCCCTGGCTCGGAGAGTGCTGTTAATGAGAACGAAAGCTGTGATCCAGCTCTCAAAAGCCCCCTATATAACAAGCCCTGCTAAAACGCATCCAGAGTATTAAAGCGTGGTTCTGGACTGGTGAGCTAACATAATCCCTTTTCAGATAGACTTGTTTTGTGATCGTGCCGGTTTCCTCATGTGCAGGTCACGTTCCGTACGAGGATCTATCATTGCAACATCAACAGTCAGGGTGTGATCTGCCTGGACATCCTGAAGGATAACTGGAGCCCAGCTCTGACCATCTCGAAGGTCCTGCTTTCCATCTGTTCTCTGCTGACAGACTGCAATCCAGGTGAGTACCGCAACTCAAGGCTGACATGAAAAATGTTCCAATAATTGGATAATAGGAGTGTTGTTCGGGCCATAACACCACAAATGAAAATTCTGCCATCATTTACTCTGCCTTAAACCTGTATGGCTTTTGTCTGTGGAACACAAAAGAAGATATTTTGAAAAAATTCTCTGTGAATAGAAATAAATTAATATGTTGTTTGGACCCAAATAATTTTCAAAACATATTTTGTGCTCCACAGAAGATTGAAACAGGTTAGGAATGACATGAGCGTGAGGGAAGGATGATAGAATTGAATTTTTTTGGGTCAAAATCTTTTTTGTTACAGGCAAAACAATAATAGTCAACCACACGAGGAAAAATAATCACATGGATTCCAAAGTTCAAAAAGTAAAAAAACAAACAAAAAAAAAAACCTTTTTTGAATTCATACCCCTATACAAATCTACTATTTTAACAAAATATTCTTAAACACAAGCAATATTTACAAAATAAATCAGCGACTCGAGCGCCAAATTAAATGATACAAAAACCTCAAATCCTCCTCATTAGTTTAGTCTCCAATTAGTGTTTAAACCACAAGATTACCTCACCGAATTGGGAAAAGCTCCCTCACAAAACGCTCCATTTACATGTGAATCACTCACAACACAACTTTCCGATGCTTTACGAAATTCAATGAGGAGAAAACATATTCCTCAAGAATAATAATCTAAAGCATCAAAAGTACAAAAAAAGTGCCATTAAATGTAGCATTAGCGGCTAATTTTCAATGCTGAGCGGTGCTACAACAACCTTCCAACAGCACTCAACCGGGAATAACCCACGCGCCCGGCAACAATGGCTAGAGAGAGAGAGAGAGCAACAAACACAATCACACTTCCTTAAATAATTTCCCTACCTGGTATATATACACTAAATGACAGTCACTCTCTAATTTCGTACCTCATTTAATGCATGATTGCATTATTCTGGTTCACTAGTAGGCCTCAGTCACTATGACATCAGGAAGACTACACCCACCAGATCATTTGATTAGATAATGAATTTGACCATGTGACATTTTTCAAATTCATTTACGCTTTTGATAGATTTACCGTATTTATTTGACTGAAGGCCCTGTGTGTCCAGTCCTGCTCCTGGAGAAACACTGATTAGACAGTTCAGCTGTGTTAAACAATGGTTAAGGTTAAACTCGGCAGGATATATTCCGCAATATATTTGCTTTTACACTGACCATGCCTCAAATGGGCAGAATCAGGAGCAAAGAATGATCGAAAATACAGCATTGGCTAAAAGTTGGAAAATTGACTTATCCATTTATTCAAATATAATAAACTTTTTTGATGATTTTGCAAGCATGTTGCGTAGTTGTGCTTGGAGTCAATTGTTTTATTTTTGATATCACAGTAAAACATGCCAAATTGTGCGGACATAATTTTTGACCAGGCTGTCATACAAAGAAATTATGAACGCATGCAAAAATAAGAGAGAATCAACAAAATGTGAATAACTGATTAAGTCAATGCATGTATTTTTTTTCTCCTGTGAGTTTTTTTTTTTTTTTTTTTTTTTTTTGTCAGATAAATACCTTTACCAAGTTAACCAATATAAAATATTCTCCTCATATTTTGATAATTTAATCAAACTTTTAAGATCATAAAAAAACAAATATCCCCTCTGGACATCACTTTTGGCCATTACTGTCCATGGGCAAATAACGATAAATTAAAATTAAACTGGAAAGAAAATATTTATTTAATTTGATTCCCGTTTACTGTCGACTAACCCTAAAATCAAATGAAAAATAATTGTTTGAATGGCAAAGTATCTCGACCTAAAACATGTACTACATTAATTGAAATAATGCTAAAATAAAATATAAATATCAGACGGAAAACTTGAACTAAAAAATACTTGACTCGTCAAACTAACTGAAATAAAAAAGTTTGTTGAAATAGTGAAATTACTTAATTTTACCTCAAATTAAATAAAAATAAATTAAAGATAAATAAAAAGATAAAACAACAACAACAAAAGCACATAATAAAATGACTAAAACTTAAACTAAATGGAAATGAAAATATAAAAACAAAGGCTAATTCAAAATATTAACTAATACTATAGTAGTATATAAATAATACTAATATAGCCCTGTCTACATTTTGTTAAGTGAATTGCTTGATCACATTAATCTATGAATGAATTAGAAGCTGATGACTAAACGTTATGCTTAATGTTGCATTTGTCTAGTCACGTTCATTTAAGGTCTTCATTGTTGTGTTGCTTGAAGTAAGGGAGCACCGACCTTTCGGAACAGGCCTACAGTTTGGAATCCTCTGCAAACTCAAACATCTCTGACATTGTTGTGTCAGCTGAGTCAGCACATGACAGATGTGACTGTTGAAACCCACACAGCTCTTTCATTTACTCTCAAAGATGGCTCGCTTCCCACAACTCTCTCTCTGTGTCCTTCCCCAGCGCCTGTCTGCATCTTTCAGAAGACTGTGTTCTCGTTGACTCCTGGGTATAAGAACGTCTCACTTTTTTTTCTTCTCTGTTCTTCTCTCTTTTCCCCCTGTCGTCTCTCAGCGGATCCTCTGGTGGGAAGCATAGCCACTCAGTACCTGACCAACAGAGCAGAGCATGACAGGATAGCTCGACAGTGGACCAAGAGATACGCCACATAGACGACGGGCCGCTGACACCTAGACCCCGCTCACCCCCCCATCCACCCCACCCCCTTCTTCCCAGATTCCCTTTGTCCACCCCTCCTTCCCACACTCTTCTCCTCCGCCGCCCCAGTTTCCATCACCCGCAGGAGTGTAAAGATCCAGGAGAGGCAACTTTACAACGTGCAACAAATCTTTATAGCCTTTACAATACGGACTTCTGTGTAAATGTCATACTGATTCTACCCCGTGTTTTTACCCGATACGGACTGGGAGCGCAGACAGGACCCGCCAAGGTGTAAAGGCTGCCGGAGTAGAATTTTGTAGCTGTAGATTTAGTTCTGTTTAAAAGCCTACTTGCAAGTCTTGCTTCTTTGGGATATAAAAAAAAATGTATTTTGTGATGTAATAAGGAAAATGTTCCTAAAGTCAACCAAATATTATGGTGCATTTTAGCCTAATTCATTATCTGTATGAAGTCAAAAAAATGACAAAAAAATGACAAAAAACAAAAAAAAAACAAGCTGTAGATTATTAGAAATGATGTCATTTATATGAGACCCACACTCATTTCCAGTTCTGTGGTACATGCTGTTGTGAATCTGTTATACCTTTGTCAGTTTGTAATGAAGCGATCTCATTGAACGTTTTGTAGCTCAGCTGAAATGAGCAACCACTGTAACATCCCCTCAAACACAATAAAAAAACTGTCCCCCGGGTCAAGTGTTTGTGTGTGTTCTGTTTACTCTGCTGCACCGCTTACACTGGTTATTAAGATCCGATCAGCTCAAAAGTGATGCATGGACGCTTGTAAACAGGCCATAATTACTTTATTAAATTCTTTATTATATTTTTAAAGGCTCTTATTTGGGTTTGAACCTTTTTCCTTACATTTATGAATGCATTTTTAGGGCCTTTTTTTTAACCCCCTTTAAGGTTGCATAAAATAATCGAGCAAAGGACTGACCTGGCATTTTATTCACATTTGTTAAATATTAGGCATTTTCTGTTGTGTTCAGTGACATTTTGGTTAATTTTCACTTTTCGCTGGCAACTAATAATTTTTTTAAATCATTGATTGCATAAAAAAAATTGTGTTTTCTGCATCTCAACGGGGCGCATGTTATTCCGCAGCTTTATAATCATCACAGTTTAAATTAAAAAGAGTTGTTTACACAGTTTTAAAATGTTATAACCCTACAAATCATTAAAGATATATCTATTTAATTATATATATAATGTAATTAAAGATGTAGGCAACATACCTACTGTAACAATGAAGTACTTGCATACAGTTTGCATATTGCTTGCAAAACATTTCATCAGAATATATCTTTTTTTTTTTTCAATGGCCATCAACGGAGAACCCATCTTACATAATGATGTTCAGCCAAACCCTGATCTCTTTAGTTTCCACTCATGTATGACTGACACAAGCAGATGTCCATCAAAAACTACCATTTTGAGAATACTTCCTGTTCATTTAGGGTCATATTAGTCCACAGCTGACTTGTAGAGTTGCTCACTCCACAAAACACGTGGGTATGACATTCATTAGCACTGTTATGTCATTTTTGGCATCCATGAAGGGGTCACTTGGTCTCTTGTGTACATCTCACATTCATATTGGCTCTGCCTTCTGGATGTTTCTGTAGTCAGAGTGAGATGAGATTTTTTTTTTAGGGTCGCTCCCAAAAGAACATTGGTCTCGACTCACTTTCTCTTTGGCTGTGAGTGAATTGAGATTCATTCTGACCTGTGTTGATAGTGTCAGATTTACACCCAGGAGGGCAGGGGGAATGTGAACTGCTGCCAGTCCCAACTTGAATGTTTGCAGCCCCCTGGTGGCACCTTTCTTAATCACACTTAGCTGGGAGGTGATCGAGATCCATCCAGTCTCATGTAGGGATTGATTATTTTATTGTTTGTCAGTTATCAGTTAATCATCCGTTTTATGATGTGTGGTGATTTTTTTTAAATTTGTATTATTATTGTTTTGTGAGTCTCAATGGAATATCTGAGGCTATGTTGGAGTACTAGCTTTCTTACCTGAATACTTCACAGTAAATACCTATATTATGCATTAATATCAACAATAAATGCACATGGCCTCATGTTGCATGTGAGCGCAACACATGCACGCCATTTTTAGGTACATTTTATGTAGTACAAATAGCAGAAGTGTATATATTTGAAATAAATGCTATTCTTTAAAACTTCCTATCATCAAAGAAAATATATATCATGGTTTCCACAAAAATATCGCACAGCATAATTAAGTCAAGTCACCTTCATTTATATAGTGTTTTTAACAATATAGATTGTTTCAGAGCAGCTTTACAGTAATAATAGGAAATTACAGTAACAGAGATTAACAGTTAACACACACACACTCACATTGGACTGTATTCATGTTTCTTTTGATCTAAAAATCTTTGAATAAGTATGAAGAATAAATATGAAGAGATTAAATTATATGCATACATTTGTTATTATTATTTGTAAATATTGTTTCATTTATTATTTTATTTACATTTATTTAACTTTATATACATTTAAACTTCTTTTTGCATTTTTGTCTTATATTTAATCATATTTATTCATTTTTAGTAGATGAGTTGGTTTGGATGGAGAAAAAAAAAAAGTCAAAACGTGTCCAGCAGGGAATTCCTTTTTGGATTTTGATGACTTCACTATTTTTCTAAAATATGTAAAATGGTAATTAATTGTTAATGAAGAACCTGTTGGAGACAGAACTGGGTCTTCATCACGTGGCCACACGAGGGAGACAAACCATGACGGCGATGATGTTCTATATATTTAGTGTGGCTTTTATTTGAGTTTGCCTTTGATTATTTATTCATTTGATTGATCCCAGCAGGGACCGGTCTCATCAAATGACCTGCGGCAGGTTGAACGTGAAATAGTGCATTAAGGAAAAGATTAGTTTCATGTCCATGGTTGATGAGAGGGGTGGAATACTGATGAAGCACGCACACACACACACACACACACACACACACTACAAAACCAGCGGTGTGTCAAACAGCCTCAGATTCAGTGAATAATGAGACGGGATGCTCTGCTGTGATCAGGGCGGAGAGGACAGACATGACCTCTGTTATGATTTATGTCTGTTAGAGTACAAAAGGAGATCTCACTCTAACCTCGCTTCATCCCTGCACAAATCCCCTTGGCCTTGAGGTGTTTTGAATGAATGTGCTTTCTTTATTAGATGTATTCTATGGCATTATTAATGTTACTATATATGTGGGATGGCTTGCACGTGGATCCATTTGTGCTCAGATGTGTCCTATATGGTTTAATCAAGTTTACCAAAGCAATAACCCACTCATGACTGTGTTATTGTTAAAGAAAACTCCTCCTTGGTAAAATCATTGTAACAGACAGTCACAAGGGGCATATTGCTTTTTAAAAAGGCAGTAATAGAAAGAAGGATAATAAGACAACATTGTTAAATAGTTTAAAACTTATTGGCAACACTTTACGGTAATGTTCAGCTTGTTAACATGAATGCATTATCTACCATAAACTAACAATGAATCACTTTCTACAGCACTGATAATGGCGATTGATAAATATAGGGCTACTACTTGATGTTAATTCATTTTCATGATACATTAACTTATATGATGGCAATTTACAATAAGGGCTCGTTTGTTAACAGTTGATGCATTAACTAACATCAACTAACCGTGAGCAATATTTTATAGCATTCATTATCTATGTTAATTTTAATTAATAAAAATGTTTGTTCACAGTGCTTTATCTAATGTTAACAGATATAACTTTTGATCTTAATGTGTTAGTAAATGTTGAGATTAACATCATTAAATAAGATTAATAAATGCTGTAGAAGTATTGTTCATTGAAAGTTCATGTTCTCTAATGTAGTTTTAATGCATTGTAACAAATGAGACCTCTATATATATATATATATATATATATATATTTGAACAACTTGAAATTTAAATTGAATAAGTATAGAAATGAACTAACCAATATTAATTCTGTAAACATTATTTTTTGTTCATATTTAATGCATTAACTATGTGTTATTGTTGCATTATTATTACTATTATTAGGGGCTGTAACCCCTACTGTAATTGTTCATTTTATTATTGTTCCTCCCAAATGGGAGACAATGGCAGCCCTATGAACTGTATGTAATATTTTGAAAATTGGCACACTTGTACTGATGACTAAATAGTAATCTGGCCTACCTGGTTTCTAGGAGCAACTCCACCAGTTCAAAATGTCACTTTTCAAATGGTTATAACTTTTGAACCCTTTGTTCTAGAAAAAAATAAACTTAGTACACCTGGTTCCTCTCAACATGCTGATCACATTCAATATCCTACATTAAGACTCTGCCCATTACAGTGGCCATTTTGAAAAGTACAGTATTTAGTTTTTTCGCAAGCAAATTTTGTCAAATTCTTATGAAAATTGGCTCAGATGATCTTTGAACTGAGCCGCAAAGAAATGACTGAACAGAATTGTTTTTTTTATTCCTGCTTGTTCAAAAGTTACGAAGTCATGAACTTAACAATATCGACTCAAAATTAGTTCAGAGGCTGTATCTCGGACCAACTTTGAGCAATCAAAACGAAAACTGGAACGCTTCATTGGAACCATGATCTGAAGGGTCCATGCCAAATTTGGGAAAAATTGCTATTTTTGCTCATAACTTTTGATTCCTTCTATGTAAGAACTCACAATCTATGTATTCCTTGTGTCATGCCGAATCCGAGGATACTGATTTTGCCGGGATAAGACGAACCATCAGTCCGCTTGAATTGTCATACATTGCAATATCTTTTAAACAATTTGACATATCGGCACAGCATTAAGTAGGGGTCATCGAAAGCTTGTCCTGAAGGTACTTGAGAAGTTTGAACACAGCACCACTTAGGGTTCCAGATATATAAGGATTTTTGCAAAAACTTTTGAACACATTGTCCAAATTTTTCTGTCGTTTCATTCCCTGGCTCATGCCAATTCTGACAATGTTTCATTCGTCATATTCCATCAATGTGCCTGTCCGCCATATTGTAAATAATAAACAGATTTTCGCTGTTCAGTTTTGTCCAAAATTTACTGATGATTTTTGGACCGATTTTTGATATTTGCTACAGTTCCTGAATAATATCTCCAAAGTCGATTGTGCCTGTGTTTTTTTGTCTCATGTTAGTTAGCTTGGCATGCTAATTGGTTATCATGCTAACCATTTGCCAATCTTTCTAATGTGGCTCTTCAGCTATCAATTAACCATAATCCATTTTAGAATTGAGTTAGCTTACCATGCTAATCTGGTTGACATGCTAAGTAATGCTTTTGTGTGCTCATTCTCACACTGAAAGCTCTCCTCGGCAGCCTGCTGAATCAGCGTCAGCTGAGTGGCTCAATCTGTAATACCACGTGCCACGAGCCCCGAACCATTCAGGTCCTGTGTGGCACAGGCGCAGACCGCAAGAGGTACAGTGGCCTGAAGTGGTGCAAAAGTTGCTTCTGTCCCAGACATGGTGTTTTTCTGAAAATGATCTCATCTGAACTTATTAAACATGCAGTGCACTTGAACTATAGAGTGAAAACATGTCTTCCCAGTGGTGCAATGCGATGACTGACAGGCACCTGACCCAGAGACTGTGGGGTCAAGTCCTGTGTGGCACAACTTTATAAAATTGTGTGTGATGTTGTGTAATTTCAGTTATTCAATTATTTCCTTCAACCGTATTGCAGAAGGCTATGCAAACAACTCTCATCTGCGCTGATCATGAAAGTGTACCTTTGGTACATTCTGTTCTTTTCCTTTTTGTTCTTGTGGCTCTGCACTATACGCTTGCTGGACGTAGCCCAGATAATCGCTGCTTACAGCTATATTTATTATTATTATTATTAATGAACACAACTGGTTTAAATGGTTTATTCAAACATTTTATTATTAATTATATTATAACTATTAATAATTATTAATGATTATTTATTGTTATGCTATTTGTTCATATATTATTATTATTAATGAACTATATTAGTTTAATTAGTTTATTTTAATAATAATGGAGTATATTGATTTGAATTAAATAAAAATGTGTTATTATTAATTATTGTTAAAATATTATTCATAATAATTTTAATTAACTACTTTCAGTGAAAAAAACATTTATTATTTTTATTATTATGAATTCATTTAATTAGTTTAAAAATATTTTATTATTGGTAATATTAATGATTATTAATTAAGTTATTGGTAATATTATTGTTGTTATTTCGGTTAATAATATTGTTATTATTATTATTATTATTAATAATATTAATGAATTATGCTGATTTTAAAAATGGATTATTATTATTATTACTAGTTCGAACATTCACTTACAGTCACAAGTGTGCCTTTATCCCTGTTTTATGATGGCTCATCCAATCAAAGAACTATCAGTTTTATAATAAGGGTTAACGTCCTTTAAGCTGATTTTCTTAAGCTATCATTACATTCTCATAAGCAGTGTTCTGGCTATTAACCCCTCTTTTCCCGTGTTAGTTAATACCTTTGAGACAAAGGAATGGGGGTGGAGGCGTTCCGTCAGTGAGTTCAAGTGTGTATAGGCCTATGAACGCGAGCCGCAGTGATAGGGGCGTCACAGGCCTCTTGTGTGCGGGTACAAGTGGAGAGCACAAAGGCTTAATTGAGATGAAGTGAGCCGTGGATTTGTATGACTGCCCTCATCCTGACTGACAATAGAGCCGCTCTGACAGGGGCCCGTCGCCTGCCACTATCCAGCCTCCTCTTTTGTTTTTCAAGGACCTGTGTGCTTGCCTCCTCCAAACCACACAGCATTTGCCCAGCAGAACATTCTTAAGTGTTTTAACCGTCTCTAAATTAGGCTGTACGTGAGTGAGCGTGCTCATCAGATTCGGTTTGTTGGGTTTTAAGTAAGCAAATAGGGGGGAAAGATATGAAATCTAATTTTGTTTAGACAAATGCAATATCACAAGAGGAAAATTAGTGTTTATAGTTGGCCACCATAATTTGTATGTGGAAGACCAGGGCTGGTTGTCACACAGAAAATCATATTTCAGCTATAAGGGATTGAGTCAAAAGTCCAGTTGTCGTGCTTTGTATGGCGGTTTTAAAAAAGTTTGTTCACATGTTTTTGAATGAAGTTTCTTATGATCAGCAAGGCTGCATTTATTTGATTAAAATACAGTAAAACAGCCAATACTCCAGTCTTCAGTGTCACGGGGTCTTTCAGAAATCATTCTAATATCATGATTTAATGCTCACGAAACATTTCTTATTATTATCAATGTTGAAAATGGTTAATAGTTGCTTAATAGTTTTGTGGATGCATTCTTTTCAGGATTGGTGAATCGAAAGTTCATGCATCATTTATTTGAAATAGTAAAGAAATGTTACAAAATATTTGTAACATTGTCAGGGTCTGAATCGGGCTCGAATTGGTATGAAATTGACACTTTCCTTATTCATATTTACACAAGAACTCGCAGTTATGGAGGGGCGGGACATTTCCCGAGCACGCGCTAAGCACTGAATGTGAATAAAAGCCTAAATTCAATCTGTTCATCATATGAAGCGATCGTGTCTTTTCAGAAAACTTGGACTAAACCGCTCTATTCACATGGATTAGTTTTACAATCTTTTTATGGACTTTTTGAAGCATCAAAGTGGTAGTTGCGCAGCTGTCAATGGAGGTACAGAAAACTCTCAGATTTCATCAAAAAGATCTTCATTTGTGTTTCTGAAGATGAACGAAAGCCTTACGGGTTTGGAACGACATGAGGGTGAGTAATTAATGACTGAATTGTAATTTTTGGGTGAACTATCCCTTTAAAATGCCCCTATAAAGTGTGGCAAGCCCAAATCTCCTTTGCTTTTTAGGTTAGGTAAGTACTGTTAGCTTTTACATAATATATTAATACATTTAAAAGTAGTTTGTTCCAGCATCAGTAATACTCCTCACTCTATTTTTATGCACGACACAAGCAATTCGAGGAATTTGAGATGAAGTACAATCCCTGTAGACCCCAATTAAGTCTCAGCACATTCTTTCATTAACAAGTGTTCTGATTTTAGGCACTGAGAGGTGTGAAACTCTCCCACTCGAACCAGTATGTTCCAGAATCATAATATTTAGACCAACCGTGTGTTTTGAGACAGCTGATCGCATAGAGCTTTAGTTTCCTAAAATTGTTTTATCAATAATGCTGAAAATGTTCTTAAAAGCTAGTTAAATCAGAATAAACCATTTTCTTAGGACATCCGCAAAAGAAAATGGGTTCATAATTTTTTTTTTTTTTTTTACTTTTCTTTCAGATGTGCGGTGTCCTTATTGACATGCATGGTTCCATGAAGAACCAGGTTCTTTATAGTGGAAAAGGGTTCTTTAGATTTTTAAAATGTTCTTTACACTGAGAAAGTGGTTCTTTTAAGAACTGTTGACTAAAAGGTACTTCAAGGGAAACAAAAAATGGTTCTTCTACTATGGCATAACTACGAAACCCGCTTTTTGGAAACGTTATTTTTAAGAGTGAAGAGTTTGAGTTACGGTGAGTATGTAGTAATTATAAATATCTGTATTTTACACTCTCAGAAAAAAAAAGGTACAAAGCTGTCAGCAGGGCGGTACCCTTTCATCTTTGTACCTAAAGAGTGCATATTAGTGCCTCAAAAGTACATAATGGTACCAAAAGTGTACATATTAGTACATAAATGGTACATATTACAACTTTTTGAAAGGGGACCGTCCCAGTGGCAGATTTTGTATATTTTTTCTATGTAGGTAGCTTTGTAAATGTGTGCATTTTTCTGGGTTTCTTTATGGTGCATCTATTTAAAAATAATTTGGACTGGAAATCTGGACCAAATTCCTTATAGCCTATCTTTAATAAAATTCCTAATATGCAGTTTGTTATTGACATGAGTCTTAAGACTCTTAATGCTTTTGTTCCTATCTTCTCCCTGGCCGACAGGGCGAGCTTTAAGTGTAAAGCTGTCGCAGCCAACAGATGGCACTGATTCCACATGCGTGAGGCTTCTGGCCCACAGATTGGAGAGCCTTTGTCTTCATGATGATGCTCGGATAGCTCGCTAAGTAGCTCCTCGGGGAGGTTATTGTAATGGCAGTTTTTAGCAGTCACACACCAACACTAGATGCTTCCACAGATCGCAGCTGCTGCTGGGATTACTGCACTGTTAACCTGTCAACTTTAAGAAGTGCCTGCGATCCCCTTTCTCTATATCTGCAGGAAAGATGCCAGGGAAAAATCATCAGCGCAAGTATTAGAAATCCTTCTTCAGTTTCTTGGCAAAACGCTCGACGCCAGAGATGTTTATCACTGAAGGTCTTGACTGAACAACATGAATCTATTTATGACATGTTTATTAGGCCTACTGCAAAGAGGGAATGGGCGAATCGCACAAAACCCTTCAAGAATGTGTCCAGCATTAATGAATAAAATAAAAGAGTTTCAAATAAACATATTTTTAGGACTTTTTTGCACTAAAATTTTCATAACAGTAAAAAGCTTAATTCCTATTATTAGATTCAGATAAAACAAACTGAAATACAATTTAAAGAAATGTAAGTAGTATACTTATAGAGTATACTTAACCCTTGTGCATCCTTGAGGACATTTTTGTCCTTTTCAGTTTTGTTTTTTGGATCACTTTGCCTGTGTTAATGCTAACTGCATAAAATTTGGCACAGGTGTGTATTTTTATTGGAATTTTACTATTTCATCACCATTTCCTTTAAAAAATCGATTTTGCACTAGTTACACAAAATACTTCCTCTCAGCGCCTTTTGGACAAAAATGTCCCCATTGAAACCCATTAAAACTGCATTTTTTAATCCCTGTGCCGTTTAACTATAAAATGATGCAATCTTTTTTAATAGGCTTTCATTCTGTTGGCAAGGCTTCAAAATTGACATTTTTACCATTTTTTATCAGATGGTGCCATTTTTTCAGGTTAGGCCTATAAAGCAAATACTCGCTTTATTCCTGTTTTCTGCTTCGGCATATTATAGAGCCAACTGGATAAATTATGCAACGATAATTGTGTGGGTTTGTTGGTATGGATGTCTAAGTGTGGTTTGTATGTGTGTAATAAAATAAAAAGTGTGTTTGTGTGCTTGTAATATTTGAGAGAGAAAAACTCAACTGCAAATCGAAAATCCAATCACTGTGTTCACCAGTGGAGTTTTGCTGGCATCCAATGGGGAAAGTCTGGTACTGCGCCCAAACAAAATCTTACTGAAAGCTCATTTTTTGAGATATCATCCTCAAATTCGGAACACAACCTGTTTAGATTTATGGCTTTGAATTTATATCAGTTTTAGAGTTCCAAATGTTTCATAAAATATATTTTTTATATAAAATATTGATTATAACGTTCATAAATATTTTTCATAAACTTAAACTTCTATAACATTTTTTTGGTTGCACTTTTTTCAGTTTTTTTTCACTTCAAAAACAATCTGCCAAGGGTCATCTTTAAAATGAGACCAAACTTAAGTATTTGCTCCCAAGCATAACATTTTTATGAGAGTTTTTTGACTTGGACATTTTTGTCCCTTTTGGACCTATGTGTAAGTTTTTGGGTTTTTTTATGTTTACTGCATAAAATTTTGGCACAGGTGTCTATTTTTATTGTAATTTTACTATTTCACCCCCATTTCATTTGAAAAAAAAAATGTTGCACTAGTTATACAAAATACTTGTATATATTTTATATAAAATATTAATTTTAATGTTCATAAATATTTTTCATAAACTTAAACTTCTATAAAAAAAAGTTTGGTTGCACGTTTTTCACTTTTTTCACTTCAACAACAATCTGCAAAGGGTCTTCTTTAAAATGAGACCAAACTTAAGTTTTTGCTCCCAAGCATAACATTTTTATGAGAGTTTTTTGACATGGACATTTTTGTCCCTTTTGGACCTATGAGTAAGTTTTTGTTTTTTGTTACTGTTAACTGCATGAATTTTGAGCTATTATAGAGCCAACTGGATAAATTATGCAATGATAATTGTATGCGTGTGTTGGTATGGATGTCAGAGTGTGGTTGGTATGTGTGTTATATAAAAAAAAAAGTGTTTGTGTGTTTGTAGTATTGATAGAGAAAAACTCAACTGCAAATAACAAAGCCAATCACTGTGTGACCAGATGAGTTTTGCTGGGATCCAATGGGGAAAGTTTGGTACTGCGCCCAAACAAAATCTTACTGAAAGCTCATTTTTTGAGATATCAACCTCAAATTTGGAACACAACTTATTTAGATTTATGGCTTTGATTTTCTAGCCGTTTTAGAGTTCAACTTGTTTCATAAAATATATATTTTATATAAAATAATATTCATAAATAATTTTAATAAACTTAAACCTATATAACTTTTTTTTGGATTTACTTATAAAAAAAATTTAACTTTAGCAATAATCTGCCAAGGGTATTCTTTAAAATGATACCAAAGTTAAGTCTGTGCTCCCAAGCTTCAACTTTTTATGACCGTTTTTTGACATGGACATTTTTGTCCTCTTTGGACCTATGAGTAACTTTTTTAAATTGATGCACAAGGGTTAAATGCTTATATATAAAAGTACATTACTATATATATGTGTGTGTGTGTATAGCATTATTTCATTTTAATGATTTTAATGGTCCTAAAAACATTCATTCATATTCTTAACTAAATATAAGCAAAGCCAAGCAAATAAATAAATAAATAAATAAATAAATATGTATATGTATGTGTGTGTGTGTGTGTATACAGCATTATTTGTAGATCAAAAATATATATATATATATATATATATATACACTGTAAAAAAATTCTAACCCTCCCAAATCAAAAATGTCAAGTGACCGATAACATCTAAATTTTTCAATTGGCCCAAGTGAAATTCTGTAAATTTTTGATTTGGGAGGGTTAATTTTTTTTTACAGTGTATATATATATATATATATATATATATATATATATATATATATATATATATATATATATATATATATATACTGTATGGATTTATTTATTTATTTGATCTACAAATAAATTCACATTTCTTTAGTTTACTTTTAGGGTGAAATATGACCTGGACATGTTTTTGATGTATTATAATATTGACTAAAATACAGATTCAGATTTGTTTTGCTTATAAAATGTCACCTTCTGTGAGATATATTGTGAGAGTAAACACCCTTCCCCTCTCACTTCTCCTCTCACACACAAAACTGTCTGTCTGCACAACCTTATATCACCCGTCCCACTTTGATCCTCAGGCTTTGAGGAATTAGACTCCAAAATGAATCTGTCAGAAAGTATCTGTGTTGATGACACATATCATCTCTGACACCAAAGTGACTTCTTGTGGTCAGATCCCATTGTTGTAGACTCAAAGCCAATGCATCTTATTCCTAAAAGAGTATGTTTCAAATTAGTCAGGGCACATTTGTCCAGAATGTCCCTAACAATGGATCTTTGTGAGAACTTGTAAAAAGGCTCATCTGGGCTTCAAACACACAGATTGCTGGTGGTGAGGAACCAGTCGGCAGACAGTCGCCTCCTAATTATTTTAGCCCCTAATTGGCATTCAAAACAAGGCATCAACACCGTCTCTCACTCTCTCTTTCTGTCTTTGTGTCTTATGGTGGGAGTTTCCAAGCTTGTGTGTTTTTATGACATCCATCATAAAGTGGAAAAGTTGAAGTGTCATGCAGGGTGATGATTGAGCTCACTCTGGATTCTTTTACCTAGTTTATTTGATTTTTAACATTTCATATTTCCTTCTATAAAATCTGAATATATTATGTTCAAATGTTGCCACTTAAAGCAACAGTTCAGTCAAAAATGAACACCACATTAGGGCTTTTCACACCCTGTTAAATAGTTAACCCTGGGTCAATCTAAACCCCAGGTTAAAAAGCTGGGTTTAGAGTGACGATAACCTAGGGTTAAGCACAGTGTGAAAAGCCCTATTTTTTATTTAACATTTATTTAAATAGAAAGTTCAAGGTACACTCTTTAAAATGAAGGTTCTTTATTGACATCAATGGTTCCCATTAATGGTTATCTATGAAACCGTTCTATTTCTCAAAAGGTTCTTTATAGTGAAAATGTTCTTTAGATTTTTTAAATGATTTTCACACAAAGAAAAAATGTTTCTTTAAAGAGCTGTTTACTTAAAGGTGAACTAAGTAACTTTTTTTACCTTAACTGAACAGCTTCGGAGTCATTGGAATGGTTATATTACTTATTTCGGGTTGAATGGTGGTCGTTTCGCACCCCCCTGGTGCCCGTGAGCGGAAAATCCGCACTTGCAACTTTGAGCCGGCGGGCCGTGCGGCCGCCGCGTCAGGAAGTATCGCGTGAGATCAGGTCTCGCGATGTAAACAATTGCTTTACGGCAAAAGAAATCTGCTCAAATACTGTCATTATTGCGCTCCCTCACGCTGTCCGAACCCGAATGAAGAAGACGTTTTAAAGAATGTCCCATCTGCTTTGATGTCGTTGATCTACTAGCCTCTGGTGTCTGAGAATCACCAACGAGTTTTTACAACAGTGTTGTCAAATACCTATTCCGAAGCTGTGGGGGGAGCTCTAGAGAGAAACCCGCGAGCAAAAAGCGAGAATACAGCGAAGAAATCCCAAAGCTACTGAGTGCTGCTTTAAAGGTTCTTTAGGGCATCGCTCGGAACCAGTATTTATTTATATAATATTTATATTTTTTAATTTTTGCAATTACATTATTTTGTTTAAAAGTAAATTATAATCATTTTAAATGATTTTGACCAGGACATTTAAAAAAAAAAAAAAAAATCCATTTTGTGTTCCACAGAATAAAAATAAAAAAATCATATGGGATTGCAACGACATGATGTAAACGACAGTTTTGATTGAACGTTAAGCAAGAGGATATGTTTAAAACCACTTGATAAATTATTCACACAATTATTATTTTTTTCTTTATCACACTCTTAAAAAATAACGATTATTTACATAATATGGCAAAAGTTCTTTAACACCCTTGAATCCTTTAATTATACTAAAGTTTCTTTATAGTGGAAAAAGGTTCTTTAGATTATTAAAATGTTCTTTATAAGAAAAACAAAAGTCACTGGAAGGTTCTTTAAGGAACCCAAAATGGTTTTCTCTGGCATTGTTGTGAAAATTTTGGGAAAAGGGGACTACAGAAAGAGAAGTGAGACAAAGTAAGGTTTCCTCAGGTATAGTCTTGCACGTGAGCTTTAGAGGCCTTGTCCTGCAGTCCATCATCTTGTGAAAGATTCCGTTCTTTATGTAGTTGATTTGAATGATCCTGAGTGTCTTGTAATCCAGAGCTGGGAGCGTGTGAGCCGAGCAGAGATCACACAGGAATCTCAGATCCGAGGCCAGCAGGAAGAGGAATCGCCTGCTTGTCCAAATAAGGATAGAAACGTTCCCTGCCTGCTTTTGTTCTGAAGGGGTTTCCCCCTCCCCTATAAATGCTTATTGCCAAATAAGTCAGCACTATTAGCACACTAAACCACCATGGCCCCATCAAACCAAGCAAAGCAGATGGTTTTCATCATAAGGAATGACACCACTGGGTCATTTTTTGGGGGAAAGGTTGTGTTGGACTACTAAAGTATGACTAGCGCTATATGCATGATGCAGACCCGCAGGGACTAAATAGAGAAGATGCTCTGACCTCTTCATGACCTCACCTCATAAAAACTTCACAGGAAGTATCCGAAGCACCCTCAGGTCGCCTGGAGCTTGTGTTTTAAATTAGTGCGGTCCGATCTCAGGTGACTCACGCTGTACTTAACGTTGGATGAGCCACTTTGCCCCAGAATAGCTTGGATTATAAAAATAATCACATGAAGATAAATAAACCCACAGCACACAGCTCAGCTCAGAGAGAAGCTCACCATCCTGCCAATTACAGAGAACAGGTTTTCATGGATTACCTCAGCCATGTGCAGGATCCATCAGCAGTACCAGCTTTCCAGATGCAGTCGTTTATGACCAGGGTTTTAAAGGGATAGTTCACCCCAAAATGAAAATGCACTCACCCTCATGTCATTCCTGACCTGTTTGATGTTCTTCTGTCCAACACAAAAGGAGAATTTGACATTTACATTTTTTATGTATAATTTATATTCATATTTCATATAAAAATAAAAATGTACATTACATGACATTATTCATTTTCCATCACATTATTTCAAACAAATATGCTGGTTAAACCTTTCTGTCCATTTACAATTACAAAAAGGATAAAAAGCACCATATAAGTATATTATAAAAGTGTTTTATATGTCTTTTTAACTGTAAAAGTGATATACGGTCACTTTTGCAAGTAATGTATTATAGGTTTGTGTGGCGAACAGACAGATGTCATTCACTGACCCACTGAACCGCTGCAAGCTGATTCATTGTAGTTGCATGTAAAGGAGCAACCAGCACATTATTCACTATTTTCTATTTTATTATATTACTAATTTGTCATTATATTTGTTTTATGCATAGAATAAAGTCATAAGTTTACAATGACTTGAGTAGATGATAACAGAATTGCTGATGACAAAGTGATTTCTGAATGTTCCTGCATGCTTTACTCCATGTATCTCTTGAGATCTACTCGTATGACTCACTTAGAGTGAATCATCTTGAACAACAAGACAGATCAAAGAGGAGCTTGGAGGAAATGCTGCAGACACGACGAATCCATCATATTTTCCCCCTCCTGCTCCCTGGATTGATTTAGCCTAACTGCAGAGCCCCAAATTATTTCAGGAGCAATTAAAAGGAAGCTCATTTTCAGCGAGAAGACATTAAAACTATCAGGGAAAATACGGTCTGATGTCTAGCGGAGACTTTTCACTTTCTATCTCAGCAGCCGACTGAATCCAGCAGCGCTGATGACTTTGAGAGAGGAGGATGCGAGTCAGGACGTCTGGAGCCTGGAGTTTCAGACTCAGATTGGCAAACTTTATGTGCTGCGCGCGGGTCCCATGGCTACTCTTGCGATGAATGGCTGGCAGCAGAGGGTATACGAGCCTTAAAGTTAATGCAGATCACTGGGGAGATAAAGCAAAGCGCAGCCTGTTTAGTAAACAACAGCATATTACAAAGACTGTATTCCCAAAGAACATTACGGTGTAATAGAATTAGTGCAGAAACGGTTAGAAAAACATTGTCAAGCGGTGTCAGAAATGAACTTTTCTTCAGGGGAAACATTTACTCCCTAGAATTGAATTTACAAGCTTTTTTCTAATTATGTAAAAACAGTGTAATCCATGGCACATTAAATTCAATCAAATCATTTAAACTGATATCAAGGCAAGTGTTGTGCAATGTTGAACTTACAGTTTTTTTTCTGAAAAATGAATAAATAAAATAAAAAAACAGCAAAAACAGTCATATTTTTGCTGAAAAATAAACAAAGATATTATATTATGATTTCTCAAATAATATACTTGGTCCCACTTTATATTAAGTGGCTTTAAGTACTATGTACTCACATTGAAATTAATAATTTGATACAATGTACTTATTGTGTAACTACATGTTTTTACATTGTACTTACATTTTAAAAATTCCTGCATGTAATTACAGCTGTAATTCATTTATGTAATTACATTAATAATTACACTGTTGACCTTTCCTTTACACCTTAACTCGCCCTTAAACCTACCTAATCCACCACACCTGTCCCTAACCCTGTATCACACCTCAATAGCAGCAAAAGTGTTTTACAATACAACATGAACACAATAAGTACATTGTACATATTTTGCTGTTTTATGTAAGTACATAGTACTTAACGCCACTTAATATAAAGTGGGACCATATACTTTTGCTTTTTTACTGAAAAATCAACTATATTATATTATATTATATTATATTATATTATATTATATTATATTATATTATATTATATTATATTATATTATATTATATTATATTATATTATATTATACACCATGTTATTATATTATCCACTTTCAACTACGCTCAGTGAGAGGCAGTGAATATGAAAATATAGAATATGATAGTTACAGGTCACATGCATACGATGTCTGCAGAAGCACAAACCTGTTACTAAAATCAGGTATTATGAAATATAAACAATACTAGTTAACTAATTAAATGGGAGGTATTTTTGGCTCCTAACATTTGAAATATTTTGGGAAATTTTCTCACATTTATTGCCATTTTTGCCCCACACCCCTATTCATTTCTGACCCTATTTTTAATCTACTAAAACTAACACTGGCTTTGGGTAAGTGAAATTACTTGATATCTCAATGAAAGGTGAGTTTTTTTAAATTTATTTTTTATGACCACTCACTTGCAGTACATTGGCTGATTATTCACCTTTACATTTGTGTACATGTGTAGAGTCTGATTTTGCTCTGAAAAGCTCTAAAATAGCAGAATCTAGGTGGATGCATAGTGAATAACGTAGAGCAGTGTTACGCTCTTGTTCTGTTTGATGTTGTCCTCATTAACTCTCTGGATTATAGATGTCGTTTGAGGTTAAACCAAAGGTTAGACTTGGGCTAATATACCACGGCTTTTCTGTTGACATGCTTACGGGGGCAGAACCCTGTAAAACTGCTCTTCGACTCTGTAATTCACCGTGACAGGGAAGCAGTGCTGTGTAATGTCCAGCCTCAAACACTGAGATATCTGAGTCAGGTAGACACTCAACAGAAGCCAGAGAGGTGGGATTTCACAGGATTTTCACATTCCATCAGACCTCTCCCTCATTGAGATGTTTTGGATGCACTTCAACAGTGAGGCCTCGGTGAAAGGATTGACAACGGGGATTATTTTATTTATTTATTTACATTTTTTTTATTATTATTATTGAGGGGCAATATTTGTGCCCTAGAATTGATTTTTTACCCTTTTTTTACTTCTTTTTACTAATGTTATAAAAACATGCCATTGATGTCAAACACCTAAATTCAGTCAAATAATAGTTTTTCATTAAAAACAAACACAAAAATAAAAATGTACATAATTATTGTAACTATAGTATTTTAGAATTTGTTTTATATAAATTTATCTAAAACTTTTGTATTTATTTTTGCTGATAAATAAAAAAACACATGTATATAATCATGTATATTATGTTTATTGTAATTATAGTTTATATTCTGTTTATTATGTTATGTTATGTTTGTTATATTATATTATATTATATTATATTGTTTGTTATGTTATATTATATTATATTATATTGAATATAATAATATGTTATGTATTTTTTTTTTTTGTAATTGTTCCTTTTTGAAAATGTTAATTGCATTGCACCCTCATTAATATTCACATGACATTTATGGCTGATGTGATGTGATTGGTACTTCCGTTGGAAGGATGGCAGCAAGCCGGTCATGTACTTCCAGGATGGTCCTGCGCCAGCCGAGTAACTGCCATTGAGATGTACGGGAATACTAGTGGATATTCTTCAGGTGTTATAGACTTCCTCCTTTGTCATTTAAAACTTTTCTTTATGAAGAAGAAACTTCACATTAAGCTGAAGAAAGCTTGCTGCTTGCTAATGCATGCTAGCAAGCTTAATACATTCTGTGGGTAATTAACAAGAAAACGCTCTCTTCCATCGGAATCCATTTCCAAAGTCGAAGCGTGCTGTTTCTCCCTCTTGTACAAGTCTGGAGCCAACCGAGTCCTGCAAATGACTGATGGAACAGCTCCGCACATTACGGTATAAATAACTGCACTGGTACCGTAATTACCACCTCCGACTGGATCTCGCCCTGATCACACTCCCATCTAATAGCAAAGCCTGTCAAAGCGTCAGTGGGAACCTTGACACCTTCCTGTGAGAATAAAGTGATGAGAACAGCGAGCTATCCGCTATCAGAGGCTGTGGCAAAGAAGTGCCAAAGTGCTCCGAAAAAAAGAGTAGAGATGAGATGAGGTGCAAACCTTGGCACCTTTCTGGGCGTGTGGGTGGGTGGAAGATGAGGGGCTAGACATGTTGTCATGAATCTGTCATCATACCACTTGTCCTCAATCCACTACCCCCCCCCCCTTCCGATCAGTCCTGCTGCACGCTGACACCTGTCTCAGAAATCATTTCAATTTTTGCACATAACATCTGTCATCTGATTAGCAGTTTAACTAGTCTAATATAGTCTAATATCCCTTTAACTCTTTATGAAAATAGAATATTAGAGAAATTTATGCAATCGTATAACCCCTCAATCGTAGTCCTCAAATTTGAGTTGCAACAAATTTGTCTTATTTGTGCAGGATCAGTATTTATAATGTTGCAAGTGTTGATATCAGACTTCGGACCTCTGCACCAGATCCCTGCACCCTTATCTTGTGAGGGTTCATCCTCACATATGCTACATGAGTATGTGTAAACACACATATTTAACATCGAGGAGCTTTGGTTGACTTGTTTTTTTGCAAACTCTTGTATGGTATTTCTGAAGTCGTCCAAACAGGCCTGTCCTTTGGCCCTGCATTCTTCATCAAACAGGAAGTGCCAAAGAGACGAGGTTCACGAAAACTCGCTAACCCTGAGCGAACACAGCCCATATCCTTCCACTCTCACTTGAACATGTGCTCACTCCCTATGCTGTCATTTGAAGATAGGCGTAATGTACCAGCCGTCCAGTTGCGTGAGAAATGGACACAGATTTCTCAGACTTCTACTCTGTCTCTCTCTGTCACATCACAGCCTGTTTCAGAATTAAACATTTTCACCAATTTATGATTTTTGTCTTACACTGAATTGAAGAAAGAATGTCTCGGTCTTTAAATATGAACTAGGGTAGCAAACAAAATGTAATTGTAATTGTATTTGAATTGAAATAGAATGATAAAGAAATATATACAATATTGCCAAAAGTTTTGGGACGTCTGCCTATACATGCACATGAACTTTAATGACATCCCATTCTTAATGGTAGAGTTTAATATGGAGTTGGCCCACCCTTTGCAGCTATAACAGCTTCAACTCTTCTGGGAAGGTTTTCCACAAGGTTCAGGAGTGTGTTTATGGGAATTTTTGACCATACTTCTAAAAGCGCATTTGTGATGTCAGGCACTGATGTTGGACGAGAAGGCCTGGCTCGCTCCTTAAGAGTTCCTTTCACAGTAACTAGGGGCCAACCCCTGAAAAACAACCCCACGCCACAATCCCCCGTCCACAAACTTTACATTTGGCACAATGCAGTCAGGAAAGTACCGTTCTCCTGGTAACCACCAAACCACCATGACCAGACTCATCCATCAGATTGCCAGACAGAGAAGCGTGATTCGTCAATTCAGAGAACTCGTCTCCACTGCTCTATAGTCCAGTGGCGGCGTGCTTTACCCCACACTGCATTGCATTGCATTTGGTGATGTAAGGCTTGGATGCAGCTGCTCAGCCATGGAAACCCATTCCATGACGCGTTCTGCTCTTGAGCTAATCTGAAGGCCACGCGAAGTTTGGAGGTCTGTAGCTATTGACTCTGCAGAAGGTTGGTAACTTCTGTGTACTGTGCGCCTCAGCATGCGCTGACCCCGCTCTGTGATTTTACGTGGCCTACCTCTTTGTGGCTGAGTTGCTGTTGTTCCCAATTCCCACTAACAGTTGACCATGGAATATTTAGTAGTGAGGAAATTTCACGAATGGACTTACTGCACAGGTGGCAACCTATCACGGTACCACGCTTGAACTCACTGAGATCCTGAGAGCGACCCATTCTTTCACAAATGTTTGTAGAAGCAGTCTGCTGTGGCCATGCAAATGATTTGGAGGGGTGTCCCAATACTTTTGGCAATATAGTGTACATATATATATATATATATATATATATATATATATATATATATACATATTATATTGTATATATACATATTATAATTAATTTTTTATTATGACTTTACAATAAAAATATACATAAAATATAGAAATATATGATCTAAATATATAAACAAAATGCATATATATATATATAATATATATCATAAACACGATTATTACACTTATTGATTTATTTGTATGATTTTATTTGTCTGTTCCTCAGATGTAAAAACACAATTTGATTTCAGTATATTTGTACAGACTGCAGCCTCTGAGGTATTGAATATTTCAACAGCCACATAAATAATGCTCCGGTGGCCCTGTTTCCACAGGCGTTTTACACACAATAGCATGAACAGAAGGGAAAACAGACTCAGTGGGATTGGGGTAACACCCCTCAGAGAGGCTTTTATGAAGAGGACAAAAAAGTAGGCTTTTAATAAAAATACAATTACAAATGAAGTAATGTGTCCATGGGACATGAGAATATTGCGCCTAGGGAAGTGAAGGTTGCATTTACTCACCCTCATGAAGTTCCAAACCCATATGATCATCTTACTTCTTTGGGACACAAAGGGAAATGCTAGGTCAAAACAAACAAGCTGCTCTTTTAACAACGAAAGAAGACACTCTACATCTTGGATTGGAAAATACCCTATACCAAAATGTATTTTGAATACATTTATTTCATACTCAATATATATTCTTTGAAAACAAATTTTTGTATCTATTATATTATTATTTATCAAGGTAAATTAATATTTTTAATGAAACATGTAAAAAAAATAACATCTGATTTGCAAATGAGTGTGTTAAACGTTTTCTTTTTCATTTTTGTCATTGACTTTGTCTTTCCCTTCACAGACCTTCTCGGAAAAGAGCGGTGGGTTGTGTTGGGGTGAGGGTGGGCTTGCTGAGAAAATGTAGCTGGAGGTGGGTGGAAATTGGCAGGAAGTGACCATTTCATAAATATCTACAAATTCTCCCAGTAAAGAAAACATATTTCAGACATAGTAAAGAGATTCTATAAGCCTAGTAAAAGCAGAGGCTTATGACTTAATGTTCAAGTCATGTTGAGATTTGTTGCTGTTGTTGTTTTTAGAGTTTTCCCAGCATGCATGTTATGAATGTGCGATCATATGCTATCCAGAGCCATGAACATGCATATTTCCAGCTTTACTCCATACAGACAAACTCCCATCCCGCTCGCAGCAGGAGAAGGCACATCTTCATCTGTGGGACAGCTCTCTCAGGGACGAGGCCTGCCCTGAGTCATGTTTATATTAGCGTCTGATGCAGTCTTTCACAGTAATATGAGCTTGCTTATGTACACTCTGGTCCTTTTATAAATCATCAACCATCTAACTCAACTCCCCAATGGAAAATGACATCAGACGTGGATAAGATTGCTTTTATCACTTTTAAGATAGCACATACCTTGAATACAAACAAGCTACAGTAAACAGGCTACCATATGCTTGTGCTCAAATTAAAACTTGCTTAAGATCATGAACTGAGTTGCTTATTTTTACTATTTTAGCAATAAAAAAAGACTAAAAATGTATAAAAATAAAATAATGGATAATGGCCAAATAGGTAACTTTGTTATTTTGTTATTCGGTGTGTCAAATTTTAAATAATGTTCTAATTTTTATATTAGTTAAATCATGTGGTAACAGTGTTGCATCTAATACGTGATACATAGAACCATAAAAACCTTATATAAAATGTGTGTGTGTGTGTGTGTGTACACACACGCACACAGATACATACAGGACACACACACAACTTTTCTGGCTGAATCTTTTGTTATATAATAGTTATCTAATATAATTCTCACTGTAAAAAAATAATTCATTATTTTAATATGAACATGACTGCATTGATTTCTGACAAGGTTTACTGTACCAATTAGCTGGTGTTTTCTTTTAATGTTTTGCAACATAAATAGGCTACTGCAATTCCAGCAATAAAATCAATGGGCGTAGTGATGTGCAAAATTACAACGCCTCCCATGCATTTCTGATTACGCCGAGCAGATGATGATATATTAAAACAAAAACACTTGTTTTGTTTAGCTGTGTTACTTTTTTATCCAAACATAACTTCTGGAGATATTTAAATACTATTTAAATGTGGCAAAGTCATTAAATTAAATCTAAATACAGCATGAGTCTCAAATTAGAGTGTGGGTGGACAACATGTGTCCCAAACAAGAGATCTACTTCCTTCTCATGTGTGCAGGGGACAGATTTAGCATCGTCCCTGGGAACCGCTGGTGTGTCCTGCTGCACCAGTCCATGACTTCCATGCACATTGTTTTCGGAAGACGTTCCCCAGCTGTGCTTTTGCACTGGACCAATTAGCACAGAAGGATCAAGTCCGCCGTGAACACACACACACTCGCGAGCGAGTACACAAACGGAGCGACGCTCCCCTCCTTCGGCTTCCTCTTGTTCTTAGTTCCGCCTACTCATCTTCCCGTTTGATGAATTAGAAACGGTCTCCTTTATTTTAGCGTCAGCCTGACCGCGCTTCTTTTGTATTTCTCTTACTCATCGATCTCTCACCTGAGCGCACATTAATAAACTCGTGCCCTCACGTGCTCTCTTTACAAAATAAACACATTATTGCCGTCATTACGGAGCAGGCGGCCATGACAGCGCCAGCCATCCTGCTTTTTGATCGCCTTGATAAATGAGCCGTTGGTTCTCAACCACACTGGGGTATTTCATTTAGATTACTCTTACTTTAAGGCCGCTGACAGTGGGAAACGCTGTGGGTTCAGGTTAGCATTGTTTTGTTATGTCCCTGTGGTACATTTGTATAACAAACAGACAGGATAATGGAACATTGTTGTCACGGGGGCTGCTTTTGGCTGCATTTTTTTTCCTTTTTTTACGATTATTATTCCAGGCCGAGGGAGGAATGAGGGGGTCAGACCCGAAGACCTCATTTCACACCTCGCGTTGAGGCAGGGTCAGTGCAAACTCAGTATGGCTCTCTCGCCCTTTCAGCCGGTTTCATCCTGTTTCGCTGCACCTGCAACAATACACGTCGTACTATATTTAAGAAAGTCACTCTTGATGACGGCGTCTCCTAAAGCATAGGCTGTAGGCCTCATTTGAATGGAAGTAAATGTTAAGTGAATCAGTCCTACTGTGGCCCCCCGTTGAGCCGGATTATGCCCCGTTTTTGGTTCTGGAACTCCATCATGGGCTCAGATGGGGCTTCTTCTGCATGGAGATAAGCTTGCCTCCAAGTCATGCTGTCAACACAACATGAAATTACAGTGTTTGCTGCCTCATTTAAGCTGCTAAAACTGAGACCTCCACATAATCTATTGGTGTGGAGGTCTCAGTTTGGGTCATAGTTCTGCTCTGATGGCAGGGGAAAAACAATGATAACTAACCTTGTAAGCATATATACAGAAGTCAACATTTGAAGTGGATCAGAAAAGTTCATCAAAGTTGTCCTAAGACAAGAACGGGTATTGCTCAAAATTCATGTATAACTTTGATGAAAGGTTTTGATCCACTTCAAATGTATTTGGTCAGTAAAATAAATAGACGCATCAACTAAAACTAGAGCACAGAAAATAGTTTGTAAGGACCAAAACCGTTCCTGTTTTTGTGTGTGCATTCATATATTTTTTTAGTAAAGCCTGTCTTGTCAGTGTCAAGCCTCAATTGGTTATTTATGAAATGAACAGTCCTACAGATGACATGAGCTGTGATCTTATGCTTTACCTTATAGCCTCATTGTACACATTTGCTGATTTTGACTAAATTAGCTTACTTAGTCAGTTCTCCTTTTAGTACAATAAAATCGCCTTAAAATGCCCATTAATCAGCCGTGAAATAAGTGTGGGACCACCAAAGATTAATTTTGTTGCTACTTAAACTTCAGCATAGAATTGAAAAAAACCAAACATGTTTTCAGGACTGTCCAAACTGTAACTTAAATGGTATGAAATGACAGTATTGTATTAAAATATTATATTATGACAGACTGGCCAATTGTCCAGGGTGTTTCCCCTGCTTTCCATCAAAAAGGCTGAGATAAGCTCCAGCACTCCCACATCCCAGAGGATAAGCGGTATGAAGGACGGATGGCACGGAAACATTGAAATTTGAGTATTTTCTAAAAAAAATGTTTTTCTTTTTTGCCTACAGTATGTCATGTTATTAATTGTGCATATTGTTGGGCCTGTGCAGTTTGCATTGTAGCGTATGTAGCTGGAACATTTGCATCTCAGAAAGGTTGATGTTGTTTGTGTATTCACTGTTTTGTTTGAGATTCAAGCTGTGGGCCCCATCCGGACGGTTCCCCTGCTGGGTGACCTCAGTGGGCACTGAGGGAGGAGGTGGGCATGGTTTGCATTTCCTCTCTTTTAAAGCTGGGGGCTATCGACCACAGCCCCCTGAACAGGGAGCAGACTCGTGTCTGTTTGATCATATGGGACGTGAAAGAGAAGTAATTAGGAGTGAAAAGACCTTCTTTGAGTCAGGACATGCATGATATCGCATTACAGCTTTATGAATCCCCTGCTTGTGCAAAAGATTTGTGTGAAGTCGGATAGATGATGGTTAGAGGAGCACGTGCTTTGACTTAGCTATGTGTTAAAGCCTCATTGTCCTCATTTGCTGATTGTGTCTAAATTGGCTTACTTAGTCACTTACTAAATTGGCTTACTTAGTCACTTACTTAG
The DNA here is from genome assembly GCF_964197995.2 of Scardinius erythrophthalmus. Taxonomy (NCBI): domain Eukaryota; kingdom Metazoa; phylum Chordata; class Actinopteri; order Cypriniformes; family Leuciscidae; genus Scardinius; species Scardinius erythrophthalmus. The sequence goes on along the minus strand of NC_138226.1, from coordinate 7,940,673 downwards.
TCACTTAGTCACTTCTCCTTATAGTATGATAAGGTATCTTTAAAATACCCACAAATAAACAATAAGCCCACAAAAACTGAACAAACATGGCGTTTGTCATGTCTCAGAATTTGTATTTCTTGTCTGCAATTTCACCACTGTAACCATTTTGGAAAAAACCGCAGCTCTTTCCAGTGAACGTGTCAAAGTTCGGAAAACTGTGCTAAGGTAAGTCTGAGGGGATAGAGAAGGGGAGGGTGCACCTTTGCCAAAAAAAATAAAAAAAAACGCCTGCTAAAGCTGTGGTATGCAGGGAAGGAGACAAGAGGCCAATTTTTTAATGGATGTCAATGGAAGAGAGTCATGACGTATTACACATGACGTATGATGAACGTGGAAGCACAGCAAAACAAAACACCGGTCACAAATTAGAAATCTAAAATGAGAATTTTTAAAGATAAATGTCAGAGGATTTCGACATAAGAGTTTGTTGCCCAGCCCGTGAGAGCTCTCACTTAAGCTTACGCTACTTCTACGTCATACGTCAGGTCAGAGGTCACTCTTCCGCCAGAACTCGACTTGCGTATGGCCGTGACCGGAAGCCAGTGAGTATAGTTTATAAAGTTACAAATCTGGATATTTTTCTTACAAAAACACTTCTCTTCACTTTAGAGGGCATTTATTAACACCCTGAAACCGTATGGATTACTTTTATGATGGATGGATGGATGCACTTTTTGAAAAGCCAGGATAGTTTTTATACTTGCCTGCCTTTTAGCGTATCTGTTAGCACCATTCGTTAAATGTTACATCATCTAATTAATATTCATGAGCCAAGCTAGTTCCTTTACCCGCCGCAACTTCTAAAACTATTCCAAATATTTACAGACTTCCACTAAAACAGCAGGGGAATGGTGGGAGTCGGCCAAGTAGACGAATATCAGTCACTGTCTCTTTCACCCTCACATACTGCAGCATGCCTCTATGTCAATGCATACTTCAGATGCAGTGTGAGTGTAGTGGTGTGTAGCACCGGTCCCTCAGGCTAATGACCTCCAGCTGTCGGAACAGTGATGGCTCGCGGCTTTTCTGAGGGACACAGCGGTCGGCAGCACATTCCATATGTTCCTCCGTCGTTTCCCCGTCCTTCTTTTCTCCCACTCTTTTTCTCCTCCTCCGGCTCCTCCCGAGAACAGCTGGGGCCGACCTGGGTGTGCGCTGTACTGCCATGTCTCAGTGCCTTGCCTCAGGACCCCTCATTTGTTTATGTTATTGCTGTCATTTCACAAGAAGCTCATTTATAACCCTGTGACAAATCGAAGTAGGAAATGAATTACTCCTCAGTTTCCAAATAAACAAAGCGATATGTACAGATGCATCACTCATTGGTGCGATGGTCATTGTCTCCCATTGGAATGTTGTGAATTTAAAGTAATAATTCAGCCAAAAAGGAAAAACATGTCAACATTCAGTCCAGTGCTATTTTAGCATCATTGATATATGTTTTTTTTTTGTTTTTTTTTTTAGATTTTTTTTTTAGACACGGCTGATTAATGGGCATTTTAAGGCGATTTTTAGATTAGATTTTAATTAAGGTTTTAGTAATTTTGTTGTATTTTTATATGTAGGTATAGTTTTTATTAAGTTAGTACTTCAAAATAAGAAATGTTGCCTTGACAACAACCTGGAATGGAATAATTTATATATATATATATATATATATGTATATACATACATATATATATATATATATATATATATATATATATATATATATATATATATATATATATATATTATATTGATTTCAGTCATTTTATTTCAAGTAATTATTTTTTAATGGTTTTAGTTTTAGTTAATGATTACAACCCTGGTTCAGTCATCCTCATGTTGTGTTATTTTCATTTTCTGAAAACAAAAGTAAGACTTAAGCCAAATGTTGAATCTGCTTTTTTTTCATACAAGGAAAATGGATAATTTATACTGCCAAAATCCAAAGAACACCAGACATGTTATGAGTAGGACTTGTGCACTATATTTGTGAGACTGAACAGACCAAAGTTTAAGTTTATTTTTTTCCTCTGCTGTATTTCTTAAATCTCATTTGCAAATGCATCTTCCTCACACAAAGCTGTTGAATGACTTCAGAAATCTTGGAATATAGTATAGGCATTACATGTGTGGTACTTTTTGGATTTTGGCGGTATAAATCATCAAATTTCCTTGTACTGTATGGAAAAATCAGTTGTATAGACTTCTCTTATGGCACTTTTTAATATCGCCCCTACCACTTTGCTGTACTTTTCTGTAAAAAAAAGATCAGCTCAAACATTCAACCTAACATTTTATAATGTTTTCAAGGAAGTGTGACAGGAAACCAGTTACAATTTGAAAATTTAAATTTATAGAAATTTAAGAAGGATATGAAGTTCTCACACTCTTTTCTTCTCCTCCGGCTCCTCCCAAGACAAAAGAAAACAATAGAGTTTGAACCACATGATAACTAAATTTTCAGAAACTGGTTGAACGGTTCCTTTTAATAATGCAAAGCTCACAGAACAAAAGTGTAAAAATAAAATGTGCTACAATAAAGACAAAAGTTTGATAGGAATGAGTTTCACAACTCAGCAGAATGGGGCAACATGCAGGAAGGGCTAGTGTTAGTGTGTGTGTGTGTGTGTGTGTGTGTGTGTGTGTGTGTGTGTGTGTGTGTGTGTGTGTGTGTGTGTGTGTGACCTCACACTCCATCAACAGAGACCATGAGTTTTCAGCCCCTTGCTGTGGTTTGTCTCATTATACTGAACATTACATGTATACAGTGCACTCTTTAAATCATTGTCCTAAGCCTCGTTTTCTCGTGGTCCAGGTTTTCATCACTAGGTTTTGACACAGCACTGGCCCCCTGACAGTGTCATCAGAGGCATAAAACTGATCAAGTGCAGATTGCTTAAGAAACAAACTTGACCTAGGTTACTGTCCAATGTTCCTGTGCTGCACACAATACCAAAGTAATGCATATCACACGCCAGTTTCAAACATTTTCCATTCCACAAATGTAGAGCAAGTTTCTATTATTTACTGCACTGGGCCGATAGGAGAAGGTACAACTGGTGCAACCTCACTGGGCCCCGCGCTTTAGGGCGAACGGACCGAGGGCAGACATTTACTTAATTTTTGATTAAAGGGGGGGTGAAATGCTCATTTTCACTCAATCTCCTGTTAATCTTGAGTACCTATAGAGTAATATTGCATCCTTCATATCTCCAAAAAGTCTTTTGTTTTATTATATTTTTAATTGAAAGATAGGCTGTACCGAGTCTTTCCGGAAAAAAATGAGCGGCTGGGGGCGGGCCGTGTGGGCGAAGCATAGCTGTGCTTACCCGCCTAGCTAACAACACACAGAGACATTTGTTCAACAGTTTTACTCACCGTTCCAACGCACGACCGCGAACCTTTATCGTTGTGACTGCTCGATCCTTAAGCATTAGACGATCTGCAAATCCGTCGATCTGGGCTTTGTTTATAAAACAATCATCGTCGAAATGCAGGGAACAACAGTCTTACACAACTCCGTTTATGCTCAGGAAAACAAACTCCATCCACGGTTTCCTTAACGCTGGGTTCTTTGGGAATCTGTGCAGGGTTGTCTTGCCCTGGCAACCAAAAACACACTTCTTTGGTGACATTGGCTTCCCAAAAGCCGGGCAGGGCGCTTTGATGGCGAACTGCTTTCACTCTCTCGCTCTAGTCTACGAGTGTGCGCGCGCCCGCGTCCTTCCGGAGAAGTGCCCTTAGGACCCATATAAGGAAATTCCGCTCTATCTTACGTAAGACAGAGCCATACTCGAAAAAAACTTTCCGAAACTTGTGACAAACCGGAAGGAGTATTTTTGGAACAAAAATACTCCTTCAAACGTACAACTTAGTTTTTGAAACTTTGTCCATGTTTAGCATGGGAATCCAACTCTTTACCAGTGTAAAAAACTCAGTATGCATGAAATAGCATTTCACCCCCCCTTTAAATAAATGCAGCCTTGGTGAGCAGAAGAGACTTCTTTCAAAAACATAAAAAAATTATACCCACCCCAAACTTTTGAATGGTTGTGCAATGATCATGAAAGGTTTGACTAATCTTGTTGATGCTGGTAATGAGGTGTTACAGTATAATGTTGGATGTCTGGTTTCCTCAATTGAGCCGATTTAGTACACTGTGTAGGCAAACGTGGGAAAAAACTCTGACCCTTCGTCCTCTCAGATTCCTGCCTTATTAGGAGTTCCAGCACGCCCTTACAAGGAAAGGGAAGTCAGAAATGCAGAAGAGAAAGGAGCTGCATGAAGACTTCCAAAAAAAAAAACCTTCATATATCTGTGATGAACACACCCTGTCACGCACATCATCTCTCCATGTACTGCAGAATATAGAGTTGGAAGCCGATCTGAAACTACGATCAGTAGGGAAGTCGTCTGACACATATTAAGAAGAACAATAGATGCAGATGAAAATCTCAAACTGGTTCATCTCACATGCATTGCATTAGGAAAGTTATTCATGTTTAGTACAAGTCAAAAGTTTAAATATCTACTCATTCTTTATTGTTTCAATTTTCCACATTTTAGATTGATTAAAAAGATTACACTTTATTTAAGGTGACATAGTTACATTGTACTTACTCATATAAGTGAAATTAATAATACTACATGTAGTCTACTTACTATAGAGTTACAGTTAGGGTTAAGGGTTTGGTTTAGGGTTAGTTACTTGTAATTATGCATCATTTACTGTTATTATATAGTAAGTACATGTAGTAGCATGTAAATACGTCACCTTAAAATAAAGTGTTACCGTATAAAATATTACGAAATAACACAAAGAATAATAGTGGGAACCAATGACCAATAAATGTCTTATATTTGAGCTTTAACTTTGACTATAGATTCCAGTCCTACTTGTTTTGTTCCTATATGAATCATATTTTGAACAAATCAGTCAACTGAATGATTCAGTGACTCATTCATATATATAATCCCTTTTCGTTATTGAATGAATCAGTTTTTTTCCAACTAATCAGTCAACAGAATCAAATATATGATTTCACAATGTTTTCAGAACTCACAAATGTACAGTGCATGTATGATTTATGTGTGCACTGCTCATAATGGAGACTTGAATCAGGGTTATTATTGTTAACTAAAACTAAAACCATAAAAAAAATAATTATTTGCAATGAAATAAAATAAATATAAAAAACCTTAAACTTATTTTATTTAAGCTAGTTTCCAAGGCAAGATTTCTAATTGTTGTTTAAGTTGAAGTGCTAAAATAACTAATCTGAAATAAAAATGAATTAAAACCATACAGACCTAAAAAACTAATAAAAATTACAAAAACAGACAACACAATTACTAAAAATGTAACTTAAATTAAATTGAAAACAAAATATAAAAATGAAAACTAATTAAATCGGATATTAATAAAGTATTGACATTAATAAACTATATATACATAATAAATTAAACTAATTAAATCTAATTAAAAATATTGATATTAATAACAAATATATAAAAAATAACAATAATACAAATTGAAAACTACAATAGTATATCATTCTAAAATAACATTGACTTGAATGTATACGTATTCCATTGTGTTGAAACAATTACTGATGTGTGTGTGTGTTCACGCTTGGCTGATGTGTGAGTGCACTGTGCAGCAGAAGAGGATATGGTGGTGGCACTGTATTCAGCATGGCTGCAGCTGGTTGAAATAGGTTCAGAAGACAGTGGCTCTTCAGCACAAAGCTCATGAAGTCAGCATCCCTGCTCCCACCTGGCAGCCCCCGCTGGAACAGCTCTGCCTGGGAGAGACCAACACGTCACATCAGCTTTAATGCTCTACTTCCCTCCTCCAGATCCTCCAGCATCCGCGAGCTAACAGCTGCACCGCGTCCTCCGTGAATGCACACAAATGCACATGCACACATAAACACATGTGCATGTACACATGCTCACACGCACCTCCCATAAGCATTCTGTTTGCCTCAACACTCAAGGCTAGAAGACGCCGTTATGTACACTGCTAAACACCCAAACACCCAATTAGGCTCAGACTTTCAAATGCATGCAACTTTTGTCTTACCAGTAAATAGAATGCATAATGAATGTACTTATAGTGCTTTATAATCCACATTATAATTAGTTGCATGTCTTCAACCATATGTTTATGATACATTCTGCCAATCCATAGTTAAATACGATGCATTAAAACACATGATACCATTCCATATGTGATATCAAAATGATTTGTTTTTTAAAAGTTGTTGCCATGAACAGGCAAGTTTTATAATGTTTTATAACTTTGATCAGCATTATTTATGAAGAGATCAGTGTCATGTTCCTTAAAGCATCGGTCTTGAATGAATCAGTTGAGTTAAACGAATCAATGGCTGTGTGACTTTGCAGGCAACGTTTGCGTTTGCGCATGAAGGTACCTCACGAAACTGATCTTCTGAGGCAGCGTAACGGTTTAATGATCTACAGCAAAATATAGAGAGCTTTGGAGAAAACTAAACGAATATTTAACATCAAAAGTGGAAAATGTTGGTCAGAAACATACATTTACACACAAACTGACCACCAACCGCATCTTTCAGACGCCATCTTTAATTTTACTGATAGCTTAACTGTTACGGAATGGAATGCGCATTGTGTAATACAGCGAAGGATACATCTATGCTGACTTCAAAAATCGATCAGAAGAAGGAATCTCAGGAGATAGGAAGATAAGCTAACATTGGATTCGGACGTGCCTTGACGCCTTTCCACCTTGCAATGCATTCTCCGAAAGCAGCATTTTTAAGATTTTGGACGTAGCCATACGTACTTTTGGACATACTTTTTTAATGATTCAAATGTAGCACCTACTCTGTACACGATTTCGGACACACAAGTGTTTGAACAAATCGGATGAACAGTCTAATGACACTCTCATAAAGACAAACACGCCACCTACTGGCGTAACTATGTGACGTGTGAAGAATCACTGAAAATCCCTACCACTAACAACATAGACAGACAGACAGACAGACTGACTGACTGACTGAGACTGTACTAACTGCTGTATTTTATATAAATATATACCATAATTTGGTTCACAAAAGAAAGTGATACACCAATTAAAATCAATAAAGAATGATGCTAATCACAAATGCAGTACATATGACCATTATTTATGAAACAATTTCATGCATTACAGTGCATATTGTTAACTAATTTCTTTGCATCATATTTGTTACTATGTTGTATTTTACCATGGCTTAAACACTGCATTGACCAATCAGCATCCATTTTATAAAATCTATGTTGTATGCTATGCTATGAATAGGTCGATTTTTAAATAGAACACTGTATATTTAAAATACCTTTATTACGAATTATCTTTAAAGGATTCAAGTTAAGTTAATACCCACGCACATTTTAATTTACATACATTTCAAGAGAATCAATAGCATGAGGCACATGGGCTGTCATTAAATGCTTTAAATACAGATGTGTGTCAGCATCAATAAGCAAAGCTCTATTTAAAGAGCCTAAGCTGTCAATCACTGATATTGAGAAACAGAGAATTTACAGTCTGAATGTCTGTCCCTGAGCCAATCTGATCTGAATTTAGTCAAACAAAATTAGACTGTCACATAATGCAGTATCACATTAGAATCACATTGGAGACAATCCAGATGTAATTCTATTTAGTCCAAACGCAACATCATTTAAATTTCATCAACAGGGAAGCTGAGATTATAGGGTAAATAAGACAACATTGTGAATAGAGCGAGTTTTTAATAACTGGTGGGAAAATATACTGCAGAGCATGCAAGCATGAAATAAAAAGCATGGGAACCATCTCAAACCGGAAGAGCTTCCATTTATATCATGAATATCTATGATGTATGATGTAGGCTTGCTTCTAAAGTCCTTTGTATAGCCGTGAGATTGTTTGCAAAGATGCCAAATATAAAAGGCTTATAATCATGTTTCTGAGCTGGCAGACGCCCTAGCCAAGCTCTGCCCAGCACTCATGGGCATGTCCTGCTTCTTCCTGTGATATACCATTTCACTTGAGCGTGGTGGAGAGGAAGGAGTGTTAAATGAGCTATGCTATGTGTCCACTTATTTTCTCTTCCAAACCCTCTCTCTCTTCCTTCAGTGCCAGCAGAGTTGATTATAAATGATGCGTGTTGTCTATAGCTCTGTGACCCATACTGTCTTACTCGCTTTAGCAATGTACACACTACAATAACAAGCTGACAAAGGATGTCTATAATACCTGCAGAAAGCTGTTAGATTTCCCATTCACCTCAATGGTGTAGAATTGAATCTCTTGGAGTTTCATCTGGAATTTTGTTTCATATTAAGAAAACTAATTGCCAACTTGTGAAACTATCCACATTTGAAGACTTACTTCACTGTACTACACTGTATCATAAGATCTCTGCCATTATGTGAGAAAGACATCACTGCTATGATAAACTCCATAGCACTAGAAATCATCCCTCTTTTTTTCCACGAGGGCCAGGCTGTGACACTAAAGGGCCACACTAATGGGATCATGTGCCAATTTTTACTCCCACTAGTTCACGCTTCCATGTCTGTCTGCATTCTTTAACACATTAATAAAGCCACAGTATTGAGTGTATGTCAGTGAAAATGTAATTTACAAGATGGCATCCCACTTGCCAACTTGATTGTCAGAATACTATGTAAATGAAGTGCTTGAGTGAAAATTGGCAGAATCAGCTAGTAGAACTCCAATCCATTCCTAACAATACAGACTCACCTAAAGGACAATAGTGTCTCATTAGGAGAGTTATTAGTGTAGTTCTTGCATATACTCATACAGAACTCTTTGAAGCACATGCACACGCTAGCATGCTTCCAGCTGTATCAACATAACATGTGTGAAATGGGTTTTGTCTAATATGGTCACAGCGTGGGTGGACAAGTTTGAGTTACTGATGATGTGAGAAAATGTGTCAAGGCAGCAAGAGGATAAATATACCAGCTATAATGTGGAAAAAAGAGGAAACAAAACTTTAATGATGTCAGGAACGATCTCTCCCAATGACTCAAGATCTCTTTTTTTTCTCTGAGGAAGTTCGAGTTTAAGCACATTCTGTTGTAACAGGCCTTTTGTTTTTGAGTGGCCTCTGCAAATATATAGGCATGCATTCCATCTATATGATATTTAGTGTTATTTATTTCTTCTAAAACAGTATGAATCTAAAGTGAAATTTAACTGAATTTAGATTTAGATGTGGAATTAAATTTGGATACAAATAAATATTTAGGCTAAAATTCAGATTTCATTTTAGATTTGAATTCTGATTTTGAGTATAGGTTCAGATTCAAATTTGGATTCTGATTCTAGAAGCTTATTGGCGCTTTGACAGGACAGGAAGTTATGATTGGCTGTTCATGTTGCAAAGCATTATGGGTATATCTGCTGTTCTGTTCTCATCCTAAAGCAGAAATGTAGTCGCTTAGGACTTTTGAGATGCACATTTAAATTTTAAAAATGTTTTGAGAACTTGGTCAGAGTAAAAGTTTTTTAGTTCAGAATTGATTTGCCCTGTTTCTCAGAAATTATGAAATGCATACAGTGGTCACAAGTATGATTTTGTGATCCGCACTTAAAATAGTATTGCAATGGGCAAGAAATATCCGATCAAGCAAGCAAGTAAATAAATAAACTTGTAAAGCACAATTTTCAAGCGAGACTTTTTCAAGTCTATTAGGTTTTAAATTATTAAACAATATGCATAAACGGACACTTTCCTAAAATGTTAGTGGAAGATGTTAACTCTTATTAATAGTTAATGTGGTTCCTCTGCTACTAGGACACCTGTGTAAACCTGAGGGCAACTGACTTAAATCCACTAAAAATCATCAAAACATGAGCTGGTTGTCATTGAAAAAAAAAAAAGGTCTAGCATTGTTTGCTTAGTTGATGATGCTTAGTTTGACATTTTCATAACATACTGAAGGAAATTCAAGCAATTTAAATGTCAAACATTTAAGCTTTTAATACTTGTTAGGGCCTCTGCACACACACATACACAATTAAGGTATCTGTCTCTCTTGTTCTCTCTCTCCAGGGGTTGCAGCAGCCCCTCCTTGTTTCTTCGGTCCTGACTCCGTCTCTTTGCCTGTGGCTGGAACAGCTGTTGCAGGGGCTGAGGATTCTGGGTACACAACACTGGGGCACCGCTGCCAGTCATGCTCATCCTCAGCACAGCTGCCACTCTCCATGCAGAGAAGAGATCAACTCCAGCAAAACTTCATCGCAGGGCTTCTTCTCATAAGTTGCTTTGTTAATAAAGAGCCACACACATGAATGTGTGCAAAATGCGATTTTCATTCCTCTGGGTGGATGTGATACATTACACGATGAAAATCAGTCAGCGCTCTTCTCTCATTGAAAAAAGGCAAGGCAGTTTCCAAAATATATCCCATGGGACACAGTCAGTCAGCTCACTGATTACTTTACAAGGATCATTTCTCTAACTGTCGCCAGGCCCACACAAAATCTGTAATTTTTTTTCTTTTCCCTTTTTAGCAATTTTAAAATCCATTCTGCAAGATCAGATTTTCTTCTAAAATCCACCTGGACCTATAAGAACGCTGTTGGCTATTGAATGCTTTTGGAAATAAATTCTAAATGCTGGAATAAACAACAAAACTTTTGTCCAGATTTGCAGGCACTCCAGTTGAAAGTCAAAACCTGTAGTCTGCAAATGTAGGCATGTCAGAAAATCATGAAGTGTACAACGGGCTCAGATTTTCTTTAGTTTTTCACTATAATTCCAATTAGTTTGAGAATATCTAAAGCCTAAAGCCAAGGGACATGGTGATGAAAAAAAAAAATGAGATGGGAAGAAAAAATATATTTAAATTGTTTTTGCGTTCTAAGTTAACCCAAGTAACTTTGTGTTAAAAACCCAAAGTTCCCAGGAGAAACTCATTCCGATCTGGGTCATGGCACCAATGTAACCCCTCCGGTTCTACCCGCCCCGCTCTGAGCAGGGTTTGAACTGGCGTTTCTGGCATAAGAAGGCAAGCACAATAACAAAGACGCTAAAAACAGCAGTCTCTAGCGTAAGTCGCCAGTGCACCTCTTGAGACTAGGGTAGTGAGGTTTATCTGCACAGCTCTTACTAGCTGGCCTCCATTACAAACGCAAAACATTTGCAAGAGAACACAAAAGCATTGACATATCATTTTCCCTCCCATCTCATATTTTTCTCCACCACCATATCAACGGCTCTGTAAATATCAAACATGTTTGATATTTTAAACTGTTTTTTGTTTTTATTTGACGTACATATCCCAGCAATGAGGCGCATGTTTCTACATCCGCTTTGTTTGGATTGACTTGAAAGTCTGGCAGCGTGTGTTCCTCAGACCTTTAGTCCATGATGCCTAGTTTTTCTCTGTAACCATTTACAAAGCCATTAAGTGTATTAAGCCTATAGTGTTTTAAAATCTATTCGGGTTTTTAAAAAGTAGTGTAGTCAATTCCAGCTTTAAGGCTAGCAACAGCCTGGATAATATAATATTCAAAGAAAGTTTAATCTGAAATGATTTATGATTTACAATCGCAGGGAGTGATTTATTGTAAGATGTTGTGCTCAAGGCCACATACATTTCAACTCTACAGCTGCTGGTTCACTGACACAACCTTGAGATAAAGTCTCCAGTTTGTTTACTAGCAACCTTGAACTTTAGCTGCGAGACCACCCTATACTGCTTGTGTAAATGCAATTTCCTTTACCTTACCTGTCATTTACTATATATATATATATGTTTTATATATTTTATATATATATATATATATATATATATTTTGCTGTGGAACTTGATGAGAACATTTTAATGGTCTAAAAATCCAGTGGCCTCAGCAAACTTCCAAGGGGACTACAGAATGACTTAAAGTTATTTAAATTAATATATAATTATTAATATAATTTAGTATTGTTAAAATATTTAATATGAAAAGAATATAAAACAATCTTGGTTAATTATTTTTAATTTTAAAAGCCATTGCTTTAAGTGGAAGGCTTTCCAATACGCTTTGGCCATTATAATCTAGTGCAATTTCCTTCAGTACATTCGCTACCGTTGTTGTGTCCGTTCCGTACAACAGGAAGTCGGTCACCTCCCTCACTTCCTACACTCCGTTTGCTCTCACTGCTGTAGGAAATGACTGCTTCATTTAAACAAAGCAAGGCCTCGTACGCCGAAGACAAACACGTCCTCCCTGTCTGCTGCAGGATCATTGTTCCTCACTGCACAACCTTGAGACAAAAGACTTCCTCTGCTCGCAGCCGAGTCTAGAGTTACCCATGCAGTGACTGAAATTCGCATAGATCCCATTATTAGACACCTGAATGTACGCAGAATTCCCATGGTGCACAGAGAACACCTCCTTCTCTGAAGCACAGCAGTTTGGCCCACATCTGTCAAGCAGCGGTGTGATAGACAAAAACCGAATATCAAATATTTCCAACATATGGCCATGAATTTTAGAAATGGGACTTTGGCTCTGAAATGCTTCAGTGAAGATCTTTGGGAACAGGGTGAAACATTTTGTCAAATCTCCGGTCTTCCATATAACAGCATGACATCAGAGTACGAGTCACAGTTTTTGCATTTTAACACTGTATTAAAGAATATAAGGATTCTGCTTCTGATTCCTCTTAACAATTCCAATTCTTTAAAGGGGGGGTACAATGGTGTTTCATGTATTCAGAGTTGTTTACACTGTTAAAGAGATGGATTCTCATGCTAAACATGGGCAAAGTTTAAAAAAAAATATTTTGGACGAATAACAGAGAATTTCTGTGCCGAAAATCTTACTTCCGGGTTGGTGCAAGTTTCGGCTGTTTTTTTTTTCGATCGTGGATCTAATGACGTAGATGAGAGTGGAACTCCTTATATGAGCATTTCTCTCGGAAAAGCTCGCCCGCGCACACGTCGCCCAGAGGAGAACGAGACCGCGCACATCAACGCGCTACAACAGGAAATCATCGGCGCCCGCGCTGCATAGGATTTGTTCAAGAATGTCTCCAAAAAAGTGTGTTTTTGGATGTGAGGGAAAGCTTACCATGTTCAGCTTTCCAAAGAACCCAGTGTTACAGGAACAGTGGATGCAGTTTGTTTTTCCGGGGCCGCAACGGAGTGTACCAAGTGCGGTTGTGTGTTCTGGTCATTTCAGTGACGAATGTTTTATTAACAAGGCCCAGGTCGACGCTGGATTTGCAAATCGTTTGCTATTAAAACGTGGAGCGGTCCCAGTGATAAAAGACCCCGTCCATGTAAGTACAACTGGATCAGATTTCTGTCTTTTGCTGGAAATCAAGCACTACCGCTTGACTCTATAGCTCCGCCTCCAGGACCTCGGCTTTTTACGGAGAGAATCGGAAAGCTGTTTTTTCTTTTAAAATTATAATAAAACTAAACACTTTTTGGAGATATTAAGGATGCACTACTACTCTATAGGTACTCAAGATTAACATGAGATTATGTGAAACTGTGCATGTTATGTACCCTTTAAAGGAGAACTCCAGTCAATTTTAACATTAAGCTCATTTTTTTGTAAATTTGGTGTGCTGTCAACACAGAGAAAAATGAAAAAAATCGGTGTTGCCTACACCGTGTTATCCTCTTTTTAAAATTTGCACCCTGTTGACTTCAATGGGGCAAGTTTTAAACCTGCTTTTAGCCTCTTAACATCCTTGATGTGTCATTACAAGTGCACAGCCAATGTGAGTGATTCCTTCAGAGTGATCACGGGTGAATCTGACTGCAGTAGATGTGAAAGATATGAATAAAAATGATGTTATTTCAGCCAGCGCACATACCTGTATTTACATCCTGTTTTCGGTTGAAGTCCATAGTAATCGATTGTCGAGTTCACACGCATAGGTTTAGTTACCTATGATCACGCGCTTGAACTCGACAATCGATTACTGTGGACTTTGACCGAAAACAGGAAGAAAATACAGGTATGTGCGCTGGCTGAAATAACATAATTTTTATTAATATCTTTCACATCTACTGCAGTCAGATTCACCCATGACCACTCTGAAGGAAACACTCACATGACCTGTGCACTTGTATTGACACATCAAGGATGTTAAGAGGCTAAAAGCAGGTTTAAAACTTGTCCCATTGAAGTCAACAGGGTGCAAATTTTAAAAAGAGGATAACACGGTGTAGGCAACACCGATTTTTGTCGTTGTTCTCTGTATTGACAGCACTCCAAATTTACAAAAAATTGAGCTCAATGTTAAAATTGACCGGAGTTCTCCTTTAACTGTTTTATTACTGATTCTTTATAATAATGATAATAACACCAATAAATAAATGTTAAGGTGTGTTTACATGCTTTTTAGGGCGCTTTCACACTAGCACTTTTGGTGCGCACCCGGGTTCGAATGACGTCAGACTTCGGTTCGTTTGGATGATGTGAATGCTGTCTTCCGAACTCGGGTGCGCACCCGCGAACCGTACTCGAGTCCACTTAAAAAGGTGGTCTGGGGTACGGTTCATGTGAACTCGGGTACGGTTCGCTGCTGATATGAACGCAATCGTACCAAACCGCGGAAGTGAACCGCTACTGTTGACGTATAATGTGTCTTCGGCGGACAGCCCGCTGTCTTTGAAACGTTTTCAGATTTTTTTGCGGCAGACAGACGCAAGTGTGTTTCTGTATTGAAAACAAAACCAAAGGTTAAAAAAAAGAAGAAAAAATGTCAACCGAGCAAGTCTATCCATTTGGGCGCCTTTTCATTCGCGGTTACCAAGCAACACCATTACGCCAGCAGCAGCCTGATGACGCAAGTTTACCGCGGTTCGGATAGAAATAATATAATGTGAACACAGTCCATCGGGGGCAGGGGGAGGGGGGAGCAATCGAACTCGGGTTCGGAACAGGCAATCGAACCAAGTGTGAAAGCGCCCTTAAAATGACCTTTCATAGTGTTTTTAGAGACATGTAGCCCATTGGCATTGGTAATCATAGCGCTGATGGTTACCCAGCATGCTTTGTGTCTAACTGATTTCTGAACAGGTTTGGGTCCAGTTACCTGCAGAGACTGTGGAGTTCCCTTTCAAGGGAACTCGCGTTGCGTCGAGTTTGACGCTATGGGAACGCTTTGCGTGATGATGTCTTGAAGCACATGTAAAATCAGTCCAATGGCGTGGCGGAGCGTCAGATGCGGGTGATGTCACGTACCAGGAAACTATAAAGCCTGCTTGAAAACAGAGAGCGACAGCTTCTGTGTCTTCAGTAGCGCTTTATGTGAAATCTGTCTCTGTCTATTTATTGTTGTCTGTCACATTATGCAATCCAGCGATCAGTTCAGAATGTGTGTGCATCCCTGCCCGCGTTTTTATTATGGGTAGGGACACTCACGTTCTGTGTATTGTTTGTTTGGGAGAGGAGCATGCCCAGTCAGCACTCGAGGGTGCTGGCTTGTGTGCATTGTGAGGCGCTGTCCATGCGCTCGCTCCGATCCCGGCTGAGTTTCTTCCGGGAAGCTCGCGCTCCCCAGGGCTCGGGTCCCGCTGCTGCCGAGGCACAGCGGCGATCTCAGTCCTGGGGTTCGCAAATGGATCTATCAGCGGGGTCTGAGACGGGCTCTGCCTTATCTCAGCCCTTGCCTGATAGACCCGGTGTTTCTCATCAGGGTGCGGAAGCACGCGCGGCGGTTTCTTCCCCCCTGATGGTTACACAAACACTGCAATTGTCCAGTTCTGAGGAACTGGATGTTGTTAATGTTGAAGAATTGCTGGATGTAGTGACAAGAGCAGTCGATAGACTATGTATTGTGTGGCAATCTTATAAACAGGACGTTCGTTCAAATAAATAAATAAATAAATAATAAACTTGACGAACGCTTCCTGCCCTCACGTGCACAATCACAACGCCGAAATCTGCCGTTTTTCCCCGATCTCCATACTGAGGTGTCGAGATCGTGGGAGAAACCAGTGTCATATAGAGTGTTTAATTCCAAATATATCTGATTATTCCTCTATTTTCTGGTTAAAGAGACATGGTTATGAGGAGATGCCAAAGGTGGGAGAGACGCTCGCGAGCTATCTCTCTCTAGCAATAGCATCGTCCCTAAGTGTTTCGGCATTGCCTAAATAAGCCCCTCAGAGTGACATAAAAAATAAAAAATATATCTCTGGTGGGCAAGGCTTATTCCGCGTGTGTTTATACACGATGTCTTTGCCATTTATGCTAACCCTGCCACTTTGTGTGTTTCGGGGCGCAGTGGTCTCCGGCGAGCACATATCTCAGGGTCCACCCGGAAACGTAGTGGAGGGTCCTAGAGCAGTCAGTTCAGTCGTTCCCTGCCGGTTCGCCATACAGGGCACTGAATTGGTCGCTCGAGTAACATCTACACCAGTCTTGAGAGGCTGGTTCTCTTAGTAAATTTTTTGTCCTGATGCTCAAGGGCTCAGGACAATGAGGGTAGTCCCCCCCCCCCCCGAAGTGCAGCGGTCAACACCTCTTTTCACGGTGCCCGTCTCTCTTCGGTACCCTTAGGGGACCGTTCTGCCAACCCTGCCACCTCTGGTGTTTCAGGGCGCAGCGGTCTCCGGCGAGCACATATCTCAAGGTCCACCCGGAAACGTAGTGGCCTCGGGATGCCCGCCCCCTCTGAGGAGGGTGCTAGAGCAGTCTGTTTGGTCGTTCCCTGCCGGTGCGCCGTTACAGGGCGACGAACCGACTGCTCAACAGCAGGAGAAAAATACGGTGCCGTCTCTCTTCGGTGCCCTCAGGGGACCGTTCTGCCAACCCTGCCGCCTCCGGTGTTACAGGGCGCAGCGGTCTCCGGCGAGCACATATCTCAAGGTCCACCCGGAAACGTAGTGGCCTCGGGATGCCCGCCCCCTCTGAGGAGGGTGCTAGAGCAGTCTGTTTGGTCGTTCCCTGCCGGTGCGCCGTTACAGGGCGACGAACCGACTACTCAACAGCAACAAAATCCAGAAACCAGTCTCGAGAGACTGGTACCTCTAGTAGAATCTTTGACAGCGTGGAAGCTACTGTCAAATGTTTCTCGTTGGGTCTTGCAGACCGTGGAAAAAGGGTATTAGATACAATTCTGGTAACGCCCACCGCGGTTTATGGGGATCCTGCCCACAATGGTGGGCCCCGAGCAGGTTCTGGTTATGGAACAGGAAGTAAACACTCTGTTAGAGAAAGGGGCCATAGAATATGTACCTCCCTCCAACAGGGAAACCGGGTTTTTCAGCCGGTACTTCATAGTTCCAAAGTAGGACGGGGGATTGCGTCCCATTTTAGGTCTTCGAGTTGTCATGCAGCTCAAGTTCAAAATGTTAACATTGAGACAATCGTGCCACAGATTAGTCCGAGGACTGGTTTGTCACGATAGACCTCAAGGACGCATATTTCCATCCGTCCGTGTCATTGGAAGTTCCTGAGGTTTGCTTTCGGGGGCAAAGCATACCAATATCGAGTTCTTCCATTCGGCCTGGCTTTATCACCCCGCACTTTCACCAAATGCGTGGATGCAGCTCTGGCGCCTCTGCGCCTCCGGGGTATTCGCATCACGAACTACATCGACGATTGGTTGATTTTAGCTCAGTCGCATTAGATGGCGGTTCAACATCGAGACGTTGTTCTCGCCCATATGAAAGAGTTGGGGTTACGGCTGAACGGCAAGAAGAGTGTGCTTCTCTATTTTTGAGGACCACTTTTTTAGGCGTGGTTTGGGATTCAGTGTCGATGCAGGCGCGCCTGTCATCGCCACGCTTCGATCCTGGCAGCTGTGAGAAGTGTAAAGCTAGGCCAGCTACTCACTGTCAAACAGTTCCAGAGACTGTTGGGTCTCATGGCAGCAGCTTCCAACGGGATACCTTTTGGACTGCTGTACATGAGGCCCCTGCAGTGGTGGCTCAGGACCAGAGGGTTTTTCCCCGAGGGGCAACCCATTTCGCACAATCAAGGTCACGCGGTGATGCCTACGTGCCTTGGTTATGTGGAAGAAACCTTGGTTCCTGTCCCAGGGCCCAGTGCTGGGAGCTCCTTGTCGTCGCAAACTGCTAACGACGGATGCTTCCCTCACGGGTTGGGGAGCGATCCTGAGGGTCGCTCATCTCAAGGTCTGTGGGAAGACCATCATCGTTCCTGGCATTCTATAGCCTAGAGATGTTAGCTGTCTTCCGGGCTCTGAGGAGCTTTATCACAGGTCTCAGGGGACACCATGTGTAGTACATACGGACAACACGTCGGTAGTCGCCTATATCAACCACCAAGGGGGTTTGCGCTCGCGCCCGTTATGCAACTTGGCACGCCATATCCTCTTGTGGTCCCAGGGAAAGCTGCTGTCTCTCAGGGCAGCGTACATCCCCGGGGTCCAGAATATAGGAGCAGACACTCTGTCGAGACAGGGGCTGAGGCCCGGGGAATGGAGGCTCCACCCCGAGGTGGTGGAGCTGATATGGAGGGAGTTTGGCAAGCACAAGTGGATCTGTTTGCGTCTCGAGAGACGTCTCACTGTCCACTTTGGTTCTCCCTCACGCATCCAGCTCCTCTGGGACTGGATGCTATGGTGCAGACGTGGCCGAGGCTACGTCTGTACGCTTTTCCCCCAGTTGCTCTGCTCCCGGGAGTTCTGGAAAGAGTTCGCAGGGACCGGGTTTGCCTGCTTCTGATAGCCCCGCACTGGCCGGGCAGAGTATGGTTTCCCGACCTCGTGTCTCTCCTCGACGGGCCTCCCCTGGAGCTACCCGTCAGGAGGGATCTTCTGTCCCAAGCGGAGGGCTCGATATTTCACCCCCGACCAGAACTGTGGAACCTGTGGGCTTGGCCTCTGAGGGGGCCCAGCGCATAGTGTCAGGTCTCTCAACTGAGGTTGTTGAGACCATTCTACAGTCCAGAGCTCCCTCCACGAGGAAACTTTATGCCCTGAAGTGGAGACTATTCACTTCTTGGTGTAGTGACTGTCGGTTGGACCCAGTTAACTGCCCACTTGGTACAGTGCTGGAGTTCCTGCAAGAACGGTTCACTGCAGGTCTAAACCCCGTCCACTTTAAAGGTTTATGTGGCGGCCATAGGTGCTTACCACATGCTTTTGGGTGGAATCTCTGTGGGGAAAGACCCCTTGGTATCTCGTTTCCTTCGTGGCACTTGAGGCTGAGGCCTGCAGTTTGCTCTAGGGTCCCTCCATGGGGTTTGTCCTTTGCGCTGCAAGGCCTTTCCCTGGCCCCTTTTGAGCCTATTGAGGAGGCTCCAGAGAAGTTCTTGACACTGAAAGCTCTGTTCCTTCTAACTATTTTCTGCAGGCCTTCTGTCCTCTTCCTTTTCACGGACCAGGAAAGAACTATTTGCTTTGCCCAGTTCGGGCGTTAGACGCTATGTCCACAGAGCTACGACTGTAACCTCGGTTCCCTGAAGAGGGAACGAGCGTTGCGTCACCTTGCCATATCTCCTTCATGCCTGTCAGCGGCTACTTCAGACTTTTTACGAAGCTGTCGCTCTCTGTTTTCAAGCAGGCTTTATAGTTTCCTGGTACGTGACGTCACCCGCATCTGACGCTCCGCCACGCCATTGGACTGATTTTACATGTGCTTCAAGACATCATCACGCAAAGCGTTCCCATAGCGTCAAACTCGACGCAACGCTCGTTCCCTCTTCAGGGAACCGAGGTTACAGTCGTAACCGAGGCGTTTTGTGAATTGGGTTTGCATGTATGTTCTTTGTAAGTTAACAGTACAGAATTATATGTAATATTGCCTGTTTTATGTCTAGTTCCAGAAGTGTGGTGACCAGCATTATTAGTGTTTATTTCAAATGTAGGCTATAATATTGATTATTGTGTGTTGTTTAATGAAAAATATAGAATATAGATAAATGTGTTGCTGTAGTGATCTGATCATTATACTGATTTGGACCTTTTTAAATCTCGTTCTGCAAAATGAGTGAATCTTTACCCTCAATCCTTCACTTGAGCAGAAATAAATTAAAGGTTACATTTTTAGTAGCCAAAATTCATTATATTGTCATATAATTGATTATTTCACGTGACAAATGAACGAAAAAGCCTCGGACTGGATCGAGGAGAGACTCGGGAGGTGAACTGACAACACTATAGCTGCGCTGTATGTTCCTGATCCTCTTCCTGCAGTTAAGCACACGCGAGAACCGCTAATGGAAGAGAACATCATACGGTATTTAAAAATATGCTTCTCATTTCCCAACCTGCATTGACTGTTCAGTGATTGTGTAGTTGAGCAGCATGGGTAAAACCACTAGAGACGTTTGTCAGGAAGAGGCCCCTGGGAGAGAGCAAAGTTTGAAGTGAAAAGGAAATAGTCTCACCAGCACAGGAACTCATAGCGTACAGAATAGTGCTGTATGTGGGATTTAGAAAGCTTACACTGACATTTTTACTACATTTATTTGACCTTGAAACTACTTCTTCGTTTGATTGGCATAAAATACAAGGGGATGAAAATCCAAACTTTACTAAAGGAATAGGTCATCCAAAAAGTGATTTGTTTAAACATGTTGGTAAAACTCTTTATTGAGTGATTGATTGGTTGGGAAAGTCTGTAGCATACCATTCAAAATATCACTACAGCTATAACCACATTGTAAATAGGAGGCATTTTTACATGATCCGACCCTTAAAATGACTTAGTATAACCTAATATAATCAGGCTGATTCAGTCATATGTCATTTTAAAAAAAAACTTTTTTCTTACCCCCCCAGTTTTGAAAAAAGAGTTCAGGAGATTTGCAAACAGTGTTTTAACTACCTGAACTTGTTTAATGTTTTACAGAAAGAGTGATTTATTCGACAAATTTGTTTAGGCTATTGAGAATTTGGTTGAGAGAATGGGGTTAAGTGTTTTAGCAATTCAGAAAAACTGTAAAATACATTTTGGCAACGTAACTGGTGACAAACTTTTTGGCAAATATTTAAGTAAAACATAGTAGACCTTGATTTTTCCTCTACAAGTTAATTTCCTCTTTGAAGTTAGTCAGTACTCATGACCACAAATTACAGCATGGCTGTCCTTTGAACAAGGGAACAACACTTTTACACTTACATTTATGCATTTGGGAGTCTTTTATGAGTGATTTATTCAAATAGTTTGTTCAAATATGCTGGTGATTCATCGACAAACAAAATATCCAAAATCTAATACTTCCCTTCTATATAGTATGAGAAAAACTGTATGCCAATGGAGTAGTGTTCAAAAACATAGTATTAGAAAAACAGTATAGGCAAAAAGTACTCGGATGACCTATTACTTGTCCCAAGATTCTGAAGTGTACATTTGATGGACACTTTACTATCCCATGAGGCCACAGGAGAGGATTTGTGAATGGTGGTGAAGCGATGCAACTGATGCCGTAGGTCACATGACAGTGACAACGTGGCTGATGTACTACGTCCGAATTTCATTCATACTACACTTACATAGAGACAGAGTTTCTGTATGCTTCTATTTTTTTTAAAAGGAAGATACAGTAATCAGTACTTCTATTTTTGTTGGACACAGAGACGATGGAATGGAAGAAGCCTGCCTAGATATTTCATTTGATGCATGATGCCAGGGGTGGATCAGGCATGCAAGAGGATTTTACCCATGCTGCCCGTCTAGGACCAATAGCCTGTGATGCTGACGGGATTCTCTGGCCTGTCCCAGACCAATGACGGGATGCTGGGGTCGAGTCATTTTTTGTTGTTGTTTGGTGTATTGTACTGTACAGTACAAGGAATAAAAATGTGCAAATGGATACATTTGTTGTGTCTTTTGTTGTGTTCATCATGTCAAAGGATTTTCGAGGGGGAGAACCACAAGTAAGTCATTGAACCTGCATATTACCGTTTTTTATTTAGTTTTAATTTATCTCACCAGTGTGTAAAACTATGTTGTAGTGTGTGTGTTTTTGAGGATTTGTGTGTCATGTCTGAGGGCAAAGTTTCAATTTCAAATAAATGCGTTTTTTTTTTACTTTCTATTCATCGAAGAATTCTGAAAATAAATGTATAAAATATTACGCAGCAACTGTTTCAACTTGACAAAATCTACATATTAGAACGATTTCTGAAGTGATCTAATATGTATCTAATATGCACATGGGATCATGTGACACTGTAATGGCTACTGAAAATTCTGCTTTGCCATGCAGGAATACATTACATTTCAATATATTCAAATCAAAAAAAGTTATTTTAAATTGTAGTAATATCCAAAAATATTACAGTTTTTAATGTACTTTAAATCATATAAAAATGCAGCCTTGGTGAGTATAAGAGACTTCTTAAAAAATCTTACTAACCCTACACTTTTGAACATATATGCACTGAGATTCTTGAGATATGTTGGTTGAATGCACTAAGTTGCTTGAATAAAAGTGTAATGCATTTTGTAAATAATATAACTTGTACAAGCAATGCAAGTCTAAATAATATAAACCACATCCAACACCAAACTGAATTCACCCTAAAAGTGAGTTCCAAATAACCAAAGCCCAATTTATCATCCTTGTGGATTCACCCATCAACCTCTAATCCTGAAAAGCAAGAGCTTAAAAGATTTCAACTAGTGCTCTGATTTTAATTTGGAGTCTTTTGACCTTGTGGCTTTGTGCCCACTTGTGCAAGCTGAAAAGGGTGGCCACTCTCTGTGCATCTCCCCAACTTCCTGTTTGTCTTTGAGTCTGTCCTCTAAGCTGTCAGTATCCGACCACAGTCTCTCTCCGCAGGATCCATCTCTCTCTTGACCCTTCCTCTTTGTTGAGCCTGCAGGGATCTGGGTGATCTGATCCATAATCACAGCTTTCTGGCCCACATCTGGCATTCTTTTTCCCTCAACCCCCCATTCTTGATCTTTGATGGTTAAAACAAGCACTGCCAACATCCAGCAGACCCGGTTATTGCGATGACCTCACAGGCATCAGTTCCTCCCATGCAGAGGCTGTTAAATTTGCTGATGGTAGATTATTGTAATGCGGTTGTTCTCATGTTAAGGACTGTTGTTACAGAGTCATGGCTTTGTATCTATGGAAATGCCTAGGAAACAATACACACGTGTGTGCTAATTACATTGTGACTGATCAGATGAGGAAAGATGTGAAAGAAAGTGGCAGTCAGGGATAAAGGGACGGAAAGAGAGAGTCTGTTTCTTATTCAACTGCTGAGTCAGATGCACCACACCCATGAAACAATGTTTCCATTGCATCTGGTTTACTGAGATACTGTAGTCGACACATTTATTTGAGAGATTTTTGATTCCGTAAACTGAGTAGAGATGATAAGAACAGTTAAAGGAATGCTTAGGGTTCAATACAAGCCAAGCTGTGTCGACAGTGTCTGTGGCACAATGTTGATTACGATAGATTTTTTTTATTTTTGACTAACCGCTACTTAAAAATAAAAGATAAAAATAGCAATTTCTGTTACACTCAGAGGTAAACAGAGAATTGTTCTAGAAAGTTCAAAAGCAGAAATGTGAAACTCAAATTTCTGCACTGACATGAACTATTCAGTCAGTAAACATACAGTAATTATTAGAGCTGTTCAAATCTTTATGAATTCTTTGAGATTCTTAGAATATCCATTGGCCGACTGTATTGTATTTTACATAAATGCTCAAAATGGATTCCAAAATTAATTAAATATGTTTTATTTCATGATTTTACAGTTATTGCATTTACCTAATTTCACACATTGTTTCATTCCATTCTGTGAGATTTCTTAAGACTGGTCAGACCAGTGTGGTAACACACACACACATTCTTGAACATCTATCTTTATCAGGACATTTATAGACACAATTCAATCTCTAGCCGCTACCTTAACCTTACCCATTACAAATAAGTGCCTAACCCGAACCCTTACCCTAAACCTACCCTTAACCTAATATAACCTTATCCCTAAAACCAAGTCTTGACCCTCAAACAGGCCTTTAAAGGGGTCTCAGAAAGTGAGGACCGGGCAAAATGTCCTCACTTTACTCTCTTTGTCCTCACTCCTATGGTCTAAAACTCGAACTGGTCCTCACAAAGATAGTTGATAGTCAGTGAACTTCAATTTTATCTGGTTCCCAACATTCTTCAGACTATATTTTGTGTTACGCAGAAGAAAGAAAAACAATGCAGGTTTGGTACCACATGAGGGTGAGCAAATGATGACAGAATTTTCATTAATGGATGGGTTACCCTGTTCAAACTGTAACATTGCATTGCATGCCATTTAATTCTTATTTATTTGATGATAACTGATATAAAAACAAAGAGCTCCTTTTTTTTAGCCCCATCTGAATTTAATTTATTATTTGCTATAAAAAAGCAAATAATCGGACAAAGTTCTCCATCATTTACTGATAAATGAAGCTGTGTCTGAAACCAAACACAGCTGCCTTGCTGCCTCACTGCCCAGTCAGTCAATGATTTAACTGTGTTTTAGTACAAAGGCACCTTTTAAAGAAACTAAGGTACCATAACATCATGTTTAATGATCAAGAACAAATCCATTTGAGCTTTAGAGCAAACCAACTGAATTTTTAATGACTGCAATGCTTATTACTTATTAAAAAAGACACTCTTAGGCATTTCTATTCTTTCAACCAAACTGACGCTGTCAAAACATTGATAATGTATTTCAATGTCTATCCAACGTACAAACATGTATACTTTACTTAATAAATACTTGAGAGCACTCTGACTAAAAAGAAAAATAATCAACTTATTTATTTATTTAAAGTTTTCTAAAGCATATCTGGCATGGCCCCAACCTCTGCCAACCCCTGCAGTAATGACTAGGTCTTGCAAGGCGTGCCAAATGCGTTTGAGTCTTTCAGATAATTTGGGTAATTGCTGAGTCGTTGGCATTCACGATTTGAGATTCTGTTTAAAGGGGGTGGTGGGGCATGCCTCATAGGAGCGAGTTCTCAAAGTGCTTCTTCCTTTGAAGTGTGTCTTGTAATGGAGTGTGTGTGTCTATAATTATCTCGCTGTTAGATTTTGCTGCGTCCATCTCATGACCCGATTCATAAGCAGGCGCGTGGACCACCCGTATCAGTGAGTCTTTCATTACATCTTCAGAAGAGTTTTACTGGACAGTGACACAGATCCGCAGACAGGTGTGACCAAGTTTTACATGATGTTATTTCTTTAGCAGATGAAAGCATATCAATATGCACACATCTCCCAGGGGGAAGAGAATACATTTCACTGTAATATCAGTGCCATCCGCTCGAAAAACTTACAAGAAGTGTAAATTGATCTATAATGAATGAATTTGCCTGTTTACAAGGAAACTGTCAAGTATTATAAAAAGACTAATTGGGGCAAAACAAACTAACTTGAAAGTGGTTCATCTATCTATCTATCTATCTATCTATCTATCTATCTATCTATCTATCTATCTATCTATCTATCTATCTATCCATCCATCCATCCATCCATCCATCCATCCATCCATCCATCCATCCATCCATCCATCCATCCATCCATCCATCCATCCATCCATCCATCCATCCATCCATCCATCCATCCATCCATCCATCCATCCATCCATCCATCCATCCATCCATCCATCCATCCATCCATCTATCTATCTATCTATCTATCTATCTATCTATCTATCTATCTATCTATCTATCTATCTATCTATCTATCTATCTATCTATCTATCTATCTATCTATCTATCAGGAAAGGCTCTGTCAAGTCAATATTCAAATTCTTGACAAAGTCTTGATGAATTTTCCCTTTTTATATATTTTTTTTATGTGCTATCCAATGGGCCATTAGAGTCTGTTTATGTTTGTAAAAAGTAAAGGAAAAAGAAAAGGACAAAACTGCACCTCAAACAATAGCATCAGTCTCTAAAAATAATCGTTTTACAAAAACATTGAGCTTTATTCATTATTGTACAAATGTAGGTCTCAGTCCTGAACATGTTTTCTTGTTTGGGCCAGCTTTTCCTCCAGCCAGTTCCAGCTGAGAGGAGTGAGAGGAAACCTTCTCAAGGCTCTCATTGTTGTGCCTAATCCCCTTCAGACGGGACCCGGACAGAGAGAGAAAAAAAAGCACTTTTTCTAAAGCGTGCTCCGGTTCTATTCATGTACAGAGCTCTCGCTCACCCTCAGCTCAATAGGCCCACAGTGTCGCGTGTCTCACCCAGCGTGGCCAACAATGCCTTTAATTATGCAAAAGACCAACCTTTAGCCGCTTTACTTAGCTGAGCAGTGGTGAGGACATAACTGGACTATGCAGACATGGAGAGAAAGGCCTAATGAAACGGAAATGAGATCAGTGCATGTTGATAGAATGATATACAGTGAAGAAATGAACAGAAATTAAGGGCAGTTCACACAGGAAGTAATGTCTGGATATAGTTGCCAAAGGATCCAAGAAAGAAGTAGGCCAAGCACATTATTAATCATCATTTAGGCGTCATGTAAACCTTGTAGATACCACATGACAACTTGCATCAATGGAGGGGTTGTTGTCTAGATTTGCCCGTTTGACTGAAACAGTGACTGTAGGAAGAGGATATTCACATGATATTATAGCAATGACTGCACTGTAATTTGAAAAGCATTTTTTTTTTTCTTAACATGGTTAAAGGCAGGGTAGGCAGTTTCGGAGAGGCTAGCAACAGCTTTGAAAGCATGAGATTCATTGAACACGGTGATGACATGTGATGTCTGCGCGGGCAGAGTACGCAGAGATATGGAAATACATATGCACAGGCAGGGAGGACATCCTATCATTGCATTCGGACCGAATGCAGTGATTGGATGAACATTTTCACTGTCTATATATATATATATATATATATACCACTTCTATTATTGATTGCTATCAGGATGTGAAGAGTTTCAACCAGTATAACAAAAAGTCTTTATAAAAAATATTGCCTACCCTTCCTTTATAGTATGGAGTTATATGAACCAACCCAAAAAGTGCACAAAATGCCTATATTACTATAATTAAAAAAAAGAGTGTAAATCCTATATGATCATATTCAAAGCCGTGGTGATTAAAACGCAACAATAAATGTACTCTAAAACACAGCAATATTGTGAAAACATTTATTTGAAATCTTTTGTGACATTATGGAAGTCTTTACTTTAACATTTGACAAATGGAATGTGTCCTTGCTAAATAAAAGTAGGCTATTAGTAGACCGCTAGAAAGTATATATAAGTAAAGGCTATTTAGGCCTAAATAGCAATAAGCCACGCAAGGCTTGAGTGTCACAGTGATTTTAATGCTGCCTTCACATGCTATTGGAAATTTCCTACTTCCCACTTCTAAAGTGATTACAAGCTCATCGCATTCAAATTTTGATTTGAGAGAGCGTTCATGTCCAATTTATTTTATGTAACTAGGAAACTAGCATTTACGATAATTCCGATAGCACGTAAAAACAGCATAAAGTAGGGTGACCATACGTCCTCTTTTTCCAGGACATGTCCGGCCGGGATTTCGAGATCGCCCAAAATATCCGGGATTCGGCTTTTGCTTTCTCGTCGCCATTCATTTTGTTTACATGCACACCTTTTGATTCAATAGGACTGAATTAATTCCGATTGCTGAATCTGAATGTAGTGTTTACATGAACGCTAAACAAGTGATCGGTTGATATGCGTTTTAGCATTGCAAAGAAAATTCCTGTGTTTTCGTCTCGATCGGGATCCGTGTGAAGCAGAATGCATGACCTGCAAAGCTGGCACGTATGTGTCAGTGTCAAATAATGTAATAATGTAAACATAATGAATGGTGACTGTAGAAAGCAAAAGCCGAATCCCGGGCATTTTGGGCGATCTCGAAATCCTGGCCAGACATGTCCTGGTTAAACAGGATGTATGGTCACACTAGCATAAAGGCACAATGCTTCACGTCATGCCTAAGAAAACCAATTCTGGTCTACAATTGATATCCACCCTCTCAATGATTTTTGCTTAATTTGATTTAGCAGAGAAGTATCAACACGACAGCAGCGCTATCAAAGAGTGACATGAACACTGAACACGGTAAACTTCACACACTTCAGAGGGAAATGAGAGGGTGACAGGGTGGCCGTGACTGTAGTGTGATCCGAGCAGAAAGTCTGTTTCATGGCTGTGAATTATCTTCAGTCAGTGTGAAATATCTGTTGTGTTTGACAGCGTGTGGTGTCGTAGGAGGTATTGTGTTATGGATCTGACGGCCCATCAAGAGCTCTGACAGCATAAACCTCTCTATCCATTAGAAGCCTGACAGAGGCCGTGACAGACCGCTTGATGAAGGAGAGGAGAGAGGGAAACGCAGAGCTGAGGAAACTGAGTCAGCAGCACACATCTGTTGCCGGAGCACCAGGGCAAGCCAGGGTAACATCAACCAAGCACAGATGAAAATCACTGTCAGACTTAAGCGGAAAATATCGGGGAAAATAAATGCACCTGTGGCAGCTGCATCTGGTCGAAGCTTAGGCCTATATGTGGAAAAGGGATGCCAGTTTTTATGAAATGTGATACCTAAATGCCATTTAATTAATGAAATTATAAATCTATTTTAATGACAGAAATAACAATAAATAAAATTAATTATATTTTAATCTAAGAATCTTTGATCTTAATGGTATTTTTTGCCCTTAATATATATATATATATATATATATATATATATATATATATATATATATATATATATATATATATATATATATATATATATGAAGACCTCCGATGCAAAAGCCACTAAAAGCCACCTATTTCAAAAATGACTTATTAATATTGAGTGAATGCTCTCCATACATAGTATACACTCATCAAATACTTTCACTTCAATCTCACAAAATCCCAGCCTCAGAAAATAAATATATTTTACATTTTTATATATACATTTAAAAAAAATTAAATAATAAACTATTGCAAAATTTGTTAAAGCAGAGGTTTCCAAACAAATCAAAATATTTTCTTGGGGATATTTATAGGTATTATTTTGGGAATAATCTTGGAAATGATTTATAGGTTTTAGTGTCTCTCACTTATCTTATTCCATCCTGTGAGTCTTTTGTAAGATAGCAAAAGACACTTCCTTAATGGCATCATCATCCAGGAAGTGACATCATGTTGGAGGGAAACCGACAGCACAAACATCAGTGAGTATTTGATGGATTCTGTCTTGTTTTATGGTATTAGTTAGTTTGCCTCGTTCTAAAACATTGCATCCTGTTAGAGAATATGACAGATAACAGTTTGTTAATGTCACAATGTCAAAAGACGGTTTAAGAAATTAAAATAAACTTGAGTTGCATTGGGAGTGTTAGAAATTTTTTGTAGTTCTGATTTAGGCTATTTAGTGCAACTGTTTATTATGAGCCTGCTTTATTTGTGCAATTAAGACATTTTGAATGCTTGTACAGTGTTCTGGCCCCATTGTTTAAATTATTATCAACCATTTTTGTGCAGAAAATCAGTAACCAACCGTTTTTGGTATACCGATTAAAACTGACATCCCTAGTGTGGAAAAAGCATACCGGTCTCAAAGAGAGAAGGGAAGTGTCCTAACTCACTCCACAGTTGTCTGCCAGGAACATGACATCTACTTATAGTTTAATGTTATAACTGGGAATTCACAGTATTTATGATTTTACTTTCTGATTTTTCTCATAAAAGTAAGAGATTCTGAGCATACTGAATATCCCAAGCAACTCCCAAGCAATTGCACTGAGATCAGTTGAAAACAAATTTGTAGTAACAATGACAC
Organism: Scardinius erythrophthalmus; assembly: GCF_964197995.2. Taxonomy (NCBI): domain Eukaryota; kingdom Metazoa; phylum Chordata; class Actinopteri; order Cypriniformes; family Leuciscidae; genus Scardinius; species Scardinius erythrophthalmus. The sequence continues at coordinate 7,910,887 of NC_138226.1, read as the reverse complement.
TGATGTGAGTAAAATTAATAATAATGAATAAAAAGTTGCCATTGATCTATCCTATTGGTCAGAACTTTTTATGTTTAACCTATGTTTTATGCAAAAGAACATATGATACCACAGACGGCTAGTATATGTAGGCAAGCATGTGTTTTGGGAATTGGCAAGTAGCCATTTGAAAATCCCAGATGACTACTAATGAATTGAGCTCTCAATGACTACTGCAGTTTGGGGGCTCCACCCTCAGCTTTCATGCCATGGTTTTGTGTTTGGTGGTAAAATTCAAGTCTAGGATTGTTTTAAGACTATTTGATAATCGTAAACTAGTTTGTCTACAATGATGCCTTATATATTCCCTTTATTTTCCTGTAGCTGTAATTGGTAGTGTGTTGCAGCATGAAAAGGATATGGATTTGCTTTTTGTCAATCAAGTATCCCTTAAATGTGATCCCTTAAAAGTGTTTGCCAAAATAATACATTTAAATGTTCTTCTAAACCTTTTAAATCTCAGAAGTGTACAATTAGTGCCTGCTTGAGGGTTATGTCATATTTTTATTTTTCAAGCTTTACTTGTAAAAATATGGTCACCATAGTCACTTATATATCAGTTCCATGATGTCAACGACCTGTTTGGCAGATTTGTGTAAAATGAGCTAGCATGCAGCAAACTGTTACTTTGTAGATTCTCCATTATTTTTCTGAAAAGAAAGAGCTGAAGTTGAATTTCGACCTCCGAACGGCAAGCTAATGATTCGTCTTCGGTTGGGGGCCAATTACGTGATCTTCAAAGGCATTTTGGGCAATGAACTCTGATATTAGGAAGTGTGTGTAAGCATGCAGAGTCTTGGTGGATAAGTAATAAGACCCACTTAACTCTTCAATTATTTTCCATTACAGGGGAGCCACAGCAGTGTTTTGCCTGCTCAGTTTATTGGTAATGGAAGGCTTCATACTGAGGAGTGTTAATTGGTAGGTGTCAGAGCTAGAGAGTTGCGGGTTATGTTTAGAGCATCTTCATTAGCGCTTAGCTCCTTAAGTGAAACTCGTCACTGCCTGCGTGCACCTATGCGTATACAAGCATGCACTTTTTTTTATCGTACCGCTTGCTGCTGTTGCAAACACGGCGCATTTCAAGCTGGTCTCCAAGCTGAGGCCCTTTCAAAAGGGTGGATAAATTATGTACATTTTTTAGCATTTCACTGAAACTCTCTTTCATTGGGCGCAGCTGCACTCATGGGGACTTTCTTGATTTCTGTGGTGATTAATTCAGTTCACATCTTTATTTTCAAAAGCCGATTATTTCATTTAAAGCCATTACAGATTTATCCTCACTCAATGTCTCTGGATAATTCACACAGCCAGAATTAATGGGCTTTGCGGTCCTTTTGAAATTGACCATCAATAACTGAATATGGCAACATAGATTTTTGTTTTTTTTATTTATATTTATAATTATAATAAACACATTTTTAATTATATTTAAATACATTACTGTTCAACATTTTTAAATATTAATATTTTATTGGCCATCGTTGTAGTAAAGACATTTACTGTAGGCCTATAATGTTACAAAAAATTCTATTTCAAATAAATACTGTTCTTTTGGACTTTCTATTCGTCAAAGAATCCTGAAAAAAATGTATCCCAGTTTCCACAAAAATTTTAAGCAGCACAGTTTTCAACTTTGATAATATTAGGAAATTAGAATGATTTTTGAAGGATCGTCTGACATTGAAGACTGGAGTAATGATGCTGAAAATTCAGCTTTTAAAATATATTCAAATCAAAAATATTTTAAATTGTAATAATATTGCATAATACTGTTTTTACTCTATTTTGATAACATTGGTGCACATGAGACTTTTTACAAAAAATATGTAATATCTTACAGACCCCAAACTTTTGAAGAGTCATGTATTTGTTAACCATAGAACATATTTATGTTGTAAAAAATATATTTATATTTAAAACACATATTTGTTGAAATAAACATTTTAAACATTTGTTAATTATAATTGAAAAATATATGAACAAATATCTTTGATAAAACATATAGTTCAGACGAAAAATTATGATTGGATGAGTCAATGAGAACCCAAACATGAGGGTCTACATTTAACATTTTATTGAATATTGGTTAATTTTCTCATGTTGCCATTGCTGCCTGTTTAAAAAAGCAGTAAACCACTGCAGTGACAAAATCACTTTAATGCATGGCCTCTAGTCGGTTATTGCCTTAATAAACTGCAGATTTCAGAGAGAGGCTTTCGATCAAGAAGGAGATAAAAGCCATTTGTTCTGACAAAGCATTTCGGTTTTGTTTAGTGAGTGTGAGGAAGCACTCTACATGGACTATGTGCATACATTGTGTGGACGGTTTCATTAAACTTTAACTGCAGAGCCCTTCTGGCTCAAAATCTGTTTAGTTTAGCCCCAAATCCAGCACCCCTCCCTCCCCCCGAAAACCACCCTGTCTCCCACGTCTCACGGGACCGCTAGATCCCATTTAAACACGGCCAAGTCACACGAACGCATTCGCCCTAGAGAAGTTTGCTTCCTTTGACAGACTACCCTTCACCGACGGCGCGTTTTCATTAAGGCTTGCAATTTGGACACTTTCCAAATCACCTCTATTCTTTCGGGCGAGAAGCACACTAATTATGCCAGCGTCTTAAGGAGAACTGGAAACACAATTACGCATCTTCCTTCTGGTGCCTGTGCGCAGTGGTTTGTAGGTCAGGGGGACGTGGGCCCATTTCATCACAATGAACGCATGAGCTGCATGGCTAATGTTTTAATCGTAATAATTAATACCACTTCGCTCTCATGCTGCTGCTAATTATGCATCCACACGTCACGGCGCAGACCTCGTTGATATCTGGAGAGAGGGGATTTCAGCCAGGTTTTCCAAATCCCCAGGAAGTCAGGGTTCATTTGGCAAGCCGAGCCATTTCCAACACTTCAGTTGAATGTAAAACATGTGAAAAGGGCTTTTTACTTTCTAGATTTTTAAGTGGCATTTTTAGTTGTACAGTATGTTTCGAGTATAGTGAGAAAGTAGACTGACAAATGGTCTATTCACACCAAGAGTGAAATGTGCTGCTGATCGAAGATCACATTGAACTAATAGTTCAGTTCAGGGGTTTGCTGGTATATGCCATAATTATGCCAATATGTGGGCATAAAACGTATTTTCGACCATTTAAAAGTACACTCTAAAAAATACTGGGTTGTTTTAACCCATGTTTGGGCCCAATATGGACCAACCCAACCGTTGGTTTAAATTTTGTAATTCAATTTTATACCAAATGATCAGGTTTGTCCATATTTCAGGTTGAAACAAGCCAGCATATTTTAGAGTGTAGTCTTTCAGACAGAATATATATATCAGACTTTATTTTTTCTTTTGACGAAAGGCCCGTTCACACCAAGGACGATACGTTTTTTTTTTTTTCAGCTGTTAAACATTGAAATTGACATTGACAGCCAATCAGAATCCATCCTGCTTTAAAGAGATCAAGTATATTTAAAGCATCAGATGACTTAACTGCAGTGTGCACTTAGAAGGATATCAAGCGTTGGTGTGGTTGCTATTATAGTTATCGTTATACAGTAATTATCATTCTTAGTGTAAATGGGCCTTAGGTCTTGGTGCGTAAACAAATCACTCATGTTGAGCCACACCTGTTTGGCTTCCTTTGTGGAACACAAAAGACCTTATTTTAAACAATTTCTTTCCTATGAGTCCAATGTTCTTTGAACCCCAAAGTTTTTGGTTGAACTATCCCTTTAAAAGTGTGAAATTAAATTGTGGTTTCCCGTGTCTGCTGTGAGAAGTTGCAAAGAGTTAGTTGGTCAGAAACGAGCTGCATGTGCCATTTAAGCAACTGCCGTTCAGATGTTTCTCCAGGCAGTAGACCTCGTTGTTGGTTCTTCAGAACTTTCCTCAATATACAGATCCATAATGTCTGCTCATTTTCCTGAGGAAACACATCACTTCCCAACTAACAGGAACACTACAAGGCAGAGGGGTGCCTAGGTCAGGGGGAGGGAAGGTTGCTGAGGAGATGAACGGAAATGTCCGTTAGTGGGTGGAGGTCTTTGGAGATAATAAGAGAGCAGCTCCACCGCTTCAGATCAGGGCAGAGAGATAGTGGCCTGGCTGAAATCCTCACAAACACTCCAAACACAGATGTTCTTCAAAAGACCCCTGATAACGTAGAGATATCCCGCTTCATTCAGAGACAGACTCCTGACTCATACTGTGTTTAGTCTGTCTGCAAGTGTGACTTTACAGCCCCATATAATTCTACTGTAGTACATAAATATTTATGTATTTATTATACAGTACACGGTGTTAAAGGAATGTTCTGGGGTTACGAATAATTTTTTTTTTTTTTTAAAGATGCTGATAAACTGTTTTTCTGATCAAATTTTGGTGACACACATTATTAATTTTTACTTGTTTTAATGCGTTGGCTGTAATATCAGTTGGAGACTCACACTGTGCATTTAATGTATCTATCTACCCAATTAAATAATGTCACAACCGTGCAGTTCATTAACATGCAAATGGCGTCTTATGAAGAGTTTAGTTAATTGCAACTCATTTGCATAATTAATGAACACTCAAATGAATAATGCTTTAGCGAATTTGTGCTGCGCTGTCATGAAATAAATTATAAACGACAGGCTGAGACCATTGTGTAAAATCCCACTGAACTGCATGAAATAATAAGCAGGTGAGGGATGTATAATGAAATCAGAACATGGGAGAAATATGTATGTATGGTCATTTGTACACATTACTTAAAGCTAGATTTTAGCCTGCCATAGTGACAGCATGCAATATACCGTACAGGCTCTGTAGGGTATCTCTGTAATAAAAAAGACTGATTGTCATGGGGAAAAGTTATGATGGCAATTTATAATACGAAAATGACACGGAGGGTCTGTCAAGATGCTTTCGTAACCTTGTTGCTGTGTGGTTATAGAATTACACTAGTAAGATTTCTGTCCTCTAGTTGGAAGAACAGGCACCCTTTATCCATTTTCAAACTGATAGTCTCAGTGTGAATTTCAAATGACGTCTTTACGACCTTGAAGAGCACTGTAAAAGAGTATTGTAATTGTAAAGTCATTCCAAAAGAACTTGAGCAACCAAATCCATTCGTAATGGGTCCTTTCATGAACATGGTACCTGCTGGCAATTTATTTTAAGGTCATACCTGAAATTTTAAAACCTTCAATAGCTCTCAAGTAGAAAACATTCCTTGCATATTTTCATGTTGTTAGTTTGATTTTAACAAACACCACATGGAGAAAGAAATATTCGAAGCATACGTTTTATTTCAAACCGTCTGTACAGCTATAAACATGAATATTGATGCATTATCAAGGTATTTAAAGTGGCAGTAACGTACAAACACACACATAAAAGGCATTAAAGAGGACCTATTATGCTTTTTTACATTTCAACGTTCTTCAGTGTGAAATGTTTGAGCATGAAAAATGTATGCTGAAAAAAGTATTTCTGAAGTCCCTGAAACACCTCAATTGTTGTCTTGAGTTTCCTTCTGGGAACGTAGCTACACGTCTCAATATTCCTCATTTAAATAATTCCCACCCAAGGCATGCGCAAAAAAAGGGACAAGGCTTGAGTTGCGTCAGTAGTGTGTTGTAACTCACAGTTATGGTAAAGCGGTGTGACATTTCACAACAATCGGCGAACATTGCGCTTTTCCGAAGGAGGGGCTTCATAGAGACAGGAACTAAACAGTGTTACTGACAGACTGGGAAAAGAGGTGCTGCAACAATGTAAAATATGTGAAAAATAATGCATTTTGAATATTCAAGCATTACAACCTGTTCAAGTAGACCCTGAAAACAAAATCAAGACTTTGTAAAGGGGCAAAATATGGCCTCCTTAATGTCTGATATGTGCTCCTTTAAAGAAGACAGCAGCAAAAAAGATAAAGATAAAAAAAATTAGAAAACGAATTACAAGACTTTTTATTTTTTTTATAAAAAGCAATAATCTCTCTATATTCTGGTTAACTGCTCAGCGGATGTTTGCTGTGTGCTTTATGACTCTTGCTCTGTGATTCAATTGTTCAAATCTAAATGTTCTTAATTATTTACTGGGAGTAATTAATTTCCTTCAGAAACTGCAGTTGTGGTTGACAGTAAGATGTTTAATGATATCGCGTGATCATGAACTGCAGAATCAGATGCTCCTGATTTAGCACCAGTAATTTTCCTCTTTTCTATCATTTTGTACTTCTAAAAGGTCAATGTCCTACATTAAGACAAATGTCTGTAACAAGACCTCACAAAAAAGAGGAAGCCATCTCTTCCTGTGTAGAATTAAATTAGTAGTAACCTAAAAGTGAATATTCTACTAAGTCTGACTCAACCTCATGTTGTTCCATGTTTGCATGCTATCTTTATGAAGTTCTTTTCTCCTTCTGTGTTGCATAGAAACAAAAAATAAAAGGATATACATTTAAAGTTACATGAGTAAATAATGGAACAAACTATTCCTTTAACTTACATTCACACACACAGCACACTAACTTGTCTTTACTGTAAAATCTATATTGTAATATTAGGCCTCACAGCCATACTGACACAAAAACCCAAATAATAATTTCTCAAATTAAATTAAAATATCCCACAATCCCCCCACTTTTGTAAAGTCAGTGAGTCGGGGATTACATTTGCTTTTACTTGACTTTAATCTTTCACAGCATTCATATTACAGTCTTTCTGGGGATTTACTCGCTGCAATTGTATTAACCTGCGGCATTGAATTATATTAGAGTTTGTTTCCCTGCAGATTTGCTCATAAATCACATTCACTGTCATTACTGCAGTTGTTATGTGGCTTTTTATATACTGGACGGCGTTGCTACAAATCTTGAACCATAATGATATTGTTCCTTTCTGAAACACTTTGGGACACCAAGTACTTTATGCACATTCGACTGACATTACATAAATAGCAGAACCTAATTTCACCAAGTGAAACATGTTAAAACATCTTTGTTGATCCTGGAACAACATTCCAATCAACCAATCAGATTTGAGTACAAGTTTAGGATTACAACCAGGGTTTGGTGCTACTACATTTGTGTTATTCACTTATCATTTCCCTCTGATTTTAGAGATAATTTCTGGATAATGTTAGGTTTAAGGGTAGGGATATAGCTAGGATCAAATTTTTGGACAGGCATGTTGCTCCAGGATCAACAAAATATGTTGACCCAGGAACGTTTCTAACTCGGCAAAATCAGGACGTGCATCTATATAATACAATACAGAGCTCATTAAAACACTGTGCTTAAGTGCTCAACATTTGGTTAGGATAGCTCAAGTTTCTGGATTTGTTTTTTGCAAAGGATTTCATATATCTAGTGCAGTGGTCTGGGGTGGTCAGGAAGGAAGCTTTAATCTTTGGGGAATATTGCCGTTTTGGATTTGGGAGGGTTAAACGGCGTTCAGATCCTGCTGACTGCCGGTTTATTTAGACGAGACACAAGTAGGTCATTGATATATCACTAATTAGTGTTCCCCTCACATCCTTGACTTTGTATACAGACCTAGAAAATCCTCAGCGGTTTCAGTGTGCGCTTGAGTGAGCACACTCAAATGAAACCAAAGCAAGGTCAGATTCCCATCATGTTTATTTAGACATGCAGTTTAAGGTAAACTGTTAAACGAAGACGGTCTACTGTCTTTTGGGGTGGTTTAAAATAATATATACACTTAAAAGACCAATTGTTACTGTGCATTCCTGGTTGAAATGGACAATGTTGAGTAACTTCATGCCATTGAACTTATTAAACTGGCTTTTTGTTATTTTGTGGACAGTGATGCAAATGCAGTTGAGTGATTTCATGCCGTTCATCTTGTACTAGGAAAACAGTCATCAGCTAACCACAATTCCTGTAATGCTTTGTGGTCTAATTCATTTCTACCTCCCAGTTGGTTCTCCATGACTTTGACCCACTGGACCAAATTCAAAATCCACAAAGGCACTTTTCTAAAAAGTCTTAATAACCTCATGAAGATTTTGTTTGACAGTTTTACAACACAATGAGCAGTGTGGTGTGATGACCAGGGATAGAGTCTATTGTATTGTAGAGTCAGTGTGATACTGTCTACAGCCTAAGTTGCCTTCTAAGGCTGAAGAATAAGAATTTATAGTTATGTAAACTTGATTTCATTCAGACAACAATTTATAATAAAAAACTTAAAGAGATATATAAATACTCAAATATATAAATTCGTCACCATTTACTCAGCCTCATGCAGTTCCAAACCTGTATGATTGACTTTCTTCTGCGGAAAAGTCATACAGGTTTGGAATTACATGAGGGTGAAAGTAATGACAACTAACCCTTTAGTTTGCATTGCATTCACAGAATTGCCACAAAGGGTGCTATAGCTGGTATTAGTATAAGTCATATTCTACAGTCAGTTTTTTTTTTCCAGTAGAGTTTGGTGGCAGCATGTTGCTAGGCTAACAATGAAATTAGCACAAAAAAATCACAGACTTTCAAAACAATAGTTAATTTTAAATGACCTTTCATGTTGATTGAATTGAATTATAAGTATGTTTATGATCATCATTTATCACATTTAGTTTGCCATCTTCTGTCATCTTTGTCCACCATTTTTGCTGCATTATGCATTGTGTAGATCAGTGGTTCCCAACAGGGGGGTCGCGGCCCACAAGGGGGCCTCAGCGAGCTCTGTGGGGGGTCGCGTCGTATTTTGAATAGTTTTGAGCAATGAGCATTAAATAAAAGTCCTTAACTTTTTTCTGTTCAAAATTTACAAAATGTTTATAATGAGCGAGTTCATCATGAATCCATTTTCCAATCCGTGTTTTTGTCTTATCCTAAACCACTATGGTACACCTATAATAAGTGTTTACATTGGGACTATTTCACACTGGTTCGGATCGCTGCCGCTGCGGAGTAGCCTAGTACCTGCGTGACCCGTCATAGACGTACACAGAGAGAAGTAGTTCCGGCTACAATGTTCTTCCGAAAGACGCATTATTCTGTTAATAAACGCATGTTTATTATCACTCGTTATAGTGCCAAAAGCGTCAAAAATAAAGCCTCACAAATAACATGCAAGTATTGAGGTCCCAGACAGCAGTCATTTAGTAATAGCCTATATATATATTTTTTTTTATTTTTTTTACCTACACCTACCTGAATATTTTTGTTATTGCATTTCAAATAGGGCCACTTTATAGGCTACTCCTAGGCTTACGTTTTTAAATTACAAAGGGCCTACTGATGTTTTTGTTATTGTATTTTCAATATTATAGGCTATTATTTGTTCATAAACATATCTGGTTGTAGTAAACATACCGTTTGCTTGAAAACAACATATTCTGTCATCCTTGCTGCAAGTTTACAAGAGCGATAATATCATTAAATGTGAACTTGTGAAGGGGGGCCCTAAAATATTTTCTTGGGAAAAAGGGGGTCTCAGACAAAAAAAGGTTGGGAACCACTGGTGTAGATGCCTTTGCCAGGACTGTAACATGCATTGTCTAAGAATTTGGCCAAAATACTTGAAACAGCACTCATGTTGATATCACGTACTTAGGATGACAGGGCTTTTCACGCTTGAAATAAACCCCGGCAACACGTAGCACGTGACCTGTTTACATAAAAGCTCTAGCACTGTACTAGCGAGTTTATACTGAATGGATACTTCGGTCTTAAAAAAGGTAAGAATGAAACGGCCTCTTCTTCACTCAAATTGATGCGTTTTCTGTCCGCATTTGACATTTCCTCGCTGAAAACGCTGAATTTACTGTTCATATAGCCTACAATGTGAAGTGTTTCCATGACTGTACAAAGCACGCAAAAATGTACGTGATTGGTTGTCTGTTGCTAAGCACCTAGCTTTAACATTTTAACACCACATCGTTTCACACTGTTAAAGTTTGGCACCACAATGAGGGGTAACACTGCAGAAGCGGCGCTTTTATAACCCCGGGTAAGAGGCGGTGCTAATTTCTATATTTTATGAATTACAAGCCTGAAGACCTCCGATGCAAAAGCCTCTAAAAGCCACCTCTGTCAAAAATGAGATAATAATATTGATTGAATGCTCTCCACACATAGTATACGTTCATCAAATACTTTCACTTCAAACTCACTAAATCCCAGCCCATTCAGAAATGTTGGTACTTGGGTAGAAAACCTATACTTTCCTTTACCCGGGGTTAAAAGTTTAGAACGACGATAACCCGGGGTTAAGCACAGTGTGAAAGCCCTAATGTCTTTGCCCATTTCTCCTACTCTCTTGTTCTTTCTCTGTTTGGACTTATTTCCGTCTCTCTCTAAAGTCTGAATGCCATTACATTCTACGCTGGAGACATAGTGTGTGTTAATAAGCTGGGACATCTGGTAACCAGCTTCTTTTCTGATTCATTAACTGACGTAGTTGCAGTGGCCAGAGGGGTTTACGGTAGATATTTGAGGGGAGGTCATGGTGCTAGAGGAGGGGAGGAGAGGAGTGGGGATGGGGTAAACCAGGAGAGACGGGTGTATGTGACGTGAGAAAGACAGTGTGCTGCCTGGGAAATGTGTGTGTGTGTGTGTGTGTGTGTGTGTGTGTGTGTGTGTGTGTGTGTGTGTGTGTGTGTGTGTGTGTGTGCGTGTGTGTGTGTGTGTGTGTGTGTGTGTGTGTGTGTGTGTGTGTGTCAATGGAATGTCCTTGCAATGATAGGAGAACGTGAATGTGTGTTTGGTCTGTTTGTTAATGACACCTATTTTGAGCTCTAGATCAATTCTTAAAGGATTATCCCAGTTGAGTACAAGTTAAGATCTATCAGATTCTTCAGGATTTGGCTTGTCAGTTTCCACCAAAAGTAATTTAAGCTTTTGTTGTTATTGTTGTTGTTGTTGTTTGTCTCATGTATAGATATGCAAGCCAAAATATTATGTATTTGATATTAGGATACATATTAAGTAAATATCTCAGCATAAGACTTTAAATTGCTTGTTAATATATGAGTGTATTAGTGAAGAAAAGAGGATTTGGAAATGTTGCAAGTCTGTCAGGCCTACTTTAAATGTGTTTTATGCCATACAGAAAGAGAGAATAAACCTGTAAGAAATTGTTGAATTAATGAAGTGTAATGGTAGCCCCAGTAAATAAGATCATCAGCCCATCACAAGAAAGCCCCTCCCACCTCTGAAGATGATTGAGCAAGAAAAATACGACTTGATGGCACACATTGAAGGATGAAATGGACAATGAAGTTTCCATATGTTGTTTTTACACAGTAATTAGAATCTGTTCTATGCTTTCTCTCACACACACACACATATATATGAACAAACACTGATTTAAAGGCTTATATCTTGTGTGTTTGTGTGTGTGTGTTGCCTTTATAAGATCTACTGACACGTATGATGTCATTATTCCGGTCAGCTCTTCTGAAGATGCTCCTGTTCTCGGGCCGCCATCCTCTGTGGCCTTGGTACTAAACCGATGACACGGCTACAGATCATCCAAACCAAATACCTGCTGCGATCTTTGACCCCGGGAACAGGCAGAGGTCGCTTTCTGAGTTCAAGTGTGCCCGTCACTCTCAGAAAGGCATTAAAATCTGTTTGCGGTTCATTTGAAATGTTTGGCCTGCTTTCAATTAATCGCAATCGGTACGATTTCCTGGAAAATAAACATAAATAAAAACAAAAGGGGAATGCAGAGCTCGCAAACCGCCTCATTTATTGCGATATCACGTCTGTTATTCATCACCATGGCGACCTGCGAGAAAGCCTTGATGCGTCCCACTCACAGATGTGACCGGTTTGTATTCATTGGATATGCAAATGTGTTGATCCAATGCTCATTGTTATTCACTGCCCCTGAGACAAATGAGGTTGATGCGGTTTGTGTATTTGCTGACTGCTTTTAGTCTTGGGTAGGAGAGCGCGAGTGCAATGCGACACAGCTTGCCGAATGCTTCGACAGGGCTGAAAATGAATCCCGTGCAACGGCGGTGTATTTTTCGAGGGTCGCCTCGAAGCAGCTGTGAACGCGCGACAGAAAGCGAGAGGTAGAGCTTTGGCTCCTCTCTCCTCTAATCTCATCCCCCATGGAGGGAAGCATTGGGCCGTGAACCTGGCTGCGAGCTGATTGGCTGCCGAGGTGATGGGTAGGGGGCTGTCAGTGTGAGGGCCGCAGCTGTTTTGGAAGAGCCTGTGTCGGTATCTGCAGCATGTCTACGTGTGAAGTACAAAAGATGAATCCTATTTCTCAAGAGAGCCCCACATATGTCAAGTATATTGTCCCATTATACCAATTCATTTATCAACCCACTGAATGCCAATTAGATTCACAGGATGGTGCAGGTATACGGCGAGTGGTCGGTGCCAATGCTCTGCCGCAGCTGAGCTCTTCTGGCTGGCTACCGCTGCCTCCCTCTCCGTGGCAGGGCTTACCGGGGCATGGTAACCTTCCTAAAAGGGCAAGCGGCGTACCGGCGGTGACGCCCCGCGCCGAAAACGAGAGAAGGCTCGGAGTTCCCGTTTCAGCTCGGCCCCCCCTGATGAAGATGTCAGGGAGAGGGACCCGACCCGTGTGCCAGTGTCTCCACAGCCTGGAGATCAGATGAGATGAGAGGATCGGATGATGAAGCAGCCCGCTGCACGCCTTCAGCTGGGTACGTCCCAGCTGAGGCGAAATGAGAAAGAGGGAAGGGGAGGAAGCTAAATCTGAGTAGTTGGAGAGTGGAAAGAAAACAACAGAAGGGTGGAATCAGACATTTTGACATCGACATTAGCGTGTTTTACTGTGATGGGATGACATCTGGATTGCGTCTAAATCTGGCATTTCGTCCCCTTGGAATTATAAGGTTCTATCTGACATTTTTGTCAAAATTGAGTTATTCACATATTCTTATTCTGTGACAACTTATTTACATTATGTGATGTTTTTTTTTTTAAGTTGTGTACATTTTGGGACTTTTTATTGAAAAAACAAAAAGGTTCTATCTACAAAGTCGAACTCTAACTTGGCTCTATAAGGTTCTATCTGCGTGAGCCAATCAGCACTTCGAATGGATAGAAGAGGACCAATCAAAAAATGAGTCATAGAGAGTATAAGTCTGTGTTTTAAAAAATGAGTCACAGAGAGTATTATAGTTCTGTGTTTTAAAAAATGAGTTTTTGAGACCTTGAAAAAATGAAAAAATTGGACCTTTTTTGTGATTATATAGTCAGTGAATCATTTTTCAATGATTATTAAACTTTATGAAATAATTTGCTGATGCATGTCTGTTTTCTTGCAGTTTTTAAAGTCTTAAAATGTCTTAATTTTTACAATATTAAGCCTTAAAGGTGAAATAGTCAATTTAATTGATGGGGTCTTAATTACAACAATAAACATTAGCATGTTATTTCAGCCATACTGATGTCTGGAAAGCCATTTTACCTGGCCCACTTTAGGTGGAATAAAGTCCTGCTCAGATTTATTACAGTAGCTGCTTTTTGTCTAAACAAAAGAAAGATTAAAGTAACAATTTCTGCAATAATGTGTTTAATTACCCACCAAATTGGTACCAAAAATTAACATCTGCACTGGACAAAATATTTAGACCTACCTTGCTTAATTTGAAATGTCCTAAATACATGGAAGTGCTAAAAATATGAAATAAATGTCATAGAAAAGATCAAATTTTACTTTCTAACACATGTTGAGACATTGTTACAACATTAATAATTTTATATTTAGTGTTCAAATAATGTTTTGGCAGATAGAACCTTATAATTCTAAGCGAAAAGTGTTTTTTTAGAATTAGAAGGTTCTATCTGCATTTGACCCATTCCAAAAATCCCCATTTACAAATTTTAGAGGATTTTGATATTGTATATTTAGAATACATTTAGGGTCCCTGTTATTTTCATGTTTGAAAGAAACTTGTTCCCCATATACATTTTCCTATATGTAATGCAAAAACTTTGAAGCTCAATATCTCAAAACTGCTCAGAACGCAGATAGAACCTTATAATTCCAAGGGGACGATTTATTGTGGTGTCAAGATGCATTGTGGTCAGATCACTGAAACCACATCAGAGATCGATTGATATTGTGTGTTTTTTTTAATGTCTTTAATTATTGTTCTGTTTCTTATCTTAGACACAATCATTCATCACTAGCATCTGAAAATGAACAGTCTGCGTTATAAGACCAATATTACATCTATCAACAAAGTATTAATTTTAGCCATTTTGTTGCCAAAATATATTTGCCTATGGCTTTTCACTTTATTAAAATAATTTCAAATGTAAATTCTTTAGAAACATAAGAAGTATTTTTTCTAACTATCTGCAAACCCATAAACTTGTATATCTCTATCTGGAGTTCAAAGTGGAAAATATTGTTTGAAAATTTTGATTGATGAAGATATAACATTAAGATGTATTATTTATATACTATTATAGTGTTTATTAATATTTATTAATATTTTGAATGAGATTTTATTTTATTTATTCCATTTTCATTGTAATTTTACTTTTAGTCATTTCGTTATTTGCTTGTTATTCCACCCCCCAGTTATGTACATAATACAGTTATGACTGTAAAAAAAACCTAAAAAAAAACCTCACGTCAATTCAAAACGACAGCCAATGATTGAAAAGAAATGATGACTAATTACAATCCCACGTGTCTGATCTGCCCGGCTCCCCAGCAGCGTAACGTCATATTGAAATAGTTCTTATTCCCATGGCTGTGGTTCACATTCTCCACGGCTGTGCTCATGTGCTGATGGATTCAATTAGCTCGGCTATATAAGCGCCTGTGGACGATTTAGTGACCGTTTGTTTGCCTAAAGGGCCTGGTGTTGCCTGGATTTGTACATCCGGTTTTATTTTGCTTGATTAGATTGTGGCGCTGGCTTTTTTGGAGTTGCAAAATTTTTACATAGAAGTAGTTTCTCAGAAATGACTTCATGTTTCCTTGTTTTTCTTGATTTATGGAAATGCTGCAATGCTGGGCGGCCTACTAAAATAGGCCAGAGGTTCTAAGCTGGTGTATTGGTCAAAGAATGTACATCCAAACAAAGTCTTGGAAAAATGGCTAATATTATTTTATGTGTCATTTTTTTAATTGGCCGTTTTGTTGGTCTGTGAAGTTTATGGTAATATTAATTTTATATTTCATTCATTCATTCATTCATTCATTCATTCATTCATTCTCTGTAATGTTGGACATTGATGTACATGTTGGACATTTGTTCTAGTGTCAAATCTGGGTCCAGTTAAGAAGTACTGAGTTTGGGTTCATAGGTAACTGTTTTAGAAGACTGTTGTTCTCTGTCTTTTAAATGGCTTCCTCAAACAGAGGGTAGAGGAGAAAGGTTTCGAGATTTGAGACCTCCTGGGACACGCATGCCACGACCACAGCTGGGGTTCATCTTTAGTGATAGCTCTGTGTCCCGTCACTGATGTTGCCTCTTATCATGTGTCTCCTGAGCCCCCCTAAACCTCCCAGACTGCACTTCCAGAGTTCCCAGAGTACAACTATATTGCTCTGAGGTATTTCTTTCATTGATGTGATGGTGTTGCAGATATGTATCAATATCATTTAAGTATTAACTTTGTCATTTGGAGAAATAAAAATAGACACAAATAATATAATTTATATTATTATTCAACAATATAATGCCAGGCTATATAATTATATGGTGAATTCAATAAATTGGGAGACATTTTCCCACTGAGATTAATGAGATCCCTATGCGCATAAAAAAAATCTGATGTTTTAGTTACTTACATTTGCTTGTTTTTTATGTATTTGCAATGTAAATATATTTATATTGTTTAAAGTAAGATTAATATATATTACTCAAATACATCATGTAAAATATTTTGTCATTTGACTGTTACATTGAAATGTAAAATCTGAATCTATATTTTTAATCTGAAAGTTGACAGTGTGATATATTTAACATATATCTAAAGCATGTTTCTTTCTTTCTTTCTTTCTTTCTTTCTTTCTTTCTTTCTTTCTTTCTTTCTTTCTTTCTTTCTTTCTTTCTTTCTTTCTTTCTTTCTTTCTTTCTTTCTTTCTTTCTTTCTTTCTTTCTTTCTTTCTTTCT
The DNA here is from genome assembly GCF_964197995.2 of Scardinius erythrophthalmus. Classification (NCBI taxonomy): domain Eukaryota; kingdom Metazoa; phylum Chordata; class Actinopteri; order Cypriniformes; family Leuciscidae; genus Scardinius; species Scardinius erythrophthalmus. The sequence continues at coordinate 7,894,752 of NC_138226.1, read as the reverse complement.
TTCTTTCTTTTATTTATTTATTTTCCTTTATGGAGTTCAGGGCAGTTAACACTTCCTGTGTTCTGCATACTTTTTGTGATGGTAAAAAAAAGTTATCACAACAAGGTTCTCTGTCATATTATTTATGTTTATATTGGACCTCAAGAACATTTCTTTTCTTAACATGAAATAACTGCTTGCAGTGTTTTATCTCTCCTTAAATTTTGCCGTCAGTAATTGCGAGGTGATGAAGGTAGTGATGTCATGGGGGTAGAGTTACTGGGACAGTAGCGGGGGAAGGAGAGAAGGTCTCTTTCCCACTGTGAGGCCACATTCTTGGCTCTGCATAGGTAAGAGGTGGATGCCATTAGCATTTCTGCTGATAGGAATATCTGCCAAGAACAGCCTCCTGCAGAATCTCTGATGGTCTGAGAGACTTTAAGGCTCATTGTAGACTGATTAGCAGACCAGCGGGAAATCTGTACTCTTTATTAGCATTTTCTGTGCTGATTTTGAATTCTGGAATGGATTTAAACGCATTAAATTTTGGTAAATGAAACAGGAAATACTGTGGTAGCTAAAAGCACAATTAGGCAAACATATGTATAATAAAATGGTTTGGATCTAGTTGGTCAATATAACAGTTAATGTAACAGTTAAAATGCAAAATACCCGTAGCATATTGTTATTTTTCTGCTTACAATTTTAAGAATTAAGGTTACAAAAGGGGGGGTTCGTGAAAGGAACTTTTTTTCTTTAAATACGGTTACACAAGTAGTTACACGACCAAGTATGATGACACAAAATAAAACGTGGCACTTTTCTAAGCGGGTAAAAAGGATAACTATAATATATGGCGTAAAAGCACTTGGGAGCACTTCGACTCGGTGCAGTAAAAAGTCACGTTGGTTCTAATGACAGAAGTGGGAGGGAGAGGGGGAGAGGATTTTTCAGGAGTGATGATATTACTGCGCCGAGTCGAAGTGCTCCCAAGTGTTATTCCGCCATACATTATAGTTATCCTTTTTACTCGCTTAGAAAAGCGCCACGTTTTATTTTGTGTCACCATACTTGGTCGTGTAACTACTCGTGTAACTGTATTTATAGGTGGAGGTGTTTGGTTACTTCTAACTTCATCTCTGTTTGGACCCTAATGAACTGGGCTAAGCTAAGTGCTATCAAAGTGTCGCCGCGCGCCAAAGCGATTGAGTGCACGCACTGAGACGAGAGAGGTATGTATCAATTCGTCTTAGTTAAGGGAATAACATAGTTTAATATAAAAAAAGGGTGGAGTGTTCCTTTAAAGGTTCTTACCTTATAGAACTTATAGGTTCCAATTTTTTGGAAATCTGCAGATCTTTCTGTAAAGTTTTGCCGTTGTAGTTTTCGTGTGGGCCTGCTTATTAGCAAAGCTGCTTTTCTATCGCAGCTCCAGAGACTTCACCAGGGTCATGACGTGTTTCACATAACAAGGACGTTTTGATGGTAAAGGCAATTCATCAAACATTACTTTCTGCTCCCAGAAGCCATAACAGCACAGAGCGAAGAGAGGACAAATTATTTGTTTTTCTTCTTCAGGACTCTTATCAGGATTGTACAATGTAATCCTCATTTTATCTAAACAGATCCATTCTCCTTCCACTTTATTTGCAGGATCAAATAACATGTCCTCAATGTGTTTCAAATAGGAGCTTTCCTAAAGATAGAGGAATTTGGGTCACATTTTATAATAACTCCACTCATGTGCTACTCTAATCTGCAGATTCAAAATAACCCCCTGATGCTGTAATATCCCTTTATCTAATTATGTATGGCTTTTATTCTTAATATATGTGATAGTTTGAATAAGCACAACTGTAGAAACACATTTGGGCAGGGTTAGCAGGGACAGTTTCCCATCACTGGAAGGTCCGGACATTGGAGAGAATCAGAGTGTCAGAAAAGCATTTAAATGTTTAAAACAACCTATGCATGAACCTCTTTGTTCATAATATGTATGTTGATAAATGTACCTTAAGTGCATCTCCTGTCCTTTTCAGTCACCTGGATCAACACATTTTGTTAATACCGGAATAACATTCCTGTCTGAAAACTTAGGCCTATCCCTACCCCTAAACATAACCTTACCCATAAGTTATCCCTAAAATCAGAGGGAAATGATTGGTGAATAAAACTGATGTAGACGCCCAAAGCCCTGGTTGTAAGCCTAAACTTGACATAAACTGTAAACTTGTCCCTCAATTCTGATTGGTTGATTGGAATAACAAAGATGTTGATCCCGGAACACGAATCCCGTTGATCCCGTGTACTTGGTGAAATCACGTTCTTTTACATGATTGTTTATTAAACATTAGGTCTCATTTGGTAAGATATGAGTGTAGTACTCCCATTTAACACATTTTAACATTAAATGTGAAGTGAGTCATTTCTGGTCTATTAACGCCACATTCCCCTGCCATTAGTTGGACAAACAGATAATCATGCAATTATTTGAGCCACTGGGCTGGTTGGGATGTGTTATTTTAATATTGTTTATGTACGATTATCATATTAAATATAATGTTTTGAATTAACTTTTATTTTTATATATTCAGTTTTAATTTTAATTTAAGTGTACATTTTAATCAATTTTGTTATATGCTTTAGTGGGTTATTTAGCTTTAAGTTATTTTTTACTTTACTTCAAAGTTTAAACTTAGTTTAAGTTAGTTCAAATTTTCACTGTTTTCTTTCAGCTTAATTTCAATTACCAAAAATGATATTTAATAGTTTTAGTTAAAGTCCCCCTGTAGTCAATAATTGTATCCCTTCAAACTCATCTTTGATCACCAAAAAAAAATGTCTTCATGTCATTCAAATTGCTTGAATGTATACACCCTTGCCTCATTTAGTATACGTGGTTCTATGAATATGCAACCTAGCCCCGCCTCCAATCACTCACACCAGCTCAGAGATCCACCCGTTGACGATCACACATTGATGTGATTGGTTACAAGGTAGAGTTTGTGACGTCAGAAATACCAGTGATTTCAATATGCTTTTTTTGTTGTTGTTTTTTTCCACTGCAGTTTTAAGGAGAAAATATCAGCAGTGGTTTTGACTTATGAATTTGCACATGGTTTGTCTTAAAGCATATTAAAAACACCACATAGACATATAAACAACATTAAAAACTTGATTTTCACCACAGGGGGACTTGAACAATAACAACACTGTCAGACAAACAGAGCAATGATTTGATAGCACTACAGGGTCACTTTCATGAATAGCCTATACTTGTTTTTGAATATTTTTAATGCAATAGAACAAATTCATATTAAAACAGATACACAAATTTTCAGCAGACTTTCCCCTAAAATCGCTGGAATAATGTCTGTTTTTTATGAACTGTTATATTGAGGGGGAACTTCAAAAGTGAAGTTGTGAAGTGCATTTAGCTGAATGTGGGAACATATGTATATGTATATATATATATGCATGTGTGCATGTGTTTTCCATGCTTTGCACATGGCGTCTTGTGCAAACATCAGCAATATGCATAATACTGACCATGCAAAATAACCATGAAGAGTTAGTCATCCCTTCTTTGACCTTTGCTCTTTTTTTTTCTTCTCTTGCACATGTTAGGGAATTTAACAACTATTGCCCCTCTGAAATGTCAGTTCATTCTGTTTCTCTCCTTTTTCAGGACCTCCCAGAAGTTTCCACAAATCTGTCACCTTATGTCCCCCAATACTCTGTAAGAATTGTTTGTTTATCCAAAAACAGATTTCATAAATTCTTTTAGCAAGGGTGAAAATATCAGGGACACTCTCTCAGAACAGATTTTCTTAAGCATTTAGCTGTCAGCAATGATAAAGGTGAAGTGTTGTGATTGCAGTGCTTCTACTGCAAATAATACAAAAAATAGTTTTCAAAAAGGTTTCCCAAACACTCCCGCTATTTGACATTGGTTGAACAGCCAATGTTTCATTAAACTGGGGTGCGTTTCCCGTACAGTGACGTAACTCGCTACTTCACAGTACGATATTGAAGAAATCAACTACTGTTTCCCGAAACCATATTGTCGCAAATTGGTCGTTAATGATGTCACACAGGTGGTGGAGTAATAACTTCTTTTAAAGAATCTGTCTGAGTTCGAATTAATGCTAGATGTTTTGCTATAAATTACAGAAATGTCATCTGAGGACTATCTCATATTTTTCTCTAAAAATAAAGTTATTTGCTTTATTTCCAGATTCAATCATAGGCTCGTTCTTACATTTGCTTTGCTTTGCTTACGGTGATTTAAAGGAGACATATCATGCTTTTAAATCGTTCCTTTTTACATATAAATCATACATTTGTAGTCTATATAAAGCGGAACTGCAATGCTTGGGTCTGAATTCCTCATTATTATAGCTCCACAGGCCCCTTTTCTATCCCTTTTCTGATGTGCGTCTGAGAGCAACTCGTTTTGGTGCGGTCTCTTTAAATACAATTGAGACACTTCATACTCCGCCCCCTCTCCAGGATGCAGCGGTGACACTCGGTTCAACTCCACCCCGTTCAGCCATTTTTGTAGTTTGATAGCAGAGATACGATTATCTAGTGGCACAGAAACTTTTTATTCACACATTATTAACAAAATGTCAACAACGGAAGACTTGTCCAGCCAGCCTTACATGTTCGAGCCAGAGTCGGAGCCGGAGCGAGATCAAAATGAAGACGACGAACCTGCAGAACAACGTCTTCATATGGATGTATCGCAATGGTGTGTTACTGTATTTACACATGAAACTTTGGTCTTCCGACCTTTTACCACGTGTCGATTTATTTTGATTAATATGTGCGAGGGAGAGAGAGCAAGACAGCGTCTAGTTTGGAGACGGTGAAGTCTTGTTTACATTTTCGCCTGGCTCCGAAGAGAGAGAGAGAGAGAGAGCGCGCGCGCGACCGTGTCTCTCTCTCTCTGCTCGTTCTTTCAGTTAAACATACGCCCTGTCACAAGCGCGGCAGTTCATCTACATTAGACGGTGTAATGAAGCGTGTGGGTTACTACATCCAACAACCGAACATTTTAACTTACCCTCTCGTAACTTCTGCATCTTTGAGCTTGGACTACAATATTGCAGCGAGAAATAATAATGGCGGATCGCTCGAAGTGTTGGGCTGGAAGTCAATGTCCTTATTTGGCAGTTCCGCTGCAAATACTGTGACGTTATAGTTCACAAAACGTCATAGATAACAGAAAAATCGGAACAGGTTGAAAAATAAGGCCAAAACAGAATATAAAGATATCAATGAAGCACCTGAAGAGAATAATTTCAACTTTTCTGTACTTCTAAACACTCCAAATATACAACAAAATGCATTTAAGGGCTAAAAAAGTGGATTTAGCATGATATGTCCCCTTTAAATCTATTGACAAACTAAAAGGCGTAAGGACATTTTTATGTCTTCTAAATAAAAGATACTGATTGTACTGAATGTCAACTTGCTTATTTGGCTCAAGATAAGGATTTATTAAAGGAGTAGTTCACTTTAAAATGAAAATTAGCCCATGATTTACTCACCCTCAAGCCATCTTAGGTTAGGGTTAGGGTTAGGTGGATGGATGGATGCACGTTTTTGAGCTTCATTCTGTTGGTTGCAATCCACTGCCATTATAAAACTTGGAAGAGCCAGGATATTTTTTTTTTTATATAACTGTGATTGTATTTGTCTGAAAGAAGAAAGTCATATACAACTAAGATGGCTTGAGGGTGAGTATCAAAAATTTTAAGCAGCAAAACTGTTTATACTTTGAGAATAAGAAAGATTTCTGTAACACTTTACTTAAAGCCTTTATGTATAATGTATTTTAAAAGTATTTTAATGCATTAATTGTGCCTTTAATGCACCTTACACTGCATTGTATGGTCTTGTGAATAATTGTAATCACATTTATAATAATTTTTTTATACACCTTTAGAAAGTATAATGCATTAAAACATGACAAACAACCAATTTCAGATTTAACAAGGAATCTGTGAATGTTATGATGTATTTTAACGTTGCTTACAATTATTTATGAAAAGATATGCATTGATATGAATACCTTTATAATGCATTACCCATAAAAGGTTTAAGTAAAGTGTTACCAAGGTTTCTCCAGCACCAGATCAGCATGATTTCTGAAGGATCATGTGACACTGAAGACTGAAGTGCTGCTGTAACCTCGGCTTTGCATCACAGGAATAAATTACATTTGAAAAATATATTCAAATAGAAAACACTAAATTTAAGTTGTAACAAATTTCACAATATTGAATACTGTTTGACTATTTTGTGTCATTGAGCATAAGACACTTCTTTTAAATACATAAAAAAAAAAAATCTTACAATCACCAAACTTTTGAATGCCAGTAGATGCCGTTACTACATCATTAAGCAGGAAACATCACCTTTAAGATGTAGAATAGAAAATCCTGTATAACCAAGAGTGATGCAGCTGGCTGGTCATTCGTTGCCTTTCATTATCAAAAACAGAGTAAGGGAGAGAGACAAGTCTCTCTTTCACACTTATTAAAGGGTCTCTGTGGATTCTTCCCTATGGAGGAAGTAGAGAGTGGCTGTATCTATTGATAGGTACTGAAAGAAATGCACACCCAAACTGTGAGTCTCAGAGCAAAAATAAATAAAAAATAGTGACACACAAATGTAGTTAAAGAAACTTGATGATGTCCCAGGCCTCACACTGTGCTCCTTATCCACAGCACATGTGAGCTTGCTATTATCACTCAGAGGGGAATTGTGTGTGAGGCATCCTGAGACTCACACATTTAATAAGCCCTCGTGTGTGTGTGTGTGTGTGTGTGTGTGTGTGTGTGTGTGTGTGTGTGTGTGTGTGTGTGTGTGTGTGTGTGTGTGTGTGTGTGTGTGTGTGTGTGTGTACGTAATAATATGCTTTGTCATGGTCATAAGGCTCTCACAAAAGTAAAAAAGGATTTGTCAAGATAGGCTTGATAGATTGTCAGACAGACAGACAGACATCCAGACAGACATAGACTTCACTCGCGCTACAGTATGTGAGCTTCCACAAAGCTTTTAAGAACCATTACTTTATTTGTGTACTTTTTGTGCTGTAAGACATTACCAACTGTCCATAAACCCATTGCATTCTTCCATAATTGCTTCCATGACCTATAAATCTAAAGTTTATGCATGAACAAATGTAAGCACTTTGTGTGAAGTCAACCATAGAACTTGAAAAATCTTGTTGAAAAGTGATTTTTATTGCTAGCCTTCAAGTGCTGTTTAAATTGACTTCCTCATTGTTTCAAAAAAATAGTCTTTATGTGCCTAAATAAAAATGGTCAGTTCAATAGTTTATTCACTCTTCAAATTCTTTTTGTTTGACCAAATAAAATCCTAGGCATCGTTTTACTACAAAAAAACCCCCCCAAAAAAAACCGTCGTTTTCAAAAAGGTTATTCAGTATTGTAACCTTTTTTTCTCTTTAGGGTCAACACAATTAATTAATTAATGCTTAGTTAATTTAGGCTATGTAATTTCAAATATAAAATATAAGAATATTTAACTGCATTACATTGTTTTATTTGCTTGTTTGTGAATTAGATTAATACAATAAATTATACCCCCCCCAAAAAATCTGGTCAAGTAACGTTCCTCAGTTATACTTTTTTGAGGTAGCCTATTCAATGTGTTTTGGGGCGTCAAACAGAAAATATGTCGGTTAATACATGTTTTGTTCATAATTTCCCATTGTCCAGAGTCTGGAGACGAGCTCGTCCAAGTATCCGCTGTCCGGCGCTCTCTGCGCGGTCACGCCCCGGCGGCGCGCCCGCGCTCACTTCAAAAGCCTCCTTTTACTCAGAGCGGCGTGACGTCATGAAGCGCGAGACGCTCTCGAGCAGATGAGATGAGGGAGCGCAACAGGCGAGCGCACATCGCGAGCACACAACTACAATGACAACTTCCTGATGTATTAACAAAAAGTTTATTTGAATTCTTTGCACTTTTGTTTTAAGTCAGCATTGGCTCTCTTCTGTATTCTGTGTGTGGTGCTATGACTGATGACGAGATGATTTCATCACAACTCACTAGAGATTTTCTGAGGTGTAAATCTGTAGTTTGGACCCTGTGGAACCTGCTGATTCTGTGTGACTGCTACAATCTGGATGTGGAGCATCCTTTAGTTTTTAATGGACCCAATGGATCATTATTCGGATACTCTGTTCTGCTTCACCAGCATGCTGAGAACACATGGTAAGTGATTCAAACATGCATGAGAAGTTTTGATGTTTTCAGTAAAGGGTGACTGAGCCAGTTTGAGAAACAAACTAATAGCCTATTTGCCAAATGAAATTGATTTTCAGCTTGTTTTCGTTTATTTCTCACTAGTAGGTTATGTTTTCTATTTAATGTCAAGTACTTAAGTTGAATCAAATAAATGATAGTGAATCATTTAAAATTATAGTGAATGATTATGGAATTCACATTTGCACTCAACATTAAACTTCGGCTAGCATATGTTTAATACATTTGTCCAGTCACTGTTACTCAGTAGCTGTCTAGTTTTTAAAGTCATATCCTGAAATGATAAACGAACCAAGATATGCCTAGTGGAATATTGTGAAAGGTATCACATGTTGCAGAAGAACTGTATATCTCACATGAGCATATCTGTGACAGTTTTTTGTCCCGAGCCCTGGTTAATATCTGACCCTGAGTTCATATTTGTACAATGCTAATTATCTGTAATAATCTGCTATTTTTGACCAATTAATAAATTCACGTCACACTGCAGGATTTTTTTAATAATGAATCATTCCTTATAAAATCTTGATGTTGGTTACAAATGGTCACAAAAGACATGCTTAAACTATCCAGCTACAAGTGATAGCCTGTATTCATTGTCATATTTATTGTTAAGGCTGATAGTTGGAGCGCCTGTGGCTGATTCCAGCTTTTATCCTCATACCAAAAATCCTGGAGCCATCTACAACTGCAGTGTGTTGACCTCCCAATGTGAGCAGCTCCATGTTGGTAGGTCTTCCCTCTCTTACCTTCAGAAGTTCAGATTTTCTTGATTGTTGTCTTCTTGTGAATGGCAGAGGTTCTTTTAAAATAATGTTCTTGTTGAAGTTGATGTGGGGTCCAAAAGTTTACCAAAGCTTCACAATCCCATTCAAACTCAGAAAAACAAGTTTTAAGATTTATTTTCCAGATATTTTTGCTTCAATTGAAGCGCAAGATTCCCTTTGAATTGTTCTCAAATCATGTTGGAGAACATGGTCTTCATGTTTTGTTCATGTCAGCTGATCTAAAGTAATTAAAGCAAAAGTTGGACGAACCAAAGGCATTCTGAAATTTCCAATTGAACTTTTCACAGATTTTATTACTCTCATAATATAATGAAAACATGCACAATATAAGCATTTCCACTTGTAGTCTCAGACAATAAATAAATCATTTAATGACATTTTATAATATTTGAATGTAGGGGAGACCGGGGACGGTTGTAACACTTTTTTCTTCAGCACCTAAAACGACCCTTTTTTTTTTAGCTACACGTCTGAAACTTTTAGGCAAAGTACCCATATTTGTCTACTACAAATGGCAACTATTTAAATTTCTTCAAATATATCACAGACTTTGTGAGATGATCATGAATACAAGGTGGTCCTTTGTTACAACCTACCCCACTACTGGGGTAGGTTGTAACACATACTGGGTAAGTTGTAACAGGTAGACAAAATGCACAAACACTAAGGGTTTTTATTAACAACATTTTTATTTTAAATGAATGGCTGTGTGAATATGGGGAGTGTATGTGCATATTTTGAGTGTTCTTCTCATCCCAGGTTTGTGGATGCTGTATGTTGAATTCCACCGTGAGTTGATAGGCAAACTGCATCTTGATTTTTAAGATTTTTTTTTTATATTTGGACTGGAAACAAGACAAAAATACTAAGTAAGAAAAACATTTTTTGCATTGTATGTGTTGGTATTTATTTAACTTTGACCTGATTTTAAATATGTTATTTATCATTCACAAATTAAATTGAGATTGCATAAAAGGTCCAATACAAATTAAGGTCACTTTCAAAACACATGTTACAACCTACCCCGCCACTGTCACTATTGTTTAACTAGCTGTATTAGCATGGTGCTTTGAAATTAGTAGGAGGTTGATACACCATTCTTTACTATAGAAACTACAGTTTGATCTGATATAACTCATACAACATTATCTACAACGGTAGAAGTACTAAACAAAATATTATCTTGTTATGTTTTTTTACTTTTTTTACTTTTTTACCTAAGAATTTGATTTTCTGCTGTAGCTTCAGGAGAGATTGCAATGCAGACTTGAAAACCTCCATGTGCGATCGTAAAGGAAGCCTGAGGAAACTGAAACTGTCACATAACTCATATCTTATCCCTGATTGGTGGAATTGGTAGTGTTACAACTAGCCCCGTGTTACAACTGTCCCCGGTCTCGAACATTTTAACAATGCTCATGGGTTTTTTTCCTCTTCTTTGTCCTTCTGTTTGTTGTAAACTAACTCAGAACAATTGAGCATTTCCATTTGACTACTTTAAACTGTTTAGACTTCACACTTGTGAATTCGCTCAGACTGAACTCGTGTGCTTACTAGACCCCTGGCTGTGAAAACGTCCTGTGAATGAATTCCCCATGAGGGTTAACCAGACTTTGGAGAGTTTCCTCCTGTCAGGAAGAGGATGCTTATACTCCCTGCCCGAAACAAGGGATGGGGGGATAGTCATCTTTGTAGGTCAAGCTGCAAGATATATATAGCACGCAAATAAAATGCCGTTAAACAAATTATTTCTAAGCCATTCTGGGCTGGAGTACAACCAAGTTTCATAATTGCGTTCAGATGATGTGTCTGAAAAGGTTTCATTATTAATGGCATTTGCTAAGACGAGTATCATTATTTTTATTGCTCATACTTGAACAAATTTGAACAACTCTTAGCCATAAGTATCAAATTTAGCATGTAATCCACATTGCACTCTTTGTTCTTTAAACATGAATCGATTTATTGAGGAGTCCCCTGTTTCCCCTGGAGAACAAAAAAAATGTCTATATAATAGACTTGCATTGAGAGCCATATTTAGGGACCAGATTTGGCTTTTTTTTTTTTACTTTGGCCCATTATGCAACCCCCTATCAACCACAGCCTAAAACCGATCAAAATACCTTAGCTACCACATGCACATGCTCTGGCAACCATCAACAAGACCACATTGTGAAAACCACACACATTTTCCTCAAATGTCAACTACTCACATTTTCCTCTGAAAATTGTAAGATCTAGTTGCTGTTAAAGGGGTCATATAATGCCATTTTTGTACAAGCTAATATGATTCTTTAGGGTCTAAATTAAAAGTTTGTGATATACTTTAATTAAAAATTCTCATTAGTATGGCTCGCTTAATTTAGTCCTAACTTGTAAGTCGCTTTGGATAAAAGCGTCTGCTAAATGACTAAATGTAAATGTAATGTAAATGTATGGTAAAAAAACACTAATTTTAGCTGGTCAAAAACAGCTCTGTTTTCAGCACGCCGTTTCAGTGCATGTGTCTTTAAATGATAATGAGCTTTGCTCACCCCGCCCCTCTGTTCTGTGCGTACACCGTTTCTAACACAATAACCACGCGTTGTTCATTATAAACGTGGGATTATGAATTATATTGAGAACGTCGTACATAGAAAACATGCCGTAATGTACCCTGAGTGTAAACCTTAGATGCATTCATCGTGAAGCCTGCAGCAAGGTTTGCAAATTTTGCAAAGATTAATATAAATACTAATATAAAGGTTAATAAAACATTACACTCACATCTTCTGGAGGTTCAGCAGGAACACGTTGGTACCGATCCGTTTTTTCTCAGTTGTAAAGCTGTCTGGTGTGAAATGATTTGCGTTAACATGAAAGCACAGACAATTGTGGGGAATCTCCGTGAGGGAATCCCCGCATCAATCCTTTGGGCATATCGCTTCAAAAACAAAACTCAGCCACTGCATCTTCAACGGCTCTGATTTAGGAACATCCAAATGACTGCTGTGTTCCTTATTACATCTAAGAACAGAACACCACAATCGCTTAGACGCCATTCTGCTCCAGCATATCAACAATGGCGGACTACTATGACGACAGCTGTCACAGCTCGCTCAGGGCGGGTCTTGTGTTGAAACACTGCTGTCACTCAACAATCGCGGGAGGGGCGTTGGATATTGTGACGTCACAATATCGAACGGCTTGATTTGAGACATGGGAAAACATATAAGGAGATTAAAACAAAACCACTGGATGGATTTTTATCATGATAGGATGGTTGTGTACAGGCACTGCCAACAGACATTTCAGTGCAATCAACTTGCATGTGCAAAGTGCAAACTTGCAAAACAAAGTGCATGTACCATTATATGACCCCTTTAACAGTCTTAAAGGCCTGTCCACACTATAATGATTAATATAAATATAAATATAACTATTATGATAACTATATTAGTGTCCAAACCAGTCGTCTGCCACTTTAAATGCTCAAGCTCTATAAAGTGGGATGGATTCTGATTGGCTCAGCTGTCAATGTTTTTATTGTTCATTAATTGGAAAGAAAAATCATTCTGAAAGTGATTCCAATAATATTGTTTCTCTGTGCCGTCCTGTTATCGTTATAGTTGTGGTATGGACTCTGCTATTCTTTTATATATATAGAATGATTTTTAGAACGTTATCGTTATCTTTCGTTATCCTTCTATCGTCCTTGGTGTAAATGGGCCTTGATGGTAGAATTAACAGTTTAATATGGTTTGTAATAACAAGAGTTCATAAGGGCAAAGCTGATGCTCAGAAACGCACATTACTTTTTTTTTACATCAGTACTTTCAAAGCTATTTATTGCCTTGTGATGATAAGTTTCACCACAAGCTTCTCATCCTGTGTTGTTTGGTGTGTGTGAACCAGAGGTGTGAATTTGCTTAAGGTAAAAAAACCATTTGTACTGCTTGTCTATCTCTGCATCTCTAACATGTTGCACAATTTCCTCAAAGCAAACGGTTTGGATAGATTGTATATTCATTTGTGCACATTGCACTGAATGATTTCAGGAGATGTACAGCACTGTGGAAAACACTGTTTGGCAGAGAATGATAACCAGTGGCTGGGTGTAAGTCTGTCCCGGCAGCCCTCAAAAGGCCATGTTTTGGTATGTATTTAAGTCTAACTGTCAAAGCATATTCTTAATTGTGCTACCTTGCGAGTAAATGCATAACTATGATTAATAATTTTAAATGGAAAATCTCCTGTTTACTGTTTAAATGTTTAAATTTAGGCATGTGGACATCGGTGGAAGAACATCTACTACTCTAGTAAAGACAATCAGAACAAGCTTCCGCATGGTATTTGCTTCAGATTCAGCCCAGACTTGAAACGCGTCACTCCTTTTATCCCTTGCTATCAAGGTACACATTTCAATTACTGCTGTGTTGGTTTTATTGTTGTTCACAGGTTCAAACACAGCATAATTACTTTATAGCACCATTTGAAGCTCCTTAGTGTCAAGTGAGCACCAATTTTCTCAAGGTTTTTTCTCTCTCTCTTTAGACCATCAAAGGAAGTTTGGTGAAGGCTACGGATCATGCCAAGCAGGAATATCAAACTTATTCACGGAGGTATTCAGAGCTTCTATGGCATTTTGGTTGAGCTGTGATTGAATTCAGTTGATTTGGTAATGATGTATTGTGTTTGTAGGACCTGATGATCATGGGAGCTCCTGGTACCTCATACTGGACAGGATCCGTTCTTGTCACCAACACCACAAGCAACATAACAGCTGCTTATGTGGATGATGACAGTGCAGTTCTCTATGGAAGTTATTTAGGTGAGTTCTCAAGCTGCTAATGTTATTTGCTTTGTTTCAAATCATAGTAGGCAACATTATGAGGCATCATAAATACAAAAGACTGTAGGCGACCTAATTGTCCTGCCTCATAAGATACTTATGATACGACTGAGCCTGAGGTTTTTTTCTCCATTCTGTCACCTGATGGAGTTTTGGTTCCTTGCACTGTTGCTTTGGCTTTTGGCTTGCTTAGTTGGGGACATTTAATATTCAACAATATTATTGATCTGCCTTACTTAAGGTGGACGATAACACAATTTTCTTCTAGAAACCAACTTTGTTATCACTGTGAAGCTACTTTGATACAATCTGTATTGTAAAAAGCGCTATATAAATAAAGGTGACTTGACTTGACTTAATTTTATTCAAAAAATTAAGTCAATCTGCGTGTATCTTTTAGCTCAGATCGGTCATTTATGAGGTTCCATGATGGCTAGAAAGCTTCCTTAGAAGGCAGTTGCCTAAGGCAGTACACGGCAAGCCAACTTACTAGGTTTTGTAACAGAGCTATGGCCTATTTTATATAATGATTTATCTATGAAATTGCTAAGAAATAAGTGCTTTCTATTTTTGGGGTTAAGGGATACAGTGATCTGATTTTAATAAAATGTTTAAAATTAAAGTCTTAAGACTTGCAGCAGGAATCAGATTTTTGCTGTTAGGGGGCATAACGTCTTTCTATCTGAACAGGAAACAGACACTGTTGCACAATCCAGGAGCACCAAATTGTTGCAAAATATGATACAGTTACTAGGCAAACGTGCCACTTTGTTTTTCGTCTCTTGGCAACCAGCCCATAATGTGTAAACAAACTTACATTTCAGCAATGCCTCATTTTAGCCTGAAAAGAAAAGACTATAGTGAAAATAAATTTGATATAATTGGTTTTTATCTACTAGAAATGTTTTTTTGTGAATGCAATATGATGTTTTAAAATCAGTATCCACAAGCATTGTAATATCTAAATTAAGTGTTTTTTTCAAGCCACAAAAAAAAAATATTTAAAACCACTTATTCAAGGGTTAGTTTAGGAAGATATAGCTTCTTTTAAAAAAAATCTCTTACCAATTAATTTTTTTACTGGTTTTACTGTTTGAATGTTTCACCACCATGTTTGGTTTTCTTCCCATCAGGTTATGCTGTTGGTGCCGGACACTTTCTAGATCCTCAAAGTACTGAGATAGTGGGTGGTGCTCCCCAGCATGAACAGACTGGTAAAGTAAGGGTTAACATCACCACCACCACCACCACCATCATCATCTTCACCTATCTAATTATTAGCACAGACCCAAGTTTTTGGAGTAGTTTAGTGTTAAAGTTGTCTAGTTTGGTTAGACATGCAGGCTTTTGTACACTTTTGAATACCCCATACTGAGACTCCAGGTGGCTGTGTATAAAATGGTTTTAAATATGAAACCCTCTTGACATCTGCTCTGTGAGGCAGTTGTGAACGGTAAATCGGTTAAACTCTTCTTCCATCTGTGCGGAAGAGGAAGTATGTTTTTTTTTAAGATGTGCTGAGTTTGCAGTGTTTATGAGTTTTGTCTGGTATCTAATGATTTTACCAAAGAAACCGAGACTGGAAAAGGAGTTATCAGGGACCTACCATGTATATTTGTGATAAAACTATACGGAAATGTAACATTCGCCAGCATATACAATCCATTGTTATGCTGCTGTTGTTATAGTTCCCATTTCCCATACTTCTGTGTTTTCTTTTACTCCAGGCCTACATATTCAGCATTGAAAATCCCACTTTGAAAATTGTTACTGTAACCAAGGGCAAGAAGGTAAGAAATTGCAAGAATTTTAAGTGTTCCTAAGGAATGTTCTTGCTGAATGATCACAATGGGGATGTTTGTTCCTGTTTACAGCTCGGCTCTTATTATGGAGCTAGTGTATGTGCTGTCGACCTGAACGCAGACGGACTGTCCGATCTGTTGGTGGGGGCTCCTATGTTCAGCTCAGTGAGGGAGGAGGGACGTGTGCATGTCTACATAAACCTTGGACAGGTGAGGCAGCGATATGTAAATATATGAAGAGTTCAGATGCAAAAGCCTCTAAGTGCCATCTGAAATTTTCTTCTAAAATGATCATTTTTATCAAGCTTGTATATTTAAGTTAAGTAATTTCACTTAAATGGCAATGAAAATGACCTATTAATTGTCATTTAAGTGAAATTACTGAACTTAAATATTCGATCTTGATAAAAATGATCATTCTAGAAGAAAATTTCAGATGGCACTTAGAGGCTTTCGCATCTGAACTCTTCATATATAAATTAGCATAAATTAAGGGCAGTACAGCAAATACTACAAATTTCTTCCTTAGTATTTTCGTCTTATTTTTCAGTAGAAAAATATCTACACATTCTTAAATCACGATACATTTACATTAGAAGCAAAATTACTTAAGTTATTAAGTCTTGTTTCCTGAAAAAAGGATCACAACTAAGTGACTTTATGCTTGAAAACAAGAGAAAAATATCTGCCAGTGAGATAGGAAAAATAAACTTAACTTATTATTTTTTTTTAATTTATATATATTTCTCTATAAGTTTATACTGGCAGATATATATTTTAAGTGTAAATTCACTTAATTTTGATCAATAATGTTTAGAAAACAAGCTTATGTAATGTACATTTGTTTCTCAAGTAGTTGTATCTTGATTTTAAGAATGTTTAGATATTTGTACTGGAATGAAAAAAAAAAGACTCTGAGGAAGATGTTTTTGTAGTACAGGTGCATACTTTTCAATAAATTTTTTAAATGATTTTTTTTGTTCCAGAATTTAATGAGGAAATGTGCCTAAGTGAAAATAATATTAATAGTCTTAAATATTGGCTTAATTTTCTTTAAGCGTTAAATTTTTTTTTTTCAAACATGACTGGAATGTGTGTTTTTTTTTCTTTCTAGGTTTTATGAGATTCACCCATATATTCTATATATAACTATTGTTCATTTAAGGATGTCAGAAGTCTTTGAGCTCCATTGTAATGTATGTGAGAAAATGACACATCCACATATTTTGAGCTGTCTTATCTTATTGTGTTCTGTGTGAAGGATGTATTCTGGCTTTGATCGTGACCACCAAGACCATATCAAAAGAACAGGTTAAAAATAAAAAAGGTCAAAAATGAACAATCTATACACCAAAAAGCACCATGCTTTTAAGACTTCAAATATGTCTGCTTGACTGTCACCATTTGCTGCATTGTTTTTCCTCAATACTTAAGACCTCAAACAGTAGTTTGCAAGTACAAAAATAATGCTTTGCACAAAAACAGTTTGGTCAACAGGTTTATTTAATGAACAGCAGGTCTCAGTCTGTAGGAAAAGTGTAAAACTAGTGCATTTCATTACATTTACATAGTGTAACAAAGTTGAGAGAATTTATATATGATGAATTACAATCTAAACAATGATATACTAATAAATTACAGAAAGTGCATTTACTTTAATTGTGCATTTACTTCTAACAATTAATATCATGCTTCTCATAGGCGGAGGGTGAACCAACTCCAGGTTAAGGCTAAGGAGATGCGCTTCTCCTTTAAAAACACCTTTAAATTTCCTTGAAATACTTTAAAGTGTCACTGCACAAACTACACATTCCAGCATAAACACTCCCGATTAATATTTGTTATTAAAATGTCTACATTTACAAGCCACTGTTAGTTTTAACTCAAAAGCAAATATACTGTATGCGTGCAGTGTGCAGAACTCAGAACTTTTTGTGTAGTGCAAACTTAAATACCTCTGATTGGCCATTGCTTCAAGAAATCAACATATGTGTTTGTGATTGGCTACATTGCTCAATGCTTCAAAAACACATTGTAAATAGAAACCTTTGCCGTTCTCCAGAGCGCAAACACAGATACACATTGGATCGTTTGCCAAATCTGTTTCACCAATATAATGTTATTATCCTAGACCAGCAGTTATGGGCAACTTTTCCCTCTAAAAGCAGCTAGTCTCAAGTACGTGGCCAGGGGAAGTCTAAGCCTTGCCCAGCCTTACACACACTACGACTATGATGCTTCTCTTAAAAATATCCTTTGTGTCTTTGTGTCTCTTTCTCAGGCTGAACTGAGAGAGGCAGACTTTGAGTTAGTCGGCAGCGACTCTTATGCTGCACGATTTGGAGAAACCATCGTAAACCTTGGTGATATTGACGATGATGGATATCCAGGTATGGTATGTCTAATACATCAATGTTTGAGAATGGAACCTTTATAAACCTTCACAGTTTGTATGTTTCTTAAGCTGAGTTGCTTTATTTGACTAGCCAAGTGTCCTAAAAATATAATATATTATGCTTTGCTGTGTTTTAAAATGGCACCTATGGGTGTTTGTTTGTTCCTCAAGTAAGGTTTGATGGTAAACCAATTTTTTTTTACTTCCTCATTCTGTGTAATCTTTACATTAAAAAGCCTGTCAGCCATTAATGAAATCCCATCTTGAGTTGTTTCATGATCAGATATCAGTTAATCTCTGACTCATATTTGAAGATGAGACGAGTGGTTGGTGTGGTTTAAGAAACACATCTTGGTTAGGAACAGAAAAAACACTCTTGAAAGACGGAAACATGCTCACTCACACATACTTAAACAAATAGACAAATAGTTTGCCAGTGCATCAGCATAAATGATTCATTTTTACAACAAAATTATTTATGCTGATGCACTGGCAAACTATTTGTCAGTTTAAGTATGTGTGAGTGAGCATGTTTCCGTCTTTCAAGAGTGTTTTTTCTGTTCCTAACCAAGTTATGGTCACTCATCTCATCTTCAAATATGAGTCAGAGATGAACTGATATCTGATCATGAAACAACTCAAGAAGATGGGATTTCATTAATGGCTGACAGGCTTTTTAATGTAAAGATTACACAGAATGAGGAAGTAAAAAAAAATTGGTTTACCATCAAACCTTATATAAATAATGTTTTCATGGTTAGAAACTCTTAATGGCATATTTAAATTTGCTCTGTTTTGAAACTTACATAGGCAGCTGATATTCTGTGATATTCTATTAAACCTAAAAATATACAGTACACAAAATATTGGGTATTTTTAATGAATTAAATTACACTACTTTTACACATATTTGTAATGGATTACTCTTACATTGTGAATGAATGTTTTACTGAGCCTGCACTGCATTAGGGGAATACCTTTTCTTTAAAGTATAATGCAATGCTATATTAGAATTTGACCAAAAGTTGGCTCAAAACCTAATTACAAAAATATTAAAAAAACATTTTTTAAAATAAAAAACATCTTACCCCAAACTTTCAATCTTATAAGTTGCATATCTATGCTGCATAGCTTTTGGAACAGTCTTTGTTTCGATAGTGCATGATGTCTTAAAATGTGTGTCTTGTTAGACTGCTCGATATGTTTTGGAACAAAGCTAATGCAATAATACCTGTGTTTCAGATGTGGCCATTGGAGCCCCTCAGGAGGACGATCTGCGTGGTGCTATATATATCTACAATGGGAGGAGAAGTGGTATTGCACAAAGTTTCTCTCAAGTACGTTCTCCATCTGCTGTTTATACTGATATTAAAGGCGGGAAAAGTTAGACCTGAGCAGTTGTCCCCATCCTGTGCAAACTTCCCTATTGTTTTGACTCTTTCATGTTCTCTCTGTCCACACTGGAGTACTAAGAGGAAAGCGTCCAGTCTAAGTCAATTGCTGTAATTTCCTGAAATCCCTCTCTCTCCACATATAGCTTCAAGAAGTGATCAGGGCTTGACAAATCAAAATCATGAGAGTCCAGTTATAAATTAATGTTTAGGAAGAGCTTCATCTAATTATATTAACTTCAGGCTAAAATGATTATATGCAGGATGTTTTTTAGTGATTAGCTTATAACAATACTGTGGTTTTCCAGTTATTGTAGAGCATGGCACAAGCATGGGTTTGATTTCCTTGTAACACAAACTGATCAAATAAATACCTTGTCAGTTTGTGCGTCTGAAAAGCGAAAAAGTAAGGCATAATGTGAAGTCATCCGGTCATCATTGCAAAATAAACTGACTGATCAATCAGAATCAATTATTCCAGAGAACTAAATGTAAATTAAAGGCATCTAAATGTGCCAACCACAGTGCACGAACTGCTTACATCGCTCATGTTACCATTATTCCATCAAGCCCCACTTTAATGTACAGTATGTCTTCACTAGATTTGTGTAGCTGTCCATTATAAATCAAGTCGCCAAATCAGTTTACCTTCATCCCATTTATGAAATGAATGTAAAACCGGTCATAAATAGGATCATTTGCATGTCTCTTGGAGTACAGTACAACAATTCAGTACAAATCCTGAATCTAAATATCTTCTGAATGCTGTCTTTGTGCTTTCTCCATTGCAGAGAATAACAGGCTCTTTGTTGGGCAACAACCTTAGGATGTTTGGCCAATCAGTGTCTGGAGGAGTTGATATTGATAGCAACAATTACCCAGGTAACACTTTTAACACAACAACATGCATAGAATATGATTCCTCTGTGAATAAGATGAGTGGATGGCAACAGTTCAACCTACAGTACCAATTTTTGTTAAAGAAATTTTGTTCAGCTAGGATGTATTAAATTGTTCAAAAGTGACAGTGAAGACATTTATAAAGTTACAAAAGTTCATCAAAGAATCCTGATTTTATTTTTTTTTATCACAGTTTCCACAATAATATTAAGCAGCACAGCTGCTTTCAAACTTGATAAAAAATAATAATAAATGTTTCTTGAGCAACAAATCAGCATATTAGCATGATTTCTGAAGAATCATGTGACACTGAAGACTGGAGTAATGATGCCGAATGTTCAGCTTTGCAATCACAGGAATAAATTACAATTTAAACAGTTATTTTAAACTGTAATAATGTTTAATTAATTTTTTGCTGTCTATAAATGCAGTTTACATAAAAAAAAATCTTTAAAAAGTCCAAACTTTTGAAGGGTAATGTACATGTCGGCTGTTAGCTTTTTTTTTTTTTTAACAAGTCATTAGTGAGTAAAAGAGAATGATGTCACACCCTTGCCTTGCCTAGCTGTTCAGTTCTGTTCTCACACTTTAATGTACAGTATATACGGTCGTCACTCCCTGCATTTTTGGGAATGAATTCAGCTGTCAAACGCATTTGTCACTTCCGTAAAAAACCAAAATGCATGCACAAATGAAGAGCTGCAAGCATATGTAGCTGTGCTGTGTGTACGTACATGGCCAAAATATAACACCTCATGTTTGCAGAGCAGCTTTTTTTTATCTATTATGTTGTGGGTGTTAACTGTGAAATGCTTCTTGAAAATCAAGAAGAAGAAAAAAAGACACAGTTGTATGATTCGGTGATGTTATTTTTGTTTTGTTTTTAAAGTTCATGAGCAAGTCAGATGTGTCCGAACTTCCTGTTCTCAGACTTTTATGTCCTGTCTTGAAATAAATAACTTTTTGAAGCCAGACAAATATGCAAAGTACTAGAATGGACTGTACTACATACTGTTTTAATTGAAAGTATTATGTATACTGTGCACAGTATGCACATTTTTGGTAGCACTTTATTTTGCAGTTCTGTTCCACATGTACATACTATGTACTTTTTATAGTGATTACAATAACTGTAATAACTAGGTACTAAGCTGAATCTACCCTTAAACCTAACCTTAACCCATGGAGTTTACTTATATTACCCAGTACTTTCTTAGGAAAGAACGCCGTAACTACATGTAAGTGCATGAACCGTAAAACAAAGTGCTTTTAAATTTTCTCTATGAGCGAAATACCATAATTACCTTCTACTTTTTCGAACGTGTGCAGTAGGCAACCAGAGCACAGTGTGTAGACTACTATATCCCACATTACAGTGGTCCATGTGCCAAAAGTTAAGACATTTTGTAACAGAAAATTGGATTAAAAATGCAAAAAACCACATTTATTTATAACTGAACAGCACTCCCTGTGTAAAGCAGTGTTGCAATTGTGGCCTTGTAGAAATGTTTAATTTTTTAAAGAATATCAGAGCACCAGTGAGTAATGAATGTGTTAAAGAATAACCAAGTCATGTGTGGTTTATGGGAATTTTTATGTTCTCATCCAGATGTTGCAGTGGGAGCTTTCCTGTCAGACTCAGCTGTGGTGTTCAGGTAAAAACAGCAGAATTTTCACTCACACTTGCTTTGGCAACTTTAAGCTTTAAGATGTGGTATTTGCTATGGGAATTTGTTTCGATTTGTTTAAGGTAAATTTATTATATTTTCAGTTGCCAATAAGACTATAGAACTCCATTTAGCACAATTAAATTAAATCTTCCAAAATCAGCACAGTAAATGAAAAGAAGTCAGCATATTCCTATTCCAGGCCTAGCTGGAGTGAAGACTAGGCAGAGTATTTACTCCAATGAAGCTGTTTGGTTAAAGTCTGTAAAGGCATTATTTTATAGCCTTTCTAGAGAAAAAAAAAATTGAATTTTTAACAATTTCACTGTTATTTGCCATGAAAAAGAAAGGATGCTTCAGCTGGCACGGGATGTTATTCTATTTATCTGTCGAAGCACTCGTCCCCTGTATGGAGATCTCACGGCCGGTAGGAAAGTGGCACAGGACAGTGACGCTCTTTTTCCTGACCTTTCCCACTGCAAGGCCCCAATCTAGGCTTATCCATTGGAGGGCTCACTCCCCTCGCCAGCCAGGGATTTCAATTCTTGAGGATTAGCAAATATTCTGTGCACCCCAGAAAGCCCGTTTAGGTATTGTGGGCTCAGTGAGTGGAACAGTCTATGGGTTACTTAAGTGCAGTTTGATGGCTGTGTTATGCACGTTGACTCTCTTTTCCTCTATTTTTCTTTTTCAAGGGGCTTGGCCAAGTCAACACACTGTTATTGTACAAAACATTTTTTTTTTTTTTTTTTTTTTATCCCTAACCCGAAACCAAAATTTCTCCAATGCACCTTCTCTTAGATCTTTCAGATCCCATTCTGCCTCAGGTTACCATAACTTTTCTAATCAGACTAACATTTTTTCCTTATCTGTGGATCTTTAAATTTCCACAAACAATTTCATACTGGAACTGCTCATTTTATCTATCTATCTATCTATCTATCTATCTATCTATCTATCTATCTATCTATCTATCTATCTATCTATCTATCTATCTATCTATCTATCTATCTATCTATCTATCTATCTATCTATCTATCTATCTATCTATCTATCTATCTATCTATCTATCTATCTATCTATCTATCTATCTATCTATCTATCTATCTATCTATCTATCTATCTATCTATCTATCTATCTATCTATCTATCTATGACAAATTCCCATGTGACAACTAGCCCTGGCCATTCCTATATACTGTATATGCAAACTGTGTGTTAATTTGTTGATCTGATGATAAATCCAGTAACTCTGGTTGTTTCAGGACGCGTCCAGTGGTGAAAGTGGATGCTGTCATGTTGTTGCCTGACAGCTTGAACCGCTCCATAGCCCAGTGTACTGACAACGGTCTGCCTGCCGTGTGCATCAATGTTAAGGTGTGCTTTCGAGTCAGAGGGAAACAAATCCCAGGAAACATAGGTAAGGCAGTAATATTCCATCAGATATACTCTTATGTTAATCTTAATTTGAAAAGTGTTTTGAAGACAGAACCCATGACTTAAAATTCCCTCCAAATCCACATGCAGTGAGATTTGTGCAACAGACTGATGCAAGATCCTTTGAAACTTCCTGCAGTGCTATCTGACTTTTTTAGATGCGAAAATGTCCTCTGATATTTTGAGCTCCCCACACGTGTTCCTCTTAGAATTGAGTACACAGCGTTCAAGGATGAACGTTTTGGACTCGAGCTCTTTGTTTACGAGAGGCTGTGCGTCGGCTCGTCTTATCAGCACGTGGCAGTTCTGTGCTGCAGACCTCTTTCCCAGCTCTTTATCTCTGCCCCACAATCCCCTCTTTTGTTGTGGCGGTTAGAGGACTCAGGGTGTGTGTCAAGGCCTGGCTTCACTGATAGAGCCACACTCACTGAACACATAGTAAACAACAGAGCCATGCTTGATGACAAATATTAATGATCTTGAAACTGATATGAAGTAGTGAGGGTAGAAATCTGCCACTCAGAGGTTTTGCAATACCGTTTTACCGCTGCAGATGGATAGGGGACTGCTGTGCGTTATTAGCATGTGTGAGAATGAAGTATCCCAGACAAGTCAAGATTGGGAAGAGCTGTTGCCTTGTGGAGTATAGTTGTTTTCAATCACAGATTCAGAATTCTATCTATTTCATAATAGTAGTTGTTCTATTTTAACCTAATGCCACCTGATAATTAATTTGTAATTAACATTTTGATTTGTAATCATTAAAGAGACAGTTATTACAGTTTTTCTCAGTCGCTTTGGTGCATTTCTCACATCACTATTTACATTTGCACAACAGTTAGTTCAACCTCCACAACATTTAGTCATTTGGGCACATCATAGTAGCAGTTTCTCATTCCTTCCAACAAATTGCAAATGCTTTTGGACATGCATCAATTACTTTCATACAACTCTCTGCTGTTTTATAACTTTATCATTTGCTTATGTCATGTCAGTCAAAATTAACTATACTTGTGAATGCTGAATAGTCATTCCATATAAAACTAATAGTCCTCATTTCATTGCTTGAGTCATTACATACAAAAATGTTGAACTAGCTGTCAAAATTTGTTATTTAAAAAAAAAAAAAAATCCTGAAAAAGTCTCCTAAATTGAACAATTTGCAATTGAGCAAGAGATGATATTCGCTGTGATGTAGATTACTGTAAATTATGTGACCAGACAGAGAGGAACGTCTGGATGTGCATGAATGATTACAGTACCATGTATGTTGTATGTTCAGTTCCAATATGTTCTGCAATATTGTGTACAGTTGTGCACAGCTCTACCCAAAGGGAGTTTATGTTTGTTGTAAATAATGGTGTATTTTTTCTTTGCACAATGCTGTGAACAAATTAGAATTGCAAAGAGCATATGCAGTAAAAATGTGAAACATACATATATTCAGTGTCTTGTACTCAGTTACCTCATAAATACAGTAATGTGTAACTTTACTGTATTTTTCAAATGGCTGTGCAAATAGTATTTAGTGCTGTATTGAGCATTTTCAGGTAGTGTCACCAAGATCTGACTTTTATCATTGGAAAACATTTACAGAGTAAACTGTCATAATGAAAACACGACTAAGCCATTTGACTATCTTGTTCATAAACGATGGTGTCAGGACTTTTTATTTTGATGACACTGACACTTTCATTGACATAAATACTTGCTTTTGAGGAATGGGCTATCCATTTTGAGCAAGTGACACGCTTTTGCAGGTTATCAACTAGGTTTTGCAGTTTGTACTATTTGTTTTGAGAACTGCATTAACTGTTGTGCAAATGTAAATAGTGTTATGAGAAATGCACCAAAGCGACTGAGAAAAACTGTAAATGAGATACCTTTCATTTGTAAAGGATTTATTTGACTGGATTATCCAAAATAGGTGTTCACTTTTTTTTTTTGCAGCAGCAGCAGCAAAAGTAACTGTATTGTATGGAAGCTTGTTTCCGCCACAAAATAAAAATAAATAAAAGATAATTGCGACTTTTTATCTCACAATTGCGAGTTTACATCTCGCAATTCTGACTTTATTTCTCAGAATTGCGAGATATAAAGTCAGAATTGCGTGAAATAAAGTCGCAATTGTGTGTTTTAAAGTCAGAATTGCGAGATATAAAGTCAGATTTGCGTGAAATAAAGTCACAATTGCGTGTTATAAGGTCAAAATTCTGACTTTTTTTCTCGCAATTGCGACTTTATATCACGCAATTCTGACTTTATATCTCAGAATTCTGACTTTATATCACGCAATTGGGAGATATAAAGTCAGAATTGCATGATATAAAGTCGCAATTGCGTGTTATAAAGTCAGAATTGTGAGATATAAACTATTCTAAGGTTAAAAAAAAAAAGTCGGTTTTTTTTTTCCCCTTAGAATTGGACTTAATATCTCACAATTCTGAGAAAAGATGTCAGAATTGCTAGATATAAACTCACAATTATGTGTTATAAAGTCAGAATTGCGTGATATAAAGTCAGAATTCTGATATATAAAGTCAGAATTGCGTGATATAAAGTCGCAATTGCGAGAAAAAAAGTCCGAATTCTGACTTTATAAGACGCAATTGCGACTTTATATCTCGCAATTCTGACTTTATATCTCAGAATTCTGACTTTATTTCACGCAATTCTGACTTTATATCTCGCAATTCTGAGAAATAAAGTCAGAATTGCGAGATGTAAACTCGCAATTGTGAGATAAAAATTCTGAGAAATAAAGTCAGAATTGCGAGATGTAAACTCGCAATTGTGAGATAAAAAGTCGCAATTATCTTTTAAAATGTTTTATTCAGTGGCGGAAACAAGCTTCCATAGTATTGTAATATATTGTGACGTACTACTGATCAAAAGTAAGATTTTTTTTTTTATTGAAATAAATTAGTACTTTGTCTTTTATTCAGTACTGTTGCATTAAATTGATTAAAACAGTAAAGACATTTCTAATGTTACAAAAGTCTGAACCTGAACAAAAACATGAAGCAGCACAACTGTTTTGTTTTACATTGATAATAATAAATATTTCTTGAGCAGCAAATCAGCATATTAGAATCATTTCTGAAGGAATTTTCAAATTCATTACAAAACCTTACCAACCCCAAACCTTTGAACGGTAGTGTATACTCTTTAATTTAGTTTTTCAGAATCTTACAAACACCCTGCAGTCACATCATAAACCCCTAGGGGTTCGCTACAAGAGTGCAACAAGATTCTGAATTGTAATGTTAAATTGTTGTGATTTAGCATGTTGTCTAATTCTAACTTTGTCTCTGAACATCATTCTCTTTCCTGTGCAGAACTGAAGTACAACCTAACAGCTGACGTTCACCACAAAGAGGGCTTTCCATCTCGATTTTATTTCAGTGGAAACGGGACATCAAATGTGACAGTGGGCAGAGTGAAGGCCAAGCATGAGCAGCTCACCTGCACTGCCCACCAGGCCTTCATGAAGGTGCGAGACTCCATATACCTTTGATGGGGGATGCGACTTTTAACACAGATTAGAGTATTACATTATTGGTTTACTCCTAAAAAGAATGGCAGTGGTACTATATACTTCAATATATATATATATATTTTTTTTTTTTCATATTTAATTATTATCAACTGACAGTGACGTTGTTTTAGACACTACCGTTTTACAGTATTAATTAATATTTTGAATTAACTTATATTTTTATATTTTAAATTTTTAGCAATTTTGCTATGAGCTTTTGTCATTTTTATTATTAGTTCTAATTTATTTGAATTTCAGTTATTATTGTATAATGTCACATTGAAATCTTCAAAAATCTTAAATATTAGCTAAAAAATTATAACAATACTTGATTATGTGAGTGAACTTGACATAAACCTAGTGTAACGTCACATTTAGCTGCTCCTTTAATACATCAGGACTCGACGCTAAGGATTCCTTTGATCACCCCACATGTGCGTTATAGACTTGAATAGACACTGGATATGAAAGTGCTGACTCAGACTCACAGCTGTGATTTGCCCACGTCACTCTGCTCTTCATGCTCGAGTTAATCACCCTCTCCAAAAGGCCCAGGTGGTGTGGCTCTCTCTAGGTTTACAGCGTGACTCCACGCAGGAGGCCGGGATGATAAAGAGGCTCATATAGATAGTTTGTTGGAGTCGATAGCAGGTTGTCGCTGCTGGAGATCAAGAGGAAGAGCCAGGCAGGATGGCGTGGGGGAGAACGGTACAGATAGAAAGAGACCTAGACAGTTGATGAAGTGCGGATAGATGGCTCCGTGAGTATGAGTGAATGTTCCAGGTGTTTGGTGGGCCTCTCTGGACGCCTCTCCCTCGGTCTTTTCCTGTAATCAGGACCATCTGATCCAGCTCATGTTTTACACAGTAATTAATGGAGGCGCGTGATGACTGCGCTGTTATTAATGGCTGCTGATGGAGACGAAGGCCATAAACAAGTGTGATTATCTGTCAGAGGCAAACCCAAACAAGGAGGCTGCTACATTTGAGGTATTTTAGGGCTTAATTAATGGGCAATAAGAGTAACGAATGGAACGCGTAGCAGATGTGGCGGACATCTTGTGCTGTGTTTTAGGAAGGTGACTGCTCGACCCCTGTTATCTTTTTTGAAGTCTGTATTAGTGAGCTTATATATATATCTCTGTTATCCCCTTGAAAGACTCGAAACAGGACTTTTTACGTAGTCTTTGTCTACATCAAAGCTAGTCAGAGACTTTTTTTTTTTTTTTTTTTTTTTTGAAATGTAATTTATTCCTGTGATGTCAAAGCTGAATTTTCAGCATCATTACTCCAGTCTTCAGTGTCACATGATCCTTCAGAAATCATTCTAACATGCTGATTTGGTGCTGATTTAGTTTTTTTTTATCAATGTGGAAACAGTTGTGTTGCTTAATACTTTTGTGGAAACTGTGATAAATTTTTTTTTCAGGATTCTTTGATGAATAGAACGTTTAAAAGAAGAGCATTGGAATATAAATCTTTTATAAATGTCACTTTTGATCAGTTTAATGCATCCTCTTGAAGACCCCAAACTTTTTTACAGTAGTGTATGTCGTTTACAGTACAAGATGATTCATACATTTTTGGTCCAAAGTTAATTTAGATTTAAGTTACATTTTGTGAATGTTTATTAGTACACAACATATGGATGGGCTCAAAGCTTTAATTTTGTTTTCTTGGGTGTATAACTATCTGTAAAGTGCTGTTTTAGTGGAACAAAGGTTAAGTGCAGTCCTTAATCTCAACCAGTAGTGCATGGTACTCGCCAAGGTAATGGGTTTGATTCCCAAAGAGTGCATGAACTGGTGAAATGTATACTCTGAATGCAATGTTAGGTGCTCTGGATAAAATCATCTGCCAAATTCATAAATATAAATGTAAGTTCCTCCTCAAAAGGAGGATTTAGACAACTTTACATTTGTGCCTTTTTCTGGTTGAAACCCTGTGGCACACTTTCCTGCTAGATTTCAGTAAATACATTACTGAAAATAGTTTTCACATATTTCATATTATTGTCTGTGGTAATCAAGTTTAAGTTGCATTTAACTCCACCCAAAACTGAAGGCACATTAATATGCTGTTGTCTTAACACGTTGCCATTGAGAGTTGCAAATGTGCCAGGCCTGGATTTTAAAAAGGAAGGTGTCACTTTCAGTTCTTGTTTTGAGCTAAATGAACTTGGTGCTGAATGTAGGTGCGAAGGAAACACCCAGTCATTCTCATGTTCTTATAAATGCCCTTGATAGATTCATCAGTTTCTTTGAGGTCAGACACGCCTGTGACAAAATAGATGCGTGTGTGCAAGTGTGAAAGAATGAATGAATTCACTGACTAGATTCTGAGCGAAGGGCACAAGTTCACAGCGTTGACTTTGAGTTTAGCCTTTGCTGCAGAAATGAGCGTGTCTCTGAGGCTGTGGTTGTGGATGCAGTCCAGCTCATTTACACTGGCCATAGAAGAGGCTTCCAAAACCCCGGTCACACATCTCCCCTGCAGCTAAATACAGGCCCCAGAGACCCCACAGGACAACTCGCAAACACTGAGCCCCCAATTAGAGACGGCCATCACAGCTGACAGAGCAAACCTTACCTGCATTAATTATCTGCACCGAGGTGAGGGAAGTTAAGATGGGAGGAATAAAAAAAGTCCAGCCAAAATCATACACCCATTCACGACGAGTTTGTTTTCGAACAGTCTCTTATGATCATCAGGGCTGCATTCATTTGATCAGAAATAGATTATTAACAGCAATATTGTGAAACATTATTACAGTTTAAATGAACTGTTTTCTATGTTAATATATTAAAAAAAATGTAATTTATTCCTGTGATGCAATTTTCAGCATCAGTGTTCAGTGTCACATGATACTCCAAAAAATATTATTATAATATGTGATTTGATCAAGATTTTATTTTATCAATGTTCATAACAGTTGTGGCCTACAATTTTTGTCGAAACCATGATATATTTTTTTTTCAGGATTCTCTGAATAGAAAGTTCAAAAGAACAGCAATTTAAAATTTAAAAAGATTCCTTTGTAATATTATACATGTCTTTACTGTCACTTTTGACCAATTGAATGCATCCTTTCTGAATAAAAGTAACAATTTCATGGTACACTTTAGTTTAGGGTCCAATTCTCACTATTAACTAGTTGCTTATTAGCATTCATATTACTCGGATATTGGCTGTTTATTAGTACACATAAATCACATATTAATGCATTATTCTGCATGACCATATTCTATATCTCTTAATCCTAACTTAACAACTACCTGACTAACTATTAATAGGCAGTAATTAGGAGTTTATCCAGGCAAAGGTCATAGTTAATAGTTAGTTTATAGTGAGAATTGGACCCTAATATAAAGTGAGATCAATTTCTCACAATTTCAAAACTCTTAGCAACTGTATTGGAACACAATGGCAATCTTAGCATTAGAGAGATGAGTTTTGAATGGGCAAGCGCTCGTTATTTTCTCCAGAAAAAGTAATCATTTTGTTTTATGTTTCATTTCTCTTGTATGCAGAAAGATGTCCGTGATATCTTCACACCCATCCATTTTGAGGTGAAATATGAACTTGGAGAGCACCGTTTGGCACAGAGGGACTCAGGGGGTTTGCCTTCTCTCAAACCCATTCTACAGCAGAAGGATGAACTGGCCAATGTCGTGAGAAACAAGGTCAGTTTTTCTTCTCCATCTCTGGTTTGTTATTGTGGTTCATTTCTGTGGCCACTTTATTAACCTCAGCATAGTTCATAATGTGTTCTGATTTGAAATCGTTCTTTTTGTAGACCATCTTTGCCAGATATTGCGCCTTGGAAAACTGTTCAACCAACCTTCAGGTTTCTGCTCATCTGGATTTACCCCAGTAAGTCATCTTCACATAATCTATGCTAAGTGGGTGAATCTCGTGGAAATCGCTTAGAAATGTCTGTTTCATAGTATACCACAAAATCAAAGAGAGAGAAAAAAAAGCTGGTTTTAGGATGACTTATCATGTTGACCTTTCCCTCCCAAATCCTTTCTGTTTTGTTGAAAAGAAAAATCTCATGTATTACTGTATTTAGTAAAGCAAATACATTTTTTGCATTATGGTAATGAGAAATTTGGAGGAAAAAAATGTTTTTTTGGCAAAAAAAAAAAAAAATCTTAATAATTCTAAAATTGGCTTCATTAACATTGAAAACAGAGTTTCTTGGTTTCTTGACTTTGCGTGAACAACTAGAGACGTCTGTAAATATTCTAGTTGTGCTGGTTCTGTTCGTGACTAACAGGAGGCTTTTTGAGATTATCTGCTCTCCTCATGAATACACCCATTAAAGCTGCATGCACAGTAGACAAAGCTTTATATTGAGGCATTTTATGCATCGCATTTCTTGGACTCAATCAATTGAGGCGCAAGTGTGAGTGTGCACATTAGCATTTTGGATCATGTTTGCAGCCGTATGCAAACTAATTTATGGACCCCCCTCACCCATTGGTGATAATACATGATCTGATTATTCATAAGGTGTGTGTGTGTGTGTGTGTGTGTGTGTGTGTGTGTGTGTGTGTGTGTGTGTGTGTGTGTGTGTGTGTGTGTGTGTGTGTCAGAGAGGGAAAGAGAGTGAGTGGGAGAGTGGCTTTCCAGTCTCCCAGATGCACCTGGTGCCTTTAGATGAGAAACATCAGGCTTGAGTCCTCAGAGCACAAGCTACACAAACAGATGCAGGAAAAACACTGGCTATAAAACACATTCTATTCATTTAAATTCTAGAAAAATGAGTCTTGCAAATATTCTAAAATGAACTATATAATATAACTAATATAATATCTCTCTCTCTCTCTCTCTCTCTCTCTCTCTCTCTCTCTCTATATATATATATATATATAAAACAAAGAATTCTTAAATAAAATGTATTTAAAAAATAATAAAAGAAAGTTGGTTGTTAAGAAGACACTGAATATTTGCTTTTGCACCGGTTTGCGCAGTATCAACTTTAGTAATTTGATTTAGTTTGAAATGTTACCTTAGATTGTCATGCACATAATTTGATTTGATTATGTGTATGAAAATTTCAGTTTTGTTTATGTAACCGTGTGAGCTTAATACATATACCTTAGGAAAAAGCAGTTTATTTACACTAAACTTGGAGACATAAAATAATTTTTTAAACAAATATTGCACCGGGTATAATTACATGAATATAATATTGAATTATACTACACATATTTAAACAATACAAATATTTTAGTCCATTTATAATAAAATATAAAATTTTATTAATAGCAATGCAAAAATATATTTTTTCTAACGGATATTGTTCCTCATTCATTTTAACTTTTAAAGTAGCTTATAACATATTGTGTAATGTTTTGTCAAATATAGAACAGCTGTTAAGATATGTAATTATACAAATTTTGGGCCAAAAATTGCTGCTGTTTTTGTCTTTGAGACAAAAAAAAAGCATTTTATGTCATTTTCAAATGAAGATGTTCAGTAGCCAAAGTCCGTCTGTCCGTCCGTCTGTCCGTCCATCCATCCATCCATCCATCCATCCATCCATCCATCCATCCATCCGAGTCTTTACTTCACTCTGAGTCAACCTCACTGAATTATATGGAGTAAAGAATGGATCAAATATGGATCAAATCTAAACTTTAAAATAGGGATGCACGCTATATCGGCCACCATATCGGGATCGGTCGATATATGTTAATTTTTAATGTTCTCCTTATTGGCCTGATAAGAAAATGTGTCCGATATATTAAAGGTGCATTAAAGGAGAACTTGGTAGCTTTTTTAACTTAATAAAACTGTCTAGAAATCATTTGGATGGTTAAACAACCT
Source organism: Scardinius erythrophthalmus (assembly GCF_964197995.2). Taxonomy (NCBI): domain Eukaryota; kingdom Metazoa; phylum Chordata; class Actinopteri; order Cypriniformes; family Leuciscidae; genus Scardinius; species Scardinius erythrophthalmus. Next base: position 7,861,889 of record NC_138226.1, on the reverse strand, counting down.
GTTCTGGTGATATTGGTGACTTTCCCCGCTCCCCCCAGCGTTCCCAGGCGGAAAACCAACCTTGCAACTTGTTCACTACCGTCCCGGCAAGATAGAAATTGGAAGTCTCGTGAGAAGCGAAAGCGAGAACGAGAACGAGCGCGAAACACAAATTGCTTTACGGCAATTCGACATAAACACACACGCATGTATGATGTATTACCAGATTACCCACCTCGGTAAACATAGCTCCACACGATACAGTTGGCTTGCTCCGATCAAAACAAACGCACATGAGCAGCGGTAGAGAGGGGGAGGAGGCCGGCGCAAGTGAGTTTTTTACGACCGTGTTGTGAAATATACGCCCCACCACAGCTGTAGGGGGAGCTCGTGGGGAAAACATGCGACAACAAAAGGGAAAATCAGCGAAGAAGTGACTAGAGTTCGCTAGAGTTGCCGAGTTCGGCTTTAAGCAACTTTTCATGTTAAAAATACCCGTTTTCTAACCCGTACATGCTTAAACAATTGCCTGATGGGCTGGATGAGCCCTTCTCTGATCACTGAGATTGTCTCTATAATCCTGTAAAGTAAAATAAATAAGAGGGATTCGGGCCGGAATTTTGGACTGGGCGTGACGTCATGCGCGTTCACGGCACGCTCACATAGCTATGCCTGGCAGGTTTGTGTATTCGCCGGCATTCTCCGTAGAAGATGGATTGTAAGAGACCTGCTTATAGTTCATTTCAAACACCAACGCAAACTCATTGAGACTAAAAAACACGTAAGATAAAAAAATGAAATGCTTCAGATGTGCACTGTTTAACATGATGGGTTTGAATTGCTTGAAATGTGATTTGAGTCATTAAAAAAAAAAAAAACAGTTAATTGCAACGTGCAGCACAAGTCTGTGATATCGGCTACATAAAATTATATATAATTGTATGTTTTGGACATGGATTATGATGATGAAACTTTTGTTTGTGTAATAAGGATTTAGATTTATCGGCCAATATATCGGTAATATCGGCTTTCACATATAAAGAATCATCGGTTATCGGTATCGGCCAAATTGTTCATATCGGTGCATTCCTACTTTAAAAATCTAAATAACTGTTTCCCAACAGATCCTACATGAAAATGCCATATTTAGCTCTGGGTAATGGAAAAAGCTTCACGTTAAACACCACAATATCCAACAGTGGAGATGATGCTTTTCTACCCAGACTTCATCTGAGGTTTCCCAGCAACCTGCATTTCATCAAAGTACTAGAGGTATTTTAATTTTGTCTCAGTAATTCTTGTTCAAATCTGTCTCAGATATCACAGGCAGCTTTTAGCTCTGTGTTGCTGATGCCCTTTAATGGACTCTTGCCATTGATGTGCTTTATTGTGACATTATTTCAGGAAGATAAATACATCAGCTGTGGAATCGCAGAGGAGAATAAAGTGGCCATCGGACTAGACTGCAATGTTGGAAATTTATACATCCCTCCTTTCTCAAAGGTAAATGTCTTTAGCAATGGAAGTTAAAAGAGTTTGTCGGCCGCCATGTCTTGTCGGAATATAAACGTCTCTTTTCTTTCTTCCAGCTCAATATCACATTTTTACTGGATGTGATGCAGAACAGCAGCCCTGGAGATCTTAGCATTAACATCAATGCTACGAGGTAAGAGATCCAGAGATCTCAGGAATTCATTACAATGGATGGTTTATACAAATGCATCTGAGCCAAAGGTAAACATTTGTGGAGAACATCTTGCAACTGCGTAAACTTGTAAATTGATCATCAGAGCACAAAAGACAAACAAAGGCATTAAACAGCACGTTCAAAGGTTTGGTGTGCTTTCAGTGTTACCATTAGAAACGAGAAAAACAGAGGAATGGATCTAAAGATGGATGTTTACATAGCCTATGTAATGAGTTCCTGTAATGAAATCTCAGGGTATATTAGGGTTGTACTCCAATAATTAAAGTCATTAAACATTTCCTCTCGTAGAAAGATCTTTTACAGATATACAATGACCCCAAAAAGCATTTGGACACTTAAACTACACTTAACATGCTGTTTCATTAGATAGGACAATATCAAACTAAGCGGCGCCTGCAAACAAATGCTAATTTCACCTTTTATCTGAGCCGTTTTCTTGCATTCACACATTTTTAACTGGTTTACATGTCCAGCTAGTTTTTGAGGTGCGTTTCTTCAATAGTGAACATTAACCGATCTAATGTGTGTTTTTTCAGTGAAAGCTTTGAGAACACAGACCTTCGGCAAGACAACGTGGCTGTTCTTACGTTGCCCTTGAGATATGCAGTTGAGCTCAATGTTCACGGGTAAGTTATCCGGCTTGCTTATGAATATGTGATTCCATAAGTGGATGTCGGAAGAATAACAGGCCAAATTACGGGACGCTTCTGTGTTCCCTTCCTCTGCAGATTTGTCTCTCCGACTTCATTTCTGATCGGAGAAGAAGAGTCTGTGCCGGTTGACTGCTATCCTGAGAAGTTCAATTATACATACAAGGTATTTGAGCGCTCATCAGACAGATAACAATGTCATTAAGCACTAATGAATCATTTAACACGATTCGTTTGGTTAAAATGTCTATTAACTTACAGGTGATTAATATCGGTCCTAGTAAAGCTCTTGATGCGAGAGTAAAGATCAGCTTGCCTCTGATGCTGGTGCCATACAAATACCGGTTAATCAGGATTACGGATTTACAGGTGAGATTTACATGCATATACATTGGTCAAATGTTTGGTGTAAGATTTTTTTTTTTTTTTTTATGAATGAAATTCATACTTTTATTCAGCAAGGATGCATTAAATTGATCATACGCGACAAAGACATTAATCATTTTACAAAGGTTTCTATTTCAAAAAATGCTGTTCTTTTAAACTTTGTATTCATCAAAGAATCCTGAAAAAAAAGTATCACTGTTTCCACAAAAATATTAAGCAGCACAACTGTTTCAATATTGATAATAGTATAAAATAGTATTATGAAGACTGGAGTAATGATGCTGACGGGATCAGCTTTGCATGACAGGAATCAATTACATTTTAAAATACACTGTATTTTATACAGTACAAATAAATGGAGCCTTGGTGAGCAGAAGAGACTTTAATTATTTTTTTTTAAATGCACCTATACAGTATTTTAGAGGTATCCAAAAATACGATTTTCTAATGTTATTCACCATTGTGTAACTTTTTTTTTAAAGGAGAATTGTAGGCAGAATGTTTGTGCTTCTGCTTTCCAAATAATGAAACTGGACTGTGATTTATGGTATAAGATGAAAAAGAACAAAAAAAGTTACATTCAATTTTTTTACAAATCTTTTAGAGGTTTCATGGCATATTTGACCATCAATGCCGCATCCCGTATTGATAAACTTGATGCAAATTTGCATTAGTTCTCATGTGTCAACATGTCAAGTTTGAAAAACTCAACCACTAAATTTGAGCGCTACAACAATTAAAGATTATTATTAGACAACGGCTTAAATTGAATCTCTTCCTCACACAAAGCTGCTGTACGGCTGCAGAAGATTTCTGAAATAGCACACAAGTCATATGCTTTATTATCCTATCTGTAGCTTGGTGGGATAAATCACAATTCACTTTCCTTGTACGGAAAACAGAACTTCTGACATTCTGCCAAACCTGTTCTTTTATGTTTCATGGAATAGATAGATGAACTATTCCTACTAGTCATCTTAATGATAAGCATGTAACATAATTAGCTATAACTTAGCTTATGCTATACATATATACTGTAAGTACACATCTTTATCTTTACTTATACTTGTATTGTTTTTTCGTCTTGCAGACAACTCTTGGGCATTGCTTCCAGAGGAACAATTCAGTTCAGACTATTGATGACTGTGACGTCCCGGAAGCTTCCTTTATTAAGGAACTTGTATTCTTTGTCTCCCCAAAAAGCAAGCGCACAATGGTAAATGAATAGTTTTGCTAATGAGTTCTGGTGTGTTTAGTGTAAATGTTAGTGGAAGTTCTCATGCCCTGTTTTTCTACAGTTCTGTGCTCATGAAGATAAGACCTGTAGAATGGTGGAGTGTCACTTCGGTGACTTGGAGGTTGGAAAAGAAGTTACCATCAATATGGAGGTGGAGCTCAACCCCAGGGTTCTCCAGATGAGTCCAGTGAGTGTTGGTTAGAGACATGGAGAAGGAGATGGACCACTTGTACAAAACTAAATTGGAAGAAATTGCACCCCTCAAAACTGTGGCTTCCATTTAAAAAGAGCCAGTTGCCTTTTTGCCTGTCTAATTGCTCTAGAATATGCATGCACTGGATCTAAAAAGTGATTTTTTTATTTGAAATACACTACCATTCAAAAGTTTGGGGTCAGAAAATGATTGCTTTTATTCAGCAAGGATGCATTAAACTGAGCAAAATACATTTTATAATGTAACAAAAGACTTCTATTTATGCATCATCATGATTTCCACATAAATATTAAGCAGCACAGTTTTTCAAACTTACAATTGGCCAACGTTTTTTTTTTTTTTTCGCACAGACAAAAAAAAAAAAAAAGAATTGCCTAAGATGCCCACCAAATCATCCAGCTAGACTTTAAGCTCGGCTTGGTTGGGCCTCCTCCAATTATAGCCAATAAATGTTCCTCATAGACTACCGGATGCAGTAATTTAGAAAGGCAAACATTGTTTGACAGATGGATTACCTGAACTGTCTGCCCTAAAAGAGCAACTAAAACACATGACCTTGATGCATGTTTATTTCCTATAGGGCAGACACTCTGTCATGATGATACGAGGCATGATTGACCTTATCTCACCAGTAAAGGATGCGAACACCATCTTACTAAAGGATGACATTTCTACTGGAGTAAGTAGTCTGAACCTCTAAAACCAGTGATGCATAATGAGATGCTGCATTTACAACCTTTTGTTGCTTGTGATTAACTTGAATGTTTGCAATGTTACAGGTATTCTTGCAGGCTCTGTACAGCCTTAAGCTTGTGGCGGCTGTGAAAATATTTCTAATAGTATCCAGTCTGATTGTTGGGCTGATCATTTTAGCACTGCTTGTCGTCACCCTCTGGAAGGTATGTATCACATAGACCTGAAATATGTAAAGATACTCCTTTTTAGAGATGCATCATCTCATAGAGGGTTTAACAGCATGCTTGGCTTTACCGTGGCAAAACTATAGTGTAACTGTAACTGTCAGTACAGTAAAACTCTATTGCCATTAAATCCACTGCCTTCAATGATAAACTTAAAGAATAATTTCAGACTCGTTTCTAAATGATCAGTATATGTGCAAATTTAGCAGAATTTTTCAATGTTTCGTGTCATGAGCATTGCATTTTAAGTATCAAGTCTAACTTTTAAAAACACATTGTTCTCTCAATTCCGCCATGCTCCATCCAAGGTTGGAGTAATGAAACCTGATTTCTGGTAAACCTGAACCAGCCTTAAACGAGCTCAATTGAGCCCGAATAGTCATTCAGACAACCTACCAATTAATAGATTTATCCCTACAAAGCAGAGAAGAACAATCTTCAAAACAAGGCTTGTTGAGATTGAAATTGAGATGTGCTTTTGCTTATTGACAATAATACATCCTCTTCCTTTTATTAGCTTGGATTCTTTAAGCGGAAGTTGAATGATGAGAAGTTTAGACGGGACAGTTGGGACTATGTACCAAAGAAAGAGAGCACGTCATAATATGGGATTTACACCACATACAAATCCAGTCAGAATGGCATGGACAAACCATGAAGACATCAAGAGCTGGACTCATGATTACCAACGGCCATTAACCGTAATGGCTGAAAACATTCATCACAAAGCGATGAAGACTTTTGAAAGAGACTGTCAAAGACTGTCAAAAGAATCAGAATTTTCTGTCGGCAGGATGAAGCCAATGCACTTTAGAGTATGGAACATGCTAATGTGCTCACGGACACGTGCCCCGGATGTCGTGCCAAGGGAGAAAAGGACTTCAGAATGTACGGTCGCTATAGAACATTACGGCTCTGTTCCAAAACCTAGTGAGCAACCTATGTAGGCGGCATTTTTAAATCGTGAAGGTTGTTCCAAAAGGTAGGAAGAATAAAGACGCCTCCTTCTGGACAAAGTCTAAGGCAGTGCGACAGATACACTGTGATGAGCGGAGTCAAAGTGAGAGAGTGTTAATTATATATCTAATTTATTCCACACCAAAAAGTATTAAAACAAATCAATCCAATTAAAATATCTAATAATATATGTACACTACTTTTTTATGTTAATGTTTTTTTTTTTAAAATAGGTCTCGTGCTCTGCAGTGCTGCATTTATTTGATCAAACAACAGTAATATAGTGAAATATTATTACAATTTAAAATGACAATTCATCAAATGTAATTTATTCCAGTGATGTTTTCAGCTTCATTACTGCAGTCGTCAGTGTCACATGATCCTTCAGAAATCATTCTAGCATTTAAAACATTATTTTATTATTATCAATGTTGAAAAGAGTTGAGCTGCTTAATTTTTTGGGGGAAACCATGATAATTGTTTTTTAAGGATTTTTTTTTTTGATGAATAGAAAGTTTAACATCATATAATACATAAAACAAACTTTTGTTCGGTGCGATTAATCATGATTAATCGGTTTGACGGCAACTCGCCAACATTAAAATCCAACTGAAATCAATCGTGAGCCGAGTCTCAACTACGGTTGGTCGTCTGTAATTGAGTTTTGGTGCTGTCTTAAAAACCAGCTGCCTATGTAGGCTGCATGAACGGCAAGGCAGCTCGCTAGGTTTTGGAACAGAGCCTAATTGTTTCATCACAGGTTTGCCTACGATCACTGAACATATTGGCTATTGGCCTGCTGTAAAGGACAAACTGCACTGCTGTAGCCTTTCTTGCTAAGGTTACGCTTGTGTATCTCCGAAGAGAGACTCGCTATTTTACACCCGCATGTTAGTACAGAGGTGACACAGGATCTTTCCGTCACCCCTCCCCGAAACAGAATATTGCTACGATAGGGGTTTTCGCACCTATGCATCACTGCGGTATCGGTTCTCCTTGCAAAAAAATGAGGAAATGACACGCATTCTCTCTCCTCCCAAACTCTCGCTGCTGAGTTCAATAGTTAGAAGTTTGAACGGAGACGCCAGATGGAAGGAGCGAGTGTTTTCCGCGTGCTCTGGCTGGGTGCCATGGAAACGGAGCAAAGGAGGCTGCTGTTGTGTGTCTGTACCGCGCTACAGAAGAGTGACGAGATTGGCATGTGTCTGGCTTCCAGCCATTGCTTAAGAGTGTGTGTATTCATTTTATATTGCGCAAATACACACAGCACCATCACCTCTCACGTGCCCGTCATTTAAAGATCCACTCATCCCCTGCCCCTTTTGTCTGTTCAATTAGGAAATATTTTAGCTAAGGGTGCTAATGAAAATGTTTACAAAAATAGCATCGAACAAGAATTAATTCAGTAATTAGGTAAACAATGGGAGTTTGCAGAACAGCGAAAACTAAGATGAAGCTATGAATGTGCACTGAAATATAAACAAGAATTCTATGAAATTACAAAGAAAATGAGTTTTTGTATTTTCAATCAAAGTTGGATGGTCTGATTTAATTTATTTACAAAACCTGATTATCATGCCAAATATGTCATCATATGCTGAATTATTGTTGGTGCTGTGTTATAAGAAACAAAGATGATGTTGATTAATTGTATGAATAAAAAAAGTTTTTAAAGAAAAAAAAAAGGAATTTAATAAAAATAGTGACATTTTCAAATCCATTTCCCCCCCAAAAAACATGCATAAAATGTGGGAAAGTCAGCTGATTTTGTTGGTGCCTGCCCGTAAGTGTGTGTTAGTGACGGTGTATGAACGAGACCTGAAAGGATAGTAAGAGCAAACCGTATCAAGATGGGTTGCTTGTCAGTGTTTTTTATGACATAAAAAATACAAGTAAAAAAAAAAAAAAACGCTACTGTTCAGGGACTAGCACATTGCTTTTTTTTATCAGTATTTTTAATAGGTTAATGTTTTTATTTGTTTTTCTTAAAAAAATGTTGGAAAATGTACTTTGCTTTAATTTAAATTCGTATGCACTGGAATGTACTGTGTGTCATTTTGTTTTTTGCTCTGATATAAAATGTTCTATACATGTTAAAGCTTTTGCTTTGTTCAGTTTCTCTTAGCGCTTCCATCTTTTTGTGTGTGTGGTTGTGTGTTCAGATACAGCTGCATTTAACTGGCGACTCCTCCGCCTCCTCCACGTCGGCTCCAAAGAGTGTGAGGAGCTGCGGGTGAACCCTGGAAAATAAACAGGGCTGTCACTACATTTAAACATTACAAGGATTTATCTGAAATATGCACACATCCCTCCCTTTTTCTTAGAAGCTCACACTGTTCTGTTTATTCTTCTGACACTCTTTCTGCAGCTTTAAGAAGATGAATTAGGAATTTTCTTATCAAGTGCTGCTTATATAATGTTTGTAGTGCCTTAAAACAACACAGCCTGCGCTTACACAGGTCATGTGAAGTTCAGCCTGTGAAAGTATTCAGTGGCTATCACGACTACTGTTTTGCAAATAAATAGGGATTTGACTTGTTCACTGATAAAATGGAAAGTTCTGACTTGGGCAACTTTTATGTTCGTTTTATGGTGCTTTTGCCCATAAAATCTGCATATCTGTGCATCCGTAGGTTTTTGAATATGATATTATAATATGTGCAACCTAAAAAACAATGACACTCAAAGTTTTTTTAATTTACTATGGTTAAGAGTCTCCTCTTATCTATTGTGACATCACTGCAATGCACAACCTCTAATAATGGAGTTCTGCTGTAAATTTGTCTCGATGACTGACTCGAGTGTCTCACCTGATCAGGAGTTCAGATGTGACCTCCAAGAGATCTCCGTCAATGTTCCAGGGGTATGTTCCTTCAGAGGAGATGATAGGCATTGTTTTTGAATCGCTCTCCTCGTTCTCCTCCAAGATGTCTTCAGCCCAGCTTCCCTGAGAGCGTGGCCGCAGCCTCACAGCCTTTACAGTGTGTGTCTCGATAAAAGAGAAACCAAACTGCAGAAGGATACAGAAGCGTTATAGAAGTCGTCGAGATATATATATATATATATATATATATATATATATATATATATATATATATATATATATATATATATATCAGAACTCTTATGTGTTTTGTAATGTGCAGCTGTTTGCACTGTTTATTTGAATCTGACTTATTTGAGGCTGTAGTTTAATGTAGGTCCACAAGGAGGCAGTGATGAACAACTGATCCTCATCAGCCTGCTTCAGTCCTGTGTGTGTGTGAACTGGAGTGAACTTGGATACAGAACCAGGCCAGGACTGGGCTTTCAACACATCATATTGTATATCCTTTTATTAAGATAACCGGGTATGTCTGTCAAATTCTTGCTTAGAAGTCATAATACCTCACTGCAGAGATCTTATGTAAGTACCATTTACTTTTTTTTTAAACTATGTATATTAGTATTCTGAGTAATAATGGCTCTGACCCAGCAGTCATTGTTCATCAACTGCATGATTTATTTGATTTATGTGTCTTTGTGATGAGTTCACACAAATTGATTTGACAGTAAATGTCACAAAAACATGACCAGGTCACTTTCACCCGTTTAAAATAAGGAAATTAAATTCTGTATAAAAGTTGAGCCTGTACTTAGAACCAGTGTTTATTTATTTAAATGACATTGAAACAAAATCTCCCCTAAATTCGGATTATTGTAATGCATAAAGATGTTTTACATTTCAGTCATTTTTTTAAAACCCATTATTATCAACGAGTTTCATCAGATTCTCATTACTGTCCTACAGTACTTTTTACTGCATTCCATTCTTTTTATTTAAATCAGCATAAATCATAAATTAAAAGCCAGCACTACCATAATGTAATACAAATACCAAACACTAAAACATTTATATTTGCAATATATGTTATGCGTATGAGATTCAACATGAGATGTTATTGCACATAATTAAGCACATTTCTCGACATTTCCCAAATTCTCAACACTGTAATCTATCTTAAAGCAAGAGTAAACGGTTTTTACATTTAAGTTTTTTCCTTTTTTGAGATTGATTCCCATTATTTAGTTCTCATGTAATATATTTGCATTTTATTTCAGTGTAACTCAATCTAAAAAGATGAACGAACACCATGATATATACGTAAATAATTTACCTTTGAAATAGTACTATACTGTATATATATATTTCCCATTACAGTAATGTTTTTTTTTTTAGTCTTAATGGGTTAGAAATAGCCCATTTTCTTGTAGTTTCGTGTAATTTCTTACATCTTTCTTTGATGTTGAGGCCAAATATGACCCAGACCTTTTTTTTCTTTGTGAGATTCAACCACTGTTAAAATGCACTGGACTTTCTACATTACTTTCCTCATGTAAATGAAGTGAACACACACAAGCTCTTTTAAAATGGACAATAAAGGCCTAATAGTACAACAGAGACCCTGAAATTGACACAGTTTTGCACAATGACAGGAGAGTGAAGTAGCAGTAGGTCGACGCCGCAACATACACAGATTATTTATAGAATGTGGGTTAACAAACATCTCTAGATTGGATTGCTTAAGAAAAAAGAAGAGACCGGCTCTGAAATGGGCTAATCTGTATTAGCCTGAAAAGTGTTTTGTGGGAAGCTGACAATCAGCGACTAATTTGACTTGACAGTATGCTAATTCTGCTTAAGCTGTGGAGGTTGTTAACTCTATTTGCGTGGGCTGGATTTCCTGTGTATCAGGCTGATGTGAGTTAAGAAAGTTCTCTGGCTTCGCACAGGTGACCTCACCTGGTTGTTTGTGCTGCTGTATCTCTTCAAGTGCTTGATGAATTCTGACCTGGATGTGTTGTCAACAATGATCAGCGCCATACTGCCATTGTTCAGCCTGCGGTAGACAGAAAATTTGTTAATGCAAACTATTACTTGTGCGCCTGTCGTGTATGGAGATAACACTGAGTCTGCGGCAATGCACATCATGATGAGAAAGCCAATTCAGCATTATAATAAGCCCATACACTTTTCATATGGTTAAGAGCTAATGAGAATTGTATAAACCAGTTTCTATTTTGTTTAACCACTGGTCTATAAATATATATGGAGCACACTTGGACTGTCCCATATCTACACATCAGTGGACAATGTAAATGGGAGCTTCAAGGTAGAAATAGGTCCAGACAGAATTAGATTATCCACTAAATTCAAACCATTTGAAAACTGCCATCCTCAATATTTAACAACTGAGGGTGAGTCAATGATGACCGAAATCTAATTTTTGGATGAACTATCCCTTTAATTCAAAATATATTCTCAGAAAGAAAATCTGTAGTCTGAAAGTATTTTATGAGCTATGCAATGCAACCAAACTAAATCGGTCCCACCATGTTCAATCAAATTGTCTAAATTGCAAGCACCTGAAAGCTTTGTTAATGTTAAAGGCACCCAAAAACGTTGTCGTTAATTACATCTAGTGAATGTATCGTGTTTAAAGGACCTTTAGATATAGAGCAGAAACAAACAAATGATTTCTTGCAATGAGAACCCTGTGACCCCCACTAAAGATGGTGCTTACAAGAAGCTGAGCTTAACTTGTGTCGCTCTCTAAATACAGGAAGGAGAGGGGGTTGTTGAGGCCCGTGGACAGATGCTCAGTCCTTAAGTCTAACCAGCCACTCCCTTTAATCAGAGTAATTATGTGCTGATTAGTCCAGTTAGGTGGCTTTGACCTTAGGAGTCTGATCCAACCACTGATTCCAATCTTCAGGATTATGTTGGCCTAGTCTACCCGTCTTCACACATGAAACGCCCACGGCATGGGCCAGAAAACAAGTCTGAAGACTCAGTTGGCCTTGCATGTTGCTGACACACTGACCTGGTCTCAAGGTTTTACAGTCCACACAGACATCACCTACTGAGCCCATCTTACTTGTTTTTTTTTGGGCACATAGTCTGAAGGATTGAGGGCAGTGCTTAGTTTGTACATTATGAGGTCTCAGAACAAGATTTGGTGACAGATTTGGATGTGTTAAACAGAATCGCCACTGCGAGCGCCATGACAAGCACTAACATCACTCCTACTGTATTAATGAAATAGTTCACCCAAAAATGAAAATTCTGTCATTAATTACTCACCCTCACGTCGTTCCAAACCCGTAAGACTTTCGTATGTCTTCGGAACACAAATGAAGATCTTTTTGATGAAATCTGAGAGCATTCTGTCCCTCCATTGACAGTCTACTCAACTACCATTTTGATGCTTCAAAAAGTTCATAAAGAGACCGTAAAACTAATCCATATGAATAGAGCGGTTTAGTCCACATTTTCTGAAGAGACTTGATCGCTTTATATGATGAACACACTGAATTTATGCTTTTATTCAACATTGATCAGCGCACATAAACAGAAGCTCAACTGAACAAACCTCATTGGTTCTTACAGAAGCTCAAACATGCTGTGTAACACGAGAATGAACCTCATTGGTTCTCGCCTGTCAAGCGCACATGCTTGAGCTTTCGTTTACGACAACTGATGTGTGTGTTGATGAATGTTTATATGTGAATAAAAGGCTAAATTCAATCTGTTCATCATATAAAGCGATTGAGTCTTTTCAGAAAACTTGGATAAACCGGTAATTCATATGGATTAGTTTCATGGTCTCTTAATGAACTTTTTGAAGCGTCAAAGTGGTAGTTGAGTAGACTGTCAATGAAGGGACAGAAAGCTCTCAGATTTCATTAAAAAGATTCTCATTTGTGTTCTGAAGATGAACAAAAGTCATTCGGGTTTGGAACGACATCAGGGTGAGTAATACATTTTGGGTGAACTATCCCTTTAACATAAACAAAGATTTCAGGTGCTTGCAATGTAGACAATTTGATTGAACATGGTGGGACCGATTTAGTTTGGTTGCATTGCGACGGTCGTTTATAGTTTAGATTGAGTAGAACAGGTGCGTTGATAAAGCACCACGAGTGCTGGTGAGTTTCTTTATGACGTTTATTATGGCAAATGGAAATCAGATCCTTTTGCTTACAAGGAAGATTTTAAAAACACAAGTGAGACGGATTATTTACGGTTTGTGTTCGTGCATGCAAATGTGCCATAATAAGACTGGTGACTGCATCATGACTTATTGTTTTCCTTTTTTAAGAGATATAGCAAGTTATTGATGAAACATATTTGCAGGTTAAAGCATTTCTTTCAAAGGTGTACAGTAGAAGAAGATGTAGATGGATCTAAGGCACCAGATTTAGCTTGTTCTAGTCAACACAAAATGAAAGTTGATGCTATTTACTATCATAATGCATATTGCTGATCTTATTGTGCATGTTCGTTCTATGTTATAAAAAAAAAAGGTCTGTCTGTAATTCTTCATAAAAAATTATTCATTTTTGAAATCAGATCAACTTACGCTGTACACTGCCATTCAAAAGGTTAAGGTCAGTAAGCAGTCACTCCTACTAGCCACCTTGGTGGGTTGAAATCTATATATAATATATACATTTTTGTCAAAGGTGTTGTTAAAAATATTGCTTTTTCAATACATATATCTGAAGCGCTTCCAATACTCATTTAGCGCAGAATAGATACACGATACCAGCTGCGGTTTCTCACTCTCTCATCTCTCTGACAGTAAGTTGACACACAAACCCGCCTCCCCACACTCACTTCTTTCATTTGCTCTGGATGAATATTTGTTGGTGTTACAGGGCTTAAATTTCGGTCTGAGATTGCCCGTATTGCGCATAATTTGACTCAATTGTTTACACCCAAAGTGCGTACATAAAGCCGCCTCTCGGTACTAAATTTAGTTCTTTTTCACTGCTTATTGCGCTTAAACAGTCAAATACACACAGAATAATGTCAAAATGCCAGTCTTGTTGGGTATTCACGTAAACACAGTCGGTTATGTTTAAATTAACGTAATTAACAGTTGAGAAACAAAACACAGTTTAATGACAGCAGCCTTACTGTATATACCTGCAACCAAATTATGAGATAATATAAGAATATCAATATAGCAGTTTTTCTCAATGGTATCGATGCCAAAATTGTGGCCAGTGAAAATGCTGAGTGGCAAGTAACTTGGAAAACTACTAGCCACAGTTGCTGGTGAGCAAAAAAGTTAATGTCAAGCCCTGTGTTTTTAAAATAAATGAATACTTTAATTCCGCAAGGTTGCATTAAATTTATCAAAAGTGACAAACACTTGTCAATTTTTACAATCAAATTTCTATTTTAATTAAATGCAGTTATTTTCAACTTCCTATTAATAAAATAATCCAGTTGTATCACAATAATAAAATCTGCATATTAGAATGATTTCTAAAGGATTATGTGACACTGACTGGAGTAATGATGCTGAAAATTCATATAGATTTCATTTTAAAATGAATTAAAATAGAGTTTAAAATAAATTATTCCAAAAAAATGGAATAATATTTCACAATATTACTGTTTTTACTGTGTTTTTAATTAAATAAATGCAGCCTTGGTGAGCATAAGATACTTTTTTTTCAAAAACAAAATCTTACTGACCCCAAACTTTTGAACGGTAGTGTATAAAATCAAGCCTTGCCAATATGTATCATGTTGTATCATTATGAAAGTAAAATGTGTTGACTTAAAATGTAAAGCATCTTGGAAGGATGTTGTCAGTTTGCTAATGAGCAGATTGAGGTAGTGTGGAAGAGGTTCAGACCTGGTGTTTGGAGCCAGGCCCCTGGGGGCCATTGAACACAGGCAGGGAATAGCCATGATGCTGATATTCAGGTACAGGCCGTGTCTGGTCTGCCAGGAGTCACCCTCACCTATTAAAACAGAGAGAGTGTTTCCATGTGCAAATAGTATACTCACACTGTTGGTGCACTTGAATGTTTTTAATGTGAAGGCAGATCATAAAATAGCAGTGTGCATGAAAGAGCTGGTCCTTGAGCAGCGGCCTGGATGATTTTTCTAAATGGTCAGGTATGATGGCGTTACTTTTTTTACTTTTACATTACATTATATTATATGATATGCCTATTATGTTTAATGATGATTCCTTTTGGACTATTATGCCTATTATTTTTTATATATTATATACCAATAATTTTTAATGACACTTTTTGTCTACTACAATACAATACATTACAATGCAATACAATACCATAGGTAACACTTTATAATTAGGTTCCATTTGTTAATTTTAGTTAACTACATTAACATGACCTAACAATGAAAAATATTTCTAAAGCATTTATTCATCTTGGTTAATGTCCTTTTCAACATTTAATAATACATTATTAAAACCAAAAGTTTTATCTGTTTATATTATGTGATGGAACTAAGCTTTAAACAATATACACTAGTAAATAATATTAACAAAGAAGTATAAATACTGTTACAAATGTATTGCTCATTGTTAGGTTATTTTAGAAATTATTGTAAAGTGTTACCGTAATATATTATATTATATTATATGTCTATTTTTTTTTTTTTTCAGTACACTGCATTGTCATCCAGACCGCTGCTGAACTGATATGTATGAGTATTGAAACATGTAACTTTTCTCAGCGCTGATGGAGATGGACCATATGAACCAATCAAAGTCATTTGTGATACCAGGAATTTAAAAAAAAATAATAATCTTTTTCAGATTTGTAGTGTATAGATGCTTGTTTTCGCCAAGCATAACTGCGACTTTTTAGCTCACAATTCTGACTTTTTTTCTCCCAATTGTGAATTTACATCTCGCAATTCTGACTTTTCTCAGAATTATGAGATATAAACTTACAATTGCGAGAAATAAAGTCAGAATGGCAAGATATAAACTCGCAATTCTGACTTTTTGCAATTCTGACTTTTTCTCGCAATTGCGTTATAAAGTCAGAATTGTGAGATATAAACTCGCAATTGTGAGATAAGTCGCAATTACCATTTTTATTTTTTATTTAGTAGTGGAAAAAAGCTTCCATTGTATTGTGTTTGAATGTCCAGTCTCCAATAAAGCAAAAAAAAAAGAAAGAAAACTAGGCCTATTTGAATGCAGCCCAATGGAGAATTCAGCTTTTAATTCGGCCGGTAAACACCCCCTTGAGGAACTACCCCTTTGTTTCTCATAGGAAACACTTATTAGCCGAGAGCTGATTTGCTGCCCAATGAAGCAGATATACACAGGCTATATCAGTGCAATATCTTCAATTTAGCTGTACTCACAAATGGCTTCTCCATCTCTGTTTCGCTCAGCTCTGTATAAAAGAAAGAGATGTTTTTTTAGTGCACAACCATCAACAGCATTTGAGTAATAATGGAGTTGTATGGACTCCTCCCAGTGTGGGGCAGCCTGCCTTATTAGCATTAGCTGGGTGACCTTCAGCATTTCCAGCATTTTGATTTCCTTCCAATGGCCAATTAAGCAGGGGGTGGTTTATTTAAAATAACATTCAAATAATTACGCTGAAATTTGGATGGGGATGAGGGTGGAGAAAACCTTAAAAATGTGCTTTAACACACTTTGTCTGATCCTCGGCTCCTCTGCTGGTTATAAAGGACAGTTCGCAGTCTTCAGGTCTTCACAGGCACCATCGGTCAGTTGGGGAGGGACACGAGGGAAGAGAACAGACACGTTAGATGGAGTGTTATGATAAGGATTTCTAAAAGACAGTGCCCATGTGTGCTGTGCCAGGCTGGTCTGACACTAATCCCAGATTTGATAGAGCACCAGCCAGTTCCTTGGAGCCCACCAGATGAGAGACAGCTACAGCTGACAACTCAACTGAGAAAGAGAGACTGCTTACTTGAGGTTTGCCAGTGTTTTAATGAGAGCGAACTCGCGACGCTGGCTGGGTGGCATCCAGCGGTGTCTCTCTGCCAGCGCGAGGGTCCGCCCACCGAAACCAAACATGGCAGAGAAACCGAACCTCACCAGACGACCCATACAGCTAAAGCTGCACACGTCCACAGGCTGATGATGACCTAGAACAGCAACGTAACAATGTCAGTATGTAGAGGAACTAGGTACACCATAGAAAGAGTTCAAAACCAATAGGAACAGAAGACACTACAGCCACTCAAGGGGTGGTAAGACCCATTACACATGTAGATTAGAGCTCTTTTAAAAAGACCAAACTCAAAAGCAGTATGGCATGCATCCTTCATTAAGAAAGTGATCCCAAAAAGCACTGCGACAAGGACTGCGTCCGAAAGCTTAGGGCAGTTGACGATGACTTTGCAGACTTAACAATACAACAAAATAGAGAGAGCTTTGGTGAAAAATAAGTGAATATTTAATAGTAATTTCTCACTAGAAAGAAATAAAAAGTGGTAAACATACATTTAGGCCCAAACTGACCACCAACAGCATCTTTCAGACACCATCTTTATTTTTTAGCTCAACTGTCACGGATTGAATGCACATGATTGTGGGATATCAAAGGCAGTGAAAATCAATCAGATGAAGGTATCTTAGGAGACAGGATGTGAAGATAACTATTGGATTTGGAAGTGCCTTCCTACCTTGGAATGCGTCCTTCGACACAGCCAAAATTGAGGAAAAAAAAGATATGATGGTTGAAAAGAGAGAGTCGGTTTTAATTATAAATATATTGTATTCGGTACCAAAAATTGTGGGGGGAAAAACAGTTCAATCTAATTTAAAATGGTTGATTTTATCCAATGTTTGACTATTTTACCCCAATATATGCTCTATTGAAACTGTCAATCGAATGCCCCGTGCAGTTCATGTTAGGAGCGCAAAATTGAAGTTGCTTATAAATGAAATGGGTCATTTAAGAAGTCTTAGAAGGTAGCTGCCTATGTAGGTAGTGTTTATTTTGTAACAGAGCCATAGAGAGCATGATAATAACAGATGCAAACAGTTATGTAGCCTAACTATGTTTATTAGTGATATATATTGTATGTGAAATTGTATGTGTTTGGGTGTGTGTGTGTATGTAGTAAATTATATATAATTATATTATATAATATATATAGATTTCTTTTTTAACAACACACTTTTATTAATTGAATCTGTCTTTGCTGAATAAAAGAATACATTTCTTTCAAAAAATAAATTGTACTGACCAAACTTTTAAACGGCAGTATATAATCAATATGTATTTGCATATATGTGCATATTTAAGTAGATGTAAATGTAAATGTGCATCATATAATCACCAAATGTAATTCTAGTCCATTAGAAACAATAGAGTCATCTATCAAGTGTCATTGTGACATCTCATGAGTTAATTCATTGCATTTGTCGGAGTGAGCAGGAATGACTGGATCTGGTGGCCCATTGGTTGAGTCCAGTCCCTGTAGCCCGGCACATTCCTGACCTCCTTCTGTCTCCCCATGCATACACTCTCCCTGCTCATGAATTATTCATTGGATCCTTCCAAATCCCGCCAGTTGGCCTTATTCACATGCGTAAATATTGCTTAATTAGAAATGAACAAGCCCTATATTGGCCTTCCTAAATAGGCATTACGCTCTCATTCGTGTCAGGTGTCTTATGTGCCGTTGATGTTTCTCTTTTGCCTTGCAGCAACAAAAGCCAGACACTTTGTGGAGTAAAGAAAGAAAATGTGTTGTTTTAAATTCAGTTCGCTTAACAGGAATGTCTTCTAAGGAAAAGCTGTCTTTTGCTGAGCGAGTGCCTACACTTAGCTCAGCGGTTCGTACAGAGAGCCACAATGTTTTGATGGAGCAATTAATCACAACGGTACGAGGATGTTTCTCAACGTTCCTGCTGAGATAGCGAGTGTACCGCGGTGCACAGAAAAGGTGCCAATCTCAGCGAACAAAAGAAATTCAACACTCGTTCTTAAAACTCACACCTCCCTTTAGTCAAAAGCTATGAGTTACACCGCCATATGGCTCAATTCTGAGGACTTAACGATGAGACGCATTCTCTCACACGTGGAGGTCAGATCGGGTTAATCATCCGAGTCTGCAGCCAAGCGAGAAAAGAACTGGGCCGGAGAGTTTTAGGCACTCACCAGTTCTGAGGGTTTGTCATCCGATATTGTCGCACAATCCAGATTTGTTATTTTAAAGGGAGAGTTCACCCAAAAATTTTGATTCTGTTGTCACTCATGTTGTTCTAAACCTGTATGACTAACTTTCTTCGGTGAAACACAAAAGAGGAAACTTTTAAGAATGTTAAAACTGTTTTTGTCCATACAATGAAAGTCAATGGGGACCAAACAACATTGGACTCCATTAATTAATTTTGATTGCATGGAAAAAAACACTGAGCCATTCTTCAATAATATTTGAGTTCCACAGAAGAAACAGTCAAATATAGCTTTGAAATTTCAGTATTTTCTTCAGACAGAGCTATCATAAGACTTAAGAATATGGTGCATGAGTCAGATGGACAAATTTTATGGTGCTTTTTGTGCTGTTTGTGTACATTTTGAAGCCTGATTGTCAATGTATGGAAAATAACTATGAGAAAATTCACAAAAAAAAATTTCTTTTTGTCTTCTACAGAAGTAAATAACACAGTATAGCATTCTGGAATGACTTGAGTGTTTTCTTTCTTTTTTTTACTTTCCCTTTAAATTTCAGTCTGTTATTCACGCAAAGCTATCATATTTAATACTTCAGAAGTATTAGAATAGAGTGCACCAGTTATATGGACTAATTATATGATGCATTTTCATGGTCATTCTATGGAAAAGAACACTTTTGGGGAAAGTTACTTTGAAAAGTATAATGCATTACGATTTTTGCGTTACTCCCTTAAATAATTGCTTTACTTAGTTACTTTTTAAGAAAAGTAATGCATTATGTTACTTTTGAATTACGTTTTCTCACCTGGGCTGGGATTGTTTTTTTTTTTTGTTTTTTTTTGTTGTTTTTTTATTACAAATACCTTTTTTGGGGGGCAAATGTAAAGGCCCTTTCACACCAAAATTGAAATAATAAAGCTGAAGGAAATGCAAATTCACGAGTGTACATAAGAGGGTGCAGCTCAAACAAACTTTTCAGCTGTGCTGCCATTCTGTATTGCAGAAGAATAGAATGCAGGAGAAGAAAGTTCAACACTTACTTCACCAATAAAAACAAAAAATCTAAAGTAATTTTTGCTTATGGTTTAACTGAATCATTGAAGGTCAGCAGCAAGTACATTGGTCCATAAAGTGAGATTAAATGCATAAAAATATTTCATTTTTGGAGGTTTGTGCAATATTCTGATTCAGAATTTCACTGATTTTATTCATTCTGAGGAATACTGAATCTTTTTTTTGTGCAAGTGAGATTAGTAAAGGTATGCTCACATTTAGTCAACTACAAAAACCATCATGTTTACACACAACGCCTCTGCACTTCATCACGATTTTTCTCAACATAGGGACTGGAGAGCTCTCAGTCAATAAATGAGAAAACAAAGTAACTTGCGTTACTTATATAAAAAAGCTACTTACTAGTTACTTGAAAAAAGTAATCTGATTACATAACTCGAGTTACTTGTAATGCGTTACCCCCAACACTGGAAAATAACTGAAGATTCAAAGTATGTTATAAAAGTCCCATTTGGTCTTATACAGAAGTAAAAAAATATGCAGTATTCTGGAATGAGGCTGAGTGATGACAGAATTTGTATTTTTAGGTGGAACTATAAAATTAAATTGTTTGCTTTTTCTTCACACAAAGCTATAGTATGACTTCATACTTAGAATATAGTGCATGAGCCATTTGGACTACTTTTATGGTGCGTTTTATGCTGTTTTTTGTATATATACATATTTTAACCCTGATTGTCAATGGAAAATAACTATATGAAGATTCCCTAAAATGAATCCCTAAAAATACTTTTTTTGTCTTCTCCAGAATTAAACAAAAGCGTACAGCATTCTGGAATGACATGAGGGTGAGTAAATAATGACATGATTTTCAATGTCCATGTAATTCTTGAGTGAACTATTGCTTTAACCCAACCAGGAACTATCTATGAAGCCTGTGAATGGAAAACAAAATATCACCAAATTAAACATTTTCAGTAATCCACATAGAACAATAATAAAGTAACAACAAAGAACCTAATTAAATTGAACTCAACTTAATTCGGTAATTCTATTGTGCGGTTCTGATTGTGTTCATCCCAATTGTAATTCAGCTATAAAGCGCCATTTTTGCCAGTATGTGTTCTTTCTCTTTTTTTGGAGGACGTGAGCTTAGCTTGTGCGTGTAATCCCCTGACACAAGCCAAATCCGCTTGTCTGTTAAGCTAAGCCCAGGAGAGCTTGCACAGTCGACACAATGGCCCAGACATATTGGTGCTAACTTCAAAAACGCTTCACAGACAGACAGACAGATAGGAACATGCAATCCTAAAGCCAAAGCGAACACTGCCAGCCAGAAGTAACACTTCCAACGACGGCCCACAGCCACGTCAAAGAAGCTCGGCGTACGTGGCGGGACCGTACGGGTGATTGACGACAGACGTATCTCCACCTCTCCCGGGACTGTCTCTCGTTCCATGGGACCTGTTAACCATGATCTCCAAAGCTGGAGAGGCAGAGCCCGCGTGGGGGTTTTGCCGTCTCTCGGCCCCCGTAACAACAGCCTGTGCACTCTAATTAAACAACAGATTACAGAGAACCACCACACGCTCCGCCATTGGGATGCACGAAAAAGAGAGAGAGACTTCCAAAGGGTGAAAAAATGAAACCATTGCCGCTGCACACATAACTCAGTGGAATTGAAAAGTAAATACGAATCCCATTTACATGTTATTATCATGTATATTTGTGCTCCATAACCGTGGTTCCTCAAGGCCTTACAGTTAGCGTACAGGCAGCTGTAAGGCTAAAGAATCACTAGAAGCTCATGCGTGAAGGAGAGAAAGAAACTGAGATAAATACCCATGATGATGTGCAAGGTCGCAGTCACAGCGCGTCTTATTCCATGCACAGAGCACGCCACCACGTCAGTAGAACCTATGAAAGGAGAATTACACACATTTTAATACTCTTTGAGCAATGGTTAGCGATCAAGCTCCAAAAAACACACTAAAATAACCAAAAACATTGTCTTAATGATATTAAAAATGTGATATAATATGCGCTATATTCCAAGTACTCAAGCCAGATAACAATATCATAAATGTTGGCCTGTTTGTCACACAAAGTTATTGCATGGCTTCAGAAGACTTAGAATCAAGAACATGAGACAAACTTCATAGCGCAAGGAGTTGTGGGCAATATTAGGGCCCATTGACAAGAAATGGTTATATTTCCCAACAAAATCTAAATAAACTATTTTTATATTATAAACAAATATTATCTTATATACAGCAGTGGTAAAAAGTGATGCCCGAAGAAAATTGACACTTTCTCTTCACCCTTTATTCAAATATTATACAAAAAAAATTGTTGAAGATTTTGTAAACACATTGCGTAATTGTTGCTTGCACAATGAAACATGGCAAATTGTGCAGACAGAGTTTTTTGGCTAGGCTATCATACAAAGAAATTATGAGCACATGCAAAAACAAGAGAGAACCATTGAAATATTAATAACTGATTATGTCAGTGTATGCTTTTTCCTGTCAGCTTTTTGTTTTTCTATGCCTTTTTTGCATAGTAAAATAAAACCTATAGTTGTAGTTTGCCATTTTGCCAAATAACTTTGTCAAATAAATACCTTAACCAAGTTTAGTCTTTTGTTCTTCTCTCATATTTAAAATATATAAAACATTTTCCTTATATTTTGATGGTGTAATCGAACTTGTATGATCATTAAAAACAACTATCTCCTCCGGACATCACTTTTGGCCACTAAAATTAATAAAATCATATTATACTGAATGAGGTATTTCTGCATAATTGTCATTCAAATATTTTCAAAATCGTCTTAATGTTTCTAAAAATGCAACATAAAATTCACTATATTGTCTTCTGAATCCATGCGATAACTTTGTTTGATTATCAGTGAACAATGACAGCAATTTTGGTCTATTTGTCACACAAAGTTATGGCTTCAGATGACTTGGATTTTTAGAAACATTAAGACAATATAAAGAATATTTTCATGAAAATTATTTAAAAAAAAAAATCATGAGCTTGAGTCATGGTTAGAAATACACTTGCATTAAGATTTATCAATACCCTATTTTTCAATAGACACAGTATACAGATTTGGATTTGCATTTTGGGTGAATTGTTCCTTTAAATGGACTCGTGCATTTCATAAACAAGCAGCCTTTCTATTTGGATCAATTCTATTCTCTGCACAGGTGATTTTGTGATAAAGCTTTTTCTCGTTAGACACACGCTGATGCTGATGCTATGAGACCATCTGAATGCTGTGGCATATGGTCCCATGATGTTTGCTATAGTGTGTATCTCTGCACAGACACTGTTTACTCTCAGTGAGTGATGAGATTCCATTAAGAGTGGCTACAGAAACGTGAAAAAATGTAGCTTTGCTTTATTATAGTAGACTCTCTCCCCTGCATATCAATGTTCTCAAGCACCTGCTACAGAGGACAGAACGGGAACTTTTCCATTCAATTTCTATTCGACCAATCACGGCTCACTTTAAGTCCTCAATCTATGCACTTCATATGTTCCAATTATGCACAATTTTTCTTTCTTTAGCATGTTAGAACAGTGGTTCCCAACAGGGGGGTCGCGGCCCACAAGGGGGCCTCAGCGAGCTCTGTGGGGGGTCGCGTCGTATTTTGAATAGTTTTGAGCAATGAGCATTAAATAAAAGTCCTTAACTTTTTTCTGTTCAAAATTTACAAAATGTTTATAATGAGCGAGTTCATCATGAATCCATTTTCCAATCCGTGTTTTTGTCTTATCCTAAACCACTATGGTACACCTATAATAAGTGTTTACATTGGGACTATTTCACACTGGTTCGGATCGCTGCCGCTGCGGAGTAGCCTAGTACCTGCGTGACCCGTCATAGACGTACACAGAGAGAAGTAGTTCCGGCTACAATGTTCTTCCGAAAGACGCATTATTCTGTTAATAAACGCATGTTTATTATCACTCGTTATAGTGCCAAAAGCGTCAAAAATAAAGCCTCACAAATAACATGCAAGTATTGAGGTCCCAGACAGCAGTCATTTAGTAATAGCCTATATATATTTTTTTTTTTATTTTTTTTACCTACACCTACCTGAATATTTTTGTTATTGCATTTCAAATAGGGCCACTTTATAGGCTACTCCTAGGCTTACGTTTTTAAATTACAAAGGGCCTACTGATGTTTTTGTTATTGTATTTTCAATATTATAGGCTATTATTTGTTCATAAACATATCTGGTTGTAGTAAACATACCGTTTGCTTGAAAACAACATATTCTGTCATCCTTGCTGCAAGTTTACAAGAGCGATAATATCATTAAATGTGAACTTGTGAAGGGGGGCCCTAAAATATTTTCTTGGGAAAAAGGGGGTCTCAGACAAAAAAAGGTTGGGAACCACTGTGTTAGAACATATATTTCTGTGTTCTGTGTCAGTATGCTACTGTTATGACATACTGCAAAGTAACTTCATAGCACATGGAGTTGTGGCAACTATTAGGGTGAATCTTACAAAAACTGTCAAGAAATGTCCCCCAAAAAATCAAAAGGAAAAACACATTATATTATATTATATTATATTATATTATATTATATTATATTATATTATATTATATTATATTATATTATATTATATTATATTATAACACAAAGTTATCAAGTGGCTTCAGAAGACTTGGAATATAGTCCATTTTTTTAGTCATGAAAAGTAAAACTGCATTTCTCGTTTTGTGTTCCACAGACAGCATATGGATTTGGAACAACTTGACGGTGAGTCAAATTTTTTAGTGAACTGTTCATTTAAAAGGATAGTTCACGCAAAATTGAAAATTCTGTCATCATTTACTTATCCTCGAGTTGTTCCAAACCTGTATGAATTTATTTCTTCTGCTGAACGCAAATATTTTGAAGAATATGGGTAACCAAACAGTTGATGGACCCCATTGAAAAATACTATAGAAGTCAATAGGGTCCATCAACTGTTTGGTTACCCATATTCTTCAAAACATCTTCTTTCATGTTCAGCAGAAGAAGAAAAAATCCTACAGGTTTGGAACAGCTTGAGTGTGTGAGTTGTGATTCAGCATTGATTTAAAAACAGCAGCAGCTTCGTCCATCTAATGAGTGAGGTAAAGTTAATCATTAAAGGATGAGGACTTTGTTAAAGGGCATTAATTTAAGTTAATATCACCTTGTGCCAATTAAGGTGGTTTACATTGCTGGCAGCTTGCGAAGGGAGAACAGGTGTGTGTATTTGTACTGATTACTACCAGAGACAAACAGCAGAGAGTGGCTTGTCCTTGTCGGGTGAGTAGGCATTTCCTTTCATGCAGTTATCTGGCTAGTGTGTTTGCTCAGATCAACAGGGTATGAAAGCAAATGTCTGTAAATGAGAACAGGACGGAGGTGTTGGATGAAATCGTTCCCTCCCTTTCTGATGATGAGACGGCCAGGCCTACAGTGCTGGACCAACACTCACACTCCAAGTGAATTTGGCTGCAAGTAAATGTGCCTCTTCCCACCTACCAGGTCACTCCCTCACACACACATCCATGATGCTTCCTGGCCTCTCTGGGAGTTTCCATATGTTGTGATGATTTCAACACAAAAGCCAGGCTCTGAGCCTCAGCTCAGTAAAGGTAACAGCGTCTGACGGACTGAGTTCCAAAAACCAGAGAGCTGCCTTACAATACTGTAGCTAGTAGGGATAGCCATTTTAATCCTTTGTTTTCTTGAGTATATACTTTATTAATCAGATTATTATTTAAATGTATGTATGTTTTATTGTACTGCATTTACTTGGTAAATGGTAATTTTTTTTTTTTTTTTGGTGCTTGGCTCTTACTCAAATAAAATTAAAGACAGCACACGGCTAATAAAATCGCAAAACAAATACAATAATAATTTAATAAAATTTAAATAGAATTTTAAATATATTTGAATACAATTTCTGGAACATTTCTCTCACTCTGATCATCTTTTTTCCAGTTCATCGCAGTGCATTATGGGTTTGTCTTCTCAGCAAAGTATTTATGTGATGATGCTTTAGAATTTGGCCAAAATATCTTACAGTATCTGTCCTTTTGAAACAGCCTTCTCATCAGGAGTGTGCATTTGATGCCTTAAAATACTGTCTACGTAGGCAGCTCGCTAGGTTTTGGAACAGAGCCGACTCACTCCCTGTCATAAACGGCAAGCTGTGGCTTTGCTGTGATATAGCAAAGTGAGTCCTACAGGGATACGTTCTGGTGCAAGGCTTGTGAGAAACCGTAATATAAGGAGTGTTTGGTCTACCGCCAATTAAAAGAAATATAATGAATGCGGTTACTTAGTCTCAGTGAGTGTGATATTAAAATCTCATTATCTGAATGCTAAAATTACCATTTATTGCGCAGATCTGGTAAAGCCCACTTGAGGCTCGCCGAGGTGTTGTCGTTCAACGTTGTATGTACGTCAGACAATGGCTTTTTTTGGGGGGTGTTTGACATTGATCGTTTTGTTTTTTTGTTGTTCGGTGGTGTCGGCAGTGCCGCTGCCGTGCGGTAACACTATATTTCAAGCGTGCATCTGTCTCTCCCGCAAGGCTCAGAGCAACAGCCTGTGCCAACATCATCGGGAGTTCCATATATTGCCCATCTCCATTCCAGAACCTGGTGACGAATGGTGCCAGCGCCCAGATATTAGAGTAGGGGGGCGAATAGGAAGGAAGGGGGCTTTGAAAGAGCGAGAGAAAAAAAAATTGTCCTTGGAAGTGCGAGCACTTCTGCAGAACAATTAACTTAATTAAGCAGACAGCATGAATATTCATAAGGCAGTTAATGTCTCCCTCATCCAGGCAGATGAATGTGATGCAATGACTCGCTAGTCAAGCATGTCTAAGAGTCTCGTGGAAACTGCACCAACATTTTGGTTCTTTGCCTGGAATATCAAAGAAATTAACAGTCCCCCTGAAACCCTTAAAAGCAGGCAAATTAATTAGAAGCCTGCAATTTATATGCCATACGTACCGATGAGTATATACTATGGTGCATAGAGAAAGCCTTTAATTGGGCAGGGCTCTCATTTCTCAATGTTTATCCTGCATCATGTAAATAAGGTATTTGAAACACTCTTTGTAATTACTTTTTATCTTCTGAAAAACTTGAATGTTTGTTCTACTTGCCTGTACTATGAATATTGACAGAAAGGAGCATAAAAAAATGACAAATTAAAGCGTTAAAGAAACTAGTCTGTTTTCCAGCTAAGATAATTAGATGTCAATGTAGCTGCTATGCGAGGGCATTTCATGTATATTTTATTGGTAATTACTTGCAGTAAATCACTGCAGTTGGTGCAGTACATGGGTGTTTTTGCATAGCTGTAACAAAGAGAGTGATTCGACTCCATTTCCTCCGTCCCTAAGGATTGACCTGGGTCTGATGTCACACCAAATGACACATCCAAACCTGTGCAGGGAAACGACAAAGGCGGGGGTCGTTTTTTCCCCTTCGCATTTGTGACAGGAAACTGTTTACAAATTCTCCCGTGGGATTCGGTACTAATGAAGAGAAACCATGACCCCGGTACGGTCAGTTTGCAGCGGGTGCGGAGTTGGAGGGCTTCCATTGCTCCTAACAACAGCACTCCATTTTGCTGCGCCTGAAATGACAAGTGAAGGTCAATCTCTTGGACGGAAAAGTAGGGGCCGCTATCGTACCAATCTATTCTGCTCTCCCCTCCTCTTCCCACCCCGGTTTGGCAGCTCTTTGGGGTTGGTTTGTGCCACAGTCCCGCAAAAAAGAGAGGTAAATATCTGAGCTTAGTCAGTCCTGGACAATACGCAGGGCTCAGGGCCGCTGATCCAAGGCCAGTGGAGCCCGTTTCAAAGGCAAATCGAGGATGCTCCATTTCAGACACTCTTGAAGGCAATTAACTCAGTGTGCGAGTTGGCCATTCAGAGGCCTGACTGTGATTAAATCAATTTGATAATGATACACTCGCTTGCTGCTGTTATGAGCTGCCTGTTTGTTTTCGCTAGAGGAGTTTCAAAACACAATCAAACTAAATCATTCTGACAGCACAGAAACTAGAGACCGAAATTACTACAGGGTTTGATTTTCAATTGGCAGCACGCCTTTGATTGTTTTATTGCAGGAATGAAGCATAAAAAGTTGCATGGTTTACCCACAAGACTATTATTATACATTTACTACTAGTCACATTTTGACAAGTTTTATTTCAGTTTCTTCTCTTACCTCATGGAATCAAAACGGTATTGTGGCGTGTGTATGCTTTCAGAGTAATAATACAAAATGTGTAATTAAAGTAAGTAAATAAATAAATAAATATACTATATATATATATATTACTTTAATTACACATTTTATATTATATATATATATATATATATATATATATATATATATATATATATATATACAGTAAGACCAGAAATAATAATGAATAGTATTTATTTATTATTTCAATTGCAGATTATATTATATTTTTATTATTATTATTATTATATATTAATTAGATTAACATATATCCATCTTTTTCTGGATGATGTCATCACAAATATAACTCTTCAGCCCCTCCCTTCAAACCACCTGGCTCCATTCTAGTATGTAACACCCACTTTCCACAAATAATACATTCATTTCCATATATATATAATATAGCTTGGAAGCAATTTCACTTGCATAATCTGATGTACTTCTCTGTGAAACAAGATACACAACAAGAATAACCATTGGTAATATAGTTTATTGTTTTGTGGAAAGTGGGTGTTGCATACTAGAATGGACCCAGGTGGTTTGAGGGGAGGGGTTAAAGAGTTATATTTGTAACATCGTCCTGAATAAGCCGGAATTATGTTGATATAAGTTAACAATAATGTGCATGGGATGAATTGTGCACAGTAAGACCAGAAACATGTATAATAGTAAACTGGGTCAAGTAAATTGGGTCAATTTTGAATTCATGTTGACTCAGCGAGGACTGAACGCTCATTCGTGTTCACTCTCCTGAGAGGAGCTGGACATTTTGGGCTGGACTGGGGACAGCTGCAGGAGAAAGAGATACACCACCCCTGATCCTCACCTGCTGGTATTATGCCGAGAGGAAGTGCTGCTTGGACAGGCGTGAAGATGGAATCTGTGTCCCTCCCAGCGTCCATCTGGGCTCGGAGAAGCAACCCGTGGGCCACCTCAGCCACAGAGCCATCTCCCCCAACACATACCACACTAGAGAGAAAGCAAACGGATGAGCGGTGAGTCATGTGACCCAAAGTCATGGCCAAGGGCTGGCTAACACACATGTAACGATTAGGCTGTTGTTCACTGGATAAATGTAAATCCATATGAAAGAGTATTTGATTAAATATACAGATTACACATGGCATAAAATGGCATGGTTATTCCTTAAATATGATTAAAAATTCCTACTAAGTCTTTATTAGAGGAATCCATTTCAATTAATGGAGATCATAATTCCCATTACGTCGTATTGAACAATAGATTAAACCATGGAAGTGTCGAGAGGGAGGCATGTATTCTAATTGGGAAATGTCCTTTTTTTTTTTCAAGAATAGCGGAAAATCTGTCAGATCGCAGCAGCAAAATAAATCATTAAAAATGGCTGAGCCCACTAATCTGCTTTAAGCACATTACTAATAAATGAACACAGCCTAGTAAAGCTGATTACATTTAATTCAGAAATGCCCTTTAGCAATACTGTACAATCTCACAAATAGATTTGTTTAGCAGACACGGCCAGCACTAATAGGCAAGTAGTCATGCCACTCACAAAATGAGTTCTGTGACCTTGCAGTCGCAGGTGTTTGGGATAAATCTGCCTGCAATGTTTTGATCCGCCATATATGTTAAGCCTCGAAGGACGCTGCGAATCCAAATCAGGAGAGTAAATATTAAGCGTTACATCAAAGCTCACCTATTCACCTATGGGTTATTTTATGAAGGAGTGGGTGGGACTAACCACGTTTTAACA
Organism: Scardinius erythrophthalmus; assembly: GCF_964197995.2. Classification (NCBI taxonomy): domain Eukaryota; kingdom Metazoa; phylum Chordata; class Actinopteri; order Cypriniformes; family Leuciscidae; genus Scardinius; species Scardinius erythrophthalmus. Next base: position 7,831,829 of record NC_138226.1, on the reverse strand, counting down.
TTTTATGCTTTTCACAGGTGTCAGAGACTGTGCCTTATCTTCATCTGTAGAGGTTAAAGCTTCAACTGAGAGGCCTCACCAAACACACAGTGTGCCGAGACAATGCAGAGCTTTATGGGAATGACGGATGGGGTCGAGATGAACAAGCCCCATTCCACATTAACCAGGGTTCAGTGCTGAAGTTAACATGTTGCGTGTAGGGCAGTCAACTGATTAAAAATGCTAAGCAGATTAATAACATGATATGCAGATTAATTAAATAAAAATGAATGGCATATCAATATTTAAAGGAAGCCCTCAAATGAAGATAATTCAAATACATAATTGCATAAAAAAACTTTAGATGGTATATATATATCTCATTGAACATAAGCTCATGTTTACTCATGTCCACTTTTATCTGTTCAAGGCAGACTTTGCATTGAGTCTGACATTTCTTTTAATTAGTTGACTATGTACAGATATGTCTTGGCATTTAGTTTTGTCACATGCTAGTTACTTTTGCTAGTTAACAAGTTACTTAGTTGTTTAGACTTGCATTTTTGACTTTGAAAAAACTGAAAGTGAAAAATTCGGTTACACTTTATTTTAAGGTGTCATTGTTACAGTGTAATTATACAATTAAGCACTGAGTAATATTAAGCAACTACATGTACTTACTATAGAGTAGGTTTAAGATTTGGTTGAGGGTTATGCTTGGCCATGCATGTAATTATGCATAATTTACTGTTATTACTATGGTAAGTACATGTAACATATGTAACAAGGACACTGTAAAATAAAGTGTTACCAAAAATTCTTATGCAATTCTTTATGCTATGTACTGACAGGCCAGAGGGCATGATTAATTAAATTTGAAATAAATGCATTATTATTATTTTTTATCTTTTTGCATTTAGACAATAGCTCTAAATTTAAGCTGACAGTAATTCTGGAGTCTGGGTTGTTGTGCTTCTACTAAGTTTCCCAGTCGCAACTTCAACTTGAGGAGGCGTTCCACTTAAAGTTCCTTCTGGGAACTAGCAATTATCCACTTCTGAGGACAAATGGAACGCACCATAAATAACTATTGTTGGAGTTATTGTATTACAAGCATGATGTGTATCAAAGTTTTAGAGGTTGTTATGGTTATCAGAGATGTCCAGAGCCCACAAATGCTCAATTTATGGTTAAAATAAACTTTTTGTCAAAAATGTGACATTAGGGTGTGTGAGATATTATTGGTTCAGATAACATATTTCAAGTTTTTGTTGATTAAACCAATCTCCTTCATTGTATTAACTTTTTTTTTTTTTTTTTTTTTTTAATGAACTTAAATTAAGGTAACCAGGTTATCAGATAAGCAAACCATGTTAGAGGAAAAGTAGCATTTCCTACGTAAAAATTCCTGCAATCCAAGAATAGCTCTTCAATTCTGAAGGATGGAGAGTCTCTGTGAGCTGACGGTGAGAAAAAGTAACGCACTACTTCCATAAATGTAATGTTCCCCAATGTGTCACGTCAGTCTCATTGTGTGGCACTTATCTCACTTCCCATCTATCAGGAGTCAATGTGGTGGCAGTAAAAATTGCACAAATAAGGTCTTTCCATTCAGGGTGCTGATAATTAACATAAATGTGTGAGGGGAATAATTGCATCCATCGCTGATGTGCCATCACTTTAATGTCTATTGTGTGTGGCAAACTTCATGTGAGACGTAACTGAAATAGCACCGTTCCATTTAAACTGGGAAGCATCAGTTGATGAAGTAATTAATGAGTGATGATCTATTAATGAAAAAACGTGTGATTAGTATTACCTTTGCCGAATTAATTCTTCAGAAGTTAATTAATCGAGTTCAGAGGAATGAGGACAGGGGACTGAGTTTAGAGTGCTATAACACGTTTCCTCGACAGGAAAAAAGAAGAATGTGGAATTATGCAAGTCTCTTTTCTTTTGCTTTCGCTGAGGTTTTAAAGATGGTGCTTTTTTAACATTTTCTAATAAAACACCCTATGTTGTTCGGCATTGCTAGCATTATTATCACCACATTATAAAATACATTTACATTTCAGTGTGTGTTTTTTATTTTTATACGTTTTCGTCCATACAATGACTTTTGTACCATCTTTTTTTTGGTCCATACATTAACAACTTTTTTTCTGTTCTACAGGAGAAAGTCATAATGGTTTGGAGCAACGTGACAGTGAGTAAATGACAATTTTCATTTTTAATTGTGAAGACCAGTTTGCATGACTCTATTGTGCGATTGAAACATACCCCATGAGGCTGTAACAATAGTAAATTCCCTACTTGAAGATTATCCTGTTTAGCAAACAACAGAAAGAGTGATCTTTTTTTTCTCTGCCGGGTTAAGTAGCTTAGATATCCTCAGTGATTTGTCATGCCGACAGAAAATTTAATTTCAACAAAATCATCAGAGCATCATTTCTATAATCCTCGAAAAAGAATAAGCTTTGTGAAATTGGAATACACAGACAGACCATGACTGATGCCGAAATTCCACACAGATATTATCCTCAGCGATAAGTCTTGAGTCTTACTGCTGCGCTGTACAAGAGCAAGACAGATCTATTATCTATAATGAAATCTATTACCATAAGTGCAAAGATTTGATGTATGATGCCACAGGGTCTTTCATACCAGTGTTGAGGAGTAACTAAAGCAATAATGCTACTAAGTGATGTAAGCAATTACACACTTCACCTTTAAATGCCTTTTTAGTAGTATTGCAGAGTTTTATAGTGTATATTTGATAATATTACATTATAATATTGATGTCAACACTCTTTGATAACCTCATTGTTCTGTGATTAAATATTGCTTTTTTTAGAACAATTATATAATCTGATTAATCTAAATTATACACTACCATTCAGAAGTCTGGGGTCAGTAATAAATTCATACTTTTATTCAATAAGGATGCATTCAATTAATCAAAAGTGACTGTAAAGACATTTATAATGTTAAAGATTAGAGTAATGATGCTGAAAATTCTGCTTTGTCGTCACAGAAATAAATTACATTTTAAAATATATTAAATTTGAAAACAGTTATTTTAGGTTGTAACAATATTTCACAATATTACTTTTTTTATAATTAAATAAGTGCAGCTTTAGTAAGGATAAGGGATTTCTCTCAAAGACAGTTAAAATGTCGTACCGACCCCAAAATGTAAAATTAAAAAATCCTATAAATATCCATGTGGTAATACTTTGACAAGGTGCGTTCACACCATGTCGCAACTATTCTGAGCTGTGATAAGCCTTCACATGCTTGCAGAACTTGGAATTCCAACGTGTAAACTTGTAATTTTCTGAGAGCTATACAACTTGTACCACATGGCCGATGTATCACCTGACCACTACAGATTTTGGGGGTGTTCTCACTTGTAGTTCGGTTCTCTTTGTTCTTTTGGCCCGCACCAAAAAACGTAAATTATACATTTAGTCCTGCTTCGCTTAGCATGCTGTGCAAAATGCGCTCACTGTATGTGTGTGTATATGATGGAACTGAGAACTCGTGAAGAGCTTATAAAATGTGTAAAGTAGTCAAAACAGCAGTGGGAATCACTCCATCACACTCCATCACACACACAAAAAAAGATCTGCTGCGAGGAGACACGGTTCTGATGCCTGTACCGAACTGTGATGGGCAACATAGCGACTATGGCGAGAAAAAAACAGACCATTCTGTCCGTTTTAGGGTCACATCTTGTGACATCAGGGCCTGTTTTAAGTTTGTTTACATGTTTTGGTCCATGTTGCGTTCATATTTCAGTCGAACCGCACCAGAGTTTGTTTGAAAGAATCTTTTCAGGGGTCGCGGTCCACTTGTTTGGTGCCCACCAGGGTTCAGATGGCAGCGTTCACACTTAATCAAATTAACCGCACTAACAGAGCAATCGCACCAGAGTTTGTTTTAATCGAACCAAACCTGCCAAGTGTGAACAGGTGTGTTCAAGCGGCGCTGTGCAGACCGATCAGTGTATGACATCAAAACGCAAGAGCCATTCCAGCTCTGTATTGTTCCATTGCTCCATGTTTTTTCGTTTGCTCTCAATTATAAATAATGTAAAGCAGTCCTGCACTCATCTCTATCATCAGTGAATATATTGTGATTCTGCCCAGCCCTAGGCCTCACAGTAGACTTTCACACTTCGAAACCGTCCTATCAGGCCCAGTGATCCCGAACCCTGTGGTTTTATGTCAATAAAGATTTTAAGTTCCACTACGACCTCTTACAGTGTCTGATCTCTTTATTTCTGGATTCACAAGAACCCGGCCACCAAGCCCTCTCACCACCTTCATACACCACAGATTAATCACCATTCAACATGAGTGTGTTCTTCACTCGGTGCTTGCCCTTGTCCTTTTGTCACTGCCGTGAACCTGCACGCTGTGTTTTTAATCAAAGACCACTGTGCCAGACCCAGCACGTCCCCTCCCACCGAGCCCAGAGGATGCAGCGGAACAGTAGGGCGGCAGTAACGGATGAGCGTTAAGCCGGGGCCGGAGATATTTAAGAGGAGCTAATTGTGAGAAGTACTGGAGCACGTGGAGAGAGACCGTACAATGTGGTGTGAGCGATGCCCCGCACCCGCGGTCGGCTGGATGGCGGTGCTTCATCACTGCTTCCAGAACAGGTAATTAAGGAGCCACCTGCCGAGCTGCACCAGAGAGACCTGCTCTACCGGAGAGCTCCGCACTGGGCCCCGCGGCACGCACCTCCAATCAAAGTATATCACTCATTTTGTAAAAGTCCACCTCTGCCTTTCTCTCTCTTTCTCCTCCCTCTGTCCCAAACTACTTTATTTATTATGGCTAAATGTCATCTCAAGAGAGGCATGAGGATGTGAGGGAGAGGCAGGATTACTCTGTCATCTTGCATTGAATTCCATGCCATCTTCACTCGTGTCATAAAGCTAGTTCACCATTTAAATGATAGTTGTCATCTTTGTTGTTCAATGACTTGCTTTCTTATTTAGGAGAATGTCAGGACTGCTCTATTCCATACAAAGAATATTGTGAATATATTATTCATAGAAAATCTTGCTTAACAGCCATGGTTCACTTTCATTGTTTGTAAAAGAGCAGCATGAATGTTCTACTATAAATGACTCATTTTCTTTTCCACACAATGACCAAAAGTCATAGGCTTCACACGAAGTTGATGAAAGAAGTTTCATTTTGGGGTATTTTTTAATTAGTGTAGATTACTTTAGCTTATCTTTTAGTTCAACACATTTAGCATTTGTTCAGACAGTCAAGTGCTATTTTAGTCTCATTGATACTATAATATTATAGTTAATGTATATGTATATGTATATCACTTTCATAATATTATTTTTTTTGTTTGTTTTTGTCATTTTCAAAAGTGATTGTTTTTAATGTAGTTTTATTTATTTATTTATTTCAATTTAAGTTATTAGTACATCAAGTAAATGAAATTGAAATTTTAACTAAATGAAAATGAGCAATGTTTCCTTGGCAACATGCTGAATTATTATTTTTTTTTTTCTCTATTGGTTCAGTCCCGTTAATGTTTAATTTATTTCAAGTAACTACATATATTAACTACAATAACCCTTAGACAGGCAGAAAATACCTTGCTTTACTGTAACTGCAATTTTTAAAACATTGCTCTCTCAATGTTTAAAGCTCTCTCTCTCTCTCTCTCTCTCTCTCTCTCTCTCTCTCTCTCTCTCTCCATATATATATATATATATATATAAATAATTTAGTTTTTTATTTATATATATATCAAAATAAATGATAAATAAAATATCATGTACACACACACACTGTCATTTTGCAATTAAAGGTGCAGTAAGTGATTTCTGAGAAACGCTGTTGATATTTGAAATCACCAAAAACACGCCCCAACCCAAAAGCATCACACCCCTATCTTCAAAGATCCGCCCCCAAATTCACGAACACGCTATGCAACACAGGCACCTCCCCCCGAATGAGTGTACGCCCCTTACTGCTGACTGGCTACAAGTGTGTTTTGGTGCTCGGTCCAATTCACTTTCAACAGCGTTTCTTTCAGAAATAGCTTACTGCACCTTTAATGAATTTGGAGTTTAGTCAATCCAGAAAGTTGTACTAACCCACAGACAAAATGCTTCATAGACTGAATCTTTGAAGATTTTCTTTTTTTTAAGTACAAACCATGAAGTATACATACCCATCATATTCTTCCAAGCTGCAGTCTTTCAGAATGGACAGAGCCTGGCCCTTTCGCTTAGTGACTGCGGAAAAGAAAGAGTTAATGTTTTTTTTGTTGTTTTTTTTAAAGGAAAGCACTCCAAACTGCCTTTAGTACCCTTTTCCAGGCATTGGCAAATGGCTTGAGCCGAACATATGGTACTGGCTGTAAAGCAGAATTTATACTTGCATGCTGTTTGCATTTTTAATCAAGATTATGAGTTGTGGTACAAAGAGGCAACCGCTTTTGTATTCAGCTTGCCCAAGCTGCAAAAAACAAGATTTTTCCCAGCATTTAATGTGTGGTTTGCTATTTACATTACAGTACTGTGATGTAACAAGGTAAACAAAAGGTAATGAGTCAGAAAAAAAGAGGGTTAGATGTGGTCAGCAGAGTTCGTTGGATACAGGCTTGATCCAGTATAATTGTCGATTCAGGTTTGGCGTAGTGTGGCAGAAACCCCTGTCCTGTGTGGCATGCAAAAATGCCACTGAATGTGGGGGAAGAGGGGTGGCACGCCGCAGATGGCATTGTGCACGCCCGTGCCCCACTTAGCATTTTCTGGGGCACCTCCGCCATAGAGCGGGTCCCAGCTGTGACCACCCATCAGAGGGCTCACCGTGGCTGATGTGACACTTGCAGATGGATGTTTATTTTTTTGTTGTTGTTGTTTGAGAATGTGTTTTATGATGCACACAGAGATGCAAGTGTGTCTGCTCATTATGACATGCCTGGCTATCCCTGGTACCAGCTCAACTACAGATGATCATCATTTTAAAAGTTTTTTTTTTTTTTTTTGAAACATTATAATGTGTCTTTATGTGTTTGGGGTTGGTAGGATTTTTTATATTTTTGAAAGAAATGTCTTATGCTCACTTTATTTATTTGATCAAAAATACAATAAAAACAATAATATTTTGAAATAATATTACAATTTAAAATAACTGCTTTCTATTTTAATGTATTTTAAAATGTAATTTATTCATGTGATGCATAACTGAATTTTCAGCATCATTCCTCCAGTCTTCAGTGTCACATGATCCTTCAGAAATCATTATAATATACAGATTTGCTGCTCAAGAAACATTTCCTATTATTATCAATGTTGTACACAGTTGTGCTGCTTAATATACTATAGAGAAAAATATATGAAACATTTGAATGGGATTCTTTGAATAGAAAGTTCAAAAGAACAACATTTATTTGAAGTAGTTTTTGTTTAGTAACGAAACATTTGATCAATTGAATGTCCTTGCCAAATACAAAATTAATTCATTTTCATTTATCCATTTATTCATTTCATTTATTCTTATTATTATTATTATTATTATTATTATTATTATTATTATTATTATTATTATTATTATTATTATTATTATTATTATCATCATCATCATGTTTGGGGTTAATGAACGTGGTTATCATCTTGTAAATAAAAAATATTCATTTCCATTTTGATATCCATAACAAAATCAGAGTCAAATGATGTTTTAAATAAATATTGCCACTGATATAATTAATACTCTACATATACTGCAGAAACAGAGGTACATAATTATTCCAGGCATAGCCATATAGACTCTGTCATGAGTTCAATTCTTAGTGCTGACCTGTAGGGGGAGCACTTGCAAATCAAAGTGTAATTAAAGGATCATGTGGCCCTGACCTTGCCAAACAAAACCACAACCCAGGCATATTTTTCATATCTAACTAACTGATTGAAAATTGTGGGCAGAACTGTGCGATATCGTTCATTTTAGTTCACAATTAACCTTGTATCTAAAACAGTGCTCAATCAACAGAGCACCAATCTAAGCACATCAAATGCTAAATTAGACTCTTAAATGACCATGTAAATGCCAAAAATGACATTTCCACATACAAGTGTTGGTTATCAGTAAATAGCTGTGAATTAAACACTGTAATTGCTTCTCTTGAACATGACATTGTACTACTGCTGCCCGTGGATCTCAGTCTATAGAGCTAATTCGATCATATATATTCTCAAAGCTCTGCGTTCCGAGCGGCAGAACGAGATATTTAATTTCTATTAGGTGAAATGTTGTTTAATGGCTCCACCTCGAGCTCTCAGCCTCTGCCCTCGGGAGCAAATCATCAGGAAACGGATTCTATTACTGTTCAAATGGCTTTTGGAATCAGGTACCCACATTCATTAGAGCACAGATTGTGGAGTCTCCTTTTTAAAAGCAGGGGGCGCCTGGTGCGTGTTGGGGTGTGTGTGTGTAGTAGTCCGTGGTTGTATAGTACATATAGTACGGGGTCCTGTGTGTGTGGGAGGAGGTGGGTAAAGGGGAGGAGAGGGGGGAGTCCCGCACTGTGTTAGAACAGATGGGTGCAGTCCCTCCCCCTGGGTCAGGTTACTGACGGAGGATACACTTCTCCTGTCATTATGAGTGTGAGATGCATTTAGAACAATCCACAGCAGTGTTGTACAGCTGCTACTTCCAGTATGAGCACACACACATACACAACCTCAAGCACACAAACACACTGCTGAAGAATGGATATCGAGAGATTTAGGATTCAAAGAAAAGCAGAGCTTGGTTGTGAACATGTACAAATATTTGTGCATAAGCATCACATTTGTATGCATTTGGTATACATTTTAATAGTTCTTGCATTATCTGGCAATGTTTTTGGAGTTGCTTATCCATGCACTACTGGCACAGCAACATATAAAAAAGCAAAATAACTTGATCCAAAGAGAAAACTATTCACGAGTTACATAATCAGATTATTTTACTAGTTACTTGAAAAACTAACACTTTTTCAAATAAGTAACGCAAGTTTGTTTCCCCATTTACTGACTGACAGCTCTCCTGTCCCCATGTTAAGAGAGATCAGGAGTAAGGTGAAGATGCGTTGTGTGCGCTGTGTAAACATGATGCATATTGTAGTTCTAAATGTGAGCAGGCATTTACTCTTCTCACTTGCTCAAAAACAGATGCAGTATTCCTCAAAATTAACATAAACAGTGAAATGAAAACTCAGGATATTACGCAAGCCTCCAATATTTAAATATGTGAAATAGCACAAATGTACTTTATGTATTTAATCTCACTTTGTTAACCAATGTCTTTGCTGCTGACCTTCGATGATCCAATTCAGCCATACTACATATTTGTGTTTAATTTTTTTTTGTTTTTATTGCTGAAATGAGAGTGTTGAACATTTCCTGCGTCCTATTTTTCTGCAATCCAGAATGGCAGCACAGCTGAAAGGTTTGTTTCAGCCTGAGGCTTATTCATTTCACATTTGGTGTGAAAGGGCCTTTACATTTACCAAAAATAGAACTTTTAGGTTTTTTTGTTATTAAAAAGACAAACAAACAAGCAAGCCCAGACGCCCAGGTGAGAAAAAGTCATGCAAAAGTAACAACACATTACTTTCCATAAAAAGTAACTAATGCAGTTAGTTACTTTTTTACTTTTAGTGAATTAATATTGTAAGAATTACTTTTCAAATTAACTTTCCCCAACACTGGTGGCGGTTTAGTCTAAATTTGTATGATATGACATTTTTAGAAAAAAAGTAAGCATGAAGGTCCGCCCCTAAGTGAGGAATAAGCAGATTGTACAAAAACGTACGAATAAGATTGAATGAATTAATACAAATTAAGGAACATTCACACCGTAAAATAGTAAAAAATTGCCATGAGAGTGTGTGGAGTGTGTGGCCATACCATGTGATACCATGATGTTAGGGTGCTGTAGGTTACTGCATTGATATATGGTTGGAAAGGTTCTTATGAATCCATGTGGTTGCAGGGTGAAAATCCAAATCTAAACACGTTTTTGTCCAATTTTCTAATTAATATATCTAAAATTCCTTGAAGCAATATACATTTACTTAAAAGCAACATATTTAAAACTGTTTTCAGAGCATGTGTTTTATTGACCCCCCCCCCCCCGTATAAAAATATATACGTATAAAAAAAATAAAATCTGCCAGTGCAGTAAGACAAAATGCATTTAAATTCAAGATAATATGAATCTATGAAACATGTTTTTTATATCATATAGTGTTGCTTCTCAATTAAATGAAAGTTTTGTTTCAAGGATTTTTAGAGTAAACTAAAATTGTCAGTAAAAGATATTCTAATAAATATTAGTCAAATGTAATATTTTTGTTTTCCTCTAAATGTTGATTTTTAGTGTAATGCATGAGAGTTGGCAATTAAAATGGTAAACAACACTAATTTCGCTTTTAAGTGTGTATTCAAATGATGCATTAACATAGGGACCTTGACATTCCTCACCCTAAAATATTGATTTCCTATGATCCACTGCCAATGCCTAATGGCGTAAAGCACCAGCTTGTTAGCATATAGGGAATTGTTGAGCACTGAGTGATGAATCCAATGAGCGAACAGACCCTGAGGGCAGACGCTAATGCACTTCGACCTCGAGTGAGGCCTGAGGGGGCGGGGGATCACCTGTGCGTGAAGACTTTAAGATGAACCTGAGAGGAAAAGCCACCTATGTAACCGTTTGCTATCCCATTCAGTGCAGATGTGTGAGACTTACCGGTGACGTCGGCTTGTATGTCAGCGAGCTTGAAGAGCGGGGCCACTTTGTCCAGGTAGATCTGGTACGCCTCTTTCTTGTGGCTGATGGGGTTCACAAAGACTTTGAGAGATTTAGGACGGTTCTTGAAACCTGCCGAGCAAAATAAAACAAAAGAAACAAAGAGCGGGAAGATTCATCAAACCCCTTGTGTCATGAATCCCATGGGCATTCATTTAAGTGCTTGAAACTCATCCAGTTTAGAGAAGTGCACATCTGCTAATGTGAGCCAAAGCCCCTGTCCTTCATAATAATGATTTCTTGCCGTGAGTTCAGCTTTTGTCTGCCACCCTTGCTGCAGAATGGCTCTCACACAGCGTGAGATCAGTCTTCAAAAATTGAAAAGGTCAGATCAGTGTCTGTTGTTTACAGTGTCTGAATATCTGCCAAGAACGAGGAGAAAGCTTGAATAAATACACCATGTAGGCTTTCTGATGCTGATTTGTTGCTTAAGAAACATTGTCTTATTATTATCAATGTTGAAAATAGTTATACTGCTTTATATTTTTGGGGAAACTGTGATACTTTTTTTCAGGATTCTTGATGAATAAAAGGTTCAAAAGAACAGCATTTATTTGAAATTGAAGTTTGTAAGCTTATGTCTTTCCCTTCACTTTTGATACATTTAATATACATTGAATATAAATAATAATTAATTTTTTTTTAAATCATACTGACCCCAAACTAGCATATATATTTGAAGTATTGTGGTATCATGGAATCTCTCCTCCCCATCACTCTTTCTGACTGTCTCTATATGTCCTTCTTTGCAGTATTGAGTAACAGTGGATCATAATTAGCAGAAATTAGGGAGCTGCTTTCTCTTCTGGACTTCCTGGAGTGCCTGAGATCGATGGAAGCTGAGGTGAAGCTCAACACTCTCTCTCCTTGCTCCACCATCTCCCTCATTACTCTAATCCGGCCCCTGAAGCTCTCGACCCTCGACCTGCTAACGAGCCGCTACCCTCGGCTTGCCCTCCGCCGTATCCCCTGCTGACATCACAGTGCAAGAGTTCCAGGGGGTGCCCAAGGTCACAGTTCAAATAGACACAAAACGTGCGCGCGAGTAGATGCAGGATGTGAGGTGGGGAGGCTGGGGGGATTTGGGATCTTGAAAGAAGATTGCGAGTCTCGCTCAGCGTGGGGATGCTGATCCAATCTCCCACTATGTGGCTCTTGGGGGCCGCGCAGTGCCGGGACGCTGGGGTCCTTGCGGGGAGCAGGTGCGGGGGGGCGGCACCAGCACTGCTGTTATAGCTGTGAATGGGGCTCAGGAGGCTCAGCAACACTCATCCTCACCGAGGGGGCTTCAGGCCCACCGCACGACACATGAAAGCAGCATTGTGAGGCTAAGCTCATCTATTGCATCAGATTTACGTTAGTGTGCACATTTGCGTCACTGCTTCATGAAGCTCAAAATACCCACAATAAAAAAAAGATGCAAGAGTATCTCCTTTTGGTTTCTGGTTTGCCCAAAATACTGTTCCAAAACCATGTGTTCTACCAGTATAGACAGCATTATATCAAAGTTGCGAGGCAATAGCTGTGCTAAAAGGTAGGTAGCTTTCTATGATGCAAAATTTGTACCTCATATAATATATACTAGAGACGGCAATACCAGAATGCACTGCAACAAGCTCAGTAAAAAGATACCTTACAAAAAAAAAATAGAAAATAGATAGAAAAATGTTCACCATAGATGCATATACAGTAGTCCACATTTGAAGTGGTCCATCAAAGTTGTCCTATAAGACAAGAATGGGTATTGTTCAAAATTCATGTATAACTTTGATGAAAGGTTTTAATCCACTTTAAATATTGACTACTGTATATATTTCATCTATTTATTAGAGTTTATCATCATTTTATTATCATTTGTTTTTTTTTTGAGTATTACATTGTTAGTTCAGCAACATGCTAATGCCAAAAAGTGTTCCAAATAGGTTACTTATAAGGTTGTCTTCAAGTTAGGATCCTGTCTTAGAAGGAAGCTGCCTATGTAGTAGACAGAGAGACAGCTCACCGGGTTTTGGAACAAAGCCCTCATCTCTCATTAAATCATTACCCTGAAATGGGAAACTATGTTTCTGTTGTTTAAATGATCATATCTGAGCTGTTGTTCAGGATACATCTAAACACCACAGAGGGGAGACTGAGGACGTAGCCTGCTGCTTGCATGCACGATACCGTGTTACTATGGCACATAATCCCATGTTTGTGTGAGCGATGCACAGTGGCTCCCAGGAGCTCACTGAAAGACAATCCAGACAAAGGGGCCACACTCAGGTTTCACCTCCATGAGCCAGCCCTGTTTGTGTTCCCGCAAAAGGCCACTGTGATTAGCAGACTTCAGAGAACCTGCGTTCACTTCACACGTTAATTATAACCTTTTGGGGATAGCAGACGACTCATCTAAATATGTGTTCTATGTCGTTAATCACTTTTGTAGTCTGTTTTAAGGTAAAGCTGTAAGCCATTTATTCATATTTTTTGCTTAAATGGGTGAATTTCACAAAACCTGTTTAGAACATATCTGTGTCATATTTGACAAACCAAAAATAATTAATAATAATAAATATGAATATTTTTAGTATGACCATTTAAGGTCATATATTTATTATTACAGTACAGTAATCGTAAGTAGCATATATACTGTATTGAACAGTATATGTTTATATTGAACAAATCTGATATATATAAAATGCATTTGTGCAGTTCAGATTTGTTCAATATGACCTGGATGAAATATGACCCTGGATGTTTTTGTGACATTCACCCACATGCCCTTCATGTGAACAGGTTGGTTCTGTTTGCCCTCTCAATAGCTTTGAAGTGACGTCCACATTTCAGACACATGTACCTGCCACCTGTGGACATTCCATGAGGTCAGCACTTACTACAGCGATGCAGCCGCCCTGTGACTCAGAGGCTTAGGCTGTTTTACCCCTGAGGGCTATCAAGACCGACTAATGTCACCCAACAGAGCGGCTACATCTGTCTCTGTCCAGCCCCCATCTCAGGGCACAGAGGGTGCTGATGGGAAAGGTAAGGAGCATCTGAATGGTGTGGCTAAGGGTCTCCCCGCGGAGAAGATGATTCGGCACAGGGGAACACTTTTCCCATAATCAGGGGTAAATTACCTGAGAGCGGGGTCAGGTTACACATTGATTTCAGAGACAAACAAAGCCCCAGGACAGCCCGTAAACACTCGTGCACTGCGCTAATGAGAGGACTGACCATGCAGTACAGTCATAGTTTGTTTGCAAAGCATCAATGCTTCATGTTACAGTGCAGCGTTATTTTGTGATTGTGAAGTCATTCTGTTCTCAGGGTTATGCGCCCGTCTTTCAATTCCAATTAAATTCTTGAATCTGAATTAAGGTTACAGAATTGTAATTCAGTTTTAAATGTAAGGAGATTAATTCAAATCAGTTGAAATCCAAAGATATTCATAACTGTGATTTTAACTAAAAAAAAGCAAAGTTCATCAAGATGAACTTTGAATATTAGATTTGAAAAAGTTTTGAAAAAAGAGGTTTAGAAATGCCTTTTTAGATGACAGACGGACGGACGGACGGACGGACGTATGGATGGATGATAGACAGAAAGATAGATATTAGGGATAATTACAGAATGTAAAGCAAGACAAACTTTAATTAAAAGTTTTAGTTAATGAGTAGTTACAGTATGAACATTTATGTGGAAATTTTGAGATCTACAGATAAGGAAAAAATGGTAGTCTGATTAGAAAATGTATGGTAACTCGAGTCAGAATGGGATCTGAAAGGTCTAAGAGAAGTTACATTGGATAAATTTTCGGGTTAGGGATAAAAAAGATTTTTTTTTTTTTACAATAACAGTGTGTTGACTTGGCCAAGCCCCTTGAAAAAGACAAATAGAGGAAAAGAGAGTCAACGTGCATAACACAGCCATCAAACTGCACTTAAGTAACCCATAGACTGTTCCACTCGCTGAGCCCACAATACCCAAACGGGCTTTCTGGGGTGCACAGAATATTTGCTAATCCTCAAGAACAGATGTCTTATTTTTGCCCTGAAATCCCTGGCTGGCGAGGGGAGTGAGCCCTCCAACGGATAAGCCTAGATTGGGGCCTTGCAGTGGGAAAGGTCAGGATCGGAGAGGAGCTGGATCCGGCAGGCCCAAGGGGAGGTAAGCGATCTGGGGGCCATACAGGAGATGGAGCGGGTGAGAGAAAAAGAGCGTCACTGTCCTGTGCCACTTTCCTACCGGCCGTGAGATCTCCATACGGGGGACGAGTGCTTCGACATTTCCTTAGATCCTCTGCCAAGAGCGGAGCATCTGGCATGGTGTCAGGGACTGGCATTAGCGCGCATTAGCAGTGGGGGAGACCCAGCCCTCTCCAGATTTGTCCCCTCCAGCAGGGGCATCACCAGGCAGGAGCTGCTCCAACCGCTAGACGAGGTGGGGAACTGCGGTGGAGGTTTGGGCTTCAAATCAATACACTTGCTTTCATTGGAGCAATTAATTCACACCGGCCCCATATAATGAGAAAAACCGCGTAGAGGCTCGGAGAATAAAATTAAGTGTGTAATGCATCCTATTAATTATTCCATGTTAAAATGTGGAACGCACATGCATATTGTTCAATTAGAGCCATTGTAGTTCTCGGTGTGGACAATAACACCTTTCCTAATATTAGCCAGGAAGGGGGAAAAACAGCACCATGTGTTAGGTGCCTCCATTATGTCTGCGTACATGTCTATCTATCCGGGGGCGGGTGTGACAGACAGAGAAATGGGGAAGATCCGATGGGAATACGCAGAAAAAATCCACAAGCAGCACTTGGTGAAAGTGATACTGCAGTCGTACCTACAGCAGAGTCCACAGGAGCATCTGTCCTTTCACGGTGCCGTTTAGGGGTGGGAATCTTTAGGCACCACAAGATTTGATTTGCTTTTGAAACTTTCAGAAAAAAATAGCAAAAATGTTACCTTTAGGGTTACAACAGCTTGTCACTGGAGTAGCACCCTTAATGGGACATTAAAGGGACACCCCTAAAAGGTTCTTGTAGTAGCTACTTTAAGGGTACATGTTACTACTCTAAAGCCTGTTTTATACTTCTGCGTCGGACCTACGCCGAAGCCTCTAGGCTGTAGGCAACGCGTTAGTTTTCATTTATACTTCTGCGTCGTTGTCCGCGTTGACACGCAATTACATTTGCAGAGGGAGCATGTGAAACCCAGAGGGAGGGGTTCTAGCAGACCAATCACAGCGCTTGTGTCTGCGTAGAGTTGACGCGTTGTTACATTTTTGGAGAGGTGCACGTCAGGGTACGCCGAAGGGTACGCGCGCTACACACAGCCTACGACGTAGCTACGGCGTGAGTTTGACGCAGAAGTATAAAACAGGCTTAAGAATATACACCTTTAGGTACTGTCCAAGTGATAGGCTGTTGTACTTCTAAAGGTATATATTTTTTTATTTTTCTGTGCATGACAATAAGCAGATAACAGTTAATGAGCAACCTTAAATGTTATTTAACTAGTCTTTAATTAATTACATTTTACAAGTGAAAAAAAATCACCAATACGACATAGTACTTATATTCAAGATGCAATGTATGAAACCAAGTTTTAATATCATCTACACTGTCTACATACATTTTTTATGTTGTTTCAGAGATTTTTAAATATTAAGTGTAAAATAAGACAAAAGTACTCATTGAGGATAGGATTTTTTGCAACACTGTCAATTAGCATTTTGTTTATGCCTCTACTGGTACCAAATGGAATTGCAGTCTCTTTGAGCTTCCAGATTATGCCTCAAATAACAGTAGTTTTGAGCTGGAAATCAACTTGTCTGAACAATGAAAGGGGAAGTATTAGAACTTTTCTATTTGTCCTAAATATTATGTCCTAAATATTATAAACTTAAGTTTTAATATAAATTTAAAATTGTAATTTTATGAAGTTTTGTTGCTAATTAGAAATAATGTTTTCAAGAAGTGTTTTCTTTCACAGAAGGAAGAAAATCATAAGAGTTTGGAAGGAAATGAGTAAATGTGAGTAAATGATGACAGAATTGTCATTTTTATTCCTTTAACTCATTCACTGTAGACTTGACCTACAACTCTTTTTATGATATTTTTTATTTATTTTATTTTATGTGAAACAGTATCAAAGTACCCTACTTTAACAGGCATATACACAGAGTTTGGGCTAGCCAGAAAACATCCCAGCTAAAGTAAGAGCACTCCAGTCAATAAGATACACAGACTGATCCGTTTCCAAGGAGCCAAGGGGAAAGAGTCACCATGGATACGCAGGTTGACTTAATGGAAAACCTGTTAATGTGTAACATTATCCACTCGGCTATCGAGCTATTGTACATCAACTCATGTAAATGCTGTGCAAGCTCAGCCAAAGGCCCAGCTTCCTTCAAATGTCGAACGCATTTAAAATCGCGTTCCGAGGGAGATTTCGCTTTCCCTATTATCTTGTTAAACAACTCAAAGCAATTTCATGCACGCCGCACAATAGCAACTGTTGTGCTTTATGCCAAATGCACATATGAATTCAGATGGGTCACAAAAGCCTTTGGAGGAATGAGATGGACCCGGTGCTTGACCCTTGAGTTCTCTCCTCTCTCTGTTTGTCTTTTCTCCTCCCTTTAGGTCTACAACAATAAAGTCCAGCTTGACGCAGGAGTGTGACCACATGCTTTGACAAGAGCACCAAGAGCACATTATGTGTCCGGAGTGGAGCGCCGAGGGCTTCCCGGGCTCTGATTGACCTGCCTAGACTAATCTTTCAAAAGAGGGTTTAAGGACACAAGGAGTCTATTCCAGTTCAACTCGACGACTACATTG
The DNA here is from genome assembly GCF_964197995.2 of Scardinius erythrophthalmus. Classification (NCBI taxonomy): domain Eukaryota; kingdom Metazoa; phylum Chordata; class Actinopteri; order Cypriniformes; family Leuciscidae; genus Scardinius; species Scardinius erythrophthalmus. Next base: position 7,814,183 of record NC_138226.1, on the reverse strand, counting down.
GACCCAAGTAGACTGTAGTACAGGTGCTACTATTGTTGCCGGTCGTATCCCCACACGTTTGGTCTGTGGCCTGGCCCGACCGCTCGCTCTCTGACCACAGGGTTTAATCTGTCAGCTGGGCGGCCGCACCTCATGTGTCAGCGCACATCACATGGCTTGTCAGAAAAACACGCCGATGCTGCGCATGGCATTCAGAGCTCACCTTGAATAAAATCACATCGGGGGATTGAGGGTCTGGGGGCTTTTTTACCGAACCGTTCACCCTTTGTGCTGAGTGTCAGCTGGGACACACCCTCCATTGTGCCGCCTCCCTGGGAAACACCAGGCCGGGATCCGCTGGGCTGCTGTAACAGGTGAGCACCCCTGTAATCCAGCGTGCCCGCTCTCATCCCCCGAGCCAATGATTCGGCAGCGCAGCCAATAAAATAACAGAGATAATCCACCTATGGAAAACATGCGTCTGTGTGCGTGTGAGAGCATGTGCACGCGATGCAGGGGGGTGGGGTGGACATTTCCACAAGCACCAAACAAACCGCAGCGTTTTATTAACAACTGTAAGAGTTAAGGAAGGTTTAAATATAGCAGGTGATCATGAATAGTGACGTGGAAGCTCATGTAGCACATGACAGCTGTGCTGCTGTTTATCATAACTTGCATGGAGAAGGTCATGAAGGGCCCTAATCAATGATCCTTTATAACATCTATAGGAGAGAGAATGTACTGAAATAAGGACAAACACTGTAAAAACAAACACTATAGTTACACTGTAAAACTAATGATCTCATTATTTTAGAAAAACTCACCTAATCATTTTGAGTGATTTCGTCATACTCTAGCTCTGGAGTTTACATATTTTCTTTCTTTCTTTTTCATTCATATCAGATTTACTGTTGAAATCAGAAGAGTATACTAGCATTATACTCTTACTATTTCTGCCTATGCTATTGTTAATATGCTATTTGGAAAGGCATACTATGCTAATATGCTATTCAGAGTAGTGTAGCATACTTTTTTTTGTCATATCCACCAGCAGCCATATCACCCTGTAGCCCAAGACTGGTTTCCCGCTGAAGCTAAGCAAGGTTGAGCCTGGTCAGTACCTGGATGGGAGACCTCCTGGGAAAAACCAGGTAGCTTCTGGTTCTGGATGAGGTGTTAGTGAGGCCAGCAGGGGGTGCTCACCCTGTGGTCTGTGTGGGTCCTAACGCCCCAGTATAGTGATGGGGACACTATACTGTAACAAGCACCATCCTTCGGATAAGACGTTAAACCGAGATCCTGACTCTCCGTGGTCATTAAAAATCCCATGGCCCTCTTGTAAAGAGTAGGAGTGTAACCACGGTGTCCTGGCCAAATTCCACCCATTGGCCATTACCAATCATGGCCTCCTAATAATCCCCTTCCATTGAATTGGCTCTATCACTCTCTCTCCTCTCCACCTATAGCTGGTGTGCGGTGCGCGCACTGGTGCCGTTTTACTGTGGCTGCCGTCGCATCAAGTGGATGCTGCACACTGGTGGTGGTTGAGAGATCCCTGATATGATTGTAAAGCGCTTTGGGTGTACAGTAGTACAAATGAAAAGCGCTATATAAATGCCTCATTCATTCATGTCTTTAAATGGCAGAAATAGTAAGAGTAGAACATTATTGTGATCTGTTTGTCTGACCAACAGCAATCTGTTTTGTTTCGTTGTTGCTAGTATTGCTGATATTACATCAGGTGCATTAATTCTTCAGTAAAAACCTGTTTATTATTTGATCTACACTGCAAAGAAAACCTAATCCTGATCCAATCTTCAAGTTGAAAAATACAAAAGTCCTTAAATTTACTTCCTAAGCAACATTGCTTCAATTATTAAGACTAGTTTTTAGAGAATGCAATCATGGATAAAGTGTTTTCAAGCTGATTCTAAGATATAATGCATGGTAAATGTATCTTATTTTAAGTTTTTGTATATATATATATATATATATATATATTTTTTTTTTTTTTTTTTTTTTATATATATATTTTTAGAAATTTTTACTGAAATGTAATCCCTTTTAGAAGTCATTTTTTGCATTGTGTAAAGTGTGGCTACTTTTTTAGGTGTATGAATGCCTGCGTTGCTAAAAATAAAAATAAAATAAAAATCCTTTCAGAGGAAAATGACCACGTTTACCAGCATTACAAGGTCATTAAGCTGGAAGACATGATGAAACTTTACACAGACAAGGTCTGTAATTTCATGCCAAAACATATAATGTTTAAATCTTCTGGCTATACTTCTGAAACAGTGTATATTAATGGTTTTGGAATGTCTCGATGTACTTCCATTGTAAGACACCACAATGAATCTCGTCTTTGTGTATTAATTTTTCTCCTCACAGGACTAAATAAGCATGTCCTCTCTCCTCCAGGCTCCCTCAAGGCATATTCTTTAATTATGTTAATTAATTCATGTTCTGCCCAAAGTACATGCAGTCCTCACTCACAATTACCCGCAAAAAGCCAGCATTTCAATCTTTAAAGGGCTACAGCTCAGAAACTCTTTCGTGTGAAGAAGTTATACAGCCAAAAGATTCACTGAGGTGGGGGAAGGGCTCGATAGTATAAAGTTGTGAGGCCTGGACAATCCCCTCCCTAATTCCCAGTGAGTAATGCACCTCCTGAGCACTGCTGTTACATCACCTCTTATTCGGTGCTGTAACTGAAATTCCAGGGATTAGCTGGTGTTAATACAGCATTATGACTAGGCCCTCATCGGACAAAAACACTTTCCAGAGATTTCCTCCACACCATTATCAAGTCCTAAACTCCTATCCCATATCCAATCCAGTTTTAAATATAGTGTACTTGTACTGTGTTCAGTATTTATGTGGGGCGCACATCGGGCAAATAGGGATTTCTGAAATTGAAATTTTAGCCTAATTGTGAGGCTAGATTATTTCAGCGATAATGTGCAGTGCTGCATTCTCTGCAGACCGGGATTAACAGAGATTACACATGCACATTTTCACAAAGGCAGCGTCTGAATGCTCAACGGTCATTTAGCTGACAAAGGAAGTTTATAGTATTGCTTATGAAAGAAGAAATCATTTTGTTGGTCCTCGGGAGAGTCTTAGACATCCCCCACTATTAAATCTCCTCCTTGCGTCCCTCGCCTAGGTTTTCGGGAACCGGAGAATGAAGAGTTCTGACGCATTTGGAAGGACACCTGTCTCCCGTGCAGCACAGCGATCGCTAGGCAGGCCGCTGGCCTGTCTTGGCAGTGAACGCTAGTGAGAGAAGCACAGATAATTACAAACTCCAGGGAGGCCGTAGGACCAACCTGTTCCTCCAGTCTGATCCAGCAGGTCCTTGCGGCCAACACCACCCTTTTTCAAGACCCCCTCCGACCCCCCTACCATCAGGCACACCACATAATGATATGGTCATCACACAAAGGAGATGGTGCCCCTCGGCTCTCTCAACAAGCGTACCTTATAATCCAGTCCGTGGAGTTTATTCATGACTTCGTTTTGTGCAGCCAGGATGTTGCTGACACAGCTAAAACATCATATTTGTAGATCTGATGCATACTTGAGAAATCATTTAATTATGATACAAAGGCTTTGTTCCAAAACTTAGTGATCTACCTTGCTGTCTTCTTAGGCAGCATTCTGATTGAAATAGAATGATCTACATAGGCAGCCCAATGAGTTATACAAATAGACTAACAACAGAGTTTTATTCCTGTGATGCAAAGTTGAATTTTCATCATCAATACTCCAGTCTTCAGTGTCACATGATCCTTCAAAAATCATTCTGATATGCTGATTTGGTGCTCAAGACACATTAGCCTAATTATTATTATCAATGTTGGAAACATTAGATTTATTTTAAATATAAAAATTAATATTTTAGGTAACGCTTTATTTTAAGGTGACATAGTTACTACATGTACAGTACTTACTAGTAATAACAGTAAATTATGCATAATTACAAGAAACTAACACTAAACCAAACTCTAACCGTAACTATAGTAAGTACATGAAGTTAATATTACTCAGTACTTATTTAAGTACAATGTAACTATGTCGCCTTAAAATAAAGTGTAACCATATTTTATTAATATATTCATATTTTGTGAACATTTTCAGGATTCTTTGATGAATAGAAAGTCCAAAAGAACAGTATTTATTTGAAATAGATTTTTTTTCCGAACAATCTAAAAGTTTTGACCAATTTAATCCTTGCTAATAAAAAAAAACAAAAAAAGTATTATTTTCTTTAAAAAAAAAATCTTACTGATCCCAAACTTTTGAGCGGTAGTGTACACAGCACACAAAATATTGTGGGTAAAATGGTTCTTGTAAGTATTTGTGTAAAAAAGGCCCAGATTTACTAGTGAATTATTTGTATTTAATTGTTATTTAGAGGTGAATTGTGTGTTTAACTCAATTTTCAGATGTGTTGTATTAGTAAACTTTCTAGGCTATTATATTGGTAAACGTTTAAGTCTATTGAACAGGTAGATTTTCTAGTCTACTGTATTAGTCCACTTTCTAGTTTGTTCCATTAATGACTCCTTGTATAAAAGGAGGATCCAACATATTCCACTAGATTGCTGCGTGACTTGCTATAAGACTGGAGCGAGGAACCGCTGATGGGATACTTCACAGCTGTTTAATTAGTTTGTTTTAATCTTCATAGGACTCTAAGATCTGAGCTAGTAAGATTACACTGTTTAAGATAGGAGAACTTTTGATAACGATTCTTAGTTTGAGACATCACTGTTCTAACCAGACAAAGCTCCAAGCTCTTCAACCTATCTGAACCAGAATAGAAAAGGTTTCTATTTCAGAAGTTTTTACAATTTCTTATACAATCTTATACGGTGCCATAATTATGCCACCTACATCTTGAAGAGCGCACTTAAAATGCTACACTCACTAAGTTCAGGAACAGAGTAACTGTGTCCAATTCATTACCGAGTTGAGCAGTCCTTATTCAATAAATGTCAGCAAACACAATAAAATATAAAATGAAGCAAATGTTGACCAGGTTAATGTTTGCATGTCATAAATGTAAGTCATAAAATTCAGTGAGGCTCCAAGATAAAATAAATCTAAAATGACTAATGGCTTGATATGTGATATTTTTTCAGTGTCTGGTGGATGCTCAACTGTTCTGATGTGTGAACGTACCGCTGAGGATCTCTTTAAGGCTTTTGAACCAAGTCTCACAGTGGTCCGCGCTCAGGTTGTTGAAATGGATGGCATGGTCCTTGAGTTTGAGCCCTTTCTTCTTGCACTGAAAGAGTGTGATGCCCAGCAGAGTTCCACCCGTCTGCTGCCCGACGGAGCGTCTCCGCTTTACCTTCACAGCAAACACATCCTTTAGCTCCACATACTCCTCCTGCTTCTTCACATCACGGTCAGCTAAAGCAAACACACAAAAGACATTGATGTCATGTTATACACTTTTTCACCTCCTCTTGTAATGTGTTTTTTTTTTTTTTTTTTCATTTAGTTTTTTTTATCATATCATTTGACCCCTCAGCAGTAATAAAATGTGTTGTTTAATTTAAAGACTGTAAAGGCCAGTGTGAATTGAGTTCATTCCTTTGTAGTTCCAAACCTACAGAGCCCTACAAAAACTTTTGCGTTCCCCTGAAACTTTGCGCAAATTTTCTAAGGGAAAAGCAAACATTTTGTTAGAGAACGCAAAAGATTTGACATTTTATTTTTCTTCCCATCACGTTTTTTTTTTTCTTCTTCCGACCACCATTGTCCCTTTAGGGGCTCCATACAAACCTGTATAAATTTATAGATTTACCTGTATAAAACCATTCAAAATTTGGGTGGTCTGTAAGATTTTCGAAAGAAGTCTCTCAAGCTCACCAATTAAGGCTGCATTTATTTGATAAAAAATACAGTGAAACATTATACAATACAGAAATATTGTGAAATAGCATTCAAATTTAATATTAACTTTTTCTATTTAAATTTCTATTCCGTTTTCTAATTCTAATATGCTGATTTGGTGCTCAAGAAACATTTCTTATTATCAATGTTGAAAACAGTTGAGCTGAAAAATATTTTTTGTAGAAACCATGATATCCTTTTTCAGGATTCTCTGATGAACATAAAGTTTAAAAAACAGCATTTATTTAAAATAGAATCTTCTGTGACAATGTAAAAGCTTTTAATGCCACTTTTATCAATTCATTGTGTCCTTTTCTTGCTGAATTAAAGTATTCATTCCGTTCGACAACAACAACTACAACAAAAATCTTACTGACCCCAAACTTCTGAACTGTTTTTGCCCATAGTATTAAAGTCAATGGGGTCCAAAACAATATCAGGACCCTTTGACATTCATTGTATGGATAAAAATATGTTTAAATTTTCTTCTTTTGTGTTTTACAGAAGAAGGAATTGCATACAAATTTGGAACAACATAATGACGATTAAATGAGAATTACATTTTTTAACTGTCCCTTCTATGAGAACTAAAACAAACAATGAAATGAAGTTTAAATGGGTGAGAATTCAGACTTTTAACAGCGCTGCACTTGATACCCCAGCGTTACGATGGGCTGTGAGTTTCCTGTTCTCTCCTGACCCCCCGCTGTAAATGATTACCCACAGGCAAACTCCAATTAAACCGCACTGAAATCTGTCGGCGAGCCTTAAGACTGTAGTTACTTAAGACTAGTTCTGTAGCTGCCTCTCTAAATGACAGTCTCTCTCCTCGTGTGAAAGCTTTTCTTCATTAGGAGCACCCCGAGCCGCACCTCCACGTTTCAGAACATTAACTACCCTCTCACATTACTGTGCAAGACACTAGCCGCCATCTGTTCCTACTCAGGCTTCTGCTAGAACCTCTCTATACCTCCACCACTCTATTTATTTAACACCGGAGCTTCGTTTCATTGTGGTCACTCTACAAAACCCTGAGTCAATTGAATTAGTGGGAATAGGAGATAATCTCTCCCGGCAGAGCTTTCCTTGAGCCAGGGCAAATGACAAAGTGGCCCGTGTTAACGGCTGTGTACAGGAACCTGCCTCAGAGAGAGCGAGGGAGGGTCCTGAAGGGCGTGGAGGGAGAACGGGACGAGGCCGAAAAGGGGGGGGCTTCTCCTCTGCTACATTACAGTAAGCCGGTGCCCTGTCTGAATTAATCTTGGCACATCTGCCTGATGCTGACCGTAAACAGGATTAAAGAAGGACTTATCTGCTTGATGCTAATTGTGTTGCAGTTTTTGCACATGTCCACCCTTTTTAATAAAGAGACTCCAAATGCTGCTGTTCAACTGCCCTTTTCAGGCCGCGGTTGTCAGCGTGTGCACAACGCTAGTCAGGTTGGTCTGGGCTCTGATGTTCTACGGCTTTGGCAATAGGACCCAATTAGTCCCCCCAATTAAGAGAAGGAAAATTGAGTTTAAATGAGCTGCCCGCTAAGTAGAAGCAATGAGATGTAGATTGAGATATACTCCTGGTAAAGCATGAGACTGACTAGCGTTTCCTGCTGATCTGCTCTAAAACAGGCCACACAATAGGAACTTTACTTTTTGCTAATATTGTGCTCTCTCTATTTTTGGGAGACCATAAATTCTTGCTTACACAAACTTTTTTTTTTCTTATCTCTATTGTATTTTAGCCACTTTACAGCTCCACACTTGCTAATCTATTTTTAAGGGAATAATGATGCAACTTTAACAACTGCATTAAAATTGGCAGCAAAATTAATCTCTTGACGTGGCTTTGCTGATGCAATTAGAAAGCTAACGCAAGTATTAGAAAGCTGACGAAAGTTAAAATTATGCTAGAAAGAAAATTAAATTAATAAAAAAAACTACCAAGGTCATTTGCTCATGACTGATTGATCCAGTTTCTTTTTGCGATGAGAACAGGAAGCGTTATAAGGTTAAGGAATAAAAGCCACTGTTTTATTCCAATTTTTCTTTTTAACCTTGGTCATATTCCAATTATGTATGCATCATGAGAAGGTGTTTACTCGATTGCCATAATCCAAATAAGACTTTATTCTAGTTACAAAATTGCTGAATAAGACATCTGGGATATGCCTGTATTAATAGGAATGTTGAGTCACGTAAACACCTTATTCCGAAAATCCATTGTACTGGAATATGCAAGTAATAATGGTATGTATGTGATACAAAATAAACAGAAATCAGACATGCATATACAATGTATTTCTGCTTATTTAGCACTCTTGTCTGGTTTTGGATGTCATTGGCTGAAAAAAATGTGTCACAGTTTCCACAAAAATAAGCAGTACAACTATTTTCATCAATGATATTATCCCTTTAATTGGAAAATGTGGTCTCCATGTAATGAATTACCTGTGGCATACACTCATACTAACAAGTTCATACAGTATATAACCAAAATGATTGCATTTTGCAGCAGTTATAAAAGCAAAACACACCTTTAAGATGCATAAACAGAATATGAAGATTTCTTGTAAAAGCCGTCACACCTCTTTTGTGTGATCTAAAAGGGATTTGAGAGTAATCCATGCAAAAAAACGCAAAGCTGGGGTTAGAGAAGGGGGTTGAAGAAGATTTTTTTGCTGCTGGTGCCTCTGCTGCAGGGCACGCAAGTTCACAAATAAGAAGGGCCATATGTTCAGGGTCATTGGTCTAAAGGGGCTGCAAAGGGCCAAATCAATATGACACGTCTGGTAACACGCGAGGTCATATAACACGGAGCCCTCCTGAAGACTGACTATGGATATGTCGTCTCCGGAGAGCTCATCTCTCTTATTGACAATTACATGCGTCTCTGTGTGTAGACACCACTCACAGCCAGCGATGACACACACAAGCACACATTCTATCATCACTGGCTGCCGATTCATGTTTTCTGGATTACATAAAATCAGGCTTGATGAAATTAAAGTCGGGCGTGTTGTTGCAGTTGCTCAATTTTGAAAAAATGTGTGTATATATATATATATATATATATATATATATATACAGTATATATATATATATATATATATGTATAGATGCATATATATATATATACAGTATATATATATATATATATATATATGTATAGATGCATATAGAAATGTAAATGTTGCTTGTCTATGGAACAGTGCTATAGTTTTGTATTTGTGGTTTTCTTTGTTGTTGCTATAGGGCATTGCATGGTGATTGCTGGACCAAATAGCAATGTTGTCCTCAACAAGCCGCAGGATTTGAGGTATTATTATTTATGTCCATAGCACAAATGATGCAGAATGAGTTGTGTGTCAAAGTTTAATACCTTACAATAGGAGTTTGTTCAAATCACTAAGCCAAAGTATGATAAATAGTAATAGTGATGCATGTCTTAGCAAAAATGAACTTAAATGCCTAAATTGAAGTTGCATAAAAGTTTTTATATTGAGCATTACATTTGTACAGGTTCTCCCTTTTGTTTAAATTTTTCACATTTATAACAAAAATAATTTTAAAATGGTTTTAAATGAGCTCTTTATTTTAGGAATTGCTGGTTGTCATAAAAGCTATATGCTAGGAAATTAGTTAATTAGTTTGAAAATAGCAATTCTGTTGAACCTCACATGGCGGATATCCAGAGAGCAGAAAACAAAGCAGGGAACGACGAGTCTGTGGCCCCCAGCGTAGCAAGTGTCATATTCTGGCGCACATGAGGCTGATTTCAGATGACAAGATGGGAACAGCCCTTCATTTGAGGCACAGTAAGACACGGGGAGATTAAATAAAACTGTGCACTCTTCTAGAAAACTTTATTGCTTCCAGATGGATACAAGCTTCCTCTCAGCAGCGCTCCGGCAAAGGCGAGACGCAGGGGGCCCGACATCATGTCATCATGCAACTAATGTATGGACAAAAAGAATCAATTCTACACCGGGAGTGATTTGAGCTGCTAGACTTTGTTACAGTGAGATTTCAATATGCATGATGTCTGATGCATATGCATTGATTTTATTAGTGTTGCTTAAAGCATCACCTTTAGCATTGCTCATACTTAAGATTAGTGATTTGAACAAAGCCCTAAACTGTAAACTTCATGTGATTCAAACATAAATGAAACCTGCAGCCAGTTGAGGAGGGAGGAGTGTGTTGTTACTTTTCTAAGTGATTAGACTAACAATTGTTGCAAATGCATTGTAGACAATAAAATGGCCAAAAAATCTCATATTGAAGGAGGGACCCAAGCCATATCTAGATACTCTTGCCAGTAGGCATTTAAAACTCTGTAAAAATTACAACAAGAGATTTTCTGGAGTAAAAATGTCTAAAAATGTACTTAAGAAACAACACTGCATAACATAATAAGACTTGTTTTCATAGACTATACAACACCCTATTATCAAGATTTTTACAGGTAAGCACCACTCCTTCCTTCAGAAAATGTGAATCTAGTTGTGTCGCCATACAGTATATAGAAAATATCCATGAATGTCTTTTAAATCAGTCTGGCAGAGAATCTCTTTGCCTCATATTCTCCCTACTCATTGTTGATGCGTGCAGCGCTCTCGCAGATGAAACTAATACCGTGGTTTGAAAGGGGACCAACTACGGAAAGCTCGTGCCAGGTCAGCAAGCCACTCTTTGCCCCCATGTTGTGTGGGGCCATGTGGTTCCCAGCATGGCGTCCGAGAGCATATTTTCCACCTGTGCCTGTGGAAGCCTGTGTGCCCAGACCCACACACCAAAACCCAATATTTACATTTTTATATTGCCGTTTTCAAGACCCCAGGATGCAAACAAAGGAGGCAGCGTCTGTTTGTTCCCTGTGTGCAATTAGACTGTGACACTGTATATCCCTATTGCAATACAGAGGGGTCACACACTTGAACTTTGACTGTGTTCGACACACAAGCCAGCTGATTGGCGTGCACGAGACAATCTGCTTGCTAAAACTGCCATATTACTGTATAATTTTTGGTTTTGGTCAGCCCACAATATAGTCCAGATTTCCATCATTGCACACATCTCTTGCTCCTTGCATGATTGTTAATTAAATATAATATATTTTGGCAAATGTATGCATTCAGCTACTAATAAGAGTATAGAACTCGCCGCTAGAACTTTTGATGGTTTCGTATTATTTTTTGTTTAGTTTTTTTGTTTTGTCAGTGGGATCCAGAGTTGTTTGTTGTTATTTAAATTCAATATATTTTGGCTAATTTATGCATTCAGCTACCAATAAGAATGTAGTACTCACCACTTCACTGTTTAAATCAATTCCATATATTTTTCCATCAAGGTCAGTGCAGAAAAAGTCTGTTGTTCACGTCAAGCTTGGCTGTTTTTTTGTTTGTTTGGGTGCCAGCATTCTTCAAAATATTTTCTTTTATGTTTTGCAAAAGAATGAAAGTCGTACAAGTTTGGAACAACATAAGTGTGAGTAAATGAAGACAGATTTTTCGTTTTTGGGTGAACATCCTTTTATTTAAAAAAACAAAAACATCCTTGTTATATTTGTCCTGGTGAAAACACTGCAGAATAATTCAGGCGTACGACAAGAGGCATTTCATGCAATGCAAAACTGTTCTTATGCTCATTCTCATGCCGTCGTACAGTTTTGGAAGTACGTGCGGCTCTCTATGGCTCTGTAACCAGAGGCTCCTACTCCGAGTCTCAGGTGTTAGTAGAAGAGCTGAGCATGTCTCAGCATAATGACTCATTATTGATGCTAATGATGTTCTGCTCATTATTTTTAAACAGGCTTTAGAAATAAACAATTATCGTCACCTACTTTTCATTATGCTCCAAGCCAAAATAATTTGAGGATATGAAGGAGGGGGAAATGTGATTTGTAAGACTGGATAGCTTAAATAAGTAACATAACTTCATTAATGTGGCTAAATGACTAAATTAACATTACTTATTGTTGTATCTAGTGTTGCAGAACATGTTTTTGTTTGTTGATTGATGCTTATCGAAGAGTATACAGTTTTATAGCAGGGATGTTGACTGATGTGACCGATCTTGTCTCTGCACTGCAGTTTTCCATGCGGAGGACAGGGAATGTGTCTTGACTAAAAAATGTCCCCCTTCTGTCCCTCGGTACTGTGAAATGGGATCAGATAACCTCAGCGGTGCAATTAGCCTCAGAAATCTGAGGCTGAGCCAGTCAGTCCAGTTCCAGAGAGCTACACTGGTGCAGATGCTCCATGCTGACCGCAATGGTCAACCAAAGTCCTCAGAGTTCTGGGAAAAACAGGTCATTTTCAAAGATCTAATACCGCGCTTGTGTATGGTAAACCATCCAGCATTTGCTTGCATGACAAGCTCGTTCAGTTCGGCGCTCATATAAATGGCTAAAGTGATCGATGTAACAAAAGCTGAGAACTAAAGTCAATATGTTATGATATAATCTGAAATAAAATCATTTTAAAATGCATACAGAAGAAGAATGGCTTTTTGTATCTCTCATCTAATGTATTACTCCCTCAGAGATAAGTGAGCATGCATTCAGGATAAGTAATTAGGTTCTCTCCATCATAGAAAAGAAAATCCCTACAATGGTCATATCTGATTATGGACTTAAAAATAGCGTTTTTTTTTACGATTGCTCAGAAGTTGTTCTTCATAGCTCAGAACTTTTAACTGAGTTTCTGTTATCTTTCAAGTAAATTTCACCTTTGTACGATGGCCAAAAGAGTTCAATGCGCTGCAACATAAGAAAACACATGCAAATAGATAAAACACCAGCAAATTAAGAAAACATTTTCATCAATTTGACAACACATGTGCTGCAAACCAAACGCAACCAAATACAGAAACACACTGCAAATACTCACAACACAACCAAATAAAGAATCGCACTGCAAATACTCACAACACAACCAAATGCAGAAACGCACTGCAAATACTCACAACACAACCAAATAAAGAATTGCACTGCAAATACTCACAACACAACTAAATACAGAAACACACTGCAAATACTCACAACACAACCAAATGCAGAAACACACTGCAAATACTCACAACACAACCAAATACAGAAACGCACTGCAAATACTCACAACCCAACCAAATACAGAAACGCACTGCAAATACTCACAACACAACCAAATGCAGAAACACACTGCAAATACTCACAACACAACCAAATAAAGAATCGCACTGCAAATACTCACAACAACACAACTAAATACAGAAACACACTGCAAATACTCACAACACAACCAAATACAGAAACGCACTGCAAATACTCACAACACAACCAAATGCAGAAACGCACTGCAAATACTCACAACACAACCAAATACAGAAACGCACTGCAAATACTCACAACACAACCAAATGCAGAAACACACTGCAAATACTCACAACACAACCAAATACAGAAACGCACTGCAAATACTCACAACACAACCAAATACAGAAACACACTGCAAATACTCACAACACAACCAAATGCAGAAACACACTGCAAATACTCACAACACAACCAAATGCAGAAACGCACTGCAAATACTCACAACACAACCAAATACAGAAACACACTGCAAATATTCACTACACAACCAAATGCAGAAACACACTGCAAATACTCACAACACAACCAAATGCAGAAACGCACTGCAAATACTCACAACACAACCAAATACAGAAACGTGCTGCAAATACTCACAACACAACCAATACTCACAACAAGTGGAGCTCTCTTGGCCACCGTAAAGTAACAACTGTTGAGATGTACTGCAGCTCAGATAACTTGGTCTAAATAGAATCAGATAAATATTTGAGGTCATTTTAATCTCAGATTTTGCATGCACTATGATCTCTTCTGAAACTCTGACGTGAGATCATAAGGGTCTTTTTCCAATACAGAAATCTGAGAAGCAGAATACTCAGTGTAAACTCATTGCTGTCTGGGATAAACAAATGAGATATTAAAGAGATATTTTTGTTTTCGTAACTTGAATGTGCAAAGGCTTCCGGTGTCATTTGCTTAGTTATTTTAGCTGCACAAAAACAGTCCGTTATGCTGCTTAATATTGCAAACTGGTACTTGCTATCATACTTTTTATACTTTTTACTTTTTACATATATTTTAATTAATTATCATAATCATAAACAAACTGGTTTATAGTGCAAATAGTTTTACTGTTTACTGCACATTGTCATTCTTAGTTATTTCCCTATAGCAACTATGAATGGGAAGTCTTGCACATTCAAAGAAAATAGCTTACTTCGGTGTTGCAAAATAAGGTGGATAGATTCATCTCCTGAAATAAGATATAGCAGTAAAGTTCAGTGCAAACATTTTAGACGCTTTTCAGCAACATGCAGCATTTACTTAAACTGGTTGCCTTCTGTATCCAGTTTTATGATTAAAAAAAATAATAATAAAAGCATACATTTGCAATCGCTGCCCCATGAGCTTTGTTCGTATACGTTTACAGAGCCAGAGGTAAAAGCAGCACACACATGGCATGAACCCACCAGAGTGATCTAAATGAACTGCGTGGACTGGAGGCGTGAACTGCCCTGGCACCCAGATCAAATCACAGTGTTTGTATTCAACAGACAAACTGAAGTAAAGCCAAGGCCAATGCTAAGCAAATTCAGGGTTCAAAAAGTCAAACCCAGATCCCTTTGGCAAACAATCCCAGTCTCCCGTGCTCTTCTGTGGTTGCGGCTGAATATGAGGCCAATTCAGCGGGCTCTACTTTCATTTGTAAAACGTGAGCTAACTGGCATGTTTACTCTGGATAGGCAGTGGGCTGTAGGTGATGCCTCGTGAGCGGTATTTTTAAAACATACGGTAGAAATAGTGCTGACCTCTAAAAAAAGAAACTCTATATATTATTTACAGTTTGTCCTGTTGTCAGCCATGGCTACTAGTGCTGTCTTAAAGGGATAGTTCATACAAAAATTAAACTTCTGTCATCATTTACTCGCCCTCATTTCGCTCAAAACCCATATGATTTTGTTCCAACAAATTACAAAGAAGTGTCACAAAAGTACTTAAGGACAAACCTAATGATGCCATATTAGAATGAAATTTACAATGAAGGGCAAGATTTTCAGTGAATAATGTCTAAATTTCAGTTCTTCATCAAACAAAGCTTTCATATGGCTTCAAAATGACTATAGCACATGAGTTATATTGACTACTTTTATATCTTTCTTCTGCACTCTTTAAAAGAAAGGTTCCATGAAATTTTTTTTTTTTTTTTTTTGCACTGATGCCAGCATAGAATAACCATTTTGGGTTCCTTAAAGCAGTGGTTCCCAACCTTTTTTTGTCTGAGACCCCCTTTTTCCCAAGAAAATATTTTAGGGCCCCCCTTCACAAGTTCACATTTAATGATATTATCGCTCTTGTAAACTTGCAGCAAGGATGACAGAATATGTTGTTTTCAAGCAAACGGTATGTTTACTACAACCAGATATGTTTATGAACAAATAATAGCCTATAATATTGAAAATACAATAACAAAAACATCAGTAGGCCCTTTGTAATTTAAAAACGTAAGCCTAGGAGTAGCCTATAAAGTGGCCCTATTTGAAATGCAATAACAAAAATATTCAGGTAGGTGTAGGTAAAAAAAATAAAAAAAAATATATATATAGGCTATTACTAAATGACTGCTGTCTGGGACCTCAATACTTGCATGTTATTTGTGAGGCTTTATTTTTGACGCTTTTGGCACTATAACGAGTGATAATAAACATGCGTTTATTAACAGAATAATGCGTCTTTCGGAAGAACATTGTAGCCGGAACTACTTCTCTCTGTGTACGTCTATGACGGGTCACGCAGGTACTAGGCTACTCCGCAGCGGCAGCGATCCGAACCAGTGTGAAATAGTCCCAATGTAAACACTTATTATAGGTGTACCATAGTGGTTTAGGATAAGACAAAAACACGGATTGGAAAATGGATTCATGATGAACTCGCTCATTATAAACATTTTGTAAATTTTGAACAGAAAAAAGTTAAGGACTTTTATTTAATGCTCATTGCTCAAAACTATTCAAAATACGACGCGACCCCCCACAGAGCTCGCTGAGGCCCCCTTGTGGGCCGCGACCCCCCTGTTGGGAACCACTGCCTTAAAGAACATTTCAGTGATCAGTTCACTGAAGAACCATGTTTTTCTTAGTGTGAACATTATAATAATCTTTTTCCACTATAAAGAACATTTTGTGTAATTGAAAGGTTCCATGGATGTGAAAGGTTCTTCATGGGACCATCAATGCAAATAAAGAACCTTTATTTTTGGTACTTTTTTTATCATTATTGAGTTTGATAACTCCGGTCCTCATTCACTTTGATTATATGGAAAAGCCAGAATATTCTCCAAAAATCCATTTTGTGTTCCAAAGAAGAAGAAAAAGGGGTCCCACTTTATATTAAGTGGCGTTAAGTACTATGTACTTACATCAAAAAAATAAGTGCAATGTACTTATTGTGTTTATGTTGTATTGTAAAACACTTTTGCTGCTATTGAGGTGTGATACGGGTAAGGTTAGGGACAGGTGTGGTGGATTAGGTAGGTTTAAGGGCGAGTTAAGGTGTAAGGGAAGGGTCAACTGTAATTACAAATGTAATTACATAAATTAATTACAGCTGTAATTACATGCAGGAATTTTTTAAATGTAAGTACAATGTAAAAACATGTAGTTACACAATAAGTACATTGTATCAAATTATTAATTTCAATGTAATACATAGTACTTAAAGCCACTTAATGTAAAGTGGGACCGAAAAAAGTGTGAGTAAAGAACGAATAGCCTATATTTACACTAACAGTCAACATTTTTTGAAAGAAGTATCTTCTGCTCACCAAAGCTGCATTTATTTGATTAAAAATACAGTAATATTTTGAAATATTATTACAATTTAAAATAACTTTTGTCTATTTTGAATACTTTAAAATTCATTCCTGTGATGCAAAGCTGATTTTCAGCATCATTACTCCAGTCTTCAGTGTCACATGATCCTCCAGAAACCATTCTAATATGTTGATTTGCTGCACAAGAAACATTTCTAATATTTTCTCATTTCTAATATTTTGGTGGAGACTGTGTATATCACAATTGTTTTTGTTTTGTAGGTCTAAAGCATATGACAACACAAATAAAATTCATAATCAGAAATTAAGCAACGGGAGAAGTAAACAGAGGTATCAAATCATCACTGAAATCCAACACACAGTGTTGTCATAGAAACAAGCACTGAAATGCCACATTGCAATCAAGTAATTTGATATTGTGTTTGTCTAGTTGGGTAATGTCCTCCAATCTCTCTCAGTTGTCTGTATTGAGGGATCAGGGGCAATATTCTGATCTGTTATCCCTCGGCAGAAAAAAAGCACATGAGCGTCAAATAGAGAACCCCAGTATATCGAGATCTCACTGGCATTTTTTGGCATTTTCAAGGGAACATTTGGTAAAGGCCATAGGGGGTTATTAGATGAATGCTTTCTGTGTAATGAGAGCTCTGGCTTAATAACATTAGCTTGGATCACAGATGAAAAGTACTGTCTATAAAGCTTACGCTGACTGAAAGGCTCTCTTGCACTCGGCAGCGCTCATGCTTTAAAGTGCCTGTACAAAACAACAGTCAAAGACAGGAAGTACATGCCTCAGCTACAAACTGCTGGGCGTGTTTCAAAATTGTTTCATTTTTGTTTCCTGATCTCCGCTCTCTCACGGCAAATTCAGAGGGCTTCTTTTTTGCCTCAATGATGACAGCAAACGAAAATTCACACATCAAGTAAAATATTATATGATCAATAAGTTGCGACAACATATGTTTTTACATTGCTTTAACTCATCAAAATAAGTTACTTAACAACTTTAAATAACAACTTTTTTTATAAGTTATAAGATTCAACTAATTTTTTAAGTCGGTTTAATGTAATTTAAGTTGAAATGACTTAATCATTCAAGTTGATTGTACTTACAGTAAAAAAATGTAAGGCAGTACCTTACAGTGTATATGGATATGCGCAAATATTTCTAGTAACTTAAAATGTATAGATTAAATGTTGGATTCCTTAAATATTACCCAGAGAGAAAAACTACACATGCAGGCCTATAGGGTTTCACTGATATCCGATATGAAAATCAAATCCTCCTAAAAAGTCATACGGTTATCTTCTTAGAGTAATGATGCAGATGGTAGTTTTGAGTATCATTTACTTGGACATTTGCTAACTGTCCACAAGACTGACAGATGCCCTACTTTAGGTGGTCACAACAGTCAGCCGGAGTCCATTACCAACACAGCTGTTACACATGAGTTTCTGGCAGAACTGACATTACCCCCTTTTTCCCCCCTTTATTTGGATTGCTATATTGTTGTAGCCCTATTTGCTTGAGTAATTATTACAGTAGGGTAATATTTGTGAAAAGCTTAGTTTTATTAAAAAAGCATTTAAAATGGCTTTTTATAATTATAATTTTACATTTATATAGCGCTTTTCTAAAGCGCTTTACACATTGAAGGGGGAATCTCCTTAACCACCACCAATGGCATCCACCTGGATGATGCGACGGCAGCCATACTCCGCCAGAACACCCACCACACACCAGCTTATTGGTGGAGAGGAGACAGAGTCTATTTTAGCTATAGTGAACTTCTTCAATGTTGCAACAAGGGGACTTTTTACCTCAAATACTAGCCTATCCCTTGACTTATAGAGAGTTATTGAAAAACTATGGATTTAATCGCCTCGAACAAAAACTGGAAATCATAAACAATTAACTCAAACAATAGAGCATGGTACTAGCAATGCCAATTATGAATGCATTATCTGATCAAATTTAAGTAATTTTGGATAGAAGTGTCTGCCAAATGCATAAAACATAAATGTCTTTTATCTCAAATTATATGAGATAATTTCAGTGATTCTCAGAAGCTAGCCTATATCTGCAACATTTATTTGGATCAGATGACCTCAAAGACAAACTTTTGTCATTGAAGCAATAGCCTCGTGGATGAGGTCACTTTGTTGTGCATGCAGTGACAAATGTGTGTTTGGTGGAAGAATCCATATATTTCTGAAAATGCAACTTTCTTGATGTGTGAGTCTAGACCTCATGTTGTAATTGTGCATCATGTGTTTGTATTGATGTACAAGAAAGAAACATATAAATAACCAACATTTGATTATGATGATGATTTGATTATTATGTTACATGTTCTTACTACAGTAATAACAGTAAATTATGCATAATTACAAGTAAATTACCTTAAACCAAACACTAACCCTAACTGTAACTCTTAGTAAGTAAGCAACATGTAACGTTAGTTAATTAAAATGACTAAGTTAATCAATCTTACTTGAGTGTAAGTAGGCCTACAATGTAACTACGTCACCTTAAAATAAAGTGTAACCACGATTCATTCTTACACGTTCATGAAACCAAGTTGATACAGTATTTACTTATGTTTACTTACGAGGCGTAGTCGTGTCTATAAACACGAATAAACGGTTTGCTAATATGACTTTGAGCTCGAGACACACAGGAAGTAAACATGAGTAGCGTTCAATCACCATGGAAACGGGGGCAAACACAGCTCAGCGCTGCTCACCTGTAGGGGTCTCGGGCTCAATGGGCGTCCATGTTACCCGCGTTGCTGTGAGAACCACGTCGTGGCTCTTTTTCCCGATTTGGAAGATTCCTCTCACAATCGGTTCGTCCGGTCTATATTTCGTTTCTTTTCGCCCCTTAACTTCGTCGTCGGTGCATAACTGAGGGGCCGAGACGGAGCGCTTCTCGCTTTGCTGCTCTTTTCGCTTTTTCATTTTTATCTTGACTCGCTTTCCCGTCCCGCGAGGAGGAGACGCCGGTTGCGTCTCGCGCAACTCTTCCTGACTCTCCGACCACGCGTTGAGGACATTTATCGATTTACACGGGGATTCAAACATAATGTGAATGTGTGCGGGGCAAACTCGCCTTTGTGTACTAATTTACCGGTTCGGCGCGCTCCCGGTCGCTAGGCTCCCGAGGAAGTTCCTCATCTCCATTCACCTCTAGAGCGCGCGCTCCCGCCGACCGGACTTTCTTTAGCCGAGCACGCGCTCTGCCCTCACTCACATGTGGTCTATTATTACTATTTCAAAAAATCAGTCGAAAATGTGTAGTAGTATAAAATACTATGACAAGCCGTTTCAGCATTTATTAGTGTTAGTAACAAGTATGTCATGTCTAATGAATAGTTAGCCTAGACAATGAAAAAGATAATAATCCCTATTGGAGAAGCTAAACGTTAAAAATAAGTTAATTAAATTATACTAATTAGTAGTACCTCTAGTAAAAAGAGTTAGAATGAAGGATAGGCCTACTATAAATGAATAGCTGATATTTGAACATTTCCCTAAATAAAATGGCAAAAAGTTTTTATTGTATTATTTATTAGTGCCTACTGCACATGGATATTAGTTTTAGAAAATAGATAAATGACGGCTTGCAATAGAAAAGTGAACAATGATCTTTTCATTTTGTCAGACATTGATGGCACTCATATTCTGATGTATCTTAAACTTAAAATGTCAACAAATATAAGCTGCTTCAGACTTGCACACCTGAATTTCTTTCCATATATTTCATGATAGAGGCCTGGTTTATTTGGTGTGCTAAAACATGAGCCATCATAGGCCTACTAAGTGAACGGGTGTGGAAAAGTATCCTCAAGCAGCACCTTGGACAGTTCCTGGAGGTTGCCAAAGCTTCTGAGTCCCAGTGGACGTTTCTCCTTCTATGCCAGCTGATTTTTTAAAAATGTTTTGTCTATATATTCAACAGTCTCAATGTTAAAGTCGTATTAACTAAAAAATATATAGGCTATATTATGGACGATGTTCGTGATTTCTCATATTGCTCTATAGCCTCCTAAAATCTTTCATCCCGCGCAAGTGTGACTTCTTTTCAGGAATTTACAAGAATTTAGATTTTAGATTATATTTACAATATTTTAGATTTTATTTTATATTGTTTTCTTTTACTTTCCTCCTAAGTTGTATTTTTGTATATTTATCTTCGTACCCTATATGCTCGTCCAAAATGTGTTGGGGGTAGGCTATTTCAATAACTCCTTTTACACCATTAGCTTCTTGTCTTCATTATAATCTATATTTTGCGTGAGTGACAACTTGGACTTTATTTAATAACGGACAAATGCTTTCTGCTCTTCAAATAAAACTCAAACATCCAATATATTTTAAGAAGATTTCGTTTGCAAGAAAGGCACGAACAGTTGTGGATTATAGACGACTCGAGGACAAATTCATTTACACCGATGTATGATGTTATTTTCTTTTCTTCTTCTAGATGTATTTAGAGATAGCCTACAGTGTGTATTTAGAAGTTCCAAATATGTTTGTAGACAAAAATACAAAAGTGGATATCTGCGCAAACTCTCCGCTGACTCGTTATGCTTTTTAAACGGGATGTCATTCATTCGTGTAATAATGCGATCTTATTTTGAGGAGACTTTCTGGTTTCAAATAAGCCTGGGCAATGTCTCCGTGCTGATTTAATATTTAGGAATTCAGGTAAGAAAAACATTCTTATTGCGCACTAAAGGACCAAATCGATAGAGCATCTTAAGATTATGTTAAAAACTACCGACAGCGAATATCCTGTTAATGTGTTTAATAATATTCAAGCGTGTAAATTCACATGACCTTGAGTTTACTTAAGTCCCAAAATGTAGCTAACAGTTTCAGGAGTCTAAGTTACAGATTCATCACACGAAATCTTTGATACTGTAGCCTAAATGTATTATGTTTCTCCCTGAATAATTAGATTAGAACAAATATGTGTGTTAATAAAATAAAAATCACAATATATAAAGGTAAATCGTTATTCTAGAGGGGTGGGCGTGGTGTATGTATTTTACATAAATGATTATTCTAATGTTAAATTCAAAACCATCTGTTTTATTTCTTAAACCTTCATCATGAACTGATACACACATACAACAGTCTCAAGTATCACTTTTAAATCAACATCTCTCTCTCTCTTTTTTCTTCTTTTTTTTTGGGGGGGGGGGGGGGGGTTGCACCTTCGTTGTTTGTTCTTTCGTCACAGCCAATACAAATTCAGTCGAAAATACACGAATAGTTTGAGCAGACTAATTCAGTCCATTATTTATTTTCCATCTTAGAAAGACAGGCCTTTCGATCAGCTTTTACACAGGGTGAGTTTAAAAGGTGATAGTCAAGCTTTTATGTACAACACTGAGACTCTAACACCGAATTTTTTTTTTTTCCCCATCACTCAAGCAATTCGAAATTCCACAAAGGATCACTGATTGAACATAACATTAGACGGGATTCAGAGGATGGGATTTGTGCAACTCTGCATGATTTTACAGTAATTCATCGCTAAGGCAACATTACAGATTTTGAAGCACTTGCCTGCTGGTTATTACTGGAATGAGTACTGTTTTATATAAACACAGGAGATAAATCAGTTTTATAAAACATTAACATGGGGGTTGCATGGAATGATGCTAGGATTTGACTTTATAAAAATTAACAATTCTATACAAAATCACAACAAAATAATTCAGTATGGGATAGATAAGTAGTAAAATGTAATAGGTTGAAAAATATATCAATCTCTATTCATTTCTATAATTGGCCCAGTATTGGATTAAAAATTGCATAGTTTCCAAATTATTGCTTGTGATTTTGTAGCATGGATAATTAACACATTCTGAAGAAGGTCACTCCTGTTCCCACCTGTGTGTGACCGCAACGTAGAAGCGCTATAGAATACAATACATAAGGTGAACGAGAATAAACGAATTCTCTTTTCTCCTAAAGGCAGTAACAACAATAAATACGTACATAAGATTAAGCATATAATGTTGTTGCTCTTTTTGCATCAGCCATAACAGAATACCGTAACGAGCAGTCTCACAAATGTCCATTAGAATCACGACTCGTGAAATATCGCGTTCAGCTGGGCGTTCATGACCCGCTCGTGATGAGAGTGCCCGTCGTACGACATAATGTTCTCCATCGGTATATCACAGCGCTGCGTGGAGCCCGCGTAAAGAGACGCGTGTGTCTGCGCGCCGGCCAAGCCCGCCGCCTGATAGTGCATGGTAAAGGCGTAGTTCTTCTCGAATTCCGAAGAAGCCTCGTGTTTGAAGGAAAAGTTCCCATTGACGCTCAAAGGTGGGCTTAGAGGCCCGTCAAACGAGGGGCTGGTGCAGTCTGTGAGCGCGGTGTCAAAGAACGGCTCCAGCGCGCTCCCGTACGAGTGCGGCTTGACGTGAAAGATGTGAGAGCTGTCCATTGTACCGTACGGAGGGCTGGGAAGACCGGGCGTCTGGTAGGAGTAGGGAAGAGTGGAAAAGGAAGCACTTGCTGTTTGCATATGAGGGGGCATCTCCTGGCTCTGCTCGGGCAGAAAAGTTCTGGGGTTCAGTTGGAGGCATCCTGCGACCAAATTGGTCGTCGGCTGGGACAAGCCCTTGCACAAGGCCTGCACAAAAGACATCAAATCAGGGCTTTTGCCAGACCTCAGGATTTCCGAAAGAGCCCAAATGTAGTTTTTGGCCAGTCGGAGCGTTTCGATCTTGGAGAGCTTCTGCGTTTTGGAGTAGCACGGCACAACTTTGCGCAGGCTCTCGAGCGCGTCGTTGAGACCGTGCATGCGGTTCCTCTCCCGGGCGTTCGCCTTCATGCGCCTCATCTTGAACCTTTGCACACGTGCCTTTGTCATCTTCTTCTTCTTGGGTCCTCGTCTTTTCGGCTTGGTGTCATCGCCGTCTTCTTCCTCCTCTTCTTCTTCCTCGTCCTCCTCATCTTCGAGTCGGTTGAGTTCCACATCGTCGTCGTCCTCCTCCATGTCCTTGTGCATGGGCTCGTCGGTCTTGTTCACGTCTCGCTCGTCTTGGGAGCTGCTGTGACACTTGTCGGTCCAGTTCGCGCTGGTTTGAGACTCCAGCATCATGCTTTCCTCAGTGTAAGACTTCGTCATGTTGGAACTCTGAAAATGGTACATAAAGCCTTTAAATATAAATTTCACCGTATATCGTCTTTCATAAGAGAGTCATGCAACACTTAAAGTATGCCATGCGCTAGATCACCTGTGGATGAATCATAGCTGCTTATTTATGCAGCTTTATTATGTAACACCATCAGTGTTTCCTAATCAGATAGAGCCCTTGCTGTTGTACATTTTGAAATAAAGAATGGATTCATTTAAAACGGATTGTGCTTTGATGCAAAATGAAGAAAAACATATTTAAAAACTGCAAGAAATACAAGTCATTTTATTAAATGGGTATTAAGAAAAAAAATCTCTGAATCAATGAAGAACCTTAATTTTTTAAGAGAGTAAATTAGTTTGAATGTATGTTATCATAAGTAAATTGGTATTGCCTTCCTGCTTAACGCGACTGAACAAGATATATCCTAACTTGAATCGTATTATTCCTAACAACAGATATTGAACCGTCTATCAGATAGAAGTTTATTAATTTAAACTGTAGAATGTATTTTATTAGTCTTTGTGTATGATTGCACATTATGTTACAGCATAACTGTTTCCTTATATTTAAATGTTTGCTAAATTTTCCTCAACAGAAATGCAATTCAAAGTGGTTGAAAAAGTGCAGGTTGGCACTTCTTCACCAATTTAACAAATATATTTTCATTTATAGATGCATCAGCTAACACAATAAATGCCCTTCATTTAAATTTCCGTTCAACTAAGTTCAACGTCTTCATTATAAGAATGGTCTGAATGATTTCGAGCTAATAGTCTAAATAGTTCAACACAAATGAGTGAAATACAGACAGTAAGCTGTTAATGAAGACAGAAACATCACATACCTAGGATTTGTTGAATGTCTTGTTATGATAGTTTCATGCCCCTCGTGGTGTGGGAAGTCCTGCGGATTGAAGCCTAATGTGTCTGCGCCGATGTGATGCTCTGGTTATATAGCGGTGCTGCTGATGCTGGAGGATGCGAGTGGATGTCTGTCTGTACCGCTGCCTCTACAGTCCCACCCTGAGCCCGTGATTGACATCTGGCCCCGCCCCTTCCCCCGGCACGCGCCATATGGCCGACTACGTCAGGAAAACGGCCTCAAGCGTCACGTGATCTCTTCCATTTGTATTCGCCAGAGCTCCGTATTCCGTCCCTTTGTGGCCGAAAGAAAGTGGCCATCTGTCGCCAGTTAGAGACTCCGTGGACCTGTTTGTACCCGCAGGATGGATTAACCCTTTCAAGCGTGGGACACATTCAATCACGGCCGACTCTTTCTTTAGCCACATCCCGTTGTCTTAATGCGGACAACTCTTTATGCGTGTCCATAAATTAGCTCATAATCACGGAGTAGTTTTTGTCACTAATTATCAGTGGAAATAGGTCCTGTCTAAAAGAATAGGATGAATAAGCCTATGCCTATATTATTATTATTATTGTGTTATCATTATTAGGTCTAGGTATTTGTAGGCTAGCCTATAATAGGCCTATTTAAAAATAAAACAATTGAATTTTATTCTGATACAGGAGAAGTTATAATATTGATGTTTTTGTGGTTTGTTGGGGTGCTTGGGGGATTTGTCGCTAATCTTTTACAAATATCTCGTGCTATTGATTAAACAGTAATTGCAAAGTCTGGCTCGAGACCCCGGTAATGAGTCCCCCTCTTTTCAACGCTGGTCGGTCGGCACGCGAGCCGCACGCGCACTGACAAAAAGCCTGTTTCACGGCTCACTAACCTGATCCAACGTCCGAAATCTGCTGTTTTCTATTCAATTTAATATCATCGCTCTTCCAACCCCCCTAAAAAAAAAAAAAGATAGACCAACCGTCATATAAATGAGAGAATAACTATAGACAAACGCACGTGGAGCGTGCATTTGTGCTCTGAGGAAATGAGATATAATATACTATTTTTTTCTGGAATTATTTAATATCAACAGGATGACATCTGACAACCTTAATCTAATCGTGCCTTAAATAAATAATGACTTTAGTTTTAGGATAGGCCTACTGTTTAAATAACCTAATTTTAATTAGTTCAGAAACACACCTTAAAATCAGTCCAACGAAATAATTATAGGTTTGCTCAGCTTCATAAGAGCATCTTAAAGATTTTTGTTGGTTTCTCAGTTGTTTCATCGAGGTGGGCTAGTGCAATTATTCTTTTTTTCTATCTAAGTGTGAGTTGTGCGTCTCGGCTATATCCGCATGCTGTTTGTTCATGCGTGCAACATATTTCATTTCCATTGTTTGCTTATCTGTGCTTATCTCTCCTGACATCTGTTAATGGCCCACCGCAGACATTTGATAACCAGGTAACCATGAATTGTCCACGAACACTCATGGGCTCTGAGTGCTGCTAATCTTTCTCATAAAAATCGACAAGTTTGTGCTGGTCAAAGGTCCGATAGGAAGCCGTCTGTCTGTTTGCGTGTGTGTGTGTGTGTGTGTGTGTGTGTGTGTCTCCCTGTTGCCATGCAAACCAAGAGACGTGAGGAGAGTGATTTCAGCACCACTGACAGCAACTCACTGGACTTCTGTCACGTATAGTTCATGCTTCTGCATTTCTCATTTCTTCGACGTCCTACACATTGGCACTTTTATGTGGTGTTTATTAGTCTATAAATTACTGGCATATAAAAATATACAGGCTCTGTATGATGTCATATTACACTGAAAGGCTTTGGACTGACTGAGTTTCTCTGGCTTAATACTGAGGCGAGTAAATAAAGAGTTATACAAGATGCCTAAATTGAAACCCTGTATATATTGAAAAAATAGGATACATCTGCTATATAAATACAATAAAATACTTTTACCGATACCAAAAGAACAGAAGTAGGTCGCATCCTGCAAGATTTCTTTAACATTAAGATGTCCCTCTCCCTCCCAACACAACACAATATGAGGTCATGCCAATGATATTTATTAATAATTTGACCTTTAACACCCTCTGCTTGAACCAACAGACCTTTCTCTGACGGAAAGAAACAGTGAATCCAAACTAATCTCTCTCTGCTTGAACGGGTCTCCCGACTGAATAAACCCCTATCTCCTATTTCACTGCGAGTTTCGTTGCTCTAATTACTTATGCAAAAATGCAGATTTGTATTAATTAGTTTGTCCGCTGATTAGTTCCGTGGTATTTTGGCGCAATAAATCATGCAGAGGCACTCATTTTGGCTGGTGACCCATCTGTGCAGCTCTGCGGATGCGGGGTTTCTCTAGTTCAAGGGCTGGTTTGGGTTGCAGGTAAGGCCACCTGCTGCATGACTGGGCCAGCCTCGAGAGCCCGTCAACATCACTTCCAGCGGATGACTCTTTTAATTCAGACTTATTTAACAATAAAATAAACGGGAAACAAGGGTAAATCATTTCCATTACCAAGTCGTTAAAACCTATATAGAGTAATAAAATACAACAGATCATGTAGGCCTTTAATAGCGTACTTATACGAAATAATGCTTGTTATAAATTGTATTTAATAAAATGCTTGCGTATTATATAATAGGCATATACAAGCACTTTTTAAATAATATATATATCGAATTAGAAATTATTTTGGTAAAGTGTATTTTTAGGAAGCATTTAGGCCTATGTGTAGGCTAATGTTTCATTTTTGAGGCTATCAAAATAAATAAACAGTAAACCCTTGGCTTTCGCTTTATTAGCCTATATTTAAATGTATTGCATTTGCAACTATATTATATTATTTATTCATTTTACGTTTAATATGCTGGTATTCACTTAAATCCTCAATTCCCTGGATTCTGGAACCCCGTGTGTGAGATCAGAAGCTTCGGTCTACAATAATCTGTCGAGTCTAATCATGGTCACGAGCGCCCTCTTCTGATCAAATGGAGAAACTATACGTTCTTTTTCACAATGCCTACAGCTTTCCCAGACACGTTAGAATAGAATAGAATAGAATAGAATAGAATAGAATAGAATAGAATAGAATAGAATAGAATAGAATAGAATTCCTAACCCTAACCTTAACAGTTCGTGAAATATATAGCTACTTATTATATTATATTATATTACATTATATTTTATTTCCTAATTATTTATATTTATGAAATACATTTGTCCTGAGATATTATATTATATTACAATCTACCTTCATTTTTTGTTTTATTGCGTTCTCTTATTCACCATACAGCTGTTACAAAAAATATGCCAATATCGGCATTTTTGTTTGAAGGGAAAATAAACAAAACTCTTTTAATTTAAGAGGGGCTGAAGGTGTTTGAAACCAACATGAAACCACTGCTTGAGCAAACAAGCATCCGCAAAATTTCCCCATGTGACAACTAGCCCTGGCCTCCCCTACCTCAATAATCTTTAACATCAGTTTTACTGTTAAATGTACTAAAGTTTTTTTTACTTCACAAGCAAAAAAAAAAAAAAAAAAAAAATGTAAAGGTCATCAACATTATTTGGGCAATCCAAAAATGTATAGTGAACTCATGCAAGTCTGCAGTTTTTATAGCATATGTTGCTTTTTTATTCTTGCAATTATGATGAAACCTATCCTGCTAAACAGCACTGTAAATCCAGCTTATCAAATAGGCTAATGACGGTATATTATGTTTTTTTAAGGGGCAGATAATATGCTCTACTCATATATCATATTTTTTGGAAACTTTTAGGATTCATAATATCAAAGGGATAACAATTGTTACGCTCATATGAGATATATTGCTTCAGAAATACTGACAGTGGTCCATAAATCAAGTTGTAACCATCCACTGGGTAATAACATGAACACAATACCTCTTCCCATCTGTTGTATGGCAAAAGAACAGTAATTAAGATTCCACTGAGAAATGTTGGCAATACAATTGAATTTGATTAGCAATTACTTCAATTTTGCTGCAACAGTCAGGCATCACAAAAGCACATTTCAGCAATCCTATTTTATATTAATCATTCTTTGTGAATTGACTGAAATAATTACATTACAGATGTTTTAATATATGTCTGTAGTGTTGGGTGTTATTCTGATATAAATATATCTCTTACCAATAGCTCAAGGTCTGTTGTAAATCAGCAGTAGATTTCATACACTGACCATCATGCAGGGGAAAACTGTGGTAGATGTCTAGCACAGGTGCTTCATCTTGGTCAGATGGATCGGTGGGTTAACCACTTCCTTGCTCAGTGATGCAACTTCCTTTCTGTCTACTCACTCAGTAGACATCTGTTGATAACTGTAGGGCATTAAAGGTTTACTTTACATGCTCATAAAGAGAGCTTTACTTTGTTAAGCCTTATGGGCATCTTGAGTTGATCAATAACCAAACAACGGAGACTTTAAAAAAAAGTGTATTTTGTATTCACAATCGTAATTTCAAAGCATCAAGAATTTGGTATTCAAGGAGCGTCAAAAATAATCTATCTATCTATCTATCTATCTATCTATCTATCTATCTATCTATCTATCTATCTATCTATCTATCTATCTATCTATCTATCTATCTATCTATCTATCTATCTATCTATCTATCTATCTATCTATCTATCTATCTATCTATCTATCTATCTATCTATCTATCTATCTATCTATCTATCTATCTATCTATCTATCTATCTATCTATCTATCTATCTATCTCTCCAACAGAACTGTTATTAAAAATAGCTTTTTTACACTGCTTTTTTAAATACATATCTACTAGACTTCACATTTCAAATGTCAAGTGTAACTGTTGTTGGTGAATAAGTGTTGGATCAGGTATGGATGGTGCACTGCATATCTTCTTCCAGCAGGTTTCAGGCCAGGCGTATTTTTGGGCTTCGTCTCGCCCGTGTTGTTACTTTTCACTCTTTTTTTCCGGAAGCGGAAGCATTGCACTTGAAGTTTTGGAATAGTTTTGGCAGATGATTCAGTGCAGATACTTTCTAACTATCAGCGCGCAGTCATCATCACGTACTGTTGAGAGATGGTAAGATGCGTTTTTCTGCTTTTTGGGGGCTATTGCTTTCTTTAATGTTTACTTTAATCTTGCGTGCTCTCATATTGGCTTGAGGTTGTTTTATGCGTAGATGCTCACTGAAAAACAGACATTTAAGCGCTTGTGCTAGTTTAATGCGTGTTATGGCGTGTAAGCAGGCGCGCGCTTATTTCTAGTTTAGTAGAGTTGTTTTGTATGCGCGTGTGATTGAAACAGTAAAATAGTGTCCATATTTTAGAAAAGTAAAGTAAAGGGAACTTTTGCACTGTGATGAATATGCATTTAGATTCGGGACAACAGTTTCGCGACTGATCGGATGACATTGACATTATTATTTCTTTTCGTGATTTCCTCTTTTAGTTGACACTGATGATCATGGTTATGATAATGGGTCATGTTCATGTCACCTGCTACACCCTCCTGTTTGTGTGTGGAAAGTTGAAACCGACCAAGTTTACAGCCTCATTAGATCTTGATTTGCTAGAACATTTGTGTTGTTTATTGGAATGATAATGACATGCTCTTCATCGCTGATAGTATTTCCTTCATTGCATTTTTGATGCATTGCTAATAAAGCCAGATGACTAGAAGAAAGTATAGAAGTCATTAGGGCCACCCAAAGCTCACCTAAAGTGGCAGCTGTATTTAGGCCTATGTTTATGGTATGTTGATCATCCCAAATGACAGAATCATCAAAAGTTTGTCTGGAAAATGTGTTTGTGGACCACAGTGAAACAAAACATGTGGGCCATTGAACACCTTTACTCTTACTTCAGAACAATTACCTCCAGTTTAATAATGTAAACAAAAGTTCATAATCTTTCCGAAAATTGGTTCCAACATTTTCGCACACTGACATAAAAACTGTCAGTTATGCATTTGAAGTGAGAAAATTGAAGCAATGTATTATTCATTATTGTGGATCAGTTATTTACTATTAAGGTAATCACTTTATTAATTAAGTGTTGGTGGGTCTTATCAGTTATTATTAATCATTGTTTTATTTATATACACTCTCATTTAAATGTTTAGGGTCTATACTTTTATTCAGCAAGGATACTAAAATGAATCAAAAGTGATAGTAGAGACATTTATATGTTATAAATACTGTTCTTTTGAACTTTCTATTCATCAAATAATCCTTATTTAAAGGGATAATTCACCCAAAAAATGAAAATTCTGTCATTATTTACCCTCAAGCTGTTCCAACCCTGTATGAATTTCTTTCTTCTGCTGAACACAAAAGAAGATATTTTGAAGAATGTTGGTAACCAAACTATTGACCGAACATTGACTTCCATGGTATTTTTTTCCTCCATATGGAAGTCAATGGGGACAAGAAACTTTTTGGTTACCAACATTCTTTAAAATATCTTCTTTTGTGTTCAGCAGAAGAAAGAAATTCATACAGGTTTGGAACAGCTTGAGGGTTGAGTAAATGATGACTGAATTATCATTTTCGGGTGATCTATCCCTTTAAATGCATCATGGTTTTCACAACATTTTAAAGCAGCACAACAGTTTTCATCATTGATAATAATAAGAAATGCTTCTTGATCACCAAATCTGAATATTAGAATTATTTCTGAAGGATGATTAAAATTCAGCTTTATCATCACAGGAACAGATTACATTTTCAAATATTAAATAGAAAGCAGTTTTTTTTTATTCTAATAATATTTCACAATATTACACATTTTACTGTCTTTTTGATCAAGTAAGTTCAGCCATTGTGAGCAAAAGGTATTTCTTTGAAAAACATGAAAAAACCCTGCTAACCCTAAACTTTTGAGCAGTTGTGCTTTATTATTATAATTATTATTATTTTTAATTGCCCATCATCTCGCAGACCACTTGGGATCTTTCAAGGACCACTAGTGCTTCACTGACAGCAGTTTGAGAACCACCAGTTTAGACTGATCTGAAGTTTTAGTACTCTTAACCATTGTCAGTGTTCCTAGTTTTAGCCTAATGGCTCTCAAGTCTCCTTAAAAGTTCATTCCACTCTCTCATGTTCGTGACTTTTCCACAGTTTTATTGCAAGTAGGGCAGCTGTGTTCTATGCAAACATAAAAGTCAGGGCTGTGGACTATCTTCTGGGTGTCTTCAGATAACATTGGTCGGGTGTAAACACAGCTGACATGTGTGCGTGAAAGAGTGTGTTTGATCAAATGAGAGCACTGGCGTGTATTTGCAGAGATAACACGGGTGAATCCGTGTGTTGTCGCATGATTTACCGCATTCCTGCCACAGGTAGAGACCATGTAAACGCGTTCTTTAAGGAAAAGTTCTCCCAAAGTTGAAAAAAAAATCAGTTATTCACCCTTGTAGATGGCTTAGTGGTAGGAATAAACTGAAATTTAAGCTGTTATTGACTGTAAGAGCTCTCAAATCCCATTTGCGGTTGTGATATTCAAACTTGCTGCATTGCAATCTGTAGAATTTCCATTTAGGTGAGCTATCTCTTTAACAAGAGAAATCCGCAGTAGTGGTTGAGAGTGAGCCAAGTTTTTGTGTTAACAAGTCTCGAGTTGCTTTTCGTGGAAGATGTGTCACGCTAACTAAACAAAAGGTGTGGCTCTGTTTCCTTAGCAAAGTACTGTTATTTACAATAGGAAGTTAGATTATATTAAAGAGAACCATTTCTATTGATGCCACTGAAAGTCACTGCAACTGCGTATTACGTTTCCTTCCCTGGTCTAAATGCCATCCTGATTAGTTTGGCTTAAGGCCTGCTGTTTCACATCCAAAGTACAATTTTACAAGCCATCAACTATACAATATTCCCATATTAGACATGCAAAACAGTTGCTACATGCCGACTGCTGCTGATGCTGTGTTATAGTTACTTATTACACGGCTCTGTGGAATACTATCAATCATGCCATCCAGCGGTATGTTGTTCCCTGAAAACAACTGGTAAAAACTGATAACAGGCTCATCTGGGTAGTAACTGAAGTCAGCACTATATGCTTGCTAGGAATGTTTTTTCTTCATGGAAGTTTTGCGTTTGGTGTGCTAATAAAATATTAAAACTCAAATTTTGTGCACAGTTAATTGAATTATGTCATCAGGGTATCGCGGACTTGCTGTTTTGTTTCATACAAACACAGCTGGTGCCATTTTGTAACGATTGTTTTGTGCACTGTTACTGTAATGGATAATAAGAAATCTTTCATTATTATTTTCTTAAATCTTTCAAATATTTCATTATAAATCTTTCATTATCTGTTCATTATTCCTGAAGCAGGTTAGGACGTTTTCTGATGCATTTTAGCAGTCATCTGCCTCATGCTTATGCATCTTATAAACGGCTTGATTCAGGAGAAAGTTGCCCTAAATTGGTTGTTTGTTTTTATGCACAGGGCAGAAAAACAAGTGAAGGTCCTGTGTGGCTAATGTGAATGCTATCGGAGGCTTTGTCCACAGGAAATGAATTCAGCCAGGGGCCTGAAACAGACACGGCTTATTGAAATCTCAAGAGAAATGCTTCAAAGAGACTTGAGGGAAATGACACTGTTGTGTTGTACAGTCTACATTACTCTCACAGTAATTGTAAGATAAGGGTTTAGTAAATACTTTATAAACCCCCACGAAATGATTATTATATTTCTTTTTAAATGGCTAAATAGGTTGTGAACTATGATTTAGCTAGTCAGATGCAGAGGGAGAGATAATTTGGTCAAAAGTGACTTTTATAATGTTACAAAATATTTCAAATAAATTCTGTTCTTTTGAATTTTCTATTCATCAAAGAATCATGAACAAAAAATGTAGCACGGTTTCCACAAAAATAGTAAGCAGCACAACTGTTTTCAACATTGATAATAATTAGAAATGTAGTTTCTTGTGCACCAAATCAGCACATTAGAATGATTTCTGAAGGATCATGTGATGCTGAAAATTCAGCTTTGCATCACAGAAATAAATTACATTTTACAATATATTCACATAGAAAAGAGTCATTTTAAATTGTTATAAATATTTCACAATATTTAGCTTTGGTGAGTATAAAAGACTACAGTACATTGAGTGTTCAGCAGAAAACATTACAAAAACTGCAGTGTATCTGCCAAATGTTAATGTTGTCAACTTTTAGTTTTACCATGTGACCTCAAAGCCTGACATATGAGACATTTTTGAAAAATAAGAACTAGTTTACCTGGTCTGAAAAGCTTTTAGCCCTAAGGCTAGTGCTTGCTAAAGCAAAAACAGTGAATGTTATTTCCCCTTTACTGTGGGAAAATCAGAGTATAATGCACAGCTTTAAACTTTAAAATGTGATTACATTAAAGGGATAGTACACCCAAAAATGAAAATTCTGTCATAATTTACTCACCTCATGTTGTTCAAAACCTGTATGGCTTGACTTTCCTTCTTCTGTCGAACACAAAAGTATCTGATTTTGTTGTTGTTTGTTTTTTGTGTGTGTTTTTCGTCCATACAATGAAAGCCAATAGAGTGTTTGGACAGAAATGATGACAGAATTTTCATTTGGGTAAACTTCCCCATTAATGTGATTAAGAAACACCAATGTTAAATGTTTATTAATAATAAAAAATGCCATGTAATAGTTTATTAACCTGACTGTAGACCTTTTACCGGCTTTGAATGTTAATAAAGAACAGTGTTCACAAGTGTGAGTTTATCTACGGTTTCCACTGACTTTAAAAATGGCTCATCTAATCCTAATTTAAATTTTTATAATGACATTTTAAGCTATTTGACATTTGTATCCCCCCTTGAAATTCATATGAAAGTGCTGTCATTAAATATTCACTACTTGTACTTCTGGCAATGCTGTAGGCAATTCTGCGTTCTGAATTAAGTAGGGTGTCTAAGAGTAGTTGGAATGAAAAGCAGTGCACTCATAATCCATCAGGACCCTGTGCTGAGATGTTTACAGTGCTGTTCTGAAGAAGCGTGCCGGTCTAATGGATTTTGCATTGGTTTTTCTCATCAAGTCCTTCCTATTGCTTTCCATATTTCTTCCATAATCAGATCTTTAGCAGAGGCCTAGTTCCTGGGATTCCAGCCAGCCCTCTTCTGGGTCCAATGTCAGTGCTATTCATCACAAAGAGTGTGTGTGCGTGCATTTGGAATGGTATGAAAAAATAAAACAGATTATTATTATTATTATTATTATTCACTTAAGCTTTAAATGTTGCTGATGAGAGTTAGATATTTCCACCAGGTATGAAATCGGAGCCTCACATGTTCCAAACTGAATCCCAGTGTCTGGTAAACTACTACCATGCAAATGGTATAACACCCTGGGCGCTCCATATGTTTGTTTCACACTGCGCAAATTGAAACCCTGGGAACCGCTGACCTTGTTCAGGCTAATGATTAAACGGCTTTATCATAATGCTGGTACATGGTGTGTCTCTGTGTCTGGATCTTTAACAAACAGGCAGCCGATGAGGAGCCTATCTTGTATAATCAGTTTTTTGTATGTTGCTGTTCTGTTCTGCCTCTAGTTGTCTTTATTTTGGACGATTGTAGTGTTTCAGATCTGATGCAACTCTTAAATAAGGAAACGATTAGGTTTAGAAAATTCCAGAACAATGTAATTTCATGACTGTTTCCTGGACCACTATTTTGAGTTGTGAGTTTTCCTCGTCTTTCTGTCGGGTTCTCCTCATTGTATGAAGTCTGTCTCATGAACTCTTATGAGCTAATTCTATTTAATGAATCACTCAAAGACAACTGTTATTGGTTTGTATCACTCTTGACTTGTCTTGAGGTCCAAGTCATTACTTGCATCATGTCCGACCCAAAATTATGCAAAAACTGTTATATAATGTGACACTTAAATCAGTTTAGTTACTGACTTGTTCATTTAAGCGTACCAGAAATTAGCATTGTCTAGAATATTTGTTATATACACTACCTTTCGAAAGTTTGGGGTCATCAGATGAAACCAGTGAAAGAAGTCTCTCATGCTTACCAATTAAGGCTGCGTTTACTTGATAAAAACAGTAACAGTAATATTGTGAAATAGTAAAACTGATTAATTTTCAGCATCATTACTCCAGTCTTCAGTGTCACATGATCCTTCAGAAATCATTAAAATATGCTGATTTGCTGCTCAAAAAAAATGTCAATGTTGAAAACAGTTGTGCTGTTTAATATTTTTGTGGAGACCATGTTTTTTCATGATTCTTTGATGAATATAAAGTTTAAAATAACATTTATTTTGAAATAGATATCTTTTGTAACATGTCTTTACTGTAACTTTTAATCAATTTAATGCATACTTCCTAATAAAATAATTAATTTCTTTAGAATAAAATAAATCTTACTGACTCCAAACATTTGAATGGTAGTGTAGTTTGAACCAATTGTTGAAGTACTTAACTAGTCATTGAGGTGCCAGGTATAACTATTAAGAAACAATGTTGTTTTGCTACATTTTTGCCATAAATGGTGTGTCGACAGTGGTTCACACACACTTTGAGGTATGTTGTTTAGGTCTAAGAAAATCTAACCAACTTCACTGCATTATAGATGCAGTGTGTTGATTCTGTCATTAAGTTACATAATCAGCCCTCTAAACGCTAATCACGTCCCACCACACATCCCCATCTCACTTCTTGGGTGGTAGAGTAGCTGTGACAGGATGTCCTGTTGCTTTCGCCACTTATAAAGTATCAAGATCCATCAAATAGTTTGTTTGACCTTGTGCGTTACCCTGGCACCCTGTCCTCTCTCATTTTACCCTTGCTCTCTTGCAAGCTTCATGAAACCCAGTGTCTAGAATACAAAGTGTGCCATAGAGCAGACATTTGGATTAAAAAAACATTAATCATTGTGTGTAGAAAGAAAGGGTTTTTATCTGCCTTTTGCTATTACACACATTTTTCATTAAACTAACAGGGAAAATGAGCAGGTCCAGGTGGAATCAGTGTACATGTATTTTCTGCGCTGATTTATGGGGAATAGTTATGATAACAATCAGATTTTAAAAGTGGTCTTTTGATTTTGACATCAAACATTTGGTGCTAATTCATATGTTGCTTGTTAGAAACTAGACATATTAGGTAGGTGCCTGACCTTGTCCAAGAAAATGTACAAAACTGTGCAAGGTAAAATAAATGTTTAATATATAATAAATAAATAAATATATAAATATTTATAAACTTCATTTTGTTTACTTGAGTATCACAAACAGTTACGGTAATTTGTTGGATCGCCACTTGATGTTGAAAGTAAAATGGATCTTGAAGCAAAAACATTTGATGATTGCTATAATAACACATGTGATAACTGGACTGCATGATATGATATTGCTCTTGTCCACTGGCACTGTAAGAGAACTGTGATGAAAGTGTGTGGGCATTAATAAAGAAAAATAAATTGCTCAAAATAATTTAAAGGGTTAGTTCACCCAAAAAGTATCCCATAATTTACTCACCCTCAAGCCATCCTAGGTGTATATGACTTTCTTCTTTCAGTCAAACAAAGTTATCTAAAAAAATATCCTGACTTTTCCAAGCTTTATAATGGAGTGAATAGTAACTTAGATTTTGAAGCCTAAAAAAGCGCGTCCATTCATCATAATAGTGATCCATACTGCTCCAGGGGGTTAATAAATGTCTTCTGAAGCGAAGTGATGCGTTTTTGTAAAAAAAATATCCAAGTACAACTTCATATAACATTTCTGTTTAAAAATTCTCATTTTAGACTTCTAATTCGTGAACGGTGTTTTGTTTTGCTTTGCTCTATCCTCCGCGCTTCCACGTTCGCCAATGCGTCATGCGTCGTATCAGAGGATTCTCCTCCGCCGGAACTCAACTTGCGTATTGAAGCCAGTGATTCTATTTTATAAAGTTATAAATATTGATATTTTTCTTACAAAAACGCATCGCTACGCTTCAGAAGGCCTTGGAGCCGTATGGATATGATGGATGATGTGCTTTTTTGGGCTTCAAAATCTCAGGCTCTATTCACTCCAATTAGAAAACTGGGAAGAGCCAGGATATTTTTTAATATAACAGATTCTGTTTGGCTGAAAGAAGAAAGTCCTATATATATATATACCTAGGATGGCTTGAGGGCGAGTAAATTATGGTATAACTTTCATTTTTGGGTGAACTCGCCCTTTAATTAGTATTTTAGTATTACCTTTTCCTTTATCTTGTTTCAAAGACGTTTAAATATTTGTACTGGGAAACAAGACAAACATACTGATTAAGAAAGTGATTTTTTTTTGGCTGTGAAACTTCCAGCTGCTCTGGCTCTTGAGGACACACTGAGTTTGATAGTGTCTTAATTTATTGTCTCAGTCCATCTTCTCACTCGCTGTCAGAAGACAAGTGGAAAAAGACTCAAGTGTAAGCAGAGAGGGAGAATTACCCAAAGTGCCATTACTATAAGCACAGTGTCACTTGTTCAAAACAAAGGAACATCACATTCTCAGAAGAGATTGATGTTTAGACTTTAGCCCTCCGGTGAACACTTTTCTGGTTGAATAACAAAGAGATATTCTGGAATTGGTTTCCCTTCTTTATCCTTGATCTCTTTTGAAGCTAAAAGCATTTAGGTAGTGTTATGTTTAATGTGTTTCCTGTCTGCATTGCATAAGTGACATTCATTTTTGGTGCCCATATTATGATGTTGTGATATTTGCCCTGCACATGGAAGACCTGAAACAGTTTATGCAATTAATTAAAACATCCTCTATGGAATGCAATGTTCTAATCCTAGAAATGAAGTCTGGGGATCAGCAACTACATATACACATCATGTCACGGTTTAGTATTTTGCGATATATATCACAGTGACATAATTGGATTTTGATAGACAGTTGGTCAACTGCATGGGAGAGAGAGAGAGTGGTATCACTTTCATTCTTTCTCACTCGGTTTGCTTCACTTTTGTCCAGTACCGCATCTCATAGAAGAGGCTGTGATGCACTGAAAGTGACCCACCATTTATAGTTGAAAATGATATGAGTGTATGCAAAAATAAATACGAATATTTATTTATATAGGATCCTGATGTATTGGTGCATTATTGTAAAAAAAAAAAAGGATTTGAGATTGGTACTTTTTTACAGTTTGTGCGTAACATCCCTTTGAATTGAGGCTCTTAGCTTACCATTGTTCATGTTTGCATTCCTCGAGAAATCTCATGGT
This sequence comes from Scardinius erythrophthalmus, assembly GCF_964197995.2. Classification (NCBI taxonomy): domain Eukaryota; kingdom Metazoa; phylum Chordata; class Actinopteri; order Cypriniformes; family Leuciscidae; genus Scardinius; species Scardinius erythrophthalmus. The sequence continues at coordinate 7,775,131 of NC_138226.1, read as the reverse complement.
TCACAGCAAGCGGCAGTTGATCTTCTGGTGATCTTTGCAGAGGTATGGAGCATTATCGGTTTGGAAATGCTGAGCATGAACAATACATGATTGTTTTGTTTAAGGTGTACCACAGGACGTTATATTTGGCTCTAAATTTTTCTCAACAGCAGCACTTTTCACCCCTAAGGGACTTATGGGAGGGCTACAGAATAACCTTTTCTTTTCATAGATGCCGTGGCTTCTAAAACAATATCACAATGAAGGACTTCAACAGAATGCCATGTTATTTCACATACTTGGCCTTTGGCTTGTGTCTAGAGCCAATACCAAAGGTCATTGAGGGTGGCAATTCACCAAGGCACTGGCGCAGACTGGATATTGTGTTTCTATTTTTGGAAGAAAACATTGCAGGTGTGGTTCAAAAAGAGCAGCTTGCTGGGTAAGGCTTATCTTGTTCTGCTTTAAAGCTCTTGACATCACTGCAAGATAACATTTCTTTCAGGTCACTGGCCACTCTTTCTTAAAATCAGTTGTGTTTTCCTCACTAGCATATTGTTTTAGCTCCATGTCTGTAAAAATGGATTAAGCTCCTCTTAAAGGTTAAAATAGCTGAGAATTATGCCTGGGTGAAATTTCTAAAAACAATAATATCTCAATATTTTTCAGCCTTTTTGGCCATGTTTAATGAAATATATTTAGTCATTAGAGCTGGAACCATAATTTTAACCAAACAAGTGTTATTGCCAAGTAGATTTAAAGTGTTTAATGCAAGAAGTAAAATGCATTATACAGTATATATAGTTAATAATAAGCAAGCCATGTTTTCACCACTTGAAGAATGATATAATAATTTTCATTAGTCAGATGCAACAACCAATGATGTGATTTTGGAGTTCTGTTTGTCCATCCAGTCGAAGATGGTTTTAAATTATAATTCATTATTTTAGCAATTCCATTTGATGATGCTTGTGACCGCATACATTATGTAATTCACCTTCATGTTTAACTCAGAAGCACTAATAATTAATCTTTCTTAATGCTTTCATACCTGTGAGACAAGGAAGGATTGGGGAACTAGTCTGACGATGCTATCCTCTGGAAACATAAATAAATATTCATGTTTAATTTTATATTTCCAGTGAAGTTATCCTGAATACTCAATAAATCGCCCAGTCCTACTAAGAATCAGCCTGTTTGGACCAGATGTGTTCTTCTTAATCACTAGTTCTATGTGCAAGCATGATGCATTATTGTGGGATGTTTCTTAGGATGCGCTTTGATGTGCTGTTGTTTGTGCCTGATTGACTTGGAGCCCCGGGCCTGTTTTTGTTTGGGGCCTTTGGGACGTGGGGACGGAGACAAAAAGCAACCGGTCAGATCTGGAATGAGATGTGGGAACTGGGACGTCCTCAGTTCAACAGAAGGAGGTCATAGCGAGAGCATGTGTGGGGTGCATGCAGCATTTTAAAAATAGTCACCGTTTTTCAAGGAAATTTCAGCCAAACAAGCTTTTGCTGACAGGTTTGAGAATAGTGAAGTATGATAGCGACAGCGTGTTTATTCAATGGAATTGAGGAGGTCACTGATTTTTCTCACAGCTCTGACTTCCAGCTATTTTTCATAGACTCTCTTGGTTTACAAGGTTTAGAGTGGGTTTTATCAACAAAAAAAAATTCTCATCTTTAAGTCTGTTCACTCATTACGAGTTATGACAAGGCTGTAAAAAACATAAGCTTGCAGAAGCGGGGTTTAAGCAACTAAATGATTGGAGTCCTGCAAATGTCACCAGAAAGAAGTGTCAGTTTCACCTGAAGGTCCAGTTATGACATTTTGATTAAACATTACAAGGTCACATTTTTTTTAAAACATGCACTGTCACGTATGCATTTAGAAAATAGGGTGATTTAAAGGGATAGTTCACCCAAAAATTCATTATTACTCACCCTGATGTCGTTCCAAACCCATAAGACTTTTGTTCATCTTCAAAACACAAATGAAGATCTTTTTTTGAAGAAATCGGAGTATTTTTACGATCTCTTTATGAACTTTTTTAAGCATCAAAGTGGTAGTTGCGTAGACTGTCAATGGAGGGACAGAAAGCTCTCAGATTTCATCAAAAAGATCTTCATTTGTGTTCTGAAGATGAACAAAAGTCTTACGGGTTTGGAACGACATGAGGGTGAGTAATTAATGATAGAATAACATTGTTTTGGTGAACTAAACCTTTTACTTTCATTTCATGCTGTCTATAAACAGTCAAATTAATGCAAATATCTTATATAATGCAAAGTTCATAACAAAAACACAGCTGGATTGCCCAGGAAAATTGGAACATTTGGTTTACTCTTGGATGTGTGTGGGGTTTTCTGCAAATGTTTCCCTCTATTTAGCATTCTGCATCTGTTCTGTGATTGGTGGATGCGCGGCATGCTTGACGTTGCTTAGTAGCGCTTATTTATGTTAAGTCGCTGCTTTCCCCATCCTTCTTCCCCAAGTCTCTACCCATTTAAAGCAGAGTATGCAACTGTTTACAAATCGCAGGTCCAAAATGGAGCGGAGAGCATGAGTTCTGCTGTGTTTATGGAATTAAAAGACTACGCTGTTTGTGAAAGAGAATGGACCGTGTTGCTCTCATATGTGGCTGCTGTTACCGGAGTTATTGACAGATTTAATAAAGAGCCCACACAAAAGTCTCTATCAACATGCTTGACTGTTTTGATACTGCCTTTGTCAAAGGTGGCCATGTACCAAACTATTTTTAGGACTCCTATTTGCACACTCTTTTGGTAGTATTTCAAGTTCGAGATGAATATTTATTATGTAAAAGATATGAATAAATCTTATTTACAGCAGTGGGTTTACGCATCTCTTCAGTGGATTGTACCGTTATTTCATGTTTTAATATCGCTCTGCTGACGAAACACTCCAGAAAGTATGAGCTTTGAAAACTATAAGTGATCTAGGAGCTTTATACAGCATTATAAAGCAGATACCATTGAAAACACTGTAAGTCTATCCCTCACAGCCTCACGTTCATGCCTGTCATGGAGCTGCTCTGAATAAGGTCTATTGACACAGCGCTCCAGTCTGGACTGCTCTGGCAAAAAAATCGTGTTTAATATGATATTGGAGAAGGTTTATTTGTGTACTAAATGCAATTAATCATTGTGTGTTCCAAATTAACAATTTGTTTTTAATGAGAAACGGGGTGTTTGGCATGTTTTTTAGGGAGTCTACGTACTGAAGGACACCGTTTGCTTCCTTTTAACTTGCTCCAAGTTGACTTGACATCAGTTTTGTCATTGGAGTCCAAAAATAACAACCTCTGAAGAGATTTCAACATGTGAACAGATATGCAGCTAAAAATGAGACTCTGTTTGCATTATTAGACCGTTTTTTATCAACCTAGTATATATTCTACAATATTAGGACATACCTCCATGGAATACTTGGTTGTGATTGTTTGTTTGCAGCAGTTTTCAGTCAAATGTTGATTGTATGAAGACTGCTAAACAATTTTATTACTGATTTTCAAAAGTAGTTGACTGCTAGTTTTTGTCTTTTGTGTATTGCTCTGCAGTCTTAAAATTTAAACTCAAATCAAAATTACATGCCCGTTTCTATCTCGTTTTTAATGGATCCATGCAATAAGGAGGTGAATGTAAGATTAGCCAGACGTTAACGCAAAATAAACCTCTTTATGGTGATATGAGACCTGATCTCCCTATTTTGAGATAGACTATGAATGTATGTCAGTATTTCACAGCCTTTTTTGTTTTGCATTGTCCACTTTTTTTTTTAAATTAAATTAAAATAAATTGAATGAAACAAATTGCCCTAGCTTTGTTTTCATTTAATCTATGGGCTTAATGTAACTTTCTGTAATCTAAGAAAACTAAAATATGATTAAAATATTATATTATTATTATATAATATACACACATATTACATCAAATATTATATTATTAAAATATTAAATTCATTTAAATTTAATTAAATTTCAGGATTGCAGAAGTTTGAGGAGCTGCATTTTTCTTTAGTGACCCTGCTAATAAATTTACATGACTCCAGTCATTTGTGATTTTCTGCATATGATTTTTTTTAACTTACAATTTATACCCATTAAAATATTTTAGAGCTTATCATAACTATTAAAATGTATTATCATTATATAATATATATATATATATATATATATATATATATATATATATATATATATATATATATATATATATATATATATATATATATATATATATATAATTAATTTTCTTCATTTCCATGACTTTTCCAGGACTAGAAATCACTTTTAAAATTAGGCTGCATCACATATCCAGTTTTTCCAAGACTTGTGATTTTTAGCTTATTTTAATACTTATTTTTGTCTTATTTTAAGGCCCCCTTGGAAGTTTGCTGATGCCTCCTGGTTGTAGATTAAATAACTTGCTGAAGGCAGGTATATTCCCTAATGTTGATCTGCTTCCTTATAATCAATGGACTTTAGCATTAAAATGAGGTGGTTGTGCTGGCTAACAAGATTTCATTTTAGTCATACTTCTATGATCAGTCTTAAAATAGACACATGCTATTAATAGCAGTGTGTGAAATGTGGGAGATCAGACTGCTGAATTATAAATCCATGCCATTTGGTCAGGCTCATCTGTTCCTTCATAAAGTGCCAGATCCAAAACAGGAAATGACTTCGCACCAGCTTGTAATCTTTCAACTAAACAGACATTTCCTGCTTAACTTGTTTTTTGACTTTTTCTTTCTACCATCAATTCCAGCAAAGACCCTCATCCCGCTCCCATCTCTCTCTTTTTCTCTCCCTCCTTCACCCTCTCTTTCTTCTGTATTGACAGGAACCTTGGAATCTCTGTAGATGTTATTAGTTTCTCATGCTGGTTATTTGTTGTTCCACTGCTGTCACGTGGCCTTCATCTCTTATTTGAGTTTCCAGTAATATCTGGAAGCAATGTTCCCTCTAATTTTTGTTCTTGCTAAGCAAAACATATTCCTATTGGATGGAGCCTTGGGCCATGTAACAGTTTGGTTCTTAGGTTATCACATTTTGTAGACTCTTTGAAGGTGTTTTTTTTTTTTATACGTAAAAAAATAAATACGTAGAAATAATAAAATCTATATTGCAAAAACATTCTCTTTAGGATATTTAGACTGACTCTGTCAGGATGATTATGTTATTTAAATCTGCAGTGTGTCATTTCTACACCTAGCATCTGTTATTGGACAACAATATGGCACCGATAATTAGATCTGCACGATTAATCGTTGTAAAATTGCAATCTCGATTCATTCACGCTATCTTATTCCTAAATGGCAACGATTCGCCTGTGTCTACTAAACCTTTGACAAGTATGATCACAGCGAACATTCAGATCTGCTGCCGCTGAGACAGAGAGAGCTGTTTTCATGTATAGGTATTCTGTTACAATAATTGAAATTATCACAGAAAATAAAATACTTGGTTAAAAGTTTACTTTTCGGATATAAACACTAGGGGTGTCAAAATTAATCGTTTCTACGATGCATCGCGATGCAGACGAGGACGATTCGGTTTCGGTTCAGTAATAGACCATAACCGATTATAATGTACTGACGCTTTTCTGACGTCATTTGTTGCGTACGTGCTTTGTCGCGGTAGCATACAATGGCAGAGGGAGGCGAGACGCGAGTGCGAGAAAATAAAAAATGCTCCAACTACTTTAAAGCCGACATCTGGGCACATTTCGGCTTTTATGAACAACCTGGTAAGCACGACCTGCAGAAGACACGCGCTGTGTGCACTCATGTCACGCACAAATAGAATATGCAGGAGGTAATACCACTAACTTGATAAACCACGTTAGCCGTTTTCACCCCGAGCTGTTAACGCCTGGCAGAGTCTGACTGCTTTAGAGTAAGCGGATGAGCCCCAACGTCACCCGAATCCGCAGCCAAAAACAAATCATCCACCCGCCCAATAATTTTCTCTTATTTAAGTAGCCTATACGCACCCGATGGTCAAATTAAAATTATTCTGTGTTACGCGTGATTATAAATGGATGATCGTCACCTTCAACAGCGGATTCGGCGACGGTTGATGCGCGCATCTTTAATGGTAACATACACTGATTAATGAGCGCTGCTTTTAAATGAACATTTCTTTAAAACAATATTTATTTGACAGATTTCCTTTTCTTAATGGCATAAACAAGCTTTACTCCATAGACTGTAAAAAAAGCTTTACTCCCTTGAAACTTGAACTGGAATGTCACTGTTTCTGTCACTGCGACTTCCCGAACAGGCGAGCACACGCACACACATGCGCGCACACATCACTTTTGAAGTAAAATTTTAAATTGAGGATGCGGTGCATCCCGATGCATCGTGATATCGAATTGAACTGAATCGATGACATGATAATCGTAATCGAACCGAACCGTGAGACCACTGTCGGTTCACACCCCTAATAAACACTAATATCTGCCCTATCTTAATCTTTTGAAAGTAACTTTTTCAAATCAGGATTGTATCGATTATTTCGTTACGCCAGTAGGTGGCGACAAGCGAAATATATTTTGTCATTGAATGATTTATTCAAGATATTCGTTCAAGAACGCCGGTTCATCCAGTAATGAAACAAGTGAAGTCTTTGTGATTGAGTCGTTGAATCATTCATTCAGTTTTTTTTTAAAGAATTAATTCCAATTAATTAAACTTTTTAATTAATTAAATAGACTGCAGCAATTAACATTCATGCTACTTTTAGTTGTCTGTTCTGAATCGTTTTGAAACAAAAAGAATGTCTTTTTTTTTTTTTTAAGTGGCACTTTTATGCAATTTCTTTTGAGTTTATGGGTTCAGCAATAATTACAGAGAATTACTGGTATTATTCTTGAAAGTGGGAAGTCACATTTAGGATAATATATGTAATTTCAGAATCTGTTTTTGATTGCGTCCATTTATGCTATGCATGCAATTTTGGCTTTGAGAGTCTGTGCGATTGGAGACGGTGCTGTTTAATGTGCTGACACCTGGTCTATTACACATTCTGTTTTCAGTTAACACCCTTCACCAACTTCATGTGCAAGTAATGCATCAAAGACATGTCGGCTCATGCATTTCTGTTCTTGCTCAGACGAGCATATGATGTGTGCAAAGTTTTGGTTTATGTGGCTTGGTTCAGTAGAGGAAGACTCTTAAAAGTCTGCTTCATGTGACACAAGACAGTCACAGCACTCTTCTTTGGACCTGCCACCAATCGCTCTGGAGAGATGGGGGTCTGGATATTGTTGTGCAATTCAGATCTGAGTCTGTCCCTCTTTGCTTTTTGTGCAGGTGAACCGTCCCCCACTGTAGTTTCCCATCCGAGCCAAGGACATGGAGGAGTGTGAGTCCGCCCCTGCCAGTTTCAAGAGGAGGGCCTGGGCTCAGAGCCGAGACTCCTGGCAGGCTCCTGAGTCTCAGGACCAGGGAGCAGAGGAGCTGCTGTCTCCACAGCCTATGGAGGATAAGACTTCGACAGCCTCAGAAACAGGTACAGTCTTTCTTTTAATGATATAACGGTTCCAGTTTTTCAGGTTTGTTCGCTTCTGTGGTTACCTTAATACTTATCTAACCTTCCTCATATCTACACTTCTACTCGTACTTTGAGATCATCTTCTGCACTCACTCTTGTTCTCCCGCCTCAAACTTGCACAACTTCTATAGGGTCCCGAGCCTTCAGTCACCCACACCTTATTTATTGTTTGTTGCCACAGGATGTGCGAAACAGTGCAAGTCTTTTTGTTTTTAAATGTGACCCTTCTTTTTAGTCTTTAAAGGTCCCGTATTATGCCCCTTTTCACAAGATGTAAAATAAGTCTCTGATGTCCCCAGAGTGTGTATGTGAAGTTTCAGATCAAAATACCCAACATATCATTTTTTACAGCATGTTTAAATTGTAATTTTTTGGGGCTCAGAAAAACGCGCTGTTTTAGTGTGTGCCCTTTAAATGCAAATAAGCTGCTGCTGGACGACACAGGGGGCGGAGCTTCATGAGCTCGCGCTCAGTCTCTCAGGACAATTTCATCTCACGGAATGATGATAATATCAGAAACTCTCAGTAACGGTGTTCATTTCGAGTCGGACAATAATGCCTACAGAGTCAGAGTGCGGTATAGAGATGAAACAGGTATAGTTTAGTAGTTTAATTACGGTTATTATAACGTATTTGTCATCTGCTTGTATGTATCCATTATTTATTAATAGCCTACAAGTCTGCTGTCTGAATGATGATCAAACATATACTGATGAGTTTAATAAAGTTTATTGTACATCACACAAAAGATGAAGCGTCAGTTTTACTTCAGAAAATCACCGTAAGAGCTGAGTAAACACATTAAGTTATCAGAAGTGCGCAAGTACATAAACGAATTTCGGTAGAGTTGAGGGAGCATTCCTGTGGGCGGAGGTTAGTCAAAAAACTGTTCTACTGACGTCATTAAAGAAGGAAGTAGAGGGATGTAGTCCAAACGGGCCGTTTGATGTAGGCGACTTCTGTTAAATAAAATATCTCGCTTGGCATTGAACTTTGAGCTTTATAATTTTACAGATATTATTTATACTCTAACAACAACATTACACACTAACTAAAGTTTGAAACATGGGATCACGAAGAACGGGACCTTTAATGTGATTGCTTTTATGCTTGAATCCAGTTTCCAGGCTGTAATAATGATTTTTTTTGTCATTTAATGTTGATTGTTTTATTGTGTTTTTGAGGTGTCCTTGAGTGTCATATAAGGCGTCTGAATAAAATGTATAATAATAATACATAGTATTAGAGTTGAATTTTCAGGAATTTGTCATTTCAACCAATTAAGCAATGATTGGCGCAGCCATGTAGATTCAAAAATGCAGAAAATACAGTAGAAATCTTCTTAAAAGATTGAAGGTATGTTTACATTTAACAACATAGTAATGAACAGCAGTATTTACCATTGTGTATTGTTGCGTAAATGTTTTAATATATGAAAAATACCACACAAAAACTTATACCACTTAAGCAGTGCAAACAAATAGTTGATTGAAATGGACAGTTTGAACTGATTCATGAAAATTAATTATTATATTAACTATATTTTTGGAAGTTTCAACCAGAGATGTTATAAAATACTCCTGATTCTGTAGAAAATGATTAATTAATCTCCAAATATTCAATATATTTGATATGCTAAGATTGTAAATTGCTAGGATGTTAATTGCACACGCACAGTTACTGATAATATTTTAACATATTGTTTGCTTGATATGGATTGTATTGCCTCTTTAAATTTCACAGAGCTGTTTTTTTTACCACACTTTTACTTGAATTAAGCCTACAGATAACAGTCTGCATTTTGTGAATGTTTATATTTCTTGGCCTATTAAAATTCAGCGGTACGGAGAAATACCATTCATACTCCTATAAATAGACATGTATGCAATGTATGCAAATTTAGGCTGATATTTATATGCAAAACAGAATGGCAAACCATAAGATTGTTGTTTTAATCATTTGATTCGGAGTTATCAACATGACTTTTGGAAGTCGTAATGAACACAGCAGACAGAGAGATTGCAGAGGTTTGTCTGCTCGGCTTGGCATTTGATTCTCCATGCGAGTCATGATAAACCAATTAAGAGCAAAGAAAGGTTTTTGAAAAACAGGAATCCCAGAACACAGTGGTAGTTCAGAGAATGCCGTGGTTGTCGTCACAGTTAGATTTGACGTTTGTTTGTTTGTTTGTTTGATGTTGCTTTTAGGAAAATTAATTTGGTTATTACACGGAACAGTTACTTGTATTTTTTTTTTTTCTCAGGTCCTAATCCAAATCAAGTAGAGAACTGGCTCAGGACCTGCAGGTGAGTTACCTAAAAAAAACACGCTTATAAAATACAAATGCAAATAGTGTGAGAAAGATGTGTGTACACGCCATGGTGTGACGTGAATTGGTAAGTAAACAAATCGCTCAGATGCCTTCTGGCAGAGAAAAGCGTTCTGTCTCCTGTCTCTGGTGTCTCTGACAAGCTGTAAATTTGAGAGAATTGTGTGAATAGTTCAGTTGGTTCAGACCGTGATCTTCCCAGAGTCAGGAAAGTCTTTACTTGTGAGGACTGACTATTGTCCTTTGTGCTGCTGGGGTTTTTTTGGGGGTTTTTTGGTAGCTTTTCTGGGTCTGTAGGGGCCCATTAATGCTGGAGTTGTCCTCAGAGAGTTTGTAGTCTTTCTCTCTGTACTGCCAGGCCGTTTTTTTAAAAGATGCACGACTGTTTAGCTCTGAAACGCAGGAGGAAAGGGCCGTTTATTTACTTTGTTGATATACGTCCCTCATGACCAACATAAACCTTCCACGTGAAAAACAAAACCGAGATTCCAGAGTTGTTGGTGCGTGTCCCTGTCTGCCATTTCATCTTGTGATCTAAAAGGAAGCCTTGCATGTTTGTTTGAACATTGAAAGAAATGTGGCTTGAGAATCGTTTTTTGTCAGTGATACGATAATATTTAATTGAGGTCATAATCTGAATATTTGAGTTTAAAAGCTGGTATGCTTGTAAAGGTTTTACCAACATGTTTGGAATTATTCACATTGATTAAGTTATGTTGCTGTTCCAAAGTGAAAAACAAGAAATAAAATAAAACAGAGCCAAATCGCATTTGATATGGGCCATTATAATGACATTTAAACCATTTAAAGTTTGGCCTTGGTAATTTATTTATGTATTTATTTTAGTTTTTGAAAGAAGACTCACCAAGGTTGTGTTTAGTTGATGATAAATACAGTTAAAAAAGTATAATTGTGAAATATTATGACAATTTAAAATGACTAATCTCCATTTGAATATGTTTTATAAGGTTATTTATTCCTGTGATGCAAAGCTGAATTTTCAGCATCATTACTCCAGTCTTCAATGTCACATGATCCTTCAGAAATCATTCTAATATGCTGATTTGCTGCTCAAGAAACTTTTACTATTATCAGTGTTGATGAATTGAAAGTTTGGTTACGCTTTATTTTGAGGTGCCTGTGCCAGTGTTAAATAGTGAGTAATAATAATTAACTAGCCTACATGTACTTACTGTAGGATTAGAGTTAGGAATAGGGCTTGGTTTGGGCTAGCTACATGTAATTATGCATAATTTGCTGTTTTTACTAAAGTAAGTACGTGTAACACATGCAACAAGGATAGTGTAATATAAAGTGTTACTGAAAGTTCAAAAGAACGGCATTTTTTTGAGACTTCAATGATGAGTAAATGCCAGAATCTTATTTTCGGGTGATCTGTTCCTTCACAGTTGATTTAATCAAATGCTCAGAACTAGTACAAATTCCCCCGCTGAACCCAGTGCCACACACTAGGTCAATAAAAATACCTCGTGCTCGTCCTATTCCCAATTCCTGCTCATTATCATTAAACACACATGAGACAGACATCCTCCTACAGGCTGACAGGAAATGTAAGTGTCTCTAGCGCCGAGAGTTCGCTGGATATCCGGAGCCTGAAAGACTTTCGGTGGTGCTGCTGGTGTTGTGAAACATGGCGTGAGCTATTCTTAGCCTTGTCGTACGTGGTGTGGTTTTTTTCTCACGCCGTTCGGATCTCCAGGTGCCTGGATGAAAGTGCCAGGGGATTTCGAAGGCAGCGTTTTGTAAGTGCCTAGAGATTCTGTGTGTACGAAGAAACGAACACGAGAGGGAAGGATGTTTGAGCGTGTTTTTAGGGAGAGATCTGGCGAGTGTAAGGAGAGGAAATGACGTGTTGTTGATCTTTCAACAGGACTCCTCTCGGGGCCTCTTTGGACGAACAGAGCGGCAGTCCGTCCAGAGGTGAGTTCATCTTCTTCAGAACAAAAATGATGCATGCATCTGCATTTACGGTACATAAGTTGCATGTCGACGTTCTGGGATCGGTTTTACTGTAAAAGGTTACTCAACTGCTGGCTAACTCTCTTCTCCACCACTCCTTGTGAACTTTGGAGCAAGACCTCACAGTGCACTACAGCGCACATGCACATTCATTGGCACACACACACACACACACGCGCGCGCGCACACGTATGCTGCTTTGGGGCCAATAGCAGACCCCCACACACTCCAGGCAAAGTAGTGCTTGATTAGATGAAGGGTTCTTCAGAGATTAACACTATACGGACTGAAGCCAAGGGCCAGATAATGTGTTATGGATCAGGTCATTCGAAACTGCATCAGCAGTCTTCCTGATAACTTTGTAGGTAAGGCAAATGCACTTCAGAGTAAATATTTACTTTTAATCTCTCAGTGCGTGCAAGCCATAGCCACATTCGGGCTCTGAAGTACTTGGATGTATTTAAGTGCTTTTTTATGTTGAAGAGAATGGGAAATGATCACTTGTTCGTCACAATTGGTGAGTGTAAAGTGTTTGCTCTCTGAAAGCTGTTCTCTTTGTTTTTCAGGGCCATTAAAGAATGGCTGTAGCTTTGAAGATGACCTGTCCCTGGGAGCTGAGGGTAAGTACTTGACACTTTATCCCTCAATCAGATGTAATTGCTCTCAAGTGTGCTCCTTTGTGAGGAATGTGCCCAAGTATTCCAAGAATCCCACGTAACTTCTTAGAGGATAATGAACCAACTGACAAGCAAGAATGACTGCTGGCCGCCTTGTGTTATGGCTGTGTTGTTTTTAAAACCTGGTGGGTTTGTTTTCAGTTTTTGTGCTCTTTAGTGTTTACTTTCTATTTGGATTGTGTGCTGTTAAGGATACACAGTGACATGTTCACACATGCATGTGATATTCTGGTTGAAAGACTGGTCTTGGCACGTCAGATAACTTTTCTCTGGTTTCATGGTGCACCTTATGGACCATGTGTTAGCGGGAGAGGAACGCTTAAATAATAAAAGTGACTTTGCAGCGCACTTTTAATTCCACTAGTTCTCAGTGTCATAGCAGAGGTGTAGCAGAAGTCTGATGTTAGCTAGCAATTATTTGTGGTGAGGAATTATTTAATGCTGATGTGTTATGTTTAATTAGGGAGTGGATTTTTGATTTTTTTTGTGCTACACTTGTATTTTGTTTGTTACATACCGAGGGTCCAATATGGTACATTTTCAAGCCATACATTTTGCTAATCGGCCATTAATTATTATTATTTTTAATTATTTATGTTTTAAATAGAAAAAGCCACCGCTCATCCGTCAAAAAAGTCTTGTAGTGAGGTGCTGCTAAACTAAATCATCATTGAAAATTGTAAAAATACAGCAGCCGCACACTCAAACACTGTGCAAAAGATGCCTGAAGAGATTTTGCACAGTGTTTGAGTGTGCGGCTGCTGTATTTTTACAATTATTTATGTTTTAAAAATAAAATGTAAAATATTTATAAATACACTATGTATATATTTATTTATATTTACTTTATTTAAAAAAAAAAAATCTGGAGGAACATATGTAGGCATTCTAGATTTTTTGCTTGGTGAGTGTTAACTTTGGAACCTGTGTGTGCTACTTAAAACTTTAATATTTTTTTAAAAAACAACAGTAATAAAACAATATTTATGACAAATTAATGTAAAAACAATATTAATAGTAGGAAAAGCACTTGCATTGTTTGCTTGTGTAATGGGCCATCAATTATACTGTATTTTCTTGTATTATGCTATTTTATGTGTGGGTGTATTTTTACAGTTGTAGAATGACTAGTTTAAACAACACAACAAGTTGAGGAGAAACTTTTTTCTGCAGAGTTGCCACAAGCCATTGTGCAACTGCAGTTGACCAGGTTTCACCCCTCACTGTGTCTGTATGTGAAGAAACGAGTCCAGACTAGTTCCACTGAATGACTCAGCTCCTATCCGCACTTATTGACAAAAGCACAGGAATCAGGCAGCACCAGTTGTGGGAATTTCTGCGGAAATTCGAGGTTGAGCATTTACTCCTGAGGCTGATGGATGAGTGCATGTAAACCAGGATGCTTCAGGCCAGAAAATCTCTGGCTAATGTCCTCAGCGTCTCTGTGTTCAATCCTGTCCTCTTTAGTGAACTAAAACCTGGTGTCTAATGTGATTTGCAACACGAATCGTTTGGCAGGTTAGGATGTGTGCACATATAATTCTGTCATTGTGCTCTAAGTGCTGAGGAAAAGTGGATTGTCGTCCAGAGTGGATGTTCTCAGCTGAATAAATCACTTTTGGAAATTAACATTATCACAACGTTAAATAAGGCTCTTTAGTGAAAGAAAATCAGACTATTCCCACAATGCTAAAATGACAGCCGGGGCTTTTGCTAACTGCACTTGTTGTTTCAAAGGTCGACAGGTGTTTTGAGAGGAATTTGGTATCAAATTAGGAAGGAATCCAGCACAGTTAAGCCTATATTCTTCTTTTTCTCTCTACAGCCAATCACCTCCAGAACAGCAGCACAAAAACAGAGGCCAATGGGTAAGCAAAAATTTTGAAAAATAAAATTTTCCCATCTTCTGTTTTGTTCTAGTCACCGGTGGATGACTGTCTTCTTTCCTCAGCTATGAAATGCCAGCCAAGGCCAAAAGGAGCCAGTTCAAACAGAAGGGCAGAAGTATGAACTCCACAGGCTCTGCAAAGAGCAGCACCACAGTGTCCAGGTACTTTAGAACAATGACGTACTAAAGTTATTAACACATGTAAAATCTATGTGCTTGTGAATCAAGGCAAGGAGTTTGAATACAATAAATGTATAAGCTTTTTAATTTACGTTTTACTATAGTTAATGATAATCTGGCTATATTTAAATAACTTTTACTTATGTTTCAGATTAGTGATAGACCAATTTGTTGGCTGATATTTGGCTAGTTAAATAGCTATTACTAATAATTTTATATGCATTATACATTGTATGTACAGTATGCACAGTATATATATGTATGTATATGTACTGAGTTTTAAGTTTAGAGACATGCTCCAGGAAAAAAAAGCCCATTTAAGACCGTGAGTTGTCTCCTAGAGCAGGAGTGTGCAACCTGCATCTTACGCAGATTGCTTCTCCAACGCAATGGAGGTGCCATTGCGTTGGAGAAGCAATCTGCGTAAGATGCAGGTTGCACACTCCTGCTCTAGGCGAGAACTCACGGTCTTCCAGGCCAAGTGTATGCAACCACTGGCGCCTAATTTCCAAGTCTGCTGGAAAGCTATGCAGACCAGCAGTGCTGTTGCAATCAGTAACTCTACCTACGTCCCATCCTAACCACTGTACTAAATACAGATAAAGCTAATGCTAAACATCTACGCTAACTTGAAGCTATCCTAACTGATGCAATACTATGCTACTAACTAAATAAATTCAAGGCCCTGGAAAGTTTTTGAAAATAAACATGCATAGATACAGGTCCTTGAAAGTGCTTGAATTTATTTTGTGCAAGGAAGAAATTCCATATTATTCCCTCCGGTCCGGTAATGTGTTATTTCGCCAACACTTCGTGGCACTTTTTTGCAACGATTTACGTTAGTTACGCGCATTTACGCGTTACATTAGGATGTTTCCCCCATGAGGTACTTTGTGTTGTACATTGCCATGACGTTCACCTGCGCACAAAACTAGGGATGCACCGATACCACTTTAAGTACAAGAACTTACATTTGGGTACTTGCCGATACCAAGTACCAATATGATGCTGCGTTCTATTATTTATCCGTGTCAGAGTTCCGACTAGGAAGACAGACGTTGCCTAGCAACACGCACCAACACGCCCCCTTTCCTCGGATTTTGCCGCTCTGAACTGAAGTTTAAACAACCGAGCAAGAATTCCGATACGGAATCCAAGATGGCTGCGCCCTGTGTTACTTGTTTTCATTGTTTTTGTACCGCTTTGGTTGTTTAAATGACGTTGTTTAAATTTTAATCACTCGTCGTATTACTGCAATACCTTACTGCGTCCGTATCACTGCCTGTGGGTATGGGAATCGGTCTTGTTGTGAGTGCAATATTGAATGAAGCCTTGTTTCAAACGGGTGTTACTAACGTGGCTAGCGTTGCTAACAGAAGGTAAACTAGTAAGCACATACTTATTTTGGAGCGCCTGGTACTCGGCCATTGCTACCATAGCAACAGCTTTCCGGGTGGCGTCCATGTTTTTCTCCGACTCGGACGCGCAAAACATACCAGAACGCTTGAAGTGTGGAAGTGACGTCATATCCGAGGTCCGAGTTGGTTCGTTGACAATAATAGAATGCACCATGAGTACTTAATAATACCATCACAGTTCTTCTAACAATGTTTTATTTTCATCATATGTTTTTCACTTTCTGACTGAAATAAAGTAAATAGGCCTATACAACTTGTATGATCAAATTGCAAGAGCGCGATCACTTGTGAAAAGAAGGAGAAACATTTTACGGAAATGCTGCGTCTATGGTGAGCTGGTACCTGCTTGCGTCACGCGGGGAAACAACTTCCAATAGGAAAATTCAACTGCAATAGCCACCGTTCAACCTGAAGAGGGCAGCACTCAGACGTTTTTACACCATATATTTTAGAATTAAAACGCTTTATACCCAAATGTCGAAAAATGTACTCGAATCAATGAACAGCACTAATAAAGCCCCAGTCTTACACATCATTAACTAAACAAAGTTGTTTTAGGGTTTAGTTACCCTTTAACTAAGGTTAACCTTATTGTAAAGTGTTACCAAGATCTTTATCTGTAATGCATCACTTTGGCAAATATTGTTTGGGTGATGCAGATGTGTGTCTTCATTGATGTTGTTTTTCCTGCAGTGTTTCGGAACTGCTGGACCTGTATGAGGAGGATCCAGAGGAGATTTTATACAATCTCGGCTTTGGACGGGAGGAGCCCGACATCGCCTCAAAAATCCCTTCTCGTTTCTTCAACTCGTCTTCTGGCGCCAAGGGCATCGACATCAAAGTTTACCTGGGAGCCCAGATTCAGCGCATGGAGTTGGAGAACCCGAACTATGCCCTAACAAGTATGTCAACTGAGCTGTCAACACAATCTATGACGTTTGATAGCATTTCTGCCCCCGTGATTCACACCGATCGAAATGATGAATTGAGGGAAATATTAAATGTTACATGCAGCGTGTAGTGATTCATTTATGCCTACATTTGTCCCCTCCCCTTTTTTTAATCTGAAAACTAATAATTACATCATTCTTTCGTTTCGCATGGCCTTGATGCTTAGAAATAACATTGTAGCTAGGCAACCGGACAACATTTAAGTCAACATAAAGTCAAAACAGACTGTTTACCTTCTTAATGCACGTTCTTGGTCTTATTGTGCAAAATTCATCGTGCATGTTATTGCAAATAAAATAATGTTTGTTCTAGAAATCTTTTAGCAAAATAACTTAACTTCCTCTGCTTATTTAAATGACTTTCTTTTTTGGCTCACATGCAAAGCATTCTCCAGTAACTCCACTCCAGGTTTTCAAAAATCCCCACTCCTCGCTCGCTCCCTGCTCTCAAGTGAAAGCGAAATTTGCACCGTTACCGATCTACTGTCAAGTTTTTTTCCATATTTTTTTGCATCTGGAATGCCTATGTATTTCTAAGTCTTTTTTCTTAATCTCAGTAATATTTCACAAAACGTTCTTGTATTTTGTTTGCTTTTAGTCTATTAACGTGGTTTAATTAAATGCATATTTCTGACATGCAATTGCATTTAGGGATGAATGATATATCATTATTGACCAATATTTATTTATTTTATTTTTTTATCAGTCTTGGCATCAATTGCTTAATTGTGCATTAAAAAAGCGAATAATTTAATAACACTTTTAAATATTAAAACTGCGTTAACATTGCAAATCTCAAAATGAATATCCACTTTTCATTCTGTACATTTATATATGCCTAAATTCACTTCCAGCATTTAAAAAATGTATAAAACAAATTCTGTTTTAATTCATATATTTTGAGAAAATAGTGTATAATTTTAATATTGGACATTTATTAATTATCAGCCTTAACATGAAAATATCTATCAACATCATTATCAGCCAGGATTTTAATATCAATTCATCCTTAATTGCATTATCGATCCTGGGGCAAGAGAGAGAAAAAAAAGAAGCACTGCTTACACTCGACAGTCTTACGCCACTGCATACAAGTATTTAACCATATAAAGATGTAAGACAAAGACAGCAAGATAAGAGTTGAGGGAAGTTGTGGTGCCTGGAAAAGATGTGTGTTTGACACTAAGACCACATTGCAGAACATCTAATCCATGGCGTTTCTCAATTACTCCATATCTTCAACCAAACACTGAGCTCCTAACCCTCAAACACTCGCTGTGTGTGCGAGGGCTGTTCAGACTCCGTAGAAGTTGAGCACAACAAAGCCATTGTCCTCCGTGGGCACAGAAATGAGAGGCAGAGACAGACGGCAACGGAGAGAGAAAGTGACAAGCAGGCTGTGGCACAGCAGAGCGGATTCTGCCACCCGCTCACATCAGGATTCGGCCTGTGTGCCAGCTCTGTGCCAGCTTTTGTGTTGGCCTACATTTGCATAATTCTCATTGAGCCAAGACAAAGCATCGGAACAGGAAGAACCTTGGTGAGGGAAGGGATGTGTGAAGTCTGTAATAAGGCCTGTTTTGTTGATCGTGAGTGCACATCTATCTATCTATCTATCTATCTATCTATCTATCTATCTATCTATCTATCTATCTATCTATCTATCTATCTATCTATCTATCTATCTATCTACTCTTTACCTTTAATATTAAAATATTTCTATGAATATTAACAAAGAATATACAAGTTATGTAAATTATTTTAATTTAACATTTTATTTATTTGTTTATTTATTGAAGCCCCATACAATTCATGATATTTTTATATTATAATGTTTCATTATATTCATATTTAATATATATGATTATATATATATTATTTGAAAAGCTTTGTTTGAATGTAGCTGTCAATTTGATTCATTTGTTTTTTAAATAAACAGATTTCAATTCAATTTGATGGTGCTAATAGTGCAGAAAATTGTACACTTTAACTTTAAATATTAAAATATAAATATAAAAAAGACTCTAATTTAGGTCAATTCTTTTAAAATAAACATTCAGATTATTAATTCAAGTAATTATTAAACATACAAGGTATTATTCAAGCAATTATTGCTGTCAGTATTAAAATAAGCAACAAGGAAACAATTTACAAGTAATAGAACAAATAATATTACTGACATCAGCAACAGTTTTATTAGGTTAGTAGTAAACAGTCATTTTTAATGCCACAACTGTTTATGCTCATACCTCACTAGGCAGACATTTCGGATTTGAATGTTTTTTCATGTTTTGTGGACTTGTTCCCCCATGTCTTGTTGTCTTTTCTTGCATAACTCTTGCTTCTTCCTCCCTAAATGCTCCTCCATGGGGGCTGTGATCTCGAATAGGACTTGCTTGTCCCTCTTTCACAGAAAACCACACTCTCTGTTCCTCTTTTCTTTTTCTGGCACATGTCCTGCGAGCCGTTCCTGAACGCTGACTCAGCCTGGCTGCATTGCAGGAGATAAATGAAGACGATTGATTTCTGAGCACCACACATCACTGGCTTGTTATCACTTGTTGTCATTCCATTACATGCCTGCAGTATTGTCAAATCTTTTTCCTTTATGTCAGCCATAATGACAAGCTTGATGTTGATAAAAAACCATTGACATAAAACCGTCACACAAAAGTTAACCGGATCTCATATTTGCACCGAGAGGCCCTATCTTTTTTATTTTTTGTATTGTGTGTTTTAAAAAATTTTTTTTTTAATAAAATACACGCTTCACTTACATAACTCCCATATGAACAACAAATAAGTAATTACACTGCTTTGAGTTTAACTAACCTTACTAATTAGCATTTTAGAAAATCAGCCTTACATAGAAACAATTCTTGACTCATTTTGACTCTGACATGATTAACCCGCGGTTAAAGTGAGTCAATTCTTTCCATGATTCAAAATGATGATTCCTGTAGTCAATTCATCTAATTTACAATGTGGTTTGACCAAGGTTACTTTATTTGTCAGTTATTTATTTATTCATTTGTTTATAAGTTTGTTTATGTGTTGAAACCTTATATAATTCATATATTATAATATATTATTATTACAATCAATTATTTATTGTACTTTACTATTAAAAAAATACAATACAATATATTAATATATGTACTTTTTTTGTTCTGTGTACTAGGAAACACTGATTGAAAGTGCTTTCTATTGTTTCTGTTTTAATTTCTTAAGTTTCTCCTTTTTTTTTTTTTTTTTTCTTGACTAAATCAAGTTTGCTCTCCTTTTTCCGTAGGTCGATTCCGTCAAACAGAAGTACTGGCTACGGTGGCAAACGTTTTCACAGAAATCTACTCCCACGTGTCTGGAAGACCCATGGAGAAAATCGGCAACGTCGACATAGAGGTTAAAACACCTCCATTAAAAAGGAATAATTCCGCCCTGAATGTGGCCAAAATTCTAAAGCGGAACATTACGAGACAGAACCTGTTGGCCTCCGGCACGGACGGATCGGCCAAACAGCCTTCAGCGCCTGATGCTGACAGCGCAGAGAGTGCGAACTCTGACATACGGGACGGGCTGGCGGATACCGAGCACAAGCCACAGCAGAAGGTCTTTAGGAAAAAAGATTCATCTCTGGCAACAGTGACCGAGGAAGCACAGCAATGTATCTCAGAGGCCTCGCTCAACGGAGACATCCCAGAACCTCTAGCCAAGGACTCTACGTTAACGAATGGCGATCACTCCAGTTCGTCACCAGCTCTGGACAAAGACACGCCACTTTCCCCAGTCCTGGTGAGCATCAGTCGCGTTTCTGACGAGAGTGACCTCACAACAGAGTCAGAACTCAAAGAGCACGAGCGCCAGAAGACCATCACTTCCACGCCAGATAAGGAACCATCCAACCTGCTGCCCAACCCACACATAGCCCACCTGCTCAGCCAGCCCAGAGACTCCTTTGAAATGGAGGAGGTAAAGTTCCCTCTCGCTTCCACTTTACCAAAACAATCCTCCCTGCTTTCCCTTGTCCAGTTCTCACGCTGACAATCATCTCCAAGTTTCCCCTAAAGTTTCTTTTGTGTGCGTTTTGTTGTAAAAACAGCAGAGGGTCATGACACTTAAAGCTAAAAATAAGTAGGGAACATGGAGCGCCTGGAGTATTTTCTGGGGATTATGGTTTTGCCTTTGATTAAGTTGGAGCATGATACTAATTCCTAATAGCAGACAATTTTCACCAGTGATACTTAGGGTTGGGAATCAAAAATCGATTCCAATTCTGGAACCGGATACTTGAGGTCAGGAATCAGATAAGATTTGTTATAAAATTACAATTTCTATTCCTCGTATCGATTCCTTTGTGTGCATTTTAATATGACTTTAAACCATTCAAGCGCTGTTTTCTATGCTATGCGCACAGCCATAGCGTGCGCTCAGAAAGCCGCCTCTCATACTTAATGCGCGATACAAAACTGATTTGTCTTCCGCGTCTTTTTGCACTTAAACTGACAAATACACACAAAAAGATGTACAAAATATCCTCGTAAACACAGTTGGCTATTTCTTAAGTAAATGAAAAAAGTTGATAAGAAAACACGTGTAACAGTATATTGTATCCATTCAGCTCTTAAAGTGACAGCAGCCTAATATTCCTGCTGCCGTCTCTATAATAGCGTTAATCAGACAACAAAAGACAGAGAAAATGTACTCGCTGTTTTTGAGTGAATAACTTTTGTAACGATATTTTCTAATGTATATTTATAAAGTGCTGTTATTTTTACATTTGATTACAGTTTCTGTATCTGAATAGTACATGAAAATCTTAAAAAAACCTGTTTTATCTTTCTTCAGTTGTATTTATTTGTGTGATTGCTAATTAGTTTATTGTTCTTTTTTAATTACTGAGTGTTTAGTTGTCTTTAATAATGCTTGAAATTTATATTAGTTAGGCTAGTTGTTTTTGCTATGGTATTTTTTAAGCCATAGTCAAAAGTTCCTTCTGTAAAATTATATTATTATCAATTAATTTAACAGTCAAATATTTATTGTAAATTACTAGTTAAGATATAATAATAATAATAATAATATAATTTTACAATTTTAATGTACAATTAATAAATGAATGGTTCGATTTATTTGTATATCTTTATCTTTTTTTTTCTTTTTCTTTTTTTGCATTCTTGAAAAGTTGAGCCTTTTTGAGAGTTATTCCCAACTTAAAGGGATAGTTCACCCAAAACTGAAAATTCTTACTCACCTCATGTCATTCCAAACCTGTATGACTTCCATTCTTCTTTCAAACACAAAAGATGGTAGTTTGAAAAATGTCTGTATTTTGTCCATACAATGAAAATCAATGGGTCCAATGTTGTTTGGAAGCCAGCATTGTATAAAACATATTTTTTTTAATGTTCTGCAATAGATAGTAAGTCTTACAGGTTTGGACCAACATGAGGGTTAGTAAATGATGATAGAATAATCTTTTATTGCTCTGTTTGTTTGAGCATCCGGACACGGCATGATATAGCAACACTGATTTGACCAATAGTTTGGGTTTGGGGTGTGACTATCTGTCTGTCAAAACCACCCAGTACTTTTACCAGGTCATTTTATATGCTGGCCCTTGGTCATACCTCATTTTCTAACATTGGCTTATGAGCAGCATCTTTTGAGTATCTAAAACTGGTGTAATGTTCAAGTGTGACTACGCTGCTGTGTTGTAATCTGTCAGAATGGTAATAATCTATTTCTTTGCAGTTGCAGAGTAATGAGGATGAAGCTCTTCCTGGTCCTGGTGGCATGTCTCGAGATGGCAGCGGTGAGTGTGGACTGACTGCGGTTATCAGTCACGCTACCAGGAAACTGAATTTGTATTCGCTATTTGCAATTTTGAAGCATTCAAAACACATATCATGTAAAAGTGACCTCTTAGCAACAGGTTTTTTATAGTTACGTTTGCTATGGTATTGTTTACAACATGACAATCAGTAAGATTTAAATTTGAATTAAGATAAAAATGCTTTCAGACTCATTCCTCCTGAGAATGCAACGGCTGTTTGATCATATCGGGTTGTCTTTCCCTAGAAGAAAACAGAGGAAAAAATTCTTATTCATAACTATGATTCTGTCTATCACGCTGTCCTATAGCCCAGCCCTAAAGAGCTGAAGGGGACTCTAATTATATGTCTTTTAGAGACAGTATAGAGCAAGTCTGCCCTCGTGTGGTAGAATTTAGTAGATGTTCACTAGAAGAATGTTCTAGATTCAAGTTAAAGTTGTTTGAGTCATAATTATGTTCTGTGATATGCAACATTATACTAACAAACTTGTTATTATTACAGTGAATAAGTGATAGGAAAACAGACAAATATGTGGCAATAATTTACAATATTCACCACACTGAACCTAAATAATGAGATCTAAGCCTTAAAACTCATAAGCATGAATGATAACCTGGCTTTAAATTTGAGAAGCCTTCTTCTGCTGGGAAATTAGTCATTCGCACTCAGTTTTGGTGCTTGTGTTGTTTCTCCTACAGAGCGGTTATTGAGGACTGCCAGCCAGCAGTCTGACAGCAGCGGGTTTGCAGAGGACCCATCCACAGACGGTTCGGGTTATCACCTGAAGGTACGAGAGTGGGCATAACCATCTGGGCTCTCAACAATCTATGAATACAAAGTGTAATCCTCTTCGGATTCATGTTTATCAGACCCATGTTATTTTGTTACCCATGTGAATTTAGTTTTCACTAATATATAAAAAAAAAAAAAAAAAAAAAAAATATATATATATATATATATATATATATATATGTATGTATATATATATGTATATAGTAATAAATCTGGTTCTGATTGATGGCCTGTCAACTGGTGCATATCTACTGAAAACTCTACATCTTGAAAATGTCCTTTTTAAGATGCACCATAACTTGTGCCATGTGTGTTCTCAGGGAACATAAATCTAACTTTCAACATAAATTTTCCTAAGAACCAGTTCATTGGATAATGGAAGTGAAACTTCTCTCTTTTATTAGGTGCAAGATAGCTCAGACAGCTGTGACAGTGAAACTACAGTGACATCGCATGCAGGAGAAGTCAGCACTCCAGTAGCGTTGGAGTACCCCAACTTTGAAATATTGCTGGGCGAGGAAACCCATCCTCTGCCCAGAGGCACATCTAGCCAGAGTGGAGCCAACAGACAAGTCCCTGTGATCCCCAGCCTCCAGATTCCCAATCCAAACTCTGACAATATTAGCTCCAATGGACCATTCTTTTCTCCTAACTCTGATAGGGCTTCCAGCATAGTGCAAGAACCCACCACAGACTCTCCAGAAGTGGATTTGACCGTGATTGTAAATCCTACAACAGATTCAGATGTAACTCATGAGGGCAACATATCCCAGCCTGGTTTGAGCATGAATCCAGACTCTCCTGAAGATCTACATTCATCCTCTGGACCAGAGTCATCGGATCTTGAGCAATGCCCCCCCACGGCTCAAAGCAGGCAGATGGCCCTCCACACAGCCCATCAAAGGTCATCCTCAATGGACGAGGAACGTCCTGGCCGAGTATGGGTGAGGGACAAGGACTTGCTGAGGGAAAGCTTAGAGAGGAATCCTTTAAGGAGATCCAGCTCCCTCCCAATGTCTTCTCTCAACCCGGCTCGAGTGGTCACCTCCATGCGCATCCAACTTGGAGAGGGTTCGGTCAAACACTGTACCCCACCCTCGTACACATACCGCTACGACGAGGAGAATCGCAGTGACCGGGAAGAAGTGGATTCCATCATGGAAGAAGACGAAGTTGATCATGCCGACAGTA
This sequence comes from Scardinius erythrophthalmus, assembly GCF_964197995.2. Lineage (NCBI taxonomy): Eukaryota > Metazoa > Chordata > Actinopteri > Cypriniformes > Leuciscidae > Scardinius > Scardinius erythrophthalmus. Next base: position 7,750,328 of record NC_138226.1, on the reverse strand, counting down.
AATCTACGCTCATGAATTCTGCTCCAGCAAGTAGATCAAAGACCGATAGGGGAACACCACCACCACACCATCTCAACATACCTCAACATCTGACTCGCTCTTCCAGCTCGCTTTATAGTGTCCCTGCCGACTGGCCCCAGAGGCCCCTGGGTGAAGGTCCAAGCTGGAGCACATCTAGCGTCCCAAACCTTTCTCATTATACAGGTCAGGCCCACCCTCTTCCTCCTCCTCCTCCTCCTCATGGGTCCTTCTACTCTCCACAACATGGATTGGCCTACAACTTCTCGTACCCTACAAGACTTCCCCACCACACTCCCTTCCCACAACCGCAGAGCTCGCCTTGTCCTCAGCCACTTCAGAGCAATACATTTACTCCACCACAGGGGGTGACCTTTGCACCCCAGCACAACATGCATTATGCGCATCCGCACAGCACACCATACAGCCCATTCTCTCCACCTTATAACGTTTCTCAGGGAGCTCCCTACAGCCCCTCATTTAACATCCACGGCAGCGCGTACCAAACTCACATGCCTCTTGCGCAGTCCCACAGTGCCCCCTACAATTTGGGGTACAACAATTCTTCACATCACCCCGGTGCCCCCTACAGTCATCCATATTATCAGTCTCCCCCTTACCCTTTCTCCTTTGGGACTCCTCCAGCACCCGCTCCTGCGATGGGCAGCACAGAGATGCAGCTCAGGAGGGTCCTCCATGACATCCGTGGGACAATGCAGAACCTTGGTCAGGTGAGAACTGCCAAAATTACTTGTATACTTGTGTGTTTCATCCAAACGGTCTTAACCTATGGTAAACCTGGTTATTAATAAGGCTGTGCCTGACAAGGATGTATTAGTAACCGTTTCTGATTCTGATGGTAGAAATAGGGTTAGCTGGTGGAGTTTTTGCTATAGGACAGTAGATATATTTGCATGGGCTGGACTTAGGAAACATCAAGTAATGTGAAAAATGAAGGAGTGTTTCTAGGTGTGTGGGGGTGGGTGGCAAACCCTACATTATGGGGACAAAATGTTCAAATCATATTAAGTGATTTTTTTGAAAATGTAAAGAAGCAAAACTGCGATGAGTAGGGTTAGTGTAAACGGATAGAATATACAGTTTGTACAGTATAAAAATCATTGTCTATGGAAAGTCCCCATTAAACATGAAAAAGAGGTTGTGTCTGTGTGTGTTCATGTTTTTCTATCCCGGTGGGATTTCCTGAATGCACACTTACCAGGGGACTCGTGTCACCGTGGGGACCTAAATCGAGGTCCCCATGATGAAACAAGCTTATAAATCATACAGAATTAGTTTTTTGAAAATGTAAAAATACACTGAAAATGCCGTTTTCTGTGATGGGTAGGTTTAGGGGTGGGGTTAGTGTAAGGGGATGTACAGTTTTATTCAGTTATACTTTTATACAGTTTGTACAGTATAAAAAAAAAACATTTATGTCTATGGAGAGTCCCCACAAAGATAGTGAACCAGACATGTGTTTGTTTGTTTGTTTGTTTGTGTGTGTGTGTGCGTGTGCGTGTGTGTGTGTGTGCGTGTGTGTGTGTGTGTGTGTGTGCGCACGTGTGTGTGTGTGTATAACCTATGACGTGTGTGTGTGTGTGTGTGTGTGTGTGTGTGTGTGTGTGTGTGTGTGTGTGTGTGTGTGTGTGTGTGTAACCTATGACCTGTAATAAGTGTTTTGTTTCACACAAAGTTTATATATATCTACATAAAGTAGAACAAGGAAGTGTGTTCCGGATTCTTCCGAATCCCACCTCAAATGCAAATATTCAGCCGAGTCAGCATGCTGCATATCCCGGGCTCAGTTTATACATGTATTTCCTGCGTGACTCATAAGTGATCACTGATCTGTGGTTTTGTTGGCAGAGCTCATCGGCGCATGGAGGGGACACACCCATTGACAGGATCAGTACACCACGCTCTGTCCAACTGCTTTATGAGGTACATCATTTCCCAAAGAGGAAGCAGACACATAGTTCATTTTCATAACCTTGAGTTGCATCAGTAGAAGCCTCTTGTGAAATTGAGATGATCATCTAGCTTGTGCAAGAGTTTTCTGGATAGTGTTTAACCTAGTGTTTATGTCCCTACCAACTTGCTGAAGGAGCTCCAGATGCGGCGCAGGAGTCTGAACGTCTTCCGGACTCAGATGATGGATCTGGAGCTGGCTCTTATGAGACAGCAGTCTATGGTCTACCAGCATCTTAGTCCAGATGAGAGGTGAGGAACAAAATCACAAGCCACAAAGGGCAAAGTGCTTCGCCCTCTGGCTCCTTTTGCCCAAGTCTCACACACTGTATTAGAAAGCCAAAAAACATATTTTTTAAACTGGGGTCCTAAGGGGGTCTGCAAAAATAAATAAATCAAATTGAAAAGATATTACAAAATGTTCCTTGTCGCTCTGAATGGCAGTACAATTTTACAGAGAGAAAGCCACTGAATTAATAGTCAAATGAATCATACATGCTAATGATTTATAGGCATATTAGTATGATTTCTGAAGGACATGTGACACTGAATACTAGAGTAGGCCTAATTGCTGCTGAAAATTCAGCTTTGCCATCACTGGGATAAATGACATTTTAAAATATATTAAAATAGAAACAGTTATTTTAAACTGTAATATTTCACATTTCTGTTTTTACAAAAGTATGTTAGTTTCCAGTAGCACTGAACAGCTTTAGAATTTGACCGAGAGAAAGGCGGATGTAGCAATAAACTAATCAAGAACCCTAAAATATGTAAACAAATCATATATGCTAATGATTAATCACTATTGGAATAAAATGACCATCGGAACGGTATTGGTGTTAAAATATTGTTTTTCTGTTTCAACCTCAAATTGATATGATCGCTACACCTCTACTAGCGATTTACCAAGTATTTACTAACTGTCTGGACTGGAGAACTGATAAAAACTTGAAACTTTGCTGTTGCAGGCGGGAGGCGGAACATCTGGAAACCCTGCGGACTGCAGTCAGACAGGAGCTGCAGGATCTGGAGCTTCAGCTGGAGGATCGCCTGCTCTCTCTGAATGAAGAGATGCGCAGCAGCTCTCAGCACAGCAGCCTCTACCGCCACCACATGGTCAGTGGATGAGACTGCAGCTGCCTCATAATAAATGATAAAGGATGCTGTAATAGCTTAGCTTAGACCTAATTCTGCTTTAAAGTCCCCGTGAACCGGAAGTTGCAAACGACTTTTCTCCAGTGTTGTGACGTATTTCCCAGTGAAACGGAATATTGAATAGAGGGTGGGATTTTACTTTAGCGCGCCTCCTCTTCATCTCTTGCTCATAGCAGACTAACAGTTTGAGGGGAGTGGTTAAGCGTTTTCAACCCAAGCCGTCAAACTGACGTCATCAGAGAAGGAACGCCATTCCAGACCGGAAGTAACTTTTCAGATTTTGATTAAACATTACCACGGCAAACAATTGTTTTTCTGTGTTAACCACAAGACTAAGTAATATGCGCTAACAAAGTAAATAGGGTCAATTTTGATTTCATGTCGACTTTAAATACTTTACCAAAAGTGTCTTTCTGTTAGCAGGTAATATAACAAAATTTGCATTTTCTCATTTTTTTTATAGCCTCTCAGGATTGGAATTACAGAATAAGTCTAAATGTGAATTCTAATGTGAAGTTCACTGAACCTGATATATTTAGAATAACCATAAGCTGACACTGCGTTTTGATAATGTAATATATAAAACAGTGTTGAGTTGAATTTCAGCAAAATAACTATTATATACCATTAGTGCGATGACAAATGACTAAAACGTGGAAACATTTTATATACACTACTGTTCGAAAGTTTGGGGTCAGTAAGATTTTTTTTTTATTATTATTATTGTAACTATTATTATTATTATTGCAAGGATGCATCAACTTTGAGAGTAAAGGCATTTATAATACACAAAGGATTTTTATTTCTAATAAATGCTGTTTTTATACTTTCTATTCATCAACGAATCCTAAAAACCAAACATATCCCAGTCTCCTCAAATATATTAAGCAGCACAACTGTTTTCAACATTGATAATATTAAGAAATGTTTCTTGAGAACCAAATTAGCACATCAGAATGATTTCTGAAGGATCATGTGACACTGAAGCCTGGAGTAATGATGCTAAAAATTTTGCTTTGCATCACAGGAATAAATTACATTTTTAAATGTAGAACAGTTATTTTAAATGGTAAAGAATATTTCACAATATTACAGTTTTTACTGTACTTGTGATCAAATAAATTCAGCTTTGTTGAGCTAAAGAGACTCTTATGAATCTTACAGACCCCAAACTTTTGAACGGTAGGTTTTTTGACACTTTAGTAACAAATACTTGCGTCTCACAGGGCATGCAGAGAGGTCACAGCGTGGAAAGCCTGTCTAATTCTTCAGCACTTCGGGCCATGGAGCCGGTGAGTGAATTATTCTCATGTTACAGGGTCCTGTATCTGATATCATTTCAATGCCTTATTCTACTCTGTTTCCTCTTCCAATTCTCCAATTCTTGTGTATGAATGTACAGGTGACAGACCTCCTGAAGGAGCAGTTGTACCTTCAATCTGAGCTGGGATATGAGGCCGCCACACTCAGTTCAGGCCGCTCATCGAGAGCATCCAGCCCTGGCAGATTCAACCGATCACTCGACTGTTGCTCTCCTTCCCTGCAAAAAGGCAGCGTTTACCGGGCCACCCTCAACCTCACACCCACCGTCCCTCCACGGCCTGGAATGGAGGTTCCTCGGCCCGAATCCCCGGAAAGGCTGGAGTCGAGCCTGACACCTACTTCTTTGGAGCTCAGCAGAGATGAAGACGAGTTGTCACTGGATGGTCGCAGGAGCAGGACGGCGGATGACTGCTGTCCCACCGAGTGGAGGAGTAGAAGTAGAGGGAATGGTGACCTGCAACATCTTATACAGGAGGTGAGAGAACTTATACATTTAACCCAATGAGCCGACTGATGCACAGCATTGTCAATGGCCAATATGTAAGGTGTAATGTACTGTACATCCAGCCGGTTGTTATCGCAAAATAAACCCTGACAGGATGATCCGGGCCCTGAAGGGGTTAATATTGTCATCTATGTTATCCCGCTTATTGCATGGCTATTTGCCACATAGGTAAATAATTAGACATGAAATATTGATTTGAGTTCAAATATTTTATCAGCTCATTAAACACAAAGCTTCCGCAAAGAGAAACTGTTTCTATCAAGCAACTTTGAGCCAGGGTTATTTTAGTGAACTGAAACTAAAATTAAAGCCATAAAAAAATTGTGTTGCTTGAAATAAAATAAACCCTAACTGAATATAAAATATATTTTTTTCAGCCAAGGCAACATTTCTTATTTTCATTTAATTTAACTTGATGTACTAAAATAACTAAAACTAAACCTGAAATAAAAATTAATAAAACTATAGACATAAAAAAAATCAATCAATCACACTACAAAACTTTAACTAAAATTAAAAGAAAACCGCAAACTATAAAAATAAAATTCAATAGCTAAATTCAAAATATTAATAAACACTATAATATGATACTAAAATACTCAATTATAAAACTACTCAGTGATACTAAAATAACACTGCAAACGAACAAGTTTAAACAAGACAGACATTTAAGGGTTAATTTATTACAGTTTTTCACTACTTGCGTAATGACGGGGACATGAAATATTCATTTGAAAAGAAACCATTTTAAAATCGTACCTGTTTATTATCTAATAATCCATTACAGTGAACAAAAAATCGTTCTAGCAACAGAAATGTCGTGACTGACCAATCAGAATCAAGCATTTTAGAGAGCCGTGGCGTGTAATAATAATACATTTCTGACAGCTAAATGCCACGACTGACCCATCAGAATTGAGTATCCCCAGAGAGACATGTGAGAAAAATACTGTTAGATTCTGCCAAAAATCTAGAAATGAAATGGAGACACAAAAGTAGCATGTGTTTTCCGTCCCCGTCTCAAAAGAGAGTGGAAAAAGCATATTTTACTGTGTCTTTGGCACCGTTTGAGCGAGTCCTTTGTAGCTGTAATGGTTTTTGGTGTGTGTGATGATTGACAGATTTGCTTATGAAATATCATGCATCAGTGTAGGCTGATTTACAAGTCTGTCATGATGGTCCAGCAATTCTGATGCTCCTAAAGGAAACTTGGACTGAATTGGTTCCTTGAAGTAATGTGGGGCCTGTGGGGTGATGTAACAGCCTGGCAAAACCTGATGTTCTTCATCGGCGTGTCAATGTGTATTTGACACTTCACAGCACTGCCAGTTCTTGGGATTTCATATATGGAGAAAAAAAAAACATTTCAAATTGTTGCATGTTTTGCATACTTGATTATAACAGCATTATAAGTCACTTTGAAATATAATTTCATATGATTCACATTTTAGGTGGTCTTACTATGTATTTAGTGTTTGATTTTCCTCCCTTTAATGCAGTCTAACATCATTTCTTTTGTATCCTCCTGCAGATTAAAGAAAGCATCGCTCATGAAATCAGGCAGGAGATTGTGAACGAGCTTCTGGCTGCTGTGTCGCCGCATAGATCTCCTCTTCCAGCCAGGAAGCCTCCTGTGTAAGCAGCAGAACAGAGGACGGAGGTTGGTTTGATAGATCACATTATGCTCAATACAGATCTGTTAAGTGCTTGAAAACTTTTCATCTTGGAGGTAACGGGAAGAGATATACTTCCCTCTCCTAGAAATGAATTGAATGTGAAATGACACTTCACATTCATTCATACATATATATATATATATATATATATATATATAAGTGTTAAGTGTTTTTTTCTTTAATTGCTAATGCAACCTTTTTACACCACAGACTGAACAAAATTAATCATTGCTTGGTAATTGGTTGACCTAAATTGGTATAATCTAATTGTGTACTTAATTAACAGCTGACAGCTATTCAACCTTATTCATTTGTGAAACAGTCTAACAGAAGGATGGCCAGAACACTTTTGATAGTAATGCTGTATTTCTTGGGCATTTAAGAGTGTTACTTAACTCTAGTGAGCTGCCTACATAGACATAGACAGCATATTAAGACATCATAAGTAAAATCATCAAAAGACATCAAAATTTTAGATCAATTCAAAGATACGTTTTTGGAATTCCATATTATTCTTCACATAGAAGGTAAACCAGAATGCGTTGTGATGAGCTTTGGCCAAGATGGCAGGATCTTGAAGCAAGTGTTTGTGGATGATAAATATACGTAGAATTCAATTCAGCTGGTTTAATATAATTGTAAAAAGGTCTGTGTAATGTTATGCTCTTTTGAGTATCAGACTACATGCTTTAGAAGTCAGTAGGCAGGTTCCAGTCTTTTCAGTCAGTATCACTGTTTTGTTTCTTTCTGCAGGCGAAGAAGTAAATCCTGTGAAATAGTCGCAACGAACACTGGTTAAAGCTTTGCACTGAGAAAGGCCCAGCACCTCTTTCTGGTTCTGTCTGTGAAGCCCTTCCAGACTCTAATGCTTCTGGACTGTCGAGTTGCAGTGAATCTTTGCAGCGGTTGAGATCTTCCACTGTCCAAATCCGCAAAGGGCACACGGCTTATTGTGGCATCTGTCTGGTACATATTACAGAAATGTAAAGACTCTTTTGGGATGTATTTAAGTATGTGATGCAGGTCTTGTCGAATGTTTGAAAAGACTTGTGGGTGACTAAAGTTTTCTGTGTGAGTGTGTCTTTGTCTGTCTAGGACAAAAAATGTCTACTGTAATCACACTTGTTTTCTAATTCAGCCTCTGTGAGGAACTAACTGTGCAATACATTTCACTTTTTTTTCTCTTAAACTTGAACTGACCAATCACAACTACTGTTCTACTGAAAATGCACACAGCTGTCTTCATTTCCTGTTGATAGTCCATCACATACTGTATGTGTAGATAAGACACTTAAGCCTTCGGAGCACATTCATAAACATTTTGTCCTGTGAGAAGAAAAAGCACTAAATTCTCTTTATACTTACAATATATACACTAGCACGCTTTTAAAATATTTTTTTATTCTTAAAGACAGCAGAGGATAGTCTGTCAAATCTGCTTCTGGATTTAAAGTGTTCAACTTAATTTCCCTCAGTGTGAATGAGTTTTTGTTGTCTAAGATGAAATGAATTGTAATACTAATTGATTTATGCGACTAAGGGGACTGTGTGTTCCCTTTCCGCCTGGGATGCATGAGGGATAATCTTTAATGCAAATCATTAATAAAGATTTATTTATTTTGTACGTACACTTGCCGAGTCATAATTTTGTTTGGGTTGTTTCAGATGGTGCTTGGTTTTTACTGAACAAAAATACTGAATGTTCCTGGTTACCACATAATTAAAGGTGAACTAAGTAACTTTTTTTACCTTAACTGAACAGCTTCGGAGTCATTGGAATGGTTATATTACTTATTTCGGGTTGAATGGTGGTCGTTTCGCACCCCCCTGGTGCCCGTGAGCGGAAAATCCGCACTTGCAACTTTGAGCCGGCGGGCCGTGCGGCCGCCGCGTCAGGAAGTATCGCGTGAGATCAGGTCTCGCGATGTAAACAATTGCTTTACGGCAAAAGAAATCTGCTCAAATACTGTCATTATTGCGCTCCCTCACGCTGTCCGAACCCGAATGAAGAAGAAGTTTTAAAGAATGTCCCATCTGCTTTGATGTCGTTGATCTACTAGCCTCTGGTGTCTGAGAATCACCAACAAGTTTTTACAACAGTATTCCGAAGCTGTGGGGGGAGCTCTAGAGAGAAACCCGCGAGCAAAAAGCGAGAATACAGCGAAGAAATCCCAAAGCTACTGAGTGCTGCTTTAAATGCTTATTAATCTTGTCTTTGTAGAATTACATCCTACCATTAAAACTTTTGAACGAGATGTTCAAGGATGCCGGAAAGGGGCTGTGTGCATGTAGCAAACTCCACCGTATTAATACATAACTAGCAAATTCATCCAACTTGAAGCTCTAATAACACTCTAGAACAGAAGAGTTCACATAAGCATTTTAATAAAAGTATGAGCTGCACATTTCTGTTTGAAACCATCTCGTATGCCTCGCCTCATAAACCTCTGAAGGGTAGAATTACAGTTCCTACTGTTTTATTTTATTATGCTTTCCTGTTTGGTTTATTAATGAGTTTGAAATTAAATTTACTAATGATTGTTATTATTGTGCTATCAATAGTTAATCAGTCTTCTTAATTCACTGCATGTTTTTAATCTTTTATTATTTTTACAATTTATTTTTACAGTGTATTTAGGATCTGAATATCTTGCCCAGGCCAAGAATCCATTAGTAAGGGATAATCCACTGCTAGCTGTGCATTAAACTCTTTTATTGCACAACTTCCAGCCAATCAAAATCAAGACAGACCATTGTATTACAGTGTTTAATCTGGTAAACTGGCTTTCAGAAAGTAAATATGAACTCATGTTGAACTTCTTTTGTTGATCTTTTTAAAATCAAGAATTACATTCAGAGAGAAATAGCCTAGTTTTTAATGTAGGTTCCTCTAGTTTATTGTGTTCTGATTAGTGCTGTCAAATTGATTAAGCACACCTAACATAAAAGTTTGTTTGTTTATATAATGTGTGTGTGTGTGTGCACACATATAAACACAAACTTTTATGTTAGATGCGATTGATTTGACAGCCTTAGGCCGGTGACACACTGGATGCGTGGCGTGAGCGTCTCAGCTGCGTGGCGTGTCCGTTTTTATTTCGGCTCCCATGTTAACAGGTTAGAGCTTGCACACTGCGTGCGTGACACGCGCGTCTCAGGCGCGGCTCGAGCCGCGCGGAAAACGCGTGCCTACTAGAAATAGAACCGACGCCTATTTTTCACGCGACACGCAAGCGTCTTGGAAGCGTTTCCAGGCAAAATTGAATAGGAAAAGATGTTTATATGACATTTTGACACGAATACATATTAATAAATGTCATTTTGATGTTTGAAAGTGTCTAGGGTTTGACATAAATGCAAATATAAATGCAATTTAAAAAAATATTATCGATTTTCAAATACTGCACCTGTCAATACAGAACGAAATAATCTATAGTCTATATTGCCGTCAACACTGCCGACGTTGTCTTAGCTGCTATATATTTATGTTTAACATGAAGTATAGGCCTTCCACAACTCTCTCCCCATGTCACCAATATGTCACCTAGCAGCAGCAGCGCCGCGTCAGACACGCTTCTGGTGTGCAAAGACATGGAAAACGCGATGCAGCCGCCACGCAGCTGACACGCAACAGAAACGCCACGCTCACGCCACGCATCCAGTGTGTCACCGGCCTTAAAGGGATAGTTCACTTTGAAATTAATTTTTGATATGTTTTAGCTTACCTCAAGGGCATCCAAGATGTAGCAGCTAGGTGTCTTTTTTTCCGCAGTAGTTTCAATTTGGATATTTTTTGGTCAAACCGTTCTTGTCTGTCAGTCATATAATGCAGGTCCTTGGACACCGTTTCAAAACACAAGCACAGAGTCCAAATTAAAACAATTCCCCATCGTCCAAATTAAACAATTCCCCATCGTAAGTACACATTGATGGCCTAAGACACGAAACGAGCGGTTTGTGTGAGGAAACGAACCGTATTTATATCGTTGTTATCTCTTGAAAACAGCACACGTCTAAATGATCTGACGGCGCGAGCGGGTATAGATGTATACATAGATGTCGCCTTGGCTACGCAGTTCACTGGAACGAAACCGTAGCCAAGCGACATCTAGTGTATATATTTATACCCGCCCGCGAGCGGGTATAGATGTATACACTAGATGTCGCCTTTGCTACTGCAGTTCATTGGAACGAAACCGTAGCCAAGGCGACATCTATGTATACATCTATACCCGCCCGCGCCGTCAGATCATTTAGACGTGTGCTGTGTTACAAGAGGTAAAAACGATATAAATACTGTTCATTTTCTCACACAAACCGCTCGTTTCGTGTCTTAGGCAATCAATGTGTACTTACGATGGGGAATTGTTTAATTTGGACGATGTGGAATTGTTTTAATTTGGACTCTGTGCTTGTGTTTTGATACAGTGACCATCGACCTGCATTATATGACTGACAGACAAGAACGGTTTGACCTAAAAATATCCAAATTGAAACTACTGCGGAAAAAAAGACACCAACATCTTGGATGCCCTTGAGGTAAGCTAAAACATACCAAAATTTATTTTCAAAGTGAACTATCCCTTTAATTCTTATTTTATTCTCATGATCCTGGGTACATTTGTTGGTGTTGAACCAGAAAAATGTCGTCTGTGATACAATCTGGCAATAAAACAAATTTCATAAAATACATAACCATTCAAAAGTTTGAGATTGGCAAGATCTTTTAATTTATTTATTTTAAAGAAGTGTCTTTTGCTCACCAAATGTGCATTTACAATACAGTAAAACCACAGTAATATATTCAGAAATAGTATTACAAACTAGAATAACTGTTTTCAGTTTTTATATATTTGAAAGTATAATTTATTCCTGTGATGCAAAGCTGAATTTCAGCATCATTACTCCAGTCTTCAGTGTCACACGATCCTTCAGAAATCATTCTACATTTACATTTACATTTATTCATTTAGCTGACGCTTTTATCCAAAGCGACTTACAATTGCTATATATGTCAGAGGTCGCACGCCTCTGGAGCAACTAGGGGTTAAGTGTCTTGCTCAGGGACACATTGGTGTCTCACGGTGGATTCAAACCCGGGTCTCTCACACCAAAGGCATGTATCTTATCCACCGTGCCAACACCACCACCACCACACCACAAAAGAAATGAAACATTTATTATTATTATAAATTTTGACAAACAGTTGTAATGCTTCATATTTTTGTGAAAACCAAGAATTTTTCCCCATGAATTCTCCGGTGAATAGAGAGAAATATCTTTATCTTATCTTTATATGAAAGAAATTTGTAATGTTATAATTGTCTTTCCTTTCACTTTTGATCAATTTAATGCATCCTTGATGTATAAAAGTAATAATTTCCTTTAAAAAAAAAGGAAAATTAACCATTAAACGGTTCTACGTTGCATTAAGATAAGATATATGTATGAGAGAGAGAGAAAGAGCAAGAGAGCCTTTTCAATGGAATGCTTGAAAGGGGTTGAATATGAAACCTTTTTAAGCATTACAAATATTAAGCACCTGATAAAACCTTCCTATATTGTGCTTGATCTGATACAGGCCCGTATAATTTCAGATGAACTGAAAAGTTCTTTCGTTCCCGATCGTGCTTGTCCTTTTTAATGCGGGCAACAGTGTTAATGGCAGACTCCTACTGCTGTGTTTAGCCAAGTATGATAAATATACCTGTGGGTCAGAAAATTATTTTGATACACAACTCAATCCGGCCCACTGTTACCATGGAAACATGTCTCTGAGATAGTAGGTTGGCGGGAGAGTGAGTTTGATACTGTGGGCACGCTTGAAATGATTCAGAGGGCGGCCATTAACATAAAAAGGCTACATTATACCTGCGGGATACTGATATAACAGAAATGGGTTGAATAACTCGACAATCGAGTGGGATTTCCATTTTGAACTGTTTAAGCAGCTCAGCTGTGTCCAGTCAACAGCATAAAGGTGTTTTTTGTTCGTCTACAGAGACAGACTGAAAATTAACTTTATTACAGCTGCTATTGGATTTCAGTCGCCGTCACGTCTAATAGAGGGTACGGACTGTTTCCCGACCACACAATCCCACTTTTCTTTCTCACCCTGCCTATTACTTAAGAAAAAACACCAGTGAGCACAAGGACATGATTGTACATTTGTGTGTGTTCTGAACTTCTTGAATACACAAATGCACTCTTGGACAGGACAGCCTGGTCTGATGACATCACCTGACATCTACTCTTTGCGTTTTCATCAAACTTCAGTGCACAGTGATTTTGACAGCTTGTGTGACTGCTGTTTAGATTATTTGCACTCACTGTGTAATAAAAGCATATCTGTTGAAGCTTACGCAACGGTCTGTCAGACGCAGTGGGACGAGGGTAGTAAACAGAGCCCGTTTTGTGCCTCCTCCACCCTTTGACGTTCATTAAGCTCTAGTAATTTCCTCCCTGATATTACCTGCTCCTCGAGCGTGATGAGGGTCATAAGGTCAGGCCTCAACCTGTAAATGGGCGGCAGTGATGACAGGGTGTAAACATGGGTCAGGTCCATTGGTGTAGTTCTGTTTGTTCTTGAACAGGTTGAACTGGTGTGAGTTTGTTTCTTCGGGCTTCCTATACTCCCTCTTTTTGTACCAGACTTGTTACACTAGCTGACTCCTGAATATACTATAATATACTATATAAAATAATATCTGTTGAATCTAGTCTAACGAGCGGAAAAAATAGAAAACAGCTTGTTTCGGGAACAAGCTTTGGCTCTGTTGTTTTTATGGAAGAGTTAAAAATGAAAGAATAAATTCTCAATTTATAAAAAACAAAAAACAAAAAAAAACAGTGTTTGTTTGGTCATATTTTTTCAATGCTTTTGAAAGTCTCTTACGCTCACCAAGACTGCATTTGATTAATAATACAGTAAAACAGTAATATTGTGAAATATTATTACATTTTAAAATAACTTTTCTATTGTCAAATATTCAGTACACTGTAAAAAAAAAAAAAATATATATATATATATATTCAATAAGTTGGCAACATGTTTTTACATTACTCGTCAAAATAAGTTAAACAATTTTCAACTCGTTTTTTTATGTCAGTTTAATGTAATATAAGCTGAAATGAATTAAACATCCAAGTTCGTTGTACTTAAAAATTTAAGGCAAATGTCTTTTTACAAATTGAATACTTGCTAAATAAAAGTATTATTTAAAAAAAACGCTAACTTGTATATACAACCCTAATATGTTTTATTTCATTCATATTTCAAATTTCTGTCATGACAACTCTCTGAGTTTTTGGTATGGTAATGTGTATGACAATGTTGATATATTGGGTCTTGGCGGAATAGATTTGCTACGCTACTGAGCAGGTCCGAGACTTGCTACTGCCAATACACACACGACACGCTGCTGTGAGCAAGACATGCTGCTGCTGTACAGTAGGCTATAGCGTACATGTATTGCCTGTAGCAGATCTACCTATACAGGTGGAGCTGGGGAAGGTGGAGGGTTTCTGAAAGAGAGCTGAATCTGCTATAGCAAATGCTGACCAAGTATATGAAGACTAAGCAGCGAGCTCATTGGCTACTGATACAGCAGGAACCAATCAGCTGTGCCCTATAGAGAATGATGAGATTTCAAGGTTGCACCATCTAGAGTTTCAAGACAGAACTTTGTATTTAAATTTAACAATAAAAGATTAATTCTTTTTAAATGCAACTTTTACATTGCATTTAAAAATGGATTTGCAATTTAGTTTTGTCTGTGTACATACACACTGCAACTAAACAAGGTTATCACACCTCTTCTTAATCTTATGTAATGGACAGCATTACAAATATCCATTCATCCATTCTCTAAACCGCTTGCACTCTGTGGATGCCCTGTACAATATGTGTGTATAGCAAAATTGAACCAACTGTTCATTTCATTTTCATTCATATTAGTTATTGTTTCCAGAAAATCTCCATTTCGCCCCTTCAGGTTGTGTTTTAGACAGGCCACAGACTAATGACCTATTTCAGAGCAGACAGGTGGATCAATAACAGTTATCTCACTGGCAGATGTCCTGCAGCCCGAGCAAACAGCACAGGTGGCGTCTGTCCTATAGCGTTAGGATCGATACGTGGCCACACTTTGAATCATTACACCTTAATACCTTTACTTTTATTATCCAAAAAAACCAAAACAATGCCAGTGCTTCTTTTTTAAGGCATATGAGAAAATTAAGATTTTAAGTGTGTTTGAGTGTGTGTGTATTTTATAGGGCAGCATTATTTTATTATTATTTAATATTTTTATTCCAATTACCTTTTATTTTTATATTTTCAGTTTTCATTTTAAGCTTTGTTCAAGTTTTAGTAATTATGTTTATTTGTATTACTCTAAAAAATCTATTTTAATATTTTATTTGTTTTTATTATTTGTTTTAGTTTGTTCAAGTTACTAAACTTATTTGAGAAACTTATTTCTTAATTATAACCAACTTTAAAACATTGTTACATGGTTCCCGGGGTTATTGAAAACCTGGAAATTCCAAGGAATTTTCTAATTATGCTCAACTTTAAAATACTAATATTTAAAACTACATTTTAACATTTTCTAAGGGGGTTTTTACAAGTGCAAAAACCAATGGCACAAAGCTCTCTATTATATTGCATGTGATTTTCTTTTTCTAAAGGATGGCTAAATATAAAATACAGTATATCAGCTAGAAATTGCTCTTTGTGAGTGCAATCTTTATTAAATTAATTAAAAAAAAAACTATATCAGTCACAGATGCCTGGAAAAGGCATGGAAATCCTTTGGATCAAAAGTTATGGGAATCTTCATTTTATATTTTAAAACGTTACTTCACAAAAACATTCTTCACTTTTGTCTTAAACCCTTGATTCACACTACATCCACTCTGCCTAAAAATAAAATGGCAGGTTTAGCAGGGCAGTGATTCATTCCCACCTCCTAAGAATCCCTGAATAAT
Organism: Scardinius erythrophthalmus; assembly: GCF_964197995.2. NCBI lineage: Eukaryota > Metazoa > Chordata > Actinopteri > Cypriniformes > Leuciscidae > Scardinius > Scardinius erythrophthalmus. The sequence continues at coordinate 7,734,686 of NC_138226.1, read as the reverse complement.
TAAAAAACCATAAATGAAGTGCCAGTGTGATCGAGCGTGTTATACATTATAAAGAACATTCTCTTGTCTCACGGTTTACCCGTGTCTATGAAGAGAAACCCGGCCATGTGATGCGAAAACTGCCGACAGCATCCTGAATCAGGATCATAAATAATGTAGGAGCATCAGCAGGTCCCAGTGGGAGCTTATATTGCATTGCTCTGAGTCTTGCTAATGATAGTGAGAGAGAGAGAGAGAAAAAGCAAAGCAGGGAGAGATCTGAGCGTGTCCCGGAGCAGTCGGAAAACTCACACTGAGAAAGACCTGCAGCCAATCCTTGCTTCTGTGAGGTTTATGGGACACGGGAGCAAAGCGAAGTGAGTGGGACAACATGGATGTGGGAAGGACAGACTGACTGTTTGTTCTGCTTGTCTCTGTGGCTGATCCTCTCTCTCTCTCTCTCTCTCTCTCTCTCTCTCTCTCTCTCTCTCTCTCTCTCTCTCTCTCTCTCTCTCTCTCTCTCTCTCCGTGGAGTAAAGGAAGGCGGGACGTACAGGAGAGAGAGAAAATACAGGGGCTGATAAGTAGGGTCCAGTTTGTCTCCATCTCTCTCTCCGTCAGCTCTCTCTTTCAGCATGGAGCCCAACAGCCCCAAGAAAATTCAGTTTGCCGTTCCACTCTTCCAGAGCCAGTTGGATCCCCAAGCGGCCGAGCATGTAAGTAGAGAGAGGCTCTTTTATTGCATTGTGCCTAATGGAGACTGGCCTGCATTGCTCTCTGGCTCCCTTGAGACGGTCTTGAAGCCACAGATCTGTGCAGATTGATGCCAAAATCAGTTTTATGATATGATCTCATGCATAGTGGGATTGTAGTGCTTGGTAAATATGTAATTTTTTAGTGCACAGAACAGTAATGCGTCAAACAAATAGTGTTTTGCATGCACTTTAGTGTGAGGAAGAAATGAAATATTTACTCTTTGCTTTTACATTTCAATACTTCATGCCAAAATAGTTTTTGTCTCATTAAAAATGACAATGGTAATGCAATGAGTGTGAATTTGGTGGTAAAGGGAAACCGTGCATCATAAACAAAATGTAATTGTGGTTGCATGTAGCAGACTAGATTTTTGTTGTGTTCCAGCTAGTAGAGCTGCTCATTGATGGATCCGGATCCAGCAGAGAGGCTGCATGTCTGGCAGTAAAAGTGTTTGATGTTGGTGCTGTTGCTGACAGTGTGATAACAGGAAAGTGCTGGGCTGATTTTATGATGATGCCGGTATGTCCAATCAGTGGCACTCTCTCTTGTGCTGAGTAAGTTCTCCATCAGTAAAGGCGGCATTCGCTCTTGCTTCTTGAGACTTTTTTTTTTCTTTTAAAATGAACCCGGACCAATGCAGGTTCAAGGCTCGGTGATTTTATTTGCTGGTGCATTCAGGCTGGTAGTAGTTCAAATTTTTCAGTCAAAATTGTTTTGACTCAAAATTTTATATAAGCCTTGTGACAACTGGCCCTGGTCTCCCCTATATTATTAATTTGCATAAATCTTTTTCTCAGGAACCAACATGCCAAAAATCAACACATGCTGGATAAACATTTGGCAAGCTTATTGGCTTTTGCTGGAAACTTTTGCTTTCAATCTATCTGCATCCAAGAAGCTATTTACCAAGTTAAAAAACATTACCTTGGTGACACCACCAGCATTTGCAACATCCAAGATCATGAGAAACTTGTGGTCATGCAGCCAGTGAGTTGTCTGGGGCTTGGGTACACACACTGGGTAATTCTTATAGGATATTTCTAATTTCTGATCAAACTGACTCTAATGTTTTGGTATATTTAAAACACATGGATGGAGAACAACATTGTTGAGTGAGCTCATGCTGTTTCACATGTGTTGAGACAGCATGTTGTGAGGCTAAATGTGATCTAAACCCAGCAGCGTTCTTCAGGGAATTGATTATATTGACCCCAGTGAATCACCAAACAAATGCTGGTGTCCGGACACATGGGGTAAATCAGTCAGCATGAACATTTTACACCCATGTGCCATCTGTTATTGTCAGCCAACACTTACAAAAGTACTAAAAGTATCATGTAATACTACAACTAGATGGAGATGACTCTAAACCTATTTGGATGAGCCATGTTCAAAGTTGTCGTATAACCTGGATCACAGACAAACCCCCTCTCTGAAAAGGTGACAGATCATGTTTCTTTAAGTAACATTTTGAGGTAGCCTACTCGTGAACTATATAAGCGGAAGAATTGCTCTTTATATCCTTATTAAATAATGTGCTTTGGTACCTTAGCTGGTTTGCTAGTTTATTAACTGTTTTAGAGTGCTTTTTCCTGTCAGGCTGGGGGACCAGCTTAAACCAACTAAGATCAGAAAACCAGCTTAGGCTTAGGGTTTTTTTCCCCCAGCAGGATGCTGCATAATAAACTAAAAAGCCACTCAAGGCTGTGTATCACAGTGATATCAAGGGGTTTTAGACACTCCGCTGCATGTCAGGCCTAATAATCCCTCTTATTAATATATTACCTCCACTTTTGTGAATTATAAAATTATTATAAAATGTATTTCTTTCTCTATTCAGATTCGCAAGCGCAGACCAACTCCAGCCACATTGGTCATCTACAATGAGCCCAGTGCATCAGGTAAGAGCCTTAAACCATTAAACATGTTGCATGCTTGTTTACATTCACTGAAAGAGCTGGTTCAACCTATATGGACTGTTGGGTTGTAGCAAACAAAGCTCTGTTGAACTACTATTGAAGCCCTTGTGCAACCTAAATGCATATAATTTAAAGATATGAATCTACAGTGAACGGTCTGCCTCTCATTAAGCAGAACCTTTAGGGTAAAGTTCCCAGTATTCACTCTTTGTACAGATCTCAAACTCTATATGTTTGCTTTGATGATTTAGCATCCCTGATGCATTAGGGCTAGAACTCATGACTGCTCTCAAAAACAAACCAGAGTTGCTGTATTTGAGCATCATTTGGTGGTGTTTTTCAAGGTTTGGTTGCTGTAAGGGTTCAGCTGTGAAGTATTCCTTTTGAATTTCTGCCTTTGTTTACATAAAGCCGTGGGTTTCTGTATTGTTATGAAAATAGGCCCTCTCCAATTCTCATGTACAATCATTATATGATATTGCGGGAGGAAATGTGCTCTTCTGGTTTAAAGGACAATATGATAGGTCTGGCGAGGTCATTTCACGTCGGAGCGTCTGTAATCTAGCCTTGGGTCGGAACAGGACAACACGCTGAGAATGTGGCAATGGTCAACAGGCTATCAGCACAAACAACCCACCTATGGCGTCAGCATATGCGAACGGCCAGTCTGTGTAGACCGTTGAGCCGTAGCTCTGTCATCTTTTTCAAGCGTTGTCTCTTCTGGGTCAACTTTCAGTTTAACCTTAACGTAGAACGATAGGGCTTATCTATGAGGGGAGTTCAGGGTTGCTTGGGAAATGGTTGGGATGTATTTTGTTGAGATTCAATTATACCTACACTTAGTATGTGCTTCTGCAAATGACCCTTATAGAAGCCCGTTCTCACCTCAGAGTAAATAAAAAAGGGAATTGTGATTTTATATCTTACATTGTGACTTTACATCTCACAATATAACTATACAAAATTGACTAGAACTATAGTTGACAATGTGACGTAATATCAATTGTGACTCTACCCCCCAGTTTCACAGACATGGCTTGGGTCTAGTCCCAAAATGCATGTTTGAGCCGTTTTAACTGAAAGCAACTTGCATTGATATATCATAAAACATGTCAGTGCCATTGTTTTGTCTCAAGATGCACACCAGTAATGTTTTTTTTTTTTTTTTTCTAAGGGATGTTTATAAAAGCTACCTAAATGCCCTAAATGAACTAAGGCCTAATCCTGGCTTAGTGTAAGCCCTGTCTGTCTTAGTGTAAGCCTGTCATCTCACAATGCGACTTTATATTTTACAATTGTATATCTTACAATATGACAACATTTCTCAATATGACTTTATAATGTCAAATGATCTTATGCCACAATGTGACTAAATCTCAAAATGTGACTTTATATCTCACTATAGTGACTATATATCTCACAATATGACTTTATATTCTCACAATTGTGACTATATACCTCACAATATGACTTTATATCTCACAGTTGTGACATTAAATGTCACAATATGGCTTTAAATCTCACAATATATCCATAAATCTCACAAGGTGACTTTATGTCTAATGTAACATTAGACCTAAATATCACAATGTGAATTTATATCTCATAATATGGCTTTAAATCTCACAATATGACTTTATCTCACAATAGTGACTATATATCTCACAATTAGGACTTTAAATCTTACAATGCGATCTAAAATCTTTCAAGATGACTTTATATCTCACAATGTGACATTAAATCTCATAATAGTGACTTTATATCTCACAATTGTGACTTTACATCTGATCTGACAATATGGCTTTAAATCTCACAAAATAACCTTAAATCTCACAAGATGACTTTAAGTCTAGTAATGTAAGCACAATGTGACTTATATTTACCAATAGTGACTTTATATCTCACAATATGACTTCATATCTTCAAATGTGATTTTATATGCCACAATGTGACTTTATGTCTCACAATATGGCTTAAATCTCACAGTGTGACTCAGTATCTACCAACTGTGAGTTTTGAATTGTATCTCACAAAAACAATCATTTTCAACAATTTGGAAAACCACAATTGAAAATATTTATTTCTTTTTAATATTTATTTCTTATGATTATGACTTTTAAATCACAATGGCAAATTTCGATCTGACAGTGTAACATTTTATCTCACTTCATTTCTATAGTTTAAACTCACAATTACCTTTTTTTTTTTGCCAGTCTGAAACTGGCTTCAATGGGTAACACACTGCAGTTGTTCCTCAAGACTTGCATGGAACATTCTTGAAGTCTTTACCTGAGGACTTTTGCCATCAAACTTACATTATGCTTACGAAGTTCATATGTTTTCCACATGGAAGCAGAATCAATAAAGTTTTCTAATTGAGGGAAATACCAACACACTAGCGTCATCTGTAAACATGGTAACCTCGACCCTAATCCCACTCAACAGCCCACATGAGAAAGCGTTTTTTGGCACTGTAAATGTAGAGAAATCATTCTAGAGTCCAAACAAATGTTGCCTTCGAGTCATGTCATAACAGTCATGTTCACGATTTGAGTGCCACCGCAATGTTTTTACTTGGGAAAATAAAGAGTGATGGCTAATTGGGATTGCTCATAATTAAGTTTTAATTGTAAGACTATAATTTACTTTGTTTATATTTTGATAAACAGTAATAAAGCTTGACAGAAAGCACATTTAGCCATGTTTATGAGGCGCCAGGCTTGTGGGACAAAACTTCCCATAATTCTCTGTGGCTGCATGAAAATGATCAAATACACAGATAAATCATCATTTCTACACCTAATGCACATCCTTTGATCTCCAGTATTGCATTAGCGCTAAAAAAGCTTCCTGTGTTAGTCAAGTGAAAAGAGAGAAAGAAATATGAAATTGCTCAATGCCTACAATTTATTCCGACCGAAAATCTATAACACATCACATCGTAATTATTCCATGTTTGAAAATTGGAACTTCCCAGAAACACTTGAAGGCAGAAAAACTTTACAGAAGCGTATGATGTTATATTTTCATTTTGTGACAGTGAATCTTTTGATTGCTATGCGTACTTTGAGATCAGACATGAGTGATTGTTGAGAACTGCAAAACAGCCTACAGAACAGAAGAAAAAATCAAGTTTGTGTATCAGTTCAAATAGTTTCAATGAACCTGTCCTGCTTCTTCCACTTCCTCACAAAATGAGTGATTTTGTTGCTAAATAATGGTAAATTTAGCATTCACTTAATTGAATGAATAAATTGAGATTACAGGATGGTTTCAAATTGATTTTCCAGCTCTATCAATTACATTGTCACCTCAGAGTTTTTGCATATTTTGCATATCACAAATGTATTAAATCCAGCTTCTGATAGGTCCAAATAAAATATAGAAAAAAATCCCAAACAGTTTTTTTTTTACAATGTTAGTTGACATGATTGTGACAGAAAATAAAAGCACACTTACTTTAAATGAAATATATAACTCACTAGAGTCTGTGTGATGTTGTTGAAATCATAGCCAGTAAAATATGGAAAGATGACCTTTGATCTTGCCTGATTTTGTTTCTTTTATTTTATTTTTAAATCTGGCATTGTTTACAAAAGGTAGAGATAAAGCTGTGAAACATTTTAAATCTATTTTTATTTTAGTATTTTTTTTTATATTTAAATTATATTATATTATATTGTATGATATTATATTTTTTAATATGCATAAAGTAATGGTTTAAAGCTATTTTAGGGGTGGTGAGTAATGTAATAATTTTGATAAAAAAATTGTGTGTGCGTGTGGTTAAGCTGTGACATGTTTTGTCCTGTGTCGTAAGAATCAGTGGTATATCATCTCGAACATCCAGTGTCTTCATAAGTTGTTCAATATCAGTGAATAAACATAGCGATGATCCACTTCATCCGAGCGCTGTGGACTCTTGTCTGGAAACTCACAGAGATCATATGTGCCCATACTCTCGTGTTTGACTTGGCAGAGTTGACTGGTTTTCATGATAAAGCTAAACCAAACCCTCCCGCTGGAGCCAGCATTGCCATCTGCCAGTTCTGCTTGAGAAGAAGGCCTTTTTATGAGCTCAAAGCTTCCCTTGACTAAGACCGTTTATGCTCTGCCTTCGCTCGCCAGGTCTTACTCAACAGAGATGACATGCTCTCTAGCAAAGCCATTCAAACCTGACAAATGACTGGGAAATGCTGTTTGTTTTCCCTGATTGATGCGGATTGATCGCTGGGTAGTTGTTGTCGAGTTGCGGTTGTGATTTTTGATGTAGATCGCAGGGGCGTGTAGAAGAGGTGGGACGCACAGAGCTGCATTCACAAAACAAGAACCTCTTTGTTTGGCTGGCATTTCTTCCTCTGATCCAAAACACTTGGAATCGGTCCCTAATAAAGAACGTTTTTGAAGCTTTAAGAACTTGCGTCACACGAGCGCCGCTTGTCATAAACTGGGCAACGTGTAACTGCGAACAGAAGATGAAGTTGAAAAGTGGCTTGGCTTGTTATTGCGGTTAGAGTGGTAATTTGGTGCAGTGCTCATTGAGCAGAACCTGTGTCTATGGCAGGGACGTTTTGTACGTTTCGTCTTTTTAACAAGGTCCTCATGTGTGGAGCCGGTGGGCCCATAAAAGAAGAAAGCTCTTCTGGCTACTGTGGTTCACTGTGTACCTCTGTTTCCACTTAACATCAGGTCTGAAGTCATGATCCAGACTTCATTTAGGGGCTTAAGTGGCTATTAGGTCAGGGAATAAAGATGTTCAGTGGCTTTAAGAGAAATCAGGGGCTTTTAAAGTCTTCTTTCCCCCTTAAACAAGTGGAACGTCAGTCCTGCTGATGGTGCATACGCTCCTCACAGTACATAATAGCTTTCATTGTATGAATGCACGATACAAAACAGACTACATTCACAACAAATTAGTGTTAAAAGCATAGTTGCCCCCAAAACATATCTGAATTTCATTCTTATGAAATGGCATTAACTAACAATTGTTTTCTCGGAACTAATTTCACTTTTTTAAAATCATGTTTTGCAATGACTTTTAATCGCACTGTAAATCATGTTGATCAAGCAATATTTCTATTGTTTTTATTGCTAAAAGTACTATATTTATTCAATATAAATGCAACTTTGGTATTTTAAATCTAATAACATTTGTAAATATTTTAATGTGACTTCTTCAAAAGTTTGGTATCAGTATGTTTGTTTGTTTTTTGAAGAAATTCATATTTTTATTCTTTCATATTTTTTCTTGAGCACCATCTCAGCATATTAGAATGATTTATGAAGAGACTGAAGACTGGAGTAATGATGCTGAAAATTCAGCTTTGCAATCATAGAAATAAATGACATTTTAAAATATATTAAAATTCACAATATTTTGTTTTTATTGTATTTTTCATTCAAAAACATTGCTTAGATATTTAATGTTATATCAGGATGTTTTCATCTGAACGCTTTTTTCTGTGTGTGCAATAATATCTGTGAACAAAATCATAAGGAATAATTTGACATTTCTGGTTCATTGAAGCTGCAGCAATAACAACCTTCCAGTGAATATCAGATTGCGAATGTTCCAGATCCTCACTGCATAATATGCAAATTAAGAAAGGTTTATAAGGACACTCCAGTTTTCATAAAATCATTCAGAGCCCACAGACCACTAAAGAATCAGTTTGTTTCCTCACGTCATCCACACGCTTTGAGGGCATGCAAGTTGCCCTGAAAGAAATATAATGACCATGGAAGTTTAAATTGCTCTTTCAAGTCCTGAATTTGAACAAATATCCCCACTTTTCAACATCTGAAATAATGTATAAGCCCCACTTAGTGCAGTCAGGGAAAGAAATGGGTCGGCCTCCTAAAAGCAGTTTGCATTATGAAAAAGAAACTTGGGAGTGGAATCTAAAATCTAATTTTGTTAGTCGCCTAACGTATTCCATTCTTGGATCAAATAAGACATTACTGGTCTAAATTTGGCTTTACCCCTAGTGTCCTTTAACTGAATTTGTGGACATACAAATTTAGAATAAATGAAGCACAGATTGTTTCCATCATGTAACATATTACATTGTAAATTCCAATAAACAAGTGAAATGATAATAGTATGTTGTACTAACAAATGCTTATTTAGTGTTGTACACTTACTGTGCACATGAGTTCAAGTAACTAAATCATTTCCAGTGCAATATGTGTGTTTTCCAAACAACAAATTTATTTAAGTTGACTAATATAACATTTCCTGCAACTTGGTATTTCTCGGTTGTATTTACTTACAGCAATTGGATTTACTTGTTAAAACCATGCAAACCGATAGCCTTTTGCAAGAACATGTTACTCTAGTAACTTAAGAGATTCAAACATTCATTACAAATAAATGAAAAAAAGGTTCCATTAATCACATTTACAATTATACACACAGAGACAGTTCAAAATTAAATAATATATGTTTTTATGGTTCTTCTACACCAACTGTCATTGCACATTTGCTATTATGAATTACACCAGCAATGTATTAGAACTATGTTTAAACAAATCAAAAACAGAATCTAATTTAGTGTGTGCTTCTTGTAAACAGTGGAGGTAGCAGTAGGATGAGCTTAAGTATGGCACAGGGTTGGTCACCACAAGTTGGCATTGGTTTACATAATTCTTTTCAAAAAGCCACTTTAGTTTTAGTTTTTTTTTTTTGTTCTGTCCCAAGTCAAGCATCACTCTTTGGATGAACTTGGACGTGTAGCAGCAATCCAAATATGGCATATGACAGCCCAAACAAAAGGCAAATTGCTTGATGTAGGATCTGGAGATTGTCCAATACTTCCCCCAACAATGATGACAGTAGACTCTGGGTCAGGGTAGAGAAGATTAGAAGAGAGATGTGCATCTTCTTCTAACGTCAGCATCCCAACAGATACGTGTGCCCAGACTTCATCAATATCAGACGCCTGTATAAAACCAAACAACAACAATATTACAACAGGGAAATGTGGATAGACGTGATCAGTTGTCACAGTGTTATCTGTACAGCCATGCTCATTGAAGGGTTAGTTCACTCAAAACTGAAATTTGTCATTAATTACTGACCCTCATGACTTTCAATCATCTTCACAACTCAAATAAAGATATTTTTTAATGAAATCTGAGGCGGGGGGTGGGGATGGGGTGATATCATTTGTGTTCTGAAAATGAAATATTTGTGGGTTTGGAATGGCATGAGGGAGAGTAAATTACAATTTCATTTTTGGGTGAACTATCCATTCAAAAATTTAAATTAAGACCTTGTTTATGTTTCTTCATCTTGACGAAAATCAAGTAATTAAATGACTTTTTTGTAAGATCACATGACCTAGGCTGGTGGCTTACACTGAACTGTCACATTCTGTGTGCGGCCCATGCCCATTTAATCTCTCAGTAATATACCAGCAAATACAAGCAACTTTTTCCCACTACTCTGTGTGCTTCTTTAAGGTGCAACTATGAGAACTTACAGTACAAATTAGGTGTTGTAAAAGTTACTGGGGTTACCAAGCATAACTGGCACAAAAATGTTAACCTGAATATATTAAATACCCACCTGAAAAACTTACAGCTGTGTTTATTTCATATTTCTCTTTATTCTATTATATTTATTTATGCTGTTGTTTGAAATTGTATTGTTTTGAAATTTGACTTTTGACTTTTTTTTTTTTCTTTTTTACAAAAATAAAATTTTGCATTGAAGAAAAGTAGATTTTTGTTTGTATATAATTCTTAGAAAGAAAATCATAAAGGGCAAAAATCGGCAGGTCATACTTACGAAAAAATTGCAATCGGTGCATCTCTACTTATTATTAATAATGTTGAAAACAATTTTTCTGCTTAATCTTTTTGTGGAAACTGTGATAAATTTTTTTCGGGATTTTTTTATTTTATTTTATTTTTTAAAGAAAGGCATTTATTTGAAATATGAATTCTTTGTAACATTATAAATGTCTTTTCTGTTACCTTTGATCATTTTATTGCATCCTTGCTAAAAAAAAAAAAAAAAAACTCTCATTATAGTATTGGTAGACTGTTAGGTTAGTGTTCGGGTTAGTAGAATAAGTTGACATTTACTTGCAAAGTTACTTATAGTCAGTCGAATATAAGTTGGGGGACTATCACAATAAAGTGTTAGCAGATATTAAGCTGAGTAGTTGACATGTGGTTGCAAAGTTACTTAGTATAGAATGTCTAAAGTGAACCATCAAACCAGTGTTACCAAAAATCAAAGGTTCCAAAAGGGGTATTTCACAGTGATGCCATATAAGAACCTTTTTGTGTCATTGAAGAAGCTTTCAGTGAACAATTCTTAAAAGAACGAATGTTTTCAAAGTGTAAAGAACATTTTAATAAATGAAAGAACCTTTTTCCACCGTAAAGAACCTTTAAATAGGTTTAAAAAGGGTTCGTGGATTTTAAAGGTTCTTCATGGAACCATAGAGTAGATGCCAATAAAGAACTCTATTTTTGATAATGCAGTATCTTTTTTCTCTCTTTGGAGTGCTACGTTTTCTGCATCTATAAAGCACCGAAAACAGTAAGTCCCTGTGTTGATTTTCCCCCTTCAGGAGATGACAAGCAGACTACAGGAAATCAAACAGAGGTGAGTACTCTAAAGCAATAACAGAGAACCCAGCACTTAACACAGGCATTAGATTTGATCTTCCTCACTCACACCGTATCAGACATCACACGCTATTTCTTTTCAGCCGTCTTAGTGGACGTGGCGGTAATGTAAGCTAAGCCTCCGGGTTCTTCTCTGCACAGCTCTCTATGCTAAGATGCTCAGCTTTCCTGCGAGATGGATGGAGTTCTGATGCAGTTGTCATTGATTACCTGCTGGAGCAAAGCTCCTGAAATAGAGTCTGTGTGAAATCAGATCCCCTCTCTCACGCTGTGCTTTTCCACTGTCCACGCCAGGCCCAGAGTGCCCAGCTGTCTCCAGCCCAGAGGAAACAGAGCGTCTACACGCCACCGACCATGAGAGGTACCATATACACCATCTGCATATTATGTGACGTTTCAGGCTCTTACGTAACCATACACCATCTGAGTCATTCCTGTTATGCAGTACCTTTTTAGCTCTTAAAAAATGTATGTGCCAGAATTTACGGTAGTGTTTTTATAAAGGGATGCACCAGATGTTTAGAAAAAAATGGCCTTGCCTTACACTTTTTAATTATAACTTGATTATGTTTATATAATAGCTAGAAAATGAATATGGTGAACAAGGTTCATCCAGTCTCAATGACACCAGTCAGATCACCCCAGTCTCAGTGATGATAGAGAGTTAGCTAAACTTTCATATTTTTCTACACCGTTAATAATATTGATAGCATCATGCTCAAGTCAAACAAACCATTTTTTTCTTATTTATAGTTATTTATAATATAAATAAATGTATTATAAATATTATTTGAATAACAGTTGTATATTTATACAGTTGTATACAGTTCATAATATGCCAGGGTTATTATAGTTAACTGATACTAAATCTAAAACCTTAAAAAAATTAACAGGATGGAAAGTGATTCTGATGATAGTACGAAAAATCTATAAACTGATTATCAATTAAAAATAAAAACATCAGCTCAGAATTTAGAGAACATTGTGTAAAATCAACTGAATTATTAAGCAATTTCAATCTTTTTAAAAAATACTATATTAATGCAATAAATGTACTGCATAGTAGGAATGATCTGTCTATGCCATCTGTGTGTTTGATCCACAGTACACTTACTCAGCCATGCCATCTTCTCCATTAACATTCACACTACACATATTTCACCGATGGAGGCGGTGACTTGCATCCAATGACCCACACATGCAGCCCACTCAACAGACTGCTCACACTGCTCGTGCTTATGGATCAGTCGCTAATATTAACACAGTTCCTCCGCTCTCAACCACACACACTCCCAGAGGTCTGACAGCATAGTGAATATGCGTCTATTTTGCAGCATGTGTTTTTTCCAGCATGATTTGAGAAAAATTCGAAGAGCGTCTTGAGCTTCATGGGAAGCAACGACATCTGAGAGTCACAATTTCACAAACATATTATTTGATTAGTGGCCTAGAAATAGTGCAGTGTTTAAAATTTAAAAAGAACATTTCCTTCATTTTTTTAATAAAATCTATATATATATTCAGGTTTAAATTAGATTCGAAATCCCAGATTTTCAGCGTGGTCTCAGACTTTTCAACTGATATATAATAGGATATAATAAGACAGTAAACTACATTTGACCATATAGTTCTTCATTAAAAAGCATTTTCATTCGTAAAATGTTTCCAAGCTTAATTCAAAGTAAAGACTTTCGTTTTTTGCACAGTTAAATACATCTAGTTAACAGCTTTTCAGATTTAAGTTTATTTCAATTTTTGATTGTTTAGGTATTTTTTAATCAAATAGCTAGAGATTCATTTTGTGTTTGCTCTTTCCTGATTTTCAGCTGCAATGATTTTATGGTAACACTTTGCAATAAGGTCTCGTTTGTTAACATTACTTAATGCATTATTAGCTAACATGAACTAACAATGAACAATGTGTGTTTTACAGAATGTATTCATCTTTGAGAATGTTAAAGGGTAAGTTCACCCAAAAATGAAAATTCTGTCATTATTACTCACCCTCATGTTGTTCCAAGTAAGTCCCTCCATTGACAGTCTACTCAACTACCACTTTGATGCTTCAAAAAGTTCATAAAGAGACCATAAAACTAATCCATATGAATTGAGCAGTTTAGTCCACATTTTAGCAGTTTAGTCCACATTTTCTGAAGAGACTCGATCGCTTTATATGATGAACTGATTGAATGTATGCTTTTATTCACATTTAAACATTCATCAACACACACATCAGTTGTTGTAAACAAAAGCTCAAGCATGTTCGCATGATGTGCGAGAACCAATGAGGTTCATTCTCGTGTTACGCTGCACGTTTGAGCTTCTGCAAGAACCAATGAGGTTTGTTCAGTTAAGCTTCTGTTTATGTGCGCTGATCAATGTTTATATGTGAATAAAAGCCTAAATTCAATCTGTTCATCACATGAAGCAATCGTGTATCTTCAGAAAATTTGGACGTAAAACTTGATTTGTTTTACGATTTCTTTATGAACTTTTTGAATTATCAAAGTTTCAGTTGCGTAGCTTTCAATGGAGGGACAGAAAGCTCTCAGATTTCATCAAAAAAATCTTCATTTGTGCCCCAAAGATGAATGAAAGTCTTACAGGTTTGGAACGACACGAGGATGAGTAATTAATGACAGAATTTTCATTTTTGGGTAAACTAAACCTTTAATGAATAAAAATACTCTTGTTTATTGTTAGTTCATGTTAAGTGCCCCATTATGCTATTTTTAAATGTGTTCTGGAGGTCTCCTACAAGCCCTCAGATCGAAAAACACTTGAATTTCTAATAATATACACTGCAGCATCACCTCTTCTCTCACAATGTCTGAAAGGGTTTCGATAAAGGATTCAGTCTCTCTAAACCGCTCCTTTCTACTCTGCTCTGATTGGTCAGATGGCCCAGTCTGTTGTGATTGGTCTACCACTTACAGCGCATGTCACGAAATGTCAATTACCATACCTGAATTTCAGCTCCGGATCTTCCTTAGCACTTAATACACAGTGATACGAACAATGACGATGGCGTTGGTTTTACCGTATCAATTTGAGACGGAGTCCTCATTCTTTGGAAGTGCATGCAAAGTGGATTTGCCTTCACAGTGCAGAAAACGGTGTCTTCTTAACATGTTGATAACACGAACCAAACTCTTCCAGGCCTCGGCTACAACTACAGTGTTTGAGGACGAGTCAAAGTAGACATTGTTCAGAGGCAGCCAATGAAGACCATAGACTGGCATTATGCAAATTTGTTACAATCCTACGGTTTGTGCAGGAAGTAAGACTGGAATTACTGACGACTCTTCATAACTTTCATAACTTCATTTGTCATGCACTTTGATGCACAGTTCGGACCTTTTACATTCAGCTCTATTACACACTACATGAAAGGTCAAATCTGAAAAAGCATAATAGGGGTGTTTTAAATAATGTAGTTAACTAATGTTAACAAATGAATCCTTATTGTAAAGTGATACCGACTTTATTTATGATTTATTTGTGGAGTTTATGCAGTATTTTAGTAAGCCAACAACTGTGAATCGAAGATTGTGACAGTTCTAGATGTCACTCATTTAACTTTGCAGTGTGTATAGCCACTGTTTCCCTTTTCTTGTGGGGTTTCCGTCCAGTGTAAATCTTTCTTTTTCTCTTTTTTTTTTTTTATCAGTGCACATGCAATGTTTTGAATGGAGTATTTATTATAATACTTGTTTTAATGTGTTTTTGTCCAATTAATGGGGCAGTATAGAGTAGAAAATGACCCAAGCAGGATTCAGACTCACGTTGTCTGCACATAAGTGCCACCATGCAACATGATGAAGCATGTGCACTGCCCGTCAAGCCACGTTTGCGACAAAGTAGAGGTTTTAAGACAATGAGATGGGGGAGGGAGAGCGGTGAAGTCCGCCTCGCTGACTCATGGACAAGGCCATTTCCTGGCATGGACGTGCTAAATTCACATTAGCTTGAGCTATTGATTGGAGTGGGGGGAGGAGAGAGAGATGCATCATTCTAGAGAGATGGCCTCAAATGGACAGCCTGGCAGAGCAGTTTTGAATGAACACTCAGCATCCTTTGGGTCGGTGCAGGGCAGAAACAGCTAAAGCAATCTGATTTGCGGAGATGCCAAGCTTGCTCGCTCTGCTGGTGTGGGCTAGTTGTGGTTCAGTGGTGTCAAAACCTCATTTGTGTAAGTAGGGATCTTCTATCTGTCCATTAGCCAGAGATTGTGAAAAGTTTGGGGAAGATTGCTTTGAATAGTGACAAAATCCATTTAAGTGGAGAGCTGAACTCCTTCCAGGGTAAAACTGCTGAGTGTACTGTACGTGGTGCAGTGGTCTCGATTGCAGAACTTGATTGCATTTTTCCCATACGTTTTCTCCATAGGGATTTCAAAATAATCTTCAATTAACAGAGCCATGAATTAAACAAACCAGCTCTGTGTAAATCATTATATTACAAACGTTAAATTGAAGCAAAAAAAAAAAAGTATTCAGAAATGTTCTGTTTTTAAAATTGATATATATATATAGATATATATATACAGTAGATATTTCAACTACATTTAAAACAAATTTTTACTCGCCAAGTTCCTTTTGAAGAATAACATATTATTTTTATGTCATTCTTCAACAGGAATTCTGCAGTGAAATATAGTTTTGTTAAATGTTGAAATCACATTGATTCTGCCTTCTGTAGAATTTTATTCACATTTAATTACTGAAAAACTTCAAAGCTAATGGTACGTCTGTGTCAAGTGATATTTTTGTTAGTATTAAAATCTTAAGGTTCACTGTAAAACCCAACAAGTTAACTCAACTCAAACCGATTGAGGAAACTGATTGCGGCAAACCATTTAAGTTTAAAAATAAATACATGAGTATTGAGAACATATATATATTGATGACTCAATATATATAAGTTCACAATACTCATATGTATTTATTTTTAAACTTAAATGGTTTGCCGCAATCAGTTTCCTCAATCGGTTTGAGTTGAGTTAACTTGTTGGGTTTTACAGTGTTAAAATAAATGGTATTTTTTTCTGCTGAAACTCGACTGTTGCACTCTATTATCTAAAAAAATGATTGTTGAATTTACTAAAAAATTTTATGGTAAGTGGTTGCACACAATTGATTTTAGCTACATTTAAACAAATGTATTAAGTTGAACTTATTAAATTTTAGTTCAACTTAATGCATTTGTTTAAATGTAGCTTAAATCAATTGTGTGCGACCACTTACCATAAAATTTTTTAGTAAATTCAACGAATAATTTTTTTCAGTATATTTAGTTAGTTATTCAGGAATTGCTGTTTTGTAGCTTGATTTTATTTTATTTTATTTTGCTTTTTCAAGTTTTTGATTAGGGTAGATTTTTTCTTAAACAAGGAAACATTGTTAAAACATTTTTAACACTTTGGTAAATTATATCATTGTCTTTTGTACAATGAGTGTTGTATAAATGAGAACTGTAAGCGTTAGGCATCAACATCATCATCAGGTTTGCAGATGAAACCTTCTGAAAGCTCTTAAGATGCTTTCAGACCTGCTTCATGAGAGATATCAGCTTACAGTGCATTAGCTCTCTATTCTGATACGTCAATAAGAAATACTGTGCTGTTGATAAAAACTAGGGCTGGGCGATAAATTGAGAATGTATATGATTTTATTTTGTTTTGTGTATTTGCATTGATTTTGCTGGTGATATAAAATGAAGCAACATTGTGAATATCATGCTAATTTGAATGAGATTCAAGTTATCTGAAGAGCTTGTCATTAGACAAATTTGCGGCACGCTAATATACACAAAACTTCATTAAAGCTAGCAGGTTTGATTCATTCAACTGAGTTCAACAATTCGCTTGTGTCACTCAGACATTTTGAGTGATTACAAATATTTAAATATTTTTATAGCCCAGCCCTATGCCCAACTGATGAAACAAGCATTTTGTACTGTTTTTAAAAGTAAATATAAATACGTTTAATGCATAAACACTCTCCTTTAAGTTAAAAAAAAACGTCTTGGTTTGAGATATACATAGCATGCATACATCTCGTAAGTCATTCATTTTCAATTTCATAGCCGACCGTTGAGTGTACCTTGATTGATGTCATACATTTGGATGGGGTTCAGAGGTGTCACATCGCACGCCTGTGCTGATAGCCTGTGTCCACTGTGTGGCGCTGTGCTGTGTGTCCTGTGTTGAGTGCAGAGCTGCAGCTGGTGGTGGAGCAGCACTTTCAGAGGCAGGAGCAGCAGGAGGCGGGGCTCTCTGACAGCCCAGACACGCCCAGTCCAATCACAGCACAGCATTTTGCCAACGAAGCTCAGTGGGCCAATCACAACAGCTCAGAGCCCAATGGCAATGAGTCTTTTGTCAGTACTGAGGGGCAGCCAGGCAGCAGTGGGGCCGGGGGTAAGTCCAGAACAAAAACTGGGAAGGGACAAGGTTAAATCTCAGGGTCAAATAAATAAATCATTATGGAGGACCAAAGTACGTTAAATTAAACAATGAAACCAATTAACAGTTAAATAAATCAAAAAATGAATGGTTCAATCAATGTTATTATTCTTAAAGATGTTAGCTACTGTCAAAAACTACTGAATGTAATTAATAATTGTGAAAAATATTTCATTATTATGAAAAATCTCTCGTGCCGAAAGTGCATGATTCATCAGAAATTAGCCTTTTACTATTAGATTATTTAAATGCAGTTTTCGTTTTGTATAAGTGGATAAACATGTTTTAACAATAATTGTGTTTTTATGAAATATTCCAAAATAAATGTGTACATTTAATTATTTAGATATTTAATTGTCGAACATTAATTATTGATTGACACATTTATTTGTATTTATTTAATTATTTATTGATTTTATTCTTTAATTTCCAGTGCTTTTACCCTCCATAAACAATCTCTTGGTGATTGCTAGCTGATTGCTTGGACGGAAGATCTGCTGGACTTTACTGACAAGACTTTTTTTTTTTGTCTCTGTCTCTCCTCCACTTTCTTTTAAAATCCTCATTCTTTTTTCTATTATAATTTTCAACATTATTATTATCCATTGTTTTGTATATTCATATGCAGGAGACACAGCAGACACCTCAGGAAGTGAGCAGAAAAACTTGAGCAGTCCTTCAGCTGTCTCTCGATAGCCATAATAACGTACCTGGCACACCGTAGACCCGTCCCAAACATTTACTGTCCCCTCCACTCTTTGGAATAAGAAGACATGTTTTCTCTAAATACATGCATTGTACTTTCTCAGCTCTTTCTAAGTTCCCTTCCAGTGATGACTTCCTTTAATTGGTTTTATTTGTGTCAAATGTAATGCTTGTTCTTCACTTTGAAATCTGTACTGAAATGATCTGACCTGTTTGTTTTTCTATTTGATAAAATGACATTTGAAATATTTCCAGTATGTATATCTGTGGCACCAGAAATACGGGCAGCATATTTTGGCACTTTCAGATAAGTTGTAACAATTTCTTTATGGGTATTGGTTCACTTGTAAAGTAGAGACAATGAAATAAAAAAAAAATTTGGAGCTTGAAATAAAAAAAAAACAAGGAATGATTAAAATAATTTTGAGTAAGTGCTGTTTATCTAATGTTACTGTCATCTCCACCTCCAAATTGTCTCATTCTCAGATGTATAAATGAAGGCTGAATTTGTTATTTGTACTATAAAATATGTAATGAGGCTTTAAGGTGAAGTATGTCATTTCTGTGCAAACTAGTAGCAGATAGTGTGGAAAGAGAAGAAAAAGAATGACGGTAAGAATGAAATTCCTGCATTTCAGTTCACCTTTTTGATAAAGGTGTCACCTGTTTTTTACTTAAGAATAGGGCTATGGTGCGTAACAGTCGGGTTCCGGAAGTAAAAACTCCATTCATTTTTTCCATGAGGAAAACTGATTTTGAATAACTGCTGTGAGCTACGATGCGATTTGCTGCTGTTGATGCCGGAAGCCCGTATTTATTTCAACTTATTTTTAAAATAAGCGTGTTTAACAGCTGAATTTGTGGTGAAAAACTACATTACCCATGATGCTGTACTAAAAATCCACCAGTCAGAGTCATAACAAGCTAAACATGTCACAAGAGCTCTATAGCTCCGCCCACTCCCATGAAGAACTACGAATGACGTGATTAAATCGTTTACATATATGCATAAAATATGTTGTTTATATACATATATAATCAACCAATCATTTTTAAATGAGTAGTTTTCTATTTCTCCATCGTTTTTTTTATTTGATTATGCTGTTCGCAAAGCTTCATGGGATTGTAGTTCTTTCCCTAACTAAAGCCGTTAGGTACACATTCTTGTACATTTGTATTTTTATCGATTTTCATATACTTTATAAAGTTTGTAATGTTGTGATTTACCTTGAAGGCTAGCTAGTCGGCCTGGTTATCACGCTTTTACAAAGGCTTTTTTTAAATCCCTATGGAGAAATTAATGGAAATATTACTTCCGGAACCAACGCCTCTGAAAAAGTGGGCGGGCACTGTTGCACTCTATTCAAAATTTGATACATCTGTTGTGAGATTTGATTGCTGACTTGAAATATCTTATTGAAATTGATGTTATTGATATGTGACCGGAAATTTTGGTCCTTCCCCAGTGAAGTACAGTAGATATGAGTGGTATAACTTTAGATTTATTTTCTAATGTGCAGGTGCATTACAAAGATGGTCAATGCAATGTGTTTGAAGCTTGTGATTAGCCTGTTTCTGCAGTTCTGTTTGCTCAAAAATGACACGCATCACCACTTTAAGAAAAGAGCTTATTGTAACCTCCTAATTGTAAATATTCTATTGCATCGAGATGATCGCTATCAAAGTTTGACCTAGACTTTAGTCAACTGGATCTGAAGAGGTAAGTCAGGTCACACTGGGACTGCTGCATGCTGGGACTCATGCTGTGTTCGTCCTGCAGGTAGAGAGCACAGCGATAGCCAACAAGAGGAAAGAGAGAGTCATCCTCCTCCGAGACTCTCTCAGAAACACCTGGACACACTGTCAGAGGAACCCGGAGACCTGTCACCACGACGCAAAGACACACCGTACCAGCACCAGCCACCATTCGGCCCTGGTAGGACCAGATCATAAGCACATCGAATATGGAAATGTGACGTAGGAAAAGTTTTCAGTGCGAGTTGCAGATTATGTTGATTTGTTGTTTGCTGGTCCTGGAACAGCATTGCTATCAACCAATCAGATTTCAGGGTTATGTTTTGGGTTAAGGTCTGTTTACATGATATTCTTTGTTCCATTTACTTACAATCATTTACATATGTGAACTTGATTCTGAGCATTCAGAAAATAGAAGCTTGACCAAAAGAAAATCCAATGCCACATCCACTCAGCAGCAGAATATGATTGACACGTCAACTTTGAAAACACTTTGATATTTCGTTCAGTCACTGCCAGTGTGGTTAAAGTTAATAGTCAATCTATAGCGCGAGAACAGAAGGAGATTGGCATTGGTTTGTTCAGTCGGCCTATGATTCAAATATTGTATGTAAGCTGTTGTGTGATGGTTTAAGAGTCACATCTGTTATGAAAAGGTATAAGCTGACGCTTGCTCAAATCTCTTCACAGGGGTAAAGGTGCTGAAAAAACAAACAGACCCATCTTCACTTTTCCAGGAGGAAGAGGAGAACAACGGAGAACGGAAAGACTGTCAGACAGAGTAAAAATGGCTGAATGACATGAGGAAGTGACATCATTTATAATATACTTTTTTTTTATTGCTTAAATGTAACTTTTTTTTTCAATGATTAAAATAGTTTGAAAGTAAATTTCATCTTGCAGGTGTTGACAATTAATATAGTCATGTCACTCCAAAATAATGTTCAATCCAAAACGTGGTGTCAAAACGCTGAGACTTTAAACTTTCAGTGATTAGTAGTTAAAGCTGCTGTCCGTAGTTTTTCCTCTTTGTCGCCATCTCTGTTCGAAATCTGCAATTGCATTTATTCGCGGAATTATCAACTTTACGTGGGTTGTGCCTCGGCACGGCACAGCGCGGATGAATCCAATGTTTTGAGGAGAATGTGCGGCTGTCAATCGCCATGCCGATACTGTCAATCACAGATTCTACTTTTTGGAAGTATGATCAGCATAAGAATTTTCACCGGAAAATGTCTCTTTTTTTCTGTAGCCACTCCAAGTCTTTTGCATTTTACAACGGGTGAATCTCAAATTGATGTTTAATTAAATCAAGTGCTGTGAGAAAAGGCTATAAATCTCCACCTCAAACATCCTCACACGCAATATCCTACTAGCCGTGACACACCTTCTTTATGTGTATAAATGTGATGTAATGACGCAAAGACATGCTCGAATTTCCTGCGGAAATCCACCAGTACCACTGGAGTTAAAAACATTATTACAAGCTTACCGTTTTGAATCGAGCTAAGACAAGCAGATAGTTTTGAACACTGGCTGGTTATGTACTTGCTCAAAAATTTATTTTGGATACATTTTAACCCCAAAAAGTTACGGACTGCAGCTTTAATTTTGAGTAGTTTACTTTTTTTTTTTTTTTTTTTTACACCATTGAACATTCTGGTATTGTGTTTTATCTCATGTTAACTTTCTTGTTGTTGCATTTTTCTAATGAGTTGTAATATGAAAAGCATAAGAAAACGGATGCTCCGTTGATGATGATTTAGCAATACATGGGGAGGATTGTGAAACCAATCACATCCTACCACGTTATTTTTGATCACCTCGTGTGGAAAGAGCCTGAGGTGGCATCGATGAATCTTTCTCTGACAGAAGCAATATTTTTGTAGGTATGGCGGTTTTTTATGCAGACGTGACTCTGAATCCCACACGGCTGTTGTACAGCCCACCGGCCCTCTGACACGAGTGTCTGAAATGTGGGCATCATACATGGATTTCAAGCTTGATTCATGCTAACCAGGGTTTGAAATTAACACCGACCAAATGTGGGTGAAAATCCCATATCAACACAAGCCAATTTGGCGGGTTATGATTCATAAATGATGTTCTATCACTTTGCATGGCATGGCATCGCTATCAGAGCCCTTCCCCTAAAAGGAGCCTCAGACATTTGCAAAACAATGCATAGAGGGTTGCACACTGAGAGAACTTTCATATAGTCTTTAACTTTAACTTCCAAGTTTTTTTGTGAAACCCGTTTTATTCTAGATTCATGCATTATTATTTTAAAAAAGTTTTTTTTAAAACACTTGATGTGGTTAAGTTTAATAAAAAAGCAGCATTTTGGGCAAAAAGCTGAGAAAATGCGTTTTTGTCAAAGACTACATCCAGATCGAATTCAGAATGATTATCAAAACAAAGTAGGTCGAGTCAGCCCCAAAGCTTCAGTTCTATTCACCTTATTTTTAACGGAAATACGGACGCAGCCAGTTGACGGTATTTTGTGCGAGACTTCCGGTCAGGCACTTCCGGTAACTGGCGCGCTGATCACTTTTCACCATATCGGTTAATTAAACAAGTGTTCCTAACAACTAACTCATCGTCATGGCTTCGGGGAAGACCGGGATTGTTTGTGCAGTTAGAGGTTGTCATAAACTGATACAAAAGAAAGGTTTACTTGGAGCAGGAGTGTTTTAATCATCGAAATCATTGACATTTTAATCAGGCGCCCTACGACCAGAGACACACTGGCTGCGTGGCGTCTGTTGCGTGGCGTTTTACATGTCTTTGCACACCAGAAACGTGTCTGACGCGGCACTGCTAGGTGACATATGATCCTCATTCATTGGTGATTATATTCGACATAATGGGGAGAGAGTTGTGGAAGGCCTTTAATGTTAAACATATATATAGCAGCAAAGACAACGTCGGCAGTATTGACGGCAAAACAGGCTACAGAATATTTCGTTCTGTATTGACAGGTGCAATATTAGAAAATCGATTTTTTTTCATTGCATTTATATCTGCATTTGTCAAAACCTAAAATTTCAAACATCAAAATGTAATTTATTAATATGTATTCATGTAAAATTAAATACAAAGATCTTTTCCTATTCTATTTTGTCTGGAAACGCTTCCAAAACGCTTGCGTGTCGCGTGAAAAATAGGCGTCGATTCTATTTATAGCATGCACGCGTTTTCCGCGCCTGTGAGACGCGCGTGTCACGCAGGCAGTGTGCACGTTCTAACCTGTTAACATGGGAGCCGAAATAAAAACGGACACGCAGTGTGTCGCCGGCCTGAGGAATCCCTTCGCCTGTGGTTAAAAGCTTTACATTTGAAGAAACCATCGAAACGACCGTATGTTTGTTCTTTTCATTTCGTGAACACAAGACCGAAGACCACCCGATACCAGAAAAGTGGCTGGGCTATGAAGTCTCAATAAAAACCATGATAAAAACTCCAAGGAGAAACAAAATCATTATAGTAACCCCTGTATAAAATCTAGTGATCATGGCATAATGGCATGATCATGGCATTTATTTTGTATGATTTACAACTATTTATAGCCATCTACTTATTGCTATCCATCCTATGCTTTGGTTGCATTCTTATGGCATTATTAATACATTTGACATGACAAAATACCTCCATATTAGTCCAGCGTTGGCTCGACTATGTTTAGGGCGGGGCTGAAGGCGCCGGT
Source organism: Scardinius erythrophthalmus (assembly GCF_964197995.2). Taxonomy (NCBI): domain Eukaryota; kingdom Metazoa; phylum Chordata; class Actinopteri; order Cypriniformes; family Leuciscidae; genus Scardinius; species Scardinius erythrophthalmus. The sequence goes on along the minus strand of NC_138226.1, from coordinate 7,710,757 downwards.
GAAGTTTTGTCACTCTGCCAGCTAGATGCATGAGTGTTTTCAACCAGGTCCGGTACCCTAACTGAGTGAGGCGGGGCTTTAGTTCTTTGTAGTATTCATCTGCTACGGCATGTGTAACATTTTTCTATCAACTCTGCATAATCCTTCGCGATCGATATGTTATTTAGCCCAGGGAAGCGAGGAAACGGAAGTGCCGCACAAAAACCGGATATTGGACCCATGTTTACTTCCGCGTTCGAAAATAAGGTGGATAGCTCGTCCTAGGGCGAGATCTCATTCAGTAACATTAGGCAGTTTTGATTTATATGCTGTCTGATGATCGCGTTATTTATATGATTAGTACATATGGCTTGTTTCTGCTTCTTATTCGCCTGTGTTGTTTTGATCAGGAGATTCAGTATTCATTCAGAACTTGAAGACGTGTAATAGCGCCCTCTACCGTATAACAATGAAAACAAAGCGTTTTCTCATAAATTACGGAAAGTTCCGTTAATGGTGAGGAAATAATTAAAATTCGATTCGAACACATTGTTTTCTATGACCATACGCACACTGACGGTGTCCAACTATGACTCCAGCTGTTCAATCATTCCGCACCACAGCGTCACTCACATAGTTTTCCATTAAAAAAACCCACAAGCATTTGGGACAAATATATGTAGGCTACGTAGTGACGACTTCGCCCTAGGATATTGTGTATTGTGCATATTTCAGTAACAGGTTTGTGGCTTGAATAGCCTAAATATACTTAATATAGCCTAGAGAAATAATATAGATCGCACTTTCTCTTTCCATTTGCTCTTTTTACAAATGCCAAAAGTCAAACTCTGACAACACATAAGTTCATTCTTGAAGTGAACTTCTGTCTGTATTATGATTAGTTTCACTGTTTTGGACCGCCACCTTGACTGGTGTGTGATGAACAACTGTCTGTACTGTACTGTAGGCTACTGTACTGTCTGCTGTTCAACCGGGTTAACTCTCCGCCAGAGCCCTAGTAGCCAATTAAGAGGCCATTGTTTCTCATAAATGTCCAAGACCAAGACCTTAGGGCAAAAAGGTCAACTCTTGGCAACTATACGAGAAGTCACCGAGAATTTTGTTTTTATTTCAATTTTATTTGAATGGTATCCGCAAACATTGATTGCCTGTCGTAAAGCTGAAAGCAATACAATTATTCAGAATCAGATTTAATAATAAATATATTTAAATCTAAGCTGTGACTGATAATCTGGTTTATTTCTGATAGTTTTGTTTTGGCTAGTAGAAGTTCTGAAATTTAGTAGCCAAATACGCCAGTGAGTGAAAAAGTTTTTTTCAAACCCTGATGCTAACATGGCTAGTAGGTTATTTTAGATCTTTTGCAACACACACACATGAAAATAATGAAATTATGTGAAAATAATCAGCCTTAATCAGTTATAAGGTTGTCAGAAGAGATTTCTACATTACAACAGGGCAATTTTTAAATGCGTTTGAACAGATGAGAGCTTGATAATAGCACCATATTCATATTTTTTAAACATTAAATCTGTAGTAAATGTTGAACAAGTATTTCCAACAAATGTATGAATAACAAAGTGTCTCAGTCTCTCATTGTTGACTTCAGTATAGCACATTTATAAAGTTTATAAAGCCATAACAATTATAGGTTAATCTCACAAAACTGAGCAATGTCTAGGTACATTTCCCGCAAAAAAAGAAAAAGAAAAAAAAGGCTTTTTTTTGCATGATGACAGTTTCACGACAATGAAATGTCCCCTCTACAATTCATAGGAATGCAAAAAATGTATATATTAAACTTACAATTATACTTTATAAATGTATTGTACAGTTTTTATGGTGGTATTTGTTGTACTGAATTTATGATGGTTTTAATTTTAAAGCAAAAAAAAAAAAAAAAAAATCATTGCATCCAAAAAGTAAGATTTTACACACACGCACATGCACGCTCGCACGGATGCGAATTCTTTGCAGAATTGGGGACAAATGTGCTTAATTATAATGAAAATAATGTCAATGCAAAAAATGTAAATGCTTCACCCTTAAAAAACAATTCTTAAGCAAAATTTTCAACAGATTACAGGTGTTTCTGTCATTCCTGACTACGTGAGATGCAGTCTTCTTTTTTGATGCTTTTCTGTTTAATAAACTTACTTTTTACAATTTAACCGACCCTGAGCTCAAATGTGCTTTCAACCTCTGTGTGTGTGAAGGTGACGACAGCAAGTGTTGCATCAGCCCACACCTCAGACCTGAAATAAGATACAAATGACAAAAATCTTGTTTTCGGCCATTTATGTCATATATAATGCAAAAAAAAAAAAAAAAAAAAAAAAAAAAAAATCAGTATTTTCACATAAACATTATAAAACATGATACAGTGATTTGGTAGCATATGTTTAGCATGTTCTGAGATTCTGAGAATGGCTGTGTTCAGAAAAGCATACTACTCTTATACTTTCTGTAGTATCTAATAAAGTATGTATACAGAGCACAGTATTCTGAAATGATCTACTAAACCTGCCAAATGAGCAGTATACACTGAATAATGTATCCCACAATGCAATGTGCTTAATTCGAACTGTTCATTTCCAGTGTCATGAAAAGGATGCAATATTAGCTTCCAAATGTTAACATGTTTTTACACAAAACTAGATTGTAAATGCAAAATAGAGCATATTACTGTTTTAAATGTTTATTGTAACAAAATGCATTGTTTCACTATTTTAAACAGTACATGCTGCACAGTATTCAGTGAATAGTAAATTAGTATTCCATTCCGAACACAGCCAAATGTATGTAACATTTATTTAGACACTACTAAAATACTGTATGGATTTAAAGGGACACAGTTCTGTTCATTTAGAGAGCGTGACTGAAGGGACATCAACGTTGTTTGTTAAAATGAAATATCGCCCCCTTGAGGACATGTACCTCTACTGTTAGGTAAAAATTGGCTCATGATTTCATAGACGGCATGTTCTACTAAAATTTTACAGCTGCACATACTATACGTGTCATGCTACAATAATAAAAAAGCTCTTTATTGGTTGTTCTGGATATTGGAGGGAATAATATTCATAAGTCTACAGAGACCCATCATGCCAGAATGAAGTACGTAAAATATTCCAGTCATTCTGACCTAATGTGCCGCAAAGAGCTGGTAAGCATGACCGTATCGAGAATAAAATACAGAAACTAATTGTGGTGCAAAGGGTAGCTGCGTAATCTTTAATAAATAACGACACAGTCTACAAACAAAGAAGAAAACAAATTACAAAAGAAAAGAAAAAAACCTAATTGAACAAACAGGAAAAAGCCCGGGAAGCAAATAGGTTGCGTTTCAGGGACTTGCTAAATCCTCCTCAAGGGATGATAGAGGTCTGTCTCCAGCAATAACACAGTCGCCATGACAACACTGCACACTACCATCTCTAGGAGTCGCTTCGTGGACATTCTGTGCGTCCGTCGGCACAATTATCCCTCCGAGCCCGAGAGTATAATAGCATTACAATACAATGAGGACAATGCTGTGTACATCATCCTGTTTCTGATTAAAAACATTCAGGCTCCGTACCGTTCGTGCGACATCAGGCCGTTTTACCGTTCCAAGGCAGAGTTTCTGAGCTGTGTTCCTCTGATGAACCGTCGCCCGGTCCCTCCAAAGGGGACTGGGAACTCTGGTCCAAAGAGTCCTGGGAAGAGTGAGTCGAGTCTGTGTTGTTAATTTCGTTCAGGGACTTTGACTCTGAGTCGAGACTCCCTCTGGCTGGACTGCTGCGGGACAGTGTGACTTGTGTGTTCCTCATGGACTCCTCTTCCAGGTCTGACATTCTCTCATGTTGCTTATTGGCCAACTCTGGGAAGAGACAGGAAGTGAGAACAGATCTGGGATACCATATTATCCCTGTGCACTGAGAAGAAGAGCTGTGTTATCATTTAAAGAAATTCAATTGAGTTTAACTTCCATTATTTATTTTATGTTATTTCTAAAACGTGACACTAAACAAATCTAATCAGTTCAGATATTTCATGAGTACAAGCTCAAGCACACCTGATGCAACTAATCAAGGGCTTCATTAGTTGCACCAGGTGTGCTTGAGCTAGAACACATGAAATATCTGAACTGACTAGATTTGTTGAGTTCAGACAACATCTGTTTTGGAGATTTGTGCTGTTGTGAGGGATTCTATTCAGCGGGTTGAATAATTCTGAAACTGAAGAAGTCCTTAAAAGTTGCATTTTCAGTCGAATTTGGGGAAACCACTTGAAACATTTGTTGTGTTGAGCAATTTCAATGACTTTTGTTTGGTTTGCCTGGTAAACCCCACATTATGGGGACAAAATGTCCCCACAAAGATGACATTTGTTGTGACATTTATTACCAAAATTAGATTTTTTTGTTTGATTTTGTTCTTTGAAAATGTAAAAATGCAGAAAGGTTTCTTTGATGGGTTGTGTTTAGGGGTAGGGTTAGTGTAAGGGGATAGAATATACAGTATAAAATCATTATGTCTATGGAAAGTCCCCATCAAATATATAAACACAACATGTTTGTTGTGTGTGTGTGTGTGTGTGTGTGTGTGTGTGTGTGTGTGTGTGTGTGTGTGTGTGTGTGTGTGTGTGTGTGTGTGTGTGTGTGTGTGTGAGACATTTTAAAAGAAATATCTTCTTTTGTGTTCAGCAGAAGAAAGAAATTGATACAGGTTTGGAACAAGTTGAGGGTGAGTAAATTATGACAGAATTTTCATTTTTGGGTGAACTATCCCTTTAAGACACTTCTCCTTTAATATAACCTTTTTGGCATGAAAACGTTTTTCAAAATTGAGTCAAGAACCGTAGAATTCTATATAGAACCCCATTGAACCTTTTATTCTAAGAGTTGACTGTATAGAAACACGAACAGATGCGTGCACACCTTGAACAGACAGCTCTTTCCAGCGCTCCTTGTTGTTCTGGATGATCTCAGAGAGCAGGTGTCGGACATGTTTCAGGTCGATGCCGCACAGGGAGTAGTCTGTAGTGGCTCCCTGCTCCTCGTTGGAACCTCGACCGCTGTGTCTCTGTACCGCCTCCACCACCGCGGCTGAGCCCCGACCCGTCAAACTGCACCACACGAGCAGATTACAGACAGATGATCATCTCTGAATCAAATACCTTTACCCTGATGAACATGTGACCATCACCTCACCTTGACCTGCGGACACCCCCAGATTTTACAGCTTCCTCTATGAGAGGACTAATAATCTTCTCTGTGGTGTCGACCAGAACAGAAAACGTGGGTTCGACGATAAAATCGATGAACCCTTTGAAGGAAAAACAATGTTGTTTGTTTAGAAGCCTTTGTCATTCATTTGATTAGCTAGAAACTCATTAGAAATAATGGGTTTTGATTCAATAAAGACACCTGTAGTTATTGTGTCATTAAATGAAACCACATTTATTTAGCTCCATTAAATATTACAAGAGAGCATGTTATTGTCTCAGCAGCCTCTTGATGGCAGTAAAGAGCTGAACATGACTGGACTGATGGCACGTCTGTATGGATATGTTCATAACAGCATAGTTGCAGTATAGTTCATAACAGCATTTCTACAGTAATAAATATGCAAATTTTTACATAGAATACATGGATGTTCATGATTGACATCCAGTTTCCATCTTGCAAAAAAAAAGATACTTGACATTTATTTATCTATTTATTTTTATTGCTATCCTGAAAAGTCTAAAATAAATGTATTTAAAAAACTAAAACACATATAGATCGGTAAGATTTTTAATGTTTTTAAAAGAAGTCTCTTCTGCTCACCCAGACTGCATTTATTTTTATAAAAAAAACAGTATTATTGTGAAATACTATGACAATTTAAAATGACTGTTTTCTATTTTAATATATTTTAAAATGTAATTTATTCATCAGATGAAAGCTGAATTTTCAACATCATTACTCTAGTCTTCAGTGTCACATGATCCTTCAAAATTCTTTGATGAATAGAAAGTTCAAAAGAACAGCATTTATTTAAAATTATAATTATAAATGTCTTTACTGTAACTTTTGATCAGTTTAACTCATCCTTGATGAATAACATTATTGATTTATTTTATTTCTTTCCCCCAAAAATAAAATTAAAATTCTTACAGACCCCAAACTTTTGAACGGTAGTGTTTAATGTTACAAAAGCTTTCCATTTCAGATAAATGCTGTTCTTTTGAACTTTCTATTCATCATAGCATCATGAAATAAAAATGTAAAAAACTGTTTTCAACATTGATAATTATCATAAATGTTTCTTGATCATCAAATCATCATATTAGAATGATTTCTGAAGGATCATGTGACACTGAAGACTGGAGTAATGATGCTGAAAATTCAGCTTTGATCACAGGAATAAATTACACTTTACTATATATTCACATAGAAAACAGCTATTTTAAATTGTAATAATATTTCACAACATGACTGTTTTTGTTTATATTTTTAATCAAATAAATGCAGCCTTGGTGAGCAGAAGATACTTCTTTTAAAAACATTAAAATCTTACCGATCTAAAACTTTTGACCGGTAGTGTATATACATATATATATATATATATATATATATATGCACAGTAGAGAGATGAAAAACTAAATATTATTCAAATTACAAAGTATTAATATTACTGTTCAAATTGATTTAGTTGTGGATTTAAAGAATGTAAACTTTAAAGATCAGAAAAAGTAGATTCTAGATTCTATAAAATTCTGATATTGCTTCTAGTTCATCAACCTTGAAAATAGGTCAAGTTGAGTGCATTGCATTGTGGGATACAGTGTTCCATGCAGTGTGCTTCTTTTGGCAAATGTAGCAGATTGTCTGTGTGTTCCATACATAAAATTTGCCAAGTAAGTAAGCATACATACTACAGTATAAACTGCAGAGATAATAGAAGTAGTCTGTGAGTGCTGTTCCAAACATCGCCTTGGCTATCAGAGATCACATGTGCATGTGTGTGTTAGTTTTACCTATCTGAGACTGGGCAATCATGGTGGCTTTCCGGTCACATAGTGGAGAGAACGGCAGCCCTAGTTCTGCCTCCTTATCACCCTGCAGAGACAATAAAAGAATCAGAAAGAATTACTCATACTGGTTCAAAGCCTTGTGAACAGTCTAATAAAACATTGCTCTTCCCTCTTTGTTCTTGAAAAGAGAAGCAGACAGAGACATCATGTTCCCATGATTTCTGAGCCAACAGAATTTTCACTCAAAAATTGCAAGAAAGTTTTCACAAACAAAGCATGTTTTTTGACTGGTAGGTGTATGTTTAAGTCAAAAATATAATTTATGATTTTGATTACCTACTACATTGCATCTGCATAAGCTCTTCAATGGATTTGAACTTTCTGCTAAAGTTCACCTAGAAAATGTTTGTGTCTGTAGTAAGTGTGTCTCTCTGGGAGTTCTGCTTGTGTTATTGGAGATAAATATTATGATGTGTGTACCTGTCTGAAGAACTCCTCCATAAGGGCTTGTGTCCAGCGGTAGTGCAGCTTCCAGCCCTTAGCAGGGTGACTGATATCAGCCGCATGCAGCATCAGGGACAGCACTTTAGCCTTGTCTATTCTGATAGACACACATTCATCACAGCTTCATCAGTCAGATACAAACATAGAAAGTTTGAAAACAAATTATGAATCCATAAATTACACACACATACACATTCGCAAACAAAGAACATGGGAGGATTGTGTCTTAACACAACACACTGGAGAGCAGCTTTATAGTAGAAAATGTTGTAATTCTGATTGAAAGAGACACTGACGCTGTTTTTTTTCATGTTTAATACTGTAAAGCTGCTTGGTTTTAAGAAATCTATTGTATAAAGTGGTATATAAATAAACGTGACGTGACTTTACCGGAGTGCCGAATTGCTGAGCTTCTGCAAACATCTAGGCAGCAGCATTTAGCTGTTTAAAAAAAGCTGTTTTTTAAAAAGTCAGTTTAAAAAAAAAAATATATATATATATGCAAAAGGAATAAATAAAAAATGAGTACTAATAACAAATATATTTCATAACAAATACAATATATATGCAAATCTAATAAAATCTTAGATATTGTGATATGGTCAAAACATGTGACACTGAAGACTGGAGTAATGGCCGCTGGAAATTCAACTTTGTCAGCACAGGAAACATTTGTTCAAATAAAAAACAAAGATTTTAAATTATAATGTTATTTCACAATATTACTGTATTTTTGATCATATAAAATGCAGCTTTGTTGAGAATAAGAGGCTTTTTTGCACTGCACTTTACTTTACGACCTATTTGCTATATTATGTAAATTTGTCTTTGGCACTTTGGTAAAAAGTCCACAATTAAAAGACAGACAGAAATAAACTAGGCAGACATAAAATTAATTTAAAAATAAACTTTAAATGTGAAATTTAAGTGTCTTAAAATAACTCCAGTTGAAGTCCTGTTAAAAATAATTTCTGCCAACCAAACAAAGGATTTGCTGCATTAGAAGCACACATTTGAAATGCAAAATGAAGAGGACGAACGTCCTCATAGATCTGAAATGCTTTTTGTCACATGAATCGGGAAAATACATCCTGGAATTCTAGTTGGCTTTTTTTCAATAATTTTATGAGCCTGTTTAATGGTCTGTTTGGAGCTTGACGGACACAAGTAATGTAAAACAAAAGAATGAAAAAGCTATAGAAAACTCCCTAGCAGTCGACACATTTATTTCATCACATAATACTGTACGTCATACCACCCAGTTCTAATGGGTACTATGCAAGAAGTGTGACGCATTATCATAAGGAAGACACACCGTCACACTCATTCATTCATTAACCCCCTCATGTTCACGAACGCTCAGAGAGAACAGGACTCACCCCTCCGGCTGCTGCAGGGTGTTCCTCATGGTCTTGATCTGCTGGAAATGGCAGGACATATCTGTGCTCATGACCATCTCGATCACCAGCGTCCGCAGCTCCCTGTGGAAAGCACAACACAACGGCTCATTAGAACTCAAAGCACATGCACTGTCCCAGAACAGATCCTCAATCTGCAGAACGGGACGTCCGAGGACATTGTTTCCCAGCGTGGAGTGTCAAACCCTAGCGTACCTCCAGTCATCTTTCGTGAGGTTGACCAGGATGTTCATCTCATCCTCTTGCATGAGTCTGTAGGCTGCGCTCACATGATGGTTTTCCAGAACCGAGCGATCGTTGTACAGGATGGCCACTTCTGATCTGTGCAGAAGCAAAGGAAGAGGAGTCAAAAATGCCCTATCTGTTCCAATTACTTTGACACCTTTATGCCACTGCAGTAACTTTTTAAAAGGTTAGTACACCCAAAAAAAAAAAAAAAAATCCCTTCATGATTTATTCACCTTCATGTCATTCCAAGTCTGTATGACTTTCTTTCTTTCGTGGAACACAAAAGATGTTCTACAGTATTTGAAAGCTTATTGTCACCAGGGGCTGTCAAGCTTCAGAAGACAAAAAAACTCCATAAAAATAGCTTGAAAGTAGATATGACTCATGCAGTACCTTTCAAGTCTTTTGAAGTTTTGTGTGGTGAAAAGAACGACATTTAAATGTTCTTTTCCACTGAAAATATTGCTGAGTTTTTCAAAACACAAGAACACAAGAAACAATTGCATTGATGTCAAAATTGGCATGACAGATCTAAAAGGGCCACCTTTAAATTTAACACAAGATCTTGGTTGCACTTGTACATATTCAAATTTTTTTTTGTGCATATTCATAACTTTGTTAATGAGACTAATGGTGAAATGGCACATTTTGCACATTTCTCACCATAAGCTTGTAATTTGTGTGTTGGTTGGTTTGGGTCACTATATACCAGGCCCGGATTGGGTAATCGGGAGAATCGGGAGAATTCCCGGTGGGCCGCTTCACTTTTGGGCCGGTCGAGGATTTTTTTTTTTTTTTTTTTGTTTGTTCTTTGTTTCACATTTCAATGTCACGTTAGTAACATTACACGTTCCGCCTTCTGACACTGCAGCGCGCAGCCTCTGCATGGGTTGTACCATGTGAGGGAGTTCTCCCCTCCCCTACTATAGAGTTGGTTGGGTCCACAGCCAGTCTTTTCCAAAACGTTTTAGGTAGGCTACTGCGGCCGCGGGGCCGCGGCATCGCCGGCGCCTACCGCGCCTGGCCGGCCCTACCTTAACGGTACGCGTCAGGGAGGATGGCTGGGAGGAAGAGGCCAGGAGGTATGGAAGCTTGTTTGCGTCACAGAATAAAACGTTTTAAAAGATAATTGCGACTTTTTATCTCACACTTGCGAGTTTACATTTCGGAATACATCAGAATTGCGTGAAATAAAGTCTCAATTGCGTGTTATAAAGTCAGAATTGCCTGAAATAAAGTTGCAATTGCGTGTTATAAAGTCAGCATTGCGAGATGGTCAGAATTGCGTGATATTAAGTCTCAATTGCGTTTTATAAAGTCAGAATTGCGAGATATAACTGTCAGAATTGCCTGAAATAAAGTTGCAATTGCGTGTTATAAAGTCAGCATTGCGAGATGGTCAAAATTGTGAGATATAAAGTCGCAATTGCGTGTTATAAAGTCAGCATTGTGTGAATTAAAGTCGATTGCTTCTTATAGTCAGAAATTGCAAGATATAAAGTCAGAACTGCGGGATATAAAGTTGCAATTGCTTCTTTTTAAAGTCAGAAATACAGAATTGCGAGATATAGCCTAGTCTGAATTGTGTGATATAAAATCGCAATTGCTTCTTATAAAGTCTAAGTGAATTATTATTTAACCTTTACATTATTTGTTGAACTATGGTATTAATACCAACTACACAATAGTAACAACTGAACTGTTGCTTCATTTATCCAAATTGGAAAAAGTGCTAATTTGGAATTCCACCGTGGAAAAAGTGGGCCGGTCTTGGGCATGAACTCCAGGGCTGAAAAGTGGCCCCACTCCGGCCCTGCTATATACTTTCATTGTATGGAGCTCAGACATTTTCAGATTTCCTCCTTTTGTGTCACATGCAAAAAAGAAATTGGATTTATAAAGATTAAAAAATCACTTTTTATCAAGTTCATGAAACTCAGTGAATGAAAAGTTTCTCCGGGAAACGCAAAACATTTGTGAGAGAAGGCAAAAGCATTGACTTCATATTTTCCCACCACCATGTCCTCTTAGGGGATCCATACCTGAAGAACCCTATATACTGTAGCTTAAAAAAAAGTTTCTCAGTAAGAACAGAAATTATTTTTCTGAACCAAAAGTCCCAAAGAACTCAACTATCTCTTACTGTAAGTTCAAATATATTGCAGAGAAAATCCCTTTTATTCAGTGAGTGACAGACAGTACTCAGAAGATTTGCTTTTCATTCACTTGAGGAGTAAATCTGAAGTGAACTACAAGATAAGGTGGAACATCAGCTGTAATCAGAGACATTAAGAGTAATGGCTCCATTTTTCCCCATCACACAAGCCAGTTGTCTCCCATAATTCAATGATGATGGAGCGCTCCTTCAAAATCACTGTATACTGCAGCCCTTGCCATCGGTTTTGTCTGTTGCAAAAGCAAGTGCTGTGATGTACTTCTTCGAAGAATGATGTCTGCTATGGGCTGTCATGCAAAATGAGGCCTGCTGTAAAAAGATCTTCCCAAGGATCCTTTGGCATGTATTAATGTGAAAAAGATATGCGTCCTGACGTGAACCAACACAGAGCAACAACAACATGAACGTAGATTCTGACGTAGATTCTGCCACTGAAGATTAATTGAAAACATGATAAATTCCACTCTCAGCCCCACGATAGCCCACCACAAGGAAGATAAACTGTGTTAGAAATATGACCAGTGGATTCTCTCTCTCTCTATTATAAATAAACACACACTCTCACACACACCTACGCAGGCAGCATTCTAATGCATAACAGATGCATTCAATTCGTTCCAAATGGTAGGTAGAATCATTATGTTTCTGACATTCTGAGACAGTATCACATCCATCCTTCACAGAGAAGGCAATTCCATAATGCATTGTGATAAGCTTGCATTAGTACAAGTATCCATCATCCAATTGGTGGGTAAAGCAAAATACATGCTATTTATAAATATTAATGATACACACAAATATTATAAATATTTTATAAATATGAATAAATGTCAAATGAGAGTATTTTTATAAATATTATATATATATATACAGTATATATATAAAAAAATAAATGTATATATTAAATATTAATTGTACAAGTAATGATTACTAATGGGAAAATGTTTAAATAGTCATTTTCTTTATAATTTTCTTTAAATTTTAAATAATAAATTCTGTTTGTACTGAGAAATAAACAGTTTAGGTGCTAAAAATAAGCTTGCTTATATCTACATTTTAATTAAATCTGCTCTAGATCAGGGTTATTGTTGTAAACTAAAACTATTAAAAACATTTACATTAAGTGTTAATTGAAATGAAGCTAAAATACAATAAAACATACATATTTATTAGAAAAACTAGATTGGATTGAATTGGAAAAGTTTGCACTAAAGGTTGAAGCACTAAAATTATTGACTGGAATTAACTAAAACTGAAATAAAAATAAATTAAACCTAAAAATATAAAAGCACATAATGAAATGACTGAAAATTAACTTGTTCTGATTCAAAATATTAATAAAATTATAATAAAACTAAAATAAAAACTAAAATAGCGCTGCTCTCGATCATAAGGCTTGATGTGATGGTGTGTTTGGAAGCTGGTCTAAAGCTAGTTTTCATAACATACAAAAACACATAGCATCATTACGGCAGCTTATTTCAATTTTGGACAATTTATTGAGATTATTGGCTGCTTTTTATTGGAGGTCATCACACACCTGGTCTGGATGTGGAAATTATTGGTCGTTCCAGTGTGTTCAAAGTCGTGGATAGCAGCAGCAAACACCATGGCCAATATTTCCAGTTCAGTGAGCCAGTGCTGTGGGAGAGCAGACCAGTCAACCATTACCCAAATAATCATCATTACCATCATTCAACATCATTAAAACGCATTTCAACAGCTGCGCATATTAACCTGCAAGTTAAGACCTCAAGCGTTCAGCTCGTATTGACTACAAACAGATGTCATATTTGTTTGGTCAGCGCGAGACATGCATACAGAATTCACTGAGCGCTCTCACCATAATGCCAGTGTGGAGCATCAGATAGTGTGCCGTCTGCGTGACATCAGCAGCGTGGATCAGATTGTGGTAGGGGTTTCTGTGCTTGCTGTAGCCCATTTCCAGAGCTTCCACGAATGACACCAAGGAGGACACTGGTATCTACAGAGAAGAACAATCCCAGTTACAAAACCAGAATGCTTGTGATTGTGCATTTCAACCACACTGCCGCTCAACAGTTTGCTGTCAGTAGGAATGTTTATGAAAGAAATTAAGGATGCACTTTATTTTACAGTATGTGCACTTTCAATGTACTTACAGTGTGCTTACTTAAGAAAGTATACTGGTTAATATAAGGTAACAACAGGGGTTAAGGTTAGGTTTAGGGGTTCAGGGTTAGTACTTAGTCATTACCTAGTTAGTGTCATTACTACAAGAAGTACATAGAAATGTATGTAAATAAGAAACAGGACTATAAAATAAATTGCTACCAAAATGAATATTATTTAGTGAGAAAATATTAAATTGATCAAACATTTTAACATTTAACATTACAAAAGAACATTTTAAATGTTGCTTTGCAACTGTTTTAGTTGAAGTACTATATAAACTAAATAAAATAAATCAAAGATAAAGATAAATATTTAATATTTTTTGACAAAAAATTAAAAGTGAAAATATAAAATCCTAATTCAATATATAAATGAAGTTTTGAATTAATATTTTTAAAATGTTTTTGAGAAGTCTTTTATGTGCACCAAGACCGCATTTATTTGATTAAAAGTGACTGTTTTCTATTTGAATATATTGTACAATGTAATTTACTCCAGTGATGGCAAAACTGATTAAAAAATTCCTTCAGGGAACAAGGGTTACATACTGTACGTAACTGAGACGTTCTTTTGAAATTTCTATTCAAAGAAAAAAAAAAAGAAGAATTTTGTAGAAATATCAGTTTCCACAAAAAATGTAAGCAGCAATGTTTTCAACATTAATAATAATAATTATAATATACTATAATTAGTATTAATAATTGAGCACCAATAATAATTGAGCACTAAATAAGCATAATTTAGAATGATTTCTGAAGGATCATGTGACACTGAAGACTGGAGTAATGATGCTGAAAATTCAGCTTGGCATCACAGGAATGAATTAAACTTTACAAAATATTAAAACAAAAAACTGTTATTTTAAAATGTAATAATATTTCACAATATTACAGTTTTTACTCTATTTTAGATCAAATAAATTCAGACTTGGTGAGCAGAAGATACTTCTTTCAAAACCATAAAAACCCAATGTGGTAAAGAAGAGAAAAACTGGCTTTAGTTCTGGATTCCCAACCCGAATAGAGACACAGAATGGGCCTTCAAGCTGCAGTCTGAGGCTTTAAATGTCCTGCCACACCAGATTAATGGAGCATGTTACGGGCAACCGGAAGGCTTCCTGTAAGGGAACAGTTTTCAGCCGCGAAATATGCATGTGTAATCACACGGACAACAGGGACTCCATACCTAACCACCTAAACCCAAACACAGGCAATGCGTGTCTGCTGCATTTACATCGTAATCATGGGCTCTGTGTGTGTGTGTGTGTGTTAGTTGAGAGTCTATCATCACCGCACTTGTGAAAAGGGTAAGAAGTGATGAGAGCTGACACAATGGTGAAAAACAAAGAAAGAGAATGGATGGAAAATGTCAAATGCCTCATAGTATATCACATATAAATCTCCTGTTACAGTGTAATAACATGTATGCTTTGAAAACAACACCAACTTTGGTTAGAAAAAAAAGTGTAATTCCAAAAGGATGAAATCATAAAAAATTGTTCACATGACAACTCACGTTCATGTTGTTTCAAAACTGTATGACTTTCTTCCATTAAACACAAAGAGAACATGATGTGCTTGTTACTTTTTTTCTATGCAATTACAAAGAACGGAGACTGATGAATCATTCTAGCTTTCAAGTTTTAAAAATGAAGCAAAGGCACCATAAATGTATCATAAAAGTAATCCAAAAAGTATTTTGATACCATACAACAGCTTTGTGTGATTTGTGAACGAATCATTACCGAGATTGATATTTTCAATTGATCATTTGATCTGATATTGATTTAGTTATTGGCACTGTTTACACCTGGTATTAAGATGCGTTTTGGTTGGATGACACTAAATACAGGTGTAAACAGGGTCTAAAACGGTTTGAGCTTGTCCACTTTCGACCACTTATAGAAGTAGTAGAAAACACATTTGACCGGATTGCTTTAGTAGTGTAAATGCTCATGTGATTGAATGCGTTAGAACAACCATAAAAGACCACCTTCTCTCCGCCTGCTGACCTAATGTGTAAACATTATGGGAAGCGCGCTAGCCAGACGGGATATAAACTTTCTCGGCTGAAGACCCAAATTTGGTTTGAAGACGAAAAACATACCAAGCACAATATTCTCTCACCATTCCTGATTTCTAACACTCACAGTGTTCGGCTGGTCTTGCGGCTGTCAGAGCAGAAACGAAAACTGATGCTCTCCGTATGTTTTTCCGTTGTCTCTAGTCGCATTAATATGAAAATTGCGCACGCTTATTTTGTCCATTCAATCGAAAGATCTGAAAAAAAACATGTATTTAACCGCCCATAGACCCTCCCCTCAAATAAATCAGGACAGAAGTGGTTGAAAGTGGACAAAAGAGACGGATTAAAACACCAAGTCTAAACGGGAATGTCTTCCTCATCTACTTGTGATCCAATCAACCAAAACGTATCTTAATACCAGGTGTAAACTGGGCCATAGAGAACATCGGTTACAGAGTCCTCAATTCTGAATTGATTCTATGATTGGACAGATTCGGTGATTTCAGTGATCACAGCGGTTAACAGCTCACTGGAGGCGGGGAAGATTACCAGTGAATGGCAACTTGTATTTCAGTCTTTTCCAGTCTTTTCTCAAACAGAGATATAGAGGGTATGCACATGATGTCACAGTAGGCAGGAGTTACTGCGGTTACACCCACTGAGTGGCAAAGTTGGTGTTCAGCTTGAATGGCATGAAAAACATCTAAAATGGGAAAGTACTGTGCGATTGACTGTACAAATAGATTCAACAAGTAATCGGAGATATCTTTTTACAGACTTCTGAAAGCTACTGAAAAGAGAAGCAAATGGATCCCTGCAATTTGCAGAAACAACTGGATCCAGGCAGCGAAACGTGGATTTGCAGTTCATATTTTGTCAGACAGGTCGGATTTTGGGGTAAAATTATACCCTAGCTTATATATTGTATTGATAACTCATCAATCAAATATTTACCATCTTATATTATGCGTACTGTAACTGTAAAGTTTACGTCAGCGTTTATTAAAAAAAACATCCATTCTGAGCCTTGTGTTCTACAAAGGAAGATGGTTGGATAATGTTAGACAAACCCAGTTTTCCTTACAAAGCAAGTTTAGATAGATAAACAGATGGGAGCACAAAGCAGTTCTTAAAAAAATTCAGTCTAAACTGCGGAACTCTGTATTGCTTGCATGACGGTAACAGCTGACAGTTATTTGGATAACTTTAAACTGTTTTTGCTAAATATAGGAACAACTAAAATATCAATTGATGTCACTTTTATCCCATCTTGAAGTACAACCAAGCATCAATTCAAATTTATTAAAGCTTCACAATACACTTCGCTTCCAAGCAGCTTTACATGAAGTCATAATGTTATATCTATAATGCCTTGGTGCTTTAACAAGTTTTAGGGCTGGGTGATTTGACGATATAACAATGATATAAGTGACCATCTGGAATTAGCTTTACCTATTGTAACGATCACCAGCTGGAGCTGCCCTTGTGAGCCACCAGAGGGCAGTCCACATCAGACTATCATATTCACTCACTAACTACATTTCCCATAACTCACTGCCCGGACTCATCATCACTTATCACTGATCACATTCACCTGTACCTCATTCACTGATTGCATTCACCTGTCTCATCATCCTGTTAGTCTGTCTATATATACCTTGTTCATTCATTCACTCACCGCAAAGTCTTGTTGTACTGTTAGTCTGCATTTCCGAGCGTTTTCCCTGGTTTCTTGTCTTTAGGTTTATTTGGATTTCTTGCCCCGTTCCCTGGATTACTCTTTTGCCTCTGGTCCCTGCCTGTTTTGTTAGTTTGTTTCTTTATTTGTTTGTTTGGACTGCCTACCTGTGTTTTGACCCTTTGCCTGTACTTTGGATTATGCCTTTGGATTACCCCTTCAATAAAAGCTGCACTTGGATCTCTACCTTCGAGCCTCGGAGCAGTTCATGACAGAAGACTTCGCCACACTTCAGATCCAGCAGCTATGACCTCCTGTAATACAGCAGTACGGATCTCACCTGATCTTCCCAGCATGAGCCGGGAGTTCGCTGGACAGATCGCGGCCTTAGCCCTGGATAGCCTCGATCTGTTTCAGTACACCTGGGGTTTTTTTCCTCTCGCTGCCTCTTGCTCTCTGGGTGACGAGGCTATTAAGTTATGTTACCGGCTGGGGGCTAAGGAGGTCGACCCGAGGGAGCTCCCCGATCTCTCTGGTCTGGATTGGAGAGAGGCACTCTCCAGATGTCTGGAGAGCTTCCTTCCGTGGCACCCCCATCCAGCCGAGCCTGCACTTCACGCCAGTCCAGCCGAGCCTGCACTTCACGGCAGATCTGCCGAAGCCAAGACAGCAAGCGACATGCCCGCCAAGCTAGAGTCTTCACTGCTGGTCCCGTCCAGCACAGAGCCTTCACTGCTGGTCCCGTCCAGCACAGAGCCCTCTTCACTGCTGGTCCCGTCCAGCACAGAGCCCTCTTCACTGCTGGTCCCGTTCAGCACAGAGCCCTCTTCACCGCTGGTCCCGTCCAGCTCAGAGCCCTCTTCACCGCTGGTCCCGTCCAGCTCAGAGCCCTCTTCGCCGCTGGTTCCGTCCAGCTCAAAGCCTTCTTCATCGCTGGTCCTAACCAGCTCAGAGTCCTCTTCGCCGCTGGTCCTACCCAGCTCAAAGCCCTCGCCGCCGCTGGTCCCGTCAAGCTCAGAGTGCGCTTCTGCTGATCCAGAGACTGTTCAAGTCGCTTCTGCTGATCCAGAGATTGTTCACGTCGCTTCTGCTGATCCAGAGACTGTTCACGTCGCTTCTGCTGATCCAGAGACTGTTCACGTCGCTTCTGCTGATCCAGAGACTGTTCACGTCACTTCTGCCGACCCAGAGAGTGAGCTTCACGTCACTTCTGCCGATCCAGAGACTGAGCTTCACGTCACGTCCGCCCGTCAAGGGTCTCGTCCCGCCCCTCTTCCTCTTTCTGCGCCTGTGTCTAGACTATCATATTCACTCACTAACTACATTTCCCATAACTCACTGCCCGGACTCATCATCACTTATCACTGATCACATTCACCTGTACCTCATTCACTGATTGCATTCACCTGTCTCATCATCCTGTTAGTCTGTCTATATATACCTTGTTCATTCATTCACTCACCGCGAAGTCTTGTTGTACTGTTAGTCTGCATTTCCGAGCGTTTTCCCTGGTTTCTTGTCTTTAGGTTTATTTGGATTTCTTGCCCCGTTCCCTGGATTACTCTTTTGCCTCTGGTCCCTGCCTGTTTTGTTAGTTTGTTTCTTTATTTGTTTGTTTGGACTGCCTACCTGTTTTGACCCTTTGCCTGTACTTTGGATTACGCCTTTGGATTACCCCTTCAATAAAAGCTGCACTTGGATCTCTACCTTCGAGCCTCGGAGCAGTTCATGACACCTATATTGTATTTATTTTATTTTCTAGCAAGGCTTTGGGTTCACAGGCTTTCCTTTATGTATTTCTCCGGCATCTAAATCAGGTACATATAAATGTCAGGAAACCTGATTCCTGGCCACATGTCAATGTCCATGGACCACTGGTTCTTTGGTAAGTCGTAAAGAGCACTGTCAAGTCCAACTGCCTTCAATTTAAGCAGATAATCGTTTGTTTTACTCCCGTTTTTGCAGTTTCCCCTATTAAATCCAGTCATGCTGCAAGATGTTTTGCCACTCAGTCCTGCTGAGGGGGCGTATCCCGGCGGAAAAGTGACGTCAATGCATACCCTCTATAGTAGGAATTCAGAAGTCTTTGAATATAGTGCACAAGTCATATGGGTTACGGTTCTTTTGCATTCATTTTGAAGCTTGAAAGCCTCTGTCCTCATGGAGCATAAAAAAGGGAACAAGTTCAAGTGTATGGGTTAAATGAAATGAATAAATGAAATTAAAATTTAATGACAGATTAAATTTTATTCAGTGGCAGTATGAGAGTTGCCCTATGGGCGTATGAGTCAGAATCCAAAGTAAGCAATGTGTTTAATATCTCAGTTTTGGTGTGTGTCAGGTTTTTGCAGTCACTCGTACCCTGAAGCGGCTGATCAGGTCATATCTGGTGAGCAGTTCATACACCAGGAACTTCAGAGCGTGTTCGCTACTTGCTTCTTGGAGCGTGAAGACGTCAAATGACCATTTATCAACATCCTGAAAAGTAGGAAGACTCCTATGAATTGGTGGCAGATATAAAACTTTAAGGAAATAAACTAAATCCATGTTAGAAGCTAATGCAAAGATAATGTGTACCTTTAGAACTGAAATTACAGATGGTGGATAGGTCAACCCTGCCATGTTGGATGTTCTTCTGTACATTCTGCAAACATGCACACACAAACCATGATGTCTTTTTTTACTATTACCAGCTGATGTTTATTTTTAACAAGGTACATTTCAGTAAAAAAAATAATTACACATGTATATGAATTCATATGTAAAAAATTGCATTTGGGTAGCTGACATTGAACACTTTTGGGGAGTTCTGAAGTGCTTCTGTATACTCCAAATTTAAAAAAATGTTTAATGGATGTTATGCATAAACTATTTATTTACATTGAAGCCTAAAAAGAAAAAATAGCCAGATTACATCTAAGGGGTGAAAAGGGGTAAAAAAAAACAAAAAAAAAAAACTTTGAAATTTAACTTTAGTCAACTTTACTCTATAACTTTAGTTGAGTGGACCTCAGATAAACGATTTGACCCCTTTGCGCTTATACCGTAAATGACAAACAATGTAAGATCATTAAATTGTTCCTCACAATTAGAATGGTTTTACTAAAGTCTGAAGTAAAATGGGGCTTTATGGAAGTGTTTAAGAGATGAAAAGTTTTTGACAGCAGCAGTAAAGTCAAATCTGACACATCTAGATGTGTCTCATGTGTCTCATGTAGATGACCGAATCTTCACAGAACTGTATTCCCTGAAGTATCAAGTACATTCAAGTGGGAACATTTTATAATCAGAAAAAAAGAATGAAAAGCAGGTCATACACTAAGACTTTCCATTTTAAATGAGGCTGGAAAAGCACTTAATATTGAAAACGTCATGTTACTCAACATAGTCCAGATTCCAAAATAATAGTACATAATGATCAAATTCATATCCAGTGTTCTTATTAACTTAGCTCTCAATGAATTAATCCCAATTCTGGAAAATTAACAGGTTCATAAATGCAGAACATTTGTATGTCTATGTCATTGTCTTAATTTATGACTGAAATCATATTAATTGGTTTTATTTTATCACAATGTCACAATTATACATATCCCCAAGAGGGACATGATGGTAGGGGAAAAATGAGATTGGAGGGGAAAAAAATATATAAAAACTTTTGCATTCCCTCGCAAAACATTTGCATTTCCCTGAGAAAAAACATCTGCAAAAGAATGCAAAAGCAATGACACATAATTTTTCCATCACCATGTCCCTTTAGGGGCTCTGTACAATTAAGTGACCATTGGATGATATATATTGGAGGATATATTCCAATTTATAACAAAAATCCATCCATTTCATGACAAATATTTTTTAGTGACATCATTTTAGTGGAGAAATCAAATCAATCTATCTTGTTAGATAGATAGATAAATAAACAAATATATAAATAGATATAGATATATAGATATATAATTAAACTTAAATTAAAACACCCTGATGTATTCTTCATTTAGTTTCATTTGTTGAAATGGAACATTATGGTAAGTTTCATATACATGTTATGGCCACTGTGTACAAAGTCAAATTATAATTAATAAAGTGTCTGAGTTTGTCCAGGACATCTTTCTGAAAGTCTGGCTTATCTATTTTTTTTTTATCACAAAATAACAGATGTTTTCCTCATTTGAATGTCTTTATTCACTAAGAGAGCCCCTAATATCCGTTCGATATCACACACGCGGTGATCAGCGCTTCAAGCTCAACAGGTGTCTATGACATTCTGAAGGAGTTTCCATGGAAATGAGGGAGGCAGCTCACACGCATTACTCAGACATGAGGGTACATGCGACAGAGAAGAGGACTGCAATTCAAATGGAATGGCTCGAGATGTTCATTTTTAGTTACTGGAAAAGATTATGCAGAACAAGCCCTTCAGTGTGTGTTTTATGTGTCGGTAATCTTGTAGACATTTTCCCAGTTAGAAAGGGAAAAATGCAAGGTCTGTGAAATGAGACTGTCTGTTTGATTTAAACTCACTTAGAGGCTTAAAGGCTCTGTCTCAAAACCTGGTGTGCCGCATTGCTGACTACAGCCTACATAAGCAGCTGCCTTCAAAAACAAAATCGTAGTCCATTACATTCTTCTGCAATTTTAACAGTTATGTGTGTTGTCCTTATCCTATGAGAAGATGCCTTCCTTAATTATTTCCTTTAAACAGTGAGAGATGTATTAATGGATCAAAAATGAGTGTTTGTTTTTGCTTTTATTTATTTGCATTTATTTGTGCAGTAAATTATAGCTGTCACAGGATATGTATGTGTTTGTGTAATTTACGGTGAGTTTACAAAAACATGTATAATATATTTGCCGATTTTGTTGTGAGTAATGGTAAATTGTAGCATGCATTTGTGGGAAGCCTTGATGCTTTCAACTCGATGAAATAAAACTGTCTGAATCAGAAGCTGTTTGTAGCATTTTTCAAAACTGTGGCGATAACTAACCGGTGCTGAAACAGGGTGTTCATGACCCTTCAATGTTAGAATGTTTCTCACCATTAACATGATATTCCAATAAAGTATATTAGAAATAAACTTTAAAACATTACACAAACATTGAAACTTTGAAACTAATCATATTGACATTTTTCTCAATTCATCTGCCATCTTGGAAAAAGTTGTTCACAAAGCTTGGTGCAATGCATTCTGGGATTGTCTTTTCCGTGAACAATACATTTAAGTGAGCTATCTTAAGAGACAGCATAATTACGTTGCCTACGTGGGCAGCTCACTGGGTGAAAAGTCTCGGCAGAATGTTAAAGGGTTAGTCCACGCTAATATGACAATTCTGTCATCATTTACTCACCCTCATGCCATTTTAAACCTGTATGTATTTCTTTCTACTGCTGAACACAAAAGATTATATTTTGAAGAATGGTTGCCCTGAATAAAGACAACAGAATGTTCATGTTCTTCTGAATTTTAAAGAATGGTTGTCCACCAAAAGTTATATTTTGAAGAATGGAATCAAAACAAATTTTAGTTCCCCTTGAATTTCATTGTATTTTTTGTCCATACAATGGAAGTCTGTCAATGGGAACCGAAACTGTTTGGTTACCAACATTCTTCAACTGACATTTGAAGGGCATCAGGGTGAATAAATTATGTCAGAATTTTCATTTTTTGGTATTTTTGTGTAAAATGTTACCAACAATGATTAATTGAGCATAAATCACAATGGATTTATCATTAAATGAATTATTATAAGCAAGTATTTCATTATCAAAAGCAATAGATACCGTTCCACAAAGATCCCAGCCTGAACGGCGTGAACGATGCTGCGGAACCGGGGCTTCTCCTCGGGCCGTCTGCGCACCACTCCCATTTTCCTGGTGAAGGTGGAGGCCAGCCAGTCTCGCACCTCCATGGGCACAGAGTCTGCCTGGATATCACTGAGCTCATCCTCGGTGTCCAGAAGCCGCCTAGAGAAGAGCAAACATGTTCAGAGAGGATATCACTCCAAAGAGCCAACAGCAGCTGCTGATGATGAGCCGGCAGCCAGATCAGTATTGTAGGCTAGTTTGTGCAGTAGAAGAGTCTTGCAATCTAGTTATTTGGCTGCAGTGTGTGTGTGTGTGTGTGTGTGTGTGTGTTTTATAAATAGAACTGAATAGAAATATTTCTTGATTCCTAACCCCATTAAATAAGATAATTTTGTTTTCAAATATTAATACTGAGTAACTATATAAAACTAAATATTATAACATAAAAATCATAATCGGCCATTGATAAACTTATAGGCTGGTTGACCTATATCTGCATGTGTCTGACCTATACTGACCAACAGGGAATCTGTGCTCTAGACACAGAGAACATCAGTGGAAGTCAGAACTACAGAGCGGGAAAACCCATAGGAGGCTGCAGCCTACATTCAAATGTGCGTCGGTGGGTGTTACAATCGCTGGAATGTGCAATAACCGATGTGTGAAGATTAAAAATACTATGTTTAGGGGAAATATTTCTGGCTCTGTCTGTGGGTTGTAATAGGTTGTTATAGTTTCACAAAACCTGTCAAGAATATGTCCCAGTCATATTTCACACCAGTCAAAAGAAATAAAAAAATGTGTGCATTGAAAAAAAAAGCCCTTTTTTAGTGCCAAAAAGAGTTATTTGCATTGTAACACTGTGTGTTTACATGCATGATCTTACTGATTATAATTCAACCTTTTGTTTGTTTGGTTGGTTTATTTGTGTACTGGCAGCTCTTTACTTTTGACATCATGACTTAAATTTTCAATTATGATACAACAAATATATGATCATCCTGCATAAGGCAGAATCGACATGTTAAATCCATATAGGATTCCGTTTGTCCCATATTTTAGCATTGTACTCTCAAACAACTGAGAATGCATCAGTATAAATCGCATTCAAATAAAATTACAGATTCGAATTTAAAATACATGAAAGATGGATGCTAAAAGCAGATTCATATCGTTTAAACATTTGGGGTATACGTATAATTTTCGTTTTCGTCTTATCACACAATTACTGGTTTTACTGAGCATAAGAGAGCATATGTTTAAAATAATACGATTTAAAATAAATGTTTTCCATTTGAAAATATTTAAAATGTAATTTATTCCTGTGATGCAAAGCTGAATTTTCAGCATCATTACTCCAGTCTTCAGCATCACATGATCCTTCAGAAATCATTCTAATATGCTGATTTGCTCATCAAGAAACATTTATTATTATTGTCAATGTTGAAAACAGTTGTGGTGCTCAATATTTTTTATTATTCTTATCCTCTTTACTTTTGACATAAAAACTGGAATAAAATATAATACACAGTATATTGTGAACTGTAGATGTTTTCGTGACATTCGCTCAAACTCAAATGGAGCTGTTTGATGTTCTGCACTGAAGGTGATATTTATGTGCAGACAGAAAGCAAGAAAACATCTCCACCGGCACATGCTCATTTTCTCATAGTGCCATGACTGATCCTGCACTTGCTCTATTAGAGAAAAAGCCAGCATTCAACGCTGAAGCAGCATAAGCAACTGGCACAAGATTAAATAAATAAGCTTTTCCAGAGAAATGAATGCGGCAGAAAGAATAGCGACTGTTATTGCTCAGTCTTACGCAGACAGCCCGACCGGCGCAGGAAATGCGACATGTTATCATAACAAATATTCTCCGACTTTCAGTAACAAGCTAAAATTGCTCAAAGCTGCTACCATGGCAATACATCCTGTGCCTGTCATTAGGAAAACGTAATTAGCCATAGCCGAGTCTGTCTAAACACAAGTCCATCAAACGAGAGGCTGGCAGGGCTCTAGTGGGACAACGCTAGCGCTCTGTACACGTCAATGTGAAGCACAACAGAACGACAGAGCTTTAGGTCTCGGTTAATTAGGATCAAGGGCCCATGGGACGCACAGCTCCGCTGACTTCCGCGGGGAGCGAGATGAGGAACATGAACACTCTTAGCATGTCTCACTTCAGACGAATGTGAAAAACACTCCTTCTAACTGCTGGAGATAGAGATGAGAATGCTTGAACAAAAGGGTGGATTCGATCCTCAGAGGAAGAGCGCTAGTACCATTTATACATGTTGCCCCTTTCCCATGAGCCCATGAAGGTAAAACAAAAAACAGAGACTGAGAGAGAACCAAGTAGCTCTGATCATCTACTGTAGATAGAAATCTAGCGGCATCCTTGCATGAGAAGAAAAAAATGTTAAAATAATTGTAAAATCAGAGAATTCAATCATGATCATCCTGCACAAGTCAGAATTGACCCAATAAATCCATACTGTAGGATGACGTTTGTCCCATTTTTAGTATTTCTCTCTAAATCAGCCAAGAATGTGTCAGGTTTTAATTGCATTTGAATAAAACATGTTAAAAGCAGATTCCATATACACTTCAAATCTTTCAGGTCGTTAAGATGCTTTTGAAAGAAGTCTCTTCTGCTCACCATGGTTGCATTTATTTGATCAAAATACAGTAAAAACAGTAATATTGTGAAATATTATTACAATAGCTGTTTTATGTTTTATTATTATAATTTTCAGCATCATTACTCAAGTCTTCAGTGTCTCATGATCCTTCATAAATCATTCTAATATGCTGATTTAGTGCTGAATAAAGCATTAATTTCTTTTAAAAATCATTATTTCAAACCCCAAACTTTTGAAAAGTACTGTACCTTTTTGAGACATTTAATATTGTCTAAATCATGCAAAATCCATCAAGTTTTTATCTGTTGGCTTTTTGTACTTTTGTCTGAACTTAAATATGAAACATAGAGACAATCAGACATCTTTCATTCTATTTATTGTGTTTCATTGGTGCACAATTGCACAGGATTTTATGCTATGTTCATTAAAATGTGTAAAAACACAAAGCTGAACAGTAAAATATTTAAACTCATGGTCACACTTTAGATTAGGGTCCAATTCTCACAAGTTAGTATTAACTAAGAATTTTGCCTCAAATTCCTAATTACTGCTTATTAATAGTCAAGTCAAGTCAAGTCACCTTAATTTATATAGCGCTTTTAACAATATAGATTGTTTCAAAGCAGCTTTACAGTGATAATAGGAAATTAAAGTAACAGAGATTGTTTTGGCTTTACAGCAGCTCTGGAATAAAGTTATTGTCCAGCTAAAGTTAGTTTTGATTGATTCACTTCCGTTGCAAAGATCATTAGTTATTAACTTAGGGCCGCTAACAGACACAGTTCTAACAGAAAACCCTTAATGCACTCTGGCTCACTCATTCACACAACAACAGTGCCTGGTGGCTCAAGAACGCAAACCTTGAAATAGGTTCCAAGGTGCAATTTTGAAAAAAAAAGTTGACAAACGCAAACTTCAAAAACGCAAACCTGTGAAACCGCTGACACCGTTAGTAAGTTAGAATAGTTAGGCCTACTATAGTAAGGTAGTTGTTAAGTTTAGGTATTGGGTAGGATTAAGAGATTTAGAATATGGTCATGCAGAATAAGACATTAATATGTGCTTTATACTGTAAGCACTACTAAACAGCCAATATCCTAGTAATATGCTTGATTATAAGCAACTAGTTAATAGTGTTGGACCCTAAACTAAAGTGTTACCAAACTCACAAATCTCTAGTGTTATAAATCGCCTTGGTAGAATCTAAACTGATATGTGTGCATTGGCAACACTTTACAATGACATTAAATTAATTCAAAGATTTAAGGCACGGCAGGCAACAACATCGTTTTTTTTTTTACTGGTCAATTTTGAGATTTTTGGATATTTGTCTTCAATTCAGTCTTCTTTCAGACTTGTGGTGAAAAAAGTCTGAAATACACATTTAGGTCTTTATTTTACTACACTTTGTATGTTTGTGTCTGTAGATTTCTCATAAATTCAACAAAAGTTGGCGTTCTTAATCATCCCGCTGCTCCGCGATCGCTGCCGGCACCCTGTCATCACATGCACCGCTGGAAAGATCTCTCTCCTGTACAATGCTGTCGGGTTCAAATATGGTCATTTCCTTTTTATCAGCAACCAATCGTGAAAGTAAAAGGGCTGAATGCGCAATCTCATTGGCTGATGATACATCTTTAAAGCCCTTTTTCTCAAAATGACTTTTCTCTCATACTCCAAGTACCTAGTTATATTATGAAGACATTTACAGAGGGATTTGTAAATATATTATTCCTAGCCTGATTTATATACCATTTTATTCCAAAAAACATGGCATTCATTCCAAAAAACATGGCAAAATCATTTTTTTAAGGCTATTGACAGTATATTCTGATTTACAGGATAACAAAAATAGATATCCATAAATCCCTCTGTAATTTTTTTCCCATCTAATATGTGAACACAGTGAAAAAATAATTGTTAACCTGGCTTTATCCAGTACTCAGATTTAAAATATATGCAAATGAGCGCATATTTAATTAGATATTGCCTAATTTGCATATTTAAACATTAAATTACAGAAAATTTGTAATACTTTTTTTTCTCATCTTAATGTAGGTAATCAACTGGGAAAGTTTCATGGTGATATCTGCTAGTTAAAAATTTTACCCTATTCACCTGTAGTGTCTCGCCTTAATGTACTCATATGCCAAAAATTAAAGTGACTGCAGAAACTTCATCAAGCAGTGATTATCTTAATTACAACCTACACACACATAGCTACAGGCATATGCTGTACTGCAGCTGTCGAGCATTTCGATTGTATTTACAAAGTGGCCTGCTGTCACATGCCACCAGTGGCTAAAACCAATCTCCAATGGCACATGTGGTCTAAAGAACTGAAGAGCGTCACTTATTTCAACCCCATTCTGGGACTGCAAGGCAATGTTCACTCACCTAGTTTCGTCGATGTACACAGCCTCTAGAACCGATGCGGCATATTCAATGTTTTTCCTCAGATCTACGACATTCACCTCCCCCTTATCCAGCTGCTTCACCAGACATCTCAATCTGCAGGAAAAAAACAGTCAGAGCTTCAATTCATGAAAATTCGACATCTGATCTGAAAGCACTAATGTTGTTATTTGACATTACACTATTTGTTACAGGAATAGTTTGCATTTTTATATCATTTATTCAACCTTGCATAACTTTCTCCTGCGTTTGGCTCCAAACGCCACATCATCGTCTATTTTCATTGTAAAGAAAAAAAGCAGCTCTGACAGAAATTCATACGAGTTTGGAATGACATGGGTGGTAAATGATGATTCAAATTTTCATTCTTGTGTGAATTATTCCTTGAAAGCCAACAATAAACACACACACACACACAGATACACAAACAAAGATAATTAAAACACATCCATGACAGGAAAACACAATCTGTTTTATGAAAGAAACAAAATGGGTAAATGAGACAGACACTGCCAATTCCACACCCACAAGAAAACAAAGAGCATTAAACAAATAAAATAAAGGATTACAGTTCATCAGCATCTTAATCATCAAATCTCATGTGCCAAAACGCTACGCTCGGTTAATCTTTCATGGCACTCACAATAAGATTTTTTTGTATTTTGAATAAGCAGAGCCAATATCTTGGCAGAGTTAATGTGAGGTAACCCTTTAAATATGTAGGTCAAAAAAAAAGTTAACATTTGAGAGTAATGAATTCCATGTAATCCAATCACACACGGCCTCCCATTCCTTGTTTTCTGAGCAATATCCCTCTTATCGCTCCTCAAAAATGATAGCCTGGGAATGATTTACACACTGCAACAAGATGAAAGCACAGAAAATATATAAATACATCATAATAAAAAAGACCCACCGAATATTTTAATGAAATAAAATATTAATACATGTCAGAATTACAGGTAAATAATGACAGAACTATCCTTTTAATAAAATAAAATATAATTCTACACAATATTTATACACACACACACACACACACACGTTTCATGTTTTATGGGGACATTCCATAGACAATGATTTTTATACTGTACAAACTGTATAATCATCACTTACCCATCACAGAAACCTTTCTGCATTTTTATATTTTCAAATAACATCATTCTGTATGATTTATAAGCGGTTTTCCTCATTGGGACTGAAAAACGATTTCGGATATTTCCATTTTTGTAGGGTTTACCACATATTATCTCAAATCTTATCACCAGTTTTACAGAAACCCACTGAAACGGGACAACACTATATACAGGTACTTGAGATCCAAAATACTTCAAGATTTCATCCATTTCAACCACATTTGAAGGTTGTTGAAAACACATGTGCCATGTGTATTTCATTGGTAAGGTAAATGCTAATCCGTTCTGATGATTCCCAGACAACACTGAAGTACCGCCCACTCACCTGTCAATCACTCACTGCACAAAAACAAGGGTTTATACTTAGGCAGTTATCTGTGGCTTTAAAAGAAATAACCATCTGATTGAAAATCTGGGAAAGTACATACATACACATGCAAAAGACTTCTCTGGTATATAGCACAAATTATGTAAAGCATGTCTGTCATTGAGTTATTATGGGTATTCCACTGAAAGGATAAGTAACACTTCTGTTAATCGGACAAGTGGGCACAGTTATATCGCAAATGGCCAAATGTCTTCTGATTAATGTCTGCTTTCAATCACCCAGTCACTCTTTTGTTTATGACAGTGGTCTCTAGCATAGCAACTTGAATAAACACTCATTCCTTAGCGTGCTATTGACAGATAACACGTACGCCTAAACTCAAACTGCTAACATGTACGCTTAAACTTCATCCTGCCTCAGATATGCCATTACAGGATGAAAGACAAACAACAGCAGGAAAACAAACTGCAATTACTGATAAAACTACTGCAAAAAATATATATAACAAAAACTGAGGAACAGCACTGAACACAGAGCATGTTTTTTGTGTCAGTTTTGATGAGTATTCTCCTGAAGTCTGGCCTGACATCATCTTATAGCTATTTCCAATTCCTGTCACGATAGGATCTGGAATGATGTCTGACTCTGATTGTAGTCTGAGGTGGATCAGAATAACATCTGATGTGAAAAAGAGGCAAATCATCACAGCAAAGCGCTCTCAAAGCCAAGCTAGTCATTCTTGCATTCATTACAATTTGTCTGTCAAGTATGTGACTGGAAAGAATGAATTACCCTTAGAAGATTTTATGTTGTTACTGTGAAAATGTGGGTTTGATATTCCTAGTGAGGCTCTTTTAACATGATACTTTTGTCAAATTACTGGACTTCATCACCTCAAACTGAGAGCCGGGGTAAGAAATGCTTTACGACAGAGCAAAAGAACCCAGATATAATGACAGAAACTATACATTTCAAGGAGAGAAAGGTTTTTGCTGTCCCAGAGGAAAATATTATTCAGAGGTGTCTCTTTCATTACTCAGGAGACAAAATGAGTTCTCAGATGTCTCAGATGTTTCTCCTAAAAATCCCTAAGAAAGACAGAAACAAATTAGACTATTGTTGACATATTAGGCTAATTAATCTGGGTAGTATAACTAATTAATTTGCTCTTAAAGGAATCTGATTAAATATTTGAGATATCTGAATTTGGATTGCAGGTGTTGTCTTTAACTGTGTAACTATTTGCAAAGATGACACATCTTTCGAACATTTTAGATTACTGGGATCTTTTTCTCAGGATATAAATCTTCATTTCATCTACAATTTAAACTGAATAGCAAAATAAATGACTTAGGTTTCCCGAGAACTTCCCCCATCTGCCATTGGTCGGCCAAAAAGATAGCACCGCCCCAAAACAACGCCATTGGTTGAGTACCTTAAACAGAGCAATGTTTTGATAACGCCACAACTAAAAAGCTTACATTTTCCATGGAAAATAACCATCAAATGGATATGGATTGGATTTTTCCATTGGATTACTGCAGAAAATAAGCTCTGTGATGAACAAAAGCTTATTATTCTTACACATTTTGTTCACAATTAACACAACTTGAAGCATAAATCGGCAGAAGTCAAAAGCTAAATGTAGGCTATAAACAATCTTCATCACAGTTGCATGACTTCAACGTTACCACCACTAAGCGTCCGACAACTCTTTCAGTTCCCTTTCAAGGGAACTCCCGTTGCGTCGAGAATGACGCTATGGGGAACGCTTTGCGTGATGACGTCTTGAAGCACATGTAAAATCAGTCCAATGGTGTGGCGGAACGTCAGAGGCGGGTGACGTCACGTACCAGGAAGCTATAAAAGCCGGCCCGAAACAGAAAACGAAAGCTTTCTGAGTCTTCAGTTGCGCTCTGTGTTGAATCTGTCCGTTTATTTGGTGTTGTCTGTCTATATATCTATATATATATTATTCAGTATGGCGAGCAAGCAGCAGTTTAGAGTGTGTGTCCATCCCTGCACGCGTTATTTAACGGGAGGTGACACACACACTCTTTGTGTTATTTGTTTGGGAGAGGAGCATGCCCAGTCAGCACTCGAGGGTGGTGACTGTGTGCATTGCTGTGCGCTTCCATTGCGGACGCTCCGATCCCGTTTGGCTCGGTTCAATCCCGACCACGTTCCCCAGGGCTCGGGTCCCGCCGCGGCTGAGGCTCGGCGGCGATCTCAGACCTGGGGTTCGCAAATGGATCTGTCAGTGGATGTTGAGACGGGCTCTGCCTTATCTCAGCCTCTTACTGACAGATCCAGTGCCTCTCATCAGGGTGTGGAAGCACGCGCGGCGGTTTCTTCCCCCCCGATGGAGGCACCAGTACTGCAACTTTCCAGCTCTGAGGAGTTGGATGTTGTGAGTATTGATGCTGAGTCTGAGGATTCGCCACCTCAGTCTCATGCGTTTGAAGAATTGCTTGATGTTATTACTAGAGCTGTTGACAGACTTTCAATTGAGTGGCCAGAGGATAGGCAGGACGTTCGTTCGAAAAGTAAGCTCGACGAACGCTTCCTGCCATCTCGTGCGCAGCCCCAGCGCAGGAGCCTGCCGTTTTTCCCCGATCTCCACACCGAGGTGTCGAGATCGTGGGGGAAACCAGTGTCTTACAGAGTTTATACACCACAAACATCACACTACTCCTCAATATATAAATATAAAGAGTATGGTTATGGGGAGATGCCGAAGGTGGAAGAGACGCTTGCGGGCTATCTCTCTCCAGCAACGGCATCTTCCCTGAAGGCTCCTACACTCCCCTCTAAGCCAGTTAAAGTAACATCTTCCCTGGTTCATAAATCATATGCAGCCGCTGGTCAAGCCGCAGCGTGTCTGCATACGATGTCAATCATGCAAGCATATCAGGCTGAATTATTGGGGGATTTAGAGGAGGGCGGGGGGATTGGTCCTGACACGGTGGCCGAACTACGCAGAGCCACAGATCTGTCTCTCAGGGCCACCAAGGAGACCGCTAAATCTATCGGGCGGTCTATGGCAGCCCTGGTGGCCACTGAGAGGCATCTGTGGCTCAATCTAAGTGATATCAAGGATAAAGAAAAGCATGTCCTCTTAGATGCTCCGGTCTCCACTGTTGGTTTGTTTGGCGATGCAGTTAACGTTGCGGTAGCAAAATCACAAGAAGCCGCTAAGCAAGCAGCTGCTCTCCAAAAACTTCTTCCCCGCCGTTCTTTCTATGAGGCTGCTGAGCGGGAGCAGCCTCACTCCTCTAAAAAGAGCGCTGATCATCGTGCCACTCAGAAACAGAGTGTGTCCTCCCGTGCTCCCCCACAAAAATCTCGGGGACACGGAGGGCGCGCTCAAACCCAGCAGTCTTCGAGGGGTAGAGCGGATCTGCGGACCGTTATTACCGCCAAGAAGGCTGCTGGGAAGAAATCCTGATGTCCGAGGGCTCAGGACATATGAGGGTAGTCCCCCCCGAAGCAGAGCGGTTAACACCTCTTTTTACGGTGCCCGTCTCTCTTCGGTACCCTCAGGGGACCGTTCTGCCAACCCTGCCGCCTCAGGTGTTACAGGGCGCAGCGGTCTCCGGCGAGCACATATCTCAAGGACCACCCGGAAACGTAGTGGCCTCGGGATGCCCGCCCCCTCCAAGGAGGGTGTTAGAGCAGTCTGTTCGGTCGCTCCCTGCCGGTGCGCCGTTACAGGGCGTCGAATTGACTGCTCAACAACAACAAAATCCAGAAACCAGTCTCGAGAGGCTGGTACCTCTAGTAGAATCTTTGACAGCGTGGAAGCTACTGCCAAATGTTTCTCGTTGGGTCCTGCAGACCGTAGAAAAAGGGTATCAGATACAATTCAAGCAACGCCCACCTCGGTTTATGGGGGTCCTGCCCACAGTGGTGGGCCCCGAGCAGGTTCTGGTTATGGAACAGGAAGTAAACACTCTGTTAGAGAAAGGGGCCATAGAATATGTACCTCCCTCCAACAGGGAAACCGGGTTTTACAGCCGGTATTTCATAGTTCCGAAGAAGGACGGGGGATTGCGTCCCATTTTAGATCTTCGAGTTCTGAACGAGTCAGTCATGCAGCTCAAGTTCAAAATGTTAACATTGAGACAGATCGTGCCACAGATCAGGTCCGAGGACTGGTTTGTCACGATAGACCTCAAGGACGCATATTTCCATATTTCCATCCGTCCGTGTCATTGGAAGTTCCTGAGGTTTGCTTTCGGGGGCAAAGCATACCAATATCGTGTTCTTCCATTCGGCCTAGCTTTATCACCCCGCACTTTTACCAAATGCATGGATGCAGCTCTGGCGCCGCTGCGCCTCCAGGGTATTCGCATCATGAACTACATCGACGATTGGTTGATTTTAGCTCAGTCGCATCAGTTGGCGGTTCAACATCGAGATGTTGTTCTCACCCACATGAAAGAGTTGGGGTTACGGCTGAACGCCAAGAAGAGTGTGCTTTCTCCACTCCAGAGGACCACTTTTTTAGGCGTAGTTTGGGATTCAGTGTCGATGCAGGCGCGCCTGTCACCGCCACGTATAGAGTCCATCCTTGCAGCTGTGAAAAGTGTAAAGCTAGGCCAGCTACTCACTGTCAAACAGTTCCAGAGACTGTTGGGTCTCATGGCAGCAGCTTCCAACGTGATACCTTTTGGACTGCTACACATGAGGCCCCTGCAGTGGTGGCTCAGGACCAGGGGGTTTTCCCCGAGGGGCAACCCATTTCGCACAATCAGGGTCACGCGGCGATGCTTACGTGCCCTGGTTATGTGGAAGAAACCTTGGTTCCTGTCCCAGGGCCCAGTGTTGGGAGCTCCTTGTCGTCGCAAACTGCTAACGACGGATGCTTCCCTCACGGGTTGGGGAGCGATCCTGGAAGGTCGCTCAGCTCAAGGTCTGTGGGAAGACCATCATCGTTCCTGGCATATCAATCGCCTAGAGATGTTAGCTGTCTTCCGGGCTCTGAGGAGCTTTATCACAGATCTCAGGGGACACCATGTGCTAGTACATACGGACAACACGTCGGTAGTCGCCTATATCAACCACCAAGGGGGTTTGCGCTCGCGCCCGTTATCCAACTTGGCACGCCATATCCTCTTGTGGTCCCAGGGGAAGTTACTGTCACTCAGGTCAGCTTACATCCCCGGGGTCCAGAATATAGGAGCAGACACTCTGTCGAGGCAGGGGCCGAGGCCCGGGGAATGGAGGCTCCACCCCGAAGTGGTGGAGCTTATATGGAGGGAGTTCGGCCAAGCACAAGTGGATCTGTTTGCGTCTCGAGAGACGTCTCACTGTCCACTTTGGTTCTCCCTCACGCATCCAGCTCCTCTGGGACTGGATGCTATGGTTCAGACGTGGCCGAGGCTACGTCTGTACGCCTTTCCCCCAGTTGCTCTGCTCCCGGGAGTTCTGGAGAGAGTTCGCAGGGACCGGGTTTGCCTACTTCTTATAGCCCCGCGTTGGCCGGGCAGAGTATGGTTTCCCGATCTGGTCTCCCTCCTCGACGGGCATCCTCTGGAGTTACCCGTCAGGAGAGACCTTCTGTCCCAGGCAGGGGGCTCAATATTTCAACCCCGCCCAGAACTGTGGAACCTGTGGGCTTGGCCTCTGAGGGGGCCCAGCTCATAGAGTCAGGTCTCTCAACTGAGGTTGTTGAGACCATTCTACAGTCCAGAGCTCCCTCCACGAGGAAACTTTATGCCCTGAAGTGGAGAGTCTTCACTTCTTGGTGTAGTGACCGTCGGTTGGACCCAGTTAACTGCCCAATTGGTACAGTGCTGGAGTTCCTGCAGGACCGGTTCACAGCAGGTCTAACCCCGTCCACTTTAAAGGTTTATGTGGCGGCCATAGGTGCTTACCACATTCCTTTGGGTGGAATGTCTGTGGGGAAAGACCCTTTGATATCTCGTTTCCTTCGTGGCACTTGGAGGCTGAGGCCTGCAGTTCGCTCTAGGGTGCCACCATGGGATTTGTCCATTGCGTTACAAGGCTTGTCCCTGGCCCCCTTTGAGCCAATTGAGGAGGTTCCTGAGAAGTTTTTAACGCTGAAAGCTCTTTTCCTTCTTGCTATTTCCTCTCTCAAGAGAATAGGGGATCTCCAAGCGTTGTCGGTTGCTCCGTCATGCTTGGAGTTTGCTCCGGGTATGATCAAAGCATTTCTTCATCCAAGACCGGGCTATATCCCCAAGGTCCCCACTAATGTGGTCAGACCTATTGTTCTGCAGGCCTTCTGTCCTCCTCCCTTTCAAAATGCGGACCAGGAGGCTAATAATTTGCTTTGCCCTGTGCGGGCGTTAGACGCATATGTCCACAGAGCTGCCCTGTGGCGAAAAAGTGATCAATTATTTGTGTGCTTTGGGTCCCCTAACAAAGGAGGTCCAGTGTCTAAGCAAAGGATGAGCAAGTGGGTGGTCGAGGCTATCTCACTTGCTTATGAGGCGGCTGGGCAGCCTTCTCCTTTGGCTGTCCGGTCGCACTCGACGAGGAGTATGGCGGCCTCTAAGGCCCTTATTTCAGGAGTTTCTTTACAGGACGTCTGTGATGCGGCAGGCTGGTCCTCACCGCACACTTTCGTCAGGTTTTACTCTCTGGATCTAGACTCTGCTCCAGGGTCTCATGTTTTGTCTTCCTAGTGCTGCTCTCCAGATTACACACAGGACAGACATTCGTAGCTATGGAGGCGTTGGTATAGACGTTCCCCATAGCGTCATTCTCGACGCAACGGGAGTTCCCTTGAAAGGGAACGCCTCGGTTACGACTGTAACCTCGGTTCCCTGAAGAGGGAACGAGCGTTGCGTCGCCTTGCCATATCTCCTTCATGCCTGTCAGCTCGACTTCAGACTTTTACGAAGCTTTCGTTTTCTGTTTCGGGCCGGCTTTTATAGCTTCCTGGTACGTGACGTCACCCGCCTCTGACGTTCCGCCACACCATTGGACTGATTTTACATGTGCTTCAAGACGTCATCACGCAAAGCGTTCCCCATAGCGTCATTCTCGACGCAACGCTCGTTCCCTCTTCAGGGAACCGAGGTTACAGTCGTAACCGAGGCGTTTTTGTTAAAAACATTTTCCCTGAAAGTTTGAGTTATAATTGTTTCCAAGAACATGATTCTAAACACAACAAGGCTGTAAAAGCGGACTATTGAGTAGATGAGTTCACCTGTTTGATGTTATGACGTTTAATGTCCCCGACAACCTCTGTCGTCCCATTTAGCCACATAATAATAGCAACCGCCTTTTACAAGACACAAGAGGGTATTACTGATGTATTTGATAGAATAAAACATGAAAATATCTTGAGCTTGTGTTCACCACAGACCTTTCAAGCATTTAACCAAAAACCCATTCGAAAAACCAATTGACTTCAGGACGATGGAACCGGAAGTGCTAAAATGCAACTAGTTTCCGAGTTTTGGCCTATAAAAAAGATGTCATCCCTGCACCACTCTATAATGCTGGGAT
This sequence comes from Scardinius erythrophthalmus, assembly GCF_964197995.2. Taxonomy (NCBI): domain Eukaryota; kingdom Metazoa; phylum Chordata; class Actinopteri; order Cypriniformes; family Leuciscidae; genus Scardinius; species Scardinius erythrophthalmus. The sequence goes on along the minus strand of NC_138226.1, from coordinate 7,673,763 downwards.
AGGAGAAATTATAATAACATTTAAAGCTTTAATCTACATTTTTTTTTAAACATGTGTAATGTAAATAAAGATGTTTATAGCAGGTTTATCGAGTATAAGTGAAGACAGAATCTGGTTCTGGTTAAGTAGCTAGGGGCGAACAGCTCTGGAGGGACATGTCAACCTATCAGGGCCTATTTTTACCTGGAGTACATGAAAGCGCGTGAGGGAGATGGACTCCATCTGACTTGTGGAGAGTGGCTGAGGAGAAGGGCAGGAGAATGATAAGGACTTTGGAAACATTGTGGGTGATACCCATTCCTTCCCTCCCTGATGGTGATTTAACTCGTTTCCAAATGCCCAACAGTGAAGTAAAATGGAGAGGAGAAGGGTGTGTAACTGTGCATCACTCACAAACACCTACCCACCCAAGAATGTCACCGTGTGAATATTTATCACATATGTTCTGCCGGATCCAGATGGGAGGACTTTCCAAACAATGATAAACAAACAGCACTGCAGCAAGAGGGGATTTACAGTTCATCGCAATATAGCTCTATTATTTCTCCAAGTTTCATTCCATCGAAACACTGTTTTCATCTAACACACCTGACTTCAATAAAATGTTTCTCATGATTTTAAAGACATTTTGATTCAAAATAATATTTTTTGCAACTTTTGTTTGTTTTTTTGTTTCCGCAAATACCAGTAAATTAACTAGCGCAAATATCTCCTCCCATAAACTTTGCGTCTGAAAGGGAAACTCCTACCAATGCATATGCAAAAATAACCATGTCCACGCCTTTTCAGCGCTAATTTTTCACTTTGTATCTTTAGTAAATCCTGACAGTAGTTTTTAACGGTAAAAGAGGGCTTGTGCTGGCAAGTATTAGTATACAGTATTCCCTTAGTAGACACTCTGTTTTGATGACAGCAGCACTGATGCTGACATGAACAAAGCATTATGAAAAAAATCATGTCCAAAAAACATCTTGAGCTTCAATGGAAGAAAGGAACAACAACAACAGCAGCAAATCTGTGGTGTCAAACTTTTGAACCCTTCTGTAAATGGCATTTAATATGACAGAAATGTAACGTGATGCAGAGCCTTGAGTGCATCACCCTCCCTCTGGTCCCCCCACAACAGCTGTTGTGCTTATCAGCATTCACATGAAGCCTGTAAGAGTGTGTTTAACATTGAAGACAGCAAAAGTGCAGAACCTGCAACCTCCTTGCGCTGTTCGCTTAGATGATATATGACCTGTGCCAGTGTACTCTAATTTCTTCTCTGAATTTTGCACACATTATATTTGCCAGCCACTTTTATCCAAAATAATGTGCAGTGCATTCAAAGCATACTTTTTAGAATGCTAGTGGACTGCTTACTGAATACTGTGCAAAATATACTTTAGTATGTAAAAAAAAAAAACTTGTCCAGAAAGTGAGCCAAGAAATAGTTAATCATTCATAACACTGGAAGGTCAAATTAAGTGCATTGCATTATGGGATACAGCACTCAGTGCAGTGAGCTTTGTTGCATATTGGACATTTAAGCAAATGTAGTAGATCATTGAGGTCATTGAGGCATTGTATGCAGATATTTATCATATTTAGCACAATATATCAGTATATAGCTTACCTATATACTACAGAAATACTGTAAAAAGTATACTAGGGCACAATGCACAGTGCGTATAACCCTCTTAAACATAATAAAAACACTGGTCATTGTCGGAAAATTAGCAAAAATCACTGCATGACTGATAATTTTCAACATATTTTAACACAATGTAGTCACTAATAAATTAAATTAAAAAAAAAATATATTAATATGACTAATAGTGTAATCATGTGTTTGTTTTATGAATAGACTTTCTAGGGAGCTGAGATGCAAATTAGCTTGTGCTACAATACATGCAATCTTTGCAGTTTTATGCATCTTTCAGATAGGAACAAATAAACTCAAGTGACATTTTACATGACATTCATTATGGAGAGTGACAATTAATGAAAATGACCATTAATAATAAAATAATTAGTAATATTAATATTAATGAAAATGACAAAAGCACAATTACTGAAATATAACCTAAAATTAAAATGAACGCAAAATATGAATAAATACTATAATAGTATCTAAATAATACTAAAATAACATTGATATGGAGTCTGCTACCAATAAAATAGCTGTTCTGTAAAAGAAGTTGCTGAAATTTAGTGGCAATACTATATCAAATTTATGGCAAACGGATACTGACCATTGTAAACATCTTAAAGTGATTCAATGGCGCCATGGCTTACAAGGCTCATATGGCGCCAAGTGCCATCTTCTCTGGTTTAGTGATAATTAAACAGAAATATCTGACAGAACAATGCAATCGACCAACTAGAATCAAACATTCCAAAGAGCTGTGTGACTGCAAACTTAGCTGAAATACACGAGATGAAGTATGGCTGGTTGACAGACACCATCCTGTCGAGTGGTTTCAGAGCACAGGCACTTAGACTGACTGTATTTTTGGAGACTTTGCCATGGCCCCTGACACAGTGTATCGGGGAGGGTCTTCAGACCACTGAGAGTGCATGGAAATAAAAACAAGCATCTAAAAGAAGCCTGTCTGGAAATGAACAAAATAAACCCGCACCGCTTTACCTCTACAGCAGGCCTCCCAGAAGCAAAAACACGTTAAGCAAGCTGGGTTGGTGCTTTTTAGACTCCCATTGAGTAACGTGCTGCTCCGTCAACCCAGTCCGAAAGTTCCTCGGGGACCCAGTTGCATTCATCTCCAGCCCTTTTCCGAGTCCCTGTTTTCCAAATCTAAAACCATCCAGGCTTTTCATAGCTCACAGTGTATCCACCCAGGTCAGATTAGAAATTGCAAAACAAGACAAACCCTGGAAGTTTGCTTTGAGTTTTTCAAGAAGAGTTTGTTTTCCAAGGGTGCATGAGAATGCCCTGGAGAAAGAGCGAAGGGGATGTTTCTCGTGGTCACTAACAGCGGCCCAGTGAGACGCTGGCACTGGCAGTCGGCAGGCCATCGTGCCCCAGTCACAAGTAAAGAGGAAGGTCAACCTCAAACATTTTCCCATGAGCTTGCTGTGCCATTCTACACACAAACATCCAAAACTCAGAGCCTCTGCCGTCACTGACGGTCCCTCGAGGGACCCGGCGAGGGCTCGCGATGGAAAGAAAGAAAGGACTTGCTACCAGCCTCTCAGACAGCTCTAAATTCCTCACTCCACAAAGATGGCACCCATAGGAGCGCTCACTGACCTGAGAATAATTAGAGAGGAGGGGAAGAGCGTGTGATGAGTCCAGAGATGCAAATCAGCTCCTTTTAAGTACGAAAAATCGCATGTGTAATGTGCGTCGGACATAAGCAGTTTCCCGCCCCATTTATTCTGACAAATAAATGGACGTGTTCTCTGATTTCACAGATATCCCACCGCTAACTTTTGGTTCCAAAAAAGTCCCTAGGCAACAGGGAAAATATTGTCACAAATTGTCCTCCCTTGACACCAACACTGCTTACCAAATGTATTAATAGACAGATTGTGAACACAGGCGCCAAGACTTGGAGAAAGGTGAACTGTCATCATGCGTCTGTCCATTTTTTTTAATTAACCTAGAGATACTGGTAAATTTAATACTGACCGAGTCATGCACTTGAATGATAGCATTAATAGCATACAAATGGCTTTGTAACAAAAGGTTTCTGAGTAAATGAACAGAACATAAATCAACCAACCACACCAAAATATGCATTGTCACTAAAATATCTATATTGTAAAATAATAATAATAATAATAATAATAATAATAATATAAATTCTACTACTACTACTAATCATAATGATTATTATTTACATATTTAGTTTACCAAAACTTAATATTTACAAAAAAAATTACAACAGCCATTCATCAGTCATGATATAATTATATTATATATTATTATTTTTATTATTTAATTTTTAGTTTACCAAACCTCAAGTTCTCTTTACAAGAAAATGACATTCATACATCACTCACATATCTATATTGTATAACACATTATTATTATAACAATTATTTTACATACTATTACTACAACTACCGCTTTTTTTAGACATTTATTTGTGAATTAATTTGCTTGATAAATCGTGTGGGGCGCAGGAGATCAGCAGAATAAAATGAATAAAAAAATAAAAAAACAGCCATTGCAAGTGCGTGACTAGCAGTTGGAGCTCTGCCTTTATAAAGCGGCACTGAACGCCAATTCCACTGAATCATTCTTCTTCAGACCGCTGATTTATTGTCATCGTCTGAATAAGACAGAGATAGAAGTTGCTTGCCATAGACTTCAGCGTAAGATGACGTAAGCTACAAGAAGCTGAGCTTGTTAGGCGCTGTTGAAAGAGTTCACTGCAGCCACTGATTATATATTGTTCATCCAAAGCATCACTGAAATATATTCTCTTACGGATATACATTTCAATGATTCAATGACAATACACAGTCAAACTATTGCAGGTGTTTTTCATTGCATGTTTTTCAATTTATAAATCTTTCCATTTTGGAAAGATTCACTACATTTTAGTGAAATTACTTGGTAGTCAGAGGTGGTGGTAGTGAAGGGGTGCCAGATTTTTTAATGGTTTAAAGGGGGGCGTGACCAAAAAAGTTTGAGAACCACATACATTTTTCAATTGCTACAAGAGGACCACAATCCCTCCAAGATTTTGCGTGCGTGGATTTGACTAGAGGACTTCAGGCCCTCTGGTGACGTGCTAAACACAGGTTGACACAAGCAATCTGGAGTGATCTGCGGTAAGCAGAGCTCTGATTAAACAAACATCCCATTTTTCACAAGCCTCAGTTTCTCCAGTCCTCCAAGTACTGAAGCCACATCTTAATGCCTGCAGGACAGGTTGGTTTACACTAGGTTGTAAACTAACCTCTTGGGTTCCCATTTGAAGCAGTTAAGCTAAAGCTCTAAATGCAAGTAACATCAGTCTAGTTGTGTTTTGGCAGCACGGAGGGCACTGATTTACTGGCTAAGACTATCTCAGTTAAACATCTCCCCATCTTCCTCCACAAGCGATATAAATCCCGGCCCTTAGGGTATGTGGATGACTTTACCTGATGTTCAAGAAATTGGACTAAAAAAGCAGGGCTGTCAGTTAACCGTGTTAATTTAGTGCCATTAAAGGTGTCATGGCATGGATTTTTTCCCCTTGAGGTTAATTTATAATGTTAATAAAGTTTTTGGCACAAAAAAATAAAAATAATAATAATTATATATATATATATATATATATATGCGGAAAAACAATTATTTTTAACTTCCATTCTGACCATTTAAGGCTCCTTTAAGGCTTGTCAGTAAATGGCCACTGTTATGATTGGCTAACGTCACTACATAGGAAACAGTATCAACGCCCAGTGTTTTGAAAACATTATTTATATAAAAAACATAATTTACAGACAAAGCATTAAAATCATATTTACTTACGGTTTGTGATGCAGCTGCTGTCAGATCCAATAAAGTTGGCTACTTCATCGGTCAACAAAAGTTTTTTTTGTGAACTCTCCATTACACTGTGCCTTGCTGACAAAACAAAATGCTCCGAACAAACATATAATCCGCTGACGCGATGCAGGACGCCAACATGTTTTCAACATTGGGCTCCTTCTGAAGTCTGTACCGGGACTAATGAGCTGTTTAAACTGGATTTAAGCAGTTTAAACTGTTTAAAATGCAAAGCAAACATTCTTCACTCTTCCATTTGTCCTGTTGACAAACTCAAGTGAGTGGAGCATTTTAGAAACTGAACACGTATCTGTATACAGTATCAAGTGTAGACAGCATCATTGATTATAATGGGTTCTATTAACATTTGACACGACACTCACATCCAATGTAAGCAAATGTCAGCTGTTGTCTTGTCTTGCTCTGGATGCAGGCATATACAAATGTATTGCCCGTGTGACATCACAGGTCACCCAATATCAAAATGAGCTGTTTTTGGAGCTTGATTAAATAAATGCTTTGTCTATAATAAGGACATTTTAAACCTGCCTACCTGAAAAAAAAAAAAAAAATGAACAAGAAAATCCAACCAAGTGGCATTTTAAAGGAAAATAGCACAAGCACACCCACTAAAATTAGCCTTGATATTTTTAGTGGATTAAAAATAAATGGTTAAAAGTCAACACAAAAATGGCTGCCATTCAGATTTATGTTTATTATATAATGCAATGACATTTTTAAGTGTGAGCTAAGTGTCCAAATACTTTATGGACAAATCATTTTACACAAATTTCACTCAAAAATATTTAAAAAACAGAAAAATAGGATGGCTATTAGGATAGGATAGGATAGGATAGATTTGGGAATAGGATAGATTTGGGAATTAATACAAGGGGGAACAGACTTCTGATAATTGGTTAAAGGTGCTATAAGCAATCTCACGCGTTTTTTAGGCCAAAACATTTTTTTTTACATACAGCAAACATCTCCTCACTATCCGCTCGCTGCATGTCCCCTGAACACACTGTAAAAAAACACGGTCTCTGCAGACACCACAGGCTCCACAAACTGCAGCAAAAACAAACTGAGCAACAAACAGAGCGACCCGCAGCACGAAACATAACAAACTGTTCCAGCCAGTAACCGACCAGAATGATGTGGGGGTGGGGTTCGGGGGGTTAGTGCGCGGATGAGGAGGAGGGAGGGTCTAGCTAGCCTCCGTTTTGTTTGATAATAATTCAAACATCAACAAGAGGTTACGCCAACCGAGATCGCTTATAGCACCTTTAAGCAGGCATGGTTATCAGTCCAATAATCGGCCTGGTCTAACCTCTGGTTTATCAATACTTTCATCTGTGTTCACAATGTTCAGTGAATTTAACACTCACCTATTCAACTTATGAACAAGTCCAAGGTCATGGAGGTAGACACCGCTACAGTTGCTTGAACAATAACAACACCTAAACTACATAATTCAGGAAATTCACCCGTCTTGTTTCATTTTCACTGCGTAAACATACTTCCATTACATCCGCCACCAGCAGAGCTCTTCCGACCGGCTTCCAAAGGCACCAAAACATCAATTCAAATGATCCAGAACAAATGCAAGTGAGCTTTAGAGATAACCGAGCAAATATATAGTATTTGCTCCTTTCAACAGCTCCTTCTGAAAGCATTTATATACTTTCAACCAACCACTGAACCACACACAAATAATTGTGGGATATCATAGGCAGTGAAGGACACATCTATACCACTTTCAAAAACCAACCAGATGAAGGCATCTCAGTAGAAAGGAAAAACCTCAGAAACAAGTTACTATTCAGAGTAGAAGGATGTGGGTGTCACCATTTGCAACTGTAGGCTATTTCTCTATTGGCTCTAATAGGCTATTGGTTCTTTTAACTGACAGGCGAGAGTGTTGCATTTTTTCTTCCATTCATTACTCTACAAGTGTCCCTCTCATCCTACTCAGAATAGAGAACAATGCATACTAAAGCAATTTGCTAAATGGCAATTATTGTGTTACTGCTATTTCACCCTGCTCATCATATTAATACGCTGTCTGATTAGTTTACCTTTCGTGTGTAACTAGTCAGGAGTTAATTGGTCAAATAAATCAAAGGCACGGTGACTCTGTCTCATTCACTTACCAGATTAATCCATCAGTTTATAATTTGATGACAAGATATTTTTCTAAGAGTAAATGAATGGAAATAAGCCTCTGTTTTTTAACGTTTTATCCCGAAATGTTGTTTGCAGTCTGTATTTTCAGGGACATTATGCTTAAAAAAAAAAACCTTGCCAAATTTTCTTTTAAAAACAAGAGAGAGATATCAGGGGACGTGTTTGTGAGGTCAATGGTTTGAAAGCTGAATGTCCCCGAAGAGGGATACATAATATGAGCCTATGGGTAAATAAGGCAAGGCTATGACTGACATATTCTTCATTAACTTCCTAAATGTTGCTGGCTATGATGAGGAACTATAGGCCAAGATTTTCTCTGAAATCTGTGCTGACTTATTCCATAGTGACAGACACCAGATACCATACTGTTTGTTCTCAAAACACAGATTATAGAGGACTGATTCTGGTATGCCAACCTTATTAGTGACGAGTCATGTGATACAGATTGCATCCAAGTCTCATAGGACAAATTAGCACAATCTAGATTCTTATACGTATAAAAAGCTCAAAGGACCTCAACATATAATCACTTCTGGCAAAGACTGTGTTGATTTAAAAAGTAAAAGATACAGAGGCCTATAGGCTGATTCACAAGTGTGCATAATTTATTAGAGTAAAAAACTACTCTTCAGCTGGTACATTCTGCACGGTTTGGCTTTAAGGTAAACTGAATGTTTGTATTCATTAACTGCATTCCACAGTTGCTATTTTTAATATTTATATTAATACAAAAGCTTGGGGTCTGTGAGATTTTTTATGCTTTTGAAAGATATCAGTTCTGCTCACCAAGGCAGCATTTATTTGATCAGAAATGCAGTAATATTGTGAAATATTATTATTTTTGAATGCAGCATCATTACCCCAGTCTTCAGTGTCACATGATCCTTTAAAAATTATTCTAATATGCTGATTTGCTGCTCAAGAAACATTTCTTCTTATTATTAGCAATAAAAATCTGAATTATTTGCTGAATATAAAGTTCAAAAGAACATAATTTATTTGAGATAAAAATGTATCTCAAATAACATTTTTTTAACTCTTTTTTTTAACATTATAAGTGTCTTTACTGTTAGTTTTGACTATATATAGTTTAACACATCCTCTCAAAAAAATTAATTTCTTTCAAAACCCTAAATCTTACTGAAACCAAAATGTGTATTTTGCATATGTTATTCTTTACCTGTAATACATTTCATAAAAAAAAAACGCATATTTTCATAGTAAGGTTATATATTGTGTGTGCCCCCTTTCAAGAAGACAGGCATCTGTTTTGTGTTACAAACAATTTCATGCAGGTTTCATAACCAAAATCAATCATGATCTTCAGTATTCAAAGCCATACCATGCAGGCTATACAGTCCTACATTCCAACTATACAGAATAAAATATTTGCTCTTATAGGTGATTTTTCCACTAGCTAACTGAGATTACTAATCTCAAATGTGAGGAGTTAATTCAATTGATTTGTTATGAACTTCTATTAGCTTGCAAGAGTAAGATGTCATCTGTGAAAAATGTGAAATACTCCATTGTTTTCCCTTGATATTATGATAGTATCTGCAAAAAATGCAATCTGATAGGTTGTTTCATACTTTACTAATTTAGTGTTCAGTCTCTAAGACAGCTCCCTTCACTCTTCCCAAAACACTCTTCTTGCTTATTCACAAAGATAAGATTGAAAAAGCGACATAAAAAGATAATAAAGGTCTCATGTAGGAGATATAACAATTGATTATCTATTTATAATACAAGCTACCATAAATCATGTAGGCCTGGTTTCAGACAGGGCTTAGATTAAGCCAGGATTAGGCCTTAGTTCAATTAGGGCATTTAAGTAGCTTTTATAAACGTGCCTAAGAAAAAACATTATTGGTGTACATCTTGAGACAAAACAATGGCACTGACATATTTTAAGATGGAAAATTTTGGAAAATTGAATTGGAAAAAAGCAACATATACTTTAAAGTTTCACAGAAGAACGTCATGAGAGTGACATTTGGTGCACTAGTCTTTTAACCTAGCATAACCAGCAAGATTTCCGTGGTCGCCAAAAGTATCAAATAGGCCAAAAATCTTCACAGCACCCAGTCTGGACCAATAAGGAAATTCAGCAGAGAAAGGAAACAAAAGAGATGACGGTTGGTTGAATCACGCTGATTAATTTTGTCTGTTTGATAGTAAACGTTAGCTCATTAAAGCTGTTCAGGTGATGGACTGCAGATGTCATGTAAAACTGCACAATGGGATGTTACTCACTGCAAACAAATGGTAGGGTAAGACTCATAATAAGCCTTGTCTGCAAGTTTCAAAAATCTGCTATTCCCATGCAGGCCTCCCAGCAGGCTGTTATTGGAGCTAGCAAGGAGAGGAACCTCAAGGGGAACATCAGAGGTAAAAAACATACCATGAAACCCCTAAGAGATAACAAGAGTCACACACACACATACATCCCAGGATATTTGAAAAGCCAAGAACTCAGAAAGTCCCTCATGCAAAATCAGTACAGATCTGTTCCAAAACCAACTGAGTGCTACGTAGTAGCATACATGTGTTTTTATCATTAAAGCTGCATTCTGTAACTCTTTTTGGGTTAAAAATGATCCAAAATAAAATTTTGAGCAAGTACATAACCAGCCAGTGTTCAAAACTATCTGCTTGCCTTAGCTCGATTCAAAATGGTAAGCTTGTAATTAATTCCAGTGGTACTGGTGGATTTCCGCAAGAAATTAGAGCATTTCTTTGCGTCATTACGTCACATCTGTACACATAAAGAAGATGTCTCAGCTAGTAGGCTATATTATTGCGTGTGAGGATGTTGGAGGTGGAGATTTATAGCCTTTTCTCACAGCACTTGATATAATAATTAAACATCAATTTGATAAGTTACATTAAATATAAACATATTTGTAATTCATTCATAACAAAAATGATCTATAAATAATATTTCAAAGTATTGCACACAACTATGTATTTTTATGCATAATAGAGTACCAAATCATTAGCTTAGCAACATGTTGGCACCAAACTGTACTGAAATCCAGTGGTGGACGAAGTACACAAATCAAGTACTTGAGTAAAAGTACAAAAAGCTACTCAAATAAAATATTACTCCAATAAAAGTTTGAAATACTCCTTTTTAATGTAATTTTTAATTTTTAAATAATTAATTTTTAATTTTTAATTTTTTTAATTTAATTTTTAATGTACTTAAGTATTAAAAGTAAAAAGTACTGATTGATGAATGTATCCTACTGCTTAAACTAGGATGGGGGAGGCTTAATAGATTACAGCTCAATCCGGCAGCATCATTATGAATTCCTATGAATCGTCAAGTAGCCAGAGCTAGCCTAAATATGATTTTCATTTACTAAAATTCGGCATTAGTAACTTACGCACTCAAGCTTCGAGGATCTACTGATCTTGGCACATTTTGAGTAACCGAAAACTCGCTCTGACCAGATCATTTGAATCAGTGAGTTGTTGAATCGAGAACAGATACAATCAAATGCAATCCAATTCACAAATGAATTATTCAGTGGGTTTTGCAAACCAATTTAACAGGTTAACTGAAAAGATACAGCTTGTTCACGAATCGGACACTGCAATCACGTGATGATTTCTTCAGTTCAAAATAACGAGGAGCAGCATGTAGTGGAGTAAAAAGCTTTGGAAGTTAAGTAAAAGTAAAAGCTTCCCAAAATAACTGTCCACCACTGCTGAAATCCATTGAGCTTCATGTGAGAACTGCTATATGAATGACTATTTGCTGTCTATGTCGAGAGTTCCAAATCAGTCACTTATGAGGTCACATATCACTCAGTACCGAGTACTATGTACACAGGTAGCTTGCCAGGTTTGGAACAAAGCCAGTATCTCCTAATCCTCATTTAAACCCGCTTTGAGACCGCTAAACGGATGTGCCTGACAAAAGTATGCAAAAGAACCTGTTGCACATCTGCTTCCATTTTACATGCAAAAAAAAAAAAACGATTAGCAACCTGCTTGAAATAACGGAGCAACGCAATGAACCACAGCTTAATGTTCTGCCTCTAATGACTGTGTAACCACATTAGACGGGGGCATTTAGCGAAGGGTATTTTACTTCCATTCCTTTGAAACACACTGTGGCTGATTACAGAGCAAAAGCAGATAAGGTTGAAAGTGCCCCTGAGAATCAAAGTCACACTTTAGATGCACTATTTACTCACCGGTTTGCTCATAAGAACTGTTTATGTTTCGCCTTAGTCTCAGATGTTTCTCCTGCACTTCTTTAAGAGAAATAAAGCTAAATGGGAAAATTGTTGTTGTACAGCAAGAGTATAATGCTATAAAATTCACATGGATAGCTCAAATAAATTAGACCTGTATGAGATATCTTATTTTTGATTGGTATATTGACAACATTTCTCAGATGAAACATCTAAAAAGATTCTCAATTTGTTCTCCATTTGATCTCATCGCTCTTTAGAAACAGCTAGATATGCTAAAGCACCATAGATGCCAACTTTCTTCAAAGTTACAAGTATAAACAGAAAAACGAGTTTCCAGACAAACTCGATCGCAAAAGATAAAAATGTAACTGGAAGCCACAGCTGAATCCCTTACCTGAAGATGGGTCTATGGAGAAGCTTTCTTTTGATGGTCACATACTCATCCATTTAAGAGCACGAGTCAAGGGAGTGTGTGAGGCTTCAGTCAGACTGTCCCCAGCTGCTCCTCACATCGCTGTTTGCACTCTGCCCGATCCAGCCTCCCTCTCTTCTTTCTTTCTCACTGACGGCCCAGTGCAAAAGGCCATGGAGGCCACATCACAGAAAACACCAAACGGTAAACTTGGAGAGAGCAAGGCACCCTGCACCAGAGTTGAACTCTTCACGGTGGCTTTTATCTCTCTGTCCCTCATGCGAAAACACTTCCTCAACGCCTGCCTCCTCTCCCTTATACAGCCACTCTCCCTTCCAGAAAAGCTGTCGAGCACGCAAATTAACATTGGCGGACAAGGTCTGGTCAAAAAAGGGGCTGGACCCATGTCAGAAAACAGTAATTATATCACAATCTGGCTTGTGTTTAGTGTGATGTGTGGACAAAGTTATGCGATTCAGAGCGAGGTGTGCGTTTAAAGCGGTCGTGTAATGTGGAATCTGACTTTCCTTCATCTTTTGCAAATATACTGTAACTTTTCACCTCAAAACACCTTCTTAAGATGACAAAAGGGCTTATTCTGAGCTTCTCCAACTTTCTGGTGTCAGATGAATACATTCTGAACACATAAAACATACACATTTACATCTCAACAACCGGGATTTGTATTGGGAAATGTTATCTTCATGTGGAAAGACAAACTGATTTGAAGCTTGTTGCATCACGGACTGGTTAGGACACAGTCAGGGTCAGGGAGAGAGTGGAAAATTGTCATGGAAAACTAAATACTGACTGTTTTTGGCACTGTGAAAACTTTGCTAACATTATAAGTGGACCTCAGGGAGAACATAAAATGATAAGAAGAGAAGAAAGATATGACCTCTTCAGGAGAGGCTCTCGTGCTTTAATCGAAAGGAACTTGGCTCTTCATGGCTGGAGCGGGGCGGAGAAACGATGCCTTGACCATCATGATATTCAAGAAAGAGGATGTCTCAGAGACTAACGGCATGGACACAGATGGAGACACATCAAAAAGAGAATTTTTTTTTATTAGTGCGTTCTCTGTGAACTGTTCAAAATATGTAGTATTAGATAAAGGTTACTTGAAAATGCAACTTAAGGCACAACTTTATGAAAGCTACAGCAGTGCTTATTACACTCTTAAAAATAAAGGTTCTTTATTGGCATTGTGTTCAGTGAAGAACCTTCAACATTCACAGAATATTTCCATTGCACAAAAGGTTATTTTCACACTAATAAAAAGTTGTTTGAAAACTAGGTAACACTTTCTATGAAGACCATTCTTATAATAAAGTATAGCCCCATTTACACTTATTTATAAGTATTACTATTCTATAAATATATTTTTAAAGACTGATTAAGCATTAATACTGCATTATAAGAACAGTTATAGTTATATTTATATTATTTTTTTTAAATTACTTATAAGTCATGCATTTGCTTTTTTTGCGTGCAGGCTCATAATCCATTATACACTGATTTATAATATAAAAATATATAAAATATAAAATAGATCCAGAGACACTTGTTTGCTGTACCAATTAGTTATCAATTATGTCTTTAATGGCTCATGTTTTCATTAGAGGTCATGGATGGTAATCTCCTCAGCCATATGCATGGTATTGCTTATTGCAGTTTGGAATAATACTTTAAAAAATATTGTTGCAGTGTTTTGCTAGTATGTAACATAAAAAAGACTACATAAAAAATTCCACTGTTTTTATAAATTATTTCTGTATTATCACTCACAATAAGAATTTATATATAAGAAAACAACACGGCTATTTATAACAATCTATTCACTTATTTTACAGAAATAAATCTGTATTACTAAAAAGTAATTGTAATAATAATATAATTACATTATACCAATGCAGGTTGCATCTTTATGAATACATTCATGGAACCATATGACTGACTAATTAATACTTATTATAAATCAGTGTATAATGGATTATGAGAATGTGCATTGAATGAAATGCATGACTTATAAGTAATTATAAAAATAATATAAATGTAACTATAACTGTTCTTATAATGCAGTAAAGGTCTTAATGAGTCTTTATAAAAGTAAATGTAAAAGTATAAATGGAGCTATAATTCATTATAAGCTTGGACTTCATAGAAAGTGTTACTGAAAACTTTTTGGGAGCCCAAAATGGGTCTTCCATTGCATTGCTGCAAAAAAGAAAATAAATAAATAATCATAATAATAATAATAATAATAATAAATTGAACCTTTATTTTTAAGAGTGTAGGTCTGGAGACTACATTAAAAATAAATCTGCTTTAAGACCCCATGAAATTCAGTTTTCTGATTGTCCTACACAGGATACACAAGATAGGACATTTGAAAGGGCTTGTGTCTTATTTTTAAACAGCCAATGAGCTTTAGTTTCATCATGTTACATCTAAAAAAAAGTTCTCAAAGCAAAAACACATGGACTAAAAGCCACAAACTCAAGTTTTGATTTTGTAGGGTCTTGAAAGGTTTGAGTAAAACAGCATATTTCCTCTTTTGGTCAGAAAGGTAGATCCCATGTGCAGCTAAAAAAAAGAAAAAAGTTTACTACATGAACCAAAAAATCCCTATGGAAAGAAAGTACAACACTGCAAACCCAGAGTGCATCGGGTGTCACTGCAAACTTTTAATTTTGGAAAACTGATCATTAAGATTTTAAATATTCAGACATAACATGCATCGTTAATACATGACAAATTCAACGACAAACTCAATCATCCAACCAAAAAAAAAAAAAAAAAAAAAAACGGCCTGTAAAATCCAGACATGTCACATAAAAATGTTGCAGTGGAGAGAAAGACTGAAGCGTCCTAATAAGGAAGTGGACACAATGAAGGCAAACCTATGAAGACTAGGTCAAGGTGAAATACTAGTCCAAATACAATTATATCTTGTCTATTTATCATAATTAAAATTAAATAAATAAATAAAAAATATATTGTCAGCCTACACTAATAAAACTATGTAGCACTGGGCTAAAAGTGGGCTAAAAGTGGTAAAACGTCATATAGATTAATGTAAATGTGCACTTTAAAGTAGAAAATTCCACATAAAGTCAGCATTACTCACACATAAACAGATCCCAGTTCTTTCAGGTGATCCAGAAATCATCCAGGCTCTTTGATCGGATACAGATGGAGTATGCTTCATACCGTGTGTAAAATTTTCAAAGAAACAGTAATATGGGAATAAAACTGACATCAGAGCCTGAGTAATGTTTAAATGTCTCCTAAATGGCCCATCAAATAAAATACAAACAATCCAAACTGTTTACTCATCTATCATGAGGCTCAGAGAGACAGAATACAGCAGACGGCTTAGGCAGTCATCTCAGGCTACTTTTAAATGTATGCGCCACGTTTTTAGAAATGCACTTTTTGTATTGCAATGGCCTCACGCATTTATATCGTTTTCTACAAAAAAAAAAGTGTCATATTTTTCAAGGTAAAATCAAAGTTTTCTTGAAGTCATTTGACATATGAGAACCTAAACAAACATTGCAGTGTTATAAATAGATCAAAATATCCAATAAGTTGATATAAAAAAAATGACTGACCTTGCCAAAGTGTGATATCATTTCCTGTTTTTCTTGTCATTTAACAACAAAATGGCTTCCTTGCATGTTGCTTTTACCTTACTAGCCTCTGCTGGTAGACACTGTAACTACAATCAGCCAATCAACGAACGTTGTCATGATGTCATTTGAGTGAAGTTCGACAGTGAAGCATTGGAAATTGAGATGAATGGGAATGCTCTCAAGGTATTGTACACCTCTTTGGTACAACATGACTTAATACCAACATAGTAATACTTTATTTTTTCAACTTTTAATGGACAAAAAGCAAAATCTTTAAGAAGCATCTGCTTTAGTTTATAGTTAATTTGCAAATAGCTTATGAAAACACTGCTTCCTTCTTCCTTCAACTAAGTCTTGTATACTTACTGCATTGCTAGTTTTTGAAACAGTACAGGAGACCATATGCAGCCAAAAACATTTGAGATTGCGGTATAGAAGCCTTATCCTATACCACAATCCTTGATGGGTTGTTTTTAAGCCAAAATGGAAACGGAAAGCACTACTTCAGCCAAATATAAAATGTCATACAGACAAGACTGAACATATCCATATGGTATAATACAGCAGAAAGTAGCTACTGAAGGGATCAAAGATGGAGGATAAGTCTAACACCCAATAAAAGCCTCCAGCCATAGTATCTATAGCAACAGACTTCACAATCCAGGATACAGCAGATATTCAAAAGGACAATACAGACTTAGAGGATTATCATTGGACTTCCTTAGAGGCGATGGTAAAAGCACAAATGGACAGATTGCCATGTCTGTTCTCCTTGGGTACCACCCCAAAGAAGGCACATGACCCTAATATTGAGTTGACACAAAGGTCAAAAGTCACCACCTTACTGCATCATAGACTTGAGAGTGCCATAATAAATCTAGTGTCACATGGAGTTTTTCACTAGTTTTAAGACCAAATACACTTATAGTCAATCAATTGAAACACGTCATGATATCTTAGGCAGTGTTTAGTCTAGCAGGAGAAATAGGTTCCCATGTACCCGTTTGGCATTTTTTTGTAACCTGTTTTTTGGGACCCTAATGGTGTCTAGTTAAGAAATTTTGATGTTGCCGAGGTCAACTTATGTCCCAATGGTGTTCGTTTGGCGGCCATCTTGAATAGCGAATAGCGGGCAATATCTCATATATTCATATCTCCTGAACCACACAACATACAAAGACAAATGAACCCACTTTTTCATTTAATTCTGACACCAGGAATCAAATGGAAAGGTCATTGACATGGTACAACCACTCTTTATTGGTGAAGAACAGGCAAATAACACATTTTAGGCTCAAAATTATGTAACTTTTGCTAACATTGAAACGGATTTTGGCGAGTGATAGCTCAGAGAGAAAGGATTTTGTAAAAACATATGGGTTACCACATTTGAAGAGGCTGGCAGGCTCTGTAATAACATACCTCACAATGGGGTGTAAGTTGTACCCCTGAGGGAGAAGAGGTGCCCAAAATTGCCCCAAAGACATACTATGGTGAAGGGAGGACCCATGAAACAGGGATTGCGCATACGTGTTTATTCTACTATGTAACTTGAATAGGAATTTTGTAATGAACATAACTCTGGCTTACAGTGTCATAGAGACAGGGGGTGGTCTCTCAGGATCACCATGAAGCTATCAAGCCACGCCCTAGCAACCACTGTAAAGTACCCTAGCAACAAGTTCCATTGACTTCCACTGAAAGGGATATCTTTGGATAGAAGTGTCATAGAAACATGTGGGTGGGCTCATTTGACTCGGGGCAGTAAACAGCCAATCACAAATTCCCTTCAACACTTCCTAGCCATGCCCTAGTAACCATTGTCGAGCATCCTAGTAACCAAAACCCAAGCAGGTATATCTTCAAAATCGAATGTCATAGAGGGATTGCAGTTGGTTTATATCATTCATACTGACAAGATGCCTGTGGAGTATCATCATTGGCAGCTATCAAGCCAGTCCCTAGCAACCAAACAGTACCCTAGCAACCATTTAGCATGACATATATCTCTGCATCAGAACATCGTAGGGACATGGTGTTTGGCTCCTTTGACAAATTTTAGCAAACAGGACTTTTGAGAACTACAGGACATTAGGACAGTCTGAGGAGGCTACAGCTGTGTTCGGTCAGAAATACAGCATCAACACCTTCGATCTGGTCGCCTGCATGAAGAATCTGCCACTTGTCTTGAAGTTCTGGGAGAAGTACAAGCACCACCTAGTCCTCCCAGGGCAGTTCCATACTGCCATGAACTACCTCAGCATGATCAATAACCTTAAGTGCCATGGTTCAGGCTATATTGAGATCGTTCTTGAGGCTCAGCTGGTCACAAGTGGCTGTCTGAAGATTGTGCTCCAAGGCCCTCTTCTGCCTCAAGACCGTCTGTGAAACACTAGAGTGGCTGCTGCTGGAGCGTTTCATTGAGGAGGAGGGTGTCCAGCTCACTCAGAATAGAACCTCAACCTTTCTCTTCAAGATGACTCCACCCTTAACATCAT
This sequence comes from Scardinius erythrophthalmus, assembly GCF_964197995.2. Taxonomy (NCBI): domain Eukaryota; kingdom Metazoa; phylum Chordata; class Actinopteri; order Cypriniformes; family Leuciscidae; genus Scardinius; species Scardinius erythrophthalmus. The sequence goes on along the minus strand of NC_138226.1, from coordinate 7,655,329 downwards.
CAGGTATTATCTGGAGTATCAAGACACATATTTTTATCAAGACAGAAATAAAAACTGTGCCGCTGCTCAGAGAACGACAGGACAGAGATCTGTTTGGGTTCATTCTCCGTCGCGGACATAAATATGGGGAATACCATCAGCTTGTTCAAGAGCTAAAGCTAGTTGCGTCAGAGCCGTTGAAATACTGTTGAATGTTTTTCAACCGCTCTTGTTGCTTTCAAATAAAACAGTTGCCATGACAACTTGCTACTGTAAACAGAAGCTGGCAATGCTTGCCCCGCCTCCAAGGTCTTCTGATTGGTCCGCTGTTTTGGTACTGACATTGATGAGCGGTGCTGCGTGTAAAAGTTGAAATTATTTTAACTTGACACAGCGTCTTAAAAACATGTCTCTCACGTGCAAAACACAGCAAAAGACCCGAGACACGAGCGCAACGGTCATACACGACCATCTAGCGCATGTTTACATAGAAAAACAATGGAAAACTAGCGCACTGGAATGGAAAAACACGTTCTGGGTGATCTCGTCACGCTCCCATTGAAACCAATTGGATAAATACGCTAGCCTCGTGAAAAAACGCTTTGGTGGAAACAAGGCCTTAAGAGGGTCGCACACCAGACGTGCAGCTCGGCGCCGTGTCTTTTAAATTCGAACACATTATTCTCTATGAGTGTACACACACTGGCGGTGCCTTTCGGTGTCTGTCCGCAGCGCCCAGCTACAGCTAAGGACCTTGTTCAAAATTCTGCCGTGCCATAGAACACCATTTACATAGTTTTACATTAAATGTACATTTATTTGTCTCAAATCGTCGTTAATGTAGCCTATATACTGACTTCACCCTGTGCTGCAATATACATTTAGTTTTACATTCATTCACAGAAACCAGCTGCTTGAATGAAAACTGCTGATGTTGTTGGATTTTCAGGTGATATTCTCAATTCATTCAGTTAACGGATGCTCTGAGGTTAAGTGAATTCAGACTGCAGACTTAGCAATGATTGTATTTAATTGTACAGTACAATCATAACATAGTACAGGCATTATCTTAATTTCATAATGTCCTTAAACATAACAATATTGCTGGCCATAAACTGAGAAAGTGCGCATCCGGTGTGCGACCCCCTTTAGGCTGTGCCTGAAATCGTCCCCTATACCCTTAAATAAGACACTATTTAAGGGGACAGCCATTTGTAGTGGTGTCCGAAAACATAGTGGACGTTATCGAGTACACTCATTCAATCCCACAATGCACCGCAATAACGAGTGTACAACCAATGTACACTCAATGGGTAGAGAACACCCATAATGCACTGTGAGAGTCGAATGAATTCCTTTTAATTATGTCTGACCAGAATTTCCAAAGCGCTGGTCCATTGTGGCTACAGCATAATATCATACAGGTATAAATTCAATTTAATTGATTATTAAATTGTTTATTTAAGGTTTATACATGCTAGTTTCCATGGTAGAGTCCAAGATTAATCTTTTCATTGCTAATGGAGCAGCCAGTTTCCTATGTTTCAAATGATTATTAAACAGCAAGCACAAACTATGCAAAAGTGGCAACTCTTCCGGCGCACTCAGTGTCTGAATTTACTCAATCATTTTCATTCACTCCATCAAGTGGACTATATAAGTGGAGTAATGTAGGGAATAGTGAATGAGGGTATAGGGGGCCATTTAGAACACAGCATTAGCGTTGATTTAATTATTCATTTAATATTCATTTATTTCTGTATTTTATGTTTACTATTCAATATAACTCCAGTCTCCACATCATAGAAGGAAACCTACATCCCTTTAAGTCTTCAAATTTATATTTCTGTCGTGTAAGGTGTTGTTTATGTCTTGTAAGTCTTGGAGAATGCTTTCAACCCTTTGTATCAAGATTTACTCCAGGTAGAAAGCTCAACAAATGCATTGCACCACAAGTTGCGCTTTTGGTCTCTATGGCAACAAACTGCTGCTGCTTTCTCCACATTCCAGTCCTGAAGTGCCTCCATCACCTCATGATTAACAACATTTGTTCCACAATACAAATGCACTTTTTACTGAATATGTTGCTGCTGCATCTTAAATAGGTGTCAATAATCTCACTTTCAGAGACAGACGTAGTACGAGAGGTATCAGTTTTGCACTGACGTGTTGTTAACTCTTTTTCTCCTAACATTTCTTACTCTTATTTCACACAAAGAAATTACCTTTATGGGTACAACACTGGGGCATAACCCTTAAAGGACATCTTTGTACCTTATTTACCCCTATAAGGTATATACTTTACATCTACAATATTTGGTGAAAATGTTCTTATTGAGATCACGGCATCTTTACAAATCTGAGCACATTTTGAAAATAGAAAATTAATATAGATGGTATATCTCCGATCATTTGGTTTTAAAAAAATATGAAAAAATCTTTAGTTTAATTGAGATCTCTGACGTTTGATTATGCAAAGCATCTTTGCAAATCTGAGCATAGTTTGAAAAACATACTTGAGTAAAAGTACAGATACCTTATAGAGAGAATGACTACATTAAAAGACACAAGTCACCAATTCCAATACGACTTGAGTAAAAGTCCTGAAATATCTGATTTTAACAGTACTTAAGTATTTTACTCGTACTGAATGTAGGCTCAAAGATGCAGTAGTCCTAAAGGTCCTTTCACACTGGACGCGATTTTGACTCACGAATAATTTGCGCGATGGTTTTATTTTTTTGATCAGCTGTTTGTGTAATGAGTGCTTCCACACCGAACGCGAATGTGCTGCGGCGAAAAAACGGCTTTTATTTTTTTCGCTTCAATGTCGATTTTTTTTTTTTTTTACTTTTGCGGCGACAGAAAAGGCTTCAGCCAATCGCATACTACAAGGACAATGATTGTGTGGCGTAGCATTGCCAACCAACTCGGTTATCACGACTGTGAGTATGTTGTGTGATAGTTTTCGTCTTTGTATAGTCCTGTGCTGTGTTGGCTAGAAGGCTAAACTACATTTGGCATAGAAAGCTAATCGTCAAAGATAGAGATAGAGACCGTGTTTACGCAGCTCATGTGTTGGGTTTTGACGCGAACTATTCGCTTTTTCGTTACGCATCCGGTGTGAAAGGGCCTTAAGAACACCTAAGAAACATGCCAGTGAAAAACAAGAAACAGTTGATTTGTTAGGAGAGGAAACGCATGTTTATCTTCTAAAATCAAAATAAAACTGAACTTTTCAATTAATCAAGGTCGACACAACAGCCTCTTAAATGTCTACAAACAGATGGGTGCTTATGAAACACTGCATGAAACACTGTGTGAATCTTTTGCTTTGTACCAGTGATTCGGAGTGTGTGTCAAACTGCCAGTCACGCGATTTCAGTAAATGAGGCTTTGTGACGTCAAAATGTCACATAGCATCGTTTTTATCCGGTCTCTAATCGATTTTATACATTTGTAGACATTTTTTGTTGAGACATTAGTATAATAAAAAAAGGAAAAATTTAAATTAATAGTCTCTCATTGGCCTGGTTAACCAAGCTCCCCATTAAAAAAAAAAAGAACAATTTAATAACGACAATTAAAAAAAAACATTATAACGACACTTCATATTATTTGTTAATTGCATTTAAAAGATTACATTTTCAATAAAACATTTGCAATTGGTTTGTAAAATTGTTTTTCCTACATGTATGGGCTGAATTTTTGATGCACTTACACCATTCTGACCAGCAGAACATTTTGTGAAACAATCGGTTCAATTGATTCAAAGTTTCAAAAAGTTTTGTTTCTCCCATCACTTAAGGTGTGTTCGACATCGGCTGCGGCTGGATGTAACCGATCAGCGAGAGTAGCCGCGTGCAGGCGGGGAGGAGCTGCAAACGGAGACATGAAGTCGGACACTTTCTGGTTCCCGTAGTGACCGCTCACGTGGTGTTTGCATACTTTACCACAGCTGAAGTGAAATAAATGCAATATTTGCCTAATAATGCACAGATGTTTCAGAGACATTTTCATTCAATACTTTATGTACTGCTTCATACAGCGTCTGTTTGAACAAGAATAAAGTTCAACATAAGCTACTATCAATGAAGTGGAGTCTACGTTTTTTAATCAGTTTTAATTTGATAAACATGACACAATATAGCATCGCAACTACATGGAAAGAGTGTTTACTGTAATAAAAAACTGATTTGTGAGCTTTAGAGGAACTAAAGGTGTTCGAATAAACACGAAACACACGTGATCGTTGTCATGCGGTGAATCCGGCCAATCGTAGAACAGCTGTGTCGTCATCAGCCCTCGTGCAGCCGCTCTTGAGAAGCTGCGCTGGCTGAGTTCTCCGGCTACTCTCAAATCGCTCTCGCGGTACTTTGATGGCATACGTCACAGTCACATAGCGTCGGTGCTGCATCAAGTCGGACAAAATTTCTAACCGGCATGCACTGCTTCAAGTCAGCCGCCGATCGGTCTGCGCAGAGCTGCATGAAGTCGAACAAGCCTTTACTCTCAAGTCTCAGTTAAACTCAAGTGCTCAAAAAGAGCATAAGTAAACCAATGTCCTTTAAAAAGGTCTCCAATGTATTAATAAAATAATGTTAAATAAAATGAAATAGTCAAAGCCTACTTGTCCTGGACATGCTGGTTTTGGCCTCATCACCAGGTGCATTCATGTCCTCAAATCATATATGAAACACCTGAGATTCACAACTACCTGCTAATGACAGTAAAGTTGACAAGTTTGGGTGGGTACACAATATGTAGTTCCTTCAATGCCCCTGTAGATGGCGATATCACTTATTTTTGTAGCAGAAATAAACTGCTGCAGAAAACGTTAGGTGCCATGCAAAATGTAACAAATAATTGTATTACTCATCACAAATGTATTGGGAGTAACGTGTACATATATTTATTAAAAATGTACTCAAGTAGAGAGTAAAAGTTGCTAATATCTTTGACACTCAGTAAAACCACAAAGAAGCCAAAAAGATACTTAAGTACGGTAATTAATTAGGCTACGTTTCCTCAAATACTTTACACCACTAAATACTGTATATCTCAGATTTTTGTTTTTAAAAGAATTTGATTAAAAATGTCTGAGTTCATATTGAGATCTCTGGCCTTTGATTGCACAAGGCATCTTTGCAAACGTGAGCACAGTTTGAGACATTACTGAGATCTCTTCTGAAACTCTAAAGGAGAACAATGAGATTGCTATTGACTTTTTTTTTTCCAGGAGAAAAAGCAAGAGACTCTCCAATTGATTGCCATGCTGTCTAGGAGAAACGATTGAGACGTTAAAGCAATCTCTTTTGTGATTTATTGGGAGAATTCTCTCTGCACTGCTTCATTCAGTATGTGTCATAATCGCAGAAGCTTGTGACCTCCCACACAAAACTGCTAAAGTGTGACTACATTTTCCTGTGGCTACAGAAAAAAAAAAAAAAAAAAAACGGTACTTGAGATCAATCACTGCAACAAATCTCAATGGTCTTCGCTCTCCAGAACCATATGGCCCCGCCAAGATTTCTGTATGTGAGCTGAATGGAAACAATGTTCTGTGCAAATAAATGACAGAATTGTTCTAGTGGGGCAGTGGAACACAAAGTGGGAGTTTGAGACAGCAAGACGTAGGATTAATTAGCACACGCAGGCTAACGTGCCGATAATTAGTTTGTATGTGGCGGATTCTGTTAAGACTGAGCTCCGACTGAAAGCCCTTGGGAAGCATGAGTCATTCCCCGCAGGAGGCTGAGGAAAACATCACTCAGGACCCTTTTACATCGCTCGTGCCATTATGAGACTAAAGAGTATGTTGCTAGTGGTAACAGCCCTTTTGATGAAATTCCTTATGATGATATTATGAGAATTGATCTGACATTTAAAGTAAGCATGGAAATTCTTATTAAAAAATCTGCACACACATAAAAATAATTTCTGCAATTCAAAGTGACACTAAATACAACATAAAGACGATGTGAAGGCTTTTCAGGTTGTTTTTTTCTGTGCGAATGGGTTTGATTGCTTTTGACTGAACATTTGATTTAGGGAAAATAATATTTTACTAAAAAGATCAAAATTAAATAAATGTAGCTGTTGATTATTGAATTTGAAAACACATAATAACATCATTTAAGCACACTTTTTTAATAATAGACTTTGAAAAATCTTAATAGACTTTGAAATTTAATTAAAAAGCGGGATTACTTTTCAGAGGACTTCTCAGTCTTTTTTTATTCTTTTTTATTTTAATGTCTCAGTTGTTTGCCCTAGACAGCAAAATGAGAGCAAATGGAGACCTTTACCTTTTAGCGCAATTTTCCACCGGACAAAATTGCGATTGTTAACTCATGATTTCTGTTCTGTCTGTGCGCACCAATCTTGCACTTCTATCTACTCCTCAACCAGACCACCTAGAGACTTCGGGTTTTCGGCATTATGTTAAGGAAGGTCTAATCTCGGGAACGCACAAAAAAAATCCAGGAAAAGATTTACTATCTCTTAGTGTTGTGATCCCATGACGTGAGAAAATTGCGCTAAAACACTCACTGAGTTTTTATTACTTGTTTCAAGTGTACAGATTTTTCTCCTTTAGAGTTTCATTCACAACAATGGCTCAAATTGTGCTCATATGTTCCAAGAGACTTCTCAATATGAACTCAAACAGTTTCATAATATTTAGATCATGTTAACTACAGTAAAACCCACACATTGCACCTCACTACGATGGTAAAAATTAACTATGTTGCTTCTATGGTATTTGTTATGAAAAACAGTAAAGACATTTAGTATAATACAAATGCACAAAAACTGCTATATCTTAATAACAAAAATACTGTAATATTCCATTAGTCCACAGCATGATTTATGTAGTGCAAAAACATTATATTAAACATTTATTGATTTTTTTTTTTCTAATTTTATCAAGAAAAATATTTTTGTAGTTCATGGCTTTTTTTGTGAGTCCATTTTAGAGTATTTTCAGACTTCAGGAAATTTGCTTGCAGGGTATTATTGCTTGCAGGGTATTATTCAATTATTATTTTTGTGTTCCACAGAAGAAATAAAAGTCATTACGGATTTGGAACAGTAGAGGGTGAGTAAATTATTTTCATATTTTGTTGATCTATTCCCTTAAGTCTCATGAGATGTAAACAAGACAACTTTGAGCAATACAATTTTCCTCTGGGTTGGGTAAATTCACACTCTCTTTTCTTTCTCATCTCTCTCATCTCTCATCTCTCTCTCTCTCTCTCTCTCTCTCTCTCTCTCTCTCTCTCTCTCTCTCTCTCTCTCTCTCTCTCTCTCTCTCTCTCTCTCTCTCTCTCTCTCTCTCTCTCTCTCTCTCTCTCTCTCTCTCTCTCTCTCTCTCTCTCTCTCTCTCTCTCTCTCTCTCTCTCTCTCTCTCTCTCTCTCTCTCTCTCTCTCTCTCTCTCTCTCTCTCTCACCGATCAGGTTGGGTTAGTGACATTGAAAATTACTGCAGTACCACCAAGCCTGGTGTTCTTTTATTCTTCACAGACATGTCAAAAAACACTTACATTTAGCTCTGACAATTCGAGATGATGTCACGGAAATAATGAGAATCCAAAATCTGTCGCATTCAGTTGCTAATGACTTTGTTTGTTTGTTTCCAGAGCCAACCATAGCAGTTTTGTTCCGATCTAAAACTGATAAAGCAATTCTAATTTAACCTTATAGCCTCACGCTGTGATTCATGTTGCTATAGCAACCATCATATATGAGCGTGGAGCGTGGATAGTGCTCATATCGAGAATGAATTTGTTTTTGTTTTCTATTCACTTCTGTTTCTTTTATCACTCACAGCCAGCTTTTTGTGCTTTACAGCTTTACATGAGTTATAAAATGATTGCAAGGCAGCCGATTGTTGTTTTTCAATTTTTGATCGGTGCTCTCAACATGAAGTGATATAGTATTGATGATATTGTTATGTGAATGTTCTTTCTATATTCTTCTACAATGGCACAAAAATGTCTCCAAAGCCTCTTTAGGAAAGCAAGGATTTGGTTGTTTGACGAAACCATTAGAGGCTTCGAGCATTTATTGATTGAATGCAAGAAAATAGTAATTGCATTGCTACATTTTCATTTCCAGGCAAATTTAAGTCTGGCAGCCTTATTTAGACAGTCAACATCAAGTTAATATAAAACAAAGTAAAAGAGGTAAAATAAAAAAGAAGAAGAGAGGGAGAGATTAATCAAGCAAGGACAAATCACGGTCTAAACTGCTCTCAGAACATTTCTCAGATGACTGGATGGCTTCTAAATATGGATGCAGATAACCATCGTACAGGGTGCACATATGGTGCCAAGCTCTGGTATTCCAGTCCACTAAACTAATTGTTGAGCTGCCAGCTGAAGCCCTGTTCACACTGACAGCAGTTCCAGCTCTGGAGGTTTGTGTGCTGTTGAAGGTGCTCATGCTGCGGGATACCCGAAAATCATTTTTTAACGCTTTTGAAAAATCTGAACACAAATAAGATAAAAAAAAATAAGATGTCATTCTGTTTTCTTGCAGCTAAAAATGTACATTATGTATGCAGAATAAAAGGTTTGGGGTCAGTAAGATTCTTTTACTTACAGTATGATTAATTATGATTATTTTATGTTTCTGAAAAAAGTCTCTCACCAAGGCTGCATATTTACAGCAAAAACAACAATTTATGAAATATTATTTCAACTTAAAATAACTTTTCTATTTTAATAAATTACTTTTTTAAATGTAATTTATTTTTGTGATGCAAAGCTGAATGATTTTCAGCATCATTACTCCAGTCTTCAGTGTCACACGATCCTCCAGAAAGCATTCTAATATGATGATTTTCTGCTTAAGATACATTTCTTATTATTATCAATGCTGAAAACAGCTGTGCTGTTTAATATTTATGTGGAAACAGTGATATATTTGTTGAGGATTATTTTATGAATAGAAATTTCAAAAGAACCGCATTTATTTATTTGAAATTTATTTATTTTTTCATTAATGTCAATTTTGAACAATTCAATATATTCTATTTGATTTTTTAAATAATTTATTTTAGAAAAACAAAATAAAGTCTTTCTGACCCCAAACTTTTGAGTGATAGTATATACACTGAAAAAAAATGATTTGTTGAATTTAATAACATTTTTTATGGTAAGTGGTCGCACACAATTGATTTTAGCTACATTTAAACAAATGCATTAAGTTGAACTAAAATTGATTAAGTTCAACTTAATGCATTTGTTTACATGTAGCTAAAATCAATTGTGTGCAACCACTTACCATACATTTTTTTAGTGTTTTTTCACTATTTTCAATATTTTGTATCAATATTTTCTATATTGTATTATATTATATGTGTGAAGAGATAAATCCCATTGAAAATACCTTTCTGTCACTTTGCTGCAAGTTGCTGTCAGTGTAAACACAGGCTTAACTCAAAAAATATTGTGAATTACTTTTTTTTTGCATGGAACACAAAGGGAGAAGTTTAGCTAAATGTTCAAACTGCTCTTTCCCCACAATGAAAGTGGATTGTGAACAAGGACAGCTGTGATCACAAGCATTCATTTTTGGAAATACATAACGGTGAGTACATTATGACAGAACCTTCATTTTTGAGTGAACTATCATTTTAATTAAAAGTGCACTATAACCCAAACATGGTTTTGTTGCTTTAGGAAACACACAAGTGACAAAAGTAAATGGCTTTCAAGTAAATCACAGACATACAGAGGAAGTGGATAAAATAAACTATAGCATTCATTCTCACCACATGCAAGAGTGTGTGTGTGGCTTATTTCTGACAAGAAGCAGAAACATACGCTCACTTCTGGCATGTGCACGGTCGCCTCTCTATTCTATTGACAACTACGAAACAACAGCAGATTAATAAGCTACATGTTCCCAAAACAAGCTAAAGCAACACAACAAAACAACCCAAAGCCTTTTTGCTCGCAGGATGCCGGTCTGTTTGTTAACATCTGCCAATTTCTGGACAGCTTGAAATGAATTCAGATCCAGAGAAAAGGAAACACTCAGTTGCCAGGAGACATCACCAGAATGTTTTAGCAAATGCTGGAGAGGTGGTACGAGGCCTGAGACAGGAACCTGTTGACAGGAGGCCCACACGACACAATGCAGAAATATCTGGAATGTCTATTGTGCAGATATCACATTTTCTTTCTCACATAAGCAGCTAGTTTCAAAGTACACAGTATAATGCTCAAAACACTGAAAGTTGCGCTTATAGGCTCATTCTGTTTTAAAATAACTGATATACTTAGCCATAATCATTTTCCACTTGCTATTGCAAGTCACAAGCAGACTGTATTAAGGGCGGGGCATTTTTATTCTAGAGAGCATTTGATTGGACAAAAAGTTGTAGTACAAGTCATAATTTTTTAAAATATTTTTCCCAAATGAGAAAGACTCACATTTGACATGCACATACATGCTTAGGGCCAGATTTACTAAAAGCTTGCACCAGCGCAAACTCACTTTTGGCGTTAAAAAAATTATGCAAAGCGTGGACACTTTTGCAGCTGACCTGTAGGAGTTTCCCTTTCCAGACGCAAAATACATAGGAGGAGAGTAAATTAATTTAAAGAAATTGAAATTAATCACGCAAGGTGATCACGCAAGGTGATTTACTAAGGTTTGCGCTCGTCAATTTACTGGTATTTAACGCCCAATAAACCAGACACTAATTTTCGCTGGTCTTAGTAGATTGCGTTGGTCATTATGGAAATGATCCGGCTGCGTCTGCGTCTGCATCCCATCTGCGCTTTTTTGGAATTGCGCTAATTCACCCTGTTTATTAAATCTGGCCCTAAATGTTCATTTTGTCAAATAGATGACCTCAGAACTAACAGACATGAGCTAAAGTTTGTTCTTATGAGTTTTTAAGTCAACATATAAATATAAAAAAATGGATATGTTGGCCAATTTCATATTTTTTTCCTCTTTTTTACTTAAAAAAGTCAACTTTACTAGATAAAGTTGCCCATCCCTTATATGTAGGCCTAGTATGAGATTTTCCCCTTACCTGTTGGGGCAGAGCATGGGAATTTCTGATTCGCTTCCCCATGTTAATCGATAATTCGCCGATTAGAGTATATAAGTGCTCCGGGTTATATTTGGAGTAGACACTCACTCCCTGTGGGATAGTTTCTCCCACGAGTGGCTCGTGACCAGGATGTAGCATCTTCCTGACTTCTTTCTCATTTGTTTCTTTCATATCATGTAGTTTAAAGTTTTTGTCGTAAATTTGTTTTCCTTTATTATGCCGTTAGACTTATGTTTATTATTATGTATGGTTGTTAAATGAAATAAAACAGCTTGCATTCATTAGATGTCGGTGTCTGATCACTCTTTTATGTTGTGGGTTTAAACAAGTGGGCTGGAACAAAAATAATTGTATATGTATGTATATATATGGCTTGTAGCACCATTCAACAAAACAATAAATGTAATTTATTGACATTAGGTTTGTAATTAATGCTTTATATTTCTCATATTTTATTCTTCATATTTTATGTCTCAGAAAAGTTTTGTCCCACAAGCCTGTTGTTTTATACACTGTCTTTAAACTTCAACAGCTAATGACACAACACAGTGGCTACTCTACACTCGTTATATTATGCTCTATTCTTTTCTATTGTGTTTTCAGAGAAAGAGCGCCAACACAATGCCGCCTCTTACATGAACAACCTGTGCACAGCTCCTCACACTTTTATATTCACTCAACACCCTTATGGACTGTGTTGCTCTAATGTAAAGGTCAGTGCAAGAAAGCTTTTGGTGTCTCTGAAGTGGTTTCGCTGTAGCTGAAACCATGAATAGTCTGTGCATTTGAATTTACGAGTAAATAACTCAATGCCACGTTAAAATAATGGCAACTTTGCCATAGTCATTAAAGCATAAAGATTCCAAAGGGAGTTGGAAAAAAACTAAAAAACATTTTGGGTTCCTCAAAGAGCCTTTCAGAAAACAGTTCTTAAAAGAACCATTTTTCTCACTACGAAGAACATTGTAATAATCTAAAGGAAAAAAAAATCACTATAAAGAACTACATTGCATATATGAATGTTTTCACTGAGCTTTGTTTTGGGACAGTTTAATGGGGGCCTCTAGTGGATACATTACTCACATCTTCTGAATTCCAAAAGATTTGTAAAAGGATCCTTTGCTTTAACAGCATCTGTAGAATTTAATTCATTATTGTTTAGAGACATTTAATCAATGAGACCACCATACATTATTCATAACAGCTTGCTGAACACTAAGTGCTTAAAGCACTGCTTATATAATTAGTTTGATTGATTATCTCCTGCATTATATGGTGTCACACGCTGTCAGTTCACATTCTAAGTTCACGCCACAAGACTAATTGTGGTTGAATATACATTTCACACTACAAAACAACCAATGGGATCTCATTAGTTGGATCTCATGAAAACATGTAAAAGTCACGTCATTTTAAAATGAAAATGAAAAGAATTTGAGATTTCTAAGAGAATTTAGAGAATTAGAGACAATTAAGATATTTTCCATTGTGACAGGCATACACTGCATTGACTGCAATACATCTGAACATTTTACTTTTGAGTTTTTACATGATGGTATGTTGGTCAAATATGTTTTAACCAGCATCAATTCCACAATGACATAAACAGTACTATGTCATATTTTTTCCACAACACATTGTTTAATTTTTTTTTTTTTTTTTTTTTAAATGAGAATTTAGGAGGAAATTGCATGAAAATAATATCAAAAAGTCACAGTGGTCCAAAATAATGCTTTGTTGTCTTCAAGTTAATTATAATTTCTTATTTTTTTTCTATTGATTTTGGGGTGAATTGTCACCTGAACTTGATCCTGACAGGTTTTGTGAGATTCACCCAATTACAGTGACTGTTTTCCATGTAAACCTCTCACACCTTCAGGACATGACTGATTTTGACACATGAATTACCAATCGACTCTTGTTTCCTGAGGTGAATACTGATGCAGAAATGTCGTTGTCCTCTCCACAGATTCTCTGAAGTACACATGATGTGGTCCGCCTAACTGATAGTGGAGAACTGTGCTTTGAAGGAAGGCCATTGTTAAGTAGCACCTCTCAGCGTGCATTACATAAATGTGGGGCTGTTACTGAGGGCAGGCGAGTGTTTAGCATCAGAGGCAGTAATGTGGGTGTGTGTGAGGGCCACTTCACCCGAACTAGACTGCTCTGATTGGCCTGCACACAAGAGCTTGACAGAGGTTTCCACATAGAGGAGGGCCAGTGAAGGCATCAGGGCCCTTCAAAGTCAGTAATGCTTTGTGTATGTATGTGTGTGAGAGAGAAAATGCATTGACACATGTTTTATTTATGCGCTGGGCTACATCTGTAGTACTTTGAACACTTTGGCAAATATTATTAATGCATGATTATTTAGCTACTATTCACTTAAGTACCATATTAAGTGAATAGTAGCTAAATAATCATGAATTAATAATATTGTGTATTAATGTGCATCTACTAAAGGAATTAGCATTGTTTGCAAGGCAGCAAAGGAATATTGTTAAAGTTTGAGGTAAGGGATTTAGCTTTGGTAAAAAATATTATTTTAAATAATATAATACATAAAAATGGTGCATTTGAATTTTAGGTGTGCGTCATCAGTGGCACAAGATATGTTTTTGCGTTTTAATGTATTTCTTAACCTATCCAGTTGATCCCACTTGATGCAGCGCTGCTGCGTTGTTTATTCAAAACATTGCCAAAATTCATGTGCTAGACAGAAATCTTTGAACATGTTCCTTTCCAAAACCAGAAGTGAGGCAGCATTGACAATAATTGAACTGAACAGAATGGACTATCGAATGGAAATGGAATGGACTATTGAATAAAATCTATTTTATCCGAAATAAACACATTTTTGTACATGTTAGAGTATTGTGCTATTAGCTTAGCAACATCAAACTATTTGAAATAATTTGTGAGTCAAGTCTCCATCTCAGGTTTTGAATGCTGCCTATGTAGGCAGTACACTATGTAGGCAGTAGGCAGCTCACTAGGTATTGAAACATTTCCTTTGTGGCAGTGAACTGCAACCAATCACAAATCATTATTTAAATAGATGTAAGAAAGCAGACCAATCATAATTCCGAATACGGCTACTATGACGTTGTCGTCGCTGTTGGTTACATTATGAATGCTAAGTGTTCTATCAATGCTCCATGAAAGTTTGAATAGTACAAAAGCACACCCAAGGCTAAAATTGTCCACAAAACAGTTCTGAATTAGTCTGTATGTTAAACGGTTCAGGCTGAATCAATAGCACAAGTTCAATACTTGGTGTCAGGGCTTTAGAACAAACCCAAACCAGAATGTTTTAGGAATATCAATACAGAGCTGCCATGAATGCATTGCGATAATCTCTTCAGCGTTCCATTCCAGAGCTGCCCCACTTCTGTAATCCGTACATCCGCATCAGACAGCGGGTGCAGTTTGAATTGTGTGGGCTGTCACACATGGAAATGGAAGAACACTTGTTCCTGGTTGATGTTTTGTCTGGATCGAGATGCTAAGCCATTTAGCAAAGCCTAATTACAGGGATGGTCTTCTTGAAGCACCATGTTCATTGGCACAGGTGAAAGCGCTGGGTTGTACTGTCAATATCTCTCCTGCTCCTTGATCAGCCCATTTAATCATGATTTCAGCTGCAACCTTCACGTTAGCACACCAGATCTTTACCCATTACACAACCCCCACACTATGGAGGTGGCAACGAAACCATTAGTGACCCAGCTGGAGTGATAAGATTGCGGTTCGATTCATCCAGCCGGCATCACCCGTCATGCATGAAATATTCCTCCAATGAATTGCTGTGACACAAATAGAGACCAACTTTGGACTTACCTTTGAGATGTGCTTTTGTACTTCTGCCTGTAAGACAAAAAAATGGAAGCACATTAGCTTGCATCCATAATGAGCACATGCCATGGGAGTAGGTTATTTTACGTGTGTAAAGTACATGACAAGAACAGCATTCTCTCTTTCCAGTTTGAACAAAGCCAGGATTCTCAAGGACATCTCACTTCCCCGCTACAGTGATAGTTATCGAATGGAGCTGCTGTTATCGGATGCGTTTTAGACTGACTGTTTGAAAATGTACAGCGCACTGGGGCGTATTGCAAATCAATCGCTAATACATTTGTTTATATTAAACAGCCGTAATAACTAATTTTGCTTTTGATTGTTTTTAATCCACCTAGAAGTTTCCAAAGAACAACTGTGAACTGGATGTTGAGCAGTAGGGCCGTTTCAACGCATCCCAAAACAACACTGTCTACCTAGGATGGGATGAATGGATGAGCACGATTGGTCTATAGGAATAGATCCAAAGAGGCTTGAATGAGCTTTGCAGGGAGGTGATGGAACTAGACTGGTTTAAATCCCGGGATCATCCATTCACTGATTCTGACTTTCTACAAATTTGCTTCTGTTATAGGTCACAGCGCCTGATTAGATTGCACCGATGCATTTAACATCAGACTAAAGGTTATTATGTTTTAGCAGTGACCAGAACAACAGAAAGTAATTTTTATGATGGAAAATAGGATAACAAGATTTTAGTCAAATTAAGCATACTGAATAAACAGAAGTATATAATTTGATTTTTGTTTTGAATAAGGTTTGCTAAAAGATTAATTATTTAATCATTATGGCAGAAAAATAAGCTGGAATATTAATGTAAAATTAATGTAACTCTCTGTATAACATGAACTACTGACACTTATGAATGTACAAACTATAGTGTTTGTGCTGGAACTTGGTTTTATGAATTGTATGAGTCTCTAAGAATGTATGCTTTTATTTCTGTTTTGAATATAAAGTTTGATAGATGATTTATTATTAATTATTGTGGCTGGAAAATAAGTTTGAATTCTTAGTTAACTTTGATGTTTCACAAATGACCCATTATTAATTATTTTTGCTGAAAAATAAGTTGGAATTTTTAGCTAACGTCAAATTTAAAATGTTAAATTAACATTAAATTTGCGTAATGTGCACAATATATTAGAGTTGGTGGTGAAATGCAAAATACGACGTCAACATTTATCATACTTCGTTTAAAATGAAATCCCAAAAGAATTATGTTTGGATAGTTTCACCATGAAATGACACAATCCAAACACAGCTGAGCCCAAACCCTACAAGACTGATTTGAATTAACCAAAACTGTCAGTAGATTTGCTTGATTAGGCTTGACAGTCTCATTAGTATTACATTCACACACTTGCTGCCCCAAGAGTCAAGATTCACCCACTCCCAGCATCATAGCGCACAGTCAACACAACCATACTGCTCATAAACAGCTCTGTCATTCTCCCTCTCGGGAATCAAACCAGATTTTCCAGTCATGCTGATGAAAGAGTATGAAACAAGAAGCACTTACATTCCTTTCAGCCTAATCCACATCTTCTCCGTCTGGTCGCACTTGGAGTACTTCAAGGAGTTCTCCAGCCCGTCCGTGTCGTTGGCCAGAGACTCCATGGTTTGCACGAATGCACGAGCGTGTGGAGTGTTCTAAGACGCAGAGGGATACGCAGGTATGCGATTCAACACGTGTAGCGCAGAGCTCCGAGTCTTCAAAGCATCTCCGGCAGTTCGAGCGGCACACGTTTCCCAGAGGGTCCTGCTCTCAGCTCCAGAGTGCATCAGCCCGTTGGAGTGAGTGTCAGCGCACAGACCTGTCTCTCCACTACGCACTGAGGGAACGCTGTCACACACACACACACACACACGTCACACAAATGTCTCTCTCTCGCTCTCTCTCTCTCTCTCTCTCTCTCTCCCAATGTCCGGAAAAGCAGCAGTGTGCCTTGTGAGTATCTATCGCCCTCTCAGAATCTGTTCCCTCTTGCTCTTTCGCCCTGTTGTTTTCAGCCTTTCGATCAATCTATGATGGAGCTTGTCCTGTCTCCTCTTGACATCTCTAATCTCACGCATTTATACCACTGAAAATACACAAACACTCACAAGCCTTCACTATCACACTCGAAAGAAAAAGGGCACCTGTGTGCAACGCAAGTGTCACTCCTCGAATGGAATCCGTTGGCTGGAAACGGATCAGCGATTTCCCCCTCCTCTTCCACAGCCGGAGAAACGCAGAGGGAGAAGGAGAGAGAATGGTTTCCTCACATCCTCACCAGCATCATTATCCTGGCCACCAGGGGCCGAGATTCCCCTGCCGTTCACCAGCTTCCCCGAGACGTCGTTCTTCGGAAGAATCCATCATGAAGCTGTATTTTACAGAGACTTCCCTTCTGTTGGCAAGCTGAATGATAAGCTCCCTCGGCGGCATCTCCAGGTCCCGAGTTGGCGTTTTAATGAAATTAACCTGTGCACTATAGCATCCCGCGCTCGTCTCGCGCACGGCAGCCTAGTTTCAACACGCTGTAATCCTCTCATTCCAGCGCAGCTGCAAGAAGCAGCGCGCTGATAAAAATGTCACGATTGTTCATGAAATGTAAGGCGCTATTAGGCAGGCACACACTCAGAGAGACCGTGAAGGGTTTCGGAGAGGAGAACCAAATCAGCAAACATGCTCCAGTCCGAGACAGGGGCACTTTGCCTAATATAGCAGCACCCCTATATCTCGTTTCTGTAAATAAGAATGGAATGAAGATTGTGAGGGTTTTTTTTTTTTTTTGTGCTGTTGCAGCCAGGCATGGCTGATTTTCATTCATTAGAGGGAAGGGCACATCTCCTACGGAGCATCCGCGGCATGAATAGGCTGAATCTTAATGATCACTTCTTCTGGGTTACCGGTCTATTGGATTACACTCTGCAATGTAAAATAGCTTAATCATTGCTGCATTAGCATAGGAACAAAACTAATTCATCATTAGTTCATTTCATCACAGGAATTGCTTGAAATTAGTGCATTCTGAGAATGACAGACTATTTCTGGGCTCTGATTACACTAAATCTTTCTTTGTTTCAGGTAAAAGTGATTTTGATTGGTTGCTACATGCATGCCTTTTTCTGTAATAAGATAACCACATTTTGTTAAAATTGCATTAAGTGGAAAAACAGGCTCTCTACTCTATTTTTATTTTTTCCGTTTAATGAGATTTTACATTAGCATGTTGGTTGACAGTCGGGATTGTTGATTCAGCTATGTTTCATACAAAACAGTTCTGATGTATAGAAATGCATAAAATGGGACAACGTGTGTGTGTAAATAAAACATTCATATTCACTTTCTGCACTAAAATGGTGAAATACGTTACCATGGCAACACACTGCCATACAAATGGCTTTGGAGGGAATGATTACGGCTGTAAAAGAATGACTTGAAGGTCTCACGTAGAGACAGACAAACCGAGACAGAAAAGAGCGGCAACAAAGACTACAAATAAAAAGTGTGCTCGGTTATCTAGGTCCACTTATCCCGTATGATTGTCGTCATGATGATGGTGATTATCGACTGAAAAGAGCAAGTAGGACAAGAGTAAGAAGGTGCAGTTTGATTCAAAGCACGTCAGGGATGCTATTGTGCTCGTCAGCTACTGAACAATAAGTGAAGATTGCTCAGGCACGATCTAGACCTGTACAGTATGATCACCTAAGAGGTTCTGGTTGTGACAAACACTTCCAGGACCTCCTGACGTGTACTGCTGCGTTTTGTTAAGTCAGAGAAGTGTCAATGGTTAGACGGTGCACAGAACTCCATTAACCAAACATAACTGCTAACGAGCCGCCTTGCTGTCTACTGCCTTTTAAGGCAGCATTCTAACTAAAATGAAACCTTGCAAGTGATTGATTTGGATTGCTCTACATCTGCAGAAATTATTTGTGTCATGCCAACATTGCTTCATATGCAAAGCACATGGAAGACTTGACTGATTTATTTCAAGAGTTACTAACATTGCTAACATTGCTATAAACCTTGTGTAGCCTCGCCCCTTTTCAGCTCTGCGCTCGTTTTGTTCTGTCTTCCGGTTTGTATTTCCAAAGCATGAGGGTAAGATCTTATGGATTTATGAATTAACCACTCGTTTTAAAATCTTCCCGGTCTACTGACATTCGACATCCGCTTCAAACATTACAATGCTCCAGAGAATTTCGGTAATAAGTAAATCCACTTCACCAGCTATAAATATACAGAGCTACAGCAAAAACAAAATTCAGGTTCAAAGACAAAATTCTAAAGATTGCTGTGCACTTGTTTCTCTGGCACATAAAGTCTATAGTCATACAAAAGTAAGAGGTAAAACAGTCTCTATTTTTCCCGCTTTAGCCGCCATCTTTGATGTTTTTGTCACTGATCTTATAGCAATGCATTATGTAAAATTGTCTTTTTTTGTAAGGAATCAATATTAAAACTAAAACTATTAAAAATCGATTTGGTTAACTGAAAAGCTGAAATAAAATAAAACGTGAATATTAGATTAAAACTTAGAAAAACTTAGATATTAGAAAAACTTCAACTTAAAAACGAACTTAATGAAGCTAAAAGAAATGTTAGCTTGGAAACTAACTTAAATAAAATAAGTTTAAATACTAAAATCACTATAAATAACTTTATAAAAATAAAAGAAACCTTAATATAAATAATAAACATAAAAAAGCAAAAAAAAAAATATATATTTTTTTTAATATTATTAAATACTATAATAGTTTATAAATAGTAATAAAATAACACTGTATTGAATTATTTATATTTCTAATCATAATTTTTCTAGTTTCATCTGACATTTCTATTTATTTATTTATTTATTTTATTTGTTTGCCGAGCTGGTAGCAATGCATTGTGCGTTCTGCAAAATATATATGTGATGCTGAAAAGGTATCTTAGGAGGCAGCATGATCGTGCTACCATTATTGAAAAATGCTAAATGCTGCCTATGAAGTGAAATCACTATGTTTTGGAACATAGCCACTGTTCTGTTGATGAACTCTAGAGTTTCAGAGTTCATCACTCTTTCATTCAGGGCTTGGCAGAACCTCACATCTGATACGGGGTTGGATACGGGTCATCTGTCCATGGATGTAAACAGCCATCAGTCACGTGTGTTAATAGCTGCAGCATTAAAATATGAAACGTTATACCTTCACTTTTTTACAATGACGGGCTTCAGCCTCTGATAAGAGAATAATGGGGTGAATCTCAAAAAACATGTCTGGCTCATATTCATATCCATATAAAAAAATATATATTCTGTATGTAATGTAAATGTAAATGTATTCTGTGTAGTGTAGAGAATATGGAGCATATTTTTAGGATCTACACACACACACACACACACACACACACACACACACACACACACACACACACACACACACACACACACACACACACACACATATATATATATATATATATAAATAAAGTACTAAAATTATAGATCACATCAGCATTTTTCATACTTTATGCCTTGATACTTTATTTATGCCAATAATTGTATTACAATAAGGTGATTAAAATGAGATTCACCTTTGAGAATAATTTAGAATTATTTACAAAAAAAAAAAAAACTCAAAAGTAAATGTAGACGCATTACAGTAATAATAATTGAGGGGCAAAATGTGCTTAATTTGTCATTAAAATAACAATACAGTAGGCTTCATTGACTCATTTCACAACATTTCATTTCATTTTGTGGTGAAATGAGACCTGAGCATGCTGTAAATTGAGATTCACAAAAATGACCCCGATTTGTCATTTACAAACATTTGTTTTTAATCTTGACGGCTCTCAGTTCACGGACGAACATGCTTTGACGTCAGAGAACAATCATCATCAAGCAGGTAATTGTTATAATGCGAGAGTGGGTGTTTCCTTTTGGTTGTGCCTCTTAATTAAATGGAGTTTTAAGAGCCAAAAGCTTAGACAATGTTTATCCCCACGGACAGCACGACATATGATGTATAATACATTTGACACTTTAAATACATGGGCGGCTCGTGTTTAATTCGGATAACTCCTCACAAGCTTGGCTTTTACTTACTTATGACAGCTTAAAACTAATAAATGTCCTGGACTTCTTTGGATGTGAAGAGTTCTTATACATGAGACAAAGAAAATGTGGCATGAATGTAGTCTTTGAAAGATGTGAGCATTGAAAGACACTTTCCCTGCACTGCAAATATTATTCAGAATTATTGATTGATATTTACTAAAGATGACAGGAAAGCAAAGTGGGCTTGAATGTGACAGATTAAAACCACATCCATGGGAGCACAATTGCTTTTTATATTACCCACTGTGCCACAGATGTTTTAAACATCCCAGAAAACATCTAAATGATGATACTTAGATCTGACAAATGACCCTTCGCAAAGCACTGCCTTAAAAACACTACTGACCATCTTTGGGAAATGGTTTCTGATTTGTCTCTGCAGTTTCAATTAAATGTTATCGCACATTTTACTGAAAATCAGTGTTGTTATTATTTACTTAAAACTAATCAAAATAATTTCCGTTAATTGAATTCAAGCTGAATTGAAATAAAACCTAAAAACCTAAATTTAAAAACCTTAAATGGAAATTAGAAATGCTGACTTGGCAACTTACTGAAAAAAATATGTGCTAAAAAGTGCTAAAGCTAAAGTCAAGTCAAGTCACGTTAATTTATATCGCACTTGATTTTTTCAAAGCAGCTTTGCAGTGAGACACAGGAAAGTTAGGATTAATGATTCAGAAATCAATTCTGCTGTAAAGCAGCTCTAAAAAGCCAATAGAGTCAATGTTCACCTCAATTCAGTTGTTGATTCAGTTCAGTTCAATGTACAGTCCATTAGTTATGAAATTTGTTCGATTCAGCTAAGCAGTTCTACAATAAACTGACAAAAAAGACAGTGGCGTTATTCACTTTGAGTCAGTTGAATTGTTGAGTTGTCGATTTGATTCAGTTCAATAACAGTGTCGATGTTGCAAAATTCGTCAATTATGGAACCAAATCAAATTAGCTATAGAGCAGCTCTGCAGAAAACAGTGATGTCATCATCCAGCTTAATTCAGTTCAAGTTTTCTTCTCATCCAATAGTGTCAGTGTAGTCCAATCAGTAGTAATACTGAATATTACTATTTGGAGAATACAAACAGAACATAGAAAAAATAGGAAACAAAACTAATACAAAATTACAAAGGACCATAAAATTTGAAAACTGAAAATATAAAAAATAAAAGCCAATTTAAAACTTTAAAGGGTTAGTTCATCCTAAAATGAAAATTAAGTCATCATTTATTCACCACGGTGTTGTTCTAATGCCATATGCCGTTCTTTCTTTTTCGGATCACAAAAGGAACATAAAAAATGTCCCGCTTCCATATGATGGCAGTGAATAGTGACCCGTATCAAGCTTTTTAAAAAGACGCAAAAGTTTTACAGAATAATTTCATGCAACATGGGCCAAGGTCAGGATTTTTGTTAAATACATAAAATTTCAGCTTATTTTTCACCAAACACTATCATATACCAAACACTTTGTGTTGCATGGGTTCATTCTGTTACACTTTTGCATCTTTTTTTAAAAGCTTGATGCTGGTTGCTATTCATTATCATTATATGGATTATTGTGAGCAGGACATTATTTTTTAAAGGTATGTTATATTGACAGCAAGTCGTTGAAATGGGTACTGCAGTCCAAATTCAAAATATTGGAGGGAGTTGTTTCTCCCGCCCTCTCCTCCTCTGACTCGACTCTAGCTCGGGTTGCCAAATTGAGGGCACGCAACAGGAGTGAGCTCAATTGACGATGGAAGGCGACAAGCCTTACATTGTAAGTTGATGAGTTGATTTATCCGTGTTTAATATGCCTCTGTAGCTTTTTAGATGTGTGCCGAGGCTTTTTAGTTTGGGTAGAATCTGCGATCTGTGACCTAGTTTGTTTGCTGGCCTCCGTGGTTGCAATACGCTGTGTTTTCCACCAACTGGCAATCGGGGGTGTCGAAATACTATTGGGTAAATTGGCAGCGGGCAGGATCACACAAACCAGAGCAAAAACAGACATTTTGACACGAAACGCACATTTCTAAGTAGAATAACTGGTTGTAACATTGTTTTTCAGAGAAACAAGTATGTGAACTTAGCATGTTTCCTAAATCTCTGAAAACACATTAAGGCATTTTTGTGCTTTAGTGCAGTCAAAACATACATACCTTTAAATTTTTATTTTTTTGGGTCGAAAAAAAAAAAAAAATTGCATTCTGCATTAGAACAACACCAGGGTGCGTAAATAATGACTTAATTTTCATTTTAGGCTAAACTATCACTTAAAAAAATACTCCAAAAATCCATAAATAATACTAAAATAACACTTCTGAAAATCTCCAGTTCATTCCTACGTGGTGTTCTCCAAAGCTTGTCTGAGTTAGCAACAGAAATCAAAGGGGCGGAGCTTAGCAAAGGTTAAATTATTCCATTACTATGACCTTCCTAACTGCTCAGTTAATAAATATTTAGGTTCATGCCTTATCAATCTTTAAAGCCATTTCCAATTATGGTTTACATTACGAAAGGTTTGTCCCCAGCTCTGTAAAGATCAGGGGATAATTATGGATCCATCATGTGTGCTGTGTGAGCCCTCTTTCCTACCCTGTAGTAGAACATTACAAAACATTCAGTATTAATTACGTTTAACATCATGTCTAGAAAGGTCACTTCATTTCAATCAATACACAAGCCATTACAGTAAGAAAACCAGAAGGGAACGATTAATGAATATAGCATGCAATTAACTGAACTAATGCTCTATAAAGATGTCAATTGGTTATAAAGATGTCAATCAATGTAACATCAAACCGTAGACAGGATGATTGTATATTCAGCTATACATGATCGCACCCACATGTATGTAGCATTTAAAGTGATAGTTCATCCAAAACATTTGACATCATTTACTCACCCCAATGTCATTCCAACAGCATTATTTGTACCTTTTGTGAAAGACTAAAGGAGATGCATAGTGATTATTTCTGTCAAATGACTTGAGAAGAACTTCTGACCTTTTATAATATTTGTATGGTGCCTTTTTAGAGCTTAAAAGGTATAGCTTAGATTCTCTGCCTAACATCTCATTTATATTATTTTCATTTACTTTATTTCGATGGTCCACTTTAGACATTCCACTGACTATAAGTAACTTTGCAACTACACGTCAACTAACTCTCATTAGAGTATTAGTAGACTGTCTGCTTAATATCTGCTGACACTTTATTTTGATACTCCCCCAACAGATATCCTACTGACTATAAGTAACTTTGCGACTACTAACCCAAACCCTAACCCAACAGTCTACATAGTCAACTAATATACTAATGAGAGTTAGTTGGCATGTAGTTGCAAAGTTTCTTATAATTAAGTCTAAAGGCCCGTTCACAACCAAGACGATGACTATAAAGATAACATTAAAGATATAGGTTTAAAAATCATTCTCAATATTAAATAATAGCAGAGTTCATCTATAACGATAACAGCACAGAGAAACGATATTGTCAGAATCTCTTGTAGAATGATTTTATCCAGCTGATGAACGATAAAAACATTGACAGCCAATCAGAATCCATCCTGCTGTAACGAGCCAGATAACTTTAAGTGACAGACAATCGCGTGCTTATAAACAGAGCGATATTGTCTGCTGGTCTGGACGCTAATATAGTTAGCAATCTTGGTGTGAACGGGCCTTAAGTGTATGTTGACTATCAAAATAAAGTGTAGCCAAAAAGAAAAGTAATATGGTATGGAAATTATGGTATGGCCAAATGTTGACAAAACCTTAATTTTGCTTAAACTACTCATTTGCTCTTAAAATTCAGAGCAATATTGTGATACTGCTAATATTGTTTACGATATTGATGCATTGCTTGTGTTTTCCTCAATTCTAAGTCGCTTCAGATAAAAGTGTCAGCTAAATTATTCATGTAAATGTAATATAAATTAATGTAATGCAATTACAGCATAAAAATGACAAATGTGTCCACTCTAAGGATAAGGAAAAGATAATAAAGGCCAGTAATATTCAGTAAATCTCTTTTGTAGTGTTCCAGCAGCACACACAGAGGAACTTTATCAGTCTAGTCTCAGGAGACTATTAAACCGATGATACTGATGATACATCTTTATTCCGACCGCCTAATGCAGAGGCCAAAGACTGTCACCATGGATACCTCACATGGAGACAGCAAGAGTGAAAAACAAATACCCTTATTGTCACGAATGTGGGGGCATTCGGCAGAATCTCACAGGAGCATGCAAATGACACGATCGGTACCGTTGGTTACAGGCGCAGTTTGAAGCTTTAGAAAGAGTTCGAAAAAAGTCAATGGAAAACAAATTAAAGCCAACACACACATATTGAAAGCACCAGAGGCAGGACAAAAGGTTATAATGACAGCTTCAAATGCTAAGTTGTTTTTTCCGTTTTTCCAAGGTCAAGGCTGAAATGGTGCACTGATGAACCTTGTGTTATTGTTAGATGCTTTTTGTGTGTCACTCCACAAATTCAATGCTTGTCTGATCTGTGTCACATTGAACAAGAGACAGGAAGACTCCACCTCTGTCTCATTAGTTATTGATTGAGGCCCTCTTCCAAATGACACACTAAACTTCTGGACATCTGCTGCCCTTATTTGAACAAAATTACCAGATACACAATTAAAGGCTTTGTGATATGTCAACCTCGTCTCAATTACAGTACGTCAAACATCCATAAGAGTGCATATCTACCCGCCTTTCCTCATCAGCTATATGATTGTAAACAAAATATAATTATTTAAAATAAGTATAATCACTTCAAAAATAATTATAATAATTAATTAAAAATAGGATTTACCTTGAAATTGCTAGTAAATTTCACAAATAATTAAAAGAAAAGGCAAGTAATACATTGAGTTAAACTTGAAATTTTGAAGTGGAAAATCTAAACCAGTATTTTTTTGTAAAACATACTCCAGTAATCTTTGTTTTATTTACAACTTCAAAAAAAAGCATTTTTTACAGTGAAAATTAAATAAAATTTTCTTTATTTCTTTATTTAGAATAAATAAATATTTATTCTATTTAACCCCCACCCCCACAATTTTCTTCATTTTATGAATTATCGTGACATCTGGTCAGCCTAACTGAGAGGAATCTCAAACTATAATGATGTCACCCAAATGGATGATGTCATTCCTGGTAGGCCATTAGGTCATGCACACACCACATTGTGCAGGGACCTAATGCAGCATGGGTAATTTAGGATAGACTTTCACAACCTCTTAATTTGTCCTATATTAGCAATAGTGTTGTGAGGTTATCCAGTGCACAGGGGAACGGTCAGTTCTGTGGCCACTCAAGCCCAGCTCGGCTAATTTAGCCTGTACTGACTTTAATTAGCATGGTTGTAATCTGATTCTGTCAGAACCACAGCAGTCTGACTTTAGCCAGACCACAAACAAAGCGGAAGAATAACACTTTACCCATCCTCTCTATTTCTCTTTCTTTTTATTTATGTCTGAAAACAAAACTTGAATTCTTGCAAAGCCTGGAAGATCAGAAACACTAATGTCTGTAATGATGTGTCATTACTCCCAACCATTTCCCTAATAGACAATTAAATTATCTGTGTAAGCACACTGAGCAGGTTTCTCTTTCTTGGGCTGTTCATATCCACTGTTATGAAAACAGTTTATGAATGTATCTGTTCTTTGCTTCTGGAGTGCTTAACATTACCCATTATTGTGATTTTTAAGCTCTTGTATTTGCAATGGTAATTTATGTCATTTCAGTGACTCATACAGAGATTTTCTCTATAGGCAGATAGAAACATGCAAACAGAGGCGGTTCACACTTGAGCTCTGGCCAGTTTTTATCTCGATGCATGATTAATGCTCTAACGAGATGAGGGACGTGACTCTGAGCCGGTCCTATACAGGACACTCAACAATCGGGTAAAGGCCTTCTCTGAAATCATTGTGTATGCATGAACTTGTCAAAGAAGAGATAAACGAAGCCTAATAATCTAAGTTGGGAGATTTTTTTATTATTATTATTATTATTATAGACACAGTACAAAGTAGTACAAGGCAATTTATTGAATATTCACAATATTTGTACTATGATTTTAATTAATAAAATATAAAACCAACATGATTTTAATATTATTTTTATTTGGTCATTAAATTATCTTAAAGAGTGTGTCACTTGTCCTTTTCTAAAAGTATGAGATTTATGGCAGATTTATAGATTTTTCGGTTAAATACAAAAGTTTAGGGTCAGTACAAAAAAATGACAAAAATGTATACTTTTATTAAGCAAGGATGCATTAAATTGATCAAAAGTGACAGTAAAGACATGTATATTGTGTCACGATTTGGTCTCGTCTTTGTCATGTTTTATGTCTGTCATGTGATCCCCTGTTCAAAGTCATGTGATCCTGCCATGTTTTCCCTTGTCTGATGTGTCATGTTGTCATTGGTTCATTGTTTCATTGTTCACAGGTGTCCCTTGTCAGATCTTTAGTGTAAGCCCTCATGTTTGTCATGTGTTTTGTCAAGTATTGTTTCCTGTAGTCCACTGTTGTGTGAGTCTATGTTCGCGTTTATATCCACGGTTTTGCTTCTTGCCACGCCACGCCTTGCCTTTCTTTTATGTTTAATTATCCAAAGAAAAAAAAAATGTATCACAGTTTCCACAAAAATATTAAGCAGCATAAAAATTTTCAACATTGATAATAATATGAAGAAATGTTTCTTGAGAACCAAATAAGCGTATGGACTCTTTTTACATTTCTGGGATTCTCAGAAGCGGAAGTCGTCATAGTTGGGTAAACTTCTATAGCGAATGGGAGATGACAGCAAATATAATTATTATATTCCCATTTGCTCTAACAACAAAAGAAAAACAAATATGTTGATTATATTGTGATTGATTACATTGGTCAGAAGAGAGAAAGATGCCAAATTTGTCATCACTCCCTCAGCCGTTGTATTAGAAATCATTGTAATAGTTTTTTGTCATTTACTGCCAAGGTAATATAACACAAAGTATAGTGTTATAAATGTGTATAAAAAATTCAAATATAAACAAATGTACTAGATTTGTGATGTTGACAACTGTATTAAGTATATTAAAATAGAAAACAGTTATTTTAAGTTGTATTTTACAATATTACTGTTTTTTTCTGTATTTCTGAGGTTCACACAACAAATAATTTGCTTTTAAGATAGCATATTGATTAATAAAGAAGGATTTCCTCATGTCTTGAGTCTTCAGTCCAAACCCTATTTGCATTTCCAGAGATTGACAAAACCCTGATCAATGTCAACATTCTGCGCATCGTCAGGTGTTAAGAGGTCTTCTGGGTTGCTATGGCAACCTGAAATGTTTCACCATGGAGAAACTGCGGCGCTGTACACATCAAACGCCCACAATCCATAAAACCGCAATAACTCTCAAGATGTAATTACTGTTCTGGGTAATATGACTTGCTGTGGTCTGTATAGCATTCAAGATGTAGTGTGTCATTTCTGTGCAAATAACAGATATGCATGTATAAGTTCCATGTAAGTTGTAAGAAAATGTAGCAAATAAGTTATGTGTGATTTGCCTTGAGTGAGAATTAACTTGTCCAAAGGCAACATATGGTGTCCTCACAAGAAACCTGAAGATGGGTTGGCATGGCAGTTTGAGCGTGAGGTAGTAAGGGAACACACAAGCCATGTACGTCTGGTGGCAGTTGGTCACTTCAGGGGACTCTTACCTAATTCTGGGATCTTTGGCCACAGGCACGTCCCTTCCAGCCAGTCCTCGGCTTTGACCCCTCACTGAGCCCCACCTGTGCCTGAGGGCCCGAGAGCCAGGCTGCATCGCAATCATGGAGTGCACAGAGTCGCCTGCAGGGAGACACAGTATGTTCCAGATTATTCTCATGAAGGAAGACTGACGTAAAACATTAATCATTTCCACAATCGTGAACCATTTCCATGTTCATGATCACACTTTATACAGATGATATTAGTTCAAGGGGTGTTAAACGTACTTTTAGTAAGATACCAGTCTTTTAACAGTATTAGTTGTATTGACTTGTATTAATATTTAGAGTTTATTTTTATAATATAATATAATATAATATAATATAATATAATATAATATAATATAATATAATATAATATAATATAATGTGTTTAGCATTATAATTTTTAACTGTGCTTTTATATTAATGGTCTTTGTTCTTTATTTTATCACTTTTATAAACCTGATAAAGGAATGTTTATTTAATTGATAAACATTTGAAAGCTGCATGCAATAAATACATTTTCTTAATATTTATATTAATATTTAACATTTAAAATCTATTTTGATAATATTTATGTTAAAGCGAACATAGCATTATGTTAGTGTTGAATTTCAATAGTATTATCAAATACTGAAATTTTGGTGTTGTGATAATAACTAAATTTTTCTTGAAAATGCCTTCACCAAATTAGTTTTTAGCTCATCATAACTCACACAGCTTGTGTGAGAAGTTAAAATTAAAGGCAATAATTCAAACCGTGATCAGAAGGTATTTAAAAGCTCTCCAACAAGACTTCTGCTCATTTCCTCGTTGCCGGTGGAGAAATATGACGATTTGCCGTTCTATTAGAATTAGAATGTATAATTGTCATGCTGAAGTTTCTAATTATTACCCTCCATTGGCATTTAGATGTGGACTTCATCAATCTCCCAGAAAATTATTTCAGACACACTCTCAAGGTTCAGTGTGCCTAAAGCTCCAGATAAGAGAAATTAATTCTACTAAACTTTGTATCACTGTGGAGTACCTTTCCTTTTCTCCATTTAGTAATTGTACAAAAACAGCTAAAGGACAAATTCACTAAACCATTGCAGCCCGTGGTATTGTGACAAACACACACACACACACGTTTGGCTTTTCCATAGACATAATGATTTTTATATTGTAAAAACTGTATATTCTATTCCCTACCCCTAAACCTACCCATCACAGACAAATGTAAGCATTTTTACATTTGCAAAAAATATATCACTTAGTATGATTTATAAGCTGTTTTCATCACGGGGACCAAAAATGTCCATCTTTGTGGGGATAGTGTAGGGCAGGGATGCCCAACCCTGCTCCTGCCGATCGACTGTCCTTTACAGTTCATCTCCAACCCTAATCAAACACACCTGCCTTTAATTTTAATGTGATCCTGAAGACCTTAATTGGTTGCTTCAGGTGTGTTTGATTAGGGTTGGAGATAAACTTTGCAGGACAGTCGATCGGCAGGAGCAGGGTTGGGCACCCCTGGTGTAGGGTTTACCAGCCCACGCATGCGCGCGCACACACACACACACACACACACACACACACACACACACACACACACACACACAAATGTAGGGTTTCATGTTTTATGGGGACTTTCCATAGACATAATGATTTCTTTATTGTACAAACTGTATATTATATCCCCTAACCCCAAAAATACCACTTAACAAAACCCACACAGAAAACGTTCTGCCTTTTTACATTTTCAAAAAAACATCACTTGATATAATTTAGAAGCTCTTTTCCTTAATGGGGAAAAAAATTAATCAAAATTTCAGAATCAAAATTTCTGGTATTACTATCTTTGTGGTGACATTTTGTCCCCATAACATAGGGAAAACCTGACTACACACACTGTTTTTTAAATCACAAACCAGCCATAATCCAGTTTAACCAGATGCTAAATTAAAGGGGACTTATTATGCAAAATTAAATTTTACATGGTGTTTGAACATAAATGTGTGTCGGCAGTGTGTTCACAACCATCCTTGGCCTTATAATGGTAAAAATCCACCCACTCCTGTTTGCAGTTCCCGATCAGTGGCTCACGTTCAACGTTATGTTGACGTGACGACTTAACTGGGATCACTTCAGGGAGCCCTATCATCTTCGAGTGTCTACAGAATGAGCCAATGAATGTTAGCGTGCCCCGCAGCGCGGGTATAAACACGGAAGTGGGCGCACGTACCTTTGTTTCTCACTGAGGAGCCGAGTGGTTTCACTTGATTTCACGAGTGCTGCAATAGAGACTCTGCAAGGTTGGAAATCAAGAACTCTGTTCCAGAGTTGGCGCGACGGTGCGATCAGTGGTGGCCGCGAGCATTACAGCTCACAAACTGCTGTTTTCACAGCATCACATTTCTGTGTGTATCAGTTTCGGTGGGAGTTCCATTGAGTGTGTAACACCTCGTTACACCTTGGCTATCCCTGGGTGCCTCAGCACTGATAGAGTTTTTCTTTTTTCTTTCTTATTTTCTACTAAAAGAGCATCACAGACGTGACACTGTGTCCTTTTTTAGGATGTCAGTCCGCCTGGCGTTTCTGCATGCGGTCGTTCCCTGGCGCCAGCAGACGGCCACAATAGCTGCCGCTCATGTTTGGGCATTCAGCACGCTGAGGCTGCTTTTGTGAATAGTTCATGTTCTCATTGCGGGAACATGACTATGGCTGCGTTAAGATCAAGACTCGCTTACCTCAAGGGAGGTGCAGTCCCCTCGCCTATGCACCGTTCTAGTGTCTATTCTGGTCCCCAGAATAGAGTTACTTTGGTGTGTAGTAAGGTTGATCTGAAGATTACGGTGAGGGCTTCCCCGCCGAGCCAGTCTCCGTGGGCCCCTCTCGCCTCTCAAACACAGCATCCGGTGGAGCCTCCAAAGGAGCGCTCGTTCCTTTGTCGTCTCCTTTCGGGCTCCAGCTGATGACCAGATGTCAGTCGCAGCATCGGAGGGGGGGCTTCAGTCCTCTGGAGATGAAGATATCGGCTGCGTTACCCCCTTCTGGGAGTGCAACATCGCCCAAGTCTGATCCAGAATGGGCGGCTATGCTTTCCCGGGCCTCTGAGAAGGTCAGGCTTGTGTGGAACCCTCCACCACGTCCCGAACCCTCCCGGTTGGACGATTGGTTTCTCGGTGCCATTCTTCCTGGAGGTGCATGAGGAGCTCACTAGGACGTGGACTGCGCCGTATAGTGCCAGAAGCCGTCCTAGTGGGTCCTCCCTCCTCACCACCCTTGATGGCGGAGCAGCTAAGGAGTATGAGGATATCCCGCCAGTGGAGCGTGCCATCGCGATGCAACTGTGTCTGGCATCCAGTGCCTCTTGGTGGGGTAATCCTCGCCTCCCGTCCAGGGCCTGTAAGTTTTCGTCCGGTCAAATGGCAAAGCCTTACAGAGCCTGGGCTGCTTCCGCTCTCCATGCCATGGCGCTCCTGCAGGTCCACCAGGCCCAGGCGCTCATGGACATACACTAGGGTGGTTCTGACCCAAAGCTACTCCGGGAGTTCCGTGCAGCAACCGACCTCGCCCTCCAGGCAATGAAGAAAACTGCCGGTTCACCCGTCGCGCAAGCTCTTAACAGTCAAAGTAGGTCTCGGGTAGATGGCCAGCTCACTGCGTGTGCGACAGGCAAACATCTGAAAAGCTATTTCTCTTTTTACAATCTAGATAATAAAACACCGCATTCTGTTGACAGCGATACAACACAGCTGTAACGTATAGTAACTTGGACTTGGAACTATACTCTAATTACCATTTTGAAAATTATAACGCATTACATTACTCCGTTTCAAAAAAGAAATCAAATTACAGTAACGCGTTACTAAGTAATGCATTACTGCCCAACACTGCTGCTCTTAAATAACTTTTGTAGCTTTAATAAGAATACATTTCTTACTTGAATGCTGCTGTTAAATGCTCTGGCGAGGAGATATACATGGCGGACTGTGTACAGCTCACTCAGGGCGGGGTCTATGCTAATAAGGCGGAGTCCATCAGCAGTCGAAGGCGGGGCCAAAGCAATGTGACATCACATTGCTGGAAACTGCAAACAGATTATTCTGAGTCACTGCTTATGTTTTATGGGGATTAAAAAAAGGAGTGGGTGGATTTTTACCATTATAGGGTGATTGAGTACACACACTGCTGACACATTTATGTTCAAACAACATGTAAATGTTTTGCATAATAGGTCTCCTTTACAGTACAGCATACTGCGACAGTCTACTGCATCCCCCACAATTGTGCGCTTAGGACTGCGAGACTGGGAATTTGCACGCAAATTGTGTTTAGTATAGATTTTAAGGGTCTATTACCTTATGTGCATATTTCCTTTACTGAAACAGGCGCTAAAACTATGCAGACATTGCTTTCAAATAAATGTTGCTATCAGCAAGAACTTTTTATTAATGAATTCCCCTCTAATTACGCTTGAAGCGTTTTTTTTTTTTTTTGGCAGTTTTTTTTTAAGGAAGAACAAACAAAAAAAACAGGAAAGTGAAAGAGAGAAGACAAAGACAAGCGTGAGAATGTGGTAGCATGTGTGACTAAATATGGTGAGAGAGAGCAGTTGGGTGGACACGACAATTACGGCCTAATTTATGATTCAGTGTCAGTGAAATTGGGTTTTACAGGTTGCCATAGAGATACATTCTGAAAAATCCCTGCAAAGCTATTCATCCATAATATCAAATGTTATTGCCCACAATTTCTCTTCAGTGGAGGCTGATGCACACCACTGATCAGAAGAGCGGAAGATTTGCATATGTAAACAATAACATGGGTCCATCCTAAATAGCCTACATGCACAAGTGTTGTCGATGTGTGTGTTTGGGCATTTTTTGAGGGGTATATGTGGCAGCATACGAGCGGCAGGTGTGACCGTGATCGCCTCGATTAAAATTTCACTTCTCGTTTGCAGAAACAACTGTGTCCAAGTAAGCTTTTGCAGCTGAGGTCAATGGCTTGACATCTCACAGGAAAACTGTACTGAAGCCTGCAGGTGATAAAAACATACTGCAAAACCTCATTTATAAAATGGATAGTTTCTCTAAACTGTCACTGATGTTCAAAGTAGAGATGTGACGGTGATAATATTCTCCCACCGGTTAATCGACTTGTGACAACACCGGTATTACCGGTTTCATCGTGGGGGTGGGGGGTGTTAGAGTGATGTCATTTTTTTTTTTTTTTTTTTTTTTTACATGGCGTCAATTCATAATTCGTATTGAGTTTGATTGACATGCGATCTAACCAATCAAATTCCACCATTTTTGTGCGATAAAGCAGTCAGAAGAGTTATTGATTAACTTCGGTGGATTTGAACTTGGCTTTAACTGAGGCAATCTGTCACGACACATTAAAGAGCCAAAAAACGGTAGGCCTATTTTATATTTGTTTGACTGACCAAATTTGAAAGTTGAGACTTTGTTTCATATTATTACCTGCTCGGTCCTGTCTTTCAGCGCGTTGTCCGTGTCCTCTATTTTTCACTGCTTGAGATCATGTTGAGAACAATAACGCCCTATTTGAGGGTATAGGGCGTGATTTCGGATTCAACCACAGTGTTTGAATGGTGGGTTCGTTATTATTCTTGAAAAACGCATGTTATTATTTCAGCACTTCGCGAATGGACAGCGACTCTTAAGTATCACGAACGCGTTCTCGCGCATTCATGTTAAGTGTATTTTTGGGAAACGCGCGTAGAATTGCGGCGTGTGATGAGCGTAACCTTGCACATAGAGAACGCTCTTAAGATCAAAGATACATCGTTATCGGGAAACCCGGCCCTGGTCTCCGCACTAGCCTAACTGAAAACTATGAAAGCCGTGTGACCGGCCAACCGGTAAAAATAAAAAAAAATAAAAAAATACATTAAAGAAACTATTCCCTCTGATTTTGTTTCATTAATAAAGTTTGACTAATCGTAGCAGTCTCACATTCGTTTAGAGCTCGTGTGAATTGCACGTATAAAATGAAGTTAACGAACAACCTCGTTCCATCAGGAAACGCCACATGAATTTCACTGCGCTTTATGAAGAGTTTTTATTTTGCGTGAAGAAGCCGTTCGCCGGAGATGTGTTAAAAGATTAATTCATGCACACAAGAGAGTGTATTCATGATTATTAGGCTACCGTTATACTAATCCTCCTGGCGCGGGGTCTGAGTGAGTAATTTACCTTTGTTCTTTGATTAACATTAATGACACTCCATCTGACACCGTCCCATTTTCTCACAAATTTCTACATTCATTTATGATATTATTTAAATCATTTGCTCTTATGAGGACACTCGACGAAACGGACATTTTGGCATAATTTGTGTGTGTTATGTTTTGTTCAAGGCCGAAAAGAGAACTCGATACTGACGCGCGTCTTTGTGTGTGTGTGTGTGTGTGTGTGTGTGTGTGTGTGCGCGCGCGCGTGTGTGTGTAATAGGGAGGACTTACAGCGCGGTCTCTTGTTTTGTCGCGCTTGAATGGTTGAGCGTGATCATACAACGCTAGTCAACTGGTGACAGAAAATACGGATACTGCGTAATTGCTTTAAAAAATTTTTTTTTTTGCGGTGCTGCGGTGGGCAAGTGATGAAACCGGTGTTGCGACTGAACACCGTGTAACACCGGTAACACCGACTATCGCGCCAAGCCTAGTTCAAAGCCATTTTAAAAATACACATGTGGCCACATATTCTGTCAATAGAATGGCAACTTTAAACAGCCTAATGGTAGGCTAATTAAATGTATTACTTGGTGGGAAAATTTTTATTATTATTATTAAATGTAAATATGTATTAAAGACTTGTATTATGCTGTTTACTAAAAAGCAACAAGGGCCATTTTTTCAGTGACTCTTCCTGCAGGTTACATTGTTATGCCAGTGGGTAGCAACAAATGATTACCTTAATAAGTGTGTCATTCAATCATTCATTCAACCGATTTGTTAAAAAAAAAGGCTAGTTCAGGAAACGAACTAAGTGAGTGGCTTAATCAAAATCACACACTTCTAGTTCTAGTTCACAAACTCACTTCGATTCAATTTCAATTCACAATCTTGTGATTTGATTCAATATGGATTAATTTGGATATATATCAGGTACAGTACATGGCAAATTTTCTCAAGGAAAAAAAATCTAACTAATGCACACTGTAAACCCTAATGTTGTCTTTACTTAAACAATCAAGTGTACTTGACTAAACATTACTTAAAATTTTGCATTTTGGTCCTGTCACTCAAAAATATAAGTTCAAATAACTTGTTTACCTTCAAAATACATAAACTTAAGATTTCAAGTGCTGTGAGCTCAAAATCATGATTAATCCTTACAAAAGGTCATTTTCACAAATGTTGTTTTCTTGACATGATAATACATTCATACATGCTTTCTTCAAGGAGTGCAATGAGTCGTTCTTATTTTGACAGAAAACATTTCATTATTTTACAATTATTGATCGTAATGGAAATTGATTTTTATAAAAAAAAAACTAAACTAAAAAAAACCCTGATACTTTAAACTTGATAAATAAACTTTAATACCCAAATACAAGTGTTTTTGTAATACTGGGGGTTGCAGTTTTCACTCAGTAGCCTTTTAATACAAGCTCATACATTTGTAACAGGCACGTGCACATATGCCACATGCCAAAATGCATGAAAAAGTTCCTCACAGCCACCGTCCAAGTCTCATTAAAAATATACAAAATAAGAGAAATACAGAGCGACGACACATTATGTTTAACGTTAAATCAAATTAATTTCAAATCGGTCTAATTAAAATGTCCCTCTCTGGTCTTCCTTTGATGCGATTGGCCACGCAAGCAGTTCTGCCTGGCAACAAGATAACTAATGCACTGATTGGTGGATTACAAAATTGGGGATTTTCGCATCTGTTGCTTACTGACACCAGTGCAAATTTTCAAGACGGTTACGGGAGTTTTTCTTTGTGCACCATTCTCGGTAAGTACAATTATTAAGCTATAAAGTTATTTTGTGTGACTTTTTAAAAATGAAATATGTTTATTTAAATCCTTGCACGGTTCTATAATAAAAGAGAACGCAGCCATAACTTTTATTACAATATATCTGGTCAAACTTTGCCAACATAGCTGCTAACGTTTACGCGTTAACGATAACTGCGATATTATGCTCTTTATTTTATTAGTAATAATTAGTTAAATATAAACTTAATCTTTGTGTAATCGTGTATTTCTCGGCAAAAGAACATGGCAGCTAAGTTCCTTGAGACCAGTTAACGTTAGTGATGTTTTTTTCTGGTCAAACTTTGACAACCTCGACATTAATTAACGATATTTTCTTCATGATTTTGTGATGGTATGATTATTGAAATGTCAACAGCTTATTTCTTTACCTGTGAGATACATATTTGATTATCTTTTTTTCTGTGCAAGAAAGAACATGGCAGCTAGGCTACTGCTTAGACCATATGGGTTATTTTTCCCGGGCAAACTTTGTTAGTTTCACCAGTAATTGATAATATTTTCATGATACATTTCTGATTGATTAATTTGTGAGCAAGTGATGTGATGCTACAGTTCTCCAAATCTTTTCAGATGAAAAAAAAAAAAAAAAAAAACTGCCCAAGTCTTCAAAATTAATAAACTTCATGTATACTGCATAATTACAAAAAAAGTATTGTCTTTGCTGGAAACATTTATATTTTCATAAAGTCAAATGCATACTTGTCCATTTAATTTGGGATTAGGGTTAGTGATTTGTGTTTTTAATAAATCTAGTGCACGTTCTGATAAACATGCATTGATAAACATTTGATTCCTGATAGCAATAATCTATTTATGCCTGTTTTTTCACTAGGTGTCTGATCATCGCAATTCCATCCTTGATGTGCCAGTGGGCATCTTATTTGAGGACACTGAACTACAGCCCCCCAATTCCTTGCATTTAACTACTACGATTGGGATAATACTTGAAGGTCAAGTGTTGATGGAAAAAATGCAGGACCTCCCACAGGCTATGTGTCTCCTCTTCGGTTCTGATCTACGCACTAGACCTGAATTACCCAAAATCACTTGGCAACATGTTTGATTTCATCCAGCGTACGTGCTAATGTCAATGGGACAGAATTCTCCCAAGCCTAAATTGCAGTCTCTGGCAAACCAGCTTTTTGTTTAAAAAAGCATCACTGTGAGACTTTAACACCACTGTGAGAATGTTCTTCAAATGATTTGTAAGAAATAATATGGTATATCGTTACCATTGTTACTACCTCTTCAGTTTGTGACCCAGAAAATGTTTAAAAAAAGCCACTGTGAGACTTTAATATCGCTGACAATGTTTTGTTTTTTCCCCTCAATTTACTCCATTATCCATTTATGAAGGAAAAAATGGTTTAAATTGTTAAATGCTCAAAATTCTATAATTAATGTGCAGTAGTTAATTTAGTATTTTTTCACCATTGTTGCTACCTCTAGAGTGTGTCTGACAATATGTCAATTACAGTATAGTTTGTACTGTATAATAATTTTGTGCAAATTTGGTCATTACATTAACACAAATGTGAGACTTAAGTGTAATGTTTAAGTGATCAGAGTTGTACAATTGATGTAAGTTCACTACTTAATGTTGCACATTGTTGCCATCTTTAGAGTTATGCACAGGGTGTGACTCATTTCCATCTGACATTTTGGTCAATAAAGACTCAAAGGTTCAATATGTTGTTCATTGTTTTATTTAAGTGTAGTGTGCACAAAGCTTACAGTCAAAAATAATAACTTTAATTATTATTAATTAAATAACTAAATTTAATTTTCAGTTAAATTTTCTTGTTGAGTTTACTTAAATATACAAGTACACTTGAAATTAACACTAAGTTAAGTGAACTTTATTGTTTAAGTACATTAAATAATCGTCAAGTTTGGTGAACTAAACAATTCAAGTCAAGTCTACATAAGCACCAAGTTAAGTAAACTTAAATATGCACGTTTTGGGAGAGCCCATTACTCAATTAAATTGAGGGAACGAGTTTACTCAAATCAATTGAGTTCAATCAACTTATTAGGGTTTTCAGTGCAGTAAACTATATAGGGAGTCCATTGGTACTACATTTCTATAATATTGAAGGTTAAAATTAACTGATTTGTATGCACTTCTACAAGGAACTTTTTATAATAATAAAGTTATAATACTAACTTTAAAATAGATAATTATGCTTTTACTCTAATTAGCTTTTTGAAATATAAACATGTAAATGGTAAATGCCTGCATTAAATATTGAAGAGACGTAAAAAATATATATAATGAATATGGATATAATAACAGTATTTAGCTAAATGCTTCTCTCTAGAAGTTTTCTGGGTGACTAACAAGTTTTTTCTGACGTAAATGTCTTTATTTTGTTGACATAATTGTGGGGAGGTTAAAAAAATTAAAAAGTAGTTTTTAATTTTAGATGCATCCAAAAACTCTGACTTTTATAAAGTTTATAAAGAGACTGGTAATAATCTAATATAAACTATTTCTATCTTCCTCTTCCTTTCTAATAAGTCTTTACGGCTTACATTCATACTACACACATTCATACTATATACTGTCGAACGTACTTTTAGCACGCAAAGTAAGTAATTATTCAAAATAAGTACCTACTCAATAGAGTATGCGATTTTGGACACAGCCTTTCACTTTAAACACGTTATCATTCCATGAGGCCATGGGAGAGGATTTGTGAATGGCAGTAAAACGCCACAACTGATGCTGGTAGGTCACATTGTAACATATCATCTTGAATTCCAAAAGATAGATCGAAATCATTGTAAAGAGGTAGGGTACCATCCGTTCAGTTTTTGCAGTGATTATATTTAAGTGCCAAACAAGTAACATCAAAAGTATTCACCCTCCACGCAAACACATACCATATTTACATATCAGTTCATTCATTTGTATGACAGAAAAACCTGCGTTTCCAACACAGCTTGTCACAAGTCCAGCTTTCTCAAAGCCAATGATGTCACAATGATTTCAGTCAATAAACATCCACAGGAAGTTCCACAGGTTTAAGCAATTCGAAGACGACAAACTCAGTCAATTATCCATTGATAATTCCCATGCGCATTAAGCAGTCGAACTTAGCATAAAACAGTCCAATAGAGAAACTTGTCTCAAGACTTATTTAGCATGTGCTCAATTAGAACATAAGGGCTAACCCTAACCTAACCCTAACCCTAACCCTAACCCTGAGCTACAGCTCACATCCATTTTTTTTGTCACCTCTCCCTTAACTTCACTTCTTCTCTGCTCATATCCGCATCCTCCCCCCTCAGAACTGTGGACATCGCCCCCTAGAGTAGCGGAAAAGCACTAGTAACAGTGAATGCAAACTTGAACTGTTACACTCCCACCCCTTTAGGAGAAGGCTGGACAGTCCCATAAAAGGGTTTCAACTTTTCAACATGATATGTGTCAATATTACCAGGATCGTTGAGCAATTTTACCTTATATTTCACCCTGTTAACCTGTGCCACGATTTCAGCAGGGCCTTGACATTTGGCCCTATCCAACACCAGATACACGGATGTCCCCCACCTTGTGAAGATGTCTTTGATTAAGATGTTGGCTATAAAAGGGGTCTTTGCCGATCTCATCGAGAACACTTCTACCCACTGCAGAAAGTCAACTACCACCAATAAGTACTCATTCAATCGGGTGCTTTTGGGGAATGGCCCCATCAAGTCGATCCCTAGTATGTAACCTGGTTCAACCACTGGTGTAGACTGTAGTCGACCTGCAAGCTTGGTAATGCAAGGTTTATACTGTTGGCATACTTGAAATTCCTTACATATCCTCCAGACATCTTTACAAATCTCAGTCCAGTATGTTACTTCCAATAGCCTCCTCAATCTCTTCATACGTCCAAGATGACCACTTAATGGGTTGGCGTGTGCGTATTGCAAACCCTGTTCACGAAACTTGGTTGGCATGACAACCTGCAAATTCTGGCCTCCGTTCATGTCCATAGTACTTCTGAAAAGGTAGGCATTTAGGTTAACATAATTTACTCGGCTAGGAGATTTCGCATCACCCCACAGTGGCTGGAGAGTAGCATCTTTCTTTTGTTCACAGCCAATATCTTCCCAGCTCACCAGTAAGTCATAGGGTACACTGTTTGCATGAGATAAAGCTATAGTGCCTTGACTTTCTTCCTCCACTCCCCTTGACAACGTATCTGGAACCAGATTACATTGGCCTTTTCGATACTTTACAATAAACTCAAAGCTCTGCAGTCTGATCGCCCATCTTGTGAGACGGGAAGAAGGTTGGGGGGGGATTAAAAACCCAGGTCAGGGCAGAATGGTCACTACCTCAAAACGACAACCCTCTAGGTACTCACGGCACGCCATTTCTCCATTGCCCACACGACTGCCATGCACTCTTTCTCTGCTGCAGAATAATGCTCTTCAGCCCCTTGCAAAAGCCTCGAAGCATATGCAACTACATTCTCCCCTTGCTTCGTCTCTTGAGTAAGCACAACTCTAAGTCCTACATTACTAGCATCAGTCTGCAGCTTCTTTAAGGGTTTTAAAGGCGTGCTGACATTCGGCCATCCATTCCCACCTAGCACCTTTTTTCTTCAGAGCGTGAAGAGATGCAGCTTGCTCAGAATAATGTGAAATAAAGCGATGATACCATCCTGTTAGTCCTAGAAAGCGCTGGACTTCTTTCGCTGACTTAGGAACAGGGAAGTTTTTTATGGCTTCAACCTTCATAGGTTCTGTCCTCACTCCTCCTTCTGATACAACATGCCCAAGGAAAGTCAAGGATTTTTGCAGAAGATTACACTTCTATAAATTCAGTGTCAGACCTGCAGTCTCCAGCTCAGCAAGCAATCGACGAAGATGCCCAAAATGTTCCTGAACACTGGAGGAATAGACCACAATATTGTCGATATAGACAAAGCAAAACTTGCCAATGAAGTCTCGCAGAATAGAATTCATCAGTCGTTGAAAAGTGGCTGTGGCATGTTTCAAACTGAAAGGTAGACGTAAAAATTCATATTGGGTCACAAAAAAAAAAAAAAATTTGGTCACAAAAGCAGTTTTAGCAATGCTGGCCTCATCCATACCTACTTGCCAATAGCCACTTCTTAAATCCAACGTACTGAAAGCGGTAGCCCCATACAGAGAAGTGAGAATATCATGTACTTGTGGCATAGGAAAGCCATCAAGGGACGTCTTTGTAGAACCTAAAACGGTTACAACATGATAATGACAACATAGCAAGTTTTGTACGTCTGGATCACATTCATGCTATATACATTCATACTCTACAAAAGTGGTTGCTAAGTAATTACTTATTCAAAATAAGTACCTACTCATGAGAGTATGTTATTTCAGACATAGCCAGTGCTTTTATGAGTGAGTCATTGAATCATTCACTCAAACGATCTGTTCAGAAACGCTTCATTCAGGAATGAAACAACCTATTGTGTGTTGTTTACAGAGACAAACTATTTTCAAACTATTTACGTTAAAGCTAACTGGCAAGAATGTAAAGAAATGTAATGTCAATATTAGTTTATAATATTCCTTAACTAACTTTACATCTCTTTACATCTTAGTGCTGCACCAGGCATATTTCTGTCTGTACAAATTAACCATGTGCTGCTAATTTTTTTTAAAGATAATTATTATTAAATTATATTGTAATAAAGCAAGGTATGTGAGTGTGAGGTGTGAATTTGATATTATTACTATTTCATTCTGTTTTCTAAAGACTGGCCAATTACAGCATTTTAAATAAAATGTTTTTCATGTTTATATGTACATTTTAAACACTTATTTTAGCTTTAATTTAATGACTATTAAAACAACATGCTGTCTTTATAATATCATGTTATATATATTTTGCACAGTAGAATGACATATATAGCTAGAAAGGAGATCCTTCACATGGGGATAATCATATCTGAAGTTCCTTGGCATCAAAAATTCTGAAAACACCCATAAATGAAAATTCACTAGAAATCCTGCCCTTCATCGTAACTCTCAAATCTCATTTGTGTACACTATAAAAAAACACTGGGTTAAAACAACACAATATGGGTTGTTTTCAACCCAAGGGCTGGGTAAATATAGGACAGAACACATGTTGGGTTAATTTTACCCAGCAAATTGGGTTGTTTCAATCATATTTTACAGTATAGTATATTTTATATCATTTTTAATACATATTGCCAACATTTAAGCTAGTTTACCAAATATTAGAAGTAAAAATTAAACATTTAGAAGTAATTCAAGTGTAATCGACCAGTCTCTGTTGTCCCGTTCAGATATTCACAATTTTGACGGAGCTGCACTGCTCTATCCTAAAGAGGTCGCAAAAAGCCCACGGAAAAATAACTCAATCCCTGGGTTGTAATGTCTGACCCAAGATCTGGTTAACACAAAAACTACCCAAATACTGAAAAAATAACCCCCAAAAATGACCTTAATAAAGGCTCAACAGACAATGTGCTCCTAAGCAGAGAAATCTATAAGGGGCTTGTGCTTAAAAAGACACTGTATAAAAGTAAATGACGTACACATTCCAGAAAAAGTGTCTCCTTATCATTCTCTGAAAGAGAACATTCAATAATTCATTGATGGAATGAAAGGAATTCAGAAATGTTCATGCACTTTTTCATGAAACGTCAGCCATCAGTCGGACTGCGAGCTCATTTCCTGCAGTTCCCAGCCTGGGTGATTTGAGGTGTGTGAGTCTCTCTGCTACGGCCAGATGGTTACACTTCAGTGGATTAGATAGAAACATCACGCCTGTTACTCACAGTATGACTCCATTCAGTACAGATGCTATAGAGAAATTTCTTAACTAAAATTTCTGGGTGAATTCATGGATTGATGTATGTTTTTCAACATTGATAATAATAAGAACTATTAATAATTGAGAACCAATACTATTGGTCATAATTGAGCAGTAAATCAGCATATTAGAATGATTTCTGAATGATCATGTGCCTCACATTAATAAATAAAATTTTCAAATAGAAAGTATATTAAAATTCTTGAAAGGACTGCCTGTGAAGTGTATCTTTTTGCTACCCACTAATAGAGTAATGTTAGGTAAAATGTATAAACCTGAAAATAATCATTTTCAATTCAGTTCTACATGTGTTTGTATAGTACAGAGCACCGCACATGACATGCAGGGGAAATAATTTTTATATCACGGTTACGAATTAACAATTTGTTCCCACAACTTAAAAATACATCAGCCCATTTTATTAATTTGTTCCCTCGTTTTAAGTAAATTGTGCTCGATA
Organism: Scardinius erythrophthalmus; assembly: GCF_964197995.2. Lineage (NCBI taxonomy): Eukaryota > Metazoa > Chordata > Actinopteri > Cypriniformes > Leuciscidae > Scardinius > Scardinius erythrophthalmus. Next base: position 7,611,247 of record NC_138226.1, on the reverse strand, counting down.
TAATAATAAATTCCCTCGGTTTACTACATCGTGGCCATGTTGTATCCAGACAACAATAATAATCGTTCCGTTGTTTAAGTTAGATCAACACGAGGGAACGAATTAGTTTAACATGGCCACGATTTACTAAAACGAGGGAACAAATTTTTATTTCAATAAAAAAGCATGATTCTTAAATCATGCAACATTTCAATGTGGTGGTCGCATTTTCTTTTCGAAAATATGTACAGATCTAGTTATCTTTATTAAAAAAAATAACTAAATAAATCTTTCCTCTATTTCCTCAGGGTCAAAATTCTTCCAAAGACATTGTAAAACACCCTCAGGAGTAGATTACACTATTCTCTGTAGATGTCATGTCCAATGCCCTGTCAGTAATACAAAGGTCATTCTTATAAGTTCTTATATAAATCCTTTCTGTAGGCCTTTGTGTGTTTGAGTGTGTGTGTGTGTGTGTGTGTGTGTGTGTGTGTGTGTGTGTGTGTGTGTGTGTGTGTGTGTGTGTACGTGTGTGTGTGTGTGTGTGTGTGTGTGTGTGTGTGTGTGTGTGTGTGTGTGTGTGTGTGTGTGTGTGTCTAGCTGCTGTGGCATGTGTTAATGGCCATCATTAGCACCACATAGTGAAGCTACAGGGAACAGGACAGTCGCAACAGGACTGTAATCTGTAAACACAGAAAGACATGACACAGACTCAGACCAAAAATGCTGTTAAACACTGAAGACCTCAAAGGACCCTTGATTGATGGAGACCAGGTTCTCTTTGTTAATAGAACAGGACTGGAATATAATTGTCTAAATATACTACACCTTGTCAAATGTCTGATTAATAGCATCCGCTCTCAAATTGAAGCTAAACTACATTTCTGCTGAAAGTATCTATCAGAGAAGTTATAGGTCTTGAATAAAATATGACACATTAGGGATGTAATACCTCACTTCTGCCAGTGCAAAAATAGAGCTCTAATTGGAAAGCTCATCTATTGTCATTATAATCATGGGCCTCATTGCTCACTGACACAGACTCAAAGTCATGTGACAAACTCTGGCACTAGACATCTATGCATCCGCCTGGCCTGACGGACAATGCTCAGCCAGCTTAGTTTGTGTGGTTGCTGGAGTGTTTCAAGGAGGTTGCTAAGGTGTTGCTATGCTGTTGCATAGAGAAGGTATGCTTGAATGGTTTATAAGTTGCTAAAATGTTCAGGGTTACTATTAGGACACGGATGGGTGGATGGATGGATGGATGGATGGATGGATGGATAGATGTTGATTTGTTAGTTGCTCTTACTAAAAATAAATAAATAATAAATAAATAAAACATGCAAACTGATTGTCTTAAAAAAAAACCGAAATAAACATGTTTACTTGGATCAATTAATGTAGAAACTCCATTCTCCTTTAACTATTTCTTGTTTATTACCACTTATTTTAGTCTAATGATACAAACTTTCACTTCATGGCCAAATAAAAATCATTACAATCACTGGATATTCATGTTGCTTAATTTTATATTGACAGCAAAGTTATTCTGAATATTTTGAATATATACTATAGTTAATTGTAATTATTCAATATATAGACTAGTCCTAATTAGCACATTCATATAAGTCACTCTGGCAAGAAAGCTTAACAGAAATATTAAACAGAAATCTATTTATCATGAAAGAGAAATATGACAACAGTTTCAAATTGTTTTAGAAGAAAAAAATGCACGAGCCTGGACCAAGTGTGTCTGAATTACATAAAAATTAAGCATTGCATAACCATTACATAACTATTTTTAAATGCTGGCAAGACTTATTGCGACAAAAGGCATGAATCATGCTTACACACCTGTGATTAAACATTGAAAGCTGCATGCAAGTGCTGCACTCAAAAGAAAATGCTGTTTTTTAACTTTGAATATCTGAGACTGACACCTGGCATTTGGAGGCAGATATTAATCAACTCACAGAGTGTTTCATTATACCTCAGCGGTTCATTGAGGAAATAAATCCGGATTTACACACGCTACAATGAGCCCAATTTCCTCTTCCTGAAAGGATAAATCATCCTCATATGGATAGGCAGCCTGTATGTTGTTGATTGGGCTTCACCTTGTGCTATCATTCCTGTCTGTCTATTTTTCTATTGTTGGACGGATGGACCTTAGCCTTAATCCATTTCTATGTTTAAAAAAATCTTTGATCTTACATCACACATCCTTCAAGGAAAACATTACAACAAAAGTCTGGAAAAGGGAGGAAAAACAATAAGATCAATTTAATGAATGCATTATCACGGATCATCTCAAGGTGAGTAGATGCTCCTCTCTTGATTTAATAGGCTCAAATGTCAAATGCTATATCTAGCATGATTCGTGAGTAACAATCACACTCCCATCTTTAGAGCAATGACAGACTATACACTGATGAAAGGGGGATGGATCTGACCTGGCCCAAAGCCTAGAGCTGCTCTCATGGTGGCCAGTAAGTTGTTTGACAGATAAATATAGGGTTAGCTCAGCCATTTAATCATTTCTGTATTTCTTTCCGTTTCCAAAACACTTAAGAGTTCACAACAACTGTAACAATGACGATAAAGATATAATTCTAAATATCATTAAATAAAAAAGAAAAGCTGTCCACACCACACCACACCACAACTATAACGATAACAACACAGTCGAATGATATTGGCCAAATCACTGTCAGGACGATTTTTTCCAGCTGATGAATTATAAAAACATTGACAGCCAATCAGAATCCATCACGCTTTAAAAAGGTGGAGAATTTAAACCAGCAGACAACAAAAATAATAATGCACACTAATAATAAACAGAATAATGGTATGCTCTGTGGATGCTAGTAGTTATCATTATAGTTACCTTTCTTGGTGAAAAATGAAAAATGCTGAAATAAAATAAACTTTAACTTATATAAAAAATATAAAAATATAAAAACTTAAAGTTTATTTTATTTCAGGTAACAAAAGATTTTTGGGGTTTAAGTTTTAGTTAAAGGGTTAGTTCACCCAAAAAATGAAAATTCTGTTATTAATTACTCACCCTCACGTCGTTCCAAACCCGTATGACTTTCGTTCATATTCAGAACACAAATGAGAGCTTTCTGTCCCTCCATTGACAGCTAAGCAACTACCACTTTGACGCTTAAAAATGTTCATAAAGAGATCATAAAACTAATCCATATGAATTAGCGGTTTAGTCTAAATTTTCTGAAGAGACTCGGTCGCTTTTTATGATGAACAGATTTAATTTAGGCTTTTATTCACATATAAACATTCATCAACACACACATCAGTTGTGGTAAACGGAAGCTCAAGCATGTTCGCTTGACGTGCGAGAACCAATGAGGTTAATTCTGTTGTTACACAGCACGTTTCAGCTTCTTTAAGAACCAATGAGGTTCATTCTCGTGTTAAGCAGCACGTTTCAGCTTTTGCAAGAACCAATGAGGTTCATCATTCTCGTGAGGGTGAGTTATTAATTACAGTATTTTCATTTTTGGGTGAACTAACCCTTTGACTATAAAAAAAACTGCAAATAATATGCATTCTGTGTGAATTGTGCTCACTGAATTGGATGCGCTGCAGGCGCTATTTTAGCACACCTAACTGACTAAAAGATGTAGCGTATGTCTCTGTGACAGCTTTAGACTCTGTAAACGGCAAATAATAACCACTTAACCTTTTAAGACAATCAGAAATGCTCTCTTGCTCACTGACTTTTACATGTTCCGATTTGCTGACATGGCATCATGTCTCTGGAGGGCAGGGTTTTGTTAATAGGGCATGTAATTGAAGCAATTTGAGTGGTATAATAAATGGGTAAATTAGTGCTGGAAGTTAGCAAAACGGCTGAAAATGTCCACTATAGTGGCAACAAATTTGACTGTTTTCAGATATGCCATCTTTGTCCTATTGTATGGTCAAACATGTAGTCCCACCCTAATCTTACATTGTTGGTTGAGCCAACCGTTGCTGTTGTGTCCATCCAAGTTGGGTAAACACATACTATATGCAAAGAAAATTGCAGGGTTTTCTAGATCCTTCTTCTATTATTCATTATATGTTTTTCAAACAATAATTTTCCAACACTTTGAGTTTTTCAGCAGACTCGGCACTGCATCATCATTACCCTTACATTTATGTGGGAACATTCTTCAAACAAAGCATCACTCTTCACATAAGCCTTACTGATAATACTGCTAATACTTTTCAGATGCATCGCATTTTTCAAAACACTAAGATGGCCTTTTATTTCTTGCACTCTCTCAGGAATTGTATGGGTAAAGGGAGCCCTCTAGTGACAACAATCTCATCTTGTAATGTAAATATGCCATTGTGAGATTTTTATTTAAATGTAGTTCAAGTGCTAGGCCTATTGTTTTTAAACTATGGGAGTAACTGTAATTATGTGCAATGGGTAAATAATTATATGGTAGATTAAACAGAAAAAAGAGGCAACAAGTAATTGCTAAATATTCATTATTTAAATGGAATTTTATGTATGACACCTTTTTTCTAGTGACTGAAAAAAAATATTATATCATAGTATATTATTAAAATATATTATATTAAATATATTAAGTTATATTATATTATACTATATTGTGAGGTTTTATCTGTGCCTATATTTCTGGAAGCAGGTCACATCCTTTCAGGGGGTCATTCCAGGATCTGAGCGTCTGAATGCACTCAATGGCAGGCAGGCAAAAAGCTGGTTAAGATGTAGAGACCTTGTGATTTCTTAGGACACATATTTCAGTGATATCTGTCAGGTTGTTTGGATAGTTCATGCGTGCTATTCCAAATAATTCACTCGCAACCCCTTTAAAGTGTCCCATTTAGCTATTTTAAAAGTTCCTAATTTAGTTTTTGGAGGTCTCCTACAATAGGTTTATATGCATGCATCCTAGGTCAAAAAACACTTAAAAAAATAAAAAAATTCTCATACTATATACACTCACCTAAAGGATAATTAGGAACACCTGTTCAATTTCTCATTAATGCAATTATCTAATCAACCAATCACATGGCAGTTGCTTCAATGCATTTAGGGGTGTGGTCCTGGTCAAGACAATCTCCTGAACTCCAAACTGAATGTCAGAATGGGAAAGAAAGGTGATTTAAGCAATTTTTAGCGTGGCATGGTTGTTGGTGCCAGATGGGCCGGTCTGAGTATTTCACAATCTGCTCAGTTACTGGGATTTTTACACACAACCATTTCTAGGGTTTACAAAGAATGGTGTGAAAAGGGAAAAGCATCCAGTATGCGGCAGTCCTGTGGGCGAAAATGCCTTGTTGATGCTAGAGGTCAGAGGAGAATGGGCCGACTGATTCAAGCTGATAGAAGAGCAACTTTGACAGAAATAACCACTCGTTACAACCGAGGTATGCAGCAAAGCATTTGTGAAGCCACAACACGCACAACCTTGAGGCGGATGGGCTACAACAACAGCAGAAGACCCCACCGGGTACCACTCATCTCCACTACAAATAGGAAAAAGAGGCTACAATTTGCACGAGCTCACCAAAATTGGACAGTTGAAGACTGGAAAAATGTTGCCTGGTCTGATGAGTCTCGATTTCTGTTGAGACATTCAGATGGTAGAGTCAGAATTTGGCGTAAACAGAATGAGAACATGGATCCATCATGCCTTGTTACCACTGTGCAGGCTGGTGGTGGTGGTGTAATGGTGTGGGGGATGTTTTCTTGGCACACTTTAGGCCCCTTAGTGCCAATTGGGCATTGTTTAAATGCCACGGCCTACCTGAGCATTGTTTCTGACCATGTCCATCCCTTTATGACCACCATGTACCCATCCTCTGATGGCCACTTCCAGCAGGATAATGCACCATGTCACAAAGCTCGAATCATTTCAAGTTGGTTTCTTGAACATGAAAATGAGTTCACTGTACTAAAATGGCCCCCACAGTCACCAGATCTCAACCCAATAGAGCATCTTTGGGACGTTGTGGAACGGGAGCTTCGTGCCCTGGATGTGCATCCCACAAATCTCCATCAACTGCAAGATGCTATCCTATCAATATGGGCCAACATTTCTAAAGAATGCTTTCAGCACCTTGTTGAATCAATGCCACGTAGAATTAAGGCAGTTCTGAAGGCGAAAGGGGGTCAAACACAGTATTAGTATGGTGTTCCTAATAATCCTTTAGGTGAGTGTATATTGCACCTCTTTTCTCACAGTGTCTGAAACTGTTCGATAAAGGATCCGCACCCTCTAAACCCCTCTTCTGTGAGCCTATACTCTGCTCTGATTGGTCAGACGGCCCAGTCTGTTGTGACTGGCCTAATACAGTGTGTGTCAGAAACTAAATGCCCATTACCATATCTGAATTTTAGCTCTGGAGGCTTCCTCTGCACTTGTATACATGGTAAAACAGTAACGATTGCATCGGTTTTACCACATCAATTCAAGCACGAGACCTCCTCCTTTGGAAGAGCATGAAAAGTGGATTTGCTTTCGCAGTGCAGAAAACAGCATCTTCTCGAAATGTCGACAACACAAACCAAACACTTCCAGGCCTCTACTACAACTGCACTGTTTGAGGGTGAGTCAGAATAGACATTGAACGTGTGTAGCCAATGAAGACCATAGGCAACCATTATGCAAAATTGCTACAAACCTACGTAGGTTCGAGCAGGATGTAAAGCTAGCTAGAGAAGTCTCACAATAAACAAATCTAGCATCCATTTATGTATTACTGTAAGGCTAAACAACATGGTGGCGATTCTGGCGAATCACAATTACACTGACTATTTTGCAAGGACACTTTTTATCATAACAAGTGACGCCGTGTCTACACCGGATACGACTTATACACGGTGTGAGGCGGTAGATGATTCTCAGTATATGTCTGTCACTTTCCACAGCTCAGTTTGTTTCTTAAAGTGGCCTTTTCACAAAGTCTTGATTTTGTTTTTGGGGTGTACTAGAATATGTTTTCATGCTTTATTTTTCAAAAAACACATTTTATACATTATTACAGCACCTCTCTCCCCAGTCTGGCTCAAACACGCCGATATCGATGAAGATACGAATCCTTCCGAAATATGAAATGTGCTGTGATTGGTTTACAGGCCCATTGAGCTGTGATTGGCAGAGCTTAGCGCATGTTTGGGAAATGTCCCACCCCTATGTAACTGCAAGCTCTTCTCTAGTGTAAATATTGAGGATTGCATCAATTTCAAACCAATTCAAACCAGTGAAGAACGGATTTCATCACAGACTTTTCAAGCACGTTTCAGAGTGGTATGTTTTTTTGTAATTATCTTATACATTATAGATACAATGTTATCCACCATTTAATCGTGATATTTGTTGAAAAACTAAGGTAATACAAACAAAATCACAAAACCATGGTTAATTTTCCTAAGGAGCAGTGAGCAGTCTTACAAAAGCAAGAACTAACAAAACAAGCTGTTCTCAATAAAATGTGCAGTGCACAGATAGTGCAAAGTTGGGGTTATAATGTTCAGGAACAGTGTTTAAGTTTTAACCACTCTAAGTTCGTCAGCCTTAGGAAGGTCAAACAAATGAGTTTTTGGAAATGTTGTGGAAAAAGACAGTGTCTCTTTTAACATAGCGACAACAGTTTTTATCATTCAAATGAGTATCATTGTGATTTAATAAGATCCGGAAAAATCGCGTTGTAGTCCAAACAAGCCATTCGTTGTAGTTCTTGAAAAGGGGATTATGTTGAATAAAATATCTCCCTTTGGGGTGGAGCTCCCTTTGAGCTTTGTAACCTTGCAGACCTTTTTTATGCTCAAACAGCAACATTACACACTAACTAAAGCTGAAAAAGTGGGAAAGCATAATAGGGCCCCTTTAATATAATGTGCATGTTTATCAGACATGAACATGCAAATTCGTCTAATGAAACTGCCCTGGCCATGCTCAAGGTCATCTAATTATCAGCAACAATGAATTGAACAGGAAATAGTCTTTGCATTTCCACTAAATCAACACTCCTATTCTCCCAGGTTGACAGTGCAAGCACGTCACAGGAAATTTCTTTAGCTGGTCCAGCGACAGAGTATTAAATCTTAACTGATATGCAACAGCAAGCCTGAGTCTCAAATGGACGGAAGGCATTTGGAAACCTTCTTCATTACATAGGAACACTCGTCTTCAGACACATTTGACAAGGCAAGGGCGAGTCATTACTACAGGAACTCAAAGACTTAATTATGGGCTTTAAAATATAGATCACTACACCAATTAACACAACCAGTGGCGTAACTTAACCTCATTTCTTCTTATGCAGTTGCGGAGGGAAAACTTGTTTTGGCTGGTGGCGCCATATGACCTGAGATAAATGCTCTGCAGATCATAAATTAAAGATATAGTTAAGGGGCTATATGTAAGAATTTTCATGTATTAATCGCTTTTTTGTTGCCAATGTGTGAACAGCTTGTAAAGAAACATGAAAAACGAGACCTTCTCCAACTTCCTAGGTCCTGTCTACGAAAGCGTGTAGACTTATTTTTAAGTGAAGGACTCGGGACATTTCTGCCAGAAAAAAATCAAAAGGATGTGATGTTTACGTTCGCTCCTGAGAGCCTCTTTTCCGTTCAAAGACACATGAAATGAATGCTTATACAATGTTTAGGATAACTCCGAAAGAGTCATGCACAGAAAAGGGATTAATTCAAACTATAGTCTTGCATAGCCAGATCTATATAGTCCGTAGTCTCAAATATACTCCGGTGAAGAGTTGGTGATGATTTCTTAACTGCTGCTTTCTCACCGCTGTCTTTTTTGTTGTGTGTTTATTTTGTTATTGAGATATTTATTTACATATTCTTCTATACATCACTTTCAGCAGCGCTTTCTATAAACTTCTTTTTACTTCTAAGCAAAGAATGAGAAATACATTTGCCATGAGTATATCGATGCATTAAATCACGTTCCGTCTCTTGTACGGTATGTGTGCACGAGTGCGAGAACGAGCAGTAAGTTGCTGGCTGCAGTTCACCTAATGGCCACTGGTGTCGCTAATAACAAGGGTTTCTGAATTCTACATATAGCCCCTAAAATGTGCAATATTGAATTTGAAAATACTTTTTGTGAGCTCCACTTATATGGATAACAGTAGATTTGTGTGCAAGTTACTAGGGGTCAAAAAAACACTGGGAACAAAGAACGCTGCCAGCACTTATGCTAATCTAACCACCAACAGCTCTTCAGTGTGATTGTGAAATAAAGAGGCTGAATTCATTCCTCTTAATTGCTCTTCATTTGGCCATAAGACAAAATCTTTAATTGCTTTCCTCACAGCCATCCAGCACGGTTGGCAACCAAAACAACGGCGAGCAAATTAGCCCCCAATCGCAGCATCCCAATCGACGCAGCAGAGAGGCCTCGTAATGAATTCCACCGGCTTTGTTCTGCCCACTCAACCCCTTTACGTCCAAGAGGCTTGAAATAAAATAGTAAGATTCAAATCATTATAATGCATTCTCTAAAGAAACAAGACCTCCGATGACACTCTATTTAATACTGTACAGGGGTTGCCATGACAAAGACAGCAGTGAAATACTGGCCATGTCATGTCATTCTTGGAAGTGCATTAATATTCATATTGCTCACCTAGTGTTTTGCGTGAGTGGCCCATGTGGCCACATCACATGTATATATTATGAAACCTGTTCAACATAAAGTTTGAGTACATGTACTGTATGTTACACATTATAAATAAAATTAACTTGTTGAACAAGAACAATAAATTGGTCAAAAATGTATCTCTGCTGGAACACTAGTCTATAATATCTTATATCAACCATTTTTACATTTTCTAATAAAGTGACCAACTGTACCTTTTAAAGGCTAATTTGAAACTGAACTAATATTGGTTCCCAAGCCAACAGGTCATTTTGAGGATGCATGCAAAACTATGACACATTCTGCCATAAATTTCCACCAAAACAACTGTATCTGTATGTTTTCCACTTTTACTATTTTGGTAATTTTGTCTAAAAATGTGCTTGGAACAGATAACATTGTAAATATTGAATTCGGCTTTTACTGAAGAAATCCCTGGTGATAGATGAGGTCTAAAGGAAAGCCCTCATATCTGGCAAAATATCACACATGATGCTTATTCAGTGAATTTCAGAGGGGTCAAATTTTAAAAGGAATTCCTGTAAGTAATTTTCCTGTCAGTTAGCTAACTCAATCTGAGGTTTTAAAGTCGACATGAAACAGAAGTTGTGATAGTGTTTTCTTCCCTATTGTGACTTATATCTGAGTGAAACAACAGCTGCAACCGCAATCGCATACTTCCCTACTATATAGCAGGCGAAAAACATTTCGTGACAAAAGAAGTATGTCAACTCAGTACTCATAAAAGAAGGCAAAAAGTACCCAGATGACCTACTTCTTCAGGCGAGATTCTGTAGTGTGCATAAAATGGACACTTCGCAATCCCAATGGAGAGGATTTGTGAATGACAGTAAAGCAACCTAACTGACACTGGTTGGTCACATGATAATGACAACATGGCGAATGTAGTATGTCTGGATTACACACACTCGTACTATACAGAACGTACTTTTTTAGCGGTCGTGTAAGTAAGTAGGCCTACTTATTCAAAATAAGTACCTACTCAAGAGAGTATGCGATTTTGGATGCTGCCAGCTTCTTGAACAGGAAAAAAAAACAGGGCGGGACTTGATTTTGTCCATTGGGAATCGATTGGATTGTTGGATGGTTGTTGTTTGCTATTGGTTGATCTCATGTGAGTGACAGGTTGTCCCGCCCTAGAGCCAGTAAACACATCATCAGAGTAGAGTTGGTAAAGTTATTATGATAAAAGATTATGAGGGCACGTGGCACATGCTCATGAATAAATAATTTATAATAAATAGGCTACTGCAATATTCCATTAAAAAAAATAGGAATTGTCAAATTTGACTTCATTGTGACTTAATGTTTCTTAATGAGTAAACTAATGATTTCTGTTATATTTTTGTGTTGTGTACATCTATAATAACAATATGAATTATTACTACTTAAGATATTTTGTCGATGTTTTGTTGCAACTAACGTTGCCATACTTTAGTACTCCCTTGAGGGAATTAAAACTCGAACCTCATAAGTGACAAATCCCCTGTAATTAATTGTGAATTAATTATTGTCTGATGTAAAAACATAGCTTTGATATAACTGTCACTAAAAATTAAGCTGTAACCAAATGCCTGACATCATTTTACCCGCCTTGAAAGTTAACAAACAAAACCGTCATTGGACCATGTTGAACTTTTCCTCAGCACGGACAGAGTTGAAAACAGCAATGAAACTCTCATCACTTGCCTCCCTCAGTGATGACAGACTCCCTCTGAACTTCCCGGCTGACCTTCTGAACTGAATTTTTAATGACCCGAGTCTGGCTCTTGCTCGGGTCCCGGTTCGCTCTGCCGTCATCGGACTCTATGGGCTTCACGGTCACAATGTTTCTCCTGGAGAGCTTGGATGAGAAAGTGCCCATGTGGAAAAGCAAATCCCCGAGTTTATCAACAACATAGGAGATAGAGCTGAAGTGACGACAACTGCACAAAGAGTTTCCCTATGTTTTCGAGATAAGTCATCTCAGTTCACTCGTAATATTCTCATGTAGGCAGGCAGCAAGCACGCCCTCACCCTGCCAAAATATGTATTTCTATCACTAACACAGAGGGCGCTACAACCCCGCCTGTTCTGAGTGGAGACCTTTTATAAACAAAACCGTTTCAAACACTATTTCGAGCAGAAGCAGATTCATTTGAAGCAAGTTAGTCTCTTTATCTATTATAATTTTTTTTTTTTACAAATATCTAAATAACACTTACCTTTGATAAGTTAAAAAGCAATTCCAAACATGTTTCCATTCAATAGGCTATGTTATGTTTATGAGGCCAGTGTAGTTTATAGATTGAATTACATTTAATTTGACTGAAATGTAAATCTAGTTAAAGGCACTGACAAAAACATAGTTTGTAAAAAAATAAATATACAGAAATGTAAAGTATCTTAATATACATATTTTATTCAGTATAATCCATTCCACATATTCATACTTTAACGTCAAAAACAGACTTGGTCTACACCACAAAATCCAAGAAGTTCTAAAAAAAAAATATATATATATATATATATATATATATATATATATATATGATGACAAATTACTATCTTCAGAAAATCACAACAGGTTTAAACAAGTATTTTAAGATAAAAAAAACTATATTACTATGTAATCTATGGACAAAAACATCAAAATATATAGGCCTAATGAAAATTACAAAATTACAAAAGAAAACTGAACTTAGATTTGATGTAACAGGAATACTTCTTCAACTCGTCCCTTTCTTCTGGTTGATATTTAAGTTACTTTATTGCACAAATATAGCTTAACATCCCAGACGCAATCCAAGGAAGTTAAATGCCTAGTACTATCAAAGACAAAGTTAATGAGTATAAGAAGCTGGTTTAAGAGCAGAATGTTATTCTTTATTTTATTTTTTTAACTGAATTGGATCTAGCCATTTTACTAAACAGATGAAAAGGCTAAATGTGAGCTGTGACCACAAGATGTCACTATCAGATTCTAAACACCTGATGAATTTAGCGGAACAGGATGATAACTGCATTGAAATGATACACTCTGTTTTGCTGATTTATTATAATAAGAAATGTATACCCCATAGAAGCTACTAAAATGGGTGTATGGGTGTGAATGGCCTTTAAATGTGAATTCCTGAAATTGAACTGTAAATGAATTTAAAGAATGACAAATAATACAGTGTATTGGAAATGGGAACTAATGCAATCTCATCTGTTATTGTAGTGAATTTCTTTTTACTGCAGTTCAGTAAATTCCTCTTCCTGTCATTTAATTCAAATTCCAACTCATGACCTAAAAGCCAATGATGTACTCTAAAAACTGTCTGTAATAGGACACAATGTATATACTGTATTAATATGAAGGAGTGTTTTATCTGTATGCTGAATTATGCACTGCATTGCATTATGTTTTAGGGTTAACATACATGTCTGTAAAATGAATGGATAATGTCCTGACAGAAAATTTAGAGTGTGTTGCTGTAATGCCTGTGGCTGTAGCCTACTCACTTGTCCATTTAGTCATATTCCCAGCTAACAATAAAATGTTCTAAGAATGTATTGCTAATGTTCCCATAAAGTTATGACAACATTATTTCTGACTGTTCTCTGAACATTTGTATGTTGATTTTTAAAAAATAATAATAAAAAAAAATGTGGTTATGCGAACATCAAGGGAACATTCCATTTTGCAAACATTATGGGATTGTTACAATTGAATGTTCTCTGAACATTCTGAAACAAGTAGTAACAGTTAAAAATGTAAGACAAATGTCCAACTAACATTTTAGAAAAAAAAAAAAATGTGTTTCATGAATGATTTATAGATAATGTTTTTGTGCTAACATTTTAAGAACATTATTAAAGACCAGATAACTCTGAATGAATGTTCTATTAATGTTACTGGAAGAACATTTGTTCATAACTTTGAGAGAACTTTGCCAGAACACTCTGAGAATGTTCCCTGTTAGCTGGTTTAGCACCTATAAGACAATTCCAAAGTGTTAAATCAAAGTCATATATAAGACTGCAATGGAAGCACTGGTGGCTTTAAAAGAGCAGTTCACCCAAAAATCTATATTCTGCCTTTATTTACTCACCCTCATATCATATATTAGGGTTTTTTTTGGGGGGGGGGGTTAACAAAAAAGACAACAACAAAAAACTCGAAGTAATGCATATTACTCATGTGCTATATTCTAAGCTTTGTGTGAGGAACAGACTGAAATTTAAGTTATTTACCAAACTTGCCTTGAAAATCTTACTTGACAGCCATGGGCCCTATTCACTTTGAGGAAAAGAGCAGCTTAGACATTTCTATATATATATGTTCTACAGAAGAAAGAAAGTGGTCACACTTTATATTAGGTGTCTTTAACTACTATTATACTTCCATCAAAAAAATAATTCCAATCTACCTATTGTGTTTATGTTGTATTGCAAAAACGATACGGGCAAGGTAAGGGACAGGTTTGGTGGTATGGGTAGGTTTGAGGTAGAGGAAGGGTCAACATTGTAATTGTTGATGTAATTATATGCAGGTTTTTATAAAATGCAAGTACAATGTAAAAACATGTATGCACTTAATAAGTGCATTGTATATAATGTTAGTACATAGTAGTTAAAGACACCTAATATAAAGTGGGACCAAGAAAGTCCTAAAGCTTAAAAAAAGATGTGAGGATGAGAAAATGAGGGCAGAATTTTAATTATGAGGTGAATTATCCCTTTAACATTGAGTGGATGCAGCCATAGTATAATGTTCAATCATGACCCAAACCATTTGCTTGTGTAGCGTCTTGTGGTCTGAAGTTTTTCAGCTGTTCCATGAAACCTGGATTTGGACAAGAGGCCGGTCGAGCAGATTTCACCAGTGCAAACGTGTCACCAAATGCCTGATTTTCCTTCAACATCAGATATCCAATGACAACTGAGACAGAACGTGAAACTCCGGAATTGCAGTGGACAAGTACAACTCCTTTCTGGAGAGAGAAAACAACTGTTCAGTCAAACAGAAGGAAAATAAATGGTTTCCAGAAGCTACTAGAATCCCTCTATGGAGGCATTTAATTTCACATCATTACATACTCCATTATAAAGCATGTAATTAATCCTATGCTAATTGCAAGGAATTACAAAATTGCAAGTTACGGGTGAGAGAACCACATTCCGTCGAGTTGAGAAGAACATCAATTGATTAACTGAGCCGTTGTTTCCCTTTGCATCATAGACGACATAGTAAATTAGGTGGCGGGAGGTGCTACGCTCATTTTACAAAGGAATGGAAACTTATTTCCAGCAGCCATTGTAATCATAAACCTTAGTGAATTTGAATCATGAGGCAGTGTCAGGTTAAGGGTGACTGGCGACACTATTTAGTAAAGAGGTTGTATGACAAACAATGGCCCGTTAGTGATATGATCTTTCTACAACTTGCTGAATAATGCATTGTGAAAACTCAGCATCCATTATTCAGCACTCCGCATGGTCACCTAGAATAAGAGAGTTAGCCATTGGATGACCGATGCAGTATCACATAGGCCAGGCGCTAAAGCCCAACACTCAGGAAATTACACTGAGAGAATGAAATATCCATATTTTAATGTTGCCAGACCTCCATACATTGGTGTTACATAATGCAAAATGCAAGGATTTGAGCAAAAACTAATGATTTTGTGCAAAAGCATTCTTGGAAATATTAACCAAATGTATATTTTATATGTGTATAGAATTATGACTATGCAAAGAAACAAAAGGCAAATGTTACCTCAGCTTTAGCCTGGTCTATAAACTGTGCACACTCCTTGATATATGATATGATATTAGTGTCAGGCAGATCCATTATGCTCAGTGTCTTATAGATGAACAAGTCAGGGAAGGCATTTTCCACACCATACGCAACATTTAATATATGTGTGACCTGAAATCAATGGAAACACATTATACGTCATCAAGTAAAGTTACATTATAAATTATAATAAAATGCAGTAATAACAATAAACTCAAGTAAATAAGAAATCAGTCAAGCACATTACCTTATATTTCCTCAAAGTGCCAAAGTCATGAGCGGCATCTTGTGACCCTGTGAAATAAACGTAATTAAAAATCATTCATTACTATTAGGATATATCAAAATTGCTAATACTTTAGTCATTATAAGTGTCCTTGTTACATATGTTACATGTATTTACCATAGTAATAACAGTAAATCAATTACATGCAACTAACCCTCAACCAAACCCTAATCCTACCCTAACCCTAGTAAGTACATGTTGTTAATTAATATTACTCAGTACTTAAATATATAATTACACTGTATGACACCTTAAAATAAAGTGTAACCTAAAAATCTAGAATATATTACATTATTAGAATAATTTGTAATAACGTTTTTTTATCATTTATAGGCTTTTATCATTTTACTTTATATATAACCTGAAATATTTACATTTAATGCATTCATTACGTACACAATGTACAACATTAAAATGATACAATACAAAGTTTTTAATCATATAATTATATTCATAACATTTTATAATGACTAAAACAAGCCGTCACGTGAGGTTTTACGTATTTTTGTTACAGTGTCAAATGAAAAGATCGACTCGCCTACTCACCAAGCAACATATATGGTTTAATATATCCAACCTGAAGATCCCAGTTATTATCCTGAACGTAACCACATGCCGTTTCAGGCTGTGCTGTTTCCTCAACCACCTGTACAGTGGAACCTCTCCATGTCTCAATAATCCGCCTGCCGCTCAAAGTCGTTACTCTGGTGCATTGTTTTCGCAATTTAGTTTTGGAGAAGGATTTTATTTCTTGTGCAAGCGACTGCATCACATTTGCGGCGAGGATGTCCCAAGCAGAAATGTAAAGGCTCCTAATCTTAGTTTGTGCTGCGAGACTGTGCTTTGCTCCCTCCCTAGTTAATGAATGCCCGTCTAAATTTCTGTGACCTTGATACTACCTGAAAACTGAGAAGATTCATTAGCGCGCCTCAGCATAATTACCTGGGGAAGATCAAAACAACAGTGACACCTAAAGGAGAGAAATATAACTGCGTATGTTTGCCTGTTCCCAATGCGCAAATGATTCACGTATTTTCAGGGCAGGCAACTTTCTAAAATAATTTATAATGTCAGCAATTTTCTGGTGGTTTACGTTCGTCTCGCGCGAACGTATTTGTAACGTACACTGCAATTATTAGGATATCTAATAATCCTATCTAATAATCCTAAAGAGTTCTATGTATATATATACGATTTTTGCCATATATTTGTGAAAATTTAAAGTGATGTTAAATAACAACAGTAGCCTACGTGTGTTTTGTCAATAACCACTCGATTTGTCAGTGACCCATGTAGCCATTCATGTAGCTGTAGCAAATTACAAACAATTTAGGCTACTTTTTTTGTTTAGTGAAAACTGGTTTGAAAACGCTGTTGAAGCTATAGGCCTAGGCTACCTATGTAAAAAAAAAAAAAAAAAAAAAAAAAAAAAATTGGCTAGGCTATATATATTTTAATACAAATCGTTAGCCTCGTAGCATAATTGCCTATTTTTTATATATATATATAACTTAGGCAATTATGCTACGAGGCTAACGAAATGAATAAATTAGGCTAATGAATGAATGAATGACAGATTGATGCGGGCGCTTTCAAATCACTGCTTCATGAAGCTTCGAAACCTTTGTGAATAATTTGTTTCGAATCATTGGTTCGGAGCGCGTATTGATCAAATTCAAGTGGTTACTCACTGCAGACTGCAGTGCAGAGTCAAACGACGACCAGCTCCTCCTCTCTCCAATGGGGTGGGATTAGTCCAGCTCCTCCTCTCTGGAGCTCTAAGGGAGTGGAGGGATAGAGTTGTGGGTAGGGTTAGGGTGTGGTTGGATATTCTAGCTCCACCCATTAGGCCCAAATTACAATCACTCCTCCTCGCTGGAGCTAGTAATGCTTCATTGTTTAAAAAAAATAGTGCATTTTAATAAACATGCGTAGGCCATATAATGAAAATTGAGAGTGATAGCGTAATTGTTTCTAATTGGCCTAAAACCCAAAACCTGCCCAAAACATATGGCTACAGGTAAAACGGACACTACAAAATTAGGCTACAAGAACAAATTATGCAGAGACTTCATATTAAAGGCTATTCAATTATTTGTAATTACATTTAGTAGATTACACTTAGCCTACTCAAAAAGTTTATATATAAGTAAGTATATATAATATTTATGGCTTCAGATGATTTGCACAACTTTGACCCGCATATTTCTCCACAGTGCGATGTTTCGAGCACTTTGAATTTAAATCTTTAGCGGAACTGGTTCAGTTTATTCAGAGTCTCACATCACTAATAACAGCATTTCTGAATCTTCAGTTATTCAACTCTAGGCCTGGTTTCACAGAGAGGGTTTTTTCCCACATTAATTTCCCACATGTCTGGTACAATTATGTGGTTTTGTTTTATTAATAGCCTACAGTATATACTTTTTTCTGGATATACCCCGAAAGAATGGAAGTGAAATGTGACAACATGCCCCATAGGTGGGGTACATTGTAACATGTGAGGGGCACATTGTAACATGACATATGGCAGCTTAAAATGTTATCTGATCTAATAAAAAAAATATACAAAACAAACTAAAATATTTTCTAAATAAAATACAATTAAAAAACTTTTTCATATAAAATAATGGCAATTTTTAATAATTAAATATAAACTCATTTTTGAGTTTTGACTACGAACACAGGAAAACGCAGCTATACAACATAATTCAAAACAAAGAAATAATTAGTAATTTCTGAACATTGACTCTCAGTCTTAATTCACTATTTTCTCACGTTTTCTCAATAAAATTAATAAAACTATAGAATATAATAGCATATTTATAGGGGCACATTGTAACACAGTGTTACAACATGCACCCACCTGCACAGCTGGGATTTAAACCCAGTGTCTTCTGCTAGTTAGCAAAGCATTAAAGAGCTATCTCAACTGTTAAATAACATATTGGAGATTAAAATAATATCAGATTTGTCTAATTTTAAATAAACACAAAAAATAGAGATGAAAAATTAACTTAAGTAAGAAATGTACTTTTGCTATGGTTTAATAAATGTCTATGGATATCTTCCAAAAAAAAAAAAAAATTTGGTGCAATTTTTTCTCTATATAGTGTTGATATGGCAACTAGTAAATACACCAAGTTTCGTCATCCTAGCATGTGTGGAAGTATTTAAAACAAGTGTGCTACAACTAGCCCCGTGTTACGTTGTGCCCCGCGCTCCACTAGCTTTTATATAAATGTGTCTTAGAAAAAAAAAACATTACTGGTGTGCATCTTGAGACAAAGCAATGGCACTGACATGTGTCAGTGCAAGTTGCTTTCAGTTAAAACAGCTCAAAAATGCATTTGGGGGGGGGGGGGGGTATTTTATCTTGGTTTATTATCTAAAAAATGTATGATGCGTTAAATTATGTTTTTTATTTTTTTTCTTGAAAATATTGGAAAACTGCTTGTATGTGCATATGTGTATATACATTTTAAGCTTAAAACTACAAAACCCACAGAAAATAATTCAGACAAAAACATTTTTGCAACAACTATCATCAGCATGATGGGGGCGGCGGTCCTGCGGAGTGCTCCGGTCACGTGACGCAGTGACGTTGCCGGAAGCAGCCTCGTTCTGGCCGTCAGGGCAACACCTAGAAAAAAAATACATCCCGACGACGCGCCTGAAGCCCGTAATATGGGCGAATTTTAACACTAAAAACCAACTCGTTTTGGCACTTTACCCTTTAACACTACAAGAGGAATCCGTTCGGTTGAGATTTAGCTCGTTTTAACGGTCGTTTGAGCCATGTCTCGGAGCGCGCTGCAGCCGAGCCAGCAGAAGCTGGCGGAGAAACTGACGATCCTCAACGACCGCGGCATCGGGATGCTCACGCGCATCTACAACATAAAGAAGGTGAGAATAAGCGCTTCATGCATGTGTGTAGCAGAGGACTGCAGTAAACCCATACAAATACACAACCACATACACACACACGGGGTTGATGTGGCCAGGCCCTGATTGAGTGAGTGAGTGAGTAAGTGTGTGCGTGCGTGTGTATGCGCGCGACACAGCCATAAATCAGTGTTTACGTTGTATAGTGCATCCATGTCTCATTTGATTGAGATTTAGTACAGGTTAGTGAATTTCTAGGGGGTCGATCTAACCTATAAAAATAACGATGATTATAATGTTGAGATTAGGATCATGAGGGTGGCTAATGTCCTAGTTTTACACCCCCTTCCATCTTAAAGCAGATATCATGCTCGCATATCTATACTGGCACTGTATACTCAGGGTTAAGGGCACAAAGCTGTGATTGAGAGGGCCTGTGAACATTGTGTGTCCAGACTAGAACCTCATCGTGACCCAGCTTTTAAAGCACTGATAATGACCCATCTATAGAAGAGGATAATCCAATCCTGGCATCACAGCCCTGAAAGCTGTAGTTTCTACAAAGATCTAATTGTGGGTAGTTGGTAGCAGCTTGGCAGTCCTGGTCAATTTGAATCTTCCAGTCTGATATCTCACTGGGTGTGTTGAAATTATCTCATCCAAGCCCTCTCAGTCGTTCATCTGTCATACCTAAAGTCCAGAGCATGTTTGACAGATGTCAGATCTGGAGGATTCTGAAGTGGTGGTTTGACAGTTGTGTCTTGCAGTATTGATCTTTCATAATTTCCCTTTATCAAAAGGTGGATTTAATTGTAAAAGTAGTTGTTTGATTTTGCTGAGCTGTAATTAGAAATAATTGATCTGTGATTTAAAAATCAGAGGCACAAACTGGTTATGCCTAGTATCTTGGGATTTGAGCTGCACGATTGTGGATAAATTGAGAATCTTTTTTGTTGTTGTTTTTTTAAATAGAGATCAAGATTCTGAATAGACATCTAAACAAAATAACATGTTATTTACCAGAGGTTCTGACAAAATGACATATTTGGGTAAATATCACAGAACCACTCAAGAACATGTCTGGGTCACATTTCACCCTAAAATCAAAAGGATATTTTGCTTAAAAATCTTTTGCATTGTGACATTTATTTTCATGGCAATTAAGCAGTAAATGCGTATATAAATGGGTCAAAAGTGGTTGAATAAAAATATTCCACTTTTGACTAGTGATGCTCCGATCAGGATTATTTACAGTAATGATGTAGATTGTTGTTTTAATTGAGAATCAAATAAATAATCAGATTAAGCACAACAAATATTAATTTTACAATGAGCCTTTTAATAGGCCTTTAAAAACAGGGCTTATGCAAAACATTATCCATATTAGGATTCTCTGGCTTATTAAAGACAGAGCCTACAAGACTTAATGTCAAACTGAACATAATTACAACTGAACATGTTTCTTGATACCGCGTAATATCTCCACACTGACATGACTGCGGCACTGAAGTCTGGCGTCATCAATCTGAGATCGTTTGGTGAGATCTGCCTATTTTAGTGACTCCTCGTCAAGTAATAGAATGTGATTATCGGCTGATACCGATCTGCGGCAAATCAATCGGAGCATCCCTACTTTTGACCGACAATTAGGTCTCGGCTTGTTATTAATATGTTACCAACAAGCCAACCCATTTATATGTATAATTTAAATGATTCATACATAATGAAAGCATTGTTTAAATTATTTAATTCTGATTTAAAATATATATTACAGTGTCTTTAATTGTAACATTGTTTCATAACTAGGTTAGATTTTAGTGACAAGCAATTTGTGATTTTGTGAAAAAATTTGATTGTGCTTATTTAAAGTCCTCCTGTAGTCAATAATTTAACTCATCTTTGGTCACCAAAATGACATATTTAAATGTTTTTTTCCTGTGAACATTTTTTATTCATGCCTTAAAATAGCTTGAATGTAACCACACCCTTACTTCATTTAGTATACGCGGACCATTAATATGCAAATTAGCCCCGCCTCCATTCAATCACATCAGCTCAGAAATCTACTCGGTCATCTCAAGTCGATGTATCAGAATGGTAATGCGTTTTATTATGTATCGCTCTCTACAACGTCGGACACATAACGGTAGTTAATATGATTAGCCTTTTGCTTGACTATGTTGTCAAACAGCTAATAATGTTGATAATGTTACACAAACCATGTTTTCATTCACCATCTCAGAGTCAAATCAGCAACCTTAAAACGCTTTGAACAACTTAGAAAGCCAGTGGAGAAGGGCATAGGCTATAGTTCATCGTAATATACATCATGTACATAATTCACCCGCTATATTGTTAAATGCTTGATTTTTCATATCAACAGTTAAACATATACCGGGATAACCTGGCTTCTCCTGAGACTCCCCTGCTTCACAGCATAGTTAATTTGCTAAAGCCAGCCGGCACGTTGACGTGATTGGTTACGAGGTAGTTTGTGACGTCAGAAACACCAGCGATTTCAAACCGTCTTTTTTCACTGCAGTTTTAGGGAGAAAATACTCAGGACTTGTGACTTTGCACATGGTTTGTCTTAAAGCATATTAAAAACACCATAAACAACATTTAAAAACTTGTTTTTTACCACAGGGGGACTTTAACATAATATTCACTGGGGGGAAAAATCTATGAAAAAAAACACAGACAATAGATTTTGACAGATAACATGTCTGCTAAACAAACAAACTGATGCTGATAATCTGAATAAGGCCAAATTATTCATTTGTCTGGCTGGTATATTGGCCTATCACAAAAAAAAAATCCTTCCAGGAACTAAACCTTACAGGGAAGTGCTTAAATGTCATGAAATAATGTTCTTTATTTTTAGGTATACAACATATTTTTTCTCTTATTGTTGGTTTGAAATGTGAGCTGGACATGTTTTCATGAGATCCTCCCATATTACACTTTCAGCAATCAGGGCTTGAAATATCTTGAATCGTGCTAGCATCACACACAAAGTAAAGCCTGTCAATTCTAGTCGGTTCTTTCAAAATAAATGATTTCTTACCCTTTGCCAATAAAGCCACTTCTAAGGTTTTTGAGAAAGGCTTGGCATTGATGCTAGCCGTAATGGCAGCAGTCCAGATCACAGCAGAAAGTGGGCTAGTGGAGGACCATCGGCGTTAGCATTTTTTCCTCCCTCTGGCTGTGAACTCGCTCAGATATGTGATGTGAATTCATCAGTGTGTGTGATGCCCGTTTAGAGCGCAAGAAGGTCTCTGGAGTGCCGCCTGTCTCTCCATGCCCACTGATGTCACTCTTGTGTATGTCTGACCTCGCTCATTCAGACAAGTCGGGGGTCAACCCAATATTAGTCATATTCTGTCATATTCTTGTGTACCCCCATACACCATATCCATTCGGAATACAACACAGTTGAGTGCACTGTGGGAAACGTGACTGTACCAGTTCAGTGTTATTGCCCATTATTTCATATAGCATTTTTTTTCCGTCAAATTTAGTTGAGGGATTGCTTTTCCACAGGACTAGAAATTGGAATACATGCTTTTGGTAGTCCTGTTGCCTAGCAACTGGCAGGCATTGCATTGAGTGCTGTAAGATCTATGTTGCGTTCTGGTGGGTACAGAGAGGGAGTTAAGATTTTAGATGGCATTTGATGCTGGTTTGATTCTGAATTCCTGAAACTGACATTCAGTTGTTCTTTTCTGCTTGTAATGTTTACTATCTAAGCGAATAGGATTTGATGCTTGTTTTTCATATAAGTTTAAACCTTAAGTAGACATCTTTCCTGTGCTTGTGCAATTTAAGCATAGAATGATAACTGACACTGACTTTGTTTTAAACACAAGTTGTGCTAAATGCAGTTTGGAATTTGTTGGATTTAGCTGCCAGTAGCGTATAGGTTGGTAGCAAAACTGTGTCACAGGAAATGACTTCCATGGAAACAGCCTCAGGAAGTGCGCTCTTATCTCACAGTGTTTAGCTCGACATGAAATCCTCAGAGACCCCTTTTTCACCAAAATAGTGCTGGTGCCAAAGCCATTACCCAAACCAGTAGCAATTCTGTGCACTTCCACCGAAAGCAGGACAAATGGGTTCCACTGCAGGAATATAACCTACATAGTTTTCAAAATGTTAACCACTAGCTCAACCAGACTTAAATCCAACAACCAGCTAGTCGATTAGTGAGGTTGACTTGTTAATCTAGATTTTTTTTTTTTTTCATCTGTAGATATTATACACACAAAAGATAAATATCTTTTGCATCCTACCAAAAGTTTTACATGTTTTATTTGGCATGTGAATTTAAAAATAATAATAATTCTTAAGACCCCATGCTTTCTTTTCCTTTAGGCTACATAAGGGCTGGGCATTGACACAAATTCAGTTTTGGTTCACAAACATGTGATTTAATTCTGATTTTGAATCCATTCACTTCAATATCGATTCATTTGGATATAAATCAGGTACACTACATGTCAATTAAATCTCTGAACTAATGCAGTAAATATACAGGAAACCCTGTCAATTGGTACTTTACTATAATATTGAAGGTTTAAATTAGCTAATTATTTATATATCAGATTTAAATTACACAGTTTTTATTATTATAATTATGATATAATAATAACTTTTTAATGACATAAATGTTTTTTTAATACATTTTCATGGCTAATTCCAAATCTGGTTGCTGATTTTTCTTTTTTTCTTTAAGTAAATTTATTTGTTGTTTATTTGCTCTATTAAAGGCCAAACTGGCCTTTCACAAAAACATCTATAACCATTTGAAATTAAAGGCAACCAATGCATTCATGATCCAAACTAAAGCACTATTCAGACAGGACTAGTTTTTCGACAGTAGGTGGCGCTTATGGAACAGCAGAGATATAGCGTTGTCTTGGTTCCCGCTGTAACCAAAGCAGCGCTGCACTTATAGAGGTAAGAGGAAAAGCACGACTCTGTTCTCCTCTTTGGGTCCGTCTTTGGTGTGTCTCGTCTCTGTTATCTGCCAAAATAAAACTAAAAACCAGTTCAGATTTATTGCCAGTCGACCGGTGCATCTTTAAAATATAGCCTAAACATTTAAATTGAGGCTGCATAACTTGTTTTCATGATGGATTTATTCAAAAGTTCAAGAAAAATTTAACAACAGGTAAAGTAAAAATATAAACGAGTAAGTATATTTATCAAAATGCACCTTTCGAGTTTTTCTAGCTGAATTTGAATGCTGAAACTTAGCTCATATCAAAAGTATCAAAGCACAAAGCTTATTGCAAGTTAGGTAATGGATGGATGGCGCGCTTCAAATAAGATTTTTAAGAATCAGTATTGTTTAATCAAAATGAGAATCGATTAAAATCAAGAAATCAGTATTTTCAACCCTTTCCTACTTAATGTTGTATTCTGTGTAGCTGTATTGGCACCAACATCATTTTAGTGGAAAAGGGGTAAGAAACAATATAAAGTTACACCCTCTTTAAAGCTACTTCTCTTGAAATAACAGTTTAACTGAGTTCAAATGATCAAGCACATTTATGCCTTGTTTCCACCAAGTGGTACAGTACAGTACAGTACACAATGTTTGCCATTTCCATTGTCAAAAGTTGTGAATGTTACCCTAATTCCGAACCGTACCACTTTTTTGGGACCCTTCCGTTGGGGTACCAAGCACAGTAGTCCGGTAGTAAAAGGTGGAGCTAGACTCACTGCTGAACGTTGATTGGTTGACAGAGAATCGTCACTTGCGCGTGCCACAAGGGGAATGACACATGCCGACAAGCAAGAACAAGATTTCTTCTTCACGCAAGAATTACATTGATCGCTACTTTCCGGCATACACCACGCCTATCATGGGTGCTGTTGGTGGTGGAAACTCAAGCCGTATCAGGGTGTACCTTCCCGAATTGTACTGAACTGTACTGTACTTTCCTGTACTGCTCTGTGGAAACGAGGCATTAGTGCACTATTCGATGAAGTGCTATTAGGGCTGGGTAAAAAATCTCGTTTTTACGAACCGATATCGATTAGTAAATCCCAAGAATCGATTAGGCTAGTCATCCTGTTTTCAGCTGATGTATGAATGGGACATTGTAGTGCGCATCCCATCTAATAAATCACATTATTACATGGCTTGGTTGAATTCTAATGTAGAATGCGGCCTGTTATTTCTTGATAAAAGTATAACACACCGTTGCAATAAAAAACAGAGCGTTGCTATGGGCGCAGGATTCTAACCGTAGAGATGGAATGGACTATTTTCTTTAGCGGAAGCAATACAATAGTTTTTAAATCAATAAACTCCTTTTTAAATCAATATTTTGTGTCAAATTATTGATTTATTTGGTAGGTAGCCATGTAATAAGCGGGATAATGTAGAGCGAGGTGGTTGTTATAGCGAATACAACCCCGACAGGCTGATTCAAGACCCCTCCGCGAGCCTGTCGGGGTTGTATTCGCTATAACAACTGCCTCGCTCTACATTATCCCTTACATAATCCTTGTGTTTTGTTACTATTGATATAAAACAAACTCTCAGATTTCAAATTGCGTCCATTTACTTATGAAATTCAAAAACATAAATACCGTTTGGCGCTGTGGCGTGAGATCGCTCTGGCGCAGCTCAGCTCATGAGAAGCAGCAGCGCGGAGCGCACATGATCTTCTCTTCCGCCTTAATACCAGTTACCGCGCGAAATAAACATGAATGTGCATCGGAAAGTGTGTTAAAAGATAGAGTACAACTTATCGAGATCTGTATCGTCACATGGAATCGCTCAATCAGTGTTTCAACCGTGGAAAGACGTCAGTAAAACAGCTTGTAATTAATGTCATGTAGCGTCACATTTATCTCAGAAAAACCATATCCAGTGACCATAAACTCGTTAGTCAGCTAGAAAAATTAACTCTAGAGAGGAGCATTTTGCTATGCACCATATTACATATTCATTATAATTTTTAATGTTCTTCAATATTTAATGCATGTTTGAATAAATCAGTTTTTTTGACAGCCACCATTTAAATGTTTATATTTCATATTACTGTATTTTTATAAAAATATATAAGTGTAATTTAAGTGTTTGTATACAAATCAGTTAATTTTTACCTTCAATATCATAGGCTAATGAAGCCTAGTAGGCTACAACTGACTCCCATAGTTTACAGCATTAGTTAAGAGATTTGTTTTCCTTGAGAAAATTTGCCATGTATTGTACCTGATATCCAAAGTAATCAATATTGAATTGAAATCGAATCGAATTGCAAGCTTGTGAATCAAAGTCAAATCGAATTGTGAAATTTGTGTCAATACCCAGCCTTAAGTGCTATACCATCTCGTATTCTTACCTGATATTACTTCTGATTGAAATGACATGAATAGTCAAAGTTCAGTCTGAGATCAGTGGTCAGCTCTTTGCTTTTATAATTCTGTGCATGAGATGATTTGATGCAAGTGAGCAGATAATAATGACCTTTTTGTTTGTTTGTTTGTCTGTTTTGTTTGTTTGCGCGCTCTATGTTTGCAGTGTGATTCTGTTCGTCATTCTTTAAGTTCAGATCTGTTTTCAGTCATTTTGTGAACATGTTGACCTTGGTTCCCTTTTACTTGCATGGATTATGTTTCTTTGACTAATCACAAACTTCCTAGTCTTTTCTTGAACATGGACGTGAATTCTGAACTCAGCCCACAGTGTTCCTGCTCCCGGAGGAGTGAATTCTGCATGGTGTCAATGTTAGCTCTGGGAACGACTGCACTGTGTGACCCAACTGACCCCTTGCGTCCCTCCTTAGGACCCGAAACAACACACTAACTGGAACGACTTACATTTAGTTCCCAAAGCTAATTTGTTTTGAAGTGAACATGCATGGTAGACATTGGAACCTGTGTTTATGTGTAATTTTCTCTCTTTCTGTTACAATGCTTCCCCCAGCAAGGACAAGTTTGGAAGGTTTGCACAGCTTTTCACCTTCCTAAAATCTCAGTTTCCCCCCCTTCCCCCTGCTCTCAGTCTCATGTCCCATGATCTTTCTGTACGCAACTCACAAAAAAAGGCCCTTCCCAAACTGTAGCACCAGCAGGACTCTTCTGTTTAAGCTTTCTTTAAACAGATTTATTTCTGTTTCTTCAGCGGAGTGATTTTGATTTGTTGTTTTGCGAACCTAAATTTATGGCAGTCTTACAGATGTTGAGTGGTTAGAGCTGGGCGGTAAACAAAAATCTAATAATTCTCAATTAGATCTTAATATTTTTAGCTGCATTTTGACACGTCTATATTTATGGATGTGTTCTGAAATGGCTTAAAAAGTTTTGTGAGCAGAGGAGCCATCATTTTGACAGCCATTCACTTCATAGATTCAACATTTTATTGCAATTAGTAAAATACATATTTAAAATTTTTTTGTTCTATACTGGAGACTAAAATCAATAGTATTTGTAAATGTCAAGTCAGTTAATGTTTATTCATATTTGTACTTTACATTTTTATGTTATGATCAGTGTTGGGTAAGTAATTAACTACTAGCTGATTATGTTTTCAACCGTGTAATTAGATTACTGTACTAATTACTCTCTCTAAAATGTATTGCATTACTAAATCTCATTTCAACCTCAACCAGTTGAACAATACAAGGATAGACATGAAACTGCTCTTTTAATTCTTTCAAATAAAAAAATATAAAATTGCATAAATTATTTTTGAAATGACCAAAGTATTTAAAAATGAGGTTACATTTAAAACATACATTTTGACTTTAGACTTTAAATTTTTATGTTAAATCCACTATTGTTTTACATAGAATTGTTATATAGCCTATGCGGTATTTAATGCAATTACATCAGAAGAAACTGTAATTAAAAATTAAGAGTAATCCCTTAGTTTATTTTCTCAAGGGGAAAGTTACACCCAGCACTGTTTATGATGCACAAATTTCTTTAGGCATCATAATATACAATATAAAATATTGATACATTGTGCTTTAGATGATTGGTAAACGAAAAGTTTGAATAGATAGTCGGTCGCTCTTTAAGAAACTGTGCTCTAAAAAGTAGTAAATCTTTGCTGTTTTCTAGCACTATCCATTCAATTTAGCATATTTGACAGCAAAAGTAATGTGCCGAATCCAATCAAATCAAATAAAAAAAATCACTAATATAGGCCGATTCACGAATATCGCCCAGCCAAGTATGTTACAATCCTTTGCTTACATTTGTTAGGGTAATAAATATTATTAATGCATGAGGCTTATTTTAATTTTCCATTTTTTCCCTTATTTGTTTGTTTTATTTTTACCATCCTCTTTATTTTCAGCAAGTTTGCTTTTAACTGCAAAGCACAAGTTGGATGTCAGTAGTCTGATAAACAAAGAAGAACAAAACCAGCCACAGCCAGCCATTTTTGAAGCATAGTATAGATTCTCTGTGGGTTTATTTATTTACTCCTCTGTGATTGGCTGTGTTAAATTATCAGTGGGCACAGGAGTAATTTAGCTAATGTAAATTTAATGTTAGTGTGCTTCGAGCTGATTGCCGGTTTGCATCATTTCCAGGGCCTGCGTGTAACTCCCGTCAGTTTGCTAGCCATGCGGTGTCTTTTTTTTGGGAACGACCTAATGGGCTTTGTATAAAAACACATGTTGTCTTACAGCACCCAGAGCCTCTGTGTGTTGCCGTGCACACTGGAATGGTCTTGAGGTTTGATGCTGTGTTAGCTGTAGGTGCATGTAAAGCATCATGTAACGTGTCATGTGACCATATACACTGCCCTGCCTCAGCTGCACGTCCACTGACGCGTTCCAGCTCCTTCACTCTGTAAGACACTCACCTCTTACAGAACAGCCAGCCAATCAGACTCACTGTCCAGCAAACCCACCATCTCTCTCTCTCTCTCTCTCTCTCTCTCTCTCTCTCTCTCTCTCTCTCTCTCTCTCTCTCTCTCTCTCTCTCTCTCTCTCTCTCTCTCTCTCTCTCTCTCTCTCTCTCTCTCTCTCTCTCTCTCTCTCTCTCTCTCTCTCTCTCTCTCTCTCTCTCTCTCTCTCTCTCTCTCTCTCTCTCTCTCTCTCTCTCTCTCTCTCTTTCTCTCTCTCTCTAGGACTGTTTCTGATCATACACTGCTGTCTGTGTTCCACTAACTGCTCTCCAACTTCTCACGCAGCACCTTGTCCATTTGAAGAGCATTTTCAATTCTGTCCTCTCTCTTTTCCCCTTTTCCCTTTTTTGTTGATTAGGGTTGGGAATCCAGAACCGGTATAAATAAAAAGTATTTGTTTAAATTTTTTAAAACAAAACTGGAACAATGTACTAAAGTACAGTGCCATGAAAAAAAAAAAAATATATATATATATATATATATATATATATTATTGACCTAATTTTTTATTTTTTTTTTGGTCTTTATTGAATGTGATGAGAGAGACTATGCTCAATGAAATAATACGATACAAAAAAAAATTGCTGTTTGAGCTGTGCGCGCTGAAGCTGAATGAACACCGGTAAACTGAAGCACTTTGCTAGCGGGTTATTTAACTCAACGAAAACGCATCCTATATGAGATTAAGTAAGGGATAATGTACATCCAGCTGGTGGTTCTCTCAAAATAACCCCTGACAGGATGATGAGGACCCCGACGCGAAGCCGTGTAATAAGCCAAATCTCGCTTATTACTCGGCTACTTGCCACATGAGTAAATAATTAGACACGAAATATTTGATCTGAGTTGAAATATTTTATTAGGTCTTTAAACGCAAAGCTGCAAAACAGTTGCAGCATGGCAAGTTCAAACTAAACGGACATTTAAAAGATACGGTATACAGTCATTCATATCACTTATTACACAGCATTTCACCACATAAATAATTATGGGGATAAGATATGTATTGATTTCAGATTAAACAGATCGTACCTGTTTGTATCTCATAATCCAACAGTGTACAAAACAATAGTCAAAAAAATAGCAGCAGCTGCGTTTTTATGAAACTAGAGAGCGAGTCCACGATACTGGATAGCATAATTCAATAACTGTACACAAAATATTGATTCGACTGAGTTTTAATATTTTATTAGCTCACCAAACGCAAAACTTCCACGAAGAAAACCCGTTCCTAGCAGGCGTATAGCACTGCTGACTTTAGTGACCCGGATGAGCCTGCGTTATCTGTTTTGAGCGGATGTTAGCTGGGAATAATTTACCGCTGGATGGCGCTATATTGACCAATCAGAATCAAGTATTCCACAGAGCCGTGTAATAATCAGATATATACAAAATAAACATTAATATTACAAATTATCTGCACAAAATGACACAAATGTACAAGTGAACTTGAACTAAGTTACGGCTATTCAGAATGTGTGACTCGTGTTGTGGACACGCTCTTCCTGGAGCAACATGCATAAACAAGGCAACTAAGCTCAAATAATTCATGTTTTATTACTATATTTTTCTCTTTATAATGTTATGTAATATGACAGTTCCAGTCACAGTTAATATTAGTCATGCATTGCAGTTTGAGCTGACCATCGGCGCATTTTAATACTTCATCAATTCTTAACCAAATGCATTCTATATAAGATAATCATAGGCCTACAGAAAATAAACACAATATTACAGCTTACATTTGCACATAACAACAAGGCTGCGAATGCACATGCAAACGTGTAGTCATGAAGGTGTAACTTTAGCCTTTTAACGTAAAATGGTCTCTGACGATCGGTAAGTTTTATCAATGAAATTACTATCGACAATTAATCGATCGTCGATTAAGCAAGATTAGCATCCCTAATAGTAAGTAAATATAATATAGTGAATCAATTATTTTGTGCTTCCTAAAAGGTTCTAAGAATCATTATAAAACTGAAATAACGAAGTTCCTTACGATTCCCATTCCAACCTTCCATTCTTTCTGTCCTTTATTCTCTTTCAGTCTCTTCAACATTCTGGCCTTTTCTCTTTTCTTTTTCTTTTTTCCATCCACTGCATTTTCTAACTGTGATCAAATCCCTGCACTTTACCTCACTGTTCTTCCTCTCTGATCTGTCTCAAACGGTTTGAATCTTTGTTTCATGATCAGTGGATCATCAGTTAGTTTTCTGCACATGTTCACAGTGGTGCTGTTCAAGCTGTTGCACTTTTAGCAGTGATGTTTTTTTTTTCCCTGTTCATTGTAGGCCTGTGGAGATCCCAAGGCAAAGCCTTCCTACCTAATTGACAAAAACCTGGAGTCAGCCGTGAAATTCATCGTAAGAAAATTCCCAGCCGTTGAGACGCGTAACAACAACGTAAGTTTCACATTATGAATTGTAATGACTGAGTGAATGTTATGATGTTGATGCTGATATAATGTTTTACTCATCTAATGGACTATAATTCCAATGTTTGATGTATTAAAAGTGCTGCAAGTGGTTTTGCTTTTTGTTGTTGTTGTGGTGTTTTTTTTGCCCAAACCATTTACAACAGCTTTAATCAGGCAAGATATTTGTCGAGAGATAATACTGCATGTTTTCTCCTGTTTCCAGTGGTGCATCAGTAAATGAGGTTTTGATAACCATGTTTACCAAGGAACATCCCAGTGTTTCAGCTATCAGCGAAAAGTTTTTTTCCCCCTCCATAATTTCTGTCATTATATCAGAATATACCCCTCTATTTAAATCTGGTGCCATGGCCCGGATCACATCAGCTATTGTGCAGGACCCTGTAAGGGGTTCTTTAATGGCATTAAACTCTGATTTTTGATTATAGAAGTACATATTTACTGTATCTGATGTTAGTGTTTGTTCAACAGCAAACTAGTTCCTTTCTATTAATGGTTCTCAACTCACCATGTGTTTATTTTTTAACATTTAATGTAAATTAGAGCTGGATTATTTTAATATATCATATTTGTAAAATATATAAATGTAATTAATAGTAATTCGATTTCCTAGTATTTATGTATGTATTTATGTGTATATATATATAACTTTAATGCTCTGCCATGACGCTTTAAGCTTGATGTCGACTAGTCGCTGATCATGGCCTACAGAGGGTGCAACAGGATAAGAAATCTTTGAAGTCCACTTTTACGCTCTGTTTCCAACAGTTAAAATGATAAATAAATGCATACTCAGAGATCTGGATGCGCAAAATTTATCGGGTGAATTCATGTTTTACACAGCTTATTGTACAGGTAAGTTAATCACATTCTAAACTAATGCACTCCTGCATTGTTACACACACATACAGACAGTAGCTCACATATAACAAGCAGATTACGTGCACATAGAAACATTCAGTAGCGCAGAAACGTATTGTCAACACTGTTCTGTGATTTACGAATTAAATAGCTTAGAAACTGAAAAGTACTATTAGTAGAGAGATGCTGCATAGACAGGTAGAATTAATTCACATACATTCGCTCTCTCACTAATGCATTTATATAAATGTAATCTTTACTGTGCTACTTTATCTGTATCTGATTTAGAACGAGCAGAAATTTGTGAGAAATATAACGACAAAAGACAAAAGAAGTGATAAAAATAAGCTGTTATGTAGGAGCGATAGCCTTGTGGGCAGCGCTGTGTCATATGCCATAGCTGTGCACAAGGCAACCTTGAGGTTCTGGCTTATTTGTACATTAATGACGTCATCAGCGACTAGTCAACGTTGACTCAACTGTAATCACATAAATGCCGATTTAAATAAAATCCCTAATAAATATATAATTAAATTACTTCTAAATCATCCTGCTCTCCCCTGAGGCTGCCAAGTGAGCCCCGGCCCCCTGGTTGAGAACTGCTGTTGTATATATTGACTATTGATCTTTTAGCAAATATACAGCTTTGAAAACATTTTCTGAGCTGATATTAAGTGGAGATGGTGCTGTAGTAGTGAAATAAATGCTCAATATTTTGTTTTCTGTGTTACCATCATATCCCCTCCAACACCACAGTCACCAAGCCCAGTCCTTTCTTTAATGCCTTGTTGCCATTGCCACAACCCTGAACATCTCTGAAGCATGTTTACCATGCTTGATTGATGGGTTCCCTTCATTCCTCAACCATCAGAGAGTGATTCAAACATTACTCCTTATGGTCGTGGAATATGGAGGTTTAGTTTGAGGTCATTGTAAAAACACTATGTTTTGTCATGCAGCCCAATTTTTTTTTTTTTTTTCAAAGGCTTGATGTAGTGTCAGCTTTATTAAGTCATCGAACATGAGGTGATGTCCTCATGAGAGGGGCTTTCCCAGATCTGTCTTTCTTTCCAGGAACCTTTGGCCACCCTTAACTTGACCACAACACCACAAATATGATTTATTCTTACTGTTGAATCATTTTTGTGTGGATCAATCCATATAACCCAGAGAGGAGATACACTCACCAGTTCTGTGTTGGTGTTTATCAGATCAGGAAATGACATCCGTTCAGCCCGTGTTGCTTTAGGAATGTAGGTGTGTCGTAGTTTCACACCTCTACTGGTTTTGGTCCTGCATTTCTGCTATTACAATCTCTGATCTCTGTGCACAGCTCTAATGACCACTTTGGGGTGTAAAATAAAATACATTTTTACCCTTGGTTATTTGTCTCAAATACCCCTTTTCCACCAACAAGATCCTGGTGTCAGAGCCAGTGTGTATTCTGACACCGTTCTGCTCATTGGAAAATTTGCTACTTTAACCCTGATGATCTTGACCACTAATGTTAGAACATAGGGAGTGGGATAATAATAGGTACTATTTTTAAAGCACGAAACAAAACTAGACCACTCGTATTATAATCCACAAAGTTGCCAACATTGAAATCACCCAATTGTTGCTTCTTGATGCACATTCAGTTGAAAAATGTAAACTTTAATTCAAAAATCATTTGTGTGAATTGAGTGCTAATAAATAGCCTATGTTTTATATTTACATAACTTCTGATGCTAAATCAAAGCATGTGATGGTAAAGACCGATCAGATACATTATAGATTGACACTCAAGTAAATGGAAATTAGTGCTTGTCCTGAGTGCAAGCTCTTTACAGCCAGCACAATTTTGGAGGAAAAGAGGTAAAGATGACATTTAGCCTGGATTTTTGTTTATAAGCCGGAAGGTAAAGATGTTTTGGGGAAAACAGGAAAATCATCAGCATCATGACATCGATAATTTAATTTATTTAATGGGATTGTCTCATAACAAATTAACCAAACTCTTTTTCATGTGTGTTATTAAATATTTTTTTTAGATATATGCATTTCATGTCAAATGTGTTTTGTGTTCATTTTCTTCATTTTGGTCCCACTGTTAATAACCAACCACCATGTCCTTTTGAAGTGTTGTATATTTCAGATGCTTCTTTGCCTTCTACTTTGTGTTAAAGATGTTTAACTGCTTCTCGCAATGATGTGGAGCTGTGTCATGTTTAACTGTGTTTGAGTTGCCTTTTAGTGTTGTTTTATATTTCCTTTTTTGTTTTTTGCATTTTTTGCATGCTTAACATGGCTATTTTCTGGATTATTCTTTTGGTAAGTTTGGACTCCATGTGGAGTCCTATTTGCTTTATTTAGTTCCTGCTCTTATGTATATGTAGTTTAACATTTCAGTTGTACTCACATGTATATGTCAGTATTTCAGTAACCTACATGGACAAAAGGAATCTCAGATGTGCCCTTCAAATAACTCTTAAAATTCAAAGCCTGTGAATGTTCAATTGGAGTAGCTGTGATGTAATATTTGACTACTAATTGGGATGTGCTCTGAGCTTCCTTTCAGTCTGTTACTGCATGGTTACATGCTTTCTTCAGTATATTTATCCACTCTATTAAAAAATATATGTATAATGAGGTTGAGCCCATTGTGCACAGCATCACATTTGCCCCAACACACTTTCATTTGAAAAGAGCGGAGATGGTGATCAGGAAATGTTTTGAACTTCAAACTATGCCATTTTTTAAAAAGATGTATCTTTGATATACAGTTCACTTGGTTTTGTGAAAGAATCTCATGAAACCTGCAAGAACATGTCCTGGTTGTAGTACCCCAGAATAAAAATAAATAAATACATAATAATAATAATATATTGGATTAAAGGAAATAAAGCCTATTTTTGTTTTGTAATATTATTTTCATGACAAGGACTTTTTCCACCAATCCTCATGAATGTAATCCAATAATATTGTCTGTGGGAGGGAGAGACGGGTACACAATGGTACACTAATTAAATTATATTATTTGTTCTACTGGGTTTATTTGAATTGATAAAGAGTTATTAAGCATTATAACAAATAATTGAATTGAAATGTTTTATAGGTAATACAAATAATCTACTTAATAATGGGAAGTCTTTAATATAGAAGTCTAAGTAAAAAAGTGAAAGAAAATACCCATTTCTGATCAAGTAAAAATATTGTGTAGTCCTAAAAATAGGCTTCATTTTCTTTATGCAGATTCAAATTTCCTCTCTTTTTTTATCTTTTGATTTTGAAGTAAAATGTGGCCTAAACATGTTTTTGTAAGATCCTACATTTTATCACAGTTTAATCTCCCTCTCTGCTGTTTTTCATGACATCATGTCTACCTCATATAGGTCTACAGTATTAAATATCAGACAAATTTTTTGATCTTGTGGAATTATATACTTTAGTAGGATATGAGGGGAATATAAAGTATGTAAGGTGGGGATGGTGTGGTTTGATGGAATTTGTGTTTTCTGCCTATACGTAGTTTCTCTGATAATGGGCTTTATGGGTATCTTCAGTGCATCATTAACTCTGTTAGCTCTAACCTGGTTTTCTGGAAATCCTGATAGATAATAAGGATTTTGTCACTAACTTGATTCTAGAGCACATTTGCACTACCCGTCGCTCTAGGTAAAACTGCTGAAGTGACAAAAGTCTTCTCAAAGCATGCAGTTTTTCCATTAAGTCGTATTTTAATTGAATTTTTGCTCTTTTGAACAAGTATGCAATATTATCCAGACTTAACTAAAAGACAATTATATTAGCGGCACATCATGAATGAACTCTAATATAGGTGTGCATGCCTGAAATGAGGTCAGAATACTTCCCAGGTGCAGTGGTAATGCATTTTTGCTCTAGAGTTGCAAATACTGTAAAGACAACCAAAGGGTAAAGGCCTGTGCGTGTCAGGACTTGATGCAGGGTTCATTCACTAGTTTGACTGTCAAAAATAAAAACTGAGAAATGCTCTCTTTGACCGTGCTCAACAATAAGGATTCTTTTCTGCGACACTGGTTGGTTTTACTTGTCCTGTCAACATTTCACTGGCTCTGCAACGTAAATGATAAATAGCTATTTTTAGGAACCTATTTTGTTTGTTCTGAATTGATATCCTAATTTATATATTCATATATTTTTTATACATGATGTAGCTCCATGACAGAAATATATTCATAAACACAAGTTTGCTGGAAAACAGTGGCATATGCAGCAAACATTACTGATTTTATTCAACCCATAGTATTATTTACACGATTAGGTCATTATCTTTCAACATTATACTTTCAACATTTCAACAAATTCTCATTGATATACAATCAACTTAGGTAATTGACACAATTGACAGCAGCAATGCATCATTGAAATTCAGATGTAGATGTACATGATCAGTGAACATAAGTGACCGTGCAGAACTAGCTTGATAGAGCAAGAAAATTCAGTCAAATGTTATGAGATCTCTCACATCCTTATTGTTGATCCCTGCTCCGAGACATTTTTATTTTGTATTTGGTGGTTATTTTGACCAATTTTAGCCAGTTTCTGAATTTTATTTTGTTACACTTAGAGGTCTGCTCCCACAACTGCTAAAAATAAGTTATTTTTCTTCCCATTCCTGCCCAAAAAATCCTGCAAGTAGTTAGAGTAAGATTCTGTCTCACTCTGGTGTTTAGGGGGGCGTTTAGACAGCACCGTTTGGCCATTTATTTACACGACAATGGCGTTTTGGGGGCCTGAAAAGGCAAACTTTTGAAAATGGGAAAATGGGTTACTGTTATTGACTTCGTGTAAACTACAAAAACAAGAAAGAATTTGTGAAAACAGTGACGTCATGCGCATATGTATTACGTTTTCAGTTTATAGATGCGTAGTGTTTCTTTACAAAGTGACATCGCCAACTACTGGGCTGGCAAGGATAATACAGTGTTTTTTTAATCATTTTCGCAGAACTATGTGAACGGGTATCGTTTTCATGTAAACATTCCCTAAGGCTAATTAAATGTACCCCAAAAACAAGTTTTGCATTACCTGAGAAACTTTGCGTTCCCTCGCAAAACCCTTTGAGCTCTTTGCGAGCAAACGCAAAGTTTCTCGGCGGAACACAAACGTTTTTGCGATGGAAGGCAAAGTTTCTCGGCAGAACACAAAACATTTGCGAGGTAACGCGAAATCATTGACAAATATTTTTCTTGAATTGGCCTTAATTTGAGTAACTTTTAGATATATAAATTTGAGTGATTTCTTACTTCCACACCCGCACTTGATAATTCAAAAGGTTTCGTCGGGTCAGACCTCTACCCTAAGATTCTGTTTTAGTCAAGCTTACAGAGTTTAGGGCACAAACTGAATTCATAACTCCTTTACATGCCTGTTACTGAGGTTATTAGAATTAATATAATAGTACAGTTCTCAGCCATAAATTATCTAACGTGAACCCTGCTGATAAGTTTCCTGGTCAGATATCACAATTATGTGACCTTGCTTAATGTGATAGTGTTTAATTTATGCACTTGTCTTTTACATTACAGCAACAGCTTGCACAACTACAAAAAGAAAAGTCAGAAATACTGAAGAATTTAGCTCTATATTACTTCACCTTTGTGGACGTTATGGAATTTAAGGTATGAGAGCAGTCCCACTCTATATGGGCCTCAGTCATGAAACACCAACATAATGATTGAATGTAAATTGTTCATAAAAACATTCTTATGTAAATTGTTTTATTTACTTATTGTAGTATTTTATTATTTTTGATGTACTGTTGATGTACTGATGTACAGGTATTTTAACTTATTTTAAATTTTCTTGTTTTTTAACCATTTCTATTTAGGTTATTATAATATATATAATTTTTAGTCATTTTATGTAGAACATTTTATTTCAGTTCAGTAATTTTAGTACTTCAAGGTTATCTGAACTAAACTAACATTTCAGTTGCCAAATAAATTTTTTTTATTATCTTATATTCTAATGTCTAATATTTATATTTATACTTTTTCAATTAACATAAATTATTTTAATAGTTTGTTTTAATTAACAATAATAACTCTGATTTGTGATTTCATAATATTATTTAATATTAAGCATACTGTAAAATAATACATAATATAAAATAAAATCTTTTTTTTTTTTTTTTTTTTTTTTCATTGATGGTCTTTTTAAAAAGCCATATGTTTGTGATTTTCTGTTCTTCCAGGACCATGTCTGTGAACTGCTGAACACTATTGACGTCTGTCAAGTTTTCTTTGACATTGTGAGTTGAAATAATGGCAATCAACAGAATATGTGTTTGAATTATTGATTTTTGTTCAATGAAATGGCAGATGTATAACAAAGTGTCTTTTTTTCCACAATGCAGACTGTAAATTTTGACCTCACAAAGAACTACTTGGATTTGGTGGTGACGTACACTACTCTGATGATGCTGCTTTCTCGAATTGAGGAGCGCAAAGCCATAATCGGCCTCTACAACTATGCCCACGAAATGACACACGGTTCAAGGTAATGCATATATGAGGTAATCTATATCTTACCTAGAGCCACACACTGTAAGGTTTCATTCTACTATAGTGTGGATATTACCAATGACAAAGATGTATCTGGGGTCATGATTGTGTGTTCAGTGATCGAGAATACCCCAGGCTTGGACAGATGATTGTGGACTATGAGAACCCGTTGAAAAAGATGATGGAGGAGTTTGTCCCTCATGGAAAAGTAAAATCTGCATGCTACATATAGATCAGAAATCATATTACTCTGTTTCTCATCTCATAAGGAGAACATGGTTTAATTTGAGCTCTCTGCCATTTGTTTTTCTCTTCTCTTTCTCTCTCTGCTATGATAGTCGCTGTCAGATGCACTGGTCTCCCTGCAGATGGTCTACCCACGCCGGAATCTGTCTGCAGATCAGTGGAGGAACGCTCAGCTGCTCAGTTTGATTAGTGCTCCTAGTACCATGCTCAACCCGGCTCAATCTGACACGGTCAGGCTTTGCTATAGTCTTTAATTAGTTTTGTGAACTCTGTCATCATACAGTGTTACCTTTTAAGGCAGCACACTAACCGTCTTGGCACCTTATAAAAGACTGATTTGAAACTCTCTTTTTAGCAGTAGCAAGTCTGCTAACAGTCACTCATGCACACCACACAAATGGCGCTCCTCACATGAAGCACACAAGTTTAAATTATGCTCTCCATTGACTCCAGTAGATTGATGTTAGCATGTTGCTGAGCTCACAACCCAGTTAGCAAATAAGTGTACAGCAGTAGCAGTGTTGCCTTTTATTTTGGCCAAAACTAGCCCTGCATCCCAATTCACCTACTTATACTATGCCCTAAAAGTATTTTAAAGAAAAAGTATGTACTTTTGAGTGTGTAGCTGAAGAATAGGGAAGCTGTGGGACATACTACTTCGTCATAACTGTGTCTTCCAGTCTGTCGCTTAGTTACGTTCATCATGACAGTTTAAACTGCCCTGTCAATCATCTTGTCACAGTCATCATCCTCCACATTTAATTTGATTGATTTTCCTACCATATTAGAGAGAATTTAGAAACCTTTCATGTGGAGAACTCTCCTCATGTGTTTGCATAATGATGCATTTAATAGTTAATGACCAAATGTATCTTTATAATAGTTCACAATGTTGTTATAGATGAAATACAGTGTGGATAACACTTAGTAAATATTTTTCATCAGGTTAGATGCTGATTATTAATCAGTCAAATCCATTTTTCTAAACTGCTCTACTTAACCGTCAGTCTCGCACAGCTGTTTTTTAACATTTTTATGGATGTTTATAGTTCTAATTGAATCCTAGTCAGATGTGCAATGGGTTATGGGCAATATTAGCCGTTAGAGTGTGCATGGATCTGCACTTCGGATCCTAACCGGAAATAGTAGATCATCCAGGTATCTTTGGAATACGCATTTTAACATACTACCATTTGGTACACACTAATTCTGTTAGTCATAGGTTGCATCATAGGTATCCTCAAACTGTTTAAAAGAGCCTCCACATTGTCTTATGCCTAAAATTAAGTGTTACAAGTTTTCCAACCATAAAAAAATTAAATAATTATTATTACTATTAAAAATAATTTTCAGTAATTGAAAAATAGTTTAAATAAAATGTAAATATTAGATGAAAAACTTGAAAATATTGCCTTTGCATCTAACAGAAATAAGTTGAAGTGCTAAAATTACTAAAAATATAACTCAAATAAAATAAAGCTAAATATAAAAATGCTTATTCAAAATTGTTTTAAATATTCTTATAATAGATAAATAATACTAAAATCACTAGGTGTAAGAACAAAGTGTAAACAAACATTGCTCATAGTAGATTATTGATTGCTCAACTATAGGCATTAACACATGGTCATTTAATATATTAGCATTCCAGCAAAACATCTTGGATACAACTATTTATATCAAATGTCTCATACTGTGATATAGGATTTTTATCATAGTGTATATTCCTCATAGGCAGGAGCATGTGAACATTGAGCATTTGACCAAATATAATTTGTTGACCTGTATTTTTCAGATGCCCTGTGAATATCTATCCTTGGACGCCATGGAGAAATGGATCGTCTGTAAGTGTGTTATTAAAGACAACATGAAATTTATAATGTACACTTTTTTCCTTTCTTAATAAATGTACCTATTCGTACTGTGTATGAATATTTATTGCACTTTATTTTAAAAATATTTTTCTTAAATTTACATCAAAACTCTGAAATTACTTTTTTTCTGGATAATACATCGTTACGTTAAATTTCTTGTGAATGCTGTTTCATGATCGTTATGCCTCAGATTGAGAGAGGCAATACTGGTAATTGTTTGAACATTTTGTTTTATTATTTTCTAGTCTTTTTATATAGTAGTATACCATTTACATGGTGTGGTTTAATATTTAGCAGGTCCAGATGGAGTGCTTTTTTCACACACTTTCTGTGCTTATTTTGAGGAATCTGCATAATGTATTTAAATTTGGTGAAAGGTGTTAAATCTGAGAACACTACATTCTCTGTGGAAAGGATCATCAAATAAACCACAATATTTCATGATTTATATAAACGACACTCTTTACAGTTGTCGAAATCGGTGAACACAGATCCTGTATGGGCCTGGGTTTTTACAAATGTAAATGTAAATGTATGTGGTTTGTAACAGTCTCTCTGTTCTGTCCCCTAGTTGGGTTCATCTTGTGTCATGCAGCTCTGAACAGTGATCCTGCGGCTCTCAGTTTGTGGAAGTTGGCTCTTCAGAGCAGTTCCTGTCTCTGTCTGTTCAGGGACGAGGTCTTCCACATTCACAAAGCTGCCGAGGATCTCTTTGTAAACATTCGCGGGTCAGCAATTTCTACTGGCACACACATTCTCAAGTTTTCTGTAATTAATTAGCATATTGTGTGTAGCTTTTGTATAAAATATTTAAATTATCATAATGTGGTTCATGCATATATAGCGTGTCTTTGTGTTGTGTAGATATATATTATGTTGTTGATTATTTGTTTTCTCTATCTTCTACAGTTACAACAAACGTGTCAATGACATCCGTGAATGCAAAGAGTCTGCTCTGTCGCATGCGTAAGTGGCCTCTTGGTATTTCTGAAGATGCTCTCTATTGACTCCAGTAGATTGATGTTAGCATATTGCTAAGCTCACAACCCAGTTAGCAAATAAGTGTACAGCAGCAGCAGTGTTGCCTGTTATTTGCAATATCTATATTTTTTATCATTTGGTCCAGGGGCTCCATGCACAGAGAGCGTCGCAAGTTCTTGAGATCTGCCTTAAAAGAGCTCGCCACAGTTCTAGCGGATCAGCCAGGTTTACTGGGTCCCAAGGCTTTGTTTGTTTTCATGGCTCTCTCCTTCGCCCGTGATGAGATCATTTGGCTGCTCAGACATGCCGACAACATCCAAAAGAAAAGCACAGATGACTTCATTGACAAGTAAATCCAATTCTTACACCTCAACGCTCAATTTTGATATGTTTTTTAATTTATGCTTTAATGAGGCCCTATGCTACGCTTTTGTATTTTTAAATTTAACCCGAAAATTCCATGATTCAGAGTTATCTTTTGTTTGTGTGATTCACTGCAATTTGCTCCCATATTGCATTACACATGTTATTTCAGTATTATGTATTTTACTGTTATAGTAATTATTAATATTTTGAACTAGTTTCTATTTTCATTATTTTTTAGTTTTGTTCTTGTCATTTTTATTAGCTTTTTTTATATATATATTTCTATTCAGCAATTTTTATTTTGTAATTTAATTTCAGTTTTAGTAATTTTAGTACTTTAAACATTTCAGTTGCCAAAGTTTTTCCATCTAATATTTATATTTTAATTCATTCCTCCTTGTTTTCTCAGGCACATTGCAGAGCTGATCTTTTACATGGAAGAGTTGAGGGCACACGTACGGAAGTACGGCCCGGTGATGCAGAGATACTACGTGCAGTACCTGTCTGGCTTTGACGCTGTGGTGCTCAATGAGCTTGTGCAGGTGAGACTATCTGCTCTGTGGATTCTCTAGTTCTCCTTTCTACAGCACGAAAAGGACATAGATCAGTTACAGAGTCTTTAGAGAGCAATTGCTATTTGTAGTGCTCTCATGAGATGAGGAACAGTCATGTGCAGCTGGGTAGTTCAGACATGAACATTAGTCACATTATGAATCATTCACAGGATCTTACATAGGGTGTCTAGAAGAAATACATGAACTTCACCACTAGATGGAGAACTAGTATTGTCATTCAGTTCTGAGACTGCAATCAGCAGAGAGACTTGCTCGTCATGGTGTTTTAATTTTAAAATGCACACACAATTGGTAAAATAATCATGTCTTCTTCTCTTGTAGAACCTGTCCGTCTGCCCAGAGGACGAGTCCATTATTATGTCATCTTTCGTGAACACTATGACCTCTCTCAGTGTTAAACAAGGTAGAGAACATCTCTTCTTATTTAAACATTTGTAATGTGCTAAAAAGACATCATGAATGTCCAAATGTCCCTGGTCTTATTTATCAGATTCATTGCTTTGTTTTATAAACTGTAATATATGTGGATCATGTAATTTTATTCATGGTAAGAGCATGGATCACAATCTTTGCTGAAAATTCAACAAAAATTGTTTATATATTGAAGAATCATTGCATAATCCAGCAAAATAAAATGCAGTACTACACAAATGAAAAGTAATGCAGAAGTAATGCATACTTTAACGATATGGACGCAAATTAAAAGATAAAATAATAAAAGTAAGTCTGACTGGCATCATGCAAAAACAGCTTCTCGTCATTTAATTATATTTTATATATTCAAAGTTTCCTGTAGACACTGACTGACACTGGGACTGATGTACTTATTATTTATCTTTTATTTTGTGATATAATATTGTCTCTTGTTGTTTGTACTCAGTCTCAAAATAACTAACTTTGTATGGGTGTGTGTTGCAGTCGAAGATGGTGAAGTGTTTGATTTCAGAGGGATGAGGCTAGACTGGTTTAGACTGCAGGTAAGATGATCTCAGTCGTCTGAGCCGGGTCAATACATGGTGTTTGTTTCCTATGATCCTAATCAGGCATAATTTACAGCTCTTATCTTTGCTTCCCCCTTACTAATTAGCAGATGCTGGTTAACGTAACGCAACTAATGCTCTCACAGTTTGATACAGCACAACAAAAAGTTTCATGCTGACAAAT
The DNA here is from genome assembly GCF_964197995.2 of Scardinius erythrophthalmus. NCBI lineage: Eukaryota > Metazoa > Chordata > Actinopteri > Cypriniformes > Leuciscidae > Scardinius > Scardinius erythrophthalmus. The sequence continues at coordinate 7,566,748 of NC_138226.1, read as the reverse complement.
GTTTCTTGCAGAAATTTGCTTATCCTTTGTCTTTTCGAATGAAAGCAATATTTTGTACATGCTGTATGAAAAATGACTTAATTTTGAATTACTTAGAAATGAACCACAATGCATGCTGTTCTTTTGAAGCTCTGATTATTCAAGAAGAGCCTGCGCCTTTCATCCAGGCTCAAATAAATCAGACTTCGTCCCTGTGGAATACAGCACATTTTTTTCATCAAGTAACAGTACATGTGGGTGGGTGGAAATGGAAGCAGAGATGGAGAGACAAGCTTGTACATGTGTTTTTGAGGCTCTGTGTGAGTGTGCGTGGACCTCAAAAGCCCATGGATCTAGATTGCAGTCTTTGGGATTGTCCAGTCTGCTCTCAAATGCGTTTCCTGTGTTTTGGCCTGCCCAGTCCCACAAGAGAGAAGCCATTTGACCTCTTCCCTAAAAGAATGTTCTGGGTTCAAAAACTTTATCAACAGAATTTGAGGCATGATTTTGATATAATACCATGATACCACAGAACTTTTTTCCCCTTTGTCCCTTGTATGTACTGTAACAGGGTTGTAGTTATAGCACTTATATTCAGGGTCTTCATGATCATGGAAAACCTGAAACTATCTATATATAATAATATATTTCAAAATTATGATTTGCATGTCTGGAACAATAATGGAAATGAATATGCATACAGTATACTGAATTAACATACAGTATACTCACATAGGGTAATATATACTATATATCATATCTCAACTGGTTGATTGTATCGTCGCAAAATGTAAACTATATTATCATCCTGCTCTAATCTGCTAAATGCAACTAAGGCATGAAGATATTAAGATGTTATAAACATTAACATGATTTCCAGTAAAGCTGCTTTGAAACAATTTATTGGGAAAATGCTATATAAATAAGTCTATGAGATTTGTTGGAAATCTTGGCATTTTTATAGAAGTGAATATATATTTTTCTTTTTAAATTGCTGTCTTTGAGTGCTGTCTCTATACTTAGGAATGACTAAAGTATTGGAAATTTATTTTTCCAACATTGTGAGAACCTTTTACATTTAAATATTCAAATTGGATGATTTTGTTGTGAATTACTGATGTAATTTCCTGATGTTCCTTTCTGATAACATTGTCATGTTAAAGTTACCTGGTTTAGCGACATTATGTGGTCATGAAAAAATGGAATAACTAAAAAAAAAATGTTTGAAACTAAAATTGCAAATAACTTAACACAGACATGGTCAGCAAATGATTTTGTCTCACTCCATCTCATATGATTGAATCAGTGTGTTTACTGTTCTTCCATTATGCAGTTACCACAATTTTTGCTTTATCGGACAGACTATTTTCTGTGGTAATGCCACAAATTCCACAAAAAGTACTTATTTGCATTGAACCCAGAACATACCTTCAAGAGCAGGCCTCAACCTCTTCACATAGGAGGGTTTCAGTTCACCTCTTCAGCAGGAGAAGCTGCTATCAGTGGAATGCGAACATTTCTCACAGCTGAACAACTGTTTTCTGTGTTTGGACCTTTTCCCACTCTTCATCACTCTTTTCGCAGCCAGAGTCCTCTCTTTCACATGGCAACAAAAACAAATCGTTCCCAATAACAGCAGCGTTTATTCACTGCGCAGCCTTGAGCTCTGACTGCTCTCAGTTTGCCAGGACAAAGCAAATTCAAGGATTTAAACCGTCAGCTATAGAGCAGCGGAGTGTGTTTGAGGCTGTTGACAGTTGTGGGTGTGTGGATGTGTATGTTCAGCTATGTAGGTGAATTGCATGAAAATATGTCCAGGTCGCCTTACCCCAAAACCGGAAGAAAGAAAAAATTATATAATGAAATTATAAAAAAAAAAAAAAAAATGTAAATCAGAAATATATTTTTAATTACAATTTTTATTTTTATTTTTAATTATTTAATTTTATTCTCATTATTCTTTTATTATTGGTGGTTATTTTTAGATTTCTTATTTTTTATTGTATTACTGTAATACATTTTTTCTGAATGAGATTTTCCATCTGTCTTCCATTGTTTTTCAAAACAGGTGGTCCACCCCAAGCTTTAATTAAAAAAATAATACTTTTATTCAGAGAGTACGCATTCAATTGATCCATAGTGCCAGTAAAGACATTTATAAAAAAGATGCAATGTTATTTTAAATTGTAATAATATTTCACAATAATGTTGTTTTTACTGTATTTCTGATCAAATTAATGCAGCCTTGGTAAGCATGAGACGGCAGAGACATTGAACGGCAGTGTTATAAATGTATAGTAGCAAGAAAAAAAGAGATGGGTAACTGGTCTTGAAAACTTAACTATGACTGTTTTGGTGAATGAAACCAAGCTGACTAAAATGTCACAGATGTGTAGAAAAAGTCTCTGTAGGCACTAGAATCAGTCACTACTCCAAGTTTGACAGCAGTGAGTTACTCTAAAGAGCTGCCCTGACTCTGCTCTCTAAGCAGGGATGCCCCGTTCTCTCCTTAAATTTAGCATGCTTTCTTCTTGTTTAATGGACCTGTTGTTGAGCTAACATTGGCCAGTATATAACAACTAACGGTTCACTCAGTTCATGTCTGCTCGTCTGCATTTGGCCTCTTCGTTTCCAAAGGTGCGGTCCTATTTATCGCTATGGCCGATTAAACTACCAGCAGCAGTCTGCAAATGTTCATCTAAAAATAAGCCCTGTTTTTCAATACTTTTTCTGCTCCACAGTGGACTTCAGTGCGGTACGATATGTTTATTGTCGTTCCCCGGACTCCATAACCACAAGCTTTGTGAGTTTAGCACCTGCTGAATGTCATGTGGCATCATCCTGGCATGCCGCGCTCTTTGAATTGGCCGATCTTTAGATGATGAAAGCCAGTGCAGGGCGTGTGCAATCCGTGTTTTGGTTGAGTTTTCTCACACTTCTTATGTTCGAGTTGATCGCACTGGCTGGCACAGCTGTTTCGCTGGGGGAAAGAGAGGGGTTTTGACTTAAACACCAAAGAGAATCTGTTTTGCATACAGTCTTCATTTGTATGCTAGAGAGGAAATTGTGTTGGTTGGACATTGTCTGGTTCAAAAGTATCAAGTTTACAAAAATATTTCCCAGAAAGCCTTCTCAGAAGTTAATGATATGGTAAAACATCAAACCACACTTTTCTTCAGACTCTGCCCTGGTCCAGTTTCCAATCTGATTCGTTGCTCTTCATTTGCCTGAGGATTTGCTCATGGAAATCAAGCCCACCAAGCTTAGCCTTTGAGTTGTCAGAATAATTAATGCACTTTCATTTGATTCCAGATTAACTCTAATGATGATGTTTTTCTCTATGCTTAGGCTTACACCAGCGTGTCCAAGGCCTCACTAGGACTGGCAGATCACAGGGAGTTGGGAAAGATGATGAACACCATCATCTTCCACACCAAGATGGTGGACTCTCTGGTGGAGATGCTTGTGGAGACTTCTGACCTTTCCATTTTCTGGTATGACCTCACATCAAAGAAAAGGTCATTCAAAAAAATTACATTAATGTGTAGAGTAGAACACTGAATAGACAAAAAAAGTGGCTTTAGAAATGAAAAATTCAGAAAATGAAAAAAAATGTTGACTTGCAATTCTTTATGCGAGTCAGTATTCTGCAGCTGCTCTGACAGGTTCATTGAATGAGCTGTTATTTGCATTTAAACTTGAGTTTGAATTTTTTTACCAATATATTTTAATTTATTTGTGTATTTTATTCATTTATTGTCTATTGTAGCCAGCAAAGACAATCCAAAATTGCTTTATTTTGCGGTGCCCTGCCTTTTTTATAAACTATGTTTTAAGTCACTGCAAGCTCACAACTTGGGCAAAATATGATTCCTTTTTGCCGTGACTCTGTTGATTCAACAGTGGCACAGGAAACACTGCTTAACGCCAGCTCCACAATTGGCAGAAGCCATATCTGTTCTCAGAATCCCATAGCAACTGTCTGTTGTGCCTCTTGTTTTTAGATATTTCTTTTTCATGCTTGGTGGAAAGCGGACAGGGGCGTTTCAACTGATTAGATATGACTGTACCAGACGGTGAAGTGAACTGGCAACTCATTTTCTTCTCTCTTTGATAGCTTTTACAGCCGCGCCTTTGAAAAGATGTTCCAGCAGTGTCTCGAACTGCCGTCCCAGTCTCGATACTCCATCTCCTTCCCTCTGCTCTGCACCCACTTTATGAGCTGCACCCATGAGCTCTGCCCTGAAGAGGTGAGTCGCACTGACCTGGAATCAGTCCAACAGGCCCCAAGAGGAGCACAAATGTCAGATTCACTTCACAGGGTTCGTACAGAGTTTTGAAAGTTTGAAAAATGCTTGATTTTAACCGTTATGTTTGCAAGGTTTGAAATGTGCTTGAATTTTGATTATTATCCTTAAAAATGCTTGATATTTTTTCTTAGAACATCTCGATAAAAAAGAAAGAAAACTAAACCAGAACAAATAACCTTTAAAGATCGAGTCGTGGATCATTTGCGCATCATTGCGTTTGTCACGCGAGCATGCGTTCCCGAATACTGTTCTCTTTAGCGGCATATAGGTCTATGTCACGGAAAAATTGAAGCCCGGAAGTACGTCTTTTAGTAGGGATACGGCTCTTCCGGTTAGCTTTTTACAATGGCGGAGTCCGATAGATACTGCTGGACCAAATCTCTCCGCAACCTGCCTGAAGTCACATATGACGATGTGGTTCGGATGGTACATGAAAACTCTCAAGTGGAAAAGCGTGAAAGCTGAGGTATGGCTGTCCACGTCCTAACGCAGGGCAACCCGGTGCGATACAACAACAGCGGCGGGCCATTCGCCAGTAAGGTAAACGTTTCTATGGTAACAGCCAGTTGGACCAATCAGCAGATGTTGCTGCTACACTTAGGATTGTGGGTAGTGTATTTTTTTTTTCATAAGATTGCGGATAAAACATGTTTTTCTTAAAACAAGGTTGATTTCATATGAACTTGCTTCTACAGGAGCAAAAACCTTCGTTTCACAAACTCATAGCTCGTGGTCAGTCTACCTCGGATGGTTTAGACATTATGGCTGATAATCTAAATCCTTTTGACCGGAATTTGACAAGAAATACTGTTGACCGGAAGTTCTGAATCCCTACTCCGCGTTCCGGAAGCAGGAAGTGTGACATAGGCCTATTGCACTTGAACTGTCAGATTCTTTATATGAGTAGATACGAGATACAAGTATTCTCGTAAACGCAGTCGGTTATGTCTTAAGTGAATGAAAACATTTGGGGGGGAAATCTGATTCGTAGCATTATGTTAGACCTGTGCATTAGGTCTTAAAGGCACACTATGCAGTTTCTGTTTTTCTCAAACAGCGACCCCTAGAGTCGCTGGGTAGTACTTGTATTTAACGTTACTGTCGTAAATACCACTCACGCAGAGCCGTCTCTGCACTCTTCCGACCGCGTTTTCTTCGTCGACTCTGCCATGATTCACGTCTGAAATGCGTGCTAGTGTCTTCCATAGAGGCTGCTTCATATGTTGTTGATGTATGTGTCAGTTTTAATATCCGGATTGGCAGCGCAGCTGAAGGTTGCGTTCATGTTGCGCCCTCTACTGTACAGCTCTGAATTTGTGTCGTTCAGATTCAGAATGGTTACACTTTATTTTAAGGTGTCGTTGTTATACTGTAATTATTTATTTAAGAAGCGAGTAATAATAATTAAAAACATGTATAGGGTTAGGGTAAGATTAGGATTTGGTTGAGGGTTAGTTGCATGTAATTATACATAATTTATAGTTATTACTATGGTAACTATATGTAATGTAACAAGGACACTGTAAAATACAGTGTTACCTTCAGAATTTGTTTCATATTCGTTTTGATCTTCGTGTAACAATGTTTTGCAATTGATTATTGTATATTTGTATATTGTATATTTTCTTCTTTTGGAAATGGAAAGCAATTGGATATGTAAAATGGATTTTTTTTCCTATTGCTGTTGGAGCAAAACTTATATTTCCTATAGTCTCCCATTTATATAGCAGTTCCTACTGTAGTTTACTTCTCAGCTGTTTAGCATATAATGTACATCCCACTATATTTACTGAACCCTTGATAATTCACCAGTACCCACCCTTGTAAAGCACTGCTTCCACTGCTTAAAATTGCTTGAAAAGTGCTTGAATTTCACTCTTAAAAATCTGTACGAACCCTGACTTCAGTAACCTTATCTGAAAACAGTGCTTTATGACATTTTTTGTAAGTATCACTGAGAGTAGTATTGTGAATTTGTATTTGTGAAATGATTACATGATTGTTATCTCTAAATTTATTTATTTTTCTCTGAAATGGCCATTTGTAGATTCAAAATGTTTAATGCAAGTAAAATACAGTAAAACAAAAGTTTTCCACAGTTTTTAAGTAAGCTAACACAATAAATAAATAATTATATATTATATATATAAGAACAATATTTACCTACATGTATTTTTACTGAAGTATTTCAACTTATAAAAAATGCCATATGTGATTCTGCAAACATTTTTGCACTTAAGTGAATCGTTTCAAAGAATTCATTCAAATAAATTAAACTTAACAGGTATAACAGTTTTTTATATTGAAGTATAAATCAGATGTTCTTAACTTCTGTCATTGTGATATTCATGATGTTAATTTAAACAATCAGTAATATCATCACAAATATTTTGTGAATTTTTTAGTATATCATCCAGCCCTAGTCTGTAATGAAATTATAATTTTAGCCTCATGTACTTGCTTTCTTTGACTATTGTAAATCAGTTGACACCTAATTTATTTAATTTGGTCAGATTATATATTCCATTTGACTTGTCCTGAAATCTCTGGTTTAGCCTAAATGCAGACTCTGTGTTTTTGGGGAAAAAACTGTTTTATGTGTCTGTGAATGTCCCCTAGTGAATATGGCCAGTGTTACTTTTGAGAAAAGGAGTTTGGAAAAGATCTTTCTTTTCTCTGTCGGGTCTCGCCACGGCTTAGCCGCGACCCATGCGAGGGTTCAGGATGGAGTCGTACTGTGAATCCGGAAAGCTCCATGAGTTAACTAGAGCTGGAATGTCCCAACACGCAGCATTGAGCACTGTGGTCCATGTATCAGGATGTGTACAGAAAACCAAATGCTGAAAAGCATGATTTATTAAATCTGTAATTGAACCATACACCAGTGCAGCTACCCAGGCTCCCCGGGGGCATATGGAAGCCCCTCCGCACACACGAGGAGCACAACAGATTCCTGTTCCCCCCCGCTGATATATGGCCAGCACATTCACCAAGTGTTTGTTCCTGCCAAACATCGTGCCCTCCAATATCCAATTTAATTTGGTAAATAAACCCACATTTTCACTCCTAATTGGTGGACAAACGGCACCCAAACAAACAGCACAATGAGAGTTCTCATGTCATTGCAGGGCCTGAACATTGAGCTGTCTGAGAGCACTTAGAGGAATAAAAGAGATTTATTGAGCCATAGAAGGCTTGGGTTTCCCTTATTTAAACATGAAACTCCCTCTCTCAGCATGTCTCTGAAATGGTCTTCCTCCTATGTCCACTCCACACAGCTTTGGACAGCTGCAAGCTTTATTTATGTTGGAAAAGCACTAAAAGTTTCCAAGAATATTTCCATCCTCGCACAGAAAACTTTTTACAGCGGTTTAGAGAAACAACAAAAGATCACGGCGCTTCAGCAGAGGTTAGCCTCTGCATCACGTCGGATAGATGTGTTATTTCCAACCTGCACCGTCTCAGACTCTGCCCTCAGATGCCCATGAGGAGCGAGGCAGAATTTTTGGTCCTTGTCAAATCGGAGTTGAACCAACGAAGCTTTATCTGACACTCTGTTTGTCATGGAGAATGACCGGCCTCCTCCATCTTGTATGGGTTTCGTCAAAACGCACAGGGGCAAAAGTTGTTTTGCATTAGTAATTTAGAGAGTATGCGCTGTTTGCTCTAGGGAGGAAGTTGAGGCGACAAGACCAGCTGGGCTATAACAAAAAGCCTCACTTACACATGGACAGGTCACAAATAGCACCTCACTGTTAGCCAAATCCACCTGAGCAGCTTATGTTGGAGTAGTTTCAACCTCTAACAGGACCATTTTCAGATAAATTCATGCCATTTAATGGCATGGTGAGAAATAAGGTGTTTTTCCACCCTGGTCCAATTAATTCTAGTTAATTATTTTATTAAAATGAATATATGGGTAAACGTTTGGGATCAATTTTCTTTTTAAGGTCTCTTATACTCACCCAGGCTGCATTTATTTGATTAAAATGTCACTAAACGCCACTTAAAAAAACTGTGGCTGGTCCCTTTATACATCCATTGGTTGGCCCCGTCCTGTATTATTGGGCGGTTCTTGGCTAGTATTAGGCCCTGTTCACAGATATTTTTTCCAGGTGACCAGCTGAGCCTAATTATTTACTGTTGATAATAAAGGTTAAGGATGTATTTCCTGTGCCTATAGCAGAACCAGATAGAATTGCAATTCCATTTGGTGCAAAAATGACACTTTACACCTGTATTAAGCACTAAATGAATGCTACAGAGTGGAACGTACTTTATGCTGAAAATCAAATGTCTCGCTTAACATTCGGGTTGTGCTAAGGGAAGTCTCCACTAATGTCTCCATGTCTGTCCCTCCCTGCAGAGGCACCACATCGGAGACCGCAGCCTGTCCCTTTGCAACATGTTCCTGGACGAGATGGCCAAGCAAGCCCGCAACCTCATCACAGACATATGCACAGAGCAGTGCACCCTGAGCGACCAGGTCAGTGACGCACACATGCTTTCAGCACTGCCAAAACACAGAGGGACTTTTGGGAGTTCTGGAATTTTCCATGTCATATCTGGGATTTTAAGAAACTTAACTGGGTTTACAAAGAGTTCTGCAAATTCACCAGGAATGTTCCATTCCGTTGCAATATGATCGCAATGAAATTAAGCAGTGATTGATTCGCTGGACACAGTTGGCAGCACTGATTCGAACACATACAGTCAGCTTTAATGAATAAACTTATTCTCACCCCCCTCTGGTGAATGTAACTGTCATGTTGTACGCAAACAGGACAGCAGCTCACAAGTAACTGCCCACTTTGCTCATGTCTGGGCTGCGGAAGGCACATTTGTCTTAAGGAATTACAGTCTTAAGGTCAACATGAAACCTATTTTACTTCTCTAATCTGACATATCTCCAAGTGAAACAAGGATATTTATTTGGCAAAGACTTGGGGTAGGACTTGATTTTGTTCATCAGGAATTGATTGGATGGTGAAAAGTGGATGTTACAGGTGGTTGGAGGAGGGGTGTTGAAAAGTAAGAGGAATTTGGATTTGTGTCAATTAAAAAGAACAATAAATTCAATAACCTGTTGTGCCTCTGACATAATTTTCAAGTTATTGTTCGTTATATATATTTACAATATACAAAACTGTTTGATATATCAAACAAATATGTACATATCACAGAAATGGTTCTCAGTTAATTTCAAGACAAGTGGTTCAGTAAGTCAGTTAAAAACATCGGTGACAAATTAATTGATTCTGAAAATCCCATGATTTTGAGACTTAAATGATAAAGTCTTTTTGAGTTATTCACTAAAATAAACTCTTAAGAGTAATTTGTGCATGAGGTGGACTATACTGGCCATGGTGCATGTTATTGCGTGCAACCAGTGAGGATAATGCAACAGATATATATCTATTAATTGCCTATATTTTATTACACATAATCTTTCATTACATCCAGTTCAGGCTGCAAGCTCACAACTCAAGCTCAAAATTTCTTTAGCCATGGTGCTGTACTTTATTATGTCATAAATCATTTGGTTCTGGTATTTTAAGAAAAATGTAACAATTCCCAAGTCTATACACACTTATTTTTTATTATTTGAAATAACCTGCACTGATGAATTGTGCACAATATGACCAGGAACTTGTATTGGGAAAGAAAGTAGGGTCAATTTTGATTTCATGTTGACTTTAACCCTCTGGGGTCTGGGCTGTTTTTGGGGCCCTTGAGATGTTCTGACATGCCCTGACATTTGTGCTTTTTTCAGTTGCTTATAAACATATTAATGGCAAAGGTGTAAATTCACTCTATAAAGCACAAACAGGGCTACCATAATATGTGAGCCATGTGTATGTACATGTTTTCATTTTTGAGAGAATAATGTTTATGCGTGGTTATTGAAAAAAATAAAAAATAAAAATTCTGAAATAAGGCCACAAAACACATAGTAAATATGTGTCAATAAGACTTTTGACAAATGGATGTCCTCGCCTAGTGTTTTTTCTTCAAAATTATGTGAAAATAGTCTTGCTTTATCGTTCACATAAAACCATACATTGATTTAAATTGATGTAAAACAGGTTTTGCTTGGAAAGCCAATATGCGAGGGGGAGGAGTAGTTTACACCTTAGATTACAGTGTCCCACCCACTTTGCATAATGATGAGCCATTCACTCAGGTGTGAAACTGACTGAGCCACAATACAAGAACAACAGATATATTTAGAAGACTTATATTGACCATTTAAGATTTTGCTTACATCTATCTTGTAAATATGTTTTGCTATTTTATTAAAAAGGTTACAATTACAACAATAATTACAATTTCAACAATATTTCAAGTGTACTCTTTCTTTGTAAAAAAAAAAAAAAAGATTATAGGCCTACATTTTATCTATGTATTCATATTTCAGTCGATTTTTACTCATCTCAGTAGCAATTCAGTTTGCTAAAACATCATCATTCATTCACACACGCGATTTAAATTTAACTTCTGGCAAAGATGAAGTTGACGATAGGCTATTGACTCGCGATCTTCGCAGTAGGCTAGTGTTTTGGATGGTTTGTTTAGAACCAGCTTTCTGTAAATATATTTCACATTTTTTAGACATGTGAGGCGAGAATAGGCTACGGTCTGGTTCATGATGATCTCCAGTTCAAGCACCTTATGTTGTGATTGCTAGCCTATATTTACTTTAAATCCAGGAAATTTGTTAATGAAAAAATTATTAAAATTAAGATACAATTGATACAAAACGAAATTCGTTTTAAAGAAAGGATTTGTACTTTCTGTTTTGAGGTCTCTGTGAAAGTTTGAAAGTCTTTTAGTGCTTTTTTTAGAGCGCTCGCGTCCATAATGGAGAACTGTCACGTAATATTGTTTTTTCCTCATAAATGCGAACACGAAAAATAAAAGACAAAAGACTTTTAAGTAAAACTTACTCTGAAATTGTGTTCGCGGCGGAATTCGCTCTTCAAAATGCTGCCGTTCGTCCTCTGAGGAAAAGGTGCATTCTTCCTCGCTGTCCAGAATCATCTGAAGGGAGTCTTTATTACCGGAGAAGCGTGTCATACTCAAAACGCGATGAACTATCAGTCTGAAGTCTGATGAACAAACTGTGTTTTTATGGCATTGATCGGGGGGCGTATGCGATGCATACTAGATCAGGTAAACTATTTACATGTGAATCGCGCCGGGGGCGGGGCGGCTGCAGCTCATTTAGAGATAATGAAGGGAGAAGGAAAAACGGTACCTCTCCTTGCTTTCAAAGGGATTACATGAGTTAAAAACATTTGTTTTTTATATAAATTACTTCATTTAAAAGAGGAGATTTCAAGCTTCATAAAGACATATCTCACGTGCCTGTGTGAGAAGTATTCGCTGAGTTATGATTCATTTTCGGACGCGTTTCAGAATGGACTACACGGACAGAGAGAAGGCAGAACTCGCTTCGTGATTATTTTTCTTTATTTGGCAAAAAGCACAACATTTTGTTTTTATTGTGAGTATACACAAAAATAATACACATTTAACAGAATCGATTGATGTATGAAACTTGTTTTATAAAATCAAAGTCAAAAGAGTATTTGGGGTCTCAATTCAACTCATAAGGAAAAAAGCGAGCAGATCACGCCGGCGTGATCTCCGACCTCTGAGGGTTAAAAAGGGGCTTATTCCTGTTGTTCTTCTGTGCAGCTACTGCCAAAACATTGTGCCAAAACCATCAGTCAGGCCGTGAACAAGAAGTCGAAAAAGCAGACAGGGAAGAAAGGTGAACCGGAAAGAGAGAAACCTGGTGTTGAGAGCATGAGGAAGAACAGACTCCTGGTCACCAAGTAAGGATGAAACTTACTCTTCTTCTATATCTAGTCAGCACAAACTGAGTCAATCCTTGTTGCTAATACTGTATTTAATGTAGTCTGGGTCATTTTGTCTTTTACTTTGTTCTAGTTTATGTAATTGATGGTTTTTGTCGATGAGGGCATGTCTGCGTACCTATTAGAACTCACCAGTAGAGAATCACTGTGTTGAACAAAACCCAGCTGGAGGCTTTTACCTATTATCCTCCCATACGGCAGACATTCAAACAGATCCTCCATATAATATAAAATGGATTTATCCTAAAGCCTGATATGGACACACATGAGCAGTAGTAACAGTATGGGAGCGGTGCGGCCCCATGGTGAGCAGTACTGTTGTGCTGGTTAAGCTTTAGCTGATTGACTGTATAATCTGAAGGAAATTAGTTTTTAAGGCTGTCGTCTGGTTTTTACAGTCTGGACAAACTGCACACTGCTCTCTCAGAGCTCTGCTTCTCCATTAACTACGTCCCTAACATGATGGTCTGGGAGCACACCTTCACCCCACGCGAGTACCTGACCTCCCACCTGGAGATCCGCTTCACCAAGTAAGTCAGACTTTCATCTTGATGGTTCAGACAACACACCACTTTTGATCAATTGAATGCATCCCTGCAGAATAGAACTTATTCAATTCTTTAGAAATAAAAAACCTCACTTACCCCAAACTGAATGGTTTGAATGGTTATGTATCACAGTTTCCATAAAATTATTCATATTAAAATCAACTGAGGAATTAATTATATTTTAAAATATATCAAATTAGATGCATGCATGCATGTATGTATGTATGTATGTATGTATGTATGTATCTATATGTATGTGTATGTGTATGTGTAATTTTTTTATTATTTAAGTACTTTACTTACATTTTCTCTTGCAATATTAAATTATATAATGCTGATTGCTGATCAATCTTTTTTCTGAATCATGTGGGTTGAAAGATCACAACAGCCTGAACTGAATTTGGCTGCTACCTACATAAACACATCACTGCTCATTTTATCTATTACGTTACCCACAGTCAACCCTTCGCGATGAGGTCTGTCCGCACTCGTTCCGTACTAGCATCAATCATATTGATTTGCCTCATAGGGGAGAGTTACTGTTGCGTTTTATGTGAGGGAAAATTGTCTTCCAACTCTCCCTTATTAATTAAGCTGAGAACTCAACGGCTTAAAGAGCCTCTTGGGTTTATTGTTCGATTTCTGTAATTTATTGGACTAGCGTTGAGAGTTTGGGTTAGCATGATATTTGACACTGTTCCAGAATAGAGCTTGTCCAACTAAATAAACATTGGGCAGAGGAATAACAGGTATTTTCCACTGTTGGACTCAAAACTCTGACGCGGATGCATTGGCTGGCCCCTCTCTCCCGGGCTGTGAACCCCTCATGTGGCCGTGCTTCTCAGCAATGAGAGGCCCTGTTAGCAGATCTCACCACCCAACCATGTGCTGTTATTACCCATTTCCATCTGATCGGGTAAATAGCCTTGATTCAGGTCAAAGCATTAAAAGAATATGATGTTGTTATGGATCTGTTTATGGTGGCCACCATTACTCTCCAAACAACACCACATAACCAAGTCCAAATTGACCCCGTTTACTTTCTTAACATACAGTATATTCCAGGTCTTACTGCGCATGATTAATTGAGACCAATTGTGCATGTTATTCCAAAGAAACCAGCTGCCACAGACTTCTTTGTTCTTTTTATTTTCTCTACATTTCTTCTAATATAATATCCTATTTTGTTTGGAAATATTCTTCTAATGTTGTATTATTTTTTTATTATTTATAACTGCATATTTAGTAGGAAATTTTGTAAGGCAGGATTTTATCCATTGGGTTTTTTTATTATTTGATTGTTCATTCGATTGTATTGGTTATTGTTTTTAAATGATTATTATTAGGCTATTATTTAGTTTTCTTCCTGCTTGGTCTTGTATACATCAGCAATAATTTTGTTTCTGATGCAAGATACGTTTTGATAAAACATTAAGAGAACAAACACTTTGTTCCTTTAGAATTATATGCACAATAAAACCAGATTTTTTTACTTTCGTTCTGTGTCTGTAACTGTCACTCAGGTCCATAGTTGGGATGACCATGTACAACCAGGCCACACAGGAGATCGCCAAACCATCAGAGCTGCTCACCAGCGTGCGGGCCTACATGACAGTGTTGCAGTCCATTGAGAATTATGTGCAGATTGACATCACCAGAGTATTCAACAATGTGCTGTTGCAGCAGACTCAACACCTGGACAGCCATGGAGAACCAACCATCACCAGCCTCTACACCAACTGGTGAGACTCTATGTCAATGCTAGAATGGCCAAAGTTATTTCAGAGCTTAAAGGGGTGGTTGATTATGATTTCACTTTTTTAACTTTATTTAGTGTGTAATGTTGCTGTTTGAGCATAAACAACATCTGCAAAGTTACAATGCTCAAAGTTCAAAGCAAAGGGCAATATTTGCTTTTAAAGAAATCACTTTTTAAGGACTACAACAAACGCCTGGTCGGAACTACACGACATTAGTGGGTTAGTGACATCACCAACCTTAAAATTTACATAAACCCCGCCCCCAGAACACGATTTATAGATTATCAAGACAGAATATGCTAATCAATGACTAGAAGATAACTACACATAAGCTACATAAATTCATCAACTAACCATTCAGAAACGTCCTGTTGCTTCTACATGTCACTTCTTCTTAAATCTCTCCATCATTGTCTGAATCCGGTTTGAACATAAAAGGCTAAAAGTTTTAGACATTTTCAGTGTATGTCTGTGTAAGTGCAAGCTGTTGAAGCTCCGCCCCCTGTGCTGGGAGCAGCAGCTCATTTGCATTTAAAGGAACAGACACATATATTAGAGCACTCGACATAGGCAGCAACAAATTGCACCCCTAACTCAGTGCTTGGACTTAATTTGAATAGAAATTTGGCATTAGCATGTTGTCAAGCTAACAACATGATGCTTGAAAGGCCCCAATATACTTCAAGTGAAAATTAATTGGTGTGGTGTCATTTCGAACAAAATTAGGCCGAAGTTTGTTTCGGGTGTTTGAAATGACTTGCCAAATCGAAATTTCTGGAGAAGTCCACTCTTGCTGGTAAATACTATTGGTCCGTGGCGATTAAGTAATAAATAGGTGTGCTCTGGGGCTCCTCCTCATTCAATTCGTCGAGGTCAGACACAAGGCCCCGATATACCCCGATATAAGCGAAGTCAAAGAGTGAACTGGTGTGACGTAATTTAGAACAAAATCAGGCCAAAACTAAGTTTGTTTTGAGTTCGTTTCGGGAGTTCGAAACGGCTTGCCAAAGCAATCTTTCTGGAAAAGATTGCTCCAATGGTAAACTCCTTTGAACTACCATTGGTCCGTGGGGATGCGTAATTGGTAGATGCGCTTTAGGGCTCCGCCTTCTTTGACATGATTGACTCTTTTCCAGTTCATTTAATGTTTTTCATGTTTAAAACTGTAAAGCTGTTTGGTTTATGCAATCTATTGTATTAGGTGCCATATAAATACACATGACTTTACTTGACTGGAGTGCCAAATTACAGAGCTTGTGCAGGCATCTATGATCAGATGTTTTCTTAACTGCTGTTTTCTCACTGCTGTCATTTTTGTTGTGTGTTTATTTGGTTATTGTGACAAAAGCGCACTGCACTTATTTACAAATTCATCTAAACGCCGCTCTCAGCAGCGTGGGCAGCGTTGGGATGTTCACTAACAGTATACCACTGCAAAGGTATTTTGAACTTCTTTTTACTCTTAAACGAAGAACAAAAAAGAACTTCGCTGTGAGTATATTGGGGCCTTTCAGCTGTGTTTAATTAGCATTGGAGCTAAACTCTACAGGACAGTGGTCCTCTCAAGAGCTGAGTGTGAGACCACTACCTTAAAGTGAAACATTGGTTTGGTCTTAATCTGTGCACAGGTATCTGGAGACTCTACTGCGGCAGGTTAGCAACGGTCACATCGCTTACTTTCCTGCCATGAAGGCCTTCGTCAACTTGCCCACAGAGAATGAGCTCACCTTCAATGCAGAGGAGTATTCCGACATATCTGGTGAGGGGGAAAAACATGCCACAAAGACACATTGAATAAAAGATTTCCTTGTTTAGAAACATTCCACAATGTTTTCTTCAGATGGATGTGATTATTTTCACACTCAAACTGCCATAGCACATCTAAACGTTCTTGACTTTGTCTCTCAGAAATGCGCTCACTGTCTGAGCTGCTGGGTCCATACGGGATGAAGTTTCTCAGCGAGAGCCTCATGTGGCACATCTCTTCCCAGGTGGCCGAACTCAAGGTGAGCGATAGGGGTCTCTGAGGTGAAAGGTCACATCATTAGGCTTGTCACTGTTCCAACTTGTTTGCCTTCCTCTGAAAGTGTTCAGAAGCACAGTTCTCTGTTGAAGACTGCCTGATCCTCTTTTCAACAACATGTTAAACAGTGATTCCCACAGTCACTTTGACTCACCGGCAAGTCCAGACTGAATTTGTGGAATTTTATTAATTTATTTACTTAATTAAGGGTTGGCATCCTTTTTTTCATGAAGTGCCATTTTCAAGTTTCTGAGTTGATCACTGTGCCCACAACCCCCCACCCCACATAAACATATTTTAAATATTCATAATGGCTTACATAGAAACAGAGCTGAACCTTAAATATTTCTGAAGCAATTTTTCATAAAATTTGTTTTACTTTTTTCAAAATTCTATAGTTTGTTTGTTTTCAGGTTTAAATTAGACTTTGAAGAACAGATTTCCAATGGGCCTATTTACACCTGGTCATTCATGTGTTTTTCCATTTACATTAGGCAGCGTAACTTGTGTGTCCTCAAAACTAATATAAATCTAATCTTCAATTCCCACGCTATATGCTAATTTAACAGAGTTCATGTCAAATAAAGCAAGAAATGAGCTTAATTTTATTTATCATCAGCTAATTTTAAGATCAAAGACCGCAATTAGAGAGAGAGAGAGAGAGAAAGAGAGAGAGAGGCATCAGCACTGGTAAGATTTAGTGTGCTACTTTTAATGAAGACGACTGTGTGTTGAGCGTCAGGATGTAACACTGAACTTTCAGTTTCATTTGCAGCAGTTTGCACGCCGGCTTGCTGAAGAGATGCTCGGCTACTCCTCTACACCAATGTGTGCTGCAGTAGCGCTGTCATATCTGGGTACCGGGAGCCGTTATAACACGCTCTCGCATGTCTAGCTTTTACCATTTTAGGAGGAATAAAATTTACATTTGTGGCTTCAACAACCAGATGCATTTTGTCCAATTTCATCTGGGAATGTGAAAAAATGCCCTCTCTTTCTGTCTTTTCATGATTGGATAGTTATCCAATCAGAGAAAACCAGGTACACATGAACGGTGTTTCCACATGCATCACAGTCATTTCGATGTGTGTGGAATATATAAAAGGACTCAGTATACTTGGTTGAATATCTCCGAAATTTACAGCATTGACTATGTACCATGGAACAAGCTGTAAGCTGTCAGTCAGTAACTTGTGTGCATGTGATGCGCAGTCACACTAATGGTGTGTCAGAGCTGCGCGCTTTCATTGACTTGTGCAGTTTAATTCTCATACTTTAATAGTGTGTATAACTCCTACTTTAATATAACAAGCTGTGTTACTATGAGGAATGATTACCTCAAAATGTAGATCTGTATGTAGGTATGAGGTACTTTATCTGAATGAAATACAAACACCTCTCTTGCTTTTGCTCACGTGCCAGCGATAGGTTGCCGACCCCATCTCTAATGTGTTGAAGCTGCAAAAATAATGGTTTTATTGGTCGTACAAAAAGATAGTTCCTCACATGAGTAAGATGGCAGCATCACATGACCTTAGAACAGGGCTGAGAGTAGTACACTTGGGGATGATGACACACATGTGTTGATTTTTGTGATTGATGGACGTTCCAATATTATATAAATCTGAAGAGCTTTCTATGGATTTCTGCAGCCACAGATTCCATGTGGGCCTGCTTACCGGGAACAGTGTTTAAGTAGCACTTCCCCTCAGTTATTGGATACTATTTAGACAACAACAACTAAGAACTGTCAGCAATGATAGATTAACTGCAACTATGATCAAACCTGAATCAAATCCTACGTTGATTACATTGAAGGCAAAGCCTTCCTCATGAAGTATGAATGGTGTATTGTTTGCACTCCCTGACATAACGATGTAGGAATGAACTTTTTTTTTTCTCTCTTAGCCAGAGCATCTGCATGTAAAGCCCTGGGTTTTTTAACTTTCTTTATTTTTCAATATATTTTCTTCAGTAATGGTAGCAGGTTTGCAAATGCATGATGTATGTAATTGAAACAGCCTTCTGCATTTATAAAAGTTTCTTGAGAAACAAGAGCCAACCAAAGTGTGTGAACACAGGCTTTTAACTTGCAAACTTCTCTCCCTCAGCTGAAAGTAATTTGGAGGAAAAAGAACCAAGTTTCCTATCTGACTCACAATCAGCTGGGGAGTGAAATGGTTTATTTTGCATTTCTATTCTGCGCCATGTTCACCAAAGGACTTTAACGTGAAATATGTTTTCTCTTAAAAGCTCAAATTACGCAAATCGTTTGTTGACATGCAAACTCGTGCTCTTGCATTTCTTCACAGTTCCCATCTCAGGTGATTTCATGCGGCTACTGTTCAAAATTGTTCGGCTTTGGTGTTAAAAGTAATGTTCTGGGTTCAAAGTTAAGTTAAATCGACAGTTTGTGCCAACTATCACATTGAAAATATTTTCTGGTAATCAACATTGTCATAAATGCTGTTGTTAGATTGTAATGCCTTTAAAGATGCATGTAGATTATTATGTCCTCCCGTGTAAGGATGTACAGACTTTTTTCCTGCTTATTCATCATACGTCTTTTGTTGCCATTACAGAAACTTGTGGTGGACAATGTGGAGGTTCTGACCCAGATGAGGACCAGTTTCGACAAGCCGGACCATATGGCAGCACTCTTTAAGCGGCTCTCATGTGAGTATCCATTGTGGGACTTTTAAGTATATACACTAACTTCAAAAGCTTTGGGTCAGTAAGAATATATATATTTTATTCAGCAAGGATGCAATAAATTGGTCAAAAGTGAAAATAAAAGCATCCTGAAAAAAAAGCATCACATTACTTTTATTTATTTTTTTATAAATAATTTCAACACTAAATGCAATAGGAAACTAAATTCCTTTTTTTTCCCCTTTGATCCAGTTCAAGTGAATCTGCCCATGAACAGCATGTAAAAACAAAACAAACTGTGTTTGGTCACTTTGTATGTCACTTTTCTTTCTGTCAAAGTGGCAGTTTTTGGCCAGAATTAACTTAAATGAGAGAAGACTTACATTTTGACATAGTTTTAGAGTCATAATATTGTGAGGCAAGGTCAGAAAAAAAGGGCATGTTTATTAGAATATTTAAAAAATTGGACATTTCCAGTCATGTCCACTGACCACAGATTGAGAAGCACTGTATTAGACAATAGCTGTTTGGAATTTCATGGTATGATTTGTAATAACACCCACCCAGCACTCCCCATGGCAGACAGGACCCTCTACAGAGAGCTATTTATGGTATTTGTTATGGCTTGTCCTCATACAATCATGTATTACTAAGCTCAAATGTGAGCAGGAATTTAAAAATCCCGTCTGAGGAATGTGGCCCATATACACACCACCTGCAGACCTATTTTTAGTGGTTCTAAAGGACGAAAATGTCCTATTTTTGGAAGTTATTAATAAGACTTGTCTTCTATTTCTGTAGCGGTTGACAGCGTGCTGAAACGGATGACCATCATCGGTGTGATTTTGTCGTTCCGCTCGCTGGCTCAGGAAGCTCTCAGAGATGTGAGTTGTAATGCAGATGTCTCGTCTCGTTTCTCTCACACTCACATGGGCAGCGCTTCAATTCAACGGAGGGATGGTGTACATCTCAGAGCTGAGATCTTGCTAATTCCAAAGCTGTATTACTTTTTTCTACCATGAAACACATAAGGAGATGTTGGGTAAAATGTTCAAGCTGCTATTTTTCCATAATGCAGGCAGTGATTTGTACAACCAAGCTCCAAAAAGGACAAAAAAGCAGCATATAAGGGTGTGCTCACAAAGTCTGGTTCGTTCGCTCCTGGTCTGATCACACACAAGGCAACCGTGCCTAGTGTGAGTACAGTAGTAGTATGACATAAGTAGTCCATATGACTAAATTCAAAGTCTTTTGATGTCATGTGATGTCTTTGTGTGATGAACAGAACTTTTTGTAGTTCTAAAATCTCATTTGCATTCTTATATATTCAAATCAGTGTAACTTAAACTAACACTATTAAAAATCATTTTTGTTAATACAAATAAAGCTGAAATAAAATGAAATGTATTATTAATTGAAAACCTTAAATGAAAATTAGAAATGTTGCCTTTGCAGCTAACTAAAATAAACATTAAAGTCAAAGTACTACAATTAAACAAACTAAAACTGAAAGAAAATAAATTAAAGCAAAATAGCCATTTTATTCGTTTTAAAAATATATATTTCTAGAGCCCATAATATAATTATAAAAAAAAAAAAAATTAAATGAAAATGAAAATATAAAAATGAACGCTAATTTATAATATTATTAAATACTATAATAGTGTATGAGTAAATTATGCTAAAATTACACTGATTCAAATATGTCACCTGAAGATGCACACATGTCACATGACAAGTTTGAATATGAAGTTTGAAATAATGAGATGTTAATGAATGATAATTGAATTTTTTTTGCCTATTTGCAATCATATGTTCATTTATATAATTTGGTTTTAGAAGACTTTTTGGAATATAGTAATATAGACTATAATGTTTTTGTGTGCTTTTGGAGCTTGGCGGCATAAATCAGTGTCAACTTTTATTGTAAGGAAACAAGCAGCTCAGACATTCTTCTGACTTTCGTGTTTGAGGGAAGACAGAAAATAATATGGCATTGGAATGAGGTTGAGGATGACAGTTAGCTATTCCTTTGTTTGGAAATGTTGTTGCACAAATGAGCTCTAATCACAGATGTGTCCTTTTCTCCAGGTGCTGTCCTGCCA
The DNA here is from genome assembly GCF_964197995.2 of Scardinius erythrophthalmus. Taxonomy (NCBI): domain Eukaryota; kingdom Metazoa; phylum Chordata; class Actinopteri; order Cypriniformes; family Leuciscidae; genus Scardinius; species Scardinius erythrophthalmus. The sequence continues at coordinate 7,545,488 of NC_138226.1, read as the reverse complement.
CATTCCCTTCCTGGTGAGCTCCGTGGAAGACTTCAAAGACCACATTCCTCGTGAAACTGACATGAAGGTAGGTGACTTTGAGGCTTGCTGTTGGCAGTAACAATGGGCCGCTGGACCTGAAATTCTCCTTTTTCTCAGGTTGCCATGAACGTGTATGAGCTGTCTTCTGCCGCAGGCCTGCCCTGTGAGATCGACCCTGCTCTTGTAGTGGCTCTGTCTTCACAGAAGTCTGGTAAGTTGTTTAAGATCATTTGAAATGGCAATGCACATCAGGCCATTTTGATCCCAGATGGAATCTTTTTTTTTTTTTTTTTTGTGCATCAAAATTAAAAAACGCTTTCAAAAGTTTGGGGTCAGTAAGAATTTTTATGTGAAAGATTATTCTCAGTGAATGATAATTGAAATTTCAACCCATTTACTCACACAATCATATGTTCATGTATATCATACGGCTTTAAAAGGCTGGGAATTAGTGTTAATTTTGTCAGCTATTTTCAATTTAGTCTTAGTCATGTGTCACTTTTTTTTAGTTTTTATCATATTTAGTCAACATTGTCCTGTTTTTGTTTAGTCTAGTTTTAGTTGACTAAATGTCTGAGCATCTAGTCACTATAATCTTAGTCACCTTTTCGTCAAGATGCATAATGTTTAAATTAATAATCCCAATAATTTTGCTCAACATTGTAATCTATTATAATTAATAGAAATGTATTTTTTAGTGGTGGGCCGTTATCGGCGTTAACGCAGCAATCTGCAACGCATCATATTCGTCGTCATCTTAAGTAAACACGGCTGAAAGTGAAAGCCATCTATGGTGAAAGCTGGTGTAAAAGATCGGTGCAACATCCATTATTTGGACTTGGTTCGGATTTAAGCCGTCCGACGTAGACTGTGTGGTGTAAGTTCGGTAAGTTAACACACGACTAATCCGTTCTACCACCTCAAATTCAAACCGAAACATATCACTGAATACCAGCGCGCGCGTATTATTCCCAATAGATCTTAGTGAGTGGTGTAGCACATAATCTCTTTTTATTAAAAGCGCCCGATTTTAACAATCGTTGTTGTGTTTCTTTTTAACTGAAAAGACATCAGTTAGACAATATTCTAATTTTAAATTTGGGGTTTCATAAGCTCTAAGACATAATAAACATCAGACCTACTTAAGTCTCTGCAGCTAGTGTACTTAAATTTTATTTATCTGCAAAATTATGTTGTATACTTACAGTTTTGCACAATATATGTTCTCAAAACTACATACACCCTTTAAAAAAAAAAAAAAAAAAAAAATACATTTAGCAGTTGTTTAGCAGGGTCTGTGTAACCTGTTCTGAAATGGTTTTATTATAATACCGTTATCGCAAGAGGCTGCAATGTATATCACAATATGGAGTTTAGGCCATATCGCCCATCCCTAATTGATAGCCTATAGTAGTTGATAATAACATAGGCCTACCTAATGTTGCCTACGGACGGTAACAGTACAGTAGTAACCTTTTACAGTCTATGAGTAGAACAGCTTTCTCAAGCAGTTTGTGATGCATTTTGGAAACAGGAGATGAGCCCCTGGTCTAATGCGCCACCTGGCTTGAGAAACCCGTTCTCAAAGACTTACTTTTATAGTCATTATTTGGGTAGCACACATATTCTGAATGCCTTCGACAGAATTCAAATGAGCCATTTTAATCTAGATTAATCTAGATTAATTTCAAAATTAATCTAGATTAATCTAGATTAAAAAAAATAATCTATGCCCACCTCTAGTATTTTTACATTTTATTAGGATTATTGCACTCTCACCTATAAGCACAAATCAAGAGAATGTCAACCCATACGCCTCGTTTCTTTTACCTCATCTAGTTTCCTGATTTATTATAGGCTTTTTTCATAGGCTATAGGCCTACTGGTAAAATAAGAAACTTCTCTCAAAAATTAAAACAGTGAAATTCCTAGTTAGTCCAATAATTCAAAATTATGTTCATGTTCTTCTATTAAAACAAGAGCAAAAAAGACTTTGTATTGTCACACAGAGATTTCATTTAAGCAGGAAATATTAATTGGAGCTCGCTAAAAGCAGCTAACTGCTCTGTGTTTTCAGATCATCCATGCTTCTTCAATGTAGAAAGAGAGCGTGTGCATGGTTGCCAGATTGCAAATATTAATTAAAACAATGGGTAGAAAACGTGTTCTTTTAATAAAAAAGCTCTGATTGGGGGATTTAAATTCTTGAAATCTGGCAATCGTTAGCATGAAAGCTCGTAGTGGCTTGTTAAAAACAGTCTGTGATGTTTTGTCATCTCTTTTGTTTGACAAAAACAAAGTGATTTTGATCAAGTTTTTATTTTTTATCTACATTTTAGTCAAGTCTTTTTTCGACAACGATATTGCATGTTGATATTGTCACAGTTTTCGTTTAATGACGTTGATGTCTTCTCGTCTTAGTCATAGAAAAAAAGGTCTTCAACTAAATTTTTTTATAATTTTCATAATTATTATTATTCACTACTTTGAATATAGCGCACAAAACATTTATTTCAGACCATTCAAAATGGCAATGCACATCAGGCCATTTTGATCCCAGATGCATCTGTTAAATCCCTTTACCAAGGGAAATTCTTTGGTTTTGGCCTCCTAAGAAAGTGCAGATATGCATCAGGTGTTTTTGCTCTAGATTTGTTAGAACAGTGAACGTCCACTTTTGGATTGCTCCTTTCATCAGCATTTGCCACAAAATACGTAGTTACCAAAGTGTGACGTCGGTGTGCACACACTTGAAAGAAAAGTTGAACAGGAATTCTTTTTCCAAAGTGCACTTTGGTGCTCACATCTAAAGACCATTTTATGCCAAATGATTTACCAGAAATCCCTGTATTAAGACCTTGGATGCAAGCTAGTTGGCTGTAAAAAAAAAAAAAAATGTTTGGTTTGTGCTGAAACGTTAAGTGGTATCACATGCTTTATCAATCTGGTCAAGTACTTCAGCGTTAGGATGCTCGCTTGCACTGTGATTACGGTGTAACCTCACACTATAATACACACTCAAAAACATGCATTACATCCACACCCATGTTCACGTTGGTCACAGTATCAGTTCACCATGTCTTATTATTTCTGTGGTGAATGAATTTCACAAGAAAGTTTAAAACCTCACATGGCCAGGCCTATCTTAACCACAACCTCAAGAGTTAAAAATAATAAAAAATATATGTGCATAGCAGATCTGCCCTTTAGTGTCTCATGAGAGCTGTTTTCAGTGTTGAGGAGTAGCTAACTAAAAGTGACGTGACAGTACTCGGCTCTTTTCGAAACAGCGTCACTTTACCAGTAACGCTACTTTTTTGTGTAAATATGTACTTGCGTTTTTTGGTTTACTAATGCAGCTTTACAGCCAAGCAAACTGAGGCGATAATTTAACATTTTTACATTTTTAATCGGTTCTTTCAGTAGACTGATTCAAAAAAAAATATTGATTCGTTGTTTAATGGGAAATATTTAGGTAAATGCTGCTGTTTGTCACTATTGTTTTTGACTCAGTTCTATGAATTTTATTTAGCAAGGATGCATTAAATTGAACAAAAGTGACACTTAAGTCATTTATAATTTCAAAAAAAGATTTGTATCTCAAATAAATTCTTTTGAACTTTCTATTCATCAAAGTTGGGAAAAAAACACTGTTTTATGGTTTACACAAAAATATCAAGCAGCACAAGCCATCATTAATGATGATAATAATAATATATCAGCATATTAGAATGATTTCTGAAGCATCACGTGACACTGAAGACTGGAGTTACGATGCTGCAAATTCAGCTTTGCATCACAGGAATAGATATGTTTTCTATTTTAATATATTTCAAAATTTAGTTTTAATATTGCATTTTTTTTACTGTATTTTTGATCAAATAACAATAAAATATTTTTTTTTAAATTAATATTATAAAATCTTACCAAGCCCAAACTTTTGAATAAGAGCAAATGTAAAATTATAATTGCACTAAATTGCACTAAAGTTATCATTAAACTCATATATTAAACTTATTATATATTATGTTATACTTAAATTTATCTATTCATATTGTCAAGTAGCTTCCGTCACACTACTGTCTTCAGATGCATTTGTCCAGCATTGCTTATCAAACCTTCATCAGGCATTAGAGCCAGTTCAAGGAATCCGCTTCCTGAGAAGGGCCTTGTGCACTTTAAACACCTCATACCGCACAGCAGTTCTCTCCAATTGAGCAAAGCTCTCCGGTGAACAGCTTTCATTTTCTCAGAGCAGCCCAGAGCCTCCAGGGCCTCTTGGCCAGCTCCAATGTTGTTGTTCTATTCCCCTGATGGTTAAATCCAAACGTCTTCTGTTTACTATCTAAATAGCGAGTCAACTAAAACTAGACTTAATTGAATCACACCCAAATGCTGTTGCGCTAATAACATAAATAAGAGTTCACTTTTTGGACATTAGTGCCGTTTGTCTTGGCTCTTCACGGAGATTTTCAGACACTGTCCAAAGAGAGAAATGTAATCGCTGCAATTTCCCTGCTGTCTCACAATGGCAGCACATCAGTACTTCTCCCGAGTTACCTTAAGGAAAATTCATGAACTCAATTCTTCTTGTTTGTAACAGAAAATATTAGCCCAGAGGAAGAGTACAAGATCGCCTGCCTGTTGATGGTCTTCGTGGCCGTTTCCATGCCGACCCTGGCCAGCAACGTGATGTCGCAGTACAGTCCCGCAATAGAAGGTACCAATTTTTGCATTTCAGACTCGCGCTGAACCGCTGCGAATGAAATCAGATTATATCTGTGCTGTTTGAACTGCGGTCCGCTGGAACGACGCGTTTTAATGTGCATGACATTTATCGTGTGTGTTAACTCTCTATAAATCTTTTAAGGTCACTGCAACAACATTCACTGTCTGGCTAAAGCGATAAACCAGATTGCCGCTGCTCTGTTCACTATCCACAAGGGCAGCATAGAGGATCGCCTAAAAGAGTTCCTTGCCGTAAGTAACAGTATTAGCTGCAATTGTCCTAAATCCTGGCTTAAAGGCGTTTCTGTTCAATACTTTTACTCTACAACATGCAATTTACATTAACGTGTCAACAATAAACACTCCATTTATGCAAATCCTGTCATTCTTCCCCAGCTCGCCTCCTCCAGCCTGCTGAAGATTGGACAGGAGACGGATAAAACCACTACACGGAACAGGGAGTCTGTTTACCTGCTTCTGGACATGGTGAGTGAATCCTAAAGAGAGAGCGCTTCATGATGGTGTGCAACAGTGGAGTTGCAGAAGTGAAAATCATTTTCTCCATAGACAGAAACATCAATTTTTAATTGACTTTCTGAGGTTTTCAATGATATATACTTCTGTAATTGTGCAGTGTAATTAAAAAAAGAATAATTAATTGCCAAATTCATGGTGAAGAATTACACTGGCCATAATCCTAAAGAGAATTCCACTCTCCGACGTGACTCGCTGATTAACCACCATAGTACGATGCATAGATGTTGAAGAGGCATCTAGTCACAACTGTTTCCCGAAACTGTAGTAACACGGTTTGGGAATGTTCGTTGGAACTATGGTTTTGAGAAAATGTTTGTAACGACAGAACATAGTTGGCTAATGATGCTTTCTGGAAACGCACCCATTTATGTTACCAACTAAACAGAAATCACTGCCTGACAAATGATGGGATTAAGTCGGTTTTCTCTACACTTCAAACTGCATTCATTTGGGGAAAAATAATCTATTTCAAATAAATGCTGTTGTTTCTATTCATCAAAGAATCCTGGAAAAATGTATCACAGTTTCCAGGAAAAATAGGATGTTAGAATGATTTCTGGAGGATCATGTGACACTGAAGATTGGAGTAATGATGCTGAGAATTCAGCTTTGCTTCACAGGAATCAATTACATTTTAAAATGTATTCGAATAAAAAAATACGATTTTAATAATATTTAACAATATTATTATTTTTAATCAAATAAATGCAGCATTGGTGAGCATTAGAAGCTTTTTTTATGCATGTATATAAATATAAACATTTCAAATGGAAAAAAAATCCTGTAAATTTAAATAGTTTTTATGCTTATCAGTGACTGAAGTCGATAGTTTTATATCGTAAGGTTGCAGTGCTTTATGGGATAAGTAGTTCATTCCCTCAGAAATGATATAAAGAACAGTCTTGTCTTTCTTGTTTTCATACACTTTGTTGGTTTGAACCAAATGCTGTAATACTATGATTGATCTCACAGCGAATTGGTTTGGTTCAAGGCTTAGAACTAAAGATTGTTTTGAAATCCCGATGGAAAAAATTAATGGGGAAAAATACTTCAGAGAACCAAGCCAACTGAAAAAGTGGGCGGCGACTTTGTTGCGCTCCATATTTCCATCTTTAGTCCATAAGCATCTGATGACTGGGAAAATGTGCTAAGGGCTGTTTCTGTTGTTTGTATGTGAGAGTCACGCAGCTCTTTTGATCTGTAAGGCTTGTGTGGGATTTGTCCGTGGGATTCTTCACTCTTTGAAGCGTAATCTGCAGGATGCACTGAATTAGGCTGTAATGGAAAGCTAGGAGTTTTTTTTTTTGTTTTTTTTTATCAGACTGAGCCCACATGTGTCAGTTTCAGCAGAACATCCCAATCACCCTGAGATCTGTTCTGAAAGTGATTGTTTTTCTCTAGATCGTTCAAGAATCACCATTCCTCACCATGGACCTCTTGGAATCCTGCTTCCCGTACGTCCTGCTCCGGAACGCCTACCATGCCGTATACAAGCAGTCTGTGTCTTCTTCCGCATAAGAGTTCCTGTGCGAAGAGCACTCGAGGGGCGGATACTTCAACCCTCATTCCATATTCCTCCGTAGGATTCTCCAATGTTATAGTCTTACCAGTTCAAGACTTTTAATGGGATCAAATCTTTTCTAACACTGAATTAAGAGGGGGAAAAAAGGAAAAAATTATTTGATTATTGTCCACTTACAATAATCGAATTTGATCCCAGGGACTAGTGACACTAATTACCTTTTTGCGTTTTTTTTTTCTTCTTTTTTTTTTTTTTTTGGTTTGTGTTTTAATTTGCAATGGTTAAACATGGAAACAAACACATTAAATAGTGAATTGTGTGTGGTGGGATGTGGGGGGAGGGCAGGGGTGAATTGTTAAAAACTCATACATCATGCTAAATGCTTGTTACGATGACAGATGCCTCTATGAAACAGTGATTCTTTTTTTGATGTTGTTCTAGATCTAATCTGTGTGGGTTACTGCGTGCTTTCTCTCTCTCCCTCCCTGTGAATTTGCATTGATTTTCATTACACTTTGTGTTCCTTTGACATACTTGCCAAATTAATAGATATAACATCTCATTTGGATTGAAAAGGCAGAATTGTGCATAACTACATGGTATAAAAGCAACCTAGTGTTGTTTGTACAAAGCATAGTATAATTTTTTAACTAACTTTCATTGACACTCCATTGTACCTGTCTGTGAGCTATAATAAACATTCTTACATATTTATTGAATGTTTATCAGTTGTTTCCCCTTCCTCTCCCTTAACTGGTTTTATATGTTTTGGATTTTTTGGAAATGACAATGTATCTTCCATAACATGAATAAACATCAGGTCATATGCCGTTTGACTGGTCCACTTTAATGCTGTTTAGTGATATAAATGTATATTTTTTTTTAGATCATAATTACAGCCAGCAGGTTTCTGATGAAATATCAGGAAAATTGTTCTTTTGAGTCGATACTTTTTATAATAATTAGGTCAAACCAATTCACATATCTTTCTAAGTTATTTAACAGATTCTTCTTGATGTGTGAACAGAGTGGAAACCCTGAAACCGGTAGCATCTGTGATTGTTGACGTATTATGCAGGAAAATGAAAAATGGCTTCTAAAACCAGCATTTTACTATTCTGTTTTTGTCTAAGCTGTAAGAACATTGCTGAAATTTTTTGATCACAGGCTGCTCATCTAAATCTTCTCACATAAACTGAGCCAAAGGGCACAGGGTTTGTGCAGATGTTTTAAAAGGCTGTATATTTACTTTTAAGGACTTGTTTCCACCTTTTGTTTAGGCATTTTAGCTTCACATTTAAATTGAATGTGACCCTTTTTGGCGTAGAGATGAAACCAAATTATGATGTTGCTGCTGAGAGGGAAAAAACATATTTCCTCGGGTGTGATGACAGTACATTTTTAATTAAGCGCTGTGCATGCATAACGATTTGCTAAAGCTTTTCTAGATTGTCTCCCTCTCATAACATATTGATATATTTGGTGCACAGCGACACTATGTCAGGGGTTATATCTTCTGGTGGATAGATATCACTTCGTTAATTTGCTTAATAGAGCTCTTTACAACCCTAAAAACTAGAAGAGAATTAGCAGGGTACTTTCGCGCGATGAGTTCCCTCAGGAGATAATTGTTGTTTTTTAGCATAGCAGTTTTTCGATTTTAGTAAATTAACTTTTTTTTTTTTAGATTCTTTCTCATTTTGTTGTCAGTCATATACAGAGATGCTGCTAAAAAAGACTAAACGGCTGTCTGATCATGTACTCACATCCTTGGTAGTTTTTCTGTAGTAGCCTTGCTAGCAACTACGATTTTTCAAATATCATGTCTGAGGTATGAATGTGTACTTTATGTTATAAAACGCGAAATGAATGTTAAAACAATCACAACACATTAGCAACACACTCATTGTACTCAGAAATCAAACACTGCTTTGCTAAAAACATTCCTTGGCAAATTAGCCTTCAGGTAGCCAACGAGTTGATTAAACGGATGTATACGATTTTAATGAAAATTTGTGCCCTTAATATTTGTATCATGATGCAATTTTATTAGCAATAAAGCGTTTTAGAAATGTCTCCATATTTTATTGTCAGTAAAACCATCAGTTATTGTCAGTAAAACCATCAGTTCATTAAGCCTAAAGTTATCAGCACGTGCTTTTGTAAATGGACTACAAGAACATAAAGCGTGAGTTCTAATTGCTTTTACCTTATTGTAGTTCCCTAATAAACACAGCCCGATGTTTATTAGAAGTCTGCCTTTAAATTAACACCACCTTATGTCCACAACTCTATTTGTGTACTATTTTACTTGTTCAAATAGCGCTTTTATCTTGGCTAAAGTAATTTACGGCAGCAGTAAGTCAACAGTCGTATGTTTGATGGCGCAACAGGAGACTGAAGTGATGGAGAAGGAGGTGCTTCTTCTTGTCCCCAGCCCACCTCCTCTCCTCTTATTCCTCCTCCTCCAGTCGCTTTCTGTCAGCAGGAGCTGGAGGAGAGATCAGTTCACCAGCGCGCGCTCCTGAAGCGAGGAACCCAACGACTCATCTCGCGCGTCACCATTTCCACGAGAGAATTTTAATTTTTTTTTTTTTCACCTCCATTTCAGCGAGAGTTTAAAACGATGAGATTCCCTTATCCGTGTTTTTGATGCAATACTTCAGTATGGTGAAGTTAGTTTGAGAAACTTTGTTTTGGGGAGCTTTTACGCGCAAGAGTCTCCAGCTCTCCAGAAGATCTCCGCATGTCCTTGGTGAATCATAACTAGCTTCTTCTCTCAATTGTGGTTTTTTTTGTTTGTTTGTTTTATCACACACACATACAAAAATATGTTTTCCTACGAGATGTTCATCTGCGTCCTGGCCATCGCCTGTCTTCTGGAGATCCCCCGAGGCACCTCGGCCGCGTCCTGCGAGCCCATCCGCATCCCCATGTGCAGGTCCATGCCGTGGAACATGACCAAGATGCCCAACCACCTTCATCACAGCACGCAGGCCAACGCCGTGCTCGCCATCGAGCAGTTTGAAGGGCTCCTGGGCACCCAGTGCAGCCCGGACCTGCTGTTCTTCCTATGCGCCATGTACGCGCCCATATGCACCATCGATTTCCAGCACGACCCCATCAAGCCCTGCAAGTCCGTGTGCGAGCGGGCCAAGTGCGGCTGCGAGCCGGTCATGAAGAAGTACAACCATACGTGGCCGGAGAGTCTGGCCTGCGAGGAGCTGCCCGTGTACGACCGAGGAGTCTGCATCTCACCTGAGGCCATAGTCAAGGCAGAGGGGCCAGGTCATTTATGATTTATGCTATTTATTTATTCTATGTATTATTATTTTTATATACGGAAAATTCTTTTGACAGTCATCTCAGTGGCAAAATGTACACAAATGTATCCTTTATAAATGTACTTATATAATGTAGATACAGATTTTATTGTATGCAAAGTATGTAATGTGTAAATATTATGATAATTGTTATTATTATTAATATATAGGATGAGCTCAGGTAAATTGGAGAACATTTGTTTGTAGTTTCAATGTCAAAACGTGGACCAGTTTATATTTATATACTTTATTATATTATATTATATATTGAAAGGTGAATTCAGCACTTTTGACAGTCATTTCAGTCTCCAGAGTGGCTCAATTTACATGGATTCACCCTATATTCAAATAATTGGTTGATTATTAATTGTATGTATAGTTTATAATATTTACTGTATTATTGTTTCTAATATCTGTAATCATTACCATCAGTGAAATTCCGTGAAAATAATCCTTGAACATTTCTTCCCTAAAGATAATCCTTACTATCAAGACCCTTCAAAATGTAATCCTGGTAAGAATTATTTTGATATTTTGTTTTGAAAATGTGTTTAATATTGCAGATTTAAAGAGGTTTATTTTAGAATAAATATCTAGAAACTTGATAGTTTAGATCAAGAAAAGAATGAAATGCAAGTTGAACACTAAACTTCTGGTTCTTGTACAGAGGGAAACCCAGACTTCCCGATGGATTCACACAATGCCAACTGCAAAGGAGCTAATGGTATACTATTTAAGCATCATTACTGTTTACAGTATTTATATGCATATTTTTTGTTTTAGTGCATAATTCAGAATGAATATTGTATAGCATATAAGTGTTGTATAGTCTATTTTGCTCTTTAGATATAAAATAAATAAATATAATACCTTTACTTTTACAGATCGGTGCAAATGCAAGTCTGTGAGACTTGGTCAAAAGACATATTCAAAGAACAATTACAATTATGGTAAGGCCTGGGTGGTATTTTTGCAATTGTTCCTCGTGTAAAGTTCTCGAAAGTCTCAAACTACTTTGTTTTTTTTTTGCTTTGTATTTCTTACACAATCTCTTTCTTTCCTTAACAGCAAGTTAAAACTGAAAGTGCTTTTTGTAATGCTAAAAACTGGACACGCTTTCACTGTTTCTCTTTGCAGTCATCCGGGCAAGAGTGAAAGAAATAAAGACTAGAAACCATGACCTGAGCGCCATCGTGGAGGTCAAAGACGTTCTGAAGTCTTCTCTGGTCAACATCCCTCGAGACATCGTCACTCTTTATTACAACTCTGGGTGTCTGTGTCCTCCACTAGCAGCCAATGAGGAATACATCATCATGGGTTATGAAAACGAGGAAAGGTCCAGGTAAAGCTTGATTGATGTGATTGATCGGATATTGTGGATTATATTCCTGATGTCATAATCAATCGTTTCTCCAACAGACTGCTGCTCATTGATGGATCCATTGCACAGAAGTGGAAAGACAAAATGGGACGGAAAGTGAAGGTACATGATATGAACGCATGGAAATAACATACGCCGCCCAAAACACAGAGCGGCCCAAAAACTATTTAGATACTTAAGTTTGAAATATCTAAATGTCATTGCATGACATGCAAAATATCAAATCAAGTAGGGTCTGCAATCAAATGATGCTTGATGATACTTTTAGAAACCAGTTTTGCTCAATACATTTTAATCAACCGACCTGAAGGTGATTTTTAGTGGATGAGTGAAGTCAGTTCACCTCAAGTTCACTCAAGTATCCTAAGAAAGTAACCACAGGTATAGAGATTTCACAACCAGAAAATATATGAATTTTATTCGTATATTTATTGATATTGAAAATAAATAAATCAAAGATTGCAGAAGAAAAACATTTCCTTTCTAGATTTTGTGGCCATATATATAAACTTTGACTTATTTTTGAAAATTATAAAAGTTCTTTTTTTTTTCAATAATAAAAAAACAAACTTCTTTTATGTGAATCTAATATAACAAAATTTATATATTTTAAGTATCCAAATATATATATATAAATTATATAGAGTCAAGAAATATGTATGTATATATATATATATGTGTGTGTGTGTGTGTGTGTGTGTGTGTGTATATAGCCTATATAAAAAATGTATATATTTTAAGTGTCCAAATATATATATATATATATATATATATATACACACATACATAAAAATCCATTCCTACATACAAAAAAGTATTACATATATGCAGTTAAATCATTATTATTATTTTTTTTGGCCATAATGTCTATAGGAAGGACATATGTTTTTATTTTGCAAACTTTGGCATGGAATAAAGTATTGTTAATTTCTGTGTTCTATGCCTCTGACCAGCTGACATAAAATCTAACACTGTAGAGCCTTTGAATGAGCGTATGGAAAGAGGCCCCTGATGCGGAGGGCAATGGGAAGTGACTAATGTTTTATGTGTTTGCCAGCGCTGGGACCAGCTTTTGCGAGAGCAGAGCCGAGCAAACTCAGGCAAGAGCAACACGAGACGGAGCCGCCACTAACTGTCCTCGGAAAAACCACACGGACAAGCCCGAGGAGGAGAAGAGGGTCATGAATCTGAAAAATTGCACTATTGTACTTTTTTTTTTTTTTTTTTTCATTTTTGGCTGAGACTGTTTGTTTTTTTTAGTTAATTGTTGCTTTAAGTTTTATTGTTGTTCTACTTTCATAAACAAAATGTTGCCTTTGCACAAACAAAATGTTGGTTTTACATTGCTTTGTATACTTGTTGGGAAAGGGTTGGCGAGTGTCGGGCAGCGTTTGCCCATCAAAGTGGGAAGGGATGAACGGGAGGGAGGCCGTTGAGGTGGAGAGCCACGGAGATGCCAGTGTGCTTTGACATGACGCAGCGCTACGTTGAGCTCTCTGCGTACAAAGGCAACAAACACACTCTCATCACGAACAGCAGCTCCGCTGAATTTCCCCCTCAGGAGGTTTAAACGTTCTTCGGAAGAACAATGAACAGTGTGGTCGGAGAGAGAGAGAAAGAAAGAGAGAGAGAATCCTTTTGGCAGAAGCACAAAGACATCAAGATGATCCAAGACTAGGAGTGTAACATTATCGTGGACGACGAAAACAAGCTGTTGGGCTTTCTGAATGATGTTCATTTAAAAAAAAAGATAAAGCATTTTACGTGATACTTCCTGTAGTTCTGTTCTCTCTTAGATATGCTTGATCTTTAATGTCATTCTTGGGAAGACGTTGCATTTAAAGTGTCATGCAATGGAAACTGCTACAAACTGTACATACTGCTTCAGAGTCCATTATTCAGTCTATAACTCTGTTGTTACACACATCTGGCTGATGACATGTCCATGTTATATTTGTACGCATTGTTAATGTCATTAGATCTGTAAACAGACATTCTGTCTTCCAAGACAAACGAGAACAATTCTTCACTGTGTTTCGGTTCAAGTAAAGATGTTTAATCTTATTCGAGTGTGACATGTATTTATTTTTATTTACACGTAAGTGTCATAGCATCCTTATTAAGAGGTTGAGGACTGCTCTGAAATCAAAACCGACCATTTTTACTTATTTAAGGTTAAAATGTGTAATTTCTACAGCACATTTGGGAATTACAAAAAGACAATGACTGTTTTCAAGCGGGTTTCCTGACCTGAAAACTCCCCTCGTCTTCCTTTGGCCATTGGTCCCTGGATAGAGAGCAGTCCTGGAGCCAGTCCAAACTAGATTTGTGAAGCATTCCTGCTGTCAGGGAAAGAGAGAGAGTCTCTGTTTATGCTTCTCGATGCTGCGGGTCAGTACAGGGCCCGTGATCTACAGTAATAGAGTCCTACAGACTCGCTCCTGAGAGCTGCTGCTGACCCCACGTCCACCAGCACAGGTACAGACTACGACAGAGAGCATGTTTAGTGCCCACAAATACCACAAAACATACTGTAAGAGAGTTTTAAAGGAACATGAAATGTATTTGACACTGTTTACTTTTTGTAATGCATGTTCCTGCTCTTATTGTGCATGATTCATCAGTGCCCGTTATTCTATATAAAACGTAACTTTGTAGTCTTTACCATTTTCAAGTTTAAAGTTGGCATCAAGGGATTTATTATTAACTAAAACCATAACAATTCTTTTTTTACTTGAAACAAAATGTTGACTGAATTAAAATAGAACCAAAAAAAGGTTCTATTATTTATATTATTATCTATTATTATAGGTTTTTATTATTTTTATTTTATTTCAGCTATAGCTGCTAAAGCAAAATTTCTCATTTTCCTTTAGTTTAACTTGAAGTACTAGTGTTGACAAATTGATTAATCGCATCTAACATAAAAGTTTGTAATTTATATATATATACACATATATACATATGTGTATGTATATATATACAGTATATATATATGTATATATATATATATACACACAAACATATATATATATATACATACATACATACATACATACATATATATGTATGATGATGATTAATTGTGATACTTCAACTAAATAAACTAAAACTGACTCTTTTTTAAAAAAAAATGTAAAAATGACACAAACAACAAAATCAGTAAAACTAACTAGAATTCAAGTGAAAATATAAAAGTAAATTGTATTTTAACATATTAACAAAAATCAACAGTATCAATCATATATGACAATGAAAAGATATAAATCAATGAAATAACATTGGTCAGCATTAAATGAAATTCCACCCTCTAAATGCATGTTATTGATTTTACAGTGAACAAATCGTCCATGCAAATGTTTCAGCATTTATTTATTCATTTATTTATTGACCTCGTAATGTTTAATCAAAATATAAAATAGTTCTCTCTTGTGACTTATGCAGGACTTCTCCAATCATTTAGTCTCTGCAAGCTCATGTTCATCTCCCCCATATTTCAACATCCAATCAATAACTGACGCATAAAACCAAGTCCCCGCCCTACTTTTTTATAATAAACTGTAACACTCACATAACAATATGGAAGAAAAGACCTCTGTCTGTTATGATTATATTTTGTTAATATAAAATAATATATATTTTAAAATATATTATACATAAATAATATTAATTAATTATGAATTATATGGCTTGTTAATGGCTTTTGTGGTTGAGGGCTTCACACCTGTCCACGTTAGCTTTGATTGGATGCATCGTTGGTGTCAACAATATCAATCCTATGCATGATTAGATGTATTATTCTCAAATAGAAAGTTTTTTTCCTTTTCCCTGCTGTCCTTGACTTTCTCAGAACAGACCTGCGACCCATGGTTTAAGAGTCACTGCTATAGGCAATCTATCCACTGAGTGCTGACCCATGTTATGTCATGCTGTCGGATGCTGCTGGCCAAAGAAAAATTACTCTGCAACAAATTTATGTACGTGAAGGGTCGTCGTAATCACAGGCAGGGGGTTTATGGGAGAATTAACATGAAATGGATTATTTATTGTGACATAAATTGACCAGCCTGTCTTGGCTTGCGGATCTTATGGTAAGAGCCACTGTAACCGAGGCTAATGAAATGCTCCCACAATCAGTCTGTCCTGCTGCCCTCATATTTTAACTTGTTGAAATTATGCGACATGTGGGAGCCATCAAACAACATAGCGGCAATGTAAATCTCCTGTTTCCGTTTCTCTAGAGCTGCTGGGAGGGGGGTTGGGGGGGGGGGGGGACGTCTCTGCTCATTCAGCATCTGGCCCTGCGTCAAACCGATGGCCAGTTTCCCCAAAACATATCACTGACTTCACAAAACAGGCCTGTAATGACTACCAGAGGAGCACTTCAGTGAGGCCTGACTACAGTTTCTCCATTTAAAATCAGCTTACGCACCATTACTGAGCAGTTTGACATCCATTATTCATGAGAAGGGAAAGAATGGCTGATATATTCATTTTATGACGATGAGCAAAAGTGATCCCTCTAAGTTGATGATCTGATGTTGCTTCCATATAGACCAAAAGAAAATCTGCACAGCAAGGAGACAATTTTTTTTTTTTGTAAAATCTAGTTCTGAATGGATAGACAGGATTTAAATTCACTATAAACCCTGATGTTCAAAATAATTATTTGGTTTGGGAAGGGTAAACTTAAATTACACAAATTAGTTTAGTCAAATTAACTTTTATGAGTACTTTGAATTTTCTTCTTCTTTTGAGTTCACAAAACTGACACATTTTAGGTGATCTGAATTGTTTTATTGTTTTGAGTTTTATGAACTTGTTTATTTTAATTTAGACAAACTTAAACTGAACTGAAACTAGGCTTGGGTTTCTACAGTATTTCCCAGCATGCTTTGCCATGACACATTAAAGGGAGAGTAAATGCTAAAATTAAGTGTTATATAATGTTTTTTTTGTGCAAGATTAATGTTAAGTTGGGAGATTTAGTAGTGTTTAATGTTTTGCTATGCTCATTGTTTTTGGGGGGGTTACCATCATGTGACAAGTGGAGCATGAGTTTGGTTTGAGAACAGATATATATATATATATATATATATATATATATATATATATATATATATATATATATATATATATATATATATATATATATACATTCTATACTGAAGTACTCATTCAGCAATTGCTATGCTATGCTAATGCTATCAAAGCACTGTCACCAATTAACAAGTTAGCATTTACTGAACTGATATATACAAAATATTTAAATTGAGATTACATCATAATTCTAGGTTAAATGTATGAATTTGCTTACTCTATACTCAAGTTAAGAGCAAGTTAAGTTTTTTTAACTTAAAAAATTTGATGTAACTGATTACCTCAATTTGTTTTGTTGAGTTTTGTCAACTTATTCGAGTTTACAGTGTTCCATATTACATTTTTATTTATTCTGAGTATAGAATTTAAGCTGTGAGAAATCTTATGTGGAGACACACAACACTTGTGGCCCAAAACATACTCTACAAAACATACTCGACTCTATGCTTCTGGTTTTAACATGTTACTCGAGGGGGCGATAGAGCTACAATTTATACAAATATAAATAAAATACACAAATATTAAATACATAACATTTTCATATAATTACTTGTTAAATAATACACATCTACACAATAATACACAAGTATATATATATATATATATATATATATATATATATATATATATTGAGATCTTGTTACAAAAGTTATTGCTATGAAACTCTCCAAAAGTCTTTAGTTGGCACAGCACACACTGCTTGGGTCTGGTACTTAGAAGAGTACCAATAAAAATATGATTTGCTCAGCAAGAAAAAAAATAAAAATTAGGGAACATTGCTGAGCAGACCAACTCTTAAAATTGATCTAGGCCTATTTGATGTGGGCAGTCTGTCCAGAACCGCTGACAATGAGAACTGTCCCTGGACCCTTCGACGGGACCTCCCTGCACTTCTGAATGGTGAGAAAGTATCAAAGACTTACTGACCTCCATATATCACACCATAAAGAACTGCTGACAAGAGAAACTGGCCTTTTGGGTCTCTTTTTCCCTTTTTAGACATTTCCTGTCACACCTTAGGGTCTGCGTTCATGAACATGAACTGTGATCAGAAACACGTGTGTGAAAAATCTGGGAAATGTTTCAAATTTGAGTTTGCAGTGCAGTCCAAGTCGCAATTACGTGCTGATAATATTTCAAGGTCACGGTCATTCACATATAATGATAATTCTGTCCATTTAATGTGGAAATGAGTTACTGCCATACTAACTTAATATTTGTTATTCTACATTAAACCAAATTAACTGATTAACAAACATACCTTTTCATTCATTTTGTCATTCTTTAAATCTGAAGTGTGTAATTTTTGGGATGTTAAATATTTTAATTGAAGCCAACGTCTGCATCATTCATATCTCATATGAGTGAACGTCATTATAATGGTATTAATCAAAAGTATTATTCATGCACTTATGTGTAAAACATTTTTAATGAGGAAAAAAAGTACTGAGTGCACCTTTAAACTGCTCCTTGATACTTTCTTCTGGTTTCTGTTTCTTCAGTGTTAACAGGGTAAAAGATATTCCAATGCTAATTAAGTTTTGCACGCAAAGGGAATGAAATGGGCACAGCAAAGCCAAGAGTCACTTAGCAATAACCTTTCTCAAACAAGGCAACAGTTATGCTTATACATAATTTGGGCTTTTACAGCAGAGGAAACCCTTATTTTATATTTAACACATTTTGGGACTCAGTATCCCCTCTACATAATATATATTTCAGACATTGACGGCACAAAGTAGTTTTGAAAATATTAACATTTCTACTTTGAGATGATCCCTAGATTCTAATGTCTTCAGGCCTCTCAGTTCTTCATATAGATTTAAGAAAAAGAAAAAAACACTTTAAAAGAAAAATTACTATGGTGCCCTGACAGAAGGGAGAGGTTAATTTTATAAATGTAAAAAAGATTTCACACGTTCCTACTTCTGCCAGAAATTTCTAACATTTTAAAAATCAGGCAAAAGACAAAGTCAGCTGTCACTGAAGGTCCTCTTTGCTATTATTTCCGTTTATATAGGCCTACTCAGGGCCGGCTCTAGCCCTTTGGTTGCCCTAGGCAAGATTGAGTTTTTGCGCCCCCCCATCCCCCCATCCCCCCCGCTCTTTATAAGAAAATAAGAAATAAGAAAATTGATAAGTGTCAAGCCTTTATTTGTTATAATTTTGATGATTATGGCTTACAGCTTATGAAAACCCCAAATTCAAAATCACAGAAAATTAGAATTGATATGAATTGATATGTCATAAGCTGTAAGCCATAACAAAGTCTTGAAATATCTCACTTTGCATGTAATGAGTCTATATAATATATTAGTTTCACCTTATAAGTTGAATAATTGAAATAAATGAACTTTTGCAATATTCTAATTTTTCGAGTTTCACCTGTAGTCACTCCAACACTTCAACAAGCAAAATATTACTTAATGATACACTCTAATAAATTGCACATACAAAAATGCTACAAAGAATGTTCATTGATGAACAAACAAAAATGCTCTAATAGTCACTCCAACACTTCAACAAGCAAATTATGACTTGAAGAATCAACTGTAAATTGTTTACACAAATTCTACAAAGAATGTTCAAGGATATTTACCAAATTGGATTAATTTAAGCAAATTATGACCATTAAACTGGTTTAACTATACCTTCTACAAACAAATGTGCTATTATGGATCATGTATGTACCACTACAAAATGTAAATATTTAAGTTATTTTAGTTCTATCTCAAATAATAAAATATTAACAGTTGTTTCTGCCATTTCTATTCACCTTCAAAGTAACTATAGCTAGCAAACTATAGCTTAGTGACAGCAATGAAACGTCCAATATTAGGTGATGTAGGCTACAATACTAAGTAATTTTTTTTCATTGGTAATCTTAATAGCTAAGATGAGAAGACTTACTCTATACTGAGCTTTATTTTTTATCTTCTTCCTTTCTCCGTTTTCGTCCCTGTGCACCAGAGGTTTAGACCGCTTCATTTTCGATCAACGCGCCAGCAGCTGAGCACTTCCCTAACGTAACCATAGACTGGAACGTAACGCAACCCTCCCGCCCCCCGCCAATCCAGAAATGGTCGACAAAAATCATAAATTCAATCTAATAATCAGGTTGACAAGTAATTAAACGTGTGGTTGAGGGGGCGCCCTTTGATCATGTTTAATAAAAATGTTTTATTTCGCGTTTCGTTCTAATTTTATGATTAATATGGGAAGTAGAAAGGGCGACACTAGAGTGCGTCCGCGCCCCCAACACATTTGTCGCCCTAGGCAACCGCATAGTTCGCCTATATAGCAATCGCCGGCCCTGGGCCTACTATGATTATTTCACCTGCTGTGAGAGAGTTTAACAACAGAACACAGACTTTGGTAAGTTTTGTTAAGTTTTTAATAGTAATTTTATAGTAATTTGCTTCCCATATTAAAATTTTACCTCATTTGAAAGATAGGATGTAGCTAGGATGCTAAAAGCTGAGAGCTTTTTTCCTATCTATCTATCTATCTATCTATCTATCTATCTATCTATCTATCTATCTATCTATCTATCTATCTATCTATCTATCTATCTATCTATCTATCTATCTATCTATCTATCTTCATGAACTCAAAGCTAGTGGCTATTAGCTATTTTTTTTTCAACGATATGTCTCATTCAGAGTTCTTTTTTCAATAGGAAATACATCAACACCACACTCTGGTTTGCTTGGCTCAATTAACGTTATTCCCTGCTAGTCGAGGCTTGAACTTCACTGAGGTAAAAATCATAAAATATTCATAATTATTAAATAATTGCAAATATTTTGTATCAGATGGCCTCTTGCAGACGAATGGTAATTATATCATGGGAAAGAAAACTGGGCTCGTCAAGTCATTTCATGGGATATATTTAAATATGGTAAATGTTATACAGAGCTGAGAGGACTACGCTCTATTTGGTTTAGCTTAAAGCATGATAAAATTAGCCAGACTCTTTAATAAACAAACACACAAAGAAATGGGTATGTGCAGAATTTTGCCAGGAATTCCAAATCTTTGGAAATCTGTGGAACTTTCTTTGGAGTTCTTATTCCATGTGGCCGTATAGATAACTGACTCAAAGCACTTTCATATGTGCCTGGAGCTCAGCTGTGTAATCGGCCTCGTTCTGATCACCCTTCTTTCGGGAACATGAATAGGCCTATTGCACAATGCTGCACTATTTTGTTGAAATCAAGCCTGTTGTTTCCAATTAAGCATCAAAAGAAATCCGTGACACAGAATCAGTAACACTTAATGTATGTTATCATTTATATTATGCACCCACACAGGTCTGTGTATATGTGCGTGAGTCTCCTTCACAGGTGCTAAGCGGTGGATGATGAAGGGTTGTCTGAAGGCTAGAGATCCAGCTCAAATGCATTGCAGATGTCTGATTTAGTCTGCCTCAATGTTGCTGTTGCAGAACGTTAAAACATCTGTACAGCTCACATTTACGGCTTATTTTCTTTGCCCTCTGCCACAGAAAAACAACTCTGCCCTTTAATGAGGCCAAAGACAAGTGGAGGCTTCCTGAGCCCCGTGTGGGCACTTACAGGAGAAAGTCAAAATGTGAACAGCACCGATCTGGTGTGCGGACAGACTGCTAGTTAGTCTTAAACGGTTAGTTCACAAACAGATGAACATTTTTGGTATCATTTACTCACCTTTGTGTTGTTCCAAACCTCTAGAACTTTATTGCTTCTGTGAAAACCAAAAGGAGAAATTTTGCTTTTTCATACAAATGCAATGAATGGAGAATTTTTATTCTTTTGTGGTATAGAAGAAAAAAGTCATCAGGATTGGACAGCATGAAGATAAGTTAATCAAAGTAAATAAAATAAATAATTATACAATTTTATAAAGATGAGTTAATACATTGAAGTTTTTAACATGACTGTGGTATGAAGCAGGGCACGATTGCTAATGAGAGACAGATATCAGCGCCACACGCGAGTCCCACGGATATAAAGGAATAAGGACATTTCATTCTACCCGCAACTGCTGAATAATACTCACACAGGTCAGGGTTTTTTTTTGCGCGTCTCTGTCAAGTCGAAGTTTGTCGCGGACGTGGAGCTCTCGACATCTCGAAAACGCCACGCCAATATTGATCCTCGTTTTAGTTCTCCTTTTGTCCCAAAGTCTGCTTGCCATGGTCCATAATGTTTGAACGAAACAACAACAGTGTCAGCGTAGCGCAGTTGTCCACATCTGTCTCCATGGTTACTATGGCAGTATGAGCGGAAACCAGGGATAACGCGGATATTACGTCATTGACAGGCGACAAGTGGGATAGGGCGAAAGGGACGAGCCATTATTTAAAATTGGAATTTCTCTGAAATTAAAAATCTTTGGGAACTTTTGGGATGTTGTAAGTACACAACTGCACGAAATATATCACACTGTGCAAGTGATTTTTGGATATTTTATTACAAAAATCTTACATATTATGCTATATATATAAGTCTCGTGAGCCTTAAAGCCTTGTGAAGTCATGTGACATATTTGTGTGTAAAACAGACTGAAATTTAAATCATTATTCACTGATAACCATCCTCTAGTAAAGGGGTCTAACTCCCATGTCGAAAGGACTTTGTTATGGTTCCTCCAGCAGTGATTCTCGTCACACTAGATTCCCTCAGAGCACCACATTCTCCGAAACTTCCACAATTCCATTCTTCAGAGCTATTATGCTTTGTCTTGTGAACTTTGTGTACTAATTGATTCATTACTTGAAAAGATGCTTTTTTCCTCTCAAGGGAGAAGTCCATGCTAATTGCTCAAATACAACCTGCCGTGAGGTTTTGAGGACTGCATACGCTTACAGACGAATCCGTTATGATAAGATCTCTGCAATAAGCAGCCGCATGCTGTTTTTGGATGTTCTGTAAAGCCAATCAGACGCACTGTAGAGCTGTTCACAAAGCCCCAATTATCACGTTTACATTGTCTGGGCAAATAGTTGCTTTACATGTTGGGCATTTTATTTACCTTACGATTAGCACCAAAGACTTCTTCACATCAAACAGAAGACACACACACACACAAAATTATTGGGTACATACCTGGTATATATTATTAGGTGTAATACCTGGTTTCACAGACACGATTGAAGCCTAGTCCCAGGCTAAAATGCATGTTTGAACTGTCTTTTATTCTATTGTTTTGTCACAAGATGCAATCTAGTAATGTTTTTTTTCTAATGCACGTTTAAAAAAGCTATACTTAAATGTCAGAATTTAACTAAAGCCAACCCCTGGCTTAATGTAAGCCCTGCTGTTAAACCAGGCCTTAGAATTCTTGTTTATTTCCCAAAGTGGAACATTTAGCTTTTAAAATGTTTTATTAATTTGGGCAAAAATGTAGCTTGTGGATCAGTGACAAATAAGAATGTCAAAGATAAAAAAAAAAGGTAGTTTAAAACATGCATATACTCTACTTTAAAGTAGTTTAACAGTCAAGTAATATATTAAATATTAATGATAAAATATTTTCCTTGCACTTTGAATAAATATTACTTCACATCTTAACTACAAAGCATTTTAAGGTAAAAAAAAAACATTTCATATTGAATTCTGAATATATTATGAGAACCTGAACTAAATCATTTTTAAATAATAATAATAATACGTTTTAAAATATTTAAAATCGCTTTAGGAAATAACATCAAACTATTGTAAAAATTTTGACTATTTTTTTTAAATCTTTGTGAAGTTACACCCCCTAGACATTTTTACTTTAAAATATCACAAATATTCAAATGACTTTTAATTTGAGCATATTTACCATAAAAGTGGTGCATTCATGTCCTTGTCTGTGAATTTTCGGAATACTATAACTTAATAGATGCAATAAATAAATAAAAATACGTATGTAAATCAAGTCATCAACATCTACAAGACTTTCCCCTTGTCAGTATCTGCATCTGAATTTATAGTCATCAGGGAGCTTTATGGTGGTTTTAGTTGAGTTGTGCACCTGATGGAGAAAAACCATTACACTTGCCACTTGGGCTTCATAAAGCCTTTACGTCGATGTGTGCGAACGTTAACTGCAGCAAAATAAAAGACTACATGAACCTGAAAGTCAATTTTTAAAAAAAGAAAAAGAAAAAGTATTATTTTGGTGTGATATTTTAATTAAAAAAAAGTATAAAATTATAATCAGGTTATAAATTTCACAACACATTTTTATGATTGTCCAAAATGACGTTGGTTTTTAAAAGCATATAGTGTGTGTTTTCCGTGAACTCTAGTGTTCCTCTCGTTAAAAACCACATTGTGGTTACAAGGTGCTACAACGCGCTGACGCCAGAACTGGGAAAAGCGCTGCCAGCTGAGAGAGCCTGTCCAGCGGCCCCAGGTGGGATTTTTCCACCTCAGAATGAAAGAAAATAAACACGTAGCGATCCCGCAGGGTCGCCCAGTTCCCCGGGAATCACCAGGGCAACCGCAGCTCTGGGAACACTGCCTCACCTGGGCAGGACGTTCACACGCTTCCCATGATTCCTTTCCAATGTTCTCTAATGGTCAAAATGACCTTGAACAATTATTACTGAACCTTGCTTTAATTTGGGGTGTGCTGCTTTTTTATGGGCTTCTCCCCACCCTGCGTGTTCCCCATGATTTCATAAGCGCTGGATGGGACCCGTCGGTTAGGGGGGTACGGTGGGGTCACGCCGCCGAGGGATTTTCTTCCAGCGCCCGCATGCGAGAGGCCCGTGCGAGCTTTCATCCAAGGTAAGCAGCGTGTCCTTGGTGTCCGCGCGGGGGTGAGCCCTGTTCCAGCGCCCATGCCAGGACACACACTGCGCACTATGATGGGAGCTCCTCACACTGACAAGGGGAAGAAAAGAGTTTGATGTGTTGCCACAGTAGAGATTGTCTGCTTAATATCTGCTAACACTTTATTTTGATGGTCCCCATCTTATAGTTATTCTGTTTGTGAATACTACTGACTAGAAGTAACTTTGCAACTACATGTCAACTATCATCAGTCATTATGATTAGAGTATTAGTAGACTGTCTGCTGAATATCTGCCAACACTTTATTTTGATGGTTCCCAAACAGACATTATACTGACTATAAGTAACTTGGCAAGTAAATGTCCACTAACCATAACCCAACAGTCTCTACTAATACTCTAATGTTGACATGTAGTTGCAGTTACTTATAGTTAGTAGAATGTCTAAAGTGGACCATTGAAATAAAGTTAAACCATGAAAAAACTAGATTTATGGCCCTATTATGCTGTAGATGCAACATGTACCAGCAGACCATGCTAACCAGCCAAACCTTGAACCTGGTGCTCATTCATATCTTAATAAACCATTTACATAAATCTTAATGGAATATGTGCAAATAGAAGGGGGATAAAGCCTGTATAATTCAAAGAGTTGGGACTTAAAACAATGGTTATAAAAACATTACATTACTGATAACATAAAGGGACCAACTTCACATTCAACTTAAAGTAATTTTTAGAAATTTGGGACAATATTTAGCCATTTCTCAGCGAATATTAGAAATATAGTTAATATGTGCTATACAGAACTTGTTTAATTAAACCTCTATATTGAAAAACAACAGTGTAACTCAGTCAAAACAGCCAGTAACAAAATATCAGAAATAACTATTTAGCATAAACAGGGCATTGTGTCATGTTCATATAAGATGTTGTTTCTACAAAACAATAGTGAATATCCCTCAATTCAATTCAATTCAATTTAACAGGCCTTTGAAAACTTGATGTTTAATCACTGCCTCCTAGTGGCCACCTGAAGAACATTCACACACCTTTAATAGAGAAATATCAGTAAACAAAGTAAAAAAAAAAAAAAAAAAGGGGGAGGTGTATTCTACAAAGAATCTCTTCAAACAAATATAGCTGCTAGTAACTAAAATGGTTAAAAGAAGAACAAATAAAACAGAACATATCTATCGCCAGTGTAGTGTTATGCTTAACAACAAACTCCATGATAGTTCTAGAAGCACGTTATAAGTAGTCTTCAAAAAAAAAAAAAAATAGAAATACCAAGTAAAATACAACTCTCTTAAAATTCTTTACATTTTACCAGACCGTTTAATCACAGAAATCCAATTGAAAATGGAGAAGCTGTGAGAAAATACATCTATTGATACAGACTCTGTAAGGAAATGAAGACACTTTATGACAGTACATTCATAGATTACAGAGGATCATAAATAATTGCACTGTGGTGACCTGTCCTTGAATCAGTAACACATTCAGAGGTGCATTTTGAATTCTGATTCCCTCCTCAAACCCTTCTCTGAAGCAGTCGAGGTGAGGTCCTTTCTACAGTTCATTTGGCAGTCAAAAACCTCAAACAAATCTCTCGCGCTCATCAAAGTGAGTTCATGAGTGTGCGTTTTCTTCCATCACTATCACCACATTCAACAGCTTCTGTGGATCGCAAGATGTGTCCTATAGTTCATCCTGTAGGGAAGGAAATGAAAAAGATGCTATGAATAAAAACGCTGACTTTTTTAAAAAAGGGCTGCGCGATTAATTGTACGTCTTTTGAAATATGATTCTGGCTTTCAACGATTATGAAAACAGGATAATCAAGATAAAATTAGCTACATTTGAGCTACATTTGTGCTGGGAAAAATCTGCTTATTCATTGGACATTGGACTTTTAATCACTTTACTTCCTGCCTAGAGGCTTGCTTCTCTGAATGGCGATTGGTCGAGCTCTCAAATGGGTGGGATTTTGTAACAAATGGCCAGTGATTGAAGGGGCAATACATATATCAGTCAGTTAGTAGAAATGTGTTGTGATTTGGCATTTCAGTTGAACTCAATCAATATATTAATTTATTTTCTCACCTTTTACATTTTTTTTAATTGTTTGTCAGATTAAAGTTCAAGGAAATCCACTGTTAAAGTTTCTTTAAAAATCTTTTTTAATCAATGAATAATCATGTTCATTGTGATCTCAACACTAACCAAAATAATCGTGATTATGATTTGCTGTAATTCAGCATCCCTATTTTAAATAATAATAATAATAATAAATTGGATTGTCACAGCAAAATTTTTCAGATTCAACATGAGATTAATTTTAATTTAAGAGTTTCATTTTAACCTTGCGTTTTGTGTTTTTCCATGTCAAACTATTCAGTTCGGATCATAGCAAAATTATTCCTAAAACAAAAGTAGTGAGAGCCAATAGGCAGCGAGTATCTTACTTTAAGTTTGGAGGACTTTCCCTGTAACGCTAGTTGCTTGAGTCTCTGTCGGAGAACGTCCGCGATGACGGTGGCATCTTTGCTGTTAATATGCTCTCCTCCATGATCTCGCTACAAGAGGTTGGGACACAAAGATAGAGAGGTTTGAGTAGGTACAGAAATAACCCAGAGAGCACCTGAAACAATACGATGGCCAGCGCTTGTGCCGTACCCGTGTGGTGCCCAGGTGGGGGTAGAAGCGGACAGTGGGGTAAGCCTTGATCCCAGCGCTCTGGCAGGTCTGGTAGTGTGCCTGACAGTCCACTTTACCAGCTCGCACAGTTCCCTTCATCATCTGCAGACGGGAGGAATAGATGACTGATGCTTTGAATTATTCACGATCAGAGCACCTGCACTGATTGAAGCTAGTCAAGAGCCTGTGAAAATGTTCCTGTGCTGCATTTTTTTAAATTACAATTGCACTTTTTACAGCATTTTTAATTTTCTATTTGAGTGAAAAGTCTAAACTGAATCAGCCTTTTGCTTTAATGACTGCAGCACTAGAGCTGACATGAACAAAACCTGATGATCACGTTCTCCAGCATGATTTGAGAACGACCCAAAGACAATCTTGAGATTACACAGATACACAAAACTACAAAATAAGCAAGTGCAAACTTGGTTCAAAGACAAAGGTACAAGACGTGTACTTCAATCACATGAAGCGCTGCAAATGACAGTTTCAAATTAAAAATGGAGAAATAAAATGTGTGTATATATAAACTTTAATCTTTCTTTAAAAACACAAGTATGAAGTTACAGTTTGTATGTTAAGTTTTTAGAGTTTAATTGTGAAAAGACTTTGCGAGGAGGGTAAATGTTCTATGTCAGATGTCTTCACAAATTAGTCTTACCCTGGCAAGAACTTCAAACTCAGGGGCAAATTGCTGGCATGGGCCACACCATGGGGCGTAGAAATCCAACACCCAGTGATCCTTCCCTCCCAAAACCTTTCTCTTAAAGTCCTCAGGTGACAGATCCACTGAGGCACGAGGCAGCGAGCTACGGACAGAAGACACCATGGGTTAGAGGTTATGTAATATAGCTCTGCCTACATAGACAGCTTTCTGACAGAAATGGAACCAAAAGTGACTAGTTTGTAACTCTGTAGTTAGGCAGCAACTTTAATTCAGTTGAGTTTTACGTTAGCATGTTGCTAAGGTAATGACACAATGCACTGCGTACAACAATAGCTAGGCTAATTAAAAAAAATTGGCTTAGTTGTTATAAAAGCTACAAGCTAAAGTTGTATTGAAATTATTGAATCAAGTATCTTGCATGCTTACCGAAAACTATTAAATCAAATAGTATAAGCTGATTAAAACGCTGGCGAATTTATGGATATTTTGTGAAAATTAATCCAGCTCACCTCAAGGCCCAAGACTTGAGTGAAAAGGCATCCCGGTGCCATCCATTGTAGCTCCTGTTAACAATGGGAGAGAAACGCAAAACCTGTTGAACTGAGGTGTAATTGTATATGAGGTAGGGAATGTAGAGTACACTCACTGGTACTGGTCTCTGCGGTTGCTGTTCTGAGGGAACAGGCGGATCTCTGGGTAAGCTCGGACACTCTCGCTCTGGCAGAACGCGTGGTCTCTCTGGCAGTCGACTGTTCCCACGTTTACAATCCCACTCAGCATCTAGAGCAGACACAGCAATAGGGTAGTTATGATCATGACTTTTGCAAACAATTACTTGTCAAATGACTGCAATAAATTGTCTTTTTTTATTCACGTGAAGTGTAAGCTTAAAATGGATACATACACCTTAAGAAAAAGTCACATGGAACTTGGAAATATTTAAAATTACTACCTTTGAGGCTTTGCAAAACAAATATTGCACGGGTTAAAGGAGAACTTGGTAACTTTTTTAACTTAATAAAACTGTCTAGAAATCATTTGGATGGTTAAACAACCTGTTCTGGTGATTCTGGTGACTTTCCCCGCTCCCCCCAGCGTTCCCAGGCGGAAAACCAACCTTGCAACTTGGGGACTAGCGTCCCGGCAAAATAGAAATTGGAAGTCTCGTGAGAAGCGGGAACAAGAACGAGAACGAGCGCGAAACACGAATCGCTTTACGGCAATTCAACATAAACACACACGCATGTATGATGTATTACCAGATTACCCACCTCGGTAGACAAAGCTCCACACGATTCAGTTGGCTTGCTCCGACCAAAACAAACGCACATGAGCAGCGGTAGAGAGGGGGAGGAGGCCGCCGCAAGTGAGTTTTTTACGACCGTGTTGTGACATATACGCCCCCCCACAGCTGTAGGGGGAGCTCGTGGGGAAAACATGCGACAACAAAAGGGAAAATCAGCGAAGAAGTGACTAGAGTTCGCTAGAGTTGCCGAGTTCTCCTTTAAAATGATATGAGTAATATTACAAATACTAAATATTATATACAATTAAATATAAATGCTTAAATCTAAATATTTAAAATATTTAAAAATATTTAAAACATTAAATAATAAAGAAAACAAAATATTTTAGGCAAATTTGACTTCTCAGATTTTTTAATCTAGTACAATTACAATTATTATTATTGGTTATACTGAACTTGAGAATAGTATTAAGCCAAGCTGATCTACTATTCAAACAGATGGAGTGCAGTAATAAAATCAAAGGGCACTTCAACTATAATAACTAATAATGTATTAGTTCAGGGGTGTGCATACTTATCCAGTTAGGTTATTATAAGTTTTTAGTTATTTGTTTCATATTTTTACATAGCAAAAACCAGCTATTTAACAGTGGTATGAAGACTAAATCATGTGCTTGATCAATATAAAATATATAACTATAATAAAACAAAAATATTACAATATAATAATAATATTAATGATTATGTTTTAATTGGTATAATAGTTAATAATAGTAAACTAGATTTCATATGAACATTCAGGATCTTAAGACTGCTTTTAAACTTAAGATGAAGGAAGACCTTTTAGTTTTTGTTTGTATTTTGATTTTTTTTTTTTTATTACCTTTTGGACAAAATCTCCGTGTCCTTTACACAGATCTTTACACAAATGAGTGAAAGTGCACCCAAAATGCTTAATTACTTTCATGGCATTTCTAGTATTTGCATGAAATTTTGTGAAAATGTCAAAAATAAATGGCAAGTGCACAATGATTGTGGTTATCGCAAATCACGATTAAAATCATGGACAGTTAAATTTGTGGACAAGTGCTTTAAAAGGGCTTTCACGTCAAGATCATATACAGCTGCAAAAAAACGTAAAAAGTAAAAAAGTGTAACAGCCAGTATGATATTTGAGGGCAGATACCCGTGCCATTCTCCTCCACTCAGGCAGCAGGGCCTGGCAAGGGCCACACCACGGCGCGTAGAAATCCACCATCCATGTCTCTGAGGACTTGCGTCTCTTCACCAGCTCTTGGAATGACTCAGGGGTCAAAGTCACCACTACAGGGTTCACAAGGTCCTGCAATAGACACAATCTATTTCATCTAAACATATGCGTGTATGAATTATGAATGAGAGTATGAAGAAGTGTAACCGTAATCTGTGCCTCAGCCCTTTCTCACCTCTATGAACTCCAGGATGCCGTCTGCAGAGTGATGGCCCTCGTACTCATGAATGCTGGACTTGTTGAAGATTACAGTTGTTGGATATGCATGAATGTTGTACTGAAGAAGGGAAAGATGCAAGAGATGAGAACCGGCTGTCACCTTCATACTCAGGTAAAATAAACGTATTTATATACAATGAAAAATCTAAAATAATCATAAATGAAAAATAAACAATGTCAAAGGCAATGCGAGGCAGGAATATCTCAGGAAGTGCAGGAAGATAGGGAGTGTTTGAAACTGGTTAAAAAAATATAACAAGAACAACAATTATAATAAAATTTTAATAAGTTATTATTACTAATTATTATTGATTATAATATATATTAATAATTACTAATATAATCAATAACAATAATGATAATAATACTAAATTATTATAAGTTAAATATTTTTGCAATTTTGCAATTTTACCATATAAGAAACATGCTTCATTTTTATAAAGTGTTTTACGATTTAGTTGCTAGTGGCACAGAAATGGCACCCTTCACTTGTAAGCAATTTGAAGGGAAAGTAACACATAAGTCAAATGCTGTGGTTTCCTGTTGCAAAGATTCAGCAGGTTTTACGATGATTCTATAAATAGATCTGTTAAATAAGACAGGAAGCCAATGAGAATCTCAATCCCTCAAACATGCTCTGCAAGAAACCACATTATTATGCTAGAAATACTGAGCACATAAGCCATCATGCCCAATCTACTGTCAAATTCTGCAATGTTTGAGCAAAGGAGAGCATCTCAGTACCATGTTGCAGAGCCCCTCGTGCACGGTGCAGTCTAGAGTCCCAAACTTCAGCTGTCCAAAGAGCTGGACGGAGGCTTTTCTCAACTCAGGGAGAAGAGCTCGACATGGCGGACACCACTGTAGGACAGAATAATTAATTACGTATAATAAAGAAGCTACATTTCAAACACAAATCCAAATTATGCTTTTAATGTATGAATTTCACACTGTGTCAGTAATGTTCACTGTGCTCGCCTCCGCAAAATCATTTCTCACCCTACTGAGTTTGATGTATCAAGGAAGTTACCATGGTAATGTAAGTATGTGCTTAGCAGAAAATCATTAGTGTTCAAATGGAGGCAACTCACAGGAGCGAAGAAATCAACCAGCCAGGGCTCCTTCTCATGGCTGGGGAAGTTCTCAGGCCTGAGGGTGGTGACGTGGGCATTCACGCTCTCTTTTGCAAAGGCCACAACGTTGTAAAGGGCATCCTTACCTGAAGATTTAACACAAAGTACAAATCACAAACATTTTAGACCAATACCAAACTAAATTTGACCAATTTGGATGAATGTTTACAGGTTTTAATGTCTTTTAACCCTCGGATACAGGACATCTTTAAAATAAATTTTTAGCCATTCAGGGAGTGTAGTTACATCCAAACCACTTTTGACATTTACTAACTACATTACCGTTTACGTTTGGGGGTTAGAATTTTTTTTTAAAGAAATTAATACTTTTATTCAGCAAGGATCAAAACTGTCAGTAAAGAAATGTATGTTTCAAAAAAGTATATTTCAAATAAATGCTGATCTTTTGAACTTTCTATTCATCAAAGAATAAAAAAAATGTATCACTGTTTCCACAAAAATATTAAGAATCACATCGGTTTTCAACACTGATGATAAATGTTTCTTAAGCAGCAAATCATTATATTAGAATGATTTCTGAAGGATCATGTGACACTGAAGACTGGAGTAATGAGGCTGAAAATTCAGCTTTGATCACAGGAATAAATTGCATTTTAAATGTATATTAAGGTAGAAAACAGTTCTTTTAAATTGGAATAATATTTCACAATGTGAGTGAACATATAGAGATGTCTTTCAAAAATATAAAAAAAAAATCTTATCTCAAAATTTTGAAAGGAAAGTGTATATGATCGTCCTCTTCATGTGCCATTGTATATTTATGACAACAAATTCAACATGACTGCTCTCTTTCTCGTGTGTGTGTGTGTGTGTGTGTGTGTGTGTGTGTGTGTGTGTGTGTGTGTGTGTAACTCAAAATACAAATAAAGAGATTTGGAGTGATTATATTTTTGTTTTAATGTATAAGCAAGCATTGAAATATTTGGTAACACTTTATTTTAAGGTGTTCTTGATGTACTTACTATAGTAAATTATGTATAATTACAAGTAACTAAACCAAACCCTAACCATAACTCTATGGTAAGTACATGTAGTTAAGTAATATTACTTAGTACTTATTTGAGTAAGTGCAATGTAACTACAGTATGTCACCTTAAAATAACCCAATATTTACTTGAATAATTAATGCATCAGAGGGCTAAAACACACTTGTTTTTGTTATTTAGAACCAGAATATTAAGTCTTACTAAAACTCACCATGGTAAATTTCAAAATCATGAATTCCAACCCCTTTAAAAACAGCCACACAGGGCTTCTGTATATACAGAGAAGCACACAGCTCTAAATCTGAGACGCAGTCCACCTTCCCCACCTGTGCAAACAGATGAACGCAATGAATCCAACACAACAGCACCATATACCAGAACTCATGTGACCTATGTACTGCATAAAACAACAGTAAAAACAGCAAATGTTCGGTCACCATTTACTCGCTCATGTTGTTCTAAACCTGTACGATTTTCTGCCTCAAAAAATAGGTGAAAGCACCATGAAAGTACTATATAGTAGTCCATACGACTTACCTAAAGTTGTTCAAAGCCATACGATAGCTTTATGTGAGAAACAGACTGAATTTCAGCTTCAAAACACTAGGATTATATTGCGCACAAGTCATACAAACGACTTTTATGGTGCTTTTGGGGTCCTTTTTGCAGCTTGATATGGTAACAAGCAGCATGACCACTCTTCAAAATTACTACTTTAGTGTTTCATGGACAAAGGTCAGTCATACGGGTTTGGAACAACATGAGCAGAAGTAATCATTACTTTTTTAAGTTAACTCTAAATAAAATCAGGAAAGTCAAGAAAAAAAGAAAAGAAATCAAGAACCTGTATGTTAGAGTCCTTTAGAAGAGCTTTTAGTTTTTTATACTCATGTGTTGCCAAATTGTTGTGTCCAAAGGAGAAACTGATGAGCCATCGATGATGAGCCAATTTATGCTGAAATTACAAAATCAGAAAAAAAAAAAAACAACAACCCTGATCATTAGTAGGGCATCTTTCATGACATTCCCAAACAGATGCACATAATTATGCCACGCAATCCTATTTCATCCAGCGCGTCAGTTACTGTGTAAACAGTGATACTGCAGGTAGTTCAGGGTGCGGTACAGGACTACGTTCAGTTCAGTGCAAACAACTCTTCTTGTACAGCTTTTCCTTGTTCTTATGATCTTCATTAAAAGTCACTTGCATGCTTACCTCAAAGCTGCTCTTTGTAAGAATCTCCAGGTCAGGCAGATGCTGCAACACTTGTGCATATATATCTCGAGTATCCAAACTCTGGATAAACTGCAAAGTTAATAAAATCAAAATGAAAACCAGGAACTACTACAACTGGATAGGATGCAATATTTAGGGTATGTTTACACAACAACAATGCAGTAAAAACAGAAATATGTTTAAAGTTTAGCGTACAGACGACAACGTTGTCAAAATGATCTCCGTCCACACGGATCCACAAAAACGACTAAAAACGCTGTATTGTGCATGCCAGGTCAGTAGTTGGTGATTACACTTTGTAAAGAAACACTACACGCCTGCGCACGGATGCATTCTTCTACTGTATACAAACAGTAAAACTACGCTTTGCTGGAGAAGCGTTAATAAACCTCACTGAACACGTAATACACATGCGCGCATGACGTGACCGTTTTCACAAATTCGCGTTTTTGTAGTTTACACAGAGACAATAATGGTATTGTTTTCAAAAACATGCACTTTGGAACCCGTTTTTATTTTCAGATCCCCAAAACTGTTGTCGTATTAATGAATGGCCAAAAAGCATAAAGTGTAATGTAAACACCCCCTTAGAAGAAGTTCCCTACCAATACGCTGCCTTTCTGAGCAAGGGAACTGCCAGGGGGAAAGAGGGCCGTTGTGCTAGTGGTGATCTCAAAGCTCTCACACAAATCTGCTTGTTTGGAGCAATCCATCCATCCTACATTGACCAGACCGTCCTGTAGAGAGAAACATGTTCATTCATGCTCACGAGACAATAGAAACATGTTCATTCATGCTCACGAGACAATAGTTGATTGATACTTGAATTGAATCTGGTTAAACATGATCAGCTCAACGCTTACCAGCATTCCAGCTAGCTTCCGTCTTGTCTGAGGTTCCAGACAATCTATGAACATTTGTTTTTTTTTTCATTTTAGTGATATTTTAAGAAAACATTGTGCATTTTTAACCTTAAGGTTCAGTAGCTGTCTCACCCCCAGTGTCTGCACAGAAACTTATCAACCAGCCGATTCTTTCAGCAAATGCCCGATCAATCTCGTTGGAAATGTTCCCTGAAAATGAACATTTTCAGCATAAATCAGTACAGGCAGTACAACATAAAAGACTAAACAAACGTAATGTTATATTAATACTTTATATAAATACATTACAACAATATATTTCACATTACTTTAATGAATATAAGAGTTTTTTTTTTACATTACTGTAATAGGAATTGGGAGCAAACATGCCTACATTTTCATAAAAATAATTGCAATGGAAAAAAAATTCTTTATACACAGTATAATTTCTTATTTTTTTCGTTTGAATTTAAGGATAAACAGTAGTAAATGGAGTGAAAAGGTATCTAAACACACCAAATTGCACAAAAAGGAAAAGTATTCATTTAGGGGTCACGACATGGATTTTTAATAAATTATTTTAATGTGTTCCATGAGGTTCACTTATAATGTTACGTTTTTTGCACAAAAAAAACAAATATATAAAAGTGGGAAAACTATTATTTTCAACCCTCATTCTGACCCTGTTTGAAAGATCCATTTTTTAAAGGAATAGTTTTACTCACATAATTCCATAATTTCCCATAATTTACTCACCCTCAAACCACCCCATCTGACTTTCTTCTTTCAGCCGAATACAATCAGAATTATATTAAATAATATCCTGACTCTTCCCAGCTTTGTAATTGCATTTAAAAGTATTTGAAGCTCCAAAAAGCTCATCCATCCATCATAAAAGTAATCCATACCACTCCAGTGGGTAACAAATGCCTTCTGAAGCAAAGCGATGGGTTATTGTAAGAAAAATATCCATATTTAAAACTTGGTTTTCACAGGAGGCATCTATTCTAACCTAAGCTTAAGCTATGCCTACGTCATACGTCGGGTCAAAGGTCACCCTTCCGTCGGGATTCGACTTTCTACTGAATGCGCGTACGGCCATTGCCAGAAGCCAGTGATTATAGTTTATAAAGTTTCATATATGGATATTTTTCTCGCAAAAACCCATCACTTCACTTCAGAAGGCCTTTATTAACCCACTGAAGAATTACTTTTTTTGCATTACTGTAACCAGAATTGGAAGGAAACTTGCTTACATTTTCATAAAAATAATAATTTTCCACATAATTGGATACAGTGTATCCATTGTCATTGATTATAATGGGTTCTATTTACTTTTAACACATCCAGTGTAGGCAAATGTCAGTGACTGAATGCCAGTGGGCGGGGCCTATGGTGCGATGATGTATAACTATTCATCGATGTCTTGCTCTGGAGGCAGGCACACGCAAATGTATTTGCCCATGTGACGCTACAAATTCCACAATATCCAAATGAGTCATTTTTGGAGACTGATTAAATAAATGCTTTGTTTATAATGAGGAGGATGCTTTAAAATTGCAGGATGTTTTAATGGAACAAAGACCTCTTATTTGTCAAAAGATCAAGGCAAATGTCATGACCCCTTTAACATACATTTATAATAATAAAAAATAAAAATAAAAGACCTTGCCATAGTTCCGTCACTTTGCTCTTCACAAACTGCATTGCAAATTTGGTGAGGCTTGATTTTGTTCTGTCGCCATAGTATTTCTCTGGATTCTGTTGGCATGATTACATTTATATTTTAGATTATACACATCTTATGTATCACAAGCTGATAGAGACAGAATGTCCTCACCATTCCCGTTCTGAACACATAGAGGCTTGGGTAGCTGCTGATACCTTTGCTACGACACAACATGCCATTATCACCGCAGTTCACGGCAGCGATCCGAATCACACCGTCCATTTCCTTAGCGAACTCCCGCCACTGTGGGGTGCGTTCACTTGTCAGTCAAATCAACTACAGTACCCAGAACAATTCTGAATTGTGTGCTCTGAGGAGGAAGTGACTAAGAGGAGAAAATAAAGTTACGCACCGTGGGGGCAAGCTCGTGACAGTGCGAGCAGCGTGGGAAATAGAAATTCACAAACCAGACCTCTCCAGAATTTACAGCTGCATCTGTGGAAAAAGACAAAACCGGTGTCACAACACTCTGCCATTTGCAAAACAGGTTAGGCCTCTATTTGAATATCCCAAGATCAGCTGAAAAGAGATGAAGGGAAATTCTCAGGTCATATCTCTCCCCAAATTCAAAATAAAAAACAAATTTTGTATAAAGAAAATATAGTCTTTTAGCCTTTTATGTATTATTATTTTAAACATAATACCTTTCCAATTCTTCAAGTAATAAAAGAAAACTCATTGATACAATGTGAAATATAAATTTTAGCAGCATTTAATATGTGCTAAATTAAATACCTTTTCTGTAATATAGTAAAAGATTATTAGTGACCTCTAGAGACTAATGACAATCACCATTAACAATATTGAAAATTGCACAAATGAAAATATAAAGTAAACGTCTGGATGCATAATTTGAAAAACTGGGAAATGTCATGGAAATGTTGTCACACTGCAGAAATTCTTAATTATCTTTAAAAATATAATGCATTTTTTATCTTTTGATTTTGGGGTGAAATATGGATAACCTGGACATTTTTTTCATGAGATTCAGTCCAGCACACAGACGCCATTTTCCATTTGCTTAGAAATACAATATAACCGCATAATCAGCGTGATTTAAGATGATAACTTACCAAAGTCCCCTCTGTCTAGCGTAGTAATTTCTGGATCATCATCATAAATTCCTGAAAAACACAACTTTGTGGTTTTTCTCCAATGTAGAGACTTGTACGGCATATCTACACATTTCCTTTTGTATTATTACACTATGAAATAACATCCACATAGAACATAACGTAGAGAACTAAATTACCAAAATCATATCTGTAATAGTTCCAGCTTTCATATCTTCCTCCTTGCTGTTCATCTTGCAGGCCCTTCTCTCCATACTTGTCGTATTTCTTCCTCAAGTCCTCGTCCTTCAACACCTCATAGGCACGATTGATCTTCAAGAAATTGTCGTGGGCCGTTTCATCGTTCTAAAAAGACAATAGCAGCGTTCTCAGAGTGTCACAAGAAAGGAGGACAGTCTTGTTGGCATGCCATAATAAAGCTACTCACAGGGTTTTTATCTGGATGCATTGTGAGAGCAAGCTTTTTGAAAGCCTGCCGAATCTCACGCGTACTGGCCTCTCTCGAGATACCTAACAACTTGTAGTAATCTTCATCGGAGGAAATGGAAACGAAAAGCCATACTGCGATGAAGGCAAACAGCAATGACTTCCTCGAAAGTCTCAAATGATTTTGGAATGACTCCATTGTTGAAAGTTGTTGTTGATGCAGATCTTCAGTGTTTCAAGGTTGGAGAACTGCTTACAGGAGTGTGATGATCATCCTGAATTGATAAGCCTTGAAAGTGAGAGTGAAGAAGAAAGAGAAAGAGAAGAGATCTCAAATAAACATGTAGCCTAGGTGTTTACAGAGGGCGGAGCAACTTTCTCATGCCATCTGAAATAATTCACATCACTCTAACCATTCTTTATACATATATATATATATATATATATATATACCATTACTACATTATTAAATAAAATAATATCTCAATCTCAATTATCATTACTGTAATACAAAACATAATACAGTAAATACATAATAATTAAAGGCAGTTCAACGAATACTACAATGATTTATACTTGTTTACAACTTAATACATACATATATACTTACAGTAGTCATGACACATATACATAAATATATAAAACGTACATTACAAACATAATATTTTAATCGCCGTTGCCTGAAACTCATTTACAATCAGTAAATGAAAGCTTTAGGAGTGTGTGGTGATCAGCTCTGGTTAGGTGTGCAAAGCTAAAGCTGCAAACTAGCATGAGACTAGTCGGTATAGTATAACAGTTCACATTTAGATCCATACTTAAACGGTTTTAATTCATTTTTGTGTGTTAGTGAATGAGTTGATGTGAGATTACAGAATATGTTAGATTATCAGCAGGCTAATCACCGCATTCCGGTCCTAAACTTTTGATCAAAAGCCACAAGTGACTCCTCGAGATAAATGTAAGTAACATTAGCACCTGTATTCAGATACGATAGTCTCACCTGTTCTTAAATTCTCTTTATTACTCCACCAGTTCTGCCCTAATGCATGATCTTATTCGCCGAATCACCGGTGTGACTGCAACAGTGTGAAGCAAGCGGCCGAAAGAGAACAACAATCCCCCGGAAGTACGTAATTTTTCAAAATAAAAGAAGTTCAGAATCAGAAAGAGCTTTATTGCCTAGTGTGCTTGCACACACAAGGGATTTTTATTGGGACTGAAGCTTCCAGTGCACACATACAAATACAACAACAAGAAACATAGTAATAAAAAAAATAAGAATGCAATCTAAAAGTATAAAGACACAATCAGGTTTAGTCATAATAAGATTATGAACATTACAATAATATGAATAAATATCAACTGGGTTTACAAAGATATTGCTCTAAGCAGCAGGGTATAGCACAGGGTTTAAACTGTTTAAGAGGGAAATGGCCTGTAGGAAGAAGCTGTTTCTGTTGCACCAATAATCCTCTCAGCAGTCCGGACTGTCTGTTGTAGTCTCCGCATGTCTGATTTTGGTAGCTGAACCAAACCAGACAGTTATAGAAGTGCATAGAACAGACTCAATGACGGTTGAGCTGAGAAGAACCGTGTCAGCAGCTCCTGTGGCAGGTTGAACTTCCTCAGCTGGCGAAGGAAGTACAACCTCTGCTGGGCCTTTTCACAATGGATCCAAAATCACCCCCCTAAATCCTCAACGTTAGTCCACTAATACAGTTCACTTGAAGGAGTGGATAACAAAACGAGTGAGTGAATTCGGACAGCCGTTGAGTGTGCATCGGCTGTACACACACTCGTTATTGTAGTGCAATGTGGGATAGAATGAGTGCATTCGATAACGTCCACTATAGTTTCGGACACCACTACAATTGGCTGTCCCCTAAAATAATACCCTATTTGAGGGTAAAGGGGGTGATTTCGGATTTAGCCAATGTGATTGTCTCACTTCAGGTCCTGAGAGATGGTGGTGCCCAGGAACCCGAATGACTCCACTACTTCCACAGTGCTGCTCATGATGGTGAGTGGGGGTAATGCTGAGCACAGTTTTGAGCATGTTCAGCTCTAGGTTATTATGACTGCACCAGACAGCCAGTTGTTGATCTAAAGGGTTTTATGCTAAAATACATGAAATTAGTTTTGAAGACAACTATAAACTGTGCCTATGTGTACATTTTACAATAACTAAAATCAGAATGGGTCATTTGGAGTGGATAGTTTAGGAAAAAATAAAAATATCCCAGGATGCACCTCATGAAATTGGTTAACACAATTTAAACACAGAGCTGGAATCTAGACAAAGAAGCTCAAATATAAGGCAATTTTTTTTAAAGAAACTTTGTTGATCACAGCATATTCCCTAATCATCATATTCATCACATTTCATAGTTTTGATGACTTTACTATTATTCTAAACAATAATAAATAAAACGGTAGATATTAATAATAAGGAATAAGTATGAATGTGCAAACGTTTGACTAACAATGGTTTATTATTTTAAATGACCACACATAGATATTCTCGGTGAAATAATTCATCTAAGGCACTGTGGCATTGCAAAAGTCCCTCATATTGTATATTGATCTTTTTTTTTTTTTTTTGAGGCAATTTTAAAGCAATTCAAGTGTAAATTTCCAGGATCAGGCTGCATATCACTCGAGGGCACTGTATTTGTGCTGCAGTATGTGAAGTATTTTTTAAATATTACAGTATTTACATTAATTAAATTTTAGAAAATATTATTTAACATTGTTTGGCATGTGGGAAATAATATTTCTCCATCAAACTACACGTACAACATGTTGGAGTTTAACAATTAACCAGACAGAGATATGCTTGGTTCAGTGATCACTTGGATGTAGGATTCGCTGTTTATCAGGCAGCCTTTGGGTTGTTTGAACACAAGACTTGTGCAAGTCTATAGGGTGTGAGAGCAAGTCTATAAAATGTTAAGCACTGATAAAATGTAATCTTCATGAAATGCTAATGTATGTTGCCCTCTCTTTGGTACTGTATGTTCAATCGGTGTAATAGCTTATGAGTCTTTCTGCTTCTCTAAAGCCTGTGAGGTACGCTCCATGGGTCGTGGTGTAGAAGTTCACATGTGTAGCTTCACCAGCAAACAACACCTGAAGGTGCTTCAAAAACAGAGAGAAATAAAATCATTTTGTTCTTCTTCAACTTCATCACTGCTTAATTTTGGAAAATGCAATCTGCTTCCTATCTTTTACACTATTACAATTGCCAGCAGAATATGTGGATATGAGTATTATTATTGTTGACTGAAACTAAAGCTATAAAATTAATTTCACTTGTTTACTTATTTTATTAACTGAAATAAAATTGAAATAAAATAAAATATATATGTTAAATGAAAAACTTTGCCTTGGCAACTAACTGATGTAAAATAAGTTGTTTAAGTTACTAAATAAGTACTAAAATTGCTCAAACTTAAACTAAAAATAAATGTATTACCAAAACTAATAAAATTGCTAAAAACAACAAAATTATTACTACTATTAAAATGAAAACTGAAAATATAAATATAAAAGCTAATTCAAAATATTAATAAATACAATAGTGATATACAAAAAAATACTAAAATAACACTGGCAGATACATAACAGTTTGTTTGTAATAATAATGGTTATGAAAAACTTATGAGATATCAAACTCTACTTAAGGTTTTGTTCTATATAGATAACAATTAAATATATGTATATACATAACCTAAATAATCAAACACTTATACAAGATATTAAGAGTTACCTTCCTGCCTCTGCATTTATTTTTAGGGGGAAGAGGTGACGCTAATGCCTTGTGTGCTTCCACTCCATTGACACCATCAGGAATAAATGTATAGGAGCCACGGACGTGGGAATCAGATCCCCATCTGGTGATCAGTGTCTTTGAGACTTCTGGCACTGACCAGCCTGTGAAAGACCTGAGCAACCTTTAAAGACGAAACAGAGTTTGTTATATATGACAGAGATATTTGACCATGGTAAAATGATCATACATCATATATTCCATCATTTATGTCACCATACCTCACACAGATAGCTCCGATTTCACTGTCCTGAAGATTCTCCATATACAGAGCTTCTCTACCTGTGATCCAGCCACACAGAGCCGTGGGATGACGAGCCACTGTATCAAAACCAGTGATCTTCTTGAACCACGTCTTTTTCCAGGTTTCTCCTTCAGACAGAGACTCATAAACATCTTTATCTTCAGGCCCTTCT
Organism: Scardinius erythrophthalmus; assembly: GCF_964197995.2. Lineage (NCBI taxonomy): Eukaryota > Metazoa > Chordata > Actinopteri > Cypriniformes > Leuciscidae > Scardinius > Scardinius erythrophthalmus. The sequence goes on along the minus strand of NC_138226.1, from coordinate 7,503,290 downwards.
TTCCACACGAGCTGAACCCCGGAGCAGTCGTCTGGCCAGAAACGTTCCTCAAAAAACAGGAAAATTTTGTCCACTATCCCAAAGCCAAGATTCTCAATTGCAGACAGCTTTTTTTCCGGTAAGGACGGTTCGAACATGGTTGTCGCTTTGTCTTTGAGAACCCCCAGAGATACGGTGACAATCACATGATCTGCCTCAAAGCTCTGTCCATTTTCACAGACGACCTTAACAGGATACCTTTGATCTTCACCACTACCTTTTTTGACCAAGTCCCATTGGATGCTCTTGACCGGTGCACTACACTGGACAGTTCCCGAAGGCAGATCTTTCAGGAGAACATCCAAGATTGCTTGATAACCACCAGGTCCCAATGTATTAAAAAATCCTCCCTCTAGAGCAGTGTAATAGCTAATCTGAGATGCAGAAAACTCATAGAGGCTAGAGCAAGCCTCATCTGTGCATTCCATTCTCTTGCACCATTCAAAAACTTGCCGGCCGTCTTCTGTCGCCGCTAAAGGAGCTTCACCAAAGGCATCATCCAGATAAGCACCTAGAGTTAGTTTCCTGTGCCTGCTCTTGAGTTCATCATCAAAAGCTTTGTCAATGAGCTTGCTGAAGCACGAAGTCACCTGATCTACAACTTTTGTGGAGACCTGATTCCCATCTTCTTTGAAAAAGTAATCTTGAGGAGTTACAGAACGAGGCTGGCACATGTTTTTGCGTGCAGAAGGTCCCTCAGATAGCAGGTTCTCTTCTTTCGCAATCTTGAACAGGGGGTTTCCTTTCTGCCCGTGGATCCAGTTAGCTCCAACTTCAATGATATTCTCGCTGAACGGTTTAGTGGTGTGAACTCGACCTCCAACTCTTTCCTTTGCCTCAAGAACCAGGACATTTTCAAATCCTGCCTCCACTAACTTGGCGGCAGCAGCCAAACCTGCAAAACCTGAACCTACCACTACAACTTTGGCTTTTTTTGGTCCCGAACAAGTACTCATTCTTGCTGCTTTGTTGAGCTGTTTAGAGAGAGAAAAGCAGAAAATTTAGTCGTAAGAATTGAAAGCAAATCTTGCTCAGCAGTAAGTAGCAAATAACAGAGAGTATGAGTGTAGTGCACTATGCTCTAAAGTTGTTTCCTTTATGTGTCGGTGCTTAAACACCTATAACACCTGTAAAACCTGACCTTTGTAGTTAACTGAATCTTGAGATAAGGGAGCAAACGTGTCCTACACACAAATGCCCTCTATATGTTAAAAATGAAGAAGTTCATAAAATTTAAAATACTTAAAAGGTTACACCTAAAGGAAATATGTATGCTCAGGGCATTCGTTGCTATTTTTAAATAAATTCCCTTAATTATCTCTCAAGAATCAGCGAGTCCATAGAAATCTTTGTAGATCAGGCAGTCATGGGATATCAGTTAAAGATGCAGCATGACCTATCATCTCGTTTGCACTAAAACGACATGATACTTAAACAAGATTTGTTTCCCAGTAAAACTACATGAACTAACATTCTTGTTTTCATATGCTTCCTTGGTAATGACAGTGTGAAGACGGCGACATTAACGAAGATGTTTTTTCAAAACGAATTTCAAATTAAATGTCTTTGTAGAAAAATAAAACATTAAACTAAATATATATATTTAAAGGGACACTTGGTCCTACCCCCCAAAAAATAAAAATAAATTACTAAAATATTCTTGACACATTTCCTTCTACAACATCTTTGCTCATGCAGAAGATGGCGCTAGTAAACTATTCTTTTTGGCCACTTGTGCGTCCTGGGGTAAAGTGGCTTCACCCAAACTTAACAAAAACCTCCAAACAACGAATGCATATAGGCAATAACTCAAGCAGATAAATGAACAAAAACGAGAAATAATCGAAGAAAAATATCCTTCACCAAATAATAATAATGACAGGGTATATCGCTTATACACACCTCACTCACATCGCCCTCTACAGTTTACTGCAGCTATTGCAATATCATCTCATTTATTCATAATCATTATGCTGTACCACGAGGTGTCTGAGGTAACCTGTAGGCCTATTGACTGACTATGTTTTTCAAAGGCTTTTCAAGTTTGTTTAACGTGTCCCTGATTACATTTTTGTGATAACTATAATCCTAGAAAAACTTAAACCAGGCTAAGATCGTTTGCTGGTCTAGTTTGCTGGTATGATTTGCTGGCATGAGGTTGTTTTGGAGACCAGCAAACTATAGCATGCACCTTTTCTACCAGTTAGGATGATTAGCTTGAACATCTTTCCTGAGAAGATGCCATAATTTGACTACCAATATCAAGTTTTTTTTATCTCTATGAACTGTGATGGATGCATACACGTATGCATATTTCAGTTTGGAATGGATGCTTCCATTGTGATTATACTGTCTGGGTTTACAAAAGTTTATCAAATTAACAGCATTTGGAAACAAAGTTTGACTGTGATTGCAAGGCAAAGCAAGTTTATTTACATAGCATATTTCATACACAATGGTAATTTAAAGTGTTTTACATAGAAAATGATTTAAAATAATGATCACAACAGATGCATGAGAAATAAAAATATCATATGATAATATATAGCCTATTTATAGCCTATATGATCCATACTATGGTCAATCCAAAGTGGTTTGGGTATGGAACATCAAATGAGACTAAAAGAGGTAAAGAATATGAAAAATATAAGATGAGATTTGCTAATCACCTTTTTGACTAGGCTTATGTCCACTTCCCCAATCTGAAAGAGAAGGCAAATTTTGTCCTGTGTCATATTTGAGTCAGTCCCATCAACACAGCACAGGCTGGGTGCCACATATGGATCTATGCTGTCTGCAGAACACAATCTGGAGAGATACCAACCTCTGAACATTGCCAAGATCTTTATCACACCCATCAAGAACCTCTACCTGTCAGGTAATATTCCAAGTTTGAGTGTTTAGACATTAGATGAGCACAGCTATGTAGGAAATCAGCTGTCATTATTCAGAAATATTGGACTGCTTAATGCGGTGATAGACCAGTTATTCAGAGAACCTTACAATAATATTGCATATTTATCAGACAGTCCCATGTTCTGTGTAATGTATTTATACATGTCTTTTCTTGTGTTTCATCTCAGGGCAATGTTTTTTCTGCTGGTTACCCTGGTGTTTACATGGTGGTCTTCTCTGTGCTTCAAGTGTTGTACATTGTCTGTCCACTGACCTTCTGCTCCTCTAAAAGAATCTGAAGAAGGCGGTCAAGACATTAGAGTGAGAAACTGTGAAGTGAGTGGTTACTCAGATTAATGTATCAATTGTAAATCTATTTAATTCCCATTTTATTTTTTTAATAAAGCTGTGAATGATATACCATTCAAAAGGTGTTGTAAAATAATTTCATATTTGAGTTTCTCTGTTGCCCCCTCCTTTAAAAATGTACAAATGACCAGACAGCCAGTGTTTGCCATTCTGTGTGCAATATGTGATCAGTAAATGGACTGTGGGCCTGCAATCTAAGACTGAGACTACTACATAAATGACTTTGTCAGCTGCAAACACATTATTATAAACACATTTATTTAAATTAAATGTACTTAAACCTTCCGAGACTAATTAATTATCTGCTATTTCATATCACCAGAACACAAAAGGAAGTCTACATATGCATAGGCCTGTAAAAATCTTGGAAGGGAGAGATGTTTGGCGAAATAGGGTACAACAGGGCTAAAGGAGGCTAAAGGCACACCCTATGAAAAATTGGCTTTGTTTTTATTGAACATTGATGTAGCAACAGATTTTATGTGAAAATAAATTATAAAAGTGGTTTATTTTGTTTAAAAATCTTATAAGTGTATGAGGTGGCGAGGTGGGCCTTTTAGCCCGCACACGGGGTAAAACCAGCATGGGGCAAAGGGCAAAGTATTGATACAAATACTTTAACGACGTTTTATATTAAAAAATATATGTTTTTAATAATGTCTAAGCTAATGCTTGTTCAAAATAATCACTTTAGCAAAGTTTGTACTATTTTTGGTTTATTTTGATAAATAAAATAATTCATTTTTGTTCAATAATTATACTGTCATTAAAATGTCTGAAAGCATTGAATGAAATCCACAAATAATTTAATAAATATTTACAGTAGTAACAAATATATTTTATTAAATAATATGATTTATATATTTTTTATATATGGTGGTTTCATTATAAATATGGTGATTCTTTTTAAGGTGGATACCCAATTTGATATATTTACCACCTGAATCTAACCATGTCATGTCAACAAATGGAAAAGTCAGCCAGCTATTTATTATCATGTTAATTATTGTGCCTTTCACCCCAACAGCAGGGGTGCATTTTACCCCAAATACCATCATTTTACATATTCTTCCATTATTGAAAAACTTTTGCTTTAATTACCTTGAGCAAAACTGAAAATCATTAACAAGACCTGTGTCTCAAAATATAGACAATGATTTTATAGATTCTTGTTTGCTATATGAATCTACAACATTTAAAAAACAAAAAAACAAAAACCATCAAATATTACATCAAATTAGTGCAGAATCAACTTTGCATTGCTGTCCGTGATCGCGTCAAGGATCAGCAAAATTTCCACGGGCATCATCAAAAACGTTTTTTTTTTTAAGAAAGTGCCGAGTTGAATTTTTGTGCCTATTGTTTAAAAGAGAATAATGTTAAATGCCTATTTTACCCTAAGCCTTACCTTATATTTTTGAGTGCCTAGTCAGGTCATAATGTGTTTTGATACCACTCACTGTGAACAACTCTCAAATGTTTAGTGACTGATTCAAAAACTCCATCATTATGCAAATGCCATGAACTGATATAATTATGTAACCTAATATGAAAGCCACATTGCACGTTATGGTGCTTTGGTAGCCTGAACCACACACACACACACACACATAGACAACTGCCATTGACTGACTGGACTGCAAGGCAATTCCTTTGCTGTCAAATGCAGCCAGTGTATGTAGTTAGATCATTAGATCAGCCATTTAATTTGAATGTCTGTATTTACACACGCATATTTGCATGATGAAATGTAATGCACAAAATAAATATATGCCCATCTCAGAGTTGATTATCAGTATGTGGAAGAGTCCGCTTTATAAGCATGATACTTGTCTTGCACAATCATCTCGGCCTCATTTTCCAAACAATTCAATGGTACCAGTTTATCTCTACAAACAATCAGGTCTTAAAATATGTTGAGTAAATCTAAGTAAATCAATGAACTGTTTGATCACCTATACAACTTACAAAAATTGATCTAAGTAAAGATGAAGTAACATTAAAGAGACTGCATTAGAGTAAGCTTATAAGGAGGAAAACATTTCTCCATATCAATACAAAAGGTCAAGCTGATTTATTTAATTCACCAGATTATAAAAATACTAACATTCCCACATTGGTTCAAATTTTATGCAAAACAGCAGTTAATTGTCATAAGCAACTAACTCAAAGCAATCAATCTGCAAGTCTGATTGAATTAAGTTTCTTGTGGTGGCAAACAATTTTCTATTACTGGATAAGAGACAAACATGTAGCAATTGTCTTTAAATAGTATTTATTCCCTTGCAAGGAAAGGTCAGCAACTAACTCAAAGTAATCAATCTGCAAGTCTGATTGAATCAAGTGTCTCCACCCACAATTTGGACTAATAAATAGGGCCCTAACTCAATCATCAGTACTAAACTGATGTCTGCAGAGTCTGGAAAGAGCTGCTGCTTCAGATTTTTTTCCAGTGATCTTTCAAGAAACTGAGAACACCAGCTCCTCTTTTTCAGGATTTGAAGATGTGGTGGTTTCTGCTGTTTTTAGAATGGCTTGTGGATTGGGGTCGTGGCACATTCTGGTATCTGTTTGGCAGGAGAAGTGGACTGTGCAAGGGGACTATCAGTCCTCCTGGTCCACTAGTTGTAGAGCAGAAGAAAAAGGACAGAGTGCTCCGGAAAGGTATGTAAACTTTAGAGGTGTTGCAAGCTAGTGAAACAAGCTGACAGCAAATGGCAGGTGTCCATTGGTAACTAATGTTACTTCTTGACCGACAGAATTTGATGAATTTGAAGTGCCCAGGAACTTGGACGTCATTGTGATTGGTAGTGGTATCGGTGGTTTGACTGCAGCGGCAACTTTAGCCAAACTAGGAAAGAAAGTCCTGGTGTTGGAGCAAGACAAGCAGGCAGGAGGCCTGTGTAAGACCTTCACTGAGAAAGGCTTTGAGTTTGACACTGGTAAGAACCTAAATGATGTTGATGTTCATGGAGTAGTATGAGTTATCAAATGCTGAATACTTCAACTTCTATCACTTACACAATGTGCATTTTGTCAAAGGCTTCCATTATCTTGGACAACTTCATGAGAACAGCTTCTTGAAAATTGCATTGGATCTGATCACTGATGGCCAGGTGCATTTTGCTGAGCAAGGTTCCCATGTGGACACGGTGGTTATTGGTAAAGAAACTCAATGTAAAAAATACACCATTTACAATGGCAAGAAGCAGATGGAGGCTCATCTTAAGAAGCAGTTTCCCAATGACACTAAAGCAGTAGAGGAGCTCTTTAAAATCATGAAGGTATTTGGTTGATGGCTCAACAGCTTATTTATCAGGCATTACGGATTGATTTTGGTGTCAAGTTGTCCTTTCCTTTTAGATCTGTTCCAAGAAGATCCATCTGCTGTGTATGCTGAAGATGGTCCCACTCTGGTTTGCTCGCTTTATATTGTGGAGTGGAATTGCTGACTTGATCTCCCCAATATTCAGATACTCCCGCACCAGTACAACAGACATGGTCAAGTCTTTTACAAGCAACCGTGACCTCCTCACTGTGTTTTCTCAAATATTTTATGGTAAGAGAAAAATCTGGTGTTACCAGTATTTGGCTTTTTAACGCATTTTAGAATAATTCATCGGTCCCACTTTATATTAAGTGGCTTTAAGTACTATGTACCTCCATCAAAAAATAAGTACAATGTACTTATTGTGTTCAGGTTGAATTGTAAAACACTTATGCTGCTATTGAGGTGTGACACCGGTAAGGTTAGAGACGGGTGTGGAGGTATGGGTAGGTTTAAGTGTGGGTTAAGGTGTAAAAGGAAGGGTCAACAGTGTATTTCCAAGTGTAATTACATGTAGGTATTTTCAAAATATAAGTACAATGTAAAAACATGTACACAATACGTCCATTGTATCAAATTAATTTCAATGCAAGTACATAATTCTTAAAGCCACCTAATATAAAGTGGGACCAATTCGTCTTTCTCTCTTGCTATTTCAAGGTGTCCCACCCAAAAACTCCAGCTGCATGATTGATGCCCTTTTCCTGCACCACTCCAAGCGTGGTGTTTACTATCCTAAGGGTGGTGCTAGTGAGATCCCATACCACATCATTCAGGTTTTGGAGAAGCATGGAGGAAAAGTCCTTGTCAATGCTCCTGTGTCCAGCATTCTAGTTGAAGGAAAACAAAATGCATATGGTGAGTTTTGAACTTGGGCCATGTCACATGGCCTTGTCTTGTTCTTATAGCAATAGGTTTCGTACTGAAAAAGGTGTCACAGATGTGGTGGCATCCATTACATATTTGGCTCCAGTAACTTTCAGATGTGTGAAACAAGGGCTGTCTCTTTGCCTAGGAGTGGCTGTGAAGACAGGAGGTAAAGATGTTGAAATTCATGCTCCTGTGATCATCTCAAATGCTGGCATGTTTACCACCTTCAAGAAGCTTCTGACTCCAGAGATTCGGGCAAATCCAAGTAAGTGTCTTACTACAAGTGGTCTAATGCACTAATCTAATCAAGTGATCATATGAAATGCTTGATTATTGGCCAGACTTTTTACTTTTTTTTTTCTTTTTTTTCTTTTTTTCATCTGTACAGAGCTCCAGGATTATCTTCATACTCTAAAGCCAGGCAAAGGATTTTTCCAGGTGTTTGCTGGGTTTAATGCCACTAATGAAGAACTGGGCATCTCCTCAACCAACATGCGACTCTATAAGAGCAACAACATGGATGAAGCGTAGGTGTTCAAGTCAATCACTTTCTTCAATGTTAAGCACATCTATACTCTATAAACTCAATTGACTTTCCTTAGCATGGAAGAGTACTTTGATTCAGACAAGGAGGACGCACCTGACAGCATCCCCATGATGTACATTTCCTTCCCCTCTGCTAAGGATCCCACCTCATGCACTCGTTTCCCAGGTTAACTTCCTCTCTGTATTTCGTACACCCAGAACCATCAAAGTAAATTCAACTAAAGTGTAATTTGTGGGTGGTTTGTTTTAGGGCAGTCACGCATGGTGATCCATACTATGGTCAATCCAAAGTGGTTTGGACAGTGGAACAATGTCAATGAGACTGAAAGAGAAGAATATGAAAAATATAAGATGAGATTTGCTAATCATCTCTTTGACTGGGCTTGTGTCCACTTCCCCAAGCTGAAAGAGAAGGTACATATTCTTCCTGTTTCATATTTGTGCTGCTTGATAATTAAAGTGACAATGTAACTTTAAGTTGTATCTTCCTGCCTTCCATAGGTGGCGCTGTTGCATGCAGTTAGTCCCATCAACATGCACGGGCTGGGTGCCACATATGGATCTATGTTGTCTGCAGAACACAATCTGGAGAGATACCAACCTCTGAACATTGCCAAGATCAGGTGCAACACACCCATCAAGAACCTCTACCTGTCAGGTAATATTCTGTATAACTGTTTAAAAGTAATTACTTTTGGTAGTTATGTTGGCCCATTACAGGCATGTCAGTTGTGTTGGATTTGACTAATTTCCTATATGGATTTTTTTTATTTATTTTTTTTCAGGACAAGATGTGTTTTCTGCTGGTTACTCTGGTGCTCTGCATGGTGGTCTTCTCTGTGCTTCAAGTGTTGTGGATCACTGTCTGTATGTTGACCTTCTACTCCAACAAAAGAAACTTAAGGGCAAGGCGGTCAAGAAACTAGAGTGAGAATGTATTACCTGTATCTATACAGGACAAGTTTGCCTAATGGTAATATAATTTTCATACTGTTGTATCTTGTTTTGCTGCTCATTTGTCCCCTCTGCTGCAACTATGAATAAAGCTGTGACCATTGCACAATGTGTTCCTGGTAGTTTTGCAGAAAAACAATTTGTCCAAAAATAATACTGCTACCTTATACACTTCACTCGAAGTTCTTAATTTACTAATTGGCTGGTAACCGTTCATAGTCTGTCACTAGATGGCAGCATTTTAAACTTTAGTTTGTTGAAAGGAGTTCCAACCAGTCACCAGTTCCTGACGTCATTTGTGAATGGAGGGGTATTTTCATTAGCAAGTGTACACAACATAGATTGCAGCCTTTTACACAGCAGAATGACAATGATTACACACTTTTGGGCTGTTCATCCTTTCATTTTGATTAGTGTGTGAACTAATCTAGATTTAATTTTTGTATTTCAAGGAACGTCCTTTATCATATCTAAATGGAAATGGTGAGATTTTACATGAAAAAGCACTTTTTAATATTTAATGCCACTTCCTATGGTTTAAAATACTATATTTTAAAAGTTGCAATACTCTGCAGAAAATGCTTCTGGTGGACCTGGTGACTGAGTCTATAATTTGGAGCTCAAGTCTCATATTAAACAGCACTACAAACATCTAGTCATTCAAGTCTGTCTTGCATAAGGGTATGGCTGTTCATTGAAATGCTAACTTAGCCTACTATTATGCAATTGCTTGTATCTGTGATTGTAATATTGCCTGTGCTCACCATAGATATTCCCAGTTGTAACAATTTATTTTAACCCGTTTAATCCCAAATTTTTCCCAGACACAAAAATATCCAAATCATGTGTCATTAGTATCCCTTTGAATCAATCATAAATTTTAGAAATTTTCATGGAAAAGTGTGTGAAAAAGTTATATGATCGGTCACAATTGTGACCGGTGGGATACGGTGTATCAACCATTGGACAGACTGAATATATGTCTATTTGACCTGTGCAGTGTGTGTGTGTGTGTGTGTTGTATCAACCATTGGACAGACTGAATATATGTCTATTTGACCTGTGCAGTGTGTTTGTGTGTGTTTCTCTCTGTGTGTGTGTTTGTGTATGTTTTATCAACCATCGGACAGACTGAATATAGGTCTATTTGACCTGTGGAGTGTGTGTGTTTTTGTGTGTGTGTCTGTTTGTTTGTTTGTTTGTTTGTGTGTGTGTATTGTATCAACCACTGGACAGAATGAATATAGGTCTATTTGACCTGTGCAGTGTGTGTGTGTGTGTGTGTGTTGTATCAACCATTGGACAGACTGAATAGGCATATTTGACCTGTGTGTGTGTGTGTGTGTGTGTGTGTGTGTGTGTGTCTGTGTCTGTGTGTGTGTGTCTGTGTATGTTGTATCAACAATTGGATAGTCTGAATAGGTCTATTTGACCTGTGCAGTGTGTGTGTGTGTGTGTGTGTGTGTGTGTGTGTGTGTGTGTGTGTCTGTGTGTAAAATTAGGTAGAAAGTTAGGTAGCAGCAGAAAGTAAGGTAGAACAGTTAGCCTATGTGTATTAGCATGTAGATACAATGGGTTATACTACCGGTCACTATTGTGACCGTTGACATGTTTGTGAGTGCTATGACCACATTAAAAAAAGTTGAGTAATTGCAAATGCATATATCAATACTAGACACCTTAAACATGACGTGTACCAAAAATCTATGTCCTATCTTTATGTTAACATACTTTACTAACATATTCTTTGGGAGCTTTCTTGCTGCCATCCTCTTCTCTTGGCGCAAACAGGAAGTAAACAGCTCTGGTCATGTGACAATTTACAGTAAACATGCGACATTGCATATATTTCATTGAGACCCTTTATTATTTCAATATCTGCTGGAAATGCATTGATAGATCATTTAGTAAAATTTTTATAGCCTTAGAAATGAAACATTTTTTTACGGTCACTTTTGTGACCGGTGGGATACAAGGCACAGTCTCATTGCAAAAGTCCTTTTTATATTGAGCAACTAAAAAACATAAATTCAAGGCAATTTTTAGAATGATTTGTGTAAATTTCAGGATCATGCTGCATACCACCCGAGGGTACTCAGTTTGAGAACCACTAATTTACTTCATTTAATTAATATACTTAAAGAGAAATTTTAGAAAATGATTTAACATTGCTTGGTGTGTTGGAAATATTTCTCCATCATATAACACGGTTTAACAAATGACCAGAATTAACAAATGTTGGAGTAATAACATTTAACCAGACAGAGATATACATAGAATGTGATCAGTTGTAATAACATTTAACCAGACAGAGATATACATAGAATGTGATCAGTTGTAATAACATTTAACCAGACAGAGATATACATAGAATGTGATCAGTTGGATGTAAGCATTTGGATTTATGCTTTTTGTCAGGCAGTTATAAACTACCTATGGGTCATTTAAACACAAAATGTGTGGAAGACTATAGGGTGTGAGAAGTCTATAAAATGTTGTATGATCGTAAAATGTTATCTTCATGAAATCAAAGTGTATGTTCTTTTCTTTTTGGTACTGTATGTTCAATCGGTGTAATAGCTTATGAGTCTCTCTGCTTCTCTGACGCCTGTGAGGTACGCTCCATGGGTCGTGGTGTAGAAGTTATCATGTGTAGCTTCACCAGCAAACAACACCTGAAGGTGCTTCAAAAACAGAGAAATAAAATCGTTTTGTTAATCATTTTTAAAAATTAAAAATGATTTATGTTCATTGAAATAAAGTTGTAATAAAATAAAGGGAAATGAAACTAATTGATGTTAGTGATTTTAGAACTTAAAGTTATTTTACATGTAAAATGACAAAAAATATTAAAAAACAAAAACTAATAAAAATGATAAAAACAAAAAAAGACATTAATATAAAAGTTAATTATTACATTTTACAAATACAATGATAGTATATAAATAATACTAAAATAACACTGGCTCATACTGTATATATGCATAACCTAAATAATCGAAATAATTTATACAAGATATTAAGAGTTACCTTCCTGCCTCCGCATTTATTTTTAGGGGGAAGAGGTGACGCTAATGCCTTGTGTGCTTCCACTCCATTGACACCATCAGGAATAAATGTATACGAGCCACGGACGTGGGAATCAGATCCCCATCTGGTGATCAGTGTCTTTGAGACTTCTGGCACTGACCAGCCTGTGAAAGACCTGAGCAACCTTTAAAGACGAAACAGAGTTTGTTATATATGACAGAGATATTTGACCATGGTAAAATGATCATACATCATATATTCCATCATTTATGTCACCATACCTCACACAGATAGCTCCGATTTCACTGTCCTGAAGATTCTCCATATACAGAGCTTCTCTACCTGTGATCCAGCCACACAGAGCCGTGGGATGACGAGCCACTGTATCAAAACCAGTGATTTTCTTGAACCACGTCTTTTTCCAGGTTTCTCCTTCAGACAGAGACTCATAAACATCTTTATCTTCAGGCCCTTCTTTCCACACGAGCTGAACCCCGGAGCAGTCGTCTGGCCAGAAACGTTCCTCAAAAAACAGGAAAATTTTGTCCACTATCCCAAAGCCAAGATTCTCAATTGCAGACAGCTTTTTTTCCGGTAAGGACGGTTCGAACATGGTTGTCGCTTTGTTTTTGAGAACCCCCAGAGATACGGTGACAATCACATGATCTGCCTCAAAGCTCTGTCCATTTTCACAGACGACCTTAACAGGATACCTTTGATCTTCACCACTAACCAAGTCCCATTGGATGCTCTTGACCGGTGCACTACACTGGACAGTTCCCGAAGGCAGATCTTTCAGGAGAACATCCAAAACTGCTCGATAGCCACCAGGTCCCAATGTATTAAAAAACTCTCCCTCTAGAGCAGTGTAATTGCTAATCTGAGATGCAGAAACTTCATAGAGGCTAGAGCAAGCCTCATCTGTGCATTCATTCCTCTTGCACCATTCAAAAACTTGCCGGCCGTCTTCTGTCGCCGCTAAAGGAGCTTCACCAAAGGCATCATCCAGATAAGCACCTAGAGTTAGTTTCCTGTGCCTGCTCTTGAGTTCATCATCAAAAGCTTTGTCGGTGAGCTTGCTGAAGCACGAAGTCACCTGATCTACAACTTTTGTGGAGACCTGCTTCCCATCTTCTTTGAAAAAGTAATCTTGAGGAGTTACAGAACGAGGCTGGAACATGTTTTTGCGTGCAGAAGGTCCCTCAGATAGCAGGTTCTCCTCTTTCGCAATCTTGAACAGCGGGTTTCCTTTCTGCCCGTGGATCCAGTTAGCTCCAACTTCAATGACATTCTCGCTGAACGGTTTAGTGGTGTGCGCTCGACCTCCAACTCTTTCCTTTGCCTCAAGAACCAGGACATTTTCAAATCCTGCCTCCACTAACTTGGCGGCAGCAGCCAAACCTGCAAAACCTGAACCTACCACTACAACTTTGGAATTTTCTGGTCCCGAACAAGAACTCATTCTTGCTGCTTTGTTGAGCTGTTTAGAGAGAGAAAAGCAGAAAATGTAAATGTAGCAGTAAGAACAAAAATCAACTCTTGCTCAGCAATAATAGCAAATAACAGAGAGTACAGATGATATGGGTGTAGTGCACAATGCTCTAAAGGAGTTTCCTTTATATACCGGTGCTTAAACACCTGTCACACCTGTAAAACCTGACCTTTGTAATCCATACAATACATAGTATCATTGTTTACTTAGAGATCAGGCGGTCATGGGACATCCAATGGCACATACAGATTTAAATCCTAAAGCATGCAGCATATGACCTCATCTCGTTTGCACCTTGGAGGCTATATGATACTTAAAAAATGTATTTGCTGCCCAGTAAAACTACATGAATAAACAAATTCTTGTTTTTATACTGCTGCCTTGATGGTAGGCCTTATGACAGTGTGAAAACAGCGACATTTAAGTTTATCAAAGAGAAAATTCTAAAGAAATGTCTGTGTACTGTAGAAAAAGATAATTCATTAAAAAAAAATCTAAAATCTATCTTATCTAAAATAATACTTTTTTATATGTCTTAATAACATTTAAACAATTAAGAATGACACTTCACAATTGCAAAACAGTCATCCCAATAAACAGACAGATTGTTGTAATTATTTATTTAGTGCTAAAGCTTTTATGAATGAGGGAACAATTACTGAGTAGGCCTACACCTTTTAATATGTTTGCGATTTGTCACATGTAAACGTGCTGTGAATGGTAGACTTTTTAATGGAAAACTCCAAACGTAAGCCCTTTAAGAGACATTATGCTAGACTTTTTAACAGGCATGAAATATCTCATTTTTAATGCGATTTATTTATTTATTTTTCTGGATAAAATCACAATCACAATAATTCTGCTCATGCAGAAGATGACGCAGTTAAACTTTTCTTTGGCCACTTGTGCGTCCTGAGTTAAAAGTGGTTTCGCCCAAACTTCACGATCAACTGTTTATGAAATTACCTATAAATACTTGAGAAAAAAAAAAACCCTTCAAACAACGATCCATCACCGAACAGACGAACCAAAAAAAGAGAAATGATTGAACGAAAATAAGCCAAACAATCCACCTTACAAGCGCTACTATTTTACTGCAGCTCTTGCAATCATCTCAAGGTTGGTCTCTGTTTGCACTGTCTCGCGAATATACTCGCCTGTCAACTTTTGAGTTTAGCTTGGTGTGAGAATCATGGAAGGTGGGGGGTGTTATTGGTTGGATTGGGGGGTTTGTAAAAAATACTTGCAGCACAATAAGTGTATTGTGATTGTCAAAACATTTGGTATGGCAGAATTTAGTTAAAAAAGTTATAGTGTCAACATGTTATAAGTTTTACATGATACAATGATTGGTTGGCCAATGTTTTTATTAGTGCTTAACAAAAAATTCACGATTTCAATTCATAAGCTTGTGATTTGATTCTGATAGGGATGCACCGAAATGAAAATTTTGGCCGATACTGATAACCATAGACTGTAAAAGCTGATAACCGATAATTCTTTATATTTGAAAGCCGATAACCGATAATATTGGCAGATAAATCTAAATCCAAATTTTTATATACTTTGAGAGCCTGATTACAGAAACAAAAGGCTCACCATTAAAAGCCATATCCCAAACACTTCAGCACAAATCAAACGTTTACAATGCAGTAGCCTAGTTTGAACCAGTGTAAGTCGGATTCTTTAACTTGTTAAATTAATTTTACTCCCCAATGGCCAACTTTCTTTATAAACAAAAGGTAACTCTTTACAATAAGGTTTCACTCACTTTGTTAGCATTAGTTAACATGAAACAACAATGAATGAACAATATTTATACAGGATTTATTAATCTCAACATATCAATATGTAACCCCAGTAATGATACCCACTATATTACAGCTGGGGCCTGGGTAAGTATTTGTGTAATAATCACATGTAACGTTATTCCATCACCTTCAGCAGCAATAAAGACTATTGAATCAAAAGCTTGTCTTACGAGTCTTTTTTATGTATTTGAATGTGAAATGTAATAAATTAAAATAGGAAAATTCAAAACAATCTTTTGGAATAAAATTAAATATCAAATTAAATAAGTTTAAAGGATTTACAATTTCAGAAAATAAACCAAACACTTATCTCACAAGTGTTAAACACCCTCACATGTCTAACTGTTAAACTCAATAACACAGTCTTCAAATAGGTATTCAATGAACTACTCAGCAATTCAAATCAAAACTCACTTAAGTGGGCCCACATTCACGCTCTCATTACCACACACACTCTACGTTGCAGGCCTGATGGTTTCCCGAACGCGATGTGTCCCGCGATATGACAATGTCGATGACAGCGCGCGTGAGCGGCTGTCCCACTCTCCCGCGATGCAACAGAGGAACTCCGGGCTTTTCCGGTCACCCAGAGCGCTATCTGTTGTGACGACTTCTCCCTCGTTGCCAGAGGAACTCCGGGCTTTTCCAGTCACCCGGAGCGCTAACTGGTTTGCCTCCCAAATGCGATGGGCTCGTTGCTCGCGCGAATCACCTCACGAGCGTACGGAGTGAAATCCAGGATGAATATCACAAATAATTGCTAAATAAAGTTCTTATCAGCAAAGCAACAATATTAATGACTGATTAGGTCTGTATATACAGGATTATCGTGTGAAAATCCTAATATTTAGCTTTCCTCGTCCGACTCGTCTCGTTTTTTCTTCCTCTCTCCCTATCATTCAGCCACGCCCTTCCTCTCATCAATTGCGTCATACGTCAGTACTTAAATCAGATATTAAACATTAAATAATATTATATATAATTATATAACTATATACATACAGATGAAAACACTGTAAAGGCGCAGACTAAATAAAATATACACATTATAATGTAAAATAAACATTACTTTCAAATTTAGTTTCTTTAGGCTCACCGGGCTACACCCTCCCCCTTCTAAATGTTTGAGGTCCTCATCAAACTTTTGGGACTTTACAGGTGTTTTATTCTTTTTCTCTCAGGTACTCTGCTGCATTTATGGCAAGTAGCAAGAGGGTGGCACCACACAGTGTTACAATTACTTCTCCTACCCTCTGAAACAAAACTGC
This sequence comes from Scardinius erythrophthalmus, assembly GCF_964197995.2. Classification (NCBI taxonomy): domain Eukaryota; kingdom Metazoa; phylum Chordata; class Actinopteri; order Cypriniformes; family Leuciscidae; genus Scardinius; species Scardinius erythrophthalmus. Next base: position 7,486,688 of record NC_138226.1, on the reverse strand, counting down.
AGTGCACCGGCATACCACGGGTAATGGTATAAATTGGGCGGTTTGTAGATTTACCTAACTCATCATAACTGAGTTTTACTACAGGCTTTATTTCTCTTTTAGACCTAATTTCTCTAGCAGGCTCCAGACCATTTGGATTATTTTCACCATCAGGTTCTTCAGGAAAAGGTAAGTTATTCCCTTCTACCACCGGAGTGTTAGGTCTGTCAACTTCTTGCATTGTGTCATCATCATATCTTTCTCTTTCCAGAGTGTCACCCATCCTCTTTGGCTCAGAATATTTAACAAAGTGTATTACGTTCCCCTCACTGTTGTCACTTTTTGATTCACTCTCTACAGGAACAGACACTCTTCTTTCCTGAAGAACAGATCTCAAATTCTGGGACTCTGGTAATCTTCGAAGTTCTTCCATGGTTTCTAGAGGTATGTATGCATCAACATCCTCGCAATCTGAAGATAACTCATCCTCTTCATAACTTCCTTCCACAAGTACATCAGCTGGTCCTGCTTCATGGAGAGGAGTTTGTTGAAGAGTCTGGGACCTTGTCGCTGGTCTCTGAGGTACTTTCTTTTCCTCTGTCTCTTTTGGCATTCTTACCAGATATCCGATAGACAGAAGATGATTTCTATGCAATGTCTTGACAATTCCCTTACTTTTCTCAGGTTTTACACGGTAGACAGGTAAGTTTGGCATCTTACTGACGACCACATACGGTAAGGAACTCCATTTGTTTCCCAGTTTGTTCTTTCCTGTGACTCCTAGATTTCTCAGTAGAACTCGATCTCCCTCTTCAAGTATTTGATCTCGAACTCTCTTATCATGAAGTCTTTTGTTCTTCTGGTGGCTCTTGTCTGCAGCATCTGAAGCTACTCGGTAGGCCCTTTTTAGGTCTGATCTTAGCTTAGATACATATTGCTGGTAATTTTCTGCTTCGCCTTCAGATGAGACAGAGAAACAGAGATCAATTGGGAGTCTTGCTTCTCGTCCAAACATGAGGACATAGGGGGAATATCCGGTTGCGTCGTTTCTTGTACAATTATAAGCATGTACTAGTTGACTGACATGCTGACTCCACTTTTGCTTCTGAGACTTGTCAAGAGTCCCAAGCATCGACAGCAAAGTTCGGTTGAACCGTTCTGGCTGCGGGTCCCCCTGAGGATGATATGGGGTCGTTCTTTTGAATCCCCAACATCTTCAGCAACTCATGGATTAACTTGCTTTCGAAGTCTCGTCCCTGATCCGAATGTATACGTGCTGGTAATCCGTAGTGAACAAAATACCTTTCGCATAACACTTTGGCAACAGTGAGAGCTTTTTGGTCTTTCGTCGGAAAAGCTTGAGCGTACCTAGTGTAGTGATCAGTAACTACAAGGATGTTGAACACTCCTTTTGAATCCGGCTCCAAGGACAAGAAATCAATACAAACAAGATCCATGGGACCATTGCTGGTGATCTGCTTCAAAGGTGCAGCTCTTTGGGGTTGTGTCTTACGAAGAATACACTTTCCACAGTTCTTCACATACTGGTCAATTTCATTTGACATCCTCGGCCAATAGAAACGATCTTTTATTAAGGCAGTGGTCTTATCTACTCCTAGATGTCCAGTTTCATCATGCAGGGACTGTAAGACCATGGACCGATACTTCTGCGGTAAAACAAGTTGAAGACACTCTTCATGGTGTTGTCTCTTTACAACCCGGAATAATAGTCCTCTCCTTACTACAAGTTTGGATCCTTCTTTCTGTAGTAGGTGTACTTCAGGATCTTTATCCCTGGATAATGAAAACAACTGCCCTTTTTTCACAGCATGTCTCACTGGAGAAATAGCAGGGTCTTCTTCCTGAGCTTTTATTAAGTCATGGGAACTCAAATGCTCAAGGGAACCAACGTCTAGTCTGGTGGGAAATGCATAGCATTCAGGTATGACTTCAGGAGACACTCCCAACTGCTCTACACACTTTTGAGTGTTCATCGTTTTGCACAGGGCCTGAATACCAGAAGGTGATATTTCTTGCCAGTCTTGTTCTTCTGCAGTGGAAGAAAAGTTGCGCGACAGAGCATCAGCATCAATGTTGCTTTTTCCAGGTTTATACTGTATGTTGAAGTTGTATGTGGATAGCGCAGCTAACCACCGGTGACCAGCTGCATTGAGCTTTGCAGTGGTAAGTATGTAAGTAAGTGGGTTGTTGTCTGTTCTTACTGTAAATCGTGCACCATACAAGTAATCATGAAACTTGTCTACCACTGCCCACTTAAGTGCTAAAAACTCAAGTTGGTGGACAGGGTAACGCTGTTCAGATGCCTTCAGCTTGCGGCTGGCAAATGCTACTGGCCTTAAGCCTTCTGGGTACTCCTGGTTTAGAACTGCTCCCAACCCATTCAGGCTGGCGTCTACATGCAGAATGTAGGGCCTGGTTGAATCAGCAAATGCCAACACTGGTGCGTTAGTAAGACAATGGATGACCTTCTTGAATGCATCCGCACATTCTGCCGTCCACCTACCCCCAAAAGCTTCAGACTCCTTGTAGTACATCCCTTTGTTCTTTACTGCTCTCTTGCCATGCTGAGTAGGCGGATATCCCTTGGTAAGCTCAGTCAGGGGTCTGACTATAGCAGAGTAATTTGCTATGAAGCGCCTGTAGTACCCACAGAATCCCAGGAATGATCTGAGGGATTTCAAATCAGTGGGTTGCTTTCAATTGGTCACAGCTTCAACCTTTGCGGGATCGGTGGCAATACCCTTCTCAGAAATGATATGCCCCACATATTTGACCTGAGGTTGACAGAACTGGCACTTGTCAAGTGAAACTTTTAATCCACTTTCTTCAAGTCTATCTAAGACTTTTAGCAGACGTTCTTCATGTTCTTCTAGTGTCTTGCCGAACACTATGAGATCGTCCAAGTACACAAGTACTTCCAGCAGATTCATGTCCCCTACGGCCTTCTCCATTAATCTCTGGAACGTAGCAGGGGCTCCAGAGATTCCTTGTGGCATCCTTTCAAACTGATAGAACCCAAGCGGGCATATGAAAGCGGTCTTGTCCTTGTCTTCATCAGCCATCTGGATCTGATAGTACCCGCTTCGTAGATCTAAAACGGAAAACCATCTGCTGCCCGTAAGACAATCTAAAGCTTCATCAATCCTTGGCACGGTGTATTGATCTGGAATGGTTCTTGTGTTAAGAGTTCTATAATCGATACACATGCGCACCGTTCCGTTCTTCTTCCTGGCCACAACAATGGGGGAAGCATATGCACTCCTGGACTCTTTGATGACTCCAGCAGCCAACAAATCATGAAGATGACGGCGTATGTCATCAATATCAGCAGGTGCTAGCCTACGGGATCTCTCTCGAAATGGGGTGCTGTCACTCAGGCGAATGTGGTGTTCCACTCCTTTAGCACATCCAACATCCCATTCATGGAGTGAAAAGACATTTGTTCTCTCCGACAGTTTTTGGGAAAGCCTATCCTTCCAATATTTTGGAATCGGTGAATCTCCAAAATTAAACAAGCATGGATCTACTGGTGATCCTCTTGCTGAATGATCTTTCTCCACAGTAGTGGCAACTTCAGTGGTGTACCCGTGCGCCACCACTGAACCCACTGGAATACAAACTTCTTTCTGCGATACATTTCTCAGTAGCACAGGAAATCGGTTCACTTGGATCGCTGATGAGGGAATGATGGTAGGCTTTACTAGAACCTCAGCAGGACTACTAGAGGTTGATGGTTGATCAACAACTAAGATGCTCTTGTCAATGGATTGCTTCAACTTGACTTTGCAGGTAGCTTTACACTCACTCCTTGGCGGAATACTGAGTGGACCTGGACCCGACCAGTGAATTTCAGCCACCGCATCTTCTGGGTTTGTCTGTTCTCCGGCTTCCATTTTGAACGTCTTTACTTTCTGAAGATTTACTGGCATTGTGCTAACAATGTCTACTCCAGCAGACTCTTTACAAAGCTGGGCTAACCGTTGGAACATACTGGCATTGGTACCAATGAGTAATGGAACTTGTTTGGGTCCATGAGGCTCTGGACACACTAAAGCCAATACACTGATGGATTGTTGCACTCCTGTCAACTTCTCCGGAAATTGCAGCTCCACTTCCACATAACCACGATATGGGAAACTGGAATCACTCAAGCCCCAGACAGCTAGTCCAGAAATGGGATGAATTGGAGTATCAGCCAGGTATTGGTTATACCATTCTTCAAAGATAATGGTTACCACAGATCCACTGTCCAGCAAAGCTTGACAAGGCGTACCATTTACCTTCACTGGAATAACAGAAGATGGTCCCACTAGTCCTTCAGGGATACTGATGGTTGGTTTGACTTGAACCGCGCTTCTCTTTACAGAACAGTTATGTTCCTCTTCGGGAGCCTCTTCATTCTTCTGTTTTCCTCTAGCTTTTCTCAGAGATTGAATGAGCTTCTGTATCACTTTCTTCTCATTTACAGGAGCTTTGCATTTTGAAGCAATGTGTCCGTCACCTCCACACCTGTAACAGAAGTAATCTTCTGAACTTTTAGAAGATCCAGGTACTTTTGATCGGGTGAACTTCACTGATGCTTGATTTCCATCTGAAGAAGTTTCTTTCTCCACTTTAGATGTTGGTTGTACAGCCATCACTTTCACTTGCTGTCTGAGTTTTTTCACTTCTTTCTTCAGAGCTTGTACCTCATAACTTTCATCAGCGAACTCTGAGGCTTGCTGGCTTTTATGTTTCTTTTCAGCAATCACATCATCCTTTGACTTAACGGTTAACTCTGCCACCATAATTCGTAAGTCTTTGATCTCAGTTGCAAGCTCTTGAAAGAATGGGTCTTTGATATTCTCATTTCCAACTTGCACTTGACGAACTGTTGGATTAGACTTTCGTCTTTCAGCTTCTCGTACCTCCTCTTCCCGAATCTCATGTAGCAGATCTAGGAAATCAGGTGGGTTACTCTTTCGTTCCCTTAGCCGTAACTGAAGCAGGTTGATGTCAGACTGTGTTGCTCCTCTGATGAGCTGCTCCAGACGTGCTTTTCCAGCAGACTGGGCAGGTAGGCCTCCCCTTTGTACAACCCTGATCAAGATTTTCTCAAGTCTCCTCAGAAAATCCGACAAGCATTCTCCATGACGTTGCCGTAGTGCTCTGAACTTGAAATACAGATCTTCACCAGACTCTGAGCTTCCAAAAGCACTTTCAATAGCTGCTAGGTACTCTTTTGGAGATGCTTCAGCATTGGTAAACCTTACCGCTTGGATAATCTCCAAGGCTGGTCCACGCAAACTCTCTACAATTCTTAGCTTTTTTTCTTTTTCGGAACGATCACTTTCCTCAACCATGAGCATTGCTTGTTCCATCCAATTCTCTAAATTATCCTCTCCGCCCGGAATGGGAAGGATACCCGAAAAGGTCCTCAGCCGTCTAAAAGAACTGCTATCACTTGAGATTTTGGTGGTTTTAGCAAGCAATTCACCAACCGCCCTGATGATAGACTCAGGCGTAGAAGCATTTAACAAGTTAGGTGAACTTGATCCTTGATGTTCTTCTCTTAGTCCTGATTCATCAGGTGCGACGAAACTTTTACCTTCTCCATCTAAAGCATTACCCTCCATTCTGTTAGCACTCAGGATCCATGGGTCTGATCCATCAGCAGGCAATACATCAAGAGGAAGTCTCTCTGCATGCACCTTCTCACGACATTCACAGAGCACTATCAGAGACTGTGATTCTTGGCTATACATCCGTCCTCTTACCCTGACTCTTCCAAGGGCTTTGATAGAATGCATAGTGTCTTCAATTTTAGAAACATCTGTCTCTTCTGGAATTCTACTCACAATGATGGCATAATCTGGATCAATGCCTTCACCTCGACACCAACTTTTCAAGTCAGGGACTGAGATAGGGGTCTGCAAATGAGCCATTGCTAGAGCTAAACTGTTTCTTGTCACTAAAATTACAAAAAAAAATTCTTTCTTTTTTTTCTCTCTAGGCTAATGCTGCTGTAGTAATAAGGGTAATGGATCCCAGCGGTGCCTCCAATTTATGTAACCCCAGTAATGATACCCACTATATTACAGCTGGGGCCTGGGTAAGTATTTGTGTAATAATCACATGTAACGTTATTCCATCACCTTCAGCAGCAATAAAGACTATTGAATCAAAAGCTTGTCTTACGAGTCTTTTTTATGTATTTGAATGTGAAATGTAATAAATTAAAATAGGAAAATTCAAAACAATCGTTTGGAATAAAATTAAATATCAAATTAAATAAGTTTAAAGGATTTACAATTTCAGAAAATAAACCAAACACTTATCTCACAAGTGTTAAACACCCTCACATGTCTAACTGTTAAACTCAATAACACAGTCTTCAAATAGGTATTCAATGAACTACTCAGCAATTCAAATCAAAACTCACTTAAGTGGGCCCACATTCACGCTCTCATTACCACACACACTCTACGTTGCAGGCCTGATGGTTTCCCGAACGCGATGTGTCCCGCGATATGACAATGTCGATGACAGCGCGCGTGAGCGGCTGTCCCACTCTCCCGCGATGCAACAGAGGAACTCCGGGCTTTTCCGGTCACCCAGAGCGCTATCTGTTGTGACGACTTCTCCCTCGTTGCCAGAGGAACTCCGGGCTTTTCCAGTCACCCGGAGCGCTATCTGGTTTGCCTCCCAAATGCGATGGGCTCGTTGCTCGCGCGAATCACCTCACGAGCGTACGGAGTGAAATCCAGGATGAATATCACAAATAATTGCTAAATAAAGTTCTTATCAGCAAAGCAACAATATTAATGACTGATTAGGTCTGTATATACAGGATTATCGTGTGAAAATCCTAATATTTAGCTTTCCTCGTCCGACTCGTCTCGTTTTTTCTTCCTCTCTCCCTATCATTCAGCCACGCCCTTCCTCTCATCAATTGCGTCATACGTCAGTACTTAAATCAGATATTAAACATTAAATAATATTATATATAATTATATAACTATATACATACAGATGAAAACACTGTAAAGGCGCAGACTAAATAAAATATACACATTATAATGTAAAATAAACATTACTTTCAAATTTAGTTTCTTTAGGCTCACCGGGCTACAAATACATTTTTAAGATCCAAAGTTATGTATGTATATCAATGTTTTTGGAAAAATATTAAGCATTTTTAATATTACAGTAATAGTAAACTGTTAATCTTACTGTTTCAAATAGCATAATTGCTGTAAAAGCTTCACGCGCTGAAGTTGAAGAGCTGATGAACAACTGAAGCGCTTTGCTAGAAGGTTAATTAGCTCAATGAAACACATCCTATATAAGATAAATCATATATTTATACAAAATACACTTAATAAATCGACTTTCACAAAATCACGCACAGATGAACTTGAACTAAGTTACATAGTCAATATCCGTAGTGAATGTAGCAACTCCTGTTGTGGATGCGCTCTTCCTGTAACAACGCATTGAAACACAGCAACTAAACTCACAAAGAATTCACAAAGTTTTATTAAAATAGTGTTCTCATTATAATGCACAGTAGTCAACATTTGAAGTGGATCAAAAAAGTTAAATCAAGTTGTCCAAAGACAAGAATGGGTAATTGGGTATTGTTCAAAATTCATGTATAACTTTGATAAAAGGTTTTGATCCACTTGTTGACTACTGTATGACAGTCCTAGTAGTTATTAATTTTGTGTATTGCTGTTTGAGCGTGCGTTCTGAAGCTAAAGATGATCACCGGTACAATGAAGCGCTTTACTGCATCGTTAATTAACTTAAAGGAACACTCCGACTTTTGGGGACTTTAGCTTATTCTCAGTATCCCCCAGAGTTAGATAAGTCCATACATACCTTTTTCATTTCTGTGCGTTCTGTAAGTGTTATTTGACGCACCCACCGCTAGCCTAGCTTAGCACAAAGACTGGATGTAAATGGATAATGGTAGCATACTAATCCCAATAAGTGACAAAATAATGCAAACATTTTCCTATTTACATGTTGTGATCTGTATAGTCACAGCTTGTACAAATAACAAGGCTATATGAGACAGAGACCATTTTAATCGTATAAATACTGGGAACTATATTCTCACTAGGCGCAGGAGCACAGCTACTTGGGCGGAGTGGCTACTTGGGCGGAGTGATTAGCGCAGCACACGAGACGCCCTGTTGATGGTTCCGTAAACAAAACAAACGTGACTAACTAGCTAGTAGTGAACGTGACTCGTGATCATGGCTGACTTTGAGGAATTGTCAGAGGAATTTTACTGTGTATCAAACCAAGATCCAGAACCATATAAGTTTTGAGCCAGAATACACAGACGAGGAGTTACAAACTTTGGAAGCTGTTCATTAGCAAGTTGAATGTTACAGTCCTGAGAGTTACATTTAGCGCCGCTCATTTGTTATTGAGCGATACAGTGTTCATGACAACACAATAATAACAATAAAGGGGATACACGGAGCCCCTATTCACGTAATAGTGTCACTACTAAGGTTACATTACATTAGCATGGCACTGTGACTGTTACAGTATCTGGCTAATGTGAGTCATCTCAAAACATAACGGAACACTTACCGCACACCGCAGCAACAGGTGATCCAATTTGTCCTGTCTTTATTATCGATGGGATGGCTGTATCCTTTAGCACACGTTTCATGGTCCGTGTGGCAACTTGCATTTTTTCAAAATAGTCATCTATAGTAAAATATTCAGAGCAAACGAAATACTTCGTGATGCTGTTTACAGGTGTGTTTGTAGCCATCGATTCATCAGGTCAGCGTTTTTGGTTGGAATTCTATGAAACATCATAGTATTACCTGGTCTCCCCTGTTTATTGTCGCAGCTCTTTACAATACAGCGAACACCCATGATTGTAAACTATAAATTTACTATCTAGTAATTGCTGACTCTATTACTCCAACTCCGAGCAAACTCTCTGCTCCTCACCACAGGGCGTCTCGTGTGCTGCGCTAATCACTCCGCCCAAGTAACGTTAGCTGTGCTCCTACGCCTAGTGAGAATATAGTTCCCAGTATTTATACGATTAAAAATGGTCTCTGTCTCATATAGCCTTGTTATTTGTACACACTGTGACTATACAGATCACAACATGTAAATAGGAAAATGTTTGCATTATTTTGTCACTTATTGGGATTAGTATGCTACCATTATCCATTTACATCCAGTCTTTGTGCTAAGCTAGGCTAGCGGTGGGTGCATCAAATAACACTTACAGAACGCACAGAAATGAAAAAGGTATGTATGGACTTATCTAACTCTGGGGGATACTGAGAATAAGCTAAAGTCCCAAAAAGTCAGAGTGTTCCTTTAACCAAAAGTATCCTATATGAGATTAATCATATACAACAAAATGACTTGACTGTGCAACTCTGCGGATGTGCTCTTTCCACAACAACGCACTGAAACACAGGCACACAGAATTCACAACATTCTTTTACATTCGTGTTCTCATAATTTCATCTAGCCTATATGACAGATTTGTGCTGCACATGTTGGACTTAATGGCTAAAGAAATGTGTGACGTGAGAACAGAGTCAATTGCGTGAGAGTTGGCAGGCCTGATTTACTTATTTATGAATCATATTTTAGTTTATGTTAGAATGTTTATTTATACATTTAATCATTGTTCTGCTGTACTACGAGGTGTCTGAGGTAATTCTATCATTGACTGCCTATGTTTTTCAAAGGCTTTTCAAGTTACGTCCCTGATTAAACTCTTTGCGTTAACTACAATCCCATAACAACTTAAATCAGCCTTAAGTTCAGGTTTTCAAGAACCAGCAAACTAGCCTAGACTGAGCTTTTCTCCTACCAGTTAGGATGACTTATACATCAGATAGCTTTCCTGAGTAACTAGTTGGCTGTCATAATTTGACTACCATTCTCAAGCTTTGATATCTATGCTATTTAAATAAGAACTGTCCTTGTTACAAGTTTTCTCTTTTGTTAGATTAAGATGCAAATGCTTTGCTCAGGGCCACAAAAAGGGTTTTGCAGGACCCTATTGATATTGTGCATGAGTTAATGTATAATATTTGCATTGGCAAAGAGGCAACAAAAGATTTTCCATTTCAATGAGGTCTTTTTCTGTTTATTGACTTTTCCATTGGACAGGTGGTGTGCCTCTTGTATACAGTAAATGATTAATAATGGAAATTACACATTAGACAGTATACAGTCTCCTCCAATAATTAACACTATACATGATTAACCTCACATAAAAACCTTTATCTTGGCTCAAATATATTAAATTTTATTGCAGTGCTTAAGCCACTTGTGTAAAAAGCAGCTTTTAGTCAGTGCTTGAAGGTATCCCATTGAGATGCATTAACAAAAGATTAAAATCGAAGTTCACAAAGCAGCTTCAATAATCGCAGTGTAAAAAAAGACCTACGAGCTTCATTTTCCCATATCTCCTATATTTTCTGTTGTAAAATTATAGGTACTAATTAATTCTGCTTTATAACATTAACTTCAAATACAGCAATTTCAAATAAATCAATTTGCATGTGCAAAAATATATTTAAATAAAGTAATTATATGTAAACATGTAAATCTAAAAACTCTAAAAAGAAATGATCCTGACTGTATGTTTTTGCATGGCACCATACAGCCTAACAAGAAGAAGTCTGTTTTGTAGCACAGGATTGTATTTGTGTACAATCTGTACCATGTTTTCCATCCTAAAACAGGCCATTTTGTTTCTTCACGTTCAGTTGCTTCCAGGACGGCATAGCGTAGAAATCCATCCGAGAAATCCCCATGATCAGGATGAAGTCTTCGTTTGAGAGATAGTCCTGCATAGATGATGGAGGTGTGTGTTAGTTTTCTCAATAGATCATACCAAAACATGTCCAGGTCACATTAAAATGAGAATGGGGTTTTTCTTGTATTGTCATGAAAATATGTCCATGATCTAAAAACCATAAAAGTCTTTCTTGATAGGTTTTGTCATTCTCCGAAAAGATAGTATTCACATTTATAGTGTTTATTTAATAATTTAGTTTGTAATAAAATGTTCTTATACCATAGGTATAATTTGTGGGTGGGACTGGTGGGACATGTCCCCACCACTTTTTTCCAGGGTTGATATTGCCCCCACCACTTTTTAAAACATCTCACGGCACGGATGTACCAATACAAATAAATAAAGCATCTCCAGTAGCAGAGCATTCATTTCGTTCGTTTGTTAAATAAGAGGCGATCTAGCGCTGAAATGTGTTGTTTTTTTAAATCAAGTGATCAAAGTGCTCGTTGCTGCTGCGATCAGTGGATCGATACAGTGTTCTCTTGTGGCTCGTGCACAGTCTTCACACGTCACACTCTGTTCGTTCCGGTGAAATCACAAAACAACTAGACCATTAGAGTACACACGTAAAGTAGTCGGATCTATGTATTTATTCACGTAAAAATTCTCGCCACTCATCACATACAGTATATTAGATCTCATTAAATTAAATTAAACCCGAGTTTACCTCTTTTCTTGTGGGGTCGACTCCTTCAGGCAGGTCTTCTGTCTGAGTGTTCACCAGCTTCTCTGGAGGGAAGGTTTGTGTGACAGGACGGGGTATCATAGTACCCCCTTGGCCTTGAGTTGAGTTACTTGAGTTGGTTTGGTTTGAGATTGGTTGGGTCAGATCCTGTGCACAAGATGTCAAAACATCTTCACATGTCACATTTATGCATTTTGCAGGCGCTTTTTGCCCTAAGCAATTTAAAGAGCATTCAAGTTATACTGTACATTTTTATCAGTTCCTGCATTCCCTAGGTAATTTAACCTAGGACATTAACGTAGCTCACCATTTAAACCCTTAAAAACAATTAAGAACTTACCACAGTAATTTTGATAAGATCAGTTGCATCTCCAAGCTCTGATTTAAGCTGGTCGTAGGATTTACCACCCTAAAAGACAATAAAAAACATTCATCACCTGTACCATACACTTGTGAAATAAGTTGTCATGCTGAAAGAAAGTAAACTCATGTCAGCTACTTACACTCCACTTTTGTGGGTCCCAGGCATAGAACCATCCTGTAAAGGTGGGCGGCTCAAACCCTTGCTTGACCACTAGGATAGGTGTCTCCAGGTCACGCCCTGCAGGATGGGACTTCAGATATTCCTGTGCCGTAACCACTGCTTCCTTCTTCTCCGTGTCATTGGCACCTTTGCCGATCCACAGGTACACCTAACAAAACAACTGTGCTGTGATTTCTTGTGGTATGAAAAAGATATGAACAATTGCACAGAGAGACAACCACCATTATATTCACCTGATCCCAGATGTCCAGCAACATCACATCATCCTCATCCAGGTCATCTTGGTTGAAGTTTGTTATCTCTGTCGCTATAAAGCGACCCGTCTGGTTGGAGCACTCAAACAACCGGGGCGTAACACTAATGTTCTCATCCTGAAGTCTGAGAATGGGAGAAACTTATTGGCTGTGTCCCAAAACTGTCTACGTGGAATCACATATATCCTTTCCTTTGCAATGAAAGCAATGGCAAAATGCATGCCATAATGCTAAACCCTATTGAAATCAATTGTCCAATTGCATCAGTGCAACAGTGCGACTTTTTCTGTGGCATTGGTTCCGGAAGTATTTTTTCCATTTCACTTTTCATTTTTTAAAAGTCTTTGTTAAAGCGTTTTAAGCCATGAACCAAGCCAACCATTACACAAAATTACAAACTTTTTTTTTTTATTGAAGCAAAAAAGTACTTAACTGATTTAATAAGGGAAAGAACTACAATCCCATGAAGCATTGCAAATGATATAACCGAATTTAAAACGATGGAGAAATAAAAAATAAAATTCAATTAACAGCTCAACAGATTTTGGAGAGCCATAATAGCTCAACAGAGCCATAATAATTTGTGCATTAACATGTGTGCAGTGTGCAATTGTTGCTGTACCTTTTGCTGCTGGCATACTGGGACTTTCCACCAAGGTTTACCCAGAAGTCAGCTGGTTCCTGACCCTCTGCAATAACATTTTTCTCCCTTTTGGAGATGATGTCAGCCAGTGATTTGGCCATCTCTCTCTCATCTCCACTGCAGCCCTGCATGGTAATATTAAAGTCAAGTATTTAGGACAGACATGTAAGACATTACTGGTGCTCCCCTATACTTTTTCAGAAATATCTTTTGATATATATAATGTATATATATATGTGTATATATAATGTGGATAGGCACCGACCTTGCCATACCACAGGTAGCAGCACTTATCTGTGCTGAGCACAAAGACATCATTGGAGTTCAGAGAGGATGAGCGTGGAGGCACCTCAGTGGCACGCGTGTTGAACTCATTCGTTCCATGGACATGAAACAATCTAACTGGTGGCTGAGAATGGGAGGAGCCTTCTCTGGAACTTCCTTCCTGGTATTCAATCACAACAACAAATGAGTTAACATGCACTGTGAGAAATAAATGAAAAGTGGCTCATTTCTGCACCCCTAGCAGCAACAATTGTTTCCAAAACACCCCTACTTCCCCATATTAACCACCTCAATTGTTTTGAAGGCACCACACATTTTACACTTTTCAGGAAGTTAGGCTGTAATAAGTGCAATGTGCAAAATAAGGTAGCTTGTCATTGAACCAATATCCTCAAAAGTACACCTTTGCATCATATCCATATCTATCCTTAAAGAGTGCATATTAGTATCTTAAGGCAATAAGATGATATATTGATTTGATATGGGACAAAGCTGTATCTTTAAGGCACTGCCCTAGTGGCAAGCTGTTGCACCTCTTACTTTTTGCTATATACTGTGTGTGTGTGTGTGTGTGTGTGTGTGTGTGTGTGTGTGTGTGTGTGTGTGTGTGTGTGTGTGTGTGTGTGTGTGTGTGTGTGTGTGTGTGTGTGTGTGTGTGTGTGTGTGTGTGTGTGTATACATATATAACATATATAATACATATACACATAACACATATAATTTATTTATGTATTTTCTGATAGTGTTTTTAGAAACAGAAACATAATCATCCCTAAAACAGGAAGTGTGTTTGGGTTTTGGGTTTCCGTTGTTACAACTGATGAAATGCCCAAGTGTTTCGTATAGAGAGGAACAGTTTGACAGACCTACCTCATAAACAATCATTTTTCCCTTGAAAATAGCCATTAAGTGCATGGGCTCCTTTCCCATGGGAACGCGGACCTGCACCGGTTCTCCATTGTACTTCTGGTCCAGAATCACAGCCTGATATGCAGAGGCTGTCAGCTCTGCCGTGCTTGCATGGCGCCCCTAAACATATTCAAATATTCAAATAGAAAATAGTTACTTTAAGTGATTCTAATAATATTTCACAATATTACTGTTTTTTGGTTAAATAAATGTAGTCTTGGTTAACATTAATAAATCTTACCGACCTCAAACTTTTGAAAGGTAGTGTACAGGGAGTGAGAAAATGAGGGAGGAAGATACACCTACTTGCCACATGTACAGAATGTAGTGTATTTTTCTGCTGACTTCATATTTGTAGAGAATAAGGTAACAGTCCCCCCCGTAGAAGTGTCCGAGCCACTTTCTTTCCACAGGGACAAGCTCATTGTCCTCAAGCCTCCATACCTGAGGGATGAACACACTTATGTAATGAGTTCTGTTTACTAAGATGCATGAAAGGCAATGAAAGGTCATTTCACTGACCTCGGCTTCACCTGACCCATCATCCACCATTTTCTGCTGTGCAGCCAAGTCAGGTCTTGCATGCATAGAGGTGGCGTCAAATTTGACTTGCTCAACCTTGGCTACAGAAAGCAATCATAAAATGAATAAAGTCAGAGTGTAGAATAAGATGAGTCTCTAAGGGAGTGTTTATACAGGATGCATTCTTGTGTTTTGTCTGTGCTATTTTTTAATGATTGGCCTATGTACACAGGGTAGAGGAATGTTTTTTTTAATCAGCGTCTCATCTTTTTTTTTAAAACTTGAGATCGCATCCTGTATGAATGCTGCCTTATTCTTAAATAGAAGTTCTTCTGCATAGTATTTGTCATTTCAGCAGTGCTGGAAAGATGACAATTAAAAATAGCGATGCAGTAGTGGATAATTTTAAGCAATTTTAATACATATGGTTAGCTACTTTTCGTGTGCAAATTGTAGTATAGCTAACTACTATTTCAAAGGATGAGCTTGACTGTATTTAAACTGGACAAGCTATGAGCTTTAAAGTAACTTCCCAAACACTGCATTGCAGAACTGTTTATTTTTTTGTCATTTTTAACTATTACAAAGATAACACATTTATATTTCACTATTTTTACAAGCTCCTGAACATTTTGTCTTTTTTTATCCCCTGGACAAGTGCTTCTGCTTCTTTAGTAGTGTTCTTTAGAGTCGGTCTTACACTAGTACACCATGCTCACCTATTTTCCCTGGACTGTGTGTGCTTCCCATTCCAGCTGTCTGTCCTTTGTCTGTCCACTTCTGGAAGAGTTGCTTGAACACTGATGATTCTGCTCCTTCGCTCACAGTCTCTACATTGGTGGTTGCAGGATATGCTTTTGCCTTTATGTAGGCCTAGAACAATAGAATATTAAGTGAGATGATGAAGTGTTTCTTTCACAATAATTTGCTATGTGATTACATTACTATTTGGTGCAATATACTATGCTAAGATTAGAAGTATTGGGCATTATTCACTAATAACTGTACAATTGTTCTAATGTGCGCATAAATGGTTCCCCAGCAAAATAAAAAAAATAGGATAACTTAAAGACTTGGCTTTTAAGGACTTGTACGATCAATTAGTTGACGATAAATCATAATTTCTGCTTGACGTTATTCACACATACGTTTTTACGCACAAATACGTGTGTATACACAGTTGGTGAATGAGGCCCATTGTAAAAAAAATGTTGATTAGTGCTTCAAGTGTATTTGAATGGTCTTTTCTCACCTCTGCTTTCTTCAGAGACTCCGCCCTTTCAGTTTTTGATGCCTTTTTGCCCTTCCAGACAAAGATCTTTATTCCACCTTGATCCAGTAGATAGCAGTCCTGCCACAGGAATCAGATTTCACTTGGCATACATTTATACTGTGTGCAACTAACCAAAATAACAATTATACACTCAATTTGCATTTGGATAGATGGTCATCTTGCATACAGTACAACTTGCTTTTTTTTTGTCTTACTTCAAGTGATGAAATTAGATTTGATTCTATTTACTTTTTGAAGTCATGTTCTTGGGCTTATTGTGCACAATTCATTGGTGCATGCTATTTAAAACAAAAAACTTTGTCTTCATAATCTTGTATCAAAATGCAATAATGTAATAACTTGCTATGCATCTGAAACAAAATCAGTTGACGTCAGAAATTCCTCTTTTCAAACCATTTCCTCCAACTGCTCCTTCCTTGGCTCACTTTTTCATGACCCTAACTATTTCATCACATGTGTCCCTCCCAGCTGTGATCAATGAAATGCAACCTTACACTTTGACAGAGGTGTAAGTGTGACGTTTGACTACAATATACATCACTGGATCCTATGCTATCAACTTGGCCTTTGTACAGAATTGTTTTATGCTGTGGTGTGAAGGCTGGTTGAAAGGGCAGGGTTAGTCATACCTCGGTTTTTAGTAGGTCTTGTGTGAGAGGTTTCACTGCCACTTCCTGCACTACAAGGTTCCCCTCAGCATCTGAAATACTTTTCACACAAGATTATTTTAGTTGCAGCGCATATTTTTCAACAAAATAATTCAGCAAGAGTATACTTAAAACAGGTTCAAATTTAACTCACTGAAAGAGTTTAATGGCAGTCTTCAGTTTCTCATCAACGATCTGATCTGGGATGGCCTCTTTGATCTCTCTTCTCTCCCCCAATACCTGCTTCATCATTTTCATGGCTTCCTCAGAAGATTTCTCATCATCTCCTTCCACTACAGTCACTTGTGCTCGTCCGCCTCTCTCTCGGTCACGGATGTCCTTCGCTAGGTTCATTCCCTATAAAAAAGCCTTCAGTATGCTTACTGTGTATATGTGGTCATATAAACCTTCAGCATCAAGAATGTGATTCTTTACACTGCTAAATTGGGCTTTTTTTGCATAGCAAATGAGTTAAATGGTTTACCCTTAACCTCTCCATTCGGTTACTCTTGGGCCCATTCCACTGAATGATCAGGCTCCCCAGGTCCAGCAGGAACACATCACCTTTATTAAAACTGTTCCAGTTCATTTCCACCTGAACACAAAGGGATTGAGCCTCATTATTTACACTTTTGGGGGGATTACAAGTAACGCAAGTTATGTAATCAGATTACTTTTTTCAAGTAACGAGAAGTTTTCAAGTAACAAGAAATTAGCACAAAAAAATATCTTCCTTTTTCAAATAAGTAACGCAAGTTACTTTGTTTTCCCATTGATTGACTGACACATCTCATGTCCGTATGTTGAGAGAAGTCAAGAGTAAAGTGAAGATGGGTCCGTGTAACGCTTCACAATTCACTTTTCAGACCATACCATGCAAATGCAAAAATGAAAAATTGAAACCAGACATTCATTTTTCTTGTTTTTCCAGTTACATTATCAATGGATATTTGCCTTTTTCTCCCCTTTTTTCAATTTTACTTTTGCTAAATTGTGACTTCAGAAACAAACATTTGAATAAATGAAATAAACCGATTTTCTATTTTTCCATTTTTCGTCTTGTAATTTGTGCCGTGGGCGGTACCATTAGCACAGGGGTGTGGCCGTGGACTAACTTAGTCTTTACTATCATTTCATTGATGTAACTGCTTTATTTACTGCATGCACGTTTGAGGAGAAGTTTAAAAGACGGAACACGGGACGACATTTTTCACCCGAAGTGCCATCATTTTTATTATTAATAGTCTGTGCTAAATTATAAGGCAGTCTCGGAACGGCCATCGGGAGCAGCCGGGAAAAGTGAAATTCCGGTGGCCTGGGTTTGGCACATTGCCCTTGTTTGTATTTACCTATTCATTCTTATTTTATTTTATTAATATATAGCTATATCCTTGTTGTTGTTCATTTTACATGGTACAGTAGCCGAGGCAGCCACAACCACGAGATCCCAGACAGTTCATTTTCAGTGCAGCAGAACGGGGGTGGCTCGCGAGCAGCAGCGCTTTTCAAGATACTTCACGAGAATCTAGAATAACGATAAAAATTATAGCCTACTAAGCAAAAAATATAGAAAAAAATAAGCATATTTCCCCCCCCCCCCCCACAATTTTTTAAAGGTTTTTAGCTCTCGTTTGTAGGCTAATACAATAGGCTATTTAATGTCTATAGTGCTGATTCATTATCGAATGGCGAATTTAATGTGCTCGGATAAAAAAATAAAAAACAAGCTGGGCAATGTGCCAAACGTAGCAAGGTATTTATGTTTATTTATTGAAAATAAATAAATATTATTGCTTTTGATTTGCAGCACATAGCTATAGCATATAGGCTATCGCCTCATGCTCATATCCCGGCGAACTGCTTCTATTGTAATGAACAGACTATATAGTCTACAACTGTGATTTAAGATAGATTTAGATAGATTTAAGGGCATTTTACGGGAACGAGAAGCAGTGTAGAGCTAAAGCACACAGAAGCTCAAGCGGATGCCTTGGTAACGAACAATGCCCGCTATAGTGAAAACATCTGCATCTTTATTGTATTGTAGACTATTACAAACGAGAGCTAAAAACCTAACAAAAAAAAGAAACTTTTTTTTTCTATATTTTCGCTTGGTAGTATTTTTTATTAGGTCAATACAAACAGGTCGGGCAATGTGCCAAATCATACCCAGGCCACCGGGATTTCACTTTTCCCGGCTGCTCCCGATGGCCGGTCCGAGACTGCCTTATAATTTAGTAGCCTACACGTAGACTATTAGCCTAATAATACAAGTTATGGCACTTCGGGTGAAAAAAATGTTGTCCTGTGTTCCGTCTTTTAAACTTCCCCTCAAACGTGCATGCAGTGTAAATAAAGCAGTTACATAAATGAAATGATAGTAAAGACTAAGTTAGTCCACGGCCACACCCCCGTGCTAATGGTACCGCCCACGGCACAAATTACAAGACGAAAAAATGGAAAAATAGAAAATTGGTTTATTTCATTTATTCAAATGTTTGTTTCTGAAGTCACAATTTAGCAAAAGTAAAATTGAAAAAAGGGGGAAAAAAGGCAAATATCCATTGATAATGTACTGGAAAAACAAGAAAAAAGAATGTCTGGTTTCACTTTTTCATTTTTGCATTTGCATGGTATGGTCTGAAAACTGAATTGTGAAGCGTTACACGGACCGAGATGTGTTGTGTGCGCTGATGCTTATTGTAGTTCTAGACTAAATGTGAGCATGCATTTACTCAACTCACTTGCTCAAAAACAGATTTAGTATAAAAATTAATATAAACAGTGAAATGCAAACATGGAATAATTAAGTATATTATAATACAAATATACTTTCTGTATTTAATCTTACTTTATTAATCAGTGCCTTTGCTGCTGACCTTCGCTGGTCCACTGTAACCATACTAATAAGCAATAATGACTTGAGTTAAACATCACATTTGTTTAATTTTTCTTTGTTTTTATTGCCGAAATAAGAGTGCTGAACTTTCTTCTCATGTGTCCTATTCTTCTGCAATCCAGAACTAGTTCAAAAACAAACAAGCAAGCCCAGCCCAGGAGAGAAAATGTAACACAAAAGTAACGTAACACATTTCTTACCATAAAAAGTAACTAAGTAAGCCAATTAGTTATTTTTTAGGGAGTAACGCATTACTTTTAAAAGTAACTTTCCCCAACGCTGCTTATAACTGCCTCTCAAGGTGGTACAGGAGACATAATATTCATGTAATACTAATACATTTATATAATTAATTTAATAATTCATTATGTGGATACATAGTATGTTAATATTTATACAGATACTTATCCCTGAAGTCATTTAGATATTATGTAAATGACAAAAGTTTGCCTATGTTAATCCTTTCCTCTTCATCTTGAAATTAGTAAATAAAACAATGCATGGCATTCGGAGGCACTTAAATATGTTTCAAATCATATTTTAAACTGGATGATTTTAAACCTTTCTTAAGTGGGTTTTAATATTTTAGACATGACGTTGGTGGTTGGTTTTTGTGTGGCTGACACATGGAAAAAAGAAGTAGTTAAAAGTCACACAATCTAGATGGAGATTTTTTACACCACTGGCCAGCATGTATTGATGTAGTGCATGGGGTTTTCAAAGTGTGGGGCGCGCCTCCCCCTGGGGGCGCCAGAGCATGCCAGGGGAGGCGCGGAGAGAGGTAAAAATTAAAGCCTAATAATCAGTTTAAATGAATAAATTCAAAAAGTTAAATTGTTATTATTCTGAAAACATAACTGCACTTTTCAGCACTTTTCATGTTAACACAAACAATGATAAAAGTGAGGAGTTAAGAGTCTGACATTGCTGTGTGTGTGTGTGTGTGTGTGTGTGTGTGTGTGTGTGTGTGTGTGTGTGTGTGTGTGTGTGTGTGTGTGTGTGTGTGTGTGTGTGTGTGTGTGTGTGACCATCGGAGTGAGGACAAAGAGAGTAAAGTGAGGACATTTTGGCCGGTCTTCACTTTCTGAGAGCCCTTTAAAGGCCTGTTTGAGGGTAAAGACTTGGTTTTAGGGATAAGGTTATAATTAGGTTAAGGGTAGGTTTAGGGTAAGGGTAAGGGTTCAGGTTAGGCACTTAGCTGTGATGGGTAAGGTTAGGGTAAGCGGCTAGAGATTGCATTGTATCACTGAATGTCCTCATAAAGATAGATGTACAAGAGCGTGTGTGTGTGTGTGTGCGTGCGCGCCATTTGGTAAGTTGTCTCTTTGAAAACCCCTGATGTAGTGGGTCTGAGTTCCTCTATTGTGTTCTGACTGTGGTTATTCTTACCTCTCCTGCAACCACATGCTTATTTCCCTTCACATGCAGCAGTCTGCGAATGTTGTACGTATTCGTCTCTACTTGTTTCATCCCAGATGCGACTCCACCTTTTTTGTATCTAGAAAAATGAAATTAACAGCGTGATCAATTGTAACTCATTTTTACTCACTCAAAGTTCATCACTTCTTGGAAACTATTCTATTTTTGTAATCTTCCCCATTTTTATAATTCTTTGTGACTAAGAGAAGAGAAGCATTCTAACGCATTCTTATCACGCTGCATCTTAAAATAAAGAGGCTTATTTTGCGGAAATGACTATTGAAGGAACATAAATGCACTGTGTATGAAGTCACATGATGAACACATTAGAAATCCCCTTGAAAATGTCATTTATACACCATATATAAACTACAGCAAGTGATGACTCCCAACAAGAACATGTTAGGGTCAGATTTCTCCACAAAAATAAGTATAAAATAAATGAGAAATAAATTAAGGGTATTTTTTGGAACATTAAAGTTTTTTTCATTTTTCCATTATTTTCAGGACAATGAGTGTAATGTAACATACATAAAATAAAATATGCTGATTTAAACATAAAATCAATCTATAATCAGAAGAACATTTGGGATTAATGGGGGGAATTACAAAAAAGCTCAAAAGTAAAACATCTAGAAACGTAACAGTAATGATAATTTCAAATTGTCTTTTTTTATGTCTTTTCAAACCTGTAAGACTTTCATTTGTCTTCGGAACACAAATGAAGATCTTTTTGATGAAATCTGTGAGCTTTCTGTCCCTTGATGAAGTGACGCATGTGCTTTATATGCGCAAAACAAAAACAACACATAATTTACCACTTTCTTTACAAAATAATAATCTCCAACGAGTCTGCTCTTGCGTCAACACAGCATGCTTGTATCGTGGAGATTAATATTTTGTAAAAAGTGGTCAATTATGTTTTTTTGCGCAAACAATGTACTCACTTCCCTTCAGAAAATGTAGGATAAATCACTGGTGTCACATGGATTACTTTAATGATATCTTTTGTTACAGGTCCCGTGCAGTCGTGAGGACTGTAAGCAGTTAAAAGAATTACCAGTAAATGAGAGAGTTGTCTTTTAATGAACATTGTACTTCAGAGTCATTAAGACACTTTGAATCACAGGATTCATAAATAAGTTGAAA
Organism: Scardinius erythrophthalmus; assembly: GCF_964197995.2. NCBI lineage: Eukaryota > Metazoa > Chordata > Actinopteri > Cypriniformes > Leuciscidae > Scardinius > Scardinius erythrophthalmus. Next base: position 7,464,595 of record NC_138226.1, on the reverse strand, counting down.
CACATACAACATATAGATACTTATATCAAATCACAATAAATAATTAAATCAATAAATCAGGATAGGAACCTTAACCATATTGAAAGTGGTAGTTACATAGACTGTCAATGGAGGGACAGAAAGCTCTCAGATTTCATCATAAAGATCTTAGCTTGTGTTCCAAAGATAAACACAAGTCTTACTGGTTTAGAACGACTTGAGGGTGAGTAATAATGACACAATTTTCATGTTTGGGTGAAATGTCAAAATAAAAAATCTTTCTAAAAAATTGGCTTCATTTGTTTTTGCACAATGTAATTTTATTTATTTGCCATGAATTCTAATGGTCTTAAACTTAAACTTATTTGATCAAAATAAAAGGTCTTCTTATTATTACTATCCTTATTATTTTATTTATTAATTTTATTTTTATTTTGGGGTGAATCATAGCCTGGCAAGCCAGACCTACATCAAGATGTTAGGTCTGGCAACTCACCATAGACACGGCTCAATCCGAGGGGCGGGATAAACGGCTTTCAAATTCCCTCTGCACGCAATACAGCGCTTCAACCAACCAGAGCGTTTTCCCAACAGCGGAGCTAACGTTAGTTGATAGATTCAACTTTTGAATTGGCCGGCAAAACTACAAACACATCTTCCTTTTTTAAGAATGACTTAAGGCCCGTTCACACCAAGGACGATAACTATAAAGATAACAATAAAGATATAATTCTAAAAATCGTTCTCCATATTAAAGAATAACAGAGTTCACACCACAACTATAACGATAAAGATATGAGGAACGATATCGTTGGGATCACTTTCAGAACGATTTTTTTTTCCAGCTGTCGAACGATAAAACACTGACAGCCAATCAGAATCCATTCTAATTTAAAGGTCTCGCGCATTTAAAATGGATCTGGATCATCCGGGCGCGCGCGTGCTTAGAATAAAAAGACCGTTATCGGTCGTTGGTGTGGACGCATATATAGTTATCTTTATCGTTATCTTTATAGTTATCGTGCTTGGTGTGAACGGGCCTTTAAGTGCCGTTCTTTGCTCCTTTCTCTAAGAAAAACCTAACTCCAAGTCCTCCAGAGTCGCGGCCAAAGCCGATTCGAAAGACTGTTCGCCAGCAGTAGCCGCCATTCTTTGTTTTCAAGTAGCAGGGAACCGTCGCAACTCTGTCGTCATTATGTTAAGCCCGCCCCAACCTACTCTATACACGTTGTGATTGGCCTGACCCAATTTAGGTTTTTACAGCTCCGAAAGTCAACGGAGAGTTGCTAGACTACCCTGGCTGCAAAATAAATTTTGCTGCCGCTAGGGTGCGTCTAGATTTCTTGGCTAGGTGAATCATGTTTTGATTAGATTCATCCAAGGTAATCCAAGATGGCTTACATGATGCCCTGTTTGAAGTATCCTTGGAAGGTGGCGCTTTCGTGGCCCTGGGCCTCACGATGCTGCACAGCAGCACCCCCCAGGTGGTCATCCATCTGCGTGGTGTATATCGCTGCTGCTCCCTGCTCATCCTGGGAGGTGGACTTTCCCAGCCAATAATGAATGTCATAGGTGTAGTTGTTGCTGGTCTTGTGAGTCTGAAAATGCAAGTGCAACCATTCGTTCACTGACCTGTAAGGTTCTCAGCTCAAAAGCACTTGAGTTAATTATAGGGCACTTAGCACTGATACTTACGTAGAGTATTATATAGCTGTCTCCCTCAAAAAACTGTCCATATGTTTTAGATGGACAGGGCACGAGCTCCATGTTCTGACCATTGATTAAACAGAAGACTGATTAGTAATTTGCTAAAGATGTCAGGATCTGAGATATGAATGCACTGATTTGACAAAGTAGCAGTGGTGTCTATCATTCCTGCTTACCTCCACTCTCCATATCTGAAGTCCTGGTGTGGTTTTATTGAGGGCTTTGGGAACATTGGTCTTGACGTCCTGTGGCATGGTGCCAGCTTAAAGTCTCAGCGAAATACCTGGAAGAGAGAAAAAGGGAGGGTTGGATAGGAATTACTTGAATTCAGTGAGATGTTTCCTAGAGTTACATATATATACTGTGAATGATTTCCTGATAAATGTGTGTGTGAATTTTACATTAAGTAGGATTCTCTAATACAAAGCTACAAGCTGTTTACACACCCATTTTCTTGTATCTACCCCTTTTCCTTGATCTGACCTCACCATAGCAAAGTACTGTATATAATAGTAAAAGTTACAATTCCCAATAAAAATATATGCAGTTTTTTTAAAAACATGCTGTATTTGATATTCAAGTACATAGACTTGCAAGGAAAACAAAGATTTCCACTGAATTACTTTTTTTCAACTAATAATGGAATATGTTAATCCCACAAAGCTATAATATGGCTTTGTTGTTTATGGCCATGGTCTCTATAAATGCTTGCTTAATGATTTATTTTCTGTTAGGCTTCTTCAGTGTCATTCAAAGGCAAAAGAGGGTGCGGCCTAAAGTTTCATGCATTAGTTTGCTCTTCAGTTTATAATGCATTATAAACCCAGACCTTAAAGCTATTTGAAACCTTGCTTGTGGAAGAAAGATAGTCAGCTGGCCCTTGGAAAGGAAATTAAAGCCTCATGCCATATATCATGCAAATGTGTAAAATACGCCCCCACATCTAGCAGTTAAGTGTAGCTGAGATGTCAGAGTGTGATCAAGACCTACGATACTTCACTTTATCTGCTGAAGTGAGCACATACTTCGAACTCTGTTGACTGCAATTTTTTTTTTCTTAACCAGTATGTCTGTTTTGTTTTCCATATAAACATCCTTATGACAAGAGATATTTACTTGAGAAGGACATTTTTTTTTAAATGCCATATATTTTTAGTTTAATTTGAGGATACGCTTTATTCTCTTTTAGTCTTTTTTTCCCTAATTTTTTCTTTCTTTTTATTTTTTAAAGTATAAACCTCACTAAATATATTTAGATTTGTTTTGTGACATTTATGCATTAAATGTGGTATAAAAAACTTAATTCAAGATATATTCTTGGTGAATAAAAGGTGCTTAATTGTAATGAAAATAATGTAAAAATGCAAAAATCTTGCAAAAATAGGCTTGATTTTTATGCAAAATATTTATTTAATTTTAATTTGTTTACTTATTTTTAACGTTAATTATAGATTATCTGAAAACAAATCTAAATGTATATTTTTGGCATATTTATATTTAAATATTTTACTGAAAAACATACAAAATGCCTGTTTTTTGGACTGAACTAGATATTGATTTAATCAGCACAGATTTTAACAATTTAACGATAAAGATTCTAATAATTTGTTTGTGTTATCCAGTCCACTTTTATTATTTATTATATGAATATGTTTTACATTGGCCCAGGTAACACACAATTTTTTTGTAATATAAATTTGATTATATTGCGTTTGCTTTGTCTTTGTTGTGCGCATATTACCCCTCTGTTTAAATAAATTGCAAACTATGTGGCTAGCGAGGGATAGTGTCTGTTTCAAAGCCATTGCTTTTCATGTTAAAGTATCAACCAAATCCTCTCCATCCTATCCTCCCTTCCACTATCTCTGTCCTCCTTTCCACATCCTGGTTCCGTAATGATAATAAAAAAAATAAAAATAAAAAAAACTTGCCAATGCTTGATCGCTATCATCTTTTTTCGGACGACTGCATTTCTGTGGTGTTGTGTTTAACAAATGAGGCAGGAAGCTACTATCAGATCATGTGTGGTCATCGCACCTGATGACAGCTCTTACATGAAACGCTGTTGTAATTTAATGATGTCTTTCAGCCAATGTAATGTGTATTCATCAATCATACAGTATATAGTTCAGTCATCTGCAAGCAATCACATTATTACCACATGGCACAAGCTGATTGGCCTCTGCTGATCCTACAGCCAATAAGATTGCTTGCTCAACATTTAAATCTGGTTTAGTGTTTGCTGTTGGCTAGTCCTCAACACGCTATCAGAGTTAGAGTTAGGGTTGCTAACAGAAACCCTCCACCTCCCCCAGCTCCACCTGCCTAAATTTGCTACATGATTTATATATCTCTATTTATGCTGCAGCATCTTACATATATATTAGCAATAGCAATTCCATAATTGCTCTGCAGCAGCAACAATAATCAACAGCAGCAGCTTAGCAGATCTAGTCCTCCAGGACCAAACTGATGTAAAAAAGTCAGAATGTGTACAGCGAGCCAGTCATTATTGACAAATAATATACATACATACATGCATACAGAATACACCCTTTATGTATCTACACACACACACACACACACACACACACACACCCTATGGATCATTTTCTGTTTGCATATCCCAAATTTATGAGCTTTCTTATCTACATCTTTTTTATGTTTCCCTGATACCTTGCAGATGTTGATATGGTGTGATTATACAGATGACTCAATCTCCCTTGTTTGATTGGATGGTTGGGTTTTATTAGGGACTATATCGCTGTCTCTAGCCTAAACAGATTGCACTGACCCTTAAGTCACTGATCACAAACCCTCTGCTCAGTGCAAAGGTTCATATTTCCTAACTAAATCTTAAAGTTATGTCGTTAGTGCAATAATAGCTCCTCTCTGCTGTTGCAAATACAACACCATATCATGAATTATCTGCCCTCCATTATTAGATGCGGTGTGTCAGAACAAACAGGAAAGTGTGCAGAGTTTTTATGCAACCGCCTGGTGTTTGATCAGGCCTGACAGTGCTGTGTACATGTCTCATCTCCACCTCCTTCCCTATAACCTTGATTAATATTCTTCCTGTAAACTGCCCAGCATGGCCAATCCAACCTTCAGTCCGATTATGCAATACAAACTTATAATGAACAATGTAATATAGGCAAAAATAGCATGTTGTCAAGTTATTCAAGCATAAAGCCAAAATATACAATGGACGCTATTCATTGAGACATTGACTTTGTTTGCTATGAACTTTTTGATAATATTTTACATATAAATGTATATGTCAAATGCTTCAAATGAATCAGTTTATTGATTCAATAGATGGTAGCACTTTATTTTACAGTCCTGTTCCGCATGTACATACTACGTACTTAGCAACTACAGTAACTGGGTTATAACTAGGTAACCCCTAAACCTAACCTTAACCCATGTAGTTGCTGTATATTACCAGTACTTTTTGGGGTAAGTACACATACTGTAAAATAAAGTGTAACCCAATAGATATTATGAAATATATTTAATGTTATAAGACAGGAATATATTTTGCAGCTAATATTAGAAGGGTAATTAAAACCAGTGATTAATGATAAATATTAAGGCAAAAAATCTCTGAATAAACTTCTATTTCAAATAAGAAGCACGGTTGTATTCACCAAATTTACAACTGTTTTTTCTTCTTTTGCAGGGTCAACTTTTACAGTCTGCTTGGCTAATGAATCACTTTAATGAGCATCGTCAAAGCTAAAGGTCTTTTCTGCAATGGAAAGAGTGAGAAAAAGAGGAACTCACCTGCCACCGGAGCAATCGAGAAGGACGCAGCCAGGTAAAGGTGCTGCTGGTTAACAGACAGTGCTGGAGACTGCGCAACTCCCTCTCTCTCTACTTTACAACCCTTGCACTTTTATCTCTCTCTATGTTCATTCACTCAGGGCCATATATGGCAAGAGCAGGTGATATGCATACAGGTGTGTCATATCTGTAGTTACATGAATGATGTGTTTATCTCACCCCCCTCCCCAGTATATGTCTCTGAGCAATAAAACGAAACAAATGTATTGTTTACCTCTCCACCCCCAGCCCATCTGCTGCTGCACATACTTGTCCTCTGCATTTTACTCTGATGTGTTGACATGACTGTGGACTGTATACTGACCAATTCTTCCTTCTGACCAATGAGTTTCACTCTCAATAAAAATTAATGTTTATTTAATGAACGTAACAAGAAAAAAATTATAAGCACTATATAATATTTTCCAGGCATGATGTTTAATGGCTTTATATTAAAACTTTTAAATCAACTTACAATTCTCTGATATTCAAGGTTTTTTTCAGGGGTTATATAAAAAACACTATATGTTTATTTATTTAAAACAATTCTGGCCTGTCTTTAAATTTCATTTAGTTTTAAAATGCGCTTATTTCTATATATTCCAGGGAATTCCATGTCTGTTGCCTGATTTTTTTCCTGCTAAGATTACCAAGTGAAGTCTGTATCTCTTCGCTAGAGCAGATAGGATTGTAATTTTTAGAAATGCATCAGTTACTCATTCCCTTTAGCTCTACATACTACATATCTAATCTGCTCAGAATATATATTTATATATTTAAAGAGAAGGAGAGGCTCCAAAGCCTGAGGTCATATCTACCTATGAGATATTGGCAATTAGTAAGATGAGTCAACTTGTATGATTGTGAAATTTTAAAGGATATTTCACCTGTACTTGAAAACCCTGTCATCATGTAATTTTGATGAAGATATTTCGATGATGGTTTTTGTCCAGGTTTGTAATATGAGGGTGAGTAAATGATGTAAATTATTAATTTTTGAGTGAAAAATAAACTAGAGACCTGTCATGGAGTTTTTATGCTAATACTACAAGCCCTCTTCTAACAGGAATTCCAGACAACAACAAAAAAATCTCCAACCAAAATAACCCTGATTTGAAGCTTAAATTCAAAGAGCTAGAAAACATGCACTAATCTGGACTGGAATGTATTACTGGTTAACTCTTTCGCTTTTGTGGTATTACTTGCAACTAATAACCAGTCAAAGTCTGGAAATAATTGACGGAAACTATTATATTTCTCAAGATGTTATAACCCTTTTGACCAAGTCTAATGTTGAAATACTTGGATTTACTTTAGTAGGCAAGTTGCCTAAACATAATTTCTGTACAAAACTAATAGTTAATTTTTAAATGGATGTATGGGAGCAGATAGAGAACAAAAAGCATTTCAAAATGGTTTAAAAATCATCTCAGCATGGTTCAAAAGAAGATGCAATAAAATATAGCTTTGATTTGTTAAACATTTTTTGCATCATAATTCCATATTTCCAGTTGTGTTATTTTATAGGTTTGATATTTTAACTTCAATGATAAAATGAGGAAAAGGGTAATAGGTGTGTCCAAACTTTTGACTGTTAGTTTATCTTACTACAATTCCAAAGTCCATGCATAATTACCGAATGAATCAAGTATGCCATGACAATTGCACAAAATGTTTAAAAATAAATCTGCAGCAATTATGTTAAATGTTTCCTGTGCTATGATCTAGTTAAAGCCTCTTTGGTCATGGGACCTCCTTGGTGAATCTCAGAATCTCTGAAGTTCCTTCAGTGCATCAATGTTGTCTATAGCATCAATACAGACCGTCTTTTCTTGATTTATTTGGCAAGTGAAGTATATGTTACAAAATGCCCTGGCAGCAAAGAGCTGGCTGGATCTTTCGAGAGTTGAATAGACCATCAAAAGTGGGAGGCGGTTGGGGAGGGGGTGATTATTACTGAGATGTACAGTGGCTCACTGTTAGTCTACTACAGTCGACCCAACAGTAGAGCCTTTGTGAATGAAATAATGAAGGATGCATGGGAAACAGGGCAAATTGAGAATGAAATTGCCGTGGATTTACTAATTTGACTTCCCTTAACCCGAAATGCACATTCCACCAAAAAATGCCACCACAAAGGAGTTGCACGAGCTCTTGCATAGATAAAGCATGACGTTTATGAATAAAAAATCATCTAAACTAGAAAATAGTTGTTCTGTTTTTATAGTTAAAGTACTTTAATTGCCAGAGAATGTTGCCTACCTTCTTTAGGCAGTGTATTTCTGTCCTTGATAGCCAAGAGTTGGGCTTCGCTCCTATCTTTTCACCTCCAGATAGTCTCTAGGTGAACTTCAGCCTCCAGAATGCGGCCGCTCCCCTCTCCTTCCTCAAACTCATTAACAGAGAGAGCAGCCAGCCACCAGTGTTTCAGTTCGAACTCACCCCCTTCTCTTACATAATCCAGGACACACGTTAACATGGCGTTAGTTCAGCTCCATGAACCTGCTTTTGTGATTGTGCTGCAGAGTGTGTTAGGCCTCAGTGGAGGTTGGGCTTCAACCATGCGCTATCAAATCTAAAACAAATGCTGTCTTTATAGGTAAACGGAGGTAGGACGGCATCAAGGCAGGTCGAAATGTTTGCATAATGTCTACATAATTGCCTTGATCTAGTTTGTTATTAAGGGCAGCAGCGGAGATATACAGTAGTTACAGTTGCTACCCAACCTGAGCCCTGCTGGACCCAGAACACTGTAGGGTTTCTGGTCGGGTTCAGTTCATTTTTTGGGCCTGATAACATTTTGAAAAGAAGTCTCTAATGCTCACCGAGGCTGCTTTTACACAAATTTATACAAATGCAGTAAAAAGAGTTTTAGATATTGTGAAATGTTAGTACAATAAAAAACAACGGTTACACTTTATTTTAAGCTGACGTAGTTACACTCTACTTACTCAAATAAGTACTTTGTAATATTACTTTAACATGTACTTGCTATATAGTTAGGGTTTAGTTTAAGGTTAGTTACTTGTAATTATGCATGAGTTACTGTTATAACGTCTAACTACGTCACCTTAAAATAAAGGGTTACCAAAATAACTGTTTTATATTTTAATATATTTCCTTATATATGTGTTTTTTCTTTTGCAAAGCTGAATTTTCAACTGTCATTACATTTATTACAATTTTCAGTGTTACATGATCCTTCAGAAATCATTCTAATATGCTGATTTGCTGCTCAAGAACCATTTCTTATTATTATCAATGTTGAAAACAGCTTATTTCAAGATTCTTTGATGAAAAGAACAGCATTTATTTGAAATAGAAATCATTTGTAACATTATCCATTTTTTTACTGTCCCTTTTGATCGGTGTAATCAATGTTTTTTTTTCCGTCTTTACAAATTTTGCAACAATTCTGCATAGATGCTCACGACTGCCTATAATATCCCACTATTCTGTGCAAGAAAAATAAAAATGGCATCGGAAGTACTGTATGCACTTATGATGACTACTGACTGTACTTGTAATTTTGTTTCTACTGAGAATAAAGCATTGCAACCTTTAAATATTTAGTTGTTTGTGTCTAAAGCTTTTTTCTTTCTTTCTTTTTTTAGATCATGAAACATGACATTATGGGACCTAGCCAGTCTAAAGCCATAGGGTGTAACTTTTAAAGAAAAACGCTGCCTGCTGACTGACTGGGAAGCAATGCAGTTGCCTTTAGGTTTGGACACAATCATTTCTGAGTGTTGATTGTCAGTGCTTCTTAAACAGGCAAAGAAAAAACTAAGGAGACGGATTATTCGTCCCTTTGGATTGCGGATTAAACCCCACCTGGAAAATATCAAAGTTGATTTGAATGTACTTGACACACTTTTGCAGTATTCCCCCATGGAATATAAACAAAAAACAATCATAATCATGGATCTAAGAAGAGCAAATCTCAAACTCATCCAAATGATTATACAAACAACTTTTAAGTATCCGAGTAAGTTTTCCATCATACATCCCAATATATACAGATGGGTCGAAGTCTGGAGATCATCATGATTCAGCTGGCTTTGTGGTCAACCATCCGAAAAATGGAGTACAGATTCTGGCATCTTCCAAGAATGAACACCCAGCATTTGTGAACATTTTTTGTTAGGTACCACTGCCAGGGCAAGAAATTCAAGGAAATGAACAAGCTGATGCTGTGGCTAAGGAAGCTTAATCTTCAGAGCTCAAAAAGTGCCCAATTCCACCCTCAGAGCTCAAAATTATTCTAACAAACAAACTTTACTAAATCAATCCTGTGGTTGGTGTAAAGCGCTGTGTCCATTTTGAAAATCGCTGGGATCATAGTACCTATATACACGCTGTCGAATAGGGCACTCCAGACTAACTCATATGTTTCTGTTAACGGGTGAAGATCCTCCTTTATGCCCCTCGTTCCAAAATCCATTATTACTGAAGCATATTTTAATGGACTAAGATGGTACGAACTCATTATTTTTCAGTTGACTCTTATGAAAAGATTTTTAATGAAGTAAGACCAGGTCTAGCTTTAGAATTTTCATAAAATTTAAAAACCTATTTTAATCATTCCTTTTTTTTTTCATCTCTTTCTTGCCATGAATATAGCCGAAGTAGCCGGCATGGTGTTAAACTATAAACAAACAAATTAGCAAAAATTGAATTAAGGTCATGGAGCCCACATCACAACTACTGATCTGTTATGGACCAGATGGTACTCAAAACAACTATATTAAAAATATATCGATTTATTTAGTAATCTTCATTTATTTTTCTAGCTTTTATTTCAACTTTCTAAAGTATAGAAATCAAAATTCATTTTGATTTAATATTTTCAGTGTTGAAATGTCCCATCAGAGATGCAAATGCATAGCTCAAATTTATAAAGGAACAAGGCAAATCCTGCAAATTACAGTTGTAATTTATTTATATTTAAGACATTTACAGAGCTCTTATATACAAACATATTCTATATAACCTAAATTGAATGTTATGAACATTGAAGAACCATTAGACATGTTACAATGCAAAGCTAAGCAAATTTTCAGCTCACAAGTCTATTATCTTAACAATGTGGCAAACCACCATTTGTTCACTGCTCATGTTTCATAACAGAGAATCCGTGAAATGCAGTATTACATATAATAAGGCACTGAGAGCTTCTAAAGTATAAATGTTTTTACAAATGCACAACATTAGAGACAGAAATGTTTGAGATGCCTTTGTGAATTAAAATTACCAAAATCTTTCCCACACAGGTCACTCAGAAAACAGAGCCAACGAATGTTCTTGTTTATCATTAAGCGATACAGAAATGTAATGACACATTTATTTATAAATGAATTCCAGATGGGACTTGTAGTAAAAGTAATGTTTGGACTTTTTAAATGACTGAATTTAATTGTAATCAAAGCTCAACAAGTATCAAATTTGATTTCGCTGTATATATTTCTCTGTACAAAATTTGAAAGAAAAACAAAAACATTTGAATGACACAAAAGAAAAAAGAAAACAGTATGTAAAATAGAATGTATTTTATGAAGTTGAACATATTTAATCTAAATGATTGCAAATAGAATAAAAACAATGTAGAAATTGTATGAATTCACATAAAGATCGCAATGGACATTTTAAGCTATTTTATTTTATTGCATGATCATGCATCAGACCAGTAGATTAATTAATACACATCCACTCTCTGCTTCATGTGCGACAGCTCCAACAAGTTTTCAAGAATCTCCAGAAAACGTTGGGTTTTGAACTGTAGTCGTAGCATTCTGGAATAAGGGGTTGGTACCCTGTGGGAGGAGAGGAAAACAATCTGCTTAATTAAAAAAAGCAGAAGCGTGAATAATGAACAGCTTTTGGCAGTTTGACTGAATATGAAGAGTAGGGGTTTTATTTTAAGTGTAAAGAAAACAGAACTTACAGATGTTTTTTCATGTTTTCTGTCTTTTTCAAATCTCCTCCATTCTCTAAGGTCGCTTGCATAGATAACTCCCTTGATGATGAGGAGGATTAGGAGACCAATCAACGCCACAGCTGCCAGAGATCCTCCTACGATGGCTGCTATGTTTGGCCCCTCAGGACATTCTAACACGAGAAACATAAAGGTAGGACACTTTTCTTTTTGCAGTTTCAAACAAGATATTTCCTGTAGCTCAAACAGTAGAGCGCTGGCGCTTACAACGCCAAGGTCATGGGTTTGATTCCCAGGGAAAGCAAGAACTAATAAGAGTGTAAATGTGAACCTTGAAACACAATGTAAGTCGCTTTGGATAAAAGTGTCTGCCAAATGCATAAATGTAAATGTAACTATTTGTTTAAAATGGAATATTTGTCCAAACATGATAAATCTGCCATTTACACACCCTCATATTGTTGCGAACCTACTGTTACTTATGCTCCAAAAAAGTCAAGTCAAGTCAAGTCAACTTTATTTATATAGCGCTTTTCACAATACAGATTGTATCAAAGCAGCTTCACAGTATTAAATAAAATAGTACATCAGTGTATGTTTCTGGTGTAAAACATCCACGTTTGGTAATGCAGATCAATAGCACTGTTGAATCGATTAATCAAATTAAGTATCCCCAACTGAGCAAGCCAAAGGCAACAGTGGCAAGGAACCGAAAAACTCCATTAGGTGACCTAATGGAGAAAAAAAAAACCTTGGGAGAACCCAGGCTCAGTCGGGGGCCAGTTCTCCTCTGGCGTTTATGAAGTAGAGACCGGATTTAACTGTAAGATTAAAATATTATATGAATGCCTGGCTGAAGAGATGCGTCTTTAATCTAGTTTTAAACTGGGAGAGCGAATCTGAGCAACGAACAGTATCAGGAAGGCTATTCCAGAGTTTTGGTGCTAAATGTGAAAATGCTCTCCCTCCTTTGGTGGATCTGGATATCCTAGGTATGACCAGAAGCCTCGAATTTAGTGATCTTAAAGAGCGCGATGGATTATAGGGTGATAGAAGATCCGTTAAATAAACTGGAGCTAAGCCGTTTAGGGCTTTATAAGTCAGTAGCAATACCTTGTAATTAATACGGAACTTTATAGGTAACCAATGTAGTGATGTTAAAATTGGTGTTATATGGTCAAACTTTCTTGATCTAGTAAGAACTCTAGCGGCGGCATTTTGGACTAACTGTAGCTTGTTTATTGAGGATGCAGGACAACCAGCTAATAAAGCATTACAGTAATCTAGTCTCGAGGTCATGAATGCATGAACTAGCTTTTCTGCATCAGAAACAGATAGCATGTTACGTAATTTAGCAATATTTCTAAGGTGAAAAAAGGCTGTTTTTGTAACATATGAAATATGATTTTCAAAAGACAAGTTACAATCTAATATAACACCCAGGTCTTTTACTGTAGAGGATAAAGTAACAGAACACCCTACTATGTTAAAGTTGTATTGAAGGAGGTTTTGTGGGCGGTTTTTTGAACCGATAAGTATTACCTCTGTCTTATCTGGATTTAATAAAAGAAAATTGTGCGTCATCCAATCTTTTATATCTTTAACACACTCTGTCAATTTGGATAATTTAGCGTTTTCATCCGGCCGTGATGAAATATATAGTTGAGTGTCATCAGCATAACAATGGAAACTAATTCCATGTTTCCTTATAATATTTCCAAGTGGCAGCATATATATTGAGAATAATAGAGGGCCTAACACAGATCCTTGCGGCACTCCATAGTTTACTGGAGTTATGATCGATTTTTCTCCGTTTAAATAGACAAAATGGTAGCGGTCAGATAGGTATGATCTGAACCAGCTTAATGCTTGTCCTTGAACACCGGTATAGTTTTGTAGCCGATCTAAGAGTATTGTGTGATCTATAGTATCGAACGCAGCACTAAGATCAAGTAAAACTAGTATTGAGATACAGCCTTGGTCAGAAGCTAAGAGTAAATCATTTGTGATTTTAACGAGCGCAGTTTCAGTGCTATGATGCGGCCTGAACCCAGACTGAAACTTTTCATAGGTGTCATTTTCTTGCAAGAAAGAGCCCAGTTGGGCAGACACAACTTTTTCTAATATTTTGGACATAAAAGGAAGATTTGAAATGGGTCTATAATTTGCTAGGTTATTTGGGTCTAATTGTGGTTTCTTAATTAGTGGTTTTATAAAAAAAAGCATTATTAAAAGTCCATATGACTACTTTTACAGCTTTTACTTTTTTCATTTTAAACTATTGTTGTATAGAAAAGAATATTAAGATTTTTCAGAAATTTTTCACACACACACACACACACTCACACACACACCCCGTTTTGTTTTCCTCATGGGGACCAAAAGATTTCCCCACAAGGATTTTCGATATTGCCAAATTTTTGGGGAAATTTATTTGTCCCCACAACATGGGTATACCTAAAACACACACACACACACACACACACACACACACACACACACACACACACACACACACACACACACACACACACACACACACACACACACACACACACACACACACACACAAACAGGCGCACATATTTGTGGGGACTCTCCATAGACGTAATGGTTTTTATACAGTACAAACTGTATATTCTGTCCCCTTACACTAACCCTACCCCTAAACCTACCCATCACAGAAAACTTTCTGCATTTTTACATTTTCACAAAAATATCATTTAGTATGTTTATTAACCCATTTCCCTCATGGGGACCGCTGGCTGGTCCCCACAATGGAGGTGATCTCAGGTTTTACTATCCTTGTGGGGCCATTTGGTTCCCACAATGTAATATAAACAAACACACACACACACACACACACACACACACACACACACACACACACACACACACACACACACACACACATCCTTAACCTAATTATAACCTTATCCCTAAAACCAAGTCTTTACCCTCAAACAGGACTTTAAAGGGGTCTCGGAAAGTGAGGACCGGCCAAAATGTCCTCACTTTACTCTCTTTGTCCTCACTCCGATGGTCTAAAACTCAAACTGGTCCTCACAAAGATAGTTGTACAAGTAACACACACACACACACACTCACACACACAGATCTACAGGGTTTGAAATGACATGAGGGTCAATAATGAAAGAACCCAATTAACTAGTAGCCTACATGTTTCAACATTTCAGGAATGGTGTCAGGGACTATACCTCTGTCTCTGAGGACATTCATATCGTACTTGTCAAATCCAAGCTGTTCTTTCATTGTGAATGACATCCAGCAGCCCGCGCTATCTTTGACTCGACAGTCGCTCTTGAGTAATTTTTCAGCCATCACATGTTTCAGATGTGCACAGGCTTTAGAGCAGTTCTTTTCAAACGGACCGGTCCCAAAGGCCAAACATTCAACACAACTCCTGCAATAGGTTAGGAATATTTTAATCATTTTTAAATGCATATTAAAATATAAAACATAACATTTAATAAATAGAGTTGTATTTATATTTTATATTATTATTTTTAATATATGTATATTAATAATATATCAATAATATACATACATTATTGATATATTATTAATATATCAATAATATATGTATATTATTGATATATTGCAATTAAATACAACTAATTGAAATAGATAATTTTAATAAATCGTCCATATTAACTGATTTACTAAATGAATCAGAATTCTGTAGCTAAATTAGTAGTTTTAGTATGAAATTAAGGAAGAACGTGTATTTAAAGTAATCCTTTGTATTTATAGGGCGGCTTTGTAAAGGTCAAGGTCACACAGGTTTTCTTACCCTGACTGTTGACATGGACGTTGACAAGTAGAGCACGTTTCGCAGTAGGGCCCCTTGTATCCTCTCTCGCATTCGCACTGGTTACATACACATTTACCACGGTTAAAACAAACATTTCCGTCCCTCTTGCAAGCTTCATCGGATTTTTCACAGTGACACGCTGTTCCCTCGTAGCCATCTTTACACTCACATGTACCACATTTGCATTTGCCATGACCTGTAAAAAAGTAAAAACATTACACGTAAATTATTCAAAATTTGTACAAAAAAATAAACTGTGAAGAACTTAAATATGAGCCTTTCCACACAAATCACCTGCACACAGTGTATTGTTAAATTTTTCACAGTGCTCATCGTCACATTGACAGTGTTCGCCATAGAAATTGCCACCGGCCTCGGTGATATGGCACTGACACCGTCCACAAACACAATCTCCTTTTCCTTCGCATTCTGTCCCGTTGTCTTTCCGGCACTGTGCTTTCAGTGAAGCCTCGTCCCTTTCGCCTAGTTTGCACTCACAGAGCTGTCCTAAGAAACCAGGATTACACCTGTGGACATGGGGAGGTTGCTTATGTTAGTCATATGTAATAGAACGTCTGTCAGTTTGTGTGTACTGGAAAAAGTTTTTTGGATGTAAATGTATGTATCTGCATCTTTGCATCTTCACTTTGTAAAACACACACACACACACACACACACACACACAAACACACACACACACACACACACACACACACACACACACACACACACACACACACACACACACACACACTCTTATGCTTGCCAAGGCTGCATTTATTTGATTAAAAATACTACAACAAAAAAAAAATTCTACTTTAAAATGTAATTTATTCCTGTGATCAAAGCTGAATTTTCAGCATCATTACTCCAGTCTTCAGTGTCGCATGATCCTTCAGAAATCATTCTGATATGCTAATTAAATGTTCAAAAAACATTAATTATTATTATCAATCTTGACATTATAAATGTCTTTACTGTAACTTTTGATCAATTTAATGCATCTTTTCTGAATACAAGTATTGATTTATTTTACTTCTCCCCCTCCCCTCCCAAAATAAAATTTGTACTGACCCCAAAATTTTGAACGGTATAGTGTATCGTGTTACAAAAGCAATGCTGTTCTTTTGAATTTTCTATTCATCAAAGAATCCATGAAAAAAACTCTTTTCAGCAGTGATAATAATAATAAATGTTTCTTGAGCAGCAAATCAGCATATTAGAATGATTTCTGAAGGATCATGTGACACTGAAGACTGAAGAAATGATACAGAAAATTCAGCTTTGCATCACAGGATTAAATTATATGTAAAAATATATTCAAATTGAAAAGTTATTTTAAATTGTAATAATATGCTCTAAGAAAAAAAATTATGAAGTCTTTGTTGTTTTTTAATGCAACTAAAGCATAAATAAATACTGTACAAAGACTAATTAGACTAAATACTTAATGGTAATTTGTTTTGCTATCTTTACTTTTGTTGTATTATTATAACTACAGTACTTTGCAATGAGAATCTACTGATATTCACCATTAAGACTATTTGGATTTAAATATTCGTGGGAGAAAACATTATTATTTGCCATGAAAATTATCAAAACATTTTCTATGCAAAATATAATTTCTTATTTTTAGGTATTTATTTTTATTGATATATGACCTAGACATGTTGTTGGCATGTTTAATATCAGTAAAGCGTGATGAAAAAGAAGACATTTAGAGTAAATTATAATTTTCTGTTACCTGCAGCTGCCACAGACGACTTTACCGTTTCCCCCACAGTGACTATGATTTTCATTCTTATCATCACATTCACATTTGCATCGAGTCTGAACGGTCACTTTCAGTTTTTCACTAAAGCCTAATGGCCCAATGAAGAAGCTCTGACTGTCAGTGCATTGGTCTACTGTTACTGTCACGTTAAAAATCACCTGAAAGGATTAAAGTAAGAGTATGTTCATTTACAAAGTTTAAAGTTATATATTATTGCATTTGCTAAATCTGCAGAAAGGATACATCAAGATTTGCATCTGCACTAGCATTAATGATCTGTCTATCTTTAGGTTGTGTGTGTGCTAGTGTCTAATCTTACTCACATCCTGTCCGATGTTCACATTATCACACTTCCCCCTGTCACTGGGTTTTCCTCCACCTGGACAGTTTGATGTGTATTTCACAGATACGAAATTTGGGAGGGCATCATGAGCCATGATCACTTCAGAGGTTAAGTTCTGTTCAAACCCCATAGGACATTGATAAGGGTGTTAAACACAGACAAGCTCTCTCATTATAATGTTTTATTTCTTTAGCCTTTAAAAAGACAAGGATTGTGCAGATTGGAAATGAACTCACATTGTATGCATCCACAATTAGTTTGACAACGTTGCTGGAGTCGTCAGAAAGCACTCCTACTGCAGATTTAGGGATCAGTCTGCTCAGCTCCTATTAAAGAACATACAACTGTGGTCAGGTACACCAATGTACGTCTTCTACTTCTATTACTACTACTACTATTAGGAATTTTAATGCGGATTGTGTGTAAATGACACAAAGTAAAAGGAGAAGGTGTTATAATTTATTCACCAAATGTAACTACAAAAATAATCACTCTCAGACACTCCCAATCTGCCAATAATGGCAGGGCAATGTGTTTAAAGTGCCGCTGAGTCACTTGTTTACACTTTTGATAACTTATTATAGCCTTTTCCCCCCAGAAAATATATTTTCTTATTTTGCATGTTTTACTTACTGTGTACACAGGTTCCATTTTTTTAGTGACAGCAAAAATTGGTTGTATGTTTTGCTCCTCCAGCTTGCGAGCTATCTGTCCTACAGATGGGTAGTCCTGAAAACATAGATCATATAATATATATATGTTATATTTTCACATATATCAGGGTGATACTGTAGCATCTAAAACATATACACAGAATTAAAGTTATTCAGAAGTATTAAATCATACCCAGATGTTGCTCATGCTGTACTTGTTATTGACCAGCTGACAGGTTTCTTTGTTTGGTTCCAGAATGGCAGCGAGTTTTCCATCCCCTGCCATGTGGAAGCCGTCATCAGTAGCCAGCACCAGCAGCCGAGTGCTGTTTCCCCAACCAATCTCATTCTGTGCACAGGTAACACATTTACTTTATTTACTCACATGATATAGAACATCATGCATGAATCAGGCTTCATATAATGTAATGCTCATTTGCATTATATATAATGAAGCACAAAGAAATTCTCTACAGGTTTCATGTACTGTAAGTATTCAAGTCTGTTTCTCACAGCATGGCATGTATTTCCCATTCTTTTGCACACAGCGTGGATGATGCAATCTGTTAAAATGGCTGCCAAAATAAATTTCTACCACTTATGGATGCTTATGTGGTGTGAAACGTTTTAAATCTCACCACGCAGACCGCGGCTTGCATGATGGCATCCAGGCTTCCCTCCGGAGGGTCCAGGTTTCCAGATATATGCTGCGTGTCTACCATATTTTTAAACCGATTCCCATCTTTTGTCAGCGAAAGCACATGCTGAAAGCCAAATGCTGGCTGGCATGGTTCATTTTTATCCGGGCATGGCCGTTGGAGCTTTGCTTCATTGGTGTCGGTGTATGGAAGAAGAGTTTTGTCGACAAACGAACCGAATCCTGCATCAGGAAAGTTGGTTAATGAAGCCGTTGCCATAACAATTTAACTCTGATTGAGATGTACATGCTTACCTATTCTGGCATTGCCCGTAATTTTAGTGAGCTCTTTGAGTAAACTATTTCCCAGATTTTTCACATTCATCAAATCATCTTTCATAGAGTAGGAGAGATCCATTAGGTAGTAAAGATCTACAGGATAGCCTTCAGCCCTTTTGAATTTTATTTGAAAAGTGTAGGGCATCCCTGAGAAAACAACACAATTAGTCATCTGTATTCTTTAAAAAAGTCATTCTCAAACTTACATTAAAAAAGTCATTGTTTTGGTCAATACAGTAGTTTGTAAGTATATAACATACCTGGTCTAAGATATAGACGTATTTCTTGTGGTTGGATTTGCACTGGATCTGGACCAGTAGCCAGGGGCTTGTTTAAATCCTTCAGCATATCGTTTTTAGGATTTATTATGCTATTGGGTGAACATCCTCTATTTATAAGAAAGGTTACAGTGTCACAACGTGCTGCTTCCTGCTCCCCAGTCTTGGTGAAATTCTGTTGTTTGAATAAGACAAACAGCAGGGTTTGAAGAAGATGCAATGTGGAATTCAATATGCTTTGAATTGAAAAAGCTGTTGAGAATTAGACAGACCAGCATTTCATTACTAATGTTGGAGATCAAATAGTTGAACATCTGAGACATATTGCACACAAAAGTTGAAAGCACTTATGAAATTTCCTGGCATTGTCTGACAACAATGAAACTTTGAGAGTTTGACTTTTTATCAAAAAAATAATTGATTTTTTAGAAGGTATTGGGTTGATATTATGAGTGCTTGTGATGAAGTATTGATCGAGTTAGTAGTCACTTAGTAGCAAGCAAGAAATTCATGAGCAGAACTTTGCTTTTATCTTCTTATCATCACTTGTTACTTTCAAACTACTGTGCCATATTTTGGAAGTATATTCTATGCTAATCAATTAGTGTGGGTTTTTTTTCGGGTTAACATGCACCTAAACAGGATCTAAAAACTGGCCACTTTACATATCATCTAAATACATGATTCTCGGTCAGAATAAACTAGACCAAACTTTATACCGTACGTCAAATTATGCCTTTGTGAGAGAGACTAGTTTTGAAAATTGTTGAACTGAAATTGTTGAAACTACTTTAAATTACGTTATATTAGCATGAGTAGTGTTAATACATTTGGATTGAGTTCAGACAGTCAGTTATTTTCTGAAGGGTAATTAAATTGAACCATAAAGCAGGGCTTACCAAGTCTTTACACCAGGCACAGCCGGGCCCGGACTTGATACAGTCATCACATGTGTTTACTGAACCTTTTAAGCATTGCTCCTGAGTGTAGACTGCAACAAACAGTTTTAACTTCAGTTATGTCTTTAAACAGTTTATTTTGTTTGCATGATTCAGCATTCTGGATATTTGATATGTTATGATTGATGAAGTTAAAGGGTTAGTTGAAAATAAAAATTCTGTCATTAATTACTCACCCTCATGTCGTTCCAAACCCTTTAGACTTTTGTTTATTTTCTGAACACAAATGAAGATCTTTTTGATGAAATCTGAGAGTTTTCTGTCCCTCCATTGACAGCTGCGCAACTACCACTTTGACTCTTCAAAAAGTTTATAAAGAGATCGTAATCCACAAATCCATATTTATTGAACGGTTTAGTCCAAATTTTCTGAAGAGACACGATCGCTTTATATGATGAACTGATTGAATTTAGGCTTTTATTCACATACACACATTGATCAGCGAACATAAACAAAAGCTCAACCGAACCTGCTTGACGTGTGAGAACAAACCTCATTGGTTCTTGCAGAAGCTCAAACGTCCTTCGTAACACGAGAATGAACCTCATTGGTTCTTACAGAAGCTCAAACGTCCTGTTAACACACGAGAATGAACCTCATCGGTTCTCGCACATCAAGCGCACATACTTTAGATTCCGTTTACCACAACTGAAGTGTAAGTTGATGAATGTTTATATGTGAATAAAAGCCTAAATTCAATCTGTTCATCATATAAAGCGATTGAGTCTCTTCAGAAATTTTTTACTAAATCTCTTTATGAACTTTTTGAGGCATCAAAGTAGTAGTTATGTAGCTGTCAATGGAGAGACAGTAAGCTCTCATATTTCATCAAAAAGATCTTGATTTGTGTTCCGAAGGTGAACGAAAATTTTACAGGTTTGAAACGACATGAGTAATTAATGACAGAATTTTAATTTCTGGGTGAAATTAACCCTTTAACGGACACAAATACAAATTTCATTTATTTGTGAGACACAGGCTTTGTTCCAAAACCTAGTGTAGGCAGCATTTTATAGCATTTGACTGAAGACTTTTCCAAAAGGTATAGGCTATTAATATACCTTCTTTGACACATTCTTCAAATTCTAAAGAGAAATTTCAATAAGTGCACCACTTTTCAAAAGTTTGTAGTTGGTACGATTTGTTTTAATGCCTTTAATCAAAAAATCCAGTAAAAACAGAAATATTGTCAAATACTATTACAATTTAACTGTTTTCTATTTTTATATATTATAAAATGTAATTTTTTCCTATGATGACAAAGCAACCATTACTCCAGTCTTCAGTGTCACATGATCCTTGAGAAATCTAATGCTTATTTGCTGCTCAAGAAACATTTCTTATTTTTATTAATGTCGAAAACAGTTTGCTGCTTACTTTTTTTGCGGAAACTTTTTTTTTATACTTTTGTCAGAATTCTAAGAGGAATAGTTTCTAAATAAAAAAGTATCTTTCAAAAATAAAACAATAAAATCTTACTGACCCCAAACTTGTAATGCCAAACTATAGAGCTGGTAAGTCCCGCCCCTTCCGCTAATCCCCACTGGACCTCAGGTTGAAAAATCGTCAATGCAAGTGAATGGGAGAAAATAATTATTTTCTGGTCCCGTTTGAATTGTGCCATGAATGTGAACATATGTTGTCTGTGAATTTTTTATATAACTTTTCGTGTGAAGAATGCTACAATTTAGCGGGTCGAAGTTTGATACGGTTAGACTTTGTGTGAGAGCACTTTGTGGACTACAACTCTTCGCTGCTTTCGACGCGTTTGAAACGTCACCACCACTCGCACACGGACACTAGCTCACGGATCCCGCTAAACATGGCTGTGTCTTTGATGCACTTCACCGCCTTCTTTCAGGGAGAGGACAAAATCGTTGAGGTTGGCGAAAACCACGGGTAAGTCAACTTTATGGGGTGACGTCACATAGGCGACATGCAGGGCCGGTTCTAGACATTAGGAGGCCCTAGGCAAAATTCATGTTGGAGGCCCCCCACCCCCAATAAAAAAACACTTGAAACAAATATGATTCCTAACCTTTTTATTTATACAACATTTAATTTTAAAAGCAGTATATTTTTACTTACACAGTACATAAGTTTGGACACATTACTATTTTTAATGTTTTTGAAAGAAGTCTCTTATGCTCATCAAGCCTGGATTTATTTGATCAAAAATACAGAAAAATAATATAGTGAAAATAGTTAAAATTTAAAATAATGGTTTTCTATTTTACTATACTTTATATTTCTGTGATGCAAAGCTGAATTTAGTGCCACGTGATCATTCTGATTTATTATGTTAGAAATGGTGCTTAATATTTATTTTATAACCTGTGATACTTTTTTTCAGGATCTTTGATTATTAAAAAGTTGTTTTAAAAAAGTCTTCACTGTCACTTTTTATATATTTAACACATCCTTGCTGAATATTCCTGTTTTTTTTTCTCTGTATTTTTGATCAAATAAATGCAGGCTTGTAGAGCATAATAATAAACTTCTTTCAAAAACATTAAAAATAGTAATGGGTCCAGACTTTTACCGGTACTGTATGTACATATTAATCAAACTTTATCTAAGGTAATCTCTTTTTTGTTTAATGAAGATGTTATTGTTGTTGTTGTTATTTTGCTGTTTTATTCAATTTATTCACAGTTCCAGAATCCCACTTCAGTAGATGAGCATAAGTGATTTTATATTGCATTGCTACCTTAAATATGCTATACACAAATCAAGTGGAAGAGAAAGACACGATCGCTACTGAGCAGAAAAAAATATATAAAGTGATATTATTGGCGTAATGTCAGGAATCTAATCATCAGCAGAATTTAGAAGATAGACCCATAGATATGAGATCCTTTATTTGAAACATTTAAAAATGTTGTAGTGTGTTGGCTTTTTAACTTAGAATACAGACGTCTTGTCTTTTAATTGTGTAGCTTTTTTACTAGTCAGCTCCCGACGCGATGTTATTCATTGTACGCGCAAATTCAAAGCGTCGCGTCTTGGGCACGTTACGCTCGCGCTCTTTTAAACTCGTAATAAAGCGGTGAATGATTTTTCCAGAAATGACGCTGATCTACAGTACAAGTTTATATTTAGAATACATTGCAATCACTCCAAAATAGATGACGACAACTAACACATCCATGCTGTATGAGATGTGCTTCTTTGTGTGCTTATTAGGCTTTTGCCTCGCAGCACCTGATGGATGCGTTCTTTACACATACTTTCAGAAGCCGGCACCCGCTTTGTAACGGACACATTAATTGGTTTAACTGTAGTAATGTAACAGTCTATGGTTAAGATAAACATCGTCACTATTTTTAGTTAATAAATAAATATTGAAATAAATTGTAGATAGGACATTTGTACATTTTTTTTTTTTTTTTGTCCCTCTGTCTGGGCCCCATCCCGCCAATCGGGCCCTAGGCACGTGCCTAGTTTGCCTTTGCGTTAATCCGGCTCTGGCGACATGTAGTCTTTCTCGTTGTGTCTTTTCCACGACTGCTAGCCGAAGAATCATACCATATACTGTCAAACTCGTAACATGAAAAGTTATATACAAAATTCACAGACAACATATGTTCACATTCATGGCACAATTCAAACGGGACCAGAAAATAATTATTTTCTCCCATTCAATTGCATTGACGATTTTTCAACCTAGATGTCCACTTGGGGTTTTACGGATGGGCGGGACTTACCAGCTCTATAGAAATCACTTGTTCTCTGCAGCTCACTAGGTTTTGGAACAGTGGCACAATTCTGTGCCGAGATAGACAGCTGTGTCCAAATCTGAGGGTAGCTGCCCTGTACTCTCTTTGTTTTTGTATGAACTGCAGGCACAGGATCATGGGATATTATAGGCAGGAAATTAGGCTTTGCAAACATTGGCATAATGCCTTCCCAACTCCTTATGCTACCTGTATTGTTCAGGTTTCAAACACAGCTGTGAATCCAGTTTAAGGACATTTGCACATGTACCTACCCTGTCTTCCCACCAACAGCAGGAGAAGTCCCCTCAGACACACCGACTGAAGCATTTCCTAATTTAAAACAGCATACTTTATTATCATAGTTCCTTATTTTCAGCATCCCAAACAACTAATGAAAATGAGACGAGAAATGAGATTGCAGATGCTATATGTGACCCTGGATAACAAAACCAGTCACATGTCACACGGGTATATTTGTGGCAATAGCCAACAATACATTGTATGGGTCAAAATGATCTATTTTTTCTTTTATGCCAAAAATCATTAGGCTATTAAGTAAAGATCATGTTTCATGAACATATTTTGTAAATTTCCTACCGTAAATATATAAAAACAATTTTTGTGTGTGTGTGTGTGAATGCAGCATAATCGCAAACATAAATGGACAACTTTAAAGGCGATTTTCTCAATGTTTAGATTTTTTTGCACCCCCAGATTCCAGATTTTCAAATAGTTGTATCTCGGCCAAATATTAGTCCTATGCAAACAAACCATACATCAATGGAGAGCTTATTTATTATTTATTACTTCAGCTTTCAGAAATCTAATTTTCAAAAAATTGACCCATGTGACTGGTTTTGTGGTCCAGGTTCACATTTGTTAAATATGTTTCTATGCCTCTGCAGTTTTGCAGCAGCTGTGAAGGTGTGAACTTGAAAAATGTTTTTAGTTGCCAATATGATGTGTGGGTAACACATCTCAGAAGCGGATGACATTGACGGTCTATAGACTGCCATAGACGGTTAAGGGATCTGTGTGCTTGCCATTTGTTCATCATAGTTTTATCGCATCACCCAATGAAACATGCTTACTTTCTCACACAGAGAGCTATATTTAGTTTCCAAAGTGAGAAGTTATACGCCACTTTCCGTGTTGTGAATGCTTAAACGGATAGCTTGTATGAAAATTTAAATTTTCCTGCTTGACTTTGTTTCTTCCGTGAAAAACTAAAGAGAAGTTATAAGAAAAAATGGCTTTCTGATTACCATACAATGGAAGTTTGGATGTTTATTGACAGTATAGGCCTATATTGTCAAGCTCAAATCATATAATGCACACTGTACAACTTTATGATAGCCTACTTTTATTATGTTTTTTGTCCATTTTTGAGCTTGACAGTGTAAATAACCATTCATTTTGTTTTATGGTAAAAAGCAGCATGGTGATTTTAGCAAGCATCTTATTTTGTGTTTCACAGAAGAAAGAAAATAATACTCTGTTGAACAACATAATGACAGAATATTCATTGTTTTTGTCACCTATTCCTTTAATATAGTGTCTTAATTATTTTTATTTTCAATATGTGTCCTCCACGAATTTAGCATATGCAGTTGATATAGCCATTATAGTTATTTAGGGAAATTCTCCTTACTGTATTATGTGATAAAGTGATAAAAAATCTCTATAAACCAAATAAAACACTTTTCATTTAAAATGTAAATCATCATCAAGAAAATATTTAGTTTGAGTGGATTATTGAACTAACGGTTAAGCGGATCAAAACTATCGTTGTTCCTTATAGCTACAGCTACTGTTGTCCAAAAAAAAACTGATAAGAAAAAGAATTATATTAGCCTACAATTATTTAGTCATGCACATTCTTTGTTAAAACTAGTAAAAACGTAAAGTATTTAACAAGCCTTAGCCTACTTACGTTTGTCGAAATGCAACGCCCTAGAGAGATACAACCGTCATGTGGCTATGAGATCTTTTTGGTTTCCTCAAACCCTGCCTCAAAATGAAAAGAAAGTTAGCAAACTTCTGCTCATGACAGGAAAGCAGAGAGGAAGTACATAACGTAAGTCTCAGGGCTGTTCCGATATGCTTGACAACTGCAGCAACGCTGTTGTGAAGCGTCTGCCAAGAAATTATTATTTTTTGTATGTTAATGCTGTTTTACATGAATATTATGAGAAATGATGGGGGGTGGGGAATGGGAAGATGAGACGATGCAAATCAAAACCACAAGTTCAACAAGAGTTGGAAGTAAATAGTTTCACAATAAAAGTTTAACAATATGAATGTTACTATAACCATTTTTGATGCAAGAAACTGCCATAATTTACTTTCTCATATCCATTTTCCACCTTCTCTTTTCACTGTTGTGCCTTTTAGACACACACATAGAAGATATGTAATATATAAAATTTTTTTTTTTTTTTTTTTTTTACTCTTCTGCTACTTCTACTTCTGCTCTAGCTTACTAGGAAACTGTGTGGTGCTGCAAGTAGGCTATTGTTGGCTCTTGCGATGTTCCTCATTTGTAATTTGCTTTGAATAAAACCACCTCCTCAGTCTGAACAACAGCTATACAGTAACATACTGTACATAGTTGACAATTACTGTGGATGCACTAAAACTGTGGTACGTGGAGTGCTATGTGGTGGCATGCAACATAATTCTGGAAATTCATCAAAATAAAAATATACATCTCATTCAAAATGTTATGCTATTTTTGTTTGTTTTATTTCTAATGTCTTTAATTTTAATATTAATACAACTTTATGCACCAATTAGACTCCATTTTTACATTGACAGTGCCGGATCTGAATAGGTGGCCTAATACTTTCTTTAAGTTGCAGCAATATGGTCTTCAAGACTGTGCACCAAATTTTATTTTATTTTATTTTTATGCCCCTAAATTATTTGAGCTTGATTTCCTGAAGAAGACTGGTTTGTGTTTGATGCTTAAATATAATCAATACTATGTTTCGAAAATAAAATAAAATAAAGAAAAAATGAAATCAGAAAGATCAGTTTTAAAACTGGAGTGCAATATTTGAAATAATATGTCTGAATTATTGCATAACTTATTCTGTGCTCATTTTAGATGCTGCTGGTGAGATCCTTCCACAAATCCGCAAAGGGCCAATAGAGGAACTCACCAGCAGTGCGATTTGTACTTCCTTCATGAGTACTGGAAGAATATTGGTAATCAAAATATTGTGTGTTGTAAAATGTCCTTAAAGTCACCATGAAATCAAAATTGACAATTGTTGCACAATGTTGCAGTGCTTATTATTAATGATTAATCCGTGCACATCATTATTTTTTTAATTCATATGCCCTAATAAACTTTAATCAAAAACTTTAACCTCCCCTCCCCCTTGAAATGATGTCTATTCTCGTGTGTCTCGATGGAAGGTGGGGCTATATATCCTCCCCTACTGACTACAAACTGTCATCTTCCTTCATTTAGCCAGCAAACTTTAACTTCCTGTGATCCGATCAATTCCCGAAGGACCAAATCAAATATTATAATTTTTTCCTCTTATTTTTTCCCCATAGTACTGGAAAATATTCGTGAATTTTGAATGACAAAATTTTCAGTAGGCCAATGCAAGATAAAAATAACAATCATTTAATGCTTAGTGCTGACTTCCTGTGACGGTTAACACCTCAGAGTGAAACGATGGATGACCGTGATACTGAACATGTAAAAGTTGATATACCATCATCCTAAACTAGAACACTTTCTGTCTCCTTGTGTGGTGGATAGAAAATAATGATTACTAGTTTCTGAACAAGGAAGTTAAACCACAAAAAGGGAAGTAACTGGTGTTCTCTTTAAATGTTTTTTAAAAAGTGGGTGGAGTGCACCAGTCATATCTTTTGCAACATTTTCTGTGAAATTACTTTTATTAATGTATTTTTGAGCAAACCATACAATGGTTTCATACAAGAAAAAAAGAATAAAAAAAAAGAACCCTGCAAAGTTGAAAGTTGGCAACAGTCATTATTTTTGATTGTTAATGTCAGACTTCACAGTTTTTGTTTTATATATTTGTAGTGTATCATTATCAACTACCAATCTGCCTGTCAAGCACAAAACAGGGCACTTTTTTCCAGAATTTGCAAAATTGCCCTAATAAGTAAACTACAGACAATAGTTTGCCTTGAGGTGCTGTGAAAAAAAATTACACCACATGAAGGGAGATAGGTCTGACTGCAGAACCGCAGAACCATATGTCATAGCAGTGTGAGGACGACAGCGCCAGCCTAACATTCTGATGCACCTTACATATACCATACCTAAACCTACCCATCTCCACCCCCTGATCCCTAAACCCATCCATCTCCACCCCTTAGATGTTTTTACCCCACCCACTTCCGGCATCAGACTGTTAGGCTGGCGCTGTCTTTCTCACACTGCTATGACCTATGGTTCTGCGGTTCTGCAGTTGGTTAATATTGCAAGAAGGGTGTAGCCTGTTTTTTCCCCGCATGTTTCTGAATCGTGGAAATAGCACCATCTAGTGACAAGTGTGGACAATCTGGGCATTACTTCTGAAAAAATAAAGTCATTCATTCATAATGTTTCTGCAACTAAAACTCTTTAAGAATTTGAAGATGATTCCCATCATACTTGTGTTGATGACTGAGTGCAAGTGCTTGAAGTAATAGTTTGGATAATGTCCTCCACAACACTGAGACTTTATGATACTCGTGCCTTGCATAATCAGCTCTGTCCCGTTTCCCAAACAATGAGTGGTGCCGGTTTACAACTTACTCGATTCACAATAATTGAACAAAGTACAGATAAAGTGATATTGAGAAAGTGCATGGGTTGATGTTTGTTGTTTTGAGACCTGTCTCCAGCTTACAGGGAGCTGATACGGAGTAAAACATTTCTCCAAATTAACACAAACGGTGGCAAGGTGATGTATTTACCTAAAAGATAAAAAATAAATAAAAATCTGCATTCATTGACATACACCAGTACTGATCAAATATGTTTATTCTCTCCACCCACAACTTAGATGGATAAATAGGGTCTGCACTCAACCGTCATCAGACTCCTTGCTTTGAAAGAGCCTCTGCTGGAGCTTCTATCACCTTAAATCTTCCAGAACACTCCGACTGAAAGCACCAGCTGGTCTTCTTCTTCCAGCAACTAAAAATGAGGTGGTTTCTGCTCTTCCCTGAATGACTTGTGGACTGGGCTTGTGGCACATACTGGTATCTGTTCGGAAGGAGAAGTAGACTGTGCAAGATGTCCATTCAGAAGGATTGAATGGTAAAACAACTTAAATACAACTATCAATGCTACTTACTAATTATATAGTTCTTAACCAGCAGAATTGAATGAATTTGAAGTGCCCAGAAACTTGGACGCCATCGTGATTGGTAGTGGTATCGGTGGTTTGACTGCTGCGGAAACTTTAGCCAAACTAGGAAAGTCCTGGTGTTGGAGCAAGACAAGCAGGCAGGAGGCCTGTGTAAGACCTTCACTGAGAAAGGCTTTGAGTTTGACACTGGTAAGAACCTCAATGATGTTCATGGAGTTGTATAAATGATTGCTTGATGAAATGCTGAATGTATTTTAATAACTGCATGATGTACTGTTGTTATAAAGGCTTCCTTATAAAACGGATAGTTCCAATCCGTGATTCTGATTGGTTGAAGCCGCTGATTGAGCCGCGTTCGAAGCCGTTGTAAATTACTCAACAAACACACACCTGTGACTGCATTACGTTAGTATTACTGCACAACTGCCGTTTGTGATTCTTTGTTGCTGCATGTGTTGCTTAGAAACCTCTTTGGAACTACATTGCTTGGTGGAGGAATAAATGTGTTATAACGTTATATTTTTTGTTGCTGGTGTTTATTTAATGAATAAAATAAATATTAAAATGTATATTTTTATGGAGTAACCGTTTTATAAAAGCAATAAGTCCTAAATAAAAAAATTTAGAAGGGGCGTTGTTAGGCACAATGCGGAGTGCACAACTTCATGAGAACGGCTTCCTGAAAATTGCATTGGATCTGAGCAAGGTTCCCATGTTGACACGGTTGTTATTGGTAAAGGAACTCAATGTAAAGAATACACCATTTACAATGGCAATAAGCAGATGGAGGTTCATCTTAAGAAGCAAATTTTTTTGTATATACCAGACATCACAGATTATGGGCTTTAAATGCCCGAAGATTATATACTTAGATCTGTTCCAAGAAGATCCATCTGCTGTGTATGCTGAAGATGGTCCCACTCTGGTTTACTCGCTTTATATATATTTTGGAGTGGAATCGCTTGACTTGATCTTCTAGATTTTCTGATATTTGGACATAGGAGCAATGTCAATGAGACTGAAAGAGGTGAAGAATATGAAAAATATAAGATGAGATTTGCTAATCATCTCTTTGACTGGGCTTGTGTCCACTTCCCCAATCTGAAAGAGAAGGTACATTTTCTTCCTGTTTCATATTTGTGCTGCTTGATAACAAATAAAGTGACAAAAATGTAACTTAAGTGATTGTATCTTTTCCTGCCTTCCATAGGTGGCGCTGTTGCATTCAGTTAGTCCCATCAACATGCACTGGCTGGGTGCCACATCTGGATTTATGTTGTCTGCAGAACACAATCTGGAGAGATACCAACCTCTGAAAATTACCAAGATCAGGTGCAACACACCCATCAAGAACCTCTACCTGTCAGGTAATATTCTGTATAACTTTGTTTAATAGTTACTACTTTAGGCAGTTATTTCGGCCCATTACAGGCATGTCAGTTGTGTTGGTCTTGACTAATTTTCTATATGAAAATCTGTCCTTTTTTCAAGACAAGATGTGTTTTCTGCTGGTTACTCTGGTGCTCTGCATGGTGGTCTTCTCAGGGCTTCAAGTGTTGTGGATCACTGTCTGTATGTTGACCTTCTACTCTAACAAATGAAACTTAAGAGAAAGGTGGTCAAGAAACTAGAGTGAGAATATAGTTCCTGTATCTATACAGGACAAGTTTGCCTAATGGTAGACTCAAAAAAATGCTGGTATGTTTTAACCCAATTATGGGTCAAATATGGACAACCCCAAACGTTAACCCAACGGCTGGGTTTGTCCATATTTGACCCAAAATTGGGTTAAAACAACCCAGCATTTTTTAGAGTGTAATATCATTTTCATACTGTTGTATCTTGTTTTGCTGCTCATTTGTCCCCTCTGCTGCAACTATGAATAAAGCTGTGACCATTGCACAATGTGTTCCTGGTAGTTTTGCAGAAAACCAATTTGTCCAAAAATAATACTGCTACCTTGTACACTTTACTCAAAGTTCTTAAAATGTACTGATTGGTTTGTAACTGTTCATGGTCTGTCACTAGATGGCAGCATTTTAAACTTTAGTTTGTTGAAAAGGAGTTTCAGCCAACCAGACACCAGTTCCTGACTTTCATTTGTGAATGGAGGGGTATTTTCATTAGCAAGTGTACACAACATAGATTGCAGCCTTTTACACAGCAGAATGACAATGATTACACACTTTTGGGCTGTTCATCCTTTCATTTTGATTAGGTGTGTGAACTAATCTAGATTTAATTTTTGTATTTCAAGGAACATCCTTTATCATATCTAAATGGAAATGGTGAGATTTTACATGAAAAAGCACTTTTTAATATTTAATGCCACTTCCTATGGTTTAAAATACTATATTTTAAAAGTTGCAATATTCTGCAGAAAATGCTTCTGGTGGACCTGGGGCCTCATGTATCAATCTTGCGTACGCACAAAAACTTTGCGTACGGCAGCTTTCACGCTCACGGTCGTATGTACTAACAGTGAAATTAACGCGAGAATGTGCGTTCCTCCACGCCAATTTCATGTCTGGCGTACGTATATTTCTCACTGTTTTTGTCCGTTGGCGACTCTTACAGGCAATGAAGTGAAGTTGCAAACATTACACAACGAATTGTTCTACAAGTCTATCGCACCACCACCTGTGGGAAACATTGCTATTAATTTGCAATTTATAAAATAAATGACATATATTGTCACACGAGCCTTATGAAAATATTCTATCAATTATGCAATTAAGTAAGAACATATAAAAGCATATTATGCAAAATGATACAGCCCTTATTCTATGGCAGCTTTGGTTTTAATGTCCACCTTTATATCAGACCATTTCTTTTTAAGGTAATTTAGAGTAGACTGTGTACAGTTGAGACACCTTAAATAACTTGCTTAAATAACAAGTTGTATTTTTGCTGTGCACGTGCGTATTAGTGTCCTCTTTGATCGTGGGAAATTTGAACAACGGACACATCTCCGATCCGAAGAAATCGGAAAAACTTTTTTTTTCTAAGATATGATGTTCACTTCACCATGCACTCTCCACAATGACTAGCTTATTATCCTTATGTGACTGTTAAACGTAACTGGTATCACCACAAACGTTATTCTGTGCCCTAAAAACGGGCATATTTCATGGTATTGTGTCATGCAAGGTAATTGCAAAATCTAGAGAAATGTGCGAGGTGGCCAGCGGGGTATAGTTGAGACCAGGGGCGATTCCAGGATTTTATAAATGGGGGGGCACAGGGGGGACCAAGAACCAGTGAGGGGGGGCCCATGGGAAATCAGAAAATTCAACTGGAAAAACTTCTCCTAAAGTAGAACAGTCTTTTTTTTTTTTTTCAATTAATGATTATGCAGTCTTTACTTACATACATCATTGTTTATTCTTTCAAGCAGATATATTTATTTGTATGAATTAAATATAATTAATCTTTATTAAAGCTATTATTAAAGAGCAGTGAATGCTTTTCTCTTTTTATTTTGTTGTTTGAACAGAAGGCATTAGGTTTATTACGCACTGTCACTTTAAGACCGAGTGTGCAGA
Source organism: Scardinius erythrophthalmus (assembly GCF_964197995.2). NCBI lineage: Eukaryota > Metazoa > Chordata > Actinopteri > Cypriniformes > Leuciscidae > Scardinius > Scardinius erythrophthalmus. Next base: position 7,431,716 of record NC_138226.1, on the reverse strand, counting down.
TCCAATTGCACTGCTAATGCACATCCGATACTCTCACAACTGTACGTTCTGTAAAGACATAACCGACTGTGTTTACGTGAATACTCTCAAAAACGGACATGTTGTGTGTATTTGTCCATTCAGACGCGAAATAGAGCTCAATTTAGTCCTTAGCGCGCAGCGTGCTTAGCTGCAGGGCTGCAGTCTTCGGGTCGCGTGTGTGTGTGTATGTGTTCGCTCAGAAAAACATACCGAATAAAGCTCTCTTTCGCGTCGTCACTCTTATTCAGATCTGTTCATATGTCTGCCCTTCTCTTTCTCCCAGACGTTTACATTTTTGACGATTTGTGAGACATGCATCAAGCGCATTCCAATTCGTGTGCCGCTGGGTAGGTCAGCACGTTACAATTCAAATGTGCGCATCTACCACAAACGCAAATCAGTTCTGACTGGATCTATTCCCCAATCGTCCCTCCCTAACATTTTCGTCTATTTTTTATTCGTTGACGAAAATGTCAATACATTTTCGTCATAGTTGTCGTCATTTAAAACTGTTTTTGATATAGTTATCGTCTCGTGTTTGTCTGTGAAAAAATGTCATTGACGAAAATAATGGCGAACATTTTTCGTCAACGAAATTAACAATATAATATACTGTAATTGAGTGTGCATACCATAAACAGTGACATGTCGAGGTGTCTCTCTCCTGACTCCTGTTTGAAAAACGCGGACCAGATCCTGCTTTGCGAATCGCAAATCAAGCAGTGATTGACAGCGCTCTGATCCAATGGCGTTGGGCATTGTCATGTTGACCGTAAATCTAGCCCAATGATGTTGGGGGGGCACCAGGGGGGGCCAATCATATTCCAGGGGGGGCCGGTGCCACCCCGTGCCCCCCCTCTAGACACGCCCCTGGTTGAGACACACATGTACCAACTGTACCCCGATAGAGTTCTATTAGGAAACACACTGTTTAGTTGTTCAGCCAGCAATCATGTAGCCAGTATAGGACGCAAATGAAAATACAATTTGATATGTGTGATTCTACATATCTTGTTCCTGCTTTATACATTTTAACCAGTGCTAATTTAAATAAAATGAATGCATATAAATGGATGAATAAACAAAAATGTTGCCCAGTTGTTATTTTCTTTTCTATTTGTCTTTATTTTTTATATTTACATTTACCATGAATGGTTAGTTACCTTCACGACATTAGAAATGGGTCTCTCAACTGTACCATGCACTGTCTCAAGTGTACTACATGGGTACAGTTAAGACAAAGTTGAGACAAAAAGCACCTTATATTTAAAATAAAAACTACTTGTGGGTATTATTGATTGATAACATCTTAGTCTACAAGCTAATGTAATCATGTGGCATGTCATGTGGAAATTCACTTCTTTTCAATGTCTATTTTTGTGTGAAAAATCAAAACGCAAAAAGTGTCTCAACTGTACTCAGTCTACTCTACAGTACGACGATCCCACCGCATTGACGGCATCAGCCAAACTCTCCCACTCATATTTTTTTCCTTTTGTTATTAATTCCGGAGGACAAAGTTCCAAACTTTTCCAAATTTTTTTTTTCGTTTCTACCTCCGATAGTAGCACTTCCAATTCACTTTCTGTAAAGTTTCATTTCTTGCCGTCATTTTCTTACTGTTTTCTTTTGCCAAAGTGGACTCATTACCATATTTAAATTGGTTTAATTAAGGGAGGAGACTGGGTGGGGCGTTGTGCTCGTGCATGTGCGCTCAAATTTACGTTAATTGGGATGTACAAAGAGAATATGCGTGGGATCCTTCGTACGCAGAGATTCATACATCTGGATTTTTTTGTGCGTACGCACATTTACAGCTTTGTCCTTACGCAATGTTTTAGTATGAATTCAACGCAAGTCTTTGTACATGAGGCCCCTGGTGACTGAGTCTATAATTTGGAGCTCAAGTCTCATATTAAACAGCACTACAAAAATCTAGTCATTCAAGTCTACCTTGCATAAGGGTATGGCTGTTCATAATTGAAATACTAACTACTATTTGGTGATCCATACTATGGTCAATCCAAAGTGGTTTGGATAGTGGAACATCAATGAGACTGAAAGAGGTGAAGAATATGAAATATACAAAATGAGATTAAAAATTGAGTTAATACAATGAAGGAAATTGGTTTAATCATCAGAAACTCTAAATATTATGTTATCTGAACCACATAAATTACCTAAGTTGATTTGACAAAAGAAAAAAAATTGTGATCACAAATCATGGAAATATTTTTTTTACAGTGCAAACACACAACTGCCATTGACTGACTGGACTGCAAGGCAATTCCTTTGCTGTCAAATGCAGCCAGTGTATGTAGCTGTGGTCATATCCCATAAGATCAACCATTGAATTTTAATGTCTGTATTTACGCATATTTGCATGATGAAATGTAATGCACAAAATAAACATATTTGCCCATCTCAGAGTTGATTATCAGTATATGGAAGAGTCCACTTTATAAGCATGATACTTGTCTTGCACAATCATCTCGGTCTCATTTTCCAAACAATTCAATGATACCAGTTTATCACCACAAAAAATCAGGTCTTAAAATATATTTAGTAAATCAGTGAGCTGTTTGATTACCTATACAAGTTACAAAAATTGATCTAATAAAGCTGATTTATTTACTTGACCAGATTATAAAAATACTTACATTCCCACATTGGTTCACATTTTAGTTGCAAAACAGCTGTTAATCGTCATGAGCAACTAACTCAAAGCAATCAATCTGCAAGTCTGATTGAATCAAGTGTCTCCACCCACAATTTGGACTAATAAATAGGGCCTTAACTCAGTCACCTTTATTAAACTGTTGTCTGCATTCTCTAGAAAGAGCTGCTGCTTCAGCTTGAAATATCTTCTAGAGGGTGAAATCTCCAGCAATCTTTCCTGAAACTAAAACATCAGCTGTTCTTTTTCAGGATTTGAAGATGTGGTGGTTTCTGCTGTTTTTAGAATGGCTTGTGGATTGGGGTCGTGGCACGTTCTGGTATCTGTTTGGCAGGAGAAGTGGACTGTGCAAGGGGACTATCAGTCCTCCTGGTCCGCTAGTTGTAGAGCAGAAGAAAAAGGACAGAGTGCTCCGGAAAGGTATGTAAACTTTAGAGGTGTTGCAAGCTAGTGAAACAAGCTGACTGCAAATGACAGGTGTCCATTGTTAACTAATATCAGTTCTTGACCGACAGAATTTGATGAATTTGAAGTGCCCAGAAACTTGGATGTCATCGTGATTGGTAGTGGTATCGGTGGTTTGACTGCAGCGGCAATTCTAGCCAAACTAGGAAAGAAAGTCCTGGTGTTGGAGCAAGACAAGCAGGCAGGAGGCCTGTGTAAGACCTTCACTGAGAAAGGCTTTGAGTTTGACACTGGTAAGAACCTCAATGATGTTCATGGAGTTGTATGAGTTATCAAATGCTGAATACCTCAACTTCTATCACTTACACAATGTGCATTTTGTCAAAGGCTTCCATTATCTTGGACAACTTCATGAGAATGGCTTCTTGAAAATTGCATTGGATCTGATCACTGATGGCCAGGTGCATTTTGCTGAGCAAGGTTCCCATGTGGACACGGTGGTTATTGGTAAAGAAACTCAATGTAAAGAATACACCATTTACAATGGCAAGAAGCAGATGGAGGCTCATCTTAAGAAGCAGTTTCCCAATGACACTAAAGCAGTAGAGGAGCTCTTTAAAATCATGAAGGTATTTTGTTGATGGCTTTTTGTTTTAAATCTGGCATTACGGAGGTTTTTTTTTTTATGTCACAAGTTGTCCTTTCCTTTATAGATCTGTTCCAAGAAGATCCATCTGCTGTGTATGCTGAAGATGGTCCCACTCTGGTTTGCTCGCTTTATATTGTGGAGTGGAATTGCTGACTTGATCTCCCCAATTTTCAGATACTCCCGCACCAGTACAACAGACATGGTCAAGTCTTTTACAAGCAACTGTGACCTCCTCACTGTGTTTTCTCAAATATTTTATGGTAAGACTTTTTGTTGTTACCAACATTTAGCCTTTTAATGTATATGAGAATTCGATTTTTCTCTCAAGGTGTCCCACCCAAAAACTCCAGCTGCATGATTGATGCCCTTTTCCTGCACCACTCCAAGCGTGGTGTTTACTATCCTAAGGGTGGTGCTAGTGAGATCCCATACCACATCATTCAGGTTTTGGAGAAGCATGGAGGAAAAGTCCTGGTCAATGCTCCTGTGTCCAGCATTCTAGTTGAAGGAAAACGAAATGCATATGGTGAGTTTTGAACTAGGGCCATGTCACGTTGCTTTGACTTACTCTTATGGCAATAGGTTTCGTACTGAAAAAGGTGTCACAGATGTGGTTGCATTCATTTTTTTTTTTGGCTCCAGTAACTTTCAGATGCATGAAACCATTGTTTAGTGAACTGTCTATTTGCTTAGGAGTGGCTGTGAAGACAGGAGGTAAAGATGTTGAAATTCAGGCTCCTGTGATCATCTCAAATGTTGGTATGTTCACCACCTTCAAGATGCTTCTGACTCCAGAGATTCGGGCAAATCCAAGTTAGTGACTGAATGTCTTCAGTGCAAGTGGTCCAATATACTCTTATGAAATGCTTGATTTACTGGCCAGTTTTTTTTTTCTTCGCTGGGTTAATATGCGCATCTCCTGCTTCTCACAGAGCTCCAGGATTATCTTCATACTCTAAAGCCAGGCAAAGGATTTTTCCAGGTGTTTGCTGGGTTTAATGCCACTAATGAAGAACTGGGCATCTCCTCAACCAACATGCGACTCTATAAGAGCAACAACATGGATGAAGCGTAGGTGTTCAAGTCAATCACTTTCTTCAATGTAAAAGCACATCTGTACTCCGTAAACTCAATTAACTTTCCTTAGCATGGAAGAGTACTTTGATTCAGACAAGGAGGACGCACCTGACAGCATCCCCATGATGTACATTTCCTTCCCCTCTGCTAAGGATCCCACCTCATGCACTCGTTTCCCAGGTTAACTTCCTCTCTGTATTTCGTACACCCAGAACCATCAAAGTAAATTCAACTAAAGTGTCATTTGTGGGTGGTTTGTTTTAGGGCAGTCACGCATGGTGATCCATACTATGGTCAATCCAAAGTGGTTTGGACAGTGGAACAATGTCAATGAGACCGAAAGAGGTGAAGAATATGAAAAATATAAGATGAGATTTGCTAATCATCTCTTTGACTGGGCTTGTGTCCACTTCCCCAAACTGAAAGAGAAGGTACACTTTCTTCCTATTTCATATTTGTGCTGCTTGACCAATAAAGTGACAAATATGTAACTTAAGTGATTGTATCTTCCTGCCTTCCATAGGTGGCGCTGTTGCATTCAGTTAGTCCCATCAACATGCACGGGCTGGGTGCCACATATGGATCTATGTTGTCTGCAGAACACAATCTGGAGAGATACCAACCTCTGAACATTGCCAAGATCAGGTGCAACACACCCATCAAGAACCTCTACCTGTCAGGTAATATTCTGTATAACTGTTTAAAAGTAACTACTTTAGGCTGTTATTTTGGCCCATTACAGGCATGTCTGTTGTGTTGGTCTCGATTTAATTTCCCATGTGACAATCTGTCCCTGTTTTTTTTTTTCACTTCAGGACAAGATGTGTTTTCTGCTGGTTACTCTGGTGCTCTGCATGGTGGTCTTCTCTGTGCTTCAAGTGTTGTGGATCACTGTCTGTATGTTGACCTTCTACTCCAACAAAAGAAACTTAAGGGCAAGGCGGTCAAGAAACTAGAGTGAGAATATATTACCTGCATCTATACAGGACAAGTTTGCCTAATATTTTCATACTGTTGTATCTTGTTTTGCTGTGCATTTGTCCCCTCTGCTGCAACTCCGAATAAAGCTGACTACTGCACAATGTGTTCCTTGTAATATACAGTATTGGTACTTGAATTTACATCATGCTGCCAGAACTAGGTCTAGTGTAGTTGGACTTTCCTAAAATGGTTTAGCAGAAAATGAGTTGTCCCAAAATACTGGTTTAGTGTTACCTGTGGAAATCTAGTTAACTTGCTAATAAGGCTGTTTCTACCCTGACAAACTTTCACTTGCAAAAGCAATTCATCCACCTAACTTTGTGTATTTGAGTTCATAAACTAACTTGTTGGTAACTGTTCATGGTCTGTCACTAGATGGCAGGTTTTTTTTTACTTTAGTTTACTGTAAGGAGTTGACAGAGTGAAGGAGTTTAGCCAACAGTACACTTTCAAGTCGTCATTTATATAGTTTTTTTAACAATGGAGATAAGCATCTAATTTAAGGTGACAGATTGTTTTGGCTTTATAGCTGTTCTTTAATAAAGAACTAAGCTAAAGTTAGTTTTGATTTGCTTCCGTAACAATCATTTGTTCTTAAATTAGGGCTGCTAAGACGACACCATTCTCTCTACAGACTTTAAATACGAACCTGTGAGAAACGCTGATGGCATTCAAATGTGCATTAAGAATTGGTTCTATAGTTATGTGCGTTTGAATGTGCGCAGGTTTGTAATTCCCTACAAACCAAGCCTAAACAAAGTACTGGTCTTTCCTTATAAATTTGATACAGAATTTTATTTTGTCACTTCGGCGTAGGTACGTGAAACGAATTTTCCCAACAACACTTTATCTGGAGTGGTAAAGGGATCCTCCATAGGGAGAGACTAGTTGACACTTCAGCAATGCGTTGTCATCGGGTCCAGGCGAAGGTCCTTCGTCAGATCTGGATCCGGCAGGCTGCGGGAAAACCTTGGGATAAACAAAGACACTAAAATTAGCGTAGATTCTTATGATGTAACGAGTACATCAGGATTTATGGGAAGTGTTTCCAGTTGCGGCTGACCTAATCTGTGCAGTCTAACATTGAATTATAGAAGTCTATAATGTGTTATGGAGATCAAAGGTCAAAGAGATGTGTCTTTAATCTAGCTTTGAACTGACAGTGTGTCTGCTTCCCGGACAATGGTAGGAAGACTTCCAAAGTTTTGGTGCTAAATAGGAAAAGGATCTACCGCCAGCAGTCGATTTTGATATTCTAGGTATTATCAACTGGCCGGAATTTTGAGATCGCAATAGACATGAAGGACTATAATGCGTTAAGAGCTCGCTCAAGTACTGCGGAGCTAAACCATTTAGTGCTTTGTAAGTAATCAGCAATATTTAAAAATGTATGCTTTGTTTAATAGGGAGCCAATGCAGTGTTGACAGAACCGGGCTAATATGGTCATACTTCCTGGTTCTGGTAAGAACTCGAGCTGCTGCGTTTTGAACTAGCTGTAGTTTGTTTATTAAGCGTGCAGGGCAACCACTCAGTAGAGCATTACAACAATCTAGCCTTGAAGTCATGAACGCAAGGACTAATTGTTCCGCATTTGTCACTGAGAGCATATGGCGTAATTTATATATATTTTTAAGATGGAAAAATGCGGTTTTACGGATACTAGACACGTGGCTTTCAAATGAAAGATTGGTATCAAATAGCACACCGAGGTTCCTAACCGACGACGAAGACTTAACAGAGCAGCCATCAAGTGTTAGTATTCTAGGTTATTATGTGAGGAAGTTTTTTTGTCCAATAATTAGAATCTCTGTTTTTTTCAGAATTTAGTAGTAGGAAATTACTAGTCATCCAATTTTTTATATTAGCTATGCATTCCGTTAATTTTGTGAATTTGTAAGTTTCATTAGGTTTTGGAGAAATATAGAGCTGAGTATCGTCAGCATAACAGTGGAAGCTAATTCCATGTTTCCTAATGATATCTCCTAAGGGTAGCATGTACAGAGTGAACTGCAACGGTCCTAGTACTGAGCCTTGTGGTACACCATTCTGAACTTGTGATCGATAAGACCTCTTCATTTACTGCTACAAACTGATAATGGTCAGATAAGTATGATTTAAACCATGCTAATGCAATTCCACTAATGCTAACGTAATGTTCGAGTCTATTTAAAAGAATGTTGTGGTCAATGGTGTCAAATGCAGCACTAAGATCAAGTAACACTAATAGAGAGATACAACCACGATCGGATGATAAGAGCAAATCATTTGTGACTCTAACGAGAGCTGTCTCAATACTATGGTACGGGCTAAATCCAGACTGAAAATCCTCACAGATATCATTTCTTTCAAGAAAGGAACACAGTTGTGAGGATACTGTTTTTTCTAATATCTTTGACAGAAAAGGCAGATTCGAGATTGGCCTTTAATTGACTAATTCTGTAGGATCAAGTTGCGTTTTTTTAACAAGCGGTTTAATCATAGCCAGCTTAAAGGTTTTTGGTACGTATCCCAGAGACAAAGATGAATAAATGATAGTAAGAAGAGGATCTATGACCTCTGGGAGCATCTCTTTCAGAATCTTAGTCGGTATAGGGTCTAACATACATGTTGTCGATTTAGATGAATTAACGAGTTTGCAAAATTCTTCCTCTCCTATAGCAATAAATGAATCAAAATTTTCCTCAGGGAGACTAAATTGCACTGCCTGATGCGATACTGTAGTAGACGGTTGCATAGTTATAATTTTGTCCCTGATATTATCTATCTTATAAGTGAAGAAGTTCATAAAGTCATTACTGCTGTGTTGCTTGGAAACTTCTGGGCTTGAAGTTTTCTTTTTAGTTAGTTTAGCCACTGTTTCAAATAAATACCTAGGATTATGTTTATTTTCTTCTAATAGGTTTGAAAAATAAGCAGATCTAGCAGCTTTTAAAGCCTCTCTGTAAGTAATCGAGCTCTCCTTCCATGAAATCCGAAATACCTCTAATTTTGTCTTCTTTTAATTGCGCTCCATTTTTCTGGCTGCTCTCTTAAGGGCCTGAGTGTGCTCGTTGTACCACGGCTTTGGACTATTTCTTTTAATCTTCTTTAAGCGCAACGGAGCAACTGTGTCTAAAGTGCTGGAAAAGAGAGAGTTAAAAGTTGCTGTTGCAATATCAAGTTCTTCTAAGCTATCTGGGATGCTGAGATGATGAAACTGACTAGGACGATTATTGATAAAGCAATCTTTAGTGGCAGAAGTGATAGGTCTAACATATTTATAACATGGAGTCGGCTTTGCAGCCTTGGCTAAATGTAATTTACATGAGACTAGATGGACTATGATCTGAGATGTCATCGCTCTGCTGCAGAATTTCAATGCCATCAACATCTATGCCATGTGATAATATTAGATCTAGAGTATGATTACGAGAATGAGTAGGTCCTGACACGTGTTGTCTAACTCCAATAGAGTTTAAAATGTCTTTAAATGCCAATCCCAAAGCATCTTTTTCATTATCTATGTGTATATTAAAATCACCAACAATTAGTACTTTATCTGCAGTCAATATTAATTCTGATAGAAAGTAATATATTCTCACTCTGCAAATTCTTTGATAAAATCTTTATGGTGCCCTGGTGGCCTGTATACAGTAGCCAGCACAAATCTCAAACGTGATTTATCGTTTGCACTATATATTTTTACATTAAGCACCAACAATTCAAAAGAAGTATATTTAAAACTAGATTTCTTAGTGGTTTTGAAAATATTACTATAAATTACAGCAACACCTCCCCCTTTGCGTTTCAGACAAGGTTCATGTTTATAACAGTAATCTTGCGGGGTTGACTCATTTAAAGGTCCCGTTATATGCCCCTTTTCACAAGATGTAAAATAAGTCTCTGATGTCCCCAGAGTGTGTATGTGAAGTTTGAGCTCAAAATACCCAACAGATCATTTTTTACAGCATGTTTAAATTGACATTTTTTGGGGCTCAGAAAAACGAGCTGTTTCAGTGTGTGCCCTTTAAATGCAAATGAGCTGCTGCTGGACGACCCAGGGGGCGGAGCTTCATGAGCTCGCGCTCAGTCTCTCAGGACAATTTCATCTCACGGAATGATGATAATATCAGAAACTCTCAGTAACGGCGTTCATTTCGAGTCGGACAATACTGCCTACAGAGTCAGTGCTGTATAGAGATGAAACAGGTAGGCTATGGTTTAGTAGTTTAATTACGGTTATTATAACGTATTTGTCATCTACTTGTATGTATCCATTATTTATTAACAGCCTACAAGTCTGCTGTTTCGGACCAGGTCCGAATGATGATCAAACATGTACTGATGAGTTTAATAAAGTTTATTGTACATCACACAAAAGATGAAGCGTCAGTTTTACTTCAGAAAATCACCGCAAGAGCTGAGTAAACACAGTAGCCTAAGTTATAAGAAGTGCGCAAGTAGCCAGTAGAGTTGAGGGAGCATTCCTGTGGGCGGAGGTTAGTCTAAACACGGTTCTGGTGATGTCACTAATGAAGGAAGTAGAGGGGTGTAGTCCAATCGAGCCGTTTTATGTAGTCAACTTCTGTTAAATAAAATATCTCGCTTGGCATTGAACTTTGAGCTTTATAATTTTACAGATATTATTTATACTCTAACAACAACATTACACACTAACTAAAGTTTGAAACATGGGATCACGTAGAACGGGACCTTTAAAGTAATGTAATCGTTTGGTTTTAGCCAGGTTTCTGTCAAACACAGCACATCTAGGTTATTGTCTGAAATCATATCATTAACAATGAGTGCTTTTGGAGTAAGTGATCGAATATTCAGCAACCCAAGTTTTAGCATTTGCTCATCTGTATTATATCTGTTTTTTATTTGTTGAACATCAATAAAAATTTTAACCTTAGATGGGTTTGGACGTTTTTTGGATTTCCAAATTCGGGGAACAGACACAGTCTTTATATGATGATATCTAGGTGAAAGAGGTTCGTGATGGGATTTATCTGACCTTGGTGATGCGAGGCCGCTAGCAGACAGTCGGTTAAGCCAGTCTGTCTGCTTCCTGACCTGGTGCCCAATTTGTCTTTTTTTTGACTATGAGCCAAATTACTAGAGAGAAGAGCAGCACCATCCCAGGAGGGATGAATACCATCTCTTTTCAACAGGTCAGGTCTGCCCCAAAAACCTTTCCAATTGTCTATGAATTCTATATTATTACGCGGACACCACCTCGACAAACAGCCATTGAGTGAACACAATCTACTAACTATTTCATCACTCCTACGAACAGGAAGGGGGCCAGAGCAAATTACAGTGCTTGACATCGTACTTGCGAGTTCACTCACCTCTTTAATATTAATTTTGGTGATCTCCGACTGGCGGAGTCGAACATCATTTGTGCCGACGTGAATAATGATCTTAGAGAATTTACATTAGCATTAGCCAGCACTTTTAAATTTGCTTTGATGTCAGGCGCTCTGGCTCCCGGCAAACATGTGACTATGGTGGCTGGTGTCTCTTTATTTCCATGTTCCGTGAACTTTACTTTATTACATTAGCAAGATACAAATTGTGTACACAATAGATTGCAGCCTATTACACTGTGGAATGACAATGGATTAAACTACTTTGGGATGTTCATGCTTTTATTTTGATTAGGCATTATGTTGTGAACTAGCTTCTGTGGAGCTTAGTTTGCCTAAAGATGAGCTGGAAGCCAAATTTTCAGATGTGCTTTTAAACCATGTGATCTGAAACTGTTGTACAGATGTTTGCTAGTGTTCATTTGTCTTAGCATCTTGTTCAGACAAGAGGGAATCTCGCATCTTCGATCAACCTAGACAGAATGAATGCAAGGGTTTATGGACAAATAAGTGTGCTTGAGTAGATTTGGCCTTTCCCATTTCTCTTATGATTTCAAAAACAATACATTCTTGGCAGGGAGTTTCTGATGCAGATTTCAAGACAGTCTCAATCTGTCTCTGATTCCTGATTCCTGCTGCCAGTTAGTTTTATTAAACATTTTTGCAGGATAATTTGTCCAGTTAAAAAAAAAAAAAAAAAATTCAAGGAACATCCTTTATCTTATCTAAAAGAAAATGGTGAGATTTTTACTTGAATCAAAAGCTCATTTTTATCTTTAATGCCACTTACTATTTTTTTAGTTAAAGCTATCAAACTTTAGCTTTCTTGAATACTGTTGAATATTCAGTAGAGTGCTGCAGGGCTGCCGTGGAAAACCATGAACCGTCTTAGCTTTTTAGCACTTCTGTCTCCATTGTCCCAAAGTCAAAGAGTTTTTTGGTCAAATGCCTGAAATAATGCCTGTGGTTAAGATATTTTCACATTTTATTCTACACAAGATAAATCAGTAATACTACAGTAAAATCTTTTTTTTTTTTATTTAGAGCTTTGACTTGTCTTGTTAAATGGGACAAGTAAAACCATTTTAAAAGTAAAAGCACAAGTAAAAATTGTCAGGGACATTAAATATCATCACGCCAAACAGGTAAACTCGCTGTGTTTAAAATCCTACTCTTGCAAACTATTCTAACTCAAACTTTCAGAGAAAATGTTTTTTTTTTTTTTTTTTTTTATGATAAATGAGTTGGTGGAACATAGAAGGTTATTGATGGTGACATTGAAGTGTAGAAGTCCGTTTATAACATGCATTTAGCTTTTTGCTTCTGCAGATTGAAGTTAGGCTTCCAAATTTCATAAAAGTCGGGAACCAGGGCAATACTAACTTTCAGGCTGGCCTAAAAAATTACATCATCCCTGCAGCACTCTGTTGGTCTTCCGGGTATTTTTAAATTCAGAAATTTGCATTATGTACATAGTAAACATAATATAAATGACAGAAACCGTATATTAGTATGCTATTCCGAATATGGCCTATATTTCTGTAGCACTTGATTTTTCTCCATTCATGTTCACGCTTTAAATAGAACCGCCAATTCGACTGCATTGCATTGTGGGATACAGTGAGTGCTCTGATCTGTTGAATGCCGCCATAGCTGCACTGTATACTAGGCTATATACCGCAAAAAGTTGAATGCAACGTTTTGTCTCCGAAACAGTCTTCTGTGTTTCTCTCTTCATCTTTCTCACCACCTTCGTTCAGTGAGCTGAGTATAGATCACTGCAGTAGTGTGTATGACTGCAGCAGCAGGATGGTGTGCAGGGGCGAAACGAGCTATTAAAAGCTGCTGCTGCTGTATAAATAGCCCAAGCGTATAAACGTTGACTCTGGCAGAATTAGATGCTGCGGCCAGCTCCCTGCAGGAAGCTGTTGATGTAAGAAAGCAGGCTATCCATCTAAACCACAGGTGAATGGAGCCTTCTGCTTAAATCCAAATGTAATATTTAATAATAACACTGCAGTATAACTGAACATTGTTATTCATGCTCTTTTATTATCAGGATCGGCTCCCGCTGCTATTTCAGAAGCCGTGTGGATACCAGTCGTGAGTATTCGGTGGAATTTTGGGCTCTGAATTTGCCTGGTTTATGCAGATGGTGGCTGTTCCCTGTAGCTACTGAAGGGGATATAAATAGCAGCAGTTTCTGCCTCATCCCTCAGTGCGTCTCACTCTCTCACACACACTCATATACACACAGTACAAACACACTCTGAGTGTGTCTTTCGCTGTCTCCTTCATACATATACTCTCACCCCTTGCTCGTCAGTTTGACATCTAGCTTAAAATATCATTTCTTCTCTGCATCTATAGCTCAGGAATGACAAATCACAAAATAGATCTTGCTAATATCTTATTTGTTTCTTCTAGACAGCAATAAGATTAAATGGAGAGCAAAAGGGCATGCAGGGTTTTTATGTCAAATACTTTCTTCTATCCTAGTTTAATTTGCAAGGACAACCATATCATAAATTAGTTCACCCCCCCCCCCCCCCCCCACCCCAAAAAGTAAACACTGTGTCTCTGTGGTGCTATCAACAGATTGCTCTGTTTGTTTGAGCATCCCAACCAGCAATGACACAGCAGCATCTTTGGTGAGTGTGGGACAGGACTGTTTGTCCAACCAAAAACAGTCGGGGTGAGTGTTCAGGTGACATTGTTTTTGCAATTCCATGTGCCTACAGGTATGCAGACATATCGTGAGTCTGTTGTCTGTGGGATTTTAAAGAATGTGGATTCATTTATAAGTGCATATCTATTTTAATTTTATTGATAAGCCATTTTATATAATATTTAGCAAGCTGACAATGTTGCACTCGAGTCCTGGTCCAGTTAACAACCTGTCATTTATGATGGAGTACAAAGAAATCAATTAAAACATTTTTTTTTTTTTTTACTTCCATACATGTGTGACTCGGAAATTGATCGGAAAGCTAGTATACTTCAAAGTCTGTCTGTCAATACAACACACAGCTGCTGGATTGATCTGTTAATATGTGCACAATCATTATGAGATCTAGTCGAATTGCTCCTGTAATGCATCTGTAGTCCTTGATATTTCATTCAAATTGACATGCAGTTTATGAACTTTTTCTCTATGTTGGGGAATGCATAGATGCTTGACTTGCATCTTGGCACAATGCACACTCTACTTCAAAAACTTTGTTTGCAATAATAAGAGATTTTCCCATTTAGAAACATAATTTTAAATATATGAAGAAGAGTTCAAATGTCTGAGACCACTAATGAAAATGCTTACATTTTGCAAAATATTTCATCATAAAATTATTCATATATATCAGTCAAAAGGTTTGAGTAAAAAGTTTATTTGATTAGTGACTGTGTTTCTTGTTTTAAAGTGTTCACCATCCATATATTTCCAGGTTTAATTAGATTATTTTGAATGATTTTGAATGTGGTCTCAGACCCCTCAGATCCATCCAATCAGTCCGTCCGTCCATCCGTCCATCCATCCATCCATCCATCCTGTTGTATGAGGGCTGTGATTAAAACCTAACATTCACTGAGTGAAAACTTTCTCAGCTGAAATTTGGACCCAACTGTTCTACATTTTGCGATAATTGACAACATTTCACTGCTCATTCCACCCCCCTGCTGGGCTTATTATTCTCAGAATGATTTAGCACAAGCCTGCCTGCTTGTTTTGACTTGAACAGGAATAGAAATACATGTAGGATGCTGGAGTGTGTGGCTATTTGGAATTATTTTTTTGAACAGCAATGAGACTTATAACATTGTTTTTCTTTATGTCATATTTATATGTTCAATATATTTACAGTTTGCTTTAAACTTATAATTTTAAAAGTATCAACATAAGCAAAATACAGCATGTGAAAACTCTTGAAATAATAGCATGTAATGAATATGTATTACCTAGGGTTTAGAAGTTACTGTGTTGTAAATTCATGTATTTGAAGTTTGTTTTAGAAAAATGCGGTTCAGAGCTGTCTAGTGAAATCTCCTCCTCGCTGTGTCCATTCATACAGTGTTTATCGCCATGTTGTTTTGCAGTAAATCAGACAGTCCGATTCTGCATGGTACTCAGTAGTTTATTATCCAGCTGTGCATATAATATGCCCCTTCTCGGAAATCTTTTGCATTTAGGGGGAGGAATAGTTTTTTTTATCTGTGTGTACACCACTGTGAAATAGATGGACACTCCATCACCGCCCTCTCATGATTGTTTTTCCATTTTAATGGACTGCTCTAAACTTTACCTTGGAGAGTGTCCCCGCTGTGCTGGAGTCCTTTGTATTGGCGCAGTGCCGTTGTCTCTGAACGGACCATCCTGTCTGCAGGCAGTGTGCGTGTTTGTGAGCAGTTCATCTCTCGGAATTGAGTCTGTCCCATTATTCCCATTCCAATTCCCCACCCTGAGATTCTCTCCGCAAACATTCACGACATTCCGACAGGTGCGAGCTTAGCTTGGGAATTCACATTAAAATATCTCACGGGTCAGTAACACTCACCGGGCTTTCTATAAATGAATAACAATGGTTATTTTAGATCTAAAGGTGGAGGTTTTTTCTCTTTTCAAATGCACAGTGAAGACAGATTTGCTGGTTTACCAACTGAATCCCAGACAACTTTACCAAAGTCTGTGTATTTGATTGATGATTCTCCCGGTTCGCAGTATTTTGAACAGACTGATGAAAAAAGCAGTGTACAGAGTGTCCCCGTCCTTGGGCTATATTGGTAAGACACTGATTCAGGAATAGCTGAGACATTGTCAAATGAATTGTGAAGGCTTCCTATGCTACTGACAGGGGCCGAGACGGACCACTTGTAAAAAAAAAAAAGGAATACGAGACCTTGCAATGCTGAATATGGAATAGTTAAAGAAAAGGCAGCACACCTTTTTATAGCTCATGATATATAATGTGTCATGACTCATGATCAAATGTAGTGCATGCACATTATGTCTGATTTGATTATGATTTTATTTGATAATTGAAATGCTGTTGGTTTGGAAGCTGTTTCGAAGATTTTGGTCTATTCAAGCAGTCAGAAGCTTGCATTCCTATTACTTTCTGGCCAAGAACTGCCCACAGGAAGAGACTGTCTGACCCACATGTAAAGACCAGACACTTTACATGACACAGTTTTGCAGGGTTCTATATATACACAACCCTGCAAAACTCATGTAAAGTGTAAAGTGAAATTTTATTACTTTTGTTTTTACTTCCTTGATTAACATTTTATTTAGTTCCTGCTTGCTGCCTTAACTCTGTATCATTCAAAAGTTTGGGGTCAAAAGTTTTTTTTTTGTTTTGTTTTTTTAAGAAATTGATACTTTTATTCAGCAAGGATGCAGTAAATTAATCAAAAGGGACAATTGAGATAATGTTAAATAAATGCTACTTTATGAAACTTTCTATTCATCAAACAATCCTGAAAATAAAAAAAGTATTACGGTTCCCTTAAAAAATATTTGAGCACCAAATCAGTAAAATGATTTCTGAAGGATCATGTGACACTGAAGCCTGGAGTAATGGCTGGTAAAAACTTAGATTTGACATCAAAAAAAAAAAAGTTGAAATTTATTAAAATAGAAAACAGCTGTTTTATTTGTGTATTTTGGATCAAATAAATGCAGGAGGGTGAGTAGGCTATAAGAGACTTATTTCAAAAACAAAAAATCTTACCTCCCCCAAACCTTTGAACGATAGTGTATTTCACTGATAACTCGTACAACAAAATGGAATATGCAGTTCTGTTTATGGATATCTTTTTAACATGCTTCTAAGTTCCTCAAACAAAACAATATTTTAGTTATCTTTCAAAACCCATTGGCTTTTCCTGCGATTAGTTCTTTTTCAGAAGTGCTTGTTGTATTAACTTTGTTTCCAGGAACACTGATAAAATCGTGTAAAGCCAACCAATCAGATTAGAGCTTGCCAGATGCTCCAGACAGTCACTGAAGAACTGTGGGCGGCTCTGCAGTCTAAGGCTGAGACTAATATGACAGCATCCACAGTGATAAACCAAATACACGCCACCCCAGCTCCAAACACAAAATCCCGTACAGAGATGGCATACACAAGGACTGTCATCAGGGCTGCCGTCGCTGAGCTCTCCTGGGAAGTGCTGCTAAACTAGGTCACACACAAGGTAAAAAAAAAGTTTGAAATAGACTTTTTGGCAGAATAAGGAAGAGGCCAAGGGGGAGGAAAGAAAGAAAACATTCCATTTTGCTTCAGGACCTGGTTAGGATGAGAGATGGTCCCAATTGAATTTGAACTGTGACACGTACAGATGGACTGGGACTGAACAACAGTCTGGGCCTAATACACACTGTTGCCTCCTGAATTATCTTTAGTCTGTATTATCTATTTTATTTAGCTTTTCACTGTATTTTGATTTGTCTGAAATAGCCTTTTTGTATTGCAATGGCAAAATATAATACTTTTATTCAGTGAGGATGCATTAAATTGATTTTAATTGACAGTATAGATATTTATAATGTTACAAAATAATTATTAACGAATCCTAAAAACATGTATCACGGTTTTCACAGTTTCCAACATAGATAATAATAAGAACCATTGTTATTAATTCTAACAATAATGTATATGAGTGTTTTTTTTTTTTGTTACAGAATGATGACATTTGCCAGAATTGTAATATAAATTCAGCTTTGCACTTTTTTTTACTTTCATTGTATTAATTTCAATCCCTTTTTTTATTAATTTCATGTGAAAATTCGTTTTTTATATATATATATATATATATATATATATATATATATATATATATATATATATATATATATATATATATATATATATATATATATAACAAACCACTAACTCCACAATCTAACATGCTAATAAGCATTTTAATGAACAATTATATTTTTTGAAAAAAGTGTTTAAAAAAAATGGTGACATCCCAGTCATGTTTAGTCGAAGGTGCAAAAGCTCTGTGTGCTCTTTAAATGAAATGCTTGCCTGACAGAGTGCAGGAAAAAAAACTGTTCCATTTTTTTCTTTCCCCTGTCTCTTGTTTCATGTCCCATGGGTGCTTGTTACTGGCGAAGAGATAAACTCCTATCAGAGAGTTTTAATTGGATCAATTTAATTACTGAGAGCAGCTTCATGTGATGCGCAGCATATTTATTGGCAATAAAGTACATTTGTACCTCACAGCAATATATATTTTTTCCTCTTACAGTGTTTCAGAAGAACAGTGGGAGTTGTCTTCAGCTTTTTTGGCGTTAACAGGCAGGTCATGTTCTTTACTAGTAGTTCCACTTATATTATATTATATTATATTATATTATATTATTTTATTACAAATTATATTTATATAATTTTTTTTTTTTTTTTTTTTTTTTTTTAGCTTAATTTGTGCAGGACCAAGTCAGATACCAATTTGATCTATTTTAGTGGATTCTCCTAATGCCTCATATACAGAGCTGTCCTGTGGCATTATGGGATAACCTCAGTGGATGCAGTAGATTCTACAGGTATTGTTCACCTATACCATTTCAGGCTGCACAGTAATACATTTCATTTGATGTACAGATTATTTGCACACTACATACTTGGGAAGTGCACATTTGTTTGCAGGTTCGCTGGATCTGTTACAAGTTCTTGTTCAGAGACATCATAGTTGACATAAAACGGTATGTAAGAACATGGCTAAAAATATCTCAGTCTTTGAATGACGTCCTTTCACTGTCCAGAGGGACTCCAAACTTGATAATGTGAGCATGTAGAAATGGATTAAAGCTCTCAATGGACAGCTTTGGCCCTACTTTTATGCTGGAAAGCACTGCTGAAAAATCTCTCTCCAGTACATTACACCGCTCTCTCTCATTTCCTCTTAATGCCCTGTCTGTCTCTTGCTGTCTTTCTCTCTCCTCTCAGGGTGTCTGTGGTCCAGCAGTGATTGGCGTTGTGAGTGGGCATGTAATACCTTTTTATACTCCTTTTAACAGTGTGTTTGAGCTACGGAGAGGTCAGTAGTGTAAAGCAGGCCTTTTTATACTTCTTCTTCCTGTAGTTTAGCCTGGACCTGCAGTGCTTTGAACCACACGAGGAGTAGGAGTGGTTGACGGAGCAGAAAGTGGCACCGCAGCCAGAGAGCTGCATCAAATGGAATACATTTCTTTGAGACCGATCCAAGTGGTGTTTTATACTGTTTTTCTTTTATTTAAGTCTGTTGCCTTTGGCTCTTACAAATCGCACAATGTGAAAAGCATCCAATGAGGATGTATTCAAAATAATATGCAACATGGTTTCATTATAACATATTTAAAGTTTCATTGCTATGGTTGTTTTTTATTTTTATTGGTGAAAACATTTTTACTTCTATTATAAGCTATTATACTTAACATTTTACATTTATACATTTAGCAAACACTTTTATCCAAAGATTCAACAATTCTTCAAAGAGCCAACATTATTCGTAATGATGCCAGGTTTATTATACAACTAGATGAGGAAGCAAGCTAGAGAAGGGGAGAAATGCAAGGCGGTTTTCTGTAAGTGCTCATGATATTCAACATGAAAAAATTGTTTTATTATAATATCTATATACTAGAACTGATTTGCGACATCAGCTGAGATGAGCTTTTCACGGCCACATGTGGGACTGGCACCATGCGTGTAATTGCATCTGTTCATCCACATCAGAGCATTACCAGTAAACACACTTTTGTTTGTTTGGTGTTTACGATGCCACCTTATTGCTCTGAATGGAGAGATTTGAAATATGCGGTGCATAACACATCTCAGGACAAAGCTGTCAGCAGACAGCAACGGTTTGAAAGAGCCTGGCAATTCATGCATCCATGTGCTGGAGTCTTCCATGATGCATTTCATGCACAGACACTGCCCCAGTCCATCCCTCCCTCCCTCCCTCCGCTTACACGCCGATGTCTTCTGACAGATGACATTTTGCAAGTGAAAAGGAAAGCATGTTTGTCCCATTATGAGCTCAGAAAAAAGCAGTGTAGACAGTGTGAAAATCATTTAGTCTAATATAGGTCATATCATTCTCTGCACACAGCACCTCTGATTAACATGCTTCTAAGAAGCCAATGTTTTGTTGGTAGATTGCGTCGTCTTGGCAGCACGACCAACAGGAAATGACTTGGGACTGATTACTATAGGTGTCACCATAGGAGCTCAACCTCTTCAAATAAAAATGCAAACATTCTGTCATAGATTTTTAGCTACTTTGAATATTAACAAAAGCTGTTTTCCCCAGCTGCTGTTCCCAGAGATTTTTGACCAGATTTGCAGTCTAGACGAGTTGACGCTATGGTTACCGAAGTTCAGAGCCAGTCTGCAGATTTTGGGCAGTTGGAGTTGACGTATTTCACAGAAAATTGTGTAGTGGGCACAGACTCAGATATATATATATATAAATATATATTTGCTTCATCAAACATGCTTGTTATTTTGAGCTGATTTTAGAACACTAAAGGCCAGATTTACTAACAACTTGCGCCAAAGCAAACCGTCTTTTGGCATTAAAAGAAACAACTGTCAGGATTTACTAAAGACACGCAGTGAAAAATTAGCGCTGAAAAGGCATGGACAGGGTTATTTTTGCGGCTGACCTATTGCATATGCATTTGAGTATTTAAATGAATCATGCAAGGTTATTTGATAAAGTTTGCGCTAGTCAATTTACTAGCACCATTACTGCCCTATGAAAGATTTAAACCAGACGCTAATTGGTAGATTGCGTTGGTCATTATGGAAATGATCTGACTGCGTCTGTTCTTTCATTTGCATGTCGTAAGTAGATCACGTGCAGAACTTTCCTCTTCCAACGGCGCTATTTTGGAATTACGGTCTTGCGCTAATTTGCCCTGTTTAGTAAATCTGACCCTAATTGTTTTTAATTGTTTTGTGTCGCCTAGCAACGAGCGAAGAGTTTGTTGTATACGGTACGACTAAATCTGGTAGTGTGTGATGCCCAGTTTTTCTCTGTAACCTAACATTTACAAATTCAGCAAGTGTATGTTTCCTAGTGTTTTAAAATCTATTCAGATTATGCAATTTTTTGTTTAGATTGGGTCATACTGTATAGGGTTGAATGATACTCAAATGTTTTATGGTCAGCAATACTGCCTGTTGAACATTGTAATGTTCAATACAATGTATATGCCATTGCTTTGGTGTATTGAAACTAAAATAATAGTGAGACTTTAATGAAATCTTCGGAGTCATACGGAATACGATGAGACCCTTCTTTCCGAGGTCAGCCATAATGCCATACTTTGAATTGTATAGAAAATTATTCAGATGTGACCATTTCTCCCAGGATCCTGAAGATGTATGGTAATAAGAAAAATGGTATATACTTAAAAATGTAATATACTTGTGAGGGATTCTCTGTGTTCTGTTTTATGTTTGGGTGGGTTTTGTCTTTGAGTTTCGGTTAGTTTATATGGTTATTCATGGCTTGAATAGTGTTTGCACCTGTCATTGATTATTTGATTAGTTTGTTCTGTCTGTTTAAATCCTGTGTTTCTTTCATTTCATTGTCTGTTCTCATCACATTTTAGTGAAGTTTTTCCAGAGTTCTTTGTTTAAGTAAAACGTTATTTGCTGCATTTAGATCCGCTTTCTCCTCACCATTATTTGAAACCTCACGGGACAGGCATAATGATATAAGTTTTATTATTAATGCATTCCCTGGAAACCAAACCCATAACCTCGGTGTTTTTAGCACCGTGCTCTACTGTTTGAGCTACAGAAATGCATGCATAACCTTTGAACTGCTCTGCCTAAAATTGTTAGATTCTTTAGACATGTTCACTTGGCTTGTCATACTACAGTTATTGTGCTTGGCCCTGTAATTGCTTCTTGCACCTATATTATGGCTATGAAATATTATATTGTCTATTAAATAATTGCATACTCAGGAGATCATTTAAAATGAACATTCAGCTTCTTTATAAGCAGTTCTCAAGCTCAGTGCACATTTGCAATTAAAGTGAACAAACATAATACAGTCCATTGCCTCCCACGAAGAATATTGTGTTCAATTAAACATGGCCTTTAAATATGAGTTTGTCAGGTTTGTGTTGTGTTTGCTTGCAAAGCTTACTTTGGAGGTGGTTAATTAGACAAATATAACACATTTAATCTGTGTGTTTGCTAAAACTGCCTCGGTTTGTTTTTTTGAATATTGGTTCTTTCAACATTGCAGCTTGAGGCCGTGTTCACACTTGGCATGTTTGATTCGAGTGAAACGAACCCTGGTGCGAATATATATTTATTTATTTATTTTTTAATTAGTGCAGTTCATTTGAATAAGGCAAGGCAAGTTTATTTATTCATCAGATCTTCGTTTGTGTGTGTGACGGAGGGATTCCTGCCGCTGTTTTGACTCCTTTACACATTTTATAAGCTCTTCACGAGTTCTCAGCTGGTCAAAATACCATAATATGTAGGCTACGCACATAAGCTACGAGCGCATTTAGCACAGCACGCAGCATGTGCGGTAAGTTAGTCGCAAAATATACGTAATAAAGGCCAACTAATCAAGTTGTGAACATCCCTAAGTCTTTAGGTTTGGTATTTTTAGGTTCAATGTGAACGCTAAGAGAACCATGACTAAATTTGTTTTGTCCGGACTACACGAACCAAGCGAACCGAACCACAAGTGTGTGAACACAGCCTAACTTTATAAGACTAATATGAACCTTAGGGTATCAATTAAAGGGTTAGTTCACCCAAAAATGAAAATTCTGTCAGTAATTACTCACCCTCAAGTTGTTCCAACCATGTAAGTCTTTGCATTTGCATTCGACATTGCCGGGTGCGTCTTCCTCGGCTTATGAAGAGACCGTTTTGCGCACCGGGCAATGTCGGGACGTCATCCTGTACAGTAGATGGCGGTAATACTCCCAAGGAGTGAGCAGTCAGTAACAAGTAGTAGTAGAAGAAGAACGCCGTAAACTAAAGGCTTGTTTGAGATGAGCAAAATCTGCGCAGAATCGATCACCGGTGATCAGCGCGAGATGCATGCCGGTTAGAAATGTGTCCGAGTGCGGTCCGCCTTGCTCTGATGTCATGCTGACGTATGTCAAAAATCTCTCGCGAGCGCAAGGCACACCTGTCGGATTCTGCAGTCGAGCGCAGTTGCTCTCCACTGACTGCGCTGATCAAAAGCATGATGGGAAACGACTTGCTGACGACACAGCTTAATGCTCATTGGTTTAAACAACCGTGATGTATTTTTCTCTTTTAAAATGTTTGATTTTAAAACTCTGATATCATGTTTTATGTGTATACGTTATGTGTGAATATTCCCAAACTATCTAACAGTGCAATCACTATGGTTTATGCAATGTAATTTTTATTAAAAAAATAAAAAATAAAAAAACATGTCTGTATTAAAGAAAAAAAGACTGATAAACATGTATTTGGAATGGAATTAAATAAGTAGGCTACTTTGGGTGTCTTGTTCATTATATTTATTTTCATATAAAAGCAACAGAACTTAAATTCCATCCAGTTTATTAGCAACACTGTGCACGAGCGTGAATCCGGTGAATCCCGCGATATCCGCCTTTGATCTCGCAGGTGTCAGATCCACTGCGAGAAGAGAGAACTGTCCGGCTTGCCTGCGCTTTTTTCACTCCTCCCCTCACTACAGCCGCCTACTCTCGCCTACATTTCAGGCGAGGCAAGGCGCATCTCAAACAAGCCTTAAGCTAAGCTCAGTTCTCGCGCATGCGTCCTGGCGCTCCCGTGAACTCTCGTCAGAGGCCCACATTGAGGAACACTAATAGTTGGATAAAGTCGTTATTTTTGTTGTTTTTCCGCACAAAAAGTATTGCCGTCGCATGATAAACTTAATGTAGTGCCACTGTAGTTACTTGGACTATTTTAACGATGTTTTAATAACTATTCTGGGCCGGTGAGTTTCGGTCACACTGGAAGCCTATGGAGCATGGCCGTAGCCAGCTATGAGGTCACCGAGGTCCGGACCTCGGTCATTTTTTTATATTCAAAAATAAAATTTCAAGCTCTCTGAATGATTAATTAGCCGTTTAAACCGCGTCATATGTGTGTTTGCAATTTATGTCGCTGCGAGAAGGTAGATCAGTGAACGGGGCTTGAGAGCGTGTTGTGAGCATAGACTGTAAAAAATGCGGCAGAGCGCTTTATGTCACTTTATTATAATTTATAAATAAAGCGCAAAAGAAACTACAAGCATGATGCAACAGCATCGTAGTTGATGTCAATTTGAAAGTCATGAAATGACCAAAAAGTGCCAATAAACTTTTTTTTCTTTTACATTTCCGATAATGGCGCGTATAATTTGCACTAAGTGCCTGTCTTTTTAGCAAAAAAGGCACCCACAACTAAATAGCTACAGTTGCACGGGTCGTTGGGCGTGCGTGAGGTGCTTGAAACTAAGTAGCTTTTGACGCGTTCGACTCGAGTTCGAATCCGCCTTTTGCCGAACTCGCTCTTCTCCCTCTTCTCCCTTTTCCCAATACACATGAGATGTAAAATGTATAGCCTAACATAAAGGTCTCTAGCGTTATATTTTGCCAACGAACTAATATCGAAACCGTGATATGGTTTTGTGCTTTATAAAACAGCACAAGACTTTAAGTATCCTATATAGGCATTATGTTTGTGCTGCGTGATTTAAAGAAAAGTGCGCACTTTGCTCACGCGATCAAAGGGTTTATTTCTTGCAAGTGAAGACATTAGGACAAAAGTATTGTAATTTTCCTATAGTGTAATGTAAAATATACTTTTGAAATATTCATTTTCATTTATTAGGCTATATGGATTTTATGTCATAGGAATAATTATAGAAATCATTATTATATTATTATACTAATTGTTTGGCATACTAAAACACCAGTTATAATGTAATGTAGACTGAAACTCCATATCATAACTAAAAAATATGTTTGAGCCCCCTTTAATGTCCAGGTACAAGTCAATGTTTTTTATTTGTGCACAGTTCATGGGTTGAAGCCCGTTGAAGCTCTTAATTTTGAGCTCTCAAAGAGCACCAGATTGATGCATTTAACCTTAAAATGTACAAAATTTTCTTGCGGGGGAGCATGCCCCCGAACCCCCCTAGAGGGACAGAGGTTTACCCAACATAGTTTTACAAAATCCTATATGGGAAAGATCTATCATTTATGAACTTTACTCCAGCATAGTACAACAAAGTTCCTTTTAAGTCAGTAAACTAAAACTCTTAATGCAAAATTAAAATGTCCTTGGACAAACTATACATTAGGCCTGCCTAAGGGGGGGCCTACAAGACATTGATTGTGCCCAGGGGCCTCTGAATTCTTAATCCGGCCCTGCACCTCACCTCGGACCTCACTAATTTTCAAACCCTGGTTACGGCCTTGCTATGGAGGAGTCAAAATTCTGTCAGATTTCATCAAAAATATCTTAATTTGTGTTCCGAAGATGAACGAAAGACTTACATGGTTGGAACAACTTGAGGGTGAGTAATTACTGACAGAATTTTCATTTTTGGGTGAACTAACCCTTTAACACAGATAAATTGCCCCATTTATTAATGTAGTATAAGTCTTCTACCACTAGGGGCAACAGTGTGTGGAGCACTTTCAAATCTTTCAGCCATTACGTAGTCCAAATCTTTTTGTTTTTCCTTTCATGCCCTGCTTTGTAAAGTTAACTGGTCTGAGGATTGAATCTAGCAATTTATCTGTTATAACACTCTCATGTTTTTGATTACAGGGATCCTTTTTTCCATTTCCGCTAATTTGATCCACGTTTAAGCGGATGATCAGCTCACCATGCCTTTCCATACCAGTGTTAAAGAAAAAAAAGTTGATTTATTGAAATAAAGATGTTTACCCTTTATTTTAAGGTCCATGTTACAGTGTAATTATACAATAATAATTAACTTGTGCTTATAAGGTTAGGATTAGGGTTTGGTTTAGGGTTAATTGCATGTAATTATGCATAATGTGTAGTTATTACTACAGTAACGACATGTAATGTGTAACAAAGACACTGCAAAATAAAGGAAATACTGTCTTGGCAACTAACTGAAATAAAATAAGTTGAAGTTGAAGTACTAAAATTACTAAAAACTTTTTAACGAAGTAGGAATATGGGTAAATATAACAAAAGCACAAAATTACTACTTTTTCATTAAAATGAAAACTAAAAAAATATAATAACAAAAGCTAATTCAAAATATTAATAAATGCTATAATAGTATTATAATAAATTATACTAAAATAACTGTACTTGATATTAGGTTGGTGTTTGGAATATTACTCTTACTATTTTTGTGATATACACTGACTGGCCAAAAGGATGCTTAAGAGTCTATGATTGGATCATTATTGCAGTTTCTAATATGTTATATGTTTGAAATAAACATTTATTTCCATCAAGAGGTGCATCAATTTTTGGTCAAATTATTGACAATGCAAGAGTCCAGCTCTCTGTAATGTCTCCTCCAGCACATCCCAAAGAGTAGTAGTAGTAGTAATTTAAAGACATTCAATGAATTTAAGGTCTGGACTCAGAGGAGCCGATTCATGTTTGAAAATGATTCTACTTGCTCCCTCCCAAACATTCTTTCACAATTTGAGCCTGATGAATCTTGACTGTCATCCTGGAATATGGCCATGATGTGTCTTCCTACATCATAAGGGTTAGAAGAACTGTTGCAAAACATATAACATGCTAGAAACAGAATAATCACTGCAATTATGAACCAATCATAGACTCTTATGAATTTGCCTACTTAAATCCAAACAGATTATTTTATTTTTTTTGGCCGGGCAGTGTATATAGATATAAATTGAAATAAAAGTATGCTATAGTATAGCATATTATTCTTAAGAACTGATAGACTCCTGCTTATGGAAGTGTTATGAGCAATTAAAATCAAATACTTTTCTTCCACTGTAATTATGAGAATGAACTTTTCATTCTACATTCCCACAGTCTCTCCTCTTAACCCCAGGTCTGGCTGCCTTTATGCTTGACAGTCTGTGATGAGAGGAACACTGACAGGGAAAATGACAAGTGGCTTCAAACTAGAGGATGCAGATCTGTAAATAGAGAACTATCATTTTTCTCAGTGTGCCGCAGGACAGACCCTCAGTGAGCGGAGGAAACATGATCAAGGCAAACACGGACCCACCTGCGCTCTGGATCGGGTTCTGTGCTCTCCACTGGTGGCAGGGAGGTATGATAACAGCTTTGTCCTGATCACTATCGTTCCTGCTCTACTCTGGAATGGCAGTCCCACAGATGTGCTGTTTGTGCTGCGGTGGTATAGATAACAAACGGCTGCAGTCTGCTTGTTGGTGGTCCAGACCTTTCTTGACTATTCCAGGAAACATGCCACCATCCGAGTGGCAGAAAAATTTACCATGACACAGAGAGTTTGGCTAACAAATTGGAAAATGCATAGCCTAAAATTACATGGCTAAAAGGGTTCCTGATTAAACAACTTAAATTTTGGTCTCTGACTGAGCTGGACGATGACATCACTGTTTTCTCCAGAGCAGCTATATATATATATAAATGAACTAAATTAATAACTTTTTTACAACAACAATGAACCACATTTTTGTTTTTTACAACAAAAATGAAAAATATCCATATTTAACCCGTTACAAAGTAAAATTCTAGCTTCCGGCCAAATGAACATACACTGCATACTTGCGTCTAAAACGCAACTTGTGACGTCAGAAGTGCGTATTGTAAATGTCACCAGTGTGTCGTCGTACTGGCATAAGTTGCGCTTTACAGTTAAGTCGAATCTGTATGTTCGTTTGACCGGAGTCTAGTTATTTTACTTTATAAAGTTTTAAATATGGATATTTTTCTTTCACAAACACATCGCTTCACTTCAGAAGGCCTTTAACCCCCCGGAGTTTTATGGACTTCAAAATAGAAACGGCCATTCACTGTCATTATAAAGCTCAGATTGTATTCGTCTGAAAGAAGAATGTCATATGACTTGAGGGTGAGTAAATCATGGGCTAATTTTCTTTTTTGGGTGAACTCTCCCTTTAAGCTGGATTATGACGCTATATTTTCACTCTTCTAGATCTGCTGTACGGCAGAAACACACACTGTTGCATTATTTTCCTTTTATCACTGTAAAGCTGCTTTGAAACTTGTAAAAAGCGCAGTATAAATAAAGATGACTTGACTTGACTAAAATCTCAATGCATCATGTTGACTTGATTTTTCTTCAGTTGCTTTTGAACAGTGCGACAAATGTTTTGATGCAGCAGTGAAAGTCTCACCTCAAAGGTAATTTATGAACTTGTATCGCACATATACCCAGAGTCCTACGACTCTCTCCATGACATTTACATGTTTTCTTTGCTGAAGTCCCTTCTTGGCTCTGACTTGCACCTGTCTGCAGTGGCATCTTGTCAAGGTCACAGATGTGCAGAACACGGAGGCCTAACTTATGTCCAGAAACTGTCTGCTCCTCCACCGTTCATTATTCAGTAGCACAGACACGCTTCAACAGCTCCACAGAATGATTGCCCCGTCTCCTTAACTGGACTATTAATTTGAAAAACCACTGCAAGGAATTCCTGTTAGCTTTATTGAAATCTGTCGGCACAGCTACTTCCTTGCAATCTCCGCTGTTAACCGCTAGCCTCTCTCCCTCCGCGGCAGTAAGTGGCTCTCCAGACCCGTGTCGGATTCTTATTCCAGGTCGACAGAGTATAAACCCAACATATTTTATTCCCAAGGCGTTATAATCTGCATGAGGATGATCTTTCCTTTGTGTTTATTTATTTATCTTTTATTTAACCAGGATATTACTGTCTCTTCTTCCAGCCCAAGACAGCAGTTTGCAATAGACATTTAAAAAGTGAACAAAAGGGGAAGGTTTATCTAGACTGAGTACATTTTGCAGTTCATTCCAAACCCAAGGAGCATAAAAAAACGAATTTATTAAATGGTTTTTACCAAAAAAAAAAAGTGTCTCCTCGCAATAAATAAAAACATATGCAATCATCTCCATTATACAGCGTGATGGGAAGCTAATGTCCTCATATTTTCACAGCATGATGTTTATTTGTTAATATTGTCTTCTGCTTTAGCATCTGTTCAGGTTCTCTGGGGTCGTATTTTTCCTGTAAACGGTGTCTAAATGACTTTAGGTGTAGCCTACTTTCAGCTTATTTGTCACTTAAATAAGAATCATTACCAGAATTCATAACATTGCATGGAAGCGCATTGCATGGATTGCTTAATGTGGTCTCTCTTGAATGATTAACACAGACAAAGTGCTTTTTTATATGGAAATTACACAACATAAGGTTACACAAAGACAACTTATGCATGGGTCACATGTGAATCTCAAATTCCACACCTTAATCAAAAGAAGGAAAATAAGAAATTATCTTTCATGACTTTTGCATTGCATTGCGTTTAATATTTTAAAGTTAAAGTTACTTTTTTATTTTAATCAGAATGAGAATAAAAGAATACAATAAATACTATCATTCAAATACTTTACATTCGAAATAATATAAATACAATTGCCTGGGAGTGTTCTTGATGGGTTTGATGAGATTTACTCTCACAAGAAGAGATATTAAATTAGCTTATATCTCGGTAACACTTTACAATAAGGTCCCATTAGTTAACATTGGTTAATGCATTACCTAAATTGAACTAACAATGAGCAATACATTTGTTACAATATGTATTAATCTTTTTTAAAGCTAGTTAATAAAAATACAATTGTAGTTCATGTTAGCTCACGCCCATTACATCATATTAGGGGTCAGCATCAAAGACACGGGTTAATATAAAGTATATATTTTGATTTAAAATAATAATCACAGGTTTGCATAATATTTTGAGTTTGTATTTCATCAATTTTGAGGAATACTGCATCTGTTTTTGTGAGGTGAGTAAATGCATGCTCACATTTAGTCTACTACAATAAGCATCATGTTTACACGGCGCACACAACGCATCTTCACTTTACTCTTGATTTCTCTCAACATACGGACAGGAGAGCTGTCAGTCAGTAAATGGGAAAACAAAGTAACTTGTGTTACTTATTTGAAAATGTTTGTTGCAAATTTTAAAATAATGCATTACTTTATATACTTAATCTTTAATTTGGAAAAAGTAATCTGATTACGTAACTTGTTACTTGTAATGCGTTACCCCAACACTGGTCATCATCATTTTATGCTAACTAATGTACAGGGTGGGCCATTTATATGGATACACCGTAATAACATGGGAATGGTTGGTGATATTAAAGTCCTGTTTGTGGCACATTAGTATATGTGAGGGGGCAAACTCCTCAAGATGGGTGGTGACCATGGTGGCCATTTAGAAGTCGGAAAAACAGGACTTTAATATCACCAACCATTCCCATGTTATTACGGTGTATCCATATAAATGGCCCACCCTGTAGTTAAATGAAACCTTATTGTAAAGTATTACCCACTTCTCTTTCTTTGTCTTCTCTATTTCTCACTCTTAAACCTATTAATCTCTCTCTTTATTTTCAGTGTGTTGTTGAAACAGGCCCACAGAACAAGCTATTGATTGAAATGACCTCTGAGCATAATGAGAGCTCATATGCTATTGGTGCTTATCATTTCTGTCAGTACCCTGCAGACAGTTACAATTAAGTGCAGAGTCAATGCTTTCCATTACAGAGAACGTTACTGTTCCTCATAGCTATTTAAACATTATGTAAATCCACATATTGTCATTCAGTCTGTCTCCCTTGCACGGATTTCAGTATGGGCTGCCATAATCACTGTGTTTAATTTGGAGAGTATACAATTGATGGTGAGTTTATTTTACAAAATGAAATCGTTGATTCCAAAGCCTGTTATTTTTCCTGTGGAATTCAAAAGGAGAAATATGAGTGCTTCTCAAACAGAAGGCTGTGTCCTTCTAGTCCAGTCCTTCAGAGGCCTGTGGGCAAGAGTCCTCCTCAGCATTAAACACTAATTAAACACTAGTGAGTGCACATGGCTATGTCAAAAATAAAACCTTTATATCAACTGTCTTTCTATTAATGCTGTACAAGTAATGACAACTGTATGTGTTCTCCCAGTTTACATTATGCACAGTTTAGCCTTTATCTCCAAAAAAACACTTTGTCTTGCATTACGTAGTGAAATTGGACAAGCTCAGTGTGCAAATGATTGTGGGTGATTGGAGGATATACACTTAATGCATTCTTTAAAACAGGCCGAATGAAGGACATAAAATGAAGGCGAGAAATGCAATCTTCCATTTGAGAATGTTTGCTAACAACAAACTAGCATGAGAACTGATCAAGCATTGATCTGTTTGTTACCGCAACTGCTTGTGAGGCCTCTTTTTTAATTCCAATAAAAATACCACAGCACACTGGGCATACTATAATTAGGGTTGCGCTGAAATTACAATTCTGGTCAATTCAGATCAGGGGGTTGGTTGCAAAAACCGCTAAGACTACTCTTACATGTTAGACATCAATTTTATTTTCTTTAAAGGTCCACTGAAGTGCCTTGAAACAAGCAGCATTATTCACCGTGTTGATGTAATTTCCACTGAAACAGGAATGACAGGGTGGGACATATTGAACAGCTCCTCCCCTTTTTTTTAAATAGCCAATAGCGTTTCGTTCATATCACAGATCGGCTAGAGCCGTTGAGCTCGATAAAGCCACAGTTTCCTCCTAATCTCTAACGGTTTCTTCTCATAATCTCCTGCATATCACTTTAAAATATAGCATTCTGTGCAGAATTCAAATGGATCCGATACCTTTTCTGGTATATGCGCCGACTCGTACATACCGGTCTGTGCTATTGTGTCTTTGGACACAAAATCTGATGAGAAGCTGAAGTGCAGAGTGACGTCATCAAAACCGTTGATCTGCTGTATATTGGTCGAGGTGAGAGATTGTAAAGTTTAAACGCTTATATCTTCTAAATGCGAATTTTGTTATTGTTTTGGAGCACACTAGCTTATATATAACAGTAAGCCTAACATATTCATACTAAAAGCTAAAAAACTTGTGAAAGGCTGTTCATAACTTTTTTAAATCAGTTACATAAAAACATAGATGTGCCTAATTTGATCATTTATCATGGGTTACAACTTTTCAACATTAATAATAATAAGACTGGAGTAATGATGCTGAAAATTTAGCTTTGCCATCACATAAATAAATTGCATTTTATATATATTCAAATAGAAATCAGTTATTTTGAATTATAAAAACATTTCAATACTATGTTGCTATACTGTATTTTTTATCAAATATGCGGCCTTGGTGCGCATAAGAGACTTCTTTAAAAACATTACAAAACCTCACCGACCCAGAACTTCTAAGTCTATATTCAATTTCACTGTATATGCATAAATGGCTTTAAACCATTTTCCTTTTACCAGTTTTTCACGGTTTAATACCATTTTACAATCAGGAATAATTGTCTTTTAATGTGTTGAATAGGTGTGACCCCTTGGTTCAAGGGCCCTTATAGGATGCCTGGTCTTCCTTCCTCCTCTCCAGTTTATGCTCCAGTTTATGCTCTATGCTCTTTTCTACACTCTTTATCTGTTATTTAATGTGTTTTCGAATCAGTCCTTGAGGATGTATCTTTGTTCTGTGCTTCAGTGAGAAGATTGCATTGCATTATGATATGATTGTTTTTCCTTCTAAGTAGGATTTTGTTACTGAATAACCCTTATGCCAGCATATCAATGAAATGGAGAAAGATTGCACTAAAATTGTATTATTTCTCTCTCTCTCTCTCTCTCTCTCTCTCTCTCTCTCTCTCTCTCTCTCTCTCTCTCTCTCTCTCTCTCTCTCTCTCTCTCTCTCGTATCTCTATTTGTTCCTTTCATTTTAGTGTGCATGGGCTTTCCCCAAAAGGATAACTTGGAAACTTTGAGGTCCATTGAGCGGCCAGCATTAGATAATCAATCAATGCAGCCCACGTCCCCCAAATGAGCATTCTGATGTCACTGATGTGGAACAACATGGTCTGAATTCACCATTGAGATTCCAGGGAGAAATGAGGTCATCTTCACCGGGGCTCACGCACACGAGAGCACAGCAATCCATAATCACACCAGGATATGATGCTTAAAACATAACACACGGATGTTAATGAAACGAATACAACTTCTCATAAAATTATGAGAAACAAGATTCTCATAAAATTATGCGATAATGCACCACTTATCTGCTCAAGGCCAGACGTAATCTGCTGAATTTTATTGCATTTTATCACACTGATTTAGGTGAAACATGTTAAATTGATCTAAGAGCACTACCTGTACTGAAAGCTGAAATGATAATCAAATTATTTAAGAATACTTAAAACAGGTCCGAAGGTCCGAAGGTCTTTTCAGTTTTGTGGAAATCTGCAGGGCACATATTTCATCTCATTATTAAGGTTTTTGTGGACAGAAAATAAGTTCCAGACATCTATATTATTTCATGTCTACAAGTGCAGAAACAAATGCTATCAGGAGAATTTTAATGTTTTCTTTCCCCATCCTGGCTTTTGAATGTCTGTCTGTACAAGGCAGCTGGTCGTTCAGCTGGTGTCAATTACTCAGTGAAAATGGTATTTGTATTGTCTGCTAAAGAGAATATGGTGCCTCAGTGGGGGGAAAAAAGGTTTGATGAAAATCATTTTATAAACCGAGTCCATGTTCCTCTTGTTTTAGAGCTTCATTGGGGGAAATTCATGCTGAGAAAGCTAATTTCAAGCAAATTTATCTTGTAACCCAATGTTTGAAATATTTAGCTGTGCGCCAACAGACAAGACACTGCAATCCACATTTGTTTCCTTAGCATTGCAGATGCACAGATTTTAGTCAATGTTGCCATGCATGTCCTCTAATTTGTGCTTGCGTTATGATTGTTGAGGGGTTTATTTCCAGAATGCAGTCTCGCTTTATCCCCTTTGCACAATAAATTGTGACCAACTGCTATTTGCAGCTGTCAAATCTTCCCACCTGATATAGTTTGTCATTATTTTATCACTGTAATTTGTTTCACTCTTTTTCTCCCATGTTCCCTTTCCTTATAGGTCTATGCACAAGTTTAAACTTTCTTCAAGGTTACACTTTATTCAAACGTCACTTTAATCAGTTTATGAATTGATTTAGATGACCAGTTGTATATGTGAAACATTTTTGTGAAATGATAGAATTATTGAAAACAGCATGTTATAATCTAGCCTTCTTTTAATATATATATATATATATATATATATATATATATATATATATATATATATATATATAATACATTAAATGTGCTGTATAACATTTTTTGACCAAAGCATACCATACTATGTTTGCAAAGATTTAGGAAACATGCTAAGTTCAAACACTTTCTCAGAAAAACAAAGCAAGTTATTCTACTTTGAAATGTGCTTTCCGGTCGGAATGTCTGTTTTTGTTTTGGACTGTTTGATCCCACCCACTGCCAATTTACCCAATAGTAATTCGACAACCCGAGTTGCCAGTTGGTGGAAAACACAGTGTATTACAGCCACGGATACCGGCAAACAAACGGTCTGACATTGCAGATTTTACCCGACCTAAAAAGCCTTACCAATAAAAACATATCAAACGTCTACATTTGCTGATCAACTTACAGTGTAAGGCTTTTGCTTTTCATTTTTAATTGCACTTCTTCCTGCTACATGTCCTCAATCTGGCATCCTATGTGAGCGTTCTCCTTAAAAATGCAATGTACCAAAAACGCATTTTGAAACCGCCCGTGTTTCCTATATTACCACAAACAAGTAACCAATCCAGTCAATGTGTGAGGACATGGCTGAATTAAACCAATATTTCCACTTGCCATTGTGTAGCATTTACTACAGTTAACCCAGTGGATCAGGTATTCTGAGTTGGTGTGATTGAGTGGAGGCGGGGCTAATTTGCATATTCATGGTTCTGTATGCTAAATTAAGCAAGGATGTTGAGTTACATTCTAGCTATTTTAAGCCATGGGGAAACAATTTTCAAAGGAAAAAAAAAACGTTTAAACGTAATTTTGATTATCAAAGACGTGTTTTAAGGTATACGATTATTGATTGCAAGAAATTAATGTATTTACAAACTATTACTTTTTATATGAATAAATCAGATCAAATGAAGCAATTTTGCCCTTTTTCCAATAATCCAAAACCTTATTTTGCACTTCTTTTTTTCAGATCAGGTTGCTTGTGAGATCTGGCAACGCTGATTTTAGTGGCTGTGAAGGAGAGACAATGCAGAAGTCGTGTCCTGTTCCTAAGAGGGACGTGTTTGTGCTGTCTCTGCATCCCATAAGAGTTCCCTGCTCTGAATTATTGAGAGGAAGAACTGGGCAATCCATCACAAGAGAGGAGACATGAAGACGCCTGTCATTGCTGCTGGAAGGCGGTGTGGATGTGTGAAGAGTCACCTCACAGCTCATCAACACAGTGAGAAGCATCTACACTCCCTTCTATCACAAACAATCAAAATCAACCTTCCGATTGAAATGACTCGATCTATTCATAGACTCCTTATTGCTGGGACAGTTTTCGCTGTGAAAATCAAAATTCCATACAGGGACGTCTCAGCAATGATTTGAATCAGAATTTTTTTTTTGTTATTATATATTAACTTGCATTAAACTCTTTAGATCAAGTGTCTGATTAAACTGATGCACAATGTTTTAGGAGAGGTATAGCCTATATTGCGTCAGCTCACTTCACTATAAAGCTGCAGGCACAATAGAATTTTGCATAGTTTTTAGCATTTTTGTTTCACCACATCTTCTACTTGAAAAAGTAGCTTGTTGATGGAAAAAAGTTTAGCCTTTTTTATATGAACTACTACTGAAAACCACAGTAAAGTCACTAAAATGATTCGCTCGTTTTGGAGTTATTCTCCGACACAGGGCAGCTCAATATTTGCAAGCATTTGCAAAACTGAATCTTATGTTTGATTTTGATTTTGTCTTATGGTGCATTCAAGTCCTCCTGGGAAGTTAGTATTTACCAGTTGGGAATCGTGTTTTTAAAAAAGCCTGACTGTGTCACTGCTAAATACCATATTGTGGCCAAATCCCAAGCGTCCCACTTGTATTTACGAATTTGTAGTGGCGTTCATGTGCATTAAACTCGTAAAAAAATCTATCTTTCCGACATGGCTTGAACACACCATAGGCAAATTAATCTGTAAATTCAAATCAGACTTTCCATGGCAAAGATGCACTCACCCTTTCTGAAAGTATTGTTTTCATATATACAAATCTTTCCCAGATGATATTTCCTGGGAATTGAGGATGAAGATTAATCTCAGCGTTTCGTTTTATTTGTGCATTGCATGCATCATTTAATTGCGCTCATCCGTCCTGGCAGAGCCGGCTTTCTGGACACAGTTACGGAAAAGGTGTGTTATAGAAGAGCACGTTTTTGGCACAGCTTTGTAAAATCGTGGACAGTTCATAAAATGACAGTACATCATAAATAATGTGCCCATTTCTTAATTTGCAGTCTTTTCATGTCTGCTTCCTCCATAAGATTTCAATTTGAAATAAATTGGGATGCTGGATCTAGAGCCATCAGCATTTCATTATGGCACCAACCAGTCCATCATCCCATTATTGGTCCATTATGCCATCAAACCGGATAATAAATAATAAAAATGCACATAGCTACTGTCAATGTATGGTAGACAGATCCCACAGTGTTCCTGAACAGCTTCCTTCTAAAGTGATTTGGAATTTTCTACATATAGGAAACAGCTTCTTGTGTCATAAAATAATGCTCTGAATGTGAAGAATCATGATTTTTTTTACAGCAGAGTATGATGTTGACATCTTGCTAAGTTCATGAAACATACATTTTGAAGGAAAAAAAGCCACCGTATGCTCTCAATGGACTTTTCTTTTCCTTCGCAACCTTTTGTCCTACTGCAGATGAACTGTGCAGACTTAATGGGAGTAGGTGAAATGTGCAAATCAGTAAGTCATCGCACCTTGGCCTTATTTGTCCTAATTACCTCAGGCTTCACAGTGTCCTGCTTTAAACTGTTTCCGAAATGAAGTCCTGGAGGAATCTTGTGGCACTATCAATATGTTCGCGATAGAAGATCCACAGTGAATTACCTCACCGCCTGCTGCTTCTGATTGCTGCTGAGAGATAAAACTGCTACTTAATTGCTAGTTTAGGATCAGCTTCTCGTACACAGACTTAAATCTAATATGTGCTGTAAGTGACGTTTTCTAATCAACAGAATTAGACCTCTTTTCCCAAATTCCCACCCTCCAAAGACATATTAGCAAGTTCACTCTTAAAAATAATAAGCTTCCCTAAAATACCTAAACTTTTTTTTTATTAGTCTGAAGAACATTTTAATACTCTAAAGAACCTTTTTAGCAAACAAATGTTATCTTGATATTTCAGTGTCAATCTTTTTTTCCTAACCCAACTGAGGCTGTTTGAAAAGTAGAAAAGTAAACTCTTTTTGCCTTCCAGTACATAATCTTTTGATTCAACTCTGCATCATTGCCAACCTTGTTGCTTACTGCACTGATTAACATCTGTCAGTGTGTGAGCCAGAGCTGGTGTAACGTATAAGAAATGTTGCTGGCAATGCCATTGAAAGCTAACGAGTAGCCTACAGTATCTGCTCATCTTGTAGTCATAATTAGGCTGTGAATGTGACGGAGGCTGAGCCCACTTGGAGGTGCTAGCATGCTAGTGTCCACACAGCTCGGTTTCTCTACAGCTCACGGAGCCAGACGTCCTGCATTGCCCTCGCTGCGCCAAAGGACAGATTGAGGCAAGTGACGACAGATGCCTCTCAGTATGTGTGTGATAGAGTTAGAGCCCTTACACTGGAGAAAGGCTAAGTTGCACTCATGTAGCTATATGGTGTTGAGACAGTAAAGGCATTTTAATGCGATTTTCAGAATGAAAAACTAGCTTACAGCTTGATGAAATATGTAGATGAAATAGATGTTTCAAACAGTATGCTTCATTGTTGTCAAGTAAATGTCATTCAATTACCATCTTGAAAATAAAAAATTCTGTCACGAGTATGTTAGTTTCTTCGTGTTTTAGGGCACGTTTACATGACAACGATGTACTGAAAATGGAAAAGTTTTTATTTTGCATTTTTTGCATACAGACGACAACATTGTCAGAACGATCCCTGTTCACACATATTTGCGGAAATGACTAAAAGCACTGTATTTTGCTGTCAGGCCAGTAGTTGCCAATGTCACTTTGTAACACTACGCACCTATAGACTGAACACATAATACACATGCACGGGATGTCACCTTTTTCATAAATCCTTGTTTTTGCAGTTTACACGGCGACTGTAAATGTAATGTTTTCAAAAACGTGCACTTTGAAACCAGTTTTCAAAAGTTTGCATTTTCAGGAACCCAAAACACAGTTGTCATTTAAATGAATGGCCAAAATGCATATAAAGTTTTCCGTTTTTAGTTAAAAATGATGTCGACCCCTCAGTTTGGTTTTGTTCCATTCCTGTTTGCCTGTGTTTCCTTCGTTTCCATGGTTGGTAATGAGTTGCGCACCTGTTTCTGGTTCTGTTGATTAGCTTACCTTTGTATTTCAGTCCTTAGTTTTCATCAGTTCCTTGGTTCGGTGTCGTTCGGTTTAGTTTATGTGGTTGTGTTATATTATTATTATCTCCTGCATGTTACTTGTTGGAGTTATTAAAGAATGTTTGTGTTATTACGGAGTATGCCTTAGGGGACATGGGGATGGAACAAAATATATGAGATTGGAGGAAAAATAATATTTTGATTCTTTTGCGTTCCAAAGAAACTGTTCTCTCGCAAAACGATTGCATTCCCCCAAGAAACTTTGCAACTTGCAAAAGCACTGAAATATAGTTTTTCCTCACACCGCATAATGCAAAGTTTCTCAGGGGAATGCAAAAGTTTTGCGAGCAAATGCAAAGTTTCACGGGGGAAAGCAAATGTGTTGTGAGAACGCAAAAGCATTGAAATGTAATATTTCCTCCCATCTAACTTTTTTACCATCAGTGTCCCTTTAGGGGCTCTGTAGAAATCAGATCAAATAATAATGCATAATGCAAATCGCAGCTGATGTTACTTCCAATAATATTACTTCCACTGTAATATCCGGTCAAGTCAGAGGCCTTGCATTATGGGATACAGCAGCCACCTAGCAACACCCTGGCAACCACTCATAACACCTTAGCATTTGTGGGATAATTCACTTTTAAATTTTATTTATAGAAAATAGTTGCTTATTAAAAATTATTCAATTATTAAAACCTTAAGTTACAAAACATAACTTAACAGAACATGAATGACACACACACACACACACACACTAAAAAACAAACAATACTTTTTGAAATAATAACATTATGAAGGTGGCTAAACAGAATATTGAAAATGCACAGTCGTCATGATCAAATAAGAGTTCAGCTCAAGTGAATGCTGAATGAGATTCAGTCTAGTTCAGACAATAAAACATGTTCTCTCACATATAGCTTAAAAGTGTCCCAAGCTTTTTTTAAATTGCCATCTTGAATCCATTGTGTAAAATGTGGTTTATTAGCCCATAATCGGTGACACACATGAAAATAAGAGAGTAGCACAGTGAAAGTGACTTCACTGAAGGAGAGCAGAGAGGGATGAGAATGCCATGCGGATCCTTGAGCGTGACTCTCAGCCACCCACACTGCCAGGCGTGGGAGGCAGAGGTAATTCTCCTGTGCCAGCCACAAGCTAATGGCAGTAACGCTGCGCAACACCAAATGCCAGTGCTTTCTTTTTTTGGCTGTGCCTTGAACTTAACTGTCTTTCTCCAGTGTATTCGGAGATAATGTGCCCCTTGGAGCGACTAGCCTCTGGTTTCCTTTTAACTGTAGCATTTTTCTGCTATGTCAGCTTTGTGTTTTTGTAACACAGCTCTGGAATAAAGTGTTAAAACCTTATGAAATATATTGGTTTAGTAAAACATCCAGCATCCAGATGAATTGCATTTTTGTTGATAAATCCAAAGGGATAATTACAGTCACCATGAAATCAAAATGGGCAATTCGCAACCTACATTTTTCCATTTCACTCAGATATATGTCACAATACTATCGCAACTTGTTTCATGTCAGTTTTATATAACAGTGGAACAGACATCGTCTCACTGTAAAAAAAAAAGTTGCTGCCTTAAATTTTTAAGTACAAATAACTTGGATGTTTAAGTCATTTCAGCTTAAATTACATTAAACTGACCCCAAAAATTGTTGAATCTTATATCTTGTATAACAAAAAGTTTAAATGAGTTAAACATATGTTGTCGTAACTCATTGATATAACTTTTTACAGTGTAAGGTCTCATTCACTAACCATGTGCACAGTAAAAAACATTCATATTCGTAAATTTGTCAAACAAATCAATACATTTGTGCTAAATTTTAAGAAAATTAACACTGTATATTAAAAATTTGGAATGTGTTAAACAGAGAATGTTTATTTTTTAATATAATAATATTGATAAAAAAATTAAGATGATAAAATAATATTAAACAATGTAATTTTTTTAAATAGTTTGATCTAGGATTGTGTAGGCATAAAAATGCAAACGATCATTGTGTTTGTTAATGTTTTTACTCAGAAATCAACACGTTAATTGTATTATTATACTTAATAATATTGATCAAAATATTAATAAAATAATATGAAACAAAATCATATTTTAATAGCTCGATATAGTTTAGGCATTAAAATGCAACTGATCATGTGTAGCTAGTCTATGCCTGCATAAATGTGTTTGATTTAACTGGTTTTGACAAATTTCACTTTCATCCAAAATCTTGAAGCACATCTTTATAGAGCATAAGGACTTTTGAATTGTGATTAATTACT
Source organism: Scardinius erythrophthalmus (assembly GCF_964197995.2). Lineage (NCBI taxonomy): Eukaryota > Metazoa > Chordata > Actinopteri > Cypriniformes > Leuciscidae > Scardinius > Scardinius erythrophthalmus. Next base: position 7,390,611 of record NC_138226.1, on the reverse strand, counting down.
GTACAAGAGAAACTGTTACAGAGGCCCTTATATGGAGACGGTTTGGGCGTGTCTTATGGTAATTAGTAATGACAGACTCATATTCTTAGCCTGGCAAGCCAGACCTACATCAAGATGTTAGGTCTGGCAACTCACCATAGACACGGGATAAACGGCTGTCTTTCAGATTCACTCTGCACGCAATAGGACAGCGCTTCAACCAACCAGAGCGTTTTCCCAACAGCGGAGCTAATGTTAGTTGATAGATTCAACTTTTGAATCTGGCCGGCAAAACTACGAACACATCTTCCTTTTTAAAGAATGACTTAAGTGCCATTCTTTGCTCTTTTCTCAAAGAAAAACCTAACTCCAAGTCCTCCAGAGTCGCGGCCAAAGCCGATTCGAAAGATGTTCGCCAGCAGTAGCCGCCATTCTTTGTTTTCAAGTAGCAGGGAACCGTCGCAACTCTGTCGTCATTATGTTAAGCCCGCCCCGCCTACTCTATACACGATGTGATTGGCCTGACCCAATTTAGGTTTTTACAGCTCCGAAAGTCAAAGGAGAGTTGCTAGACTTCCCTGGCTGCAAAATACATTTTGCTGCCGCTAGAGTGCGTCTAGATTTCTAGGCTATCATATTCCCTCATTTAGCATAAACTGGATTAATTAACCAGAGAACAAATGTGCAGACTGCAGACACACCTGTTGTGAATCTGGTGGAAGTTTTAGGTAAGAACGGTTGTAGCAGTCTGCAAAAAAAAGTAATTGTTGTTTAGATTGTCTTGTCACATTAACAAGCCCATGCATATCAACATGATGGCTGAATTCTCTTTCCCCCTTATTATCTGTCATTGTTTAATACTCCGCTGATTTTCACACAACACAAGCATAAATCACTATCAGCATTCCTGGACATATTGCCCATAGTTAATCTAAAAAGGCAATTTGGCAATTTATTCAAGCATATCTCGCTCTTATAGGATTATTCAAACCAGCCTCAGCATTTGGTCAATATCCACATAATAAATATAATCTTCCTTCTGCAATCTTTTTTTTTTTTTTTTTTTTACCTCATATGAACATTTCCTTTAGTGTTCTAGCCTGTTGAGGAAAAGCCTACAAATTTCAGCCATGTTGTTGCTGGACGGCTTCTGTGGGATGGATATTCTGTGTGTGTCACAATCTGTAATTACTCGTGGACAGGATATGAATTGATCTGCGGGTTTAATTCCCGAGGGCTGTGACCGCGGTGTCACTCGGGTGGGGTTCAATGCTATCTCTCAAAAATTCACTGGCTTTTGTCTAGACTTGCATGTTCCACTGAGAATGAAAAGGGCAGAGGATGAGTAAAAAGAAAATCTGATTCACTAGTTTATTAAACCGTTTTCCACAAATCCACAGGGGAAAATGAGGATAGAAGAGGATGTCAAAGAGGAAGGGGAGGGGTTAATCTGAGTCCACTAAAAGAGCAGACAGATGCCCTAATCCCATTCGCATAGGAAAGATGACTTTGATAAACTGTTAGCCTGTGCTGATCTTTGGAAATGAGGAGGCAAAATCCCAGTTTTGGGTTTGGATTTATCTGTTCCAATGTTACAATTCCATTTGGTGATTATATATTTTTTGGGCTTAAAAGTACATGAAACATAATTTTATCTTCCGGTACATGACCTGCTTCATATTTTTAAGTCACTTGACCCATTTTGAGGTCTGTGCACTATAAAGTAAAAAAGTAAGAACCATTAAACCAATAAACAAAAAGGACATATAAACAAGTAGCCTACTGTTTTATTTAGGATTTTAAAGATTTTACGTAGCTTATTTTGTGTATCTTATTTTACTGAGAGTTAGTCAACAAATCTTCAGTAAACACAGCAACTATAATGATTTGTTTAATTTAACTTAGCTGAGCAGTCACTAAAATCTGGTTTAAGTTCATTTCAAGTTGACGAGCTGTTTACTCTATAATTATTCTAAGTCGTCATGGGACTGCATAATTTCACATTTCTCTGTCTTTTGTATCGACAAAAACAATACACGATGAGCAAAGCATGCATAACGGGTGTGTTATTGTTGCTGGATGTGTTGTCATTCTTGTGCTGCCACAGAGAATTATGAAAAATGTTGTTTGGTTATGCATGATATTCTTCATCAACGATAAAACTAAAAAACGTAAATGACATTTGTATGTATTCTAAATAAAAGATATAGATTGTACTGAATGTCAGCTTGCTTATTTGGCTCAAGATAAGGATTTATTGACTCCACATGTCATGCAAATGAGAAACTATGCTTCTAACCACAGCTTGAGAGCTGTCATTATCAAATTTGCGATGCTGTTTGCGAATGTTCGTTAACTATGTTTTCGGAGCCCCTAAGGGGACATGGTGGTGCAAAAAAAAAAAAAAAAAAAAAAAGAGATTGGAGGGAAAATAAAGTTAAGAAAAAAAATCGATGTTTTTGCGCTCCTGAGAAACTTTTCATTTACTTGCAAAAGGTTTGCGTTCCCCTGAGAAACATAGTGTTTGCTCTTAAAGCTTTTGAATTCCCTCGCAAAAAATTCCTTCGTTTTTTTTAGAGTGAACGCAAAGTTTCTCGTGTTAACGCAAAATTTCTCAGGGGAATGCAAAACATTTGCGAGAGAACGCAATAATTTTTCCACCCATCTCATGTTTTTCTTCACCATGTCCCTTTAGGGGCTCAGTACCAACTAAGAAAGTCTGGGCTTAAAGAAAATCGTTTGCCACTCATAATTTTCCACTTTGTTAGACACATGTGTGATTTAATATTTGGTTTGGTTTAGTGTTGTACTGTCAATTACTTTTTTTTTTTTCTTTTTTTTTTTTGGATGCAATTCCTCCCCACCGCGAGAGAAAATGCCCCAGCATACACTCTTAAAAATAAAGGTTCCATTGGTTTCCCATCTCGAAGCACTTTTGAAGCCTGATTGTTTTTATATATCAACCACATTCAATCTCTTCTCTTCCTTGACGTTATGTTCTTTGCTACCTTGTCTTGTAAAAATAGCAAGCGCATCAATTATTCATTATGTAGGCTAGCATCTCTCCATTACATCCATCAGTTTGTTGCTTTATGGCTTTTATCCGTGGCATCTTCTGATAAACACACTTTTCGTTTTATCTTCTGGTGCACCCCTTTTGAAAGCCCCATGTGGTGTTATTTTTGAGAGATTTTGAGAAAAGTAGAGTGTGGGTTTAAGTGCTTCTTGCTTTGCAAATGCAAAATCTGTTGTTATACAACATGTTCTCACACAGCTACTGCAAAGTAATATCCAGAGACTTTCTGACTCTATTTATAACCACTTTCGTTGTCTCATCATGGACAGAATGTGTGTATCATGACATTTGGCAGCCCTTATTTAGTTCCATTCCAAAATCTAGCAAATCTATTGATTAATTCTCCTACTAAAAGAACGCATGGCAGTCTGTATCTTGTAAACCAACTTTGTTTCCTGGTTGACCCGTGATGAAGTGTGTCTGACATTAAATATTTCCTTGTTTGTTTGTTTGTAGCAGCTGTTGTTGTTATTTAATCACTCACCCATGGAGTCAGTCTAGGTCTGTTAATTGCAATAATTACAGCCACTGTTCATTTGTCTGTGATTACATGTGTTACAGGGTTCCCGCTTCTTTAGTCCTGTAATTTGTGAATCAGTGGTAGTTAACCTTCAATCTAGTAGGATTTCAGCATTTTTATATTTAGGTAAATGTCATGAGAAAATATTCAAGCCACTTTTTAATTCAGGATGAAGCCTGCATAAATAAATAAATAAATAAATAAATACAATTATTTTCCCCATCAGAAAAGAGCAGACCATTTCAGGAATCAGACGAATAACTTAGCTTTTATTTCTTTTTTAAAAAATCTTCCAGTAATTATAATGCTAACGAGATTCCATTACCACTTCATAATTTAGCCAGAGGCTATCGAAGACTCATTCCGAAGTACCACAGTTCTACTTTAAAGCAGTTTTTTAATTAGGCTACCGACAGTGTCTTCCCAGTAAACGCTCAAAAACTGCCCATAGCAGGTGCTCTTCAAAATGACTCTAAATAGAATTTTCACACCAAGGAGTGGAAATTGCATTAACACATTATAGTAGACGATATCCAAGTATATTTAGAGAGTGTGATGGTGTGGCTCACGGGAGGGTGTGTGCAGAGACTGTAGTTTTCCAAAGCTGTGAGTGTGACTTTGACACATTCATCCTCTATGAATCTCATTAAACAGGCTGGTAAGGGTTTAAGGGGCATATTCCTTAATACAGCTGAGCTCCCTCTGTCCAGATGCCTTACCTGGGACCAGGGGTGCTATTACATCCCATTCCATAAATCAAAATAGCCTGGATTATGACATGAACATCGAGCAATTAAAGCTGTTCTTTCGATTCCACCCCTCCCCATGCAGATCTTTTCACTTTTGGATCCAAACCGCAGTTTATTTTTGTATTATAAATGTAGCAATGCATGAGTAGGCTACATACTAACTGTATTTAGGGTAAAGAATCAGAAGAAAACACAAGTTTGTAACTTCAGTTCAGTTTCTATTTCAAAACTTTACATGATACTTGTGATTGTGATGTACGGTGGCTTTAACATATTTGCTTCACAACAAAAATACTGTGCAATGAGCTACGGGAAATTAATTGAGTTATTCAAATGAATCTGATTAATCGGTTTGGAGTTCATTGAAACGAGCCGCTCAAACCAATTCACTCGCTAAAATGAATCAAACTATTTAGACAGACAGACAGACAGACAGACAGACAGACAGACAGACAGACAGACAGACAGACAGATAGATAGATAGATAGATAGATAGATAGATAGATAGATAGATAGATAGATAGATAGATAGATAGATAGATAGATAGATAGATAGATAGATAGATAGATAGATAGATAGATAGATAGATAGATAGATAGATAGATAGATAGATAGATATGTTTGAAATGCCAAAAGTTAATAAATAAATTATCTTTAGAGGACCAGGGTGGAAGAACACTAATTCCCATTTAGTAAATTCCTCTTTCTGTCATCTGTCAATTTAACTTCTATCATGCTACTGAAAAAATATTTAAGTTATAGTGTTGCTAGTTATTTGCTTAGTCCCCAACACTGCCACTTCAAGTTCACTCATTGGTGCACATTTTCACACCAACTAAATGAACTGAACACGCCTGAAGCCCATAGTGTGAGGATTAGGAGACTAAAACAGCATATAGGCACTCTTTACTAAAAAACTGAAGACAGGAGCACAGGAGAAAAAATGCCCAAAAAGGCCTCACAGTCCCTGAGGATGAACTGAGTGCAGTAATTAAAAAAGAAGAATTAAGGGAGTGCACTTGCTGTTCTAATTGCTTCACTGTTTTATCCATGACAGGGGAGAGTTGGCACCAAACGGCCAGTCAGTATTCATTACTTCAATGGTTTGATAGTTTGCCCACCATTTTAAAAAACCCCAGAGGCTTGCATAAGACCTGCACCTGGTCTACTTGATCTCATTAAAAGGATTTGCTCTAAAATCTAATTTCATGCTGGTGAAAACTGATGGTAAAGCTAATTTCATCCCTATACGTCCTTTGCTTACCACATATGATTTCCTCAAATCCTTTGTCTTTTAGATTACCATCACCTCTGTAATTGCAATATCCTTCCTGCTTTCACTTCTAATAGCTGTAATTTCACTATCTTCCCAGTTTGAGCCCCTACATGCCACCACTTCCAGAGTCCATGCTTGTTTTTGTTTCGTATTGGTTTGTTGTGCTTGGTTTCTATCCAGCTCACTGGTGGCATCTGCCCAGCCCGTCCGTTGCATTGCGCAACGACAGATGGTACACCCAGCTGGTGTTCCCTCTCAGCCCCTCTTTTCATGGGTCATTCATCCGTGACCCAGGAAATATTGTATAAAACTTGACTCAAACTGCCTTCCTGCATTGCATCCAATGCTTAGAGAGGGTTGTGTAGGAATCAAAATTCAGTTGAGAATGTCTGAATATGAATTGAATTCCAGTTGAAGTAGCAAACAGGATGAAGATTAAAAAAGGAATGACATTCTGGTGGTGCTGTAGGTGTAGTTTTGCATTTCATTTTTCTTATGTGTGAATTAGGCTATCCATTTTTTTTTTAGATTTTAATAACAAATGATTGAAATGCCACATATAGAACGTTTTTATATTTTAATTTCTATAAAAAAATATGCATTTCTGTATAATTATATTATATTTAAAGGGGCTTTATGTAATTCAGAAACCGTTGTTATTAGCGACACCGTTGAGCCGTTAAGTGAACTGCAGCCAGCTCGTTCTCGCACTCGTACAAGAGACTGATGTTGAATGTGATTCATCAATGCGCAGATATACTCACGAGCCATGACGAAGTTCTGCGAAGAATTTGGAAAGCGAATAAGCGATATTGTTGACGAACATTCAGACGCCGCTCACGCTGCTGTGAAAGACGTTTAGATGAATATTTCCTCTCAAAAAACAAAATCTCACAACAAAAAATGACAGCAGTGAGAAAACAGCAGTCATAGCGATGACGATATGTTTGCACCAGCAATTAACCTGCATCATGTGGACAGATGAGGTAATTAAATTACACTGTTGTGATATTAGTTTCTTTATATATGAGACTATAGACTACATAAGCATTCATTCAATGTGTCTTTGAACGGAAGAGAGACTCCTGGAACCACGTGAAAACGTCACATTCTTTTGATTGTCCCTCTAAATATGTCCCAATTTCTCTCTACACACACACACACACACACACACACACACACACACACACACACACACACACACACACACACACACACACACACACACACACACACACACACAAACGGTCTACAGGCTTTCATAGACAACCTAGGAAGTCGAGAAAGGTTTAATTTTTAAGTTTTGTTACAAGCTGTTATAATAATACAAATCAGTCAATAGGCCTACATGTAAATTCTTACATAGCCCCTTTAATGTGATATTATTTATATTTAATATATCGTATTCAATGATTCCCAACAACGAAATATGTTTTTTTAAATAATAATAATAAAAAAAATTAAAAGCATTGTGACTTGCAATGAACTATTAGGATTAAACTATTAAAGATGAACCTTTTAAGGTCAAACTGACAGTTTTTAAGAATTAGCTGTTTTAAGGTCTTGTATTTTTATTTAGGCTACACATACTTTTCAATATACAATTATAATCATAAACAAATTATATCATTGTTTTAATAAAATAATTTGATGTTACTCTTTATTCTATGATGGTGGTTGTGTAACCTATAAAAATAGTGACCTACGAATAAAAATATTAGGATTAAAATATTAAAGATTAAATGTTAAGTGTTGAAATAATAAATCACAATTTTATGATTTTTGTAGTGTATATCCTACCAGGTTTTTACGGAGGTCTAGTGTAATATGAGCTTAAAGAAATACAACAGGTTATTTTGTTGATGAAGCCTTGTTGAGACTTGAGCTTTACTGCGAGGGCTATGGGGATACATAAAACCAAAAAGGGTTGGAAATACTGCTTTTATTGAAACCAAAGTCAAACAACATGAAACAGTCTTTCAAGGCTTACACCGTTGCTTATTCTTGCCTGTGTTGTTGAAACGACAAAATGCATTTCAGTAAATTGTATTTCAGTACATTTCTCTTTCTGTTATTCAGCTTCTGAAATGAAAAGGAGTCTATTCTCATTCTGAATTTTCCCCTACCCCATTCTTAGCACAATCTCGAAAGGCGCCAACAGGGAAAACGAAAATGAAAGATTTTCCCACCTGGAAAATAGGCCGAAAATCTTCCCAGCATGAAGCTACTTCCATGTGTTTCTGCACTCCTGCAGTGCAAAGTGTCTTTGACTATAGCATACCTCCACATAACCTCACACTTCCCTTTTTGCCCTCAGGTTTAACAGCTCGATGAGAAGGCAATGAGCAGCAAAACATGCCTGGAGGAAATACCACAGTATGTGCACACAAACCAGGCCGTTATGCCACATGCAGGACCGTGGAGAGGTTGAAGGAGAAGTGGGCAGAGAAGGTCAGTGTGTTTTTTTTGTAATTAGTTGGAACGTGACCTCAGAGTAAACCACATGAGCTGAAGGCTTTAATGAACACTATTCATCACTGGCATCCATGCTTCACAGGTGGCAGCTAGTGTCAGGACTGAGATGAGTCTCATCCTTCTTCATATGTTTTGTGGGAGGAACAGTGGACTATTTCTGTATCAACTGACATTCTGTTACATAACATTTATAAGGTGACTACAACCCCAAAAGCAGATGGCTTCCTTATGATCAGTTGCATTCATCTCTGAGAGGATGACTGATTATCAACAAACACTTCTGAATTTAATTTACCAAGTGGTCCATCTAAATAAACACTGCACACCATGTTAACTTTTACTATGTATTATTATATCATGTTTAATGAATAATAATAATAAATAATAAATAAAAATAACTTATTAAACATTCACACATTGTCAGATATTGCACTTTACATCAAAACGATCATTATTATTATTTCCGACCTGTAATTACAAAAATTGATTAAGAGTAAAAAATTAGGGTTACAATTTTAAAGATTAACTGTACAGTAACCATTTTTAAGAATGAGCTGTGTCAAGCTCTTGTGGAATCACATTTGTTTTTCAAGCTTTATAACACTTTTTTGTAGTATTTATTTTAATACTTTTTTTATAAAACAAAATGAACTCAAGCAAACAGCACCATAGACGTAATTATGGATATGGTAAGTAGGCCTACACAACTAGAGGCACATGTTTTTGGCAATATTACTTATAAAAAATAATTAATAATAAAAAACATTCTATAAGACGTTCTACATAGTATGAATGTGTGCTGTATGAAAGTAATCTGGACTTACTATATTCGCCACGCAGTCATTATTACATCAGTTCACAAATCCACTCCCGTGGCCTCATGGGATAGTAAAGTGTCCATCCTGTGCACTCTTCAGAATCTCGTCGGAAGAAGTGGGCCATCTGGCTACTTTTGCATACACTTGAATTCAGGCATACTTCTTTTGACACTCATTTTTACTTGGCATTACATCCATGCTATGGCCTTTCTGGTGTGATTTCCACTGTCACGGCATGAAAGCTGTCCTGGAAGTGCCACTGAATTCAGCAGTACTGGAGCACACTCCTCAGGACACCGTGTATGAGGCCAGACCCTTCAGGTGCAGCAGGCTGCCTTGAGATGGAGAACAGATTGCTAACCAATGGGGTGACATTTAGATCAGCTCTCTGAGTCTCATTAGTGGGGGGTGGAGGAAGGGTTATCTTCTATCTGTATGCCAAAGACATTTATTATAATAAAATTGCTGAAAGCAAGTATAGGATTTAATACCATGTGCTGATGAATATTCCATAGTACTACATGGGATTAGTTCACCCAAAATATTTTATTCTGTCATTAATTACTCATCCTCAAGTCGTTCCAAACCTGTACGACTTTCGTTCATCTTCGGAACACAAATGAAGATATTTTTGATGAAATCTGAGAGCTTACTGTTCCTCCATTGACAGCTAAGCAACTATCACTTTAATGTTTCAATAAGTTCAAAAAGAAATCTTAAACTAATCCATTCAGTACTTGTTATTTCATTATTAAATAAAATAATGTGATTTTAAGTGATCAACCGTAACCTTTTTCAAAGTTCAAGTTCAGGGAATGAGGCAGACATGAAATGTAACTTTAATTGTAAGATAAACATCATCATCAAGCTAAGCCTTTGTTATTGTTTTGAATAAGCGATGGAAAAATTACATACTGTGCCTTTAATACACTTTTTAATTTATTTTTTTTATATATATATTTTTTTAGAAATATGACAACAATCAAATAACCCATAGAGGGATTGCACTGTCAGAGAGTTTGGGAATATATTTACATAATTTATCAGAATTTCAAAATCAAACATTTTAGAAGAGAAAAATACATCACGGTTGTTCAAACCAATGAGCATCAAGCTGTGCAGTCGGTGCGGTGGAGAGCAAGAGTGGGAAGTAATTGGCCCTGTCCCAAATGGTACCCTAAACACTCACGCTCTTCCAATGAATCCGCACTTTCGTGACATAACGCTGCTTTGACTGTCGAGAAGAAGTCTGATGCGGAGCTTGCTTCATTGCGGACTCAGCAAAAGTGTGCATTGAGGGCGCATATCAACCACAAAGCATGCCGTTCGCGAGCACTCTTCTGAAACCTAAAATGACAAATGGGACCCTTTTGGCTTAACGGACACGTGCACGCTGCAGCCTTTGTAAGTCCACAAGACGGTCAGTGCATATTAGTGTGAAGCGTGCCATTTGGGACAGGGCCATTATTTCTAAAAAAAAGTATATTTTATATATTGTATGAATGTAATCTGTACAGGGCTCTCAAGTCTCACGCATTGGGCGTGAGACACACGCAATTCAACCAGTTCACACGCTCACACGCCACCACACCGTGTATTTCTCACGCTGAAAAGGCAATGTCAACCAAGTTGTCCTGCGAGCTTTATATATAACGTTGTATACGAGGCGCAGGCACACAAAGTGAAGTTTCCTGCCGCCAGCACGTATCTCGGCCAGATTGCGTTTGTTACAAGGCAACACAGATGCGCGAACACACGGAAGTTGACGGAACATTCTCGGCCACCGTACGTTCGTTACTAGGTAACCAACAACATCGCGTGAACACACGTCGTGATGGAGAAGGTAAGTTGGAAGAAAGCTCGTCTAACATTTTTAGGCTAGAACATTTAATATATAGCCCATCGTATACATTATTATTGTTGCAGTCAAAAACTCTACAACTACTCTGCAACCAGGCCAGAAGCTTTGGCTCAGTTTGGCTAGCTTACGTTTTCTTAAATTAAGGGAATGTTAGTGGGTATGGGAAGGAATGAAGATGTATTTCTTCATTTTATTTTAAATAACGTTACATTTAAATTAGTTTATTTTATTTTATTTTAAATTATATATTATTCTGTATTAATAGTCTTTCTAGTTACATTAAGGCTACATGTATTAAAGCAGAGTGCTCTGGGTAATATTTTATATCCTGTGAAAACATACATTAATCATTGCCATTGCATTTGTATTTTTCAAACACAAAACACATTTCATAAGCTGGAGTGTGTACTCTTGTGTACACACACACACACACACACACACACACACACACACACACACACACACACACACACACACACACACACACACACACTTAATAATACTCTAATATGTCATTTGTTCACAATGTCCCATGCACCACACAATAAATAATTATACCATTTTGACTAGACACATTCAAAATGCAAAAAGATTTGTTTTTTCAAACTGTTTGGAGCAATTTGTTATATTTTTGTATAACTTGTTTGTAATTTTGAAATATAACATTAATGAGTATATTGGATGTGATGAATTGCTCTGTCATTTATCAGATTTACCAATTGTTATAATTTCAATTTGGGCTGGTTAATTATGAACAATGGGTCAAATTGGGGGGCGGGGACATATGGGGCGGGGCTCCATTAGGGCTCCTCCCCTAACCGCATGTGATCTCACTCCAAGCTTTTGGTAAAACTTGAGAGCCCTGTCTGTACGTAATACATTCATCATGCGGTCATTATCACGTGACCTACCATTGTTTGTGTCGCTTCACCACCATGTGGTCTCATGATTGTAAAATGTCCATCGTTTTACACACTTTAGGATCTCGTCTGAAGAAACAGGTCATCCATCAGGTACTTTTGTGTACTATTTTATGAGAACTTTGAATTCGGACATACTACTTTTTGTCACATATTGTTTTTCACCTACTATATAGTAGGGAAGTTGGGGTGTAACAATATATCGTGTCACAATATATCGCAATACAAAAATGCAACAATATGTATCGTAGATAGTTCACCCAAAATAAAAATTACCCTGTGAGAAAAAATTTAAGTTTTCAGAGTCAGTACTACATTAAACTACAATATATTATGTTGAATATAATGTATAATAATGGGGGAATATTTGTGGGTCCTGATAATGCTTATGTTATAAATCTTATGTTACCAGTAAAGAGTGGCCTGCATTATTTTAAATATATCTAGCCAGTGACAGAGTGCAAGCATATTCATCTAAAATAATTCTGTATTTTCAGGTTCAGAATCATGAATATATTTATTCTGGTGTCACCATTGTCCAAGCCTATTCATTTACACCCACAATGTTATATCAAATTTAGCATTTAATCAACAGTACATTTTTTCTCAACCTTTTATTATATGTCTTGGAGTATTACAATAATATCGTATCGTGAGTTCAGTATCGTGATATGTATCGAATCGTGAATATCGTTACACCCCTATAGGGAAGTATGTGATTTCAGACGCAGCCCAACTGTTCCTGACTGCGCAATCCCACATAGCCTCCTCACCGTCGTGACCCGTGAGTTTTTTTGATGTAGGCTACGTCAGTATGAGATCAGAGCAAGTCGGACCACAGTCAGACAAATTTCTTACAGGCATGCATCTCATGGTTATCGCTGGTGATGCACAGATTTTGCTCATATCAAATGAGCCTACTGTCCCTGTGAGTGAGTCAGTAAATCATTTGCTGAACCGTTCAAAAATAAATTAAAAACTCAATATTATTTGTTTATCAAACTGTTGTGTAAAAAAAATCACACTTGTAATTTAATTCATCACAGTAGGCCTACTATCATTCACGTCAAAAATAAAACTTTTTTTTTATTTTAAAGATTGACTTCAAATGATCTTTTATGTAATTTTTTATATACTTTGTTAAAAGTGTTTTTGTTGTTTTCTGTTTGCAAAATTAGTATGTGAGCTGCACACACCCTTCTGTGGCTTCCTGAGCCTCAAGAAATGATTCGTACTGAAATAGTCCTGTTCTGCCTGACTGTAATGATATGCTTCAGAAACCAAAATACTACAGGCCTGCAAAAACCCAAATAAACACCAGACTTCCCCAAACTCAGGCCAAGATGCATAAAAGGATTCTTATTGGGCTCAATATTTTATATTAGTTTAGGAAAATGACCGGAGGCCATGGCATTTTCTGAGGTTTACCGTGAATATACGACCAGTAATTACCATCAGGTGGTAAACGTATCTGTCATATTATCTCTAATGTACTGCATTTTCCAGACATTCCTGGATATGTGGGTAGATTTTGTGGAACCTTGATCCCATTTGGTGATGTGCACCCACATCAACAAACAATTCACTTAGCATGTCCTGTCTTTTCTTTCCAACTTATAAACTGGAAATACTCAAATCTTTTCTGGATTCTCAACAGCTCCTTCAGTTTCTTCTTCTCAGGTTGTGTAATTTCTCTTTTCTTAAAGTGAAGCATGTTATTTCTCCACTAGTGGCAGCCAAGTGAATTACTCTTTGTACATTTTGATTCATTTAGTGATGCTTGCCAAAACATGGCCAATATCTGTGGCAATAATACACTTTTTGCCCCTTACGCCTGTTTCACACATACTCCATCTGCAGTGCAAAAGAAGATATTTTTGAAGAATTTTGGGAACCAGACAGTTGACGGCACCCATTGACTTCCATAGTAGGAAAAAAAATACTATAGAAGTCAATGGGTGCCGTCAACTGTCTGGTTACCAACATTCTTTAAAATATATTCTTTTGTATTCAACAGAAGAAAGAAACTCATATTGGTTGTGAACAACATGAGGGCGAGTAAATGATGACAACATTTTCATTTTGGGGGAATCTGTCCCCCAAAAATACTAGTTATATCTACACTAGAAAATACTAGTTAAATCTACACTATGCCTGTTCTTTATTACCATATGAAACAAACAATCTATTTGCTGCAGATCTTTACAGTCTGCTTTGAGGCTAAAAACCCAACTCTACTGGAAGCATTTTGTGGCGGTGAAGCTGTGATTATTGTTGATGCATAGAAATTCACAGTGCTGACGAGTTCAGATGCTGGAGCATAATCAGATTTCCAGCTGTGTAAATGGGAAAACAATTTTCTGAGTTTGTTTTTTGGATGACTTTTACTTTCCTCAGAACGATGGCTCTCTTCCACTTCAGCTTGACCTGAGGGCCAAAATCACACTTAAGCTGATGCGCATTATCATGCAGTACATGCAGCACATTGTGCCAATATCAACAGAACAGCACATTGAAAACACCCCACAGGGTGGTCCATAAAACACCTAATGAAACATCTTTAGATTTGATCTAATCCTCATGTCTGTGCAGGGAGATCATGCTGAGAGAGGCTTGTAAAATCTCAAGTATTAAGACATATCTTTTGTAGCCGTGTTGATCCCTGCTAAAGCCTGAACAGTTGCAAAGAGGAAGTATCACTTCATCTCTCAGTCATTTGAAACCTGAGGATTTTGCCAAGACAGATGTGTCAGTATCTTGGTGCTGTGTGGAGGACATGTGGTCTAATTGAGGAGGTAAAATACAGGGCAGAGGATTCAGTGTCTGATCTGTCATTTAAGCGCAGTGAAATACACAGGGATTTGAGAATCTAGCATGAAGCTCCTTGTATTTCCTTGCAAAGGCATATTTCAGCGTCTTCAGATCATTTTGTTGACATCTGGAGCAATTTAGGCCAGAAACATTCATGCATGTTCATGCAACATTCATCAAGTATGCTTGGTGAAGACATTGTGGTTCTGTTGAACAGTGTTGCATGCATTCTTGCATTACTGTGGCAATGACAAACCTCGGTATACTCAAGGGGGTGAAAGAGTTACCTTCAAATTTCTGTGTCATTTAACCAGATATGTTGTTATTCAGGTAGCTTATTTAGATAGGCTATAGCCTACCCAGCAAGACATTTCTTAAACAGTTGCTCCACTTAAATAAGATCCCCCAAGACATTTTTATACGTCTCTGAATAACACACTTTTTCTCTTGCATTTTATAGGCAGATTTGCAAAACATATCCTATATACCAGAACTGCTGTCGTTTGAAGATTAAGGTTGATGACCTTAACTGTGTCAGATCCGTAGATGTCATACATTGGTTCTGCATGTAACATATCAGAACACAACATGCCTGCTGAATGAAATGAAAATGAGATTTTAGAGCTATGGCAGAGAGTGAGTTAATAATGAAAGCAGATTTTTGTTTCATTTTTAAATAGAAATCAATTATTGCTAATATTTATACGTAAATGCAACATTCGACCACTCGAGATATGTCGGCACACCCACCATCTTGCAATGGTCAGTGTGTCGTCACTCACAGGAAGAATAATGATGTCACAACATTACGCAGCTTCTGGTTTTGAAACGCCGAGATTTAAATTCCCGAAGAAATGGTATAACCTTTCACAGGTGAGAATGTGTTGCTTTGTGTTTTTATATGTTTTAACTCAATATTACAAGTTTTTACTATGGAACTGTTAATGTTTTTACTTTTACTATGGCAACTTTTTAATGACGTGTTAGCTATCGCCTTCATATTGTTGTATTGTGTGAGTTTAGCAAAACCATCTGCTGAAGTCTATTTGATATATAGATATTCATACATGTGTCTAATTTTGGCTGCAGACTTGCTCAACTTGCTCTCAAATGTTCACAGTCCGGCTTTGACCATTCCAATATGGTGGACGACTTGCGGATAGCGGCCCATAGAAACAGCTGCTAATGAGAAATCTATGTATATAGATTGTGGTTGTGGTTATATTAAAGTCATGTGACTGTTGTGTAGTTTGTTTGTAGTCTATGTTTAGATTTGAATTCTGCCGATTGTATTTAGGCTTCAAAATTCATAAAAGTGTGTTAATTTGTGAAGATTATCATGATGAAAAAAAACGTGTAGGAATCATAAACTTCAGTTGATCACTGGAAAATGGAAATGGGAAAATCCTATTGTTCACTAAAAAAAATCCTATTTGGTTGGCCAAAAAAATACATCATCCCTGCAGCACTGTATATCGCACCAATACTGCAAAATTTAGTTATGAAGCTGGTTCATTTTTTTTTTATCAGTAAAATAATTTAGCCAACACTGAAATGTTACCCTGTTAATAATCAGCACAATGTCCTGAAAAAAGCATCCACCTCCACAACATGCGTGAGTAACCTTTCTCTTTAATTGTATCTGCAGCAACCTGACTAGATGTATAAGAATGATATGTCCCAACCTTGGAGGGAACATTCACAAATTTATTGTTTTTAATCTTTTTAGCACACAACCGTGAGTGAAAATGAGTCCCCCACAGAAGCCATCAATCAACATAATGGATATGAGGCAGGACACATCTAGAGATGCTGCAGTGAAACTCTCCCCCTCTTATTCCATCACCACCTCTCTGAACGGGAGCCTGGGGAGACCAGGAGCAGGAAAACAGCTTTTCACTCGAGCAAGGTGAATACTTACAGACCTTTTGGTAAAGCACAGGCTTTTGATAAAACAAATAAGAGTTGACTGCTCTTAGCTGCTCGGTTTTTGAACAGAGAAGTGGCATGAGGGGTAAAGGGTATCGTCCTTCAGCTGATGAGGTTTCATTCACCCTGAATACCGAGACGTGGCTGTCAAGGACTCTGGTATGGCTAATTACAAAAGCAATCCCATCAATGTCCCAAAATAGGCTCACTGGAGCCCTGACACTTCATTTTACAAAGTCATGAAAATGCTGAGGTATTGATTCCATTCGACTTCCTCTAGCCGAATGCGGACAGGCCGATGCTAGTCCCAGCAGGATCCTCTAAATGAGTCACTTTTGGTCACATCTTTCACCATTTTATTTATTAGTTTACTGTTTTCAGATGTGCGATCCTCAGTCGTTTAATGATACCCAGATTTTCTCTGTAATCAATTAATAACTAAAACTGTTCAGATATTAAAAGTTGCATATTTTATTACAGCCAAAAAGGGTTATAGTTCACCCAGAAATTTAAATTCGGTCATTATTTACTCACCCTCAAGTTGTTCCAAATCTGTATGAATTCCTATTTTCTGCTGAAAACTGAAGATGATGTTTTGACTATGGAAGTCAATAAATATAATACTATATAATTCTCTTCCACTTCTTCTGAATCAGTTTCTGGTTCAAACATATATGGCTGAATAAAACTTGTAAAAGCTGGTGTGAGTGAGTGGAGGCGGGGCTAATTTGCATATTTAAAGGAATGAATACATTTTTTTTTCACAGAAAAAAAAACATTTAGATATGTAATTTTGGTGATCAAAGATGAGTTTTAAGGTATACAATTATTGACTACAAGGGGACTTTCATAATATTTCACAATATTACTATTAGAATCTTCAGTGCACTGAAATTAATTTGATTCCCTGTGTGGCAGGGATTGCCTTTTTTCACCTCAGATAAATAATAGTTTTGTTTTGTTTATGTATTCATGGAAATTAATGTTCAAGTTTGATCCCTTATTATTCATTAACAATTTAAAACCGCTTGTTGTTGATGTGTGTTTTTTTTGTCAGAGAAATATATAAAAGTCAGGGATTAGTTAACTATTTGTTTGTTTTTCTTTTTTTCTTCTATTTTTCAAGGCAGCTTTTCCAACACTGTTTAACACTGCTGAGATATACAGTAGATGTACTATATGTGCTATTGTTGTGCAGTGTCTCTAAGTGAGGATCTGATATTCATATTTCCAGGTTCTACATTACTCTCCGATAATTTTTTATAATGTTGAAGCCATTCTGGTACATGATTTTCCCAAGTATGAATGATCAATATGCTGCAAAGAAATCAATTTGAAACATATAAAATATTTACCTTTGGGGACAGGAATATCCTACTGAACTTTGATCAGAGTAATGCCACTTATCTCCTCTGCTTTCCCGCGTGAGAGGTGTCATCCTGCTAAGAAGTCGGATCAATGAAAGGATCAAGATGGGGGTTGTGGCTTTAGAGAGAGGAACAGTATATGAGGAATAAAACCTTTAGTTTCAGCCTAATCCTGGCCATGATTGACACAGTCCGTGTGCACAATGTGAATGAGCCACACATAACCTGTGTCAGGAGACTTAAAAATATTTCAGATCTTAATCAAACCCTGTTAAAGCTTTTTACTCATCCTCATGATGTTCCAACCCTGTATGCATATTTTGGTTACACTTTATTTTAAGGTGTCATTGTTACAGTGTAATTATATATTTAAGTACTGAGTAATATTAAGCAATCATGGCCCGGTTTCACAGACAGGGCTTAGACTAAGCCAGGATTAGACGATAGATCAATTAGGACATTTAAGTAATTTTTTATAAACATGCTTAGAAAAAAACATTAACGATGTGCATCTTAAAACTAAAAAGGCACTGATATATTTTTAAGATCAGTCAGTGCAAGTTTATTTCAGTGGAAACAGCTCAGACTTACATTTTAGTCTAGGACTAGTCTTAAGCCCTGTCTGTGAAACCAGGGGTAAATGTACTTACTATAGGGTTAGGGTAGGATTAGGGTTTGTTTGAGGGTTAATTGCATGTAATAATGCATAATTTACTGTTATTACTGCGATAAGTACATGTAACATATGTAACAAGGACACTGTAAAATAAAGTGTTACCCATTTTTTTTTCTTCAGATGAACACAAAAAAAAAGATATTTTGAAGAATGCTGGCATCCAAACAATGTTGGACGCCAGCATTCAACAAAAGCCAAGTTATGGTAGACCCTGATGACGTCATCCAATCTTACTCCCTCTGTGACAGTCCCACTTTCTTTTCTTTTTTTTCCAGCACTTCAAAGCTCAAAAGTCTGAATATTATCTGATTTAAATGTTATTTTTAATGTTATTACCAAAAACATTTTTGTTCAAACTCATTGAGTGTAGAAACTACCGTTTTAATCAATGAATCTGTTAAAACTGCACAATGAATCTTTTATTTACAGTACATTGTGTCTGCTTTGAGAGGAATGAGAGGATTTGTCCTCATGCAGAACTCAGTCAACTTGCGCTTACTATAAACTCATTCAGCGTTTTGAGAGATACTGAATAGATTCTCACTACCAGTAACTTAAACACTTCTGATTGGTCAACACAATCCCTGTGATTGGCTACAATACTCAACACTACAAAATTAAGGAAAGTTTGACACTTTTGATTTTGTATTACTCTACAGATGGTTGTCATGAATCATGTATATAGTCTTCCCAAACTGCTCATGTTTGATCTTTACTTAATAAATCTGCCCAGTGATTCTCATCCAGGCCATGGTCATATTGCAGATAGACTGTGCCTTATGATGGCAAAACACAGCAAATATACAAACACTGAATGGCTTAAAGGTGTTGGACAGAATCTTGATTGATTTGATATCAATTATCACACTTCATGCTCTGTTATGAGCATAGTTGATCCAAACTTGTAGGATAGATCATATCTAATGGTGTGTTCACACTTAGTTCGGTTCACTTGGTTTGTTTGGCCCGGACCAAAAAAAAAAAAAAATGTAGTCCTGGTCCGATTAGCGTTCAGATTGGCATTTTTATCACCGAACCTAAAGGCTTAGGGATATGTTAACAACCTGATTGGTCGGCCTTTATGATGTATTGCCTATTTTGAGACAGAACTTACAGAACATCCAAAACAATGCTGGGATAAATGCGCTCGTTGTATATGCGTACTGTAGCTTGCATATGATGGTATTTTGACCAGCTGAAAACTTGTTGAGAGCTTATTAAATGTGAATTTTGGGGGCAGTCATGGCCTAATGGTTAGAGAGTCAGGCTTGAGCAAGGCACCTAACCCCTGGTCGCTCCCAGGGCGGCACAGTAAATGGCTGTCCACTGCTCCAGTGTGTGTGTCTATGGTTTGCAGTGTGTGTGTGTTCACTACTCGCTACTCCTAATGAGAGTGCACTTACTTGGATGGGTTAAATGCAAAGGACAAATTCCGAGTTTGGGTTACCATATTTGGCCTTCACATGTCACTTTCACTTTTGTTTTTGCACAGCAGTTCAAAGGTCCACTTATAGAATTGAATTTTTATTGAAAGGATAGCCGTTGAGATGTGACATCTCATTTTCGAGGGGGTTCCAATTACACATACAAACTACAATCCAAAATACAACACATTTAAAGCAAAAAAAAAATGTGAGTAAAGTGTTTTTTATTTCCTTCAAAATTATAGTCATAAATTAGTTTTTCTTTATAAATAAATAAATTTTTCACCTTTTCTCTGACACTTAGGCTACATTGACACTGTCAGTTTTTGGGATTGACAACTGCATTTATATCTGTGTGGATGGCAGTGCATTTGAATCACGCGTAGAACACAAAACTGATGGGAACAGCTCCGGTGGAGAACATTGACTGTAGGCTATCTAAAACCTTCAGATGACACACCATTCATATCTCTGTTGCTGAAAGTTAACAAAAGCGAAACCACATACGAAAACAAGCAACACACGGTAGACATGCGTTTGTGCAGCGCTGTGTAGCTCTCTTGCACTGTATTACGTGACAGACATCCAGTTGTTCAGTCTGTTTCCGTTCATACAGCACAGCTTATGCAGTTGTGAGTCTTGAAAATTTACGGGTGTGAATTCTGTTATAGAATGCGGTGTAACTGTGTGTGAACGTAACCATAATAAGAACTCAACCCTATTCTGCTGCTGTGTGAACGTGGTCTTAGAAATACAGTAACATAGGAGCATTGGATATTCGCGCCTCTACCTTTTTTGCAAAACTCCAAAAATGTACTTACATATTTACAAACTTACTGCAGTTTCCAACTAAAATGAACACTAGAGGAAGCAAAACACCAACAACAATGACAAGATCACAAAACCAATCTGTGCTGAAATGTGTCACCCAGACTGTGAAGGTCAGACTGAAACGATCAGGGTCCTTGTTAAAAGAAAGAATCACTGCCCAGCTAAATGTAAAGCTTTCCTCCAGGAAGATCTTCCCATGGAGACTCGAGATATAAAGGCACAGATTGTAGATGTTTTTCAGTGTGCCTCAGAATATACAACAAAGGGTGCCAATTCAAAAGTGAGGGAGTTGTTAAAAGTGATTGTCTGTTTGTTATGTATGGAGTGAAAACAGTCTCAAAACCTTCCACAAATGCACGCGAGAGATCCACATGCGTGAGCAGCAATCCACAAATGCACGCGAGAGATCCACATGCGTGAGCAGCAATCCACAAATGCACGCGAGAGATCCACATGCGTGAGCAGCAATCCACAAATGCACGCGAGAGATCCACATGCGCGCGCAGCAATCCACAAATGCACGCGAGAGATCCACACACGCAAACCAATCCACAAATGCACACGAGAGATCCACACACGCAAAGCAATCCACAAATGCACGCGAGAGATCCACACACGCAAACCAATCCACAAATGCACACGAGAGAGCCACACACGCAAAGCAATCCACAAATGCACGCGAGAGATCCACACACGCAAACCAATCCACAAATGCACACGAGAGATCCACACACGCAAAGCAATCCACAAATGCACACGAGAGATCCACACACGCAAAGCAATCCACAAATGCACACGAGAGATCCACACACGCAAAGCAATCCACAAATGCACACGAGAGATCCACACACGCAAAGCAATCCACAAATGCACACGAGAGATCCACACACGCAAAGCAATCCACAAATGCACACGAGAGATCCACACACGCAAACCAATCCACAAATGCACACGAGAGATCCACACACGCAAAGCAATCCACAAATGCATGCGAGAGATCCACACACGCAAACCAATCCACAAATGCACACGAGAGATCCACACACGCAAAGCAATCCACAAATGCACACGAGAGATCCACACACGCAAAGCAATCCACAAATGCACGCGAGAGATCCACACACGCAAAGCAATCCACAAATGCACGCGAGAGATCCACACACGCAAACCAATCCACAAATGCACGCGAGAGTTATCTCTCTCTCTCTCTCTCTCACACACACACACACACACACACACACACACACACACACACACAACACAATTCACAACTTTGCTTTATCTGTACCGATCTGTACCTGTAATTTCAGAGTCTTTTGCATCGGTGTTCTGCCTTAAGAATGCCCCTGAATATGCGCTTTTGTATCTGTGGAATCTTTTGAGACTGTCGTTCCGTGGCCCTGATTCACAAATGCACACAAGCCTATCTGTCTCAGACTGTGATCTGTTCCCATTACCTGCAAAGATGCTATATGGTGTCTTCCTCCAGAGGGCGCTAACCGGCCTTCGAGCTGAATCTCCCAAAGGGCTGGATTCATTTCGTTTTCTGACTTAGCGAGACAACTGAAATCTAAACATTTTTCACTAAATATCATATACATACATGCAAAGGTAGAGTAAAACCAAACCCCTTTTTTATTCTTCAACGTGAAATCAGAATAGGCTATAACCTATTAAGAAAACCATTCAGATAACAGGAAAGCTTTAAAGTATTTATGTAACTGTTGGCAAACTACAAGGCTGTACGTTTTCTTTTGTTTATATAATTGTAGTTCTGAATGTACTTTGTGTAATGTAATAACCCCTCCCCTCACACACATATATTAAATGGAAATTAATATATTTTCAGCAATTACCTGTATGTTTTGCTTTCCTTATTTTTAAAGAAAGGATGAACTACAATTCAGAACTACAATTATATAAACAAAAGAAAACGTACAGCCTTGTAGTTTGCCAACAGTTACATAAATACTTTAAAGCTTTCCTGTTATCTGAATGGATTTCTTAATAGGTTATATAGCCTATTCTGATTTCACGTTGAAGAATAAAAAAGGGGTTTGGTTTTACTCTACCTTTGCATGTATGTATATGATATTTAGTGAAAAATGTTTAGATTTCAGTTGTCTCGCTAAGTCAGAAAACGAAATGAATCCAGCCCTTTGGGAGATTCAGCTCGAAGGCCGGTTAGCGCCCTCTGGAGGAAGACACCATATAGCATCTTTGCAGGTAATGGGAACAGATCACAGTCTGAGACAGATAGGCTTGTGTGCATTTGTGAATCAGGGCCGCGGAACGCTAGTTACGTATGTAACTGTGGTTCTGTGAATTCCGGATGACCGCCAGAGGCAGTGCAAAGCACTAGTGGATAATCGCTGCGCCAGCTAGATAGATCGAGAAGAATATAACAACAAAGTCACGTCATGACGCAGACCGAGACGCGAGGATATAACCCACAGCGACTCGGTGCCCAGCCTCAGAATGCTTTCTCGCGCATTCCGAGTGACGAGGGACTCTGGCGGTCATCCGGAATTCACAGAACCACAGTTACATACGTAACTAGCGTTCTGTTTCATTCCTACTGACCGCCAGAGGCAGTGCAAAGCACTAGTGGATGACGCATATCAACACAGTCATGAGGAATGCCACCCACCTGCCAATATCAGGGTTGCTCCAGAAGGACTGCAGAGCTCACATCATGGGAAGCAGCCACGTTAACCTTGTAGAACCGCGCGAAGGTACATGGAGAAGACCAGGTAGCAGCTTCGCAGACATCCGCCAAGGAAACTCCCCGTAAAGTGGCCCAAGACGAAGACACGGCCCTAGTGGAGTGACAAGTAACACCCACTGGTAAGGGTTGATGAGATCTATCATACGCCAACTTTATCGTCTCGACAATCCAGCGTGATAGTCTCTGTTTGGACAAAGATGCACCCTTGCGTACCTCACCATAACAAACAAATAACTGATCTGTCTGTCTGAAAGAAGCGGTAGACTTAACATAGCACTTTAAAGCTCGTACAGGACACAGAAGATGAGACCTCCCCCCATCTGTATCTGAGTGATTGAAAGGCGGCTGAAAAGCAGCCAGATGAATAGACTGATTCACAAATTGTGGTAACAAAACCTTAGGGAGAAAGGCTGGATTAGGCCGAAGAATGACCCCAGAATCCTCTGGTAACCAGCGTAAACACAACTCACTCACTGACAAGGCATGAAGTTCACCAACACGTCTAGTGGAAGCAACGGCCAACAAAAAAGACACTTTTAAGGACAACCACTTAATATCTGCAACATCTAACGGCTCAAATGGTGGTCTACAAAGGGACTCTAGAACAAGCGGTAAGTCCCACACAGGAAAAGGAGTAGAACGAACGGGCTTTAAACGCCTCGCTCCCTTCAGAAAACTACAAACAAGGTTATGAGACCCAAGGGAAGCACCAGCAACCGGGTCATGATAAGCAGATATGGCAGCAACATAAACTTTTAAAGTGGAGGCCGCCCTGTTGTCATCAAATAGATGCTGCAAGAAACTCAAAACTGTCGGCACAGTACAGTGAACTGGGTCAATTCCTTGATCTCCGCACCAAGAAGAAAATATCCTCCAACGAGCAGCATAAAGCTGTCGTGTCGAAGGAGCCCTAGCGTTGCCGATAGTGTTCACTACTGCCGGTTCACAATCCATTAACTGTGATCTGGACCCAAGGGCCAAATCCAGAGCTGAAGACGAGTTGGATCTGGGTGCCAAACACGGCCGTGCATCTGAGAAAGAAGGTCCCGTCTGGTGGGAAGCTGCCATGGTTCGCCTTGTAACAGACTCAGAAGGAGAGGAAACCATGGCCTGGATGGCCATCGAGGTGCCACTAAAAGCACCCTGTGCTTGTATAGGAATACACGATGTAATGTTTTCCACAGAAGTGGAAATGGAGGGAACGCATACAACAGGCAACTCGGCCACTCGTGGGCTAATGCATCCTGTCCCAGTGGGCTGGACGTTTCGGCTCTCGCGAACCACCAGCGGCAATGAGTGGTCATTTCCGATGCAAACAGGTCGACCTCTGCCTTGCCAAACCGTTGCCAAATCATCTGTACTACATCCGGGTGAAGTCTCCATTCCCCCGGGAGCAGCAGATCCCTGGACAGAGCATCCGCCACTTGATTGTCCAATCCCGGGAGATGAACTGCCCTTATTGAGGCCAGCCGGCCCTGAGACCATGTGAGGATCTTGCGAGTTAGCAGTAAAGAAGCAAGAGACCTGGTGCCGCCCTGATGATTCAAATGAAAGACCGTCGACGTGTTGTCGGACCGGACAAGCACATGACGACCCATCAGGTTTGGTAAGAAGTGTTGTAGAGCTAAGTACACTGCCTTCAACTCCAGGACATTGATATGTTCTAAGGCCTCCCTGGGTGACCAGTGACCACCAATTCCCCTCTGGTTCCACGTTGCCCCCCATCCTGTTAGTGAAGCATCGGTCGTGATCACTTCCCGACGGGAGGACACCACCCCTAGAGGCACACCGGCTTTCAGAAATGTTACCTTTTTCCAGGGTTTCAATGCACGGACACAGGCAGGTGAAACGACAATCATGCGATGGCGGTGTCTCGCCGAATCTAGCCCTAAGCTGTTGCTCCACCTCTGAAGAGGCCTGAGGTGAAGCAAGCCCAAGGGGATCACGGATGTTGCGGCAGCTAACATCCCCATTAGTTGCAGAAGGACCCCATAAGGAAGTTTTGTCCCCTGACCGAAACGAGTCAGTAGCTGACAAATATTGTCTGTTCGTGCGTGAGACAATGTGGCAGACATTGTGATTGAATTGAGTATTATTCCTATGAAGGTTATGGTCTGTTCTGGGACCAGATGACTCTTTGTGTCGTTTACAGTAAGGCCCAACTTCTGGATATGCTCCAACACAATCCTGGTGTTGTGTAACGCATGTCGTCTTGTTGGGGCACAGAGCAGCCAATCGTCTAAGTAGGGCAGAATCCTCATGCCCTTGGACCAAAGAGGAGTCAGGGCCGCACTCATGCATCTTGTGAAAACACGAGGAGCCAGAGATAGACCGAATGGTAGAACTCTGAACTGATAGGCTTGATTCTGAAAGCTGAATCTTAGAAACTTCCTGTGGTGGGGAGCAACGGGAACATGGAAGTAAGCGTCCTTCAAGTCCACACTCACGAACCAGTCTCCTTTCGTCACAGATCGAAGAACGTCGACTGTGCGTAATATTCGGAAAGGAAGAGACTTTAAGAACACGTTTAGGCGCCTCAGGTCCAGAACTGGACGAAAACTGCCATCTTTCTTTGGAACAAGGAAGTACGTGGAGTAAAACCCGTCCCTCTGATTGATGGGAAGAACTTTTTCTATGGCTCCTTTCAGTAACAGTGAATGAATTTCTAAGGAAAGGGCCATTGAACTGGTTACGTCTTTGACAACTGTCGGAAAGATTCCTGAAAACTTGGGAGGCCGGCGTCGGAATTGCAGAGTGTATCCCCTGCTCAAAGTCGCCAGAACCCAGGGGTCGGACACTGAATTTTCCCAGTAATGTAGATGCTGCACAGTGAAACGACCGACCGCCGGCCCCATAGCTTCAGGGTTTTTGGCCTCTGCCTTTAGGACCTGTGGGGGGGCGCTGACGTGGTCTCCCCTGCTGGTGACGGTAAAAAGGGCGGCGTCCCTGGGCCTCCTCAGCCCCTCTCTGCCGCTGTGGAGCCTGAAGCTGAGAAACGTTCTGCTGTCGCACTCGATGCTCCGAGCTCGGATAGCGTGGGTGAGCCGGAGTCAGAGGCATTCTAAAAGGTGGTGTTCGTGGAACCTGAGTCAGTTGTCGTGTGGCTTCTGACAACTTCATTCTCTTTTCCAATACCTCAGAAACATTGGGGCCAAAAAGATGTCCTGGTACAATTGGCAGTTCTCTCAGTGTCTTCTTACAATCTTCAGGTAACCTTGCCTGAGCAAGCCATACCTGACGCCGAGCTGTTAGAAGGGTCGCTGAAAGTGTCCCAAGTTCCCGAGTCACATGACCCATAGTCAACAGAGCAGTCTGTAAGAACTGAGATGCAGAAGCGTCAACGCTCGCTGACTCTAATGTGTTATTGCAGGCAAGAAGCAGCTGGCAGATAGTATTCTCAGCTCGAGTTATATAGGCTACCGACTCATATGCTTTCTTCAAGAGAGTGTCAGTACGTCCACATTGCGCACTCGGGCAGCGTACATTGCCTCTTAGAGCCTCATCTGGTGATACCACCAAAGCTGCAACCGGCTGTTCAATTTCAGGCGCCCGTCCTACCCCAATGGAGTCAGCCTCAGCCATTGCTGCAAGAGTGCGGGCTGTCTTTGACCTCCTCCTAGGCACATTGGGACTGGTAAGTGCACTGGAGAATTCTGTCACAAAATCCTTACACGGTGGCATTGCGAACACATTACTATCAGCAGCTTGTCTGAAGAACACATTGGTTTGAATGGGTTGGACAGGTGATTTGTCAAGACCCAAACGAGCCACCGCCATCTGCAGAACCGATAACACATCGTCTGGAGCAGATGGGCCTGCACCCGATGAATGTACAGACCCACCGCTTGAACCACCTGTAGCATATAGGTTAGAAAAAACATCGTTTGGGAGGGTGGGTTGTATGGCAGGTTCCACCGATTCTTCATCGAGAAAATGAGAATTAGACGCGCTCATGGAGAGTACGTCAAAATCTATACCATGTGGGGGTTGGAAATCACTCTCATCCACTGGTGTGTTCTCAGTATGTGGGGCCGACACTGGGGGTTGTAGAGACTGAAGAAGACGTTTCATCTCAATCATTTCTGAAGAGAGAGAAGCTACAGTCTTCGATAACAAGTGTTCTGAACTGTCTTTGTGTGGTACAGATTTCTTCTTGCTAGGCGGAGCGCCAGCAGCTGCTGACGCGCGACGCTTTTGAGCGCGTCGCGGCTGTTGTGCGAGGGTAACAGGCGAGTTAATGTCTAACTCAGCCAGGCGAAGCTGTCTCTCTGACATCGGTAGCATACTACAATGCAAACACGGATCAGTCAGGGCCTCCTTCAGATGTTGAGCGCCTAAACATGATGGGCATCGATCGTGTCCGTCGTCGGGAAGAAGCGTATTCGGACACAATTGCAACTTGAAACGGAGATGAGAGAGCTATGATCCATGACTCCGTCAATAACACGTCCTCGGTTAACACCGTAGGCACTTAAAACTGTAATAGCACCCACTGAGCAGTTCGAAAAAAATCTTCGGATAGAACCGAAAATTCTAACATGAAACGTTCTCACCAGAACGTAAAAGTCAAATCTGCCTTCGGATAGAACCGCGAGGCATTCAATGACTAGCACTACGGCGAGTAACTTATGCGATGAATCTAAGATGATAATATAAATATATATTTATATAAAACACATATAACGTTAGGTTTGCGGTGAACGCAACCTAAGCGCGGTCGAAACCAGCCACCGGATAGTACCGTGAAGCACAGAGTTTCGCCGACGCCACCACAAACGTATGCACTCACCTAGAAAAATAATCCAAGATATCCGTCCTGATGATAGTGTAGAACGCGCTGTCACAGCTTGGGAGGGCGAATCCTCGCAACTCAGGTAAGCTGCACGGGACAGCGTGAAAACATACGACCTATCAAAAGCGAGAAAGCGAAAGAGGCTGGGCACCGAGTCGCTGTGGGTTATATCCTCGCGTCTCGGTCTGCGTCATGACGTGACTTTGTTGTTATATTCTTCTCGATCTATCTAGCTGGCGCAGCGATTATCCACTAGTGCTTTGCACTGCCTCTGGCGGTCAGTAGGAATGAAACAGAACGACAGTCTCAAAAGATTCCACAGATACAAAAGCGCATATTCAGGGGCATTCTTAAGGCAGAACACCGATGCAAAAGACTCTGAAATTACAGGTACAGATCGGTACAGATAAAGCAAAGTTGTGAATTGTGTTGTGAGCAAAGCAATGCGAGTAAGGACAATAATGCACGATTGCCGGGTGTGTGTGTGTGTGTGTGTGTGTGTGTGTGTGTGTGGATCTCTCGCGTGCATTCGTGGATCGCTGTGTGTGTGTGTGTGTGTGTGTGTGTGTGTGTGTGTGAGAGAGAGAGAGAGAGAGATAACTCTCGCGTGCATTTGTGGATTGCTTTGCGTGTGTGGATCTCTCGCGTGCATTTGTGGATTGCTTTGCGTGTGTGGATCTCTCGTGTGCATTTGTGGATTGGTTTGCGTGTGTGGATCTCTCGTGTGCATTTGTGGATTGGTTTGCGTGTGTGGATCTCTCGTGTGCATTTGTGGATTGGTTTGCGTGTGTGGATCTCTCGTGTGCATTTGTGGATTGGTTTGCGTGTGTGGATCTCTCGCGTGCATTTGTGGATTGCTTTGCGTGTGTGGATCTCTCGTGTGCATTTGTGGATTGGTTTGCGTGTGTGGATCTCTCGCGTGCATTTGTGGATTGCTGCGCGCACATGTGGATCTCTCGCGTGCATTTGTGGATTGCTGCGCGCGCATGTGGATCTCTCGCGTGCATTTGTGGATTGCTGCTCACGCATGTGGATCTCTCGCGTGCATTTGTGGAAGGTTTTGAGACTGTTTTCACTCCATAGTTATGTAAGTGTTTCTTCAACCACAGGCACTTCTATGCCCCAAACACCAACAATTATCGATTAATAAAGACTTATTTTTGCACAATTACACAACACTATGTTTTGACCTCAAAACAGTTTTACCGTAGTGCATTACTTGTAAAATAATACAGTTTGACATTTGCATCACAGAACCAGCTCCATGTATGGTTTTTCTGATGTAAACTTGCTCACCTGATACAGCACTGCACTTGTGATGTGGAGCGTTTGGGCGCGAGTCAAATGAAACACGAGTCACGATGAAAGAGCTCAAAGACTTGTAAAGCAAGCTAAAATGGCATTGTTGCTTCAGCAAATGCGGTTTTATCTCTCCTGTTTGCTTTTGTTAACACTATAGGTCAGGGTTTAGTGTAGGCAGTACATTATTTACATAGAGCATTAACCTTTCAGTGCCACTCACTGGACATTAATTTCTGAACTGTAGTGACACACACACACACACAACAACCAACATAATAAAAGATTGCCAGATTCACATTCATCTGTTTTGGATAAATCTGAACTTGCTTTTACCATCACTCACTGCACATTTGACTTTGAAAGTATACACAAAACGGGCAAGGATCAATGTAATATTTTGTAGAAATGTCGCCACAGGCACGTATTTTCAGTGAGGTTAAGAATTGAAATGGCTGTGTTCACTCCCTTTGCATTTCTCCAGTTTTGCTCACACGCTGGCTTGTGTGTTTGATGTTGTGTCAAATATAGTTAGTTACCATAATGTCATAGTCTCTTTGCAAAGCCTGCATTGCGACAGATTCACAAAAGAATCCAGGCTGCATCAACAAATGGCCTTTTTGGAGAGGAAGTTTTGAGTTCTGAAATTTACAGTAAGTTTTCATGGTACATCAAGCTCTTTTATCTCAAAAGATCAAGGGGAATTTGATTCGTCATGATGATATGACCCCTGTAACTAGCCAATCCATCAAAAAATGGCTCTTTTTAAAGCCCGTATTACATTGTGACAGGATCACAAAACAATCTGTGCGGAAATGTGCCGCCCAGACTGTGAAGGTCAGATTGAAATGATCAGGGCCCTTGTTAAAAGAAAGAACCACTGCCATATAAATGCATGTTATTTTTATCAAATAAAAAGTTGCTTCTGTAGGGCAGTACTAAATGAAAAAAAAAAATATAAAAAAAAAAAAAGAAATTTGGACATCTTCATCCTGTTCACCATACACCATAAACTTTTGAACGTGGTCATTTTTATGAATCATTTTTTTTGTCCTGTGGACTATGTAAACATCTTTTATGTAAAATATCTTATTCAGGACAGTACTAAATAAAAAATAACATGCATGTTTTTATTAAAATTATTTTTATTACAATTATTTTTTTTACAATTATTCACATTTTCACAGATTCTGCAAGGGGTTCACAAACTTTCAAGCAGCACTGTATTATGTCCACTTTTGAACATTGATAGTGTTGATAATGATTAGTATTGATAGTGAGTCATTTGAAATACAGCATATGCAATACGGCATACATACATGCGGTTTGATCATACACAGTCAGAGATACAGCATGTTGCACTGAACAATGTGTACTTTTGAATGAATTCTGCATTCCTAAACATGCTGCTCACACACTGGCATCTCATGTTCCCAGCTGTCTCTGTGCTCCTCTTTTCAATAGATATTTCTGCCCGAGGAATTATATAAAATAAAAGTTATAAATAAATAAACATGGTGATGGGGATGCACTTTCTCTCAGGCTTGAATCAGCTTGTTTGCCTGTGAAAGTGCTGTTCTCAAGAGACATTTGCCTCTCTGTGGCAGTGTAGTTTAAAAGGAATTGGAATCAAGATCCTGTATGGTTTTTATTGGTTTATTCATTTATGGTAAAAACACTGTGATTCATTTCATAATATTTGTAATGCCATTCATATTTAATGCAAAAGTCTATTTCTTTGAAATAACAATGGTTCTACAAATCCTTCTCCATGTATAACCTCCTGGCACCCAGCAAAAGAGCTTTTGGTATTTAGTTTTTCTTTGTGCATCATTGTAAAGTTTAAAGCAATAGAAAACATGTTTTATATGCAAAAAAAAAAAAAAAGCTATACATTACATGCATAAGACATGTTTTCTTATACTCTAAACTCTATAGTGACATATTCTATGAAACGGTGAAAAAAATCAATGTAATATACCTAGGCCCTGTCCAATCTGGCGCACTTAAAGGGAAAGTTCACCCAAAAATGACGTAAATGCATTGTGAAGTTCGTGCAAGAAGTAACATGGAAGCACAGAACCTCCACTTCTCATGCAAGCTTAACAACACACTTACGTCACGGGTCACACTATGTCCCCCTCATGAACGCTCATATAACAGTAGACTGGAAGCATTGCTTTTTTAATTTAAAAAAAGTTAAAAATATTTGTATTTTTCTCACACACACTTATAGTTTTGCTTCAGAAGACTTGATTCCTCCACTGGTGTCGTATGGATTACCGCCATGAACGCTGTGTGTGTGTTTTTTAGGCATCAAACGAGCATCAATGGACTTCCAAAGGTGGATTCATTTCTTCAAAATCTTTGTTTGTGTTTATTTGAAGAAAGAACGTCAAATACATCAGGGATGGTACAAGGGTGAGAGAATTTTCCTTTTTGGTTGAACGATCTCTTTAATGTGGATTTGAAGTCTTGTAGCCTTTGCTTACATGCATCTGTAAAGTCTACGAGCCTGTAGGGTTCTCAGTTTGTCATTTTATGATTTAGAGGGTGCTCACAGTTGTGTGCTTTCAATGTGCCCTTTGCCGAATTGTCGTGTCCGACATTTAAAACAAAGCAGAGGACTGTTGCATGTGTAGAAATAAAAATATTAATAATGATGCCCTCTACTAGAGGACAAAAATGAATTGCTAGGTCCCAGGAGGTTATCAATGCTGTAATGAGAAGATCTACAGTATATGACGTTAATATGTAGCCATACTGCCATTTCTCCACCCCCAGCTGCATATTGAACAGGAATTCAATCTGTGCCTGCATGTAAAGTTTTATGAGTCTCATTTGCACCTGTTATAAGGCTGCATTTCTATTCCACAAGCATCTGGTTTGAATATTTCTTTCAGGCTTTGATCACTCTGTTTATTCAAAGCATTGATTTGAAGCCCAGCTCAACTTCTTGAAGCCTGCAGCAGTCAAAAACCATGTGTTGACAACCGAGTGGCTGTAGTTTAAACTTGTTAGACGGAGTTGCTATTCTTCACCAAAAGAATGTAATCAAAGACAAACTAGAGGACTCTAATGGTCTCCAAAGCTATACACCGGCAAGCCATAGCGCTCTCGTTCAGTTAGGTGCATTTAAACTCAAAGCAGATATTAAACACAATATTAGATGACCACAACAGGACAAATAAACCACTAATATTTCATTATGTTGTAGTAGATGTTTTTAGCGGGCCTTTAAACGTGTGAAATTGACTTTGATGCAGGATAGGCGCTAGAAGAGTTTAGGACTGTTTTATGTTCTTCTGGTTCCATTCACTAATCAGCAATGTCAATGTTATTTTTCTGCAGCTCCAGAGTGATTAGTCACAGGACATTTACGACCGCCCATGATGCAACAACCAGGTCACATACTTTTGGTGCTGCAGAGATTGCTGAACAACTTCCATTGAGAAGAATGGGAATGCAAAAGGACATTTTCTCCAGGTATGATTGAGCCCAATATCAAACCCTGCTGAAACCAATTGTGAGTCTAGTCTCCCGTGCGCTTCATGTGAGTAACACAGAGCTGCTAGATTTCCAAATAAGCCACTTATGAGAAGGGAGAAGGGAGAAGGGAGCAGACAGCAAAGCAGCTCGCTGGGTCTTTGAAAGGTGTGATTTCCTCTGGACACTTTATATCAGTGATATGCTTAATTAAATTTCATACTAGTGCCAGTGAAAAAACATAAACAACAGAAAGACTAAATCACTGGGGGATGTGTCATCTTATTATTCCTAATATCAGCTGAAAACAGAAGGTTGTGCCATAGAGTGTTTTCAACTAAACTATCCATTTTATGCTGCAAATTCGAACTCTTATGCTGTTTGTTACCATGCTCATTAAGAATATCTTTTGTCACAATGTTAGCATTGAGTAGGATGCCTCATTTGTCTGTCCTCTCCTACACCCAGCTCCTGCATAGTCCTTGTGGTGTGACACATTTGTCTCCTTACTGCAGCAGAAGCATTGCAGGAACAACTGGAGCAGTCAACTGGGTGCCGTCGAGAATTCTGGGGCCTGAATTTGTGACTGTATTTACATTTGGCCCCTGTACACTGTTAGCATTCTCGTGTTCTTGGGAGCCCTGGGATCTCATAATTCTCTCCCGGTAAACTTTTCACGGTGGCTGAAAGAGCACTGTGCAGTATTTCAAATCTGCTGGCCCTTTTCAGCTGCCAAGGAAACAGGATTCTCAGTGGAATGAAACATTCTCTTGCATTAGTTTTAAAAAACACATTATTTTTCACCTATTTGACATTGTTGCAGCACCTCTCTTCCCAGTCTGTCAGTAATGCTCTGGGCTGCGTTTCCCGAAAGCATCATAAGCTAAGTTGATAGTGTAATGGCAATGGTTCTATACGATCTACTTAGGCTTACGATGGTTTTGGGAAACGCAGCCTTGTTTAGCTCCTGTCTTTATGAAGCCCCTCCTTCCGAAAATACCAATGTGATGTGATTGGTCAACCGCTTTGAGCGCGTTTCAGAAATGTCACACCCCTTTACCATAACCGTGAGTTTCAACACACTACTAACGCAACTCAACCAGGCCTCGTCCCTTTTTATGCGAATTCCTTGGGTGAGAACAGAGGTGTACAAAGTACACAACTCCATTACTTGAGTGAAAGTATAGATATTACTGATCAAATATTACTCCAGAACAAGTGAAAGTTGTAAAGACAGATTTTTACTTCAGTAAAAGTACAGAAGTACTTGCTTTTAAAAGTAGGCTAAGTATCAAAAGTAAACGCATTGTTTTATTATTGTTGCATTGTTGAATGAATGCATGCTGTGCCATCATGGTGGTTTAAGCCAGTTAGTGATGCTCCATTCGACGTGCTAGCACACTGCTACTCATTTAAATACTTGTTTAAAAGTTGCAAAGCTCTTTTTAAAGGTTTCTACATTGTGTTTATTTGACAAGATTAAAAACACATTTTTGAAAGGACTTTTGTTACGTTATACGCCCAACTATGATAACTAACGTTATTGTCAAACCTTACCTGCGTTAGCGGTGTATCCACAAGGCTGTGGTAACTTGGCGGGCAAATTCCCCCCCAAAAATATTTGACTGATCAACAGACAATTTCCATTTCAAGCTTTCACCAGAAATGAAAAGTTTACATACCTCAGGTTGGACGGCGAGTTTTTGAAGGCTGTAATACGTTTCGTTTTAGGCAAACAAAACAAACATTTAAAACGAAATGAATCTTTAATCTTTTCAGAAAACTACGAGGTTACGAGGAACCATCTTCTTTCATTTTGCCATCAACTGATCAGTGTTCAAAAAATGCTGGGAAATCATTGAACTTCACGGGACCCTAAAAGAGTGATTACTGATAGGCTGTCTGCAAATTTATTTATTTTTTAAATCACGTTTTAGAGAAGAAAATATCATCCACTGACTATCAAAGCTGCTACATGGTAAACACTTTTGAGGACCTTGATAAATGTAGTGGAGTGAAACATATAGACAATATTTGTCTTTCAAGTGTATAGTGAAGTCAAAGTCAAAAGTTAAGTACAGTACTCAAGTAAATGTATTTCATTACTGTCCATCTCTGGGTGGGAATTATGTAAATGAGGAATATTGTAATGTCTATGTTCAAAGAATAAAACAGTGCTTTCTGATATAGAAAATAACTCCCTTCGGAGTGGACTTTGTTACTTTGCAGACCTTTCTATGCTCAAACCTTAACATTACACTCTAAAGAAATTTCAAAATGTAAAAAAGCATAATAGATCCTCTTTAAAGAGGTGCAAATAAACGGTGACTATTTGCAAGTGAGACTTGAAGTTTGAATAAAGCCAACTGCATTTGCACAGATGTAGATCACGTGTTTTTTGCAGAACAAGCTTCGCTCTATTTCTAGCATGTGTTAGGTCCCTGTGAGTCAACCTAGCGTAGCCTGACAGATGTACCGGCTGCACTTTTAATTATGATGCAGGCCCGAACCCAAACTCATTAAAACATCTTGAATAACAAAGGCTGCATTGTCTGAGATCATTTGTCCCGCAGACAACAAAATGCTGTATTCCAGATGAGTCGATAATTTGGCGTAATAAATGGAAAGCCGGCTGCCTCACGCGTGGAAGATTTATCTCTGATGAGCTCGGTGGTCATTGTTCTTACTCATTGGCTGTAAATTGATGGGTCGTTTCAGAGTTTAAGAGCCAGATCTTCTGCCCCAGGTCCCTTTGAACAGAACAGATGGAGAACAATTGCCACCAGAGCTTTTACTCTGGTGGTGCTCATAATGAATTTCACACATTATTCTCTGCTTCAGACCATTAATGTGCTGTAAATGTGTGTATTTCTTTCTGATGGTAAACTACCTATCATCTTAATATGCAGAAGCATCTATAAATGCGCTATTTGTAGGTTAATTATGAGGTTAGCTCAACCAGTGGCATGAGTTTGGGTCAGGGCTATCTGTGTTTGAGTGATAATTTTGCTAATGTCACAAAGTATACACTGTGTTCAGAATATGATACTACTATACTGAGCTCAGTATTTCTGCATTATGTAGTTGTGCATACTGTGCATTGTATTGTTGATAGAAATTAAGATTTTTATTTAGCAATGGTGCATTAAATGAATCAAAATTGACAGTAGAGGCTTTTTACATGGTTACAAAAGATTTCTTGAGCAGCAAAACAGATGATTTTTGAAGGATCATGTGACACTAAAGACTGGAGTAATGATGCTGATAATTCAGCTTTGCATCACAGGAATAAATTAAATTTTAAAATATATTATAATAAAAATAAGTTTTTTTTAAATGCAATAATATTTCAAATGCAGCATGGTTGAGCATAATCTTTCAAAAACATATAGAAGTTTTACAGACACCAAACTATAGTGTTTATTTTAGTCTGTTCTTCACATAGCCTTCACACTGTCTTGTAAACTAATCATAAACCCAGCATCTAACCCTGAGATCACAGAGGTTATTTGCTATTTTAGCAACCCCTTTGAGTTTGTTCGAATCCCTTCATGATGCTGGCATTTAGAAGCCAATTAGAGGTGTCACTTACAGCAGCTACGGAGTTCTTTGGAAAATATGAATGTTTTTTGATTCATTCTATTTATTTAAATTAATTATTTGTAGATGTGTCATTTATTTATTTGTCTGTTTGTTTGTAAAGAAAAGCCTGCATGAGAAATGCCATTGTCAATTTTTTGACACTCACTTTTATAGTGCACATCATTTTCGGTTAGCTGTGCATGAGATTCAACACATGACTGGGTTTTGTGCCGTCTCTGCAGTGTTTTGCAAATGGTTAAATATGTGTCAGAAACAAAGAACTGATCGTATTTTACTATGCAGATAAATTAAAGAAAGCAGACCTGTTGCAGTTCAGTATACAATTATGACAATGATGTCATCGCTGTTAGTTCCATTTACAGTCTAACGTGTAATACACGTAAATGGGAGATTTCTGCCAGGGTGTTGCTAAATAGTTGCTAAGGTGTTCTGAGTGTGTTTAGTGTTTTGGTTTTGGTTGCTAAGTGGCTGTTTACCGGGCAA
The DNA here is from genome assembly GCF_964197995.2 of Scardinius erythrophthalmus. Lineage (NCBI taxonomy): Eukaryota > Metazoa > Chordata > Actinopteri > Cypriniformes > Leuciscidae > Scardinius > Scardinius erythrophthalmus. The sequence continues at coordinate 7,353,507 of NC_138226.1, read as the reverse complement.
TCTCAAAATATATGTACTATTCTAGTCTCTAGTTATGTCTTGGGTCTTTCCTTTAATGTAAGTCTATGCGATTTAAAAAAAAAATCTGTTTTATTGTTTGCCAGATGAAGATTGTTGGTCTATTTGATTAAAATCATAAATTGTTTTGCATGCTGAAATTTACTACTTAGGTTTGTTTAGAAAGTACAATAGAAATAACAGTAAATTATGCATAATTACATGCAAGTAACCCTCAACCAAATCCTAATCCTACGCTAACCCTATAGTAAGTACATGTAGTTAATTACTGTAATATTACTCAGTACTTAAATATATAATTACACTGTAACAATGACACCTTAAAATAGGAATATTGAGGAATATTACAGTTTTTCTCGATTGCTTAAACACATTTCTTGAAACTATGCCTCGTATTCTCAAAACTATAAACACAAATCCATAACGTCTCACCCAGTTCCCCAAACATCCTATTTTCAGGTCAAAATGAAGCTCTACACTCAAAACCATTCACTCTTGCTGAAAAACCAAACTTTGCCCTCAGACAGGACACACAAGCCCTCAAAATCACACACACTACAACATAGTCTAAGACACTGGTGCAATAAATTCAAAACAACATTTCCAAAACTGGTAAGTTATGTTGCTTGTGTTTCCCCCCTCACAAACTTTTTCACACGATGAACACAAAAGACACAACCAGTGGATACATTGGCACATTTTTATTCATACACAGAAAAATACAGAAAAGAGCACACACAAACCATATTCTATTATGGAATTCGAATTGTATTGGAATGGTAAAGAGTGTTGGGACGTGACAGGAGGGTCTCCACTCAAGGATACAATATGATGGACACGTCTAAGAATGTTCCACATATGGTTGAAATATCATCATTTGCCTAGAAAGATAACATTCTGGGAGTCAAGAGAGAAAGCATGCCCTCCCTTCACTGTCACACTCTGCAGCCACACTGTCTGACTGTAGGACTACTGGCCTTTTCTTGCAAGAAAATAAACCTCATCAAAGACTATTGGAAAAGTCTGTCTCTTTTTCAGTGATAGAATTTTGTTTGCCACCACACCTCCCTGAAGGTTCTCGAGGCGACGGTAAAGCGACTCAAATTTGGCCTTACTCGTAGCCGAGCCTCCCTCATAGTCATACCATTGACAAAGACATGGGCAACTAGAGTGGCTTGAATTTCATCTGAGACTGCTTGTCTTCTTGCCCTTCCTCCTCCTCATTCTTATCCCTCTTCCTTCATGTCTTTCTGGATCCATTGTTCCAAAACGCAATAAACTGATTTTGGCCCTTTTATATATCTATTGAAGGTTCTGATTGATGTGTGTTAAATTTTGACTCTTAGTGTTTCCACCTGGGTAATTGTGTGCTAACTGAGCTGAAGCTGTGCTGACTTGAGTGAACAATTTTGAATGCTAGTGCTTTCTAAATGACAACATGGTCTAAGCAATGAGAAATGAAGGGATTTGTGTGTAGAGTTTTGCAGTGACAGTTCAACAAATCTGACTCATGTGTCAAAACAGGGAATAGTGTTTATAGTTTAGTGAAATGGGTGTGCTTTTTGATAAATGGCGTTATGGTTTTGAAATTTTAGTTCAAAAGCCTGGTTATAGTGTTTAAGCAATCGAGAAAAACTGTAATACAGTAATGCCCTGCAAACACTGCATTAAAGTAAAATTTACTTGTAAAAGTAAAGCAAAATTCACTTTTATATTGTTTTTGAACATAATTAGGTGTCCTCCGCAGTGTGTGTACACAACAACCCTATTGTGGTAAAAATCCATCCACTCCATTTGTTATTTTCCACATGATTCTGAAACAGTTTCTCAAAATGAGCTGTTCAGAAATGTTCTCCAATGTGACATCACATTGCTTATGACAGGCACAGAATCTGGTCTATTATTTTAGCTCCTCCCCTGAGTGAGCCGTGTTTATCTCCTCGCCAGATCATTAAACAGCATTCAAGAAAGAAATGTATTCTTATTAAAGCTACTAAAGTTATTTAAGAGCAGTGAGTTATTTTCTGTTTTTATTTTGTTGTTTGATAAATATTAAAGGCCTGTTCACACCGGGACGAATTTCGCGCGATATTCGCCGACGTTTAACGCCTCGTGACTAAACAAAGGGCGCCAATGTTAGTGTGCACACCGGCGCGAAAAACGTCATGCGTAATAGCGTCATTTTTTAAAAAACGTCTCGGGTTCGTTTTTTGGTTTGACGCGCCGCATCAAAAACTATCCGACCAATGAGATTGGAGCTTTTGTTCACGTGTCTGGAGCTTCTGAAGTTACAGTAAAACACAACTTGGGGGCGCTCAAACACAAAACGGTCTTGCCAAGCACACATACGTAACGGCGAAGAAGATATACGCCAAGTAGCGTCTACACTGCCGGGAAGAAATAAGACGAGGAAGATGCAAGGCAAGATGAATGTAGAGCTGCTGGTCTCGTTGGTGTCGGAACATAAAGAACTATATGACAAACGCGACAGCGACTTCAAAAATCTTGATAAAAGAGAACTGTTATGGAGTGGTTTCTGTTTTACATTAAGCGCCATCTAATGTCAGGGAATGAATTTGCATGTTCACTCGGCTCATCGTCAGCGAAAATCGCTTGGGTGTGAACACAAAAAACACGTTGAAAAACGCTGGCGAATAACGCGTGCCGATATTCGTCCCGGTGTGTAGGGTCCTTAACAGCAAAGCAGTAGGTACTGTATATTACACTGATGTCACTTTAATACACAGATCTGATATACACATGCAATTTCTTTCCCTGCTGTTTACATTCACAGACATAATCGACTGTGTTTATGTGAATTTGTGTTTTTCTGACATATTTGACAGTTTAAGTGCAATAAAAGTGAAAGAGAACGTAGTTTAATATTTACGGGACGCACCGTCTGACTGTGCACGTGCTTCAGATGTGTGCGCTCTGAAAACCTTATCAGAAGTTTAAACTGATATGGCTTTAAAACACATGCAAAAAATAACTTTCACTAAGACTAAGAACTACAATGTCACGTGATTTCATTTGTTATTCCTTCTTTGTAAGACGCATTGGATAAAAACGTCTGCAAAATGAATAAAAGTAAATGTGACCATGATAGAGATGATAATCCAAACCAAACAGATATTTTGTTAGTTTTTGGCCGAGTATTCAAGGCACGAGCTGTAAAGGCACAGCGCTATTCTGGAGCAGCAGCTCATTTGCATTTAAAGATACATGCATGAAAACAGAGTGTTTTGCTTCAACTCAAAAATGAGCATTTACAGCATAGTGTAATAAATGATTTGTGGGGTATTTTGAGCTGAAATACAGACACATTCTGGGGACACCTGAGACTTATATCACGTTTTTTTGTAAAAAGGTGCATAATATGTCCCATTTAAACAAAATGGTGACAATTTATTTTGATGGTACACTTTAGACACTCTAATAACTATCAGTACCTTTGCAACTACAGCTTTGCAACTTTGCAACATGTCGAACTACATAACTAACTCTCATCAGAGTATTAGTAGACTTTTAGAGTTAGGTAGTGTTCGGGTTAGAATAAGTTGACAGTAGTGGACCATCAAAATAAAGTGTTACCAACATAAGCATTCTGCCTCAGGTCCCAGTGAGCACCCCGAAACTGCCAAACACAGTCTTTCCCATGAGCTTCCCCATATGTTAGCAGTCGGGTCTGTTTGATGTCGTGACTTACTGTGTTTATCATGTCTTGGTTGGGCTCACAGGGCTGGGTGTGAGTCACTATGGTCGATTAAATTTTTTATTGGCTTGTGCATGTCTGTGCGAGTGTTTATTAAAAGGGCAGAGTAGAATAGCTCTGTGCTTCTATAATTCATCAAGCTGGAGTCCTCAGTAAGCAGTCCATTTCCATTTGAGCTGGTCCAGATGAAAGATGTGTGTGGAGAGAAGGACTAGATCCCTGTTCATGTATCCTTTTCAATCTCTCTCACATACAGTCACACAAACCCTGCTTTTACAAGGGGTTTGTACCCACAAATCCCTGTGCTGTGCTCAGGATTTTCACGAAAAGAGCTTTGACAGGAAGGATAATGAGAAGGGAGCGATGAAATGGAGAAGCAGACGATAGGAGATGGTAAAGGAAAAAAAAAGTGGAAAGAACAAGGAGGGGGAGATTATATGTTTGTGACTTTTCACTGCAGCCGTTAAGAATTGTCTCTCTTTCAGTTCATGAGTGTGAATCGAATCAGCCTGCAGGATGTTGAAGTAGAATTGAGTTGCAATTCAACATGGTCACATATTAGAAGAATTGCATTAGTTCAACACAAACCCAAAAATGGGCAAGAAAAAATGGCTTAAAAATGGCTTAGTTTATTTTATGCATGTATTTATTTATTTATTTATTTAGGCTATAGAAATGTATCTTCCAACATTGTTAATGATAACATGTTTATTGGAAATTCATACCGAAAATATATTATGTGTTTTATTATGAATTTTAAATGTATTAAAAAACACATTCACTCAGCTATGAATTTCTTTGAATAATAGCAATGTCCATTCTCCTTCCTTCCTTCCTTCCTTCCTTCCTTCCTTCCTTCCTTCCTTCCTTCCTTCCTTCCTTCCTTCCTTCCTTCCTTCCTTCCTTCCTTCCTTCCTTCCTTCCTTCCTTCATTCATTCCTTCCTTCCTTCCTTCCTTCCTTCCCTCCCAGGTCTGCACATTAAGGTAACACTTTACTTAAAGCCTTTATATATAAAGCATTATAAAAGTATTTTTAATGCATTTATTATGCCTTTCAATGCACCTTATAATGCACTGAATGATCACATGAAGCTATATATAAATATGTATTCTGTAAAATGCATAAAATTTTTGAAGAATGTTGGTAACCAAAGATTTGACTTCCATAGTATTATTTTCCATAATATGGAAGTCAATAGGGTCCATCAACTGTTTGGTTACCGACATTCTTCAAAATATCTTCTTTTGTGATCAGCAGAATAAAGAAATTCATACAGGTTTGGAACAATAATGATAATGTCTTTTATTCCATTTTAATTCTGGATTGCAATTATGCATCCTGTTTGCCACATCAGTTGAAATGCATTTCCCCCAAAAAGGAAAATCGTATGGTTTGGATGGGTGAACATGAAGGTGAGTAAATGATGACAGAATTTTCTCAGAACTGTCCCTTTTATTCACAGGTAATTTACTCTTGATGCCAACTGCAGAAAGCCTCTGTAATTGAATCCCTAAACACATAGGCACTTACCAAGATGTGACTTATGCTATAGAAATGGCACACTGTCCCAGCATCCTCCTCTACTTTTTATACCTAAACTTTCAGGGACTGAGCAAACTAACTTAGCTAGCAAACCGTCCACATTTAATCCAGTTCTCAGACAGCCAAGAGCAATAATCCATCAAATCAGTGTGGAAATTCTGGCACAGCTGCCTTCTGAGTGCTGTTTGCATTTCCTTACATCATTACCTGTCTGTAACACACACACACATCACAAATCATGACTGACTGTGTCCCTCTTTCATCTTTATTTCTGGAAAATATTGTCTCTGGCATTTAAGCAATAGTTAACCCAAAAATGAAAATTCTGTCATCATTTACTCCCCCTCACGTCGTTCCAAACCTGTATAAGTTTCTTCTGTAAAAAAAAAAAAAAAAAAAACCTAATAAAAACACACACACACTAAAAAACAACAACAACAAAAACATTGGACTGGACACTGCTTTTCCAATGTGCACTTGAGCTTTCAAGTTTCTTATATTACAGGTCCTCGGAAGTCTTACGGTAGCAGGCCAAAAATGTAAGACCAAAATTTAAGATGTTATTCCTAATAGTCATGACAATCTTCCTCTGCAGAGAGCAAGAAATGGCTGGGAATTGACTCGCTAAAGTTATTTCTTCTTTCATGAACTTTCAAGAACGAGAAATAGAATCAGAATCAAGTTTTCCAGTGAATAATGACTTAAATTTCCTATTATGAATAATGTTATGATATTTTGAAGTCGGCATGAAATGGAAGTTGAGGTATTTTCTTCCCTATTGTGATGTATATCCAAATGAAATGGCTTCTTGACCAAGAAAAATGTAGGATGGGAATTGATTTTGTCCATAAGGAATTGGATGGATGGATGGTTGTGGTTTACTATTGGTCGATCTCATGTGAGTGACAGGTTGATCATCTTTTTTGATTTAATGGTGCTTTCTTGTCATTTTATACTCTTTATTTACATTCATTATACTAAAAAGTGTGTTCAGGATATTACAAACTTTTTGTGTTTTGCATAAAAAAAGAAAGGCACACAGGTTTGGAAATTATGACGTTTTCATTTTTGGGTGAATTATTCCTTTAACTAATATGCACTCTCAAGCAGAAGAGGTGTAAAGTAAAGAAATAAGATGAGTGGGTGGAAAGAAGGTATCTCCGTCTATGACTAAGTTGGCATGCCCTTACGCACTTCTTTAATTGCATGCAGGTTAATGCCACATGGTGTCACGTTGCCTTTCAGTCCTTCACTTTAGCAGCGTTGCTTGTGCCCAATTAAAAACAACACGGGAACAGACTCAGCTGGGAAAGAAAACGGAATCGTATTGTCAGAGTCTCTCAGGAAATAGCAAACAAATTAGCAGATGGCATGCAGAAATAGTTGTAGTGATGCACCTGGGAGGGCTGACAGAGAAGGGGGAGAGCCAGAAGACGAAACCGCCAGCATATGTCATATATAGAGAGCTCAGACACAGCAGGGCTGTCAAACAGCATGATATGTGTGAGAAAAGCCGGATTCCTCATGATGGTGAAGTGCTGTTAGCTTCTTTTCTGAAATACAAAAGCCTCAAGTGCCCCCAATATGCACTTGCTTTGAGTGATAGCTCAACGAAATGACATCACACCCATATGCTTTAATCCATAGACCTTGAGAGAAGGACTTGAGAGAGAGTCCTGTTTTCAGAAAAGCTTTTAGACAATATTCACTCTTGAAAAAAAACCTTCCATTTTGTCAGACTAAATTCTCTCTTCCACCCTCAATACCCACGACTGAGGTGCAGTGTGTGTGTGTGTGTGTTCAATCACTACTCTTTGTTCTCTACTATTTACATAATGCTCTTCATTGGCTGCCCGTGAACCACATCTACATTGACCTTCCCTCAAATATTGTAGTTAGAAATGTACTTGGCTTTGCAATGGTGGTTCGGGTTTATCAGCTACTTCTTCCAATGTTTCATTATCAGACTCTGGCTGAAATTGATCAGGTAAAACTGACGTGATTGTTACTGTTTGTATTACTATCAAGTGCTGAGGAACATCCAGAGCTGAAATTTAGTTATGAAAGGGGCGTTTCGTTTCAGACACTCATTCTACTAGGTGTTTTGTCTTTGTGTGTATGACCCTGTGCATTGTCTATACAGTAGCATTGTAAAATGAATTTCTTCTGTAATGTTAATAGGATTTTTTTTTTTTTTTTTACAATGGAATCCTAATCATGTATATTGTTAATTAGTTAAATCAGCCCAAATTAGAAAGAAAGTTTACACAAAATAGAGACAACATTGATTAGCAGTGTTTGAGATACAAAATTTTCTTGAAGCTTGAAGCTGCTAGCCTAAATGTTTTCTTGAAAACATTTTTATTAATATGGTATGATTTTAACAACTTATAAGGTTAATTGCATTAGTTGTTCGATGGTAAAATACTAAGTAAGAGGGATTTGTGATAATTTTATGTTTTACAGAGGCAGAAGTTATTTTGACAAAAGGTTACTTTTTTGGAATAACGTGCACAGATGAATCATGCACAATACGATGGAAGTATCTATTATTAAAAAAGTAAGGTCAAGTCATTTTTAGATTCAGTGTTTAGTCTAAGCTGGAGATGCTTTCACCATTTGATAGGAGGTCAGTGAGATGTGAAGCTCTGTGCTTTCTCAATCTGTTATTTGTCGTTTGTTGAAAGGTGTTCATTTTCTTTTTGAATCCCCTGTGATGATCCCAGGCTGCTGAAGAATATGTGTTGACTGACACTCACCATTCTTTCTGTGTCTGGTTAAAGGTATGATCCATCATCAGGAGGAGTCAAAGAACTTCAGCCTTTCATAGGCTCTGACACTTCAACATAAAGCAATGAAAAACTGGAATGTGTGATGGCTCTCACCTGCAAACATGCCTCTTCCGTCTTTGAAGGTAATTGAGTTTTGATCCATATGTCTGTCTTTATTTGGCTCTGTTATACTGTCAGTATCTTTCAAAGAGCTGTCTGTTCCTTCTGGTGTATCCAAACAGCAGGAGGGGTTGAGCAAAATGCACTTTATAAGATGTCTAATACGACGCCACAAAGATATGCTTGAGTGACAAATGAGAAGGACTGAACGTGTATTTCCCACTTTATGTTCTGTCTTGGTATGTGTAATACGTTATGTGTGTAAATTGTTTCTTGATTGACACTTATATTAAATTATGAAATGATTATTTTATGTTAATACATTTCCTTAATTATCATGAGTGATCTCGTGACATGTCACGAACAAATTCTGACCATATTTTATCCTAAACTTTACACCTATACACAACTATGTGTTTGCATTGTGACATTATTTTCATGACAAATAAGCACATTATCATCCACATTCTCATTACTGTTATGCAAAACAAAACAAAAATCGTATTTACACTGTAAGTTACATGGTAGTATTTGTTCTTTTTTTGGACCTGGGCAGGTTTTGTGCAATTCAGAAATTCATCTTTTATGAGTCACATTAGATTCTCATTGAGTTCCACCCACTGCGCCAGGAGAAGCCAGAAGTTGATTTATCAACTTATCAGCACACTAATGCTATTAAATGTTATCGAAGCATGACAGTATACCCAGTGGCACTGTCTGCTGTCATCCTGTGGTGCTAACGGGGGACCGAAAATCAGACGTCTGCACTAAATTGCGCTGTTATATAACATCTGAAGCACAATCAAGTAAACTGCCTCTTGAAAGGCCTCCAGCAAACTTCGGTCAAGGACAATCGTGTACTTCAAGGTCAAGTGTTCTGTCAGTACTTGATAGGATTTTACTGTGAACTGGCCTGCTGTTCCCTCACACTATATTTATATCCCTTAGACTTATGGATTTGAACAAACCTCAACTTTAAGTATCCAAGTTTGGCTCACCCTGTACCATTTGTGCTACAGACTTGAATGAAACTGCACAATTGTTGGGGAGATGTACACTATGACTGTTGCCTGACGGATGAAAAAAGAGACAAACAATCTTACTGTGAAGGAGGGATCTTTCAACAGATGTCTTGGGAATTATTAAGGAACTTTTTTGCATTTAGTTTATTACTTAGACAACAAACTTCCTGTTAACTTACAAGACTCTGTCAGACATTTTGTGATGAGGTTTGCAATGGATATTGGGGTTTCAATTTATTTTGATGGTCCCTTTAACTCATTCTGTTGACTATAAGTAACGTTGCACCTTCATGTCTACTAACTCACATTAAAGTGTTAGTAGAGTATTAGTAGACTGGTAGGGTTAGAATAAGTTGACATGTAGTTGCAAAGTTACTTATACTGTAGTAGAATGTCTGTTGGAGGACCATCACAATAAAGAATTAGCATATATTCAGCAGACAGTCTACTAATACTCTAATGAGAGTTAGTTGACATATAGTTGCAAAGTTACTTATAGCCAACAGCACGTTCAAAAGGGACCATCAAAATAAAGTGTTACCGATATTGTGTATATCTGACACGTTTTTGGTTAAAGCAAGGCATTACTCATCTAAAGAAGCCATTTTAAGTGCAGCCCAGAAAGTCCCTTTTATTCTTATCTAAGAAACCAATGATGGGAAAATATATTATCTCTTGTCATGCATTTAGTAAACAGCTTACGTAATTTATTCTTTCAAATTTTAATGGAATTGTTCACCTAAAAACAATAAAATCCATTGATGTTCCAAATCCATATGCTGTCTGTGAAACACTAAACAAGATGTTTTGCTTTTCTTTACACAGCCATTTTGCATACAATGACAGTTCATACCACCACAGCTGTCAAGCTCCAAAAACATCATAAAAGACTAAATACACAACATCTTTCTGTGAGGAACAAACTGAAATTCAAGTTATTTTGGTAATTTGGGATGTATGGGATTTATTGTTGCCTAGCAACTAGCGGTTACATTTGCAATATTCAAAACGTCTAGAGTCTAAAAACAAACTAGAGAGTCTGTCTCCTCATGGGATCCGGTTTGCCTCGAGGATTAACTGATCTGAGATTTTGGTAACACTTTATTTTACAGTGTCATTGCTACATAATGTTACATGTAGTTACTATAGTAATAACTATAAATTATGCATAATTACATGCAACCAAACCAAATGGTTATCCTAATCCTATAGTAAGTACATGTTGTTAATTAATATTACTCAATACCTAAATAAACCAGACACCTTAAAATGAAGTGTAACCGATATTGTTGTTTTTGTTGTACTTCTAATGCAATAGATTTGTTAAGTTGACATTGGCGTCTTGCATAGACGCTCGAGCACCCACGGAAAAACAAGATTAGAAGATTAAAAAATCGATTGAGATTCGGGAACCTCTCTGATCGGTGGATCTCACATCAGGTCCCGGCGGGTCAACAACCTGACATAAACCCGGGAGGTTTGGCACCCACAGGATTTTTGGACTTTATACTACAGTAAAATGTTAACAATAAATTTATTTTTTATTACTCAGAATGCATGATTAATTTGAATGTCTATAGAACAGTACGCTGGAAGCAGTATGCATTATTCTAGTATATATTACTAGTATTCTTCTTTACAACAGATTCCTGCTGAATTGTTGTTTGTACAGTATATATATTTATGTTCATTTTAGTTGTTGTTAATTACATATTCAAAGAGGCCAGCAAATTTGCTGCAGGCATGTCATTGTGCCCCAGCATGCCATGATGTTTTGCCCTTGGTTTTGCCATGACCTTCATTTTGTCCTTTGCTTTTGTTGTGCAACTGTGCATTTAAACATCCCTGACTTAGCTGTCAGTGCAGTGGGATTCAGCGCTATCTCAGGAGAACAGGGGTCATTTCTCTCTTGTTTCTTCTCTTTGGCTGTCAGGGAGAGCCCTCTATTTTATGGCTGTATGGAGGGGTGGACAGCATTCGCAGGGGCAGTGTGTTGTTTGTTTAAAGGCTGAGGCAGAGGCTGACCCAGCAGAAAGGAGCTCTTTTATGCCAGAGACACAGGATGCCAAAGCTCACCGTCCTCTTTCCTGCCATTCCCCCTTAGGGGCTCTGCCAATGCAAATGTGCGCCTCCAGCCTGGAGCCCAATGAATACACTCAATGAATACAATAAATTACAGAACCTAGCGAGCTGCCTTGCTGTTTTCCTTCTAAGGCAGCGTGTTAACTGAAATGAACCCTCATAAGTGATTGAATGGAGGCACTTGTATACTTAAAAACTGCTTGATGGGTGCAGTTCTAATTGAAACAGGAAGTTTGTTTGGATTGGGACCTATCAAATAATTCCCTTTTCCAATAGCGTTGATGTTAAAATTATTTGCAACAATGTGTCCAACGTTGTATCCGTTTTTCTGGAAGAGATAGACTACAAACTAATCAGTATTTAATATTTTTTAAATAAATCTCTTATGCTCACCAAGGCATTTTTTTTTTTTTTACAATTTAAAAAAACTGTTTTCTGTTTTATATATTTTAAAATGCAATTCATTCATGTGATGACAAAGCTGAACAAAGCATTGATGTAGCTCAATGTGTTCAGACTTATTCAGGTATATTAAACCTGAATATTTATTCATTTATTACAAACTAATAGTTTAGGTTAACTGACAAAACATTCTTTACAGTCTATGCATAAAATATTGGGGAAAATCGTTTTTTTCTATTAGGCTGAACTGTTTTCAATGAGCTTATTGCCATCCATTCTGGCATTGCCTTATTCGTGAAGAGTACATGATGTTGACTTGAAAATGAAAATAAATAAAAAAGCTACATATCTCAGAAGGCAGCATGAAGTTGCTGCCTAACCATTTGAAACCACCTTTGTGATGCCTTAATATCCTGTCTAGGTTGGCAGCTCACAAGATTTCAGAACAGCTAAGCTCTGTCTACATATGGAAGGTCAAAACAACACGTCTTGCATCTCTGAATTTGCATTTTATTTCAACCTTGGCAAATCAATGCTAGATCTGGACGTAATATATTATGTGAGATCAATTATTTCCTTCTCTGGCTTTCTTGTTAGAACCCCGAGGTGTGTTCCCCACCCAGGCGCAGAGAGCGTGCCGGCAAGGTTGATTGATAACCTCCCTCTCACCGCTGAACTCATCCCTTGCCTGCCCTGCGGTTTCTCAGCTCCGTGGACTGGTCTTCCTCTGGGTAAGACAGAGATGGCGGGGGCCCATTAGCAGGCCCCTCACGCAGGTGTCGTCAGAGCCTCATGCTGTGCAGCGGGCTGGATTCACCTTGCCTTTGGAGGAGAGTGCACTAGACAGAGAAACAACAAGGTTAGGAACGATGCAGGGGGAGGTTGAACTGTAAATTAATTTAACCCTGCAAGCACAAATATTGCTGGAGTACTTAAGGGTTTTCTAATAATAATAATAATAATTTGGATTTTTTTTGTTGTTGAATTTTTAAAGATTTTTTTTTGAAAGAAGTCTCTTATGCTCACCAAGGCTGATTTTTTTTTTTTAAATATGGAAAAAGTAATAATTACTTCAATGAGCTCATTGTTTCTGCCATAAATTAATACATTGCTAGCTAACTGCGTGATTTGTATATGTACATTTCTGAAAATACGTTACTTGGACACAGTCACCTCTGATAACAGATCACTTTAAATTTTAATATGCATTTTCTGTAAAGCTGCTTTGAAATTATATATACTGTGAAAGGCGCTATACAAATGTGAATTGAATAAAAAAAAAAAAAACGGTAATATTGTCAAATACTATTACAATTTTAATATATTTAACTATTACTATTTGAATATATTTTAAAATGTTATTTATTCATGTGATGACAAAGCTGACTTTTCAGCATCATTTCTCCAGGCATCAGTACATGATCCTTACAGAAATTATTCTAATATGCTGATTTGCTGCTCAGTTATTATCAGTTATTATTGGTGCTAAATTATTAATAATGGTTCTTATTTTTCTCAGGATTCTTTGATGATTGAAAAATGTGAAGGCATTATTCATTATATATATGATTCATTATTCTTCCTCTAGACATACCGCTGATCCATAAGGCTGAAAAGTTCCCAAATCCCAAAACATCTGTGGCTTACAGTATTTATAGGATTTTGAGCAAATTGGAGACTACTTTTCTTGTGCTTTTGGGTCTGTAGTGGTGTGCGTCTTGGAGTTCTGGCATGGAAACCGCATGTGTTTAGTACGCGCTTACTGTGCAAAATGAAACCTCAGTGCCTGTTGCCACCAAGTCTTGGTATTTTGCAGTCACTCAATGTTTTTTTCTGAACCTGCCTTCTCAGAAATCTGTTTCCAGCCATTGATAGCTTCCTTTTTCTGCCCCATCCAGGTAGTGTAACCTGTCACGTTTTGGGTTTTGTTTCTTGTTCTTGTCATGTGATTCCCTGTTTGTCATGTGATCCTGCCATGTGTCTTGTCATTGGTTAATCGTCTGATCATTGTTCACAGGTGTTCCTTGTCTTGTAATTAGTCTGTGTATTTAAGCCCTCATGTTTGCCCTGTGTCTTGTTCGAGTATTGCATGTTTCCGGTACCACTGTTGTGTTTTTATTCATGTTCATGTTTTGAGTTCCATGCATCGTCATGCCCTTGTTTTATGTTTGATCACATTTTGTTAATAAATTGCATTTGGGTTCTCACTTCAATTTGCCTACAGAGGATTCATTACAAAATCACTGTTTCTTTAACTTTGACCTTTCGAACTGTGCTTCTAACAGTGTCTCTAGGAACATTTAGTGTCTTCGCTATCTTTTTGTATCCTGTTCCATGTTTGTGAAGGGCGATGATAACATTTCTTAATTTTTTGGACCATTCTTTTGACTTAAGCCGCCTTTCCACTGCACACAACAAACGACAGCCGTCGGACTGGAAGTAATTCATATCCATTGGACAGTAGTCCGGGAGCTGCGTGGAGTTCCGATCATATGCGTATGCGGTAATTTCGGATCTGATTTGAGCTTTGGATGCATTGAAATATCTGAACTTCTGCGGCTAGACCGTATGCGACTGGTGGACCGGATGTGATGTATTCTAATCAAAACTATGAGCGTGAAGATAGAAAAACCAATTTTTTAACACTTTAACGTCATTATGTAAACGCTATTTATGTAAAATGTTGGTTATTAATAATTATGTCAGAAAAAATATTTTATAATTATTAAATCAATATTTATATTGATTAGCTCTATAAAATCTACTGTTTTTATTTTAGACGTATTGAGGGTCGTTTGTTTTGTGTGGATATATTCATGCATGCATTAGATTTATTAAAATCATTCATTTTACCATTCATGACCAATTTCAAAGTTCCGTGCGACTGACACTAGGGTGGCGAAATGCGACAATTATATGCGAATGTCGTGTGCAGTGGAAAGGCGGCTTTAGCCATATTTCTTACATGCATGCAGTCAAACGTGACACTCAACATACCAAGCCAGTTCAGATATTAAGTGTGTTCTAGCTCAAGCACACCTTCTGCAACTAATGAAGCCCTTGATTATCAGGTGTGCTTGAAACAACACCTATTTTGCAGATTTGTGCTTTTGTGAGGAATTCTATTCAGGGGGTTGAATAATTCTGAAACTGCAGAAGTCATTAAAAGTTGCATTTTCAGTTGAATTTGGGGAACCCACTTGAAGCATTTGTTGTGTTGAGCTATTTCAGTTATTTTTGTTGGGATTTTTTTTTTTTCATTGCAAACAGCTGAAAGTCTGTCAATTTTGCCAATAAGCCTGATTTGCAATGGGGGTTGAATTTTTTTTTTATTACAACTGTATAGTGTTACAAAAGATTTATCTTTCAAATAAATGATGTTCTTAATTCTGTACATTTATAGACAGACAGATAGATAGACAGACAGACATGGTTTGCTGCAGAATGTCGAGATACTTCTCATTATACTTCTTTATACTTCATTATACTTATACTTCTCGTGATTGATTTGTGGCAGCACTGTAAATTATTAGCACTATTTTATAAACGATCTAGCACAGTGTTGTGTGCAATTTTAGACCTAAATCGGGTTTTTATAATGATATGGCGCAATTATGATATCCATTAAAATTTAATTGCACAAAAGAAGTATTTCAGATCCGTCCCCCGTGATATAATGATAAACAAAAAGAAAATGGGTAACGCCATGTGGCCTGTGGCGCTTATTGAATCTCTAAATAGAAATAAAGCCACATAGCACATCTTTACTCCTGCTGCAATTAAGACCTGTATCGATCTCCTCCCTATTACATTAAAACCATGCAGGGCTATAATTTAATCCATTTCAAGTTAATGTCCCTAAGAACACACCGTACATAATCGTCAACATGACTAATTGTACCATGCCTCGCAAATAAACCACAGAGGCCCTATCATCCCAGCAGCTGATTACAGCAGGCTGATAGATGAACTGACCTTGTGTAACAGAGATCCATTTTACAGATTCTGCTTTAAAACTCTTGTTGCAGACTCAGTTAGCAGGCCAAAAATCATCGTAAAAGAATGAAATTTACCTAGGGCTCTGACACCCTTTTGTCATAGTGGAAGCTCAGAGTACATGGGTCTCAGAAAGGCTTATCAGAACAGAAGAGGTAAAAATGAAGAGGGGATTATGGGTACTTAGGTCTTCACTACGGATGGGAATTTTATGGAATTTAACTAACTCTGATTCCAATTCCATTTAGAGACCAAGCTCTCGGCGAGTGCAGTTTTCTGTATTGACAGAATTCGGTGTTAAAATTAGCTTTTATTAAGTAGCAATTGGAAATGATTTTCCACTTTTGTGAGTGGAATAGTTTTATGAACTTTTACGAAGGATTCTTTTTTCTAACTATATAAAAAACAAAGCATGCCACGCATTTATGTTAAATCTCAGCCTGACAGTTACGGCTGTAAATGAAAAAATTAAATGCACAAGATATTTTTACTCTACATTTTAAATAGGCGATATTTGTGGCTATTCGTGGAATTTTTGCACCAAACACATGCTTATTTCTAACTCTCTGCTATACACTATAGCATATAGCGTATAGTGTATATACTGTATATATATATATATATATATATATATATATATATATATATAGCCTATACACTATATACAGTATATATATTTAAAAATTTGGGGTCACTGAGATTTTTCTTTTTAAACATACAAATTTTTTATTCAGCAAGTGTTTAATTGACCAAAAGTGACAGTAAAGATTGTTAAATTGTTACAAATTTTTTTTTAGTTTCGATTAAATTCTGTTCTTTTTAACTAAATTACGGTTTCCATAACAATATTAAGCAGATCAAATGTTTTCAACACTGATAAGAAGAAAAGTCCTGTTTAAATGTTTGTTTATTTTCTCTCTCTCTCTCATATTCTGTCGCATCAGTAGATGAAAGTTGAGGACGTTGGTTTCGCTGCAAATCTGTGTGAAGCCATTCGTTTTTTTGCAGTTATCCAAGGCAAATGCATTAATGAAGCAAAACATAATAGGACTGATATTGAAATTCATATCTTGTGTCATGGAACGGATTAAGGAAAAAGGTCATTGCATTGATAAGAAAGAATAAAAGCTATCAAAGTCACATTCATCTTACCAGAATCCTAACAGGGAGGGTCAACATCGAGGCCAAGCTCTCCAGTAGATAAAAACACTCTACATGGAGATAAAAACGCTTTTAAATGGAAAAGTTCTAAGAGACACATGAAAGATAAATGTAATAAATAAATAATATTTATGCAACTCAATTTTTTTGCATTTCAAAGGAAAATTAGGGGTGCTTTTCCAGTGCAAAACTTGCTATGCTAGTTTGTATATGCTTGCTTTGCCATTGCTAAGGTGTTTTGGGTATTTGCTAAGTAGTTGCTTTCTGACCCAAGTTAAAAAAGTCCAGTCCATATTCTGGTCTGTGGTTCAGGTCCCTCCTTTAGTGTAAGTGGTTCCAAGTAGTCTATAAGTTGTAAGTAGTCTCATTCACCTAGAAAAATGAAAACGGTCCGGAATGGGGTGCAGTAAAGTCAAATATTTAAGATAAAACCACATAAATGCTCTTAGAATCCTTCGGATAGATCTGTCAAAGATTCAGTGTGCAGCGCAAGTGTGAATGTTGGCTTTAGCTGCATCAAAATATAATCTGAAAGGTTTTTGAGCTGCTGTGTTTAGCTCTTAGTACACACAGACTCAGAACAAGCTCTCACAGAGATACAACAAGAGATGGATCCTCATTTCAAGTCTTGACAATGTCTCAATTATTCTAAAATGACTCACCATATAAGCCATATTACATCAATTACATCCAATAGCATGGCCAAATTAAAGCATTTAATGGAGAGTTTTACATTTGGCAAAATAAGAGAAGTATATCTGCTGGCAATGTAGCCACAACACAGTTAAATGCTCTAACTCGTATAGTTTTACACAATTAACATGTTCTGACAAACAGTCTAACTTTGGTGACATTTTCGAACAACATGGCAGTTTGCGAAGAATGAGTTAATAATCAAAACAGTCCATTAAAGAAGATAATTGCTTGAAATGTAAAATTACTGCTTTATGATCCCATGTCAGTGACTAAAGTAGCACAATACAGATTTTATGTTTTTATTTTTTTATTGCATAATTATTACATGTCCTCTAAATCTGTCTTTCTGTCATTCATTCAATCAGCAGAATATATCTATCTGTCTCCCTGTCTGTCTGTTTATCTATTTATCATTATTCAATCAGCAGAATCTGTCTGTCTGTCTAGTTCATTCATTCATTCATTCATTCATTCATTCATTCATTCATTCATTCATTCATTCATTCATTCATTCATTCATTCATTCATTCATTCATTCATTCATTCATTCATTCATTCATTCATTCATTCATTCATTCATTCATTCATTCATTCATTCATTCATTCAGTCAGTCAGTCAGTCAGTCAGTCAGTCAGTCAGTCAGTCAGTCAGTCAGTCAGTCAGTTAGCAGAATCTCTCTGTCTGTCTGACTTGGCTAAGTTCAAAGCTAGACTAAAAACACATCTCTTTGACCTAGCTTTCACATAATACATTATAGATATAATTCAATGTTAGGCTGCATAGATTAGGTCAGCTGGAACCGGGAACACTTCCCATAAATCCTGATGTACTCGTTATATCATAAGAAGAATGGCATCTACGCTAATTTTAGTGTCTTTGTTTATCCCGAGGTTTTCCCGCAGCCTACCGGATCCAGGCCGTATCCAGATCTGATGAAGGACCTGCGCTTGGACCCGATGACAACGCAGTGCGGAAGTGCCAACTAGTCTCTCCCTATGGAGGATCCCTTTACCACTCTACAGATAAAGCATTGTCGGGAAACTCAATTCGCGTATCTACCCCCGAATTGATAAAATTCTGTATCAAAAATTATAAGGAAACACCAGTACTTTGTTTAGGCTTGGTTTGTAGGGAATTACAAACCTGCGTACATATATTAAAACGCACATAACTATAGAACCAATTCTTAATGCGCATGTGAACGCCATGCGTTTCTCACAGGTTCACGTTTAAAGTCTATGTAGAGAGAATTGTGTCGTCTTAGCGGCCCCTAATTTAATAACAAATGATTGTTGCAACGGAAGCGAATCAATCATAACTAACCTTAGCTGGAAAATAACTTTACTAAAGAACCGCTATAAAGCCAAAACAATCTCTGTTACCATAAATTATACGTTTATCTCTGTAAAGCTGCTTTGAAACAATCTACATTGTTAAAAGCGCTATATAAATGAAGATGACTTGACTTGACTTGACTAAGTGATAGTTTTTATTGAGGATAATTCTCAAGCATATTCTCATTTGAGTCTTTCAGGGGAGTTGATAACTGATGAAACATCACTTTACTCACAGTCATGCTGAAGCTTCTCATCACTGAATATACGTTAATTAGTTTCTCTCCCTACCGTTACCTGCAAAGCTGGTGAGATTTCTCTCAGATTTGATGGTGGCTCAAGGTGACGTGGGGTCTGTCTCTTTAAGAGGTCGATCCAGGGGAGTTCACACGTGTGTGGTTTCCTGTGTGGGTGGTGTGTATTGGTCTCAATATTGAGACTGATTGAGGTTGGCGACCGGCGCAATCAGAAAATGTGTCACAGCATAACCATCGACAGATCTCACAAATGATTTTTTTTTTCAGAGAACAGAATTGAATTGAATGAGGGAAATGCCAAATCTGTTTCAGCCCATTAAATCTTACAAATGATACGTACGCTCCCTAATGGAGGTGTTGCTGTGAGAGAGAAATGACCATGAGTCACTCACACCTCCACTGAAGATATGTGACTCATCTATGACTCATCTATACAATAGAAATCAAAGTAATGCTTTTGTATAGAGTAGATGTCTTATTTATGCTCTTAAGGAGTTACCCTCTAATGCCTGTGTCTTGTTACTTATGAGCTTAAGCTGCTTGCATAATCACATAAGCATTTTGAGTGTCTCATAAGGAGCTTATATGTTAATCACAATGTACTGTTTGTGCGTCCACTCTGAAAAACTTTTACTCTTTTGATAGGGTGGAAGTCATCAAGATGGAACACATCCTGAGTTTAAAGGTGCAATTCCCCCCCAAAATTAATTAATTTAATTTAAAATGGCAATGTATTCATTAAAATAAATGTAATATTTATAATTCAAATAATACATTAAATTATAATTGAATTAATTCTGTCTTTATTTACTTATTATTTAATCTTTCAAAATTCTCCTTTTGTGTTCTGCAGAAATATATGACAGCATACAGGTTTGGAACAACATGGTGGTGAGTAAATTATGACAATTTTATTTTTGAGTGAACTATCCTTTTACACTCCTTGATTTAAATCAGGGGTCTCAAGCTCAAATTACCTGAGGACCATTAGTCAGTTGTTGGTGAACAGCTTCACCAATTACAAGGGTTTTTACTACCACATATTTTTATTCAGATATTGCCACAGTTTAATGTACAACTTAGTTCACATGTGCACACTATAGATTTTTCGACAGATGCGAGCAAGCAGACTTGTTTCTGAAAAAACAAAGGGCCGTATCAAACTTTATTTTCTTCTATGGAGCACTTATAGTACATTTTTAAGAATATTCTGGTCATTCTTTTAAATATAATGAAAGTAAATGAGGCCTAGTGCTGTCCAAAAATTCCAAAAACACCATAAAATTATCATAAAATTAGTCCATATCAAAATATTTGTCCATCCTCTATTCTAGTGCTTATAAAATATGATAGCTTTTTTTCAGCTAAGGCAACATTTCCCATTTTCTTGAACTACTAAATTAACTAAAACTTAATCAACTTAAAATTTAATAAAAACTATATAGACATATTTTTTTTAAAGAGAGATAAAATTAAAATTAAACAGAAAACATACCAAATCTAATTCAAATATTAGCAAAAACTATAACAGTGGATCAATGATAGAATAATGCTGGTGCATATTGAATTTTTAGTTAATATTATCTGAAACCCTTAACATCTGCCATAACATCTGCCATGTTCTTTAGAGTTTATGAGTAGCCATGTCCACTTTGTTCCACATGTTTGAATCAGATCTTTTCCAACTCGTGCATAAAGACAAAATGAGTGATTTATTCACTGTCTGATCTGATTCTCAAGTTCAACTGACTCTCTAGCCACTTTCACACAGTAATCCCGGTAAATTACCGTAAAATGACCAGACTGACTCATTCGTTCCGATTGAATGAGTCATTCTGGTCATTTTAAGATAATTCACATTAATGAATCATTCGCCCGCATAAGGAGAAGCACTTTCGTTTCACTACCTGTCGCCTAAAAAGTTACGGGACTCGGCGCAACGGTCAAAGATGTCCATCTAGTGCATATTTACATAGAAAAATTATTAAAAAGCAGCAGAGCTTACTGTAAACTGCGCAGAGTAATTGCATCACCTCCATAAGAACTTTATGATTGACCCAAAGCAGACTTCTCACGTCAGCGCGCTCTGACCTCATACATGCTCAAACTGGTAATTTTCATTCTTTGTTCACACACAGCATCGTACTGGTTATTTACTGGAAATGTTACAACTTCTCAAACTGATAAATTGCCAGAACCAAATTTACTGGTATTTTTGAAAAGGTCCTGTTCACACACGATCTCTTAACGGTAATTTACCAGTAAAGACTGTATGTGTGAAAGGGGTTAGTCTGATTCCGTCACTTCCATCTCCTTGTAGACTTGTCTCTCATTGGCTATTGTGGAAGTACTGACATAGTCTAATCAAAGTCGTAATCATCCTGATTTAAAATCCTAATGCTGGGGCCCCACACCACATCGGGACGATTTCTCCCCTTCCGACAATCCTAAGTGAAGTCCCTATTATCTTGATGGTTCTACAGATGGTCTCATCAGATTTTCCTGTGGTGTGAGGTGTGTTAAGAGTGACCGAACCAGGACATGTACTCTGTTGATTGTCAGGTGGAACGAAACGATACCCAATCAGAAAGCAATGTAAAGTCCATGCTCCCGCCGTCTCCACGACTCCACCCAAACCCTTTTCTTTTTCTTTCCGGGAATGTTCTGTCAAAAGCATTCCAAACACTATCATAGCAATTTCTTCGTCCGCCATGTTTATTCTGAATTCTCAAGAGATTTTATGAGATTTCCCGTGTTCAAATTTGGGACTCTGGTTGAAAATCTTTTCGTGACTGGTATGTTGTCTTCTTAACATCATGGCACACCACACACTATAGGAGCAAAACTGTTAAATCTAGTATTTTTTTGTCCTCATGTTTGTGGTCTCTCACATTTTGAGAATCAATGTAAATATGTAATGTGCGCCCGACTTTACACAAAACTATAGTATGGCTCTGAAGACTTTAAATATTGTGCTTAAAGGTGAACTAAGTAACTTTTTTACCTTAACCGAACAGCTTCGGAGTCATTGGAATAGTTATATGACTTTTTTCAGGTTGAATGGTTGTTGTCGCGCAGCCCCCAAGCGCCTGTGAGCGAAAAACCACACTTGCAACTTTGGGCCGGCGGGAAGTATCGCGTGATATCAGGTCTCGCGATGTAACGAATTGCTTTACGGCACTGCACATATACACAATAGGGATAGCTCACAGATGAAGTTATTAGAGGCCAGACAGACTCACGGAGGCGATTGGCATCTTACAACTTGCACTTTATTCCCCAATCGAACTCGTGTAACTGTCTGTCACCCGTTCTACCGTCCACAGCTTTACTTGATAAACAAAAGTAGGATAAGAATGAGCATCAAACTGAAATAACCCGCATACATGGGGTGTTCGAGGTGCACATACAATACAGACTGCCGACAGTTCAACAGGGCGCGCGCAGCTCTTAAAGGGGCCACACCTTATTTCCACTCATTACAGCTTCCATCCTATTGAACAGGTACCGGTATAGAGGGCGGAAGGGATCAGGCCGTGAGTGCAGAGACGGCTCTGCGTGAGTGGTATTTACGACATTAACGTTAAATACAAGTACTCCACAGCGACTCTAGGGGTCGCTGTTTGACAAAAACGGAAAGCTGCATAGTGTGCCTTTATGTCATATCTTTTATGATACTTTTGTAGTCCTTTTTGAAGATTGAAAGCTCATTCGTTCATTATTGCAGAGATAAAAGAATCTTCGCTTTTTCCATTTGCATCTACATGACAGCGATTAAATGATGACAGAACTTTCATTTTTGGGAGAACTATCTCTTTAAGTAGTTCAAAGGAAACTTCAACCGCTGATGTAGACAAATCTGAGAGATTAATGCTTGTAGGACAGCAACCTTCTCCACCGCAGATCCTCAGTACAGGCGCTGCCAGATGAAGATGATGTGTGTTCATACAGAGGCACTGGAGACAAATTGAGGACGTTTTTCCCTTTGTGCTGGAACTGAATTAATCGCTTGTCTCCAAATGAGCAGCGTTGCAGCCCAATACTCAGGGTGCTTTTGTCGTCACTATCTGGGGCAGCAGCCACCACACGCTTGACTGCTCCGCCAGCGCCTCCCGAGTGCCCCGCTGTGACTCACACAGGGGCGAGACATTCAGCAGCAGAAGCGTGTGTGTGTGTGTGTGTGCACATGCCAGAGAAAAACAAATCTTGCACAATGCCTGTTTGTCACTTGAGGAGAAAGGAACAGACCAGCTAAAAGGTGTGTGCTTGTGTTGGTGTGTGTGAGACTGAGAGTGACTTTTATAGAAGGCTTCTGCATCGCAATAACAGGATGAAATATCTTTTATGAGCTTGTTTTTGCAGCATGCATCTTTGATTGCACTGTGACTGAAGGTCATTCAGACAGACATGCTGCTCTGTTTTATTTGACTTGAATATGCATTATGAATATTCTTTTATTGGAGTGTTTTCCAAGTGCGACGACAGAAACTTCTTTATGAGGAATTCAAAGCAATGAACCAACAGCACCATCAACTCCACTGTTTATCATTCTTGTGTTGCTCTATGGTTCTTTGGGAATTAAAAAGTTATATTAAAAGTATATTAAGATCAGAGAAGGTGTATTGGTTTTCTAAAGAACTAGAAAATTGAAAATTCCGGCTCTTTCTCAAAACATGTCCTTGAATTTTCAGACATGAAAGGGTTTAGAATTTTCAGCAACAAAAAATAGAAGGAAAGGCACAATTCTATTGCCTAATTATCTATTAAATATTAAATAGTTTGACTTCTATAACCTCATATTAAATGAAATATGAAATATTTGACTATTGTTTACACACTTTTTTATTGATTTATTTACCATGTTAAGTATTAGTTGAAAGAGATATTAAAATAATACAAATGTGTATCCCTTTATTTCATGCCATTGATCTTGTCAACATTAAAAACTAGAATTAAAATATTAAAATACTAGTTGTCCCTAAAGATATTATAACTATTCTTTTATGAGAACTAAGCTGACCTGAATTAAAAAAGTCAGCATGTTTTGAGGATAACTCTTTTGGATTATGCATATGTGATCATGCATCCAGATGCTCCTATATCAGCCGTCTACTTCTTACGTCTGTTGCCAAGTATGAGTTTATTGAACAGGAACCAGAGGAATCGTCACACACAGCTCTGTAAGACTTTCCAATTACAGGCTCAAAGGCAGTGGCTCATTAGGCAAAATGGACAAACGTAGAAATGGCTATCCACTTTTTCCATCAGTTTCTTCAGTTATTTTTGCACTTCTGTCAGGATTGATTGGCAGGTGTGGCTCACAGTGGACTGTGAACACAATGTAAACGTGTCAATATGAAATCCAATTTTTTAGACGCACTTTCTCCATTGCATAATGGATATTATAACCACAGTTTTGACAGCTCTACTATTTTCCACAGAAGAAAAGGTGGTTCAGGGCCGGATGATTTGGAACCGTGTGCCGGTTTTGAGAGAGGTTTATAAATCTCCTGGCCAGAGTGCATTTTGGCCAAAAGGGGTTTCTCTGTGCTGCGAAAAGGAGCTTCTTCCCTGACTGTAGGGAGCCAGACCTGGAGGGGAAGGGCCTGC
The DNA here is from genome assembly GCF_964197995.2 of Scardinius erythrophthalmus. Lineage (NCBI taxonomy): Eukaryota > Metazoa > Chordata > Actinopteri > Cypriniformes > Leuciscidae > Scardinius > Scardinius erythrophthalmus. The sequence continues at coordinate 7,328,778 of NC_138226.1, read as the reverse complement.
TGTGAGAAGATTAGTGCTTTCACTTTGGACCCTATTTCAAAGCCCCGTCCCTCCCAGCTACAGATTCACTGCCAGTTCAGCGCTGATCCACAAGTCCCAGAGCTTTACAGCTGCAAGATTAATCAATACCGGGCTTCTATGATTCTGAACTCTACCTCTTCTACAGAGTCACCTCTTCACCTTTTCAGAGAGCTGCTCTTGGAGGGCACTTTGTGTTGAGGTTGGTGGTAGTACGGTACACACAGACCTATGCAATTTCACACTAATCTCAGGTGTTGACACATGTTTGGAAATGCATCGTATTTGTAGTGTACTGTAAATGCTAATCATAACTGATGCATCCCATTCAACAGTAAAAGTGGCATCACCTTACTTTTCAGTGAAAACAAGGTCAGAATAAGTTCACAGAACATATTCAGTAGTCTGTATGCAGTGACAAATTGGATTAAAGCATCTGATGTCAGTTTAATACAAGTACTTGAATAAAATAACATTAAGCTTGAAAAATCAAACAAGTTTGCATTCAAGTAGGCTATATTTGATAGCACTGTGATTACCTTTTTTGTCTTTCTTGCACTTAATCAACTTGCTGCTATTCAATATTTTTCAGTCACATATTTTTATGCAAATTTTGCTGGATGCTGGAAACATCAAGATGCAAATACAATGTGCATATAATCTGCCCATCGATAGTTTGGGATCAGTACGATTTGTTTTCCATTTTATTAATACATAATTAATTTATTCATTAATTAATCAATTCATTAATAATTTTATTCAGAAAGTATGTATTAAATTGATTAAAAAAAAATACAGTAAAGACATTTATAATGTTACCAAAGATTTCTATTTTAAATGCTGTTTATTTTAACTTTCTATTCATCAAAGAATGCTGTTTTTTTTTTTTTTTTTTTTTTTTTTTTTTTTTTTTAATCAAATCACCGTTTCCACAAAAATATTAAGCAGCAGAACTGTTTTCAACATTGATAATTATAAGAAATGTTTTTTAAGCAGCAAGTCAGCATATTAGAATGATTTCTGAAGGATCATGTGACACTGAAGACTGGAGAAATGCAGATTTGTCAACACAGAAATAAATGACGTTTAAAAATATTAAAATGTTTAATTGTAATAATATTTCACAATATTTTACTATATTTTTGATCAAACAAATGCAGCTTTGGTAAGACTTTTTTCAAAAGCTCCCTTGTGGTAAATAGCCTACATTTTCATCTCATAAACTTTGACAGAAACACATTTACTAAATAAATAGTTTATTTTCTTCAAGACGACACGTGACTGAATCATTCACTCAAATGATTGGCTACTTCATTGGGACAAATTGTTTTTACATTATTCTGCTTTTCCCCTCAATATTCTTGCATGAATTAAGCCCTCCACTCAACAAAATCTGATCACAGGACATGCATTTGAGACACGTAGCTTATAAACAGTAAGGTGTCTCAGCTGGTGATCAAATCACCTGAGACAGATGTAAACAGCTGAAACCTCCCTGTGCCGATGTAAATTCAGCAGATGATAACCTCTGTCACACAAGTAATCCGCAACGTCTAAATCAGGACTAACATTTTGCCTTCTGGCATCTAAACTTTGGCATTCAGTGCGACGGCCTGGAAATTGAGCGAGGAGAAGCAGAGGATTCGGTCTTGTTCGTGTCTGTGGTGGTTGGTGCAGAGATTGCTGGTGTTCTTCCTCTGTTTGCTGCAGTGAGGTTGACACTGATAAAGTGGACTTTGCTCTCGTCTCTCTAGGGAAACGGGAGGGCACGGAAAGAAATGCTGTCTGGGTAGCTAACACAGATCTCTGCTGTGTTGAGACTAAAAGCCTCTTGTAAAACAAAGAGTTCTAAAGATCATGTGCTGCAGTTTTGCATACCCTCGTGAAAACAAACAACCTGTGCCAAAAAGTATTTAAAATACATTTATTTCATACTAAGCATACTACAAATCCATTAACATATTTACTGCATATTTCTTGAGACTTACAGGTATAAATATTATAAATTAAACTTTGTTGGCCTACTTCTTTATTGCACAATGCACAGTTCTTAATATAATCCTAAAATTTGTTTTAATATCACTATTAGTAAGAATAGTATGATCACTGTATAGTATCAGTCTTTAAATGCAAGATATTTAAAGTGTACCTAAAGTATACTTAAAGGATAACTCTTGCCAAAATGCAACCTATGGTCTTTTTGTTAAGCTACCTGAGGCAAACTTTCATTTAAAAGCATGATTAGAATGGAAACGCCACTTTTAAGTTTTTCGGTTGAATGGGAGTGCTTGGGGCACTTCAATGATAGCATCAAAAATCGCTATTTTTAAAACACTAAGAAGGCTCGACGCAACATGAAACTTTGCTCAAAGTATCACCAGGGGCTCATGAACTCGAGCATTGAGAACATTGTTTGTGTTGAGTTTACTAAAAAGAAAGATTTTGAACAACTCACTGTAGCTGTGTCCGCCGGCATTTTGACAGTCAAAAATAGTCGATCTCCGAATGTGAATGAACCGACACCGACTTTTAGTATTGCTGCTTATTTTTTCCATATAAGGAAAGTTAAAGATATGCTTTTTAGTATTTTCATTTTCCTTTGGGGTGTAATGTATCTGTTTGTGCATAAGATCTGCAAACTTACTAAGCTCACAGTCTCCCACAAAGGGATATATTCTATCGAACAGAGAACACTGCAGACCTGCCTAAAACACATAGACTGAAGTCCAGATATTACTTCCGCAAACGTCTTTGTCACAATTTAAAATATTAGCATAATGCCTATAAGCATTTGCGTAGACATACGCACAGAAAGAAGATGAGGCTTAAGTGAACTGTAGTGTTGTCGTCATATTGTGGCGTTCCGATCAATGCACTGCAATGCGACCAATCATCTGCATTTTTAGACTCTTACTCGGGCTTGAACTGTCTGATGGGCTAAAAACTTGAGACATTATTAACTCTGTGTTTACAATTGCTTTAGAAGCTTTGAATGCAAAAGCTCAAGATTATAATAAAGTCTGCGTGAACCGGAAGTTGCAAATGACTTTTCTCCAGTGTTATGACGTATTTCCCAGTGAAACGGAATATTGAACAGAGGGCAGGGTTTTACTCTAGCGCTCCTCCTCTCCATCTCTGCTCATAACAGATTAACGGTTTGAGGGGAGTGGTTAAGCGTTTCCCAACCCAAGCCGTCAAACCTACATCATCAGGGAAGGAACGCCATGCCAGACCAGAAGTAAGTTTTCAGACTTTGATTAAAGATTACGACGGCAAACAATTTTTTTCTGTGTATTAACTTGCACGGATTAATTTTTCACCACAAGACTAGTAATATGTGCTAACAAAGTAAATAGGGTCAATTTTGATTTCAGTTGGACTTTAAGAGGCGTTACATATCCGACACACGCTTGTGGTGTTTGACCAATCACAACGCGCTGGGTCAGCTCATCTGGCCAATCAAAAAACTCAAAAAGGAAAAAATGTGTTTTGTGAACATTAAAACATGCTATCCTATTGTAGTACACCCAATAAACTAAATAATGAACTTTTAAACAGCATCATATGGCCTCTTTAATAGTGACTACATCAATTTCATTGAAAAATAGCCTAAACAAACCTGCGGTCCTTACACAAAGCACTTATATTGTTTTAGAAGCCTTGTATAGTCATGTTGACTATTTTAATGATACTTTTACGGTCTATTTTCCCTTGTCTGTTGTTTTATAGAGAAGAGCTGTGTGAAGTTTCTTCAGAATTTCTCCTTTGGTGTTCCAAGAAAAAAATAACAGCCTATAAATTTGTAACGACAAGAGGGTGAGTAAATAATGATAGAATTTTCATTTTTTGGTGAACTGTTCCATTAAACAAGTCATTAGGCTGAATTATTGTACCTAATTGCCTGTGTGAGAAAGTATGCGGTTGTGATATTTTACACCTCTGTTTGTACCCCCTTATGGTGATCCATGGAAGATGGTTATATGAGACAGGGACTAGTTTAGATTCAGTTCCGCTGTGGTCACTGCACTGTGATCAATCAGTCAACATAAATACACTCTTAAGCCGGTTTACGTCTGTCTCCAAGGATACAGCAGAAAACACTGTAGTACAGACTGCACGTTTTTGTTTTTGGCAGAGAATGAGCACAGATGTTGAAAGCTTTCTTCATGACCTTCATGACTTTTATTATAAAGACAGGTCATGATGTGATTACACATTTTAAATTTGGTTCCATATTGTTGTTCCATAAATGTATTGACTGAAATGCATGAATTTTTCAGGATTCAAGACTATGGGTGTTCTATTAAAGTTCCAAGAGTTCTATTTTCTAAATTTCCTTTTCAGCAAATATTTCATCATAACTATTTCAGGATTTGTAAAATACAAATTGACTCATACATATTGACTAACCCTATATACCGTTCAAATGTTTGCGGTCAGTACAATGTTTTTAGTTTTAGTTTTTTATTATTATTCAGCAAGGACAAATTAAATTGATTAAAAGTGACAGTGACTTTTACATTGTTACACATAAAATCTATTTCAAATAAGTGCTGTTAACATTAACTGAGATGAATAAATGCTTTAGAAATATTTTTCATTGTTAATTCATGTTAATTAATGTAGTTATCAATGTAAGCATATTAAACCTTATTGTAAAGTGTTACAAAAAAATATTACTGAATCCAAATGCTTGAACTTTGATTTATTTATTTTCTATTTGTCTTAATATGAAAGTGGAGGGCTGCCACTTCAATGCTGTACTGAAGATAATATAGTATGTTTACAGTTATATTATGATAATTTATGAGAAATGATTTGTTGTCCACATGGAACCAATTTCGGGTCTGGATCTGAACCTCTAATTAGGACTAGGTTGTGTTGCAGTAAACAAAAGAAAAAAAATGTGGAAACGTGGTGAATGGCCACTGATGCAAAACTTCCTCTGTAATTAGTTGCCTTTAAAAGGAAAGCGAATTTTCTTCACTGGAATATTACAAACATAACCGTGATTTTTCTCATTCCTGAGGTTAGTCTGTCATGCAGGTTGGCTTCCAAGAGCAACATTTTATTGCTTTGTCTCAGATGTGTCTCCTAAAATTCCTTTGGAGGAATAAAAATAGACACAAATGAGACAATTGTTGACTTGCAGTAAGTGCTATAAAATGAATGTGGACGACATGTAAGAACATTATGAGAAAGTTCATATCAAGATCTTTAGTATGCGGATGAATTTTAGCGTAGTTTGAGTCAATCATCTCAAAAATTACATACAGTGGTGTTATAAGGAGAAACATCTTCTGATAAGTCTCCATTTGCTCTTAAAATTTCAAAGATTTCTGAGTGAAAAAGCCCAGATAGTGTATTAAATAGAACTCATTAGCAACTCTGAGTTTTTAAGCATGGTGCATCTGATCTCCGTGCATCGATTCTGCACCTGAAAACGTCTTTGTTTGTGAAAAGAGGGGCGTAAAATTCTCAGGCATGAATTTTCATGTTTTAACGATGGAAATAATGAGCGCAGGAACACTCTGTGTCGATCAACAATCCGCGCTGGAGTGTCAGTCTTACTTTTCCAGCAGCGTTCTGGGCCACATTATCCTCATAAAGCAGTTGATTGACAGGTGACGGAGGCGGCTTCTTCTTTGCCTGTGGGCACAGAACCTGTGGGAGTCATTGATAAACACTCGGTTTGACTGCCGAGGTCAGCTTTCTGCAGCTAGATTGACTGCAAGCCTGATGAGGGATTGCATTTCCCCAGGTTAAGTAGGACGCGGCCAATATAGATGAGTTGGAATAGACTAAACAAACAAACTGGAAAATGTGTGTGTGTGCACGATTCGCTCATGGGGAATAATGATATCATTTGCTTCTGTTGAAATCTCTGTTGTGTTTAAGGAGCCATTATTGAAAAATCCTATCGGTCTTTTCTCTCTGGAGGAAATCGGTCCCGTCGGTGGGTTTTGAAAGGAAGCTGAGGGGGGCAAAGAAAATGTTTGCTATGCTTTTGCTCAGGTCTGATGTGTTGCATAAGCAATTATACATTACAGACCTTAAAAGGCAAGAGAGCTAGAGAGGGTATTCATAATTCCTGTAATCGTGCACTTGGCCATCAGACAGAATAACTTTAAAATAACCATGAGCTGATATACTGTATGTATATATATATATATATACACATGCTCACTCGCTAAAAAGACTAAATATTACTTTAAAGTCACTTCCATAGCAACAACCATGAAATGTTGTTGTTTTTGAGTCGTAGCTATGAATCCTGATCTGAACCTCAGAGACACGCTGCAGCAGTTCTTATCCAAATAAAGGCATTGTAGCATGACTTGCACGGCACCTGGCATGAACAGGCACACCCAATGTTCTGTTTTCCTTATTAAAAAGACGCAAATAACAGCTCATTTACGACATTCACTCGACGGTTGGGTTGTTTATGGCTGTACCCTCAAGCACTTGGTGTTCTGATTAAACAGTGTCGGATGGATATCAACTTCCTCAATGTGTCAAGACATGGATGAACGTACTGACAGCAGGATTTCACAACAGTGCTTCGTATGATGACAAGTGGCTCTAAATTAGCATTTCCTGAAAGGAATAATGGTGCTTGCTTCTGTGTTATGATGATGTCTTTGCAATTATGTTGCCTGAAAAATAAGCACATACTTTATTTTAAACTTGTTGCGTGCACCGTTCCCTTCAAAAGTGTGCCAGAGTTTAATGTGTTGTAACCTCAATGGTTTGGTGTACTTGCATGAAGTATGTTTCTGGCCTAATGATACATTCATGTCGTGAGATAATTCTCTTCTTTAAAGTTCGGCAGAAAGCTCTCAGATTTCATCAAACAAATCTTAATTTGTGTTCCAAAGATGAACGAAAGTCCTACGGGTTTTGAATGACATGAATTCGTGACAGAATTTTCATCATTTTTGGGTGAACTACCCCTTTAATGGCTTCAAACAGTTAATGAGTAGTTGAAAAAATGTCTCCCAGTTCGTTTAAGTTTAATATGAGACCAAATATTCACTATAGGGTTCAAATCTGACCAGTCCAGGACAAAACATGAGCCTGACGAACTTGTTCTCAAGCCATTTCTTTGTAATTTGGACAGAAGCATTGTCTTGTTATAAAATAACATCTGATCATTAGATATCAACTTTTCATTCTGCAATATTCTCCTGTACTCCAAAGCATTAAATGACTTCTCACAGTGAAGTAGCTCACCAATACCAGCAGCTAAAAAGGCTCCCCACACAAAGCTTCACTGTGGTATAGAGATGCATTTATGATTATATTTCTCAGCAGATTTTCGAAGACACTGCTCTAGAGCATCACCGTGCAACTCGTGTTGCATTGAGATTCATCAATCCACACAACTCTGCTGAACCACTCCGAATCAAACTTCCCATATTCTGCCAAAAACTTAATTCTGTCTTTGATGTTATTCTGAGACTGCAATCAAGTAGTGCATTTGCTTAAATGTTGCTAATTTTCTGACCAATAATTTGTGGCTAAGACAAGCTTAGTGTTTAGCCTTTTGGGGCTTGGGCCTTTTTTTTGCCCAAGAGCGTATTCCCACACTTATTGTTAGTGCATGAACATTTACTATCCTTATGGTTTTATGGGACCATCTGAAAGCTCTTAAGAAACGTAAGAAGGGTTTGGGGTTGTACACTAGGGAATGTCTTTGTCTGAATCATCCCGCTCTCCGAATTGGCGCTTTTTGCAGTGCATGGTATGGTATTCATTAGAAATCAATTCTGCGCTGAGGACAGACTCCACATGTTACGAAAATGATGGATGTCAAATGTGAAATTGATTAATTTTCATTCATGTAGTTATTGTTATATGATAATGGGGAAATTGGAGGAATTACACAACGGAGGACATTACCTTCACGAGCACTTCATGTAGAAATCTAATTTAGAAAAGACACAGGGGTTGGTCTCAACTGCAGGAATTAATTAAATACTCCCAAATGACATGATTACGGTCAGATGATTTTTTACAGAATGTTGAGTCTAAGTCTGTGTTTTGTGTACAGCCAATAATGGCATCATGCTGGATGGTTGTAATTTACTCAAACATTTTTCTTAGGTTATTTCAAGACTATTTTATGTCTTGTCACATTACAAGTAAAACCCCAAATGATTAATTGCTTATTTTCTCCCTAAAATCCCTATTTGGTCCTGGTGCCATTTAAAGTGTCTATGAAGTTAGTACATGAATATAGACAGGCATTTTTGATAAAAACATCATGAAAGGAATAGATCATGTAAAATGAAACACTTTTGTCATGACATCATTTTATTATTTTCTTTCTTCCTTAAAAAAAAAAAAAAAGAGCTGCTCTTTTCTGTCCAATAAAACTTCTATGAAATAAGTATAGTAGTCCAATTGATGTATGCACTATATTGCACAGTTTTCAGAAGTAATACGACCTATTAATATTTCCTCTGGTATTTGCTGATAACCCCTTTTCAGAACTTTCATGCTTGTTTGGATTGGCATTTTGTGCGACATCATTGATACCAAATGGAATTGGTTCTTGCATCTAGAAATGTGTCTACTCACACAAATATGACTTCAGAAGAATTATGGTTTGTTTTTATGAAAGTTTTACTATGCTTTTTCCGTCCTTTTCAGAGCTTGACAGTATAAATCACTATCCATTTTAGTTGCCTAACTTTTCTCTTTGTGAAAGAGGTTTGAAACAACTTGAGGGTGTGTGTGACGACAGAATTATTTATTTTCAGGTGAATGTCAGGATGTCTGCACGAAGAAGTGTTGAATTCTCACTTATTCTGACTAATTAAGCTGACAAAACGCAGGCCTCAGTATTTTCTGCCTCACTGCTTGTAAAACAGCATTATTCACTGTTTAACGGTATTCTTCTATCCTTGGAAACACCCAGCCTGCAGCACCATGTTCTGTGAAACACATTGAGAAAGCAGCTAATTAGTACGAGACCATGAGGGTGAGCAACCACAGTTTTTTCACAGCTTGAGGCTAGGCTAAATTGTTTGACTTTAATTTTTTTTTTATATATATAAAAATATTTGACAATTTATTTATTTTTTGCCCCATGGGCAATGTCTCAAAAGCCCCATTATTTGTTTTCTTCACCAGGGGTTCTTCACAATACTGCTCTCTCTCTCTCTCTCTCTCTCTCTCTCTCTCTCTCTCTCTCTCTCTCTCTCTCTCTCTCTCTCTCTCTCTCTCTTTACATTGGCATCATCGCTGACAGACCAGAGTCGCACTTGCCAAAATGAGATGTTTTTGAATGGTTCCCTGCATGTAAGCCAGACGTTTCGGCAGCTTTGTTGAAGCGAGAGAAGGAGACGTGTTTATGGATTTGCATATTGCCACTTTGAGTCTTGTTGTTTACCAGCTTTGTGGCAGTTTGTAGTGTAAGTGAAGTTGAAGGGGAGGCAAGTTTTGTGTTTATGTTCCTCCCCACTGTGCCAGGCCTGCCAGAAGGTTCTGCTCGCCAACCATGAGGGACTGCCTAGTCTTTTTTAGCCACCTTGTGTTCTGAAATTGATGGCTAGGTTAGTCAATGATTAGCTAGGTTAGTCTAGGTTAGACACTTTTTCACAATTTCAACAAATTATTCTACCAAAAATGCAAAATCAGTTGTCAGTTACTCACCCTCGTGTTGTTCCAAACCCCATAGGACATTCTTTTATTTTGGAAAACACAAAAGGATATATTTTAATGGAGATAATTTGTTCACACTTCTGCATTCACATATACATTTAATAATTTAGCAGATTTTCTAGGTTATGATTATGTTGTTATCTTTTGGCTTTTCCTGCCATAATACATGTGTCTCACAAACACAGTTACAGCAGCCAGAGAAAATATAATGTCTAAAAGTCAAGGGTCGAGAGCCGAACTAAAACAAACACCGATCACCATCATGGTGACATTAAATGATTAATAATAATAAAACATCTACATCTAAACCTCTATTAATTCTCCAAATAAAACTTAGACGTCTGACAGAAATAAAGTAATTTTGGTTAGTAATAAATGAAGCTGGTAATGTTGTTTGTGGAGTTGTTTAATCCTCCTCTGCTGAGATCTTGAGAGATTTAATGCCTTCTTTTATTTCATCTAAGGCTGTGGCTGAAGTCAGTTGTTTGTTTGGAGAATGTTCTAATGACAAAAATCTGTTATCTGGGTGTGCACTCAGACTGTGAGCTCACCATGTGACCACTGTGATATCACTGTGATAGTGATAGGAAGTAGAATGTCTGTCCCCCCCCAGTGACGGATATTTTAACCGCCTTCTCTCAACCTACTCAACATTTTGAATTCACAATAAGCTCATATATTACTCATCGTATGAGAATGGTGTGATGTCACTGTGATCATCACATGATCTATGACCTGTTGTATATAATACATTAACATTGATGCAAGTGTATACCCAAGCCACCCTATGAAAATTTAATATGTCTAACCATAGCCCAAGAATAGACTATTCATCAACGCACAGAACATGTCAAAGACATGAAACCCAACACCTTGCAATCACTGTTGACTTTGCTTATATGAGGAAATATCATACATCTCGCAAGTTATTTTGGCAAAACCGACGTAACCAAATTCAAGGTTATCTTGGCTAGAAGTTGGTTTCTCATAGCCGAACTGTATCGGGTCTATAGTTAACCTAGATGTTGAAATGACGTCTATTGCTTGCTGGGTAGCCACCAAAAATACTAAGCCACGCCGAAGATCTGTTTCTCAATAGTAATTCAGGCTATCGAATGGTTATTGAACATCAACTGTGCTGACAAAAGGAGCTGCTGATGTTGTCAGTCAGGACAATCTCTGTCTCCTCGTGAAATTCAATGCTTCACGTGATCTCTGCGTGCAGGACGAAACCAATTCGCTAAACCTCTCAGAATCTCCAAAAGACGTATCATGTGTCTCAGCAGACAGCTGGGACAGTAAGAGACACGAAAGACGGCAGAAAGTGTCACTCGATCCCACAGAGGTTTCACCTGCGCTCAAGGTAGATCGGTAAGGTAAAGCTTCATTGTCCGCCTGTTGAAAAGCAGAACCTGGAAAATGAGGATTCTGACGTGAGAAAGCTCTTGATTGATTGAGACGACATTGAGAAGCAGGGAGCAACAAAGGCGCATGAAAACGAGAGGAAATCCTCCCTTACGAATGCATAATTGATATTTTTCTCCCTAAATCAAATGTAAAAGACGTCATACTCATGCTATGGTTAAATTATGAAGTTGTGCAAGTACAGGTTGAATGAAATGTTTGCTAACCGTTCTTAAATAGATAATGCTAGAATCCAGAACAGGCTTTTCAAAGCATCCTGAATCGCACAGTTTTTAACACAACAGCTGATCGTGTACGAAGACACTAATGTTTATATGAAGAAGCTTATGATGCCCCTACAAGAACTTTGAAATTTTTATATTTAATAAAAAAAAAAAATACACTCAGCTTCATGTACCCTTTGTCCCTTCTTAAATGCCATTTCTGTCTACTGCTCCTTGTATTAAACACAGTGTGTTGCAATGCAGTTGCAAAATTGTATACATTTGGGATTTATTTTTGTTTTAAAATAAAATTTAGTTTCAAGATTTTTTTTTTTTTTTTTTTTTTAAATGAGTAAACGTTAAAAGAAACACAAAATTAAGGTGCAATTTCTAGGTCACTCATAAGTAGATTAGTGGCAGCGATCATGTGACTTTGCACTTTGTATTGAAGCACAAGATGCTCACTGAAACATCTCAAGTCATGCTGGAGAACATGGTTATCAGCTCTAGTGCTGCTGTCAGTGAAGTTAATAGTTTAACTTTATACTCATATTGTCTGATTATGTAATTTGAAATGGAAGCATTTTCACTAGTTTAAATAGTGTCAGATTTTTTCTGGACCACCAAACAATTTTCAATAGTGTCACAGTATTGTTGTCTATTCATCTATGTGACCCTGGACCACAAAAAAAGAATTCTACATTTTCTGAAAGCTGAATAAATAAGCTTTCCATTGATGAATGGTTTGTTAGGATAGGACTCATATACAACTATTTGAAAATCTGGAATGTGAGGGTGCAAAAAAATCTAAACATTGAGAAAATTGCCTTTAAAGTTGTCCATTTATGTTCGCGATTGTGCTGCATTTACTCACAAATATAAATGTTTTATATATTTACGGTAGGAAATTTACTAAATATATTCATGGAACACGATCTTTACTTAATATCCTAATGATTTTTGGGGGCCTAAAAGAAGAATCGATAATTATGACCCATACAATGTATTGTTGGCTACCGTGCGACATGTGACTGGTTTTGTGATCCAGGGTCACTTCATCAGCCTGATGATTCTCATCAAAAAATGAGTTTCTGGCTTGTTTAGGATCACAGACAGCAGGATAAATTAATTCTAAATGTTAATAATAAAACACAGCTAATTATATAATTGTGAATTATTATGATGGCAAAACAAATACTTGTTTAAAAGGGTTGAGAAAATGCTTCCCATGTGTTTTGATGCTGATGTCAAAGTCAAAGCAAATAAACAATATTTTGATGTAAAATCTGTCAAAAAAAGTAAGGTAAAAGTATGGTAAAATGTATTTTGTGCTGTAAATTACTGGCTTTCAATTACATTTTTCAAGTAATGCGTTACTCCATAAAAAAAGTAACCAATTGCGTTATTTATTTACTTTTTTTCTTTATTAAACATTTAATTATTGTAGGTTTGTGTAAGTTTCTGAGTTTGCATTCCACTGTTTTTATTCATTTTGATGAATACTGAGGGCCCTATTTTAACGATCTGAAACGCAACAAGCACAAAACGCAAGTAACTTTGTGGGCAGGTCTTGGGCACTGTTGCTATTATACCAGCTGGATAAATGACTCTTGCGCCCGACGCAAATCTAAAATGGGTTGGTCTGAAGTAGCTTCATTATTCATAGGTGTGGTTTGGGAGTAACGTGAAATAAACCAATTAGAGCGACATCTCACATTCCCTTTAAGAGCAGGCGCGCTTGTTCCATGGCGGATTGCTATTATAACGGCGGATTTGCCAGGCGCGCGCCAGGAGCGGTTCACAGCCGAGGAGACAGACGTTCTCGTCAGGGCCGTGAAAGACAGAGAAGTGACATTGGGGATGGAGAAACACACCCAAATTAGCTTCGGTTAAACAGGCGTATGATAATTTGGGTAAATGTGTAAGCTATATTTATGCCTATTTTTTCACATCTTCATGGACACAACAGTGATTTCCCTCGTGTGTTAATATTTTTCCTTGTAATAATGTATGATTTGCAAAAATGAAAACTGCTGCATCTGTGTAGATGAGAGAATCAAAGTGTATGCGTGTTGTGCACACACTACATTGATTATGGCCAAGCATGCGCCCTTAAAATAGCATATGAATAACATGCGCAACGCACCACTGACTTTAGACGAGGTTTTTCCTGGCTGGTCAGTGGCGGAAATGTTTTCTGAAACTGCAAAATAGCACCAGGGAACGTTCGCGCTGGAACACGCCTCCTCTTTGCGCTGAATCGCCCCGGGGAGCGCAAGTTCATTCCCTAATTTACCAACGTGCGTCTGTGGAGGGAAAAGTCCGCTGTGTGCGGGTGCAAAATAGGAATGATACATGTACAAAGTCAATTGCGCTGGGTGCAAGATAGGGCCCTGAATCTGTTTTTGTGCAAGTGAGATGAATAAATGCATGCTCACATTTAACCTATAATACACTACAATAAGCATCATGTTTACATGGCGCACAAAATGCCTCTTCAGTTTACTCCTGATTTCTCTCAACATGGGGACAGGAGAGCTGTCAGTCAATACATGGGAAAACAAAGCAACTCAGATATTTTGTTGTAAAAATAAAAGTTATATGTTACTTTACTAGTTACTTGAGAAAAAAAGTAATCTAACTTGCATTACTTGTAATGTGTTACCCCCCAACTCTGTTCATGATATTATTTTAACACATTAAATGTTTGATTTTAAGAACGGGTTTGTTGATTTGCTGATTTTTTGTGCTGCGTTTTGTCGCCACTTGATGTCTTGGGTCTTGAAGCTTATAATTTGAGAAGCACCACTCAAGACAATACTCGTTCTTGAGTATCCACAGAGCAGTAGTCATTATTTACAAACCATCAAATGTGTGATTGTGTCATCTCGCAGCGGCATTACCCACCGGCCTCCGCACGGCTACCCTGGAGAGAACTCACCACACTTGTTAAATTCCATCTCTCGGCTTTTCCCGGTCTTTCCCACCTCCCTCCCTAGTCATTGCCTCTGTAGTCTCGTTAATCCATTATGAATTCATTATCCATGCTGCCGGGCCCAGTGTTCTTTAATCTTTCTCTTTCATCCAATTGCAGTGCCTGACAGCATCGCATCGTGAGTGGAGTCGTCTCATGCTTTCATCGGTAAACACGATGTTTGAGCACTGGAGCAGAGAAGGGAACCCTGACCCTTAAACAATACAGATGACTCAATTCTCATAATGCAGGGGAACTGCAGGGGGTTCATGAGTTGATGAAAAACTAATTATTAAGTCAAATGTAAAATGACAATAAATAAATGTGGCTGCTCAATCAATCGAAATAGAACCGAAATTGCTATATAGCATGGTGCGATTATCTAATCAAAGGCAGCTATTCATTTAATTAAGTATATCATCTGTGTTTCAGACTGAAAAGCAGCACTGTGTAATTATCAAATATTATTTTTTTATTTTACAGGACATACAAATTTTATTTACAACAAGAATATGTGTATAATATTATTATTATCACTACTCTAGATGGGGCAGACTGATAGGTCCTTAACTCAATCTGCTTGCAATCACATCGTTCTCTTTTGGGCACTGCTGATTGGTTCCTGCTATATCAGTAGCCAATGAGCTCGTTGCTAAACCTTCAAATAATTCTCATCATTTGCTGTAGCAGTTGCAGTGTGCTTTCAGAAACCCTCCACCTTCCCTAGCTCCACCTGTATAGATCTGAATGAGTCTAGAATCAAATGAGCGTTAGCAAAAAAAAAAAAAAATACAAATAAAATACTTAGACCTACTGTCATGTGACCATTAAACAACACCAGAGAACCATGGACATGCACATTTGTTGTGATATTAATAAATCTAAAAGGTTTGGCTGGCAACAAAAAAAAGTCAAGACTTGCATTACTATTACCACTGTTGATAAAATGTTCATAACTCCCCAACCCTAAATATTAAACTTTTTTTCTTTTACAAGCAATCAGACTTCATTTAGTGGAGGACTAATGGTAAAAAAGAAAATTCTCTAGAGTTACATTGACTCGGGCCATTCATAAGACTCTAGCAAGGAACCAATTAGAGCTTAGCAAACACATATAGCAACACCCTTGCATCATGGCAGTGATTTTACATAAACACCACTCAAAAATCTGACATTCTTCTGACATGTGGCTTTATTCATGAAACACATGCTACAGTAAATTAATTTAAATGCAAATTAAATGGGTTATAAATCCATTCTCACATAATTCGAACGCAACAATTTATTTAGGAAAGATTTTACGAACGATTTACGCAGATTTATTCTGCTCTTGTTTCATGAATAAGGCCCATTGATTTTATAATCCAATCAAAGTCAAAGACAAGAGATGAAAAATGCAATATTTTCAGAATGTGCTGTTTTAAAGATATTTCTGACCTCAATCCAATGCAGAGAACTGCCATAATCCAGTAGATGGGTAAAGCTTTTTGGAGTTCAGACAGGTCGGATGTGTTTTTCTTGCTGTTTTAACAGTGCTGACCCCTTTCCTGTCTCTGCTCTCTATCAATGATGCAGAAGGCTGGCAATCTCCAGAGATGCTCACCGTGTTCATATGTCCACACTCACCTTGCTCATCTTTCCTGCAAAGCTCACAGAGATGTATATTTAGCAGCTGAGTGCAATACTACAATATGATGGTGCTGTTTGCACTGAGAGGAAGTGATTTTTATGAAGTTTATTGGCAGGGAAACCCAGACGCAATTTGGAAGTTGCTTTTTCATAGCGAATAGTGTTTTGTCTGTAGTGTTATATTTATCAACATTATTTTAGATATTTCTCCTTAGATTCCATTTCATATGTAATTATTTATTTATTATATAATATATTTTTTATTATGTCCGGAAAAAAAATTATGCATTCAAATTCAGAGGCACTTTGAGCTACATTTAATATATGAAAGGTTCTATGTACAGTATATATATATATATATATATATATATATATATATATATATATATATATATATATATATATATATATATATATATATATTATTGGTTATATTTTATCAGAATTAGAGTCTATCTATCTATCTATCTATCTATCTATCTATCTATCTATCTATCTATCTATCTATCTATCTATCTATCTATCTATCTATCTGTCTGTCTATCTGTCTATCTGTCTATCTGTCTGTCTGTCTGTCTGTCTGTCTGTCTGTCTGTCTGTCTCTGTAAATGAATGACCAGAAATCATAAACTAGCAACTCATTCACTGGCCAGCTTTCCTATTGGATGACTCAAAGGACACATGCAATATAAAGAGCGTTTCGTAAAACATAAGCGTACGCTTGCAGTTAATGCTCTCAAGCATCTTAACATCTCAGACCTGAAGACTTCTGACCTTTGCATTGGTACCTGCTTTTCATGAGTGTTTATGATGCCTGCTCTCTGCAGACTCTAGCGCAGAGAGAGAAAAAGAGGGGTCAGATTGCAGGGGCAGCTCTAGACGTCCCCTGGAACAGACGGGGGTAAAGAGCCTCCGTATAGGAGGAATAAAAACAGCGATTGATGGGCGCTGCAGGCTAGCTTTGAAGGTCTTTTCCATTATCTGTCTACACTGAATGCAAAGGTCATGTGTGACGTGAAACAGTCGCAGCAAATCAGAAAAGACTTCATGTTTAATATACAATTAATGTACAATTAGACTAATTCGGTTTAGGATACCCAGAAAATGACCCATTACTCAGCACTTGCATGGTCTGACTGGTTAAGTGATTTGTTAGAATCAAAAATGCCTTAGCATACACTTAAAACTAAAGCTTCCAAAAGTTTTTATTTATTTATTTAATTGACTTATATAATGGGTGCAAAGTTCTTCATGGAATACTGTGGATGCCAATAAAGAACCTTAATTATTTTAGAGTTTAGAAGTTCTATTATAATTTAGAAATAATTTCTTATTTCTATAACTAAATTTTATTTAGAACTTAGTTCTAAATAAAACTAAATAATGACTATTTTACTGCAGAAGACTTTACTAATATTTGAAGTGTGAAAGTGGTCAAATAAATGATAAAAAAAAGTGTGATATGTATATATATATATATATATATATATATATACAGTATATGCTATAGTTAATTGGCTGTTGAGACGTGACACAAGTTGTATTAAGGTTGATGAATTTGGACTTTCACTGTGAATGAATGACATGGATTAATCAGGAATTTGGGCACAGGTCTTTATCTTTATCATTTAAGAAACTGTATAGTTGGTCCAATGTTCTTTTCACATAATCAGTGACCTTAAAGTCTTCCTGTCAAAATTCCCACTGATGCAATCTTGTGAAATATTTTAAATTCCTTCCAACATCTTTCTGTTTGTCGGACGAAGAGGACAGAGTATGGAAATTTTTAACATATTCACCCCAGGCTTTGATAAGGTGAGTCGAGGGGTGGACAAGGTTGTCTTTTATTCACTGATATGGAAAATAAAATACATTCACAAAATTACAGCCTATGCATTCAATAAACTGTGCTTTAACCGCACAATTTCTCAAAGGAACAGTTCATCACCAAAAATCAAACTATTGTGTCTTTCCAAACTATAATGTCTTTCCAAACCTGTATGACTTTCCCTTTACAGAAACAAGTGTGCATGTAATGAAAGTGAGCCTGTCAAGCTCTTATTGACAAAAACACCATAAAATATGGCACCTGTTCCTCACACAACATTATCAAATGATTGAGTAAATATTCATATTAAATTATAATATTTCAATACTATTAAAATAGCCTACTGTATTTTTTGTTTACTATATTTATTTTAACATACCTTTAAAACACAAGTTTGGAGCACCTGGTATGATACTTTTATAGTGCTTTTGTAAAGCTAGAAAAATTATTTAATTGAGTGGAAGAAGCAGTGACTGATATTTCAGCATATGGAACAGAGCAGAAGCATACTGTATCCTTCACAGTCCTGCAATGAAGAGCAAAGAGTCTAAAACCGAAGCCTGTGGAAGCACAGGACGAGACAGAGAAAGAACGGGGAAAAATATCCACATTCTGACATACTTCAAAACCCTAATTCTTGCCCTCGATATCTAATGATGGGAAAATCAATAAACAGTGCACTTCAAAAAAAAATAAAAAAAATAAATAATTTGCTCTATTGATTTCTCCACATTTGTCCTTCCAGTTTGGTCTGGACACGGAGCTCAATATACTGCCTATTGCAGATCAGATGTTTTGTGCCCTACTTAATTTAGCAAATTAACAAAAAAGGAGGATAAACAAATACAGGTGTAAAGTGCACTGTAAAAAAATCCTGTAAATTTACATGGAAATTTAACAGCAAATTGCTGTTTCCATGTAATAACAGCATTTTGCTTTTTTTTTACAATGCATTATGGGAAGACTTGTTCACTTCGGGTTGTGTGGTCGATCAACAACAAATTGTCACTGTTATTTAACAGTATTATACCCTATTTTCGTCCAATGTGCACAAGGCGACATTTTGGATTATCTGAATGAGGTAGGTTTTCAACGATTTATTATTTTATTATCTTTAAATGACCTATTACTTTAAAATATAACATCTTAAACATCTAATGAAGCTTCTGTGATTTAAATAAGATGGCTCCATTAAATTATGTGTTTTAACTATAGGCAAATAATTGGTCAACGGAGTGAGATTGAGCCCAGACTGCCATACAGCCATTTTATCACACACACAGGTAAGAATACCTAATTTTCATTCAACCTGCATTACCAAACTTTATCCAAGTAATAGATGAATGGAATGAACGAAATATATATATTTTTTCTTCTTGTGTGGCAAGTTAACATGCACATTCAGTCCATGAGAGACATTATCTAGAGACATAGACAAATTATCTGCTGGTGTAACTTAATTTGCCGCTCTGCGCTTATTTTAATCGCCCTGTTATCAAGTAGGCCTATATTATAAAATAACAATATATATAAAGATCCAGTGAATCCGGTTAGTGAATGGGTAAGATTTGCACGCACACTCATAACGCGTTTGTACTGTCAAGCATGCAAGGGAATTATAAAGTTTGAGTTTTGAATTATAAGTGTTTATGAAACATGTTCAAATCTTTTTTGTCAGTAAATGGTAGTGAGGTATGAACAACATTTTAAATTCTTGTCTTATATACTTTAAATGTGTCTAATGGACAATGGAATCCTCAAGCCATCCTATGTGTATATTACTTTCTTCTTTGAGCCGAACACAGTCAGAGTTATATAAAATAATATACTGGCTTCCCAGCTTTGCAATGGCATTAAATAGATCCCGAGTTTTTGAAGCTTAAAAATATCCATGTTTATAACTTTTATAAACTATAATCACTGGCTTCCGGAAACAGCCGTACACGAGTTCATGATAGAGTCAAGTTGCGGCAGAAGAATGACCTCTGACCCGACATATGAAATCTTATATCAAAGTCCTTTTCTTTCAAAACGTCTCTTTTTAGACTTCTAATTCATGACTTGCATTTTGTTTTACTCTATCCTCTGCACTTCCGCATTCGTCAGTTCCAACCTAATCTTTCGCTACGTCTTTGCTATACGTCAGGTCAGAGGTCACCCTTCCACCAGAACTCAACTCAATCATGAACACACATACGGCCATGCCAGAAGCCAGTGATTATATTTTATAAAATTATAAAATACAGATATCTTTCTTACAAAAATGCATGGCTTTTCTTCAGAAGAACATTTTTTTTTACTTTTATGATTGATTGATGCATTTATTGGAGCTTCAAAAACTTGGCATTGTTCAGTGCCATTACAAAGCTGGGAAGGATGTATGTAATATAACTCTATTTGTGTTTGGCTGAAAGAAGAAAGCCATATTTTGAGATTGAGTAAATTGTGGGATAAATTCTTGTTTTGGGTGAACTATTCCTTTTAAATCATTGTTCACTGAAGATATTCTCCTCTTATTTTTCAGACGTTTTGTTGTAATTAATCCAGAAAAGGGGACCAAGGCTGCAAGGGGAAAAGTGATGTCCAAAAAATCTGGGAAAACCGTGCAGAAGAAGACCATAACCGTCAGTACCAAAGTATCAAATCTTTTAAAAAGACTTATGTACTTCAAGTGGCACTTCATTTAAAATGTAGCTGACACTCCCTACACATGCAGTTTGTTTTCAGAAACATGGTGGCCTGGTGTTATTATTTTGTTTATACATAGTTCTTTAGATATTAAAAAGGGCTGGTGTTTTTTAAAGCCTGATTTAAGAGGTTATTTTTTAATGATTTAATTATTTTAAATAATTACTTTGTTTTAGTGCAACTGTTTTTGGGCTAATGTTTGCTAAAACCTCATTTGAGACTAGATTTGTATTTTATATACAGGTAAGTCAATTCTATATATTGTGTATTTGTTTGCTTTTTCTTAAGCCATTTTTGCATTTTGATGGGTGCTTATTTCTATGCACTGAATATTACTTGACTCCTATATTACTATATTTTTTTTATTTGCCTGTTTTAGTTCACAATAATTGAGCAGAATTGATCTGGTGTTGTATCAGAATAATAAAAAAAAATCCTAACTTGGCTTTATTCCTTTTTTGTAATCCATGACAAAAATAATGTGCAGGGTTATAAATTGAAATTATTGGGGTGTCATTGTAAAAAATGATACTGTAAAAAAAATGGGAAACTACTGGCAGCTGTGGTTGCCATTATCATACTGTTAAAATACGATGTGTTACTGTTTTTGAAATTAACAGCTAAATACCGTTTTGACAACTACAGCATATAGCTGTTAAATACCGGGCTGTAAAATTACAGTTTTATACTGTAGTTGTCAAAACGGTATTTAGCTGTTAATTTCAAAAACAGTAACACACCGTATTTTAACAGTATGATAATGGCAACCACAGCTGCCAGTAGTTTATTGTTTTTTTACAGGATTATTTTTTACAGTGTGCAATCTGTCTTGATTAAAGGCAACAACATTTTAATTTCTTCTGGAATGATGTAGATAAAGTTTGTGCAGTTGCTCTGAGCTCTTCTGTAAAAACTAAACAGTGTTCCCTATTACAGAAATCCTGGAAATATCAGGGAATTTATGAAAATGGGATTTTAAAAGTCACACAATCTTAAAAAGTTGAGAAAAAGTAATGATTTAAACATTTATTTGGCTAGATATCGCTCTTTGTGAGTGTTTGGCTGCGTCCAAAATCACATACTTTCCATACTAGGTGAAAAATTGCCCAAAAGTGGTAAAAAAGGAGACATTTTTAAAATGTACTTGTGCCTTTTGTTAGTATAATTCTTTACAATACATAGCCTATGTATTTTTCTGTTTCAAGTTTAATATATTTCATATATAAGTAAGTTAGCTTTGGTAGTGAGTGATAATTTAATGTCATAATGTGCAAAAAATAAAGACTAAATAAGACGAAATGTATGTTAAGAACATTATTGTGATCCTATTTGATTATAATCAAACTGGAAAAGTTGTATTTTAAAAAGTAATGTCAAGTAAAATGATGGGACACGTTTTGTCCATGTCTCAAGAAAGAATCAGAAAATCACAAAGTGTGGGAACGCACTATAAAACTAACATCAATATTTTAGCAGACTGCAACCCTGTAATATCTGCAGCCAAGCCAACTTATCATCATCACTCTGTCGTTTACAGATATAATTAATTAAACACAACAAATTTGCATTTTTATCTTACAAATGTAATCATCCGTTGTGTTTACAGCCAATAGGTTTCCTTGTAGTGTGCTCCGCCAATCAGATTCGTCTCTTGGGTTCAGCCTCCCGCCCTGACGGACGCATTATGGGCGGTCCCTGCGCTCCTTCAGCCAATCACAGTGTGTTTCTTTAACCACGTTGCGCGCTACCGACGAGCGACCCCGCGAGAGTATTCTAGGCCGCTCGTGTGATCAAACAGATCTACTCCGTTCCCTGGAACATCATCGAGATTAGAGGTGTGGGCTCTCAACTTTATTCCAATGGCGGACTGGGGTCCAATGAATCTGTATTGAGGTGCCGATCGCCGCATTCCCACCCGTGAGTACTGACGCTTCTCCACTCTTGTGTTATTTTTAGACGCTGGATATTTTGCGCGTGTTCCCGCTGTGTTTATGTAGCTAACGCAAATGGATAATTTTTTTTTCAGATCCTCACGCAAGTTAGGTGGAAATCTGGTTATTTGAGAGGGATAGAAGACGTAGAACTGCTGTATAGTAGATGTTAACCCGCCCCCGCTGCTGGAAGGTGCATATTATGGTGTTTAGTGGTGAACGGGAACGCGCGTGTAGTGTGAAACTGTAATAACGCACGCGATGCATCGCTGCAGCTCTGATCGGAAGCGGGGCACGCGAGCCTGTCATAATGCAGTTCCACAGTCCACAATGGAAACGCGCACGGAGGATAGATAGATAGATGGAAAGAGAGAGACGGCTTGTTCTGGATGAAAACACGAGTCCGACGCGATGCTATTAGTCAAGTGCGTTTACAATGCAACTTCCAAATGATATTTCTGTCGAAAGACGTGTTTGTGTGAAGCAGAAATCACCTATTCACATGCGTAAATTTGTCCGGCCAGCTCAATTTAGTCGCTACTTCCGCAAATAATTTGCAAAACACGGACACGTCTGTCATCATCTATCTACCTACCGTCATTGTTTGGCTTTTTTTCCCCACCAGTGAAACACACAATGAGTTCTCAAACCGTCAAAGGTCCTGAGTGTCATTCAGTGAAGGCATATATATGGTGGCAGCTGTCAAAAAAAGTGTTTACCCTATAAAGTGCTCTGTAAATAAATTATTATTATTAATATCACTTTTATCAATAACCAAGATTAAATCTAAACAGTAAATAGTATAATAGTTCAATTTTTTTTTTTTTATTATTTACTCTTACATCCAAGTCACTTGAAAGTCCCATCAGGTTGGTTTATTTTTTTTCTAAATACCTACTACTCTAAAGTAACAAACATATTTTATGTATCTTACCACATAAATGCTGTTATTTTAACCATTCCCAGCCACTGACAGTGTTTTTGATCATTTTCCCAAAAGTTTCATGTCCCCCAGAGTATTTTTTGTTTGAATGTCTGAACAAGCAATATATCAAAAGAAAGAACAGACCCTCTGCTTTAAAAAAAAAAAAACATTTTATTCTAGCTTCAATCATGCATTCCTTTTTTATCAACACTTGAATTTGGCTAAGTTTCATAAAAAAGGCAACGTTTTGAGCAAAAAGCTGAGAAAATTGTGTTTTTAGATGAGTCCATCAACACACCCAAAGCTTCACAGTCCTATAGCTCGTCCTGGGTCGACATTTCATTTGGTAACATTAACCAGTTTTGATTTATGTTTAATATTGATGATTGTGTTACATCTGCTTACTTAAATCACTTGTTTCTGCTGCTTTTTCGCCTGTGTTTTGATCGGGAGATTCAGTATTCTTTCAGAGGATGCGTAATAGCGCCCCCTACCGCATAACAGTGAAAACACGGAAAGCCATTCTCGTCAGTGGCGGGGAAAGAGTTAGGCCTAATAGTCACCTTTTTTTCAGACCATTAGTCATCAAATTCTCGGTAAACACCACAAGTGTAAATTTATGGTGACAGCAGGTGCAGCTTAATCATATGAAAACTGGCTCACACACAGATCTTTTTGTGTTTCAAGTCATTTCAAGTGCGCTTGGATGTGACCACATGTTATGATATCTGAGTGGGTGATTTGTTTACTTAGTTATTAGCCTCTCCATTTTCCCAGTTTGACCAGTGCACCTGGTGTGCATTGTCCTGTTTTACTGTGTTTGCCTGTTTAATGCACCCGCCTCTCCTCAACAACAGTGTACTGTTGTTGTTTTTCCTACTTCAGTCATGTCTTTTCATCACGAAACAGCAATCATATTTTAATGCTCATATCTCATATCTATCAGTAGTGCTTCTAGTGTTCAGAAATGTCCGTCTCCTTTTTACTGTGATATTCTTGTGGGGTCACTCACTGTGGTAGGCTATGTTTTGTCCTTTGTCAAATCACTGGACCGTTTTATGTTTCTCATCAAAGCTTTTGAAATGGAAAAATTGAGTTGAATGATATCTGGTTAGTACCGTATGTCAAAGCAGTTCTATTATCCTGACGCCCTGCTGAAGTTTTAATGCCTAGTGTGGTGTGGTGTCATATGAAATAGTTTTAATATTGTAAGGGAAGAGCATCCATCAAAGCAGTTTAACCATCCAACCTCAGAGTAGCCCGTGTGATAACCTGATGATGGGCTGTTGTCCTCTGCGGAGCAGAAGTGCATGATTCACTTAGAGACAGCCAATCTCATGCTGCTTACTTCTCCTTAGTCATAGATACCCTGAAGACTCAAAGCTCATATTTGTCTCCTAATAATGACTTGGCTGCGCTTATCAGAGATGTGGAAAAACATTATCAGCAGATTATGTGGAAATGCAGTTTGAGAGCGTTGCTGTTCTTATTTGGGTGTTAAGTTGAATTCGCCACATGCTTGTCAGTATTATTTATACATAAGCTTTCTCTGACAGTCTGCTCGCCACTCAAACACACCGAGGTGCTGCTTATGTTTGGCCTGTCGGCCACCCTGGCTGTTAAAGAAGTGTGTAATCCGTCACATGGTATCACTGCATACTTGTTAACAGCTTGTTTTAGGGTCATGCCATTGTCTACATGAGCAGTGCATCAGTTAATACGTTTTCGACCAGTTCGTTTACTGTGACGTGGAGAGATTCCTGTGCCGCGATCTGTATTGGTTGGGCAGACGAGTTTAGCCACGGGGCACACAAAAAGTGCCATTGAGTATTGGGTGTCTCATTTGATGTCAAGTTCAGAGTTGAAGGTTAGGCTTAGCTGCGTATTTGTTCTTCTCTGTGGCACTTTGTTGCGCCAGACGTGTCAGATTGAATTTCATCTCGAGTCAATTGGCTTCATTTTGTTCATTGGGCTACTAACGAAATATGCAGGAATGACATGGGTGGTGTAGTTTGATTATTTGAACCGCTGATAAAATGATCTGGAGTGAAACTATTTATATCATGTGCAAGTAGAGCTGGCCAGTATGTTTAAAAAAAAAAAAAAAAAAAAAAAAAAAAAAAAGAATCTATTTAATCGTGTTATCAAAAAATTTTAGGGCTGGTCCGAATACCATTGTTTTGAGCTTCGAAGCTTCGGTAGTAATGAGCGTCGAATATTCGAAGCTTCGGAGAGAGGGTGCTGAACATATTCTTCTCTCTAATAAAGGCAGGAATCTCTATGTGTCTGTATGTCCGTTTGCATTTTGATTATTTCGAGAACCGTTCATCCAATCGACTTCACAAGGGAGTGCAGTGTCGCATTTGGTGCAATATAGATGGACACGCGAGACGCGACACATTCAGAATTAATAAACTTTAATAAACTACAGAACAGGCAGGGCTTATGCTCTGAGAGCGGACACTGCACTAGTGATATTAAAACACATCTTCCCCTGAACAACACAGAGTAAATACACTTGCACGTAAAACACACACACACACACACAGGTCTGTTAACTTAAGCAATACTTTTAATAAGGTAGTCTAATATTTTTCTGACTAACAAATCACTGACAGAGTAAAGGGGAGATTTAAATAAAGAAAAACGAAATTTAAATAAAGAAAACGAAATTTAAATGAAGAAAAACAAAATGAAGTTAAATTAAAAACGAGATTAATTTAGATTGATAATAACGGGTAAAAAGCTTAATACGTTTTGTTTCTATTATTCTATTTTCCACAATGTCAAAGTAACGCAGCTTAACCCAAAACACAAGCTCAGGCCAAGAAGCAGCAAATATATTTATTAAGTATAACGAGGTTGGGTTCCTTCAACCGTCCGTCCGTCCTATTAAAAATGGCTAGGCTATATAAGATAATTGTAAAAAAGAGTATTGTATTTCGTCAGATTTTATAGTGTTAAACATATTCAAGCGCGAATGAGAACCGTTTCGAGGGGATGCCAGGTGTGCAAAAAAAACAAAACCAAACGAATATTCGAATGTCAAATTTTCAAATCGAATACCAACCCACCGAACAAATATTCAAATATTCGGGTCCAGCCCTAAAAAATGTCTATGTATCGATACTGAAATATTTGAAACGATTCCAATAGGCTACTCCTTTTCTGCAGTATCGATACACTGACTCTCCGACGGCAAATTGACACACACCCCCCTCCATTCACTCACTCGTCTTAAGGCCCGTTCACACCATGGACGATAACTATAAAGATAACGATAAAGATATAATTCTAAAAATCGTTCTCCATATTAAAGAATAACAGAGTTCACACCACAACTATAACGATAAAGATATGAGGAACGATATCGTTGGGATCACTTTCAGAGCGATTTTTTTTCCAGCTGTCGAACGATAAAACACTGACAGCCAATCAGAATCCATTCTAATTTAAAGGTCTCGTGCATTTAAAATGGATCTGGATCATCCGGGCGCGCGCGTGCTTAGAATAAAAAGACCATTATCGGTCGTTGGTGTGGACGCATATATAGTTATCTTTATATTTATCGTTATCTTTATCGTTATCTTTATCGTTATCGTGCTTGGTGTGAACGGGCCTTTATTCACTCCAATTGATCAGGGCTTGCATTGCGCATAATTTTAGTCAATCCTGCAGGTTTCAAGTTTACACAAAAGGCGCACACACCACAAAAAACATAAAGCCACATCATTAACAGCTCGTTTAATTTTGCTCAAGTTTATAGAGCCGCTCTTATGTTGCTAGACATGGAACAAACAATTGTGAAATTAGTTTTTAGGGAAGTTGAATAAAAAGCACATTAAATCACTGCGATATTCAAGATATTCATTCATGTTGCTTATTCATCACAGATAAAATATTCATGTTTCTTATATCGCCCAGCCCTGTGTGCAAGTAGCCTCTTTTCTGGACTGTTCCTGTTGTACAGAACCGGCACGTCTTAGACAGTTAGTCGGGTGGAAACTAACAGCGCTGGTTTCTAGTTAGTCTAGAGGGAAGATTGAATAATGGGCGTCCGCAGCAGTAAATACAGTAAGTTATTGTATGGTGCGATGCACATAAATAATGAACACAAAGGAGCTATGTGTGTCACGAAATGAAAGCTGCAGCTTTATTCGTGTCCTCATTCTACCCTCGTCTAGAGCTGTGCTCATGATATCTGCATTCTTAATACTTCATAAGGATATTTCTAGTGTTAAAAATGGAGTGAATACTCTGCTGAAATCTGAGTTGTTTCTAATATATTGATAACCTATCCCCCAATGAGTTGCTAAATTGCATCTGTGCTTGTTTACTTGCTTAAATGTTCCTCGAAATATGCCGATACAAATATTTTTTGTAATTCTGTTTTTGTTTAGTTCTGTTTCTATATTGAGGGGTGCTGCTATGTTCCACAATATAAGGAGCTTCTTTTGTTGACGTAGTATGTGCACAAGTACAGTAATGCTTGATCATTATAATACAATTGCATGTATTTCATCTCCCCCAGTTTCATACTAAAATGTCAAAAAAAATCTCTATTTTTGTAAATTGATTTAGGTTTAGACCATTTTTACAACCACCACCTTGGCAGTTAGAATTAACTTTTTTCCTTCCCACAATTCTTTGTTTAAATTTTCTTTTTAGTGGTGACACTTCAAATTGGGGGGAAATCTCCCCTTAGTTGATTCTAATGGGGGGGATTTTTTAATTTGAGTGGGGGAGTTGGGTGGGGAGGCATTTTTAGACAATAAAAAAAAAAAAACTTTGTCTCTCCTAAATGTTTGCTCAATTATTGTATTTGTGTTTTTACAATATGGTAATTTTGTTGCTTAAAGCTTGATTTCAATCTTTAAATTAAATAAAAAAAGTACTAGCACAAATAAATACAATAGAATAAAGATACAAATGAATTAAAGAGTTTTTTTGGGCAGGTCTAACACTAGTATTCAGGTACAGAAATACTACAGAAACGGAGTAAAGTAATCAAATGTAAAATAACACTGGATAGTCTTGTAGTAAATGAAATAAATAGGCTATTAATTAGGGCTGCACGATATGAGGAAAAGCTGCGATGTGCGATAACATTGTTTAATATTGCGATGACGATATGACTTGCGATAAATATTCAAATGTGAATGTTAGCTATACTGTTCCCATGTCTTAGTGCTTTAATATGTTCTTTGCGTGATAGGTCAAACGTTTATTACCTGCCTGGTTCAGATTACATGATTTTAGCGCGATTTTGGCACGATCCGTTTGACGTAGGGTGTCGTGGAGATTCGTAAACGACAACGGGCGTCGGGACGATGGGCGATGCTTCACGACAGAAAGACTAGCATGTTAAATTTTTTAACGGTCCTCCACGACGGGTTGAGTATGTGAGCGAGAGTGAGTGAGAGTGCGAGCAACAGTGAGTGAGCGTGTGTGTGTGAGTGTGTGTGTGTGTGCGCGAGTGAGTGAGCGAGGGACTGTGTGTGTGTGTGTTTGTACGCGCGAACTGAGCGTATGTGTCCGTGCGAGTGAATGTTTGCATGTGACGGCACGCGATGACTGGTCGGAAAGCAACGTGTAGTCTTGTCCACAACACTACAAGATTTTAGGAGTCAAAATCGTGTAATCTGACACCGTGACTATTGTAACAGACACAAAAATCTTGTTATCTGAACCAGGCATTATTCATCGTGTCAGGCTGTCTGTTGCGATGTGTTCATCGCGCGAGTTCATATCGCGATGACGATGAAAATTCGATGTATCGTTCAGCCCTACTATTAATCCTGATTCCTTACTGTGCGTTCACACCGCCGCCGACTTGAGCTTCCAAAGTTACCGGAAATCATTCATTTTCAATGGAAGCTGGCTTCTCTCAGCTGCAAGGAGCGTCAAATTCCTCGGCGTCGCGTTTTGGGCGTTTTGAGCGTTTTGAGCGTCAATCTGAAAGTTGAGAGAAGCTCAACTTTATGGTAATGAGCTATGACGCGGTTCAGCGGCAAGCAGCGGCAAAACGCCAGCAACCAATCGGAATATAGACGTCCTTCGCGCTGGCTGATTCCGGAGAAACATACGATGTAAACTTTCGTTCCTACCAAAACATTAGTTCCGAGAAAAAATTATTAATTGCAGAGTTTAACCATCATACAGTGAAAGTGTATCATTTGCATGTGTTTTAAAGTCCTGTCAGCAAGAACGAGCAGAGAGAGAGAGATCCCCGGCCGCGCGCGCGCTTACTCACCCGAGCGCTGTCTTGAATGCAAGACTCTTGCTCTCTCTCTCTCCCTCGCGCATATTATTCAAAATCAATTGATACGATGGTGTCGAAAAAAAAACTCTCCAGTGATGAAATGTTTTCTGTGTTGACAAATCTTGCGCGATATCCTAAATTGCCGAATGCATTGCTTGTTTTTTCTGTTTACATTTCATGGTGTGACACTTCTCTTCTTCCATGATCGAACACAGAATGCTGCTACGTCAGAGCGGCCAAAGCGTCAACAAGCTTCCCCGTACTTTTTGACAAGCGTCTTTGACTGGGCGGCCAGAGCTTCTTTGCAGCTCAAGTCGGCGGCGGTGTGAACGCACAGTTACAATTAAAGCTGTCTTTTGCTGTTTTATCAACATTGACAGACACATGCTGCTGTCACTTTAAGAGCTAGTGCATGGATCCATTATACTGTTACACATGTTTATTTAAGACATAACCATCTGTTTACGAGAATACTCGCAAAGACCGCAACTTTGACACAATTTTGTGTGCTATTTGACCATTAAAGCCATGAAAAATAACTCCGTTTTGGTCCTCCCAAGCTGTTTGTGAGGCGGCTTTGTGTATGCGCGCAGAGAACCATCTCTCAGAGAGTACTAATAGTTTAAAATCGCTTGAATGTTTAAATTGTTCAGACTTAAAAAGACATGCAAATGATAAACTTTAGTGATTTTAGCGATTTTGCAAGTGACAATCCCGTTAACTGTCCCGACTCCCGAAACTCGAGAGTCTGATATCTCACGTTTTGAGAGAGAGAAGACGCAGCACCGCTGAATCACTCACGAGTCACGCTGTGTGTGAAATTACGTCTCGTGGAAAGTTTTAAAATTACTGATTTGATTTTATAATCTGTGTGGATTAATTTACTCACACAACTTAGATGCTAAAGTGAATCAATGTTTGCGGGAATTTCCCGCATTATAAGCGCGAGACCTGCGGAAATGATTAAAATAATGCGCAACACCCGTAATCCCGTGTCGAAATTCAAGCCATGCTGGTGCGATTGAGCGTCTTTCATCGCTCCCCGCCAAAGGAGTATACTTTGAAAGGCTCGCACACTCAATTGTGTGCAAGAATGAGCGTAACGCGGAATATAAAGTATACCCGGGCCTTTAAAATGACCAAACAGGTCTTTGCTGCAGAATTCTGTTTGATGGTCTCTGGCTTTGCTGTAAAATTCAGTCTCACCATTGAGGTTTCATGCTTTTTCTCTCCTTTTTATGCTTTGTTCCGTGTTTATATTTGGAAAGTGTGACTCAAAGTTGTGTTAAAGCTGGTGAGTAAAGTTTTAAGAGTAGATTTATTGGACTGGAAGTATTGGCCCTTGGGTCACAGGGGTGGGGGAGGGATGCTTCTTTAGGCTGACTAATTGGGCAGCAGCATGGCCAGTGGAAATGGAGGAGCGGGATGAAGGGTTTTTGTCATGGGCCTGGTGATGAAACCGAGGCTAACATGGCTGAGACATCCTGAAAGCTTCCCAGAGGGCACATCACTGCCGCCCCATCTCCTCGTCACAAAATCTGGGCGGCGCAGAACCTGCAGGTCTGCAGCAATTACTCATGCTGAATAAGTTTGTATGTTGAAACTGCGGTTGCATAACTCCTTTTAGAACAAGTACAAGGCCTTAAGAAAGTACACCAATCGCATCAGCTGTGCGTAGAAGGGCTAGGGCACGGCCAGCCGTTTCATAACTTCTTACACAAAAGGAATCAACCATTAGCGAAGAGGGGGGGAATGGCTTCCTGCATATGACAATGTCGGGATCTGTGAAGCGCTAACGATGACTGCTCAGTTCCAGTGCTCAAAGGTCGTGCACAGATGTTTGACCACAACACGCACCTTAAGGAGACATCTTTTAGCATTTAACATTGTTGTGCGTCATCCATATTTATAGTGCACAGTCACAGAATGTTAAAACACTTGCTCTAGTTTGTTCCAAACTCTTTCACCAATCCTGGGGCCTACATAGTGAATATAAAAACTGATGTATTAATGAGCTGCACTTTTTATATAGATTGACTGATACTGTTTTTAATATAATTTATTTATTATTATTAATTATAATTAATAGTATAGTAATAATAATTCCATTGTATTTATTCAGAGTATTTTTATAATCAAAATGCTTTGTTTTGAACTATATTTAACTGTTAAGCTTAAAATGCTAAAAAAATTGCTAATACTGTTCTACTACTAATAATATACGTGTATACTATTTATTAACTTTATTATTATGCCATTATATTTATACACAATTTTTTTAAATAAGTTGGTTTTCATCTAACATTCAAGCTTAAAATTATAAATGCGTTCGTTTATTATTATTATGCTATTATATGTATCCAGAGTTGTTTTGCGAGTCATCTCAAACTATTGCGCTAAAAAGGCTGGCCTACGTTTCCCACTTGAGAATGAATGACTGTAATAGGATGTTTTTTGGCCAATACCGATAATAATTTGTAATGAACATGGATCAGATCCATTTAACATTCAGCAGGCCAACAGAAATACTACAGAAAAAAGATACATAGGAACTAAACGAAGCGATATACTAGCAAACAACGACGTTGTGACGTTGCTGTGCTAATCAGTCACGAAAGCTTATTGTTTGCATGCGTTTTTAATAGGGCTGCATGATATATCATTTTAGCATTGATATTGCGATGTGACTATCATTGATGATCGCAGGATGTGCGATGTCAAGTTTATGGATCGATCGTAGTCGATTCGTACACATGAACTGAATGGTTCTGTATTATAGTACGGGCAGGTGTTTCAGCTTTCACTTTTTTTGAAACACATATAGCTTGCAACTTTCTCATTGCGAGACAAGTGATAGTTTGCTTGAATTTAAAGGTGCCTTTGCCTGCAAAACTGAATCCTCCCGAGTTGAACATCTCCCTGAAGTGTCTTTATACAGCTTTGCACTTTTTCGGGAATGTTTTAGGAATGCAATTAAATGCAGAAAGACACGACCAGCGAGAAGAGGTCTTGCCCTTCGATTAAATGAGAGTTAGTTAGCAGTAAGCACCAGTGACAAATATACTTGGACATCTGATGCTACGGCTAGAACGGTCTGCTTGTATGGAGGCACTAAGAAGTGATTAAAGATACCGGTTTAGGCTTTGATATGTTTTCTCTGATCCTACACAAAGTGGTTTGTTTGATTTGTGTGCATTCAAGGCAGATTTTAAGATCATGGCGTTAGCCACGATGAGTCATAGCATGATGCTAAGATGCACCTGCCAGGCCTTTAGCCGTTCAGCTTGGTTATCTTCACTTTGACTGCGGGTTTGATCTTTAGGATTCCCGAAACGTGGTTATTGCGTTATCGCTGTACGAGGGCTTCCTCAACTAACACTGGTGAAAGCTTCTGTCAGCACTGTGCATTTCAC
This sequence comes from Scardinius erythrophthalmus, assembly GCF_964197995.2. Classification (NCBI taxonomy): domain Eukaryota; kingdom Metazoa; phylum Chordata; class Actinopteri; order Cypriniformes; family Leuciscidae; genus Scardinius; species Scardinius erythrophthalmus. The sequence goes on along the minus strand of NC_138226.1, from coordinate 7,295,813 downwards.
AATAATTCAACCCTTTTGTTTTCCGTTCAGTGAAATAACAACAGAGGACAAGCACATACTATCTGCAAGTCATATGTGTTCTGTTGCTTTCTCAATGAGTCATGATCGAGGAAGACTATTTGTATTTTAGATAGAATGAAAGATCCATGAATAATACACATGGATGTGCCTCTGGGGGAAAAAAATAACTCTTGTTTGTTTTCTTCAGTGGCATAGACTGGAAATGGTATCCTGTGGAAATGGAGTGTCTTGGTTGGAAGAGTGTTTGCTGTGGGCAAAAAAAGACCCTGTAATGTGGGGTTTGATTTATTGACAAAAAAAAATGGTTTAAGTTTCTTGTTATTTAGACTAGTGTCAAAAATAGAGTAGTTGAATTACTGAAGAAAAAAAAAGAGAGTGTATTTTGCAGTTTCATTTGGCTGAATGGAAACGGCAGATATATTATCCTGAGGTACTTGGAAGTTCATTGCAGTTTTTCATCGTGAGAGAAACTATTTTGTTAGTTGATTAATCTTAAAGTAATTTCTTTGGTTAATCAGGAAATGCTCTCCCTCAAAATTGAAGTTTATAATGACTGCTATACATTGTATTATGAGGTGCCTACTCTTCTGAGGATCCCATTACATTTACAGGTCATATGAAAATATACTTGTTGCGTGGAGGATTTCGTTTAGCCACATCTAATTTAAAATCTAAATGATATCCAGCAAATCTATTTTTTTTGGGATCAAAAGGTTAAAAACATCGCTTCCTGCACCACTTTTCGTAGATTGTGTAGATCATATCAGAACATAGATCAAAAGATATCATATTTTACTAAGTTCTAAATGAAAGTAAAAAAAAAAGCTGATTCTTTTCAACCAGTCAGTTCGAAGGATTCACAAAGTAATGATTCACTGGTTTAAATGAGATTAATTGTTTTCTGAATGAACTCTATGAATCAATATAATACATAATATAGCAAGTTTTGTGTATTTTAGGTTCATAACCTTTATTGACTAGTTGCACCAACATGTAGTTAAAGATGTACGCTTGCATTATTATTATTAATCTTTGTAATAAATTACACTACTGTTCAAAAGTTTGTGGTCAATACAATTTAAAAAAAAATATATATTTTTAAGTATCTTATGCTACCAAGGCTGCATTTATTTGATCAAAATAAAGTAAAAATGTTAATATTGTGAAATATTACAATTTAAAATAATGATTTTCTATTTTAAAATCTAATTTATTCCTGTGATGCAATGCTGAATTTTCACCATCATTACTCCAGTCTTCAGTCTAACATGATCCTTCAGAAATCATTCTAATATACCAATTGCAGCTCAAGAAATATTATGTATTATTATCAGTTTTGAAAACACTGTGCTGCTTAAAATGTGTGGAAACAGTGATGCATTATTTCAGGAGTCTCTGAATAGAAAATCTATAAGAACTGCATTTATGTGAATTGGAAATCTTTTGTAACTTATCTTTACTGTCACATTTGAACAAATTAATGCATCCTTGTTTAATAAAAGCATTAATTTCTTAGGGAAAAAACAACAACATACTGACCCCAACATTTTCATTGGTAGTACAGTATATATTTAAAAATAAAAAAGGCTATTGAATAAAAAAGTTGCAATATAGCTGCAACTAATGATTATTTTAGTAATCTGTTGATTTCTTTGATTAGCCTAACTGGATTTAAAAAAAGCAGAATTTCCTGTATCTTCTGAGAAAGTAGATCAATGCTTTGATCAACCTTTTGCTTTTTGGCCTTTTTAAAACGTATCACTATTAAGACCTTGTTTAGCCTTTTGTTTGCTCTTCCTGTTCTTACCAATTTAAAAGAATCAAAGACGCTCATTCAATGCGCCGCTGCACCAAGATTTGAAGACCTCCGATGCAAAAGCCTCTAAAAGCCACATGTCAAAAATGAGATAATAATATTGAGTGAATGCTCTCCGCACATAGTAAATTCTCATCAAATCTAAATGGCTAAATCCCAGCCTGAGCCCATTCAGAAATGTCGGCACTTGGGTAGAAATCTATACATAGGAGCCTGATAAATGTTAATGTTAAAGAACTGCATCTGAAATCTTCATTTACTGTCCTGCTGTTTCCGCTAGTGTTCTGTGGCACACGAGGCTGAAACGAGCATCCAGTTTTTTTGCCACTCAGTGATTGGCCGGCGGTGGATTCCCTGGGAGCCATTATTCTGTTGTTCTGCAGCGAGGCCATCTGCTCTTTCTTCAGTGTCTTTGCACAATCTGCCTCGTTGTGTCCGTCCATCCTCCGTCTCCCACCGCAGTGTATGGAAACTTCATCACACGCTCCTCTGGCTTGCTGTGAAGGTTGTGACGTAGTGTGTGTGACTGTTGTCTGCTTTTATTTGTCTCAGGAACTGCGCAAGCGTATAACGGGGACTCAGATGTTCTATTTCTCGCACATACATATGCGTAACCGCTGTAGCGATGTGTCTATAATGCATTATTGTACATGACAGGGTGTTTCTTTGCTAAATGATGGGAGAAATCGTTTGCTTTGTTCACAAACAATCCAGCGTAACACAACACAAACTTGGATTTTCTTGGCTTTCGGCCTCTGTCGTGACTAAGAGAGGCTGCTGTAGACATCACCCCAATTATGTGGGTCGGTGGATTGGCTTTCAGGAATTAATGTAATGAATAATTGATCACAGTCGCCTTCATGTGGATGCTGACTAATCGTGCTCACCTGAGGCTGTGGAACGTTTTGTTTTATGATGTTGCTGAACTGAAAAAACTGTTGCACAACTTTTTTTTTTAAAGACTGGATTATATTCATACATAGTGAATATTCAATCAATCATTCAAGAAAAGCTCTTTTTTAAATGAGTAAGGAATCAGCTGTTAGCAGAAGGAATGGGAATCTTAAAGGGATAGTTCACTCAAAAAATGAAAATTGTCATTACTCATGTGTATCGTTCCAAATCACTCTTTATACAATGAATAAGGATGAAAACGCCATACAAGTAATAATGACTCATAAGCTGTATTCACAGTTTTTTTAAGCCGAACAATCAGTTTGGTTGAGAAATGAGTTAATTTTAGTAATTACTCTCAAAATATCTTGAGCTTGTTCTCTGGCACATTCATGACATAGGCTAAGTAATGGTTTCTAATTCACAAACGAGTTGTTCTTTTGAGTTGAATCTTTTCAGTGAATCAGTTGATTCACTTCTTAAAACTGGTTAATGTTTTGTTCACAAAAACAATGCAACTTCTTTTTCAATTGTTTCAAAATAATTTGTCAGTAACTGTACACTAAACAAAAAAATATATTTGAGAACTACTTGCAAGAAAAATAAAAAGGTAATGTAGTTAAAGAGATGCTTTCAGAACTGGGTTATCATTATATTTGGTACATGTTGACACATGTCGAAACCAGTCAGTTATCATAAAGCCTAAAGTACTCTAGATTACTCAGAAGTTGAAACTTAATCATGAGTATTTTTGACTAATTTATTGAAAAGTCATTCATACAATCCAATTACACCCACTGGTTATGCTATATGTTTGTTGGACCCACAATTAATTTGATATAGAAATCTTTTGTGACATTATAAATGTCTTTCCTATCACTTTTCACCAATTTAATGCAACCTTGTTGAATAAAAGTATTAATTTCTTTAAGAAAATGTTTTTGCTAGCTCCAAGCTTTTGAACAATTGTTTTGTTTTGGTTTGCAGGCTCACTGAGCTCCTGATTCCCAGCCCTAGTTATCAGAGTCCTCAGAGGAACTGTCATCCTCGAACTCTTCATTTCTGTCATGACTGCTCACAGCTTTTTTTTATGTGTGTTTGATGGATGAGTCAGTAACTCCACCATTCCTCCTCCTTCCGTCCCCCTTCCTCTGTTTGATCTCTACTTCAGGGCAGAGGTTGGTGGTTGCTTGAAATGATTTGAGTTTTTTTTTTTTTTGCAGAGATTGTCTCAACAACAACTACTACTACCAGGAGTTGAGGTAAATTGCACTTATGCGGCACTTCCCAATTCCCCCAGATCAAATTTTTGGGATTTTTTAGGATGTATGGAGCTACGTGCCTGTTCCACCCCTGGTACCTTACAGCCCAACTCAGTGCTGCAGAGAACAGTGTCTGAGGCAGGTGGACCTGAAATCCACTGATGAAAAAATAATGAAATGGCTGGAAAATATAGGTTGTTAACTGCACTCCTGACTGGTTTTGAAGGCTGGTGGATTTTCGGTGTGGTGTTTTTTTTTTTTTTTTTTAATGTGACCCAGTTTTTCTCTATGTATGGTGCAGTGGCTGGTGCATATGAGGCAGCGTGAGGAAGATGGACTACTTGTTGAAAAATGAATGGGAAAAATCTCTGTAACCAGTATATGGCATCTGTAGGAATTAAAGTCCCACATTTCAGTTAAAAGAGCCAATTGTTTAGGCACAATTTGTGTCTTTACACTAGTAAACTTGTGCATTAGCTGAATCGGTCTAAATAATTGTAATTTGAGATGCACTGTTTGCAATTTTCTTTGTCTTTTGTTCTTTTAACATAACAGACTGCAGCAAGAATATTAGGCTGCTGTCACTTTAAGAGTTTATACACGGATCCAATATACTTTTACACAACTTGCGTAATTTTCTCTACTAATTAGGTTCCAAAACTGACTGTGTTTAACTGAATACTCATACTCAATACTCGCCAAGACTGGCATTTTAACATAATTTTGGGAATTTTGCACAATACAAGCACTATTAAACCAGAGCGAATGAGACGAGTGAGAGTGAGAGGAGGCGGGTGTGTGTCACTTCTCCGTCGGAGTGAAGAGAGTGAGAACGTACAGCTGACGTTATTGCTGAACGTTACTGACGATGAACCATCTCGGAAAGACGTAAGACTGACCGGCCAGTCACCTGTCCGATCATGTACCTGCCGATTGCGGTCCCTGGCTGGTCGATCGGTGCATCTCTAGTTTTAAAAGTGATTCGTGTGAAAAAAAAAAAAAAAAAAAAAATCATGATGTTAAAAAAATATGATTTATAAAACTGATAGTTCTGGTCCTTGATTCTGATTGGTTGAGCTGTGTTCGAAGCTGTTGTAAATGACTCTACAAACATATACCTGTTAATTTATTCAAATAAATATTTTTGTGGACTAACCATTTTATAAAAGCAATAGCCAAAGCCTCCTGAAGCCATGGTTTACATTGAATTTGTAACTCCGCTCCGTGTCGTGCCTAAAAACACCCCTTAACTGTTCTAAATTCATGGTAAACCACTGCTTCTTGGGGCTTATTGCTTTAAAATCAGCAATAAAAATATATTTAAAATAACATATTTATATAAAATAATTATTTTATTGAACAGATTTTGTTTCTCCATTCAAGGTGATGTACTTGCATTATAAAACATAAAATGCACATTAACATCAAGCTAGTTATAGTTGACTTCTTCAGTCCTTCATAGTCAGAACAGCCATGGCTTGCCTGTCTGCACTTAAAACTATTTTATTGTGTCAGCATGTTAATATAGTGCCTAAAATAACGCCGTAGAAGGGCTGAATTCACACTAGCAAGAAATAGTTTGGCAAATTGCTTCCCATGGGCAGTTTCAGTGTTTAGTTTTGCTCTCACACCCTGCCTATCAGTGTTTTCTGAAATATTATGTGTCCACTTTTTGTCATGCCTAAAAACACTCCTTAACTCTGGTAAAGTCATAAAATCCTAATAGCCTTGAGTGACTTACTGCTACAAGACTCTAGCTATTACTTTAAAGGGATTGTCCATCCAAACAACACTGGACCTTGTTGACTTCAATTGTACAAAAATACACTGAGACATTTTTTGAGATATATCATCTTTTTTAATATTCAATAAACGGTTTATTTATTGTAATTTTAAAGAATTATTTTGAATTATTAGCTTACAGGCTTCTATATGTCGTCCGTTGGCGTTATTTTGTCACTTATTGAGAGCTAGTATGCTAGCTGGAGCTGTTTACCTCCAGTCTTTGTGCTAAGCTAGGCTAGCGGTGGGTGCGTCAGACAGAGTTACGATGAGAAGGGGATGTATGGACTTACCCAGGGCTGCCAACTCTCACGCATTGAGCGTGAGACTCACGCAATTGACACTTTTCACACACTCTTACGCCACACATCCATTTTCTCACGCACAGAAAAATTGCGGAGCAAAGAGGTACTTTTAATATTAAACTAATTCTCAGCTCTTAGATTCCGTGAATTTTATTACGAAATTCAGACAAAAATACGTTTTGCGCTTGTAAATGTGACGTGACAGATCGCTGAGCGCCTCAGTTCAAGTGCATGTGAACCGATCATCTGTTACTTTTTTAATTAAAGATGCAGTACAACTTACCGAAAGTATACATAATATCGACCAATTAGTGTTTTTCTACCACAGAAAGAGGTCAATATAACAGCAGGAGAACAATTGTCACATAACGTTACATTTACCTCACGAAAGCCATTTAATGACCATAGCATGTTAATTGAATAGAAAAAATAGCTAGAGATATTTTGCTAAGCACTATATTGCATATTTATTATATATTTACTTATGCCATTAAATAATTGTTATTATAACAAAAACTGCATTATATTTAATTTAATTTGTTATTTTTAACCTTTAATAATACCAGATTGGGCCCTCTATGTTTACAGCATTAGGTGAGATTATTTTTTTTTAATAAAATTTAAAATAAACATGTATCCAAATTAGTCAATATTGAATCAAAATCGGAATCAAATCACAAGAATGAAATTGAAATCTTGAAATTTTTGTCAAGCAATAATAAAAACTGTATCCTACCAGTCATTGTACAAACATTGTAACATGTTGTCACTAAACTTCATAAAACTCTATTTAGTTACCAAATGTTTTGACAATCACAATTACACTTATTGTGATGCAATATTTGTTTTTACAAATCTCACTCCAAGCTAAACTCAAAAGTTGGCAGCCCTGACTTACCCTAACTCTGAGGGATACGGTGAATAAGCTAAAGTCCCAAAATGTCACCGTGTTCCTTTAAGAATGCAATTCTCAATGCAACATCCATCATGAGTGACCTACAAATTTCACAATTTTTCACAATCCTGACAGAAAATCAAAACACTACGTGATCCTCCTAAAATGCCGTCCAAACAAGTTACCCAGAACTCAACACGGCGTGACGTCAGCTTCATATTCTCTATTATTGATGGATAAGTGTTCATGGAGGATCCAGCGCGATAATTTTTTCGAACACCGAAAAGAGCTCAATATTTTTTCAATTATTTTTGGTCATACAGAGTAAGACAACATTCAAAACTGTAAAGGGTCTACTTTTATAAAATAAAGAAAACAAACAGGGATCGCTTTCTGTCGTCTCTGTCTCTGTATACTGGAGTGCGTCACACCGTCTCCTTTCTGTTTTTTTCCTGACTCATTCTTAATCTTTACATTTGCCGGTTCGCTGCGGCAAGCTTTATGTGTGCGCTTGAGCGATTAATGTATGTTTTTAAATGCTCAATAATATGGTTTGGTAATTCTCTCGAATGTAGGACAATGTGAGCAATGTAACATATAATATTCTTTCCCAGCCCTGAAACTCAAACCATTTTCCGATGCCACATCCCCCAGTATATATTTAAGTATTTAAATTAACATCATAAACATGCGATTTAGTAAACTGTTGGCTTAAATAAACAACTAAAAAAATCTTTAGTCGGGAAGCCTTTTTAAAGAAAGTCTCTTTCCCCTTTCTTCTGTTCTGAAGTGACCCGAGGTGCAGAATATCTATGATTACAGGTTGCGTAATGCATTTTGAGGGAAAGGAAACGAATTCCTCTCTTGCTTTGTTTGAAATGCCATTCTTTTATGCACAGTAAAGTTCCTGTGTTTTGACTGTCCTGTTTGTCATTAGGGTCACATTTCAATGAGTGCACGCAGATTTTGAAAGTGGCCCGGTAATGAAACCAGAATACCAAAACAATGTCAAGTGCAATGAGGTGCGCTGTGGACAAGCAGAGGGTTCCTTTTTATTTTGCTGTTGTCATCTCTCTTGCTGAGATTGTTTATTTCTGACATTTTTTCCCCCCTCTTCTCTTTGGGTTTTGTCAGCGTTCTCTCTCTCTCTCTCTCTCTCTCTCTCTCTCTCTCTCTCTCTCTCTCTCTCTCTCTCTCTCTCTCTCTCTCTCTCTCTCTCTCTCTCTCTCTCTCTCTCTCTCTCTCTCTCTCTCTCTCTCTCTCTCTCTCTCTCTCTCTCTCTCTCTCTCTCTCTCTCTCTCTCTCTCTCTCTCTCTCTCTCTCTCTCTCTCTCTCTCTCTCTCTCTCTCTCTCTCTCTCTCTCTCTCTCTCTCTCTCTCTCTCTCTCTCTCTCTCTCTCTCTCTCTCTCTCTCTCTCTCTCTCTCTCTCTCTCTCTCTCTCTGCGCCTCTGTAGTGGTGCACTCAGCAAGGGTGAGTGTGATGCAGCAGTGTTTTCTAGTTCATGTCAATCACTGCCAAGTGTTTAGTTTTCTCTCTGTATATTTTACCACACTTGCTGCTTTAATAAACCAATAAGCCATGATAAGCTGTCTGGTTGGGGCTATACAATAGGCATGAGGTGTTCTGTTGCTTAAAACACCTTTGACCATGGTAAAATCTTGGATTAAAGTACCAAATACAGTGCTATGCATAAGTTTAGACACCCATGCTAAAGTTGACTAAAAAGAGGAATAAAAAATCATCTTTTGGAAATTGAACTTAATGCCTTAATAAAAAAAAATAGGAAAAATCCAAGCTTTACAGACACCAGTTTTCTTTGTGAATGAATAATGTATCGTAAATAAATAAATGTTCATCCTTAAAATACAGGGTGCATAAGATTGGACACCCCTATGTTAAATTCCCATAGAGGCAGGCAGATTTTTATTTTTTAAAGGCCAGTTACTTCATGGATCCAGGATACTATGCATCCTGATAAAGTTCCCTTGGCCTTTGGAATTAAAATAGCCCCACATCATCACATAGCCTTCACCATACCTAGAGATTAGCATGGTTTTATTTCAGTTAGCCTAATAGCTGGTTTGATTTGCATTGAGAGATGATCTTATGGAAAGTACTCCATGCCAATCTCTAGGTATGGTGAAGGCTATGTGATGATGTGCGGCTATTTTAATTATTCAAGAAAATTGGTGTCCTTAAAGGTTGGATTTTTCCTAATTTTGTTTAATTAAGGCATTAAGTTCAATTTCCAAAAGATGATTTTTTTATTCCTCTTTTTAGTCAACTTTAGCATGGGTGTCTAAACTTATGCATAGCACTGTATATATGTAGTTGTTCATTGTCAGAAACTCTGCCCGTTAATATAGAATCTGTGGTTACAGATTTGACTTTTTAACTTTTGATCGACTGACTTTTAGGGCGCTTTCACACTTGGTTCAGTTGCCTGTTCCGAACCCGAGTTCGATTGCTCCCCCCGATGGACTGTTCACATTATATTATTTGTATCCGAACCGCGGTACGCTTGCGTCATCAAGCTGCAGCTGCCGCGTAATCCTGTTGTTTGGTAACCGCTATGAATGAAAATGTCAGCATTTTAATGTGTGTTTTCCAGTTGCGTTTTTGTTTTCGTCAGCCCATACAGTTTTCAATTTGTTCTGATGACCAAAGTAAACCCTTTCCGCTCATCTTGAAAGTGTGTGCGACTGACGACTACATTATACGTCATCAATAGCGGTTCACTTCCGCGATTTGGTACGATTGCGTTCATATCAGCAGCGTTCACATGAACCGTACCCTGACTCGAGTACGGTACACGGGTGCGCACCCGAGTTCGGAAGACAGCGTTCACATCATCCAAGCGAACCGAACTCTGACGTCATTCGAACCCGGGTGCGCACCAGTGTGAAAGCGCCCTTAATGTGGCTCATCCAATCAGAATCTAAAGTCCGCATCAGTCGTTTCATGTCAAGCCTAAATACTTCTTGCAGCTTCTGTTTTGGGTATAAATTCAGTGCCTTGTTTATCTGGAAATACATGCTACGCTTCCTCTCCATCTGTCTGTGTCTCTCTCCTGTCTCACAGACTCTCAGCATCTGAGTGACAGCTTCCGCCGGGAGCACTCCAGCCATAGAGAATTGTTTCCTCTCCTTTCTTAGCACTGCTGACAGGCTGTCTGTGACATTGGGAATACAAGGGACTGAGACAAAAATGTGATATTTGTGTCTCAGTCCTTGTGGATGTGGCTGTTGTGGTTAAAATAAGAAGGTCGCGTCATGTGTTTGTACTTTCCACTGATAGCTTGCCTCTTCATTTGTTAATGATGGAGAGTTTAGCATTCTGTTACATTCAGTTTCCATGGCACACCTCGGTCATGTTTTACTTGAGCTAGCTAATGTGTGGACAATGTACAATGCTCTCAATTCAAGACAATTTGAGGCGAGCTGCATAGAAATTAGACACTGTTAGGCACACATAGGCAGTATTTTAAGGCATCATGGGTATTTTGTAACTCAGATACACTTTTTAAAATCCTGTTGCAAATTGCAAAGCGTTATTAAATTATTGTGAGATAAGATTTAGTCAAACACCATCAGATTGACTAAAGAAAAACAGTATTATTTAATCATTTTTTTACTTGACGACAACCTTTGAAGTTTTGTGAGCTATGCTATACAGAGCCTTTCCTAAGTTTTCTGTTGCATTGACTGAAGGTGTAGTCAAAAAAGTTCCATTGTCTTTTGTCAATAGTGTAGAAAAGTGTGAAGCACAGCTCACACGCAATTCACTTTCAAACAAAGCAGCTTTCTTTTAGTCAACGTGGCTAAATCTGTTGCAAAATTTGCATGTGGAAATCTTTTGCCCTCCACACGAAATTCCCGATTGTGTGGATTCCTATTGGAAGAATGCCTATTTCGCCTGAAAAACAGCAGTGAATGTGACAGTACCTTGAGTGTTTGTTCACAATGCTTTTGAAAGCTAATCTTACATCCATGTTTAGATGTTTGTCTGAGCCTGTTGTGTGTACTCGCTCTGCACTCCAAAGTATTGTGGTAAATTTCCGTTTAAATTAGGAAATTTAGGAGAGCGCACTGCACCTAGTTATCCACAGGTTAAGAAGTGCCATTGCTTCCCATAAGAATAGTTTAGCCACTTAGTTTAAACACTTTTTCTCATTTAATTTTACACATTTTTATGTAAATACAGTTCTGTGCCTTTTTATGTAGAGCACTTCAGCTAAACACTCTGCATTTGAGACAAAAGCCACTTAACTAGCACCTGCACCATTATTATTTAATGAAGCAACAACCACGTTCCTCGTATTTGTGGTACCAGATTTAAGGGTACATTAGATTGTTCACCTCCATAAGGATCTGCATGTTTAAAGATGTTTAAATAATTGCTGTTTTTGTGTTATGACACCCACCGTGACAGGATCTGACTGTCTGTATTATTTGTTTGTTGTTTAGCCAGTCGTGTTGTAAAGCTGTTTGATTCCGGGTCTTTCTGCCGCTCTCTCCGCTCAATTATGGATCGTCGTAGGCGTCTGGTGTTAACGCTTATTTTTAACCTCAATAGGAAGTTGGAACAAAGCTTCCCAGTGTCCCGCTCTCACCGTGCAGACAGGAATATTACCTCAGCGAACTGCCTGTGTCTGAACACATTTATATACATTTTTATAGAAATGCGCACACGCTGGGATCTCATTAAGTTGTTTTGTGAAAATGCTACAGCATCAATTATTCAAGAGTTGGTTTATTGTAAAGGCTTGGATTTCCTCTTGGATTCCTGACGGTTGGGTTTCTCGTGGTCTTTTATTCATGGGCTGGTGAATACGGTGTAGCAGGCCGGTTTCCCTGAGCATTTGCAGACGCAGAAGTCAAGTTGAGCTGCATCAATTATGGTGGTCTGAGGGACGTTTTTTCTCTTTGTGAGACTCCTTATTACATGCTGAATTAGTCAAAAGCCTTGAGACAAAAAAGAATCGACCTTGCAGATGTACTGTTCGTACATTGACATGGAGCAGAGTAATGATGGCTTAATAATTCAGCATCTCGGGTCTTAAAACAAAGGTTGCTGTTTAGATTTAAACCAGGATATCTTGTCGTGTGTGTTTGGATGGGGGGAAATATCAAATATGTATATAAATGCATACTTTTTTGCCAGTTTCAGTTAAGACTTTAGAAACTTTGGTTTGGAGCCTTCAGGCTAGTGTCAAAAATAAATGTCATTTAGCCTATGTTATCAACATTTGCCCCACTGAAATCACATTTTTGAGGGCTTTTTTCTTTTCTTAATCTGGACATTTGTTGAAACTGTTACCTTTAAAATCAAATCAACGTAAAATACGAGTTGTGACCGTTTAGTTTGCAAAACAAAGTTGCATACTACTACTACTACTACTACTTATAATAATAATAATAATAATAATAATAATTTAGTAGAATTATTATTAATATTATTATTAGTAGCAGGGCTGCACGATTATGACAAAAATAAAATCATAATTGTCGATTATTCCCTTGAATTGTAATCAATTACGATTACCACAATTTACATTGAATGACGCTGAATAGTTTAGCCATGGGACCCACATTTCCCACAAAAATTGTTGACGCACACAAGTAGGCTACTGTCCCCTTGACTTAGCCTAATATACAAATAAATTGTAAGAATATGACTAATAGGCTACTGATAAATAAACAGTAGGCCTACGAGTTTAAGCTATTTAAATAGCAGTCCCAAACTAGTTTTTGTTAATACAATCTTGGTATGAGCCACCACAGTCATTTAAAATTATACAAAATAACCAATAAGTGGCATTATGGGGTTATGGAAACAACAGTTACCATGGTGATACACAATACTTACAAGAACTGTTAAAGTGAGTGCAGGATACGAGCGCAGTATAACAACTGGCAGGACATGAAATTTCGTTTTTCTGAGGTGAGAGACTTTTTATTTCGTATCAAGTTATGAAAATAACGATAGAATAATGACACTGACATATAGCCTGACAACATCTCATCTGACCGCAAATAAATACTGAATCTGGACAACACGTTGTTTTTTTTCTAATTTAAAACGTAATGACGTTGCATGCTTGTAGTTTATTTTGCGCTGTATATAAAATTAAGCGATACACAGCGCGCTCCGCCGCATTTGCGCGTGCATTTGAAGAGTGCGCACTACTGCAGTTTAGCGCTTGACAGGAAAGTCAGTTTTTCTGAGAGAAAAACTATTTTTCTGAGAGAGTTTTTGCTTTTTATTTCAGCGTACACTTACGTCTCTGGTAGTTCCTATTGTGCTGGGTTCTCTGAAGTAGTCGTGGTTCGCCTCTCACAACGTAACATGCTCAAAACACACCACGCAGAATAATGTAAACGGCTTTTTTTTGTAATCGCGGTTTTGAACGATTACCTAATCGTGGCATCCGTAATCGTAATTGCTATTAGAAATTTGATTAATTGTGCACAATGTGCAGCCCTAAGTAGTATTCATAATGTAGGCTATATTATTTTCATTGTAGTCTCATTGCTTTTGTCAAAATTGGTTCTGCATGTCAACTTTTAGGTTTATAAACAACATTCTCAAAAACATTCTCCTTGGAGACAGTGATTTTGACGGCGTTGACGCTCTTTGGGAAATCAATTTATGAATGGCTTATTTCAGTTGTTTTTACTTATTTAGCAGGTTTCCATAAAGTGTGTAAAAGGACATTTTTGGGACTTTTTTATCACTTGCCATGTCATTTACCCCTTAAGCTGTGGTTTAAGAGACAGTTCACCCCAAAATTCAAATTCTCTCATCATTAACTCGCACTCATTCCATCCCAGATGTAAAAATCAAAGTATTTTTGGTCACACTTTAGATTGGGGTCCAATTCTCTCTATTAACTAACTATTAACTATGGCTTTAGCCTTGATTAAACTCCTAATTTTATTTTTTTTAATAGTTAGTAAGGTAGTTGGAAAGTTTAGGTTTTAGGTAGGATTAGGGATGTAGAATATGGTCATGCAGAATAAGGCATTATTATGTGCTTTATAGATACTAATAAACAGCCAAAATAATAGTAGGGATGGGACGGTATGAAAATTTAATATCACGATTATAGTGACCAAAATTATCGTGATTATCAATATTATCACGGTTTTGTTAAAACGAGATGAAAGTGTTCAAAAAGTTTTATATAACAAGTTTTATATTTGAAAATCAACAAACAACAAATAAAACAAGCAGCTCTATGCACTTTTTAAAGCAAGATTCTATTCTGTGGCATTTCCTTCCTTATAATGACCGTCATCAACGCATTATATCACCGCGCACATCATATCGCAACGGACGCGCTCTCTCGTTTCATTCAAATACAAGTTGCCGTCTTGCGACTCCGTTTTTAATTGTATTGAAAATGAAATCAGAGTTGATTTATTGTTTACAATATATAGTTTGATAATATAGTTGTGATCATTTTGTCTGGACGATTGTTTTGTACGCTGTACATAATGGATTTATAAACAGGTAAGATTTAAAACATTAATCTCAATTTAATGTCCCCATAATTATGTGGTAAAAAAAAATCGGTATTAAAAGTAAAAAGTGTATAGCCTACATGGCTCAAAGTCACTTGCTGCGAACTTTTCTTTGCGGATGCTTCACGTTTATTTCAAAAGAGTGATATAAAATAGTTCAACTTAAAACAACATTTTATGCCCAATTATTTCCCAGACGTAACGTTAGTTTTGGTATTGAGGTCAAAGTTAACTTGCCTTGTGTTCGCTATACAACAGTTGGTGATGGTCACACAAGACGACTTGGCAGATTTGAAGTTTCTATTGACTCGGCAGAAGTGTTTCTATTGCAGCGACTTTTTCTTGTGCATGTTCTGCAGACAGGGTGACCATCCTCGATTAAGTTTACCTCAGGACTTTTGTTAAAGCCAAAATATGACCACACCTCAGAATTGGTCCTCTTAAAAGGCTGAAAAATCTCCCGAGCACGGTCACTGGCACTGCCTTCCGACGTTCTTGAATAAAAAAAATAAAAAAACCCAACATTGCGCGCTGCACGCCTGCATCAGACATTTTTGCTGGCTGAACAGGATTAATTAGTGAGTTATTAAAATCGCGATAATCAAACACGGTTTTAATGATAATTAAATTTTAAACGATATTACTAACCGTCAGTACATTTTATCGTGGTTTATAGTGAAACCGGTAATCGTCCCATCCCTAAATAATAGTAATATGAATGCCAATAAACAACTAGTTAATAGTGAAAATTGGATCCTAATCTAAAGTGTTACCATTTTTCTTTTCTTGTACATGACTATCATTTTGCTTCAAAAGACATTGATTCATCCAAAAAAAAGGTCATGAATTTACCGTCACGATCGCTGTGTGTGGGTTTTTCAAGTGTCAATCGAGTAGTTCCCATTCACAGATACTCACAGAGATGGATTATTCATCTAAAAATTGTCACTTGTGTTTATCTGAAGAAAGTCACATCGGAGATGGCATGAGAGTGAGTAAATGATGGGAGAATTTAAATTTTTTGGGTGAACTATCCCTTTAATTTGTGACCCTGCTGTGGACACTGCCCAGTGTAGGTGTGGCAGTAGCTGTTAGAAAAGAGGACGTATGAACCCCACCAGAGACTATGAGTTTAAACACTTTTTCGCCACCGCCTCCACACCCTCCCCTCCCTTTATATGACTTTGCCCTGACCTTGTGGTCTGGAGAAAAATGACCAATCTATGAGTGTCCTCTGACACATCATGCCTGTAAGGGCATCATTCTGCTGACAAAGACCTTGTCATAACTGTCTCTCTGCATCTGCAATTTTTTTTTTGTCCTAGAAAACGTATTGGTTATGCATTAGGTCGTGCGTGTCTCTTTATTGAACCCTGGGTGACCTTCGCTTGCGTGCGGTGGAAATTCAGCCGTCTTGAGCGCGTGCGGTGTCACCCGTGTTGCAGTGCAGGATAAACTTACAAGCTCCTGTTGCACTGCTGACAGTGAATTACAGTTCCTGCTGGATTCCTCCTAATGATGCAGGAACGGCTCTGAGATGGAACTTCCTCCTTCTGAAAGGCCTAATTGTTTGGAGCTTGTTAGGCAGAAAGCGTCTGCATTAGTAATGTGCGAATCTGAATGAAGAATATTGTATCCCTGTTTTACAGTTCCTGGTTTAGAAAGTGCCAATTATGCAGAAATATGGGCTTCAGCGATGATGGTTTAATTGCTGTATTGAGTGTGTGAGTCTGGGGAAAAACAGTGGCTTTGTGCTAGGCTATATGATAAGCAGGCGTGTAGAGCATGTAAGTTCTCATGAGATATGGATGCCTAATTCATTAACAAGATATTATTTATACCATTAGGTGTAAGTTGGTTTTAATTGTGGATGCAAATGTTTAGATTGTCTAATGTCAGTGCTTAAACATTTTTTTAAATGCTCACTTATGTATTGTGCATTTAGATTAGTAGGCTACTTAACTAAATTAAGAATAT
Organism: Scardinius erythrophthalmus; assembly: GCF_964197995.2. Lineage (NCBI taxonomy): Eukaryota > Metazoa > Chordata > Actinopteri > Cypriniformes > Leuciscidae > Scardinius > Scardinius erythrophthalmus. Next base: position 7,279,334 of record NC_138226.1, on the reverse strand, counting down.
ATGTACTTAATTTTTATTTTATTTATACCCGCATGTAATGCACTGAAATGAAAATTTTAGCTAGTACAATTAATGGGTTTTTTTGAACAACGTTTTATAACGGTATATTGTGAACCCCAGATTTTTTATTGATATGGTATTATTTTTAAGTTAATTTTACATAGGGATTGCACTGATGTGGAAGTGTTAATATTAATTTAAATAAATATACAAATGTTTTGTACTTATCCATTTTCAAATTGGTTAATATAATATTTTTTTTACTCTATGAAAACACTAATGTACAACTGCTTCCAATATTAGCATAATCTTAACAATGTTGAATTAATTACTTATAATATTAGATGAAACCAATATGATCACCAATATTTTGTGCACACTTAAAGGGATACTTCACCGATTAGCATTAAGCTTTGTATCAGTAGAAACCCGGTAGTCTTTTCGAATGACCGTGCTTCCCTCCCTCATGTCCCCCTGAGACGAGAGATTTCGGTATTGTGTGTCTGGAAAAAAACCTCTGATTACCAAAAATCATCATTTAGCGTCATCGGAGGCTTTTTTGTCCAGAGGCGAGAGACTACAGCCAGTAGGAGGAGCTCGTTCCACGTGTTTTCAACCCGCCCATAGGGGGATCTCACGATAAAACGGCGTCTTTTCAGTTTCGAGTCGACTAGTAGCCTAGTTGTATCATTTCTCCTGATACTGTCCTCTGTAACCGGTATGCGTGGCTTGGGAGTGGCCTCGTAGGGCAGCGAAGCAAGTGCATTCTGGGAGTTGTTGTCTTTCATCCACATGAGCCAAAAATACATTTTCTGGCTTTTCTCAGTCTAGAAGGCACCAACTTCTAAAATAATTTCACATTTCTACTACATAAATGACCCAATTTAAATTGCTGGTGAAATATCCCTTTAATTTCGATTGATTTTTTTATTTTCTAGATTTAGTTGTAAGTTTGTTTTACTCTACTGGCATAGAAAATTTGGCCTGTGCGTGGACCCAAATGTAAGATAATGTACACAATAATATAAGGTAAAAGGCTATTGAAACTTGTACTTTTGTAGAACTAAGAGAGAAGAAAAAAACGTTTGAATTTGGTGGGAAATTAGATATTATTTGGTTTAGGGCAGGGGTGCCCAACCCTGCTCCTGCCGATCGACTGTCCTGCACAGTTTATCTCCAACCCTAATCAAACACACCAATCAAGGTCTTCAGGATCACTTGTAAATTAAAGGCAGGTGTGTTTGATTAGGGTTGGAGATGAACTGTGCAGCACAGTCGATCGGCAGGAGCAGGGTTGGGCACCCCTGGTTTAGGGCCTACAGTATTTGAATGTCCAAGAGTATTAGTTATACGTTGATTTCAATTCATCTTTAAGTGTAAATCTTTATCAGTTGTAAATGCTAAAAATATGGTTTCTCTGTATCATATATTTGAGGATATAAATGTGTTTTCCAAGTGAAAAGATGTGAGGGCCCACGGTAAAAATGATGGGCTCCTTTGATCTAGATGACAGCTGGTCAGTATTTATGCAGGACAGAAGTTCAGCCCTTTTCTTCTCTTCTCTACAGCCCACAAACAGCCTGGTCTGAGTAAAGCCCCACGTCTCCTCCGTTTAACAAAGGCCTCCGTGGACGAGCTGTGTAATGTTGTGTTTAGCCGTAGTAATTTAAAGCTGATAAACCGAGCAGACGTTTCAGGCTCGATGGAGAGGAGCTGCAGAGGAGTTTGAGCGCAAGCTCTCGAATGGTCTTGGTGGTGGAGAATGTTCAAGCCCTGGGGGGAGCTGGAGCGTTTCGGTCCCTGTCTCTGTGAATCAGCCCCATCGTCCAGAAACCCGACCACATCTGGCACCGTTTCCACTACTGAATCCCCCGTGCAACATGTAGGGGCCTATGACTTTTTTTTTTTCTTTTTTTTTTTTTTAACCAAATTCCGTTTTAATCTATTCCATTTTAATGGTTAAATAAAATTTCAGTCAGCAAAAATCATGTCTAATTATTGGAATAATGAAACTTATATCATTTAACAACCTTTTATAAAAAATAAATAAATTTTTTTTTAGGACTCTATAAAATCATTTTTTCCCCCAAATTCTGTTTTATTTTATTTTATTATTTGAATAGTTCTGGATTGAGTTTTAATGGTTTAATTATATTTTAGTAATAATAAAAAAACATGTTTGATCAATTGAATAAAACAAAAATATTATTTATTAAAATGTATTTTAACTTTTTTTATTATTATGATTACTACTACTACTTTGAGAAGAACATTCTGCTGTAAAATAGTAATGTATTTCAGTCAATTTCTTCAAGTTAAACTGAACTTTTATTTTGACATGTTGTCGTTAAGACGTTTCCGTATCTGTTTAAATTATATGACGATAGTTTTATATAAGTGTGTGTGTGTACATACATATATACATACATGCACAGACACAAACACTCTTAACTGAGATATATATATATATATATATAGAGAGAGCTAGATATAGAGAGCTAGATATAGAGAGCTAGATATAGAGAGCTAGATATAGAGAGCTAGATATAGAGAGCTAGATATAGAGAGCTAGATATAGAGAGCTAGATATAGAGAGCTAGATATAGAGAGATAGATATAGAGAGATAGATATAGAGAGATAGATATAGAGAGATAGATATAGAGAGATAGATATAGAGAGATAGATATAGAGAGATAGATATAGAGAGATAGATATAGAGAGATAGATATATATAGATATACTGATATATATACTGATATATATTTTGTTTTGTTCATCAAATTTGCCATATTCCATGACATTGTGTTATACTGTAAATTAAATTTTTATGACTGGATTCAGTGATTCCGTCCGTGTTTTCCGCTTCGCATAAATCATAGAGCCCAACAGCATCGCAAAAGGCCAAAGACGAGTAAAAATAATGCCCTTCTTATCTCCCCAGAGCTGCACCGTAATGCTTGTTTGCTTTGCGCTTTGTAATGTGTCCTTGAGGGACGTGTCCCTAGTGTGGCGGCCGCTGGACCGCTCGTCTCTCGGTGGGAGGTTTGTGTCAGACTGCAGTCTGAGGGGATTTAGCTATTCTAAGCCTTCTCAACAATTGTGTTTCTGACACGAGCGTGCTTTAGTTTACAGGGATGGCGGAGAGCGCGGCTTTAATCCAGCGCAATACAGTGTGTCTTTCCTGCTGACGTCTCCAGTCTTGCGAGCAGCTGCGGACCCCGAGACCTCTTCGGCAGATTTTCTTCTTTGTGCGCTGAGCTGTGTATAATTATTTCAAAGCAAGCCAGTTTATTTTCCTTTCCTGCGTTTTGCGGTCATTTTCTACCCCTCGCGCTCGCTCTGGTCGGCCCGAGGGCCTGCACGTTCCTACTGTTTATCTGAGTGATGCGGTTCGCGATTGGGGAAGCGGTCACACTGGCGGCTTGGATGCTGTGTGTTTGTTCAAGCTTCTGCTAAGACTCTCTGTCTTTGTCTCGCTGTAAGAAATCACACGTTGAAACGCTGCACCCGCTGGGCTGCCGAGTGGACTCCCCCGATCTGCTTGCACACAGATCAATGGCGTTTTAGTCTTGTGCAAAGATCTCACTTCTCCGTAATAGTAGAAATGGGCCGCCTGCTGCTGCTGGGAGTTTGTTTATGATGAGTGGCCAGAAATTGGATCAACATGTATCTGTTTTGTTGATGTAAGTTACATTAGCCAATTTCTGGCTAATGTAAATGCCACACAATTTTTTACAACGAGAATACAGTTTGCTCACAGTAAAAGTTGTGAATTTTAGTGACAAATTTTTGTCCGTTCTGAAATGTTTCCTCGAGTTGAACCGAGGAGAAATTGCTACATAACACTCTCTAAGGGTGTTCACAAAAAAGTATCAGTCTCAAACCTCTTTCAGTAAAATTCAGTTTTCTTTGCGTTCACATTTGTACTAGCACTTGAAAATGGATTCTCTCTTGTTGGTCTACTTCAGTTGTGATAGGGTCTCAGTCCACTTTTCACTTCCAAATTACTATTTTTCTGATAAAATGTCTTGTTGAGTTTTAAGTTGTTTCATACAGAAGTGAAATTTATAAACAATCATGCTGTTACTTTAAGACTAGTCTAATTTAAAGGCCTCTGATTCGCTACATCATTCATGTCTCTCATTGGTTACAATGCTCAGCCTTGCAAAAAGAAAAGCGTGACGCCATGTGAGTTGACCAGAATGGAACGCTGTAGTTAAACCTTTTAGCCATAATCATAATCTCGATCATTTATTCGATTAATTGTGCTGCCCTATAAACCATAAATATTCTGCATTACTCCCTAGTGATTCACCACCGTGGCTTTCCAAATAGCTTTAATTAAACAACCTGCGTGGAATTAAGATCATAACTCAATGTGACGCATGCAAAATAAAGAACTAACTCTGAATTGCAACCTCTAATTAAATGACAAAAATATTTATTTGTTGTTTATGTCTGGGTGCTTTATCGTGCATAGATTGTCCCTGCAGTTACTGCTGTTATTTCCATTAGTCATGTAAGTCCTCTGTGTGAACCAGAAAGAGAGGGAGTCCACTTCTTTACTTATTTATTTCATGTAGAAATTACATTGGGATGCTGCCGATTGCATGATGATTACTTTGAAAAGATGATGATTTTATTGCTGAGGTGAATGGGAAACCGTGTCAGCCAGGAGCTCAGGACTGCGTCAGCGCGGTTCTTGAAGGATCTCTGAAAGGGTCTGTCAGCTAAATATAGGGCGCCGTAGCGCAGAATGCTACTGGGATTCCCTGGCATTTGATTTTGTCTAGGACATCTCAGATGAGAAATGATTACGGCACTGCGTATCTGGAGGTTGTCATTCCTACTGCAGTTTTTCACTAATGCATTCTTCTATCATATGTTAGGCTACGTCATTTGAGCTGTTTTTCTGAGCTGGACAAGGAAACAACTGCATGTTTGAACGTTTCAATATTTTTGAAAAATGCCCATCCGTAGTCCTGACCTTAAAACATGTTCAGGTTCTCTCAGTCAGGTACATAACAGCCATTAAATAGCACATATTAAAGGGTTTCATTTAGCCTGGCTGCAATGTTTAGAAGAAAAAAAAGCAGTCGGTCAAAAAATAATTTCATTTAAATTTATTTACAAATTTATAACAACTTTTTTTTGTTAAAATTTAAATTATATTTATATGTAATTTAAATTTTAACAAAAACAGTTGTTATAAATGTGTAAATAATGCTATTATTTGTAAAAAAATGTTTTACAAATATTGTTATGTTACAATTGTTATGTTTTTTTACATTTTACTTAAAATATTATTATTACTAATTATTATTATTATTATTATTATTATTAGTATTATTATTATTTACCAGATCATCATAGAATGATTTCTGAAGGATCATGTGACACTGAAGACTGGAGTAATGATGCTGAAAATTCAACGTTGATCACAGGAATAAATTACATTTTAAAATATATAACAATAAAAAAGTTATTTTTTAATTGAAATAATATACAACAATATTGCTTTTTTACTATACTTTGCATTAAACAGATGCAGCCTTGCTGAGCATAAGCTTCTTTCGAAAACATAAAAAAAACTTAATTATTCCAAACCTTTAAATGCTAGCTTATAGTGTAATACACTATTTTATTATTTTTCAATTTAAAAAACAACTTCTGTCCATTTGATTTAAAACAGTTTTTCAATATATAAATCATTTTTTACAGTCATTTTAAAAATGATAAAATAATAGAGTAAAATGACAACTGGAAGGCCAAGCAGAAGCTTCTGCCAAACGGTTGCGTTGGCAACAAGCAAGCTCTCTGCGCCGATCCTATTATAACTAATGCTTGCTTACCAACGTCAGCCTGTCAGCGAGTCCTGTAGGACTCCTGGGTGAACGTCATGTCATGTAATTCATATTCATGAGTCAGGCTGAGTAATTTTATAATGTTTTTCCCCCCCGCTTTTCTCTCCTGCTTTGGACGACTCTCAAGTACCCGCTTCAGTGCAAAAAAGGAGTGTTTAGTGACCCTGATGAAATGAGGGCTGCAAAAATGTTCTGTGTTTGCCCAGAGCACGACACGTTTTGTCACCATCTTGAAGATGTCCCGAGACCTCGTGAAGTGGAATGGATTTCGTGTTGGCTGACACCCTTGACCCAAAAGACTCATTGGACTATGGCACCAAGGGGGCTCTTTCAAAGGGGCCCTGGGGCCCGTTCTCACTGACGACTGGAGGCCAGACTATCTCAGGCTGCCCTTTATTCCATATCCAATCAAACCAGATTCAGTCTTCTGCCATTTTTTGATGTTTGGCTGCTGGAGAACCAGAATGAGCATCATCCAAATAGATGGCTGATTTGGGCCTGCCGCTTCCAAAAGCAATTAAAGAGTTGGCGTAATAACAGACCCCCTTCCCGCCTGGAAGGCTGAAGCTGTCAGATCAAATCGCAATGAATGCATAATTGCGAATTTAAATACCATTTGCAGTAGACTGAAAGCTAAAATTATCCCATTTGTCCCATGGATTTTTCCATTTATTCATTCCGTACCCAAGTATACAGCCTAGAGGTGTGGTAAAGCCCCATCATGCATGCAGTATGGTTAAATTTGGGCTGACATCTGTGTTCGTCACTGTTCTTTCTGTGTCACACCCGGACCCCTTCTGCCAAGGTCTTTTTGCAAGTCCTATGCTCGCTCGATACTTGTTGCATGGCTGAAACAAAATCAAATCAACAGTATTGTTTTCCTCTTTTTTGTTGTTCGGCTGGGTAGTGAATTATTCACTGTGGATAATTCATGAAAAAAGCTTGCCGCCTTATTTTGTTGGCTCTGAACTGTTATTGTTTTGACTGTTGAACAGAAAGGCCCTGATGGGTTAGGAAAGTTTAGCCTTACTCTACACAACTGTATATTGGAAGCAATTGTGAGGACGTGCTAGATGCCATGTTTTGCTTTTGAGACATGCTATTAGTAGACCTCAGAGGGTTACGTTTTGTGCAATGCGCAATGCATTGATCCTGATTTCTAGATATCTGCACTGATGTCAGCCTTTAAAAAACACTGTAGTGAACTCGGCTTCCAGTGTGAACAGCCTGAAGCTATCCGCATACCGCTTCTGGGTAAAATATTCTCTTGGATTCTGCTAGGAATGAAAACTCTTAATTTTGACAGGCCTAAAGTGCTGTGTCTGAGACAACAACAATTGTTTATCCAGTACTGACTGTGTTCTCCGCTTATGCCGAGTTCAGACTGCATGATTTTAGCCCCGATTTTGGCTCGCCGACAGGTTTAGAGAAATCGCCGACAAATGCCCGAAATCACAGGCAAATCGGTGCTCGTTCACGCGAGTGACAATCACGCAGTGTGAATGAGCAAAGACGCGATCTGAGAGAATCACCGACGAGTCGCCGACGCCCGTGAGATATTTGGCATGCTAAATATCTGGACCTGTCGGCGATTCAAAATCCTGCTGTGTGAAAGTGTTCTGACTGAAAACTACATCGGCGATGACCGACAGCCAATGAGAGAGCAAGATACAGAGCAGCGGGGTGTTCGGGGAGGAGTTATAGACCACAATATCAGTATTTTAATAGATATATTTACAATTATATCAAACAGAAACAAAGCACAAACATTTGCTTGACCAGCAGCAACAGCAGCACATTGCAACATTATTTATTTACCCCAAACTCTCTTTGCAGAACACACAGTCCTTGCTCCCCTTGTCTTCCCAGCCATTTCCTCACGCATAATCTTTTTCTTTTTCTCCTTTTCGCTGCAAATCAGTGCACAGACAATTTGGATCACAAGCTTCTTTCAGGCTATCATTTTTAATAACAATTTCAGTCTCGCGCGAGAGCTGCGGTCTTCCGCACGCGGGATTTTGCGTTATTTCCTTATCACTTCTCGCGTGTTTGGTTGCGAAACGTAGTTTGCGGATCAGACAGAAGTTGTCGGCGATTCTTCCTCCTGAAAGTCATGCAGTGTGAAACCTCCTGTCGCCGATGCATCGTGCAGTGTGAACACACCAGCAACTTAATCTTACCCTGCATAGTCATGCAGTGTGAAAAGAACAGTGACCCGACTCTTTTGAAAATCGTGCAGTCTGAACTTGGCATTACTCTCTTCTCACATGCTTTCTCATCCATTGAGATGAATATTAGTGTTCCTTTCCATTCTGTTGGGTTTCTGGCTTTCCAGAAATCTATCGCTCAGAGTCTCAGAGTGGTTTCTATCCATGTGTGTGTGTATATGTCTGTGTTAGGACAGATGCGAGCGTGTAAGTGCTGTCAGGTTCCTCTGCTGGTCTCGGCACTTTCTGTAATTCATGACCAGGGTCTTGTGATGAAGGAGAGACACTTGACAAAGGCTTTCCCTGCAACCCTAAATCACCAGCTCATATGAATAAAGGCCTGTACACACACACCACACACACACACCTACACACACACACCTACACACACCTACACACACACACACACACACACACACACACACACACACACACACACACACACACACACACACACACACACACACACACACACACACACACACACTTGGAGCCTCAGTCTGGGCCCTCGCCCACAGGCAAGGGATTGTGGGTGTAAAGACACTGGAGGAGTTGTAAAAGTCAGCTGCTGAGGGGAGTGGAAGCCCTCGTCTAATTCCCTGTACAGTTTTAGAGCTTGTAAAAGCCTGTTCTTCGCTGACGGAGTATAGACAGACCCATATCATAGAAATCATACAACTGATGCGCTTTCATTTCATGAGTGTGTCTTATCTACTTTATTAAACATGACTCACTTACAGTCCTTTTTAATATTTAGGGCATCTGGGAAAGGTTTGGTGATAAAATAAACATTTGCAAATAATTATCTCAATGCTCCAGAAGTAAAACCATCTATTCGGTTTGTTTGGCACTCAGATTCTCATGTTTTTCAAATAAATAAATACAATTTAAAAAGTATACCGGTATATGTTTGGAATAATACCATTTTGGAATTAATAATAATAATTTTGGAAATGTTTATTTTTTTGAAAGAAATCTCTTATTCTCACCAAGACTGCAATTATTTGATAATAATTAAAATGTCTTCAGTGTCACATGATACTTAAGTATGCTGATTTTGTGCCCAAACTTAAAAAAAAAAAATTATCAATGGTGAAAACAGATTTTTATGGAAACATTGTGATTTTTTTTTTCAAAAAGCTTTTTTTTTTTTTTTTTTGCTCAATAGAAAACGTAAAAGAACATTTATTTAAAATAAAAATAACTGTCTTAACTGTCACTTTTGATCAGTTTAATGCATGCTCGTTGACATACAAGTATACGTTTCTTTCAACCCAAGTTTTTAAAGTATATTTTTTGTATATTGAGTGCTGCCTGTCCACTTGTCCTGTACTGAACATACGTATTTTTTGCTGATTAAAGGTGCTCTAAGCAATGTCATGCGTTTTTTAGGCCTAAACATTTTTTTTGTCACATACAGCAAACATCTCCTCACTATCCGCTAGCTGCCTGTCCCCTGAACACACTGTAAAAAAATGCGGTCTCTGTAGACATCCCAGGCTCCATAAACGGCAACAAAAACAAACTGGCCCAACCTGGACCACGAAACATAACAAACAGTGTTCCAGCCAATAACCGACAATAATGATTTGGGGGTGGGGTAGTGTGCGTGCACTTGAAGGGGGGTGTGGGGAGTGGAGGAGAGAGAAGCATGAAGAGGGCAGTTAGCTAGAGGAGAGATGTCCTAGACCAGGACTAACGTTAGAATTATATTCTCTTGAATTTTGATATGGCCGACACACGACCAAAGAGTCGACGTTCAAGTGAAAAAAAAGCAAGTAAGAGGGAAAAGGAGAATGAACACACTGAAGGGAGGGGGAGGGGACGGGATGATGAGGAGGAGGAGGAGGAGGGAGGGTCGAGCTAGCCTTTGACTTTGAACGTCAACAAGAAGTGACGTCACCCAACATCGCTTAGAGCACCTTTAATAATTATTAGTTATTTGGCCATTTTATTGGTTGATAAATGTGCCCAAGGGAATACTACTTAACCTTACAACCATTTTTTTTTCTGAAATATTTTGTTTTATTTTAAAATGCATTACAGATGTGTGTTGCGAGCACATTTGGACATGTTGACTTTAATATCCTTGGGCCAGCAGCATTTACAAACGGGCACAAATCTTGTTTTGAAGGGCCGCTCTCTCTTTTACTGCAGTTCCAACACCGCTGAATCATTAAATCTTTCAACTGGCTCTGCTGATGTACGGATCCCTCAAACCTAATATTTGCTTAAGGTCATGAAGAGACTTTAATAATTAATGCTTATGCTTAGTAAATATTTTTTCACCCCCCTCAAGACCGTGTGAAGATCAGCATGTGGTGATGACTTTCAATTACGAGCTGCATTTCTTCGGGCAAATGTCTTTGGGCTCGGACAGACTTTCTTCGAAACCCTTTGGAGTTGACGTGTCAGAGATGAAGTGGGCGTTGGTTAATTAGTCAGCCAATGAGCTGAGGCGCTGGAGCGAGTGTCATTTTGAGAAGCAGCTCTTTCAGGGGACTGTGGCGGCTGTCAGTTGCACTGATGCTGATAGTTGTGATTGATAGTTTAGTCCGAGTTATTTGTCAGCCTCCATCCCTAGAATGTGACATTTTGGTATTTGGTTTTTCTAATGCTGTTGAAGCATGAAGATAAGTGGGCTTCATTCTTTGCCTGCTGTTGGACTGATGCTCTTTTCAATCAACCAATTTAAAATCTGCGTCATTTGCCGTTTGCAAACTATTTTACTTCCCTAATCGGACACATTTTGGAGTCACAAATGAATTTTGTTTTAGATAATTTAATTTGATTAAATTCTTTTCATTTTGGTACGTCCCTGAATTTTATTCAGTTGAGCAGGAGCATGATTAATTCATAGGCATTTTAAAAATATATATATATTTTCCCAGCAGGCACTGCCAAATTAATGCCCATGAATCTAAATGTCAAATGTATTTTTTTTTTTTAGCTGTGCAAAGCATGACTCACTAAAACTTTTCACCTCTAGTTCAGGACACCCAGTGCCTTTTCAGTTCATTACATCCATACGTCAGACGTATTCAGAAATCACTGACAATTTTTTTTTTAATTTATATTAGTTTATATTTTAGGAATCTCTTTATTATAAGAAAAAAAAAATCATGCTTCATAGTTGTTGGAATAAAATAGTTGCTGCTTTGTATTGATGCATTTACATCTGGCATAGTTTTTCTTATAGTTACTTTCAGTCAAATTTATGCTAATTAATAGTTTATCAAACACCTTTACACCAAATGTTATGTATTTTAATTGGCGACTCTTTACAATAAGGTCTCATTTGTTAACATTAATCAGTTAACTAACACGAACTAAGAGTGATCAGTATATTTCTTACAGCTTTTATAATTTTTTTTTTAATGTTAGGATATAGAAATAGTTGTTCACTGTTTGTTTGATTTTAAAAATATATTAATGATTGTTGAAATTAACATCAACTAAGATTAATAAATGCTGTAAAAATATTGTTCATGTTAACTAATGTAGTTAACTAATGTTACTAATGTTGTAAAGTGCTACCATTTAATTAATGTATTAATTTTATTTTGATTTTAAACACAATCATTGGTGATCTCTAATTGTTTGAAATCAACTCTGGATTTTAGAAGTTAAATGGAGTCGATACCCATAATGCACTTGGCTAAGCCTTTACTTAGGCTACATTATTTCTTGTATTATTATTAGTGTTTGATCTGATCTTGTGCTGTCAGAAGATGTGAAAGATGAAACGAGTAGCGTACATTTGAGAGAGTTTTCTCCTGTTGATGAGTGTGTGTCTGAGAGCTGTGGAGAGAGGCATGTTTTCTGCACTATGCTGAATGGATGTTGATGTGTCTTGAGGGAAAACAAGCTTTTGAGCGCTGGCTGATTGCTCACAATATGCCCATTTTCTAATTGATATTAATTGATTTAATGATCTGTGCGTTTACACTCAGGGTTTTCCGTGTTCCAGTTTTGATTTAGACTTTTGATTCGGGAATCGTCATTTCAACTAAACAGTCATAGATGCCATTTTTAGAGTAAAGGCCAATTCCCACTGAACCGACAGACGCCGACCAGTGCAGACAGTCATCAGATTACACTTCTCAGGCAATCCAAGACCCGACATACGCCGATTCAAGATGTTTGACCGGCGACACCAAGCGGCAACAGATGCCGACAGGTGTAACGCACTGATCCGACGAAATGTTGGATGCCGTCTGTCAGTGCAGTGTGAATTGGCCTTATAAATGGCTTGTTTTTCACTAAATACACAAGATATATACCAATTAAAAAATTCTTGGCAACAAACAGAAATATTTATCTCTCTCTAAATCATTAATGCAGTGTTTCCAAAACTGGGGGTTCGTGAAGGAAAACTGTTCATGGGTTGATGAAAAGGTAATATAATGAATCATTAAAAAAAAAAAAAAAATAATAATAATAATTGCAATAAATATTTTTTAATCAATCAAAATGAAAGCTACCCAAAAAATTGAATATTTTGTTTACCTGCATGTAATGTGACCAATAACTGACATTAGAGAACTGTGAACATGTGAATCCTTCTTGAAATATTAACAATAATATTGTTGTCAAAAAGGGGTTCGGTTGACAAAAAAAGAAATTAAATTAGATAAAAAAAAAAAAGTTGGGAATCTCATTAATGTTAACTCTCTCTCTCTCTCTCTCTCTCTCTCTCTCTCTCTCTCTCTCTCTCTCTCTCTCTCTCTCTCTCTCTCTCTTTTTACTTTTACATTTCTGAGTGACGGGACAAATTAATCGTTAGATTTGGAATTTTCACTTTTAAACTAACAGTTTGAAGTGAACTGATTCAGTGTGTATTCTCATCATGTTGATCTAGTATTCTAGAGGATGATCAACATGATGAGAAAATGCTCACGATAGATGGACATTTTTGGTGGTGTGATATTGCCAATTATGTTTACATAGAAATGAATGTCACCAAGATTTCAGCCAATCGCGCTGCCTCTCGTCTCTCATCTCGTCTGCTCTCCGTGTCGGAGGTGAAAGCGGGGCTCAGGCAGCTCCTCCTCACACAGAGGGCACTGACAGGTGAAGATAGGGTGTTACTTGCGGCGTTATAGTGTTTTCCTGTCCACTACAGACTCTCCAAATGGACTCGAAGCTGCAATCCACTGTTCTGGTGCAAAATAAACACAGCAGCACGAAATGACGCACACTCACCGAAAGCGTTGGGGCTGTTCAGAGAATAACGGAGTATGCAAAAACGCAATCTATGTAAACGTGACGTGTTTGACAGTTGCGTTGCTGCGTCCCATGCATGACGACATATTATAAACATGCGGTGCTCAAGATAAAAGAAGTTCAACTTTCAAAATTCAGGTGTGTAGCAGCAGAATATGACCTGTTGTGGCATTTGTGCCTTTGTTCATATGGACTTCAGACTGCTAAATAGGGTTTGTGTTTTTCAGCAATAATGTACGTTGCACATTGTCTAAAAAGGTTTATTTATTATTTATTCAAGTTTCATTTATTTAGGATATTATTATTTTTTTTACTTACAATTCCATTGTCTAAATATTCTTAGAATTAAAAGTTTTTTTTTTTTTTTTTATGACTTGCGTTATGATGCTGTTATATTACAATCAGTGGCATAAAATGGTCATAAAATGACATTAATATTGTTTGTCACAAATACAATTATAGTATTTTTGGGACAATATATCGCCCAACAATCGCCCAAGTCAATGTTTTTCTCACACTCTCTGTAGCATTTTTCACAGTTTGTGTAACTAACTGTAACTTTTTTTTTTTCTCGTTTTAAAGAAATTATTTTCTGTGTTAGTGAATATTATGCCACAAATACTTTTCATAAAGCTTAACTTTGTTGAACCTAAAATATTTCTTTATTAATAGGTCATGCTTGTTTATTTCTGTACAGATTTTGCCACACATTGAATTAGTGTTTTATTTGATCATGGTGTTTGTACATGATTGATTGTTGTTCACTGCTGACTGTGGCATGTGATCAGTCACGGAATCAAAATAATAATGTGAATAATAAATGATATCATGGCTCTGCTCTGACGTGGGATTGCACACTGTGAATAAACCCCAGCGTTTCCTCAAGGTCACGTCTGTCTCTCAGTGAGAAAGGTGTCGAGGTAATGAAGGATGAGAGCGAGTTTCAGGCCTGTCACTTGCCCTGTTGAACCGTTGCTCTATTGCCGCTACATCTTGATCTTGTGCATGCTTTTCTATGCCTTGCAAACTTAAGGCTGGCCCACACTATAAGATTTTTAAAAACTTGTCAGATTTTCAAAACGTGAGAGACCACAAACAACATGATGATTAAAAAAAATCATTCAGATTCCAAGACCGATTCCCTTCAGAAACAACCCGACTGTGAATACAGGAAATCTTGCAAAATCAAGCATGACTTTAGAGTAAACAAACATGGTGGATGACAGGCACGAAATTGTCATGATACTGTTTTTTACAGAACATTACAATTACAGAGGACAATTTTGTCTTTTGTTGTTTGATTAATATTAATGACACAAACTGAAGCAGTAATTTTAGGCTGCTGTCACTTTAAGACTGGATGATCCAATATACTTTTACACGCATTTTCTATCTCGACTGTTTGTTCATTTAAGACGTAACCGACTGTTACAAGGATACTCACCAAAATGGCATTTTGACATTTGTGTGTAGACAATTTGACCGGTTCGGTGTGAACCGCACTGTAGGCTATAATTTGCATATTCATGTTCAGCTCCGTCTCGGAGTGTGTGCACAGAAAGCCGCCTGGGGAACAGTGTATCTTTCTTAATGCGCTTTTAATGACACTCTTTATTATAAAACACATCCTGCAGTACTGAATTCTTCTAGGTAACTGATTGAGTGGTCAACCTATATTTATTTGGGAAATGTGCAAGGGCCGATAGGTGGGACATTTTTTTTTTTTTTTTTGAATGACAAGTAAAAATGCTGACATGCTGCATGGCCAATGTAAATCTGGACTACAGGCCCCGACAGGGCTAGCACACACACACACACACACACACACACACACACACACACACACACACACACACACACACACACACAAAAACCTTACTGCCCTGTCATCTTTATCTTCTCTTCCACTTCTTCTCCTCTCCCTCTCTCGGACACTCTCATCAGTTTCTCATTCTGCTTTTTTCCTCTGTCCATGTGAAGTGCATTTATCCTCTGGGATTGGGGGAGGGAAGCTGTCACAGGGTGAAATGCTTCGGCAAATGCAGCGTTCCATGTCAGGATAAGCGCAACTCCAGGGTTAAGTGTGTGTGTGGCTTCTGAAGCCAACTATATGTCACCCATTTATGCCGCTTTCAATAGGTTAAAACGCGCTACTACTTTATAATTTATCCTGAATGAAAATCATGTGTGTTTATTCAAGCGAAACCGCTTGGCATGCAAATCCAGCAATGCGAAGTGCAAATGTTTCCAGAGAACAATCAGGCTTTTGTGTGCTTTGGCCTGCATTTTTCAGGACATTGCGTTAGCTATTTCTGCCGCGGCGCTGGAAGAGAGCAGTCAGTCAATATTTAATTTCATGTTTTATTGAGATCAATACAACATATTGACATCTCGGAGAGATTTTGTCTGTTGAATGGCTCACAGGTGGAGGCTCAATAGACGCTCCGTGCCGTTTGAAGGAGACCGAGCGCGATTGACTGGACCCAAAGTCGTTTAATAAACCGTCTTTCATCTGGCTTTGCTTTAGTACGACTGGGGATGGTTTTCACTCGGCCAAGTCGATGGAATTAAGTTCTGCCATCGTGGACTGATAAAGTAAAGCAATAAGCCACGAGAGCCGTGGTAAAAAGACTGTAACGCAGGGCCTCGAGTGGCTCATTGCTGCTCAGTTTTATAAAAGCACACTGATGTTCAAAGACACTGATGTTCAATGAAGACTTGCCATAATAAATGGAATAAACAATTCTTCTGAAAAATAATATATGAAATAAATATATGAACAATATGAAAATACATATTTTATATAAAAAAAAATATATTTTAAAGGGGTGGTTGATTATGATTTTAGTTAGTGTGTAATGTTGCTGTTTGAGCATAAACAACATCTGCAAAGTTACAACACTCAAAGTTTAAAGCAAACAGAGATATTTTATTTGAAAGAAATCACTTTTTAAGGACTACAACAAACGGCTGGTCGGGACTACAGGACATTCCTCCCGGGTTAGTGACATCACCAACCCTAAAATTTACATAAACCCCGCCCCCGGAACACGATTTATAGATTATCAAGACAGAATGCTAATCAATGACTAGAAGATAACTACACATAAGCTACATAAATTCATCAACTAACCATTCAGAAATGTCCTGTTGCATTCTACATGTTGTCACTTCTTCTTGAGTCTCTCCATCATTGTCTGAATCCGGTTTGAACATAAAAGGCTAAAAGTTTTAGACATTTTCAGTGTATGTCTGTGTGAGTGCAAGCTGTTGTAGCTCCGCCCACTGTGCCGGGAGCAGCAGCTCATTTGCATTTAAAGGAATAGACACAAAACGGTGCGTTTTTGCTCACCCTCAAAAAGTGACAACTTTTTGACATCAGAGACTTATTTTACATCTTGTGAAAAGGGCATTATACCACCCCTTTTAAAATGTCATTTATTCCTGTGATGTCAAAGCTAAATTTTCTGCATCATTACTCCAGTTTTTAGCATCACACGATGCTTCAGAATTAATTCTAATATGCTGATTTGCTGCTCAAGAAACATTTCCTATTATTGTCAATGTTGAAAACAGTTGTGCTGTGTAATACTTTTGTGCAAATATATATATATATATATATATATATATATATATATATATATATATATATATATATATATATATATATATATATATATATATTATATATTATATATTTAGTTAGTTAGTGTACATAAAATAAATAAAATATGTAATATAAATAACTAACAAATATACATGGATTAAAAAGTAATATAGACCTGTAATCCTGTAATGCCCATTCACTCTCTCAAATGTTTTTCAGCTGTCTGGTTTGCCGTCTAGTCTCTCATAGACGAGACCAGAAGATATTTATATACATCCTCAGACACTCAAATTACAGCGAGTAAAAAAAGTCATGACGGTTTTGATGGGTTCATCAGAAGTTTAATTTTCCCAAGCTCTGTCCTCCTGACCTTAAAATAGGAGTCACGGCCTCAGTTTGTTCATTACAGTCCATTGTGCCTGTCTCCATCCACTTCCTTTTCCGTGCTTCACAGGTTTAGTATAGAAGCCTCCATAAGTGTCATGGCCGCCCGTCTCCGTTTGTGGGTCATTATGGAAGAAGTTGCTTTTGGTAATGGCTGTCCTGTCTGACGTGTTATGGAGCGTTTCACAGACGTAATCCCTGACGGGAAATGGATGTGGATATAGTAACAGCCCGTGGTTCTCTGCAATAAGGATCTCTCTTCTTTGCATCCCGAAGGGGGATGGGGAAACGGAGCACTGTCCTGGTTTTGAGCAGATTGCTGGCTGCCGGCAGCACTGACGTCTTTAACTGTGGATTGTGGTGGGATGATGGACTTTCTGGGCATGGGGAGGGCAGGGTCTGTCTTGAATGAGCTGTTGTTGTTTCCCTTGGATCTTATTTTTTTCACTTAAATATGATTCATAGAAATGATCATAGTCAGTGACATAACAATGATGGATGCTTCAAAGTAGGATATGGCAATTATATTGAATATTTGCAACGTAAAATTAAACCACATAGTGTGTGTCATTGGACTAGTTTGTCAGTCTTTACTTGTTTCATGGTTACAATGTATGTTGTTTAAATTTAGTTTAAATAAGTGTCCCTAGCTTTTAGCTTCTGTAGTTAAAAATGTTAGAGTTGGTCATTTCATTGTTCATTTCAGTAATTTGGTTCAAGCTATCTGTTTAAACTCTTTCTTCGCCATATGACGGACATTTTCGTCATTTATGAGACAACGCGGGAAGCCATTGACGGACAATTCCGGCTTTCCGTGTTTTCACTGTTACACGGTAGGGGGCGCTATTACACGTCTTCTGAAAGAGTACTGAATCTCCCGATCAAAACACAGGTGAAGAAGCAGCAAAAACAAGCGATAACAGTATTATAAAATTGCCTAAACATTGAATTAAAATCAAATTTTTTCAGAGGTCAGAACAAAAACAATATACATTATAGCCTATAAAAACAACGAATAAATAAAATCTATAAAAGCAACTGAAACAATACAGTTAAATATATAAATAATGTTTAAGGTCGCACGTCACCTATTTGTGCTCATTCTTTACCCTCATAATATTCCCACACTTTGGCTGTTCTGACCGACATAATTCAGCATTGTCAGCGATAAGTCACTGTGTGACTTCACCAATTCCGTTATTTTTTTTTTTTTTTAGTCGTCTATAATGGGGCAGCTATAGATTTTTCTTTCCTTTTGTATTTCACTTTTTTGTTCTTTTTTTCTTTTCTTTTTCTTCTTTTGTTAGTCGATCGAACTAAATCAGTGCAGGAAATGTATTTTTCTTTTCTTTTTTTCTTCTTCCAACTGTTTCCTGAAAACATGACCTCCATGTGAGCGCCTGTAGACTGCACAGAGCGGATACATGTGGAATACTGGACTGAGAGGATCCAGATCATCTCTATAGTCACGTCTGTTGCCGGCACTCCCAGTGCGTCAGTAGATCAGCTCCAGATTACGCCGATGCTTTTCATTTATTCTAAGACGCATGAATGCGCCATGCTGAAATAGCAAATATTCCTTCAGGCGCCCAGGATGCAACATAAGTGAATCGGTGTGTGAGAGGGGGTGGGCTGTTGTTTGCAGCACTAGTACACACGCTATCAACAACGACAGCACACCTCTGCAATCCATTTACAACACTGGACCCAATCGATCCTGCTTCTGTGTTGGATTTTGGTCGTTCAGTGGGGAAGGCTACCAGATTACACCCTGAATTCATCGTATCTGCTGATGTCACTGGATGGGAAGAGCTGCCTGGACAGCGAGACTGCAGTAATGTCCATCATTGGGACTGCCCGAAGGGTCTCCGTGAGCACGCTAGCCTTAACATCGCAGTCAAACCCCGGGCCGGAGAATCAACAGAGTTGCAGGTGTCTAATGATGGCCTCTCAGTTGAAGAGATGTAATCTCTCACACATGTAAATAAGACCTATTTCTCGTTCAGATGGTTTGAAGTAATGAGTTTGTGAGCATTTCTGTTGTTGAGTCACTGGTATCACTCTGAAAGTCCAAGACCTCATTTTTGTCTCTTGACAGCGATTAAATAGCCTAAATTGGTGTTATTATTGTATCACAGTTTAATTTGCATAAAGCTAAGAAAATGTAATGACTTCTGGCCAAAATGTCAATGAATCTCAGCGTTGTGGTGCATTTTTAGATGTCTTAAGCATTCTTCAACTGATGCTCGTTACATATTGAAGTGTGGGGTAGTTTCAAATAAGTATCAACCTGATACGTTAATGCTTAGCTTTAATATCAAGTTTGTTTGTTGTTTTTTTTTTTTTTCTAGTATTTTACTTTTAATTACTTTATTTAGTAGTTGTTTATTAGAAATATTTTTATGAAATAATTTATATGGCTGCCCTTAATAGTCGACCAAATTTTAATTAGTCTGTTAGTCGTTAATAAAAAGGCTAATCATTTGAAACATGTTAGTAGCTGCTTAATGTTCACTCTTACATGTGTTAACCTAGGTAAATGTGTGCTATTAGGCGCTAAATTAGTATTGACAGATAAGATAGGTTTAGTATTTCTCTTTAATGTATAACAATGTTAGCAATGTTACTTATAATATTCTTTCTCAAGCCATTTTCCAATGCCATATGTTTAAGTAAATTAACATCATTAACGTGCAACTAGTCACCAGTGACTTACATGAACGACTACTAGTCGTTCTTCTACGACTAGAAAGTTTTAGTCTGGGGCATCCATAAATTTATATTGATTTTTTTATAATGATAATTTATATTTTAATACATTTTATATCATAATTTAACAATTAGTAGTGGTAGCAGTAGAAATAAGTTTCTTTCTGTCCTCCTTTTGTAAATAAATGTTATTTATTTACTTATTTATTCATTGATTTAATGCTGTTATGTAGAACAAGTATTTTATGACATTATTGTCTGATAGGTGCCTTTATTGTTTGATAAAGTAGGCGTAAACATTATTGTGCCTATGTTTGACGTTTCCATAGGCTAGCCTTGTTAAATGGCTCCTTTGAAACACACTGCATTGTGGTCATTATAGATAATGCACTAGAATTGCTTGTAATGTTTTCATAATGTAACTGATCCTTAGCAATATGTAATTTTCAGCCACTATGAAAGGAGGGATTAAGACTGACTGCCTGCCTTGGTAGGGTTCATTCAAAATGCCATGCTTAACGTAATTGCACGTTATCGAGCAAAAGAACCATAGAAGAACCGCTATTCCTCTGCCATCTTTTTTTTTTTTTTTTCTTAAAGAGTAATCCGTCATATTCAAACAAAACGCCAGTGTTTCTTTTCAGTCGTTTCCATTTCACAGTTGGACGCTTACTGGCCTGTTGTCTGCAAATGGGAAGCCTGGCTAATCACTTTTTTTTTCTCGATACAACTGATGTCAAGAGTCCTGGGCAGGGAGCTGACTGATTTCTTTTTGTACCTCAGTGTGCTGGTTGGATTTATTTATTTATTTATGTATTGCTGTTTATTTGTTTGTTTACTTTATTGTGGTTATTTGTATTTATTTATTGTTTTATTTATTTGTTTTATTTGGTTTTACTTAATTAACTATTGATTATTTTAAATACCTTTTTTTATTGTTTATTAAAATACAAATAACAGGTAAAGAAAAGCAAACAATTATAATAAGTTTTTTTTTTTTTTTTTTGCTCTATTCTCTGCACTTCCACATTCATCAGTTTTCACCTAAGCTATGCCTACGTCATACGTCGGGTCAGAGGTCACCCTTCTGTTGGAGATTGACTCTCGCATACGGCCGTTGACGGAAGCCAGTGATTCTAGTTTATAAAGTTTTAAATATGGATATTTTTCTTACAAAAACCCATCGCTTCACTTAAGGCATTTACTAACCCACTGGAGTGGTATGGTATTTTATTTTGTTTCTTTTTAATAAATCCCTTTAAAGACATTGTCTTGTTAAATCAGAGTGATGTTTACTTCAATGTGAAGCTTGTCATATCTTTTTTTTCTCGGTGGTACATTATCGCTCCCCCTGCTGATTAACAGTTTCAAACTTTTCGTCTGAGCCAACTTGGGCGACGATGAAACTGTTACTTGAACCTCCCCAAAATAGAGAGAGCGAGATGAATTTTAATCAAGCCCATGCTCAATTAGACGGCAGAAACGGCCGCCTCGGCATGAATATAAAATTGCCCTCAGACTCGTAGTTCATCTACTACAACAATCAAAATTGATCTTCCTCATTACCAGAGGTTCAGGCACGGATCAAAGGCTTGATGCTTCTCAAACAGCCATCAACGCTCATTGAATCCAGAGCCGTTGTCCCCGCAGCCATGATGTCATTGATTCTCAATTCCATCAGGGTGAAAAAGAAAAAGAGCAATCCATTAGCGGCATGCAGAGGGGCCGTCTCCGTCTGACTGAAATGTAGTTTTGACAGAGCGAGATCCTAAACTGGCCCCCTGGCCCCGGGCCTGCGGCTCAGGGAAAATTGAGTGCACTCCTGCAGAATTCAATATGACATGCTGGAAATAATGGGCTCCTGTCGCACAGATATCCATCATGACAGACCATGGACCCTTGTAGACATTCAGCTGCAATAAATAATAAATCATGTTTGGACGATATTAATAAGGTCACTTGAGAGGTGGCCATTGATTTGGTGACACCACAGTTTTTCTAGCAGGAGTAGTGCTGACTTGTTTGAGGGATGCTACGGAGAAAATATCAGATTTTCTTTCAGGTCTCATGCCGGGTTCAGACTACACGATATCAGCCCGGTTTTGGCACGATCTGTGTGACGTAGGGTGTCGTGGTGATTCGTAAATGACAATGGGCGTCGAGCTGCAAGAATCGATCGTTTTATCTCGTAGAGTGTGTCATAGTGGATGACAACCGACGCCGTGTCTGCAATGATTCACTTTTTCATTAACGTTTAATAGTTTCTATACTCCACAGTGGGTTCCGTCACATCTGTGACGTTGACCAATAGGAGCACAGAAGCTCTTCCGTACACAGCTTTCAAAAATGGCGAAACGAAAGAGACGATGGTATTGGTGCTGCTAGGTGTAATTATGCATTGGAGAAAAGTTTTGTGGAGCAAAAGCAACAATACGCCTGCCTTTGTTTCCTCGAAGGACTGCCAGGACAGAGTGAAAAAAAGATAATTGCTGGCGAATGATAGCCGAGTTGTATTAGCAACCCGTTGAGAACTGGAATTAGCATTAAGCTAACACGCTACTCCATTGTTTGCACTCGTTACCGGAAGTCATTAGTTCCGCCTTCTCGATGACATCATTAAAGATAGCAAGCGGCGATTGGTCGGGAAGTAACGTGTAGTCTGACCTGCTTCTTGTCCATGACACAATACGAATTTTATGATTTTAAAATCGCATAACACAGTGACATTATTGTAACACACAAAAATATTGTGCAGTCTAAACCCAGCATTAGGTGCTTTGAAACTGATGAATAGTTGTTACCTTAAAGGGTTAAAACAATTTTCCCAATTACAGTGATTGGGGCCTTGAGCTTTCAAACTAAAAATATGCAAAAGTTATCAATGTACTATGTAAATAGTTTGTGTGATCTATTTTTAAAGCAATGAAAACATGAAAAAAAGATTAAAAGTATTATGAAAATAGTTGATACGACTTATTTTTCAAGCAACATAAAATATGCAAAAAAAAAGTCTTATTTCAAGTCTTATGAACCCATACTTTGTTACAAACAGATCAAATTTTAGCCTTTATTGACAAATCATTGAGTCCGTGAATCAGATTAGTGTGATTTTATGAAAGAATCATTCAGAACTGGTTTGAGAACATCATCAAAAAGAAACAAAATCCAAAGAAATTTTGCTCGTTGGACATTTACTGACATTTTACTTCATCTCTACTTTTCCATGTAAGAGAGTCATTTGGTTTTGGGCGAGTAATTTTTGGGGAGTGTTTTTGGGTCGCTGTTCCTTTAAATAGATAATTAGCAGATTGAGGCAAAGTAAAGTTGTTTAAATGCAAATGATCAACAGTGTTTGTGTTTAATGAGGATTTTGATGGTGATCTCTTCACAGTGCCACATGAGAGAGCGCAGTAATTGTGTGGGCTGTTTTAGTATGCAGAGGCAGCGCCGCTGTGTTTCAGGCGACTGCAGTCTGCGTTTCTGCTGAGTCGGCTGCTTGTCTTTGGCGGTTTAGGACTCATTAGGCCTGTAATGTCTTAATTCTGTCCTCTCTACAAAGCCGTACTGACATCCCTAATATTTTACCTCCTGAAATGCATCACACAATTGATGCCTGTTAGGTTAATAACCTAATTGACTGACATTGACCCTTTTTTCGTGGCTAGAGTTTAATTTGCTGTTGTTTTAAAGGGGTCATGACATGGTTTTTGTTTTATGTTCCCTTAGGTGCAATTATAGTATTACTATAGTTTTTTTGGACAAAAAACTTTTACATTTTAGTGATTTATGACCTTTTCCTACCCTGTTTTTCATCCTCTAATTCAAACAGTCTGTTTTGGGGGTGTTTCCCCTTTAAGAGTTCTTATGATTGGCTAACGTCGCAATCTTCTTGTAAACAGACCCACTGGCTGCACGTCGACTGAACACCTGTGGGCGTGACAACGATGCAATGATGCGAAATGAGGCGTAGTTGTCTTGCACTGGATGCGGTCATATGCAAACGACTGGCACGTCACTTCGTACCGTGGCGTCACTTCTTACCGTGGATCTCCAACGAGCTGTAATTAGAGCTTGTTTAAATAAAAGCTTCGTTTATCATGGGGAGGACGTCTTAAAGGGATAGTTCACCCAAAAATGAAAATTCTGTCATTATTTACTCACCCTCAAGTTGTTTCAAACCTGTAAGAATTTCTTTTTTTCTGCTGAACACAAAAGAAGATATTTTGAAAAATGTCTGTAACCAAACAGTTGATGGACCCCATTGACTTCCATAGTATTTTTTTTCCTACTATGGAAGTCAATGGGGAAAAAGAAAAAAGAAATTCTTACAGGTTTGAAACAACTTGAGGGTGAGTAAATGATGACAGAATTTTCATTTTTGGGTGAACTATCCCTTTAAGCTATGAAACTTGCAGGAAGTTTTAATGGTACAAAGGCCTAAAAGATCAAGACAAATTTGGTTTCTCATGTCATGATCCCTTTAATAATGGGCTGGAAATCACACCAGCACACCCATCGATCACATCTGGGCTTTTGGTAGCACCTATTGCATTATTGTTTCTGGGAAAGCTGAATTTTTAAAGCGACTGCAGCGCTGAGAGTGCATTTTGACTACAGGGTTATTTATATTATCGGATATTTATTCTGTCAGGCGGGAACTAAATAACACAATCTCATGCATTCCTGTGTAACACCAGAAAATTTGCTGATTCAGTGAACGCTATAAGCAATTCATTTTTTTAGAAATGGAGTTATGTTTACAGAAAATGGCTGTTTTTCTATTTTTTTTTATGAAGCATGCAGAGTATTTCAGGACAAAACCGCATTTTGTTGAGCTGATGTGAATGGCAGACGCTGTGGCTTTAGGGGCAGACTGACCACACGGGGTGAACCGAGTGTCAGTGCAGACCACAGTCAGTGATCACTGTTACTGCGGTCAAATGTCTGAAGAGGGATGTTAACGGCAGAGATTAAAGTGTCTGGGATTCATCTACTGCTGCAGTGGAGTTAACATCTATCTATCTGTTTATCTGTCTGTCGTTCTATTTATCTTTCTGTCTGTCATTTTACTGTATCTATCTGTCTGTCTCTAAATTTTGTCTGTCTGTCGTTTTGTCTGTCTGTCTATCTGTCTATATATGTCTGTCTGTCTGTCTATCTGTCTATATATGTCTGTCTGTCTGTCTATCTGTCTATATATGTCTGTCTTTCTGTCGTTTTGTCTGTCTATATATGTCTATCTGTTGTTTTGTCTGTCTGTCTGTCGTTTTGTCTGTCTGTCTGTCTGTTATTTTATCTGTCATTTTATCTGTCTGTCTGTCTATATGTCTGTCTGTCTTTCGTTTTGTCTGTCTGTCTGTTATTTTATCTGTCATTTTATCTGTCTGTCTGTCTATATGTCTGTCTGTCTTTCGTTTTGTCTGTCTGTCTGTTATTCTGTATGTCTGTAACTATCAACACATGTGATTTGAATTTATCTGTCCATAAGCTGAAAAATATTGATGACTTTTTAGAAATTATCGCACTGAACTTAAGAGTTGAGCAAATTTAATTCTGAAAAAAAAAAAAAAAAAAAAAAAAAAAATATATATATATATATATATATATATATATATATATATATATATATATATAAAAAACCTGTACAACAAATCTTATATACAGTCCAAGAATTCACTTTTTCTTGTATGTAATATTTGTAGCTGACATATTTGTGATCTGTGCAAGATCTCGTCTGTTTTCGTCCTTTTGGCACTCTATCTCTTATTCTTTCTCTTCGTCTGTATTGTAACTGTTCCTTGAGGAATAACCTCTAACCTGATTCCCATGCGTAACCTTACCCAGATCCTGACTGAACTCTTGGCCTCCAGCCTACACATTGTTTCTTTCCTCCACCTGAACACCCTAGAACAGCTACTGCCCATAACCTGATCCAGCCTTTGTTTTCTGCTCTCAGACTCTCAAAACACATTTATTATTCAATTGCTGACAAGTATTTCAGCAGCAATCCATGTCAGCTGCTAAACAAATTCTTTCCTTCTCTTGGTTTCAACCAGCCTGGACATTGACGTTTTCACAAAAAGTTGGAGAAAAGTTGTAGAAAACCCAAGCCATCTGGCTGAGCTTTGCCGTGTTGCATTGAGGCAGAAAATAAGACCATCTTGCTTTCCTTTTATTCACCTCACACTTCCACAAACCTTTTTTTTTTTGGTCATCCGCCAGTGAAAAAAGCAGGTGATGAAAGGTATCAGATGGTAGGGGTGTAAGAAAAAATCGATACACTTGAGTATCGCGATATTTTATTTTGCAATACTGTATCGATTTTCAAAAACGCAATATCGATTTTTTTTTTTTTTTTTTTACGTCCAAAAATATTCATGGTAAGACCTTAAGACAGTGGTTCACGTTTATGTTGTTTAAATCCCTACCAATAGATAGCTATGCTGAGACGCACCACTAGTGTCCTCGCCAGGCTCGCCTATAACGGTGCGTGTCCACTGGACATTTTAGGATTGACAGCGGAGCGGAGAAAGCGTTGAGAGCGACCGAGAGCGTCAAAAAGTTGGGCAGTTCCTTTATACAAATATCAAGCGAAAAACGCAGTCGGCAGCCAATTGCTGTGAGGTTCGGGATGTGATGTCTACCTTGAGAGTTTAAACATATGCAAATTGTGCCGGAGTTTATGCTGGATTTAGTGCGTAAATCATTTTGTTTACAAATTAGACGTTGTGCAGTTGTTATATAGCCTATATGTTAAATATTTCATTTTGGATGTGTTTATTGTGATTATATTGGCTGGTTTTATAAAAGTTTATACAACTGAAAGGATATCTTTGCTTGGTGCATTTGGAAACAAAGCTTGTCTATTTCTAAATGTAATCGCGTGCATCGTTCACATCAAACGCGAAGAGAGCATCTGGCGCGAGTGATTGCAATGTTAAGTCAATGCAAAGACGCGTTTACGCGCGTCTGGAGGTCCTGCGGCACGAGGCCTTTAGTGCGGCGCGGTTCGCCTCATTCGCGCGTCCAGTTCTTTTAAAATCTTTTATCACATAAAACTTGATTTCAATATATGACACATTTATTTTGTTCACTTTCATCCACTTTCATTCATTTTCGTCCAGTTCACGTTGTTGTTTTGTATTGTGACAGGGGCTATGTACCTATTTTCTTTTATTATGGCCTACTTGAGCATATAAACATTTGCTCACTAAGAACCTGTAAACCACAAGCCCAAACTGGCAGTTTGATTTTCTGTGTACTGAATTGTTTACCTAAAGTAAACTTCTTTGACTTTTATGCACATCATGTCTTTTTTTCAAATATTTTAATATATTTTACTTTTAAAAAATCCCAATATATCGCCTTATGCACAGTATCGAAATATATTGCAATATATTGAATCGTGACCCATGTATCGTGATACGTATCGTATCGCCAGATTCTTGCCAATACACAGCCCTATCAGATGGATGCTATGTTTGTGAAAGGAAGTATGTTTTCAGTCTACGTCGGCCTTTGTCTTTCCTGAGCCGCCTAATTGAACGATGTTGTCACTCTCCTTTGGCAGGATATGCTTCCTATTTTTAGACCTCCATTTCAGGGTGGCCGTGTTGTCATCTATTTTGAAACCTCTATTGAGTTTTCTTTCCTTAGCTCTCAGGGCTGTATTTATGATAACAAAGAGGGTTAGTCTCTCTTTTGACAGCTTTTCTTTACACTGCAGATGATGAGGGGTAAGCCAATTTTCACTATCGGCTAGAGTCTGAAGCCCTTTGCTGGCCGCTTTGTTGGCATCTCATGCTAACAAGTCCACTGCCAGGAACTCAACCTTGACATTTATGCAATGACTTCAGTGAGATAACATTTTCAAAAACACGCCCTAGTTAATGCCACTTGAAAGATGCCACTCGCTGTTTCTTTTAGTCATTTTCTAGATAATATTACAGTATTAATCTTTCAAGTCAACTTGACACTGTTTATATACATATGTAAACCTGTCTTATTGTTATCAGTGTTGTTAACAGTTTTTGCTGTCATACATTGTTTTGAGGATAAAGAACAGAACATTTACATTTACATTTAGTCATTTAGCAGACGCTTTTATCCAAAGCGACTTACAAATTAGGACTAAATTAAGCGAGTCATCATGAAGAGGCAAAAACAACGCAAGAAGTGCTCAAAATACGAAGTTCGGGCATTATTCAGAGTAGCATAAGCCCGATAAGTGAGGTTTTAAAGGGAAAGGGAAGTTTTTTTTTTTACAGCATTTGTTTTTTTAAGCATGTTTACCTCCATCATGATTTCCACAAAAGATTAAGCGGCAAAAAACTTTTCAGCATTAATAATAGTAAGAAATGTTTCTTGAGCACCAAATCAGCATATTATAATAAATTCTGAAGGATCATGTGACACTGAAGACTGGAGCAATGATGCTGAAAATTCAGCTTTGCATCACAGGAATAAATAACATTTTAAAATAAAGTATCATTGATTATTGAACAGTTAATTTAAATTGTATTATTTCATTTTATACTGTTTTTACTGCATTTTTAATATTATAATAAATGCAGCTTTGGTGAGCAAAATAGACAAAACATTAAAAAAAATTAATTCCTAACTTTTGACTGGTAGTTAATATGTGGGTGTGTATATACAGTTTGTCTTTATTTTTTATGTGAGGAATTTCTGAAGCTTATTGCAGCTTCCCCGGTTGAATGTGGAAGCAGAGAGGTGTTTAAACACTGATTGTTTAAGTGTAAATGATGAAGTATAAAATGTGACTTCTGTGTTTGGGGGAATTTCTCCATTTATGGTGTTCATTTCTCACCGAGTCCTTTCAGTTTAGATTTGCTCTTTGAATAGTTCATGATCAGGATGGGAGAGATCGCTTTAGCTCTGGTCTGATGTTTTATTCTCCTTTGTGTTCCAGGAAGAAGTGGAGACTGACAGCAGGAAGAGCTCGTTCAAGGCTGTGGGAAATCGGAGCGCCATCCGCTGCTTTATAACAGTGGGTAAGTGAATCTGCAGTGAAACACGCTCAAACAGAGATTGGTCACGTAAAGAAAGAAAGGTGGAACGCTGCTGGTAGGATGTAGATAATTAAATCTTGTGCAAAACAAACTGTTGCTTTGTGCCTGTTGCTGATGTGTAGGGCTGAAGGAACCAGTGCTAGGCGGTATATCGATATTCTGACAATCGCAGTGATTTTAATGCATTCTGTTTTTGTCCATTGTCACAATCCCTCCTTGTCTTGTGACTCGCAAGTGTGAGCCTGTTAAGATTCATGTCTGCTGATCTCAGCAGCAAAAATGTTAATTTGGGAAGTTTATTATCCTTATGCTTTTATAAATATAATTCTTGAATAGTTGGCATCGTGACTTGATGTCTCTGCCTATTTTTCATAATTAAAATAGACATACAAGCACTACCATTGAGTTTGGGCTTGATCATCTTTTTGAAAGATGTCTCCTCTGCTCACTAAGGCTGCATTTATTTGATCAAAAATACAGTAAAAGCAGTAATATTGTGAAATATTATTACAATTTAAAATAACTGTTTTTTTTGTTTGAAGATTTATAAATGTAATATATTCCTGTGATGCAAAGCTGCATTTTCAGCATCATTACTCCAGTCTTCAGTGTCACATGATCCTTCAGAAATCATTCTGATATGCTGATTTGGTGCTCAAGAAACATTTCTTCTTATCAATGTTGAAAAGTGCTGTTTGTGAAACCATGGCACGTTTTTCCTCAGGATTCTTTGACAAGAAAGTTTAAAAGAACAGCATTTACTTGAAATCGTTTTATCATTCTTTTCAGTTAATCAGTTTAAAAATTGTCTTTTTTTTTTTTTACTGTGTTTTACTGGTTTTTACTATTTATTTATTTATTCTTTCTAATTGGTTGAAATGATGATTTCTCCTTTTTCTTTCTGTTAAGCCATTTAAAGGGCTAAATTTTATTCTTTTATATGTGATGTTTCAAATATATCACCCAGTCCGAGTTGGTCCTCTGATTTAAATTGTGGATGAGCAACGGAAAATTGCATTTATTTCTCATGGTAATATGACTCCTCTTTTTAAGAATTAAAGAGTTGCATTAATTTATTTAACAAAGGAGGTATGAATATAGCCTTTGTGCTAGGTTTCCATGACTTGCCAGCAGAGACATACGGCAGCCTCAGAGATGAAATTACATGGGCCTGGATTCATTTACCTCTCACTTTTCAGCTCTGATGACGCCCACGCCAGTTACCAGTCAGAGCGTATACACTTTAAGGTTGACTTACAACACTGATTTACTGATTAATTTCAGATTTCAACAATATGTAGATTAATAATTCAGTTGCAACGTCATTAGACTTGTTTTAGTTATTTTATCGGTGCTTGATTTTTCACTGTTGATGCACCTCACATTTGCATTTAATTTCGGCTGTTACAGGTTACTGCACAAAGCTTACATAATGACACAGATGACAGCATACTTCCAGATTTGGAATAAGAAGCATATTAAAAAGCTGCCTGGAAGAAGTTACCTGCTAGGACACAATTCATTTTCAATGAGATGGGCCAATGATCATGGCATTTATAGTGGGGGCAATCCTGTAAAACTGATTCACCTGTAGCTGTGTTTCCATCCAAAGTTAACAATATAACTTCTAATAAAGCACCGTTTCCATCCATTTCCATTTTGTTCAAGAGAACAAAATCTTCACTTCCTGGAATTCTGGCGCACAAATATCTGTGTAATAAAAAATGAAGTCCGGGAAGCCACTGTGGCTCATTTTTGTACGTCATAATTGATTTGCACCTCTGAGCGTGCAGACCATATGCAGTAAACACTCATGTTCTCTTGCGTCCGGATGCCTGGTGTTTGGGAACAAAATCGTGTGTGACAGGTAGTTATATCAAATAATTTTTATGACAGATTTTGCATTTCAGAATGATCAAACCAACATTTTAGATGTTGAGCAATGAAATTGCTCCAGTTGTCCAATAACATCCACTGTTGAGGCTAGGGCTGTCACTTTTGTCAAAAATCCTGTTTGATTTTTGAGACAAAAATCGATTTTCCATGTCTAAAGACGATTCCATTTTGAACGCCAAATATAGGCAAATCCACGGACAACTAACAGGCGTTAGGACGAACGTAAAGAGGGCGCTTGAGACGCGCACAAGTCAGCAATATTCCTGATGATTTATTGGCGTGAAGTTTCGTGCACAATGACAAACAGGATTGCAACATTCTCGGAAAACAATAAGCAGAGTGGACTGCCATAACATAAATGAAAAACATTACTGCAGGCTTCAACATGGCTGTGTTTACGATTAGAAATGTCAAACAAATTTCGCCTATGTAGGCGATTGTAGCCCGTAGTCCGAATGGCGCTCTCCAAGAGAAGGCCGTTAATCGATTCCCTATTTTCGTTTTCGAAACTTGTGTTGGTTGGTCCGATCGATAATGCAATCGATTTTCGAACGTAAAGTGACAGCCCTAGTTGAGGCAAAGTCACATGAGTTTTTTTGTTGCGCATCGAGGGATTTATTCTGTAAAAGTGTTTCCAACGTAGTGTCTTCGCATGTCTTCTATTCACTCTAAAAAAATGCTGGGTTGTTTTAACCCAATTTTGGGTCAAATATGGACAAGCCCAGCCATTGGGTTAAATTTTTAATCCAACATTTGGGGTTGTCCACATTTGACCCATAATTGGGTTAAAACAAACCAGCCTTTTTTAGAGTGTCGGATAGTAAAAATGAATGACTGTGCAGGACACGATGCATGCTACTAATGTTTCACAAATATTTCCACACATCCACTAAAAGGCTTGGATTAAAAGATCAATCTTGGGATGTTAAGAGTCAATACCGGATTATACAAATGAAGAAATCAATGTTTTTACCCAGCGTAATACTCTTTCATTAGCAGCACACTTGAAAGTGGTTCAGCATTTACTGTGTCCTCTCAGGTCTTGCATCATCTCTGTGCTATTTTAAGGAGATTAATAGAGCAGGGTCTTTTCGTCCCTTCTGTCAGAGTCAAAACCCGAGCTGATTTTATTATGATCCGCTCTGCATCACACCAAGAAGCCCGTCAGATTTGAGGGAGATCAGCATGTTCATTCGGGCTGATGGGAATGGCTTTTCAAAGCTTGCATTGTTTGAGAGCTGTTTCTATGGTCTCGTCGCTTGTTGCGCCGGCTTAACAAAACCTTGGAGGCTTTGCATGTCCCTGGTGAAAAGCGCCTCTTGTTTTAGAAAGTAAGCCATCTAAAGACATGGGTGCCTGGGGTCTGGGATATTCTGTGATTCTGGGCCCTTCGAGGTTTCTTTCATTTGCTTTGAGGAATTAACTGTCTTCCAGAACGACAGCTTTAGGCCTGCAGTGGGGGCTCATGGGAGCAGCGGGGTGGAGAGAGCAGATGAGCACCTGTTCTGCAGGTGATGCGAGAGAGGAGACTGCAGACAAGCAGAGATCCTTAATCAAGGGCATTCACTCTCCAACACTAAATAAGATTAATGAAACCATTTCATCTCTTTTTCAGTCTCGTTCTCGCTGTCCCACAATAGAGGTCGGTGAGTGATTTAAATCACAGCAACTGTATATATCACAATATAGTCCTTTTAAGATGGCAATTCATCAATGCACTTCATCTTATTTTATTAGTTATATGAATAAGGATGCACAATATTAGTACCATATTCGCTGGATATTAGTGTGTGAGATTTTCTGCATTATTAATATATATGTATGTATGTATGTATGTATGTATGTATGTATGTATGTATGTATGTATGTATGTATGATACACACATAGATATATATATACACACACACGCACACACACACAAATATATATATACACACACACACACACACACACACACACACTATATTTTTAAATATACACTTTTTAAATCTTAAATTTAACCTCTAATTTTACATCTTTGATTACTTTTTCTAGCACTCAAAGTAAATTTTAGTAACACTAATAACACTGTTATTTAGCAGATCACATAATGAATGTCTTTTTTAATTATTATTATTTTTTTAACATTTATTTTAATGTATTTTTTTATTTTACATTTTGAATATTGGCCAGTATTTTAATGCTGTGCATCCCTAATTGTAAGTAATTTTTATTTTGGATCGGGAATTATTATTATTATTTTTATTTTTTTTATGAGAATTTTAGTTTTTAATTAAGTTTTTAACTATTAAATTTAATTTGAACTATTTTAATTTTATTTTTTATTTTTTTTAACTAGATTTAGATAGCATCAACTCTGGTGGACGATCCACTTTAGTAGCCAATACCAATTAACCAAACGCAAGTTAAATTCTGCATCAATATGAACAAACACCAAAGGTTTGGTCTTCTTCACTGTTTTGGGATTTACTTTTAGTTTACCCGATATTTCTTCACATCGTTTTTGAATCCTCTCTCATTTTTGTTGTTTAGATCTGAAACCTTTGATGTTTCACAGTGTGGTCTGCAGTCGTCTTTTGCTCTTGCCACTCTCTGTTTCTTCCTTACTTACTGTTTTTCACAGATTACATCCATTCTCCTTGTTACATGTATTATAGAACACAAGAGAAGGAATGAAACCCTGAAGGCAGATATGTGCTTTCAGGTTAGATCTTTCTTTCTTTCTGTCATCCATTACTTTAATAAGCCTTGCTTCAGAGTTAGGAGGAGCTGTCTTGGACTGTAAGGGATCTTCAATGACCTTTCACAATAACAACTTCCCCATGATTATGTATAAATGCAGTGTCTAACATGTATTCGCCTTGGCTCGTATAGGAAATGTGGCTTCTAATCTGACGTTGTGGCCCGATCCCAGTTCGCATCTGATAAAGCTAACTTTTTTTGCTCAAGTCTGAGTTTTGTAAAACTTATTAAGCTGTTCTCTGGCTGTTTATTGATCAGAGATGAATATAGTTGCCCCCTGTGGACCTTATTATAAATCTACTCCCTGCTTTACAAAAAAAAAGCCGTCTTGTTCTCATCTGAGAGCTTTTGGAGGAAGTTCTGCCCAGACTCCCAACGATCCGAGACCTGGATCAGAGCCATGAGTTTGGAACAAACAGCAGGACCACTGTAGAATGCAACAGTGTGGTTATGAAAGTTCATATCCCATCCGTTTTCTTCAGTGAGAAAGTGAGTTGACCTCTCTACAATCACAACCCATAATATTTTGCAGTACACTTCACATATATTGCACTACTTAATAATTCCTAACTTACGTTCTAGTGAAGCATCGATATTGAAAAGATTTATTTTTTGTCCAGAATGTTGTTATTTCCACTAAATGGCAGACATTTAAATCTCTATTCTTATTATTATTTTTTTTTTTAAATAAATCAAACAAAAATCTATAATTTCCAATTTAGGTGCCACAAGATTATAATAAACAATTTTAATAATAATTTTAATTATAATATTTTTGTTGTTGATTTTTGCTTTTAATGTGAATCATCTTTATGCTGGTTGTTGGTTTCGTTCAAGGCTTAAAGGGGTGATTGATTATGATTTCACTTTTTTAACTTTAGTTAGTGTGTAATGTTGCTGTTTGAGCATAAACAACATCTGCAAAGTTAAAACGCTCAAATTTTAATGTAAAGGGAGATATTTGCTTTTAAAGAAATCATTTTTTAAGGACTACAAACGGCTGGTAGGGACTACACAAGCTATTTACATAAACTCTGCCCCCGGGAACGCGATTTATAGATTATCAAGACAGAATATGCTAATCAATGACTAGAAGATAACTACACATAAGCTACATAAATTCATCAACTAACCATTCAGAAATTGTTGTCTACATGTTGTCACTTCTTGAGTCTCTCCATCTTTCTGACTTCGGTTTGAACAAAAAGGCTAAAAGTTTTAGAAATTTTTAGTGCATGTGTGTGTGAGGTAAAAGAACAAGACCTCTTGAAGCTCCGCCCACTGTGCCGGGAGCAGCAGCTCATTTGCATTTAAAGGGACAGACACAAAAATTGTTTTTTTTTTGCTCACCCTCAAAAATGGACAATTTTAACATGCTATATAAAAATATATGTCGGGTATTTTGAGCTAAAACTTCCATACACACTCCAGGGGACATCAAAGACTTATTTTACATCTTGTAAAAAGGGCATTATACCACCCCTTTAATGCTCTATTGAGGAATTTTTTTGAAATGCCTGTGGAGGAAATGAATGGGTAAGATGCTTTCAGAACCAAGGCCTCTGAAAGAAAGCGCTCGCTGTCACGCTCTTACTGATGCCTGTGTACTCTCCCACAGATCCTCTCTGTGCCGACCAGTCACTGACATCAATATCATTTCAGCTGCCCCCCCCCCCTGCTCCTCCTACCTATTGATGGATGACCCCGTTGATAAAGAGATGCAGGACTGCAGTGCAGTGTCAGGCGTTTTACGGTTACAAATGCAGATCTGGGACTTCTGCAGCAGCTAACGCAATTGACGAGAGATAAATCTCCTTGTGCTGCTGTCCTTTATGTAGAACAGCAATACATCTTTTCACCGAGATATTAAAATCTCTCTTTTATTTCATATGTGGGTAGTGAGGCATTAAATTCTATAATGGTCCAGTACTTTATATATGTCAGAACTGGCAATGTCGAATAAAGCTTTCATCGATCATTTTCACGAGGTAACGACTCCTTGCTGTGTGATGCAGGTCGAGATTAGAAGGGGATCGCAGGGCTTTCCAGCTTCAGTTCTACGTGTTCTTGTCTCAAGACTTCTTAAATCCTCTCTCTCTCTCTCTCTCTCTCTCTCTCTCTCTCTCTCTCTCTCTCTCTCTCTCTCTCTCTCTCTCTCTCTCTCTCTCTCTCTCTCTCTCTCTCTCTCTCTCTCTCTCTCTCTCTCTCTCTCTCTCTCTCTCTCTCTCTCTCTCTCTCTCTCTCTCTCTCTCTCTCTCTCTCTCTCTCTCTCTCTCTCTCTGTGCACTGGCTTGAAAAAATAAGTCGATCAGAGTTCCCTTAACACATTCGTGTTAAAACATTTGTGGTGCACTGCAAACACACAGCTTGCATATTTCACAGGATCAGTTTGCATACTCTAACATTTTTTTGTTCCAGAGTAATTGCCTTTTTCAAACTAAGCATTTCATCTGAGAAATCATTGGCAGCATTTTACTAACATACTATATACTACTGTTATTTTAGCATCATTGAGAGAGTTTTCTTTTTCATTTTGTTGTGTTTTTGACTTTTTTTTAATATGTTTTAGATTTATCTTTTTTTTAAATAAATTTTCATTTTTAGTTTTAGTTATTTTAGTACATCAAGTAAACCTAAATGTAAATGAGAAATGTTGCCTTGGCCACTAGCTGAAATAAAATGTGTTTTTTATAGATTTTGTTTGAGTTAAAGTTTTTTATTTAAAAAAATGTTTTTAGTTTAACTATTATAACTTTGCTATATACAATTATTAGTTTACTTTATTATTATTATTATTATTAGTTAGTATTAGTGTTAGTATTTCACTAATATTCTGGATATGGTTTTTAGTTCTTTAAAAATATTAATGAGTAAAGAAATTGTACATATGCATTTGTATAACACACACACACACACACACACACACACACACACACACACACACACACACACACACACACACACACATATATATATACATATATATATACATACATACACACACGCCTACCGATGTATACTTTATTTATTTTTTAATATCTGAAAGTTATCCAAAAAAGATTAGTGGTATTAATTAACTTTACTATTATGAAACAACACAAATGGAAGAATTGCAAATAATGTAGTGCACAAAAATGTTCAACAAATCAAATCTTTCTTATATTGACTGCAAATATTCAGCGTAACAGGACTGGGTGAGCGGTAAAGAGTCGGAACCAATTGATTGTCTATTTGGTGACACTTGAACTTCACTCTAGGGTTTTTTGCAACCGTTTTTATTAGCATAGATGATATACAAACTGGGTGGCCAGAACCACAGCCATGATGACATCCTGCTGCAAATATGACCGGTGCGATAATGAGGGAATTAAATTATGCCTTTTTTCCTTTAGCATCATTTATTTTCATTATGGGTGTGACAAATAGGAGGTCTCTGGGTTTAGTCGTGGTCCCGTGGGAGAGGGGAACGTGGTGTGTGAGTTCATTATTGAATTTGCTGTCAATATAAATAAGTTCAGTGAAATCTAAGGGCTGCCATCCTATCATCTCCCATAACATAAATCAAAGCTGAAGCCCTGGAGGTTTGGATCCGTCCTGATAACGCTCCGCCTCTGCAGACTTGTCAATAGTGCCAATTATGTAGATGTGTGTGATTTTTGTCATGTGGACTGGGTAGTGTAAGGAAAACCCAATACATGTCCAATCTGGCATGCTTTTAATCAAAAGTTTTTGACCTCTACCAGATAGTCCTCTATTTGTTATTTAAGGCCTTTGACTGAGCTTTCATTAAGCTCTAGATGTATCTCATATCAAAAAAGTGTGGATTTTGGGAAAGAGGCTTGTTGAATCAGTTTTTTTCCCCCCATTTGGCTAAGAAATTGCACGCTGTCAATGATATTGCAGATCTTTACCCGGGGACTCGGCTTCTACAGAGTGTTGTCTTATCTGGAATATTCAGTGCAGATGTGTTTGACGACATGAACACTGGTTTTGTGAGGCAGCGGTGGTGCTATCTGATCAGAGCTGGATCCAGAGCTCTTCTAGCCGTCTCCATGCGCACTTAATTTACGTGAAAAATCGGAATATCTCAAAAACATTATGCCAATAAATCAGAGAATCATCACTTCTGGGGAAATAGCAATGGAAATAGCATCCACTGGGGAAGCCACTGTGGCTCTTTTATTGAATGTAGTAAATTACACTTGCGGTTTAGAATTATTCAGTCATGATTTTATTGTGCACATTTTGGAATTTATTCAGTAAATGTGTGTTTCATAATAGTTCATGCATATCTCTTCTTACAATTATTATTGTTTTTTGGTAGAAATTAATCGTTTTATTCTGCAAGGATGCATTAAATTCATCTAGTTGGCAGTAACGACATTCATAATAAAAATATTTCTGTTTCAAAATAAATGCTGTTCATTTCTATTCATCAAAGAATCTTGAAAAAAGTATCACCGTTTCCACAAAAAACATTAAGCATCATAACTTTTCAAGATTGATTTAATAATAGTAAATGTTTCAGCAAATCAGCATATTAGAATGATTTCTGATCGTGTGACACTGACGACTGGAGTAATGATGCTGAAAATTCAGCTTTGCATCACAGGAATAAATTACATTTTTAAATTATATTCAAACAGAAAACAATAATAATTGTACAAATATTTCACAATATTACTGTTTTTGCTGTATTTTGGAGAGCAGAGACTTTTTAAGGTTAAGATGATGACACTTGCTACTATCTATTACTTAAAAGGAATATAGTGACATGTTATGGCAAAGACATAACCCTTGAAGAGTGTATGTTGGAGGAGAATACTGTGTGCATGTAATGATAGTTGTTTATTCTTTGGGGGAAAATGAAACATTAAACTTTGTCAGAACAGATACACAAAAAGTTCCCGTGTTATTATGTAAAAACATCAGTGTTTTGTCTTTTTTTTTTTTTTTTTCACAAAATAGCATAGGTTCCTTTTATATCAGCCTTTTATCAGTTTCCAGCGGCTTAGTATTGGAAACATAGAGCTGCACAATTCTGGATAAATTGAGAATCACTATTTTTATTTGCTTCAAAAAGAGATCACGATACTCCTTCAATTCTGAACAGACACCTAAACAAAATATTTAATTTACTAGAAGTTCTGACAAAATAATTGCTGCAGTCTATTTAAAATGTTTAATTAATCAGAATGAGTTATTTAATAAAAGGTTTTTAATGAACGATTCACGTCACTTGTTTCATTACCGGATTGAATCGGTGTTTTCGAACAAATCTCTTGAATGAATGATTCAATGACACATTTTTTTTAGTCACTTGTCGCCACCTGCTGGTGTAACGATTTAATTGTTACAACTGTTATTTGAAAGTTGCTTTCAAAAAATGATTTGCTCAATTTCGATAGCTTATTTATATCCGAATTATAAACTTTTATCCCAGTACTTCTGTGATTGAATATTTGTAACAGAAATAACGAGATTGTGTGGTTGAAAGGACCAATGCATGATAAATACCTAAACATAATTGCTTTCGCTGGGACAGTAGCAGCGCCAACACAGGCGAGTCGTTGTCATTTAGGAATGAGATCGCTTGGGTGTATGAATCAAAATCGTGATCTTTTTACAATTAATCATGCAGCTAGAATTAATCATCACTAGAAAAATCCTGGACTTCGTTGTGCTGTTTATGGCCAGTAAGCAACCACACAAAATTCCCTTGTGCTGAAAGTGAGATGCTGAGTGAGGCAAGCAAAATCTCATATAAAAATAATAAGAGGGATTCAATTTAAAATACCTATTTGAAAATCCTAACTCCTTTATTAACGCTATAAAGGAGCGGTTGTTGTCATTCGAACGTTTGAAAGCTATTTGCTTTTAGGAAAGAAGCTCATGTGCAACATGCTGGTTTCACATCTGCGCGTTAAATTAAATCAGCACACGCTTTATGTTTTGAGTTATGGGGCACATATGTGTGTGCTGGTATGGGGTTAGCAAAGGGCTGTTATGACCGAGAGCTGTTTCGACTGGCCTCTGACCCACAATGCCTTGAGCCTGTGAATCAGCTCTTTCCTGGCTGCTGGGCAAGACTGTACGTGGCATTAAACATCAAAGCCGCGGGTCCGCAGAAGTCATTTCCACTAAGCTGAGAAAAGACCCCGGCCGTGTCTCATAAGGGCCTGAAGACGTTCTTTCAAAAAGGATGCTGGAGTTCGGTTCTTGATTATGTAAATCAAAACCCTCCTTCTCCCAAATCAACTTTGATTTGAACCATATTTCAGCTTGGGAAATCTGAATAATTCAGCCGTCAAAGGGACCATTTTAAAACTATATAAAATATTTAAAAAATACAGAAGAAATTTTTTACAAATTTCATTTTCTTTCACCCACATGCCATTAATATGTCTGGCATAATATTAATTTTAGACCGTTTGTGCTGGTACAACTTTATTATTTATGCTTGTGAAACTTTTAAATTCAGTTCAATGTATCGCTGTCTTTCTCCTCCTCTTTGCTGCCAAACCATCATACCTATTTTTCAGGTGCGATCACAAAAAATGACTTTTTTCTGGTCCTTTGTGACTTTTTTTTTTTTCCTCTCTCCTTTTTTTTTTCTTCTAAAGGTCATTTTTGCTCTTTCCACAGCTATAATTGCCTGAGGCCTCCCACTCCCTGGAGGCCACAGAAGTATTGGTGGCTTTATTTTTGATGACTTGAATTGAGGTGAATTGGCGTGATTGTATGTGACGAGGATGAGCAAAAAATGTGGCATCCAAGAGAGAAGCTCTGAGAGTGAGCAATAAAGAAATAATTACATTATGAGATAAATGACTCCTGCCAGAACCGCCAAGAAACAAATAAATGGTTTTATGTTGTTTTTAAAGGTTTCCATATAGCTCCCGGATTCAGCACGACATCAGTATTTATGATTTTCTTTGGCTGTTGAGTATTGCAGTTTTGTCATCTTGGAATATTTTATTTATTTAGTTTTTTGCTTTTTTGTTAATAATCATCAACTTTAGGTGTTTAATATTGTTTTATTTACCCTCCATATCAGACTTTTTTTGCCTTATTTATTAATGATAATAATAATAATCTTCAGTTTAAATTTTTTTTATAGCTTTTTCTTTTTTTTTCTTGTGTTTTGTTTATTTACCCTCCACTTTAGCCATGCATGCAGACAGTTTTTATGTTAGATAACTTCGAATAGCCCTAAATTAACTTCTCCTAACTTAAATCGGCCGTGCAAATGAACAGCTGTTTCGTTCACGCCATTGCTGTGCAGAATCAAATCAGATTGTTTTATTGCCTGTAATCAGTAACTCCTCTCTATTAGCTGAATAGCAGTGCAGTTTCAGAGCAGGGTCGCTGCCGCAGTGATTTCATCAGGTAGTGAGATTAGATGTTGGAGGAAGCATAAATACAGGTTCACTAGATTGATGCTGCTGATGTTACGATAAAGTGCTCTTTGCCTTCCATTGTCTATTGCGCTTGTTCCTGTTGCATATTCTCAAACTGGCAACCAACATCAGGGCCGAGTCCGAGGAGGGGGCGGGAGAAACAACCCTCTCCAATATTTAGAATTTGAGCTGCAGTTCCCATTTCAACCACTAGCTGTAAATATTACACACTGCACCTTTATGTGAGTGTAAACAGTTGAGAAAGAAAACGCATGTGTAACATTCTATTGGATCTGTGCAGTTGGTCTTAAAGTGACAGCAACCTAATTAATCTGCTGTCATGCGTGTCATTAATGTTAATCAAACAACAAAAAAGATTGATTGAATCACTTTTGTCTCACTTTAATAAGAATACATGTATATTTAATTTATGCAATGAAGATATGCAGTGTTGTTTTTATACATTTGATTACTCTAGGCTATTATTTCTAGTGCTTGAAGGTTTGCAGGTAGGTCTGTTTCTTTGCACTATAATAGTTTGTTGTTCTTTTGCTTACGTTTATTTGTTCTTTTTTATTACTGACTGTTTACTTGTCTTCTGTAAGCTTGAGGGTTTTTTAACGTAAGCTAGTATTAGTTATTTTTTGTGATCTTGAAACTGGTAACGAATTATGAAATTTCAATGTTATCAATTTTGCTGATTTAAAAACTTATTTAAAGCAAAAATAACTATATCATGATATATATTGTTGTCCTGAAATAAAATGACTCGTACCGTCAAGATTTTGGTCATATCACCCACCCCCACCACTATTTTTGAACTGCTCATTAATCCCAAATCTCACAAAGACATTAGCAACTTATAATGCATTTCCAGATATGAAAAAAAAAGAAAACGAATGAAATGGTTTTATGATACTGATTTGAAAGCATAAAGATTAGAGACCAATATTGACTTTTTTTTTATTAACGAGACTTTTTATAACGAGAAAGTGTTTTTCATGTCAAATAATATTTATTTACGTTTGTTTATTTGCTTGTTTATTTGGCTAATTCTATTTAGTTATATTCATTTGCTATATATATATATATATATATATATATATATATATATATATATATATATATATATATATATATATATATATAAATATATATATATATAAATATATTTTTTTATTTTTATGTATATATGTATATATATGTATGTGTATATATATATACATATATACATAAAAATAAAAAAATATAAATATATACATATTTTTATATATAAATAAATAAATAAATAAATAAATATATAATGTACACCACTATTTTATGCAAAGGTGTTTTACATCTATTTTGATTTTGTTTTAGGTTGTCTATTTGGTAGCTACACATACAAGTTGTTTAAAATAATTATTGGTTTATCTCTATTGATATTAGTTTTATTTTAGAATGAGATCAGATCACGAGAGCAGCATTTTTCATAAGAATAAAGCTGTACTGTGAAGTTCAGCACATGTTCCTCTCTGCAGGAGCGCTCATCCCGACAGTGTTGCTGTGAGGTGCGTTTGTGTTGGACTCTTCTCTTGTGTCTTGATGGCCTGATTCCATCATAGCTGTGGGCCATATGGCTCAGTCATGCTTTCCGTCTGTGCGATGCGCGATAGTTTCCACCGGCGTGACTGCACCAACCCTGTCCATCATATATTGATCAGAGCGCAGACAATGAGTCTGTGAAACCCAGACAGATCACGTGCGACGCGGCGGACGGGGAAATTAGAGTGACAGTGTCATCTTGCATAATATAGTAGCATTATCTTACCTGTAGTGTGCTGTTCATTTAGACTGCAGTACGTGTCTCAGCTGCTGGTGTGAAGTCAAGAAGCTCAGATAGGTAGTCCGGCTCCATTTCTAGCTCGTAGTGTTGTAATTTGATCAGACGTTGAAAAATAAATGAGGACATTACAGGTCTAATTGTGCTTTTGTCATTCAGTTTAGCTCATACTGATAGATGGACCCACTCGGATTCTCTTCCA
Source organism: Scardinius erythrophthalmus (assembly GCF_964197995.2). Classification (NCBI taxonomy): domain Eukaryota; kingdom Metazoa; phylum Chordata; class Actinopteri; order Cypriniformes; family Leuciscidae; genus Scardinius; species Scardinius erythrophthalmus. The sequence goes on along the minus strand of NC_138226.1, from coordinate 7,236,241 downwards.
CAGAATTTTAACGCCTGTAATTTGCCAAGTCCTACACATTCCCACCTCTTGCTTGTTTGTTTGAATATCAAGTATTTTGGCTAATTTGATTATACTTTCAATATAAGCTACCAGTTTAACACATTCTACTATATTTAAAGTCGACCATTGTTGTTTCTTTTATGGAATACTGCAGTATGTATTATAAATAATTTATCTATGCACATCGTTATTTTTTTAAATCCATGTGCCTTTGTAGTCTTTGATCAAAATAACCTCCCCTACCTTTTGCACCGACATCTCTTCTCTGATGACCTGTCAATCATATGCGATTGACCAATAGCAAACAACAACCATCCAGCCAATTCCCGGTGGACAAAATCAAGTCCCACTTTTTTTTTTTTTTTTTTTTTCAGAAGCTGTTTTATTCCGATATACATCATAATAGGGAAGAAAAGACTATCGCAACTTCAGTTTCATGCCGACTTTAAATCCTTTAAAGGTCCCGTTATATGCCCCTTTTCACAAGATGTAAAATAAGTCTCTGATGTCCCCAGAGTGTGTATGTGAAGTTTGAGCTCAAAATACCCAACAGATCATTTTTTACAGCATGTTTAAATTGACATTTTTTGGGGCTCAGAAAAACGAGCTGTTTCAGTGTGTGCCCTTTAAATGCAAATGAGCTGCTGCTGGACGAAACAGGGGGCGGAGCTTCATGAGCTCGCGCTCAGTCTCTCAGGACAATTTCATCTCACGGAATGATGAAAATATCAGAAACTCTCAGTAACGGCGTTCATTTCGAATCGGACAATAATGCCTACAGAGTCAGAGTGCTGTATAGAGATGAAACAGGTATAGTTTAGTAGTTAAATTACGGTTATTATAACGTATTTGTCATCTGCTTGTAGGCTATGTATCCATTATTTATTAATAGCCTACAAGTCTGCTGTCTGAATGATGATCAAACATGTACTGATGAGTTTAATAAAGTTTATTGTACATCACACAAAAGATGAAGCGTCAGTTTTACTTCAGAAAATCACCGCAAGAGCTGAGTAAACACAGTAGCCTAAGTTATAAGAAGTGCTCAAGTAGCCAGTAGAGTTGAGGGAGCATTCCTGTGGGCGGAGGTTAGTCAAGAAACGGTTCTGGTGATGTCACTAATGCAGGAAGTAGAGGGATGTAGTCCAATCGAGCCGTTTTATGTAGTCAACTTCTGTTAAATAAAATATCTTGCTTGGCATTGAACTTTGAGCTTTATAATTTTACAGATATTATTTACGCTCTAACAGCAACATTACACACTAACTAAAGTTTGAAACATGGGATCACGCAGAACGGGACCTTTAAACAGATTTTGCCTTAAAATCATATCAGAAAATGCAGTTTATACCTGGATGTGCCAGTAATATTATTGATAACCAATGTTTTAATACATTACACTAAAACTTTTACAGTAAAATCTGCCATGTTCGGCCACTGATATGTTTTTCTCTGGATTTTTTGGGGGTTCTTTTATTTTATTTTATTTTTCTCTTATGGGTTACTTGTATTAAAAGCTAAATTTGTGTTAAATGTCATTATGAGGCACAGTGACCTTTTTTGTCCTGTTTGAAGCTTTAAATTCATTGTTTGGAAGTGCTTAGTGAACATTCTGCCAAACATCCCCTTTTGTGCTCCACAGAAGAAAGAAAATCATACGGTTTGAGGGTGAGTAAAGGATGGCAGAGTTTTGATTTTAGTGTGAACTATCCCTTTAAGAGTTGCAGTCCAGTTCAGCAGCGCCACTCCAGCTGTATTAATCACTGGCTTACTCACTGAATTAGGGGAACAGAATGCAGATGTTTCTCAAGCCAGGGAGGATCAGGGCCGATCTGAGCGTGAACCAGACAGGTGTATCTCTTACAACACAAAATCAGCTCACTGACACTCTCTCTCTCTCTCTCTCTCTCTCTCTCTCTCTCTCTCTCTCTCTCTCTCTCTCTCTCTCTCTCTCTCTCTCTCTCTCTCTCTCTCTCTCTCTCTCTCTCTCTCTCTCTCTCTCTCTCTCTCTCTCTCTCGCTCCACAGAAGAAAGAAAATCATTCTCTCTCTCTCTCTCTCTCTCTCTCTCTCTCTCTCTCTCTCTCTCTCTCTCTCTCTCTCTCTCTGTAGCCCTATTCAGGCTAAACCGGTTTTCCTTGAGGACAATGGAGAGATTAGTTAAATTTGAGTTGCACAGATGTACTTTGCAATTTTAATCCCATCCAAATCGAACACGTCTGTGTTTCCCTGCACAACCTCTGTAAAATTTACAGCACAAATTACCTACTGTTTTTCGGGTAACTTTCATCCTGTCCAGATTGCTGTGCATATATTTTTACTCATTTATTTTAACCTTCCTCGAGCACCGTAACTAAAGCTTAATTTCTCGTTGTGCCTGATGCACCTTCATAATAGATGTAGAGCAACCTTTTCCAACTTTACAGGTAAAATTAAAATGTATTAAATAAACAAATAATGCTGGTTTGACATCCTGAAGCTCATTCTAATATAGAATTGTTAGAAATGAACATGATAGATAAATAAATAAATGTTTATTTATTATTAATTGAATGAATGAATAATTTTTTATGTTTACGTTTTATTCATTTATTTAAACGCCATTTATTTTTTATTAAGGTATTATCATATATTTATTATCATATCATTTATTATCATTTATTAAGGTATTTTTCATCTTTTTCATCTTTTTCTAACACAGAAATTGTTTAAAAACATTACTGGTTTATCTCTAATGATCATTGTTGCTTAATTTACTGTCATATGTTTTATTTCTACCAATTTCTTACAATATTACAATATTCTTCATCAGTTAGCTGCCTGGTGCATCTTCATAATAGTTTTCGACCAACTTTCTGGCTAAAATAATTTGTGTTCAAGTTTTACATCAGATATGATCCTATTATATTTGCATTGCTTCCCGTTATTTGCATGCATCCAGAGCGCATGACCTTTCCGTAACCCCACATCCAGACTATTATAATAACTACAGATCCCAATCCCATCCAAATGAGAACACGAAATTGCAGACGTTTTGTGTTAATTGTCGCTCATATGTCGTTTAGCAAACTAATCCTATCCGTAAAGTGCCATTTTCTCTCTCTCTCTCTCTCTCTCTCTCTCTCTAATAGTATTCCTGTAAGCTGATTTTACATTGCCGTTTTATCTTATCTCTCAGAGAGCCACAGGAGAATGTCCCAGAGGGCTGAGATCTGGAAATGTAGAGACAGGTTGATTTAATGTGTCTCATGCTGCCTTACAGAGACTGGGAATGGAAGACACTGTCACTATAGCTGAACATCAGCATTCCTGTCTCACTCTATCTATCTTGCCCTCCTCCTCTTTGCAGTGACTTTGGTTTGAGGTCTGAATGTTAGTGCACATTAATACAACATTACCCTCTATGGATTAGAGGCTGCATGGTTGGAAAGACATTTATTTCCCCCCGACTCCCGTTTTGGATCAATGCAACCCATTTTGAAAGTCTGCCATACGTCACTGTAGAAAGTCAGCCAGCGTGCCGTTCTCTGTGATATGTTGTGTGGTTGTCCTCCTGTGGCAATTTCTCTGAACATAGAGTCGGAAGCGAATGAGTCCCGAGGCGAGCAAGTAACCTGTTTTGGAAACTGTTAAGATACAGATACTTTTTTTGGCGCCTGCTATAAGACAGCTTAGTGATTGAATGTCTTAACATTTATATAATAAAACAAATTACATTTACTTTAAGAAAGATAGCACAAGCTTAATTTTCAAGTAAGACTTTTCATCCAAAAAGACTCAAAATATAAAACAATACATAGATGATATGTCTCGTTCTTCTCTCTTATGATGTGCATTTGGCTCAATAAAAAGGATAGCGATAAGAGATAGGGATGTTTTGTCGAATTTGCAAAAATGACCTGTGATGTTCACCAGCATAATAATTTAAATTTACATTTATTTACATCATAGTGTTAGTGGAAGTGTGTGTGTATATGTGTGTGTGTGTGTGTATATATATATATATATACACATACAATATGTAATATGTTATATATGTTTCTGTGTGTGCATGTATATAGTATACACACACACACACTTCCGTTTACACTATGATGTAAGTAAATAAATGTGCAAATAAATGTGTAAATAAACTGTGAATTGTAATGTATACAGTTGTAACACTGTAACTATAATGTTATATATAATGTAATAAAATGAAAATTTGCAATAGCATTTTTATAGAAAAATACAATTATTTGCTAAAAAATCCCTTGTTTTTACAGGTTTTCATCTTTAAAAAAAAAGAAAATAAAATGGTTTTGTTTTCATAAATAGAAATATTTCTAGCAAATAATTAAAACGTATATCATATGCATGCTTGTTGCATGCATTTTCTTTTTCTTAAAAAAAAAAAAAAATCCACACTAGTATCAATGCAGGTTTGCAAGGCTGTTTACAAAGAGGCGGCGCTTTAGGAACGGCAAAAATAGTGGTTTCCCCGGTAACGGCTGTACACAAAGCGGTTGCCCCGGTAACTGCTGTACACAAAGCTGCGAAGCGCTCATAAACGCTGCTTTATCAGGAAAGATAAAGAAAGATTAAATTGAAATAACATCGAAACTTTTCCAAAGACCGTCAATTAACTTCAGATACATTAATATAAAAACACCTGCGCCGCGTTTTGACTTTGAAGCGTGCAGTGCTCATGTTTATTCAACAATGTCAAAGCCTTTTGGAAGATCTATTTGTGGCAGGCAGTGTTGATATTGTAAACCAATGTATGGGAAACACTGTAATATAATTTGACAGCTATCAATTATAGTTTAACCTATCCATCTTCACCGTCATGCTTAGTAACACATACAGCTGTCGTGTCTCGCCGTGTTCCGATATATTAATGGTATTACTGTGTATTAAAATATCATATCATATCATAACAAAAATAAACACCGGTATTCGGTATGAACCGGTATACCGCCCATCACTACCTCTTGATATGATAGTTTGTATCCAGTGTGATTGAATTCATCATACGTTTTAAGAGTCTGAGATGTCCTAATACGGGTCACTGTATGCAGCAATTCAACCGTTTGACATCTTAGCCGTCTCAAACAGGTGCACTCTGATGCAAAGGAAGTTGTTCAAACGGGCAACAACAAATAATACGCCCTAAAAGAACTTCACTGGAAAGGTAATCTCTGCTTCCTGTCGGGGCATGAATGGCTTTCTGGCGAAGGAGCTTTAAAGAAGAGAAGGTGAAAACGAATTCTCTCATATGTCACAGAGCAGCGGGGCAGCCACGAGGTGGGTGTCCTATAGAGAACCATCATGCTCTGCTCTTCAGTACACCACTTCATTTTCTGAATAAGGGCAGAAAGCAAGGACGAGCAAGGATAGTTCAGCCAAGCGCCGAGTTATTTGACAGAATGCAGTGCTCAGCAGGAAAGCCAAAGCAATCTGTTTCTCGGGGACCTCTGTCAGCCCAATATAGCGCACTGCCAGATTTTCAAATCTCTTTATGTGAGGTGCAGCCTATTTTTTTCTTTTTCTTTTATTTTCACCAGATTAATGCAATATTTTTGATTTAATTTTCACTTAATGATTTGGTCTGTTGAAATCCTGCATGTGGGAACTAATACATGTGCATTTGTCTTGTGTAATGGAAAGTTCGCGTGCTGACCATATGTTGGAGGCAGGTTTTAAAGTGGGCTGCTGTTTAATGTGCGAAGGCCAGCGTTCTTCTCCCTAATGTTTCTTTTGAATGATTAAGTTGTGCCAGGTGTGCAGATTTTTTGCAAGAAAAAAATCTCCATGAAGATTTTATAGCCAGAATCTCTTGCTTTGAGTTTGAAGAGCCCAGTGTTCTCGTATAAAGCCAGAACGTTCACACACAAATGTCTGTTTTTGTCCGAAAATTGGGTTTCTTCGTTTGTTTAAAGATCATTTTACTTACTCTTTTACCAAACCTTCATGATTTTCTGCTTCAGAACAAATGAAAAGCACCATATGTAATTCATATTTTCATGTGTTATTTTCCAAATCTTCTGACATCAAATGATAGCTTTGTGTGATGAGCAGATTGAAAAAAAGCTTGCTTTCTAGTGTTCACATGCATTGAACAATATGATGTCTTATAAGGCTAAAGATTTCATGTGAATAAGTTAAGTTTCAATATGTTTCTCTGACAATACTATCATACGCTTCAGAAAATGTTTAATATTGTGCACAAGTCACATGGACTGTTTGTATAATGCTTGTTTTAGCATTTTGAAAAAAAAAAAAAACTTTTTTAGTAGGAAAGAGTATCCGTTCTTCAGCATTTTCTTCTTTCTTTTTTTTTTGTGATGACAATTTAAATTTTTTTGGGTGAACTATCTCTTTCTTTATTGCTGCATTTGCTTGATTTAGTTGTGTCAGATGTGCAGTTTTCAGCAAAAATTCTCCATGAAGATTTTATAGCCAGGATCTATTGCTGCTTTGAGGAGCACAGTGATCTCTTATAAAGCCAGAATGTTTTTGTCGAAAGAATTGGGTTTCTTTCCCTGCAAAAAAAAACAAACAAAACACATTAAGGCCCAATCCCAATTCTATTTTATACCCCTTCGCCTACCCCTAACCCTTCGCCTACCTTACCCTCTCCCCTTGAAACAAAGTGGCAAGGCGAAATGGGACACCACTGCTACACCGTTACACGTCATTATACGTCATCGCTAGCGCCTACGTCACAGGAGATGCGCCAATGTTTATCACAAACTTCCAAGATGCCGTCGTCAGCTGTAGTCTTGCGTGAGTTACAGCTATTTTTTTGCATTTTTCTTCCGAAGTTCGCAGAAAACAACGGAGATGACGATATCTTCGACGCCTAATGCTGCGTTCACACCAAACGCGAATAGAGCGTCTGGCGCGAGTGATTTCAATGTTAAGACGTCTGGAGGTCTTTCTTGCGGTGCGAATGAGGCGTTTAGCGTGGTGGACGCGAATTCGCCTCATTGGCGCGTCCACTTCGCTTCAAACTTTTGCTTTTTACACGCGTCATATTGTTAAAGAACTTTAGCGATTTTTTTTTTTGCAACCGTTTCTTTGAAGAACATGACCGTAAATATGAACACAAGATTGAATGTGACATAAAGAAAATGATTATTGGCAGTCATGTTGCCTCTGTAGCCGTTGTATGCTGGTACATTTCTCATACCCCTTCGTTTGAAGTGTGGTCCCGAAAAATCTTCGTTTCAAGGGCTATCTGGCCCTTCCCCCTACCCCTGCCTCTCCAACCAAAAGAGAATCGAGACAACCCTACCCCTTCACGGGAACGCGCAAAACGGAGGGGTAGGGCCAAGGGGTGAATTGGGATTGAGCCTAAGTCTTTAAGGGATATTCACCCCAAATTCTCAAGTTGTTCCAAACGTGTATGAGATGCAAACGCACCAGTAGTCCATTTGACTTGATATCCCAAGTGTGATATCTTTGTGTGATAAATTGAAGATAAGTTTCAGTCGTTTCTCACAGAAAGCTATTGCATGACTTGCACAAATCATATGGCCTGCTTGTTTTGTCTTGTCAAAAGTGGCCATTTTTCAGTGTTTTTCCTTTTGTGCTCCACATAAGAAAGCCATTCAGTTTTGGAATGATGTGAGGGTGAGTAAATGATGACAGCATTTTCCTATTTGGATGATGTTACAAAAACCCCACGTAGAATCATGGCTTCTCAGAGTGTTCTGCTGTCCATGAAGGATTAGTGTAAATGTGTCTGGTTCCTCTGCTGACTGTCTAAAAGCAGGTGCTCTTTCATTCCAGTGTCAGTGACTCGCTCGGTCCTGCTGAATCTCTGCAGACGTCCTCGCGTGTAATAAAGGATTAATAGTTTGAGTCATGGCCCCATCTGCCGCTCTGCAGCGCTCAAGACTGTTTATCCCAGCACACTGTGACCTCGTGCTCTTTCTGTACTAGTACACACACACTGAGATGTCAGAGTCTTCGGCGTGGGTTTGTTCGAGTCACTCAGTAGTGGACTTCACAGGGTATTTACCCATCAAAAGTGCAATTCCAAATCATAGGGAACGTTTCTGTTTGGTCTGAAGAGCACTTCAAATGGCACGGGGAGCTAATGTACTTCAATATATCACAGCAAGTGAAGAGGGAAATGTACCCGCCAGTCATTGCACTCCACCTCTGCACACAACATTTGAGATTTGAACTATGAAATGCAATATAATGACAGTGGGTCACATAACAGTTAGGACAAAATAAATTAACCATATCACTAATAATGCAACCGTCACTTTCATTAAATTGAAAGGTTTTGAGGATGGTTAATTATTTTAGTTTAAATGTGTAATTATAATGATGATGATGATACTATATGTAATAATTATTATTATTGTTATATGATACTATATTATATAACAGATAAGACAAATTAAATTGACCAAACCAAATTGTTTTTTTATTTTAAACATCAAGTCACTTATTATTGAAAAGTTCGTTTTCAGGATGTTTAGTTTCTCTAATAATTATTTTAGTATTTAGTAATACATTTTTATTCTGCTTTTCTGAAGTATGCATTATTAGTATGGTGTTTACTGAGTTTGATAATATCATTTTTATCTTTTAATATCAGTCTAATACATTAATGTTAGCGTTTCAGAGGTTTCGTGACATCATTGCGTACAATAGAAGTCCCATTTCATTGGCTAGGCACCAACCAATAAAACGGCTCCTTTGAACCCCCCGCTCCCGCCCCCCTTTCTCTCTCGCCGCCACTGAGTTTCAAGTGCACAAGTTAGTTTTGCACCTAATATATCGCAAAAAGAGTAGCAAAAGACAAGGTGCGAAAGTGGAAATTTTCACATTGGAGCTGTGAGTGTAAATGTTCAAATATAAGTACAAATATTTATTCTACAAGTTCTCAAATTCACACATTTACGTGCTCTGGAAGTTTTGCTATTCTTTTACCTTCTCTCTCTCTCTCTCTCTCTCTCTCTCTCTCTCTCTCTCTCTGTCTCTCTCTCTCTGTCTCTCTCTCTCTCTGTCTCTCTCTCTGGAAGTATTCAGTATTTTCCCAGAACCTGCAGTGCGTGTGCTGGTCATGCTGCACCTCATGTAGGTCAGACATAAGCTATGAGAGATGAGGAGACGACTGCCGGTAGATGAGCTATTTAATATGATCTGTGATTATGTATGAGATCTGCTCTGGAACAGTTGGTGAATTAAGCTCCAAGCATTTGGATGCTGCTTATAGGGTCCTGAAACATGAAGCCTCGTGGATGTAATTCAGCATCATAGAGCAGGACAACATTGAATGGAACAACGTCCTGCATTTGTCAGATGACCTTGTATGATTAAATTTATTATTCATCATGCATCAGCTGTCCTAAAAGTTATTTAATTTTATATATTTATTTAACTTTCTATCACATCTTTAGTTTTCTGATATCAGTGTGACGCACTGTAAAGTGTTGCCTCAAATTGCCTTAAAAGCTATGATATGTTAGTAGAGGGTCTAAAGGCCTGTTAACTAGCCTGGTTAAAACCAGACCATTCTCAGTAGTAACTGAGTTATGGTCTGGCAAAGATTCATTAATAACTCATTTCCAAAGGGGCGTCACCAACGTACGTCGCTCAAATGCCTCTGGGCGCAATTGGATAGACCTAAAACCAATCAGAGCGATCGCCATCGTGTAAAGCCATAATGCTGTGTCCATTCGCCTAAGTTACACTACGCCATAAAAGTATGACTCTTTTTGTGAAGAAAAGGTATTTACTTTTGAATGTGTAGCAAAAAAGTAGGCACGCTTTGGGACATACTACTTCGTCATCTTTATCGGACGGATCTGTTGCGTGCATCCCGTCACGTAAACTGCCCTGTCAATCATCTTGTCACAGTTAAAATCCTCTATTAAATCTAATTTAATTTCCTACCGTTTCGGAGAGAAATGTAGTAGCACGTTCATCTGCCAGTGGGTCTTTCATGGAGACTGTCCTCATGTGTTTGCAATTTGAATATAATAATGCATTTAAAAGTTGATGCGCTTCACCAACGGACGTCGCTCAAATGCCTCTGGGCGCAATTGGATAGACCTAAAACCAATCAGAGCGATCGTCATTGTGTAAAGCCCGCCTCAACGTTTCTGATTGGTGCCGCGATTTCGACGAATTAGAAATGGGCTTGAATGAGCTCTTTGCCAGACTACTTGCAGAGCAAATCTAAATTTGCCGAAAGTTGTCTGGGTTTTCCCAGGCTACCTGTTAACAGCAAGGGCGATAACTATAACAATAAAGATAGTTCTAAAAATCATTTTAAATATAAAAGAATAGCAGAGACCACACCACAAGTATTACGATAATGAGGAACGATATCATTGAAACTTTTTTTTTTCAGCTTATGAGCGATATAACCATTGACAACCAATCAGAATCCATCCTGTTTTAAAGAGCTCGAGCATTTAAAGCGACAGATGACATAAACTGCAGCGCATGCTCAGAATAAACAGTTTAGGGTTAAGTACTTTGCAACCTGACAATGATTGATTAATTGTCATTAATAGTTTAATCAGCTATGATTATTGTTTGTTGATTAATCATTTTCAGCACATGTTAAATGATCACGTGAGCATCTGCTTGAACAGCTCTAGTGTGCATGTCTCCTCCGCAACACTCGCCTGTAGAAATGAAGCGGCATGACGTAATCTGTGTTGAAGCAACTCTCTATAAATTAAGATTACATTCACTGCCAACACAATGGTTGTGTGTTAAACGGTACACGACGACAAGCGCCGTTCCTCCCTCGCAGTGGTATGCTATGCAGGATGAATTGCGAACGTCTGGAGTACAATATCTGTATCAATTAAAATCTATGAATTTCTTAAAATTTTAGCATTAAATTTAAATATGTTTACATTAGGCTTTTAGGCCCGTACATAGTTAATAGGAAAATACCAATACTCACATTTATATGTATGTTTATTTAAATGTGTATTTGTAATGTGTTCTGTGGTATTTATGTTAATAAATTAATTGATTTTAGATAAGAATTAGAGAAGTTGAACACACTTTAGTCATGGTAGATGACAATTTAACCAAAGGATGATTAAATATGTAGCAATAATAACAAAATATGAAATGCTTTATAACTGTATGTGTGTGTTTGTGTGAATATAAATTTTTCTATACATACTAATTTCTATACTAATAGAAATTTTTCTAAGTATGTATGTCATTTTTTTTAAATATTATATATAATTGTAACATTATATTATAATTGTTATATATATTATATACTGTGTGATATCATCATCACTCCTAATCCGTAGTCTTCTTAAGTTTAGTCTGTGACAATCTACTTTTAATTTTCCTTAAATAAGTTTTATATCTTCTCCATCTTGGGCAAGACTTTTTTTTTATTTAAATGTATTTAAATTCATATATTTATATATATGAAATGTCAGTCTGCTCTTGTTCATGGAAAAAAAAAGGTGACATGATGTGCCACGTTGTTGACACCATAAATCATTGGTCCTTAAGTGTAAGAAAGATTCGAGAGTTACAAATCAGAAAGAAAAATGAACAGTCAACTTGGCATTATAAACAAACATCGACTGTCCTTGAATGAAATGCAGAAGCTCAGACTTCTGCCTTGAATTATCCTTTTGGGCTTCTTGGAAGAATGATTACTTGGGGTCAGAAAATGATGACTATTATCATTGTTGAGTCTAGAGCACAGTTGCTATGTGGCTTTCCTCCACAAGGAGAGAGATGCCAGCGAGGTCCTATGAGGTGCACGAAAACCGTGCTCAAGTTGCCAGCAGGATGAAATAAAGGTTTACCAAACTTAGTGTTTATCCCAGTAATTTAGGCCAGAGAAAGCTTTTCAAGACCCAAGCTGCCTTCTTCCCTCTGCAGTTCCTCTGTGCTCAGCTCCATGAGGCTTTATCCCTGATCAACCCCATTCTGCAGGAACCGGACTGATCCTCTCCTTTCCACATTCCCTTTTCATATCCGCTACTCAATGCAATAACTGTCAAATGGCCAAACAATGACCCCATGTAAGTTCTATAATTTTCCAGGCTTGAGACAAACAGTCCTCATAATTGGCCTTTTTAATGTAGACCACAAAAACAGATTTGGAACGGAAGAACAAGCATGTCAAATCATTTTAATGGAAGATTATTTTCCTCAAGCCCATTTCCAAATGGTCTAACCGCCGAGCGATAGCAAATTGCTTGTGTTATTCTCGTGATTATCTCCAACAGTGTTTTCCTTTGTTCTAACTCCTTTTAATCTTGCTCGTTTCAGCCGGATAAAAGTCCGAGCAGCCTTGTGCAAGACGAGCATGAGGAGACGCGGATGACCGAGAGAATATTTCGGTGTTAGTTGCCAGAACGGCCGTTGTGGTTTTGGAAGCGTGATTTATTGCTGGGGCGAAAGTAGTAATTAATGATGAGGATGGAGGTGAGGAAGAGGGCAGGAAGTAGACTCTGCTTTGAAGGCCATGTAGGTAATATTCCCGATCGATGCGCGCATGTTCTGTTGTGATTCTCCTTATGAGAATGCAGACAAAGTGTATTGGGAATGTGCAAAACTGCTTGAACAACAAACTAATCAGTCTAAAAGGGATAGTTCACTCAAAAATTTAAATTGTTATTGTTTACTCACTCACCCTCATTTTATATAATTCTATAAGACTTTGTTTAAAGGGGAACTATGCAGGTTTTTTTAGCTTAATTTACCTTAACTGAACAGCTTCGGAGTCATTTTCGGGTTGAATGGTGGCCGTCTCGCTTCCCTCTAGCGCCTGTGAGCGGAAAAAAAACCCCTTGCAACTTTGGGCCGGCGGGCCTCAGTGTCAGGAAGTATCGTGTCTCGCGATGTAACGAATTGCTTTACGGCACTGCACACATACATTTATGTGCTAGCCTTCTGTGTATCATTCATACATACCTCAGTGGACATGGATCTGTGAATTCGCCGGCTTTGAAAACAAATGCACATGACCAGAGGGAGAAGATGGGGAGAGTCGCCAACGAGTTTTGACAGTGTTGTCAAATATCTATTCTGAAGCTGTAGGGGGAGCTCTATAGAGAAATTGCTAAAACTTGCATAGCGCCGCTTTAAGGGGCTGAACGATTTAGTGGGGGAAAAAATCGAATTGCAATATTTCTGTTAAAAATTTAATGGGCTTCACAATTTGGCCCCAAAAAATCTTATTGGGATTACATGCCAATATCACTAGAATTGAATTGTTATTATGTTTACTATTATTAAATATCCTAATTTATTTTATTTTAGCAGGGCACCCTTACAGCTATTGCTTTGTTGGCAGCAGGTTTATTAAAGCTTCTCATTGCAAATCACATTATAAGCAACGCAATCTCAGATGCAGAGATTTTTGTGTTAAGCAGCGTTTGCTAATAATCCAGATTCGGAAAACATTATCAGATTCGGTGGAACAGTGCCGTGCTTCACTCTGAAATGCACAGCGTATATGTTCATTTAATTAAATCACAGCCATATGGTATTGATGTATTTTTCAGAAACATTCAGTTTTTTGTTCATTACAAGTGGAGCTTGTTTTTAATTTGGCAAACTTTAGCATTGTAATTAAAGCATGCTTATTGAAGTGCTGCTTCTGAAGATATTACAATGTATTGTAGTTGAAGCTTGTGGACCTTGCTAATCAGCTAGCTGGTTGTTGAATCACTAGTTAACGACTGACACATGCAAAACATGTTTGCAAACACTCAACCTGCCCAGACTGCTGAAATTTATCCTTGTACCAACCTATTGGGCATTATCGATTAATATGCTAGCCGTGGTTTCACACTAGTTTTCATTCAGGTCTCTGTGACAGAGTGAAAACACCCTGCAGATGCCCTGTCCTCCAGTGTCCTTTCCCTTCCATTCAACCTAGACATAAGAGCATCTATCCTGACCTCGTAATATGATTGGAAGTGTAATATACTCAAGATCAAATTAAGTCAGAGCCTGTCTTAGTTGGCCAAGGCAAGCATCTGCGGTGCACCAGGTGACTTGAGGACTATTCGGGCGAAATTAGTTGTCAAAATGAAATTAAAAGTGCGTCTGCGATTTAAGGTAGTGATTTGTACGAGATTGAGTTATTTGTAGCAGATGGGATTCCAGCAGTACTTGATTTTATTTTAAAACTCAGAAATTTGTCTTTGAAACACAAACTTATTCTTAGTCTGTCTTTAGCTTCTATAATGCATATTATATTAAATAAATATAACATGAAATTGTATATTTTTCATTGAATGCATGTTCAAAAGTAAAAAAAAAAAAATGTTTTAGAAAAATAAATATTGCTACAATTTAAAATCATTTTAATTTGAATATATTTTAAAATGTAATTAACTCCTGTGAGGGCAAAGCTGAATTTTCAGCATCATTACTCCAGCGTTTAGTGTCACATGATCAGAAATCATTCTCATATGCTGATTTTAGATGGGGATACCAGCAGTATTTTATTTTAAAACCAGAAAGTTGTCTTTGAAAGACAACTTTTCCTGTGGATTTCATCTTTAACGCATTCATAAAAGAGTAAAACACTCTTTTAGCCTGCTTGTGTGCACTTGTGGTTTGGGACACGTCTGAAATGGCATCGTTTTTGTGTTTAATAAACGTCAACTCCCACACACAGAGCTAATAACAGAACAGCAACAGCTCATTAAAGCGCAGTGCCATTTACACTTCAGTTTTTTTCCTCCCTCTACATGCTGTACCATATGCTAATATTTTAGTCAATTCTCATTCTGGAACGGCTAACCGTAAACACTCTATATCTGTGTGAAATGGAGTCGTAATAGGCAAACGATGACTTGAAGGTGCAGTGAGAGCTGAACTTTTATAAAGGACCTGAGGGGAAACTGCCACTTTGACAGAATGAACTGGTGGTGCTCGGAAGTGCTTCGCTTGTGCTTGTCCCTGTTGTGTGGTGTGTTTGGATCCTGTACGGAATAAGAGGCGCTCCGGGAAGCACTTGTGCTGAGTGAGCCGGTCTCAGCATCCAAACCTGATGATTTCTTCATTCTGCTCTCTGGCCGCGCAGGATCCTGGAGCTTCTATTGGCCGTTCTTTCTCTCATCTCTTTGTTCTTCCTCTTTTGGTGCACCGCTGCATCTTGTTTCCCTGTTTACTGTAGTAAAATCAGTTCAGATCTTGATGTATTTTTGTTTGGAACATGGGTGTTGCCCTTCCATTTTTCTTGCTTTTCCCCTTCCTGTTCCCTTTCCTTTCATCTATCCGTTTACCTTTATTTTTTTTACCTTTTGCTTTGCCTTTCCTCTCATTTCCTTGCAATTTTATTTTTCTTTTCATTTCCTTTTACCTTTTTCTTTTGCCTCTTCCTTTCGCCTTTCATTTCATTTTATCTTTCCTATTGCATTTCCTCTTTCATTTCCTTACCCTTTTGCCTTTCTTTCCATTCCTTTCCTTCCCCCATCTTATTACATTCAATTTTGCATTTTCCTTTTCTCTCTCCCTTTTCTTTTGCCCTTTATATTCCCTTTCCCATTTCATTTCCTTACCATTTCCTTTTTTATTTCCTCTTTTATTTTCTTTCTATCTTTAATTTTAGTCCGTTTACTTTTTACTTTAATTTCTTTCCGGTTTCCATTTCCTCTTTCATTTGTCTTTTCCTTTCTTTCCTCAACTTTGATCTTTTTTTCTACATTTTCCTTTTCTATTTTCACTTCCATATCCTTTTCTTTTTTTTCTTTTAATTACACCTGTTCTTTTTCATTTTCTTTTCTTCTCCCCTTCCCTATTTTTCCTTTTTCTGTTCTGTTCTCTTCCATTTCTCCTCTGCTCTCCCCTTCTCCTCCACTTTCCTTTTTCTGTTAACTACACTTTTTCTTCTCCCCTATTTTCATTTTTTTCTGTTCTTTCATTTACCTCTTTTCTTTTTACATTCTTTTTTAAATCTTTTCTTATCGTTCGCCTCTCCCTTTCCTCTCCCTTCCCCTCTCCTTTTCTCCTTGTCCTGCAGACATGCTTGACGAACTGATGGCTCAGTATTCTCACGTCTGCTTGTGTCTGCGTTTGGCTCCTGCTGGAGTAAATTGCAGTGCGGTTGTCGAGAGCAGAACTGGAGGCTTTGGCCTCTGAGCTCCCCAATAAAAGGATCAGACAGCTCTGCACTACACCACACTTCTTAAAGTATTACAGGTCGTGCAGGCCTAAGGCACCGGTGACCAGTACACAAGAGGAACGTGAACTCATGTCAAATAATGGCCTTATTTGCTATGAGCAGTCTGATATTCTGCGATGAACAGAGAGGCACAGAGAATATTAGATTAGATTAGTATCAGGTATTCCTACCTGTGTTTTTATAGCTTCAGAGAGTTGTGATCCCTCAGACACATGTATTTCAAAAGCACACATCGTTCAGCTCTTAACAATTGCTTGTATTGATAACTCAAGAGTTCTGGCTTTGTTGAAATGAACCCCTCAGAGTTTGTGTTATATCTACACACTAAAAAATGCCAGGTTGTTTCAAACCAAATTTGGGTGAAACAACCCAGCATTTTTTAGAGTGTACAGCTTTCTGCTCACTCTGTTTGACTTTTCATACAATTAAAACATTTTATAGTTTGCTGGTTTTGTGAAGTGGATGTTTATTCATTTCAGTCATTGTTTTTTATGAACTTTTGTTTGGTTGAATGCCAGTTCTGTTGATGAATAATGATTTTAGTCTCTATATGACTTTTTAGCTTTTATAAAATATTATTTATTTTTATAAAATGATATGAAATTCTATTATGTGTATTATATTTTAATTTGATGACATGCTCTAGCATGTAGGGTCAGTAAGAAGTCTCTGATGCTCACCTAGTCTGCATTCATTTGATCAAAAATACAGTAAAAATGATAATATTGTGAAATATATCAACAATTTTCTGTTTTAATATATTTTTAAATGTCATCTATTTTTGTGATGGCAAATTTTTCATTAGTCTTCAGAGTCACATGATCCTTCAGAAATTATCCTATTAGGCTGATTTGGTGCTCAAGAAACATTTATCATTATTATCAATGTTGAAAACCATTGCATGTGCTGCTTTTAAATATGTGGGAATTGATGCAATTTTATTCTAGATTCAAACATTCAAAGCATTCAAAAGTCAAGTAAAAACAGCATTTATTTAAAATGGAAGTTTCTTTAGTTGTCTTTATTTCACTTTCGATCAAATTTAATGCATAATTGCTGGATAAAATTAATCATAAAAAAATCCTGCCCCAAACTTTTGACAGGTCGTGTTATGTTTTATATTTTATAAGTAAGCTTTCACATGGCTTCAGAAGACTTGTAATACAGTAATCTAATCATATGGACCACTTTTAGTGTGTGTGTGTGTGTGTGTGTGTGTGTGTGTGTGTGTGTGTGTGTGTGTGTGTGTGTGTGTGTGTGTGTGTGTGTGTGTGTGTGTTTTTTTATTTTTTATTGTCTCTTATTAAATGAAAAAAAAAACCCTGGATATTCTTCAAAAACTCACTTTGTTCAGTGGAAAACATCATATGGATTTGGAAAAAGACATACGGGCAAGTCAATACTGACAACAAAAGATGGTTTCACGAAACATCGATTTTCAAAATCAGTCACCCGGAATCAGATCTACATGTCCCATGTGTTTAAGGCATGTACACTAACCCCTAGGACTCAGCTCTTACTCCGCATTTCTTTTCAACCAATGTCCTTCTGTAACATTTAAGAATGTTTCTCACGTTTGCCAGAGTTTAAACAATACAAAAAGCTATTTCCTTGCCATACATTTTTCCTCTCACGCCTGCCGTTTTCAGTTCTCGTGTGACTTGCCGGTAGATCGCTCATTCATCCTGGGGCTGCTCGGGGATGTGGGAGCTTTTTGCAAGTTCAGCGGAGTGGGAATTTCACAGTAGTGCTTGAGAGAGAAAAAACACACAGGAGATGAATGATGCCCTGTGCTCCCTGAGGGAAGATATCCTATGTATTAATGAGTGTGAGTGTCTGTCTCTCAGGCAGGAGGTTCTAATGACCTGTCTCAGCTGATCATCAGTGCCGAAGTCTCGTCTTTGTCTTGATCTTTATTGGAATTCAACACATAACAAAGATCTTTTCTTCGTAACCAAGTGGAAAAAATCAATTTCAGCAGTCTATGTTTTATAATCAAGTTTGCTATGTCCTTTAGTGGGCAAATTGAATTTAATGAAATGTCAGGGTGGTCAGTCGAAATCCACATGGCGCTGTAATACGACAATAGTCTGGGGTGTTTGGGTAAATAATACCGTCCTGTGTATTAGAATCATGGACTTGCATAGGCTTTTTAATATCTTATAATTCAGATCATAAACAGGCTTGAGTTGAAATGGATCCAAGGGAAGGAGGAGGCAGTTATGAGATGCAAACCTGTTTCTGAGAAAAGCAGAATGGCGGCTTTGTTCTCAAATTCCTCCAAGAAACAACTGGCATTTGTGCTGTGCGTCTGCGGTGAGGAATATGTCTGCGTGTGATTTATTGTGTGATATTTGAAATCGTAGTCAACATATCGGCCCTGTTGCAGAGTCTAGAAGATGGTTCAGCGCTATCTGATCGGAGTGGTGGTGTCAGATGTTGTTGTGTTAGGGGTGCGAGTGAATGAAAGGTTTTTGAGTTTTGTTTTTTATATGAGGAAAAGGCTTCAACCTTTGGTTTGTGGCAAAGACAATATATATGCTTTGATATCCAAATAATACTTTGATAATTGGATGATTAATGGAATTCTGAAGACTCTTGGTCTTTCTTTTCCAATGAATGGGGAAAAAAAAAATGATGCAAAAGCATCATGAAAGCAGTCCAAATGACTCATTCATAATATTCAAAGTCATCTAAAGTCGGATGATAACTTTGTGTGAAACTGAAAGTTTCAGACTGAAAGTCATTATTCACTGAAAATCTGTAGTGAGTTGAATAAATCATTTTGTGTTTAATGAATTAATTGAAAAGATTTGATGCAAAATAATTTATTTATTCACAAACCCGACTTCACTGTTTATCTCATTTCATCTTTCATGAGTGCTTCAATGAGAGCTGGAGCGGAAGTCAAGCTTTAGGGTGAGAAATGACTTCAATGGTCGATTTCTTCATGAATTCATGAATACTTTTGTGGTGTTTTTACTTGTCTTTTGATGCTTAAAGGCTTCTGTACATTTTCGTTGTAATTGCATTAAAACAGTCTTCAAAATTTCTCCATTTGGGTTCCACAGAAGCAAGTAACTAATAGGGGTTTGTAAATGACGGAAGGGTGAGTAAATGGCGACAGATTTATCACTTTTGGTTGAACTATTCCTTTAAAATCCAATATTATTTCCTGTAGTGTCGAGACCTGACTGTCCTCTTCAATTGTAATCTGAGCACATTACACTTAGCGTACCTTGTCTTTTAACACGAGCAGAGTAACCTCTCGTAATAGTCTCTCATTATTTTCTCTTACTGAGGTGAAACCAGAACGTGTTTCCATTTCACAGGAGCTCCGTTTGTCATTGAGGGCCATTGAGAATCTACCCACAATGCCTTGTGGCCCATCAGTGGGTGCCGCTGGGGCTCCAAATTACCTTGTCACAGCTGCTGCTGTTCTGCATGGATGACCCCACGGAAAGGCTCTGACTGAATTGATTAGAGCCTCGAGCTGAAGTGATGATGTGTTTAAAGAGAGATGATAGAAAGTGTCATCATAATGGATTATGCTGCCAATCCATTGGTGATGCCTTGAATGTAAAATATGAACACTGAATATTGATTTTCGGGAGTAGCAAAGCATGTCGCTTGTTTCTCTGAATTTGAGGTTCATGACTGAATCACTTTGTGAAGTCGGGTGTAAGTACTGTAGGCCTATATGGACTTATTCCATATTTTATGGATCTTTAGTAAATCCAGAGAAGTTCCTGTGGGTATGGCTAATTCAATGCTAAATCCAACTGATTAATTAAAAGTGAGCCAATATTACAATTCTAAATTCCTCTACCTAGCATTGCAATTCAACTTCTTGTGGGTGTGATCAATTCAAAATCAAAATGATGATTTAAAAGTGTACCAATTCTAAAATCCTGACTGCTTCAAGCCCTGAACATATCCTCCATGATATTATGGCATGAATGAATCCTGGTACCCAGAGTTCTCTGGTTGTACTCTTATGCAGTTTTGTTACGTAACCTTATCCCGTTGGCTCTGCGGCAGTTTTTTCAAAGCGTTTGTGAGTTGGTACTGAAAACTAGAATTAAAAGAAAGTGCTCCTTGCCTTCTGACATCTCAATGAGATTGTAAATATTTCAGAGAGTCTCAGAGAGAAAGAGAGGCATGTAATGAAAGAGTTGTGTTGTACATGAATATGGGACTTTATATATTTAATGACAGCTCGAGGGTGCAGGAGAACAGCGACATGCTATTTCTCTGCAGTGCCGACTACGTTGAAAACCCTAGCACTCTCAAGAAAAATAAACAACCCTGTAGAAAATAACTGTTGGCACAGTGCAAACACAACCAGGCTTTCTAGTTTCATATTTGTGTGCTGTAGTATGATCACCTGCTCCCTCAAAAGATCATCTGAAGGTTGTGTTTGATTGTGACGATGGTCTCTATATGCAAATGACTGATCTGATTTAGCCCGCGTCCTCTGAAGCCATTTACCACCTCCAGCTCCTTTTTATTTTCCTTCCTCAGGGCTTTTTGTGTCACTGAATTGCAGGTGGGGTTAATGAGGTTTTCCCTGAACACAGTTCCTGTGTAATGATATACAGCAGATTGGATGAACCCTTTGTGGTTATCAGTCTTTCTGTCAGGCGAACAGTTGCATGGGTTTGGCTTCTGTGTGTCTGGCTTGCTGCGTCTGGGGGTGTTGTAGATGGCCAGATGTTGTGTAGTGCTGGGATAGAGACCAAATAGAGCGCAGCCTGTTGTTGATATTGGATTGAGGAAAGCTTGTCTTGTCGCTCTGAGCTTAAGACCAAATCAGATGGGATGGAGAACAAGGTCTCATACATATACGCAGACATGCCCCTTCCCCCATGATGCTATTCAGGAATTACAAGCAGCCTTTACTTCCATGTTCAACGGAAATGGCTGTGTTTGCTTTAGTGTGTGCCCACTGATTGAAGAGATGAATGCTGGGCAGACCGGCAGCCAACTTTAAACTCTACGCCCTCCTGTACAGATTGCACTCATCACTGTTCAGTGTTTTCCTTCCTGTTTCTCTTTACCTCATGCAACAACCTTGTATAAACTAGTTTGCTTTATTTTGGTCCATAGATTTAAGATCAAGCTTTAGTAGTATTAAAACTTGTTTTCTGTTTTGATCATGTAGATGCTGATTGAGAAAAAGTCTCTTGAGCAGTGTCTCCCAACCCTAATACCTGAGTGCCATCAACACTGTATGTCTCCTTAATCAAACACACCTGATTCAACTCCTCTGTTCAATGGTAGACTCCAAGACCTGAAATGAGTCTGTCAGATAAGGGAGACATCCAAAATGTGTATTGTTGGTGGTACTCCCAAGAGTCCTGTGATAAGAGAACTGTATTTCTGTATTTTCAGGTCTTTTCATACAAAGTTTGACTTCAGTTATCTTCTAGAGATGCTGGTATTTTACGAGCAATTTTTCTCCCTCTGCTCAATAACTCCTCTTACACTACCTAAAGGGATAGTTCACCTGAACACACACACACAAAAAAAAACTCTCATCATTTACTTACCCTCATGTCGTTCCAAAAATGAATGACTAAAATACCAAAAATATTTGTTTCTTCTGTTTTTGTCCATATTATGAAAGTCATTAAAATCCGAAACCTTTGAAGAAAGGTAGTTTGGAATGAATCTCAAACTTTGTACTGTATATTTAACATTGAACTGTTTCACTCTCAAATCATATTAAAACATCAATCAACACATGCATGCACAGACTAAGGGGCTGTTTACACAACACCGTTTTCAACCAAAAACGTAAATCTTTTTGGCCGTTCATTAACACAACAACAGCGTTTTGGTTGACAAAAAATGCAAACTTTTGAAAATGGTTTCAATGTGCACGTTTTTTAAAATGGTCTCCATATAAACAACAAAAACGCGTATCTCTGAAGACTATAACATCATGCACATGCGTATTACTTGTTCAGTCTATAGTGTTTCATCGCCATCTAATGGCCTGGCAGCAGAATACAGCGTTTTTTGACGTTTTCGCGGATCCGTGTTAATGGGGATCGTTTTGACAATGGTGTCGTCTGTAAGCGGAGAACTCACAGGAAAAACTTCTCCGTTTTAAGCATATCGTTGTTGTGTAAACGTACCCTAAATAAAATGTGGTAACACAAACTTCAAAGGTCAATTAGTGTCAAACCTCACTGGTTCTCACACATCATGTGACATTTGAGGTTCCTTTCACCATATTTGAATATAGTTTGTGTGCGCGCATTGCTTTAAGGTTTTGATTTGAGAGTGAGTAAAGACTCAATATTTTCATCACACAAAGTATTCTTTTTTTTGGAGCTTGAAAGTTTTGAACTCTGTCGACTTTCATAATTTGGACCAAAACTTCTGGAACATTATTCAATAAGTCGTGTTCTGCAGAAGAAAGAGAGTCATACAGGTTAGACACGACAAGAAGGTGAGTAAATGATGACAGTGTTTGATTTTTGGCTGGTTCAAAGGCCTGTTCAAACCCACCTCAGTTCCCCCTTGAGCAAAGTGTGAGATCCCTCTTACTCTTTCAATCTCTCTTTTAGACACTTCTGGCCTACTTAAACACAACTGCTGTAACACAAGCTGGGGCACCTCAGGAGATCCTGCGTGGGAAAAAGCTCGAGGGCATTGTTCTGCTTCTCCGACAAGAGTGGTGAACAGTGTTGTGAAAGATCTTATCCTCATAGGTGTAACTGGTCTGGATTGTCACTGGTTGGTGCTGGACCTTGGTAATCACTGGGTTTCGGTTTCTGCCATAGAGCAAAACTCCTAGGTCAATAGAAACAGGTTTAGTCTCATTGGCAAATTTACAGAACGGGCTTTGTTGGAGTGTTTGTGTGTGAGGTGGGGGTGGGGGGTTATTATACTTCCCTCATTTGTCCTGGTCTGGAAGACTGCGTCACCCGTCGTTTTGTCATAGCACAAGGCCACCCTCTGAGACTTAGGAAAAGTTTAACTATAGCTACACTACAATGCTCTGCTCAAAGCATATTTGACAGATCACCCTCTCAATTTTAAGGGTCTTCCACTGAGTTTTCTCGCTCCCTGAAGGCCTAATCAGTGCCCAGGTGGCAAAGTTGGGTACCCGCCCTTGGCCTCAGAACTGCAGATGTCACCCAGTGGGTTCCATGAGCCCCAGCTGTGCTGGCCAGCTGGTTTCTGCACACTATCCTTGCTTCTCCCTGAAGACATGACCCAAATAGCAAGCCCCAGAGAATTCTGAAACACACCGCAAACAAACAACCCCAATCTGTCAAGTGCAAGTAAAGAGTGGAGGCGCAAGTATGATTCTGGATTTTTAGGTTTCAGGTAGATTAAACATGGTCAAGTAGATAAAACATGGCCTTACCCATCACTCCACACTGTGACCCGTTCCTCTACTTCGCTTTAGTTGTCGTAACCCCCATTCTGGAGGTCCTATGGGAGTTGACAGTGTTGTTTCAGGCAGTGCGATCTACATTTGAGATTGTCTCCACTTCTAAGTTGGAACCAGGGAATGTTGCTTTCCAAAGGAAAAACAGAAGAGCATTATTATCATGCCCAGTCCTGCAACAGACAGTCAGACCTGGACTATTGTAATGCCTTGCCAAGAACTCAGTGACCATCGATGGTACTCAATCCAAAGTCGTCGTCTGTTTTTCTTTGGGTTTTTTTCCTGCTTTGTTTCAACTAGACCAGAACATCTTATCCTACTTTGGAGCCAGCGAGTCTGCAACAGTGCTGTTGTGTTAGACCACTTGCACTTAGACTTGTGTTAATGACTCTTACTAATGGGCCAAAGCTTCCAATCTCTTGTGGTGTAACTGGAGAATAGTTAGAGAAGGTCATACGTCTGTAAATGATATCGGTTTTCTCCTCTACTTGTTAGCGCACAGCAAGCAATACCCTGCAAGTTTACGACGTCCCTCGATACCTGTACTTTCAACACAGGAGCCAATATTGTTGATATTACAGAGGAGCTAGTTTACAAGGTACACTTTGACCAAATGTTTACACATCTCGGATATATGTTTGTGCCTTGCCTGTGTATGCAGCGTTGACTTAAGGGAAATAGTAAAACCTGGCTACAGAGGATATTAGCAAGGCATCTTTAAATAAATTTAATATCCTACTGACTTGGCTGTTGGAAGTTCACACTCAGGGCAGCAGCAGTAATTTTCCCCTCGTGTCTTTTTCACTGTCTAATGGCTTTATATTTCCTGCCCGCTCTGCCAGCATAACTGCTGGGAGCAGGAGCGGGGGGAAACAGTGTGGCAGCGCACTGCAGCAGAGATGGGCACACAAGCTTCTGCTCTCTCTACGTCATCTTCATGAGAATCTACAGACTTGAGTCCCTGTGGGAAAATAGCCTCTCTGCATCTCCCGCCCTCTCATTCTCTATCACTTTCTCTCTCTCTGGTCATTCTTCATCCTAGCAGGATCTGTCGCCCTGAGGAAGGCCTCTGAGTCTGGTGATGACTGACAGCAAGAATGCCTCTGTTCTTCTTTGCGTTCCATGTGCACTCTTCTGTAGCATCTTCTGGACAGCCGCCTCCTCCATGTAATCTCTGGTACACACAGTAGGAGTTTCCTTCTGTAGGTTTCAGTGAGTCTGAGTGCTTGTGCCCCCTTTAGGAAGAAGGTGGTAGTGCCTCTGTTGAGGTCAACTTAAAGGCCCACTGAAGTGCCTTGAAACGCGCAGCGTTGTTCAATGTGTTGATGTAATTTCCACTGAAACAGGAAGATGGCGGAACATACCGAGCTGCTCCTTCCCTTTTTTAATATAGCTAATAGCATTTTGTTTGTATCACAACGCGGCCAGAGCCGTTAAGCGTTTGACAGCTTATGACAGCCACAGTGTAATAGATTCCCCTTTTAAGATGTAATAATGAAACTGTTACTAAAGCAAAACTTGCTAAGGATGTGTAGTTTGAAAAGTGTGTAATTTAAGTAAGTGCATGGCATTGGTGTTATCTTTTCTACTACCAAATCTGTCTAACAGTTTCTCCTTCTAATCTACTCCTTATGTCTTTAAAATATAGAATTATGTGTAGAATTCAAATAGGTTAGATTTCGATACGCTCTGTGGTCTGCGCTGACTCTCACATATGATCCGCTCTGTGCTATCGTGTCTCTGGACCGGAGGTGGTTTCCGTGACATTAACTCGAAACCAGACTTCTCATTCGTCTTGAATCACTCCCTTTCCCTTATTTAGTGCATTATGTGCCGTTCAACATATAGAAAACAGTAATTGTGTGAACCAGTGACCGATTTAGGCCGCAGATTTAGTGCCTATTTATAGTGTGGGGAGGCGGGATTCTTCAAATTCTAGAGAGCATTTGATTGGACAGAAAATCTGATGAGAAGTTGGAGTGCAGAGTGATGTCATCAAAATCGTTGATCCCTATTGGCAGAAGTTTTGAATGCTTATAGATTTCATGGGGACTTTAAGATGCAGTGAAATAATAATAATAATAATAATCATCATCATCATCATCATCATAAGTTATTATAATTAATAAAAAATCTTTATTTTATGTCTTTTGTTTTTTATTTATTTAACATTTTAAAAAATGTAAGACCGCTTGTGTTGTTTTATTGTTACACCTACTGTTTATTTCCTCTAACTGTACAGGACCTCAGCAGTAGAGAGAATCACTCACTGTAATTAGTTTTAAAAATAGACATCTTTTGTTATTCAAAAGCGATCGTTAAACTTTAGATTAACCCTATACTAACATATATGAAACTGTGGGTTGCAAACCGTACGGTTCTTGTTTTATGGGAACCGTTTCAATCCTGACTGATTTCTCACCTAAGCTGTCTGTTGTTGGCAGGGGTTCCTCATTCCTTTATCTGTATTTTTTTTTTCCTCCTCTCCTCTCTGTTATGTCTGGAGGTGTGATTTATGTATTCTTTTATTGAATTCCTTTGCGTTGTTTAAACTGAATATGGCAGTGGTATTAAGCGTTTTTCTCAGTTTACTTGGCAGCTTTAAAACCGGCCTCATCTGGTCTGCTTTGATCTTGAGACATTCGAACGCTGTTCAAGACATGGCAAACGTGTGTGATTTATGAAACCTCTTAGCATATGCGATACTCTACAATGAGAAGGCTTGTAATTGGCTGAGATGTTTTACCTGCTCTGCTGGCTGCTAAAATTGCATGTGCCAAAAATGTAACTTAGAGCTTTGTTAAATGGGAAGTTTCTTCTTTTTTGTGAACTATTCCCGTAAACCTTAACAAGAAGAAAAGTGAGTGCACAGGACAGTTAGAGCTCGTTATCACCTCTTTTCTTAGACCACTTATAAAATGCGTGGGACGCGAGGGTTGACAGAGGAGTAATTTTATCGTTGTAATGAAGAGTGTATCTGCAATTAGCCTTTTGTCCTCTACAGCTGAAGTTCAGGCTCTCAGATCCAAACATGCGTGACTCCCTCATCCCAGTTAGCCTGACTGAGAGCCTGTCGTCTAAATGTCTGTGCTGGTTAAAGATCCCCCACTGAACATGTTAGCTGTGGTCACTCAATGCTCTTAAATGCAGATTGCGGTGCATTGCATGGCTGCTATCTGGCTTATTTGCTCTGCGGTAGAAACTTTTCATCTCATTTGATGCTGTGGCCCCCTAATTGTGAGGGACCCTCTGGCATTTCCAGCCCTAAAGCTGCTGTTCAACCATCAAAATGTATTTATTATAATGGAAATGAATCTGACCCTGAAGAAACTGGCTGAGGAGATGCTTGGACAGTTTTGGAGCGCACATTATGCCATTGTTTTAGGCGTTGTTACCACTGGCAGGCTGGAATGTTTCTCTGTCTTTTCGATAGTCACACTAGCTTAGTGTATATAAGCGGTTTCTGGGTTTATTTTAACAGCTTGATGAGTTTGATTTCTCAAACTTTTTTTGATTTTGAGTTTGCAGGTGTTGTTGTTTTTTTAGGACCCCCTCGAAAACGAGATGTTTCATCTCAAGGGGTTATCCTCAACAATAAATTTCAAGATTAGATATTTTCTGTAATGTAGTTGAAGCTTGTTAGGAGAAAACCATTTGGGAGATGCAGGAACCAGCAAGAAAAGGGCAACGGCGCCCCCTTGTGACCCAAACACTGTTCTCATGCAGCAGAAACCTATTTTATATTAAATGATTTGTTTGTTTTATGGATTAAAATTGTTTTTGGATTATACATTTAGCAGATGCTTCTATCCAAAGTGGCTTTGCTTGAGCCAGTTGAGCCACAAGAATTACAAATGATCTGACTACTTTGAATATTAGAATGATTATGCAATTTTTTTTTAAATGTACAATAGATATAGAATTTCTAGAAAACACACTATAACTATCTAATGTGATGCAATCCAGGTATACGTGACTGTTTTCCTCCTTATCGCTTGATAACTTATGAATTTGTAAGAAGACCTAAAATGACAGTACTTTTAAGACATCTCAGACATTTTACTTGGAAAGAACATGCAGACTGCAACTGACCTCAAAAAGTTCAAGGCTGACTTTTCATGTGTACTTTCCCGCTGGTTTCCCAGTGGCCCGGCCCGCTCTCTTTGGTGTTTGACGATAGCTTCAGAAAGATGCTGAGTGCTTCTCTTCAGCCTGTGCTGAACTCAGCTGGCCATAAGTGAAAGATGTGATTTATATGCCTCACGGCTCACTTTCTGAATCTGAGCTGTCCTAGAAAAAGTGTGTGTATGCAAGAAATGGATTGAGGGGCGCCCTCAGACTTTTACTCCTGTGTATCAGCGTTTACCCGAGAGAACAACCCACATGTCATTCCAAACCTAGATCACTTTCTTCTGTGGAATACAAATAGAAATGTAAATGATGAAACTAAATGCTGACTAGGAATTATAAAAATGTAAACACATTTCAAGACTGAAGCTGGATGAAAGCTTTGTATAAGGAGCAGACTAGAATATGTTGATTCACTATTGTTATAAAATTGAGAAATATGCTACTTTTATGGTACTTTTATGCTTTATCGTGGCTTTTTGGAGATTTTAGGAGACCTTAGTCCTCATTCCCTTTTAGTGTCAAAGTGTTTTTCTCAGGATACTCATGTCAGTGATATCAGTCCGATTGGCCTATACAATTATTAATTTAGCAAATGCTTCTATCAAAAGTGTCTCTACTTTTCTAGCACCACTTGAGCGACAATCATTTTTTTTTTTTTTTTTGAATGTTAGAATGATTAGGCAAACATTTTTGTGTATATGATGTACAATAGATGTGCAGTTTATCGAAAGCATGCTTGCGCAATCAAATGTGATGCAATCCAGGTATTAGTGGCTATTTCCTCCTTTTTGCTTGATTTTCATTGGCACATTTATTTGTCTGGTATTCATTTTTATTATGACAGGTTC
Organism: Scardinius erythrophthalmus; assembly: GCF_964197995.2. Classification (NCBI taxonomy): domain Eukaryota; kingdom Metazoa; phylum Chordata; class Actinopteri; order Cypriniformes; family Leuciscidae; genus Scardinius; species Scardinius erythrophthalmus. The sequence continues at coordinate 7,207,690 of NC_138226.1, read as the reverse complement.
AGGAAGTAATTCGTTGGGACTGATTCAGACTTAAAAATCTTTTTGGACGATTCTTTGCAAGAACCATGTCCCTTTCTGCATAAGCCAGCGCCGAAGAAGATATTTTGACTTTCATTGTATGACCAAAAAAACGAAATGAGGGAGAGAACATGATGACAGATTTTAGATGAACTATCTGTTTAAGTGTGCATGCAGTCACTGAAGAAAGGTGAAGTAGAAAGATACTGTATTATTTATTGTATTTTGTGTGAGTTTTTCTCTGCAATACCCTCAGATACCCTGCAAACTCAGTGAAATATACATGTTGTGCTGTGCCACTGTAGAATCAGCACTGATGCAGCATCGCTGAGTGAACACGAGAGGCTGCCCGGGTTAAAGAAACGTGCTGGAGGCTGTCAGGGTTAAAGAAACGTCCTGCAGGGAGATGGACGGGTTTGGCTGGCCACTGTTTTTATTGGGCTGCTGTTTTATTTTTCCTCTATAAAGCGTCCGGCTGCTGCTTTTGCTCTGCTGGTCTTTCTAGTGATGCAAGCAGTCATTTAGGGACCTCGAAGGATGAAAGCTCCTTCCTTTTAGCGTTTCTGCTTGCAAATTTGACTGGCTATTATTGTGAGATTATCACCCTTCTTTCTTTTCCTTTCCTCATTTTGCATCCTGATTCCAGGTCGTTCCTCCCTCTGCTCGGTCAGGCCTTTGGATCGAGGGACTGTTATTTTTCCTCTTCTACTTTTATGAGGGACATTTACAGCTGAGGTCATATTGTTCTCGTGCTCGCGACACGTCACCTGATGCGTTTAGCACAGCCGTTAGGTCATGTTTTTGCGGCGTTCACCTGCAGGTGAAAGTTTTCGGACTCTCCGTAACTTGGAAAGTTGATGACGTGAAGGGATTGAAACTATATCTGCAGTAGCTGGAGATTGCATCTAAACGCTACTGGCAGTGTGTGAGTAGATAATGTGTCTGTGAAGTGGTGTGGAATATCGCTTTACACAAAGGTAGAAACTTATGGTTGTGGTTTATTTGAAAGTGCATCGTTATACTGGGAATTTGGTATTAAAATCTTTATTTCTGTTTTCTTTCTTGTCTGTGCAGGCTAGGTGATCAAGCAGGAGTGCTGCTCTCAGCAAGTGGAAACCCAGGTGTGTATCTTCTGATTTCCTCTTGTCTAGTCTAGTATAATAATTTTGGCAAATTTTGGTTCTTGACCAAAGCAACAATGTGCTGCTCTTCAGTGGAGTTTAGTGTTCATGCACTGATGCACATATTCAGTCTATTTAGCAATTACTGCATTTTGTTATATGCAATCATTCTGTAATCTATGATTTTGAAATGTCACTTTTGCTGACCAAGTCAGCATGAGATCAGAAATACAGTAAATAAACAGTAACATTGTGAAATATTATTACATGATCCTTCAAAAAAACTTATGATATGCTAATTTGGTGCTCAATCAACATTTCTTATCTATGGAAGCTTGTTTCCGCCACCAAATAAATAAATAATAATAATTGCGACTTTTTATCTCACAATTGCGAGTTAACATCTCTCAATTCTGACTTTATTTCTCAGAATTGCGAGATATAAAGTCAGAATTGCGTGAAATAGTCGCAATTGCGTGTTATAAAGTCAGAATTGCGTGTTATGAAGTCAGAATTCTGACTTTTTTTCTCGCAATTGCGACTTTATATCACGCAATTCTGACTTTATAACACATAATTGCAAGTTTATATCTCGCAATTCTGACATCTTTTCTCAGAATTGTGAGATATAAACTCACAATTGTGAGATATAAACTCACAATTGTGAGATATAAAGTCCAATTCTAAGGGGAAAAAAAGACAGACTTTTTTTTTTCTTTTACCTCAGAAAAGTTTCTGACTTTCTCACAATTCTGACTTTATAACACGCAATTCTGACTTTATATCTCCCAATTGCGACTTTATTTCTCAGAATTGCGACTTTATATCTCACAATTCTGACTTTATAACACGCAATTGTGACTTTATATCATGCAATTCTGACTTTATATCTCGCAATTGCGACTATTTCTCAGAATTGCGACTTTATTTCTCACAATTCTGAGAAAAAAAAGTCAGAATTGTGAGATAAAAAGTCGCTATTATTATTTATTTATTATTCAGTGGCGGAAACAAGCTTCCATACTTATGTGTGAAAAACAGTTTGTGATGCTTAATATTTTTGTGACATTTTGATGAACAAATTTCAAAAGAAAAGCATTTATTTCAAATAGAAATCTTTTGTAGCATTATAAATTACTTTACTGACACTTGGCTAATAATATAATGCATTTTTTTTTTTTTTTTTTTTTTGGTAGTGATAGTATATAGTGGTTCAGAGTTGAATATTGAAAAGCCTTGTTTTTTTTTGTTTTTTTTTTAACTGATGGGGGGTGTCTAGTGTGTTGCCAAGGTCAAAAGTTTCAGTGAGGTAAATGTTGCTTGCTTGTGTGTATTCACACTCAGTCATTGCATTCTTGAATGTCTTTGAGGTAATGCTGTAGTTCCACCTAATTCCGTTAGAGGGTGCTGGAGAGCTCCTTCAGACCGAGTTACAATTTCTTTCACACATTCTGCCTCTGTGTTCAGTTGTGGCAACCTGGATGCATTATACCAGTCTACAGGGCAGCGACCATCTTGCTTTTTATGCACAAAATGAACCATTTTATTTGTACTGCATATGAGGTTTTGCAACCATTACCAACATTTTGCATCAAAATGTCTAAATATACATTTTTGTTGGGTGGTCTGAGTGATGCTGAAGGACATCAGTAAAGATGTTAAGCTGTAGTTTTCTAGGCCAAGTTTCTAGGCTCTTGAGAATAGCTGTGGATCTCGGGTCTGGGCAGTCTACTAAAATCTTGATTTATTTATTTATTTTGATAAGTTGTGCCTGTAGGCCTATGTGTGCGTGGTTTTCTCATTGGGTGTTTTCTATGTAGGAATATTACTGGATGAGGTGCAGTGGTTTGCTCTGGCCTCATGATGGCGTTAGAGTAGCTTCCAGATCAGAAACTAAACATGATGTGGAGCAAGTGAGCAGATCTAGACTGCTTATTGATTAAAGATTTCTTTAATTGCACTGAACAGCTGTTGCATTTAATATTCTAAGGATCATGGCTGGTTTAAAGCTGAACCTCTATTTGGCCAGTGGCTGTGGAAATGTTGGATGTTTTATTCCATTTTCACAGATTCCCTGTTGCCCAACATCAAATATCAGCTCTAATCTTTAGAAGTCGCAGGGATGTGTGTGTTTTGTATAAAGTATTAGACGTATGGGGGAGAAAACCCCAGCTTAAACGCAGCTGAAAGTGTGTTAAGTCTGTGATGTTTTCTTTTACCATCTTAAAAATATCTATAAAAAATGAGAACACATCCTGTAACCCTTTAGATTATAACTTTACCACCATCTTTCCAGCTTGCTGTCTATTTTAAGAGAAAATTTTAAGAGAAATTTTTGAAAAAATATTTCAGCTAAAGTTTATTTTAGTTTAAAGTTGCACTTTGTAACTTTTGGCTTTCTTGCGGTTTAAAAATGAAACCATGCATTTCATGTAAGAATATTTATTCAACCAAAGAATATTGGTTGTGCTTTATCTCTGTGTGATTGTGTGGATAAATATGACGCTTCACAATAGATAATGCTTTACACTTACAGTGAACTCTGCTACATATGGCAATTTATCGGTTAAAAGGTTCAAATTAGAGATGTCCCGATCAGGTTTTTTTGCCCTCGAGTCCGAGTCCGAGTCATTTGATTTTGAGTATCTACCGATACCGAGTCCCGATCCGATACTTCTATAATACATAAAAAAATAATAAAGAAGAGATCCAGGATGTTCCTTATTTTTTATTTAATTCGTCTTATTTTAACATTCAAACAGAGCACTTCTGTGAGGTAGCTTGAACAATCAAGTAATAAATAACATAAATTCTTCACTTTTGGACTTAGTGCAACAGTAAATATAAAAAAAGTGTAATATATAAACAAATAGCACCTCAACTTAAAATACCCAGCAGGCATGTAAACAAATAAAAAAATAAAAGTGCCACAGTGTTTGCAAAGCCAGTAATGTGCTTTTAGGAACTGCACTCGCCGGTTTCACACTGCACGCGTTAGCAGAGCGTATTTTTTTCGGCGCCCATGTTAAAGGTGCATTAAGCAACTTTTCATGTTAAAAATACCTGTTTTTCTAACCCATACATGCTTAAACAATTGCCTGATGGGCTGAATGAGCCCTTCTATGATCTCTGCGATTGCCTCTATAATCCTGTACAGTAAAATAAATAAGAGGGATTCGGGACGGAATCGACTGGGCGTGACGTCATGCGCGTTCACGCTCACCTGGCTATGTCTGGCAGGTTTGTGTATTCGCTGCCATTATCCGCATCAGCGAAGACAACTCAAGCGACTTTGGCAAAAGTAGAAGATGGATTCAAAGAGACCGGCTTCTAGTTCATCCCAAACCCCAACGCAATCTCCACGTAACCGCGTGCACAACTCTGGTTGCAGTTTCGCGTGTCGCCAGAAGGGGGCATAGTTCTGCAAAAACTCAGAGACTTGTGCAATGCACCTTTAACAGATTAGAGCATTCACACCGCACGCAGAGGCGGCGCGTAGCAGGAGCAGAGCAGAAGCAGCAGTGCCGCGATCGTTTCGGCGCCGAGTCTATTTTTGCTGCGCCGCTTACGCTGAATTAAAGTGACAATGCATTGATCATGGCCAAAATACACTGCAGTTTTATCCAAAAAGTGCATGGATGATATCTATTGTGTTTTAAACAGTCGATCAAATGACCAACAGCAATTTAAAAAGAAAACAAATGTCCAAAAACAAACTTGTTGCCAGAACAATAAAAACAAAGATGAACCAAAAGTTATATAAATGAAATTATTAATAAAATAAGCTTCTTGACAAGTCTTTTCTCTTAAAGGAGACATATCATGCTTTTAAATTGTTCCTTTTTACATATACATCATACATTTGTGGTCTATATAAAGCGGAACTGCAATGCTTGGGTCTGAATTCCTCATTATTATAGCTCCACGGGCCCCTTTTTTTATCCCTTTTCTGATGTGCGTCTGAGAGCAACTCGTTTTGGTGCGGTCTCTTTAAATACATTTGAGACACTTCATACTCCGCCCCCTCTCCAGGTTGCAGAGGTTCAACTCCACCCCGTTCGGCCATTTTTGTAGTCTGATATCAGAGATAGGATTATCTAGCGGCACAGAAACTTTTTATTCACACGTTATTAACATAATGTCAACAACGGAAGACTTGTCCAGCCAGCCTTACATGTTCGAGCCAGAGTTGGAGCCGGATCGAGATGAAAATGAAGACGACGAACCTGCAGAACAACGTCTTCATATTGGATGTATTGCAATGGTGTGTTACTGTATTTACACATGAAACTTTGGTCTTCCGACATTTTACCACCGTGTCGATTTATTTTGATTAATATGTGCAAGGGAGAGAGAGCTAGACAGCATCTAGTTTGGAGACGGTGTCTTGTTTACACTTTCGCCGGGCTCCGAGAGAGAGTGCGAGCGCGCGCGAGACCGAGTCTCTCTCTCTCTCTGCTCGTTCTTTCAGTTAAACATGCGCCACAAGCGCGGCAGTTCATCTACATTAGACGGTGTAATGAAGCGTGTGGGTTACTACATCCAACAACCGAACATTTTAACTTACCCTCTCGTAACTTCTGCATCCTTTAGCTTGGACTTCAAAATTGCAGCGAGAAATAATAATGGCGGATCGCTCGAAGTGTTGGGCTGGAAGTCAATGTCCTTATTTGGCAGTTCCGCTGCAAATACTGTGACGTGATAGTTCACAAAACGTCATAGATAACAGAAAAATCAGAACAGGTTGAAAAATATGACCAAAACAGAATATAAAGATATCAACGAAGCACCTGAAGAGAATAATTTCATATTTTCTGTACTTCTAAACACTCCAAATATACAACAAAATGCATTTAAGGGCTAAAAAAGTGCATTTAGCATGATATGTCCCCTTTAAATGTATTTGAAAACGAAATAAAGCAATGCCAACTTATCCATTATAGAGTAGCCTACTCTGTCTGTACACAAGCCGCGGTTCAGCCGCGCGTCACAAACGCTGCCAGTGTGAAAGCAAAACGCGCGTGTCCTGCTCCTGCTCACCATACGCACTGCTCCTGCGCTAACGCATGCAGTGTGAAACCGGCGTAACTCTGTGCCACCGCATAACTATAGATGTGTTAAAAAATAATGAGAATATATATACATATATATCCGAGTCCTGATCGGGAGGTAACGTCCGATTCCGATCGAGTCTGAAACCACGTGACATCCCTAGTTCAAATGAGTACTAAATGCCATCTCTGCATTGCCTTTATAACATTTCAAATCCCTCAGTTCTCGGCATCTCCGAAAAGCCAAGCCGATGTTGATTCTTGTTTTATTACGAGCTCTTTTTGCCAGCAGACTCTCCTCTGTTCAGCGCGTTTTTAAAAACGAGCGATTCTTTGGTGGTTCAAAATTTGGCATGTTTTGTCAACCTTTTTCTCTCGTTGTGACAACTAACCTATGCCACTCCCACACCATACATGTGTCAAATTAGCCATTTTTTAATTCGTTTTTAATTCCATGGCAGGTCATACTGCAGCAGAACATGGACTAAAATGCAAAATAAAAGCAGATTCATCATATATAACCTAGTAGAAGTCTTAGTGAACGGATGTCAGGGGAGTAAACGTGTTTTTTGAACTGAACCTGTTTTTTGAACTTGTCATTACCTGGACAGGCGAGAGCAGACTGCTCTTGCCTCGGGGAAAATAGCAGGATACGTGAAAGAGAAGGGAAGTGAGAAAACAAAATCTCCAGCGGTCTCTGTTTACTCAGTCTAACCTTGCGAAGCTCTACTAGTGTCCTCTCCTCCGAGCTCCCTGCTTCTCTCTCTCCTCTCACCAAGTACCAAAAGGAGAGGAGGGGGAGGAGAGCACGTGTGTGTTTGTGTGTGTGGTAGAGCTGAAAGTGTGGAGCGAGGGAAGGGGGCTGGCGGCGCACACCTTCACTGAGTGGCTCAGAAACACAGAACAGGACAGTGCAGTCAGGTATCTATCCTGTCTCCGTGTCGAGCGTCAGGGTCAGGCGGCCATGGCCCTGTTTGTGGACTCTGCGCACTGCATGGGGGCCTACTACTGCCTCATCAGGACCCGGTTCAAGCGGAGACGCAAGAAGCGGTCCGAGCGGAAAGGTCAGAACGCTTTCTTTAACAGGCCTGACGGAGATCCGAGGACGGGCTTTCCACTTCTAAAACTTGATCGTACGCGGTGCTTTTCTTCAGTGCGTGTGATTTGCATTTCGAGACAGACATACAGTAGTTGACTTTAGAGAAGTTGACGTGTACTGCGGGCTTGAGGATTGTAAATAATGTTTTTTTTGAAGATTATTGGAGTATGTTTTATAAGAAAACACTAGTTCAGGTTTCTACTTCCAAATTTGCTGTTTCTTTGTAATTTTTTGGGAAATTTACTGGCAGATTCTTAGTAAAAATCGATTTAAATCAATCTTTGACTATTTTCAAACTGTAATTCTTCTGTCATTTTTATCCATCATGACCTCGTATTAATTGAGTGAGTATATGGAATATTGTTAGATTTTTTTATCTGTCACACTGCAGGATCATTTGAAATTAACTATGAATGTAAAAAGGCACTTTTTATTGTTCTGTCTGGTCAAATCTAAAGCTCGTATCACAGTTTTATGATATTCTGGACTGTGTTAAGGTATGATGTACTGTACCTTTGCTAAAAATGATGAAAATTGAGTAAATAAGTTCAGAAATGTCAACCACAAGAATTTAGAAATATCAGGCTGTCTGCAGGTTCTTTCCAATAATCTTATATTTATAATCAAGTCTTAAATGTTGTTTTTGCAAGTCTCTAAAGTTGGTTCAGCAGTTTGTTTTTAAAATCTGCTTGGATATTAATTTTCCATGAACTAAATTAGTGGAGCACTAAAGTGGAAATCATGCTTGTTTTTTACTCTATTTTAGTTCTCACATTAACATATTTATGTCTTTTGATGTATTTTTGTTTATATTTTTGTAAGTTATGAATATTGATGTGGTCAAAAAATACAGCTCATCTGAGAAAAATCTAAGGTTTTTTTTTAGCCAACTCAGAACATTTGTGTATCAACGGTATATTTAAACATGATGAGGATCTTTAAAGTCCTTTTTTTTTTTTACATTTCTTGAAAGTCCTAAAATGTCTTGCATTTCATTCCCTTAAACATGCAGATACCCTGAAGATTATGATGTATTTAATATATAGGCTAGGCTCACATTTCTTTAGTGGTTTGGAGATTTATGCATGATTCAGTTTCTTGTTCAGAGTTCGTTATTTTGGGAGTGTTTTATGAATGATTTACATTCCTGTGGTTAGTTTAGGTGGAAGGATGAAGTGAGATGCTGTTCTCGCTGAAATTGTTGTAGTCTGCTGTGGAATGAGCAACTTGTGTGTCTAATGTATCACCATGGTGATGAGCCACAAACAGAAAAAACTAAGATCGCTTGCAAGCATGCTGAACTTTGAATTTTATTGAATTAAATATATTACAAAATATATTTTTTATGGAAAATTCTGCAGTGATCGTCCCTGCTATCTTACTGATATTTTGAGATCCTGAGGTGTCACACACTGAGATCCTGAGCTGTCAAGAGCAAAAATGAAGGCACTCTCTCCCTGTCAGTCATGTCATATGAGGGTGGTATTTTAGAGAGGAGTGGTCCAAGTAGGGAAACATCGCTTTCAGCAACTGGAACTTTTTTACTTGCTTTCTTTTTTTCTTTTTTTTAAATGTAATTTTATGGGTCCTTTTGAAATGTTAACTTATAATTTCGTTTTGGTAGGTGTGAAATCTTATTTAAAATGGGAACATTATTTTAAAGCCTGTTTTTTTTTTTTTTTTTCACAGTCATCAGATTTTATATGAAGAACTAAAGTGTGAATAGAAATGTTAAAGTTAATTAGCTGCTTTCTGCGGTAGGTAATGCAATCAAAGTTTGTGAATGTCAGTTTGAGATCTAGCCTACATTTCAGCTTCTTTGACCCAAATCTGCCTTGAGGACTTTTTGGGAAGTTTTCATCTTTTTTAGTTAATGTGTGTAATAATTCTGTCCTACTTTAGAATGTTACAGTACTTGGTTTAAATGTTTAGTGGGAACTATACAGTATGTGTGTGTATTAGGGGTGTAAAGATTCTAAATACTCATGGTTTTCTGGTACAGAATTTGAATAATCAATTGCAAAGTAACACTGCGTAGTCTTCACTGTATAAATTAAAGAGTAATCCTTATTAAAGTTACAAAAGGTATTCAGTCAAGAGCAGTGAGTGATTTCTTTGTCATTTGTTGTTTGATGAAAGACACAGTCTGCCACAGGAACATTAGGCGGCTGTCACTTTAAGACATAATGCACAGATCCAATATACTGATACTGGTGTCAGGAGTGCACTTTAAAATTCTATCCAAGTAGGCAGCTCACTAGTTGTTTGAGCAGAGCTCACGTGTTTGTCCTCCTGTCCAGGAGCGGGGTGAGGTATTGGGTGTCACACTCAGGCAGTGTGTGGATAAGCCCAGGCAGGAGGTTTGGCGGCAGTCGCTGAGGTGTGCGTTTAGAGGTATTATCCGAGCATTCGCCGTTTGCCTTTGCATTCTGAGCCACGTGGGTTGAGAACTGAGACCTGTCATCCAAGCAAATCCTCCGCTGCTGAAGTGGCGTTTTTTAGCATGCCTCACACCCCCTAATGCGGCCTGGCAACTTAAGGCGGCTTTGTCAAACCCGTGAGTTTGTCTCCTCCTCTTATCTAGGGCAGGATGCCGAAAGGAGGCTGAAAAACGGAGGCTTGATGATTCTCTTTAAGAAGTCTAATGCTAATGTAATTCCCTCACTCACGGGCCTGATTGGGCCACATTGTGTCTGCGCCGTCTCTCTGTGTGGTTGTAGCCTGACGTTGAGCTGGCTCTAAGATATCTTTGGAACTTTAGGGGCTTTGTGTCACTCATGGTTCCTGCAGCATTGGTGGTAGTAGTGAATGTGCTGTAAGGATATGGTGTGGCATTGAAAATCACACAAATGACAATGTGGGTGTTAAAATTAGGTGTAAATAGTTGTCCAAGCTGAGAATCTATACACAGTCCTGCTCTTATTTTTACATAATTTTTAAGATGCTTCTCTCTCTTTTTTTTTCTTAAGTTATCTTATTAGTTCTTCTTTTCATTTTTCTTATTTTGTATGTTTTTTATTAACAAAAAATATTCTCTGTAGATATTGCATAATTAAGACCACACTCTTGCAGGCAACATATGATGAAATACTAAACTACTAAAAATCATTTTTATTTGCTTAAATGAAATGAAATATAAATATAACATGAAGTACTTAAACTTGAAAAATTAGAAATGTTGCAAAGTAAGTAAGTTTGGTCTAAAGTACTATAACTGAAATAAAATAAGTTTAGTCTGAAGTAAAACTGAAATTAAAAAAAAAAATGGAAAACGAAACTATTAAAAAAATAAAGAACAAGACAGCAGATACCAAAATTATAATGAAAACCGAAAATATAAACATAAAAGCTAATATAGTATAATATAATAATATATACTTATATTATATTTTTAATAACTATAATAGTATGCAAAAATACTAAAATAACAATATAACAATTTTGTTTTTTTAAATGCTAAATCTGCTCTTGCAGATTGTACAAGGACTGTAAATTGAAGCATCAGGGATGTAGTTGAGATCCTTGTGTCTGCCTTGTCATTTAACCCTCTCCAGTGGGCCGCTGATGGCATGTGGAGGAGAGTTTCTGCCCAGCCAGCAGACTGGAGGAAATGAAGCTTCTCTGATGGAGTGAATGGAACGTGTGCAGTCTGATAATGGTGTATCATGGGGAGGATCACCATTGCTCTCCTCTCTTTATTATGCTATATGAACACACACAGCAGCTTCACATACATTTCTCTTAAGAATATTCAGATGTCCATTAAACTAGATACTGAATTATTTTTTTTTCTAAACATGGTTTAACTTACTCGGTAGTAAGATTGACTTTAAACTTGCTTAACCACAACCTGAAAAATCTCTGAAATGTTCCTGTAGCAATGCTGAGAATGCAATGACGCATGAGGCTAGAATCATCTGTTGTTCACATACTTGCATGGAGTATGTTATTTTGGAAAATATTTTAGTTGGTTGTCACATTACATTTTAATAATGTTTCAAACCAAGATTATGCATTCAAAACTATAAATTACATTTCTGAGAACTTGCACAGTTGTTTTAAACTAGATTTTTAAAAGCTTTTTGTTCCTTTTTCATAATCCTATGACATCCTTATTTGTCATTAAGATGCATTTTGTTTTGAAAATCTAAAGCTTTGTGGTCTTTTTGTGTAATGGCTGTGTACTTTGCTTACAATGTGCAGATAAGCACTGAAATAACTACAGCTAATGTAATAAATTTACATAGTAACCCAATTGGCAATTAATTCATAATTAAAAGCAATTAAAAGAGCAGTTCTCGTTCCTCTTAAGTGATACCATTAACCTTTTCTTTGCATATCGATTGAATTAGCTATTGCCATTGGGAAACGGAGACCATGCCAGTGCCGCAGATCTCCAGTCTAATTGAGACTCAAACCGGCACATGGTTGAGATGACATAATTAGACTGGATCAGTGAGGAAGAGTCGTCTGTAGTGTGTGTGTGTGTGTGTGTGTGTGAGGTGGTTGTCTTCCCTTCATCCCTCCATCCCTTCATTTCTCAGGCTCATTAACTGCAGGTTGCAGTCTGAAAAACTGCTAATGTTTCTGAAATAATTCTTAAACAAGCTGCCCACCCATATTTAATGACTCACTCAATGCGGTCCACCAACACTCAACTCTCACAGACACAGTCCCCCCCACCCTCCGCCCTCGTTTATTGTTCTGTTCTTTTCTTTTTTTCTTTTTATTATTCTTTGTTCATTACATTCTCAATCTTTTGTTTCATAAATTAACTGTATTTTGTTTTGTTTACTTGTTTGTTTCTTTCAGTATTTGTATTTTTTTACTAGTTCCCCCCTTTTTTGCTTTCCATTTGTTTTATTCTGTCCTTGTTCTTGTTTCTCCACTCTCTTTTTCATTCATTATTTTCCTGTATTTATTTGTTGCTCCTGTTCTTCTATTAATTATTTAACTTGTATTTTGTTCTTTCGTTTGTTTCTTGTTCTTTTGTTCATTTTTTTTTTATCATTTTTCTCTTTTTGTTCATTTTTCTCTTTTTAAAGCTAAAATATGTAATTTTTTCGCCACTAGAGGTCGCTAACCTCTTACAATAACAAAGGCGTAGATTGATGACGCAGTGATAAGCGGAATCGTGGAACTTGCTGTCATGCTGATGGATCTAATAATGTTTATGGATGAGTGAAAACATTCATGTTTTTTAACGTAACTGTGGTATGAAGCAGGGCGCGATTGCTAATGAGAGACCGATATCAGCGTCACACGCGAGTCCCACAGATATAAAGGAATAAGGAGATTTAATTATACCGAACTACTTTTATTGTACCAACACTGTCAAGTCGTGATTCTTTGTCTAGTCAAAGTTTGTCGCGGACAAACGCCACGCTGATATTGATCCTCGTTTTAGTTCTCCTTTTGTCCCAGAGTCTGCTTGCCATGATCCATAATGTTTGAACGAAACAACAACAGCATGCTGATAAACATTACGCAGTTGTCCACATCTGTTGACTGGCACTACAAGGAAACCATAGGCGGAAACCAGGGATAACGGGGATATTACGTCATTGACAGGCGACAATTGTGAATTTCTCTGAATTTACAAATTCTTGGAAACATTTAGGGATAATGTAAGTACACAATTGAAATAAATATATAACACTGTACAAGTGGTTTTTAGATATTTTGATACACAATTCTTACATATTGTACCTTTTAAGTGTGCTTGTTTTTATTTGTTCGTTTGTTCTCTGTTCATTCTTTCATTTATTTTCTTTCACTTGTTTTTTCTTTCGTTCATTCTTTCACTATCTTGTATTAGGTTGTTGTTTTCATTTCCTTGTTGTTTACTTGTTGCTTGATCTTTTGTTCCTTCTTTTATTCGTCATTTAATTGCTCTTTTATTTAATTTTTTTCATCTCATTCTTTTGTTTAGCTATTTCGTCCTTTCTTTTTGTATGTTTCATGCATTTGTTCTTTCCTTCATTTGTATTTTTTGTCTTTTTGTTTCGTTCCTCCTTTCTCTTTGATAATTGGGGAAACAGTTCAGAGTGTTGAAAGTATTAGCACACGTCTGTTAATCCGGTCTGTCTCTCCGTGTGTCAGTCATATCTCCCTGTGATGTTTCAGATGCTCAGCGCTCCTGCCTGTCCATCACTGTTACCTTCAGAGCTGTTAATATCCCAGCCACCGGGTGTAAAATTCACCGGCTAATCCACTCAGGCATGTACACGCACCCAGCGCTGCCTTCCTCCCCGTGGATATTGGAGTAACTGACCTGGCCTTGAATTAGGAGTACAGTGATAGTCATCTGTTGTGAGCAGCGGGGCCGCTGATGCGAGGAAAATAGGCAGGGAAGGAGACGAACCGAGAGAGAGAGAGAGAGCGCCAAAGCTCAAAAAGACAGGATGATGCATAGTGCTGAGGCCAGCAAACTTCCTGTCTGTCCAGTGTAGGTTAGGAAAGCTGAGGATTAAACACAAACAGAGCTGGATATAAGCTCCAGGGGCTCATCTGTGCTCATAACCAAGATTTTGAAGCAATTTGTCATGCTTCAAGATGCCACGTCAATCCCTACCCTCTCACACAAGGGTCACGGTTCTGGGGGCAAAAAGCATCTTTCTCCATTCAAAAGTAAAATATATTCTGACAAAATATTTTTTTCATGCATATAGCTAATATTTTATTGTTATTCTTACACCGTGTCCTAACAACACGCGACGTGCGATAAAAGGTGTGTTTTCCATGTTAATCAGAGTTTTTGTCCTAACCAGCCGCGACTGCGACACGCAATTCTATTTTTAGAAACGCTTTCTATTTTTCTGCGACGTCGCGGCTGCTAACACACACTGGCAGTGTTCGTCGTGGTCTTGCGGAAACGAAAGCTGATGCTTTCTGTATGTTTTTGTCATCTCCGGTCGCGTTCATATGTAAATTGCGTGAGCTAATTTTGTCCATTAGATCGAAAGATCTGCGAAAACCCATGCATTTATCCACACATAGACCCTCCCCTCGAAGAAATCAGGACAGAAGTGGTTGAAAGTGGACAAAAGAGACGGATTAAAACGCCAGGTGTAAACGGGAATGTGTCTCCCTCATCTACTTGTGATGTGATAAACAGGGCCTGTGTTTGTCAGCCATTTTTCAGAAATAAATACTTGGTTCAGTTCCTAAAAATTTTATTCGTGGGTTAATGAGCATGGGAAAATGTGGGTCCCATGTCAATGAGAACCACTACTCTAGAAAACTATTTGACCATATTTAATCATAGCTGTGAGTTTTACGCAGACAAGCACCACTAGTTTTATTCAGAAAAAGTGAAAATCTAGTTTGTTCATTGCTGCTAATAAAGCCCATAGGCACATCACATATGTCATCATGAGCTTTAATAGAGTTTGTGGGTTTAATAGGGTCTTGTGCTGGCTGTAGTCTCTCCTTGTGGTCTTCTAGCGTGAGGTCTTTGCAGGTACATGTCTGGTCTGCTGTTCCCATTTTGACAGCGGCGTCATTTATCAAGCCCCAGATATTAAAAGCCACTTTATCAAAGTGTCTCGTCGCGAGCTTTTGTTCAGGAACTCCTAAATGTGTCTGCGGTCTAAAAACCCTGTAATTTGCGGCGAGGTAAAAAATGAGTGTTGGCAGACTAATTCAAATCTGTTATTGGTCATTTAAAGTGCTGAAATTCAATAATGGAGCTGGATGTTCTCAGCAGCGCCTGGTTGCCATGGCGGCAGTCATTCGGGGAGGGGGTCGGCTACTCGCGGACCGCTCCGAGGTGGCCGCGCTCGTCTTCCTAACATGCCCGGCCCATCAGTTCTAATCAGGTGGAGCGACAGCCTGCCCCGTCTGCAGGGACCCCTCTCCATTAGGTGCTCAGCTGGCCAGCGTCTGCCGCACGTGTAGTCCATTAACCATCGTTACGTGGGTGCAGAACCGGGTGAGGAGAGACTCTGGAGCCACGTTTGAGGAAAGACTGGTTTTTGAGGTACACCTCCAAAAACCATAGGAAGGCACAATCTTTTCCCTTCCATGTGTAGAGTTAATTTTTTGGGCAAAACAGTAAATTTGGAGAAATTTACAAAATCTGAAGACATGTCCAGGTCATATTTCAGCCCTAATTCTAGAAAAATATTCTTAAAATATTCAAATTACTGATGTTTCAGTTTTTATCTCTGTTTTAGGGCCACTTTTTCGGTACAGTTCAGTATGTGTTATGTTCAGGGAGAAAAAGGACTGCTGTCAAATAAAAATAAAGAACAAATAATCATACAAGCAACAGCACAAATAAATAAAATGGAGCAATCATGCAAATAAAATAAACAGTGCTTTTCAGGTTATTTAGGTTTCTAACCGTAGTTTTCAGGTACAGAAATTGAATAAATTAATCAAAAGTAAAAAAACACATTTGAATATAACCTGCACTGTATAAATTAAATAAAGATTCAGCATTTTTAAACTTACAAAAACTGAGTCAATTTGTTGTTTGATTAACATTGAAAACACAAGACAGCGGGAATATTAGGCTGCTGTCACTTTAAGAGAATGCACGGATCCAATATACTGATACACATGCATTGTCTTTGTTGACTGTTTAATTTCACTTAAGACATAACCTACAATGTTTGCTAGGATACTCACCAAGGTGGGCATGTTGACAATTTTTTATGTGAAATTGTCAGTTTAAGAATAGTAGTTCGATAAAAAAAAAAAAAAAAAAAAATGTCATGTACATATATTTTGATCATTTTGAAAAAAATGTATTCTTCTTGAAAGTTTCAAAACTTGTTCGATTTCAGGGACCAAAGCGAGCAAGTTGGAAATGTCACGTGTCCCCAGTTGTATTGACGAGGTTTTGTGAAATGTCTCGTTAGGAAGTGTAATTTATTGTTGTCTAGGGCTTTTAATAGTCAGCTAGTTGGTACAAAATTAAGTTCTCCACTTCTATGTTATTATTAGTTGATCAGCTTTGCAATTATGTAGTTACTTTACATTTGCCTTTTCCAGATAACAAAAGTGATGAATGCCATGAGAGAGAAAGAATATATTGACTTTTTCTTAAATACTGATCTGGGGCTGTAATGGAAGTGGATGCACCTCCATTCTGGAAAGGGGCCCTTATTTCTTCCAGGCTGTTTGAGACTGTGAGGTGATCCATCTATGTTAGGCCACACAGGGGCTGCTATGATGGTTTAGACTCATATCACATCCCTCTCCATTTGCACAGCCCATCCATCTATGTCCACTCTCCCTCTCTCTTTTTGTCTTTTACTCACTCGTTCACTCATGATAACTTTTCCTGCACAAGGCCCTTTGACCTGCGGTAGATGTTGTTGGCAATGAGAGACACCTCACAGACTGGCTTGTGGGTCATGTTTTCAGCCATAAAAATGAAATTACCTAGTTACTGCCAGTAGATATAAAAAATAAACATAAAAAAAATCTGTGGTTACTGTGCTCGCGAGGAAGTATTGTATTAATATTTCTCAAACATTCTGTTTAGGGATTGTTTTGGTATTAAAGTTGGCATGAAATGGAAGTTGTGATATCTGAGTAAAACGGCTTCTCGAACAAGAAAACATTTAGGGTGGGACTTGATTTTGTCTGTGGGGAATTGATTGGATGGTTGTGATTTGCTATTGGTGAATCTCATGTGAGTGACAGGTTGTCCCACTAATTTTGTCTAACCATATGCAAGATTGTCTTACCCTATTTTTGTTTTTTGCAGACTTTATACATCATGTTTGCATTTGCACACATGGTTTTCTTCCTTTCAGCTATTTTCATAATGATTTTTTGATTTGATAGCATCTTTCTTGCATATACATATACTATTTAACGCCACATTTAAAGTGCATAGACTCTTTGTTTGTTCTTGGAAGCATCAGATTGAAAACACCAAAACAATCAAAACCTAAACTTAGCAAAAGCTTTTGCCTCGGATGCTTGTATTTCCTTTGGGAGATGGAAATGTTTTTTTTCAATACCAGATTTCATTGCAGCATGAAAGAAAGAGATGCTCAGCAGAGGACCTTGGCATAAGTATTTTCTATTCTTGTTTGTCCAACTGCATTTATTGTTAGCAAGACAAGGTCGTACAGTATCAAGGCCATTGGATGCAATTAGCAAAATACAAACTCAAGGCCTCTGGAGTCCTCTAAATCTTCTCTCCTTTTTTAAAGAAATGTTCAGAAGCTGAAGCTTTTCTTTCGGTTTCCTCTTAATTATTTTATGTAATGGGTTGTAATGACCATGACTCTTGTGACTGAAAATCTACATTAGCAGCTGCCCTTTTTTTACCCAGTTAATGTGTTTACATGCACTTTCAAAAGTTTAATTTCTATTAAAAAGATTTTAGTCCTTACCAGTCTGATTTGTTGCTTACATTGGGGTCTGCAAGATGACTTTACTGTTTTGAAAGAGATAAATGTTTTATTCAGCAAGGGCTCATTAAATGTGATCAAAACTGTCAGGAAATACTTTTTACATCGTTAAAAAAGATTTGGATTTCAAATAAATGCTGTTTTGTTTTGTTTTTTCATCAAAGGATCCTTAAAAAAAAAAAATCATCATGGTTTCCACAAAAATATTAAGCAGCACAAGTCTGTGTCAACACTGATGATAAGAAATGTGGCAAATCAGCATATTAGAATGATTGAAGGATCTGAATGATCATGTGACACTCAAGACTGCAGGAAAAATCTGCTTTAACATCACAGCAATAAATTACATTTCAATATATAATTATCAAATAGAAAATAGTTATTTACAATTAATCATATTTTACAATATTTTACTGTTTTACTGTACTTTTGATCAAATAAATGCAGCCTTGGCGAGCATAAGAGACTTCTTTCAAAAACGTTACAAAATCTTACCGACACCAACTATTAAATGGTAGAGTATACATGTTAAAAGGCTGTGTCCAAACAAACTGAGTTTACTCTGTTTTGCTGTGCAGTTATTGGAGTTTGATGTTGAGAACTGTTTGCAAACTGATTTTGCACCAGTGCTTGTTTCCTATGCTGCATACTAATTCCTGGACCAATAGCGTGTAGTGTTTAGCCTGTGCTCCCAGATCTCTCTGTTTTCCCTGTGTTGTCCGCTATAATCCTGTTAACAACGTGGCATTGAGCTGTTCTGTTTTTCCCAGAAGTTCATCCATGCCGCTGTCTCTGTCGAAAGCCGCACCTTTGGAAGAATCTTCCTGAAAACCTCAGTAGCATGAGTTGCATTTTATTGCATCACATTTATGTAGACAAGTGTTCAAACATGGGAGAATTCTTCTTATTTTGGTTTTATTTCTCGAGACATTAAGATTCGAATTTACTAGCGTAGACGTGTCAAGGTTTTCTGAAGTGTGGATAATACATGTGATTTTTTTTTTTTTGTACATTTCTGCCTGTGTGTAAAAGTGAAAGAGTCTCCTTGTAAGTTTTGTTGTTATGAAGCTACTAAAGCAATGGAGCATAAATCCTTAGCTCAGCACTGTCTGAGCCAGCATTCGGCTGTATTTCTCAGCCTAAATGGAGCGGAGGTCACAAATGAAGGGGGATCTGAGAAAGGAAAGGATCCAGAAGCATCTGTGAGGTGGATTGATCGAGGAGGTGGGCTGTCATCTGTCCCCAGTGTGGCGGTCACTCGACCTTGGAATGATGGACTCTGGGAGAGCAGCCATTTATTGGCCTTCCTCCAGTGCCTGGACTTTCATAGCCACACATGTGGGTGATTTATACCCTGGCGCACATGCAGGGTGTGCGGGTGTAATGTATTAAAGTGTGTGCTGTAGGGCTGTGAGGCGGTGGAAATGTGCTTTTGCTTTACTGTTTATACTGAGAGACTCCAGACTGCGACTAAAGCTTTGAGAAGTCCGTATGCAGTTTCATCAGTTGAGTCATGAAGTGAGATGCCATTAGTTTATTAGAATACATCTATAGTGTGACTGTGAACACTTGAGCTGTTAAAAGATTGTGATCTCGATTCAAACACTCACGCGATCTTATTCCTAAATGACAACGAATCACCTGTGACTATTAAACCTTTATAGCAAACATTCAAATCTGCGTTGGCGCTGCCGCTGAACCGGAGAGAGCAGTTGTCATCTATGAAGCAGCTTCACAAACAGTCTTTTCGACAACTCGTTATTTCTGTGCTACAATAATTCAGATTATCACAGAAGTACTGGGATAAAAGTTTATAGTTTGGATATAAACACTGATGTCTATGGCAGTGTAAAGAGAGTAAATCACCTTTTGAAAGTAACTTGACACTTCAAATAACGTTGGTCAATTACATCGTTACACCAGTAGGTGGCGACAAGTGACTGTTAAAAAATGTATTTGTCATTAGCCCCTTTCACACAGCGTGTTGAAATTGCCATAAAATTGCTAGAGTGCCTTCTGTGTGAACGCAAACATGTCCCGGGATCGATGCCGGGATGGGAACCTAGTAACATTGCCGGGATCAGTCCCGGAAAGCACCCTGTGTGAACAAAAGCCAGGACCAATGCCGTAAGGGGTGTGTCGTAGTGATGGCGCACGTGGCATCGCACCGGCCTTTCTACAACCTATGCTACAGCATATGGGGAACGAGCCACTCGGCAAACCCAGTGGCACTACTGGGAAGTGTGGACTCGTCTCCGTGTAGAAATGACGAGTTATTTAGTTAGAACTGACATCTGACACACAAGTTATCACATCCTGACGTCACGTGTCTTTACGGGATGTGTGTGAACGCACTCACAGATTCCGGAAAATGAATTAACCAAAATCAAACGATCCCGTGACAAATCCCGGGACACATTATCCGTGTATTTTCCGGAATCTCTGTGTGAAAGGGGCTATTGAATCATTCATTCAAGAGATTTGTTTAAAAAAATCGCTGATTCATCCAGTACTGAAACAAGCAAAGTTTTTATGATCGAGTCATTAAATCATTTATTCAACGGATTTTTTTATATTACATAATTGAATTTAATTTTAAAAAAAAAATTTAAATTGGATTGCAATTAAAATGTTGTTAGAACCTCCAGTAAATTGCATTTTTTTTTGTTGTCTATTCAGAATCATGGATCTCTGTTTAAAAATAAAATAAATAAACTGATTCTCAATTTATCCAGAACTGTGCAGCTCTAATGAACTCCAATGTTTTTTATACCATTCAGGCAAAAATATATTTTTGTAACTTGAATGGTTTAAATCACACACAGTGAATCATTCAGTCATTACATCACAATTAATTCCCACATAGTCCTTTTTCACACACACATTTTTAAGGGGTTTGAATACTTTTGCAAGCCACACACTTACATATGTATGTGTGTGTGTAACTTTTTCAAATAACTATATTGTGAAAATAGTGATTAAAATTTTTATTATACTGCTTTTTAAGAGACAGATTATTTGTAAAAGAGGAGGTTTTACGCTTAATCTGCTGCATGTATTTCCATACATGTGTGTACACATATGGAGGGTTTGAAGATGATGATCTTTGCCCTCGCTTACTCCTCCAGCTTTTCACATCTCCCCCACAGAAAGCAATCTCACATAAAACTATCATATAAAAAATTCATCCCGCACACTCGTTCTCCTTGCCAGCCATTCTTTTAACTCAAGTGCAGCGTGATGACCAGCCATCTGCCAGTTATTGAATCCACTAACCCAGTAAAAGAGTTTCTGCCCTCAGCCCAAGCTCAAAGAATCAGCCTTCTCAGAAAACCCTCACATCACTTGGAAAACCTTGACGTTGCTGGAACAGCAGAATTACAAAGCTAAAGAATATTCATAACCATTCTTTGTCTGAAACCGGTCAGTGAGTTTGACATTTTTGGATGAAGGAAACTAGTTTCAGCTTCCAAGGCACAATAATATAATGTCGCTTTAGACGTAATCAAGATATATGTAATGTGCTTGCATTCAGTAGAAATGGATTCATACTGTGAATTCTGTATCTTATAATATTAAATTATTAATTTTCATTTTCTAGTGTCAGCTACAGTGTTTTAATTTCATTTAATATTAGTTTAATATTTCACTTTTTATTATTTTGTTCGTTATTTATTTTTATTTAATTGTTTAATTTAATTTCCAAGTATGAGCTTTAGCTTAGCTAAGTCGTTTAATGACCAACTTGCTTACTTTGCAGTAGAAATGGAATCATAAGGTGACAAGGAAGTGAATTAATAATGTATGCTCCCTTTACACATAGACCAGATGGATCAGATGTTATGCAAGTATTGAACTTTATGACTATACCTCCTTATACAACCTAGAAAGGCAGCATTTGTCATGTTTTGGACACAGATATTTTTTTTGTCTGTATTGGTTTAAACTCTCAATCAGGATATTTGTATATATTGTATAGATATTTGTATGTATTTGTAAAGTTTTAATGTTTTAGAACAAATGTCCTATGATTATTATTTGTAAGCAAATGTTATGTACTACATTCTGCACTTAAAATAAGACAAATGGATGGTCATCTCAGAGGCTTGTGTGTCTTCTACAGGAAGTGAGATCATTTGTCTGTGGCTCTGCAGCCCTGTCCATGGTGCTGAAGTCCCCGGTCTCGTTCCATCAGTCTCTGACACATGTTGGGCTCTTGGCCACCCTGCCCCCCGGCACTCTATTAGAGCACAGTAATTGGCGTTCAGGCGGGTGGAGAACTCATATCAGCGGTAGTATTATTAAATTTATTTGGAGAGCTGAATTTATTTGTCCTGAGGGCTGGTGTTTGGCTCAAGCTGACTGAGGGCCATACGTATGTGTAGAAAACGTGCAGTTGTGGTGCATGCTGAAGAATAGCTAATGTGGTTAAGGTTTAGAGGCACCTATTTGTGAATATCAAATAAAGTGCAGTATTATTTTGTTCAACATAAATTCGCATGTTAGGTAGAATGTCCTAAAGGTTTTTTTTTTTGTTTTTTTTTGTCTGTCCACAGAGCAAATGTGGATGGTGATTTGTACTGCTCCAAAATAAAAAATAGTAATCCATTCAAAAGTAATCCAGTAATTAGTTGACGCACCGTTAGTGTAGTTCATCATTTATTTTTTATTTTTTTATTTCATTTTAGTGGTAAGATTTAAAGTTGTAAAATTTAGTTGAATTTAAGTTCACTATATTATTATTATTATTATTATTATTATTATTATTAAAAGGTAATTGTTTTATTTATAAACTGCATTTTATATATATATATATATATATATATATATATATATATATATATATATATATATATATATAAATATTTTTTGAATATATTAGATACATATAATTTTATATTAATCATAATATATATATATATATATATATATATATATATATATATATATATATATATATATATATATATATATATATATATATTATGATTAATATAAAATTATATGTATCTAATGTATTCAAAAAATATTATATACAAGTAATAAAAAGGAAATGTTAAATTAATAATATTATTTTAATATAAATATATATTATATATTAATTGTTTTAATTGATAAGTATTTAATTTATAATATTAAAGCTGCAGTTCGTAGCTTTTTTGGGTTAAAAATTATCCAAAATAAATGTTTGATCAAGTAGATAACCAGCCAGTGTTCAAAACTATCTGCATGCCTTAGTTCGATTCAAAACGGTAAGCTTGTAATAATGTATTTAACTCCAGTGGTACTGGTGGATTTCCGCGGGAAATTCGAGCATGTCTTTGCGTCATTACGTCACATCTGTACACATAAAGAAGGTGTTTCGACTAGTAGGCTATGAGTGTGAGGATGTTGGAGGTGGAGATTTATAGCCTTTTTCTCACAGCACTTGACATAATTAAACTTATCAATTTGATGACGGATCCAGAAAGGTTCAAACGACAATCACCAGTGACAACTGGAGATTCACTCGTAAAACGCGAAAGACTTCGGAGAAAAAAAAAGACTGCAACCGGCCCATGCGAAAACAAGGATAATATCGGAAGGGCATTAAATGTAGTCACGCAATGCTGATGTTGTTAACATTAACAATTTGAGAACAAAGTATAATTTGCATGGTTTGACGTGATATGATAAGCGATCGTTAGATTTAATCAGCGCGATTTACTGCAATGCTTTTTTCCCCTTAGTTGGTCAGAACAATAGTGGATGTTACTTGTTCAGATGACATTTTCCGGTGAAAGTTCTTCTGTTGGTCATACTTCCAAAAAGTAGAATCTGTGTTTCCGAATGACAGTATCCACACCGGCGGCGACTGACAGCCGCACATTCTCCTCAAAATATCGGATTCATCCGCGCTGTGCCGTGCCGAGGCACAACCCACGTAAAGTTGATAATTCCGTGAATAACTGCAATTGCAGATTTCGAACAGAGATGGCGACAATGAGGAAAAACTGCGGACTGCAGCTTTAATTTAATATTTACTTTTTTATTAATAATCTTTTTTAATATAAAAAAGCTCTGCCTTTCAGAGCAGACCCACAAGACTTCTTTTTACCTTGAAAGACTTGTCCAAGTCTGGAAAACACCTTGTACTCGTGAATTAGTCACATCTTTAGTTTGAAGTTTAGAGGAAATTGGTGTGATTTAATGTGGAATGCGGGACCATCTCTCTTTTTATATGTGCTTTTCTCTAACAGCATGACTCATGACAGCCGCAGTTAAAGTTAAAGATGTGATAGAACGTTCTCAGGTGTACGACCAAAGTGCCCGGCGTGTCACCCTTCATCTGTACGTCAATACCAGCCACAGGCCACTTTGGTGAAATTACATAGTGGGCTCTGAAGTGGCAGATCACGGTGAATGCCCTCACCCTCATCTCGCTGCTCTCCACTGTCATCTGGCTCTTCTTCAGCTGGGATGTTGACTGTGGATGGCTGTCTGCGTGCTCTAAGCCTCTCACACAGAGATTTGAACTCTTGCAGATCAGTCTTCATTTGAATGTGAGCTGTGTGATGGCACTAAAGACTCTCAGGGTGAATCGCCCCCTTTTTCTTCTCTCCGCTCATGGCTCATCAAACATGCTTTTACTCCGAAACACACATCAGTCTGCTCTAAATCACATATTTGAAAGATAAGAACTGAGAGCGGGGAATGCTTCTGTCAATTTCAATGCCAAACATGCCGCTAAACATAACCTCAGAGAAAATCATCTCTTTATTTCCATTGGAGCCATGTGCCAACCAGAAAACACCACCTTCTCCTTAGGCCTGTGCGGTAAAAGTTAGTTTCGGTGCCCATATTGACAGTTACAGCATTCATACTGCATGTGGAAGCATTGTGGCAAAGTGTGGAAGTATATTTGCATGTAGAGTTTAAACGTACAGTATGGAATTTTTCGCCGCTATGGGTCGCTAACCTCTTACAATAACAAAGGCGTAGTTTGATGACGCAACATTTGCTAAGAATTATGGATCTTGTCGTCAACGTCAAGCCGACTGATCTAATAATGTTTATGGATGACTGAATACATCGATGCTTTTATCATGACTGTGATATGAAGCAGTTCGGGATTGCTAAGAGACAGCTATCAGCTCCAAACACGACGCGAGTCCCGCAGATATAAAAGGAAAATTACTACTCACAGGTCAAGTTAGTTTCGGTGCTCATATTGACAGTTACAGCATTCATACTGCATGTGGAAGCATTGTGGCAATGTGTGGAAGTATGTTTGCATATTGTTTAAGCAGAAAATATACAACAATATTTTTTTATTTAGCAAAATATGCTTTTACGAATACATAATGTGAAATGCAAACCACTTCCCTATTGTGTAAAAAGACTTGTCGGATTTAATTCAAGTTGCACATGCAGTGACAGGGACACAGCACTTTCTGTTAGGTAAATCTGCCTGAATCCAGATCCAAATATAAAATATCTGAATCCAGATTTTAAGAGATGGTTTATGAAAATGATAATTATTCTCATTGTTTTGAATCCAAAAGTGTGTGTGTGTGTGTGTGTGTGTGTGTGTGTGTGTGTGTGTGTGTGTGTGTGTGTGTGTGTGTGTGTGTGTGTGTATATATGTATATTAGGGCTGTCACTTTACGTTCGAAAATCGATTGCACAATCGATCGGACCAACCAACGCAAGTTTCGAAAACGAAAATAGGGAATCGATTTTAACGGTCTTTTCTCGGAGCGCATCCAGCTCGTCATGTTATGCCCGCAGCGAACGCGCGTCATTTGCAACTGCAGGCTCTGACAAACACGCATAACAGCAATGATCCTTCTGCATAATGTGTCTCTTTTTACTACAAAACTGTGAATTTTCCCGGTATTCAGACAGTCTCATGCATTCAGATACAGATTCGGGCAACGGTCTATCGCCTACATAGGCGAAATTTGTTTGTCATTTCTAATCGTAAACACAGCCATGTTGAAGAATGAGGTAATGTTTTTCATATGCTGCGTGCTATGGCAGTCCACTATGCTTATTGCTTTTCGAGAATGTTGCACTAGTCATTGTGCGCGAAACTTCACGCCAATAAATCATCAGAAATATTGCTTGTGCGCGTCAGGCGCGGCGCGCCCTCTTTACGTTCGTCCTAATGCCTGTTAGTTGTCCGTGGATTTGCCCATATACGGCGTTTTATTTTTCAATTTTCGATTTTACAATCGATTCAATGAACACTTATGTCTCAAAAATCGAACAGGATTTGTTCATAAAAGTGACAGCCCTAATGTATATATGTAAAAAAAATACATATTTTTTTTAGCTCTGTTTGAGAAATAGTTGAATTATGAAATTTTCCACTGAAAAATAATGGCATACACGTGTTTTAAAATGACATGATGATAAATAAATACACAGAATTTTAAGTTTTAGGTGAAATTCCAGATGCTGAGATGGTTAAATATCTCCTTCACACAGTCACGCAAGATGAATGAAAAACAAATCAGCGAGTGCTGCATGCACATCTCCCAGAAAACTGTATTTCACAGTCCTGCACTTTTACAGATGAGCAGAGATTTGTTATTTTTGGTTTCCTATTGGATTGCTCTTTCTCTGTTATTGCAGGAGAGTCTGCTCTCACAGTGCACTGATATGATGCACTCTGAGAAATGCATGCTGGGAGTTTTAACCTCCAAGCTGGCTTTGGGATCCTCTGAAAGAGCAGATGTTGGTCTCTGTTTGTGTGTTTAACTAGTAACATTAATGAACTGATGTGTGTCCAGCTGCTAGTTAAACTGTCGCTGGACTGTGTGTTCAGAGATGGAGAGATCTGACACAGCTGTGCAAACACGAAAGCCTGTAATCTCCTCTCGCTGCTCTCAGAGACCAATGTGACATGGCTTGAGTCCCAGTGTCAACACCTTTTTACTGCTTGCTCTTGATTCTGTGGCTCTGGCTCAACACAAGTAGCATCCTAACAGAAATGGAAGCTGATAAGTGGTTGATGAACTACATAGACAGTAATTATTATGCTATATTATTCATTTTTTTATTTATTATTATTATTATTATTAAATTTATGTTAAACTACAGGTTTTATTTTCATGTTATTTCTATTGTTTTATTTCAAAAGAAGTTTAGCTTCGACTTTTTTGGGGTCTGTGAGCAGTCACAACATCAATGGCTTCCAGTGTATATGTGAAGTGAAGCGAAGACAATGACCTTCTTGCCCTGGTGTAATGATCATCCTCCAGTCTCCTGTGCTCCACGGATGCAAATGACACATTCAGCGTCCCCCTGAAACGCTGTCACCGCTCCCTGCCTGTGATTTTGTGTCTACCACTTGTAGATTGAAGCTGATCTCATTGCTGTTTATGGATTCATGAGCAAAATGAGAACAGCAGAGGAAGCTAAATCAAAAGCGACAGACCCAAAACGAGCTCAAGTCTCCGAGCCGCTCATTACACCATAGACCATTAGCAGACCAGCAAGAGGAGAAAAGAGCAGAGAGATGAAAATCAAGGAGCCGTTTGACGCCTGCTGAAATTTCAGCTCCGCTCAGACAAATACTCTCACAACAACACTCCCCTGACTCTTTTCAATTTTCTTATGGAATATTAATCTTTAATAGGGTAATAATTGTGGTAGCATATTTGATGTCACCCACCATTAGACCAGATTAATTAGGCCATTTAGTTTAGCTTAAGAAAGTGTCGCCCGTGAAGAATGGGCCAGAGCGAAAGCAGAGAGCTGTGATTGGCTTCTTTATGTGCTTTGTAATGGCTTTCATTGGGCTGTCTCTCATACAGTACTGTGTGTGCTTTAGTATCGATGGCTGGAAATTTTGCTCAATCACATCATAATGTTTTTATTCATTTATTTTTATGGTCCAGATATATCAAGTTATTGCAGACAGTGATTTCTTATGGGCTCAAAATGTCTAGATGGCATATATCTGTCCAGAGATTGTAACAATGAAAACAAAATCTGAATCAGTTTTGAATTTGGAAGATAATTCTTAATTCTTCTTTTTTTTTATTTTTTTTTTTTATATATATATATTATTTTGGCAGCCAAATTAAAGTTAGAGTGATATAATTTGCATGAAGCTGTGTCATGGGCCTTCACAATAGATAATGCTTTACAATGAACTACATATGGCAATTTATCTGTTTTATTACGAACTGTCGCTTTCTCTTTTTGCCAGCAAACTCTCCTCTTTTAAGGGTGTTTTAAAAACGGGCGATTCCCCGAAGGTTCGAGATTTAGTGTGCTTCACGCCTCAAAGTAACCTGAGCAACTTTTCTCCATTTTTCTCTATCTATACACACGGACGAGTGTCGTATACGCAATCTGCCATGAAAACCATCCCATCAAGTCTAAAATATGAACACTTATAATAATAGGCTTACTACACTGTAAAAAATTTGGAGTAGGATTTACTTGAAAAAAGCTAGGAAACTTTTTTCACTCAGAAAATGCTAGTAAATTTACAAAGATTTGCCAAGTAAAAACCTAAACATACTCATTAGTAGCTTTAATTAGAAATCTTTAAGTTAAATTTACTTGGAATATGGAATTAAGTAAACTTTACTTAACCTAGTTAAGTGAAAGTAACACAGAAAATAAGTAATTTTAACTTGGCTAGTAAAAGGTTGATTAATATCGATTTAGTTGATATTTCCTTTGCATTACATTTCACTCAAACAATAATATTGAATTATACCAGTCATTTATAGTGTGTGCTTTACTTAGATTATCTAAGTAATTTATACTACAGCATGTCAGATGTTAAGCATCATGTGAATGCAAAGACCTCAATACTTGGTAGACAATACACAATGATGGTAACATTTGATGGATCGTTTTTGTGTTTGAATGTGTAATTTTGAGCAGAAAATTTACTCGGTCACAAAATGGCAAGTTACTAATCCTGACAACAAAAACAATGATAAAGCAGTGTAAATACAGCTGGAAACCAGTGAAAAATTAACCTCATTAATTATTCAAGGTCCAGTGCATGATGGGAACCTCAGTATCAGAAAAGCTGAGTAATTTTTACTTAATTTTATTGAGTTGATATTTACGCTTTCATTTCTACTCGCTTGAATTAAGTACTGATATGGAATTTACTTCGTTTTTTTTATTCTTGCCTGAACTAACTTTTTCATGTAAATTACATAGTTTTTTTTTCAGTAGTATTTACTTCACCAAAAAATCATTTTTTACAGTGTATAGTGAATCAGGTTAAGACAAAAACATGTTTTGGAAGAAGGATTGATGATGTATTGACTGAATCGTTAATTTTGAAGAAAAAATTACATGGTGTACTGTACCTTTAAATAAATATTTTAAAAATGTATTTAAATCCACATGAAATTTAATACAAATAATACTATTCTAAGGACTTTGCGTGTGCGTTTAACTTAACTAGATTTTTTTGAAAGATTTATTTTTGGTTTATTTTTACCTTTATTAAAATAGGATAGTAGAGGACTGACAGCAAGCAAAGTGTGAGAGAGAGGGGGACGGGATCAGGAAGGTTCACGAGTCGGGACTACATGTCGGAGCACTGCCAACAAGGCTATCGGCTCCCAACTCTATTTTTAATAGATTTTCCCTTTTCATTATTTCAGGCATCCTTATTTGTCATAAAACTTATAGAGGGTGATGAATTTTGTACTGTTGTTCTAGTGTCTTACCTGCAAATTTACCTTTTGTGTTTCAAAGAAGAAAGAAATACAGATTTGGAAAGACGTGAGTAAATAATGAACTATGCTTTTAAAAATATTCCAAGTGTCTATTTGAAGAAAGAGAACGCAGGAACACTGGCATTATGTCCTTGACAGCATCTTTTCTCTGTTAATCCTGAAGCTCCTGGTATCGTCTCTGTGTCAGGCGTATAAAAGCTTCCTCACCATAGCCTCAAGTCAACACAGCCCTGCATCTCGACTCTATTATGAGGAATGTTTTTAATGAAATGTAGAGTTTTGCTCTTGTGTTTGTGTTGTGTTTTTCACCTGAGCTCAAGCGGCATCTGTGTCGAGGGGGACTAAAAGCCCGTTGATGTCAATAACTGTATTTTTCCTCTGAGGCAGCTGAAGATGAGGTCTAATCGAATGGATATTAAAGTCACAATAGACTGCTCCTGCTATTACGGCCTGTCAAGCACGGCCCTTTCTCTCAAAGATTAGTTTCTCCTGCTGAATATTTATACACTTACTGTAGGCTTAACCTCACAGTCAATGGTGTTTCATTCCTCTTCTATCCTATTCTCTACTCTCCTCATTCATTTCTGTCCTCTTCTCACCTCTCTTCTCCTCTTTTTTCCCCTCTTGTTCTTACTGCTCCACTCCAGTCATCTAAATAAAGCCGCACGGGATGCATGACGTCATTATTAAGAGACATTATATGATGGCCTACACTACACTTTCTCTTTGATACTTGCAAAACCAGTTATTTTGGTAAAGTGCAATTTTCAATTGTTGAAATTTTTTATGTTTTCTTGAATTTGTAACTTCCAAACGTATGGAAAACCTGGGAAAAGAAAAGTGTCAGGGAATTTTAAAATTGTGTTTTCTAGTCCTGAAAAAAAAGTCTCGTAAATGTTCTGTAATAAAGGGCTCCAGACTAACTTTTTTCACCTCCGTCCTGGAACCGTCCTGAAAAACAATTTGAACCGTCCTAAAGTGAATGTCAATCGTCCCAAAATAAACATGTTGTTTCTGTAATTTGTTATTATCATCTTTAGTTGTTAGTCACATAATAAAAACACCTTTAAAATGTTTATGATGTATATTATTATATTTATTTAGCTCCATTCAAAGTAGTTATCTGTAAACAGGTAAAACCCAGATTTAATAAAAAATAATGTGAGTTAAAGGAGAACTCCGGTCAATTTTAATATTGAGCTCATTTTTTTGTACATTTGGAGTGCTGTCAATACAGAGTCCAAAGTAGTCGATTGCCGAGTTCACACGCATAGGTTTAGTTACCTATGATCACGCGCGTGAACTCGGCAATCGATTACTATGGACTTCAACCGAAAACAGGATGTAAACACGTATTTGCGCTGGCTTAAATAACATCATTTTTATACATATCTTTCACATCTACTGCAGTCAGATTCACTCGTGTTCACTCAGAAGGAATCACTCACATTTTCTGTGCACTTGTAATGACACATCAAGGATGTTAAGAGGCTAAAAGCAGGCTTACTACTTGCCCCATTGAAGTCAACAGGGTGCAAATTTTAAAAATAGAATAACTCGGTGTAGGCAACACCGATTTTTGTCGTTGTTCTCTGTATTGACAGCACTCCAAATGTACAAAAAAATGAGCTCAATGTTAAAATTGACCGGAGTTCTCCTTTAAATGCTTTTTTGTATTCATGCAGAACAAATCTTTCTTCTTTTTTTTTCCTTTTTCTTTTTTTACATAATACAAAAATTAAGAGAAAATACATACAGCTCAAAACGTTTTTGAGGTGGTTGGATTAAACAATAACAAATAAATACTGGTGACTACATATCTCAAAAATATCATCATTCTTTATTCTTTCAAGCAGCAGACATATTTATTTGTATGAATTAAATATAATGAATCTTTATTAAAGCTATTAACGAGCAGTGAATGCTTTTCTCTTTTTCTTTTGTTGCTTGATCAATATTAAGGACACAGACCGCATTATATTAGGTTTATTACCCACTGTCACTTTAAGACATCGGATCATGTACAATGACATGCGCTGATGCACATCCGATACACTCAAAACTGTTTAAGACATAACCAACACAGTTTACGTGAATTCTCTCCAAAACGGACATTTCGACATAATTGTTGTGTGTATTTGTCCATTAAGACACGAAAGAGAGCTCAATTCAGTTCTCGCGCGCTATAGTGCATGGCTGCACGATTAGGGTCGGGTGTGTGCGCACAGAAAACCGTACCGAATAGAGCTCTTTTCTTGCGTCGTCACTCTTATTCAGATCTGTATGTCTGCTCTACTCATTCTCCCAGACGTTTACATTTTTTAACGTTTTATGAGACATGAAGCGCATGTCACCCCGTGTGCAGCTGGGTAGATCAACACGTTACAGTACAAATGTGCGCATCTAACGTTACCACAAACGCAGGACATCAGTTCTGACTGGATCGCTTCCCAAATCGTCACTATCTAACATTTTTGTCTAGTTTTTATTCGTTGACGAAAATGGCAGTAGATTTTCGTCATAGTTTTTGTCATTCAAACCTAGATTTTGTTTAGTTATCGTCTCGTTTTCATCTGTGAAAATAAGCCATGTGAAGTGATAGATGTACCGCGAAACAAGTCTCCGGGTGAGTAACATTAGCATGAGAAGACGCGCTCCGTTGTAGTCAGCGCTTGGTCGGTTAGTTTTGGCATTTTCTAAGTAAGTTACCATAATAAGCTAGTAATAAATGAACACACATACAAAATGTCTTTCGTTCTGTAGGCGTCCTGGAGAATATTTCTGTTCGTCCTAAACATTTTCTGTCGTCCCCAGGACGATAGGACGCCGTTAGTCTCGACTCTCGAGCCCTGAATTCTATATCGATTCAGTCTGAATTTGAATCTGAATCTGAATCTTACTCTTAAAGGAGAACTCCGGTCAATTTTAACATTGAGCTCATTTTTTTGTACATTTGGAGTGCTGTCAATACAGAGAACAACGACAAAAAACGGTGTTGCCTACACCGAGTTATTCTATTTTTAAAATTTGCACCCTGTTGACTTCAATAGGGCAAGTAGTAAGCCTGCTTTTAGCCTCTTAACATCCTTGATGTGTCATTACAAGTGCACAGAAAATGTGAGTGATTCCTTCCGAGTGAACACGGGTGGATCTGACTGCAGTAGATGTTAGAGATATTAATAAAAACGAAGTTAATTCAGCCAGCGCTCATACCTTTGTTTACATCCTGTTTTCGGTGGAACGCCATAGTAATCGATTGTCAAGTTCACGCGCGTGATCATTGGTAACTAAACCTATGCGCGTGAACTCGACTATCGATTACTATGGCCTTCCACCGAAAACAGGATGTAAACAAAGGTATGAGCGCTGGCTGAATTAACTTCGTTTTTATTAATATCTCTAACATCTACTGCAGTCAGATCCACCCGTGTTCACTCGGAGTCGGAAGGAATCACTCACATTTTCTGTGCACTTGTAATGACACATCAAGGATGTTAAGAGGCTAAAAGCAGGTTTAAAACTTGCCCCATTGAAGTCAACAGGGTGCAAATTTTAAAAATAGAATAACTCGGTGTAGGCAACACCGTCTTTTGTCGTTGTTCTCTGTATTGACAGCACTCCAAATGTACAAAAAAATGAGCTCAATGTTAAAATTGACCGGAGTTCTCCTTTAATCTGAATTTTAATCACTGGAAAAGTCATAGAATGTGCTTGTAGGAGCTTTATAGTAATAACTTCTAATAGTATAGCTGATCAGTAAGACATCATAAATTCAAAATGCATGGTTTTATTAAATATTAAAAATTGAGCACCAGTAATAATTGAACAGCAAATCATCTTATTAGAATGATTTCTGATGGATCATGTGACACTGAAGACTGGAGTAATGATGCTGAAACTTCAGCTTTGCATCACAGGAATAAATTACATTTTAGAAATATATTCTAATAGAAAAGTTATTTTAAATTGTAATAATATTTCACAATATTTGACTGTATTTTGTTTCAAATAACTGCAGCCTTTGTGAGAATAAGAGACTTTCAAAAGCATTTCAAAATCGTACCATCCCCAAAGTATTAATGTGTGTGTATATGTACGTCTATGGACTATTTTCCATCCACCAGGTGAAAATTATGAATTCAATCACTTGTTGAGCATAATTCCATGTGTCATTCATGTCTGTAGCTCTTTGCTTATTATCAGGGGTTTGTCCAAGCCACTAACCCCAAGATTGAGCAGAAGTACCTGTGATTATATGTATTTAGCAGACAGCACTAATGATCTCTTCCTCTGTCTTTCTGTCAGGTGTGGCTGTGGCTCAGCAAGCGCAGGGCCAGTCGAGGCGTTTCACCACCATGGATGTTGATGAGGAGGAGAACATGAGTGAGTGCTCATAGCTGAACCCCAAACCCTCCATTCCAGAACAGAGCCCTACACACTCCCCTTGACGAATGTGTCATTTAGTCAACAGTTCATGTGTCTTCCCGTCCCTCTATATGCCCATCACGCTAAACCATCCCAGCAGAGATGTTTAAAGTAGTGTTTAGACATGGGCACAATTTTTACATTGAAACTTCAGTCCGTTCAGATCAAATCTTTTATTTTTTAGACACTTTTTTTTTTTTTTTTGAAAACATCTTCTATGTTTAGTAATTTTTCATTATTGCAGTACATTTTCATCTGACTCAAATGGTGTAAAATTTTAGTCGACAAAATAACATTGTGGTTGATCTTTAGTGTGTTAGATGAACAAATATTTAAATTAATTTAAACTAGGGCTTTCAAAAGATTAATCGCGATTAATCGCATCCAAAATAAAAGTTTGTGTTTACATAATATATGTGTGTGTACTGTGTATAATTATTTTGTATATATAAATACTTATACGTATATATAAATTTTGTATGTATATATACACACACATGCATGTATATATTTAAGAAATATTTGCATGAATATACTGTATATATTTATATTTAATTTATATTATATATGAATATAATTTTTTTTATATATAAATTACAAATTTTTCTTAAATATATACATGCATGTGTGTGTATTTATATATACAAATTTAATTATACACAGTACACACACATATATTATTTTAACACAAACTTTTATTTTGGATGCGATTAATCGCGATTAATCTTTTAACAGCCCTAATTTAAACATATCAGACGTATATAAGATTTATCCACATTCTAGTTTTGTTCTGTTGCTTGCTTGCATTGTGTAATTGGGTGTTACACCTTATACCTTTCAAGCATGTCCTATTCCAGAATGATTTAAAATTTCTGCTGCTTTTTTTTTGTTGCTTCTAAGTCTTGTTTAAAGGGATGCTTCACCCAAACATGAATCTTCATTTACTCACATTTTATGAAAGAACAAATGAAGAACATTGGGGTCCAAACTACATGGAACCCCATTAACTGTCATTGTACTGACTGATTTTTTTTTTTTTTCCTAATTTTTTTTTCTTTTGTGTTCCACAGAAGAATACATCATAAAACGTCATGACAGTGAGTAAATGATGACAGTTTTTTTTTTTTTTTTTTTTTGGGTGAACTATTCCCTTAAGTGTCTTTTTTTTTTTTTTTTTTTTTTTAGCCCTCATTTTTGTGTCACTGCAAAATTAGCTAAAAAAAGATGCAAAGCATGTTATAGATAATAACATTTTAATTTCATTTGTTTTTTTAAAATGAGTAAATTATCAGTGGTTTAAAACAAGGTAGCATAAAAAAGTCAGTATCGCTAGATGTGCTAGCCTAAATAATCCAATACCTTCCAAATTTTGCATTCCCTATTTCATTGGGCTTTACACTTGAATGTGATCAAAGAAGATCGGGACCCAAGACTGAAGAAATACACAGCGTTCCTCCGGTGTCTGAGTCCCGTTCTTCTTTATTCAGCAGTGCTGTGAATAGAAGATTCTGGGAAGAGTTGTTAACCCAGATGAAATGTAACCCTCTATTGTCCCGTCACTCCGCAGCTTGTCTTCAGAGCCACTGACAATGGAGGGACCCGTCATTTATTACGGATCTGTAGCGAAGCGGACGCTTTCTTATTTAGATTTTCTGCCGATAAGCGTATTTGATATCCAAAAGCTTTCTACCTCTGACAGTGCATATTTCTCTATCAGCTTTAGATGTTAGGAACAGGATTTTGGGCAGAAATTCGTTGCTTGGCAAGAGTGTCGGTTTTATACACTCATTCAGCACCAGATACCCCCCCCTCCCCCCAATTGAGTGAAAGACCAACACTTTTTTCGCCCCCTTTTTTTAGCAGCCTTACCAGTGTTTTCCCATTCTTGTTCTCCATAGGAATTTTTAAGGTTTAAAGATTTTAACCAAGAAGTGCATTCGACTACATCACCGTACACCAAGCGAAAATCAACATGGTGTTCTTTTTGACATTGCTAACACACACAAAGGGAGCTGGTGCACTTCGCTGTTACTGGGCCTTTGTGTAGATTGAAGACATTGAAGTTCATGGCTCTAAAGGAGAGGTCCTGTTTCTATGTTATTTAAGCTGTCGGTGCCACTGCAGGTGTTCGCTTTTACATTCCTTTAATACTCTGTAGTGAGCCAATGCATTTTACTGGTTACAGTAAGTACAGTTATTAGGATTTTATGCTTTTGCATGTGCAATTAATTGAATTTTCAGCTGAGGGTGGGCAGGTCTATAAATTTATAGCTTTAATATCTCTAGTAAGCTTAAAGCTGTTAAAGTTGAAGTTTTATTGCACAATCTTTTGGGCATTCTTTGTTAGTGTAACAAGCTAGTGTGACCTGCTTTGGTGTCGTCTTCTAAGGCCACATCTTAACGGAAATTTAACCTAAAAAAATGTTTGAAATAAGTTTTTGGCAAGCACAGATTCGACTGAAAATGTTTACTTAGAAAAACAGCAAAATAGTACATTAGTTTGAATGTTTTGCAGATATTTTTGTTACTGAATGGATTATAAAAGTACATTTGGAGTGGCCTGCCTAAGATCCTTTAAAAGCCTACCCGTGTAGGGATCTCACTAGGTTTTGGAACAGGGCCGTTGTTTTAGCAAGATTGATTTCCATCATTAAAGTCAATCGCTTGTGTGTGTGTGTGTGTGTCTGTGTGTGTGTGTGTGTGTGTGTGTGTGTGTGTGTGTGTGTGTGTGTGTGTGTGTGTGTGTGTGTGTGTGTGTGTGTGTGTGTGTGTGTGTGTGTGTGTGTGTGTGTGTGTGTGTGTGTGTGTGTGTGTGTGTGTGTGTGTGTGTGTGTGTGTGTGAGATGTGGATATGTGTATTAAAGTTTGACACGCATAAGAAGGGTTTTGATTTTCAGATTCTGCTCCAGTATTTTGTATATTTCTCTCTCTGTGTTTCTTTCTTTCTTTCTTTCTTTCTTTCTCCTCTTCTTTCTTTCTTTCTTTCTTTCTTTCTTTCTCTCTCCTCTTCTCTCCTCTTCTGTCCTCTTCTTTCTTTCTTTATCCTCTTCTTTCTTTCTTTCTTTCTTTCTTTCTTTCTTTCTTTCTTTCTTTCTTTCTTTCTTTCTTTCTTTCTTTCTTTCTTTCTTTCTTTCTTTCTTTCTTTCTTTCTTTCTTTCTTTCTTTCTTTCTTTCTTTCTTTCTTTCTTTCTTTCTTTCTTTCTTTCTTTCTTTCTTTCTCCTCTTCTCTCCTCTTCTTTCTTTCTTGCTCACCCCACCTCCCCCCCTCGCGTTTTCCCTGACAGGACTTTCTCTCTTCTCAGATATCTTCATTTTATTTCTCCTTCTGCCTTGCACCCTCTCCCTTATCCACCCTGTTGCTCCTACTGTTTGCAGAGAGCTCTTACTCTGTTCCCCTACTGTTCACGGACGCTATTCTCTCTCTACCAGAGCACTGAAAGCAGTAACCTAGCGAGCTTTTGCTGAAGGATGTTATAAATGAAAATTTAGCCAAAGTTCCATCAGCTTTGTCAACAGGACATGATGATGTGTGTTTCCTCTGCAAGACCCTCTTCTTAAGGGAAAAAAATTGTGACCTTGTAAATATCTCATGAAAACATGCCCAGATCCTATTTCACCCCAAAATCTAAATATAGAATAACATACAATTTTGCAATCAGAAAACCCATTTAGTTTTTTTTAGTTTTTTAAATGTTTCTGCTCTCACAGTTAACACATTAATGCATGCGATTAAATATGCTGCCTTATTGTCATATACATTTTCTTTTTTTTAATGACCGTATTTATTTAATTTGATATATTATTGAAACCTTGAGTGAAGAGCACTATTGTATAAATATTATGTCATCCACACAACACCTAATAATTGCATATATGCATATTTTTTTTATTTTATATATTCAGTATTTTATTTGTATTTTAAAGGAACTCATTAAAGATTGACCATGATTTAAATCTTTTAATTGATTGAAATCCCTATTGTGACCATTTTTGGACAGTTATTTGTTTTTTCTTTTGATTTTGGGATGAAATATGAGTCTTGACCAGTTTTGTTAGATAAGAGAACTATTTTCTCAAAAAGTTTTTTCACAACTAAAAACTGAACCCATTGTGAACCCATATTTGTTGGTGTTTTATAGCCACTATTTATATGGAGGGACCTGAAAAAGTGCCTTTGTCTCTCAAAAAGAGCCTCATTTAATTAGTTATTAGGCTTTTAAAGCTTTGGTTTCTGTTCTCCATTAGCACATATTTTATCTCCAATGAGATGATTGATTGACTCGGCACGAGCCATTGCCTGCAAAACCGAATGCTCAAACTGTACTTTAAATTAAACTGATGATTATGATCATTGAGATTTCATACCTCATGGTCTTTCTTAATTATGTTAATTAATCGTTTTTTTTTTTTTTTCCTTAAAAGTTTTTTCAGTGTCATCTCTGAAATTCCTCTCATAAAGAAGTTTCACCAGATTAGTCTAAAAATGTATCATGCTAGCATACCTCGGCACACAAAAAAGGAACACACATCACTTGTTCGGTTACAAAGAAAGATAAAGGAATCTATAAATTTTACATTTACAAGATCCTGCAACGAAGGCGTTGTAAGTTACTCTTTCTGGGCACCGCAGGTTCATGCAGCACCGACGTAAAGGAAAACCGCAACCTGGACAACGTCTCTTCTAAGGAGGGAGCTGGCCTGGTGGAGCAGCTCCCCAACGGTAGTGGAGGAGGGGGTCGCAAGCGCCCCCTGGAGGAGGGCAACAATGGCCATGCGCACTCGAAATTCAGACCCAAGAAACGTAAGAAAACGCCAGGGCCGGTTCTGCCCAAGAATGCCCTGATGCAGCTGAACGAGATCAAACCAGGCTTGCAGTACAAGCTTCTCTCGCAGACCGGCCCGGTCCATGCGCCGGTTTTCGTCATGACCGTCGAGGTTAACGGGCAGTTGTTCGAGGGCTCGGGTCCCACAAAGAAAAAGGCCAAGCTGAATGCCGCTGAGAAGGCCCTGCGTTCCTTTGTTCAGTTCCCTAACGCGTCTGAGGCGCACCTGGCCATGGGCCGTACGCTCACCGTCAACACGGATTTCACCTCCGACCAGGCTGACTTCCCTGACATGCTCTTCAACGGGTTTGAGACGCCGGCACCGCCCGAGGAATCATTTTTTCTGGGCTCCAACGGCAACGGCTCCTTAAACCCGCTGGGAGAGTATCCCGTGCCCCAGGCGCCAGGTACGAACAGCCTAGTTCAGGCGCCCCTGCCACCGCCCTCCTCCTTCGCCTCCTCGGCCAGCGGCAAGAACCCTGTCATGATTCTCAACGAGCTGCGGCCAGGCCTCAAATACGAGTTTGTGTCGGAGAGCGGGGAGAGCCATGCTAAGAACTTTGTGATGTCCGTGACTGTGGACTCGCAGACGTTTGAGGGCTCGGGCCGAAATAAGAAACTCGCTAAAGCCCGGGCTGCCCAGGCGGCTCTATCTGCGCTCTTCAACATGCAACTGGACCAGACCCCATCTCGCCAGCCCATCCCCAGAGAGGGCCTACAGCTGCACCTGCCACAGGTAAGAGATCCGCACCTCAGACTCAACACAGTCCCCAGATAGCACACGTACATCACGGAGACGTCTATTTGATGTGCGTGTTTACATCTGGAAGACGGATTTTTAAGAGTGAGGACGTTTTCTGTCAGATGTCAAATAGACGTTTAGAAGATGTCTTTAAGATGTAATGATTTAGAATGTATGTTAAACTGACATCTTAAAGATGTCTATCAGATGTTAGTAAACAGCAGATGCTTTCCAGATGAAGCGATCTTTAACAGACATCTTGCAGACGTACGTGTGCTTTCTTTTTTGCCCTGAAGACTATAGGCTACACAATGATTGATGCATCTTAAGGGGTCATTCACGCAGAGCATGTTGTTGTGTTCAAAACGCTAGATGTTGAACTATGAACAACTATGAATCCCAATGCGACAGGCACATAGATGAGGGTTGGATTCTAACATTAAAAACAGCTAGACATAACACAACATAGGCACATCTATTCCCATGTGTCATAAATGGCCTTTAACCTTTTTGTTTATTCACCAATCTTTTTGAAAAATACTTAAATTATTTATAGCTCGCTATGCAGCGGTATAGTAATGGTTTATTTATACCCTAGATATAGGCAGGCCGAAACTGGTAAAGAAATATTGTACAAGAAGATTGCATTAGTTATAGTTTAATAAAAGTTATAGAATATTTTCACAAGCACTCCGCAGAAACTACTTTAATGTTGAATCTCATTTAAACCTTTTCTTGTACTGTGGCTTCCTTTAACTCGCACATCAGACTGTCTGATAAAGTCTTGATTGTATCTGATGGGTAAAAATCTGATAAATAAAAGACTGGTCTTTCACATCTCAAAATGTTTCATTTAAGTTTCTGATCCATTTAAGTTTATCGGAGATCATCGTCTAAGCCTTTATGCCGGGATGCACAAAGCAGGCACGTTATGGCCATCTTCATTAGGAACAAAGCCTAATGGAAATGAAGATGGACTCTGTTAAACATTGGGATGGATTTTGTGATTTAGCTTAAAAAAAAACCTTCTTTTAACCTTTTTGCTGATATATATATATGACATGAAAGTGTAAATGTCTTTATATATGAATTAAGTTATTGTTTTGTCATTATATGTACCTACATAACACATAATAATTTAGTTCATACATTTTAATATCTATATTTTTTTTAAATTGCCATGTTGAGACTGAGCATTTTTTAGTTTTTCAAACAAACAAAATCTAAAAAGATGCACTTAATTGGCCTGAACTGATTTATTTGGTTAAAATCAAATTTCCAGCTCCTAATAACATTGTAACTTTGGACCTTTAGGTAATTTTAATGGTCAAATAAAAAGCGTGTTAAAGCATTATGGTATTCACAATATTTTTTTAATGTCGTGTCTCTAGCAGAGCGTTGTGAATATGTCATGCATATTCAATATTTTGCGCACCCCTACCAGTGAAACAACACATTGAGCCGAAATGACCAACGATTGGCGTTTGTGTGAGAAGACGTCTATTTACACATTTCTAAAATCCTCTGTTAATCCTGCTTTTGAGATAAGGCCAGGCCTGGAAGCGACCCAATCTTAATTAACATCTTCCTCTGAACCGTGTCAAAACAAGAACATTTTGTTTCAGCCTGCCCACTACCTGTCCACTAAAGAGCAGTCCTGTCAGCCACATGTTTTGTCTCTGATGCTGATTGCTCTTGGGCCGTCTGTCTCTGTGACACATACAGCACCATGAATGCAAGACCCCATTATCCATTCCTAATCCGATACCCACAAATTTAACATGCCGTCAATATGAGACCAGAGGCCGGATAGGTGTATTTGTTTCAACCAGATGGCAAGAGGTTAAATAGACTCTCGTCACGGGACAACTGATCGCTTTAGTTTTTCCTTCACTCGTGTGCCGATACGTACCGACCTTACATCAGGGATGGAAGGTTGAATATTATAGGCCATTACGGCCGTCTTAATTAGGAGCAAAGCCTAGTGGAAACGAAGATGGGCTCTGTTAACACATTGGGATGGATTGTATGATTTAACAAAAAATATATTTTTTGTCGATATTCTATCATAAAAGGACATTATATTGTGATATAATTTGTGATACCATTACTTTTAAAAATTACTTTAACTAATTAGCTCTTAAAATCATAAATTATGTATAAAATTTCCTATGTAATAATTTTATTATATAATATTATGGTTAATTTTTGAACCTTATAAAAAATTATATAAAATTACTTTTACAGTTATTTGCATCAAATACTTTTATTAATTTATTATATTAATAAATTAAATTATATTTTATTAATTTATCATATTAATTCGTGATTTATTAATCGTCAATAGGTGGCGACAAGTAACTGTCTTAATGAGTCATTCAGTCACTCATTCAAACGGTTGATTCTTTCCGGAACGAAGCGAGTGGCCGTCTTTATGAAAGTGTCGTTGAATCAACTGCTCACTCGATTCGTTACAAACCGCAGATTCATTCAGTAACGAAACACCGCTGTGTTGCTCAGAGACGCACAACAGTTCTGCTGTGGCTTTGTCTGGAACTATTTTCATTGGCGAAATTTGGCAGAAACAGACAATGTTGTGTCTAAAGTGTAACACACTTTAAAACTGTTGTATAAAATCAATATCACATTTGCAATCATGCAGATATTTGGAAAAACAGCAGTTTTGCTCATGATATTGCTAAATTATAAGGCTTTTTTTTTGCCCTCATATATCTTGCATTTTAACTGCATTCTAATAGGCTTCATAACACAGTCAGTTGTTGCCCTTCATCATGTTCTTAACTAAAGTGCATGTAATGTAAGATGACCTACAGGTCTGAGCCAGGGCGATGTGCGTTAATTATTTGAGCGCATAATTTTTTCCATAATTAATCGCAGCAATTTAACATGTTAAATCTCTAAAACAGCTAAATTTAGATTTATTTTTTATTTTATATATTAAGTATTTTACATTTTATATAGCATTTGGTAGTTTAATAAATTGCAAAAGGCCACGTCGTCATGATTAATCACTATTAATTTAGCATTTCTATTGAAAACATTCTCAAGAATGTTATTTGTTAATTTGTTAGCCTCCTTTTTTCCACTTTCTTT
Organism: Scardinius erythrophthalmus; assembly: GCF_964197995.2. Taxonomy (NCBI): domain Eukaryota; kingdom Metazoa; phylum Chordata; class Actinopteri; order Cypriniformes; family Leuciscidae; genus Scardinius; species Scardinius erythrophthalmus. The sequence continues at coordinate 7,165,216 of NC_138226.1, read as the reverse complement.
GTTTCCTAGTCTGCTCTACTGTGAAATCTGCGTCTAGTTGGCCAGTGATTTTTCTGTCATCTGTCCCCAGGCGCTAATGGGAAATGAAAGCAAATAAAGATGATGGTGGTAACTAGTGTGTTTTATCATAAGAATAAAACGCAGCCTTCTGTTCAGTGGGAGATTTCTCTGTCTCCTGATAATGTATCGGGATGCTCCACTTTAAAACTCCCATTAGCCGTCTCCGACTGAGTGACTCTGAAGTATTTGGGAAGCAGTGTTAGACTAATGTCTCTAACTCGTGCCCATTCGGCCATTGATTTTTCCTTGGCATAATCATTTTCCAGCATATTAAGGAATGTGAAGTGGAGGGCACTGTTAACGGAAAGGAATCACCGAGGTGCCTGAAGGGTTTCGATGAAATATTGATATTATATTGCAGCAGCGGAAGGTGAATCTGAGGTCTACGGTAAATTCTGCTTTACAGTCATCCATAGAGGGAAGGGTCAATTGAGTGGGATTTAATTTAGATGCGTTCCATTACAAATCAGTATAATTGTATAGACTATTTTGTGTTGAAACTGTACTTTTAATCTCAAATATTTCTGAGTGGAAAAGCATATTCAACAAGGAAAAATTTGATTTTATCCATCAGGAATTGATTGGATCATGAGAAGTGTGTATTACATGTCGAAGGGGAGAGGATAAAAAGGGGGAGGATGACTTAATGTTGAATTTAGTCATGAAGTCAGTACTGTTTTCGGTAGCACTTTATTTTACAGTCCCGTTCCCCATGTACATGCTATGTACTTATTATAGTAAATGGGTAATAACAAGGCACTAATCCTGAACCTACCCCTAAACTTAACCTTAACCCATGTAGTTACCTTATATTACCCAGTACTTTCTTAGGGAAGTACATGTAAGTGCACGTAGTGTAAAATAAAGTGCAGCCCTGTTTTCAGTATTGCTTGTCTGCCCGTAGCGGATGCGTGTTCATGTATTACTGATGTTAGCGTTGAAGTCTGACGCCTGTATGCTCTTTACCAGGTTCTTGCAGATGCCGTTTCTCGTCTGGTAGTGGACAAATTCAGCGAGCTCACTGACAACTTCACGTCTCCACACGCACGGCGGAAAGTTCTGGCGGGTGTTGTCATGACAACAGGTAGAGTTCTTGGAACTGAGAACAAGTTCTTGTTCAGAAATGGTCCCATTTTAAATAAATGTAAAAAGCAAATATGTTTTTTTTTTTGCTTCCAAATGGCTCTAAGACAGTTCTTTACAAGTAATCCATCAAAAAGACTCAAACTCATTAGTAATCTTTATGAATCAGCCTAATGAATTACTTACTGACTGCTTTAATGGTCTTTCGTGTACTTGAAATTGTCAACTTTTACTAATACTAAAAATTCAAAAAAGATATTCCCAGACTTGTGTTGTGTGATTTTTGTTGGTTCAGTTGTCAGTCCTGGTATGTCTCCACCTGTTTTGAACACAGGCACTGATGTCAAGGACGCTCAGGTCATCTGCGTCTCCACGGGAACCAAGTGTATAAACGGCGAGTATATGAGCGACCGCGGCCTGGCGCTCAACGACTGTCACGCTGAAATCATTGCTCGTCGCTCCCTGATCAGGTATCTCTACATGCAGCTGGAGCACTTCTTAAGGTGAGACGCCGCCTTTACTCTCTTGCATGTCTCTGTACGTCTCATTTGTCATCATAGCATGATGGATGATGTTTAGTCTAGCAGAAAGGGAAATTAAATTCATAAACAGGTTTTAATTTAACATCTTGTTATAGTAGACAGTTTTAGATAGAGATGCAAAATGAATAGTGATTAATCATGACGTGGCCTTTTGCAATTTATTAAACACCAAATGCTAAATAAATGTTAAATATAAATATATAATATAAATATATATTTAAAATATAATAATAATAACGAAATGTTAGTATGGATATATTTGCATGTATTTAATTAATCAGTGTTTGGTGGTTTTATTATAATAATAATTGTTATTATTAATATTATTATTATTATTATATATTTAGCATTTATACATTAGACGCGATATAGTATTTTATTTATTAAACCACCAAATGTAAAGAAAAAAATATATATATGAAAATATATTGAAAAAATTTATCAATAAGATATATAAAATAAAAACAAAAATGTACAAAATAAAATTGATTAAACCACCAAATGCTTTGATGTAATAAAAAATGAAATGTATATTCATTTATATATATGTTAATTAAAATATTTTGAAAAAATATTTGTAATCTATAATATATACAAAAAAAATATGTAAAGAGAAAGAGTGATAAAATTATGTAATCTATAATAAAATTATGTATATATTTACATTTTTTTTTTTTGTATTATTATTATTTAATATTACGTTTTTATATCTAATTCAAGTGGACTGAGTTCCAAAAAAAGAGTATGTGAGATATATATGTAATATATATATATATATATATATATATATATATATATACTGACCACATCTTTAAATGTTTAGAATCTTGGAGTTCAAATTGCAGTCACAATATGTCAAAATAATTGCAATATGATCATGCAAGTATGCATGCATTGTATGTATTTGTACATGACAAAAAAAACTTTGGAGAAAAATGTGATTTTTCTATTGTTTCTCTCTGAATTTAGCAACAATAAAGAGGAGCACCAAAAGTCCATATTCACGCAGTGTGACAAACGTGGCTTCCGGCTGAAAGACAACGTCCAGTTTCATCTTTACATCAGCACATCGCCCTGTGGAGACGCTCGGATCTTCTCTCCTCACGAGGCGGGCGTAGAGGGTGAAACTGAGTCTTTATTCAATCAAACTGTTCAGTCCTTTATACGTGATCTAGCGGGAGGTGGATGAGGACGTTAGTTTACTCAAACACTTGTTGGAAATGAATGATCAAAACTGAATAGTTGTGTTCAATTAAGATCAGGATGGGCCCTCTTATGATCAGGTCGCATTTCATTATAATTTCACTTTACTGTCTGTCTGGCTGCATTTCAAAAACAAATTTCATCAGTGTTTTTAATTAGCTGGCTTTGTCGACTCCTCTTGTGAACTGATTAATTCTGCTCTTGAGTGTTGCTTTATAGACCATACAATTATTCAGCTGAAGCAAAACATACAATTACTTCTTTAACTTATTGTTATTGGTTGATTAAATGTGTTGATTAGTTGAAGTAGATTTAACATTTTCAGAAACACTGCATGGAAGTGCCCCTCTTTCCTTTAAAATGTTTGTTTAACTGTTCTCCTCAGACCAGGGTGACAGACACCCCAACAGGAAGGCAAGGGGCCAACTGAGAACCAAGATCGAGTCTGGAGAGGGAACCATCCCGGTGCGCACGAGTAACACCATACAGACATGGGACGGAGTTCTGCAGGGGGAGCGGCTGCTTACGATGTCATGCAGTGACAAAATCGCAAGGTAGTTGGTAGCATGTAAACACACATGTACATATGAGCCCTGTTCTAAAACCTAGTGAGCTGACTTGCTGTCTGCTGCCTACATAGACATGATGCTCAGCAACAACACTAAAAGAATCCCAGCTGCTGTTTTAAGGATTTCCAGTAATGTTTTGCACTTCATGTCATCAAGTGTTAATGATGTTTTTAGCTGTTAGTTCTTACATTATAGCTAATAAGTGTAAAAAAAAAAAGGTTATATATATATATATATATATATATATATATATATATATATATATATATATACACACTCACCTAAAGGATTATTAGGAACACCTGTTTAATTTCTCATTAATGCAATTATCTAATCAACCAATCACATGGCAGTTGCTTCAATGCATTTAGTGGTGTGGTCCTGGTCAAGACAATCTCCTGAACTCCAAACTGAATGTCAGAATGGGAAAGAAAGGTGATTTTAAGCAATTTTGAGCGTGGCATGGTTGTTGGTGCCAGACGGGCCGGTCTGAGTATTTCACAATCTGCTCAGTTACTGGGATTTTCACACACAACCATTTCTAGGATTTACAAAGAATGGTGTGAAAAGGGAAAAGCATCCAGTATGCGGCAGTCCTGTGGGCGAAAATGCCTTGTTGATGCTAGAGGTCAGAGGAGAATGGGCCGACTGATTCAAGCTGATAGAAGAGCAACTTTGACAGAAATAACCACTCGTTACAACCGAGGTATGCAGCAAAGCATTTGTGAAGCCACAACACACACAACCTTGAGGCGGATGGGCTACAACAGCAGAAGACCCCACCGGGTACCACTCATCTCCACTACAAATAGGAAAAAGAGGCTACAATTTGCACGAGCTCACCAAAATTGGACAGTTGAAGACTGGAAAAATGTTGCCTGGTCTGATGAGGCTCGATTTCTGTTGAGACATTCAGATGGTAGAGTCAGAATTTGGCGTAAACAGAATGAGAACATGGATCCATCATGCCTTGTTACCACTGTGCAGGCTGGTGGTGGTGGTGTAATGGTGTGGGGGATGTTTTCTTGGCACACTTTAGGCCCCTTAGTGCCAATTGGGCATCGTTTAAATGCCACGGCCTACCTGAGCATTGTTTCTGACCATGTCCATCCCTTTATGACCACCATGTACCCATCCTCTGATGGCTACTTCCAGCAGGATAATGCACCATGTCACAAAGCTCGAATCATTTCAAGTTGGTTTCTTGAACATGAAAATGAGTTCACTGTACTAAAATGGTCACAGTCACCAGATCTCAACCCAATAGAGCATCTTTGGGATGTGGTGGAATGGGAGCTTCGTGCCCTGGATGTGCATCCCACAAATCTCCATCAACTGCAAGATGCTATCCTATCAATATGGGCCAACATTTCTAAAGAATGCTTTCAGCACCTTGTTGAATCAGTGCCACGTAGAATTAAGGCAGTTCTGAAGGCGAAAGGGGGTCAAACACAGTATTAGTATGGTGTTCCTAATAATCCTTTAGGTGAGTGTGTGTGTGTGTGTGTGTATGTATATATATATATATATATATATATATATATATATATATATATATATATATATATATATATAATATGAAATAATTTCATGAAAAGTAGAAATTGCACTTACAAAAATGATGTTTAATGTATATAAATCTGTGAATAAGCCCCTGGGGCGCCCTATTGTAGCTTCCAATGAATGTTTACTGGAACCTATATCACAGTATGTAGATCGTACCTTAAGATCTTTGGTTGAACATCTCCCCTCATATTTAAAATAAACTGGTGATTTCTTGATGCAATTATCTGTATTAATATGGAAGGGATATGTGGTTGATGTATGTTGTATCTTTAGGGGCTCCAGACATATTTTCGATGAATTCGTTGAGTATTTGAATAATATAGTGGATTCTATTAAGTTCAATGTGGAAATTGATTCCCATTCTGTTGTTTTCCTTGATACTAGGGTTATATTTGAATCCGGTACGTTATCGACCTCTTTATATTCCAAACCAACGGATAAAAATAGTATTCTCCATGCAGCAAGCGCTCATCCTCAGTATATACTTAAGTGTGATCCAGTGGGCGAGAGTCCCGCCTCTTTTTTCATATTATAGAGCGAGAAACATTAGAGACTATTTGGTCAAATCCAACACCTTCATAAAGACTAGTCCTGATGGACGTATAATCAAGGACACTGGTTTATTTCCCTGTCTTAAGTGCACGGCATGAAGACACTTCCGTAGAAGGTGTTTTTCCATTTGTAGTAGCGTAATGAACCATACATATAAGATTAAACAATTTGTTACATGCGCATCTACCAATGTGATTTATCTATTATCTTTTCCATGCGACAAACAATACGTAGATTTCCGATATCGGAAATAAAAAGTATGTTGTAGCCATTTCAGTACATTTATTTGGTTTCATTTTTTTTTATTACAATTTTATGATATTATTTAGTTGTTTTGTTTTAATTTGATTTGTTAATTAAGAAAGGAAATATCGAAAATTGGATACATCATAAAGGGCGTGAAAATGGATTGAATTCAAAATGTCGGGAGATATGGAGTGGGTCTGAGACGATTTTTGACCACTTCATAAGTTTTTTTCGTTTTGTATAATTTGTACCTTAATTTCATTCGATGTTTTGTAAATCAATTATCTGGATTTAAATAAGAAGAAAACAAACAACGCTTGGTGGAATGAAGTGCGTATCAAAACACAAGCCCACTACCATGCTTCCGCGGCCTTGAGAAAAGGCCGAAACACAGTACATACTAATAACCATATAAAATACTTTTCTTTCTTTCTTTTGCTATTTTACAAAATAAGAAAATATTCCAACTCTCTTCACTGAGCTCATCACAATGCATTCTGGGGTGTCCTTGTCTGTAAAGGATGTAATGTTGCATTAATATTTGGCCATAATGAGCATAAATTCCTGCCTGCTTTGCTTCTATGATATATATGTTAAAAGTTGCTGCCTAGTTAAGCATCCCTCTAAGTTCTGGAGTGAAGGTATTGTCAGCCCTCTTCATTAGAATAATAGACAGCTCAGCAAAAGCAGTAGTCTGGAACCTTCTGGTTAATCTCACTGCACAGGGTAGACGCTGTACCTGTCACCGTCGGGAAGAGAACAAGGGCTTTGAGAATTTAATTGCTCTTTGGCTATTACCGGACTTCATAATTGACAGGGAAAGAGGTGCATGGGTTCAACATTACTATAACCCTAGTTAAATAAAGAAGACAGTATTATCAGAATAGGAGGGAGCATTCATTTATCCTGTGGGGTCAATGTGGCGATGCGTCTGTCCCTGCCGCCCAGCAGCTGTGAGCTAAGAGATAAGAACATGTCAGAGACAGCTGTGACCAGAGAGCACAGGTCCTGTCTCTGCTAATGAGAGAATACCCAGTGTGCATCTCCACCTCAACACACACACACTTTAACTGTCACTCTGCAGTACGTTTATATCAACCTCATCCTGCAGTCTACTTTTTTTAATTGTACTTTAATTTTTTAATTAATTTTATTTATTTAGTTTTGTTATTTTTATTATTTTAGAACCCAATTGAAACTACAAAACTTTTGTTTGTTTTTTGTTTTTTAATTATTAATTTTTTAGGGCTGTCATTTTAACATATTAATTTGGTACGATTAATTATGGGGAAAAATAATGTGTTAAAATGATTAATGCACTACGCCCCGGCCCAGACCTGTACATCATCTTAAATAACATGCACTTTAGTTATGAACATGATGCAGGGCAACAATTGACTGTGTGATGAAGCCTATTAGAATGCATTTAAAATGCCACTAAAATTCAAGATATGAGGGCAAAAATGCCCCTCTATTTGTTTTTGTTTATTTATATCACATGATATAGTTTAGCAATATCACACAATATTGTCTGTTTTTTCTCAATTTCGCCAATGAAAATAGTTACAAACAAAGCCACAGGAGAACTGTTGTGCATCTCTGAGCAACACAGTAGTGTTTCATTGATGAATTAAGGCCCTTTCACACCGGATGCGTAACGAAAAAGCGAAACGAAAAAGCGAATAGTTTGTTTGCGAATAGTTAGCGTCAAAACCATTCACATCAGCCGCGACGCGAATTTGCGGCGTCTGTGACGTTCAGAGAGCTTCAACATTCCAAAACTTTCGCGCCGACAGCTGAGAAAACATGGACATCATCATCATCATCATCATCCAGTGAAGACGAGCTTTTCATTTTCTTTAAAAGACAGAAAAGAAGGTTTTGGGTGCACCCAATCTTAAAGAACAGAGAGTCTGAAGGGGAGTATGCTAATGTGCACAGTTTTTTTTGCGTCTTCAACTAAACACAGTGCATTTTGTAATGTCACTACACATTTACATGTAACACACGAAGTAAGTAAGTTAAAATCATTCGACTAGAAACTGTAGATATCACACAAAAGAATGTATAGTATACTAAAAGCAGCCCTAAATAGTCTCACATGTTCAAAGTAAACACGGTCTCTGTCTCTATCTTTGACGATAATAGTGTTAGCTTTCTATCCCAAATGTAGTTTAGCCTGCTAGCCTGCACAGCACAGGACTATACAACGACTAAAACTATCACACAACATACTCACAGTCGTGATAACCGAGTTGGTTGGCAATGCTACGCCACACATTGTCTTTCAAATCGTTGTCCTTGTAGTATATGATTGGCTGAAGCCTTTTCTGTCGCCGCAAAAGTTTTAAAAAAATCGACATCGAAGCAAAAAAAAAATAAGTCGTTTTTTCGCCGCAACAGATTCGCGTTTGGTGTGGAAGCACTCATTACACAAACAGCTGATCAAAAAATAAAACCATCGCGCGAATTATTCGTGCGTCAAAATCGCATCCAGTGTGAAAGGGCCTTTAATCTGCATTTTTTAACAAATTGGGTTTAATTGGTCAGTTGATTCAGTGACACTTTCATAAAGAAGGCCACTTGCTTCGTTCCGGAATGAATCAGCCGTTGGAATGAATCGGTTGAATGAATGATTGAATGACTCATCATTAAGACAGTAAGGCCACATATACATTACATGATTCAAGTAATGTAAATGTAATGGAAACATGGATTCTGATATCCTCATTCATATGTGGAACATCCTTTTCGACCCAAGCTTTTCCGGGTCAGTACGTCTACCTTGTGTCGTTTCTCCAAAAGTATAGTGTAAATACAGATATCGGATATGGGTCACTTGTAAAAGATGTAAGATGGTCGTCAAAAAAAATCAGAAATAGCCAACAAATCGGAATTTGGCATCAAGACCTGCAGTGTAAATACGAACTAAATTGCCACCACCTAATGGATGTTTTAGTTTCAGATTTAGAGTATCATTTAATTATTTTTATTCATATTCATGCCACCTCTGAGCTGCATTAAACATTCTGTGTAAATGTACTTAAATGCCAGTTCAGCTTCTGGGAAAAAAAAATGTATTGCCACATTGTAGCCTTTAAATGTTTGTGTAATAAATTAAATGTTAGATCAAAATACTTCTTTATAAAGCTACTTTTTGTAATGTCTATTGAATGTTTTTCTCATCTAACACAATAATGACTTTAAATGATCTATTTGGGGGATTGATTTGGGTTAATTCAATTGATTAATCTGCTTATGTTATTAATTAGATTAAAAAAATATAATCACTTGATAGCCCTATATTTTTTTTTGGTTGTCATACTAAAGGAGATAATAACAAAATATGTTATTCACTGAAGATTGTGTGTTTATATAGCTTTTTAATGATTTTTTTTTTTAACAATGTTGATGTCCCTGGGTTAACCTTAACACATTTAGTATTAATGTCTATATACAATGCATCAGTTGAAGTATTGAACTATAGAGAGACAATAAACCTTTCATGTTTTCAGGATCTGTTTGATACTGTATTTGCTGATTCAGTTTATTGCTTTGGTTTTAGAGGAAAGCGGTATTAAGTGAGGGCTGGGCTAGTTTATGTGTTGCTCAGGGACGGCCTGACACACACACACACACACACACACACACACACACACTCACACACAGCAGAACTGATGTTCACAGCTCACACTCAAGGAAAAGCAGCCCATCTGCCGAGATGAATGAGCGTGTGGTGTTGATAGAACGCTGTGTCTCCTCCGTCAGGGTCTGTACCTGCTCTGCTAGGTGTGAGTCTCAAACCGGAACACACTGGTGTTCCTGTGAATTTTTAATGGAAGGTGCTGATCCAGCCACGTCTGAAATAAGAAAAACAGTAGCTCCAAAACAGGCAGAATGTCTTTTTTTGTCGATGCCATATCTTTAGCTTAAGTTTTTCGTGCATAAACCCTCTTCTTGATCACCCGTTTTATTTTTTTAGAACAGAATTAAATGTAAAACAACTGAAATGAAATGAATTTTGTTTTTTTACATTGGACTTTGATTTAAATTTAGAGTTAAAGACTTTGAACACATTTCATCAAATAATTGAAATATTCACATTTTACATTACAGTCTGGATTTGTCAAAAGTTTTCCAGGATGTCATCAAACCTTTAAAAAGAAATCTAGTTTTGCAGGTAGACTGGATATCCGCCAGCAGGAACTCTGAATACGCTGCAGTGCGTTTAGTGCTTGGTTAACAAAGTAGTTAACAGTAGCAATTGCTAAGGTTGAGCTGTGTCTTTCTGGCATCGGAGGCTGTTGATTGGTCAGGCTGAAAAGAACAGCTCTAATCACTTGAGTCTGGGATCTTTTCAGCTGCATACAGCAGGTGTTGTTTTGGGGAGCAGCTTTGGGCTTGATTAGGCCTTTTGACTGTGAATGGCTGAGGAGGGAGACCCAGTGGGTGAGTCTGGGACCTGTAAAGAAAATATGTAAATGAGGTGGTTTGTAAGAACAGCTCTAATTGAACAATTCATCCACGGGTGCTGTTTTTATATATCAGGCGTTTGAAAATCATTCACATCTGGGCTGCTGGCCAGATTGCTTTTTTTGCTCTGTTGTTTTCATGTTTTGTGATTCTTGTAGTTCCTGATTGTCTATGCTCCATCTACATGGTAATTTGTAGTGTTTTAGATGGCGAGATTAGGAATCCATTATGTAAACGTGCTGGAAGTACTTCAGGCTAGTAACAAAAAAAATATATATATATATATAATATATATATATATATGTTTGTGAAATTGAAAATATTATTGAAAATGACAATAATATAAAGTATTATATGCCAAATATAAAATGTGATAATTATAATTAATCATATTATTAAATATAATACAATTGGGCTGCAAGTCTGCTGTGATGGCGAGCAGCAGGGGAAAGCAATGCAACATTTTAATAATAAAATAATTATAAGTAAATTCAATAATTGTATTTAATTATGATAAAAATCCACTACACGTCTGTTCTGAAGGGGTTGCGAACAGCAGGGGGGAAATTAATGAAAATGTCAATTATAATTGTAAAATAATTACGTTCTAATTAAATGTAACCATAATTCTAATTGATTATAATAAAAATCAACTGCAGGTCTGATCTGATGGTGTTGCGTACATTAGAGGAAAAAACTATGCAAAATGCCAAATAAAAAAATTATTATTATTATTTGTAATAAAAATGGACCCCAGGTTCGTTTTGATGGGGGTTGTGTACATCAGAGAGAAAAGAGCATATAAAATAATGCTATCTGTGTCTTGAAGAAGGTGTTTGTGTTTGTTCCTGCAGGTGGAACGTGGTGGGCATCCAGGGCTCTCTGATGAGCTACTTCACTGAGCCCATCTACTTCTCCAGCATCATCCTGGGCAGCCTGTATCATGCTGATCATCTGTCCAGAGCCATGTACCAGCGGATCGCTGACATCGAAGACCTGCCCCAGCAATTCTCCCTCAACCGCCCCCTGCTCAGCGGTAAGACAACATCATACGGCCGGCTCGCATTTACACTCCCGAATCATTGAAAACGGCACCCATGTCAAATTGTATTACCATTTACTAGATGGACAGTTTCCCCCAACTTGCCTCCAATTTCCTTGTGGTTTGATGAATTACTGAAATTTAGATGGGCCTGCTCTCCATCTCGCCATCACACACCGACGACCTGTTTCAGTAATTCACATCATGCCTGAAATCGCAGATGCCCCTGCTGGTTGGGAAAAACTGTCAAAATTTAAAGTGGTTCAGCTATAGTCGAGCTACACTTTTAGTGGTTAGAAAAACTACCTACTAAAAGCTAACTATTTTGAAGCTACGTATAGAGGCAGTATCTTTTAATTGCCGAACTATCACATGTAATAATTTTGAATTTAATCAGTCATATTTTTATACATGGTACAAAACAATGATCAAATTTTTGTGCCCCTGATCTGAATCATTGAATATTGTATGTATGCATGTAAGTACGTACGTACCTACCTACACATATACATATATATACAGTATATATGAAGAGTTCAGATGCAAAAGCCTCTAAGTGCCATCTGAAATTTTTATCAAGCTTGTATAAAGTTCAGTAGTTTCACTTAAATGACAATTAATAGGTCATTTTCATTGCTATTTAAGTGAAATTACTGAACTTAAATATACGAGCTTGTTAAAAATTATCATTCTAGAAGAAAATTTCAGATGGCACTTAGAGGCTTTTGCATCTGAACTCTTCATATATACTGTATATATATGTATATGTGTAGGTAGGTACGTACGTACTTACATGCATACATACATACACTGTGTGTGTGTATATATATATATATATATATATATATATATATATATATATACATACTGTTTCATCACAATTATGAATATGGGACTACTGATATAAAATGTATGCATTTTATATGTACAATAAGCAGTAATTGCAACAAAAAGAAAAAAATAGTAGAATTAAGGTTAGAAAGCTGTCAATAAAATCCAAAGCAAGGCGCAACCCATTGCAACACGTTATGACAAAAACGTCTCGGATGTCCTGAAGACAAAAATAAATAGTAAATAAATGACTTTCAAGTGATTCGTTATAAAAGTGCACATCAAATACACTTACCACAGAAGCTCGAAGGTGCATGTGACATGCTAGAACAGACCTCACTGGTTCTCACGCGTCACTCGTGCACAGTTGAGCTTGTTTTCCTTTTAATGGCGGTTGGCAAACCCACTTGAAGGCGCTTACCATCCCCTACTGTAATACACTTGCGTGACAGCAGATGCCTGATCGGCCCTGATACCAATCCTTGAGATATATTTGATAAAATTTGGTGAACTTTTATTATGCTTCTGAAAAACCTTGGTAAGTTAAGTAGCATCACAACTTTTAGCTAGTTTCTACACACTGGGTTTAGACACTAAGGTTTCCTCATTAAATATTTGCTTGAGTTTCAAAGAGTCATCAGGGAGATGTTGGCTGCTCTTTGAGAGAACATATCCTTTCTCACTTTTTGTTCCTCATTAGAAACACCAAACAGTGCTTTTGCAGTGGGTTACATCAGATTCCTAGGAGAACTTGCTTTTAATGGCTTGCTGCTGCAAATCTCCATTTGATGATGTGTTGTGGGAGGTTGAAGCATAACATACTCGACCTATGCTTCATAACACTAGCTCAAAGAACGACCCTTCTGCATTTATCAGCTCTTTTTCTTCCTGTTGTCTTGGTCTGCCAGTAAAGAGGTAATGCGTAATGCAATTTGAGCCATTTATTGAATGCTTAATGGAAATATTTTTTATAAAATTACAAATTATGTTACTTCATGTATTTTAGTATTAATTTAACCATAATAAGAATATAAATATTAAGGAATAAAAGATTAAAATAATGGCGTACAGCCTTCAAGTATTTTTCAATTAATTACCATTGTTTCAAGTAAATATTCAGTTAAAATAGTTTCTTCTTTGTTTCCGGTTTATTCTGTCCTCTAACATTTTTTTGCTTGGTATTGCTTTTGAGTTCTCGTGTAAGACGTGTAAAAGTCATTAGTCTGTTGTTTAGGATCTTATTGGAGACATTTACACTCGTAAGTACAATTGTTTAAATCTGTTTATTCAAAATGAACTATTTAAACAACCTTGGACACATTGTTTTATCTGAGGTTTTTTTTTATAAAAAAAAAAACAAGCTTTGAAATAAATTTCTTTGCATTTGTTCAGGAAATATTTTAGTTATATCAAGTCGTCTGCATAAAAAGGGCCACACTGTATGTTTGCACCAAATGCAGCAAACACCATCTCCGGGTTTAGTTTTCTACTACTGTATGATTGAGTGTATTTGTGTGTTTGCAGGAATCAGTAACGCTGAGGCCCGGCAGCCAGGAAAGGCCCCCAACTTCAGTGTGAACTGGACGGTGGGAGATCAGGCTCTAGAAGTCATTAACGCCACCACAGGCAAGGATGACATGGGCAGGCCCTCACGTCTCTGTAAGCACGCCATATACAGCCGCTGGGTGCCACTACACACTAAGGTAAGACTATCACTAATTTCAAAACGAAGCATGCGAATATAAATTTGAAGCATGTTTAAAACACTATAAACAAGGATTTAGTTACCTCTTTCCACAACATATCCTTTATATTTAATGGTATACAGAACAGGAATGAAAAATATAATATAAAATATAATATACACGACAACCATGTACTAAAACGGTTAACCGTTTCCTTTTGCGTTTTTCGCGTTGTTGTTCACTATTGTAGTTGTGTAATTACATATAGTTAGAGTTATACAGTGTGTGTATGTATGTATGTATATATGTGTGTGTGTGTGTGTGTGTGTGTGTGTGTGTGTGTGTGTGTGTGTGTGTGTGTGTGTGTGTGTGTGTGTATATATATGTAACTATAATAGTGAACAACATAATCACACCTAAAATTAAAGTTTTTATATTTGATAATTTCACATTTAATCCACTTTTTTTCCCACATTTTATTGTAGAAACAAAAAAAAGATAGTATATTTTATCTAACACGTAGGATATAAGCAGAAATTGAATAAAATTATCTCACAACTCTTTTGAGGTCATTTAAGGCGTTATTTATCTCATTTAAGACTGTGCTTACGAGGATATTGGACAAAACGGGTATTTTGGTATACTTTTGTGTGTTTTGTCCGTTCAAGCGCGTAAGAGAACTCAAAGCGGCTTTCTGTGCGCACAAGTCTTGTGTGTCCGTCACACAGACAGGAGATTAACAATATTTTTAACGTAAAAAAAAATCCGCATTTTAAGTGTAAAATAGAACTGCCTAATGAGTATTGTATTATATTACAAAATAATGGAAAACCAAACAAAACACATCATGTACTGTCATTTTTTTCTCTCTCTCGGCAGCTCTCATCAACTCTGCGAATCAAAGTGCCCAAGCCCAGCTCGTACCACGAAGCCAAACAAGCAGCGGAGGAGTATCACACAGCGAAGCAAACGCTCATCAAGGCCTTTCACAAAGCGGGCCTGGGTGCCTGGGTGAAAAAGCCCATAGAACAGGACCAGTTCTCACTGAACTCTTGAACAGGGGACATAAAAAGACCAGGACATGACAACAACCAGCTGTTAATACTTCACTTGATGTGCGGGTGTGTGTGTATGTGTGTGTGTGTGTGTTGCTGTTTGTTCTCAGACAAACTAAGAGCCCTTTAGAGTCTGTCATTTTGCTCTCTTTGTGTGAATCATGACTTTGCCTTTATAATTTGTAATGTAGAAGCAGGTTGTCATTTAACGTACGTTTGTTTGTTTGTTTGTTTGTTTGTTTGTTTTGAAGTTAGCGGCATTAGCCTTCCGCGGATAGCAGGATGTAATGTCATTTGTAACTGGAAAAAAAGTTATTTTTAGTTTTTCAATCTATTTTCATGAGAGAGGGTTGTTCTTCTGACAAAACCTCGACGCCGTAAACGTGTACGTTACGTGGCTTCAGGTCGACCACACAGCTGTGCGCACGGGTCTGAAGGTTTCCTGGTCCAGCCTACCCAGATGCTGGCTCACCTTTCGAGCATGATTCTCCTTGATATGCAAAACATAAGCATATTTATATTTTTTATTCCGTTCCCTCCGGATTTTTAAAGGGGAAGAAATTCACATAGATCATTACTATAAAGCATGGTCCCTTTAGATAGACGCACTTTTGTCAGGACTTTAGTGTAGAATTAGCGTACTAGTCGGAATTGATTTCAGATTTTAATTTGACCTCGGAGGGAAACTTGAATTTTTGCTAACGGTTCCTTTAGAGCTTGGAAGCGAAAGCTGTGTTCTCAAACAGTAAATTGAATTGGATAATGGAGTATTCTTATAGATGCAACCAAAGTGCATTGATCCTATTAAACAATGTGTCGTGGCTATTTAAATTTCTCAGAGGTCTTAAATGCATGTGCGAATTGCGCAAGGCTCCGGGCAGCCTCGCTCGAAGAAAGCCCTTTATCTGGGCTAAATACATTAGTGGCCTGTAATGGACCATTTTTAGAAGCCCTTCTTTTCTTTTTACGTTTCTACACTGCATTGACTTAAAGCAGCATGGAGTCCTTGAGTCACTCGGACGGCGGCTTTCCCAGCGAGCCTGATCTGCTAATGTGATGTGTTAAAGGAACAGTTCATCCAAATATGAAAGTTCCCCCACATGTCGCTCCATAAAAGCACTCCATTCCAAATCTTCCCAAGTCAAATAATAGCTTTGCATGACGAACACCGTTCGAAACGACATGTAGGTGAGATAATAATCAGTTTGTTTCTGGATGAACTCGTCCTTCAGCATTCGTGCCGCATTAAGTCACTGCAGATTCGAGAGCAGGGCATTGTGGGAGTTTTTCACGAAAAACGATGCACGTTTATTATTGACAAAAGTCACATCTCTGCATGCGGAAGCGAGGGTTTGCAGGGCCGACTCTGACTTTCACTTCATCCTCGCGTCTTGTTCGAGGATCTTTTCTTTTCCTGCGCAGACCTGAATCCTCCGAGACGGTTTCTGTAAGGCTGAGTTCAGCCGTGTCCTTGAGGAAGAGGTTTTCCCTCCGCAGACTTCTGCTGTAGGAAGGTCTGAGCCAGGAGCTCAGGCGCTCTTTGATTTATGGCTTATCCAGTGCAGCATGTTTGACTGGTAAGGTTATAGAGAGCTAGGAAGCAGAACTATTTTCTGTACCGATCATTCTTTCTTTTTTTATAAAGTTGAGCTTTGGTGGTTTTCGGATTCCAGGAGTGTTGCTGTATAATATAAACTCCTGGTGGGATTTATAACATTTCAGACATATGATTTTGACACACAAAATGAAAGATACAAGGCTGCGTAGCTGACCCAAAAAATGAGTTCCTCACCCTAAAACCTGTATGCTGTAGTTTTTTCCTTGGAACACAAAAGGAGATTTTTAAAGGATCTTCATGCAGCTCTTATGAGTACAACAGCAGTTCAATGACAGTCAAGCTCAAAAAGGACAAAACGTAGAACTCAAGCATTATATTTCAGATCTCAGGAATCATTTGTGTGAGGAATAGACTGAAATGTAAGGAATTATTCAATAAATTGAATACATTTCCAGTTTTGCAAACTTCAAATTCTTACCACCTTCAATGGTAATGTTTTTGAAAGAAGTCTCTCATGCTCACCAAGACTGTTTATTTGATCAAAAATACAGTAAAAATTATTGTGAAATATTTATAACACATTTAGAAAAATGTCAAAGCTGAATTTTCAGCATCATAACTCCATTCTTCAGTGTCACATGATCCTTCAGAAATAATTTGAATATTCTAATGTTTAAAACATTTATGCTGATTTAATATTTGTGTGAAAACCAGGATTCTTTGATGAATAGAAAGTTCAAAAGAACAGCAAGTATTTTGTAATACTATAAATATATCTTTTGATCAGTTTAATGCATCCTTGAGTAATAAAAGTCTTTATTTTATAATTATTTTAAAATCTTACTGACCCCAAACTGCTGTGTGTTCAAAAAAACATTTGAGAGGTGCAGCAAAAGGAAAGATTTTCCATTAGGAAAGTCATAAATATTGAATATTGACTACTTTTAAGGTGGTTTAATGGTCCCTTTTTTGAAGATTTACACCAAGGTCACAATGGAACGCTGCATTGAGATTCTTTAAAAGCTCTCATATTTTATCCCAATGAAAAGATAACCACATGCAGGTTTGGATTGTTTTTTTTAGGTGAACTTTTCCTTTGATGGGTCGCAGAGCCTGTTCTTCCATAATACTTCCATGAAATCAGACCTGCTTCGTTCTGCCAGTGCTATCATTCCATTTCCCGCTCGATGGCGTCAGGTTTCTCCGGCAGGATTGGTTGTTGATTTTAAACCTTTTAAAGAAACCAGCAGTATGCGTGTTTGTCCGTCCGTCGGTTCGAGTGTGTTTGTCTGTGCACCTGCTGCTGAGCCCAGTTGGCATTCTAGCAACAAGACTGAGAGATTGCTGTGGAATCTTCACCAAAGATGTCAATTTACTTTTCTTTTCAAGCATTTAAACAAACTGAGAATATTTTTTAAAAGTCCGGAAAGTTATTGGTGCAAAGATTGTTCAGCATTTTACAGTTCAGCCTTGGTTGAGTTTTTGTTCTTTCATAATATTCACTAATGTATTGTTTTGTTTTGTCTTTATGTGCATTTGAGTTGGATCAGTCGGGACTGGCTTTGGGACGTGCTCGTCATCCTCAGTATTCTGGTGCACTGCTGTAAATATATTGTGACCCTCTCCAGTGCTGTTACAGTAGACTTCTTGCATATGTATTACTAATTTTAATTTTTCACTCAAAAAGCAACATGCAATTTGGTTTTAAGGTCTTTACTCAAAATGCCAGGGCTGCCGTGTCCTTGCAGAGGCCGTAATGTATTTGTGACGGCGTGTGGGGATCTGCAGTACTGTAATGATTAATGACTGTAGACTTTGACTCCCTTTTGCTCTAATGGAAAGGATTACGGCCTGAAATTAATGAGCACAGTCGGTTCTACATAAATGTGGCTCAGCAAAAAGTAGCTTTTTCTGTTGGTGACACTTTTCAAGGGCGGGAGATTTATGGGATTTTTTTTTTCACACACAAATGCGAATATATATACATATACATATATATATATATATATATATATATATATATATATATATATATATATATATATTGTCTTTCTTTTGCATCATCCTAATTTCGTCTTCACCTTCTCTTTATCTGTCGTCTTCTATTACGGATGGTTTTGATGGCGTGAGAAGCCAGCGGATGATGTCAAGATTTTTTTTTTTTTTTTTTTTTTTTTTTTTTCTCATTGTGTTCTTTTGGGAATCTGAGCCGTGTCTTAGCAAAGAGTCCTGACTTTCGTCCCCCTGGTCCTGGCCAGCCCGTTTCTAAACGTCTTGTGATTTGGTGACTGTACAGTGGAGTCCGGCGGTGGTCCAGCTCGATCTCGGTCCACCCCGTCTTTTGCCTGTCCTTCGTAATATCCACATGGGTCACCTGCATGAGCTACTTCACCGAAGCTGCACCCAGCATGACGACATACTTTAAAAAAAGGACTTGTATGTAGAAAAAAGGAACAAAAAAATAGATCTATACATAAAAAAATAAAAAAAATTCAAGAAATAAAAAAGATCTTAGTTTACCTTTGCATATTAGTGTCATGTTTTTTTTTTCTTCTTCTTCTTTCTGGTTTATTTGAAGAGTGTGTTTGTGTGTCTACTTCACATAAAACTATAAAAGCTGAATCATGATGTCTGTGGCTGTTTCAATGTGAGCTACCTAAGGGCAGCTCCTTCTAAAGCGAAATGGAAACTCATAAGTGAGTGATTTGGTGTTCTCTATAACTCTGCGCGCCATATAAATAGTGCTCCACATGGGAGACTCAACTCGAAATAGATTTCTGTGGCGTTTGGTGTGCTCCTAAGCTAAGAAATTAATATATGCATTCAAATGTGTGTGCATTTTATTCAGCTCTAGTAATTGCACTGATCAGGGAGTCAGTCCAATGTGATCTCATGAAGTATTCGTGAACTGTTTTCAACATTGATAATAATAAGAAATGATTCTTGAGCGCCAAATCCGCATATTAGAATGATTTCTGAAGGATTATGTGCCACTGAAGACTGGAGTAATGATGCTGAAAATTCAGCTTTGCATCACAGGAATACATTACATTTTTTAAAATTTTTACTGTTTTTTGCTTTATTTTTGATTTACAATGGTGAGACTTTTTTAAGAGACTTTTAAAAAAAACATCTATAAAACAAAACGTTTATCGGCTGTCATCTGATTTAAAAAAAAAAATCGTTTTTTGGATGGGTGGGGCAGGTTTTTGAGAAGTGTCAGTAGAATACTAAATCAGACATTGTTTAAAGCATTTCATCAATTTATTTTGCTTATATTTAATAGATTGTGCTGAAATATCAAAATCACAGTGATGCATCTGAAATGTGTTCCATAAATTACATAATTTTGAAATAAGGTATACAGTGCTGGTCAGAATTATCTGCCCCCTTGGTAAATATGATCAAAGATGGCTGATGGCTAAAAAAATGTATCTGCATTGATTATGCTTTTGATATTCTATTAAAAAAAATAATAATCTAACCTTTTATTGAAGTAAAATAATTTTTAATAATAAAATATCCAAAAGATTAACAATGCAGATTTATTTTTTACAACCATCTTTGATCATATTTACCAAGGGTGTAAATAATTCTGACCAGCACTGTACGTCACAAACCCAAAAATCTGATTTTGGTAACAGTTTATATTACAGTGTCCTTGTTACACGTTACATGTAGTTACTGCAGTAATAATTCTAAATTATGCATATTTACATGAAACTAACCCTGAACCAGACTCCAATCCTAACTCTATAGTAAGTGCATGACAGTAGTTAATTAATTATTATTACTCTGTACTTATGCATAATTACACTGTAACATGGACACTAAGTGTAACCCTGATTTGTTTTATTATCATTATATTATTATATCAATTAAACAATATAAATTGTAATATGGACAGGTCCCTATTTCTCATAAAACTCCATATAAACTCTAAACTGTCATTCGTAAAGTACTTTTTAAGTAGTTTTCACGTCCTCTGAAGTTCCCTATGAAGGCCTCATTCATGCAAACAGGAACGCAGTGGAGGTGTGTGTCTGTGACACTCGCTGTTGTTACTGATCTAGGCGCTGTCGTGCACAAAGTCTGTTTGCTTGGGAAACTCATCAGTCGCCACTGCTGCTGTCAAGGTTTAGGAATCCTCCGCACTCACTCCCACAAGCCCCTGTATAGTTTGCTGAGGTACTTTCAGGACGCCAATGCTGGAGAACTCCTTCCAAAACTTCTTGCTGATGGGAATTAACTGGAATCTGATGGACTTAACTTTGAATTAATCTTCAGTCATCAGACTAGGTGCACCACTGGGTGCTTGAACCGACAAACAGTGCAAGTGTTTATTATGTTGTCATTTCCCCTCCTTCGGATGAACACAGTGTCTCTCATTGAGTCTGGCTTAGTAGTCAGATGCATGGTGCTCGTATTAATAATGAATCAGTAACCAGTGGCACAGACCCACTCAAAAAGCCTGTCTGCCCGGTGGGATCTGCTTAAGATGTACGGCTGGGAGTTGATCTCTTTCTCGAGTCGGTGTCGTCCCGGGAAGCCCTGAAGTCTTCTGCGCTTGCTGAGATCTTAAGCACATACAGGTTTATGCTTCTCTTCCACGTGTGCTGGGTACTTCACCTTCATCTGGATAAACAGAGGGAATTATTCACCAGCTAATATGGGCTGAGAAATAGGAGGTAAATTCACTGCAATTGAGGTTTCCACACTCATGAAAAGCCTAGAACTGTAAGAGAATTATACATTTGGCATCATAGATTGCACTGTTTTCAGATTTCATTGGCTAAATATTCCTCTTTGCGAGCGGGTTAGAGGAAAACTTGCTCACAACATGACTTTAAAGTGTCTTAATGGAGAAATTTTGCACAGCACATGTGATTTAAATCTCTTCATTCAAAAATGGTCTGGGGAATAGTCACTTTAGGGGATAGTTCACCTAATAATGATCAAATCTGCCATCACTTTCATGTTGTTCCAAATCTGTATGTGGATCTTTCTTTTATAAGAAAGTACATGAAAGTAACTTTAATACAATTTAGTTTGATTTAACTGCAACATTCTTCAAAATGTCATCTTTTTGTTATTCAGATGATAGTAAGGGCTTGTTCACACCAAGAACATTAACTATAACTATAGTTTTAATAATATTTCTAATTCTACGAGAATAGGTAATTCCCCACCACAACCATAACAATTATGGCACAGAGGAAAGTTATCATTGGAATCACTTTCAGAACAATTTTTTCCAGCAGATGAACAATGAAAACAGTGACAGTCAGAATTCACCTAGCTTTAAAGAATTCGAGCATTTAAAGCATTAGACGACATTATAACTGCAGTGCGTGCTTATAATAAATAAAGCGTTATTGTCTGTTGGCGTGGACACTAATATAGGCTTATTATCGTTCTTGGTGTGAATGTACCTTCAGTCCTCTTGTTAAGAACAACTGAGAGACATAAAACTTAATTATATTTATGTCTATCAAGTGAAATATGAAGGAATTGATAACACAGACATGACTTCTCAAAAAGTTGTCCAATTACACCACTCTTAAATGTGAATATGTAAAAGATTTATTGAAAATGAAAATATGAATCTAGCACTGAAACTAATACGGCAACATCAGTTCCAAAGTCTTATTTCCAATGAACCAGCCAGAGAATATTCAGAATATTTGATTGCACACTCTTTAAAATAAAGGTTCTTTATTGGCATTGATGGTTCCATGAAGGACCTTTAACATTCATGGAAACTTCCCATTCCACAAAAGGTTCTTTAGATTATTAAAATGTTCTTCACACTAAGAAAAATGTTCACTGAAATGTTCTTTGGGAAGCAAAAATGGTAGTTCTATGAAAACGCCCTTTTGGGAGCTTTATTTTTGAGAGTGTAGTACTATATAATTTAAAAAAATATTTGAAACATGTAGTTGGTACTTAACCAAAAGTTTCTAAGATTTCAGTCTTTCTGGAGTGATGACCCAGTGAACTGACCATTTCAATTTCCATCATGATTTTTGGGTTACACTTTATTTTAAGGTGTCTGTGTTACAGTGTTATATTTAAGTACTGAGTAATATTAATTAACTACATGTACTTACTATAGGGTTAGGGTAGGATTAGGATTTGGTTGAGGGTTTATTACATGTAATTATGCATCATTTGTTATTGCTATGGTAAGTACATGTAACATATGTAACAAGGACACTGTAAAATAAAGTGTTACCGATTTTTCTTTCGTAGAATCATTGTTTTCATAAAGATCCTTTATTGGACCAAGCAAACTATGACATTATTATTCCAGCCATGATGGCTGCAGGGAAATATGAAATATTATTCCTTTCTTGCAGTTCTCACGTCTTTGTGAAACTGAGGTTTCTCCTTCAATGCATTACTTCATGGAAAAACCATTGATCGTTTTCTTTGAATTGTGGCTTTCTTTCCTTTTTTTTCTATCTCTGTGATTCTTCAAAGAAATTTGGCCACACACTTATGTGACTGCGCTCTGCCTACATCTTCAGAGAAAATGCTTCATTTAATCATTCATGGTTAATCTTTTTCAAGAAAAATTTGACATGGTTTCATTCATTGGTAATTTTTCAAAAAATCCATTTTTAGACATGGATAAATTACTTCTTTTTTTCCAAGCTACATATGATTGGATTTGGTCAGGTAAGGAAGGTTATGCTTAGTTTGCTTGTTTAACGGGGAAAGCTAAAAAAAAAACGTTCCCGTGACACTTCCAGTCGTTCGTGATGATTACATCAGTCATGGAAGTTTGGGAACCCAGACTAATGTCCTGAAGCAACGTTAATCACACAGACACAGGAAATGCAATAGCGTGAAGTGTGTCATTGAAATAATTGGGCCAGTATTAGTTGTAAAAACTTTGTCCGTTTATTGTGATTAAAAAGTCCATCTGGATTTAAGATAATTCCACTTCTCTGATATAGAACCACAGTTTGTCATATATAATGAAGTTACCTTGGCCATTAGTTTGCTTCTCCCTGCGGTGGCTCGTTGATTTTCTTCAGTGATCAGCTTAATGGAGCCGGAGACCCATGTTCCTCAACAGATGGAGATATTCTCCTCTAAACACCTCCTGCTAAACCATCACTGCTGCATCAGTCCTGTCTCTGTGTAAAAAACTACAGGGACCTCTGATACCTCAAGGAAACACATTCACATTTCATCCCAAACTGAAGAATAACATATATTTTGCCTATACTGTAATAGAATGTTTTTTATTAAACAGCTGATTTTAAATCAGAATGATTAAATGGAATTGTACAATAAATACGTTTCATGAGATACACCTTATATTATCCCAGGGTATGTTCCTGACTTCAAAGCACTTCTCTTAAAGGAATAGTTCATCCAAAAATGAAAATTCTGTCATCATTTACTCACACTCAAGTTTGTTCCAAACCAAATGAATGTCTTTGTTCTGCTGAACACAACAAAGGATATTTTGAAGAATGTTTGCAACCAAACAGTTGCGTCGCCCTATTGACTTCCATAGCATTTTTTTTTTTTTCGTTCTACAGAAGTCAGTGGTGCCCCACAACTGTTTGGTTACCCATATTCTTCAAAATATCTTCTTTTGTGTTCAGCACAAGAAAGAAACGCATACAGGTCTGGTATACATATATATATCTAGTGAACCATCCCTTTAAAATATAAAGCTGTACTTTTGTGTGTTTGCTGTGTGCAGGCTATGTCCCCAGAAGAACTGAAAACTGAAAGCTTCATTACCTTCACCTACCCTCACCTGGCCGCAGTGCTGTCTGGAAGTTTATTAGCTGGGGAGTTTCGGCCCCCCATCTCGTCCATCTCGACCACCTCTCCTCAGGACGGACTCTGTCCTTTGCTGACTCGGTTTTGTTAGATTATTTTCAAGTAGAAAGCTTTCCCCTGGCCTTGTGTTTGTGTCGCATATGCGATGGACGATAAGATGAAAAGCGTACTTGTTTATGGATGTTTATTCCATCCATCCTCATTCATGTGTTAGCATGAAATCTGTCATAAGCTGTCTGAAAATCTTTAAAACCTCTGCTTTAAAACCCATGAACTACTTTCGGTATAGAAATAAGACGAAAGCTATATAAGATAGCTTGAAGTTCATTAAAGGTAGTGTAGGCAATTTTTCCCTTCAGAGCGTCTCCAAAGCCACGCCTCCTCCAAAACACAAACAGCGTCACAAGAGATGGCATTAAAGTCCGCGTGAACCGGAAGTTGCAAACGACTTTTCTCCAGTGTTATGACGCATTTCCCAGTGAAACGGAATATTGAACAGAGGGCAGGGTTTTACTCTAGCGCTCCTCCTCTCCATCTCTGCTCATAACAGACGGTTTGAGGGGAGTGGTTAAGCGTTTCCCAAACCAATTCCTCAAACCTACGTCATCAGGGAAGGTCCTCCAATGCAGAGGGGAGGGGCATTTTCAGATTTTGATTAAAGATTACGAAGCCAAAAAAATGTTTTGTGTGGATTGACTTGCATGGATGAATTGTTCACCACAAAACGATCAATTTAGGCAAACAAAGTAAATATGGTCAATTTTGATTTCATGTGGACTTTAAACTCATGTCTCAAAGCACATAACTTTACAATAATAATGAACATAACTTAAAGAGCATCGACCTGTATCACCTGACTGCTGCAGATTCATTTCAGCGTTGATGGTGTTGCTATTGAAACGCATACATTTGAGTCAAGAACCGCTCAGAGTATAACGTCACAGGTTTTCATGTCTTCCAAATTGCAGTAGTTATGGAGTGAACGCAGCATGAGCTTGTTATTTTGGTTCAGGAGGAACTGTAAAAGGTTGCTGCTGTTTCGGTTGCGGTGCTCGGTGACCGACATCTGTCTAACTCTGCATAGCATGAAACATGCAGGTGCACGGATGTATGGAAATACATGTTATAATAAATACATGTTGACAGGCAAGTAGGACATCATACTTACAGTCAGCAGAATGTCTGTAAGAGGACCATCACAATAAAGAGTTAGCAGATATTCAGCAGAGTCTACTAATACTCTAATGAGAGTTAGTTGACATGTAGTTGCTTTTAGTCAACAGAACGGTCAAAAGGAACATCAAAGTAAAGTGTTAGCCGGAACCGCATACTAGCCACTCTTATTTCTGCCATAGAAAGGTATGATAAAGGTAGTACGAGTAGTATAGGCCTACTATAAGAGGTTCCGAATTCAGCAATTCGTTCGGGATTTGCACGACACTGGCGTGATAAAAGGGCGTGATATCACTGTTGTGTGATAGTTTATTTTCACAGCTCGCGTTGACAATTCAACAGAAAGATTTGCACTCATACTCTTGCACTGCATCATATCTACACCGACTGCGAACTCACATTCACAACTCATGTATGATTTATTTCATTCAGGAATCGTGCTACACTGCCATCGTTGTGTTCGTTTACACTTAAATGTTTTAGTCTTGTGTTGAAATTTACTGCGTCAGATGCATTTGGGATTTATGTTTATGCTTTTATGGCTTTTCTCATCAAAGCAATTGAACCTCAAGTGTTTATCACATTTCTCTGCATATATACAGAAATTAGTTTACTCCCTGGAGACATTCATCTTGATCTTCATGAATCCATAATGTGCTTATATATCTAATTTTCACTGAGGAGTCATCATACTCTGTCTGGGGAACCTCATTCAGACGCGCCTGCAAAGTTTCACATGAGCTCACCTGTCCAGTTGTGGTTCAAAATGAAGCGGCGAGCAGAGACCGGCCGCCTTAAAAGATATCATACATCATCAGATTGCATTCTGGGGACAATGGGATCTGCACTCATTCAAGGCCCAGATTTCCATTTCAATTTTCTGCTCAGTGGAGTTGATGTATGTGGCGAATCGCTCCACAGCCTCGCTCTCCACCGGCCCGTTCCATCTTCACACCATTTATTAGCCTGGAATCCCGGTGACCTTGTCTCCCCGCGCGCGCTGACGCCACACCAGCTGTCACCGAGAGCAAAGAGAAGTGCTGCGCTATGAGACGGGCTGCAAACCCCAGGACATTGCACTTATCTGAATCCAGCACACTTCAATTTGGTTTGGACCCTGCATCTGGGCCCCATTTCAAGTTGTTGGTTAAACTTTACATTCACTCTCCCCTGGAGAAGAGAGCAGGGATGGATGAAGAGATGTCACCATGCTTTTCTAACTCGCATATATATTGGTGGTTGCATGAAGATGATGAGCTGAAACAATATATTGTTGTTGTCGTTTTTGTGGTTATTGTTGTTATTGGTTGTTTTTTTTATAACTCTTGTTGTCACTATCATTGCTTTTACAGTTGTTATTGCTATACCGTTGATGTATTGTTGCTGTTTTCATCGTAGTGTGTCCCGTTTGTTAAGGTGAGCCTTTCTAATAGCCCGGGGTTTTTCAAACTGGGGTCCAGGGACCATCAGGGGGCCGCAAGGGAGTGCTAGGGGGTTCGCGGAAAAAAAATTAGAGAAAAACTGTGTTAACAAATAAAACTTATATTCAAAAAGAAAACTGAATTAAAATATATGAATAAAAAATAGACAAACAAATAAGTTAATAAACGAGAAAATAAAGTAATAAATAACAAAACAGAATTTAGAATAAATAAATACAATTTTATTGAATAAATAATAAATGAGCAAATTAATGAATAAATAAATAGTTTCACAGTATACTGTAGTATTAAATATTATATTAGTAAATATTTTCCACATAATATTTTAGACATTTATAATATTTTTTTTTCACAGTCTAATTTGGGTCTTTAAACAATAAACTTTATAGATGTCATGAAGATGGCTATTGGGGGTCAGTGGCATCTAAAAGATTGAAAACCCCTGTAATTGCCTATTTGAACATGATTTGTATGTATGAAATTTGTTTGTTTGTGTTGCAAACATAAATAAGGCTTCAAATTGCTTGCATGTTGGATGATTGTGGAGTGTTGCAAATTAGCTTCAGCTACAAACTCTATGATACATGCATTGGATGGCTGTTGTCCCAGTTGTATCTATGCTAATTGTATCTGTCCCTGTACAAATAAAGCATTAAATAAATAAATGATATTTACATTAAAGGAAAGACCTGAGCCTTATCAGGCTTTTGGGCCCTTTTGACTAATATTTTGACTTATAACTAACTACCTAGCAACCTCGCAATGAACTATGATAATTAACTTTGCTTCATAATTGACAAACTTTGCAACACTAACACACAGTTATTGTCACGATTCCCCTGTGTCTTTGTGTCTTATTATTTGTTATTCTGTTGCCTTGATGTTTCTGGTTTCATTTCTTGTGTATTAGTTTCTGTTTCCTTAGTTTCTATTGTTTTCTTGCTAGTTTCCATAGTTACCCATGTTAGTCTCCATGGTTATTTGTCATCACACACACCTGTTCCTCAGTAGCCACTTGTATTATATCAAAGACTATAAATTTACAAAGACCATTCACTCGTATTACTACTGCAACACACAATATGGCGGAATAAGTCCCGCCTTACAAATAAAAGAGCCAGTCAGCAGTTGGTAAAGTCATTGCATCACTTCAGCTGCCGTTAGAAGCCCCAATTCCCATTGAAACCTGAGACCCGCAGTATAAATAAATGTGATGTGATGTGACTTGAATTGATGCTAAAGCCACTCAAACCACCACAATGCAACACCCTTTGTGCCGGCTCACACAGAACGTGTTTTTTAAGAGATGCAGGTCAGTGAAACGAAAAAAGTGCAAGGTCTAGAAACGTGTTTGGTAACACTTTATTTTACAGTGTCTTTGTTACATATGTTACATGTACTTACCATAGTAATAACAGTAAATTATGCATAATTACATGCAACTAACCCTCAACCAAATCCCAATCCTACCCTAACCCTATAGTAAGTACATTTAGTTCATTAATATTACTCAGTACTTAAATATAGAATTACACTGTAACAGTGACACCTTAAAATAAAGTGTAACCACAAGTTGAACTTATTTTAAGTTACAGCGAGACGCTGCAAAAGACGTGAGTGCAATGGTTAAAGGCGTCTGGCTAGCTAATATTTATTTTAAAAAACAATGGAAAAGTAGTGAAAAAGTGTCTTTTGCTTTGAAAAACACGAGACGCGGGTAGTGGAATGGGGAAAAACTGCAAGGTCTCGGCTCTCAAGATGCGTCTTTTAAAGTTGAACTTAATTTAGCGTGTTTTTAGAACGCCGTGTCACGCGCAAGCAAGCAAGCAAGCAAGCAAGCAGGCAAGCAAGCACAACAGTCAAACATGTCCGTCCAGCACAAAAGTAGCGCAGTGGAATGGAAAATGTGTTGTGTGTGAACGGCCCCTTAGCATTGTGGCAGTGAGTTTCACATTTTCTATTCACATTTTTTTTATCTTGTTTTGGTTGTGGTGTATTTACATGCAAATTCTGATATTTTGGAAATCTTTATGCTTTGCTATTGCGGACTCTTGACAGCTGCATGATTTTTTCTGCGGTGATGCTGAGGAGAGAGCTTTCACCTCACAATAGATATCTGTTGGTGTTTGTGTGCCCTGGACTGAGCCCGGCCTGTGATTACATTGTTTCCTGATGTCAAATAAAACACTACACGCCCGTTAACTTCACACGACCATTTACTTAATGTCCCGAGAGTTAATTGGCCCCGTTCCCTCTGCCAACCCTAAGCATATTGATCTATAGAAATTACTCTTGAGGTACGACCTGAGAGTCCGCAGAGAGAGAGAAGAGACATCGTCAAAGGAATGGATAACATTTATCTGAGAGCTCAGACCTTCGCGGGCGCCACGATATTCTGACGAGGAATTCTTTGAAGCTGACAGAATAATTAAAAACATCGACCCAGTCTCTATTGATGGGTGAGGGAGACGTGGAGGAAGAATGAGAGCGAATTAGCATTTTGACCTTCCTGTTTCAATGGCACGGATGCCCCTTTCTTTCCAGGGCACACGGTAGACTCAAAGAGACATCACACACCTCTCTCTGGCAAAGGTGTGTTACGGGACAGAGAGAGAGAGAGAGAGGGAGAGAGAGATTAATGTCACATTACCTATTCAGATTCTCATTGCAACAGTTTCCACAAAGCGAGGGCATATTTGAATATCTAAATTGTCTGTGTGGAGCTATAATGGCAGCTAATGGGTCTTTGCCCTTGTCATATTTCAGAAAGTCAAAAAGGATTGTAGAATTTGACCAGTGAATGTGTAACTATTGCAGCCTCCCCATACTCAAGAAAATCACAAAATGAAATAGCAAATGTGTTACTATTATAAGTATATTGTTACACTGTCTATAATACAATATGTGCTTTTGGACCCCACTGTATAAATATGAGATTGGGGCTAGTTGTCACATTTTTTACAAACATATCTCAGGGTGGGTTTATTTTTGAAATTCAACTTCTGTATTTATAAACCTTAAAGTCTATAAAAAGGCTGTTTATATTTGAACATTTACACTATTTATTGAACACATGTTAGTTTGTTAGTTAGTTGGTTAGTTCTCAGACTTTTGGACTCTACAGTACGTCAAGTCACATTTATTTATATGCACATCTGGTTCACAAGGGAGCACCTGGAGATGCTGCTTACTCACACTTTACGCGACACAAGCTGTCGTCATCACTTTCCTCCTGACTGCTCTCCTCACTATCTACTTTTCTGATGATTTTCTGATGATGATGTTTTTTTTAATTAACATTTATGAAACAGACAACATCAGGAATATTAGGCTGCTGTCACTTTAAGACCGAATGCACAGTCCGAATGTACTGACACACATCCGCTTTCTTTCTCCACTGTTCACTTAGAATACTTTCTGAGACAGGTTTTTTGATATAATTTTGTTTGTATGTGACCAAGAGCAAGTAAACGCGAAAGAGGGATCAATTCGGTTTTCTAGCTGTCTGAAATGTGCCTCTCTCTCTCTCTCTCTCTCTCTCTCTCTCTCTCTCTCTCTCTCTCTCTCTCTCTCTGTGTGTGTGTGTGTGTGCGCGCGTGCACTTCGGGTGTGCGAGTCCCAATTTTCGCCTCTTCTTTCTGCGTTTAAAATCGTTTGAATGTGTAAATTGTCAAGACAAGATAAACTTCCACTCTCTGACTGTTATACTTAGCAGTTGATCCACGAATTACATGAGTCCCGAACCGTGACGTCAGATCACTGCATGATCAACTGCGATCCGTTGCACCCCCAATAATTAATGAACACACTTATCATCATGATTGCTATCTTACCAGAGATGGAGAAAAATCCTACTCCAGTAAGTAAACGTGTCCCTGTCCCCAAAAATGTTGGGACTCAAAAGCACTTCCCTCCACGTTTTCACTTACTACATGGGTTAAGGTTAGGTGTATGTTCAGGGTTAGTACCTATAGTTATTACACAGTAATTGTACAGTAAAAACTAATGTCCATATATGAAACAGGACTGTAAAATAAAGTGATACCCAAATGACTATTATTATCATTAGCCTAATTTATTTATTTACATATACATATTTTATTTTATTTTAGTATTTATAGTTTTTTTTTAGCTCCTCTATTTATATTTTCACACCATCTTAGAATTTCTTTTTCACCATTAATAGCCTGAGTTATTGTCAGTCAACCTTGAGCAACTGTAGATGTCCCAAAATGCTCAGCCTCTGAAATGTTAAATTGCATTTGAGTTTTTCACATTTTATGTATGACCGTCTCACATCTGTCCTTGAGTAACAGTAGAGCTCTCAAAAACATTCTCCAGAATTGACGAATATTGCTGCATTCACCCAATGGAATGACTTAATATTAAGTTATTAAGTTATAATATTAAGCAAACACTAGTCTCTCACCATTAAATGAATAGTTAAATTTAGATACTCAATGGTGTGATGGCCTCCAGGAAGAATACCCTTTCTACAGTATACAACAGTGTTGGCTTGAACATGAGAGCTACCAGAGAACATGACAAATGGGATCCATCTTGATCTGTTGGGATATGGTGTTGTTTGAGACTGCTTCTTCTTAGAGCTGTGTTTGGAAGAGTGGCTTTTCTGTTTTGATGCATGCAGGTCACAAGAGCCTGAGCGTTTTATCAGTGCCTGGGAAGAGGGGAACATCTAACCATCTCAAAAACATGAATCATATTTTTGTGAGGATGTGCAGTAATACAAGCAGACTTGCTGAACTTGTTTTTTTTTCTCTCTCTCTCTTGACAATTTTTTGCCATATACTACCATCAAACGTTTTGGGTTTTAAGGCTCTCTGTATTTTCTCATTTTCTTAATGCATTGAGAAACATTGTGAAATATGATTGCAATTTAAAATAACTGCTTTCTATTTGAATATATTTTAAAATTTCATTATTCCTGTAATGGTATAGCTGAAATTTTCAGCATCATTACTCCAGTCTTCAGTGTCACGTGATCCTTCAGAAATCATTCTATGCTGATTTGCTGCTCAAGAAACATTTATTATTATTATTACAATGTTAAAAAACAGATGTGCTGCTTAATATTTTTGTGGAAACTGAGATACTTTTTTTTTTGAATTATTTTTTGATGAATACATGAATAGAAAGAATTATTTGATGAATAAAAAGTTCAAAACATTGTCATGTCACATTATAAATGTCTTTACTGTCACTTTTTGATTAATTCAATTAAATTAAATTTGTCCCCTACTCAAACAAAAGCACCTTGTATTTCTTACAAAAAACAAAAATCTTACTGACCCCAAACTTTTGAAAAGATTACTTCTTGTTTCAATGGGAAATATGTGAACAAAGGAAATAAAATTGTGATTTTCGTACCTGAAAATTCCATGAAAATGAATACAATCTTTTTTTCTTGATTAGATTGCTGCGCTCTACAATATTTGTATGCTTTTTTATGCTGGACAAGAGGGAGTTGCTTCAAAAAGTGAAGACACACTGGACACATTTATTATTTGTGCATTTTTCTTTGATTTGTCTGTGACCATCCTTGCTGTCCTTTGTCAAGGGCTAACTGTGTGTGTGTGTGTGTGTGTGTGTGTGTGTGTGTGTGTGTGTGTGTGTGTGTGTGTGTGTGTGTGTGTGTGTGTGTGTGTGTGTGTGTGTGTGTGTGTGTGTGTGTGTTCAGAGAGTATCGACAGCGGCTCTGGCAGTCTTATTGGTGAGGTGAGAGGGTGTGCTCATCTGTGGCGTTAATAAGACTGTTCCCGCGCCTCTGTGTGAACCAGCGTGCGGCTGTCAGTCAGAGCCGTAACCAGGCGTACAGCATTAATTCGCTCTGTCGGTGGAGGAATGACCATACTGCTCCGCTCCATTACTCTCTGTGACCCTGGGCCGGAGGAGGATTAAAGTCTGTCACAGTGTAGTGTCACCTCCCCTTCATTCAGCACACTCAGCAACTCCTGGCTCATAGTCATAAAGCTGCTTTTTCAAATCCTGTTGAATTTTTTTCTGATTTCAGGCCCACCTCTTTTGCAAAATTACCACACACTCCCTACACTGTCAAAAAACCCCTTTAGGGGTACAATGGCTTGTCACTGGGGCAGTACCCTCAAGGGTACACCCGTTGTACCCTTATA
This sequence comes from Scardinius erythrophthalmus, assembly GCF_964197995.2. Lineage (NCBI taxonomy): Eukaryota > Metazoa > Chordata > Actinopteri > Cypriniformes > Leuciscidae > Scardinius > Scardinius erythrophthalmus. The sequence goes on along the minus strand of NC_138226.1, from coordinate 7,132,181 downwards.
CATTGGTACATATCAGTACCCTTGCAGTAACGCGTTAAATCCTGTAAAGTTATTTTAAAGCAAATGTTTATGCTGTAATTGCTAACCACAACAATCATTTGTTAGGGTTAATTGTACTTGACTGCTTTCTTGCTTACTTCTTTATTGGAAAATCATGGCAAAGCCAATTGCAATTTTGTGTTTCAGTTTTGCTATTTGAATTTTGCCTGTCAAAAAGTGATTATTTCATAAGACATCAAAAAGCAAAGTGGTGCTTTAGACGTCTTTGGATGATCGATCTAACCCACCAAATATGTTTATATGCAAAATTGGACATTCTCAAAATCGACATGTTATGCAGTTATTTAATAGTCACATGTTAAAGTCCACCTTTTAAATGAGTTGTAATTAATATTTATGAACAAATTAACACATTGATATTGTACTAGTAATTTACTTTAGCTTATACTTATTTACGTATAGCATAAAATTGATGATTTTGACACTGGCTTACTTCTGTACATAGTATGCTCTGCCATCTAGTGTATACTCTGTTTCATTACTACTAGATGCTTGCATTTTTCCTCATTGTGACTCACATGATGACTCTTATTCTGCAAAACACAGACAAGTCATGTCTCTTAATCCTTATACAACAGAAGACGTCTTTGCCTTGCTTACTAGTTAATGGAATAAATAATACAAGCAACTGTTTATTCCTGGTGATCTTTGTCAAGCAGAGCACTTTATTCGACCTATATATTGTTGCCTAATAGGTCAAGTGAACCCATACTATTTCTCATATCCTCTTTTCCTCCTCTTTATTTCTTGCTGTTAAAGGTGAACGAACACAGAAACATTATTGACACTAACAGACTTTATTCAAAGTTGAATATTGCTAGTTGCACAAAGAAAGCTGTGTGCAAGTCTTGGAAAAGGTAAGCTGTTATCTATCTATCACAGATCGCCATGTTCCTCGTGCCCACTCTGAAGCAGGATCTTGGCTTTCATCATGTTCTCGGCCACTGCGCACAAAGAAAGATATAGGCAGGGGAAATGATTAATGCATGCTTAAATAATGACTGGTAAATCAAATATTAACTATCAACAGCACATTCCATAGCATTAAGTAGCAGAGAATGTGTCTCGATGGCTGAGCGTGAATAAACAAATGATAGAGCTTCAGAGAGTCTCTGAAGAGCTCCTGTCTCTCAGTGGAGCTCATTAGACAGCAGAAACACACTCACAGAAGTCCATGTCGTCTGACTCGTACGTGTACATTCGGTTGGCGTACTTTCCAGTGATATCAGCTCGCACAGTCAGTGAGGGATCTAGGTGGAGGAGAAGAGAAGATGGAGAAGAGACAACTTAACCTATACACCCCAAAATCAAATCCTTTTACAAAAAGACAATGAAAAGGCAGTGCAACAACTACTACTATGATGTGTAAATACTTTAAGATTTCAATATTAAAAAATAATATAATGTAATAATATAACACAATATGTTCCTTCTCGCAATAATATTAATTACTTTGTACCAGAGACATGTGCACTGACATAACGACACAATATTTGTTGCTTCTCGAAATCCCAATGATGACAGAGTTAAGATTATACAATATTATCAGGTAATCTTAACTGAATAAGGCATTGTTTAAAGGGGTGATTGATTATGATTTCACTTTTCTAACTTTAGTTAGTGTGTAATGTTGCTGTTTGAGCATAAACAACATCTGCAAAGTTACAACGCTCAAAGTTCAAAGCAAAGGGAGATATTTGCTTTTAAAGAAATCGTTTTTTACAACAAACGGCTGGTCGGGACTACACAAGCTTCCTCCCGGGTTAGTGACATCACCAACCCTAAAATTTACATAAACCCCGCCCCCGGAACACGATTTGATTATCAAGACAGAATATGCTAATCAATGACTAGAAGATAACTACACATAAGCTACACAAATTCATCAACTAACCATTCAGAAATGTCCTGTTGCTTCTACATGTTGTCACTTCTTCTTGAGTCTCTCCATCATTGTCTGACTCCGGTTTGAACATAAAAGGCTAAAAGTTTTTTTTTTTTTTTTTTTTTTTCAGTGCATGTCTGTGTGAGTGCAAGCTGTTGAAGCTCCACCCCCTGTGCCGGGAGCAGCAGCTCATTTGCATTTAAAGGAACAGACACAAAACAGTGTGTTTTTGCTCAAAAAGTGACAACTTTAACATGCTATATAAAAATATCTGTGGGGTATTTTGAGCTAAAACTTCACATACACACTCTGGGGACATCAGAGACTTATTTTACATCTTGTGAAAAGGGCATTATACCACCCCTTTAATATGAAATGTGTGAAAACTCACCAACAAACATGATCCTGGGGACGTAGAAACCATCAGGGGCCAAGTTTTTATCGGTGGACTCATGCTGAAAATCACAATCACTAGGTTTTAAATGCATATCTTACTCCAGTGTCTGTTGAGTATATTTTACAATATTTGTACTGTACCACTAAATTGAGCATGATGAAATCTGATTTGGCCAGCCTTTGAATAGTTGGATGTTCAACAAATGCCTTTTTCAGAGCTAAAAGTGAATAGAGTGGAAGAAGAGATTAATAAATTGACATGAAATAGCATTTTCTGCATACTGAAAGCAAAGACATTACTCTCTGATTGTCATTTAAAGCAGAGGTATTCAACATGGGGTTTCAAAAAAACTGTGTAAAATAAATAAATAATAAATATAAGATATGGGCTACTGTAAATACATAAATGAATAATTTGATTAAAATATAATTTATTTTAATAATAATACAAATATTCGAATAAATAATACATATAATGGTAGTGCTATAGTGCAGAAATAAATGTGATAATGTACCATAATAAATATTTTCCACATTTTTTGCACATATTTTTTACATTATAAATTGGGTGTTTATATGTGAAAATACCAGCCCGCTCTCATCCCAAGGCTTCATATACTGACGCTTTAAACATTTTGCCTACATCCAACGCGTAGACGTAGGCGTAGAATTAGCGTCAATATGAGACGCAGATAGATATGGGCCAGAAGGCGCCTCCTAGCGGTCTAACCCTAACCCTACCCCAGACCTAAACCTACCCATAACCGAACAAAGCTCTGTGCGTGTCATATTGACGCTAAAGGGTGCCATGTGCGTTGGATGTAGACGAAATGTCAAAAGCGTCAGTATATGACGCCCTAGGATGAGAATGCGTTGGAAAATACATATTAAGAAAAGGTTCTATATAGAACTATAAAGGGTTTCCATTCAGTCAGTCACGTTCAACTTAATGTCGGACTGATGTCATGGGGTCTCGTCTGGGAGCCAAATCACCTCCAATTGGTAACTAATCATCGATCGCTCATTCCATTCACCTTTCTAGAGAAAGAGTACATTTCTGAAACAGAAAGAGCAAACAGCTATTTTAATTGCTAACAAGGAGAACTTCTCCAAAAAACAGCCATTTTAATTGCTCTGCTTTGCAGCTGTCATCCTGAGAATCCGGCCCGGATATGTGCCCACCACTCCCTTTAGGAACCAGGTGGTGAACTTGCAAGCGCTGCACCCTGGATGAGGCAGACCCGGCCCTTGTGTTGCTATGTCCTGTTCACACATTGCGTGTTTATGTGGACCGCAGGCAGAGCTTTAGAAGCTCACAGCAGCTTTGTCTGCTGTGGGCCAGTAGAAGGGAAAGGCTGTCTCCAAACAAAGGCTGGCCCACTGGATAGTGGATGCCATCGTCTTGGCGTACCAGTCCTTGGGGTGAGGGCTCACTTTACTCGGGGTGTTGCTTCCTCCTGGGCGTTGGCGCACGGTGCCTCTCTGGCAGACATCTGTAGAGCTGCGGGCTGGGCGACACCTAACACATTCGCGAGATTCTACAATCTCTGAGTGGAGCTGGTTTCTTCCCGTGTGTTGGGTACAAACAGGTAATGTTTAAAGGCTGGCTCTGTGCTTGCACTGCCATTCCCCTCCAACAGGGGGATACGAGTGCCTAATTGCTCTTCAGGTGAGTTTCCTGCTTAGTGATCCCTGAATCGAGTTCCTCCAGCATTCTTTGGCAGTCAAATGAGGCGGAGGAGTCTGACGCCAGGCCCAGTACTCGTGTGCATGCCCTGCTAGTCAGCCCTTGTACTGGACTAGATGCCCATATGATGTGATTCCCCCTCGGTAATCCCATATGTGTATTGTTCACAATATGCTTTCCCTGTAGGTAAACCCTTGTCTTTCCCTGGGCAGTTCTGCTCTGCCCCATCTCTGCATCGAAAGTAGATCCTCCCTGGTTAGGTAGGATCTACCGCAGAGATCTTCCATGAGCACTGCCCCGTGGGTCAGTCCATATGTGTAGCCGCCACACGTTACCTCCCCTGTGTGCAGGGTGTGTTCTCCATAGCGTACCTCTCCATTGGACTGGCCACGCTAACCCAGCGTTAACAACACTCATGGCTGAAAAACAATGGGAATTGAGATCCGAAGCAATCTTTTAAATGTCACATTAAAGGAACGGCAGCTACTATATCCCCAGAGTGCGTCCTGTCCCTTCCATCCCGTTTGGTATGGAGGACTACCCAGCAGGCTTTCTTGGGGTGTTGGGTAGGTTACGACATTGTGAGAGCAGTTGCCAAAAGAGCACACCGTGGCTTGCCTTGCAGCATCTCCAACACTCGTAACACAGTTCAGTGGCTATGGTACTTTCCATAGGGACCCCATGATGTCAGTCTGACGTAACGTTGAACGTGACTAACTGAATGGGAACGTCTAGGTTACTGATGTAACCCCCGTTTCCTGAAGGAGGGAACGGAGACGTTACGTCCCCCTGCCACAGCCCTGAACCACCGCTGAATGGCCTGGTCTCTGCTCCTCAGCAAACATGAATGAAGTAAGTAATGCCTATTTATACGGGTATAAACATAGACATATACATATACGGTATGTCTGGGTGGGTGTGACTCGGCATACAAATCTCACTGGCCAATGTTCATTGGCTCGTTCAGTTACCACGTGGAGCTGATTGGGCTCCGAGGCGAGACCCCATGACGTCAGTCCGACGTAATGTCTCGGGGAGCGGGGGTTGCATTAGTAACCTAGACGTTCTTTCAAGCACTTAATATATAGACCCTTTATGGGTTCCCATTATGGGATAATTTTATGATTTAGTTTTAATTAATTATTATTTTTATTTTGATTAAATTGTGTTAATTAAACAGCTTGTAAACATACTTTATCACTAGATGAAACTGAAATAAGCAAATAACCCATTAAACATGAAAGTATTATGTAATAATTTAAGACATTTCTCCTTATATATAACCTTTTTGGCATAAAGGGTTCTTTGAATTCGAGTCCGTTTCCTCTGAACCTTTCTAAGAGTGTATATAGCAGCCTTTTAAGTTTTGCATAGGGGTCCAATCGCACAAGCATGATGATATTTGGATGGTTCATGGCAACTAAAAAAATAAAACCCCTGATTTAAAGGAACAGTGCACATTACTATACTGTAATTTTTGGGTGAAATATTCCTTTAAGCACGCTTACATGCATCTACGGCACAGGGAAATAATCTATATGTTTTTATTTCATTACAGATAATGTAGACTGTTTGAAAAAAGATGCAAATATGCAAACCTTTACTGTACTTGCAATCCTCCAAATGATGAATGATCATCAGTGGCTTCTTACTATGATAAAACAGATACATTATGCATTTAAAATCTGATTATTCATAACATACAGGTGAGAGTGGAGTTTAATGTGATTGCGTAATCTTTAGGTACCTCTCATGCGCTTTATTTAGTCCCTCCTCATACGTCTGAACCCAGGTGATGTCATCGCCCCAGCCTGAAAGAAACGAAACACTTTGAATCGGATGTCATTCTATGATCGATTTGCCGTAGTATAAGAACAGATCTGACTTATTTGGTTCTGTTTTGTGAATATGTAATTCATTGATACCTCTTGAAAGAGTTTGGACTGTCTTTTTTTTCCTTTGAGTAGAGACGTCACAGAACACAAAGAATAAAAATAAGACACAGAACATCCAGTGCTGCATGATTATGGTATGTACTGGTGCGCTGAGAGAGAGAAAAGAGAGAAGAAAAAGGAAGTCAAAGATGACTAATGCTCTGAATATTAGTCCGTTTTTAAGGTTGGGCCCACCTACTGACATTGCATGGTATACTGTCAAATAGTTGACAGGAGCCGTCGAACTGGACAAACGTGCTTCTGATACTTTGTTCTAATGAGTGACAAATGTTTGAATATAAAACAGCATTTTCATTTGAGTCAGTTTTTTATTCATCTTGACAATATTCATGAGAACTAATTCATATTTCAAGCTACAAGTTTGCCCTGTATAAAATGTTATTCCGAAAGTAATATTACAATTACAATTATTGAAAGTAAATTTTTTTTCCATAAAGATTTCCCTTGACATTCGAATTGCAACTACATTTTTGCATTCACTCTCAGAAAAAAAAGGTACAAAAGCTGTCACTGGGGCTGTACCTTTTTAAAAGGCACATTATTTTACCTAAATGGTGCATATTGGTACCTTAATGGTACATATTAGTACCTAAAAGGAACAAATTAGTACATAAAAGGAACAAAAGTGTACCTTTTGAAAAGGTACAGCCCCAGTGACAGCTTTCGTACCTTTTTTTCTGAGACAAACAACATTGTTTTAATGCTGGCAATTTTGGAGTGAAATACAAAAGAAACCCATGCATTTCAAATGAGAATAATGTGAAACTACTAAGGTAGATAGCAGTGCTCCAACAAACAACCCAGCTTTTATATATGTGGATAATACATTTAGATTCAGATTAATTCTGTCTCATAGCACGCAATAAATAAGTGCAAGAAATTAAGAAAATAGTATTTGCAAGTAAAAGAGAACCTACCGGGAGTGAAACAGGTGAACCAGAGCTACTGTCCCTTTCTCCAAGCATGTTGTATGTCAGGGATTTTATAGTCTCACTCTATGCAACCTCCCAAACATGTTTTGCATACAGGAAATACAGGATTTTTCTCATGTTGATTTAGCCAATCACAGAAACTCAATATACATCTTTATATTGTGTAGTATGTAAACAGTTCTTTTTCATCCAAAAATCTCTGTGCTTTCTTGTCAATTCATTAGAGAAAATATTCTTTCCTTCATTCGTACATGTTCTACTATTCCAGGTGTGAGGTTTGAACATGCACAGTTATGCAACAATCTCAGAAACCTGTCAGTTTTAGGTGGAGCCTATGTGCTTAATGATTATCCAGTATTTGTATTGTCATTATTTGAGGCCCATCTGAGTTTTAAAAGTAGGTTTGATCTTTCTATCTAAAGATCACCCAGCTGAAAAACACAGCTTATGGTTTCTAGCTGGTCCAGTTTGGTCATTTGCTGGTTGATTTTCAAAAACACCACATTCCAAAACACAGCCACCAACTTAAGCTGGATTTTCCCATTCACACTGCCCCAGCAAATGCCAAAAAACAGTAACATCCAACGGTTGGCCATTTGAACCCTTTCACGCATAGAGGTCATTACAGTCGCTATTCAAAAGGCATTTTCTTGTGAATGCATTTTGATAGCATTGCACATCAACCTCTATAGTGGACTCGTCCTATACATTGCCATCAAGTGGCAAGCCATTATATTTGGGATTTTTTTTTCCCTCCAAACCAAGGCCAATCAGAAATGCCAAGTTGCTCCGGAATACCAATCCATTCCTTCTATCGCAAAACTCTTGCAGGGAAAAAAATAAATAAATGTTGTAGCATCAAGTAACAACTAAGAAGTCATATCATTGTTAATTTACCGTATTGATTTAATATTGGGAGGAGAAAAACGGGAAAAAATCTTGACTGTGTTTATTATCATTATTCATGCATGAAAGGGTTAAATACCAGCACACACAGCAAGTCAGAAAAGTGTTTATTTTTTAAATAATGTTTTTGTTTTTAAATTATTATCATTATTATTCATAAATAATTGAATTGTATTTATTTAAGTTATTTAATTATTATTATTGTATTTTTTATTTTTTGGGGGGTAAATTTTCTCTTTTTTTATTATAGAAAAAAATTCATATTTTTACAGGTTATAATTATTTTAATCTAATATATTTATAAATAATACATTAGTTAAAAATAACAACATAATCTGTATTCTGCAATCTGTATCTCTGTTTATTTTAATTTAGTTAATTAATTGGTATTTATTTATTTTCCATCTGGTTTGTGACACTTAACCATGCACTTAACACTGATATTTGTTTCAGTTTTGGTCTGGAGCAAGAAGAGAGACCTGACAAAATATATAATATAATATAATATAATATAATATAATATAATATAATATAATATAATATAATATAATATAATATAATATAATATAATATAATATAATATAATATAATATAATATAATACAGCGACAATTATTTTTTACTGTTACAACAGTAGACAGCTACTGTTGTTTGTTGTTGTCATGGACACCTGTAGCCTTTGACGACCGCCTACGTTCCGCGCAAGCGCAGAATCAGCACAGTGGAGGATTGTGGGATAGAAAGCTATCGCCACGGCAACAGCAGAGTTTAGCGAGCGGAAATCTGCTGCTAGCAGAACAGTAACGGCGATTAATTACTAAAGAAACATCTTTCACACAAAAAATACTGGTTTAGTTTGTTGCCATGAACGAATCAGTAGCCAAAAAGACCCAGGAGGCTCTGGGAAAAGTAATCAAAAAGCCTCCTCTGACAGAAAAACTGCTCAGCAAACCGCCGTTTCGATACCTGCACGATATCTTCAGTGAGGTGAGTTGCTAAAAACATGATTATTATTATGACATAAGTGCTGTCTTAGTTCCCTCACTATCTACATATTCACATTTACACGGTCCAAATCCTGCTTATAGATCTCAACGTGCTAGCCTGCTAACTTAATGTAGCCTGCGCATAGTCTTCAAAATATGTCAGATAAGTCATAGTAACGTTAGATCAGTCTGAGGGTGTAAACATCTCATATTAGCTTTAATATTTGAACGCCCAGAGCTTTGCATCAGTTTCAGCGTTAAGTTTATGTTTGTGTTTTGATGGTGGTGAGCAAGCTAATAGATTATTAATAACAATAACTGTTTAAAACAATGTCAGCAATATCATCTTTCTTTTCAAATCAGTTTTGGTTCACTGTTATTACATACTCAGCTCTGGTTGAGCTGATTATCTTGTTACTAGGCATTGCTCTGTCCACATGGTTATGCAAACAAAACTCAAGGGTCCACACAACATCATGAATGCAGATGATCTTGACATATTCATGAGATATCATAACACAGAGATGTAGCCTACTTCTATAGATGGCAGAATATCTGGAACCAAATTGTGGTGATGATTTTGTAATTAGGAGTGTAATATAGATACCACATTTAGTAAATGAAATGATATGCCCCCAATAAATGGCAGCAATTGCCAACAAACACCATCATCCAACGGTTGTTCATTTGAAGTAACGTTAGCCTAAGTATGAATTACACTGAATTAAAATAGCAAATCAGAAATATGTGTATTTTAAAAATAATTAAATTGAATTTAGAAGTTATTTAATTGTCATGTCATTTTATTTATTTTTGTTTGGTTTTGTTTTATTTAATACATGTACTATTAAATTAATAGTTTTTAATATCTATTTATAATATATAGATGTAACATTTAGTTGATCAAATTATATAAGCTAGCCTACTTTACCTGTGAGCGACTGTGGTTACGCCCACTGAGTGGCAAAAAGACTGAGTGGCAGCATTGGTTTTCAGCGTGAATGATGCAAAAAACACATCTAAAACGGGAAAGAGCTTTGAGATTGACTGGATAAATAGATTTGACAAGAAATCGGAGGTATATTTTTACAGACTGCCGAAAGTTACATAACAGAGAAGCAAATGGATCACTGCAATTCATAGAAACAATTGGACAACAAGCACCGAAACGTGGATTTGCAGTTGTCATTTTGTGTCAATATGCTGAATTGGGTAAAATCATACCCTATTTATTGTATTGTTATTGAATCGACAACTCATCAATTAAATATTTACCATCGTATATTCTGCATAATTGGATATAATAAACACTGACAAGGCAAGGCAAGTTTATTTATAAAGCACATTTCATACACTATGGCAAAGTGCTTTACAGAAAGGAATTAAAATAATCACAAAATAAAAGCTATACAAGTTTTATGGCTGGATGAATGACGATATGCAGGATATACCATTGATATAAGTGATCACTCGGATTTAGACCTACCTTTATTGTATTTATAAAGTGTTCACAACAAAAATTTGCTTTATGTATTTCCCCGGCGTCGAAATCAGGCATATATAAATGTCAGGAATGAACGATTCCTGGCTGGATGTCAATTTCCATACAAATTGTAAGGAACACTATATCGAGTCCAACCTTTAGTTTAAACTGATAATCGTTCGTTTTACTCATGTTTTCGCAGTTTTCCCTATTAAATCCATTTTATTTTATATTATTAAATCATGCAGCAGCTCTTTTGCCACTCAGTCCGGCTGAGGTGGCGTGTTCCGGCGGGAAAGTGACGTTAGTGCAATCCCTTAGTATCGCTGGGTGCTGTTCTATAGAGACACACTAAATTGGTCAAATAAAATGTTGGTCAATCTCTATTGACACACCTACTTATTTTTATTACAGCTGTTTTTCGTTTTTTAGAACGATAGTAAAGTTGTAAACTTATAAAATAACAAATTAAATTTATACAAGTAGGCGAGGAAGACACATACACGTTTACACCTGGTGTTTTAAACCGTCTCTTTTGTCCACTTTCAATTTCTTCGAGGGGAGGGTCTATGTGTGGGCTTTTCAGATCTTTGGACAAAATAAGCTCACGCAATTTACATATGAACACGACCAGAGAAAACATTCGTTTCTGCTCTGACAGCCGCAAGACCACGCCAAACACGGTGAATGAGTGTTAGAAACCAGGAATGGTGAGAGAACATTGTACTTGGTATGTTTTTTGTCTTCAAATCAAACTTGGGTCTCCAGCCAACAAAGTTTAAATCCCGTCTGGCTATTGTGCTTTCCATAATGTTTATGCATTTAGGCAGTGTGTTGCGGCTGTTCAAACACATTTGATCACATGAGCCTCTACACTACTACAGCAATTTGGTCGAAAGCGTTTTTGACTACTTCTGGAAGTGGACAAGCTCAAAACGTTTTAGACCCTATTTACACCTGTATCTAGATGGTGTTAGGTAAAGGCAGAGGACAGTTAAGGATAAAGTGGGTGTATTTGTATCCAGAGATAGGCCTGTGGGTTGTAAGCTCTGCTAAAATTAGCTAGACAGATAGAATCACCCTAAAGGTCACATCATCCGCTACTGTATGCATCAGGGTTGCCAGGTCTGCACAACAAAACCCACTCAATTGCTAATCAAATCTAGCCCAATCACGGCCAAAAATAGCTCCAGGGCCGGGGGTGGTGGTGGTGTTCGCTTCAACCTGCGTGGCAATGGCAACTGTGTAAAAGTAGCCCAATTGGGATGCATTCTCTCTTCATACCATTGCTTGTCATGGTATAATGTAGTATTTTGTAAATTGTTTCTCCGTCATTTTATGTTTTCATTAATGTGAACAATTTACAAAAGTATTGATAACTTTCTTCCAAAACCTAGTGAGCTGCCTGTGTAGCGCTTCCTGTCTACGAGAGTGTTCCAAATCAATGACTTATGAGTTTCTAATTCAGACAGTAGACAATAACAGCAGCTTACTAGGTTTTGAAACAGAGTGTATGTCTTTAAATTTTTGAATTATGAACCTGGTTTTAATCTTTTGTTTACCCATTTATTTTAGGTAATACGCACCACAGGCTTTATGAAAGGACTTTATGGAGAAGCAGAGATGAAGTCAGACAATGTGAAGGTAAAACACTAATAAGAATGTGTCCACTTTTAAAGGAATGTTTAGGTGCACTGTTTTCGTAAGTTTTATTTGGTTGGATCTTCTTTGTCCCAGTGGTGTTGTGTTTGACATACTACCGTTCAAAAATGTGGGGTGATTTTGTTTTTTGAAAGAAATGAATGCTTTTATTCAGCAAGGATGCATTACATTGATCAAAAGTGACTTTTATACAAGACATAATGTTACAGAAGACACAGTGTCACAGTTTCCACAAAAATATTAAGGTGCACAACTGTTTTAAACATTGATAATAATAAGATTATTTTCTTGAGCATCATATAGGCCAGGGATGGGCAACTTCGGTCCTGGAGGGCCACTGTCCTGCAGAGTTTAGCTCCAACCCTACTCAAACACACCTGAACAAGCTAATCAGCGTCTTAGGATTATTAGAAAACTACAGGCAGGTGAGTTTTATCAGGGTTGGAGCTAAACCCTGCAGGACAGTGGCCCTCCAGGACTGAAGTTGCCCATCCCTGATATAGGCATATACCATAAAAACAATATAGGCATATATTATAATGATTTCTAAAGGTGACACTGAAGACTGGAGTAATGGCTTTTTAAAATTCTGTTTTGTCATCACAGGATTAAATAACATTTTTATAATATATTAAAATATATGTTAAATTGTAAGAATATTTTACAATATTGTTTCTGTATTTTTGATCAAATAAATGCAGCCTTGGTGAGCATAAAAGACTCTTACCAAAAACTTTTTAACAGTAACTTGAATCATATTTGTCAAATCCTAATGTTAAATCCAGCACCTTTAAAAGCCAATTAAGACCGCACTTCTCAGACATTCCACGACCCGACACACAGGGATTGAACATGTTCATTCAGAGAAAACGAGCTTGACAAAAAAACTCCAACAGATGTCGACACACTGATCTGACAAAACCCGAGAGTGTACATTGCTGTCTGTCAGTGCGGTGTGAATTGGCCTTAAGAGGAATTTTAGGCTTTATATTTGTGCATATGTATATGTGCAGACCAGACACTTATTCTGGCTCATTCCAGTACTACTTTAAATTATATGACAATTATATGTTCCAGTCGCTAATTAATCCACCTACTCAGCAGTGTTACAACTGACCTGTCTATCTCTATCAGTCTGATCTCCTGCCTCATTAAGTGTTCTTGGATTCTATAGCCGCAGTATCTCAGACTGTGTTTTCTTGCTGTTCAGGTGTTAACATTGATCATATAACTGAGTGTAACTCAAGACTCGCCATTTAATTAGTGTGCCAAAGTTCCATGTCGTGATCCATGAGGTGTGATAAACCTACCTGTTAAAAGCTTGGTGCCTTTAACTAGCTTTACTTGGATCAGTATCACCGTGACCCTGTTAGAGAGGCAGGTGAGCTTACCACATCACTCTGTGTGCAAAGTGAGGAGGTCTGATCCTTCTCCAAATGCCGGTCAGTCTAAAAGAGCTGTGGCCTTTGATGTCCCAGCATGCATAATAAATGATCTCCCCACACCCGTGTGAAGCAGTCCAGCCCTACGGTATACCATGACATTATAATGTTTTGATAGCGCCACAGTTTTAACACTTTTCAGGGGAATCTGAAGTATTTTAACACGGAAAAAAATTACACAGAAAATAAAACTATTTAGAATTGTTTTGCTTCGCATTATGATATTTTCATGACAATTTGTGAATATATATATACAACACACACATATACAGGAACTGAAAACATTGCAATTATATAATTTATAATTTATGCACTTTTATATTGCCTTTCTGACAACATAGATTTCTTACTAATTCATGCTGATTTAAATAAAAAAAATAAAAAAATTCATAGTGTAATGTTAATGAGAAGCAAATAAGTCTCACCATTGAGAATAATGGGAATTCTCAAAATATTCAGTATCTGAACCAAATGAAAATATAGGTAAAGCTTGCTTAATGTCATAATGCACAAAATCTTAAAGGAGAACTCCGGTCAATTTTAACATTGAGCTCATTTTTTTGTACATTTGGAGTGCTGTCAATACAGAGAACAACGACAAAAATCGGTGTTGCCTACACCGAGTTATTCTATTTTTAAAATTTGCACCCTGTTGACTTCAATGGGGCAATGTTTAAACCTGCTTTTAGCCTCTTAACATCCTTGATGTGTCATTACAAGTGCACAGAAAATGTGAGTGATATATCTTTTAAATCTACTGCAGTCAGATCCACTCGTGTTCACTCAGAAGGAATCACTCACATTTTCTGTGCACTTGTAATGACACATCAAGGATGTTAAGAGGCTAAAAGCAGGTTTAAAACTTGCCCCATTGAAGTCAACAGGGTGCAAATTTTAAAAATAGAATAACTCGGTGTAGGCAACACCGATTTTTGTCGTTATTCTCTGTATTGACAGCACTCCAAATGTACAATAAAATGAGCTCAATGTTAAAATTGACCGGAGTTCTCCTTTAATGGTCCTTAAACAGGCTTTGTTTTATGCAAAATAAAGAAATTTATTTTGCATAAAACAAAGCCTATTTAAGGACCAATAAGATTTTGTGCATTATGACATTAAGCAAGCTTTACCTATATTACCAGGCTTTGTTTTATGCAAAATAAATTTCTTTATTTTGTCTTGAAATGTAAATGGCATAACCAGGTTTTCATGAAATTTGCCCTGTTCACTGATTAGCCTTGAGAAACATTTTGATCGCATGGATATTGTGTGGCCAGTAGTTGGATATTAAATGCTGCTGAATGTGTAAAATCATAACAGATTAAATCAGCATACAGGTTGTTCTGCCGCTGGGGCCTCATTAGGAACTTCATGAAGTATGAAATAATTAAATGGCAATACGGACATTTGCACTTCATCATAACCAGCAAAGCAGAAATACAGAAAAAGAGGATTTAATGGAGTGGACGGACGCATTATCAAGCTGTCGGTGATGATGTATGTACTGTTTTGTTTAAAGCATCAGGATAACTTTAGGTTCTTTGTGTACAGTGCAATTAAGTCTAAGCCTAAAGTAACTAAGCTAAAATTTTCATTTCATTGAATTAGAAAAAAGTTATTATTTTCTTGACATATTTATGCAACATTTAATCAGGGATCCTATACCAATATTCTGTCAGAAAGTGTGGCACACATGTTTTATGAAGTGTTTACAGAATGAGACTGACACCATAGATGATTCACATGATAAGATAAAGTTACAGATCAATTTTTGATTTTCAATCTCAAATCTTTCAAAATGTATAGACTTCTAAATGTATAAGACTATTTACATTTATTTGGATAAGTTTAAATAGTCCAATTATGATCAGCATTAGAATGTTTATTAATGCTATTAATGAAAGTAA
Source organism: Scardinius erythrophthalmus (assembly GCF_964197995.2). Lineage (NCBI taxonomy): Eukaryota > Metazoa > Chordata > Actinopteri > Cypriniformes > Leuciscidae > Scardinius > Scardinius erythrophthalmus. The sequence goes on along the minus strand of NC_138226.1, from coordinate 7,116,881 downwards.
ATTATTGTTTTTATAATGAGTGTCCCTGGATTGGCTAGTCATTTGGCTAGGCTATCTAGTTCCTAGATAGGTGACCCTGGGTCTGTAAAGGCTGAAAACCCAAGCCCTGTCCAATGTGTATTTTCTGCACCATTGGTTGCCCCAAACAAATTGCTGTTTTGGTGTGCAAAAAAAGCTACAGAGTCTTAAAATCTGGTGAGCAAACCTTTCTATCGCCTCTGTCCTTCAGCTTCTCCTCTTTCTCTTTTTCTCTCTCCCTTCGTTTCTCACGAAGGGAGAGAGAAACGACAGATTCAAAATCAACAAACAGATTCAAAATCTGTTTGTTGAATTGCCCCAACTGTGCTAGCAATGACAACCTTGGCTTATCCAGTGGAGTGTGTGTTTTGGGACTACATGTTTAAACAATAGAAGACTGGGGCTGTGTTTAAAAACAGACAAACATTATGCTTGCAGTTCTGTTTCACCTTCTCAGTTGTCTTCATGTACCCTACAGGACAAAGACTCAAAAATTGCGTTCCTCCAGAAGGCCATCGATGTGGTGATGCTAGTCAGTGGAGAGCCCTTAGCTGCCAAACCTGCTCGGATCGTAGCCGGACACGAACCAGAGAAAACCAACGAGCTGCTGCAGGCCATTGCTAAATGCTGTCTCAACAAGGTCAGTCCTGCGATTAAAGACCACTCAGCTACTGTGCTTCTGTCCTGCAGGATTCGCTCAAAGCCATTTAACTAGTGAATGACTCAAGACTAATATGTCCAAGCAGGGGGTAATTTATACATGTATTCATTTAATTGCACCCTTGAGCTTTTCTGAAGGTTAAGGAGCGATGGAACATTGCCATCAGCATTATCAGGGGAACCCACTGATGCCTGCAGGGCGAAGAGCAGGTGAACGTGAACAATGGGCTAAATGACAGTTCTTCTGCTCTACAGCACACTGGGATATTTTATACATGTCTTTGACCTCATGTTGCTCTAGGATGACTGTAGGTAACTTTGAATGGAAACTTCAGGTGAAATTGGTGATGCTGTTAAGGGGATAGTCACCCAAAAATGAAAATTGTGTCATCATTTACTAATTTCTTTTTTCTGTGGAACCCCAAAGGATGTATTTTTGGTAAAAAAAAAAGTTTTGCTGCAGTTATTATATGTAATAACAAGAGGCTGACAAGCCCTTCCAAGAGGGAAAGAAACCCCCATAAAAGTATCATATAGTAGACCATATGTGTAACTGTGCACTATATTCCAAGCCTATGATAATTATTATAGCTTTTTGTGAGAAACGAACTGAAAGTTATTCTTTCCTTTCCTTTCCTTTCCTTTCCTTTCCTTTCCTTTCCTTTCCTTTCCTTTCCTTTCCTTTCCTTTCCTTTCCTTTCCTTTCCTTTCCTTTCCTTTCCTTTCCTTTCCTTTCCTTTCCTTTCCTTTCCTTTCCTTTCCTTTCCTTTCCTTTCCTTTCCTTTCCTTTCCTTTCCTTTCCTTTCCTTTCCTTCCCTACCCTTGCCTACCCTACCCTACCCTACCCCACCCTACCCTACCCTACCCTACCCTACCCTACCCCACCCTTCCCTACCCTACCCCCTTTCCTTTCCTTTCCTTTCCTTTCGTCAAGTTTGTGTGCATTCAACTTCTTTTATGGCAATTTTTTTTTATTAACCCTTAAATATAGGTATCAAACTTCAAACTTATTTTTTTTCATTAACCCTTAAATATAGGTATCAAACTTCAAACTTATTTTTTTTCATTAACCCTTAAATATAGGTATCAAACTTCACTCTGTAACTCATGCCACATTCTTTGTGCTATGTATGAACATAAATGATACCCAAACTGAGCAGTCTGTTGAGGAGATCTGCTGTTCATTTTCAATTACACAGTTTTTCAGCAGGTGGATAATAAAAAAATAATCTCATAGACTTGCGTTGAAGAAGCGACAGTTGAACTGTTCAACACTTTGATCACCCACAATACTAGTTTTGTATTAAGCACACCATGCACATGTTTCTTAAGAATTGTTTGTCAATTACTCAACCTCATGTTGTTCCAAATATGGATGAGTTTCTTTCTTCTGTTGAACACAAAATAAGTTTTTTTAAAGAATGTTTTAGTTTTTTTAAAGAAAGTTTTACGAATCACCACATCATGATTTTGTTTTATTTAAAAAGATTCAGAATAATACAAAGACAAAAATTTCAAAGGCAAAAATAACGTAAACTTCTTCACCTGAGATGTGACCCCTGAAAAAAACCCTTCAATGCTTTTTATACTACCCTATTTTTTGGGCCGCCTTCTAATTATTGGCTGTCATTATAGTACAGCTAATTCCCTTATAAGGTAATACCTGGGACTTATCCTAGTCCCTCTATTAGCATAAGCTTGCAAAAGCACATGTTCAAGTTATCTATTATTTTTTTCACACTTATTCTTTGCAGCACGCACATCAAAAGCTTTATATGGTAAGTTCCTCTATCATAGCCCTTTTGACCTTTCTCTAACTTCACACATTTTCTATGTCTGAAATAAAAGATGTTCAAAGTTCCCTTTAACAGTACACACATACATTACACTTCTAACAATGACTTAAGTTTGCAGGCCAAGCTCGAACTCGGCTTTAAGTTATTCGAGCTTGCCCTGCAACTTCAACACATCCTCATTTGAACATTTTATTTCATTTTCAGCCATAAAACTGTTTGCGATGTTCCACTATAACAATTATCTTCCTATTTAATCGCTCGGCTAGTCTGACAATTTTTATTAACTGTGCACGATGAATCAGTTCGTCTCGAGGGAGTTGAGCTTTAGTGGAAGATCTTCTGAGTTTTCAGAAGAAGGTTTTTCAGAAGATGATTTTTCAGAAAAATTTATAATCGATTGTTCTACAATATTTATTACAACTTCCATAGTAGGAAAAAAAATACTATGGAAGTCAATGGTTACCATCAACTGAAACTGGTCTAAGAGCATGCAGAGTGTTGCTTGGGACTTTATGTTCATTATGTTAAGTTGTTGTTAAACAGCGTATCCTGTCCTTGTTCTAGCTCTCCAGTGACGAGGCTGTTAAGCGGGTGTTAGCAGGAGACAAGCTGGACCTGAAGGGGAAGCCCAGCACCTCCAGATCCCAGGACAAGGAGAACAGAGAGGGCAGGGAGCGCCACCGAGACCGAGAGGTGAGACCCGCTTAACGCTTTGACCCAGTGACATTTTCAGCCAAACCAGAATTTTCTGTTGTCATAAATCACAACGTCTTGGGTGTTTCTGTTATGTCTTTTTCTTTCACTCGTTAATTCTGTAATTATAATAACACTTTGCATTTGGGTCCTGGTGAAGCTGTAATGGTTATTTTAGCATTAATGACCAGTTTACTATACATTATCCCTTACTTGTTTTGTTTATTGCTATGAAAGTGAAAATCTGATGTTGTCTCTGGCTGTTGTTCAGGAGAGGAATGGCATTAAGGAGAGCAGCGGAAGCAGAGAGCAGAAAAATCCAGATCAACCGAAAGATCCTGAGAGCAAGAGGGACGACAAGGACCGCCGAAAAGATGCAGAGAGGTCTGACAAGGGGCACGAAAGAGACCGGACAAAAGACAGAGACAAGGACAAGAGCCGGGATCGGGAGAAAGACAAGACCAGAGAGAAGGAACGTGAGCGAGAGAAGGAGAAGGACCGCAACAAGGACAAGGAGAAGGAGCGAGATAAAGAAAGGGATAAGAAAAGAGAACGGGAATCTCACAAAGACAGAGATAGAGAACGAGACAAGGAGAGAGATCGCGAGCGTGAGAAACGAAGGGAGAGAGAAAAAGAGAAAGAGGAGAAGCTGAAGGACAGAGGCGATAGAAAGGTTTGCTCACCAGATTTTAAGACTCTGTAGCTTTTTTTGCACACCAGCCACAGTGGCAGACGAATGACCAATTTTACCAGCCTTTTTTTTTTTTGTCTAATTCAGATATATAAAGTAACACTTGCTCTTAAAATCCCATTTAAAACTAGAAATACAGTTTTAGGATTGTGAAAATTTTAACAAAGAAAGTGATATATTACATATATATTATATATATATATATTATTACATTTAAATATTTCTAGACCTCAAAGCAAATTTCTGTGCTTTTATCCTTGTGAATTAGTCTTTCTCTGCTTTTAATACACTAACAATTTGACTTTTTCCATAGATCAAGGCAGCAGAGATCAGCAAGTCAAAGCCTAACCCAGAGATCACAAGTAAAACACATGAAGCTGAAGCAGAAGAGGTAAGATTGATCACTGGCTGCTTTATTCTGCTTACACCCTTTACGTTTGTTCTGTAGGAGTGGGTCGTCAATGAGGCTTGTTGACGTAATATTCCTCATAGTTCTTTATTCTTTTCTTTGTTCCTCTGAATTGGAGGCTGAGGGCGGTGAACTGGAGGTACGAGTCTGTTGTGATGTCAGTTATTTGCTTCGTGGCGGAATAATAGGTGTTTTGCATAGTTAGAATTGCACAAATACAGTCTTTGGATTGTGGCGCAAGGATTGTCTTATCAGGCCTCGACAATTAGGATTTTTTCTGCTGCCCAGGTTGAGCAATTAGTTAAGAATTTTCTCTGGTCCTGAGGCAAAAGTTCGGGGTTGGTAAGATTTTTTAAATGTTTTTGAAAGAAGTCTCTCATACTCACCAAGGCTGCATTTATTTGATAAAAAATCCAGTACAAACAGTAATATTGTGAAATATCATTACAATTTAAAACTGATTTCAATTGATATTGATTTTCTATTGAAACTGATTTTTATTTTATTTTATCTAATTTATTCCTGTGATCAAACCTGAATTTTCAGCATAATTACTCCAGTCTTCAGTGTCACATGATCCTTTAGAAATCATTCTAATATGCTCATTTGATGCTCAAGAAACATTTCTTGCTTAATATTTTTGTGCAATACAATTTCTTTTAACAGTCACAAGTCACTTTTGATCAATTAAATGCATTCTTGTTGAAAAAATATCTTACTGATCCCAGACGTTTAAATGGTAGTGTATATATGAAAAGCAATTAAATATATATATATATATTAAAAAAAATGAACGTTTCTTTTGAAGATTTTTTTTTATAGGTTCAGTAATTTTCTTTAATTGTGGCAAAATGCTAAATAAATACAAGTACATTTGTATTTACACATAAATTGCTGGAAATAACAAAAATAAACAATGCATCGCATGCTTTTAAGTTTGTTTTTAAAGGGATAGATCACCCAAAAAGGAAAATTTGCTGTTATTTTACTCACCTTTAGGCCATCCAAGATGTTGGTGTCATTTTTGTTTTTCTTCAGTAGAAAAGAAGATTTTTAGCTGAACACGTAGAACTTGTTAATTCATATAATGCAAGTTGATGGCTACTGTCACTTTGAGAGTAAATTAAAACAAATATATTACAGGCAAAACAAAATGAAATGATACATTGAGGTCTTATGAACTGAAACGATCGGTTTGCGCACAAAACTGAACATTATTTACAACATTATTACCTGTAATCAACAGCCTGGGTAAACGGTCATTATGCGACAGGAGATTTTGCGCTTACATTACCAAGGACTGCGGTTTCAACTAAAAATCCAAAATGACCTGAGGGATGAGTAAATTAACTTCAAATTTCCCGCCATGTTGCTCCACGTCTATTGTGTCTTTGCAGCTTCTGTAGCTTCGTATTTGGAGTAGTGAACTTTTATTGTTTTGGCTAGTGGTGCAGCTGTTTAAAGCAAGTGTACTGTAAACGTAAATGTGAAAGTCTTAAGGATCTCTGTTGCGTTTTGTTTTGTCTTCATTCAGCCTACAGATTTCTCTGAAATACAGGTAATTTCTCTTTGTCCCAAGTGAATCTGTTTCCGCCTATGATAATGTTTCATGTCTGCAACAACAGCCCAGAAGATTTTTGTCTTAGAGAAAGTTTGTAAAGAAAGAAGGCTCAGGTGATCTTGAGTGATATCTGTCTTTCCTCATTCCTTTCAGCCTGAGAGTCCCTCCCGGATGCCTAGGCCCTCATCGGCTAAAGGACAGAGGCGGTGGCCCAAAACAAGAGGTCAAGGTACTAAACATGTGTTCCTTAACAGACCCTATTAATTATTGATGTGCAGTGCATTGACGTTTTGATGCGTATCCAACTTGATCTGTTTAGTTGTTTCGAGTCTGCACGCATGAAATCAAATTTTTACAAACCCAGTCTAAACAAACTGATTAATGTAGGATTATTAAAACTGTCACAGCCTTAGAATGTTTAACACCATTATGAAAATCACAGCTGCACATCAGATGTTGTTTTATGTGATTCATCTTAAGTTATAACATAAATTGTGTATCTCTGTTACAGATGAGACTGACAGCGAAGGAGGTGAGTGTTGTTTTATTTCGTTAATACCTGTTACCAAGGTTTAAAACTAACTTTTTGCCACACCCAATAATAGAAATAATACGTTTCATTTATACAGCGCTTTTCCAGAGCTCAGAGAGCTTTACAATCAAAAACAAAAATACATCATAAACAAGGCCAAATACAAGAAACTATACAGTACTGCTCATTCAAATATTTGTATATTTTCCACTCCGGACTACGCATTTAATGTGTATAGAGTAAAAATGATTTTTATCAGGTTAGTCCCTCACGGAGTGAGTACACCAAGCAACCCGCATCAAACTGCATCTCGAATGCAACAGAGCCCAAACCAGTGCAAACTCTAGGACCACAAACGGGAACACTCGATGCACGCCACAATCACAAAAACCAATCACGAGAATTCGTTAGGTTGAAGTCCATTTTATGAGCGTGTGAAACATTGAGAAACATACTTTTTAAACAAGGCAAAATCAAAACAAACATACAGCCCCGGTGTGAAGCTGCAGCCAAACTCGTACAGCATACTCACACTGTAAGTCTAAAAAATACAGAAAAGTACTGGCCAGCAAATTATTGTTATTATTGTTTTTATTATTATTATAAAACTTATATGTGACCCTGGATCACAAAACCAGTCACAAGTCACACGGGTATATTTGTGGAAATAGCCAACAATACACTGTATGGGTCAAAATGATACATTTTTCTTTTATGCCAAAAATCATTAGGATATTAAGTAAAGATCATGTTCCATGAAGATATTTTGTAAATGTCCTACTGTAAATATATAAATAAATTATTTCTGTGAGTGAATGTAGCACAATCGCAAACATAAATGGACAACTTTAAAGGCGATTTTCATAATGTTTAGATTTTTTTGCATCTTTAGATTCCAGATTTTCAAGTAGTTGTCCAAATATTGTCCTATCCTAACAAACCATACATCAATGGAAAGCTTATTTATTCAGCTTTCAGGTGATGTTTGAATCTCAATTTCCAAAAATTGACCCATGTGACTGGTTTTGTGGTCCAGGGTCACATATAAAAAATTTGAGAAGATGGTTGCTGCATGTTGCGTTTTGAAAAACACATTATAAGACTCAAATGCAAAACTTATGCAGAGATGAGTTCGTGGGGAGCAGCTTTTACTGCAAATCGAGCTGCTCCGAATCATAGAAAACACCAGATCATGATCTGCTAATGTGTCAAATATATTTATATAGTCATAGAAAGTAAATTAAAACAGCTAAATACTCATTGTTAACTCAAATTCAGAATTTCGACTTAATAAATTAATTTTTACTTGTGCTGTCAAATCAATTAATCTCATCTAAAAAAAGTTTGTTTTCATAAAATATATATGTGCATACAGTGTGCGAAATACGGGGGGGTCCGGGGGGGCTCGACCCCCCCGATTAACCCATGAGACCCCCAGAAAGCCTCAAAAGCAAAATTTGAAGGGGTTCTCAAATTTGGTAAAAGTGTTAATTTCGTTAACATAAACTATGACGAAAAAAATGTACATTGATGACCTTTTTTCCCCTGACTAAGACAAGACGATGAGAGACGAATTAAACGATAACTGTGACTAAATCAACACATGCAATATCGTTGACAAAAAAAAGACGGGACTGAAATATGTTTAAAAAAAAAAACTTGACCAAAATCCCTTATTTTTGTTGAATAAAGGAGGAGACAACGCATTACAGACTGCTTTTACGAGCGTTCATGCTTACGGTTGCCAGATTTCAATAATATAAACCCCAGTCAGTGCTTTTCTGTTAAAAGGGCACGTTTTCTACCCGGTCTTTTCAATAGTATCTGGCAACCATCCGCGCGCGCGCTTGCTACACTTCTGAAGAAGCGCGGATGATCTGAAAACAAAGTAAGCTGGAGTTCCGCGATCTTCATTTGAGATTTTCTACTTAAATTAAAGTGTCATTCATTCGGTCTCCGTTCTGTCACGAGCAGCTTGCGCTGTTTGTGCGACTAAATCTGCGAACAAATTGCAGCTGATATTGTCACACCATGATCGGTCATACCGCAGGCTCTCATTTACAAGTGCACTGATTGCGTGCCAGTCTCGATAGGCTATAACGCTTTCAGTTGATTGCTCTTGTAAATGCGCCAGATTGGTGCCAATTATTGTCATGTCTGCATTGTAATGCCCAACTTTGCCTTTCCTTGTTATAAAACAACGTGCATCCAAACAACTTTAGCCAATGCAACCTCCTATTGCTTTACGAATACCAGGCTATAACTTATGATATTGCATTGGCATTTGTTTGAATGTAACATCTATGCAAAATAATCCTTGAATCATTTCTTATTTAAGGCCATTCCCGTTTCGAATATGTGATTTGTGTATTGTCAACAATAAGCATAAACATTCTGCATTTCCATTTTGTAGTATGGATCATTCATTGCGACATCATGTTTAAGAATCTGTAATCTGATAAAATACTTCATGCTACTGCCCACTGACATACTTTTAAAGCTACTGTTGTCCCTTTTTTTGGCCTTCAAAACACCTTAAAATGCAAATGTCGAGATCAAGAAAATCTATATTTTCTCGGGGGACCATGCCCCCGAACCCCCCTAGCGAGATCATTTTTTTAACCTCTGTGTTTATAAAACCCTGCGTCGGCCCTGCACCCAGTAAAGACAGTGATGCAATGATCCTTTGAATAGTTCTCCTATTTTCACGTGTGGATGGACTAAGGAATAGTCACTCAAAATTCATAATTATTTAGTTGTCTCTTCCTATAGTCTGTGGGCCAGTATTAATTGCAAAAACTGCACCTCTTCTGTGGCTATATTAATTCCATAATGATGAAGCCTTTCTCCGTGAAGTCAATCAGCAAAAGTTAAGTGATAATGTGCAAATATACTGGCCCATTTTGGTGGGAACTAATATTCAATACTAGTCTTACATGTCACTTTTTATAACACGTTCATCCTTTGCTGGGATGCTTAAAAAAATATTGGGGGCATAAATTAAGTGTAGTCTATACCCACTTCTCCAGGCACCACTACATCACTGAGCATATCAGATTATCAAAAGGTTTGTGCGTGTGTGTGTCCGTGTAGGCTATAGACTGATTGCGGCTTGCATCCATGAAATATTGTAATGTTATAGGCCTACTGTATGAGAAAATTTAGATCAGTATATTGCGCAACAATCTGGAGATGGGGACCCCCCCGAATATTGACGGGTATTTCGCACACTGTGTGCATATATATATATATATAATTGTATTAATGTGTGTGTGTGTGTGTTTACACACATATATAAACAAAAACTTTTATGTTAGATGCGATTAATCTCAATTAATCGTTTTGACAGCCCTAATTTTGACCCTTTCTGTAAATTTCCACAAAAAAAATTCTTCCAGAAGCGGACATCACTTCACCAGAGAACCCAGTCCCCATTGAGAATGGAGAAGCAACGGATTCTGTGCCACCTCAGACAACACACAGGTTTGTTCTTTCTTTCTTTCTTTCTTTCTTTCTTTCTTTCTTTCTTTCTTTCTTTCTTTCTTTCTTTCTTTCTTTCTTTCTTTCTTTCTTTCTTTCTTTCTTTCTTTCTTTCTTTCTTTCTTTCTTTCTTTCTTTCTTTCTTTCTTTCTTTCTTTCTTTCTTTCTTTCTTTCTTTCTTTCTTTCTTTCTTTCTTTCTTTCTTTCTTTCTTTCTTAATAAGTGCTAATGATCACATAAGTGTATTGATTTAAAAGGAAAAGAAAAGGCTAAATTTCCATCCAGTGATAACAAAGTAACCCAGTGTGATAATGTGCTGAGGGGATTGTGGGTGAATGGAGTGTATCATGTATGTTCCCATGAGAGATTGTCTGGCAGTGGAAGTCACTGATGCAAATCCCCTACTTTCACTGCACTGTACCGCAAGATCAAACCACAAGATAGGTATCACTCTCATCCAGATCATTACTCTTGTTCTCAGGACTATTTCTGTAAGCATTTAGCCATTTAGGAACTTGCCATTTACTTAAACTCCCCACGCATAAAGTCACATGCGTACCTTACAAAATGAGCTTGTGTATTTAATGTGAACATATTCATTCTTCTTTTGTTTGCAATGTTTATGTGAGTAGAAGATTACCACGGCCCAGCAGCGCTCGACCAGCTGCCCCCCGCGTCAAGCGACAGGAGAGCTACACTGATGTGATCCCAGCAGAGAGGTGAGAGATGTCGCTCATCAGAATCTCAGTTTCACACTTTATATTAAAGGGTTAGTTCACCCAAAAATGAAAATTCTGTCAGTAATTACTCACCCTCATGTTGTTCCAACCCTGTAAGACATTTGTTCATCTTCGGAACACAAATTAAGATATTTTTGATGAAATCTCAGAGCTTGCTCACTCCTTCATAGGCTGCTAGGTAATCTATATCTGCCATCCCAGAAAAGTTAGTAAAGACATCGTTAAAATAGTCCAAGTGACTGCAGTGGCTCAACCTTAAGTTTATCAAGCGACGAGAATACTTTTTGTGCGCAAAACCCCCCCAAAATAACGACTTTATTCAACTATTAATTTTCTTCTGTGTGGGCCTCTGACGTGAGTTCACGAGAGCACCACGACGAATGCGCGAGAACTTAATTTGTGTTCCGAAGATGAACCAAAGTCTTACAGGGTTGGAACAACATGAAGGGTGAGTGATTACTGACAGTAATTTTAATTTTTGGGTGAACTAACCCTTTAAAGAAGTAAGCCACAAGTGACGATGCACTGATACATACACTGATTTTACCACCGGTAGGGGGTTCTTACTTGAAATACCCTCTTAATATTTTGTGATAGGGTTATATGCTACCTTTTAAAAGTTTTAAGGCGATACAAGTTTTTTAAGCTCATCAAGGCTGCATTTATTAGATACAGTAAAAGCAGTAATATTGTGAAATACTATTACAATTTAAAATAACATCTATTTTAATATATTTCAAAATGTAATTTATTATTGTGATGGCAAAGATGCATTTTCATCAGCCATTACTCCAGTCTTCAGTATGGAAGATTATTTCAGCCACAGAATAAAAGAGAAAAAAATGTATTGCGAGTGTATATCTGCGAGTTTCTCACAATTCTGAGGAAATTTACTTTTTTAGGTGTAAACTCGCAATTGTGAGTTATAAAGTCTGAATTATGAGATATACAGTGCAATGCATAAGTGAATACACCCATGCTAAAGTTGACTAAAAAGAGGAATAAAAAATCATATTTTGGAAATTGAACTTAATGTCTTAATTTAAAAAATTAGGAAAAATCCAACCTTTAAGGACACCAATTTTCTTTGTGAATGAATAATGTATCGTAAATAAATAAATGTTCTTCCTTAAAATACATGGTGCATAAGTGAGTACACCCCTATGTTAAATTCCCATAGAGGCATGCAGATTTTTATTTTTAAGTATTTTTTTTTTTTTTTTTTTTAGGATACTAAAATATTTTTAATAATTTTTTTAGGATATTAAAATAGCCCCACATCATCACATAGCCTTCACCATACCTAGAGATTGGCATGGGGTACTTTCCATAAGATCATCTCTCAATGCAAATCAAACTAGCTATTAGGCTAACTGAAATAAAACCATGCTAATCTCTAGGTATGGTGAAGGCTATGTGATGATGTGGGGCTATTTTAATTCCAAAGGCCAAGGGAACTTTATCAGGATGCATAGTATCCTAAAAAAAATAAAAAAAAAAATACTTAAAAATAAAAATCTGCATGCCTCTATGGGAATTTAACATAGGGGTGTACTCACTTATGCACCATGTATTTTAAGGAAGAACATTTATTTATTTACGATACATTATTCATTCACAAAGAAAATTGGTGTCCTTAAAGGTTGGATTTTTCCTAATTTTTTAAATTAAGGCATTAAGTTCAATTTCCAAAATATGATTTTTTATTCCTCCTTTTAGTCAACTTTAGCATGGGTGTATTCACTTATGCATTGCACTGTGTATATATAAGAAATTCTGAGTTGTGAGATGAAATGTCATTATTTTTATTCTGAGGAGAAAATAAGCTTCCAGTCTTCAGTGTCACTTGGTCCTTCAGAAGTCATTCTAATATGCTGATCTGGTGCTCAAGAAACATCTCTTTTTACTATCAAGGTTGAAAACATTTGTCTTGCTTAATGTTTTTGCTGAAACTGATAGAATTTTTATTTAAGGATTCTTTGATGAACGAAGTTTAAAAGAACAGCATTTATTTGAAAAAGAAATAGAAAAAATCTTTTGTTATATTGTAAATGTTTTTTTACATTTTTTTTTTTTTTTTTACATACATGCAGCAAACGTTCACTTTGCTGCATCCTTGCAAAAATTTTTTTGATTTCTTTAAAAAAAACTGATCCCAAACTTTTGAACAGTAGTGTATGATAAAAATACATCAGTGTTTATTTAGAAAAAAAAGAAGTTGAATTTAAGCATGACTGGGTATTCTCAGGCTGGGCAGTGGCAAGACCCCCGCAACGGTCATTTTGGATGACAAGAAGCTTTCTGAAGATGAGGATGAGGAAGATGGGCATTTTGTAGTGGAGGCAGTTCCGCCTCCCCCTGACATACCGGAAATGGAGGTAGTGAAGGCAGGCTCTCTATATGCATGTAGTATTTCAGTAAAAAATCTGCATGATTCAGACTCCATTTACTTCTTTATTACAGCGTAATTCACTTGAACTGCAAGGGGATGACAAACATGGTAAGCCATGTCCAATAATACAAATAAAAATTCAAAAATGATGATTGTTGTGAATTAACCTTTTAAAGACACACTTGAGAAACAAATATATATGCGAAAATCATAAACGATTGAATGGTTTTCATTTTGTTCATAGGTGGGCTTGTGAAAAAAATCCTGGAGACAAAAAAAGACTATGAATCATCTCCATCCACAAAGTCAAAAGAACAGGTATGACATTGTTTTAAGCTCCTGGTTGTTCCCGTTAATACCACTAGGTGGCGGTGCTATTCCATCTTACACTGTCCATGTTTTGTTGTTTTTTTTAACAACAAAATTCCAGTAACATGAGTAAATGCATTTCAAAATCTCTTCATCAAGGGAATAAGCATTTTTTGTGCTCTAAACAATACTTCAGGGATGTGTCTGTCTCTCTTTTTATTTCCAAAGCCTGACCCAGTGCACTGTCAGTTTACTAAAGAAAGCAACTTTGCAAATGGAGTGGAGAAATGTAATTGCAGTCCCTCAGAGGCATTGAAGTGTTATTCTGTTCCACCGAGCTTAAATAATTAGGGTAAAATAAGCATGATGGCTCCGTACTTGCTGTTTAGATATTTTTGTGGTTAACATTGTTAACAATTGTGGCCTGTTTGTTTGTGAATTTTGTTGGGTTTGGTTACTGCATTACAGATTGAAAACCAAGCTGTGCTGGTGACTTTTTATAAGCTTGCTTGTGATTTGTTTTAAGGTTAAAACTTTTTGGGGGATTTTATCCGAATTTTCAGTGTGGTTCAGGCTGTGCAGTTTTCTGTTCTAGCCATAAAATTTGTGGAAAGATTTTTCAGGACAAGTAGAAAATCATTGCCAATCTAAAGTGGTTCTTCATCAATGTCTTTCCAAATTTGTAGCTTGCTTTGGGCTAGGGGTGGTCGATATTGCAAAAATAACATACCACGATTCTTTTTCATGTTGTATTTTAAGACTATTTGTAAGTCACTGTGCAGTGCAGCCAAAATGTATTGTCTTATACAAATAAAAAATAATGACAGACCATTTAGGCCAAAGTAAGGGTGGGCAATACGATCAACATCTTATTATTATTTTATCTTTGTTATTAAAAATAAGAACAAAGGTGCAAATTACAAATAATAGGACAAATACAATATGAGATTGCTTATTAGGCTACCACAAGACCACTTTAGGACCTAATGCACAGATCTAATAAACTACTGACACGCATTTACTTAAGATATAAATGACTGTATTTATGTAATCCTTTAGTGAATTTGAGTTTAAAGTCCCCCTGTGGTGAAAATCAAGTTTTCAATGTTGTTCATATGTCTCTGTGGGGTTTTTAATATGCTTTAAGACAAACCATGTGCAAATTCATAAGTCGACACCATTGCTGAGTATTTTCTCCTTAAAACTGCAGTGAACCAAAGACAGGCTCAAAATGCAGTTTGAAATCGCTGGCGTTTCTGATGACACAAACTACCTTGTAACCAATCACGTCAACGTGTGATCCTCTGAGCTGGTGTGAGTGGAGGCGGGGCTAATTTGCATAGTCATAGAACCGTGTATACTAAATGAGGCAAGGGTGTAGTTACATTAAAAGCAATTTTAAGGCATGAAGAAATTCTTTTTCAAGGAAAAAAAAAAGCGTTTAAATGTGTCATTTTAGTGATCAAAGATGAGTTTTAAGGGATAAAAGTATTGACTACAGGCACAGGGGGACTTTAAGCACAATAAGATGCGGAAGAAAACTTCAGTATTCGCATGTTGTGTGACAGGCTTTTAGTGTGTGTGCGCTTCGAGTGTGCAAATAAAAAGTTTAACTGGCAAGGCTTTAAAAGACATGCAAATAATAAACTTTCATGATGGTGAAGAACTGCAATGTCGCGTGAGTGTAACCCCTCCGCTGCCTTACTAAGCGTGATGTGAATTTACGTCGCGTTGTACAGTTTGTTGGGACGGTGATGCCAGAACTGCAACGTGAATGTGCTTGAATGTGATCTCTCTTCAAAGGCAGATCGTGGAGACATTGATCGTTCACAATCTAAAATCGTGATATCGCACACCCCTTCTTTGGGCGCTTTGTGAGCCAGGGAAGATGGGAACAATGTGAATTGAGTGTTGAAGTCATCCTGTCCGTGCCCTGGTGGAAAGGGTGGTCTGTCCTGGGTGGTCCACACTTGCCGGAATGTACGCTCCGGTCTATCTGTCCGTCACTGGCTGTAGGCCTGATGGATGCAACGTTTGGTGATGGCCTTCATGCAGAACCCTCACCCCTTCACCCTGACTTCCCACCTTAGTCACATGTGAGTTGGCAGTAGGGACAAATAGAGATGTTGGGAATTTTGGCTCTGTTTCAGATTTCATACAACAGTTCTGGTTCTTTAATAATTCTTTAATTTAGGTTCTTTAATTGAATGATTCTTTTCAAGGACGAAAGAAAACAAACTTTATTTCATACTTTTCTCAGCTAGAACCTAAATAGCTATAATAAAACCTTTTTTATTTCTTTTTCAGCTTACATTCATTGTCATTCAAAAGTTTGCCTGCAGTTATTTTTTCTCTAAAAGAAATTAACACTTCTATTCAGCAATGGTGCATAAAAGGGACAGTAAAGATATTTATAATGTTACAAAAGATTTCTATTTCAAATAAACGCTGTTCTTTTGAACTTTCTATTCACTTTAAATTCAGTTTTTGTTTCCACAAAAATAATAAGCAGCACAACTGTTTTCAAAATTGATAATGTTTTTTATTTCTGCAGAAAAATTCAGCTCTGCCATCAATGGAACACATACCATTTTATATATATATATGTATATATATGTATATATCTATATCTATATATATATATATATATATATATATATATATATATATATATATATATATATATATATATATATATATATATATATATATATAATTTTTTAAATGTTTGAAATTGTAATAATATTTCACAATTTTACTATTTTTACTGTATTTTTTATACAGTGAGCATAAGATGTTCCTTTCAGAAACATTATAAATTCTTACTGACCCCAAATTATTATTTCTTCTCCATGTAATGAAAGTAAATTACGACTTTGATGTCAAACCTGAACTGGAGTTCCCATTACCTTTCCTTGCATGAAAAAGAGTGGTCAATACATTCTTCAACGTTTACAGATTTGGAAAGACATGAGGGTAAGTAAATTATCACAAAAGTTTCATTTAAATCGTTTGGTTACAGTCCTCAGTGAACAGACGTGAGCTCTGTGTGCTTTGCCGCCGGCGAGATCTGGTTTGGTGTTCAAACTCAACCGCACACAGTAAGCTGCTCCCAGCTGGCCCTTACAGCGAGCGCTTCTCCCTCCTGTGTTCTTGATTTCAAAACAATCAGACTGGATTTCCTTTCAATCCCAAATAATTAAATTAGATTTCCCCCCATCAGACACAGGCCAACTCCAGGCTGGAACCTGAGCACTGCATGGCGCGCTCCCCTAATTGACTTAATTTAGCCTCATCAGCTTTCTAAATTCTTTGTCTTAATTGCGGGGCATGAAATGGGCGTGCGTTTTTGGGGTAGTACATGTTAACTGGCACTCCGCACCTCTCCTGTCTAGTCAGCTGTATGAAAAAGAAACCTGTAATGACTTCCTTCCTGACTTGAAAGGGGGCTGAAGGTCAACGCAATAAAGCGGCTGCTCTCCTGTAATCACGGTGTAGCATCCAGGGTTAAAAATGTAAATATTGAGCTTCCTTATCCTCCTCAACAGGTTTGAAGTTACAGCGCTCATAAATCACTTCACAAATATGAGCTTTCGCTCTCAGATCTCTCCATGATTTTGAGTTTACGGTGATCCCCACATCAAGTACGGATGACTTAATCTCTTCGGAATGACCACAGAATTTAGAGTTTTGACTATTAGTAATTCCAAAGGTGAAACAGAGCCAATGACTCATTCTGTGACTTTATTAGCTTGAGCTTTCCGTTCCGCTTCGTAAGTGAAGATTTAGCTCGCCGGGGTCGACAGAACTTCATTTATCAAGATCTGCTAGACGTAATATTTTTCATTTGACTGAAACAACAGGCCGGATGCAATATTATGATGGGCCGTTTCCTATCACGGTGCGTTTTGCTGAAGAATTTGCCGTACATTTTGCAGCTGACCTCTGTTGTGACCTTCCAGATCACGTGTATATTATTGTAAGATATTTCTTGTGGGGCGTCTTTTTTGTTTTGAGAGTATTGGCCCCTGACAGCAGCTGCGTTTTCATAAGCATTTTTTTCCCTCTTCCCTTTCCCCTCTTTTGCGCAATCAAATTAGCCTGATGAAGGTTTGCAATGTATAAATAAACCCCATGGCACACAAATGGATGGCTGTTGAGTGAACACCACACCACTCTGCCGAACGGGCAAGAAAAAAAATAGTCATCCCTTCAAGCCTGTGTCTTTGTAAACATCTACCTTTTTTGTTGGATATGTAAAGGAAATGACTCTTGTGGCATTCCTCAACGTTTTGCCCTCATCGAGAGACGATTGACATCCCCGTGGAATGATCCAAAGGTTACGTTGAAATACCACGATTCAAGTCTCTGACGTCTGATTGCATAATTGGTTGCATTTTAGCCTATCATTTCAGTCTTTCCACTCTCTGGTTCTCATAAGTCGAACTGTCATACACTGTGGTTCTGTGGTGTTCTGCTTAGCACGCAAGTGCAGGATGGTGATCTCAGCGGTGACCCCCACGGGGACGAACTGACCCTTCCATCCTGTGTATACCACTCCGCCTCTCTGCACTTCACTTCATCCCAGCTATTTTTATGATGTTGCTGGACGGGGCCCCGAGTTTTCCCCGAGGAGGAAACCCCTAAACATTGCTAAACAATTAATCTTTCCCCTTTGAGTCCTTGTTGGACCCACCATGGAGCAATATACCAGTAGCAAGCTGTCTAAAAAGGACTTTGCCATTGAAGCCACTGTCCATGTTAAACTCTTTCACCGTGTAGTTTAAATAAAATCCTCTGTAAAGAATAATGCATTTTGGTCATTTTAACTGCTTATGCATACTCAAAAGAAATGCAACAGCATCTCACAGTTTTTTAGCATCCCAAGAGTAATTTTTTAAGAAAGCATGTTAAAGTAGTTCTGATCTGTAAGTGAAATATGTTAAAGTGTACAGCCGATACATTGACTTTAGCCAATCAGAATGCAAAGTACAACCCAAAATGCTATTTAAAAAAAATAAATTTGATCGATCATACCTGATCATACCTCCCCTCCTGAAAACTAATCTGAAAACGTTCCCAATGCAAACTAGGGGTGAGCGTTATACAGGGTAAAACGAGAAACTGGTAGAAATATGTTAACCGGTATACATAATTTGTTTATCGTTTCTATTGCAGTTATGTCAGTGTTTGCTGCAATGATGACTCGGCACCAGTATACAAAATCATGTTTCCCAGATTAGTGAATGTAATTTTGCAGTCTGAATACGTAGTGATAAAGACTGTGCACGCCCTTCTATTAAGTTATCCTGTCCTCACAAGCTGCACACAAAAACAAACAAAATGCCAGTGTAGTCCAATTCACAAACAAATTTAATGATTTTTTAATGATTATTTTCACTCAAGTTACTGTTTTGAATCAATCTGACAAATAACTCACTGAATTCATCAGAGCAGTTACGCAAACATCTGACTCTCACCAAACTGCTAGTTATCCTTACTTTCACTGATGTCCGTTTCAAAATGAAGCAATTTTTGTGTACTTGTGAAAATGTACTTAATTTGTGACTGGTTGTGTGGAACTGATCCTCCACTAAGTTTGGCTGTCATGTTTACATGTAGCCTACCTGTCTGTGCCCGTTCTGTCTTTAAGTACTTTAACTGAAGAAAATGCTCCTCACACTAAACTTCATAACTAAAAAAATTAAATAAAAAAATCTAAATCTATAATTTTTTGAAAGGTTTAAAATGTATCTGTAAGAAAAATGTTTGCTTATATCACCCACCCCAATGCAAATGTTCACATCTTGAAGATACATTTTTTGACACTAGAAGTAGCAAACTAAACTGCAGTTTTGGGGACGGGACTGCATGTCTGTCCAAACAGTGATAGACGAGGGGAGTGTTTGCCATTTTTTTCCCCATTTCTGTTTGATGCTGCTAGTGGCGAATAAATTACTCGCTTCATATTTAAAGTTTGTCATACTTGTCCTAACAGAAAAAAAACTGTTCTCATTTGCAAGCCCAGTTTATCTCACGAATCGCGTTTGAACTCAAAGTTTCAGATCCGCAGAACCGTGCCGCAGCAAAGTGAATGCTTCTCAAGTTCATCGTTCTCAGGAGGATTGCAATTCTGTGATTTTCTTTGCCAGAGCTCTCATTTGAAAGAGTGCTGCTCTGCTTTATTTTGTAGTTTTTCATTAGCACTCTATTAATCATGCATTTTGCATGCATTGCTTCATTAAGCAAATTGGGCTTGCAGCTGAAGGCTTAGATCCACATAGCGGGGTAATGAGGCATCCCGATGCAAGAGGCTTCGGCCCAATGCATCAGCGTCTCTGGAAGCCACCTGACTCAGGCACACCGACTCCACGTCCCGTTTGTGTCACTGTTCGAGATAATGGGAAAACCTGTCCTCAGCTGCCTCGCGCAAAACAAATATTTTTCTTGGGTCCGACTGAAGAGAGGGGAAAACGAGAGCCCCTATAAACGATTGATTTATGTCCTCTGAGACAGAAAGCCTGAGTTTTTCTTTTCTTTTCGACTGAGGGGTGAGGTGCAGGAGGACGGCAAACAGAGCGAATCTGGCCTGGCCTTCGCGCTCCACGAACAGTGAGCCGAATGTGCTCGCCGGTGTTTGTGTAGAGGGGGTGTTTAAGGGCCAGAGAAACCACCCACATTGCAGACAACTATTAGACATTTCAATCTGAACGCACTTGTAAACCACAGAGAGAGGGGGGGGGGGTGAATTTAGTCTTTCTTCTCAGACGTTTGTTACGAGTCCTAGAGAAAAGCAACATAGTTAACCTTTGAAGTGTTTGCAATATAGTTACCGGACTCTGTAAAGTTTTAACAATAAACTTTTGGTTTCAAAACTTGGATGATTAGAGCCCGGCTCTTTATGAAAATATTTTCAGATTTCAAATCTTAATAGCGTTTGACCCACTGTTTATCTACCTAGTACTATGTGATAATTGTATTTATATTACATTGGTCTATAAGAATTATTTGAAATTTATACAATAATATGAATAATTTTAAACCAAATTATATGTGTGTGTGAAAACATAGATTATTTATTGATTATAGGGTTACGAATTGATCCATTGAATTGCATAAGACTTACCAATACGAACACCATTTTGGCTTCTGAAGTTTAAGTCACAGATGTTATTAAACCACCTGTCTTAACACTCTCATACTCACAAATCGAGTGAGTGTGAGAGAGAGAGAGAGAGAGAGAGGGATTGTGAAACTGGTGTAATGAGGCTTAATTGCCAGATAAAAAGCTAGTTAAAATCAGCAAGATATTTACAATATTGCTTAGTTGTATATTGCCAGAAAAATCATTGCATATATATCCATTATATCTATCTCACCTTTTGAAGAGTTCATGTAATGCTCTTGTCTATTTTGATAAGGACGTTTCTGGTAATTGTATTGTCATGTAGCTCAGGTTTGACATGTTCTGCCTTAGAAAGGAAGATGTTAGTGTTTGTGGCCATAATGGCATGAATTGCTTGTGCAGTTCAGCTTGAAACAAGGTAAATGTGAAGTAGTTGTTACCAAATACTGTTGTAAAATAACTTTGCTGCCATTGCCTGTTACTAAAATAAACAAAGTCATGCCTTGCATGAGGGTGTGTGTGTGTGTGTGTGTCTGAGTGGGACGGAGGCAGTAAGAGTAAAGCCTGTTTGGCCTAGTGCCACACACAGCCTGTGGCCCCAGCTGAGTAAATAGACACAGGCCCCGTGTGCCAGGGGGGCCTTCTTGTGCTTGGCTGAAGGGTGACTGGGGCACACCAGGACCCCCCAACCACACCGCATACAGAGGAGGCCTTCAGTAACCACTCACTCATATTATGGATCCCATGTCTCTTTCGTTTTGATCTTTATATACATTGCAAGGTTTGTATAATTCCTGCCTTGAAATTCTAAACATTTGTAGCCTTGACATTGAAAACCCACTAAATGCAGACTTCTCCCTGGTGCTTTTTCCCCCAAAAAGTATATTGTTGGTAGGTATAGATTTCCTCTAACCTCATTCATCTACAGCATACATCTGAAGTGCTCCCTCGTGGGAGTGACTTCCCACTAGTCATTTTTCAGCTGTAAGCTTAATTTACACAGTCGCTTGAGAATCAGAGGAAGCGAGTGGCCATTAACAGCCCAGACGACTCAACTCTTAAAGGGATAGTTCACCCACAAATGAACATTTCATCATCATTCATTCACCATCATGTCATTCCAAACCTGTATTTCATTTGTGGAGCGTAAAATAATTTTGTGAAGAACATTTCGACTGGAACATTGGAACCCACTTACTTTCATTGTATGAACAGAAAGCACAGAGACATTTTTAAAAATATCTTCTTTTGTGTTCTGTTGAAGAAAAAATGTCATACAGGTTTGGAATGACATGAGGACAAGTATATGATTCTCATCCAAATGCAAAGCCAGGTATACAAAAGATAATTGTCGTCTTGTGTTATATGTCGTCCTACAGCATGTTGACAACGGATTACAGAGAAATGCATGTCATTGAGATTTCAGTAAAAAGTCAGGAGGTGTGACATTGTTTTGAGACGGCTATTGTTGATCTGTTTCCTGTGGTTCCGTCTCTCTCTGCAGGATCGGACGCTGGTGTCGGAGGTGTCTCGTAAGAAAGAACGAGAACTGGTGGCGAAGGAGATTGAGCGCTTGCGTTCGTCCATACAGACGGTGTGCCGTAGCGCTCTGCCCTTGGGCAAAATCATGGACTACATTCAGGAGGATATGGACTCCATGCAGAATGAATTGCAGACTTGGCGCAAAGAGAACAAGGAGAACGCACAGGCTCTGTTACAGGAACAAAGGTGCACATTCATATTAGCTCAGTGAACTGCCTTGTTGTCTTCTGCCTACGTAAGCAGCATCCTAACTAAAGTGATTGATTTGGAACGCTCTGCATGATAAGCAGAATCTCAGTTGTCTTTCAAATAAATGCTCCTCATGCAATCGCACAGGAGTTGACTTAAAATTGATTTCAAGTTGAGCTAAAAGCCAGTGTTCTAATAAGCATAAAAGTAGTCCATTTTGACTTTGATTATATTTATTAAACAATTTTGGTCAATAAATGTTTTGTTTTTTTACTTTATAATTTACTTTACAATTTTAGCATTTATTTTATAATTTTTTCTTTTTTTTTTCTTTTTTTTTTTAGTGTCCATTAACATATATATACATATATACACAATATATATATATATATTTAATGGCCAATCGCTTCCTCTGATTATTTTATATATATATATATTTTTTTTTTATTATTATTATTATTATTATTATTATTTGTTTTATTTTGTAATTATTTTTTTTTTTTTATAAATGTTAACAATTACATTATCATTATTATTATTATTATTATTTGTTTGTTTGTTGCAAAATTGGCCACCCTATTGGTTACTGGCCATTACGTACAAATAATTATCTTCAGGATCAGCTATAATAACTCTCAATCAATGCATCTCAATCTTTATCATGATTGAGATATCCAAACGCTTTGATTAGTCTCGTTCTTTTGTGTTAAACCGTTACTCTGTCTATGTCTCAGAATCACGGACACCGTTGTGGAACCTCTGAAGTCCGAGCTCGCTGAACTGGAGCAGTTAATCAAAGACCAGCAGGACAAGATCTGTGCAGTCAAGTCCAACATCCTGAAGAACGAGGAGAAGATCCAGAAGATGGTATCCAGCATCACTTTCTCCTCACAAACATGAATATCAACACATCCTAAATGATAGCTGAAGCACTGAGCAGTGGTGAGAGCTCCTGTTAATAGGCCTGATGTCTTGAGCCGGCACTGGAGAGACTTCAGAAGGTCAGGAATCGCCCTCCTCAAACCCCCTTCAAGTAAGGTGCCTTCTGTAAGACCCAGGATCTGTTTGCGGTGGTCCACACTCGCACGTCTGCAGTAGATTTGCACTTGTCACTTACTTGAGAGATAAATGTGTGGTCACCATAGTGATGTGTCCTGTATTTTTTTTTTAAATGATCTCCATATTCTCTTGGGAAAGCAGACTGACTCGATAATTTTATTTTTATTTTGTTTTTCCATTCAGACTGACAGGCTTTTGTCTCACAAGAGAACCTTGGCAATGATTATAATCGGCAATGATATATGATTATATATTTGTATGTATATACTGTATGTGTGCATAGACACAGTTCACATACATATATATAATTTAAGCAATAAAGATGACCTTTAGAATTGCCAAAAATTGGAGACACTACACGCGCACCTATGCACTTTGACCGTCATACAGCACATCATTTACCTGTACACATTAAAAACCTCTCAAGTAGCTTAATGTAAGTTTTAAGGAATGATATGAGATGGCATGAATGTGTTTCAAGTCAATTCATCGTGTAAGTCAAGAAATGTACCCTGATCAAATGTACTTGTGTATATTTCAAATTCATATAAATAATGGAAAATGTTCAACTGATATTTCATTTAAAAAAAGAAAGAAAAACACTTAAAAACTTGCTGAAACACTTTTTAGAGGGCTGTTGAGAGTTTTCTACTGCAATCTGAGATCCATGAAGCAATTATTGCATTGAAAATTTCTATTTTGATATAGAAGTGTGTGCAAAACTGTGTTAGACTGTGTTAGATGAAGCAATAACAGGTCGGATCTGTCGAAGTTGATCAGCTGGTCAAGCACAACATTAGTCACAAGTCACACTTTATGGATACTGTGGTGACCATGCAACGGCAAACTTTAATAAACAGATTATACACTACGTCAGTATTATCAGCTGAACACTATGTCACAAAATACTGTTTGCTATTTATTAAAATCAACTTAAACGTCAATAAATTATCAGTTACTTTGTAAAAGAGCCGACCATATACACTGTAAACGATTTTTACCACATCCATACTTTTTGCTGTACATTTTGTGTATATGTTGTTTGTATCATAGTTCACAAATGAATATTAATTTTGTAGTGAAGTCTAATAAACAGTTACATTTCTGTTAAAAGTGTGAATTGTGACCGATTTACAGTGCATACAGTTTGGAAAATGTCTTGTTTGTGCTATGTTGGTGCCAAACAGGAATGCAAGTTAAGAGGACATAACATTGGCGCAACATGGGAAAGGAATACAGCACAGCATGTTATGTTAAACAGAACACACTATGCAATGAGAAAGATTCAAATATCATATCAGATTGCATGTTTTTATTCAGAATAAAAGCAGATATTTTGCATTTAAAGCCAATTTTATATATATATCACAATTTCAAAAGTTGGGGTCGGTAAGAATTTAAAATGTGATTAAAAGAAGTCTATTATGCTGCCTTTATTTGACAAAAAATACAGTAAAAACGGTTATATCGTGAAAAATTATTACAATTTCAAATATATATTTTCTATTTGAATATATTTTAAAATGTGATTTATTTCCTGTGATGCAAAGCTGAATTTTCAGCATCATTACTCCAGTCTTCAGTGTCACATGATCCTTTAGAAATTATTCTAATATGATGATTAGATCCTCAAGAAAAAAATCTTGACAACAATTCTGCTTAATATTATTGTGGAAACTGTAATGCATTTGTTTCAGGATTCTTTGATGAACAACATTTTTGAACATTACAAATGTCTTTACTGTCACTTTTGATCAATTTAAAATTGCTGAATAAATTGTATTCATCACACTGGAAAGGTCACTCAAACGCATTGCATTGTGGGAAGCAACGCCTCGCAGTATACGTCGATGTTCTGCAATTATAGTAGTGTTCTATTCTGAACAGTCATTATTTTTCCAATTCTGTTTGATGGTGCCAGTGACACAAGAATTACACACGTCATCTTTAAGTAAACATTGCAACATTTTAATGACCGTTTTCAATTGCATTTCAGAGCTGCGATAAACATGCCAAGTGAATGTTTTTGACGAGTTCACAAAAAGGCCTGGACGTGTTTAACGTGTCACACACCGCGCTTTGGAAAGCTGACCCGGTGGGACATAGCGAAAACACTGAATAACATTTTAAAAGCCTGTATCAGCACATCAGTTTTGATTTTTATTCTGGCGGAGCTTGAAACAGCTGCACCGCAGGCTCACACGCACATACAGCGGGAGCACTCGATCGTCTATTGAGTAACAGTTGGCTTGGGCATTTGGAGGCCCTTGAAAACCTGGGCACCTGCCTGAGATCTCTGAGCGAACGTTTGGATTAGGTCAGAGTGAACAGGCCACGTGCTCTTTTGTCCGAGTGTTTGTCCGAGTGTTCTCCTGCTGTGGGCCCTGGAGAAAACACCAGCCGGAGGGTCCTTGGGACTGTCAGAAATGATTGTGCCGCTTCAGCAAGAAGACCGCTGAACAGGTGGAACTTGTGTTCTTCGGTTTCCTCCATTAAATGCTCTATAAGTCCTTTTTTATTTTACTTTTGGTCAAAAGTAACTAAATGCACTGTAACCAGCAGAGAAAATGCTTTAGTGTATGACCTCCAGGAAGAGCCAGTCTGTCATTAAAATGCTATTTTCAAAGATCATTTTTTTTCTGAAAAGTAAACCTCAATACATTATTACGATTGCTCCTATTTAGTGTAAGCGATTCAAACAAAACCACAAACCATAAATATTAAACTTCAGCATGTAACTTGTCCTGCACAGTTTATGCTACATTGTGCGCTGTGTTAAGAAGAGGTGATGCTACTTTACTCAAATGTTTTGAATTGGCGAACCATAAAACAGATAAAAAAACTGAGCCTGATCTAAATCAGAACCAGAACATTTTAACAATGGCCAAGTGTAACGAAGGTCTGCTAGTAAGAACTGTGCATGTAAACCTCACTCCCCTGGCCTCAAGAGGTGCGCTAGCAACTGATGCTAGAGACTGTGGTCTTTAGCATCCTTGTTAGCGCGCCCACCTACCATGCTAGAAATGCTGCTTCGAATCCCGCTCAGAGCGGTGCAAGTAGAACCGGAGGGGTTACGTTGGTGCCGTGACCCGGATGGGAGTGAGGTTTAGGGGGATAAGTGTAACAAGCCAGCTAGTAAGAGCTGTGCAGGTAACCCTCACTCCCCTGGCCTCAAGAGGCGCGCTAGCGACTGATGCTAGAGACTGCGGCCTTGTTAGCATGTCCGTCTTCCATGCTGGAAACGTTGGTTTTGAATCCTGCTTGGAGCATTGCAAGTAGAACTGGAGGTTTTACACAAGCAACCACATAGCAATCCTAAAAGACACTAAGAACACTTTAGCCACACATGCTGAAAATCACCCAAAAACCCTAGCAATGGCAAAGCAACAAGCTAAAACCACCCAGAACACATTGGCAACTTCATAGCAATCTAATGGCTACAGTTATTGTGTAGGCAAATTTTGCACAGGCAAGGCTCAGAATAAAAAAATTAAAATGTGGCAAAACTATTGTATTAATAGGCATATTTCAGCCCAAATCTGTATAATTATGAGATCTCAACAGTGTCAGCTGAATGACTTGCTGAACGAGACAGCTCTCTGACTGATGTCTCCTATTTTCCTGCACAGAGTAGCTTGTGTTTAGAGAGTTGTGCGTTGTAGCTCCTTACAGTCCAGTTCTCTTCAGAGACACATGGGGCCATCAGGCTCTCTGTTTATTTTTAAAGCCCGCAGGCCAGCGTACATGCTTCATCTGTCGTCAGGCAGCAATACGGCATGCGTCTGCGGCTCTTCAGTGTAAACTTCCAACAATGACCGGCTCAAGTCACCTACCACAGTTACAGAGATTCAAGCTTTGGTCCACACCGCACTGGACTGAACTCTCCTCGGGTCTCTGAGACAACGAGCAGAAGGTCAGTGAGTATGTGTGTGAATCTCAGGAAAACTGTCAGAAACATGTTCAGGTTCAGCTCTCCCCTCAGAAAGCAAGATTATTGTAAATGTTCATTATTGACATGGTATATGTGGTACTGCCTTTAATTAAATCTGATTTAAATGTAAAACAAAAATAATAATAATCATTGTGTAGCAGTACATGGGGGGAAGACTACAGTAATGACAATCCCCATATAAAATAATGGGAATTGCAAATATCCTCAATATAAAATATATGGCTATATTACAGTAAAGACATCTTGGTGGAAAATAATAAATAAAATACTCTTAGACCTCTGTTACTGGCATCTTATGGAAATGGAATAGGCTAGTGTTTCTATTCTTTCATAACTGCAATTTTATAATGCTTGTAATTCATATTTTTGGTAGCATACTTACGTATTTTGGTGTCTCTGGCATAATAAATTGCTTTTGATCGTGTAATTATCAATTTTAAGTCACTTTGTATTAAAGCATTAGATAGGTAGGCTATGCAAGAACTTGCAGCAGTCCACCTTAAGACCAGATGAGCATGAGCCAGACAACTGCAAGTCAGCCAATCAGAGAAGCTCTTACAGTGATGTAGTTATGAGTCCATGCTGCTGCTAAAAACAACATCAAGAGAAAGGCACAGACGCTTACGACAGTTTTAGTCATTGGTTGTGGTTTATGACATTATTTTGAAGTAGACTGACAGTGCATGATGGCTGATAGAGAGAATGTTCAGCGCCCAAACACAGCTGGTATGTGATTGTACCTCTGATCCGAATGTCTGACTTATTCTAAACATTTATATAAGAATGAACATACGTTTTTCAGCTGTTTAATACGGCATTATGTTCAATGCAGATCTATTGTGGACATAATTGTTGAAAAGCCTCTTTCACACACCCAAGTGAAAGATATGCACGAGGCTATATTACTGAAACTACGGTCAATGTACCCATTTGAAGCTGAACCTGTCTTACAATCGCAACGTCAAAAGTTCGTTTTCTCTGGAAACGCAATAGTATTTAAATATGTTTAAATAACAGGCTTGTTTAGCCTATAACTTTATTCTTGTGCATAAAGGCATTGTAGCAGCACATAACCATGGGAAAACGTTTCTGGTTATTGTCTAATTCAAAAGTGCTGTTTACTTCATGTGCGATATTGCAAACATCGCGAGAGGCGTGGCTGATGTAGACCTCGTGACCAGTCGATTCTATTTATTCTGAAAGTTCAGCTACAGTCTCGGGCGGAGATTGATTGAGGGGTAGTTTGACAGATAGTAATGCAAGACATTTTCAAATATCTGAATGAAAGCCATTTCTATGGAAGCTTGTTTCCACCACAGAATTTGAAAAAAAGAAAGAAAAGGTAATTGTGACATCTCACAATTCTGACTTTTTTATTGCAATTGACTTACATCTAGCAATTCTGAACTTTTTTCTCAGAATTGCGTGATAAAAACTTGCAATTGCGAATTGTAAACTGCGTGATATAGTCAGATTTATGGCAAGCCGTTTTAGCTTAAATTGTACCCAGCGTTACTCGTCGTAATTGCATTTTTACTAGTAAGAATTCAATTAGAGAGCTCTACAATTCAATTCTTACTAGTAAGAATTACAATTACAAAGTTGTCTAATTTAATTCTTACTAGTAACAATTCCAATTAGAGAGCTCTACAATTCAATTCTTACTAGTAGCAATTACAATTAGAGAGCTCTCTTATTCAATTATTACTAGTAAAAATTACAATTAGAGAGCTCTATAATTCAATTATTACTAGTAAGAATTACAATTACAAAGCTGTCTAATTCAATTCTTACTAGTAACAATTCCAATTATAGAGCTCTACAAATACATTTTTACTAGTCATATGTCTCCATTGACTTCCATTCATTTTTAATTACGGAGCTCTACAATTGAATTGTTACTAATAAGAATTCCAATTAGAGAGCTCTCTATTTTAATTGTTACTACTAAGAATGCAATTGCAGAGCTCTTTAATTCATTTACAGAGCTCTGCAATTATACATATCTTTAATTAGTTTTTTTACTAGTAAGAATTTAATTAGAGAGCTCTCTAATTGTAATTGTTACTAGAAATAATTGAATTGTAGAGCTCTCTAATTGGAATTGTTCCTAATAATAAGTGAATTAGAGAGCTCTCTAATTGGAATTCTTACTAGTAACAATTCAATTGTAGAGCTCCGTAATTAAAAATGAATGGAAGTCAATGGAGACGGCTGAACGCGTCTTCTCCGCACTCATTTACAAACAAACATTTTTTCGCCTATCGTGCGTCTACTCTACACCCGTACCACTGAAAAGACGGATTGTATCCAAGACTTAAGCCATAAATTAGTATTAATATTGATAGCACCACTGGTAGCGTCGTTGCTAACTTAACTTACTGTCCATCTGTTAAAATGGCGAATATATCAAATGTAAGTAGTCTACCTTTTGGTGCAGGTGAGGACACATTTGAGCTGCACGCGGTGCAGTCTGAGCTGGAAGCTGTTGAGAAACAGATCCACGACCTTTTAGTAAGAAAAGCCGAGCTGATAGACCGGCGGTTAGCTCTTGAAACATCACGTGCCGAGGCACACAAATCAGAGATTAACGTTACTAACCCGCTGACTCCGACCTCGTCTACTCCGTGCGTTCCTCAACATCGGTCCCGAACGTCGAGGTCGCGATCAGCCATGGTCTCGTTCACTCCGGCTCCAACATGCCATCACGAAGCCTGGATTTTTCCGCAGCGGAAGTCGCGAGTCAGGTCTAGACCAAGAAAACTCTCTCCGACCCTCCCGGTTTTCGAGATATCCACACAAAACCGCTTCTCCCCTCTTCGCGAAACAGAACGCGATGCTGTGATCATCGGCGATTCCATCGTTCGACACGTACACGTTACGTTAAATAAAAGTAAGGTGCATAGTCACTGCTTTCCTGGTGCTCGTGTTTCTGAAATCGCTGCTCACGTTCCCGAGATTCTGAACGAGCGCGACGGAACCGTTGTCCTGCACGCGGGAGGGGCCGACATCAGACTGCGCCAGACGGAGGTTCTGAAGAAAGACTTCAGGAATCTGATCGACACGGTACGCAGCACATCGCCTGATATAACGATTATTGTGTCAGGACCGCTTCCCACGTACCGACTAGGTCATGAAAAGTTTAGTAGATTATTTGCGCTTAATGAATGGTTAATGTCATGGTGCAATGAGCAGAAACTTCTCTTTGTAAATAATTGGAATCTGTTTTGGGAGCGTCCTAGGCTTTACCGTGCTGATGGCTTACACCCAAGCAGATTCGGATCGAATCTTCTGTCAGATAACATCTCCAAAATGTTAAATACCTTTTGACTAGTAAACAAAAGTCCAAATCATAGTCTCTGCTGCACCAATTTAACTGATATAAATAGTGTAGAACATTGCATAGAAACTGTGTCTATTCCTCGTTTAGTGAGATCAAATCATAAATCTACTGCAGGATCTAGTAAAAATCTAATTGTTATTAAACCAGAAAATGTTGCTATTGGTAATCAAAAACAATTTTTAAAGCTAGGTCTTCTAAACATTAGATCACTCACACCTAAGGCAGTTATTGTAAATGAAATAGTCACAGATAATAGCTTCGATGTACTTTGCCTTACTGAAACCTGGCTTAAACCAAATGATTATTTTGGTTTAAATGAGTCTACTCCAGCAGGATACTCCTATAAGCACGAAAAACATCCCTATTATCTCTAGCCTTGGCTACCGTATATAGACCGCCTGGGCCTTACGCTGATTTCCTAAAAGAGTTTGCAGATTTTCTCTCAGACCTATTAGTTAACTTCGATAAAGCATTAATTGTTGGAGACTTTAATATCCATGTAGATAATCAAAATGATGTGTTAGGGGCTGCGTTTACAGATTTATTAAACTCCTTTGGGGTCAAGCAAAACATTACCGGACCGACTCATCGATTTAATCATACACTCGATTTAATTATATCACATGGAACCGATCCAACCGATATAGATATCATTCCACAAAGTGACGATGTTACTGACCATTACATGGTAACTTGCATATTACGTACTCCTGTAATATATCATGCTGCGCCGCGTTATCGATTAGGCAGAACAATCCTTCCATCCACCATAGATAATTTTTCAAACAGCTTATCGGATCTGTCTCAGCTGCTCAGTGAACCCAAACAAACAGATGAACTTTACCCCTTTTCCACCAAAAAAGAACTGGTTCGGAACTGGTGCTGGTTCAAAGTTGGTTCAACTTGCGAACCTTCTCAGAACCTGTTTGTTTTTCCACTGACTAGAGAGCCCAGCGAACGACGTCATCACTGTGTACGTTGCCATAGGCTACAAAGGGGGTCGTAAACCTGACGCGCAGCGCCACGTCTAGTAACGTTACATCTCTCACCTGAAAATCCGATAACATCAGCAATTTTCTGATTTCTGTAAATGAATATTAACCTAAATGTATATTGCAGCACATGGTGAAGTCATACATTAACTACGATATGAGACACATACATGCAAATTTAATATAAAACTATGTAACGTCGGTTAAATGGCGCTCTGTTGCGCGGCAGGATTTTGAACACGGTCCTGAGCTGTTGCTGGGCGCCGCGGACAGACGCCAAACGGCGCCGCCGGTGTGTGTACACTTCTAAAGAATAATGTGTTTGAATTTAAAAGACGTGGTGCGGCGCTGAGCTGCGACCCCCTTTAGCTTCCTTAGAAACGCTTGCGCCAAATTCAAACATAACAATTACAATGGCGGACTACACCGTCTTTCTGCAAATGTTTCTCCTTGCTTTGCGATCCTATATTGGGGTCAGAAGAAGACATTTAGAACACATTTGTGCTGCTCGGACGGAGGATACATTCGAGAAGAAGTTCGACAATAACCCCGCCCCCAGCATGACGTGATTAAAGAACGGTTCTAGTCCAGCGAAGAGTTGGTGCCGCTCTGGAACCAATTTTCCTGGCCGAGAACCGGTTCTTTGGCTGTCGAAACACAAAGAACTGGTTCGCGAGTAGGCACCGGCTCCGAACCGGCACCAGCACTGCCTTGGTGGAAAAGGGGTACTTGAGGAATTAACTAGCACTATGAGCACCATTCTCTCTGGATCATTGGATATTGTTGCGCCCATTAGATTAAAAAAGGTCAGAGAGAAAAGTAAAGCACCATGGTACAACAATACTACGCGTGTTCTAAAGAGAGAAACCCGTAATTTAGAGCGTAAATGGAAACAAACCAACTTAGAGGTCTTTAGAATCGCATGGAAAGACAGTATGTCACGTTATAAAAAGGCCCTAAAAGCGGCCAGGGCTGAGCATCTACGCAAACTAATAGAAAACAACCATAACAATCCTAAGTTCTTATTTAACACCGTGGCGAGACTAACAAATAAACAGATGTCTCCTGAACAAAATATTCCATTACAGTTTAGTAGTAATGATTTCATGAAGTTCTTCACTGAGAAAATAGAAAACATCAGAACCACAATTGTAAACGTTCAATCCTCAATCGCGCCTTATAATTCAGCCTCAATTATCACCCCGCAAGAACAATTACAGTGCTTTACAACTATAGAACAAAAAGAGTTAAATAAACTTTTTACTTCATCTAAAACAACAACATGTTTACTAGATCCTATACCAACTAAGCTATTGAAAGAAGTGTTACCTGTAGTGGAAGAGCCTCTCCTCAATATTATTAACTCGTCTTTATTAGGGCCCGAGCACCGATGGTGTGAGGACCCTCTTGGAATTGCTCTGTTTATTATTAGGGCCCGAGCACCGATGGTGTGAGGACCCTCTTGGAATTGCTCTGTTTATTATTATTATTATTATTATTATTCTTCTCCGCATTGAATTGCATTTTTGAGGGCCTAAACATGCGCGAAAACTCACGAAACTTTGCACACGCGTCAGAACTGGCGAAAATTTACATCTGATATAGGTTTAAGAATTGGACGGGGCAAAACGGCTCGATAGCGCCACCTATAAAAGTTCAACGGAATGCGCCTCCCGCAACGTTCCACGTACGTGCACGAAATTCGGTACATACATGTAATGACCTAATACCTACAAAAAAGTCTCTTGGAGCATAGCCCTAAACCCAACAGGAAGTCAGCCATTTTGAACTTCCTCCCAGATTTTTGTGCAGTTTTTGACATTTTCAGGCCTCATACTTTAACGAACTCCTCCTACAGTTTTAATCTGATCATCTTCAAATTTGGTGAGTGTAATCTTAAGGCCTTTGCGACGTTAAATTGCGAAGATCTTGAGTTTTCGTCGAAGGGCGGGTCCTCGGCGGCCTGACAAATTTTGATGTTTCGCCATGAAACAGGAAGTTGCTGTAACTCAGGCATGGAATGTCCAATCTGCCCCAAACTTCATACGTTTGATAAGAGTTCTGTCCTGAACACATGACCATGCTCATATTCAGTTATAGTCATAGCGCCACCTGCTGGCAACAGGAAGTGACATGTTTAACACTGTTATGGACTCCTAATAACATATAAAAAAGTGCCAGCAAGTGCTAAACATGCTAACAACATAGTAGAAGCATGCTAAAACATGCTAGCAAACTCTTAGCTAAGTGCTAAAGCATGCTATTATTGCAATTAAATAGGAATTTGCTGTAACTCAGGCATGGAATGTCCAATCTGCCCCAAACTTCACACTTTTGATAAGCGTTCTGTCCTGAACATATCTACATGAGAATATTCAGTTATAGTAATAGCGCCACCTACTGGTAACAGGAAGTGTCATGTTTAACACGTTGATGCCATTCTAGCAACATGTTAAAAATGCCATTGACTTCTAAACATGCTAGAAACATGTTAAAACATACTAGCAATACTTAGCTAAGTGCTAAAGCATGCTAATTCAATGAAACAGGATGTTGTTGTTACTCAAGAAGGCAATGTCCAATCTGCGCCAAACTTCACACTTTTAATAAACGTTCTGTCCTGAACACATGACCATGCTCATATTCAGTTATAGTCATAGCGCCACCTGCTGGCAACAGGAAGTGACATGTTTAACACTGTTATGGACTCCTAATAACACATAAAAAAGTGCCAGCAAGTGCTAAACATGCTAACAACATACTAGAAGCATGCTAAAACATGCTAGCAAACTCTTAGCTAAGTGCTAAAGCATGCTATTATTGCAATTAAATAGGAATTTGCTGTAACTCAGGCATGGAATGTCCAATCTGCCCCAAACTTCACACTTTTGATAAGCGTTCTGTCCTGAACATATCTACATGAGAATATTCAGTTATAGTAATAGCGCCACCTACTGGTAACAGGAAGTGTCATGTTTAACACGTTGATGCCATTCTAGCAACATGTTAAAAATGCCATTGACTTCTAAACATGCTAGAAACATGTTAAAACATACTAGCAATACTTAGCTAAGTGCTAAAGCATGCTAATTCAATGAAACAGGACTTTGTTGTTACTCAAGAAGGCAATGTACAATCTACCCCAAACGTCACACGTTTGATAAGAGTTATCTCTTGAACACATGTCCATGCTCATATTTAGTTATAGTCATAGCACCACCTGCTGGCAACAGGAAGTGACGTTTAACACTGTTCTTGACTCCTAATAACATATAAAAAAATGCCAGTAGGTGCTAAACATCCTACCAACATACTATAGACATGCTAAAACATACTAGCAAACACTTAGCTAAGTGCTAAAGAATGATATTACTGCAATTAAATATGAATTTGCTGTAACTCAGGCATGGAATGTCCAATCTGCCCCAAACTTCACACTTTTGATAAGCGTTCTGTCCGGAACACATGACCATGCTTATATTCAGTTACAGTCATAGCGCCACCTGCTGGCAACAGGAAGTGACATGTTTAACACTGTTATGGACTCCTAATAACATATAAAAAAGTGCCAGCAAGTGTTAAACATGCTAACAACATACTAGAAACATGCTAAAACATGCTAGCAAACTCTTAGCCAAGTGCTAAAGCATGCTATTATTGCAATTAAATAGGAATTTGCTGTAACTCAGGCATGGAATGTCCAATCTGCCCCAAACTTCACACTTTTGATAAGAGTCATGGCCTGAACACATCTACATGAGAATGTTCAATTATAGTAATAGCGCCACCAACTGGCAACAGGAAGTGACATGTTTAACACGTTGATGCCGTTCTAGCAACATGTTAAAAATGCCATTGAGTTCTAAACATGCTAGAAACATGTTAAAACATGCTAACAATGCTTAGCTAAGTGCTAAAGCATGCTAATTCAATGAAACATGACTTTGTTGTTACTCAAGAAGGCAATGTCCAATTTGCACCAAACTTCACACGTTTGATAAGAGTTCTGTCCTGAACACACATCCAAGCTCATATTCAGTTATAGTCATAACGCCACCTACTGGCAACAGAAACTGACATGGTTAACACAGTAATGCAGTACTAACCACATAATTATTGTGTACTAAGCATGCTAGAAACACACTAAACATGCTAGCAACACTTAGCTGAGTCATGAAGCATGCTATTATCACCATTATACAAAACATTTTGTAACTGACTTTGACATACTCTTACTATATATACCTCCTTAAATGTACATTTCCCAACCATGCTCTGTCTTCCTAAAGCCACCGAGTGTTGATGGCACGGGTGCGAGGGCCCTTTCATCGCTGCTTGCAGCTTTAATTAGGGCCCGAGCACCGATGGTGTGAGGACCCTCTTGGAATTGCTCTGTTTATTATTATTATTATTATTATTATTATTCTTCTTCTCCGCATTGAATTGCATTTTTGAGGGCCTAAACATGCGCGAAAACTCACGAAACTTTGCACAAACGTCAGAACTGGCGAAAATTTACATCTGATATAGGTTTCAGAATTGGACGGGGCAAAACGGCTCGATAGCGCCACCTATAAAAGTTCAACGGAGTGCGCCTCCCGCAACGTTCCACGTACGTGCACGAAATTCGGTACATACATGTAATGACCTAATACCTACAAAAAAGTCTCTTGGAGCATAGCCCTAAACCCAACAGGAAGTCAGCCATTTTGAACTTCCTCCCAGATTTTTGTGCAGTTTTTGACATTTTCAGGCCTCATACTTTAACGAACTCCTCCTACAGTTTTAATCTGATCATCTTCAAATTTGGTGAGTGTAATCTTAAGGCCTTTGCGACGTTAAATTGCGAAGATCTTGAGTTTTCGTCGAAGGGCGGGTCCTCGGCGGCCTGACAAATTTTGATGTTTCGCCATGAAACAGGAAGTTGCTGTAACTCAGGCATGGAATGTCCAATCTGCCCCAAACTTCATACGTTTGATAAGAGTTCTGTCCTGAACACATGACCATGCTCATATTCAGTTATAGTCATAGCGCCATCTGCTGGCAACAGGAAGTGACATGTTTAACACTGTTATGGACTCCTAATAACATATAAAAAAGTGCCAGCAAGTGCTAAACATGCTAACAACATACTAGAAGCATGCTAAAACATGCTAGCAAACTCTTAGCTAAGTGCTAAAGCATGCTATTATTGCAATTAAATAGGAATTTGCTGTAACTCAGGCATGGAATGTCCAATCTGCCCCAAACTTCACACTTTTGATAAGCGTTCTGTCCTGAACATATCTACATGAGAATATTCAGTTATAGTAATAGCGCCACCTACTGGTAACAGGAAGTGTCATGTTTAACACGTTGATGCCATTCTAGCAACATGTTAAAAATGCCATTGACTTCTAAACATGCTAGAAACATGTTAAAACATACTAGCAATACTTAGCTAAGTGCTAAAGCATGCTAATTCAATGAAACAGGATGTTGTTGTTACTCAAGAAGGCAATGTCCAATCTGCGCCAAACTTCACACTTTTAATAAACGTTCTGTCCTGAACACATGACCATGCTCATATTCAGTTATAGTCATAGCGCCACCTGCTGGCAACAGGAAGTGACATGTTTAACACTGTTATGGACTCCTAATAACATATAAAAAAGTGCCAGCAAGTGCTAAACATGCTAACAACATACTAGAAGCATGCTAAAACATGCTAGCAAACTCTTAGCTAAGTGCTAAAGCATGCTATTATTGCAATTAAATAGGAATTTGCTGTAACTCAGGCATGGAATGTCCAATCTGCCCCAAACTTCACACTTTTGATAAGCGTTCTGTCCTGAACATATCTACATGAGAATATTCAGTTATAGTAATAGCGCCACCTACTGGTAACAGGAAGTGTCATGTTTAACACGTTGATGCCATTCTAGCAACATGTTAAAAATGCCATTGACTTCTAAACATGCTAGAAACATGTTAAAACATACTAGCAATACTTAGCTAAGTGCTAAAGCATGCTAATTCAATGAAACAGGACTTTGTTGTTACTCAAGAAGGCAATGTACAATCTACCCCAAACGTCACACGTTTGATAAGAGTTATCTCTTGAACACATGTCCATGCTCATATTTAGTTATAGTCATAGCGCCACCTGCTGGCAACAGGAAGTGACGTTTAACACTGTTCTTGACTCCTAATAACATATAAAAAAATGCCAGTAGGTGCTAAACATCCTACCAACATACTATAGACATGCTAAAACATACTAGCAAACACTTAGCTAAGTGCTAAAGAATGATATTACTGCAATTAAATATGAATTTGCTGTAACTCAGGCATGGAATGTCCAATCTGCCCCAAACTTCACACTTTTGATAAGCGTTCTGTCCTGAACACATGACCATGCTTATATTCAGTTACAGTCATAGCGCCACCTGCTGGCAACAGGAAGTGACATGTTTAACACTGTTATGGACTCCTAATAACATATAAAAAAGTGCCAGCAAGTGTTAAACATGCTAACAACATACTAGAAACATGCTAAAACATGCTAGCAAACTCTTAGCCAAGTGCTAAAGCATGCTATTATTGCAATTAAATAGGAATTTGCTGTAACTCAGGCATGGAATGTCCAATCTGCCCCAAACTTCACACTTTTGATAAGAGTCATGGCCTGAACACATCTACATGAGAATGTTCAATTATAGTAATAGCGCCACCAACTGGCAACAGGAAGTGACATGTTTAACACGTTGATGCCGTTCTAGCAACATGTTAAAAATGCCATTGAGTTCTAAACATGCTAGAAACATGTTAAAACATGCTAACAATGCTTAGCTAAGTGCTAAAGCATGCTAATTCAATGAAACATGACTTTGTTGTTACTCAAGAAGGCAATGTCCAATTTGCACCAAACTTCACACGTTTGATAAGAGTTCTGTCCTGAACACACATCCAAGCTCATATTCAGTTATAGTCATAACGCCACCTACTGGCAACAGAAACTGACATGGTTAACACAGTAATGCAGTACTAACCACATAATTATTGTGTACTAAGCATGCTAGAAACACACTAAACATGCTAGCAACACTTAGCTGAGTCATGAAGCATGCTATTATCACCATTATACAAAACATTTTGTAACTGACTTTGACATACTCTTACTATATATACCTCCTTAAATGTACATTTCCCAACCATGCTCTGTCTTCCTAAAGCCACCGAGTGTTGATGGCACGGGTGCGAGGGCCCTTTCATCGCTGCTTGCAGCTTTAATTAGGGCCCGAGCACCGATGGTGTGAGGACCCTCTTGGAATTGCTCTGTTTATTATTATTATTATTATTAGGGCCCGAGCACCGATGGTGTGAGGACCCTCTTGGAATTGCTCTGTTTATTATTATTATTATTATTATTCTTCTTCTTCTTCTTCTCCGCATTGAATTGCATTTTTGAGGGCCTAAACATGCTCGAAAACTCACGAAACTTTGCACACGCGTCAGAACTGGCGAAAATTTACATCTGATATAGGTTTAAGAATTGGACGGGGCAAAATGGCTCGATAGCGCCACCTATAAAAGTTCAACGGAGTGCGCCTCCCGCAACGTTCCACGTACGTGCACGAAATTCGGTACATACGTGTAATGACCTAATACCTACAAAAAAGTCTCTTGAAGCATAGCCCTAAACACAACAGGAAGTCAGCCATTTTGAACTTCCTCTCAGATTTTTGTGCAGTTTTTGCCATTTTCAGGCCTCGTACTTTAACGAACTCCTCCTACAGTTTTAATCTGATCATCTTCAAATTTGGTGAGTGTAATCTTAAGGCCTTTGCGACGTTAAATTGCGAAGATCTTGAGTTTTCGTCAAAGGGCGGGTCCTCGGCGGCCTGACAAATTTCGATGTTTCGCCATGAAACAGGAAGTTGCTGTAACTCAGGCATGGAATGTCCAATCTGCCCCAAACTTCACACTTTTGATAAGCATTCTGTCCTGAACACATGACCATGCTCATATTCAGTTACAGTCATAGCGCCACCTGCTGGCAACAGGAAGTGACATGTTTAACACTGTTATGGACTCCTAATAACATATAAAAAAGTGCCAGCAAGTGCTAAACATGCTAACAACATACTAGAAGCATGCTAAAACATGCTAGCAAACTCTTAGCTAAGTGCTAAAGCATGCTATTATTGCAATTAAATAGGAATTTGCTGTAACCCAGGCATGGAATGTCCAATC
Source organism: Scardinius erythrophthalmus (assembly GCF_964197995.2). NCBI lineage: Eukaryota > Metazoa > Chordata > Actinopteri > Cypriniformes > Leuciscidae > Scardinius > Scardinius erythrophthalmus. The sequence continues at coordinate 7,077,162 of NC_138226.1, read as the reverse complement.
TGCCCCAAACTTCACACGTTTGATAAGAATCATGGCCTGAACACATGTCTATGCTCAAATTCAGTTATAGTAATAGCGCCACCTACTGGTAACAGGAAGTGTCATGTTTAACACGTTGATGCCATTCTAGCAACATGTTAAAAATGCCATTGAGTTCTAAACATGTTAGAAACATATTAAAACATGCTAGCAATACTTAGCTAAGTGCTAAAGCATGCTAATTCAATGAAACAGGACTTTGTTGTTACTCAAGAAGGCAATGTACAATCTACCCCAAACTTCACACGTTTGATAAGAGTTATCTTTTGAACACATGTCCATGCTCATATTTAGTTATAGTCATAGCGCCACCTGCTGGCAAAAGGAAGGGATGTTTAACACTGTTCTTGACTCCTAATAACATATAAAAAAATGCCAGTAGGTGCTAAACATCCTACCAACATACTAGAGACATGATAAAACATACTAGCAAACACTTAGCTAAGTGCTAAAGAATGATATTACTGCAATTAAATATGAATTTGCTGTAACTCAGGCATGGAATGTCCAATCTGCCCCAAACTTCACACTTTTGATAAGCGTTCTGTCCTGAACACATGACCATGCTTATATTCAGTTACAGACATAGCGCCACCTGCTGGCAACAGGAAGTGACATGTTTAACACTGTTATGGACTCCTAATAACATATAAAAAAGTGCCAGCAAGTTTTAAACATGCTAACAACATATTATAAACATGCTAAAACATGCTAGCAAACTCTTAGCTAAGTGCTAAAGCATGCTATTATTGCAATTAAATAGGCATTTGCTGTAACTCAGGCATGGAATGTCCAATCTGCCCCAAACTTCACACTTTTGATAAGAGTCATGGCCTGAATACATCTACATGAGAATGTTCATTTATAGTAATAGCGCCACCTACTGGCAACAGGAAGTGACATGTTTAACACGTTGATGCCGTTCTAGCAACATGTTAAAAATGCCATTGAGTTCTAAACATGCTAGAAACATGTTAAAACATGCTAACAATGCTTAGCTAAGTGCTAAAGAATGCTAATTCAATGAAACATGACTTTTTTGTTACTCAAGAAGGCAATTTCCAATTTGCACCAAACTTCACACGTTTGATAAGAGTTCTGTCCTGAACACACATCCATGCTCATATTCAGCAATAGTCATAACGCCACCTATTGGCAACAGAAACTGACATGGTTAACACAGTAATGCAGTACTAACCACATAATTATTGTGTACTAAGCATGCTAGAAACAGACTAAACATGCTAGCAACACTTAGCTGAGTCATGAAGCATGCTATTATCACCATTATACAAAACATTTTGTTACTAACTTTGTCATACTCTTACTATATATACCTCCTTAAATGTACATTTCCCAACCATGCTCTGTCTTCCTAAAGCCACCGAGTGTTGATGGCACGGGTGCGAGGGCCCTTTCATCGCTGCTTGCAGCTTTAATTATTATTATTCTTCTTCTCCGCATTGAATTGCATTTTTGAGGGCCTAAACATGCGCGAAAACTCACGAAACTTTGCACACGCGTCAGAACTGGCGAAAATTTACATCTGATATAGGTTTCAGAATTGGACGGGGCAAAACGGCTCGATAGCGCCACCTATAAAAGTTCAACGGAGTGCGCCTCCCGCAACGTTCCACGTACGTGCACGAAATTCGGTACATACATGTAATGACCTAATACCTACAAAAAAGTCTCTTGGAGCATAGCCCTAAACCCAACAGGAAGTCAGCCATTTTGAACTTCCTCCCAGATTTTTGTGCAGTTTTTGACATTTTCAGGCCTCATACTTTAACGAACTCCTCCTACAGTTTTAATCTGATCATCTTCAAATTTGGTGAGTGTAATCTTAAGGCCTTTGCGACGTTAAATTGCGAAGATCTTGAGTTTTCGTCGAAGGGCGGGTCCTCGGCGGCCTGACAAATTTTGATGTTTCGCCATGAAACAGGAAGTTGCTGTAACTCAGGCATGGAATGTCCAATCTGCCCCAAACTTCATACGTTTGATAAGAGTTCTGTCCTGAACACATGACCATGCTCATATTCAGTTATAGTCATAGCGCCACCTGCTGGCAACAGAAAGTGACATGTTTAACACTGTTATGGACTCCTAATAACATATAAAAAAGTGCCAGCAAGTGCTAAACATGCTAACAACATACTAGAAGCATGCTAAAACATGCTAGCAAACTCTTAGCTAAGTGCTAAAGCATGCTATTATTGCAATTAAATAGGAATTTGCTGTAACTCAGGCATGGAATGTCCAATCTGCCCCAAACTTCACACTTTTGATAAGCGTTCTGTCCTGAACATATCTACATGAGAATATTCAGTTATAGTAATAGCGCCACCTACTGGTAACAGGAAGTGTCATGTTTAACACGTTGATGCCATTCTAGCAACATGTTAAAAATGCCATTGACTTCTAAACATGCTAGAAACATGTTAAAACATACTAGCAATACTTAGCTAAGTGCTAAAGCATGCTAATTCAATGAAACAGGATGTTGTTGTTACTCAAGAAGGCAATGTCCAATCTGCGCCAAACTTCACACTTTTAATAAACGTTCTGTCCTGAACACATGACCATGCTCATATTCAGTTATAGTCATAGCGCCACCTGCTGGCAACAGGAAGTGACATGTTTAACACTGTTATGGACTCCTAATAACATATAAAAAAGTGCCAGCAAGTGCTAAACATGCTAACAACATACTAGAAGCATGCTAAAACATGCTAGCAAACTCTTAGCTAAGTGCTAAAGCATGCTATTATTGCAATTAAATAGGAATTTGCTGTAACTCAGGCATGGAATGTCCAATCTGCCCCAAACTTCACACTTTTGATAAGCGTTCTGTCCTGAACATATCTACATGAGAATATTCAGTTATAGTAATAGCGCCACCTACTGGTAACAGGAAGTGTCATGTTTAACACGTTGATGCCATTCTAGCAACATGTTAAAAATGCCATTGACTTCTAAACATGCTAGAAACATGTTAAAACATACTAGCAATACTTAGCTAAGTGCTAAAGCATGCTAATTCAATGAAACAGGATGTTGTTGTTACTCAAGAAGGCAATGTCCAATCTGCGCCAAACTTCACACTTTTAATAAACGTTCTGTCCTGAACACATGACCATGCTCATATTCAGTTATAGTCATAGCGCCACCTGCTGGCAACAGGAAGTGACATGTTTAACACTGTTATGGACTCCTAATAACATATAAAAAAGTGCCAGCAAGTGCTAAACATGCTAACAACATACTAGAAGCATGCTAAAACATGCTAGCAAACTCTTAGCTAAGTGCTAAAGCATGCTATTATTGCAATTAAATAGGAATTTGCTGTAACTCAGGCATGGAATGTCCAATCTGCCCCAAACTTCACACTTTTGATAAGCGTTCTGTCCTGAACATATCTACATGAGAATATTCAGTTATAGTAATAGCGCCACCTGCTGGCAACAGGAAGTGACGTTTAACACTGTTCTTGACTCCTAATAACATATAAAAAAATGCCAGTAGGTGCTAAACATCCTACCAACATACTATAGACATGCTAAAACATACTAGCAAACACTTAGCTAAGTGCTAAAGAATGATATTACTGCAATTAAATATGAATTTGCTGTAACTCAGGCATGGAATGTCCAATCTGCCCCAAACTTCACACTTTTGATAAGCGTTCTGTCCTGAACACATGACCATGCTTATATTCAGTTACAGTCATAGCGCCACCTGCTGGCAACAGGAAGTGACATGTTTAACACTGTTATGGACTCCTAATAACATATAAAAGAGTGCCAGCAAGTGTTAAACATGCTAACAACATACTAGAAACATGCTAAAACATGCTAGCAAACTCTTAGCCAAGTGCTAAAGCATGCTATTATTGCAATTAAATAGGAATTTGCTGTAACTCAGGCATGGAATGTCCAATCTGCCCCAAACTTCACACTTTTGATAAGAGTCATGGCCTGAACACATCTACATGAGAATGTTCAATTATAGTAATAGCGCCACCAACTGGCAACAGGAAGTGACATGTTTAACACGTTGATGCCGTTCTAGCAACATGTTAAAAATGCCATTGAGTTCTAAACATGCTAGAAACATGTTAAAACATGCTAACAATGCTTAGCTAAGTGCTAAAGCATGCTAATTCAATGAAACATGACTTTGTTGTTACTCAAGAAGGCAATGTCCAATTTGCACCAAACTTCACACGTTTGATAAGAGTTCTGTCCTGAACACACATCCAAGCTCATATTCAGTTATAGTCATAACGCCACCTACTGGCAACAGAAACTGACATGGTTAACACAGTAATGCAGTACTAACCACATAATTATTGTGTACTAAGCATGCTAGAAACACACTAAACATGCTAGCAACACTTAGCTGAGTCATGAAGCATGCTATTATCACCATTATACAAAACATTTTGTAACTGACTTTGACATACTCTTACTATATATACCTCCTTAAATGTACATTTCCCAACCATGCTCTGTCTTCCTAAAGCCACCGAGTGTTGATGGCACGGGTGCGAGGGCCCTTTCATCGCTGCTTGCAGCTTTAATTATTATTATTATTATTCTTCTCCGCATTGAATTGCATTTTTGAGGGCCTAAACATGCTCGAAAACTCACGAAACTTTGCACACGCGTCAGAACTGGCGAAAATTTACATCTGATATAGGTTTCAGAATTGGACGGGGCAAAACGGCTCGATAGCGCCACCTATAAAAGTTCAACGGAGTGCGCCTCCCGCAACGTTCCACGTACGTGCACGAAATTCGGTACATACATGTAATGAACTAATACCTACAAAAAAGTCTCTTGGAGCATAGCCCTAAACACAACAGGAAGTCAGCCATTTTGAACTTCCTCTCAGATTTTTGTGCAGTTTTTGACATTTTCAGGCCTCGTACTTTAACGAACTCCTCCTACAGTTTTAATCTGATCATCTTCAAATTTGGTGAGTGTAATCTTAAGGCCTTTGCGACGTTAAATTGCGAAGATCTTGAGTTTTCGTCAAAGGGCGGGTCCTCGGCGGCCTGACAAATTTCGATGTTTCGCCATGAAACAGGAAGTTGCTGTAACTCAGGCATGGAATGTCCAATCTGCCCCAAACTTCACACTTTTGATAAGCGTTCTGTCCTGAACACATGACCATGCTCATATTCAGTTACAGTCATAGCGCCACCTGCTGGCAACAGGAAGTGACATGTTTAACACTGTTATGGACTCCTAATAACATATAAAAAAGTGCCAGCAAGTGCTAAACATGCTAACAACATACTAGAAGCATGCTAAAACATGCTAGCAAACTCTTAGCTAAGTGCTAAAGCATGCTATTATTGCAATTAAATAGGAATTTGCTGTAACTCAGGCATGGAATGTCCAATCTGCCCCAAACTTCACACTTTTGATAAGCGTTCTGTCCTGAACACATCTACATGAGAACATTCAGTTATAGTAATAGCGCCACCTACTGGTAACAGGAAGTGTCATGTTTAACACGTTGATGCCATTCTAGCAACATGTTAAAAATGCCATTGACTTCTAAACATGCTAGAAACATTTTAAAACATGCTAGCAATACTTAGCTAAGTGCTAAAGCATGCTAATTCAATGAAACAGGATGTTGTTGTTACTCAAGAAGGCAATGTCCAATCTGCGCCAAACTTCACACTTTTAATAAACGTTCTGTCCTGAACACATGACCATGCTCATATTCAGTTACAGTCATAGTGCCACCTGCTGGCAACAGGAAGTGACATGTTAAACACTGTTGTGGACATAAAAACATAAAAAAAGTGCCAGCAAGTGCTAAACATGCTAACAACATACTAGAAAAATGCTAAAACATGCTAGCAAACACTTAGCTAAGTGCTAAAGCATGCTATTGCTGCAATTAAATAGGAATTTGCTGTAACACAGGCAAGGAATGTCCAATCTGCCTCAAACTTCACACGTTTGATAAGAGTCATGGCCTGAACACATCTACATGAGAATATTCAGTTATAGTAATAGCGCCACCTGCTGTCAACAGGAAGTGACATGTTTAACACTGTTGTGGTCTCCTAATAACATATAAAAAAGAGCCAGCAAGTGCTAAACAGGTTAGTAACATACTAGAAACATGCTAGCAAACACTTAGCTAAGTGCTAAAGCATGCTATCACTGCAATTAAATAGGAATTTGCTGTAACCCAGGCATGGAATGTCCAATCTGCCCCAAACATCACACGTTTGATAAGAATCATGGCCTGAACACATGTCTATGCTCAAATTCAGTTATAGTAATAGCGCCACCTACTGGCAACAGGAAGTGACATGTTTAACACGTTGATGCCGTTCTAGCAACATGTTAAAAATGCCATTGAGTTCTAAACATGCTAGAAACATATTAAAACATGCTAGCAATACTTAGCTAAGTGCTAAAGCATGATAATTCAATGAAACAGGACTTTGTTGTTACTCAAGAAGGCAATGTACAATCTACCCCAAACTTCACACGTTTGATAAGAGTTATCTCTTGAACACATGTCCATGCTCATATTTAGTTATAGTCATAGCGCCACCTGCTGGCAACAGGAAGTGACGTTTAACACTGTTCTTGACTCCTAATAACATATAAAAAAAAATGCCAGTAGGTGCTAAACATCCTACCAACATACTAGAGACATGCTAAAACATACTAGCAAAGACTTAGCTAAGTGCTAAAGAATGATATTACTGCAATTAAATATGAATTTGCTGTAACTCAGGCATGGAATGTCCAATCTGCCCCAAACTTCACACTTTTGATAAGCGTTCTGTCTTGAACACATGACCATGCTTATATTCAGTTACAGTCATAGCGCCACCTGCTGGCAACAGGAAGTGACATGTTTAACACTGTTATGGACTCCTAATAACATATAAAAAAGTGCCAGCAAGTGTTAAACATGCTAACAACATACTAGAAACATGCTAAAACATGCTAGCAAACTCTTAGCTAAGTGCTAAAGCATGCTATTATTGCAATTAAATAGGAATTTGCTGTAACTCAGGCATGGAATGTCCAATCTGCCCCAAACTTCACACTTTTGATAAGAGTCATGGCCTGAATACATCTACATGAGAATGTTCATTTTTAGTAATAGCGCCACCTACTGGCAACAGGAAGTGACATGTTTAACACGTTGATGCCGTTCTAGCAACATGTTAAAAATGCCATTGAGTTCTAAACATGCTAGAAACATGTTAAAACATGCTAACAATGCTTAGCTAAGTGCTAAAGAATGCTAATTCAATGAAACATGACTTTTTTGTTACTCAAGAAGGCAATTTCCAATTTGCACCAAACTTCACATGTTTGATAAGAGTTCTGTCCTGAACACACATCCATGCTCATATTCAGCTATAGTCATAACGCCACCTACTGGCAACAGAAACTGACATGGTTAACACAGTAATGCAGTACTAACCACATAATTATTGTGTACTAAGCATGCTAGAAACAGACTAAACATGCTAGCAACACTTAGCTGAGTCATGAAGCATGCTATTATCACCATTATACAAAACATTTTGTTACTAACTTTGACATACTCTTACTATATATACCTCCTTAAATGTACATTTCCCAACCATGCTCTGTCTTCCTAAAGCCACCGAGTGTTGATGGCACGGGTGCGAGGGCCCTTTCATCGCTGCTTGCAGCTTTAATCTTTAGGTTATGTTCCAAAAACATTTAAACTGGCAGTTATAAAACCTCTCATTAAGAAACCACAATTAGACCCGAATAATCTAGTAAATTATAGACCCATTTCAAATCTACCTTTTATGTCTAAAATACTAGAAAAAGTTGTGTCCGCTCAACTGGGCTCTTTCTTACAAGAAAATGACACCTATGAAAAGTTTCAGTCTGGGTTCAGGCCGCATCATAGCACTGAAACTGCGCTCGTTAAAATCACAAATGATTTACTTTTAGCTTCTGACCAAGGCTGTATCTCAATATTAGTTTTACTTGATCTTAGTGCTGCGTTCGATACTATAGATCATACAATACTCTTAGATCGACTACAAAATTATACTGGTGTTCAAGGACAAGCATTAAGCTGGTTTAGATCGTATTTATCTGACCGCTACCATTTTGTTTATTTAAATGGAGAAAAATCTATCATAACTCCAGTAAACTATGGAGTGCCGCAGGGATCTGTGTTAGGCCCTCTATTATTCTCAATATATATGCTGCCACTTGGAAATATTATAAGGAAACATGGAATTAGTTTCCATTGTTATGCTGATGACACTCAAATCTATATTTCATCACGGCCAGATGAAAACGCTAAATTATCCAAATTGACAGAGTGTGTTAAAGATATAAAAGATTTGATGACGCATAATTTTCTTTTATTAAATCCAGACAAGACAGAGGTACTACTTATCGGTTCAAAAAACCACCCACAAAACCTCTCACAATACAACTTTAACATAGTAGGATGTCCTGTTACTTCATCCTCTACAGTAAAAGACCTGGGTGTTATATTAGACTGCAACCTGTCTTTTGAAAATCATATTTCATATGTTACAAGAACAGCCTTTTTCCACCTTAGAAACATTGCTAAGCTACGTAATATGCTATCTGTTTCTGATGCAGAAAAGTTAGTTCATGCATTCATGACCTCGAGACTAGATTACTGTAATGCGTTATTAGCCGGTTGTCCTGCATCCTCAATAAACAAGCTACAGTTAGTCCAAAATGCCGCCGCTAGAGTTCTAACTAGATCAAGAAAATATGATCATATAACACCGATTTTATCATCCCTACATTGGTTACCTATAAAGTCCCGTATTAATTACAAGGTATTGCTACTGACTTATAAAGCCCTAAACGGCTTAGCTCCAGTCTATTTAACGGATCTTCTATCGCCCTATAATCCATCGCGCTCTTTAAGATCACTAAATTCGAGGCTTTTGGTCATACCTAGGATATCTAGGTCCACCAAAGGAGGGAGAGCATTTTCACATTTAGCTCCAAAACTCTGGAATAGTCTTCCGGATACTGTTCGTTGCTCAGACTCGCTCTCCCAGTTTAAAACTAGATTAAAGACGCATCTCTTCAGCCAGGCATTCATATAATACTTTTAATCCTACAGTTAAATCCGACCTCTAGTTCATAAACGCCAGAGGAGAACTGGCCCCCGACTGAGCCCGGGTTCTCCCTAGGTTTTTTTTTCTCCATTAGGTCACCTGATGGAGTTTTTCGGTTCCTTGCCACTGTTGCCTTTGGCTTGCTCAGTTGGGGATATTTGGGGATATTTACTTTAATTAATCAATCAACGATACTATTGATCAGCATTACCAAACGTAGACGTTCCACTAGAAACAAACATTGATGTATTGTTCTAATTTATTACTGTGAAGCTGCTTTGATACAACCTGTGTTGTGAAAAGCGCTATATAAATAAACTTGACTTGACTTGACTTGACATATGACTAGTAAAAATTCATTTGTAGAGCTCTATAATTGGAATTGTTACTAGTAAGAATTGAATTAAAGAGCTCTGTAAATGTAATTCTTCTAGTAATAATTGAATTAGAGAGCTCTCTAATTGTTATTTTTACTAGTAATAATTGAATAAGAGAGCTCTCTAATTGTAATTGCTACTAGTAAGAATTGAGTCTTTATATCATGCAAATCTGTATGGCAAGCCGTTTTAGCTTAAATTGTACCCAGTGTTACTCTTCGTAATTGCATTTTTACTAGTAAGAATTAAATTTGAGAGCTCTACGACTCAATTCTTACTAGTAGCAATTACAATTAGAGAGCTCTCTAATTGTTATTTTTACTAGTAATAATTGAATAAGAGAGCTCTCTAATTGTAATTGCTACTAGTAAGAATTGAGTCGTAGAGCTCTCAAATTTAATTCTTACTAGTAAAAATGCAATTACGACGAGTACAGGGCTTAAAGTATTCCGGCACCGTGCCGGATCTCCGGCGTGCGGCCGTGATGAAGAAAAAAAATAAATTTGAATCTTGCATGCGGTTCAATATTTTCGAGTCAATTGATTTCACCTACCAATCATATGAAAGAAACGCAGCTCTACTAACGTTACAAGCCTATCAGAAGCAGAGCAGGGCGGGGCCTGGCAACACAGAGTGGTTGAGATTTATACGTCACGTTAGCGTTGTCGGGGAAAGGAGCGCTAGTTCATGAAGCTTTGGATGATGTCCTGCACGGGCGTAATTTCCTATGGGGACACTTTCCAAAATCCCGTTGTCCTTCCCACCCCCACTAAAATTCGTTTGTTATGATGTTTAACCGCACGCCGTCATTGACACGGAGGAGCAGGACCGAGCCTGTGTAAAATAGCTCACTGAATGTTCTAATGAGCGAGTAACTTAGCGGTTGCAGCACAGACAGCGATGAAGCGCCAGAAACAACAGGTAACGGTACGTGACTTAATGTCATCATGGATGAAAAGAAAGAAAGGAGAGGTGTGAGTTAGTTTAGTAAATTAGCTCAGGTCAGGATAATCATATTTTCTGTCTACACCTGTTGATAACTGAGCTAACGTTAACATACACTGCTCCTTGGTAACTTCAGACTTGGCTAAATATTTAATTTGAATATTTAATTAAATATTCTGTGTAGCTTACAAAAAAAAACACATTCTATGTAGGCCTACCATGAAAACGAGTCCACTTTAAACCGCAACATTTTCTGTCAGCAATGTATGACAAGTAGCCTAACGTGCTGTCAACGTAAACGCATGCGATTAATTTGTCCAGCTCTACCGTGTTAAAATATTTATCGCAGCGTCTGTTCTTTCTGTCATCCTTTGGGTTATATATGATCATGCTCTCCTTCACGCAAATGTTTTAAACTATCAATGCGCGAGAAGACAAAAGAGAACGCGCTGTCAGTGAATGAATGTCCTCCTGAAACACACACACACACAAACACACACACACACACACACACAGAAAGACGCGCGCCAGTATCGCATTCGCAGTCGACAGCGCGCCATCGAGTTCCCTTTCGCGCTTGTACGAACCATAACACACACATTTAGGCTATGTCAAAATGTCAGTTTTGTCGAGTATCTTCACAAGAACAGTAAAATTAGTTAAATACAATCTTAAATAGTTCGTAAAGAGTAGAGAATGTGTGAGATCCTGTCAGCAGCGGCGGGTAAGTGACAGCAATTCTCTCTGTTAGTAAAGTTAACCAAAGAACAATGGGAACAGAGAAAATTACTAACTGCCAAACGCTTAAGGATTAATCTATTTTTCATTTATAATTAATGCAGTGCGGACTGTTTTATAAACGTATTCAATTTCTATATAATTCACATTGGTTAGACAGGTAAGGTACAGGTAAATATTACATTTATTATGGGTTTAAGAGATGATTGTTTTAAGTTTACTTAAATTAAAAGTTGTTATTTTTTTAAGCTTAATAAATGTTTCAAATTTTGGACAAAGAGACATAAGTAGCTATATCAGTGATACTGGTCTTTATTCATAAAAATATGCCATTAACATGCTTGAAAATAAATGGTGCCAATGAAGCCCCCCCCACCCCCACCCGCGCCTCCCAAAAAATGTTCAGGCTCAGGATTTTTTTTCACTTTAACCCCTGCGAGTAACACTGGGTACAATTTAAGCTAAAACGGCTTGCCATACAGATTTGCATGATATAAAGTCACAATTGCGTGTTATAATGTCAAAATTGCGTGATTTAAAGTCGCAGTTGTGTGTTACTGTATAAAGTCGCAGTTGCGCGTTACAGTATAAAGTCGCAATTGCGTGTAACAGTAGAAAGGAATTGCGAGATATAAAGTCAGAATTGCATGAGATAAAGTTGCAATTGTGTGTTATGAAGTCAGAATTGTGAGATAAAGTCGCAATTTATCTGTATTGTACTGTGAAACAATCTTATTACTCTGTATGAGTTAAATGTGAGGCACTTACAGATACAAATGTGAGAATTTACTTTTAGTAATTTATGTCCATAGAGTGAGCTTTAAATATCTTCATTGTGTTTCTAAAAAGCTTTTCAACAACTACACATACACCTATCATACAGATCTATCTTCATTTATTGATCTTGTCTCTGTTAGGTCGTAACCTGAGGGAATGGCTCCAGGAGCAATTCGGCGACAGGCCTCTGGAACAGAGTGAGGACATGCGTCTACACAACGCTGCCCATTTGGGAGATCTAGACACTCTCAGGACCCTACTACAAGATGACAGCTTCAAACGGTGAAATTTCCTTCTTCATTCATTCAGTCATGACGAAACAGCGAAATGGAAATAGTATCAGATCTTTTCTTCTGTAAAAAGAAAACCTACACAATGGTTTGCTTTAGGGCCCACATACAGTGGTGACTTAACTCTCTACCAAAACTGTGTAGCATGCAAAAATAAACTAATTTGAAGACTGAATTCTTTTTTAGGCGAATCAACGAGAAGTTGATTTGGTCATGTGGTTTGTTGCCCTGCACGCCCCTGCGTATTGCTGCCATGATGGGTCACAGCACATGCGTGGAGTTCCTGATCTCTCAGGGAGCTGGAGTGGACCTGGTGGATGTGAAGGGTCAGACTGCTTTGTTCATGGCTGTGTATAATGGACACCTGGACTGTGTGAAGATCCTTCTGAAAGCTGGTGCTGATCCGAACGGCAGCCAGCATCACCGAAGCACACCTATATACAACGCTGCACAATTGGGGCGAGTGGACATCCTAAGAGAGCTGATCAGGTAGGATCGTTTAACAAATGATAAATCTTGCAAACTCTGCCATTACTGAGTGACTAATTTGAGTGTGCATTCGTGGCCTAATGGCTAGAGAGTCAGACTGGTAACCCAAAGGTTGCGGGTTCGATTCTCACAACTGGCAGGAAATGACTAAGGTGCCCATTAAAATATATGTGGGTTATATTTTAATGTATTTGGCAATTTTTGGGGCATTTAACAAACAAACAAAACAATCATGTCGCCTCTGACGTTCTCTCGTTATCATTTACTTGTAAATATGGCTGAAATCACAGCACAGATTGTCTTTAACTTGCAGTCTGTGTATGGTGATGTTGTCAGACGACGTTGCAATTATAAATCAAAATGTTAACAGAACAAATATGTAAATGAGAACAGCTTTGTTGAGAGTTTAGTTCTGACTGAAGGTAGTTCATTAGTCTGTATGTGGCCTGTAATACACACAGGTTCAATGCTGATGTTGATATTGACCACCGGCTGGAACAGAGGGCTATGTACGGCACTCACACTTTGGCAACTCTGGCGGTCTGTCCACTGTTCATCAGCGCTGTTTACCACCACTTCCCCTGCTTCCAGATGCTTCTGAATGCTGGGGCCAACCCAAACTACAACTACAATGGCCCCGTGAACAGGGAAGCGCTGGTCAGGGGCCGGACCTCCTGTATGCTGGATGCAGTTCTGAAACTCGGATGCGAACCAGCCTTTGTTCGCTTGCTGTTGGACCATGGCGCTAACCCGTATCTGGTCCCCTGGTACAAGCTCGATCCTGACAGCAAGGTTCTCTTAAAGGTCAACGCTGAAGCCCTTCGAATCTTCCAGGAGGCCAAAAGTAAGTTGTGTTTTAGATGATGTCATGTTATTGATGGGTCACACTAAAAACACTAAAAAGCAAAGCCTTGGTAGGCAGTTTTTGTAATCAATAAAATTTATTTTAATTGGTGGTTACTTTTCTTTTTATAATATGCAAAAATGTAAAGGCACATAATACTTCATCATTAAAGTATAAAGTACAATAATCCCGCTTTGAATCAGAGGTGTAGTCAGCTCTGGGCTTCTAGGCGTCAGTACTGACGTGTCAGTATCCCAAGAGGCGATCAACTCTTCAGTCTTTGATACTCCTGTTGTTTGCCACTGAAGTTAGGTGCTAACCTTCTTGATTGACGTAAGTTGTAAGTTTCCCAAAGTTTCCAAGAACCTTCTCAAGGCCTTGCAGGTGCAAACCGTCCTCATGTTCACGTCCTTGAACTCCAGTAAACTCAACCAAGATGGCTGATTTCCTTTTAAGGTTCTAGGAGAAGAACCACAGTAGAACCACAGTCTTTTGTGTCCTTGAGCACACATATAAACACACACACTTCTGCTCCTCCCTCTCATGGGTAGACAAACACACATTCATAACTAACAATTACTGTTGACTCTGCCAATACAGTATAAGGCATTTCTTAGAAAGAAAAATCAATAACATGGTAAGCGATGCATTATTTTCAATTCATTGGATAAATATGTGTAACAAAAAGGCATTTACTATAAACACATAGGCAGGGTAATTACATTTCCTTGATATTATACAACAAGCTTTATAGTTAAACTGCATTGAGCACTGCTATTACCTGTGCTCACTAATATTGCTTTCTAACACAGGAAACCCGAGGAGATTGATGGACCTGTGCCGCATTAGAATCCGGAAGATCATGGGCAAGGAGCGTCTGCAATGCATCTCTTTGCTTCAGCTGCCAGAAATCATCAAAAGGTTTATGTTTCACAAGGATTGATGTGACTCTGCTTCTCCATGTAGATGGTCGATTAATTTGAGGGTGTAAGTGGCCGCTCGCTCCCCAACATTACTTACACTGGAAACCAATGTCTTCCAAGGTAATTTCTGGGGGAAAATCTGTGTGAGTAATCTTAATTACTTCTTATTGTGACCAATTCTAATCTTATTGTGAGTATAATGCATAAACATATTAGCGAAAATATTTAATAAACACGCTGTTGCTGCCATTTCAGAGAGTTTTAGATACTCAGCTTGCCAAAGAAAAATCACTGTAGTACCAGTAGTAAAATCACTGTAAAATTAAAGGTATGACTCTGGTGCTTTTTGATGTTTTTATAACATCAACATGTGAATATAATGCTGAAAATGTTTTCTTACATAGTCCCTGTATTTTTGCATTTACAGTAGTGTGAAGTACTGAAGTGTACATCTGTACTTTATTGAAGTAGCTTCTACTTTCCTTGAATATTTTGATTTGTTGCAACTTTTGTTTACCTCACCTTTTTCTTTCAATCCAGATAAATATTTTTACTCTGATACACTCTGATTGTCTTGTTATTCATTACCCTGATTAAAATGTAGGAAGCGCATTGAAATGTCTTTTCATCCTGCCCAATAAGCGTTTTTTTCAGTTATTTCCAGAATATACAGTAGTGTCAACAATAGCAGTTGAATACTTACCAAGGCTGCATTTATTTGATCAAAACAGTAATATTAAGATATATTATTATAATTTAAAATAACTGATTCATATTTTGGTATATTTTAGAATTGAATGTATTCATATGAATTTTCATCAGTCATTACTCCTGTCTTCAGTGTAACATGAGCCTTCAGAAATCATTTCTGCTGAAAAAATTTCATGACTTGTAATGGTTGCTGTAGTAATGCACACGATGAAAAGAGTAGAAAACAAATATGGTATTTATTAAATCCACAACGGAAAACTTAGGAAGATCATAGGAGTATATATAACGGAGATCATAGGAGTAAACACAACCACTTTTAATACCCGGTACTTATTGTACAATGTTGGGCTGTCCCAAGTCAAGTCAAGTCAATATTTATTCACAATACAGATTGTATCAAAGCAGCTTCACAGTATTAAATTAAAATAATATATCAATGTTTGTTTCTAGTGGAAAACGTCCACGTTTGGCAATGCTGATCAATATTATTGTTGATTGATTAATTAAATTAAATTAAATATCCCCAAATATCCCCAACTGTGCAAGCCAAAGGCAACAGTGGCAAGGAACCGAAAAACTCCATCAGGTGACCTAATGGAGAAAAAAAAAAACCTTGGGAGAACCCAGGCTCAGTCGGGGACCAGTTCTCCTCTGGCGTTTATGAACTAGAGACCGGATTTAACTGTAAGATTAAAAATATTATATAAATGCCTGGCTGAAGAGATGTGTCTTTAATCTAGTTTTAAACTGGGAGAGCGAGTCTGAGCAACGAACAGTATCAGGAAGGCTATTCCAGAGTTTTGGTGCTAAATGTGAAAATGCTCTCCCTCCTTTGGTGGATCTGGATATCCTAGGTATGACCAAAAGCCTCGAATTTATTGATCTTAAAGAGCGCGATGGATTATAGGGCGATAGAAGATCGGTTAAATAGACTGGAGCTAAGCCGTTTAGGGCTTTATAAGTCAGTAGCAATACCTTGTAATTAATACGGAACTTTATAGGTAACCAATGTAGTGATATTAAAATCGGTGTTATATGAGGACAACCAGCTAATAAAGCATTACAGTAATCTAGTCTCGAGGTCATGAATGCATGAACTAACTTTTCTGCATCAGAAACTGATAGCATGTTACGTCCCAGACAAAAGATGACCAATAGAGGTGATTTCTGTGGTCGTGGCTCCTAAACAGTGGTCCTACGTCATACAGTGAGAGAGGATTAAAGATGTCCGTTGTCACGGTCTTGCGAGTCGCGACCAAAGATAACCTGTGATCATTTTCTAACAGTGACAGTGAAATTTAGCATGATCATCTCATAGTCTGTTTGCTGCTACAACCTACGTCTACTGACTAGCCAATAAAAGTGCAACATGAAATGGTGTATTGATCAAGGCGACATGGTGCTAAAATTACTACTTACCTCGAGCTCCATTTGCTCTTTTTTTTTCTACTCTTTTTTTTTTTTTAGCATCCATAAAAATCACATTTGTCAAAGTGCGATTCATCTTGCTCTATTTGTTTACCACTAGCGCATGCTGATGACGTCTTATTCTTCTATACTAACTTGTGTAGTAGACTATGATCCAATAGATGTCATCATTGTACAGTCTACATACATGTCGCACTCAATTTAATATATCCATGTCAAATACCACGATAACAAAACAACATACACATTACAAAACTATTATCAAGAAACATTATCATAATATATCTGTGTAAACTGAAACTTTTTTCAGAATTCTTTGATGAATAGAATGTTCAAAAGAACCGAATTTTCTAATAGAATTCTTCTGTAACATTATAAATTTTGATCAATTGAATGCATCCTTGCTGAAAAGCAACAAATAGATATACTTTTCTTTTTCATTTCCATTAAAATACCATTTTTGATGTGGTATCTGTACTTTTACATAGTTATGAAACTTGAGTATCACTTTTCATTTCAATACTGATATGAAAAACCTATTGCACACAGCTCCATGCTCCCATCAGCTTTGTTTTCTTTGTGTGTGTGTGTGTGTGTGTGTGTGTGTGTGTGTGTGTGTGTGTGTGTGTGTGTGTGTGTGTGTGTGGCAGGGATGGAAATTAACTTTTTTGTCCACCAGCCACTGTGGCTGGTGGATTTCAAAATCTACCAGCCACTCAATGTTTTTACCAGCCACTTTCTTATTTTTAACCGACAATGTGTAACTGCATGTGAAAATTAATACCACTTAAAAATGAAAATTCTGTCATCATATACTCACCCTCATGTTGTTTTAAACCTGTATGAATTTCTTTCTTCTGCTGAACAGAAAGGAAGATATTTAGAAGAATGTCAGTAACCAGACAGTTTCTGGTCTCATTGACTTCAATAGTAGGAAAAAAATATACCATGGAAGTCAATGAGACCAGAAACTGTCTGGTTACTGACATTCTTCTAAATGTTCAGCAGAAGAAAGAAATTCATACAGGTTTGAAACAACATGAGGGTGAATATATGATGACAGAATTTTCATTTTAAAGTGGAGTATCCCTTTAAGCAGTTTATTTAATCTCAAGTCTCAATGAAATACTGACATTTTCTATTTCTCTCTTATACACTCTTTCTCTCTTATATATATATATTTCTCTTTTTTACCTGGATGTGGCATTTGGATGATTCGTGGTATTTTATGGCTTCCAGTTTTACGTTTTTAGTCCCAACAATGAAACTATTAGGCCCTGTTTACACGAGAACGCTCGCGGGTGAAAACGTAAAAAAATATTTTATCAGATGTGCCTTTCGTTTAGACGGCGACGGCGTTTTTGGGGCTTAAAAACGCAAAAAAGTGAAACCACCCTTCAGAGTGGAAATCTTAAAAACGCTCCACCGTCGCGTTCCCGAATAGCGTTCGCGAATAGCGCGTCAGGCGCGAGTGATTTCAATGTTAAGTTAATGCAAAGATGTTTTCTCTGCAGACCTCTTAACCAGCTCTTAACGCCTGCGATGTAACGCCACTTTTTTTTTTTGAAAGTGTGCCTCCTCTAAAAGTGTCCGCCGTCTGTGTGAAACAGTATGCTATTTTTATTTACCCGCCACGGTGGCCGGTAGGTGAAGCGAGTTTACCCGCCACAACACAAAATCACCCGCATTTGGCTGGTGGCGGGTGCTAATTTCCATCCCTGGTGTGTGGGTGTGTGTGTGTGTGTGTGTGTGTGTGTGTGTGTGTGTGTGTGTGTGTGTGTGTGTTTTAACCCAATGGGTCATTATTGTTTTCTTTTTCTCTCTCCGCATGTAAATCTAATGATTGAAAAACATAATTACCATTCAGCACAGGAAGTAATTTATACTTCCTGTACGATGGATCCTGTCTTTACAGAGGCCCTGCCCACGAGTTTCTCAGGGGTCTTAGCAGATATCATACTGAGCTATCATATCTCACTATCATATAATGGCCTCTGATGTGCACTGATTCCACTTAGGTTTTCAACCATATCGCAGATTTCCCAGGCTTCATCCATCAGGATCACTCTCTGGGTACAACTGCCTTTTCTCCTTGTCAGACTATAACTTTAGTGTGCTGTGACATTAAAACCACATCTTGCTGAAAACCACAAACAGTGGAAAGCAAAGCCTGGGAAAGCCTGGACTCTGCCAACGAATCACCAGTGGACTCATAGAACTGCAGTCGCTTTATCTGCGTCTGCCCAATGGGGGAAAGGTGGGTTCACACACTACTAAATGCACTCTCGTTCATGAGTACCCTGTAATAATCTTCCCTTGGTGCATTTTTGCTGTTATGCTGCCATCGAACACTTGATTTCCAACACTTTTCAAAGCTCCCTGTTTAATGTCAATATGTCAGCAGCAGATCTTGAGTGACTGTCATCTTTTTCCGATTGTTTTCAACAGCAAATCTGGAAAGAGGCCGCTTAGAAACCTCAAAACTCTAAGAGCAGGATGCATGGTCAGATGGGGGGGAGGCCTGAATCCCTAAAGTCATCCCAAAATTCTCATCTGTGATTGGCCATTTCCCAAGTCGGGATAGGATGTTCAATAAAATCTCCTTGATTTGAACTGGGACGGGAAGCATGTGTTAAAAAAAGACACTTTGGCCATCCAAAATAAATATGTAAGTAGGCTACACTTTATAATACAACCTAATAAATGTTGGCCTTAAAGACCCCTGTGGTGAAAATCAAGCTTTTAATGTTGTTTATATGTCTATGTGGGGTTTTTAATATGCTTTTAGACAAACCATTGGTAAATTGTGTATTAAGTATTTTCTCCTTTAAACTGCAGTTTACCAAAGACAGTCTCAAACCACGCGGTTTGAAATCGCCAGTGTTTCTTACGTCACAATCTACCATGTAACCAATCACGTCAATGCCAGCCCGATCTCATGTAAGTGTGTATCTATAGCACAAATTTTATTCCTCATATTATTTATACGCCAAAAATAGTTTTTGCGTGCATATGATATGCACTTTATGTCGAGTAATACGCATGCACTCCACACCCCTAATCCTACCCAAGGGGTTTACAGTGCGTATCATGCATTTTTGGCGTATGAATGGCACGAGAAATAAAATTAGTGCTATAGATACGCACTTTCATGTAACTGTGTTGTATGCTGTGAAGCTGGGGAGTCTCAAGAGAAGCAAGGTTATGTGAAAAATCGGGTACATTTAGCATCATAAATATGATGTATATTACAATGTTATGATGAACTATATGCCTTTCTGCACTGACGTTCTGTGATGCTCAAAGTTTCTAAGGATACTGATTGTTAGAAGGTAGCTGTCTGACTCTGAGTTGGCGAACGGGAACGTGGTTTTTGAACTCATTTTGCACATTTGTGTTTGTTTCAGGATTTAGTGGGAAAGGCATGTGGTTATTTAATAACACATTCAGTGGTATATACATGACAACCAAGTCACTCATTTACGGAGCCCCTAAGGGGACACGGTGAAGGAAAAACAAATGAGATGGGAGAAAAAAAAATTGGTCAATGCTTTTGTGTTCTCTCACAAATGTTTTGTGTTCCCCTAATAACCTTTGCCTTCACTTGCAAAGAACCCAAAAGTTTTGTGAAAAGTTTCTCATTTGCGAGAGAAAGCAAAAGCATTGATTATTTTTTCTCCCATCTCATATTTTTTTCCAACACCAAGTCCCTTTAAGGGCTCCGTATACATTTATCCACCTTATTTTGCAATGCCGTTTTAGTCAAGTGGCATCTCTTTCATGCAATAAAACAAAGTAATATCTTTTCTAAAGAATCTGTGTAGTACTATGGTGTATTGTGATGCTAAATCAAGACCCTTTATTATTCAGTCAAGACTATATTGCACTGTATGATGGTTTGTGCATTTAACTTTGTCCAAGACATGATCTCTGCTCTTTGTTACGGCTGTAGTAGTTTCAGTTTAATGGGTGTATATTGACTCAGAGCTCTAGATGGCACTATCTTCATGTGAAGCCTCACCATGCCTTCCTTCTCTCCACAGGGACCAAAAATTATTTACAACAAGCATTTTCTCTTGGGCATTGTTATGTATGCATGCATGTACAGTATGTAAATATGTATTTAACCATATATTTTGGAATTGTATGGGTCATCAGGTTTTCTTGTTTGTCTTTATCAAAACCTCTGCACTCTTCTGCAGTCAACATTTCAAGATGTAGGTTTCGTTTCTGATATAACAAACATTTATGTTTTTGGTTTGTAAGTTTTGTACATTAGCAGCATTCAGATTCCCAGAAGAGTGATTCTGATTCTGTCTGATATTTTGACTATTGTTGAAAGATAAAGCAACGTTTCATTCATTTTTCATTGAATGAAAGTTATTTTTAATTGTTTTTCCATAAATCAGCTGTAGTTGTAGTTTATCAATTGTTTTATGATGCCACTAACTGCATTCTTGTCTTATAAATGTATTAGAAAAACACATCCTAAGTTTTCAATGAAACAGACAATTTCCTCATGCATTTAATTTTGGTTTTAACGGAAATGCAATTAACTGCGTCTTAAGATTTTATATAGGCTTATAAAAGTGCATGTGTGCTTGTGTCGGTAAAAAATAACTTTTTTTCTATTTGTTACAATTGAGGAACAGCTGCATGTTGTTTAGTTCATTTTCATCTCGTATCTCACCTTCTATCAAGAGTAATTTGCACTTGCGCTCTTATTTTATTTTCCTTCTTTAATTGCAGCACATTTTTTTGGAACAGTGATCTCATACCTTTGACTAGCTGGATCTTTTTGTTGTTCAGTTTGTCCCCCTCCTCATCCTGCTGCATAGTTCACATTAAAAAAAAAAGAAAGCTTTTTTTTTTCCAGTTTGCATGTGATCGGGTATTATTAAAGATGTGTTGTTCCTGCCAAAAAAAAAAAAAAAGGCTAGAATACTAGAAATCAAACACTATTGATATGCAGTCCAAGTAAAACACTATTTTTGCTTGTTTTGTGTCAGGTCAATATAACAGGAAGGGTAGCGATTAAATAAATATTGGTAATTTTTCATTTCTGTGTCATACACATGCAAAATCAATTACAATAGTATTTCCGGCGCAGTTCTCCTCTCAAACAGCCGTTTGCGTGTCAGATCTCAGACAGTAAAGGAAGGCGACGCTTAAATCTGTGGCTTGGTTTAAGACGGGAATAATTGAATGGAGAAAATTTACCTATA
The DNA here is from genome assembly GCF_964197995.2 of Scardinius erythrophthalmus. Lineage (NCBI taxonomy): Eukaryota > Metazoa > Chordata > Actinopteri > Cypriniformes > Leuciscidae > Scardinius > Scardinius erythrophthalmus. Next base: position 7,055,231 of record NC_138226.1, on the reverse strand, counting down.
AATCTGTGTTAATTAGGAAACCAAAATTGCTTAATGCCTCTTAATTTGACTTATTTCCAGCAGCACCGGCAGTTGTGAACTGCGGCATACAGCGGAATGAATGTTCCAGACTCTCAGCTCCTGCCTCTCGAAAGTGTACAGATCTGAAACTAATAAAAAAGCAAACTAAACAAACATCTTTGAGACCTTGCAATAGCATTTGCCAACTCATATTGCAGGTCAACAGCCCTTTAGCATTGGGTTTGTGTTCATTAACCTAGTTTGATTTAGAGATCATGCACATTAGCTGTAGATTGTTATTTTATTACTAAACATTAATCTTAAGCCACACAAAACTGCTAAAAATAATCTCGCAGAATGTTTTACGTTTTCCCTCATGCGAAATACCACACAGTCCCAGAGTTTTTCCAGCTCTTTAAGTACAGAGGCTTTGTAATTGATAGTATTCATTAAGCCAAACTACCCATGGTTAATTGCTTCTGTGAAGCTTTGGCTCTGGGCAGCAGCTCCACAGCTGAGCTGAACCGTTTGCTCTTGGCCAAGGAACAAAGATATCAGCAGACATGTTTGAGGGCATTCAGGCTTCCTCTTGAAATTAAGCAGGAATTGTCACTCGGCTAACAAACCGCCCTCAGACGACGGCATCAGCAGGAACCCTGGAAAGGAAGAGGACAATAACAATTCCACGACCACTATGGGAATGCAGTAAAATGTGTTTTCCTGCAGCCTGGAATCTCAGACTTAAACCTGCAGGCACAGAATGGAGTGGAAAGCGGCCTGTGAACGCCATGCATGCCGGTTCACAGGTAGAGTCACGGGATTGCATCATCATGTGTCACGAAACCCCCTACCACCAAATCCAAATCCACCACATAGACTTCTGAATCATGCTATTACGTAACTCTGAGCTCATTCGCAGACTGTGTCGCTTTCTGCGATTCGGATCAAGTGACCCTGAAGTGGAACCGTGAACAGCGTAGAAGGAGGATATGGGGTGTCTCATTTGGATGGAGGCCCTGCAGCGATTCCCTCGACACTTCCTCCTAGTACGACCCTTCTGACAGAGGGTGGGAAAGGATCCAAGCCCACGGCCCAACGCCACATCAAATCAACCATTTCCTCCCCTGATAAGACGGCACAGACGAGCTTCCCAGATCTCCAATAAGAAGGAAAAGAGATGTTTAGAGGATTAGTCCTGGTGGAGGTTGATTTTGGCTGTCTTTGTTCCTTCCCACTAAAGCCTCTCACGTTTTTTCTTCAGCGTCGAGAGATGCTCAACTCAATCTCACATTGTTTTGAATAAAGGTAAACTGCATAAATGCTTTAGCCACCTTCATTTCCAACAGTGGACTTTGACTTAACCCGGAAATTAGCATCCCCCTGGAAGCCTCGACAAACACCCAATGTGATTCTTGCATGTTTTGTTCTTAGTCCTAAAGGGCACCTATTATGCAAAATTCACTTTTACATGGTGTTTGAATATAAATGTGTGTTGGTGGTGTGTGTACACAACCACCCTATAATGATAAAAATCCACCCAGTGCTTTTTTTAAATCTCCATAAATCATAAGCACTGTCTCGGAACAAGCCTCAGATTTGGGGCAATGTGACGTCACTTTGCACAGGCCCCTCCCACGACGGTTGATTGACACTTCAGTTTGAGCATAGACCCGCCCTGAGTGAGCTGGACACAGAGTCTGCCATTGTTTCGACGACGGAGCAGCTGTAGACAAGAATGTCTCCTAAGCGATTGCGGTGTTTTGTTGTTGGATGTAAGAATGAACACAGCAGTCTTCATTTACTCTCCTTGTTACTCGAGGATGGATCTGTACCAACTGTTTGTGATCCAGCTTACGGTCTCCGGAGCGACAGGCCTAACGTGATTGATCACGGCAGAAATGAAAGTGAGAGCGCTCACTTTATGACAGCTCATCGAGTCGTTTTACGGATATAAAGTTTACCAGTTTATTAAGCGCCCACTGAAAAGGTGTGTATATTTGTTTACTGTTAGTTGTAACGAGTGTTTTGTGTACTTCGCTGTGTATGTTGATGATAATGAAAGAGAGAGAGAGAGAGTTTATGGATAATACTTTAATGCGCATTTCTTATACTGTTTATTCAGCTCTTACTGTGATTCTCTGGAGTAAAACTAACACTTCATCTTTTGTGTGATGTAACTTACATTAAACTTCATTGAACTCCTCAGTATATTTTGGTCATCATTCGGGCGGGGTTTGCTACAGCAGGCTTGTATTAATAGTGGATAAAAGCAGATGACAAATAAGTTATAACCGTAATTAAACTAAACTATACCTGTTCAATCTCCATACAGCAAATATTCTCTGGCCCTGTGGGCATTATTGTCCAACTCCGGGTCGAAATGAACACCGCAACTGAGAGTTTCTGTTTTGATATTATCAGATGAGATTGTCCTGGCTCTGAGCACGAGCTCGTGAGGCAGCTCATTTGCATTTAAAGGGATACACACTAAAACGGTGCGTTTTTCTGAGCCCCAAAAAATGACAATTTAAACATGCTGTAAAAAATTATCTGTTGGGTATTTTGAGCTAAAACTTCACATACACACTCTGGGGACATCAGAGACTTATTTTACATCTTGTGAAAAGGGGCATAATAGGTGCCCTTTAACAAATAAACACTTTAACAAATTGTGAAGCCTAAACATAATCGCCAGAAGTAAAAAGCTAAACGTAGGCTACAGGACCTACTCGACGGTCGCATGACTTCAACATCACTATCACTACTTAAAAACATTTTCCCTGAATGTTTGAGTTCGAATAGTTTCAAGAGCCTGATTCTAAACACACGGCTGTAAAAGCGGACTAGTGAGTAAATGAGTTTACCTGTTCGGCGTGATGACATTTAATGTCCTCGACAACCTCTGTAGTCCCATTTAGACACACAAGACAAGTAAAAGCCAAGGAGTTATTACTCATGTACTTTATATCCTAGAAAAAAAAGTGAAAAGATCTTGAGCTTGTGTTCAACACAGACCTTGTTTCAGGAATTTAACCAAACAGCCATTCAAAAAAACACAATGACTTCAGGACGATGGAAGTGTTAAAATGCAACTCGTTTCTGGGTTTAAATTGCCTATAAAAAATTGCCATCATCATTCTCGCAGCACTCTATTGCACAGCATTTAATGCAGATTGCAAATACAAATTATTTCTTTTGCTTTGGCACTTGGTAAAAAGAAATCATGTCAATTTGAATGTGCATTTGGATTAAAAGCATTACAAACCCAATGTAAAGTATGACATGCTTGCTTGCCTTTTCAGCCAATGCACTCGCCTAGCGCTCTTTGCAAAGATGCAAATGGATTCATCCTGAGACCCGGGAGCCTGTAAGGAAGCCCAGGTGGATTGGATCGATGGCCGTGACGAGGCTATAATGTGAAGAGTCAGCACATGAATAGGAAGGTACACAAAACTCGACTTAGCTGACCCATGTGGCAGAACCTGATACTCTCCCAGCGGAGCGGAGGCCCGGTTAGCTGTCCGCAGCTTGATCTCTAAAGGGCTCTGACTGCCTCTACCTCTTTAGGTTACTGTCAGGAACATGCATTTCCTGTCTACTTCTGACATTAAGTTGGAGAGACAGGTGTGTTCTTGATGCTACCTTTACCCGACACCCAAATAGTATGTTCATTTCTCTGGCTAACTGCGTCCAGTTTAATCAAGAGATACCTGACATTCCTGTTTTGAAACAGTGCAGGGTATATTTATCTTGGTTGTGCTAAAATACGAAGTGCAGAGCCTGTGATGATTGAATGTAATAGTTGCATGAATTTCCACATGGAATGTTTATTTGGAGCAATGATTGCCGGGTACTCTGAGGTGTGTTAAGAAAGCTCGCAATCTCTTGCTGGATCTCGTCAGCATTGCGTGACAGTGGAGTGAGGATCCGGTCCTTGGTGAATTCCATCATGAAGTATATTGCTCTTGTGGTTTCAGACGGTTTCTGAAGTCACGGCGAGGCTTGTTGATTTATAATCTCAGATGTCATCCTTCACAATGACTCTCCTCTGAGACAGACCCTGCGTTCCAAGCTCATTCGACATGAATGCTTCCTGTAGAAATGGGCGCATTCAGTCTTCAACCAAAGCTTTGGGTTGGCTTTAGTTCGGCACGTGCTGTTCTGCCTTACTTTCCTCAAGTTAAACACTGGACTGTAAATGTACTCTTAAAATCACAGCAGACTTTTGACTTTTGACAAGCATGCTTGGCTCTTTAGAAGAGCCCTAAGTGGCGAGGGAAACTCCGTAACGTATAATTAATGAAGAGCCGACTCACCCTGATTGGTTATGGATGTGTATCACGTCGTATGCCCTAGGCAATTGCACATGGAGACACAAATAACCTTTTTTTATGACTCGGTTGCTCCAAACCTCTGATGTTTCATCCCTGATACACGCCTCCCTCTCGTCAAAAACTCATACGCTCATTAGTATCCACATCCTCTGTAATTTACTCATCAAGAGGGCAGCATCCTCAGTTTACTGAGCTGATTTTGCTTGTCTTCTTCTGGCCCATATTTTGTTGGCAATGAGCATGAACTCCATGAACCTTCAGCAAAAAAAAAAAAAAAAGCTGTCAGGTGTCAAGATGGCCCAAAAATGACCTCTAACTCATTCACATTCATTAGAGCCATGCCAATTCAAACATTCAGAGTAGATTTTGAATGCAACTTCCAAAAACTATTTTTGTCCTTCATATTTGCAATAAGTTGTATCATTATGGCCAGTTCAGCTGAGTTGTGCCTTCTGCAAATCATTTACTAAAATTCTGTCATCATCTAACCACTATCGTGAATCTTAAAACCATCTTTCCTTTATTTTCTTTGAATCCAAAATATGCTATTTTTTATATGAATTATATTATTAAAATGTGATAATAAAAATATTTGACCCTGGACCACAAAACATGTGGGGTATATTTGTGGCAATAGCCAACATTGTATGGGTCAAAATTTAGATTTTTATTTTTATGCCAAAAATCATTGTTCCACGAAGAATGTTCCATTTTTGTGAGTTGATGCAGCAACATCGAGGACTTCATTTGGACCACTTTAAAGGCTATTTTCTCAATATTTAGATTTTTTTGCACCCTCAGATTCCAGATTTTCATCTCTTGTCTATGGCAGCAAGTAAAAAATAATTGTACCTGACATTACTGCAAATAGTGCTCAAAAGTAATTGTTTTAGACCATGAATTTCTCTCTGAAAGTCTTTGGGGCTGAGAGATGGCCTGAGTGTCAGCAGCGCACAGCAAATGACAGAACTTCCTCTGATTATCCCTCAAGAGGATGTGATATTAGATGTGTTTGTTTGCTTGCTTTTAACTCAGCCTTGCTAAAGCTGTGTAGCGTCTGCTCGCTGCATTACAGGCTGCAGCAGGAAGCGAAGGACAGATCTTCAGGAACTGGAGAAACAGCTGGTCACTGGCCTGGACTGTGCGTGTTCCCCAGGCCTGTGATCTCATTCGCACGATGGACGTCCCTTGACGTGGCGAAACAGCATCTGACTTTTCGCTCATCACTAAATCAAGCTGATGATCAGGAGCAAGTCCAAACAGCTCACATCATGCAGACATTTTATAAAGTTGTATCCACTCAAGCTTGACTTTATGTGTTTTTGTGTATTTGCGGAACTGTTTTATGGGGTATAATGAGAGCGGAGAGTCATTCAGTGGACAGACCAACATTAACTCATATACAGAAGAGAATATATATACTGAGGTACTGTGTCCCAAAATGGGCTCTGCAAGGGTCTCCGGGAAAGAAAATGTAAAAATGTACATTATGGTTTCATTCTGCTCTATACATCAAATATACATCTTTATACATCTATCTGCTCTATACATCTATCCCGAGCATCCAAACGTTTTTAAAAAACCTTCTGTATCCCACAATGCCTGACCTGACCATCCATTTCCAGTCAGATGAATGAATATTGGTCATTTTATCAGAATGCCAAGAATAAATGAACAAAATTGGATGAAAAATGCATTTCTGAGATAATAAAATAGATGCTGAATGAATCATGCAGCGTGATGAGGACCCATACGTTATGGGAACAAAAGATGGCAGTGTCCCAAATCCTTGTCCTTGTTGGGGACATTTTTTGGTCCCCATGATGAAAACATTTTCTAAATCATACTAAGTAATGTTTGTTGAACATGTAAAAATGCAGAAAGTTTTCTGTGATGGCTAGGTTTAGGGTTAAAGGAGAACTCCGGTCAATTTTAACATTGAGCTAATTTTTTTGTACATTTGGAGTGTCAATACAGAGAACAACGACAAAAATCGGTGTTGCCAACACCAAGTTATTCTATTTTTAAAATTTGCACCCTGTTGACTTCAATGGGGCAAGTTTTAAACCTGCTTTTAGCCTCTTAACATCCTTGATGTGTCATTACAAGTGCACAGAAAATGTGAGTGATTCCTTCTGAGTGATCACGGTGAATCTGACTGCAGTAGATGTGAAAGATATGTATAAAAATTATGTTATTTAAGCCAGCGCACATACCTGTGTTTACATCCTGTTTTCGGTTGGAGTCCAAAGTAGTCGATTGCCGAGTACACGTGCGTGATCATAGGTAACTAAACCTATGCACGTGAACTCGGCAATCGACTACTTTGGACTTCAACCGAAAACAGGATGTAAACACAGGTATGTGCGCTGGCTTAAATAACATCATTTTTATTCATATCTTTCACATCTACTGCAGTCAGATTCACCGTGTTCACTCTAAAGGAATCACTCACATGGCTGGGCACTTGTAATGACACATCAAGGATGTTAAGAGCCTAAAAGCAGGTTTAAAACTTGCCCCATTGAAGTCAACAGGGTGCAAATTTTAAAAATAGAATAACTCGGTGTAGGCAACACCAATTTTTGTAGTTGTTCTCTGTATTGACAGCACTCCAAATGTACAAAAAAATGAGCTCAATGTTAAAATTGACCGGAGTTCTCCTTTAAGGGATGGAATATACAGTTTTGTACAGTATAAAAATCATTGTCTATGGAAAGTCCCCATCAAACATGAAAACCCAACATGTGTGTGTGTATTTTTTATTTCTTTTTTTGACAGTATGGTGAAGCGTTAGCTGTGGATTGGCCCAGTTAAACTAGCCAAACTCTGTGCATAAACATTTCAACCCCTGATGCTGTTTTATTTATCGCAGCGCACTTCCACATCCTCCGCGAACGGGCGGCATGTTGCTTTGATAAAAGCGAGTCGGTGAGGAAGAGGGCCGGGGTGTAGGTGGGGTGTGCTTTGCATGCAACAGGCCACTCCACACTGTTATTCTTCTCTCGGTGTTTGATGGATGGGAGGTTTGCCAGAGAGCTCGTGTGTGTGTTTATAGTGTCAAATGCATACCACATGTAGGCTCAGGTCTGGTTCTGCACCGTCTCTCTCTCTCTCTCGGAGAGCATCCTGATGGCAGACAGGAGTAATCATCCCGTCTTACTCCTCCTCGGCATGCGCTGCACCTGCTTAGTGGTGCTCAAGTACTTTTACAGACCATTTCCAACCGGCTTTCATTCATTAGTTCAGTATGGATTTATTCTGATATAGGCTAAATGGACAGCTCTGTGCCAGAGAGCTAATGGAGTAGAGTGGATGCCAGTGTGATTTATATGGATATTATTTAATATTATTTACAAAAGTTAAAAGGTTAATTTAGTCAATCGGCCATAAGAATCATTTGTAAAGTATACTATTTTTATTTTTGATGTAAGAATTTTTTTCATTTTCATTTATCAGCGACTTGAATGCAGAAGTGATTCATCCTAAAGAGATGTTTTAATGTTTTAAAAATTCCCCAGATGATTTTAACGTACTGTTCAAAAGTCAGTCAGATATATTTTAAAGAAATTAATACTTTTATTCAACAAGGATGCATTAAATTTAAAAAAAAAAATGACAGTCAAGACATTTATAGTGTTAAAAAATGATTTCTATTACAAATAAATGCTGTTCTCTTGAACTTTTTATTCATCAAAGATTCCTGAAGGATCATGTGACACTGAAGACTGGAGTAATGATGCTGAAAATTCAGCTTTGCATCACAGGAATAAGATACTTTTTAAAATATATTCAAATAAATTGTAAATAATATATCTGTTTTACTGCATTTTTGATCAAATAGCTTTGGTGAGCTTGAGAGACTTCTTTCAAAAACAATAAATAATCTTACCAACAGTAGTGAATTTTATGGCGATAATAGCTCATTTTAGGGTTTTGAAGCCATGAATAGGCCGCTCTGCTCTGAAGTTGACTAGAAAAAAGGTTTTAAATGATCTCAGAATTTACACAGACATTCTAATTGAAGAGCTCGTCATTTGACCTCAATGGAACAGTTGCTGATGTTTAATGTTATAGTTGACTTATTTACAGTTACCTGGTGAAATGATCAGGAAAAAATAAAAATGCATTTAATTTAGATACATGGTGTAAAAGTCAATTATACTATTTGACCTTGCCATACTTTGGCTTTATTGAACTGGCGTCGCTGCTTATGTACCTCTGTGCCACTCGGGATAATAGTACCTACTTAAACTTTTATTTACGCCCTGCCAAAAAGCACTGAAGTGCTTTACCTCCAGCAAAACAGCAGTTTTAAAACTCTTCCATTTTAGTCACTGGAGAATGTGACATACTGACAGTGTCGTAAAGCACAGCTTCATCAAAGCCTGGGAGCTCAGCAGGCCAAGATAAAAGCATCATCTCATGGCATTTTGTCTTTTTCTGACTTCATAGCTCTCCTGATGGAAACCGAAGACGAGCGATCGAGGCTTTGGCTCCCTCCCAGATGCAACATGCTCACATTTACCCTTCTCCAACAGTCTGGACGCCAGCCGGAGACAAAGGGCAGATGTTGTGATGCGGTGCGTTTCTTCTACAAGGTTTATTTTCTCGGTCTGTGTATACATGCAATTTGTTTATTTACTTCTTTAGTCTGTACAGTATCCACCAGAGGCTCACTTCCGCTGAGAAATGATTTTGTTTACAGGGCAATGTTCACATATGCACAGGCATACACGCTGCTCTCTGTGATGGCAAACCACTTCCTAAGATGAGACCGATCACAAACAGGCCTGACACGTTTCAAACAGGGGCATGAACTGAACAAGCTAGGGTTTTTTTAATGAAGTGTTTCCCAACCTTTTGCTCTTATGTACGCCCACAGATCTAGCGGTGTGGCTCAAGTGCTCCTTCACTCACAACAAATCTGAAACGTGTTCCTTTTTAACTTTCCTTAAAAAGGAACAGTGTTAAAAAAATTAATTGCAAACAATTTAAGTCTTTATTTGTATTTTATGTGGTTTAATAAACCAAAATCTTAATTTTTCCAAGTATGTCCTGGCGTGTGCATACTGTTGGTTGGGTATAACTGTTTTATTGAACAGAGGACAGATCCATGATCACCAAACAATGTAAATCAAATAAATAATGAAGCTATTATCTGTTTAGACATACTGTAGTTGTATGACAGTCTGCACCATGTACACTTAAAAATAAAGGTTCCAAAAGTGGGGTTTCACAGCGATGCTATAGAAGTACCATTTTTGGTTCCCCTGTTTCAGTGAACAGTTTTTAAAAGAAGCATTTTTTTTATATATGAGAATAACATTTTTAAATAATCTGAAGAACCTTTTTCCACTATGAAGTATCTTTAGTATAATGGAATATATATATATACACCACAAGGAGATCTGATCTCACCATCATGAGTCATCTGTGATTACATGAGGAAACAGAACAAACTGAGACAGACTAAATCCAGAAGAACTGTGGCAACGTCTCCAAGACGCTTGAAGAATTACAGAATACGTTGAAAAGTTTTAGGCACTTGTGTAAACATGCTGTAAAGTGAGGATGCTTTTAAAAAAAGTCAAAAATAGATTTGTTTTTTTAATTACCTTCTATTAACTAAATCAAATCAATATTTGGTGTGACCACCCTTTGCGTTTAAAAAACAGCTTTTGTCCTACACATATACCAGCTTTGCAGGAAGGTTTCTTCAAGCATATTGGAGACGTTGCCGTAGTTCTTCTGGATGTATATTCTGTCTCAGTTTTTTCTGTTTCTTCATCTAATCCCAGACTAGATGATGGTGAGATCAGATCTCCGTGTGGATCATAGCGGCTGTTGTCAGACTCCTTGTTAATATAAAAATCTAGATTATTACAATTAATGACAAAATTAATGTTTGGAAATGTAAACGAATATATCCTACTGACACACTACAGCAAAATATATAAATAAAAATACTAACGTGCCTAAGACTTTTGCACAGAACTGTATATATAGGTGAAAGTGATGTGAGGTCGCCCATACTCGGAAATTGTTAATGCACACACATAGTGAGTAGTGAACAACTGAACATTGCACACCATGAACACACACACCTTGAAGCAGTGGGCAGCCATTTTTGCTGTAGCGCCCGGGTTAGGTGCCTTGCTCACCTCAGTCATTTCCTGCCGGTGTTGAGACTCGAACCCGCGACCTTCGGCTTAGCAGTCTCACTCTCTAACCATTAGGCCACGATTGCCCTCATATATATGGTTTACCAGTGTAGCGTGGTGATCAGTTGCACCCCGGCCCACCACATTGCCTCCTGCGGCGGAGTGAGAATCCTGCACGCCCTGCTTCCCCCAACTCCTAATTCAAAGCACATTTCACCAAGTGCGGCTTAGAGAGGGGATGTGGCTAAAACAAATAAAAGAATCATAAAGGAGGGATCAAAGCAGGCCTGCAAATCCATTCCTTCTGGGTAAAGAGCCTTTCATAAAAAAAAAGAAAAAAGAAAATGAAAAGAAATCCCACATCCCGACTACATATCTCATGGAACGGATCACTGGCAAACGCGTGCCTGCGCCGGATTGATGGAGCGGACACTGTTGGCAGGGCTCGACTCGCGCCTCCACTCTCCTCCCTTCAGAGCGAGTGCGCATGGGGCCGTTTTCATAACTCGCTGTTATCAAGCCTTTGGGGAAATACGTATGTGTGTGTTTATGTATGCATAGATGGGGGTCTCGAAGACAGATGTTGGCACGAACGTATAAACGATTATAAAGTGCAGGCCACCAGGAAGTCGGTAATGCTCTCAAGGCGTCGCTGCCTGGGCAGGAACATTTGGTGACCATTGTGAAGATATCCCTCAACACAGCTGCAAGAGAGCGCGAGGGACTGACATAACCTGCTTCATTTAGCCTCACAGCTGAGTAGACAGGCATTATCCTACTGAAGGGTGAGGTCTTTTCCATCACACAGACATCCGCCGCGCGTAGTTAGAGGATTCTGGGTAAATGTGGACCGGAGCTACACTTCGCACGCAGTGCATACTTGCAGAGTGATGCGTCTGTGCTCGTAATTTGCAAACGCTGTCGTTTCACACTCGATTGACAGAGTTTCGCAACAGATCGTTTTTTAAAGGAAGAAAAATAATGTTGTATGTGAAAATCCACGGCTAGGTTTAGATTTATTTTACACAGGATCAAAGACATCGAGTTTTTTTTCACAAACCGCACAATGTCTGACTTTCCCCAAGTAAGACAATGAATCTTCGAACCCTCTGAAAACCCCAACAAAAACACATTAACGTAATGGGCAATACATATTCCAGAGTTGTCGTATTGTAAACTCGGTAGATTGTTTGACGTCGTACAAGCTTAGAATTGACACGAGTTTATTTTCCGAGCTCTCGATTCCTGCCTAAACACAAAAGAGTCACTGTGCGACAGTTTCCACACACAAAGTCTTTGTAATTACCACAAAGGACATACCCGTGGGGTAGTCAATAACTCATCCGGCAAACAAACTCTGATGTCGGTAAATGATCCAAAGACTTATGATTTGGTGCAAAAAATAAAACTTGTGTTTGGTTTGTGGTTTGTCCCTGAGCACAACAGCGCTGTGTGCTGTTCCTCTGACCTGTTGTGAGAGTAGCTTACTGAAAGAAGCCTTGTGCATCAAAGTGGATGAGAAAAGCCAGCGCTTCATTGTAAGAATGGGCTGGTAATGAAGATGGTCCATTGTCATGGTGGTGTGGTTGATGCTAATATATTTTGATCACTGCCACCACAATGTGAAGGATCCTCCTCTGACCCAACAGACAGAGTGCAGGGGTTTAGGAAGTTTTATTACACTACTTTCATGTAGATTGTAAACTATATACTGTGTACTGCTGTTTTAAATGGAGCAACAATAGGCATTTAAAAGTGGAACAATATGCATTTAATCATGCTAGTTAGCTGTATGCTACTTTGTTGTCACATGACCTCACTATGACTTGACCACATTGAATGTAAGTGGCATCCATTTGGAAATAATTTATTTGGAATTCTATTTGGACATAAATTGTTATTTTGCATTTTTACTCAATTTTGTTCAATTTAAATTTGCTTGAATAATATGTGTCTTTATATACTGTGTGTGCGTGTGTGAAAGCAGAATGCAGGAAATCTGTTGTAATTTGTCAAGAATACCATACATAACACAGTCACCAGCCCATTTAACGCCATGGCAAGGTTAGTTCTAATTTTTCAAATGTTAAATAATCCAAAGAAACTGCACTGATATATATATATATATATATATATATATATATATATATATATATATATATTCTGTTTTTACATTTTTCGAAACAAAACATAAATGCATGCAAAGATTACAAGTTGAGGTGTTTTATACTACATTTTGCTAAAATGATTTCTCCTTTTCGTCATTTCTGACATGCTTATTTATCACCGACCGCCATATGGAGCGCTGGAAGAGGACGATGTAATGAACAACAGCAGTACGATCAAGGGGGAAAAGCTGATCTTCCCTGGCCATCGCAGTGGTATAAAGCGTCAACCAGATTTCCTGCTGACTGGTGTCGTTACATAATAAAAGATAGAGTGACCCCTGCTAACTTTGCCGTGCCGGGCCCCCTTGTCGGCCGCATGGAGTTAACGTTGCAGCCTTGAAACGAAATAGTTCTCAGCTATTAAAATACCTCTGAAAATGGGATGCTTATCAAATAATATGAACCAGATTGCCCTATTTTCCTTCTAGCCTGGCAAGGACTGTAGTTGAGAAGATATCTACACCTTTCATGTCGCTTTTGAAGTCCGTGACATTATACGGGCTTTGAGCGTCTGGGAATGTTGCGTAGATATACAGGCTCTGAGCAAGAGCATTGGTTTGTAGGGTCTGGGTCTTGCACCAAACCTCGTACTCGGTACGGAAAGATCATTGTGTATTTCCACAATCAGCAAGGACAATCTGCTGTCCTATTTTCTTTAGAAAAACAACTGCAAAGTTGCTGTGGGTCTGTGGCTTTTGCCAAAGTCATGCTCTGGTGAAACGCCACTGTCCATCTAGTGAGCACGGATGAGTCTTTTATAAAATACTATGGAATATCTTTTCGTGATTTTCCGGTATTAAAGAGTCCGCCTGATTTAACTGCAGGCAAACTCGGAGACTTTACCAGGCATTCGAATCTGCTCTGTCAAAGCCACTTACCATCACAGACATGTCTGCTACTTCAGACAGACGTATTTCCATACAAGATCATTTAGGTTAGAAATACGGCCCTCAAAAGCAACCTAGGACATGAGAGAGAAGCGTTTGGGGAAGGTTTGGGAGAACGGAGGGCAGGCAGAGGTCAATGCTTTTAATATTCTTCTGTATGTGGGTGAGGGCAGCCAAGCTCCCAGAAGACTCTCAAATGACAATTTCAGGTGGAGTGTGTGTGTATGTTTGTCATAAATGTGTGCTTTCTTTCCCCCTGACTGGCTGATTGCAGCTGAGCCTATGGTTCACATCAAAAACTTTTAGTCTTGACAAGATACAAAGACTTTGATCCAACTCTGACTTAATAACGGCAGATGACATTATTGTAACGTAATGCTCTGACACAGAGATTGAGAACCCAAGTGCAGTGGTTTAAATTACAAAACAACTGTTGAACAAGAAGATAATATATCATAATGCACAAGACCCCAGGATCAAAACCAAGATACTATTAACATAGAAATTAAAGTTAACTGTTAAGGTTCACATTTAAGACCAGACAAAGAATAAAGAATATATAACAAAAGCATATGTGTGGAAGTTTTTCCTAGAAGTTGCACTTGACTTGCTAAGCTTATTTCAGCCAAATTTAAAAGTTTTAATTTAGCAAACTTTTTTTTTCGCAATTCAGACTTTTTTCTCCCAAGATATTAACTTGCAGTTGTGAAAAAAATTTGCAATTACCTTTTTTTTTTTATTATTCCGTGGTGAAAACCAGCTTCCAAAACTTTAATTTTATTGAAAAAAAAAAATAATACTAATTACATAAAGTACATTTTACAAAATATATTCTTTTGTGTTCTACAGGAGGTCATTTGGAACAACATGAGGTTAAGTAAATTTGACTATTTTTATTTTTATTTTGGGGTGGACTAGCCCTTTAAGTCTGCAAATTGATTGGACAGGCCTCTCTCATCTACTTCTGTAATGATTAAACTGATCGTTATGTTTGTTTAGAAATTATTTAAATTTTGAGAGGTCCAAAAAAAGTAAGATGTCTGAGAAAATTTTTTAAATAAATAATAACAACATGTTTGCTGTAATGTACAGTACCTAAATATATTTACACATTCAACATTCAACCAAAGGCAGTCAAGGACAATCCAGACAAGAATATTAGACCAAAAACAATGGTAAAACACAAGACACCTTAAAATAAGAGTACACACAGAGCTAGACACCACAATATTTTTCGGGCTCTAAAGGGAAGGCCATGGGTTATAATTAATTTATATATATGGTATATTTCTCATTTTTTTTATATATTTCCTGTGCTTCAGGCTGAGAGACAGTGAGATGCACTGACTGGCTCAGGCTGGTGCACAGGAATTCTTCATATGGTTATCAAGGTTGAGTAAACATTTCATGGCATGCATGTGCAGTATAGCCGTCTGTCTTTGACATTTAAGTCTGGCGGTCACAGTCATGCGCGCATTCTTTCGGCATGGCTCATATTCTTCGTGTCCAGTCCAAGAAGTCTTCCCTCGTGCTGCTTTTTCAGGAGGAAATTATTTTTCATTGCCCCCGAAAGAGCAGTGCCTTGCCAAGCGGTGTTGCTCCACGTTCTGCCGGTGTGATGCCAAGTCCTTTCCCTTTGGCTCCCTCAGGAGCGTCAAAGACTTCCTTTAACCCTGCCGAGACACAATAGAAGTGAGTAGTTCTGATCTTCAACAACAATTACCTGGACCCAACAAAAAATGATGTTTTTCTTCTGAATGAAGCGATGTCTGTGTCCGTAATTGCATGCTCTCTTGAGTATGGGTACTTATTTTTAATAATTTAGAGCGCAAAAAATGTATGTTCTATGTAGTGTGAATGTAAACCGGACGTACTACATTCGCCATGTTGTCATTATCATGTGACCAACCAGCGTCAGTTGCGTCTCTTCACTTTGATTCACAAATCCTGTCCCGTGGCCTCATGGGATAGTAAAGTGTCCATCGTATGCACACTTCAGAATCTCTTTCATGAGTAATGTGAATTCTGACATACTTCTTTTGTCACATACTGTTTTCCGCCTACTACATAGAAGGGAAGTAAGCAATTTCGGACACAGTTTTTTTTTTTTTTTTTTACGAATCGGTTGAATTAATGAGTCAATTACTCACTCATAAAGATAGTCAATTGATTTATTTTGAACAAACTGGTTGAATGAATGAATGAATGGCATACACACTGATGCAATCTGCAGAAAAATCATGCACAGACCAAAAATAACATAATAATAAAACTGTATACTGGAGAAATCGTGAGAATAGAATGTTATTCCAATTCTTTTTGTTGCTTGCTGGTGGTGTAAATATTACACACTTCAGCTTCAGGTGTTATTTTGAATGCAATCTCTCCCTGAAATAAAGCAGAGCAATAGCAAATCATTTTTGATTTCGTGTCTCAGAGAGACATTTTTTTAAGGTTGTAAAGTGCAATATTATCCCTTTGTTGTTGGTTTTCTTTCTATTGTGTCCACGTAAGCTGTCACTTCTGACATAATGTGACTGCAAATAATTCTAAAGTGACATTTCGGCAGCATTCTTTGCTCTTGTGGTTTCTTTTGAAGAGTTTGTTTTCCTTCCATTTTCTTGAAATTGAATTATTATAGACTTCACATAAATGTCACCATTAAAGTAGGTTACCCACATACATTCCCCTTTGACCAGTCAGCAGAGCTTGTTGTGCAGTGGAAAAACACACTGTTGCCATGAGACCGATGAGTTAACAGCCAGCAGAGGATTAGCATTTTATTACAATATCTCATGTCGACACACAAGCTCACCTCCACTTACTGTACGGTCTTCTCTGAAACTTCATGCAGGTTTTTGGCAAAACGTAAACTCTTAGGCCTGCTGCCACGCAAAAATCACCCACAGATGTACAGAAAGTACTTGGATTCACTGTTGAGTTTAACCTGTGCCCTTTAGGCAAATGCAAAGGGGTGAAAGATGGCGGTCGGTTCAATGTTTTCTGTATAACTAATCAAAAACCAACACTGCTTTGCAATTATCTGAAGATTTTGAGATGTGCCACGTAGGTCTGTTATTGTGCTATCAACTATTTCTGATTAAACCACCTCTAAACAGAACATTATATGGTTGGTTGCTTTACATGTCAATCAGACCTGATTAAGAAGGCGGTTCTTGGCCAGAATAAGCTGCAATGTGGACCATCATGTCAAATGACTCATTCTTTTTGATGCATGTTTACCTTTAGAAATCTGTTTCTCATAATCTATTGCTTTCTGTTCTTTCTTCCTTTTTAATTGAACTTTTTGTGTGGTAGGATTACAGCCTGACAGTGTTGGCTACGATTGAAACAGAGAAACACCTTCAGCACAGATTGTGAGTCTCAGAGCAGAAGGCCTGATCATGTGTGAAGGTCTGTGTAGTACATGGACAGAAAACCATAAACCCTGTAATAAGTTTGTGATGTTTTCACCACTGACAGTCTGCTTATGATTTAAATGGGGGAAAAAAAATCCTATGTCATCTAACACTGGGTGTGATTTTCTGTCTTTTACAACTGTTACTTGTCAAAATGTTCAATGCAGCCCCAATGAGATACTGAGTAACAGCCAAGTCAGATTGTGCAACATTAACTTCTATGTCAGACTGTATGATATCAGACGTTCATGATTGACAGCACCGACTGGGCTTTCTGACATCCTCACTTTGACATGCAAAATTTTAAAAATACAGCACAAACTCATGCTAATGTTGGAAGTGTCTGGAGTCTATCATGGCTTGGCAAAAAAAATAATAATTCTACATTCTTTAGAGCAAACATGGAGGTAAATGTGTTAGTGCAATGTGAAAGTCCCACTAGAATTGCTATAATTATATAAGCAGCTAGTATCAACATTTTGAAGCAAACATTCTCCCTGTCCATTTCTTTTCCACACATACACTGTAAAAAAAAACGTGTATGCTTAAGTTGTTTCAACTTAAATTACATTAAATTGACTTAAAAATCTGTTGAATCTCGTATAACATAAAAAAGTTGAAAATGGCTTAACTCAGTTTGATGATTTAAAGCAATGTAAAAACACATGTTGTTACAACTATGATTTTTACTGTGTGTATGTCAATAATAGCTGTGCTTCTGTTGGTTGTTTAATAGATGGCTGTTGTAGCAAAAGTTATCCTGCAAGACAATGACCAAAAACACTGTCATAACTCAGTTGGAGGCTACAATTCATCGTAGAGACAATTAATCAGCGAGGATGTCGCACTGAGCAACTCAAAATATCTTTTACAACCTTAAATTTGTCTCAGATGGCAAAGTTGTGGCCAAAACGTGGCCTTGATTTGCTTGCTTCTGTGTAATGACTTGCTCGTCCACTCTTGATTTCTCCTGCAGTGATCTAATGCTGCACAAAACAGCAGCTCATTTTGTCATGCTTGTAGTTTGTCTTATTCAACTCCTTCTCACCAAGTTAACTGAAAGTGTTACCACAATAGACGTGACCTTTTCCCAGGCCTTGAGGGTTGTGGTCATGGGCAATTATGGTCGTTTGGCTTCTGTAGAGGATGCTTCTTTGAGTTGGTCTTGCAGAAAAAGTCTGTGGAGACTGCCACATATTTAAAACAAAATTAACATGGATGCAAACTATGTGAGTATGCGAATTGTTGTCTGGCTTAACACTGAGGGCAGCAGGGAATTTGAAATGAGCATATGATGATGATTATTTTTTTCTTTTTCATGTGTAGGGGAGTGCGGGATTCCCACAGGTCACAGTTATGAAAAACACGGAAATATATGAGCATTTCAAAACATTGGGATACTTTTATAGTTTTTAATAATATTTTGAAACAGTTTTATATTTTTTATATTTTTGTTTTCATTTATTTTTATTTCATATCATTTTACATTTTAGTACATCAAGTTAACTAAATTTGCTGAAATAAAAATAAATAAATACAAATCCATTCATTTTCTCTATAGGGAAATTGATTTTTAATGATAACTTATAAACCTTTTTTTTTTTTTTTTATGTGTTGAAGCCATCAGCCCACATTCATTTCAACTTATTTTTTTTAAATTACTGTGTGTAACAGTGGAATTTGTGGTGAAAAACTTCATTACCCATGATGCTGTACAGAAAATTTCACCAATCAGAGAGTCGAAACAAGCAAACCATGTCAAAATAGCTCTTTAGCTCCGCCCACTCCCATGAACCACTGCGAATGACGTAATCGAGTCGTTCTGGATATCGAATGGAAAAAATACTTCCGGTGTGGTGAACAAATGAGTCCTACTGAAGAGATGAGTCCGAGCTTAGGACCCAAGCAATCCGATTGGTTCAAAGCACGTTTTATGGGTCATCGCTTTAGTGCCTGGTTACAAATCATACAAAATCACTTTATTATAGAAGACGTTTGTACTACGTTATAACGAGTCATTAATGTGTTTTAACTTATATATTTCATATACTAGTTTTTAACCGAAGCTATAGATTGTGAAATGAAACATTTCTCGTTGTTAGTGTGTTTTTATTATTATAAATAAACATATTTGAGCTTCAAACAACTACATTCTCGACTGAAAAACTCTTAAAACTACATTTCGTGACACAATTACAGTAGTATTTTTAAATTTCGCAGTCTTTCTCTGCTATTGACGCAACTTGAGATTTGAAATATTAGCTATAGAATATATACAATTTACATATACAATATACAATTGAATTTAATCTTACCTTGCATATAGCAGCGGGATTTAGCATTCTACATAAAGCTACAACATAATAACACTAAAACAGCTCACGTTAGCTACATTTTAGATCAGGCATACTAATGGGGTCCTAAGCTCGGACTCATCTCTTCAATAGGACTCATTTGTTCACCACACCAGAACCAACACATCTGAAAAAGTGGGCGGGCACTGTTGCACTCTGAGATGGCAACCCCTGAACAACTGGTAAAGTTTTTTACGTTCATTATTATTGTAATGTTATATGCTTTGAGGCATCAAAGGCATCAGGTAATTTAAGTTAACGCCGTCTCTCACATTTTGCAGACTCTGTGCACGTTCATGTGTTTTGGAGGAGGCGTGGCTTTAGAGAGAAGGTAAAGGAGGGTGGGATCTTATGCTTTCAAAGCTAGCTTGCTATTGCTAGCCTCTCCGCATATTGCCTACCCTAGAAATAATGGCACAACTTACCTCACTCTCTGTTACATTATGCCTGGTTTGATGATTCTGACAATTCTGTTACCACAATGTTTGGCTTTTTTATGCATTACTGCATCTGTGCCTTGCATGCAAATGCCTCGTCATACAGTATTTTAGGGTTGCAAGTGCAAACAAGCTGGCACAGAGCCCCGGTGGGCTCTAGAGACCCCACTCTGAGACCTGCCACTTACTTCCGCCAACTTATCCTCTCCACTGAAACCATGCAGACCTCCTAATTGTTCTCAGATGTCAGCCTGGTGTATATAAAAAAGTGTGTTTTGTCATCTGGGATGAATTATGTATTAGAATTCATTAAAATGCTTGAATAATCTTCTTCAATATAGATTTAATATTCAGAGGTTGCATCTTTTTTTAATGATCATAAGGCTCACTAACGGTTGATCCTGCTTAAAAGTCTTATTATGCATTTGTTTGTTTCCTGAATGTAAATTTAAATCAGCTTTAGAAATGTTTTATTTCATTAACATGCATGTTTAGTTAAGTTTCCTAAACATACATAATTAACTTTAATTTATTTGACCGTGGAATGAATACAACTGATTATCAGAATGCTTTAATTTACTCAAATTTTCAAGGAGCCAAACAAAAATTTTAATTTATTGATTATAAAATGTCCTAAACTATTTTATAAGATTATAATGTGGTGGACACAAGTGTAATAGTTTAAAGTTTAAAGTTTGACCTCATATAATAAGCTAGCTAAAGAAATATCTAATAGTTTGCAATGCAATAGCTGGCGTCCGAGAACTGGAAAGCATTGTGAAAGGAAGCTATAAAGAGCAGTCAGACTCATTACTCTTTTAGATGAGATGTGTCCACCTCCTCTTTCAGCTTTAGAGCTCAGCCAAAACTGCTGATTTCTTTTCAAAATATGTCTAAAATATTTCCTAAATGCCAGCTGATATGCACATTACTCTTACCTTAGAGTTTGTTTACCTCGTGAGTTTAATGACATTTTCATTGATACTTATTGCATTATTGTTTATGTTACGTAAAACTACCATATTTTTTTTTTCATTTTACCCCTAAATGAACTTTTAATACAAAAATAAAATTAACCAAATAAATTGTTGAAATATAGCACTG
The DNA here is from genome assembly GCF_964197995.2 of Scardinius erythrophthalmus. Taxonomy (NCBI): domain Eukaryota; kingdom Metazoa; phylum Chordata; class Actinopteri; order Cypriniformes; family Leuciscidae; genus Scardinius; species Scardinius erythrophthalmus. The sequence continues at coordinate 7,034,364 of NC_138226.1, read as the reverse complement.
TCTAACTAAATGGCCTACATATGTTTTAAGTGTACTCTTTATCCATTATTTCGAAACAGCATTTTTAGTGCCCCATCTATTATCAGGCAAAGCTGTCTGATAATGAGCCAATAATAAAACTCTTTTGTTGGTCATGTTTGGATGCTTCACCTGAAACACATTACCAATACTAATAATAGCCTCCTCCAAGCCATGATTTACCAAACGTAGTTGCACTGACTCATGAGGGCTTCACTCATTCATTCAGTGATTATTCATGAGAAAGACATTTTAAACACTGACATGAGTCATTTAATCAATGTTTTTGAGATGAAATAAGCAGTTTACCATGAGTCATTTTATTAATGTTTCTGCTAGTGAACCAGTCTCTAAGGCTCTGGGAACATGGCACAATGGTTTTGCTGTCATCATCTGTGGTTTGCACTGACCTACCAAATGTCATTTATCACTCTAGGGAGGTTTCTAAAGAGTTTTACGTTCTCCAGCTCCAAGTCTTCCAATAGAAGCGTTATGCCCACGGACATGTGATCTCCTCATATTTTTGTGCCACACTGATTTTGCAAATTTCAGTAAAAGATTTCATCAATTGTTGATAAAGTTTTCATGGGGAATTTAAAAAAAATCTTTTAACATATCAAAATTTTATAAATCCAAAAGAGTATTATATGTGTATATATATATATATATATATATATATATATATATATATATATATATATATATATATATATATATATATATATATATATATATATATATATATATATATATATATATATATAGTAATAATAATTTAATAAAGAATAATAGTAATAATATATATATATATATATATATATATATATTATATATATTATTATTATTATTATTATTATTATTATTATTACTATTATTCTTTATTAAATGCTGGGTTGTTTCAACCCACGTTTGGGTCAAATATGGACAAACCTAACAATAGGATTTAAAAAATATTTTAAAAATGTAAACCAATGGTTACACCCAGCATTTTTTAGAGTGTATTATATATATACATATATATATATATATATATATATACATATGTTGGTGTTACAGGGCTTAAATTTCGGCGTGGGATTGCGCATACTGCGCATAATTTGATTCATTCCTGCAGATTTTGTGCTCGCACCCAAAGTGCGCGTACATAAAGCCCCCTCTCTAAATTCAGTTATTTTCGCTGCCTATTGCACTTAAACAGTCAAATATTCACATAATAATGTCAAAATGCCGGTCTTGGCGAGTATTCACGTTAACACAATCAGTTCTGTTTTAAGTGAATGTAAACAGTTGAGAAAGAAAACGCTTGTGTAACAGTTAATGGGTCTGTGTGTATAATATACCTGTACCCTAATATACCTGCTGCCAAATTATAAGATAATATTAAAAATATATTTATGACAGCTTTTTCAAAATTGTGGCCAGTAAAAATACTGATTTGCTAGTGAGCAAAAAAGCCCTGTATGGGGATATATCCCCATGTCTATCTTTTGTCACTACTTATTTTGTCCAGGGCACCAAGTGAGTGTGTGATGACCCTGCCTTACAAAACCTTTCTGCACAGGTTCTTCATGTAGCTTGTTCTTCTTAAAATGAGAAACAACATGATGCAGTGATTATGTGTTCCTCTTATTCTTAATCTGGTGACCCCTGAGGACTGCTCAAGCTACAGGCAGTGTATGGGCCGCACCTGTGCGGTGGACAACAGCTCTTTATGCTTTATCCTACTGCGTGATAATAAATGAGGGCTCTAAGCATTCACTTATGACCTGTCAACACCATCATCTATGCAGAAGAGCTCCTCACTCCCTTAGCACGGGACGAAAGAGTTCGGTATCTGGCCAGTCTCTTTCTTCAGCCACACACATACTCAAGAGCCGGAGAGCTTTGACCCCGTGAACCTCAAGGCCGTTCAGCAGCTCAGTTGCAAGAGTTTGAGATCTGCAGGAACAATTAACACCCCCTTCCATAAACTCACTCTGAGAGGGGGAGAGAGAGATAAAGAGATTTGTCTTTTAACAGAGACGGAAGATCTGGAACAGTGGATCCTATCCAAAACATAGTGAGCTGATTCACTGTCTATAGGCTGCTACCTTCTAAGTCAGCATCATAACTGCACAGTAAATATACATTTTTCTAGTGATGCTTTGCTCTAAATTATTAAAATTGCTAGCAAGCGAAATGTTCCAATGGTGCATGAATCATTCTTTTGATTAGTTCATTTCTTGTCAATGAAAACAGATTCACTAATTGGTCTTAACATCTGAGAAAGTAATATAATAACATTCAATAGGGAAAAATGTTAAATGTAATTACAAATCAACTATTTTATATTTGTGTGTTCTTTGTATTTTTATACTATGTAAGAGTATTGCGTTGTTAGCTTAGCTGACCGAAATCAGCCTTAACTGATCTTTTTTTTAATTACTTTTCCAGTCATTTGTGATTATTGAATTAGGATCAAATCATTCCGATTCAGATCAATGTGTACAGCTAAAAGCAAATGGCACTGGAAGCCAGACACATTAAAATTACAAATGGCCGCATCCGCTCTTACCTGAAAAGTAAAGTAAGAGGTTGTCTGAATAGCCTATATGTCGATTCTAAAGGCAACGGCTGACGTATTGCCGTCTCTCCTGTGTGTCTCTGCCCAGCCCACGGGAGGACTGTTTATGCAAGAAGATTTTATGAGCCTGATGCCTTTTCCAGACATGGCTGAGTGATGGAAAGAGCCGGAAAAGAGGGGAAAGTGTCCCATAGTTTTAATGAGAGGAAGAGTCTGTGGTGGAGTGCCACAGCTCACAGGCTTCCTCCCGGAGCAGAGGATGTCTCTAGGAACTCTTGCGTCTGCAATGTTGGGGGTAACGCGTGAACTCACGTTATATACTTGGAGGCTTATTTTTCTATTCATTTCATTTACAGATAAACACAATTGAACGCCTCTCCATTCCCCACTCCAAATTTGAGTGCACAAGCATTTCAGGATTCATGATGAGATTGTGATTCTTTTGTTAAGACAGTTATATTATTCTTAAAAAGTCAGCAAAGTTTTTTTTTTTTTTATGTTTTTGAAAGAAGTCTCTTCTACTCACCAAGGCATTTATTTGATCAAAAATACTGTAAAACACTAATATTGTGAAGTATGATTACAATTTAAAATCTTTTTTTTCTATTTAAATATATTTAAAAAATGTAATTTATTCCTGTGATGACAAAGCTGAATTTTCAGCATCATTACTCCAGTCTTCAGTGTCACATGATCGTTCAGAAATCATATTAATATGATGATTTTCTACTCAAGAAACTTTTCGGTAACACTTTTTTTTTACTAACATGAACTAACAATGAGCAATACATTTGTTACAGTTTTTAATTAATCTTTAGTATTTAATGTTAGTTAATAAAAATACAGCTGTTCTTTGTTTATTCATATAAGTTCAGAGTGCATTAACTAATGTTAACAAATACAACCTTTGATTTTAATAATGTAGCAGTAAATGTTGAAATTAATATTAACTAAGATTAATAAATGCTGTAAAAGTATTGTTCATTATTAGTTTATGTTAAAGTGCCCCTATTATAGATTTTTGAAAACCCTTCATGTTGTGTGTAACGTAGCTCTAAGTGAATGAAAACATTCTGCTAAGTTTTAAAGGGATAGTTCACTTTGAAATTAAATTTTGGTATGTTTTAGCTTACCTCAAGGGCATCCAAGATGTAGGTGTCTTTTTTTCCGCAGTAGTTTCAATTTTGATATTTTTAGGTCAAACCGTTCTTGTCTGTCAGTCATATAATGCAGGTCTATGGTCACTGTCTCAAAGAGCATGCACAGAGTCCAAATTAACCCCTTAGCTGTTAACCCCTTTTGAGAATGGACATTAAAATGCACTATTCAAGCTTAAATGGTTGTAATTCAAGAATGCTTTGGAGTATAGACCTAAGTTTGGTCTTGTTTTAAAGGTAAAAAATAGCAGATTATTGCTGAAGTGAAAGCACTTCAAAAAATTGAAGTATGAAAAAGTTATGGAAGTTTAAATTTACATTAAATCAAATATAATTTATTTAATATTTTTATTTTATATAAAATATATATTTTACATAATATGTTTTACAAAAAATTACTATAAAATCAAAGCCATATATCTAACCAAGTTGTGTTCCAAATTTGAAGTTGATATCACAAAAAATGAAGTTCCCATGAGATTTTGTTTAGGCGTATTACCAAAAATAGCCACCGGGTGCCATTGAATTCCATTGAATTTTACTGTATGCATTCTACCATAACAAATTAATAAATTTCTGTCCAAATATCACTTCTGTCACAAAATATGGAACCTTGAGACTCAGACCTTTCTGACAATATGTTTTGTCAAGATTAGAAAATATTTTGATCATAAATTATGAAACATAATGATGCCCAAAAGGGGAGGAGCCTGATAAAATAATTTAGAGTACCGTTTCTATGGTAACACAATGTCCAATTTCAAAACAGTTTTCACAGGATGAATTCTGAGATCGTAAGCTTTCAAATGATACCTAATTTATGATAACTAATAAAATATGTAATATAATAAAAAAGCGATAAAAAATATAATACAATATTTTAGAGGATAATATATATATATTATACTTTTTAGAAGATAATATTATTTTATAATTTTTTATTGACAAATACTAGATTATATATTTTCTAATGAAATTTTAGCATAAAAACCAACATATCAATTATTAAAAGTGTGTGCGTCAACTTTTTGTGACGAAGGTCAGAACTCCTGTTATTATGTAGATTTTTTGAGGTGCACTCTTGTCATAAATTCATCTATTTCTGTTCCTACATAATTTATAACAAAAAAACAGTCCTAAATATCTTTTTAGGAGCCTTAGAACTTTCCAACGATATATAGTTTGTCATAATTAGATTAGGATTAAATAGTAATATAGGGAAGTAAAGTTAGGCGTCCCGTATACGGGACGGTGACAGTTAATTCCCCATCGTCCAAATTAAACAATTCCCCATCGTAAGTACACATTGATGGCCTAAGACACGAAACGAGCGGTTTGTGTGAGAAAACGAACAGTATTTATTTCGTTTTTACCTCTTATACACAGCCACGTCCAAGTGATCTGAGGGCGCGGGCGCATCCTGTGACGTGTGCGCAGACTGGTGCATAGATATATACACTAGATGTCGCCTTAAAGACATTCGTTCCAATGAACTGCCGTTGACATGGCGACATCTAGTGTATATTTCTATGCGGAAAAAAGACACCTACATCTTGGATGCCCTTGAGGTAAGCTAAAACATACCAAAATTTAATTTCTAAGTGAACTATCCCTTTAAATCTGAATGCGCACCGTATTCTTCACATGCTCGTCCTTGGGGCAGTGAAAAGAAACTGGCTTTACCTTCACATTATCGACATGATGCTCTCCAGTATCCACAGGAATCAGCTGGTTTGATGTTCAAGTTTTCCCTGGTGTCTGCGCGCGCAATATGCTAATGTTTCGCCTTGATGTCACAATGAAACGGCTTATGACTCCTTTGAAAAACAATACATTTCATTGACTCAGAGTCGACTCTTACATTTAAAAGACAATAATTTAATATACGGTGCATTTTCAGATTTAAAACTTTGCAGGATTTTTTCATTCACTTAGAGCTATATGTTACACACTACATGAAAGGTCATTTTTCAAAAATCCATAATAGGGACCCTTTAAACCAAACCTGAAAGCTGCCTTGAATACTAAGGTTCTCTAGACTGTTAAACAAGGATGTTGTTTCCCCTCTCTCACTCTCTCTGAACCCAATTACTAAGTGAAATGTGCACCTGGAATGTGAGGAGGCGCACTGATTGTTTAGACATTGTGTTTATTTGGCCAGATCAAGGCGCTGATCCAACAGGCCAAACACACATATGCGGCACAAACAAATGACTTGGACAATCAGCTAGTTTGCATTGCTAATGTGATGAGACAGAATTAATTCCAACAAGTGCAACACAAAGACCAAACAGTGTTTAAGGAAAACACAATGTGAGTCAAAAGTTTAAACACTTCACTGAATTTGTTTGTCAAGATCGCAAAAACCTGTTGATCTAAAGACTTAAGTCGTTTAAGAGCGTTGCTTAAATCGTTTGTAGACAAATGTAAATTGTGTATTTTAATTTATATACAAAACTTGAATTGTCATTATTTCTCCTTTTTTTTTTTGTAGTGGATGTGTTGGAGCAGATAGTGAAGGAAAAGCAGCCAGTAAGTGTGCAGTACACCAATGCAAAGCATCTCAGGGTTATAATGATGCCTTCAAATGTAGCTGATCTTCAGAGTTCAAGTTTATGCTGTAAGATTCAGTTATGTCCTGGAACAGTCATGTTGAATCTGTAGCACTATACTAAGCACTATTTAACACTGACGTCATTCTGGACAACAGTTCGTTTTGTTTGATTCCTCAAGCCAAATCTAAGTGTTCACCAGACCAGAGATCTGTGTGTGCACGTTCAGTTGTTCTGGTCTGTGTAACTCGCTGGAATAACCAAACAGTATGGCTTATTGGCAAGGGTATTGCAAAGCAATGCAATGAAAAAAAAAAAACAGTGAGAGTAAACAAATGCATTGCACTAGTCTAAGTTGACTGTGACCCCAGTTACTCCTAGAGTTCAAAGTATATAATCACCCTGATAAAACTGATTGTGCTCCAAGTGTGTAGAAGTAAACAGCGCTGAACAATCACTCTCTCGTGCCCTTTAAACACAGCAGAGCGTGTCTGACATGTGACTGAAGCTATTAGAGCTCTTATCTGCAGTTACTGCAGTGGAACAAACACCATTATTTCAACACAAAAAAGTTGTTTGTGATACTCTCTAGTTATCTGGAAAGATTACCACAACTTTGCAATAACCCAAACACAGAGACTGACGCCTTGGCAGTTAGAACGGGTTATCTGATTATACTTTTCTGTGGAGGGAAAATGCACAGGATACATTTTATTCACATATAAACATTCATCAACTCACTCACACATCATGTTCACTTGACATGGGAGTTTGAGGCTTAATGAGCTTCTGTTTATGTTCGCTGATCAAAGTTTATATGAATAAAAGACTAAAATAAATCTGTTCAATATATAAAATGATCGAGTCTCTTCAGAAAATTTGGACTAAACCGCTCAATTCACATGGATTAGTTTTACAATCTTTTGAAGCGTCAAAGTGGTAGTTGTGTAGACTGTCAATGCAGGGACAGACTCAGATTTCATCAAAAAGATCCTCATTTTTGTTCTGAAGATGAACGAAAGTCAAACGGAACATGAGGGTGAGTAATTACAGAATTTTCATTTTTGGGTGAACTAACCCTTTAAGAATGATGTCAATGTGACATAGCATCTCTGAGAAAACTTCGACGTCAATGGCACGATATTTTATCATAAAATTACATGCTAGAGTTTTTTCATCATAATATGTTTTGCTGTGACTATTCATTTGAACATCAACAATAATTTTAGTTAGCCTATATTTATTTATATTTTTGAGCTCCAAACCTGACCCCACCCCAACTACTACTCAACCATACAAAACACAGCATATAAAACACTTAACAGGCAGATAAATGTAGTCTCAATAATGTATTAAAATAAAATACGAAAAGGAAGCCGAACGATTGCTTTGTGTGAGGAACAGACGCAAATTTGACCATTCTCCGGAAAACTCCCGTATTTCAATTCACACCCATCTCCCGCCCCCTTCCCGTTTTGTTATTTCTTCCAGGAAAGTCCCGTCATTTATACGGCCCAATCCTCGTTATATGGCAGATATTGTATTCAACACATCATACAAATGTCAACCCATTTGTGATCTCAACCTGGCAACCTACACTATAAGCCAGTTGCGCTGTTGATGTCTGCGCAGGTAGTAGACGCGGGAAGTTGAATAAGCGTCACTGGTAGAAATGGGAGGAGAAGACTCGGTGGTAAATATTGAACGCAATTAACGCAGCATCCGTTTTTTCTGTCATCCGTTGGCTAGCGCTACAATAAGATCATGCTCTTATTCATGCAAATGTTTTTAAACCATTCAAGCGCGGCAAGACAAAGAGAACACGCTGCCTGTGACGCACACACGACGCATCGAAAGCGCGCCAGAATCAAGTACTCTTTCGGCTTGAATGAACACTAACACACGCAGTTATGCCAAAATGTCCGTTTTGTTGAGTATCCTCATAAGAGCAGTCTTAAATGAAAGTAAAGAGTGTGTGTGTGATATCTACATCTCTGTCAGCAGCGGCAGGTCTTAAAGTGACAGCAGCCACTAATGCTGTCTGCCATTAAAGGTGCAATGCGCAACATTTCATGTTAAAAATACCCGTTTTTCTAACCCATACATGCTTAAACAATTGCCTGATGGGCTGAATGAGCCCTTCTCTGATCACTGCGATTGCCTCTATAATCCTGTACAGTAAAATAAATAAGAGGGATTCGGGACGGAATTTGAGACTGGGTGTGACGTCATGCGCGTTCACGCTCACCTGGGTATGTCTGGCAGGTTTGTGTATTCGCCGCCATTTTCCGTATCAGCGAAGACAACTCGAGCGACAAAACTTTAGTCAACTTTCGACAAAAGTAGAAGATGGATTCAAAGAGACCGTGTGGTCCATGAGCTTGCACACCTCTGGTTGCAGTTTCGCTTGTCGCCAGAGGGGGCATAGTTCTGCAAAAACTCAGAGACTTGCGCATTGCACCTTTAATGTTAATCAAAGAACAAAGGAAACAGAGAAAATCACTTACTGCTCTTGACTAAAGAACTTTTGTAGCTTTAATAAGGATTTCACTATATATAATTTATAAGTTATGCAGTGCAAACTGTTTGAATACTTTATTAAATTTCTGTATATTTCCTACCTGTTAGACATGTTGGAAGGACACAGGTAAATATGACATTTATTACAATGGGTTTATGTGAGGATTGTTTTTAAGTTCACTTAAATTAAAAGTTGTTATTTTTTAAGCCTAATATTTCGTTGAAGTGTCATCTGTATTAGTATCAGTGATACTGGCCTTTATTCATAAAAATATGCCATTTTAAGTATTTTTCATGTTTCTTTTCATTGGATATTATGTAGGATTTATTTATGTTGATATCTGTGCAGTTTATGCGTATTTAGCCTGCCTCTGCCATCCAGCACCCCCCACAACATTTACTACTGCTGATGGCAAAAAGACAAAATTAAACACTAAACATAGCCTAAATGTGTATGACAGGCTTTATGCATTTGCTTTTGGGGGTGGTGTAGTTTTTTCTTCAGTTTAATAAGACGGTTTTATTATTATTACATTACAACTTTTTAGTTTTTACATTGAAATGACTTATCACTTAACCTCAGAGCTCCTGAAGGTCTGTTCTTTGTGTTTATCTGTAACAATCAATTTTCACTAGTCAATATGATGAAATAAAATGTGCTTTTTACCACTGTTCTGCATGCCCACCCTGCGGTCCACTCATATGACAAGTATTCATAAAACACAAGCCTGTGGATATGCATCAGTAGGTTGAAAAACAGGTGTGAAGGAACGCAAGTTGTGGTTTTAATTATACTTTTTTTTTTTTAAATGACATCTTATTATCCTGCAAACAACTTCCAAGATGACAGACTAATCATAAGCAGATGGTTTGCTGCATTGGATTCAAGGGCCACATGAGCCAACTCAGTGTCTTGTATTAAATCAGCAGTACAGATTTCATTCTAGATGGGCCATTTCAATTTTGCACAAAGATTTGTAGATGTACATGCTCTCTGAAGGTCTCTATGGTCCTTCCAATTGTACACAAGTAGCTGAGTGTTTTGTTGTGATGTGGAGAATGGCTGGATCTCTGCATCTGACAGCAGTATTCTTCAGTTTTGGGATGCCTGCTGTTTGCAGAGCAGAAGGTTCTGACAAGCCTTTCCTCAGGATCCACTTCAGGTTTAAACACACTATTCCTTTATAAATCTAAATACATTTTCTATGGTTTAGTTCCGGACAAAAAGCATTATACAATAGATTTTATTAACAAATAAAAATAAAGTGCTTTTGTATTATATAGTGCTTTGCTATAATTTTCCCATCTAAAAAAAAGAGTATAGAACTTTAATGCTCTCTATTAGGATATTAAAAATAAAACGAAGAAAAAAACCTCTAATACTATCTATATGCTCTCATAAACGGGTTAGATAACATAAAAGTTGCTCGCTTAAATATATAAATTATTGTAATTTTTCATAAACGTGGTGTCAGTTACATCATTAAAAAATACATGACTACAAATAGTTTTTCTTTCGTTTCTCCGAGGCAATTTTTTTATTGTATTTTGTTGTATTGTGTCATTTACAATGACACAATACAATTTATTATAAATAATTACTATAATCTCAAACAACGCAATGATAAAATGTTAATCTTTAAATAAAATATTTAAATATGTAAATATTAGTTGCTTTTTATTAAAATATTTAAATTTAAATATGCGTTTCCTTTAACTACAGCAAACAATGATACAACTTTACATGAACCGATCTGAGCGTCGGGAGGAATTTAAGAAAAATGTTGAAAAATATTTGTTTTCCTTTATATTTAAGAAAAATAAATTACTCGTGCATTGTTGATATTTTAATAGATTTTTCTCTGAACACACTGTATATGAAGCTATACACAATACGTTTACAGGTCAGTTTTATTACAAGCAGATAAAGCTCCAGTGAGATGTTGTTCTAGACAATTGGTCGCGAATACACACTGTAAAATTGTCAAGATTCTTGTTCAGATTGTCCTATTTATCTCGTATTTATATTTAGCCTATGACACATTTATTTAAAAATGATTTGCGTATTGCGTAAAAGTAGTCTATATGCTATTATCTTCTTTTGCAATAGAAATATCTTAAAATAATAATAAAAAATACTTATATAAAAGCGATTGATGGTATTATTTTTATGAAGTAAGATAAGGCTAAGACAGGTGTTTTGGACTTTGACCACCCATGTTCCAGACGACTAATTCAATTACAAGGCGCAAATACTTCAGAACGTCCAGTTGGTGCAGTAAATATTAGTCCACTGCTTGAACCGAATAGGAAACAGCTTAAGATAACTTTATGATTGCGGTGACACGTGCTCTGAGCATCAACCGATGCCGTGAAGGGCTTTTGAAATGGCAGAGTTATTAGGAGGAGGCACGCGTCCTAATGAGCTCCTTTTCAAACCTGTTGAATAGAGACAAGCACCCTGCGGCGAGACCTGGAGCTATTTAATGGCCATTACGCAGAGGGCTACCCAGTTTACGCACGGTAGTTGAAGCTCTCCACTAATCTCATCCGCGCTGTTTTAGTGACATCTGGGGAAAAAAGGGGGGGAAATGGAAGACATATTTTTTGATTTTGATCAAGATGCTGCCGCAGACTTTCCCTTCTGGGGCCAAATGGACCCTAACTCTCAGTTCCAGTCTCAGATGGACACGCTGCTCTTTGACTGCAGCGCAATGACAGGTCAGCTGTCCCCCTGGTCCTCTTTCGGGTGCCAGTCCGTGTTCCCAGAGGCTCAGCTGACCTTCACGGACTTAGACTCGCAGTCTCCGCAGCTGGAGGCCGGTGCTGAAGTGGACAGCTCCTCAGTCGACGATCCCCATGAGATCAGTAATCGCAGACAGCGGCGCTTGACGTCCCATCATCCGTACAAGGTGCAGCGCCACGCCGCCAACATCCGGGAGAGGAAGAGGATGCTCAGCATCAATTCTGGATTTGAGGAGCTGCGCTGCCACGTGCCCACGTTTCCCTATGAGAAACGGCTCTCCAAAATAGACACGTTAAGACTGGCCATCGCTTACATCGCCCTGCTCAGAGAAATCCTCATGTCAGGCTGTGACCCCAAGTCATATGTGGATGAATGCATGAAGAACGGCTATAAGAATCAGACCAATGCCATCTGGAACACAAGTGGTAAGATGACAGTTTGAGTTCATTAAATATATATAACATTTAGTTTAAATTGCAAATTAAAACTCATATTAATTTTTAAATTAAAATTTTCACTCAAATGTTGTGTGTGTGTGTATATATATATATATATATATATATGTATATGTATATGTATATATATATATATATATATATATATATATATATATATATATATATATATATATATATGTATATGTATAGGCTATATATATATATATATATATATATATATATATGTATATGTATAGGCTATATATATATATATATATATATATATATATATATATATATACCATGCGACCAGAATAACTCCTTTCAAACATGAATCATAATTTAAATCATAATTTATTAATCATAGATACATAGACAGATAGATAGATAGATAGATAGATAGATAGATAGATAGATAGATAGATAGATAGATAGATAGATAGATAGATAGATAGATAGATAGATAGATAGATAGATAGATAGATAGATAGATAGATAGATAGATAGAGAGAGAGACAGAGATACAGATAGAGATAGAGAGATAGGCACATTTGTTCATTTTGCAGTGCAAATCAAATACTTTCCAGCAACCATAAAAAAATAAATAAACATTAACTAAACAATTCAGTCCCTCTTTGGTTTGGAAATTGATTTTTAAAACATGACAGGAAAATTGGATCAAACATTTGTGCAGTCATTGCAGCAATTTTATTCATTTAAACCAGCATTTTAAAGTTAGGAACAGACTGGATATTTAGCAACATGCACACATTGTTTCCCTTCTCTTGTTTGTGGGGCATATGAGGTAAATGGCTTGTTTACTAGGAGTGCATATGCAAATACATCCTCAATAAGGCTCATGTCACTCCAACAGGCGTTGTTTTACATGATTAAACAGTTCCCATTGTTTATGTTGACTGTGCAGTTTATTCCCAGCTGTCTGTTTTCAAAAACTTCCTTTTCTAAGACACAAGTATTTTCACTGAGCTGAAAGGGAGCTGTGTACTTTAGTTAACCACATCCCAGGGTTCCAGCTCTTCAAGGGGGAGGGTTTTAATGAATAAGTGTGCCTTTGTTAGCCTTAGACCAGCGACTTGTTAAATGGTCATTAAAATGTATCTAAAGCCTCATGTTTGCTCTGCTTTTGTGTTCTCCAACTCCAGATCTGACAGCTCGGCTCTCTTGGATAAAGTGGGATTAACTGCACTGTGGGCCGGGAAGAGATGCCGCCTCTCCCTCCTTTCTCACGCTCCTCTTCAAAGCTGGCATGGCACGACGACACCACGACATCTGCAGACTTCTCACCGTGTTACACCTCCTGGCACTCGGGACACTTTTTATATTCTAATTTGTTGTGGGTTACAATCAGACCCCTTTTGCTCATCCAGACGGTCGTTGTTTGTTGTGAATGAGGCCTTATTAGGACAAAGCCGTGGCACTTGTCCTTGTGTGCAAGATGAGAGAATGGCAAATCGGCAAAAGTTCCATTTTTTGTGTGGATAAAAACAGCTTCGCTGTTGAAAGCAAATGTTTTGAAGGGTTTGGCCTGACAACCACATTCAGATTTTAAATAAGTGACATTTTGCACCTTGAAATTATTTTGTGCAAACGCAGGTAGTTTATCACAACAATATTTATTTGTTAATGTATAATTTGTATTTATTAAAAATGTTCTTTTTAAGTCTTTCTTTTTAACTTTGTTTGAGTGACTTTTATGTGCTTACATATTTATAAAAATATGTATATATCAATACAAGATAGGCCTATATAAATGCTTGTCTTTAACGTCACTGGTCTTTCTGATTACTCTGTGATTTAAAAAGCAAAAAAACAAAAAAAAACAAAAAAAAAACTTAATTTGCCACGTTTAATCAAATCAGAACAATTTTAACCCCCTTCTAGAAAATATTTCCCCCGAAAAGGTACATATTAGTATCCTTAAAGGTACAGGTACCTACGTTACCTTTTTTATCCTACCTCAAGTGTTACCAAATGGTAGACTACATTTTGAAAGTGCATACTGCCCCAGTGACAGATTTTTTTTACTGCCCCAGTGACAGAGTGTAGCATTGAATTTGCTTCCCAGCAGTCCCTTACTAAGGGCCCACATTTGTTTTAGCCATTTCCCCTTTGTTTTTAAAGGCTCTCGACGGGACCCTCAAACTGCAGTCACTTACAAACAGAAAGCCGCCATAATAAGAGCGAACGCATGATGGTGTTTGAATAATAGATGAGCGGAGCAGATACTCCGAGCGAGAGAAGAGAAAAAGCTAGCAGGGGTGAGCCATCCAGAACGTTTACCTTTCGATTGAGGTGTGTAAAATTCGTCTATAATGGCCCTCGGTGGATGTCATTAAACCGGAGCATTGTGTATGAGAAGCTAGTCTCAGTCTGTCGGGCAGGTTTTAACCCCGTGTTAGAGTTCAACGTCTGGTCTATATGTCCTAAGAGCTCTCGGTTAAGGTACGGTCACATTTACCGTTGCTCGGCGAAATCCATTAAGTCCAGTAGGAATTTGTTTTAAGTTTTAATCAGGTAGCCTATCATCGGTTGGAGAAGATTTGGCTAGGTGGCGCTGTCGCAAATAGCCTATTAAAGTTCCTAGAACTGCGGTCCTGAAAACTGCAGCCTCTGAGCCTCCGGTATTGCAGGAATAATAATTAAATGTGACCGCAGTCACCGCACCAGTAACTGGGTGGTCCTTATGGGTTTGGTCAAAAAATGTTTTTAGCGGGGGGCACAAACAAACTGATTTATTAATGCAAGACTGAATGTAGGCTAATGGTTAAATAACCATTTACCAGTGATAATAATGTATAATTACTGCTTAGCTAAAAATGGAAAATTCAGCATTTGAAGCATCCCATAAGGTATATGGTAGGGCTATAGGCTATAGCCCTAAAAATCTGTATTTTTGGGCTAAATGGCAATGTATGGTATAATCTCATTTCTATAAAAAAAAATAAAAAAAAAATATCCTGATCAATATTCTCCTACAATGTTCATATTGAAGGCTATAAAAACAAACATAGTGAATGTAACCTTATCTATTATGTGCAAAAAAGTCAAATCACATTACATTATAACATTGTATCATTACAATCTAAAACCAAAATGATGTTTTTTAAGAAGACATTAAATTCACTAAACTAAAACTAAAAATAAATAAAAAAACTGCTATCATAAAAATACACTTTTTGAAATTCTAGGCCAAGCACATGTTCGCCAACAACAACAAATATTCAAAAACAAATATTTTAGCAAAATATATTTTAGTGTTAATGTATATTTTAGCCAGAATTATTGCGCCAAACAGACGGAGCGCAATAGAATAGTATTGCGCTCCGTCTGTTTGGCGCCCATTCACGGAAGTTTGTTCTGCAGAAGGCTCGTCCACTCCTGACAGCTGCAAAATGGAAATATTTACTTGACTTTCTAACATTTACAGATGGAGAATATGTCCGTGAAATGTAAGTTATGCACTGAGGAAATTACTGGAAGTAACTTCAGCTTAAAGATTAATTAATAGAGGTATATTTGTTTCCACCAATCGCTGCACACGTTAAGGTAACGTATGATGACGAAAGCACGTTAGTGTTAGCCCTCCCGGAACCCAGAATGCATTGCAGTGCCTGCAGTTCGAAAAAAATATCTTTGTGTGGAAGTCAATGGGAACCAATCGCCTAAAAAGAGGCGGTACTCCACAGACCGTGACTTGACGCTGATTGGACTATATCCAGAGGCAGACAGTGATGGCTATCATAACTCTGTGGTTGAGTCATGGTTTGAATGCGAATGTGATTGAAAAATACCTTTTGCACTTGGTGGTGCGTCGCCCTAATGAAGAAACCGCCCCTGGTATATCTTCACCTGTGTCATTTTCACACAAATCCTCAAGAGCTGCACCAGTAACGCACAGCCTTCGAGCTGAATGGATTCTTATGGCCGGAGCGTTGCAGTCAGTCTTTAGAGATTGGTACTGACTTTCTTTATGCATTTGGCTGACTCCTCCATCTAGGGTGATGTTCTTACCAGAGCCCCAAGTCCATCTCTGGAGGCAGCAGCAGGTGTGTGTGTTGACTCTCCGCATGGGCTCTAGCCATCGATCACCATATAACACAAGCTCCGCTGTTCTATTACAATACCAGCAGCTTCAATTACTGCATACAGCCAGAGTCACGTCCATTATTACAACTTGTATGACCGGGTTTTAGTGCTCCATGCTGTCAGAGCAATGTAGAGCTCAAGAGGGGCGTACAGGTGTAGATCCGATTTACCTTTGGGACTCGTGCTGACTCAAACAGGCTGGACTTATGTGCATGCATTCATAATGCTGTTAGTTGATCTTCAGCACAGGAATTTATAAAGAATGTAGACCTAAAAATAATAATGCAACAAGAAATAACACTGGGTTATTATCATTGCCATCTAGTGGTTAGTTTAATTATCAATAGTTTTTCTTTTTTCTTACTTGAAGGCATAGTTGAACCTAAATGAAAATGATGTCATTATTTACTCACAAAAATAAAAGCACATGAAATGAGGGTGAGGTCGATAATAAAGGTATTTACAGAATCACAGTTTGTGACCATGGCAGTCAAAATAAATAAATAAAATCGTTTGCTTTTTTAAAAAGTATTATATAAAATCAGTCCATATATTCCAAATGCACACTATAGAATCTTTTTGCACCTCTTCTCCATATAACAGCAGTTTGTGACCATGGCTGTAAAATAAAATAGTATTATAAAAGTAGTTCATGCACACTACATTCTAATATTACAAAATAGTTAATGGATACAGTCAGATCTAGAGCTTGAAAAGTCCTCCATTACGGATTGTGAAACATTCAGTGATAAACTTTGCATGTTTCTCATCTGTATCTTGCTGCGTTTACAGGGTCAGTGCTATAATTCAGCAATGAAATAAAACTGGGAAAAAACAATGAAGCCTGATAAACACTTGTATCCTGATTCCTGACACTGTGTACATCCTTGTTTCTTGCAGCAGGGGGTTCAGTTATTTCTGGCCATCCAACCTAAGTTGACTTGTGTCAGAAAGGGTGAGGACTGGAGTCCTGCGGGCAGGTGTGTTTATTGTGCATTTCACTTCTTCTGAAAGCATGCTTGCAATAGGACAAATATCAATTATCAAAGATTATCGTATTCAGGGAATGTAGGAAATGAGGGAATATACAAATCAGTTGTCACGTAAAGCCTCTCTAATCAAAATAACAGACGTCTAAACAAGGATAAAATACTGAAGGCAGTTGAAACCACAGCTCTCAAACATTAGAAAATATTACCATGCCTTCTCAAATTGGAACTGTCTTTTATGAAACAAACACATTGATTGAATTATTTGCATAGACACCCTGGAAATCTTTTGGGACACCATCAAACATTGAGTCAAACAGTCAGGGTCTGTTTATACATCAGCAGAGAGGAAATGTACATTCTCACACAGTTATTTAGATGATACTGCAATGCCTTGAGTAATTGATCTCCATGTGCATGTGCACCACAGTCCCTCTGCAGATCTGAGATAGCTGTGAAACACATTTTAAATGATCCACCTGCTTTGCTCATTACCGCGGGCCCCCTCAAGGCCTAGACACACACACGCACGCACACACACACATCGAGATAGTGACTCAGATTTGCTAAGTGGGGAGATATGCATTTTTCCTTCAAATACATTTTGGGAATGTCAAGGTTTCATTGCCACAGGGACATATGAGCCCATTTAAGAATACCTTTAGGATTCTCAACCTTTCTCGCTCAATCGAAATCACAGCATGCTTTACGTCTGGAGCGCTTTTTTTCTTCTTCTTTCAAATCAATGGAAAAGTCTTCAATCTGTATATATAATTTCAGAACTAATTAGAAAGTATTTATTAATGAATGCATTTATTATTATTGTCTATCTAAGAGTCTGAAACCTCTGAAAATCTGGACCTTTTTTCCTTGGAAAGTTTTATAAACGGCTCTTTTGCGTCTCTGATTTTTATTTTTATTTTTTTGTATTTTAATGGTCTTTGAGATTCACTCACAATGTTAAAAAGGTTTTTTGCACAAAACAATAAAAAAAATATATATATTTTCAACCTTCATTCTGACCCTCTGACTGAAATGATCTGTTTTAAGGCGTGGCTCCTCTAAGGCTTGTCAGTAAATGGGCTCTGTTATGATTGGCTAACGTCACTGCATAGGAAACGGTATCAACACCCACTCGCTATTACACGTGAGTAAGTGTTTTGAAAACATTATCCATGTAAAACCATAATTTACAGATAGAGATGAAAATTACTTGTGGTTTGTGATGCAGCTGCTGTCAGATCCAGTAGTTTGCTGCTTCATTTTTCAACAAAAGTTTCTTTGTGAACTCTCCATTACACTGTGCCTCGTTTACAAAACAAAATGCTCCGAACAAACATATAATCCTTCGACGCAATCAGGGATGCCATTAATAAAAAACATCCACTTGTTCCAGATGCTAGGATCCTTCTGAAGTCACTGTAAAAATGATATGATTAAGTTATGACAACATATGTTTTTACATTGCTTTAACTCATCAAAATAAGTTAAGCAATTTTCTACTCTTTTACAAGATTCAAGTAATTTTTTAAAGTCAGTTTAATGTAATTTAAGTTGAAATGACTTAAACATTCAAGTTGATTGTACTTAAAAATTTAAGACAGCAACTTTTTTTTTACAGTGTGTACAGAGACGCAAAAGAGCCGTTTAAATTGGACACATCAAAGTGAATGTTCTTTCACTCTTCCATTTGCCCTGTTGTTGACAGACTCAAGTGTATGAAGCATGTCAAAAACTGAATGCGTAATTGTGTACAGTATCCAGCGTAGAGAGCATCAGTGATTATAATGAGTTCTGTCTGCTTTTGAACGTGACGCTCACATCCAGTAGGCAAATGTCAGCTGTCAAGTGCCGTAATGCCTGTGGGTAAGGCCTATATGCACCATGGTGCATATCTATTCGTCGATGTCTTGCTCTGGAGGCAGGCATATGCAAATATGTTTGCCATTGTGATGCCATAGACCCTGCAATATCAAAACGAGCTGTTTTTGGAGCTTGATTAAATGCTTTGTTTATAATGAGGAGGATGTTTTAAGCTATGAAACTTGCAAGACGTTTTAATGGTACAAAACCTACCACAAAAATGCACAATTTGATTTCTCATGTCATGACCCTTTAAAAAAAAAGGTATGTTGTTTTGAAATAATGCAAGTAATTGAGAAATATTTCAGATTTTGCACTATTTCTTGGTTGCTAATCAGATAAGTAAAGTAGTGACGGTGATCAAATGACTTCTTGCTCTTTTGAAAGATCATGTTATGTAATTTCTGTAATTCATGTCATTTTGTTACTCTGATAACATTTACGGCAAACACATGGTGAAAATGTGTGTCATAGAACTATTGTAGAGAAAACTTGGCTCTCTGGACTGCTTGCATTAGCATTAGCAAACATCACAGCTGACATCTGTAAATGGATTACATTCTGTTATAATTCACATCATAAGTTGACTACACAATATAATAATGTTGACCTATGGAAAAACTACATCCTACGGTGGAGCAAGTAAACACATTTTTTAAGAAAGGAAGAGGAGCAGCAAATGCTTTTTGATTATTAATTGCATTGCCATGCTAACCGTATGACAGAGAAAATAAGGACATAAGAAGAGAAGCTTCCTCTGTCATTCTACAAAAAGAGTGCCAGAGTGTCTATTATAAATGTGTAAAAAATGGACTTTAACTAGTAACTATTTTATTTTGGACCTTTTTGTCTATGAAGCATTTTTAGTTGATTTCTTCTTGATGAAATATTTGGGCTGTGTTTAAGTCCAAGTTTTATGCCCTTCCCTTGCTAACTTCCCTCTGTCTCGTTCTCTCGGATGCACAATAGTTTGCGTTGCACTAGTGCCCACTACTGACGGAACCCTTGCAATGTGTTTAAACGCCCTAAGCCCTTGATCACTTGTAGGTGAATTAAGTGCGAGCACTGTGAGTGGCTGTTTTGACGTCACAATCGTGTTACATTGTGGTCTATGGAGCTGAATGTCTGAAGTGAGCAGACTCAGTCAAAATCGAGGGGTCGTTGAGGGTCTGTCCAAATAAACACCCTTTGTCCACTTGACGAAGGTGAACGCACTTCAAAATGGTGGCTGGGATTCAACAGAGGGGAAGTTTGTGAGTCTAAAAGTGGATGCAGCCTTGGACATATAAGCTATAAATTTATATATATTTTTATATTTATTTTATTATAGTATGCATAGTGTAGGCTATTATTTAAAAGACTTGAAGAAGTGTCCCCAAGGCCAAATTTGCAAACTGTGCTTTAAAATCAATTACTCAAACTAGAAATGACACCCATTCACCAGTGTAGATTTTTGTGCTTTCTAACGCTACATTAAATTGACAGTTTACTGTAAATGTACTTATTGCGTTTACATCAATCATGACTCAGACTTTCCTCTAGGCCAGTCCAGGCCAATCAGTAGGGCAAACAGGCCATGTTTGCCCAAGTTCAGAGCTCTTAGTCGGGCCACCTGTGCCCACACGGCCCTGTGAACCTGAAACTAACCTTAGCACCAACATCACAACTGCAACTCTCATTATACTCCAGTGTTTGTGCAAGAGCTTGTGTGGGGGGCAGGAGCTGCACCAACACTCACTACAATTCTCAGTCACTATACGCAAGACGTCTTATTCACTGGAACTGTGAAGTCATGACAATGGTTGTGAATTACAATGTGCTTATAATCTATTATATGCTTCAAAGACCGCGTGTACTTTTTGATGACTAAGAAACGTCCTCTGTTCAAACAAACTGCGATACAGATCAATTCCTGAGATGGATCAAAGATGAAGCAAAAACTACACAGTGCTGTTTACTTTAAAAGTCAGTAAATATGACATTTACATGGATCTCATTGCATTCAAAAAATGATTTGCGAATGTTTAGTACGACAACTAAACCGTAACAGCGCTTGCCTGTCAGGGTCCAGTCTGTTGCATAGTCAACCATTTGCTTTTCCTTCGTCGAAATCAAAGCAAGCAGCAGCAGAGCTCTTGGGCACCCAGACACCCCGGACCAAGGCCATGCAACAGCACAGAACCCGTCCTGAAAGCTGGAGGAGAGGGCTAAACTATCTGCATCATGTTAAACAAACCGAAATGCTTCAAGCTGCTACATACTCCCTAATGAAACATTTATGAAGGGCCTCTAATGCAATTTTAGAAACAACTTGTAACTGCTAGAGAACACAGTCATGTGGATGAATGAGAGGACAAACTGTGTTAGAGTACGAGTTAACGCTGCAGGGGTGCAATGCTCATTCCACTATAGGAAAGCATTTACATTTTACAAGGACAGTTTAAACCTTCTGCTGGGGATCATGTTGTCAATATCTTACAATATTAGTTACCATTTATTTATTTTAATGACCTCACCAAATTGTGCCACCTCTGAAACAGTGAGGTTTAAAGTGCTTTAAGTGAACAATAAAATAAATTATTAATTTACTTAAGTCACATACATTTAAAAATGTGACTTGGTTATTATTGGTGGTCAATTATTAATAATGGTTATTATTGTTATCTATATTTAAAAATGTTTCCTGATTAATATTTTTGTGGAAAACGTGATACATTTTTTTTTCAGGATTTCCAGTAATTCCAGTATAGAAAGTTAAAAGAAAAGTATTTATTTGAAATAGAAGTCTTTTATAACATTATAAATGTCTTTATTGTCACCCCAAACCTTTAAACGGTATCAGTTTACATAAAAATATTATGCAGCAAAACCGAATCAAATATTACTAAATCAGTATATCACTATGATTTATAAATGATCATGTGACACATGAGTAATGATGCTGAAAATTCACCTTTGCATCACAGGAATAAGTTACATTTTAAAATGTATTAAAATAGAAAATAGTACTTTTAAATTGTTCTCAATTTTACTGCTTTTACTGTATTTTCCATCAAATAAATGCAGCCTTGATCTAGTGAGCAAGAGACTTAAAAAAACTATACAACATTTAAAAATCTTAATTACAGTATTCCAAACATTTGACTTGTAGTGTACTTGTGCAAATACATATTGAGGCCATTGTATTTTTTTTAAATTAAGAATATTAAAATGTAATAATCTTAAGAATGCTTGCATGAAGTTCATGACTCTGCAAGTGCAAACGAAGAGATTATCCATGCAAACGTCAATGTTTGTAGGAACATGTTTGCATTGTTGGTTCACCGAGCCATGTCATCTTCACACCACAGAGTGAGCACAGAGTGAGGAGCAAGGCATCTGTTGATCCTCAGACACTTGCTGAAAAGATAAAGGGATTCGTAATAGAAAAGCCAATTTTGGAGGTTACATTTTTTACAAGTGTCGTGTCATTTCCAGTAGCAGCAGCAGTCATATTAAGAATGACTGCACTTTCAGTAAAAGACGTTGCACTGATATCATGAAAAACAGCTGTGTGTGTGTGTGTGTGTGTTTCATCTTGGCATTGCACACATTTTGGACGCATTGACTGGCCAAGACGGATATATATGCATTGATATATGTGTGCCCTTTCCAGAACAGGGAAGAAAATGCAGTCACAGATTGGGTTCATCTGTGCTGGTTTGTGAGGCTGAACTTTATCACCTTCATCAGGACTATAATATTCATCACATCTCTAAGAATCCCCACAATTCTTCCTAGAACATATCTAATCAATTAACATTTCGCATGTCACACCCGGTGAGGTTTCTTTTATTCGCTCACTAAAAGTGTAAAAGCCGCCAGACCACCAGACCGTCTCCCGCATGGCTTTTCTAGTTGTTTCTGAATCTAAAATCAGCCTGCAAACATCTGCAGGTTGATGTGACAGTCTGCTGCAGAAAGGATTTCAGCTTATTAAAGAGTTCCAGGCCATGTGGAGCTGATTTAGAAGCGTCAAAGAGATATACAGTAAACACGTCATCTTAGCAGAGTGAAATATGGCACGGCATATCTTTGATCTGATGTGGGTCATCTCCAGAACCTGCCGGCTGGGTCAGATGGTACCAGATCTGCCCCTGCTGGGGCCTTCCTAGAAATCGAAATGGTATTATTGAGTGGATATACCTGTAAGTCACGAGAGCTCGTGATCCGGAGAGGCTTCGCTGTGCCGCTGGGCCATATGGAGTCTATCTGAAGCGGCGGAGTTGATGGAGCGGGTCAGGCTACAGGGAAACAGGCTTCAAAGTTGGGCACATGTCAATGTCTCTCTTATCCTTTCACTATGAGTTACAGGACAGAAGATATTCATTCTTCACAATCGCCTGATCCTTCATGCTGCTGGAAAATCCCAAAAGTGTTTATCAAAGGCAGGTACTTCAAGAGATAGTTCACCCCAAAAATAAAAATGAGGTCATATACACTCACCTTCATGTCGTTCCAAACTTGTGTGAAGCGCAAAAGGTGGATTTTTGGTCGTTTTTCCTCTAGATATATCTTTTGAATATGCCATTTCTGAGGGGAAATTACTGTAGTCTATTCATTTCACCTAAATATCATTTTATGGGGTTTTTTTTGGAGCTTGACAGCCCCGGTTATCATTTACTGTCATTATATGGAAAATAGCAGACCGATAATCTTCACAAACTCATCTTTTGCGTTGTATAGAAGAATAAAAGGCATACGGTTTTGGTCATTTTTGGATTACCTATTCCTTTAAATTAATTCAGTCTGTTAGTGTATAACAGAGGAGATAAAGCAGAAAATTCAATTTGAGATTCAATCTACATTAGGATGTTTTTGAGTTTTATCATTGTTGCGGTTTTTACATTGTTCATTATCTGAAAGTGCAAAAGCGGACTGACACATTCAACAATTTTCTAGTTTCTTT
Source organism: Scardinius erythrophthalmus (assembly GCF_964197995.2). NCBI lineage: Eukaryota > Metazoa > Chordata > Actinopteri > Cypriniformes > Leuciscidae > Scardinius > Scardinius erythrophthalmus. Next base: position 7,010,464 of record NC_138226.1, on the reverse strand, counting down.
ATATTAGAGATGCTGTAGCATGTATAACTATAATTGCTTCAAGCTCTTTGATTAAGAAGCATTCGTGTTGCATTATCTTGAAGCTCTAAAACCATAAACATCCCTCACTGAAAACCCTTTCAGAACGTCCATGTTTTAACCAGAATGGACATGGAGATCATCTGAGCATCCTCAGGGCTATTCTTGCTGGCTTCGTCCCATGTGTCAGTCATCCGTTCACATGTGGATTACATACATAAATCAAAGGGAAACAAATCTTTTCTCTGAAATAAGGCATAATTTACAATTGAAAACCTTACAAATATGACCAAACTGCTGCCTTATACAAAACATCCCAAAGCCTCTTTTGAACACTGGACACTGGTAAAAGAAATCTGACATGCATTATTATTGTCTTATTCAAAGAGACAGTCCAGGCCTGTGTAAGAGAAAAAAGCCTGTGAGGTTTTGCCAAAAGTTCTTCAAAAAAGGCTGACTCCTACATGTGTTTAGGGTATTGTGAAACCTTGGACTTATTCTGGAAAACAATAGGGAAAGGTCTTTCATCTGACTTGAAAGAATGGCGTGAAGAGAAGTCTGCAAATTCATCTACTGTGTGCCACATCTGAAAGAGGTGAGAGGCTTTTTGTGGCATTTTAATAATAACCATGAAAAAAATATGACCTTAAACATTAACGGGGGACGTTCGGCATAAGGCCGAATACGACAATTTAATAGAAAGGGGTCACTTGCGCTTCAGTCTGGTTGGTGCTCTGGTCTGGTGTGCTCCGGTCCTGCTCCTTGGTCCTTGCTAGACCTTGGGTCTCTTCTTACGACAATTTAATATAATGCGCAGCTTTTAGTCATAAAATCAATCATAGCAGCAATTGATAATTATGAATTTAAAAGAAAAAACAAAAAAAAAACTGTTGTAACCTTGCCAACAATATATATATATATATATATATATATATATATATATATATATATATATATATATATATATATATATATATATAGTTGTTTAAAAAAAGTCTGTCACCCCATTTTTTCAGGTTTTTTGTTGACAATTAACACCACTCCTATTGAGAAATATTTTCACAGAAAAAAAAGTGTGACAACTAGCCCCCATGTCCCTTAAAACATAATTAAAAAGGCATCATAAATAAATAAAACTGATAACAATCAGATATAAAAAAATATATATATATTTTTTTTAAACAAATGTGTATTACAAGCAATTCTGAAAAGTCTTTTTATTTACAAATATAAAAACAATTTCAACAATATTTTACCATATTACACACTGCCTACATTGTAATATTTAAAATGTGAGATAATTATAAAACATTTTTATAAGTACAATGCACACTAATTTACACTTTAAATTTAATTAAAAAAATGTATATCTTATAATACTTTTTTTTATTTTTTTTTTATTTTTTACCATAGACCCGTTTGTACTGCGCCACTTTACATTCCTTTTCCATTAAAATGTCGTTTTTACTGCAGTGTGAGATTGAAATAATGTCTAAAACTGAGAGCATCGAACTAAAAGTGTGGTATAATTTGAGTGGCAGCCAGTGGAGAGGTGCAGTGTAACTTAAGACTGGTCCTCCTAGTTTATTAGTCCACCAATCAGAGAGCAGCACTTCCTCCCCCTCCAGTCACACTAGTATTTAGCATCAGAGACTAGGATAAAGTTTCCCAAAAAATTAGGAAAAAACTTCCTGCGGGAGGAAAACTCAGCCAAGCTCTACTTCTGGAAGTAGAGGCGCAGTCTCGGAACTTTAGGAGGACAGACGAACCCCCCGAAAAACGCACGGATATAACGGTCTAACCACGGATTCAAAGGTGGAGAGCGCGTTTTATCCTCGACCTTCACATTTCTTTAAAAAAGAAATGGAAGAGAGTTCAAGCTCTCCCGTCTCCCCAGTGGACAGCCTGGTGACCAGCGAGGAGGAGTTGGACAGACAACAGAAAAGGTTCGGGAAGAAGAGGAGACACAGTAAAAAGTCGAGCGACGACAGCAGCAGCAGCCCGAGCTCCGTGAATAAACGGAACAAAAAGCCGAGCCCGAGCAGCACTCAGTCGTTCGAGGAGCTGCAGAACCAGCGCGTTCTGGCGAACGTCAGGGAGAGGCAACGGACTCAGTCGCTGAACGAAGCGTTCGCGTCTTTGCGCAAAATCATCCCCACGCTCCCCTCGGATAAACTCAGCAAGATACAGACGCTCAAGCTCGCCTCCAGGTACATTGATTTCCTCTATCAAGTGTTGCAGAGCGACGAGATGGACAACAAGATGTCGAGCTGCAGTTACGTCGCGCACGAGAGACTCAGTTACGCGTTTTCCGTGTGGAGGATGGAGGGCGCGTGGTCGATGTCTGCGTCTCACTAGCGGTGACTCGTCCATATCATGCCAAACGGGTGGGTAGAGAGATGCCAAGACCTATACAATTAGTCTCTCGAGATGAGTTAGGCTACTATATAAGTTAGTGTCGAGATGTGTAGATGTGTGACGGCAGTAACCTGCTTTTAGAGAAACCCCAGCTGTTCTGGACCACTGACACTGACAGTTCATTAAAGGAATGCAACACTATATCCTCGTGACACCCCAAAAATTGTCATTTAGATAAGTATTAAGTATTAGAATTCTTTAAAACGCTATTCTATAAATGTTTTACACGTGCAATAATTCATAGTTTTAGCATAGTATTATTACAGATACGGATGTGTGTAACCTGCAGTAACCAATTCCACTTAATGAATGTCTATATCCTCCTCACTGTAAAAAGTTATGACGGCATGTCTTTTTTTTCATTGCTTTTTTTTTATATATATATATAAGTTATACAAGATTCGACTCGTTTTTTTTTTTGAGTCAGTTTAATGTAATTTGCTTAAATTACTTAAACGTAGTTGATTGTACTGTATTCAGGTGAGGCCAAGAACACACAAAAAAAAGCATTTTTAATATTTTACTCTTTAAAAAAAATACCTAGGCTATTACTACTTTTTTTGTAATAATGATTTTATGGACTAAGCCCTATTTTTTTTTATTTATCATCGTTTTAAAATGTCTTCATTAGATGATATTACCATAAATGTTCATAGGCGACATAGGTATCACGAGGATATTCAAATTATTATTATTATTATTGAGTTGTTATTATTATGGCCACACCCCCACAAATCTGGTGTCACAGAAAAGGCCAGAAAGTTCCCTTTAAGTAACATCAGGACATAAACCAATGGCATATGATCTCAGAGATTATTATAGAAATGTTCACTATACAGTGGACAAAATGCTAGGCGTCACGAGGATATCCCGAGGAAATTAATATTGGGAACACATATATGTGTCCAAATTATTATATTATGCTATGAAGACAAACATACAGTCGTAAAGCCCTCTAAAAACACAATAGAAGCTCGCGCATTTACAGCAAGAAAATGAACGTACAGCACAAAAACAATGAGAATCGGCTGATTCCTCGACTGCTAAAGCAAATATTTCTAGTAAAAGAGACATGGTGAGAACTAGAGCACGAAAAGCTGTGGTATGCAGACTGTATTTGTTAGAAATAACATGGAAACAAACGCTGAATTTGAGTTTTTCTCAGTATTTGCGACTATTATCCAGTAGCCTAAACAAATAAACATTCTCATTATATCGTCGATGTTTATGAAACGAATAACGACCCAGCCGTGATAAGAAAAAAATGTTCCTCTCGTGAATAAAACTCAAATTTCAGCGGGGATTTAAACTGGTTATGAAGTTACAGACCACATTCGACCATAAACGTTAAGCTAAAAAAAAAAAAAAAAAAATAAGAGAGAGAGAGAGAGAGAGAGAGAGAGAGAGAGAGAGAGAGAGAGAGAGAGAGAGATAAAGACAAATGGAAAAGAATTATGATCCTGAAATTAAAGCACCTGTGTGTGGAACTGTAGTTCTAAGGAACGAAAAGATTCTGCTACATGACATCGGGATATAAAGTCCTTTTTGTCCTAACATGAACCTTTATTTTTAAGAGTGAAGGTGAGCTGCAACCATAACAGTTTATGCTTGTGAAATAACAGCACAAAAAAACTTTAAGGCAAGACTGAAATCTTTCAGGCTAAATATGTGTACAATCAAATTATCATTTACATTTTATTTAATAAGCTAAATTATGCATGGAGTTCTCTTTCCTTGACAAAATAAAGTAATATCCTGTGGTGAAAAGAAAGAAGATTTCCTAAATGAACCTGCACATCTATAAATGAATATGGTCCTAGTTTAAATAACTCAAATTAAAGAAGATATCATAATGCATTAACCAGTCGGATAAATCTCTCTTTTTATGCGCCGGATTAGGTCTATCAACCAAGACAACACACAGCTGTCATAAAAATGTTTAACTCAACACTTGTAACAACATTAGTTGTTTGTCTAATTGATTCTTATCAATTTATTTGAATAAAGTAATATGCGCTACTGAGAAATTCCAAAGGAAGGCAGGTGTACGGCTTCGGATTTCAAACCAAATGACCTCTTAAAACAGTTATTTTCCAGTGACGTAATTCCACCTGGGATTTGTGTTACATGATTGAACCAAGCCTTTTCCTGTGTAAGCATGTGCTCCCACTCAGAATTAAAAAATGGGATCATTAATAGCTTCCCATTTTTCTCTCTTCAACCTGCAAACAAACCTTGAAGTTTAAGGTCTTCGCTGAAAATCCCTGCATTGAAGTTTGAGGCCTTTAACAGAGAGAAGCAGATTTTTTAACCTAAATGTTTCTCACAAATGTTTTTTTTTTTTCCTTCTTCTTCCACAGACTGTTTACTTCCACTAATTTTGAAGACACCAAAGGATTTATTGATGAACCTCTAAACCTCAAAGACGTGGCCAAGGGACATTCAGTGGATACACCTACATCCTCATGAAGGACACAACAAAAGGAACTTTTTATATACTTAGAGAAAAAGTAGATGACGTCTCCTGTGTCGTCAAATACATTTAATCTTTTTCACAAGTTATTCTTAAATGTCGCTGTGGTGATAGTACAGGAAGGCCATCTGTTATCTGTATGGAAACTATATTTCATGTTTGTCTCTAAACAGAAGAGTTTATATATATATATATATATGAACAAAAAAACTATTGTACATAGGCTACCTGTGAGTGTTGTCAGCTTTTTTTAAAGGGACCAATGCAATTTAGAGCAATACTTTCTTGAAGTATGCTGCATGGATGAACGCATACATTTGAATTTTTTTCTATGCAACAATTTCGATTTCCATCCAGTGTACATTTTGCTTATTTATTAAAACATATTTTTGAACATGTAGGGTGAACACATTGATTTGCATACGTCCACATCATCACTGCAGAAAAAGAGCGTTCAGATTTTCCCCTTCTTTTGTGCAGGTTCATTAGCCGAAAAGAAAGTCCAGCCAGTTTTACCCCAAAGCTTATAAAAAAGCCTGTCCGCTCTAATAAGAAGAAATCACTGAATCCAGACGGCTGGAGGCAAATTCTTTAACAACTGCAGATAACCGCAGCATTTAAATACCGGACCCCTACCAGACCTTTTCATTTCTCCTCTAAATCTACACCAACGCTCGCAAATCATTTAATTGTTTACATCTCATTTTCCCAGGCTTAGCTTGATAAAATCTAAAAGAAACGACTCCACTGCTGAGGCATTAATGTTTGATAAAAGCTCAGTTGTTCTGTTGGCCTGTTCAAGACTAATCCAACTCTGCTTTTTTATGATATTTTGGAGCTTTAAATAATAAAGGCAAGAACCTTTACATCAGATAGGCATATGTCCTGTATATGGGTCAACATGCCACTGATGATTAAAAGAGAAATCTATTTTTTTTAAAGAAAGTTATAATAGTTAAAATAGTTTCAGACATTTTTGATAAGCATTTGTTCCATTTTCAACAACAACAACAACAAATGATTTTATGACTCCAACAATGTGGGGGTGTTTATGGCTTTCTTATCACATGACTAAACAAATCACTTCCTTTATGCTGGTTATGCAACACTTAGACTACTTTGATTTCCCAGACAAGAGTGGCTATATTTTAATTGCAGTGTATTAAAACATAATTGCTTCACTGTTTTTTTTTTAAAGGTAATAGCAATAAAAGATTGTGCCAGAGTACAATCTTCTGATAAAGAGCTGGAATCAAAACCTCACCTGTGGTGAACACATTAAATAAATATTTTCTATTTTTTGGAGCTGTGGTGTGCCAAATTTACCGTCCTTTTTGTAGTTGAGCACCCTCATTGAGCTTTTTTGCCCGTTAGATGCATGTGCGAGTTCAATATGCCAACATCTTATTTCGCTTAACTCAGGACAGTTAGGCCACCATCACATGACGTTTTTATCTCCCACAAAATAAAATCAAAAACTAAAAACAGGCAAGAAAAGGTAGCAAATCTGGCGAAACGCCACTGACCCAAAGAGATACACTTACGAGAAAACAGCTGCAGTTTAAAAATAACAGTTCTTAAATATGTGGTGATGGGGAAGCCCCCAGAAAAAAGAAAACTGCGGTGAAGAGTGAGAACCAGCCTGTTATATACACACCTCTCCTTTTATTCTGTGCACCTGCGCAAATCTCTGCAACCGCAACGGAAACGAGCTAAACGCAAGGGTCTCGAGAACGGCTGGCTACTTGACGTCGAGACGCGACGCAACAGAGAAATACGTCCTTCTGACACACTTGTAGCCTACGTAAACAGACCAAAAATAATTAGCGTAGGGCCTATACGGAAAGCAAAAACATTTACAGTATGTAAGCTATACAGTAAAATAAAACAAGTTTACACGTCTGTCAATCGCCCACACTCAACAAACATATTTTGGTTTCGTATAGGCTACCTACATTTTTAAAATCTCAGTTAGCGATGTCCGATTCGTGGAGGGCTCGTTCTTATGAATCGGATCTTTTATGGAAAAGGTCAAACTTGTTCACAAAATGATTCGTTAAGGAATTGTAAACTTAAAGGGATAGTTCACCCAAAAATTCAAAGTTTGTCATCATTTAGGCTACTCACCCTCGTGTTGTTCCAAACCTGCATGAGTTTATTTCTTCTGTTGAACGAGATAGCCATTTAAAAAGAATGTTGGTAACCAGACAGTTGACAGTAGCCTATAGCTTTGACTTCCAGTAGGAAAAAACAAACAAACATGGAAGTCAATGGGTGACTTCTGTGTTCAACAGAAGAAAGAAACTTATACAGGTTTGGAACAACATAAGGGTGAGTAGGCCTAAATGATGACAGAATTAAAATTTTTGGGTGAACTATCCCTTTAGTGATTCGTTCACTAATCTTTTGAATTTAACGAATCGGACTGAATCAGTAAGGACAGTTCTCGAATCTTTCGAAATAGCCCATGTCCAACTCGTAATAGGCCGAGAATTACTGATGGGGCAAAAATATGTTTAATAAAAAATGTTTTTACACATCAATTCGAAACGTTGGTTTTAATAAATAGCATTTAATTAAATCATGCAAATATTCAGTCGAGTGATGTAAATTTTAAGTAGCCTATTGTTTAATGTGAAACGCAAATTATATGTTCAAAATAACTGTTTTTATGAGCTGAAGTCTGCCAGGAACGATATTACAATGAATAAATAATCTTATTAATAAACTTTTCTCAGGAAAAATGAAATAAACAGCAACGTGTTTCTACATAAGGCTTTATTAGGCATGTACATGCAATGCAGTTATATCATGGAGGTGTGATTAAATAAGTACGCCATGACGTAAAATCACTGAATCTTTTTTTGACTGATTCTAAAGAGCCGATTCACGTAAAAGACTAATTATTAATAAACGTTTTAAAACGATGTGAGAGGCACATGGATTTAAAAATAAATCAAATAAAAGGTTGTGTGTTGAGGGAAAGTGCGTATCCATCAGCAGCATGTTTGATAATGTCTCATTATTCCCGCCTTTCTTCTGAGCCAGAATGCCTCGGGCCACAGTTACGGAGTGGTGCAAGCCCCAGATGTTTCCCGTAAAATGAGACGGAAAAAGCAACAAAATTTTAATTTGCAGTAAAACGGATAAAGTAAAGGTTTACGCTGCATGTGCCGCAGAAAGGATTTCATGTTCAAGCTAATGCCAAGGTTACATTACACTTTGGGGGTGGGCCCTGGCAGGACACACATTTCCTTCTGCTAAACCTAGAATCAGATTTGTAGGCTACCACCCTAGTGGCTTACTTTTACCTTCTGTGTTGATAGTAGGCCTAAACTAGAGCAACTAAAAGACCACAGCTAACTCTAACTTCAGGCTATCTTGATGAAATTTTACTAAAACTGTTGTAAAATGCTGATAAACACAACACACCTGTGACCTCAAATTGATATTAACGCACTAAATTACACTGTAAACAGTTTACAGTGAGCCTAATGAATTATATATAATCATTAATGTCTGCTATTAAACTTAAAAGTATAGTTTACCCAAAAAAGAAAATTCTGTCAATTTACTCACACTTGTGGAATTTCTTCAGTGCATCATAAAATAAGATATGCCTCAGTGTCCATACAATACAATTCAATAGGGTCCAGTGATGTTTAGACACCAATATTCTATAATTACCCATGATTTGAGTGGCTTATTGGATTAATATTTAAGATTTTTACAATAGCTTATAAGAGCTTTACAAAAGTTGGCTATTTGTAGCTAGAATATAATAAAGTACATTCTTGTGATGGAACTCAAATGATCTCTCCGGATGACAATAAGGTGAATCGAGATGAGTAACAATTTGATCCCATAACACTCATAAGAGGCTGATACTGGCCTTCTTGCCCTAAAACAGCTCCACGTGTACAATATACGAACCCGCAGGACCGGATCCGAGCTCAAGGGTAGATGACGTGGCAATGCAGCACATGTTTGGCCTTAGATCGCATACAAACGTCTGCGCTGAATCACCGACCAGCAGATCAAATCAGGACATGGCTGAAGGACAGTGGATTCAGACTGTGTCAGACATGCGTTCTGGGACAGGAAATCTACAGCGCAGGTGTTTTCCTCCTGCACAGGTGGAGGGCTGTATACTGAGAGCGTTTCATCTGGGAACAATAGGTGGAGATGCTTACATTTAGTATAAACAATCCAAAAAGCCAGGAGGGGAAGGGATTATGGTGAACAAGAATAGTTCTGGAACGCTCTGGACCTTCAGTACACAGAAAGAAGACACTAAAAAAGTACTGGGAGGTAAGATCAGGACATGCAGGGGCCTGCTGACATTTTCAGAAGACCTGGATGATTAACTAACTAACTAACTAACTAACTAACTAACTAACTAACTAACTAACTAACTAACTAACTAACTAACTAACTAACTAACTGCACTTTCAAAGACTCTAATGGATTATTCTAACTGCTGAAAATGTCAAAGACCCTACTGGATGTTGGTAACACTTTACTTTACAGTGTCTTTGTTACATATGTCACATGCACTTACCATAGTAATAAAGGTAAATGATGCATAATTACATGCCTAACCTTCAACCAAATCCTAATCCTACCCTAACCCTAAGAACATGTACAGTAGTTAATTAATATTACTCAGTACTTAAATATTTAATTACACTGTAACAATGACACCTTAAAATGAAGGGTTACACTTTATTTTAAGGTGTCATTGTTACAGTGTAATTCATATTTAAGTACTGAGTAATATTAATTAACTACATGTACTTACTATAGGGTTAGGGTAGGATTGGGATTTGGTTGAGGGTTAGTTGCATGCAATTATGCATAATTTACTGTTATTACTATGGTAAGTACATGTAACAAGGACACTGTACAGTAAAGCGTTACCATGTCTGGTTGTCTAACAAACCAACCAACCAACCAACCAACTAGCTATCTGTCTGTCTGTCTAACAAACTCCTGGCAACCACTCAGAATACCCTAGCAACTGCATAGCAACACCTTAGCAACCATCCAAAGTACACATAGCCTAAATAATCTTCAAACATAAAGACACTGCGCTATTCTAAACTTTCAGAGAAAGGTTGTCCAGACATTATTTAAAGTTTGAAAAACTCTACTCATAGTTTTCATTCATTTTCATTACTGAGTGTAATTTCTGAATTTCTTGAATGAATGTGCCTGTAATTTCACTTTGAAATGACCTTGAGCTTTGGGGGGGAAAGCACTATACAAAATTATACTTATTTTATTATCATCCATTAACCGTGAGAAGGAACAGACTTTCAGTCTTCCACTGCCAGCAACACCACCTCTCCCCTCATCCTGGGAAGCACCAAAAACACTTCTCAGCCACAATCATTCCAAAAGCACCCCCCCTCCCCTCCCCTCCCCTAAAATTCCAGTCTTTACACCGCTGGAGAGATTTCCGCTGCTCTTGGAGGCAAAATCAAACTGGACAAGAAAATGGCTTAAAACACTAAAGTGGCTGTAAAAGCTGGTGTGGAGAACACATGCAGACCAGGCTGTGGAAATTACCTGTGGACGGATGTGGCACTCAGTGAACTCAATGTTCATCAATGGTTTTACATAACTCTGTATTATGATTCACCAGCATCTCTATTCAGTCTTAGGCTTATTTGCTCAAAGTGTTTGAGAGATGTATAACATAGGCAGCTGTGAAACTAAAATAATGATCTTACACAGGACTTTCAAGAGCTAAAAGAGCAGAAATTCTTCACCTTAACTGGATCAGGCAACTTGCAATAACGTTCAGTGGTTAAACAAAGGTGCGCTCGGCTGCAGAAACCTGATCCCGTCTCGTCTGTGGGTTCATACTGCGGCACACTCGCACACCAGACCACTTTCCTCTTCATTAGAAGAAAGGTCACACCAGGCCACTGAGGTGAGGAGCTGTTATTCTCTCCATTTCACCAAACTATGAAACAAACCAGCGTTACGCCACGTCCTAACCAAGCACGGCACTTGTTTCCAACAAGTCATTTGGTGATCTCCACAGAAAGTGAATATGTTGTTTAACTCGATACAGAACATTTTTGATATTTAATATACATCTAAGTAGAGCATTTGGACCAATGAGATTTCACTGTGGGCGGGGTTTTCCAGCATGACACCACATTATTACAACACCATCAAATCTCTTTGTGTTGTACAGCATTTTCACTTTCAGAATGGACAAAAATTACTTAGAAACCAGTCAAACCACAAAGTGTCAAGCTGCTTTTTGGTTGTCTTAGTCATGGCTGGTTAAGGCAAAAACGCCGTTGGTTACGGAAGTATCATTAATTTTTTCCCATAAGGATTTTAAAATAGTCTTTGTTAACTCTAAGCCACCGCCAGCGTTTTTGACCATTTTCACACAAAAAAAAAGAAAAAAAATTCTGGCTTCATACATAGTTTTTTATCAACACTTGAATGATGGTAAGTTTCAGGAAAAAAAGCAACACTTTTTATCAACACTTGAATGAGGGCAAGTTTCATTAGAAAAGCAACAATTTGAGCATAAAGCTGAGAAAACCGTGTTTTTGTCAAAGTCTACGTCTGGATGGGATTCAGAACAATGATCAAAACATAGATGGAGTAGATCGAGTCCATCAACAGCCCCAAAGCTTCACAGTCCTATAGCTCGTCCTTGGTCGACATTTCATTCAGTAACATTAGGCTTAGCAACATTTTGATTTATATGCTGTTTAATGTTGATCATTGTGTTATTTTACATATAGATACAGGTACGATTACATATGATATAGCTTGTGTTTGCATCTTCTTTGCATGAGTTTTGATGCAGAAGATGCGTAATAGCGACCCCTCCGTAACAGCGAAAACACGGAAAGCCGGAAATGTGCATCAATGGCAGGCGAGCGTTTTCTCATGACGCAAATAGAGTTAAAGTTAAGAGTTATAATCCATGAACCAAGCCAATCAGCTGCGAGGTGAATCATAACAATATAAACTTTGATTGGAAGCAAAAAAGTTTTAGAAAATCTGAAGAAAAGACATATACAAAAAATATATTAGCATTAATTTAGTTTAGCATGCTTTTTGTGTGCTTGTTCTCACAGTGAAAGCTCTCCTCTACAGTCTGGTGAATGTTCGTCAACTGAGTGCCACACTCTGTTAAGCCACAGGCCCGAACGTTTCACATGCCCAGACTGCAAACGGGTACCGTGGCCAGAAATGGTGCAAAAGTTGCTTGTGTTCCAAACATTGTTGCTTTCTAAGAATGATCTCATCTGAGTACAAAATGCAGTGCATTTTTGTACAAACTCTTCATTTTGAGTAATCCTGAAACTATAGTAGGCCTTGCTTTTCCAGTGGTGCACCTGAGCCCGAGATTGTGGGTTCGATTCCCGTGTAGTACAACTTTATAAAATTGAGTGCTATAAATGATGTTTTTACATTTCGATTACTTAAATCTGCAGGTTTTGCTCTTCTTGGCCCCGTATCGCAGCTTGCAGTTCTACTTCTCTATATTTTTGTTGTTGTGCTGTTGGTGGAAGAAACACCGGCTGAGGGAGATTACAGAGCAGAGATGCACGGAGATGTTAATGACTTCCTCATGTGAAGCCAGCGGGATAAAACACACAGTCCCCTTTACACGGTTAGCGCAGCCGCGGGGGAATTGCGGTGTGAACGATTTGAAGGGGGGGCTGAAATTAAACTTGCTCCGAGGGGGTAGATTCCGTCCCGATCTCATAGAGCCGGAAGGGGATAGGTCACCTGTGTAATTTGGACTAACACAACAGGCATAAATTGGTGTGGGTTGTGTTTGTGTGCTCTCTTAAAAAGTTGTGTGAGCTCTTAATGAGAAAAATATGTCACGGCCCCCGAGAGCCACCTTTCCCCCGCTCTCCTCTCTGTGACGATAAACATTTATGACAGTCCTGTCTCCGCATGCAAAGTAGAATCAAACAGTGAGGCGCTTTATGTCAATATTGGAAATGATCAAGTAGGAAAACGGAGAGTGTGAACCCAGCGGCGTTTGTTTCCTCTCAGGGCCACAGCACCTGCAGTGCAGTGACGGGTCAGTACACAGATATCTCCTCCCTGTAGCCTCTCGGGACGGGCACCGGGTTTTAGACTAAACACGGCAAAGACAAGCAAACAGCACGCAGCTCTCAAAACACAGCACACGCGAGACTGAAGATGACAGTCGACGTGGAGGACAAGCGTACAGTTTCTGAAAATATTTGAGCATAAAACAAACTCGGCACATTACAAGTGCCATCAACATCCTCGTCTTCAGACAAAATATTATCAAGTAGCTGAACAGATGATCAAATAAAACAATAAGCCTTGAGAAGCCATGTGTTACTGCACACGTCAAAAAGCAGACTGCTAAATCTCCTGTGGTAAAATCACGGTAGAGCATGCCCTCAAATGGCTTATTGCTTCTTTTTTCAGAAAAACTGTCAATATGACACAAAAATAAACACCAATATTCACCAAATAGTTCAAGGGATAGGTCACCTAAAAATAAAATAAAAAAATAGGATAGTTCACCTAAAGAGAAAGAAAAAAGAAGAAAATTCTCTTTCACCCACATGCCGTTCCAAACCTTAATGATTGCCTTTCTTCTGCAGAACACAAAAGAAAATAATTTGAAGAATGTTGGTAACCAAACAATTTTGGAACAAACTCTTTTGGTCACCAATTGACTTTCATTGAATGGACAAACAAACAGAAATTAAAAACTGAAGCTAACAGTTACTGCAATAGTAGGCCTATAGTATTATATATTATTAAATACAGTATAGGATAATTATTAGCAAAGCATGAATTCAAAATTGATGCTACTGGCATTCTTAATGGATGTTCCAGGCCTTATTGTGCACAATTCATTGTTGAATATTATTTAAATACAGTAAAAAAGGTTCAATTTATTACCATTAGTAAATGCATTAAGTATCATGAACTGCATTTTATTTAATTTAGTTTAATTTTCTTAACCTACTTTTTTTGTTGATTTGTGTTTGTTCACAATAGATTAACTAAAGTTAATTTATTCAACTTGAAATGTTAATAAATTTGCATGTGTAGAAATGAACAAACATAGATTAATAAATGCAGTTAAAATATGCTTTATTGTTAGTTCATGATGCCTAATGCATTAACTGTTTAATTGAACCTTGTTGTAAAGCGTTAGCAAAAATGTTTTTCTTTATAATCTTTCAAAATTCAACTTATTTCACCCCTGATTCGTCTGACCTTTTCATTTTTCCAATCAATCAATTTTTTCTCATATACTCTGTTTTACTTTTAGATTATTAAACGTGCTTATCGACTATTATACAGTGGCTTTAAAGGGATAGTTCACCCAAAAAGGAAAATTCCTAAAGTTGCTCCAAGCCTGTATGAATTTCTTTCTTCTGCTGAACACAAAAGAAGATATTTTAAAGACTGTTGGTAACCAGACTGTTGATGTGCCCCATTGACTTCCATAGTAGGAAAAAAAATACTATGGAAGTGCCATCAACTGTCTGGTTACCAACATTCTTCAAAAGATCTTTTGTGTTCAGCAGAAGAAACAAACTCATACAGGTTTGGAACAACTTGAGGGCGAGTAAATGATGACAGTTTTCTTTTTTTGGGCAAACTATCCCTTTAAATGTGGCTCATCCAATCTGAATTTACAGTCTGCACTATCTGCTTCATAATATGTGATTTACAGTCTAAATTGAGGAGAAGCTCTCTTGAGTAACGCTGGTCGGGATGATGTCCACACCCATCGGGTGAAGCGCAGGTCTTCTGCCTTGTGTCATATCGCTCGGGCTCTGTAAGGCTGATCTGTAATTTGGCTCTGAGATGCAGCTGGCTTCATCCACCACCTCAGAGCCACAATTAAAAACTGCAGAGAAGTGGCGAGCGACGCTCTGGAAGGAGGACCTTCTCTAATATAAGAGACCATAATGACAGACTGAGCCACCTCAATGAGGATGAGCAGAGGGATGGCGGGGAAAAAAAAGAGAGATAGAGAGAGAACAACATTGAATTGTGCGACCGCAGACCAAATAGTTAGGAACTAGCTAGAGGTTTTTCATCTGATGTGTCAAGCTTGTGTTCTCCGAGACGGGTTTATTGTGGGAACGGAGAGCATGTAGAGACCCCGATTGGGATCAAATGTGGAGACCGCACTGGGTTTACCCGACCCCGAGCGACAGGGCAAAGGTCACGGGGGTTCAGCGACCTGATCAACAGTTCCACTGACAGTCTCTAAACGTTTCACCTCGATTTGACTCCCGAGGAGCTCGATATGTGAACGCATTCCTGGGGATCACGTCACCTTTGTGCTCGCCGTGTTGTTTGGAGACGATCTTTTGTCGACCTGCGAGACGGTAAATATTGTCTCTTGCGTCTCCTTTCACACTATTAGCTTATCCGTGCCACACGTCCCAGGGTGTCAGATTTATGAATATTCAAATGCCTTAAAGTGTTTTCTACTTCATGGCCTAAAGAGTCAATTCAGCAGCGCTGGACTGGAATTAGCCGGTTGTTTGTTTGACTGGCGCTTAGCAAGCAGCAGGGTGATGTTTTTGTTTGCTTTGGTCAATCCGCTGGAT